>NC_064618.1:59966271-62466271 GCF_023898315.1 Schistocerca nitens | reverse complement strand
GCGTAGGATCCTACGCTCATGGCGTGTATCCGTGCGTCGCTGCGGTCCGCTCCCAGGTCGGCGGGCACGTGCACCTTCCGCCGACCACTGGCGACAACATCGATGTACTGTGGAGACCTCACGCCCCACGTGTTGAGCAATTCGGCGGTACGTCCACCCGGCCTCCCGCATGCCCACTATACGCCCTCGCTCAAAGTCCGTCAACTGCACATACGGTTCACGTCCACGCTGTCGCTGCATGCTACCAGTGTTAAAGACTGCGATGGAGCTCCGTGTGCCACGGCAAACAGGCTGACACTGACGGCGGCCACCACCGCGGTTCCTGGTGTGTCCGCTGTGCCGTGCGTGTGATCATTGCTTGTACAGCCCTCTCGCAGTGTCCGGAGCAAGTATGGTGGGTCTGACACACCGGTGTCAATGTGTTCTTTTTTCCATTTCTAGGAGTGTAGATGCAGCCTGAAGTACACGCAAGAACTACTTCCATAGAAGCCAATTTTACTAATGGTCTAGTGCTTACATAGGAATAATGCCGAACAAATATTAGATTCTTTGTGTTTTATAAATGCTTGTGCGAATTCTAAGTGGCTTAAAAGAGGGTCACTCGGACATAATGTCTCACTTCCCAAGACACACACACACACACACACACACACACACACACACACACACAGTATGGTAATCTGCGCTACTCACAAAAAACGGTGCTTGAAAGAGGAACGTGTCTGTCGAACCTTAATTTCTTCTATCTTAGTCGAAATGAACAGCCGGCCGAAGTGGCCGTGCGGTTAAAGGCACTGCAGTCTGGAACCGCCAGACCACTACGGTCGCAGGTTCGAATCCTGCCTCGGGAATGGATGTTTGTGATGTCCTTAGGTTAGTTAGATTTAACTAGTTCTAAGTTCTAGGGGACCAATGACCTCAGCAGTTGAGTCCCATAGTGCTCAGAGCCATTTGAATCGAAATGAACGCTGGGTACTAATGCCTGTTCTTAAAACTGCTTTTCGTAAAAGAGCATCGTCCTATTTGAAATCACGTAATATTAGCGTGTTGATTGAATGTACTGGTACCAGGAGAAAAGGTCTTCGACTTGTTGTAAGTTGTATTCTGCAGCGACAAAAGATTCAGTGCTACGAAGTATGATTAACAGCCTAATGAAAACAAGATTACGCTGTTTGCTCGTTAGTCTGAGAACCATACAGAGGCTGGCTTGATAAGTGTGTTGAATGTAACTTTCAGGTTCCCGGTCTTGAACTTACGGTCTCTAAACAAACTCTCCAACAGAGTTCTATAAGAGGAGTACATTAGATGCAAGAATTAGGAGCATTTTTTTCAAGCGAGATTCACTGTCTTAGAAGATAACGATTAAAATACTTACTTATATGTTTTCTACTACCTTCTTCTCTCTCAGAAGTATCGGGCACTAAACTTGATTCTGATGTTAACTTATTTGCGATTCATTATTGACGTCATCGTCGTAGACGAGCTGATGTCGGAACTCTAACGATATAGGGGAATCTGGAAAGAGTTGGATTCGTGGTGCAATCTTAACGTCTAACCGTTTATGCTTAATTATTTTACCGTGTCGAGTACAAGTAGGGTGCGTTTCTACTACTAAATTATGCAATTTTTGGTTAATGAGACTGCGTGAGTAAATCCAGAAGTTCAAAAAGCTGTAACAAAAGTAACATTAGAACGTTTTCATTCTTACAGCTTTCCCTGGTTGCTTCGTGTTCATCGGCTAATAGTTCAGCCCCTGGAGATTACTGCTGCCACTGCTGCAGTATGGGCGCTATTCAGACGTCGTTTGTCAATGACCGCAGTGTGATCACAGTCTTTCAGACGCCCCCGCCGCAAATACGCACAGGAATTTTCTGGTCCTTATTCCTGGTGTCATACACAGATAGTTGAGTCCCCCAATGTATGAGCTTTGTTTTGTGCCGCTTCCAGCGCTCTCTGTGTGCTGGTGCCCTCACTTTAGGGTTGTGGACCTTGGGACTAGGGAGAGAGGTGCTGATCAGCCGAGATTTGGTCTGTATTTCAGGTCTAGCTTCCACAGAAGACACAGGCTACGGCCTGGGGTGGGTCGTATCGATATAGGTGAACATCATGTCGTCATAAATGTGGTGATGATTGTATTGTTTTCAGGTAAGTGCAGCATGTTCTTCCAACAGTCACTGATCCTGTTTTGTTCGTATTTTGAATTATTTTAGTCGCATGTTAACTGGTCTGTGGAGAATATGCTTACGGACAGTACGAGAACAATCTCTAAGGTCACATTTTTGTCATACAGCGGGATCGCTATCATGAGGTGCTGGGTCTGAGGTATGACTTTTCATGTAGGAGGAGTTTGTTTTTGCTCCACTGTGGCCATTGCTGTATCGCCTTTGTTTAGCAAAGACTTATGTAGTTTATGTAATTTCTGCATTATTTACTCGTCTTACAGTGATGTCGTGCTGTAATGTAGCGAGAGTTACACGTCTGGGATCGTTGGCAGATGCAGCCCACCGTCGAAGTGGTTCACGATTTGTACTTTATCGCTAAATTTATGTGTGAGACACCTAGTATGATTCACGTGTAGTGAGGTATACGCCAGTTTCAAACGTTTATCGGACACTCATTATTAATGCACGGAACCTGTGTCTTTCGAATTCTGTGGATCAGTCAACCATACTCAGATTTCCCTGTAGTTAATATGACTTAGAGTAATCTCGCACATACTACTAATATTGCACGGTTCATTTTGCTCAGAAATCGTAATTACGTGTTTTCAATCAACATGGGAGTTATACCTGCCTGAATATTGTGTCGCTCTTGCAAATTTTTACAGCATAATGTTTGGGGGAGGAGGGCGAACTCGTTTCTGATTGATCTGGATTCTAGAGAGAAACGAGGAGAGTAGGGCAGCGCTTGACACTAAAATAGTTGGCAACGTTTATCTGCCAAAGCGTCGGCACATTATGACAGATTCAGCTGTGGTGCGATGTGACGTCCCTGAATGATTGAGTTCCGTTTGACCCAATTCGCTCGTGTCGAAGATGACTACACAAACATATTGTTTAAATAATGAAAATATCTCTACCATGCCTGGGGAGAGTGGCTGGAGTAGTTTTAGGAAGACACGTGGAGCTCTCCCGTTGATGACCCGGTGGTCGCTAACGTACAACAGTTGCATACCGTTCCTGCATTATCCAGTGAATAGCAGAGGAGGAAACGTTATCTAGTTGTCTGTTTGCACCAGTGTTTGATATTTCAACCGACATGATGGAATCTGTTTACCGTTATTAACGCGCGCTGGATTTCCTTCGGCTGGAACTAATATAGCAACAGCGTCATCTAACAGTCCGGAGGTGATTAGAACGAAACTGTCTCTGTAACTTCAGGGTAGTGTGTGTGCGGTCGTATTCCAAGCACCCTGTTTGCCGCTATACAGCCACACGTTGGAGTCGCAGGGGCAGTCTGCCCTGGAGAAAATACGATTTCCTCTGTGGCGGTTTCAGTTACTGGTCGACTCCATCTCTCGGTGCGTAATTTGTAGTGCTGTGCTTTACGCATTCAGTATCTTTGATTCCAGGAATCAAAATTTTACTGCAACAACAGACAATTTAGTAACGTAGTGGTGGTTTATCTATTGCAGTGTGGTATTTTGTATACTTACAATATCTTTGGCTAGAAATCAGTAATGCTTATAGAATTTTCTGCGACATCACTGTATCTACCAAAATGGTCGTTTCTAACACTACGATGTCACACATACTAGTAATGAAAGAGTGGCTTAGCAGTCATACATAAATCGGGGACATGCTGCATTGTGACTGCCTGAGTGCATCACGATGTTCACATTATGCCATTTGACGGTGACGTGACATTGTGACGAGACGCGAAACAATGTTGACATTTCATTGGGGACATGTTGAAAATGTGTGCCCCGACCGGGACTCGAACCCGGGATCTCCTGCTTATATGGCAGACGCTCTATCCATCTGAGCCACCGCGGGCACAGAGGATAGTGCATCTGCAGGGACTTATCCCATGCACGCTTCCCGTGAGATCCACGTTCCCAACATGTCCACACCACTACATTCGTAGTGCGCCTAATAGATGGTGTGGACATGTTGGGAACGTGGATCTCACGGGAAGCGTGCATGGGATAAGTCCCTGCAGACGCACTATCCTCTGTGCCCGCGGTGACTCAGATGGATAGAGCGTCTGCCATGTAAGCAGGAGACCCTGGGTTCGAGTCCCGGTCGGGGCACACATTTTCAGCATGTCCCCAATGAAGTACATCAACGCCTGTTTGCAGCTAGGGCGTCCATTTAATTATCATTTCATTTCTAGTAAAGCTGCATGGTCATCCACGGTAACTGTTCTTTCGGGAACAGATACTACCGTCATATATAGTTAATGTTGACATTGACACATAACTCGCAGAAATGTGTAATGGAGTAAAATCGTGGGAAATATTGAAAAATGTAAGTACTGACTTATTTGCGTGGGCGTGGTACCAGCTGGTGCCTCGAATAACGAAACATTAATTTTTCATTAACAAATAGGCCTCGAGCGACGTAATATGTTATTAACAAATAGACACCATCATCAATCTCTCCCTATGCTATTGGCTTCGAATAAACTATGCCCAGCCAAGTGTCCCATTTATAATAGGTGACGACAGGGAGATTGAGGAGTGCGAATTGGTTCCTCATTGGTCCTGAGAGGAGCGGTGGGGAAGAGCCAAAGGTAAGGACAAGAGGGTCTGGTGATCACCATGGGTGACTCAACGATTCTCAGTGGTTCCCTGGGGGAGAGGAAGTAGGGGTACAAGGCAACCCAACTTTGTAATTTGACTCCAGATGTGTAACGTGACACCGGATGTTACAAGATCGTTACCTTTCCTTGAACCGAGGCACCTATTTTGCTGACAATAAATCAAGGATCTTTTGAGAAAAGTCGCCCTAACGGAATTTAGCACAACCGTAATTTGACGATAGCCGACGAGGTGCTAAGGAGCTGAAACCATGAGAACTGCTCACAAAATGTGTAGAAAGTAAAAAATATGTTTTTTCTGATAGTGAAAAGTCGTTGTAAATCACAAAGCCACACCTGCTGAGCATTTAAATAACTTTTATTGTTACACAGTCTTGACGATTTAATTCAGGCACCAAAAAAGCAAAAAACTGGCACAGCGAGGAAGAGACTGTGACGATAGAATATGCTGCAAAATTTCTTTTGTCACATTTTCACTTTCTGTAAGGTTGGGCCAAGTTTCATCTTGGCTATAGATGAAAAAATTAATTCTCATGCCATTTATTGAAGGCCAGAGTGGTGAAGTAACTTGGTTGTTTCGAGAAGCTAACAGGAAGACCACAACGAGATCGGGTTTAAGTATCCTCTTATGTTTATGGTACGTGAAGTTCAGAACGAGAGTATCAATTATCTGAAGCAAATTATTGCAACTCTCAAAAATTCCTTCGCAAACAGAGTTTGAAGTTTTGCAGCCATTCTTTAATACAGTAAGTAAAGATTAATCGTGGCTCTGTGGTACAGTGTGCAAATATCCTATTTTGCCAGTAAACTCGACGCTGCCCACCCCCTAATTCCCATCGGCTTTTATATGTATCTTAATTGATTAAAAATTTTATTTCGGAACTTGTGTTGAATTTTCCATTTCTTCAGTTTTAACTAATTTTTGTTAGTCATTTTAAGACATTTTTACTGCATTTTTGGTCACTGCGGCTCCATTTCTGGCATACTTGTTTATGCGTGAAATGTCCACGATGCAGAGACAGCACGTTCGTAATTTTTTATTGGTGAAAAAGTGCTGACTAAAAATACCGTTCGGTGACATCAGAACCTTTACGATGACGCTCGAACCCTTTCTATGTGTACACTACGTCTCTTTAGATTTACGGGATCTCGGTAACGGTAACGACGTTAAAAGAAGTTCCGACTTTCACCGAGAATATCAGCTTCAGAACATATGGTTAAGATGTTGACGACGTGCCAGGAGCTGTAATATGGCCATACTCATAGTTGATAGTTTTCGTATCTAAAAATCGTGGTTTTTCGAGTTTTTCCCTGGAGCCGATTATGAACAAATTGTTCTTTTATGAACCGCCTAAGACCAATGCTACGCCATGCCAAAGACAAAAGAACCAATCGCCTCGCTCAATTTGTGTGGGCTGCAGGCAATGTGTAATATTTAATTTTGACCCTTTACTCTAGGATAGCTACAATATGCACTGCCATGCGCGGATCAATATTCGCGATATAGCTGACTTTCTATCACATTAATATAAACAGGCGGGAATTACAAGACCAAGCAGGAACAGATGTTACTGAAGGGTAGATATGATTGACCACAAAGTACTATAGATTAGCGTTCTCATTGGTTCAGTATGTAATCTTTGGTATTGAAAGGTGTTACAGGACTACGTGTACACCTAGAAGGCATTCTTTTCTGCTGGTGCTATTGCTGAGCTGTTACTATTACGTGTACTGGTCCTGTTGCAGCAGCTGTCGCTACCTATTACGACGAATGTTAACGATAAGAGCTACAGCGACCTTTTCAGATAAGAGAGGCAGCTTTATAGAGAATTCGTATCAGCTGGAAATCTCCTGAATTCACCAGTGTAATCCAGGTAGCTTGGAGATGATCGAAGCTGGTGGTCCAACCCGTCAACAAGTCACTAATGGCCGCCTCTCCTAGTAAATTTGAGACGTTCAACGTTAACGCGTCATACTAGGTGCAAACATTAATTAGTTTTTGGATCTAAATCCCGTTTGCTGTTCATTTTCTACTTCTTCAGTAGCAAGTAACATTTTATTTTGTGTCACACATTTATACATCATTAGGTTACCAAATTGTGTGATTCAGGAAGAGGTGTGGCGTCTGAGAATCACCCCATGTATTCTTTACGTCTTCTTACTACGATAAGACTCTCTTGTGCAAATAAATGGCTGTTAATAGTTTCTCCTTTCGACTTTCATTACCTGATAGCTGCTTGGAATAAGCGGAGTATAAGTTGACATATGAACATATAACACCATTAATAAAACAATCATTATATGTATAACATTTTACTCAGTGCTTTGTCTGCGCTGAAATAGCCATGCCGCTGTAGATGACTACGATTTGAGCTCAACACTACACGAGAGCCAGGGTCCGATTTCTTTTGGTATCACATACCCTCTTACTGGTCCTTTGATAAAACGCTATCTTTCAGTATACCAGTGCGTTACTGCCGTAAGGATGATATGTGGCCAGCGCTGGACGGAAAATCGATAATTCAGCAAACAGGCACACACACACACACACACACACACACACAAACGCAAACACACATACATAAACGTGACAATAAACATTGGTATATGTAATCGCCAGAAGAGAATGTAACACACTGCTCCATCAACACATAATATTAACTAGTGTCTACGTGTTGTGGTGTTAAAATTAATTGTAAATTAATTGCTCTCTCGATAATAGCGCTTTCAGGGAGATTTTTATGTTAAGTATTTGTGTAACTCGTAATTAAACTCAATTAAATTTTGGTAAGCTTTATCCCCAAACTGTAATAAAGTTTTGTGACGTCGAAGTGTTGATTCGTTATCACGACAAAATGAAAACAAAGGATGTTACATTTGTCGTAGTAATACATTTTAACTAATTAATTCCGTTTTTGTGGACGGAAGTAAAAACTGCCGATGACAACAACGCGCAACCATTTGCTATTTGTTATCTTCTGTTCCATAGTTTTATGAATAGCAACGCTATCTTACCTCCTATGCACACAATACTGTTCTCCCGTTCTCTCACTCGTTAATTTTTATAAGAGAGCGGGGCAACTTCCTTGATAATGTGTCGAGTCGCATTGAAATCATTAATGACAGCCCACTGACTTGAATCCAATGGATTTTCTGAAAAGTAAAAGTAATTTCGTAACTGAACACCAAGGAATATCCAGGCTGCATCCATATTTTTACTTTACTCACAATCGTTGACTTTTAGCCGCGTTTCACTGTATCGGCAATATGTAATTATAGGACCGCGATTGTTTATTAAATGGAAAAAGACGAATAAATTTCATATTATGTGCCCTCACAAAATTATTGCTTCTTAATTACTCAGACGTCATCGTTCTCTCCTTTCATACAGTAGATCATCTGGACACACAGTTCGCCAACACAAAGGCAGCACCAGTAAAACGATATTACACAGTTTGCAGTTCGCTCTAGTACAACTTTCTACTAACGACACTCACATAAAAGGGAAGTATTACAGTATGAAGGATCTCTCCAATAATAACCAAAATTTGAGCTGATATTAGTCGCTTTTGCGGTATAAATTATTAAACTTTAATTCCTTGCCGAACCGATGACCGTTATCAACTTCAGAGTTTCAGTATTTTACTATTTTAGTTCATGTAGTCTGCTGGCGAGAAGAAGGGAAAGGGATACCCGGATGTGTGTTAAGGCATCGAGGGATAACCTCCATGTTTCTTGAAAGAGCTGTAAAGGGTAAAAATTGAAGAAGATCGAAGAGTGTGTTGTGAGGACGTTGCAATCACGTGTGACCCTGAGTCGAAGATGTTGGCACAGGAGAGGTAACTATGATAAGACCCATCAAAACCATTCTTCGGACTGAAGACCATAACACCACAAAAAAAACGGATATTAAGGATATCGTTTAGTAAATCCGTGCAATAAATTAGCACTTTTCAGTGACAGGCCTTTACCTAGAATTAAGAGAATGAAGTTTTTCATAGTCTGTAGCGACATCCGGTGGTTATTTCATTGATCGATCATTTGTCTTCCTGCAAGTAACGTCACCAATACGTCTATTGAACGAAATTCTGTCATTGGTACAGCTATTACACGAAATCCAACATCACTCGATGCAATCTCGCTGTGTAAAATATTATTTTCAGCGCATGGTATGCCATTATTATGACTTTTAGTTGTAGATGAACGCTTGTCTACATTTCACTATCATACAGGTGTACAGTGCCTGATCAGAAGTGTCGGGATACCTATTAGTAGAAATTTCACCCATTAACCCTTATGGCGTCTTCAAGTCTCCTGGGGATTCTTTCAATGACGTTTCTTAATGTCTGTAGGGAAAAGGCTGCCTATTCTTCCTAAAGAGCGGGGGCCAGGCAAGTCAGTGTTGTTTGACCCTGGACTCTAGAATATAGTCAGTTTCTGACTCATTCCAAAGGTGTCCCATAGAGTTCAGGTCAGGACTCTGGGCAGGCCAGTCCATTTCAGTAGCGTTCTTTTTTACAAATAATTGCCTGGCCCATGCTTCCTTATGACAGAATACATTTCCATGCTGACACAGTCATTATTTCTGAATTATTCCACTACTGTACGCAGTACAAAATACTGTAAAATCTTTCAATCTTATTTTTGTTTTGGTCTTCAGCCCAAAAACTAGTTCGATGTTGCTACTCAAGCTATTCTGTCCTGTGCTGTCCTCCTGCAAGCTACATCCATTTTCATTTGCTTGCTGCATTCGTCTCGTCATCCTCTATAATTTTTACCATTCACACTCCTCTCCAATACCAAATTGATGACTCCTTAATGTCGTATTGTGTCACTTTCAATCTAACCCCTATTTTTGTCAAATTGTGTCAAAAAAATCTTTTCTCCCCTATCCTGTTCAGTATTTCCTCATTAGTTACCCATCTAATCTTCAGTATTCTTCTGTATCACCATTGTCTTGTTATCTGTAATGTATATCATCCACGTTTCACTGCTGTACAAGGCTACAATGTCTTCAGAAAACGCTTCCTAACACATAAATTTATATTCGTTGTTAACATATATCCCAGTTTCAAAAACGGTTTTCTCGCCATTTCCCTTCTATACTTTGCCTCCTCTCTACTTTGGTCATCATCAAGTGTTTTACTACCCAAACAGCAAAACTCATCTACCACTTTTAGTGTCTAATTTTCTTTCTAATTGCCTCAGCACCACATGACTTAATTTGACTTTAGTCTACTACTTTTAATTTTGATTTTATCGATGATCATCTTCTATCTTCCTTTCAAGACTCTTATTTTCCAGCTGCTTTCCTAAGTCTTTTGTTGTCTCTGACAGAATTGCAGTACAATCGGCAAACACCAAAGTCTTCATCTCTTCTTACTAAATTTTGCTATTTGTTCAATGTACAGACGGTGTAACATTTGGAAAAGGCTACAATCCCATCTCACCATATTCTGAATAGCTTTTAACATTTAATGCCTTTCGACTTTTATAACTGCCGCCTGGTTTCCGTAGCACTTGTAAATAACCTTTCGCTCTCTGTATTTTACCCCTGCTACCTCCATAATTTGAAAGAATGTATTCCAGTCAGCATAGTCAAAAGATTCCTCTAATCTACATTTGCTATAAGCGTGGGTTTACGTAATGGCACTTTTCTTTTGGAGACAACTTCTTATTCTCTAGCAAAATAACTGCTTGCATCTTCGCTCCGCCACAACTATCCCGCTCATGTCGAGGCCCTTCGAACGCTGAATTCTTCGTATGGTGTTACTTACACTACGCTGCTTCTTGATCAGACTGAGGCAGAAATCCGAACTTACCTCTCCGATCAGGTTGCCACTAACATACACTGGGTGATGAAAAAGGTTAAGGCATCCTTGGTGCCTTCATGTTTAATTGAGTATTGCTTCCATCAGAGATCAAAGCACAAGGGCCACTGCCCTCCTCCATCCCCCAGTTATATAAATTGAAATGGCGCTCATGCAGCTTCCTCCCCAGAATGCCCCACGTATCTCAATGAGTGGGCCATGTAGGAGATCTGGATGAAGGAAAAAGTGCCTTATCCTGCCACTCGCAAGTTGTTGGCTAGTTGGAAACCCTGCATTTTACCATCTGGCACTTGTAGTACCGTTTTTGATACATCTCATTCCACGAAGGAAATGGCCACGCGGACAAGCGACCTCAAATTCAGCATCGCGGTTGTAAAATCGCCCAGTGTACAAGTACCATCACTGTATACTTCTCATCCAGCTGTGCAATAAGCCACCAAATTTTTGCCTCACTTTCCGGAATCACATGCTACACAACCGGAAGATCGGACAGGCGGAAAAGAATACTCTCAAGAAGTTTTTTTTACGTTCCTCTAGCCAACAAACATTTGAATATTCGTCTGCCAAACGCAAAGGCTCCAAGATATAAAACAAAGGCAAATCGTGTTGCCACGTGACACACTCACCCGTCCCACCTCTGTGTCGCCAGTGGGCACCGCCAACCGTTTTTCTGCCCAGGAATCCGCAGACCGACCGAGGGAGAATGCCGACGCCTCTGTAGATCTCATGCAGCAAGCTACTTCAGCGTCTGCGCCCTGGCGCTAAGAACGTTCGAAGGCTGGCACCAAGGTGACACCCCTTCATTTCTCCCTTCTCCCCTTTCCCCATCATGACTCTCTTCCAGTGGAACTTTCGCGGCCTTAGGTCCAACACTGGACTCGCATTCGGGAGGACGACGGTTCAATCCCGTCTCCAGCCATCCTGATTTAGGTTTTCCGTGATTTCCCTAAATCGTTTCAGGCGAATGCTGGGATGGTTTTGTTTGAAAGGGCACGTCCGAATTTCTTCCCCATCCTTCCCTAAACCGAGCTTGCGCTCCGTCTCTAATAACCTCGTTGTCGACGGGACATTAAACAACACTAACCTTAGGTCCAACAACAAAGAGTGATGGGTGTTCTTGGAATCGCAGCATCCACTTGTCCTCTGCCTTCAGAAAAAAAGAATGCTTTGTGTTCTCGCATTTCTTTCTGGTCCGCTTTGACCTTCCCCCCTAGGACAGCATTTTAATTCATACGGGAGTAATACTGCTCATCTGGGATGACGTTGGTAATCAAACCATCTCATTGAACACCCAGCTACAAGCTGCTGCGGTCTGTATTTCCCTTCACAACTTCACCTTTTCTCTTCGTAACATCTGCATCCCTCCTTCACTTGGTGTCACCAGGACAGACTCCCACACCGTTTTTAGCTTCTTGGTGACTTGAATGTGCACCATTCTCTTTGGAATGTCTGAGAGGCGCCCTATTAATTTCTTAATAGAGGGAAGTACATTTCATCTTCAGTTCAGGACATTCATTGTCTCTATGGCGTATTTTATGAACCTTTCTCCAAGAGGAAGTCCTTGTTTTTAGCTGTCTTTCCTTCCGTCATCGATCGCTTTTAACTCATTTTTCGGCTTAGTGTTCTCAGGTTCTGACAAGGGCGTGTATGACCCTAGTTGTTTTTGAGACCTAAAACTAAACACAACCACCTGAGAAGTCCTCTGTAAAATTCTTCGCGCAGTATCATATCTTCTCTCTCATCTACTCCCTTTACCCTTTCTATAATATTGCCTTCATATTCCTTTATATAGCTGCTGCACATGTTCCTTCTCCCTTTCAGGTTTTCTATCTTTGCTCTGTTTATCATCTAAGACCTTGGTGTTCATACAGCTGTTTCTCATTCGTCCAAACGACTGTTTCGTTTTTCTATGGGCGACCTTTGTCTTTTCCTGTTAATACATGCTACTGTAGACTTTTATTTATCACCTAGCGAGTCCTGCTTAGCCATCTTGCACTTTCTGGCGATCTCACTTTTTTAATGTCTGTAAACCCTTTCTCTTATTTCTTTTGCTCCATTCTACTATTGTCCCCTTTCATAAATTCAATTCAATATCTCCTGGGAAATCTAGACCTTGCCTCTTTATCATTTTGTTCCTTTACTACCAACACTAATTCATCTCTCAAAGCTACCCATGTGTCTTCTGCTGTATTTGTTTCCCTGTTTCAATAAAGCGTTTGCCTAATGCTCCCCAACTCCTGGTTCTTCAAATTTTCTAGGTCTCATTTCGTAAATTTCCTAACTTTCTCCAGTTTCTTTAGTTTTAACCTGCAGTTCATAGAAAATTAGTTATGGAATTGTTCACAGTTTAAAACCAGGTAGAAATCTCTAACTCACCATTACATAATCAATCTGAAGCCTTTCAGGTGCTCCAGGTGTTATCCACGTATGAAATCTTCTTAAACCAAGTGTAAGTATTGATTAGGTAATGCTACATGCAAAATTCTAGGCTTCCTCTTTCGATCCTTTCTTCCATTTCATACTGTCCTCCCAGTTTTGCATCACCTTCTAATGTTTCTATTGAATTCCATTCCCCCTTCACAATTACATTTGTCGCTTCCTAAACTATCTGAATAATTTCTTTTATCTCATGATATGTTCTTCCGATCTCTTCATCTGTCTATCTAGTAGGCATATAAATTATTGGCATTGGTTTCGTGAATTTTTTATCTGGTAGGCACATAAACGTTGGCTTCATATCTGTTTTTTCTAGTAGGCATATAAAATAGTGGCGTTGGCTTCACGTCTAATTTGGATACGATAACGCCTCCATTATGCTGTTCATACTAGCTGATTCTCATTTCGATTTTCTCGTTCATTATTAGATGTTCACCTATCTGATTTTGTGTTGATAAACCAGCACTCATGTCGCCGGATGACCCATTGATTCTGCCACCGAACTCCAGTAATTCCTCTATATTCAGCTACAAGCTATCAGCTTCCATTTTTTAATTCTCTAACACACTCATTCGATTAAGGGATATGACATTCCACGCTCCTACCATTAAAATGCTAATTTTGTTTCTTCTCAAGAAGACGTAATTCTGCAGTCTCCGTTCCGGAGGTCTGAATAAAAAGCTATTTTATCATAGATATATTTTACCTAAGGGTATGCCATCAACATATTAATCTACGTTACAGCTGTGTGCCCTCGGAAAATATCTCGGCTGTAATATCCCCACTAATATCAGCCGTCCGTAGCACCAGCGAAGAAATGACAATTTGACTGATGTTACATGGCTCGATCAGTCGGTTATCCATGATTGCTGCTCCTGAACTTCCTCAAAATGCTACTGTCCCTCTTCAGGAACTGCAAGTTTGGCAAATTGTCCTTCAGTCACGGGTTCTTCGGCCAACGCTAATTTGATGTTTTTTTCTGACGTTTTAATGCACAAGTGTTTGGTATTGACGCTTCATCACCCTCCAAACTTACGACGATACAGTGAGTCTGGAGTAGTGTCTGTAGGAATCGAATGAAGTCCAAGATGAACACGAAGCCAAAGGTGGTGAATGGTTCAGACCCATCAGGAATGTGGCAGGTAGCGTGAAGTTAAGCTGCCACAGTAATAGCTCTAAATGATCTCCAGGAGGTAACAGAGAAGAGGGACGCTCACCATACTTATTGATGGTGGACTGGATTAGAGCTCGCGGCCGCACATTATACTCGTATGTACCTAGCGTGCAAACGACCAAGGGCTTTTCCTTGGTCATTACCGCTACAGTTGTCCCCTTCCTACCTCCAAGATTCTTTGCTGCAGCGCAGATATTTAGGATTCGTTCACCCTGAAGCTTTCTTCTTTTTTTGAAGCTGTTGTCATATTAATGTATTTCTGTAGTTTGCTGAAAGAGTGGGCGTGATTGCTCTCTCTACAGCAAGAACTTCCGCGTCGGCGAATTTTAGTACGTGGTCGGTCTCACAAACCGCGTGCTTCACCACAACCGATATCTCCACCCTCTCCAATCTGCAGTGCCGCTTACGTTCGGTGATCCTGGAGCTGACTGATCGTTCAGACATTCCAACATAGACTTTCCCACATGTACGTGGTATGCAGTATATTCTCGACTATATACGTGGTTACCTTTCCTCCTTTGCAGATCTGGGACACCCTTTGATCTTCTTTGCTGGCTTATAAATAATATTTACTCGATGTATGCATAATACACAACCGACTCTGTACGTTACTCTGGCAATGTATATAACAAAAGTGGTACCAGACGTTACTTTTCTGATGTCTCACTTCGCCGACGATTTGATTGCGTTGGAGCAACAACTGATCTTCAGAAGCTATTCTGAGTATTGTGTCTCGATTCTGGGTTGTTGCGGCTCACATGTTTGTCTTCCTCGCGCTACGAGCGTATTGATCAAGCCTTTTTTTCTGGTTCAGATGATGATTTGACAGTTTGTACGAGTATCGGTCAGTGTGTGTCGGCTTTACTCTGTATCCCAGGTTTCCCTAGTGACCTGCATATCTATAACGGTCTACCTTTCGATCCTTTTCTACCTTTACGGTAAATTTTATGCTGGCATGAAGACTGTTCAAGTGTCTTTGAAAGACATTCAGCTGTTCCTCCCGTGGCTCTACACACAGAAAGTATCGTCTACGTATCTGTATCACACCGTACGTTTACCAGGTGCCTAGTCCAGCGCCTGTGCTTCTAAATGTTCCGTGATTATGCTGGCTATCATTGGGCTAAGTGGAGTACCCATGACGACGCCTAACAGCTATTTGTAGAAGTTGCCGTTCCGCATGCTACAGCTCGTTGTGAGACATGCATGAACGAGCTTTGTGATGTTTTGTGGGAAGTGGAACAGATATACTCCAGAAAATCATTGACAGGCTCTATAATAAACAAAGAAACAACATCAAAGCTGACTAGGATGTAATATGGTCCAAGTATTAATTTCTTGAGATTCTCAATAAAATGTCTTCGAGTACTTTATATATGGGTCAATCTGTCACACGTGCGGCTGGACAAGAGAGGCCAGTGTTTCGCCAGTGCTAAAGATACATTATTCTTATAGATCTTTGGTAAACGATAAATCCGAGATGGTAGGGCTTCTTTGCTGCGCAGGTTCCTCAGTATGTCTACCGAGAGAGAAAACGCCTTGATTAACCGATTCGTATTCCCCCATGAACCATGGACCTTGCCGTTGGTGGGGAGGCTTGCGTGCCTCAGCGATACAGATGGCCGTACCGTAGGTGCAACCACAACGGAGGGGTATCTGTTGAGAGGCCAGACAAACATGTGGTTCCTGAAGCGGGGCAGCAGCCTTTTCAGTAGTTGCAGGGGCAACAGTCTGGATGATTGACTGATCTGGCCTTGTAACATTAACCAAAACGGCCTTGCTGTGCTGGTACTGCGAACGGCTGAAAGCAAGGGGAAACTACAGCCGTAATTTTTCCCGAGGACATGCAGCTTTACTGTATGATTAAATGATGATGGCGTCCTCTTGGGTAAAATATTCCGGAGGTAAAATAGTCCCCCATTCGGATCTCCGGGCGGGGACTACTCAAGAGAACGTCGTTATCAGGAGAAAGAAAACTGGCGTTCTACGGATCGGAGCGTGGAATGTCAGATCCCTTAATCGGGCACGTAGGTTAGAAAATTTAAAAAGGGAAATGGATAGGTTAAAGTTAGATATAGTGGGAATTAGTGAAGTTCGGTGGCAGGAGGAACAAGACTTTTGGTCAGGTGATTACAGGGTTATAAATACAAAATCAAATAGAGGTAATGCAGGAGTAGGTTTAATAATGAATAAAAATATAGCAGTGAGGGTTAGCTACTACAAACAGCATAGTGAACGCATTATTGTGGCCAAGATAGACACAAAGCCCATGCCTACTACAGTAGTACAAGTTTATATGCCAACTAGCTCTACAAATGATGAAGAAATTGATGAAATGTATGACGAGGTAAAAGAAATTATTCAGGTAGTGAAGGGAGACGAAAATTTAATAGTCATGGGTGACTGGAATTCGTCAGTAGGAAAAGGGAGAGAAGGAAACATAGTAGGTGAATATGGATTGGGGGGAAGAAATGAAAGAGGAAGCCGCCTTGTAGAATTTTGCACAGAGCATAACTTAATCATAGCTAACACTTGGTTCAAGAATCATAAAAGAAGGTTGTATACCTGGAAGAATCCTGGAGATACTAAAAGGTATCAGATAGATTATATAATGGAAAGACAGAGATTTAGGAACCAGGTATTAAATTGTAAGACATTTCCAGGGGCAGATATGGATTCTGACCACAATCTCTTGGTTATGAACTGCAGATTGAAACTGAAGAAACTGCAAAAAGGTGGGAATTTAAGGAGATGGGATCTGGATAAACTGAAAGAACGAGAGGTTGTAGAGAGTTTCAGGGAGAGCATAAGGGAACAATTGACAGGAATGGGGAAAAGAAATACAACTGAAGAAGAATGGGTAGCTCTGAGGGATGAAGTAGTGAAAGGAGCAGACGATCAAGTAGGTAAAAAGACGAGGGCTGCTAGAAATCCTTGGGTAACAGAAGGAATATTGAATTTAATCGATGAAAGGAGAAAATATAAAAATGCAGTAAATGAAGCAGGCAAAAAGGAATACAAACGTCTCAAAAATGAGATCGACAGGAAGTGCAAAATGGCTAAGCAGGGATGGCTAGAGGACAAATGTAAGGATGTAGAGGCTTGTCTCACTAGGGGTAAGATAGATACTGCCTACAGGAAAATTAAAGAGACGTTTGGAGAGAAGAGAACCACTTGTATGAATATCAAGAGCTCAGATGGCAACCCAGTTCTAAGCAAAGAAGGGAAGGAAGAAAGGTGGAAGGAGTATATAGAGGGTTTATACAAGGGCGATGTCCTTGAGGACGATATTATGGAAATGGAAGAGGATGTAGATGAAGATGAAATGGGAGATACGATACTGCGTGAAGCGTTTGACAGAGCACTGAAAGACCTGAGTCGAAACAAGGCCCCGGGAGTAGACAACATTCCATTAGAACTACTGACGGCCTTGGGAGAGCCAGTCCTGAAAAAACTCTACCATCTGGTGAGCAAGATTTATGAGACAGGTGAAATACCCTCAGACTTCAAGAAGAATATAGTAATTCCAATCCCAAAGAAAGCAGGTGTTGACAGATGTGAAAATTACCGAACTATCAGTTTAATAAGCCACATCTGCAAAATACTAACGAGAATTTTTTACAGACGAATGGAAAAACTGGTAGAAGCGGACCTCGGGGAAGATCAGTTTGGATTCCGTAGAAATGTTGGAACACTTGAGGCAATACTAACCTTACGACGTATCTTAGAAGAAAGATTAAGAAAAGGCATACCTACGTTTCTAGCATTTGTAGACTTAGAGAAAGCTTTTGACAATGTTGACTGGAATACTCTCTTTCACATTATAAAGGTGGCAGGGGTAAAATACAGGGAGCGAAAGGCTATTTACAATTTGTACAGAAACCAGATGGCAGTTATAAGAGTCAAGGGGCATGAAAGGGAAGCAGTGGTTGGGAAAGGAGTGAGACAGGGTTGTAGCCTCTCCCCGATGTTATTCAATCTGTATATTGAGCAAGCAGTAAAGGAAACAAAAGAAAAATTCGGAGTAGGTATTAAAATTCATGGAGAAGAAGTAAAAACTTTGAGGTTCGCCGATGACATTGTAATTCTGTCAGAGACAGCAAAGGACTTGGAAAAGCAGTTGAACGGAATGGACAGTGTCTTGAAAGGAGGATATAAGATGAACATCAACAAAAGCAAAACGAAGATAATGGAACGTAGACAAATTAAATCGGGTGATGCTGAGGGAATTAGATTAGGAAATGAGACACTTAAAGTAGTAAAGGAGTTTTGCTATTTAGGGAGTAAAATAACTGCTGATGGTCGAAGTAGAGAGGATATAAAAAGTAGATTGGCAATGACAAGGAAATCGTTTCTGAAAAAGAGAAATTTGTTAACATCGAGTATAGATTTAAGTGTCAGGATGTCGTTTCTGAAAGTATTTGTATGGAGTGTAGCCATGTATGGAAGTGAAACATGGACGATAACTAGTATGGACAAGAAGAGAATAGAAGCTTTCGAAATGTGGTGCTACAGAAGAATGCTGAAGATAAGGTGGGTAGATCACGTAACTAATGTGGAGGTATTGTATAGGATTGGGGAGAAGAGAAGTTTGTGGCACAACTTGACTAGAAGAAGGGATCGGTTGGTAGGACATGTTTTGAGGCATCAAGGGATCACAAATTTAGCATTGGAGGGCAACGTGGAGGGTAAAAATCGTACAGGGAGACCAAGAGATGAATGCACTAAGCAGATTCAGAAGGATGTAGGTTGCAGTAGGTACTGGGAGATGAAGAAGCTTGCACAGGATAGAGTAGCATTGAGAGCTGCATCAAACCAGTCTCAGGACTGAAGACCACAACAACAACAACAACAATATTCCGTGTGGTGCATTGAGTCGGGTCTGCGAGTTACGTCGTCATATGACAGGTCCCAGATCCTTTGTCCATAATCTGCGGCCTATTACCTTTATCGGATAGCAGTACCCATATGGCGTTAAGACTCGTGATAGCTTGCAACTCTTCATCATGTTGGAAGCGTATGGTTTTGTTCGGCGTATTGACCCGGCGGTTTCAGTGTTTCCTAAGCTCTTCGGCAAGGAAGGGTCCGAACAGCTGCTCTGGATTTAGCAGTGATATCCTCCATAGGTATAGTTCTCGAGATGATTGAAAACTTTCCTCTTTTTTGAAGGAAAGACTGTTCCTCTCCGGTCAGTTGTCGTTGACCACTGTTTGTAACTTGTCAGGTATCGGCTTGGCAGTCTGCTTCCCGCATCTTGAAAACTTTTTCTTCTGTCACTCGGTGAATTTAAAGAGTTCGTTCTCTATGCTCCTGTGAGTAACGCTGTCGATCTTGTCACAATCCTCTCGATGCATGCTGCTACTTAATTGACAGAAAATGTATACAAGTTCCTCATACGTTCTTGTGTAATATCTTCGTGTTGCGTGAACTCAAGTCACTGAGAACACCTTATTGTAGATACTATGTGCTTGGGAGGTGGTGATGAAAGGCTTACATTTAAAGAACTTTGGTGGTAACATTGTCCAGGCGTTCGCCGAACTCAAATCTTTCCATCGGATTGCCACAGATTATAGCGAAATTCAGCACTGCAGGTCACTCGTTTCCACCCATCCACTTTCAACTGGCGTTGCGTATCACTGATCACAGAAGTATGTGGCTTATGAGGAGCTGCCCCCGCATTGCACGCCATGGTTTTTAGCTATCTACGAGCAGCCATTATTCTAGTTGGGCTACTCGTAAATAACGAGTAGTCCTTTCGCTGATTTTATATCAAGTTGCAGAACCTCCTCTACTGTGCTGGACGGTCACTGTCCATCATTACACGGTTTAGTTATGTTTATTCAGTTTTCCATTTCACAATCGCATCGCCAACCATCAATTTCGGTAGCTTTAGGAGGGTTCATATGTCCCTGGTGAATTTGTACGAAGGTGTAAGCCAAAGCTTAGTTCACGTTTGAACACTGTGTGCTTTCTTGACCGACCACTCTGCTGTTATTGTTTCTCTACAGACAACGCAATATTTCTGGACCCTTTCTATTTTGGCGGGTCCCTTCTCGTATTATTTAGTGGTCCATTCAATATTACAGAAGTTGGGCAGATATTTTTGATGAGATAGAGTATTTAATTAGATGCTCATACCTTTACGTCTGCTCTGCATATCCGTTAAAAGCGTAGCCCTGCTACAATAAGGATCAGTTACATAGCATGTGTTACCATGTAAATCGATTCTCTAGTTCGCAAGCTCCACATAATTTAACTTGATTCGAAACATTGTGTCTGTCCATGGGGTACGAGTGTGCTCCTTTACCGCAATGTTTCGTGCTTGATATTTTATACTTTTATGGGTAGAGATAGGAACGACACATAGACTTGACAGGGTATAAACCTTTCGTGTTTGTGAGTGATGTATGGTAAACAGTATGCTGAAGGTGGGAAAACATAGGTGTGTTTTTACCGTTCACCAGTGACACCACCTGGTGGATGCAGCTTTATATGTAGCAGACTACTCCCTGTACGGTAGGACGCCAGTACAGAAGGAGGGCCATGAGAAATGTGAGAAAACATACGTCAAGTTTGACCAGAACCATTACGGTGAATGCCCCAACAACGTCAATTTTTCATTTGCGTTTTCAGCTGTGCTTCTTTGTATCTGTATTTCTTTTTGTATTTTCTCTCGTTTCCAAACAATTTTTTTTCATTCAGTTCTGTAGTATATCAGAAACCAAAAATATATTTTCTGTCGTGGCGTTACTATTACGTTTTCGTTAGGTGTAAATCGTTTTCACTGGCCGCAGGTCGGTCTCCTATCCCTGATTCTGCTGTTATTATCGAATACAGAGCTTGCAGTGGATACCTGAGGGTGCGTTTTAATAATCTGAAGTTCAGTGATGACACTGGAGAACTTCTTTCCTCCAGCAGCCTACATTCTTTTCAAAAAGTATACTGTCACGGTCAAAAGTTTATTTTACGATGTAGCAGCTTAGTTTGATTTCGATTCGGAAAACAGATTGCGTTACCTATTCATTTCGCGATGTTTGTCGTAGTCCCCAGCTGTCAACCAGCTTTCTGATGAAGCTCTGTTGGCTTTCCTTCCACTACATAACGAAAATTCCTTTCTGCGGTTGCAGCTTCCTCACCCAGGCGTCTATTTGTGTATCGCAGGCCTGACTCCAGCTGCATAGCAAAAATTCATTTCGCAGTAGTGGGTTTGCTTTCGTTTAATTTATATAGTTCGTATTGGGTACCGTGGTTTCCATTCCAACAGCAGATATTTTAATGAGACTCTATTCGCTTGCTTCCTTGTATATGATTGAATTCAGTGTGGCATAGCCGCCTCGATTTGCTTTTAACTGACACAAATTCCTGACTGTATAGCACAGTTTCGGATTGAATTATAAAGCTGAAATTAAAGTTGACATACTAGCCTCGACCATTTCCAATATTTGTTTCTTGTTTTCCTTTTTCCATTTTGTTTTCATACTGTCTATCTTGGTCCCCGCTCCTGGTTTACTGTGGAGCTTTAAGTCAATGGGTTTGTTTCTTCGTGATGAACGCCTCTTTCTTAATCAGTGACTGACACTCATAGTTGCTTTTCTCCCATGTGAAATTCACGTAACATTAACTGTCTGTCTGATTTACAGTTACCAACATGGCCAAAGACAAAACATTTTGGTCGGCATATTCATTACGTACTTTGACGCACATTTATTTTGTTCATTATGAAAGTGTTCCAATTATGCACGTAGTTTCACTATCTGTACGTTATCCTAAAAAATCTATTCGCGATGTTTTCTCAACCACCAACCAAATTTGAAAAGGGAAACTCAGAAGCTCAATCTGGATATAATAGGGGTCAGTGAAGAAGTGAAGTGGAAAGATGAAAAAGACTCCTGGTCAGATGAATAAAGCGTGATATCAACAGCAGCAGGAAATGGTACAACGGGAGTAGGGTTCATTATGAATAGGAAGATAAGCCAGAGAGTGTGTTACTGCGAACACATCAGCGATAAAGTTGTTCTTATCAGAATGTACAGCAAACCAACACAAACAACAGTAGTTGAGGTATACATGTTCATGTCGCAAGCTGAAGATATTTGAAAGTATATGTGAATACTGAAAGGGTAATACAATTCGTAAAGAAGATGAAATTGTAATAAGCATGTGGGACAGGAATGCAGTTGTAGGGGAAGGAGTAGGAGAAAGAGTTATAGGAGAATATGGGCTTGGAACAAGGAATAAAAGACGAGAAAGGCTAACTGAGTTCTGTAACAAATTTCAGCTTGTAATAGCGAATACTCTTTTCAAACATCACAACAGGAGGAGATATACATAGAAAAGGTCGAGTGAACTGGAAGATTTCAGTTACATTAAATCATGGTCAAATGGAGATTTATGAATCAGATATTGGATTGTAAGGCGTACTCAGGAGCAGATATGGACAGATCACAATGTAGTAGTAATAAAGAGAAGGCTGAATTTTAAGAAAAATCAATACGCAAAGAAGTGGGATGCGGAGGCGTTAAGGATTGTCGAGTCATGCTTGAAATTCTCTAATGCCTTAGATAGAGCAGTAACGAATACCTCATAGGCAGCACAGTTGAAAACGAATGGTCATCTCAAAAAAGCGCAATTACAGAATATGGAAAGAAAACCATTAGGTACAAAGAAGGTAACTGGGAAGATACCATTGATAACAAAATAAATACTTCAGTTGATCGACGAAAGAAGGAACTACAAAAATTTTCATGGAATTTCAGCAATATAGAAAGACAAGTCACTGAGGAATTAAATAAATAGGAAGTGCAAAGAAGCTAAGACGAAATGACTGCAAGAAAAATGTGAAAAAATCGAAAATGAAATGACTGTCGTGAGGACTGATTCAGCATACAGCAAAGTCAAAACAACCTTCAGTGAAATAAAAAAGGAAGGATGGTAACATTAAATGTTTAACGGAAATTCCACTTTTCGATGCAGAGGTGAGAGTGGATAGGTGGATAATGTACATTGAAGGCCTCTATGAGGGTGAAGACATGCTTAATGTGATTGAACAAGAAACAGGAACTGATAGGTAATAGACAGGGGTTCCAGTATTAGTATTTGAATTCAAAAGAACTTTGTAAGACTTAAGATCAAACAAGGCAGAAAGGATACATAAATTTGACCAGAATTTCTAAAATCACTGAGGGAAGTGGCAACAAAACGACTATTCAAATTGCTGTGTAGAGTGGTTGAGGATGCTAACATACCATCTGAGTTCCAGTAAACTATCATACACACAATTCCGAAGACTGCAAGAGCTGACAAGTGCGAGAATTACCGCACAACCTGTTCAGCAGCTCATGCATATAAGTTGCTGGCAAAAATAATATACAGAGAAATGGAAAAGAAAATTGACGAGGAGTTAGATGGCGATCACTTTGGCTTTAGGAAAGGTAAAGGCACCAGAGAAGCCGTTCTGACGTTGCGGTTGATAATGGAAGCAAGATTGAAGAAAAATCAAGATGTGTTCACAGGATTTGTCAACCTGGAAAGAGCGTTCGACAATGTAGGATAGTGCAAGATGCTCGAAATTGTGAGGAAAATAAGAGTGAGGTATAGGGAAAGGCGGATACTACACAACGTATACAAGAGTCACGTAGGAATAATAAGACTGGACAACCAAGAACGCAGCTAGTATTAAAAATGGTATAAGGCAAGACTGTAGTCTTTCTCCCCTTCTTTCAATCTGTACATCGAACAAACAATGATGGAAATAAGAGAAAGGCTCAGGAATGGGATTAAAATTCAAAGTGAAAGGCTATCAATGATACGTTTCGTTGATGAAATTGCTATCGTGAGTGAAAGTGTAGAAAAGTTACACGATCTGGAAAATGAAATGCACAGTCTAAAGAGTACAGAATATGGACAGAGAGTAAATAGGAGCTAGAAGAAAGACGAAGGTAGTTGTAAATAGCAGAAATGAGAACAGCGAGAAATTGAACATCAGGATTGTTGGTCCCAAAGTAGATGAAGTTAAGAGGTCCTGCTACCTAGGCAGCTAAATAGCCCATAAAGGACGAAGCAAGGTGGACGTGAAAAGCAGAAAGGCATTCCTGGCCAAGAGAAGTCTACTAGTATCGAACACAGGTCTTAATTTGAGGAAGAAATTTCTGAGAATTTGCATTCGGAGCACAGAATTATATGATAGTGAAACATGGACTGTGGGAAAACCGGAACATGAAGAGATTGGAATACACCTGAGAGGACCGCTAAACCCGCAGAGCAGGACAGGTAATAGGATTGTGAAAAGGGCCAAGGGTTGAGGTCAGTTTCTGCATCTAATTGTCATTTATTGTAATTTAATTTTACCACCAAGGCGGCACATTGCCGAACTTTTACCGAATGAAACTCCTTCACGGCTGAAGGCTTGCAACAAGAAATCTTTACAAGATAAAAATCCAATTAAGATAGCAATAAAATTATTCAAAGAACAACATATGCAAAGTGCAATACAAATGGCTGAGGGCCACAATTAAATTCCAAAAGTTTAGAATATATTACCATAGACCTTTGGGGGCAGAAGGGCAACAAGAAATCTTAAAAATATCTAAACTTCAATTTAGATGGCAATAAAGTAATTTAAAACCCAAACATGCAACATATGCAAGGTGCAACACAAATAGCTGAGGGCCAAAATCAAGCTTTAAAAATTTAAAATATATAATACCATAATCTTTAAAGGCAGAAGGCGGCAGTGTTTATGCTTGATAGATAAATTTAAAAATTAAATTTGCAAAATCTTAAGAAAACAAAACAAATAACCCTAAGCCTACAATTTAAAACAGATGACAACAGACAATTAAACACCGGTGGCGCTTAGAAGGCCTCCAGGAGGTCGGTCTGCCCTCGTTCACTGAGGTGAGACAGGTGGTGAGCCCAACTATACTTGATCCGTCGGAACCCAACCAGGGGAAAGCCACGGACCGAGCGACACAACGACTTGCTTCCTGTCAGTCAGTACATGAGAACTCAAACCAACAATGTTACAAACGTGATAATCCACAATGCAGTATGAATTAGCTGTCAAAATTACACACCATGTTGGACAGAGACAACAGGTGAGGAAAGGACCCTGCCTGAAATTACGTTAGTGACCAGGGCAGGTAACCGGAACAATAACGGCCACTAGGCAGAAAATTCCACTGGTACTCTTGAATTTGAAACACGGTAACAGTAAACTTTGCTCAAAAGAACACCGCCTGAATTTACGTCAGTGCCCGGACAGGTAAACATAACACTAACGGCCACAAGACAAATTCCACTGGTGCACACAAATCGTGGTCGACCAAAATAGTTAATTGCACCGCATGGCTGCTAAATCTCAGCAGTAGAACTGTGGTGTCACCGCCAGACACCACACTTGCTAGGTGGTAGCCTTTAAATCGGCCGCAGTCCGCTAGTATACGTCGGACCCGCGTGTCGCCACCGTCAGTGATTGCAGACCGAGCGCCGCCACACGGCATGTCTAGAGAGACGTCCTAGCACTCGCCCCAGTTGTACAGACGACTTTGCTAGCGATGCTATACTAACAAACTACGCTCTCATTTGCCGAAACGATAGTTAGCATAGCCTTCAGCTACGTCATTTGCTACGACCTAGCAAGGCGCCATTACCAGTTTATATTGAGATTGTAATTATGTATCATCAAGAGCGGTTCTCCAATTATGGATTAAAGTTAAGTATTCCAGAAGCTATGTACTATTTTTGGCTACTATAATTACTTTACCTTGTTCCAGACCTCACGCCAGTCTGCGTGAGCTTAAACGCGTGCATTTCGGCCTCCTCTAGCAACACGGTGTGGGCTCTTGTGCCAACACATCAAGAACCACTCGGTGTTGCTCACCGGAAAACTTCCCCAACAACAAACTACCGAAGCCAACCACCACAACATGAATAGACGTGGCTTGAGTAGTTGAAACCACTACTCAACTTTGACGTCGTAGGTCGGTGAACCACGAAGCTCGTAGCGATCGGACAGCACGACACACTCTCCAACACTGTACAGGGACTGCCAGCGGCCCCAGCCGACTGCACCGCGCGGAGAACTTCCCTCGTCCGCAACAACCGACCGACTCACTCACTCCAGAGCCCCTTGCCGGAAACTATATGCACCACATCAAAGATGGTACACGGCGCAAATATTGATACACATCACTGCTGCCACACATAGAAGAAAGAAGAACCACGACGTAACCGCGACAAGGGCGGGAAACCAAACACAGATAGACAGCGAAGTTAACGAAAACGCATACTAGGGAGAGAGCACAGCTCAACACCCAGCAAATTATTGAGGACGTAGATTGCACGTGATACTCCGAGATGAAGAGGTTGACACAGGAGAGGAGTTCGTGGCAGGCCACACGAAACCAGTCAGAAGACTGATCACTAAAAAAAATATTTACCGAATGCGGACTGCATGTGAACGTGAGGCTACGTTCTGGTCGGACACGTCTGACCACCAGATATGAAAATTGCAATAATGTGCTCCAAGCATATCAGTAATCCATTCTCATTTGTACCTGAAATCCCAGAAGAAATAATGGACTCCCAAGAGTAATCTGTCACATTCCTCACCACTGGTCAGAGTCTAGCGACAGGGTGAAATTATCCAATGCCTTGGATGCTGTCAATACCACAACACAAACGGCTGAGTTTGGATGGGTTAGTGACCAAGAAGTAAGAACAGCTGGTGAATGGCGACACATAGTGTTCAGTGGTGAACCACAGTTCTGTACTACCCGAATGACCTTTGTCGTATATGCCGACCTGTGGAGAGGTCAAGTTCTCCCTGCATTGTGGACAGACACTGTTACTTGTGGTGTCACTGTATGGAGGGCCATGGCTGATGGTGATTGATGGAACGGTGACAACACACTGGTACGTTACAGTCGTCCTGCATCCTAATGTTTTCTTATTCGGTAATACTGTAGAGCTATTTTTCAGTTGGGCAGCACTTTTCGGCATGCTTAACTTGTCTCTATGGACTATCTGCGTGATGTTGAAATTGTTTGGCAGCAAGATCCCCAGAACTGTTCCCTGCAGTTTAAGTCTGGGACCAGCTTGAGCGTCAACACTTTCCCAGTGCCAGTGTCTCAGACATCAAGGACCAGATGCAGCAGCTGTGGCCAGTTTGCCTCGGAAGAAGGTCCAAATGATTTGACACCTTTCCCTGTACGCATTCAGACCTGAGGGGGTGCAACGTCATATGGAGAAGTGGACTGATGCAGCCAAGTTCTGTTTAAATTTGATTCGCTTTTGTAATCACTGAGTTATATATCACACCCTGTCAACCAGCTTTTCAATTCGTTTCCTCTCTCCTCCTTGGTGCTTCAGCTATTTTGCTGGGCAGTGTACCACCACCCACGTTGATGCCGCGTTATTATTTCTGTTGTAGATGTTCGACTCAGTTCTCACTGTTGACCATTGCAGAAAATACGACGGTATGGATTATCAGCCCAACTCCCTGATTGCAATGAAGGTTTCTTAGGACACAGAACACTGGATGTCATTCTTAACGGAGAGAGATATTCGAACGTGAAACTATTTTCAGGCTTACCCGAAGGAACTTTAGCAGAATCATTACATTTTACAATACATATAAATGAGCTAATGGATAACGCCGGGATTGACACGAGACATTTCATGGATGATGCTGTTGTACACAGACAAGTCGCAACATTAGGAAATTATAACATGATGCATGAAGACGTGGGATCGCTGCGTAACGCAAGCACTGACAGGCATAAGCAGATGATACGCATTGGGTATGAATTGGCAGCAAGACTCATTACTTTATAGTTACAAGACTGCAGACAGTCATTGCAGGCAATAACATGGATAAAGTACGAGGGCTGGAACTTAAATAGTGGCAACTTTTTATTCACAACCTATACAAAAGAGTTACATGTTTGCACCTGTTACTGTCCTTCAAAGTAGTCACCAGCGTTGTGTAGAACCCGTTGCCAGCAATGTGGAAGGCGTAGTATACTGTTAGCAGAGCCTGTTCTGTTGATGGTCCTAATGGAACGGTCTACTGCCCGTCGAATCTCTAGAACAGTTCTGAAGCGAATGCCACGAAGTGGTTCCTTCATCTTCGGAATCATATCAAACTCACAAGGACTTAACTCGTATTACTATTCGTTTTTGGAGCATCACTTGCGACCAGCTTTCCGAAACAAGCGGCTACACTTTCTGCGCAACCCACCCATCATTTTGCACGACAATGCGCGGGCACATACAGCGCAAGCTGTAGCTGCTCTGTTCGGTCCATGGGACTGGGAAGTACTGTACCATCCACCATACTCCTCGCATTTGAGACCTTTGATTTGATTCCGAAGATGAAGGAACCAATTCATGTCATTCGCCTCAGAACTGTTCCAGAGATTCGACAAACACCATCAACAGAACATGCTCTGCTAACGGTACACTATGCCTTCCACATCGCTGGCAACGGGTTGTACAAAACGCTGGTGACTACTTTGAAGGACAGTAAAGGTGCAAACATGTAACTCTTTTGTATCGGTTGTGACTATATAGCTGCCACTATTTAAGTTCCAACCCTCGTATTTGGGAACACTCGTGTGAAGTGGTTTACAGTTTAACTACCACATAAAATTAATCGTTGGTAAAGCTGTTAGCAAACTGAGACTCACTGGGAGAATACTCAGAAAGAGTACTGTATTCACAAAGGAGCTAGCACACAAGACCATCATTCAACCAAAGCGCAGAAGAGTCACGCAAATACTAATCTTACTCCAGTGGCAAATGCTACAAGAGGTGCGATATACATCGCGCAAGACTTTATCGATAGCACACAAAAAATAACATACCGCTTCCTCCCCAGAATATCTTGCAAAACACCCATCAAGATGAAATCAGAGGGATTCGGACTGACTCGGAGGCCTAAAAAGAATCATTCTTCCCGAACACCAAATGCGTTAGGAACGGGAAAGGAAGCAATTGAATATGTAGGTATAGTCTTACCATTTAATGAAGATTTGGCAGAAATTATAATACAACGTTATAATAACGGAGGTAACAGCATTTTAAAGGTTTTTGTAATAGGAAATAACAAACCAGAGACAATAAGTGTAGCAAATCACAAACGCCACCATGAGTACTGATGTGATTCTTGTACATAACCTAGAAGCGTACGTACACACGTCGTCTATAAACCAGTGGCCAATGTTGAGGGATCTCATTACGAGAAAGTAATGGTGACGGAATTCTTTTGTGAGGTTGTGATTTAACATTCAGAAGATTCTAAGAGCGAGTGACACGAAGTGCCCCATGGAGAGTGCTCTACAGGAAAGAGCAGCTGTATTGAAAGCAAAACAGAATCCACATGATACAAATTCTTCAGATCCATCTATTTTAGGTCATTCCTGTGTTGCAGTGCCATTCGCTATCTGTCTATGATGGTAGCATTCCTCTCCGAAGGAAGCGAATCGTTTATATTCTCAATATTTACGTCGATATTTGTGCACCTGTGTCTCTTCTATATCCTTTTCCTATTATTTAATTCGCTGTTGGTGACTGAAATGAGTGAATGTGAGTTTTAGTAAAAGTAGTCGATATCTGATGTCTGCCACGAAGGTCGCGCCAATCGCGGTAGATTCTGGACAAAGACACAGGGTCACCGTATATAAGGTATCTGATCAGCTACACGTGAAGTTGGCAAGGGAGGACGGAACAATGATCATCTCTGGCTACCTCCTCACTCTCCATTCGTCCAGTACGGAATTTTGCTGCTGGGATCGGGTAACAGACTTCATTCTATTTTTTCGTCTATACGTTCTGCATGATACACCAGTAGAATCAAACCCTTGAATACCAAACTCACCTCTCTTAGTACTACACGTTATAGGTACTTCCTCTCAAAGACCTAGCATATCTAAGGCACTTGACACGGTGCCACACTGGAGAAGCATACGAAATACGAAATAGTTGCCCATGTATGTGAGTGGCTCGAGAACTTCTGAAGTAACAGAATCCAGTACGTTGTCTTCAGTGACGAGTGTTCACCATAGACCGGAGTACTCCAGGGAAGCGTGATAGAACCGTTCTAATTTTCTACATACATAAATGATATGGCTGACAGGGTAAGCAGAAGTCTACGTTTGTTTCCTAATGATGCTGTGTGGTGTTGAGGAAGGTGTCATCGTTAAGCGACTGATGCGTTAAATAAAATTTCTAGTAGGTGTGATGAATGGCAGAAAACTGTGAGTTATTGGAGATGAGTAAGGAAAACGAGCCCATAATGTTAGAATACAAAATTAGCAGTGTGCTGTTTGACACAGTCATGTCGATTAACTATTTGGGCGTAACGTTGCAGAGCTATATGAAATGGAATAAGCATATAAGTACTGCAGTGTCGAATGGTCTACCTCGGTTACTTGGGATAATTTTAGGAAAGTGTGGTACATCCGTAAAGGAACCCACATATAGAACTCATTTTTGACTATAGTTCGAGTGTTTGGGATCTTTACCACGTTGGATTAAAGGAAGACATCGACGTTAAAGGAAGACATCGAAGCAATTCAGAGGCGGACTGCTAGATTTCTTACAGATAGGTTCGAACGACCCTCAAGTATTATGGTGATGCTTCGCGAAGTCAGGTGGGAATCCCTGAAGAAAAGGCGGTGTTTTTTTCGAAAGGTACTATTGAGAAAATTTATAGAACTTGAATTTCTGCTGCCACCGACGTGCATTTCCTGCAAGGACCACGAAGATACAGTAGAAGGCACGTCTGTGGTTTGGGACAATATGTGTACACTACTAATTAGACCATTACAACCGATTTTTATAATCTACATAAAGGACAGCATTAATGGCTGACATTTATCTGAGGCGTGATACCTGGAAATTAACGGAACATGTTGAGCTCTGACGCTAGTGAGCCCTTAAAGACACTGAATTGTTTTAAGGATTCAACAAAATTAATAAAAAATAGTGACTGAACCTTTTTTAAAACCTTACACCACAGAACTTTTCCTTGTCATTAAGTGTTAGCTGATCGTCGACATATATAATACATAACCATAAAAAATGAAATGTTTGCGCATAAATAGACAGAAAGACCAATAACACGACTGCAGAAGAACCACTGGAAGATGCCTTGTAAACAAAATATCTGTGAGAACGCATACAGAACGATTTGAAGTTGAACCACCACATATCACTAATCGCAGGTAAGGGATACCCTACACAGATTTATTACATGATACCTCTGGAGGTGTAGTGCATCACCAAAAGAGGTAGCTTACAAACCCCTCGATCTACCAATAATTGAGTATTGTTCCTCAGTCTGGGACCAGCTAACGAAGAAGAACCGAAGAGCATCAAGACGTTACGTTACAGGATTATTTTGTAAGTACGAAAGCGTCACAGAGACTCTGACATGTCCAGTGGCAGATGCAAAAGAGACGTTTCGCAATGATTTACTGTTAAAATTCCAGGTGTGTACGTTCGCAGAGGAATCAACCAATATGTTGATACCGCCTATGCATATCTCAAGGAAAGACCTGTAGCTTAAATGTTAGAGACATTGTTTTCTCCCGGGGGCTTACTAACAATCTGACTTCCAGTGAAACTTTTGTGGTTGGATCAGGGAAGGGGACAAGCGGAAACAGTATACAATCTACCCTGTGACACACACCGTAAGGTGGCTTAGGGAATACACATGCAGAAGCTAATGCCTTCTCTGTCGCACACAAGCAGGCAGCACGTTTTTCTACGGAAAGGGCTTAACTGACGTGGCCATTAGTGGATATCGATTACCCAAGTTTCTGCAAGCAGTTCCTAGTTCAATGCCGGCCTGTCGATACAGGGCAGCTGCGTAGTCGTTCTCCCCTTTTCAGTACAGAGCAGGCTCTCCATATACATATAATCGCAACACCAAAAAATAGAATATTCAAATTTCAGGAATACTTTTGTGTGCGTAACATATTAACTGCCTGACATTGCAAGATTACAGGTTATGTAAGCGCGAGGTAAGCCATTGTGTACGTCGAATGCTGGTCTTCGGTGTAACCGCCAGAATGTTGAACAGAAGCGTGGAAATGTGCATGCATTGTGTTGCAGGTGCCGGATGCTAGTTTGAGGGATGGAGTTCCATACCTGTTGTACTTCGTCGGACCCTTAACCATGGTTATGGATAACTGTCTAATTCTGGTCCGATGATGCCCTATCGGCTGGACCCTGATGTGGTGATCGAACAGGCCAAGGCAACATGTCGACACCTCGTAGAGGAAGTTACGTTCCAACAACGGTTTGTGGGCGAGAGTCGTCCGGCTGGAAAACATCCCCTTTAATGTTGTCCATGACTGGCAGCACAACAGGTCAAATGACCAGAGTAACATACAAATTTGCAATCTTGGTGCGTGGGATAACCACGATAGAGCTGCTGCTGTCATAACAAATAGCATCTCAGACCAGAACCCCAGGTATAGTGTGTTTATCATGCAGACAGGTTCGTTGCAGGCACTTCCTGGCATCGGTCCGACACGTAGTTTTAATCTGCCGCCGGCCGGAGGGGCCCAGCGGTTCTAGGTGCTACAGTCTGGAACCGCGCGACCGCTACGCTCGATGGTTTCATTCCTGCCTCGGGCATGGATGTGTGTGATGTCCTTAGTTAGGTTTAAGTAGTTCTACGTTCTAGGGGACTGAAGACCTCAGAAGTTAAGTCCCATAGTGCTCACACCCATTTTTTAATCTGCCAGGAAGTTTAACTGTCAAATTGTCTTCCATACATTCCATTCCTGGACGACTGAAGTCTCCTCGGTGGTCACGGAGCTACTTGAGAAACGCTGTGTGAACGTCCTTGTCGCAGAAACATACAATACAGGCCATTAAAATTGCTACACTAAGAAGAAATGCAGATGATAAACGGGTATTAATTGAACAAATATATTATACTAGAACTGACATGTGATTATATTGTCACGCAATTTGGGTGCGTACATCCTGAGAAATCAGTACCCAGAACAATCACCTCTGGCCGTAATAACGGCCTAGATACGCCTGGGCATTGAGTCAAACAGAGCTTGGATGGCGTGTACAGGTACAGCTGCCCACGCGGCTTCAACACCATACCAAAGTTCATCAAGAGTACTGACCGGCGTATCGTGACGAAGCAGTTGCTCGGCCACCATTGACCAGATTTTTTCAATTGGTGAGATATCTGGGGAATATGCCGGCCAGGGCAGCAGCCGAACATTTGCTGTATGCAGAAAGCCCCGTACAGGACCTGCAACATGCGGTCATGCATTATCCTGCTGAAATGTAGGGTTTCGCTGGGATCGAATGAAGTGTTGAGCCACGGGTCGTAACACATTTGAAATGTAACGTCTACTGTTCAAAGTGCCCTCAATGCAAACAAGAGGTGACCAAGACGTGTAACCAATGGCACTCAATACCATCACGCCGGGTGATACGCCAGTATGGCGATGACGAATTCACACTTCAAATGTGCGTTCACCGCGATATCGCCAAACACGGATGCAACCATCATGATGCTGTAAACAGAACCTGGATTCATCTGAAAAAATGACGCTTTGCCATTCGTGAACCCTGGTTCGTCGTTGAGTACACCATCGGAGACACTCCTGTCTGTGATCCAGCGTCAGGGGTAACCGCAGCTATGCACTCCGAGCTGATAGTCCATGCTGCTGCAAACGTCGTCGAACTTTTCGTGCAGATGATTTTTGTCTTGCAAACGTCCCCATCTGTTGACGTGGCGGCACGATCCGTTACAGCCATGCGGATAAGATTCCTGTCATCTCCACTGCTAGTGATACGAGGCCTTTGGGATCCAGCACAGCGTTCCGCATTACCCTCCGATTCCATATTCTGCTAATAACAGTCATTGGATCTCGACAAACATGAGCAGCAATGTCACGATACGATAAACCGCAATCTCGATAGGCTACAATCCGACCTTTATCAAAGTCGGAAAAATGGTGATACGAATTTCTTCTCCTTACACGAGGCATCACAACAACGTTTCACCAGGCAATGCCGGTCAACTGCTGTTTGTGTATGAGATATCGGTTGGAAACTTTCCTCATATCAGCACGTTGTAGGTGTCTCCACCGGCACCAACGATAATGCTCTGAAAAGCTAATCATTTGCATATCACAGCATCGTCTTCCTGTCGGTTAAATTTCGCGTCTGTAACACGCCATCTTCGTGGTGTAGCAATTTTAAAGGCCAGTAGTGTATGCAATTGCTGTCAGTCAGTTGTACTACCTTGACGCTGTCCTCTGCGGTCCATTTTGTTCAGCATCGCCCTCTTTTGTGTGACCTTGGTCAAACATTTTGCGCCATTTCACTACTATATGTGGTTCGGAATTTAGTCCACATGCCACCAGAATTTCTCCGTAAATCTGTGAGCAGTTTAAGCGCTTTCACGACAAGATTCAAACTTTCCAGCGTACTCCAGGTTAGGAGTACGGTTCCATCTGCCCTATCATTTCACTCCCAGACTGTGCTGCATCAGTTATCCGTACCACAGCACAATTGTCTCTGTAGTATTCGAGTACTATTTTTTGACAACCTTTCTTGTTGCACAGCGGTGTTAGCGATGGACGAGATACAAAACTTACTTACCGAAGCCTCCTCGCTAGATATGGAATATTTTTGGAACAGACTTCTACTCCCAACGAGTTCCTTCGAAGATTCGCAACAAGGTAAAGAACATACAGTGGGAAAAATGATTGTTTGTTTATAATTTTAACGTAGCCCTGAGTAAACATTAATCGTGAAAGAGCGCGTGCTCATCTGCGATCACACGCATCGTGGTTCAAATGGTTCAAATGGCTCTGAGCACCATGGGACTTAACATCTGTGGTCATCAGTCCCCCAGAACTTAGAACTACTTAAACCTAACTAACCTAATGACATCACAAACATCCACGCCCGAGGCAGGATTCGAACCTGCGACCGTAGCAGTCGCGCGGTTCCGGACTGCGCGCCTAGAACCGCTAGACCACCGTGGCCGGCACACGCATCGTGCTTACCGAAGTAACTGCATATAGGTACGTGATAGTGATACGGCAACCATCTCCACGATGTATTTCTGCAGCCAACACACAGACATAATGACGACTTTTATAGACAACTTAAGATTCGTTATCGGCAGCTACAGTTATGTACTGGTCAACATTGTGGTGTCACCGCTAGACACCACACTTGCTAGGTGGTAACTTAAATCGGCCGCGGTCCTGTAGTACATGTCGGACCCGCGTGTCGCCACTGTGGGATCGCAAACCTAGCGCCACCACATGGCAGGTCTCGAGAGACTGAGGAGACCTCGTCCCCAGTTGTACGGACAACATAGCTAGCGATTGGACGTGCTAAGCCTTGCTCTCATTTGCCGAGAGATAGACAGTAGAATAGCCCTCTGCTAAGTTAAATGGCGACCACCTAGCAAGGCGCCATTTGTATCAGTGCCAATAGCTTACGAGTATGCAGGAGAGATGTATTCCAACAAGAGAATAAAGTTAAGTATTAAAAAAGCTACGTATTTTTCTTTAGTGCATTTATAAGTCTCATGTTCCAGACTTCACGCCCGTCTGCGTTAGCCTTGCGTGCCCTATCGGCTACAGGATTGTGTCTGGGCTGTATGGTCTAGACACAACATTATTGGCGACGAGAAAAAGAGTTTGTATTAATTCGTTTGTGTCATGGCTTCGCCACAGTCTCCGGATGTACTGTCCGAATTTTTTCGCTTGCAGAATCAGCAGTCGCAGGCGTTATTGGATGCCCTGGGACAGCTCGTCCAGGGTCAACGTGTGCTGCAACACGATGCGGCAGCCGCCGCTTCATCGCTACCGCAGCCACAACACGCCATTGCACCGCCCTTCCGTCATTTTGACTCATCCTTGGAGTCCTGGCCGGAATGGTCCCGCCAGTTCAGCTTTCATCTAGCCGCCTACAGAATTCAAGGTAATGAGCGGCAGCCGTTTTTGCTTTCTTGTGTCGGTGTGTGCACCTACCGTGTGATAGTGAAGTTGTTTCCCCGGCGCGACGTAGCAACTCTGTCCTACAAAGAAATTTTGTCGGCGTTAGATGCCTATTTCAAAGAAACAGTAAATGTTGTTGCAAAACGGTATACGTTCTTTCGTACAAAACGTATGGCCGGTCAGACTAATAGGGAGTGGGTTGCGACATTGCAAGGACTTACTAGGGAGTGTGCGTTTGAATGTGAATGTGGCCTCCCTTATTCAGATACTATGGTGCGTGATGCAATTGCACAGAACGTTTCTGATGTTCGCATACGGGAACAGATTTTGAAGCTAGTAAATCCCTCCCTTCAACAAGTGATAGACATATTGGATAGGCAAGACACACTTGACTCTGCTCAGGACTCATTTGAAACTTCGCCAGCAGTGTGTCACATTAACCGGCCCGCCGGGCCCGCTGCACGGGACGCTACGCGGCCCTCGCGCCCGTCACAGCGGCGGCAGCCTACCTTGCAAACACGTGCGCCGCGTAAGCAAGCAACTGTAGTGAAATCATGCCCGCGGTGTGCAGCTAGACATTCGCGTGAAACTTGCCCGTCACGCCAAGCTATTTGCTTTTACTGTCAAAAGAAAGGACATGTTCAAAGTGTTTGCCAGAAAAAGCTTAGATCAGACAATCACAATAATTCCAGGCCCTTTGCTTCGCGCCGGAATCGAACCCAGGACAATCAGGCTCGTGGACCTTCGCCCATGGACATTCATGTAGTTCATTCCCACCCGTCCAGTGACACTTTAGCTAACGGTGACTGTGTTCGTCCCACAAACAGTGTGCGTCGACGTCGCCGAAAATCCCGTGAAGTCGCAAGTGCTTCTGTACCTGTATCAGTTCAAATTGCACGTGACAGTCGCTCTTGTCGTCAGCAGGACAATAAACTTTTTGTGGACTTAGACTTTGAAGGCAAAGTGATACCCTTCCAGCTCGATACCGGAGCTGCCGTTTCATTGCTCAATCACGACACGTACAAACAACTGGGCAAACCGCCATTGCGTGCCGCAAATGTTAAGTTACATAGTTACTCTGGACAGCATATACCTGTGTTAGGACAGTGCAGCCTTCTTGCCACATACATGGGACAGACAAAACTTGTATCATTTTACGTTCTTCGTTCTACTTCTGCAGTGAACTTGTTTGGTTTAGATTTATTTCAATTGTTTAATATGTCTATAGTAAATCAGGTCCTATCAGTGAATCAGACTGTGCCTTCCGCCAGTGTTTCTAGTCTTTGTGAAGAATTTGCAGACATTTTTGCACCGGGCCTTGGTTGCGCTAAGAACTATGAAGCGCATTTGGAACTGCAAGAAAACGCGCAACCGAAATTTTTCAGAGCGCGCAATGTTCCCCACGCATTGCGTGATGAGGTCGCCAGAACATTAGCCGATTTAGAATCTCAAGGTGTAATTGAACGTGTGCAGGCTTCTCTCTGGGCCTCACCCTTAGTAATTTTGCCAAAACCTTCCGGTAAACTGAGACTTTGTGTGGACTTCAAGGCAACAGTGAATCTACAACTTGTGACTGCCACTTTTCCTCTGCCCCGCCCGGAAGATCTTTTTGACAAACTGTGCCCGGGAAAATATTTTTCCAAATTGGACCTAGCAGATGCGTACTTGCAAATACCTGTGGACGAAGAATCCCAGCGCGTCTTAGTGGTTAACACGCATCTTGGCTTGTATCGCTTCAACAGACTACCGTTCGGGTGTGCAACCGCCCCTGCTTTGTTTCAGCAATATTTACAAACTGTGTGTGCGTCGGTCCCTACTGCTGCGAACTATCTGGACGATATTGTGATCTCAGGAAAGACAGAAGCCGAACATTTGCAAAATCTCCGAACATTATTTCAGCTCTTGTGTCAGAATGGTCTTCGCTTGAGGAAGGACAAATGTGTGTTTTTTGCTCGTGACTTACCCTACCTGGGGCATGTCATAAATGCCCAAGGTATACATCCGAGTCCAGAGCACCTCCGTGCCATACAGGATTTACCTGCACCGTGAAACTTGAAACAGCTACAGAGTGTGTTGGGTAAAATTAATTATTCTGCAAAGTTTGTGCCGCGCACTTCTTCCATTTCAGCTCTGCTTCATCGCTTACGCCGTAAAGGTGTTCCGTTCGTCTGGACGACGGAATGCGACCGCGCCTTTCGCCAGTTGAAATCGGCGTTACTTTCAAATACTTGCCTTACGCCATTCGATCCCCGAAAACCCTTTTTCTTGATGGTAGATGCATCGGATTTCGGGATCGGTGCTGTGCTTGCGCACTAAGATGGCTCGCATGATCGCCCTATTGCCTTTGCGTCAAAATTGCTCTCCTCTGCGCAAAGAAATTATTCACAGATAGAGAAAGAAGCTTTAGCTCTCGTGTTTGGTGTTACAAAGTTTCATGATTTCTTGTATGGTCGTCACTTTACAATCATCACGGACCACAAACCTTTGACATCGCTTTTTCATCCGAACAAGCCTGTACCTCCACGTACAGCGCAGAAATTCATTCGCTGGTCTCTTTTTCTCTCGCAGTACCGCTACGATATCTTGTATCGGTCCACTGCTAAGCACGGAAACGCTGATGCGTTGTCCCGTTTGCCTGTTGCTGAGGATCAAGCATTCGATTCTTCCGAACTTGCTTGCATGTTCATTGATTCGGAAACCGATGACGTGGTCGAATCGTTTCCGATTGATTTTCGTCGTGTAGCTACAGCCACAGCTGCTGACCCTGTCCTTGCTACTGTTTTGCGTTTTGTTGCTACGCAATAGCCCTTGTCAAAGTCACGGATCGAGGATCCTTTGGTTCGCCGTTTTTTTGCTCACAAGGAGAGACTTTTTGTACGACGTGGTGTTTTGTTGTTGCGTTCCGATAATGATCAATCCAGAGTCGTGGTCCCACGTTCGTTACAGTCCTCTGTCTTAAAGCTTCTTCACCAAGGACATTGGGGTATAGTGCGTACGAAACAACTTGCTCGTCAGCACTGTACTTGGTTCGGAATCGATGCTGCGATTACGAATATGTGCTCCTCTTGCGTGGCGTGTGCCGAACAGCAATCCGCACCGCCGCGGCAATTCTTTGCATGGCCGAAAGCCACTTCCCCTTGGCAACGCTTGCACATCGATTTTGCTGGTCCATTCTGGAATGCTCGATGGTTGGTTGTGGTCGATGCTTTCAGTAATTTTCCTTTTGTTGTCCGGATGTCTTCCACGACGTCTTCTGCCACAATCCAAGCCTTGTCTGCTATCTTTTGCATTGAAGGTCTTCCGCAGACTATTGTTTCCGACAATGGCCCACAATTCATGTCCGCAGAATTTCAGTCCTTCTGCGAGGCCAATGGTATTCAACATCTGACATCCGCGCCGTTTTCGCCTCAGTCAAACGGTGCCGCTGAACGATTGGTCCGGACTTTCAAGTCACAGATGTTGAAATTGAAAGAGTCGCATTCTCGGGAGGACGCTTTGTTGCTCTTTTTGTCTTCGTATCGCTCTCAGCCCCGCGATGGTCGCTCGCCGGCTGAATTGCTCCATGGTCGTTCTCATCGCACCTTGATGTCTTTGCTGCATCCGCCACATCAGGTTCCTGTGCAGCGGCAGACTCCTGCTTTTGCTCCTGGCGACGTTGTCTATTATCGCACCTATCGCGGTTCACGGCGTTGGCTCGCAGGGCGCATTCTTCGCTGCCTCGGCCGCGCGATGTATTTGGTTTTGGGGGCCTCTGGTGAGGTGCGTCGGCATCTTAATCAGCTGCGCCTCTGTCGTCGCCTGGTTTCTGCCGCTCTCCGTCTGCTTTCAGCGACGGAGCCGTCCGGTCAGCGCCTTGGGGACCCATGTACTGGCTCGTCTCATCCCCAGGTGTTACCGACGCTGCCTTCCCTTTTGCCTCATGGCGTCGCGCCGCCGCTGCAGCCGCCGCCGGCGCCGCCCGCAGTGGACGCTTCGCTGCAACCGCCCGGCGCCTCCCAGGGTCACGCGCCGCCGCTCGCTTCCCGTGACCAGCCGTCCTCCGCCATGGACCTCTTGCCCGCTCCGGACCAGATGTCGTCATCGCGCGTCGGATTCCCCGACGCAATGGAGGTCGACCCTTCGGCCCCTCCTGTCTCATTCCGTGCGCCTACACCGCATGTTGACGTGCACCCTGGACTAGGTTTTCAGGCGTTTCCTAGCTCCCCTCGGACCGAATGGCCGGGTGCGGGTGGCACAGCCTCGCCTGTTGTTAGGCTCCCCACCTCATCGCATACGTCAACATGCGGTCCTCCCCACGGCGGGCGGAAGCCTTATCTCACGACCGTTCGCCGATTTGCGGGGGAGGAATGTGGTGTCACCGCTAGACACCACACTTGCTAGGTGGTAACTTAAATCGGCCGCGGTCCTGTAGTACATGTCGGACCCGCGTGTCGCCACTGTGGGATCGCAAACCTAGCGCCACCACAAGGCAGGTCTCGAGAGACTGAGGAGACCTCGTCCCCAGTTGTACGGACAACATAGCTAGCGATTGGACGTGCTAAGCCTTGCTCTCATTTGCCGAGAGATAGACAGTAGAATAGCCCTCTGCTAAGTTAAATGGCGACCACCTAGCAAGGCGCCATTTGTATCAGTGCCAATAGCTTACGAGTATGCAGGAGAGATGTATTCCAACAAGAGAATAAAGTTAAGTATTAAAAAAGCTACGTATTTTTCTTTAGTGCATTTATAAGTCTCATGTTCCAGACTTCACGCCCGTCTGCGTTAGCCTTGCGTGCCCTATCGGCTACAGCATTGTGTCTGGGCTGTATGGTCTAGACACAACAAACATGATATTAACTACGCGTGTCAAACTTTTACTACAGTGTCGATGTATTACAATACACCAATGTCTTTTAAGATGTATGAAGCATACTTTGGCAGCTTCTGCAATGCATGTTACTCTGCCAGTTTAACGGTACACATGGATTGGTATCAATATCGAGTACTGCCGCTTCTCAAGATTGCAGTTATCTTCACAATACGTAAAATGTTGCTCCTACTGCATTATGCGCGTCAACACTGCTGCTATTATGGCTGTGTTGATGCTGCGTTAAGGATTGTATAGTGGTGCGTGCAAACCAAGCTCTGAAGTACATCATCCCTAATCCTCAAGCATTACACATCCCGCTTTTCATCGTATCGACACATTGGCGCTTCTGGCTTCCTGTCACGTTAACTTACGTGTAAAGCTATATGTTATCAAATTAAATGCAAAGTTGTGTCGCAAACAGTATGCCACATCTCATTTGCAGCACCTCTCCTCTCATTATTCTAAATGCCATAAATGCCACCAGAGCAGAGCGAACACTCTCAGAGATATTTGCCACCTGCTGCTAGTGTGGAACTGGTGGCCAAGCTGCTAAAGCGCCCTCTGACTGCGTTACCTGACCTATGTCATTAGCCCCTACTATATACGGCATAGTACGCGATTACTGTTCAGAGACGGAAAGTATAATCACGGTAGAACACTGAAAGTAGGACTAAAGTAAGGTACTTACCCTGGAACGTTTTTCAGACATATTTTTGAAACGATTTCTAGGAGACTTCTAGAATGACACTTTACGCAAAGACATGGAGAATATTTAAAAAAGGTTCAGACGGTTTCACGAGACTATATTTCCTAGGTAAATGAACATGAAAACCTCGGGTGTATTCCTACTATCGCATAGAACTAGAAGGTATTTATTTTCACAACAAACATCCGATTTACGGAAGTATGTCCTTCAAATTCAAGTACATAGAACTCTGGGATACGTTTTGCTTCTACATTTAAAATCACGATTTTTATTTTTTTTTAATTTCGTTCACAGGTCCTGTTGCTTCAATCTGTACCTACCGAACGCCGTGTCATCATAAACCAGTGGCATCAGGGACCAATGCTCCCTTTAATCCCACAAACCAACCAACCAACCAGTGGCATCGTCGTAGGCGGTATGTACTTGGCGGGTTCGACACACCTCTCTCCCGGCCGTAATCAGTTTTCCTTTCAGCTGCTCTTAGTCGGTCAAACAGCTCTCTAACTGGCATCTCGACGCTCAGGAAATATCTTTCCTGTCCTCACACCAATTAAAAAATGAAAAAAAAACGTGGTGCTACCGGGAATAGAACCTGGGTCCTCCGCATTGTAGTCCGTAGCACAGACTACTTTTTTATTCTTATTCATCTTCATTTTGTTCCTCATTGTTCTCAGTATTTGCTCTAGTCGGATGTCACATGACGTTCCTTCAAGTTGATCTTTGGATACTCCACTCAGACGGCCGGAGTGGCCGAGCGGTTCAAGGCGCTACAGTCTAGAACTTAGAACTACCTAAACCTAACTAACCTACGGACATCACACACATCCATGCCCGAGGCAGGATTCGAACCTGCGACCGTAGCAGTCGCACGGTTCCGGACTGCACGCCTAGAACCGCGAGACCACCGCGGCCGACCCTTTTAAGTTCAATGATAGTTAGTGATCAGGTTGTGCTCTGGCACCAATTTCGTAATAATGTAGCGTATCTGAACAGTGCTGCTGTTGGTATTGGAAAGGTCTAGTGACATACGGTTTTTTCTTTATCTTTTTTCTTTTACTCACCAGCAATATATTAATTTTATATATTGGTGGGGAAACGAAATTCAGGTGGTTTCTGAGTGAGTAGTGTGGCCAGTGGGCACAGATCCTATTTTTGAATAATCTGTGGGAATAATTTTTTTATAAATCGGCCTCAAAGAACTTCTCAGCCACCACCCAGCTTCAGATACCGAGAAATGCTGCACACGGATAACAGGAGCGAAAGCGATGGACCGGAGGAACAATCATCTAAGCGGCGGCATCCACAACCCGCCGCTGTCACAAAAACTATAGATTCATTCGTCAGTCACTGCTGTGCACTCAACTGGGCTGACACGATTGCGTACTGAAATGTGTTCTCAGTTGCGAATACGAACAACAATCAGGGAATTATGACAGTGAAAATTTGTACTGGACCACAACTGAAACACAGTTTTCCACTATACGTGAGCGATCTCCTTAATCACTTTGGCCATCCATCCCCAGACCCAGACATGCACGTCTCCATTCTTGTGTCACAACCTGTATTCGTACATACATTGTGTGATTCCTGTACAGTGGACGACATAATTGAACGGTGTTTCCCAGTACCAGCCAATAAATGCGTGTTTTTACAATCAAAAGGAAAAGAAACGATGCACCACGGAGGAATTATCCGAATGTAACGGAAATCGGTAGATGTGAGTGCATGTACAGACAAATAAATGATTAAAGTTTCAGAAAAATTTAATGGTTTATTCAATAAAAAGTGCCTAACAGATTAAACAACTCAGTGATGCGTTGGTCCGCCTCTGGAACTTACGAAGCAATTATTCGGCTTCGCATTGGTTGTTAGAGTATTTGGATGTTCTCTGAGGGCATATGGAGGCCTGGAAGCTCATTAATTGGATTCAGTGATAAGTCCAGCATCGCACGGAGCCCCGATGACCAGCGTAAATGGGTCTGGACGCGCCCCAGACAGAACTGGGATATTAACGTGAGTGTCGCCCGCCATAGTACCTGACAACCCAGAGTGATGGTCTGGGGTACCATCTCTTTTAATAGCAGGACCCCTTAGGTTGTCTTCCACGTCACCTCAAAACTACGGCGGTACGTAGACGATACTCAGTGCTCCATTTTGTTGCCCTTCCTGGCAATCAATCCTCGATTTACATTTCGCTATCACCTGGTGAGAGTTTCTACTGCGTTTCAGAGCGAAGAGTCCGTTGCTCTTCTTACCTCCAATGTCAAGTTCAATGTTCTCGTTATCTACAAGGTCAAGGGCTAAAGTCGTCCCCCATACCCCTCGGTTCTGAAGCAGTTTTATGACATAAAATGATGATAAATTAAAAACTATGTTGGGATATTAAAAAGTTTTCTTTCTGCTAGCTGAGGTCTAACTTTGGCTATTGTGTGGCTTACATATGAGGATTGCTAATGATCTGTAATTTTACTACTATAAAATATTCTCCAGTTATAATGATTTATGACCCAAAACCACCAACCCAACGCCTCCCTCATCCCCACTTTCTTGGTCTTATTAACCACCAGACAGATTCTTTACTCGTTTTTCCTCATTCCATCCGCGCTCCTGCTTTATCCTCAGTCTCTTGTGCACTTCTACACAGTAGAACCACCTTTCTCATTTATGTGCGAAAATGCCGACGTGTTTATCTTTTAGAACTGAAGGTATGATTTTCAAATAATAACAAGGAAACAGGATGACAAATGTTCTTCATATAGGTAAGAAAAGAGGATTTTAATGCTTTTGGTTACCTAGTTTCAGCTACATTTCAAGGCCGTCCTACTACCCACCTTTTAGAGACGATACGATATTGCACTGTGTTATTCTGAATTACAATGCAAAGTTCCTACGGACATACTTTCAAGTAAAATGCCTCCCTTGCACAGAGATATACATAATGGATGTACGGGTACAGGTTGTAGCCGCATGGTTGACGACATGTGGATGTTTGGGTGTTCATTCGAAGACCTAATGGTATCATGTCTTCGATTGAAGCACTAGTGAAATGACTGAATTCACGACATCCACGTATTTATGGCACTATATTATACTTTCGTTTATTTTGAGACTTACATATGGGGCCTGAAGATGACATAGTGAAATGCTGAAACTGGTAGCCTTCAAAATAAAATAAAACAACATCTTAAGTTACACAGCTATTGGAGAATTTCATTGACATTGACAATCTAGTATATTTAGACGGTCCTCCACAAAGTCACTGACGACTAATCCATTCCACTCCTATGACTGCTAGCTTAAAAGGACATTCCTTTGAAATTTTCATCAATGCTCGCTTGCTAGTTTTTTGGCAATGTATCTCTTGCTGCCGTAGTATTCCTCCCATATGTTGTTGTTGTTGTGGTCTTCAGCTCTGAGACTGGTTTGATGCAGCTCTCCATGCTACTCTATCCTGTGCAAGCTTCTTCATCTCCCAGTACCTACTGCAACCTACATCCTTCTGAATCTGCTTAGTGTATTCATCTCTTGGTCTCCCTCTACGATTTTTACCCTCCACGCTGCCCCCCAATGCTAAATTTGTGATCCCTTGATGCCTTAAAACATCTCCTACCAACCGATCCCTTCTTCTAGTCAAGTTGTGCCACAAACTTCTCTTCTCCCCAATCCTATTCAATACCTCCTCATTAGTTACGTGATCTACCCACCTTATCTTCAGCATTCTTCTGTAGCACCACATTTCGAAAGCTTCTATTCTCTTCTTGTCCAAACTGGTTATCTTCCATTTTTCACTTCCATACATGGCTGCACTCCATACAAATACTTTCAGAAACGAATTCCTGACTGTTAAATCTATACTCGATGTTAACAAATTTCTCTTCTTCAGAAACGATTTCCTTGCCATTGCCAGTCTACATTTTATATCCTCTCTACTTCGACCATCATCAGTTATTTTGCTCCCTAAATAGCAAAACTCCTTTACTACTTTAAGTGTCTCATTTCCAAATCTAATCCCCTCAGCATCACCCGATTTAATTTGACTACATTCCATTATCCTCGTTTTGCTTTTGTTGATGTTCATCTTATATCCTCCTTTCAAGACACTGTCCATTCCGTTCAACTGCTCTTCCAAGTCCTTTGCTGTCTCTGACAGAATTACAATGTCATCGGCGAACCTCAAACTTTTTACTTCTTCTCCATGAATTTTAATACCTACTCCGAATTTTTCTTTTGTTTCCTTTACTGCTTGCTCAATATACAGATTGAATAACATCGGGGAGAGGCTACAACCCTGTCTCGCTCCTTTCCCAACCACTGCTTCCTTTTCATGCCCCTCGACTCTTATAACTGCCATCTGGTTTCTGTACAAATTGTAAATAGCCTTTCGCTCCCTGTATTTTACCCCTGCCACCTTCAGAATTTGAAAGAGAGTATTCCAGTTAACGTTGTCAAAAGCTTTCTCTAAGTCTACAAATGCTAGAAACGTAGGTTTGCCTTTTCTTAATCTTTCTTCTAAGATAAGTCGTAAGGTTAGTATTGCCTCACGTGTTCCAACATTTCTACGGAATCCAAACTGATCTTCCCCGAGGTCCGCTTCTACCAGTTTCTCCATTCGTCTGTAAAGAATTCGCGTTAGTATTTTGCAGCTGTGACTTATTGAACTGATAGTTGGGTAATTTTCACATGTGTCAACACCTGCTTTCTTTGGGATTGGAATTATTATATTCTTCTTGAAGTCTGTGGGTATTTCGCCTGTATCATACATCTTGCTCACCAGATGGTAGAGCTTTGTCATGACTGGCTCTCCCAAGGCCATCAGTAGTTCTAATGGAATGTTGTCTACTCCCGGTGCCTTGTTTCGACTCAGGTCTTTCAGTGCTCTGTCAAACTCATCACGCAGTATCTTATCTCCCATTTCATCTTCATCTACATCCTCTTCCATTTCCATAATATTGTCCGCAAGTACATCGCCCTTGTATAAACCCTCTATATACTCCTTCCACCTTTCTGCCTTCTCTTCTTTGCTTAGAACTGGGTTGCCATCTGAGCTCTTGATATCCATGCAAGTGGTTCTCTTCTCTCCAAAGGTCTCTTTAATTTTCCTGTAGGCAGTATCTATCTTACCCCTAGTGAGACAAGATTCTACATCCTTACATTTGCCTTCTAGCCATCCCTGATTAGCCAATCTGCACTTCCTGTCGATCTCATTTTTGAGACGTTAGTATTCCTTTTTGCCTGCTTCTTTTACTACATTTTTATATTTCCTCCTTTCATCAGTTGAATTCAATATTTCTTCTGTTACCCAAGGATTTCTATTAGCCCTCGTCTTTTTACCTACTTGATCGTCTGCTGCCTTCACTACTTCATCCCTCAGAGCTACCCATTCTTCTTCTACTGTATTTCTTTCCCCCATTCCTGTCAATTGTATCCTTATGCTCTCCCTGAAACTCTCTACAACCTCTGGTTCTTTCAGTTTATCCGGGTCCCATCTCCTTAAATTCCCACCTTTTTGCATTTTCTTCAGTTTCAATCTGCAGTTCATAACCAATAGATTGTGGTCAGAATCCACACTGCCCCAGGAAATGTCTTACATTTTAAAACCTGGTTCCTAAATCTCTGTCTTATCATTATATAATCTATCTGATAACTTTTAGTATCTCCAGGATTCTTCCAGGTATACTACCTTCTTTTATGATTCTTGATCCAAGTGTTAGTAATGATTAAGTTATGCTCTGTGCAAAATTCTACAAGGCGGCTTCCTCTTTCATTTCTTCCCCCCAATCCATATTCACCTACTATGTTTCGTTCTCTCCCTTTTCCTACTGACGAATTTCAGTCACCCATGACTATTAAATTTTCGTCTCCCATCACTACCTGAATAATTTCTTTTACCTCGTCATACATTTCATCAATTTCTTCATCATCTGCAGAGCTAATTGGCATATAAACTTGTAATACTGTAGTAGGTATGGGCTTTGTGTCTATCTTGGCCACAATAATGCGTTCACTATGCTGTTTGTAGTAGCTAACCGGCACTCCTATTTTTTTATTCATTATTAAACCTACTCCTGCATTACCCCTATTTGATTTTGTATTTATAACCCTGTAATCACCTAACCAAAAGTCTTGTTCCTCCTGCCACCGAACTTCACTAATTCCCACTATATCTAACTTTAACCTATCCATGTCTCTTTTTAAATTTTCTAACCTACCTGCCCGATTAAGGGATCTGACATTCCATGCTCCGATCCGTAGAACGCCAGTTTTCTTTCTCCTGATAACGACGTCCTCTTGAGTAGACCCTGCCCGGAGATCCGGATGGCGGATTATTTTACCTCCGGAATATTTTACCCAAGAGGACGCCATCATCATTTAATCATACAGTAAAACTGCATGTCCTCGGGAGAAATTACGGCTGTAGTTTCCCCTTGCTTTCAGCCGTTCACAGTACCAGCGCAGCAAGGCCGTTTTGGTTAATGTTACAAGGCCAGATCAGTCAATCATCCAGACTGTTGCCCTGCAACTACTGAAAAGGCTGCTGCCCCTCTTCAGGAACCACATGTTTGTCTGGCCTCTCAACAGATACCCCTCCGTTGTGGTTGCACCTACGGTACGGCCATCTGTATCGCTGAGGCACGCAAGCCTCTCCACCATCGGCAAGGTCCATGGTTCATGGGGGGAGGTCCTCCCATATAGGGGAAGTATTTGTTTCGTCATGACACCATGCTTGTAGAATACTCTGTCTATTAAAATATATGTCTGGGGTGTCATCTCTGTCGTATATCTAATGTCAGCATTAAAGCTCAAAACTTCAGCCCAAATTCCTCAAAATCCGATTCCATCCACTGTATAATTCGTTTTCATAAGAGCACTGCCAAGGGGGAGGTCACCATGAGAACAAGATTGAATAATCAACGAAAGGATAACGTTCTACCAGTCGGGGTGTGGAATATCAGAAGCTTGAACGTGGTAGGGAAACTACAAAATTTGAAAAGGGAAATGCAAAGGCTCAATCTAGATAAAGTAGGGGTCAGTGAAGTGAAGTGGAAGGAAGACAAGGATTTCTGGTCAGATGAGTATCGGGTAATATCAACAGCAGCAGAAAATGGTATAACAGGTGTAGGATTCGTTATGAATAGGAAGCTAGGGCAGAGGGTGTGTTACTGTGAACAGTTCAGTGACCGGGTTGTTCTAATCAGAATCGACAGCAGACCAACACCGACAACGATAGTTCAGGTATACATGCCGACGTCGCAAGCTGAAGATGAACAGATAGAGAAAGTGTATGAGGATATCGAAAGGGTAATGCAGTATGTAAAGGGGGACGAAAATCTAACAGTCATGGGCGATTGGAATGGAGCTGTAGGGGAAGGAGCAGAAGAAAAGGTTACAGGAGAATATGGGCTTGGGACAAGGAATGAAAGAGGAGAAAGACTAATTGAGTTCTGTAACAAGTTTCAGCTAGTAATAGCGAATACCCTGTTCAAGAATCACAAGAGGAGGAGGTATACTTGGAAAAGGCCGGGAGATACGGGAAGATTTCAATTAGATTACATCAAGGTCAGACAGAGATTCCGAAATCAGATAATGGATTGTAAGGCGTACCCAGGAGCAGATATAGACTCAGATCACAATATAGTAGTGATGAAGAGTAGGCTGAAGTTCAAGACATTAGTCAGGAAGAATCAATACGCAAAGAAGTGGGATACGGAAGTACTAAGGAATGATGAGATACGTTTGAAGTTCTCTAACGCTATAGATACGGCAATAATGAATAGCGCAGTAGGCAGTACAGTTGAAGAGGAATGGACATCTCTAAAAAGGGCCATCACAGAAGTTGGGAAGGAAAACATAGGTACAAAGAAGGTAGCTGCGAAGAAACCATGGGTAACAGAAGAAATACTTCAGTTGATTGATGAAAGGAGGAAGTACAAACATGTTCCGGGAAAATCAGGAATACAGAAATACCAGTCGTTGAGAAATGAAATAAATAGGAAGTGCAGGGAAGCTAAGACGAAATGGCTGCAGGAAAAATGTGAAGACATCGAAAAAGATATGATTGTTGGAAGGACAGACTCAGCATACAGGAAAGTCAAAACAACCTTTGGTGACATTAAAAGCAACGGTGGTAACATTAAGAGTGCAACGGGAATTCCACTGTTAAATGCAGAGGAGAGAGCAGATAGTTGGAAAGAATACATTGAAACCCTCTATGAGGGTGAAGATTTGTCTGATGTGATAGAAGAAGAAACAGGAGTCGATTTAGAAGAGATAGGGGATCCAGTATTAGAATCGTAATTTAAAAGAGCTTTGGAGGATTTACGGTCAAATAAGGCAGAAGGGATAGATAACATTCCATCAGAATTTCTAAAATCATTGGGGGAAGTGGCAACAAAACGACTATTCACGTTGGTGTGTAGAATATATGAGTCTGGCGACATACCATCTGACATTCGGAAAAGCATCATCCACACAATTCTGAAGACGGCAAGAGCTGACAAGTGCGAGAGTTATCGCACAATCAGCTTAACAGCTCATGCATCGAAGCTGCTTGCAAGAATAATATACAGAAGAATGGAAAAGAAAATTGAGACTGCGCTAGGTGACGATCAGTTTGGCTTTAGGAAAAGTAAAGGGACGAGAGAGGCAATTCTGACGTTACGCCTAATAATGGAAGCATGGCTAAAGAAAAATCAGGACACTTTCATAGGATTTGTCGACGTGGAAAAAGCGTTCGACAATATTAAATGATGCAAGCTGTTCGAGATTCTGAAAAAAGTTGGGGTAAGCTATAGGGAGAGACGAGTCATATACAATATGTACAACAACCAAGAGGGACTAATAAGAGTGGACGATCAAGAACGAAGTGCTCATATTAAGAAGGGTGTAAGACAAGGCTGTAGCCTTTCGCCCCTACTCTTCAATCTGTACATCGAGGAAGCAATGGTGGAAATAAAAGAAAGGTTCATGAGCGGAATTAAAATACAAGGTGAAAGGATATCAATGATACGATTCGCTGATGACATTGCTATCCTGAGTGAAAGTGAAGAAGAATTAAATGATCTGCTGAGCGGAATGAACAGTCTAATGAGTACACAGTATGGTTTGAGAGTAAATCGGAGAAAGACGAAGGTAATGAGAAGTAGTAGAATTGAGAACAGCGAGAAACTTAACATCAGGATTGATGGTCACGAAGTCAATGAAGTTTAGGAATTCTGCTACCTAGGCAGTAAATAACAAATGACGGACAGAGCAAGGAGGACACCAAAAGCACACTCGCTATGGCAGAAAAGGAATTTCTGGCCAAGAGATGTCTACTAATATCAAATACCGGCCTTAATTTGAGGAAGAAATTTCTGAACATGTACGTCTGGAGTACAGCAATGTATGGTAGTGAAACATGGACTGTGGGAAAACCGGAACAGAAGAGAATCGAAGCATTTGTGATGTGGTGCTATAGACGAATGTTGAAAATTAGGTGGACTGATAAGGTAAGGAATGAGGAGGTTCTATGTAGAATCGGAGTTGAAAGGAATATGTGGAAAACACTGATAAGGAGAAGGGAAAGGATGATAGGACGTCTACTACGACATGAGGGAATGACTTCCATGGTACTAGAGGGAGCTGTAGAGTGCAAAAACTGTAGAGGAAGACAGAGATTGGAATACGTCAAGCAAATAATTGAGGACGTAGGTTGCAAGTGCTACTTCTTGTTTTTCGAGAAGCTGTTAGCAGTTGTCCTCAGAGCTAAATTTTTCCATAATAACTGCGATTAAGGTTCAAATGGTTCTGAGCATTATGGGACTTAACATCTGAGGTCATCAGTCCCGTAGAACTTAGAACTACTTAAACCTAACTAACCTAAGGACATCACACACATCCACGCACGAGGCAGGATTCGAACCTGCGACCGTAGCGGTCACGAAGTTCCAGACTGAAGCGCCTAGAAGCGCTCGGCCACAACGGCCGGCTGCAATTAAGGGTATGACTTATTTAATAGGGACTGGTCTTTATTTGCTACACTGCTTTCTCTACGCAAAATTTGTGGAGCTACTGTACAAAAACTGTCCCATACATACATATGGATACAATGTAGCCACACTTTTTCAAGCAGATCCAAATGGGGGTATGGGTTTATACAAATACTTTTTCGTATATTTAGTGTAATGTACACCACGCAATCTACCATATCTGTACAAGTACGCCAGCATGTGATCATTTTGCATTAGCGCATATAATAAATGCAGATATCTTTTACTTCCATTCCGTATTCACACCACTGAAACACTTTTTCTGTCGTATCGCCTATTACCCGACATAGCTTCACTTAAGGAAGCTGGACTGCTGTCATTCAGTGAAATGTGTGACTTACTACCAACTCTTCGTCGCCTCCATTTTTATCTGATAGAGTTTTGTCAGCGGAAGAAGTAACCTAAAAAAAAAAAAAACACTGCACTTGGGCACAGAACTACAGGGACTCAATAGGAATAGCAGAATCCTCGCTGCAAAGTATAAACAATCACACGCAGATACCATGGTCACAGATGCGATGATTAGTTCTGCTCTAGACAAAGAAATCCGCCTAGAAGCACCACAAGCTGATGACCACACCTTGGAAGGGGTTCTATCACTTGTTCAGTCTTGTGAAGTTTTGGCAGCAGGTGGCCGACGGTTAGGGTACTAGGAAAAGGCCTCAGGAAACAGCGACTGAAGTAAGTGCTCTGGCTCAGTCACATCTTACGAGGCGGATATAGCACCAGAGCAGCATAAACATAAATACAACTCAGCACAGCCATGTCATCAAACATATTTTGTAAATCATAAGTACACTGATTATCTGAATAGTTGGTCCTACTGGAAAAAATGTGAAAATCAGGGACATATTGCGTCAGTACATACACTGACGTGAGTCTGTGTCGCAACACATCATGAAGAATCAATGGACTTAAATATTATCAGCTCAGCATGGGAAACTCAAGTAACAGTGCTAAACAAATTGTTTACAGTCGCGTGCATTAATGGAAATCCAATAAAACTGCAACTCAATATCGGAGAAGCAACATCTCTGACTGATGGTCACAGGTATTAGTAACTTGGTACCGCAGCACTGTCGCCTACTAAATGTACATATGTCGGCTACGATAAGCAACAAAAGGACAATTTACACTGGAATCCACTTACAGAAACGTTGTATCTCAATTGACATTTCTAGTAGTAAACAGTGCATCAGCTGAAAATTTGTTTGTATTAAACGAATCCACGGCTTTGGGATTTCAGAGCCAGGGATCCTTGTATCGGGACAAGTGCAATTCTCGGAATAAGAAAAAATACGCAGCTCATATCCTGGCATTTTTTCAACACGTCTACGCAAAGCTGAAGAGTTCACAGCTAATGTCACCCTAAAACTGACAGCACAGCCACAGTTCCTTCAGGCACCATGTATGACATTAGTATTGTGCAAACAAGTCAGTCAGCAACTAGAGAGATAAACGAAGCTGAGACTGAAAGTACCAATCACGTCTAGCCAGTGGGTCACTACAATAGCATAAAACCTCTATGGTGATGTCAAGGTGACTGTAAACGCTCAAGTAGTAATCGGCACATATCCTATTCCACGTTCCCAAGAACTAGCAACAAAACTGGCTGGGCTTAGAAACTTTCCTAAAGTAGATGTTTCAAATGCATATTTACAACTTGGTCGATGAAGCATCTGAAAATCTGCTAGCTGTCAACGCACCCTACAACCTGGACAAATACAGACGGTTAGTTTTTGAAGTGGAAAGCGCCAGCGTGCTCTTCCAGCGTTTTTAGATCAGTTCAGAAAGCTCATTAGATGCTTTATCAACCAACTGGATGATATTGTGGTCTTGGGATCAACCACAGAAGGCCACCTCCGAAATTTTGAAAATAGGTTTCAGATCCTCAAGGAAATTGAGTTTTAAAAGATCATAAAAATTTTCAGCTCTAAGGACACGTAATTTCACAGTCAGAAATTCTGCCAACTGGCAGCCGCCAAACAATTCTTTTCCACGGTCCACATACATGTAGTAACTCCTGTCCATAATATGCAAGTTAGTTACAACAATAAATTCACTCTGCAGGCAACTAAAATTGCATATCAGTTAAATCAGTTATGTAAAAAAGTGTGAGACTGTTCCTGTCAGATGGGTGCAAACACGCATCCCAAACACTGAAGAACAGCCTCTACTCAGCTGCCAACCTTCATCCAAGAAAACAGCAGCCAGTAGCTACCGATGCATCACAATATGGGTTCGTTAACCAAAATTAAGGTGATTCAGAACAACTACCTGAATCCGCATCTGAATAGCTAAACACAGCACAGAATAAATACTTCCGAATAGGAAAGGAGGCCCTTGTTATTACATAAGTGACAAGCATATTTGGGAGGTACCCTACTGCGACTGAGCCCAAGGCCACAGTATCATCCAGATGGTTGATATAGCATCTATTGTGCTGAGAAATTTCAACTCGTCACCGACAACAAACTAATAACCCCATTATGTAGCCCTTCTGCACCGTTACAGGGTAAAACAGCCCACAGGTTTTGACGTTGGGCCCTGTTTCTGCGCCACTACAAATTCGAAAATATTTTCAAATAACAGCACAGTACACCAGTGCAAACTTCCAATGGATGCAGAACCAAGCTTCGACCAAGACAAAATTTATATGTGTGACAAGGCTCAACAAGCAGTAGATAGCTTCTAATTGTAAGTTCATGCACATCTAACGCCATCAGCATGGACCCTGTTTTCCAACATAGATATCATCGTAACCTGTGGGAGTGTACTGAATGCCATGAGAATAGATCCTACTTTGAAACATGTGCAGCATCATGTCCTGAGGGAGTGCCCTGAACAAATGGCAAGACAGATGCCAGATGCTATGCATAACTACTTTGGGCAGTAAGAGAGATTTATTCTGTAGATGGCATGGTACTCTTATGAAATGAACGTAACTTGCTCATGCAGGAAGACCAGAATCTTCATTGACATCCTTCAGCTACTGAATCACAGACACTTGCGTATGTGAATAACTAAGATCTCTCTCATTGCTACATTTAGTGGCTGGGCAGAGACAGGACAATCATGCAACTAATTTACGCATGTAACAAGTGTGAAGGACAATAAGCCACTTGGTGGCAATAATTTTCACGTTGCCAACGCCCGTCCAGTCATGGTAATGTGTCCATCAAGATATTGTAGACCTCTTTCTTATTACAAATCCGTGGTCTGTTGTTGATGCATTTTCACGTTATTCATACACCATCAACTGCCACTCCACGACAACAGAGAACACTGTGTCAAGACCTTTTTAATTAAAATGTATGCTAAGCAACAGCTTTGCGCAGTAACTGTATGCTAACTATACATTTTAACGCAATAATAGAGAGCAGTATGCAAGCGTTACCATTGCGCAGGTAAAGGTAAGAAATCTTATGATTTCAGGGATAGCGTTCTTAAAGCACAGGGACCATTATTTTCAAATTGATTACGTTGTGTTTTATTAACAACGCCACTTTCAAATCAATAGCGTTGCATCAAATTCAGCTTTCGTGCTACATAAATTCACACAGTTTTGGTTTGGTTTAAAGTTATTGACAGTTTACATTCTCGCAGTCAGAGAAGTTCAGTAACGGGCAAAGATCATAAGCAACGAAATAAAATATACGATCGCATGCATTCCCATTCTAACAGATGTGTTGCACGCTACTGTCACTTACATAATTTATATCCATCAAATTTCAAACGTATATGTTCCTGTGTAGTGCTTTTTTTCCCCATCAGTATGTATATACCATTGCTAACAGGTTGTGGAAAAGAATACACGCCAGCACGAACGTGTGGATGATTGTTGACAGCATTGAAAGTGGACTAAGGAAATGTGTACATACTAGAAACACGTTACGCACGATCATATAGGTCGAGAAGCCTCCCAATTTCGACACTCCTTGTTAGCGTGGTTCAGGAGGCCTAAAACACGTGCCGAGACGCGAAATGAGGCTTCTGTATGTCCTGGGGAGAGTGCTGCCCATCCCAATTCATTAGATTACAAAAGTCAAAATCTTGATCAGGTAGACGTTATTATATTTGATTACCACTTCTGATTTTACAACCAACGTGATGATGGGGGCAGATCCGAAACTAGTAATCATTTTTAATTAAAGATAATGCGACAAACGCATTGACTTCTTTAGTATATCACGTGTCCGCTGTGCCTTTCTAATACGGAACCCTTCACCTGCTGTCTGGCTTATTCGTGCACTGGACAGTATGCAGTGCGCCCACCATCTGCTGGCTACCTTGCACGTTACAGACGGCGCCCCGGTGCGGCCACGCTGCACAGGCAGCTGCGTAGCGGCTTTGGCGGCAGACCGTTAATTCTAATCCGCGAGGCGCGCCCCGGCTGCTGCCGTTGCACACACAGCAGTATAATGGGATTTTATGATGGGATGCGCAACGCAAGGGTGCGCACGGCTTCAGAATCCTGTGTTTGCATCTAACTAGCGTTGGGCAATCCGCCTCCCTTCTCTTTTAAAACTAAATTACGCTTGCTGGAAACGTGCTTGCGCATAATCATAATTGCGTTGGCCTTTACGTCAGAACGTATGTGCCTAGGAGAATCGCTTCAGAGATCAGAAACTGCTGTCACACTGAAACAGAACAACTTTTTTTTCGCGACAGCTAGGAAAATGAAAACTAGAAATAAATTAGTTTTCGTCTTCAGTCCTTTACATTTATTTTCAAGGCTAACGAAAATATTTTTCATTGCAAGCTCTTCGCACAAATTACGTTGAGTAATACATTGAAGTGCCAAAGAAACTGGTATTGGCATGTGTATTCAAATGCAGACATATGTAAACAGGCAGAATTCGGCACTGCGGTTGGTAACGCCTACAGAAGTCGATAAAGGTCTGGCGTAGTTGTTAGATCGGCTATTGCTGCGACAATGGCAGGTCATCAAGATTTAAGTGAGTTAGAAAGTGGTGTTTCAGTCGGCGCAGGAGCGACGAGACGTAGGATCTCCGAGGTAGCAAAAAAGTGGGGAATTTCCTGTACGACTATTACACGAGTGTACCGCAAATATCAGGAATCAGGTAAAACAACAGATCTCCGACATATCTGCGACCGGAAAACGATCCTGCAAGAACAGGACCAACGACGACTGAAGAGAACAACGTGACATAAGTGCAACCCTTCCGCAAATTATTGTAGATATCAATGCTGGGCCATCAAAAAGCGTCACCATGAGAACTATTCAATGTAACATCATCGATATGGGCTTTCTGAGCCGAAGGCCACTCTTGTATCCTTGATGACTGCACGACATAAAGCTTTATAGCTCGCCTGTGACCGTCACCACCGACATTGGACTGTTGGTGACTGAAAAGATGTTGTCTGGTCGGACGAGTCTTATTTCAAATTGCGTTGAGCGGATGTACGTGTATGCGTATGGAGACAACCTCAAGAATCCATAGGCACTGCATGTCAGCAAGGGACTGTTCAAACTGGTGGAGGCTCTGTAATGGCGTGGTGTGTGTGCAGTAGGAGTGATATGGGACCCCAGATACGTCTAGATACAACTCTTGACACGAACGTAAGCATCCTCTCTGATCACCTCCATTCAGTCATATCCATTGGTTACTCCGATGCACTTGGGCAATACGAGCAGGAAAGGGTGAAACATCACACCTCCGGAATTGCTATAGAGTGGCTCCTGGAACACTCTTCTGAGTCTAAACATTTCATCAGGCCACCAAACCCCCCAGACATGAACATTATTGAGCGTTCCTTAGGTGACTTGCAGCGTGCCATTCAGAAGAATCTTACGGACTTATGGACAGCCCTGCAGGATTAATAGTGTCAATTCCCTTCAGCACTACTTCAGCCATTAGCCTAGTCCATGCCACCACCTGTTGCGGCATTTCTACGTGCTTTTGGGGGGGGGGGGGCCTACACGATATTAGGTAGATGTACCAGATTCTTTGGTTCTTTAGTGCATATCTCCATCGTGCCCTAATTTTTCGTATCTTATCTTCGTGTGCCACAAGAAATTTATGTTAACGGCAGTAGATTCACTCTGCTGTCTGTTTCAAATGTCAGTTCTCTAAAGTTTTTCAATTGTGTTCCTCGAAAAGGGCGTCCCCTTCCCTCTAGCGACTCCCGTTTGACTTTCCAAAGCATCTCCGTAATATTTGCGTTTAGCAGCCGGCCTCTGAATTGCTTCGATGTCTTTCTTTAATCCTATCTGGTACGGATCCCAAACACTCGAGGAGCATTACAGAATAGATCCTACTATCGTTCTATTAGCGGTCTCCTTCACAGATGTACCACATTTTTCTAATACTCTCGCAATAACTCGAAGTCGCAAGGCTGTTCCCTTTCACATCGTTTCGCGACGTTGCGCCCAGATAATTAAACGACGTAACTGTATCAAGCAGAACACAACTAATGCTGTGTCCGAACATGATGAGTTTGTCTACCCTTCTCGTTCGCTATAATTTCCATTTTTCTACATTTGTGTTAGCTGCCATTCGTTACAACTACTATAAATTTTGTCTAACTCATCTTGAAGACTTCTACACCTCCCCGTGCTCCACAGAATCATCAGCAAACAACGGAAGATTGCTGTCCACCCTGCCCGCCACCTAATTTATGTATGTAGACAATAATAGCGGTCCTGTCGCACTTCGCAGTGGCACTAATGGCGACCCCCTTGTCTCTGGCAAACACTCGCCGTCGCGGACAACATATCGACTTTTATTACGTGACTTCGATCGACTCACAAACTTGGGACCATTTCATATGCATGAACCTTCTTTAAGTCTGCAGTGCGGCACTGTGTTAGATGCTTTCCAGAAAATTGGAAACATACATTATGCAGAATATCAAGCTAGAAAAGGGCAAGCTGGGTTTCACACGAGGGATGCTTTCTAAAATCTTGCTGATTCGTGGACATAGATTTCTAAGTCTCAAGAAATTTATTACATTCAAATTCAGATTATTTTCAAGGATTCTGCAATAAATCGATGTTACTAATATTGGTCTGTAATATTTGTACTTCGTTCATTTACCCTTCTTATGTGGAGCAGTCACCTGCGCCTGTACCTGTTGCTTGTTTTGCTCTGGGAGACGTATTTGCGATATCTGCGAGCTAAATAAGGGACAAATGCTCTAGATAAGTCTTTGTAAAACCAAAATTGGTATTCCATCCGGATCTGGCGACTTATTTGTTTTCAACTCTTTGAGTTGCATCTCCAGGCCAGGAATTCTTATTACTATGTCGTCCATACAGCAGTCTGTTCCGTTATCAAACGGCGGTAGGTTTGCGAGGTTCTCCTGCGTGAACGATTTCTCACGAAATTTAAAATTTCTGGTTCCGTTTTGCATTGTATTATGAGTCGTGCTTTGGTAGCTCAGTTGGTAGAGCACTTGCCCGCGAAAGGCAAAGGTCCCGAGTTCGAGTCTCGGTCGGGCACACAGTTTTAATCTGCCAGGAAGTTTCATATCAGCGCACACTCCGCTGCAGAGTGAAAATCTCATTCTGGAAACATCCCCCAGGCTGTGGAAAAGCCATGTCTCCACAATATCCTTTCTTTCAGGAGTGCTAGTTCTGCAAGGTTCGCAGGAGAGCTTCTGTAAAGTTTGGAAGGTAGGAGACGAGGTACTGGCAGAAGTAAAGCTGTGAGTACCGGGCGTGAGTCGTGCTTCGGTAGCTCAGTTGGTAGAGCACTTGCCCGCGAAAGGCAAAGGTCCCGAGTTCGAGTCTCGGTCGGGCACACAGTTTTAATCTGCCAGGAAGTTTCTTATTATGTAGTTATTTACAAGGTGTATACATTCATAACGAATGTCAGAAGCAGAAGATAAAAGGTTACAGATTATGGTCTCTATCGTTTGAATCTCAATGTAGACTGATCATGGCCTTACCTTACGTATGGAACATATAGCGGCTATATTCTACCCTGATGAAGGCAGCATAACGGAAGCCGTTAGGACTAAACTGTAAAAACATGAGGCAGTTAATCTAATTCAATTAGGACTAAAAGTGAGATTTTTGTCTTCATTAGTGTATAATGAATTTAACAACGAAATTTCTATCGAATCATTAAAATAAGATGTTCATCTTGTTTTATACCGACGCGGTGTAATCTTATCACGAGTTGTCCTATGATATTATTGGGAGAACTAGCAACAGGTATGAAGATAGTTTCGAGAAAGTCAGATAATAATGGACTGATGACTAGCGTGTGGAGAGCAATCATTCAAGTATTCTACATAACACATGTCTGTCTAGGAATTGAGACCTTCGTGGGTGACCATCGGTTACTTTTACTATATCGTCGATTATCCCTGGCAGATATTTCTTCTATAATCCACGAAACAGCACATGAATGTCGTATTCACAATATGTATATTCAGTGTCCAACGGAGCGCCACTGTGAGACACCATTCGGTATTTATAGCGTGTCGATAGTGTAGAGTGTCTACAAGATTATGTGTGGAAAATGACCGCTCTCTCTTCGGTAGCCTTATACTCTTTAAACATCTGCATAAATATAATGTACATAATAATTGGTAAACGTGCTAAGGTTGAACCTTGACATTTAACTATAGCCTGTACAACTATTATCTCTGTTCTGGCCAATATAATAACGCATAAATAGCGATTGTATACGTCTTAACCCTTTTCCAGCCTAGAATACGAGACTGAAGTAATATTACTTTTTCTTTCAAATGCTTCTATTACTTACGAAATAAAATATTAAAATTCTACACAACCACAAGTCAGAGATATTGTTCACAAAACAATGATGAATTTCTGAGGCCGATACATCGTAAATATATCGTAAAATCATATTCTTTGTTTTCTTATCGTAGATATTATTTTCTGCCCTACACGTATCCCTTTGCCTAAAACTCTAAAGTTTAATTAATATCTGATTGCGATGTATTCCAATAAAACTGATGCCTGATCAGAATATATTGTTTCTATGTAATAGAAGTACTGTATTATTTTTTTCTTTGTCCTCTTTCATAGATCTTTGTTCTTTGAAAAGATAATTTATTTATGAACTCTTGTAATAGTGTTTTTCACCCCTTTTTTCTTAAGAACCGTAAGGATCTATTAATACATACATTACGTACTGAATTACTAGGTCATAATTTATTCACTTTTAATACTTCTTCGATTGGTTTTATTTTAAATTATTGTCAGGTACAAATGCTAAACGGAGAACGCAAGACCAAGTTTTAATACGCCATCGACATTATGCTATCCTCTTTTCTGTTCCCTGTTTTAAAACATATTTAATTTAATGTTTTTATTCTGCTTTTAAAGTAACTATGAATTTTGTTGAAATTATGAGAGCATTGAGCTTCACGTAATGATATGCTGCATGACAGCGCATAACCAACGATAACATATCACATACCTATGGAATACAGTACTGCACTCTGTAAAATGGAAAAGATTTTTCCTTGTAATTTTCGTGTTAAGAGGGAGAGAATTGTAATGAATTGTAATTAATACGTCCAGAGTTCTTGCGGACATACTGTATGCAAACGCCAGAATATACTGTTACTGGTGGTAAATCTTGATTAATTTTTTACTGAAAAAATGACGTCTCATTGTAGATGAGACCTGGTTTGTTCTAATGGCTAGAATGTTATTGTTTAGGAATATGCGGTATTAAGTTTCCGTTATGTGTGCAGCGTTTTTCTTACAATTTTCTGACCTCAATTTCCATATTCACAGATTTATGTCTATGTAAGTTGCTGGGATGTATGAAGGGTGATGTATTAAATAGAACCTGCACCGTAGTTTTTGCTTTTTGAGCAAATATTTTATTTCTTAAGTAGAACTAATTAACAAGACGTTCGACTTCGAAGCAGAGTGCAGCATTTGCACGGATATCCACTCCTATCACTTAAAATCACGAAGCAGTTCTGCAGAGAGAACGCTCTTGCTGCATTTCAGCACTGATGCAGCTCTGCTGTATTTGAATGGACAGATCGAGGTTCAATTGCTATTTCATCCCAACTAGTGAACAATATAACCATACATACACAGTTAGATAACATCTACGTCACATTACATAAGATATAGTTATAGAAATACACTCCTGGAAATTGAAATAAGAACACCGTGAATTCATTGTCCCAGGAAGGGGAAACTTTATTGACACATTCCTGGGGTCAGATACATCACATGATCACACTGACAGAACCACAGGCACATAGACACAGGCAACAGAGCATGCACAATGTCGGCACTAGTACAGTGTATATCCACCTTTCGCAGCAATGCAGGCTGCTATTCTCCCATGGAGACGATCGTAGAGATGCTGGATGTAGTCCTGTGGAACGGCTTGCCATGCCATTTCCACCTGGCGCCTCAGTTGGACCAGCGTTCGTGCTGGACGTGCAGACCGCATGAGACGACGCTACATCCAGTCCCAAACATGCTCAATGGGGGACATATCCGGAGATCTTGCTGGCCAGGGTAGTTGACTTACACCTTCTAGAGAACGTTGGGTGGCACGGGATACATGCGGACGTGCATTGTCCTGTTGGAACAGCAAGTTCCCTTGCCGGTCTAGGAATGGTAGAACGATGGGTTCGATGACGGTTTGGATGTACCGTGCATTATTCAGTGTCCCCTCGACGATCACCAGTGGTGTACGGCCAGTGTAGGAGATCGCTCCCCACACCATGATGCCGGGTGTTGGCCCTGTGTGCCTCGGTCGTATGCAGTCCAGATTGTGGCGCTCACCTGCACGGCGCCAAACACGCATACGACCATCATTGGCATCAAGGCAGAAGCGACTCTCATCGCTGAAGATGACACGCCTCCATTCGTCCCTCCATTCACGCCTGTCGCGACACCACTGGAGGCGGGCTGCACGATGTTGGGGCGTGAGCGGAAGACGGCCTAACGGTGTGCGGGACCGTAGCCCAGCTTCATGGAGACGGTTGCGAATGGTCCTCGCCGATACCCCAGGAGCAACAGTGTCCCTAATTTGCTGGGAAGTGGCGGTGCGGTCCCCTACGGCACTGCGTAGGATCCTACGGTCTTGGCGTGCATCGGTGCGTCGCTGCGGTCCGGTCCCAGGTCGACGGGCACGTGCACCTTCCGCCGACCACTGGCGACAACATCGATGTACTGTGGAGACCTCACGCCCCACGTGTTGAGCAATTCGGCGGTACGTCCACCCGGCCTCCCGCATGCCCACTATACGCCATCGCTCAATGTCCGTCAACTGCACATACGGTTCACGTCCACGCTGTCGCGGCATGCTACCAGTGTTAAAGACTGCGATGGAGCTCCGTATGCCACGGCAAACTGGCTGACACTGACGGCGGCGGTGCACAAATGCTGCGCAGCTAGCGCCATTCGACGGCCAACACCACGGTTCATGGTGTGTCCGCTGTGCCGTGCGCGTGATCATTGCTTGTACAGCCCTCTCGCAGTGTCCGGAGCAAGTATGGTGGTGTCAATGTGTTCTTTTATCCATTTCCAGGAGTGTAGAATAACATGATGGGCAATAGAGACGGAACGTGGTGAAGTGAAGCTCTAATACAGTGAGACATAATTGAGGCTTTTTTACAAAGGAAAACAATTAGTGTGACCGACTCTTGAATCCATATAATAGCAATGTAAATGTAAATCACTTCTGGCGTTGGCTGTTAACTAACGCAGTATCCCAAATTTGGTTCCAGAAGTGATTGATTACTAGATTCAGATTCCATTAAGGTGACCAATAGCACTGAAAATTGTCATGTTTAATGCCTCCTTGCCACCCCAGTGAAAGCGTGAATTCGATAAAAGAATCTTGTGCTGAAGGGAGGCAGATTAGGCTTACCAAGAACTGTAAAGTTCTGGTAATAATAAGTAACAATTACACTTGACAAACACACCTATAGCTGAAGTAACATAATACGTTCTTCATACACCTCTAAACCAGAAATCACTCTCCGTAGAAATGGCTCTGCGCAGGGACAATATTATAACCCGGAACTAATCATACTCCAAATATCAATACCCACACAGCCGAAGAAGTGTATAATCGGATAACAATCATGGAATGTCTCACTAACCTACTATTCTTCTAATACAGTACTCTTAAACTAAACAATAGATTGAATTTCTTTCACTAGCCAATAGTGAATGAATAATATACACCAGAATGTCTCGCGACCAACTCAAACTTGTTCCACAAAATCGAACTGACGACCTTTCAGTAGGAACCTGAAACCAAGCTCTCAGGCATACTTACCCAATTTCTGTGTGGCAAGTCGTCTGTGTCACGATCAGAATTATACTACTCTCGTTTTGGCAATTTCACTACGTCCATATAAAAATCATAGGGTCATTTGACCTCTACTGATGTTCAGAAACTGTCACTATTTGTCAAATATATATCCTACTAGTACTTAATAGTTCACGCTTTGTGTCTGACGATCTTTGAGGTATCATTCAGCTGTCGCCTGATGTTCCCTTACGCAGAGTGTATCAAAATTCATGTTATACACATGCAGAATTGTAAAGGCGAGTTAATAGATCAAGTTTTACATAGGAACCTACGTGCGGAATCTTTATCCAACGATGCTACAGTGCGTGAAAGTTATAGGCGCTGGCATCTGTAAATGTATATATACACTCCTGGAAATTGAAATAAGAACACCGTGAATTCATTGTCCCAGGAAGGGGAAACTTTATTGACACATTCCTGGGGTCAGATACATCACATGATCACACTGACAGAACCACAGGCACATAGACACAGGCAACAGAGCATGCACAATGTCGGCACTAGTACAGTGTATATCCACCTTTCGCAGCAATGCAGGCTGCTATTATCCCATGGAGACGATCGTAGAGATGCTGGATGTAGTCCTGTGGAACGGCTTGCCATGCCATTTCCACCTGGCGCCTCAGTTGGACCAGCGTTCGTGCTGGACGTGCAGACTGCGTGAGACGACGCTTCATCCAGTCCCAAACATGCTCAATGGGGGACAGATCCGGAGATCTTGCTGGCCAGGGTAGTTGACTTACACCTTCTAGAGCACGTTGGGTGGCACGGGATACATGCGGACGTGCATTGTCCTGTTGGAACAGCAAGTTCCCTTGCCGGTCTAGGAATGGTAGAACGATGGGTTCGATGACGGTTTGGATGTACCGTGCACTATTCAGTGTCCCCTCGATGATCACCAGTGGTGTACGGCCAGTGTAAGAGATCGCTCCCCACACCATGATACCGGGTGTTGGCCCTGTGTGCCTCGGTCGAATGCAGTCCTGATTGTGGCGCTCACCTGCACGGCGCCAAACACGCATACGACCATCATGGGCACCAAGGCAGAAGCGACTCTCATCGCTGAAGACGACACGTCTCCAATCGTCCCTCCATTCACGCCTGTCGCGACACCACTGGAGGCGGGCTGCACGATGTTGGGGCGTGAGCGGAAGACGGCCTAACGGTGTGCGGGACCGTAGCCCAGCTTCATGGAGACGGTTGCGAATGGTCCTCGCCGATACCCCAGGAGCAACAGTGTCCCTAATTTGCTGGGAAGTGGCGGTGCGGTCCCCTACGGCACTGCGTAGGATCCTACGGTCTTGGCGTGCATCCGTGCGTCGCTGCGGTCCGGTCCCAGGTCGACGGGCACGTGCACCTTCCGCCGACCACTGGCGACAACATCGATGTACTGTGGAGACCTCACGCCCCACGTGTTGAGCAATTCGGCGGTACGTCCACCCGGCCTCCCGCATGCCCACTATACGCCCTCGCTCAAAGTCCGTCAACTGCACATACGGTTCACGTCCACGCTGTCGCGGCATGCTACCAGTGTTAAAGACTGCGATGGAGCTCCGTATGCCACGGCAAACTGGCTGACACTGACGGCGGCGGTGCACAAATGCTGCGCAGCTAGCGCCATTCGACGGCCAACACCGCGGTTCCTGGTGTGTCCGCTGTGCCGTGCGTGTGATCATTGCTTGTACAGCCCTCTCGCAGTGTCCGGAGCAAGTATGGTGGGTCTGACACACCGGTGTCAATGTGTTCTTTTTTCCATTTCCAGGAGTGTACATGGTGATTTCGCCAGTATGTTAAAAACTTTCAAGAATGGTGGGAAGGACGAATGTATTAATTTGAGGTAAGGGAACCTGCGCCGGAAATGAACGAGTCGAAAGTTATAAGCGAAAATCGTTCTGATATTTCTACAGTGATGTACATATACCGGTACTGTTGTTACTATGATAGTAGGGTATGCAACTATCAAAGGTGGTAGTATGGCCCAAAAGAAGAAAAAATTTCCGCTAAATATCGGTGTAAAATGGTTACTTTTAAAGCTATGAGCGCTTGTTGAATAGAGGAAATGTGTTTCACAGCAGCGGAGATGAGCAGGTGTTCATAATACCTCCGATATGCATTTTAGGATCCATGTTAACTGGACTTTTTTATTGTCTTGGTCCATGATACCACCTCTGAAAGTTGCATACATCACATTTTTAGGAACAACAATACCGGTGCGTATTCTGCGGTCAGAGGTATCCGAAGGGTTTTCGCTTATAGCTTTCGACTAATTCGTTTCCGTTACTGGGACCTTGAAACACGTATGTATTCGTGGCAGCGATGGCGAGGCATGACAGAATCTCTGACCAGAGAGTTATTTATCGTTGCTAGTCTGCGCTTGACCGCGCGAGAGTTCAGTTCAGTTGCGAAGCAGTAGTTGTACGTAGCGAGTCGCGAGAGCATGTAGTTCAGTTGCGAGGCAGTAGTTGTACGTAGCGAGTCGCGAGAGCATGTAGTTCAGTCAGTGCTAGTAGCGCGCACGTGACAGTCGGAGTTGTGTGTGAGGAGTCGGCGGGCGTCGACATGGGTCTCTGGTCAAGATTCGGAACGAGGTATATTTTTTAAATAAGGTAATGAAGCAGCATTGCGCACATCTGATAATTTAATGTATATTAACAGTAATTCATTTGTTCAAGAATGCCCCAATAATAATTTTGTTCTCAAAGCAATCTTTTTAAGAAAATAATCATTACAATTGAAACAATATTTCCTTTGCTTTTCCTCCCAGATTTAATTTATCAGGTTGATTATTGCACAGGGCCTAAGGTCAGCGCAGATGACCTTATAAAATTTATCAGGTTGATCTTAACGTTAATTTTGTGGGGACTTAATATTTTTGCACATTGTTATTATCATTGAGTTTTATTACTGTGGGAAGGTAACATTTGGCTCTATTTGCATTTTCATTCAATTCATACCATTTAAAAATAATTACGGGGAGGTTACACTTAGCACGATGTCTATTCTCATTTAAAATATTATCTTACATTTTTGCGGGGAGGTTACAACCTTTAGCACAATTTGACGTATTTATCCTACCCGATTACCAATGAAAGTTTGTAACATCCAAACGGAATCACCCTGTATATACATACAGCGCCTGTAGCTTTGACGCTCTGTAGCGTCGTTGGATGACGTTTCCGAACATCTTGATCTACTAAGTCCCTCTACAGCCGCTACAAGTGTGTAACATGAATTGTGAAACACCCTGTATGCTTGCGCCGCCACGAAATTTTAACACATACCGACGGCGTGGTGGCGCGCGATTTACCGATTAAGCTTGTGGCATCTTCGTTGTTTGTCACCAAGGGACAGGCTGAAGATGCGTGGGCATATATGCGCGCCTGCACTGTTAAAGCTTTCTGACGACCTCTTAGAGCGGTAACAAGTGGTAGTGCTCTAGTCTGCAATCAGAGTAATTACACTGTTCTAGGCGATAATGTCCAACTGTGTTCCCGGGTTTGCCCTAGTACAGGAAAGAGCAGTGCAGCCTGGGGTGCAGTTGGGAGATGGCTGTAAGCAACAGGGCCCGGTTCCCGTCAATAGGCGTGATTCTACGAGAGAGTTCGATAAGCAGAGGCACCGCGGACGGATTTAGCTCTTTAGGGGTGCGCCTTGGGTGGATCCGCTGCGTGAGAGGCACGGCAGTTTGGTCATATATTCAGACTTGCACTCGGCTACACTGTGATTCCTACTTTCGCATTCGACTAGCTACTTCGAGCAGACTGCGCCTGTATTAGAATGGTGAAAACTACATTTACGAAGTTCTTTGAAGGGATTATCTGTTTTGTTGTAGGGAGTCTATCAGTTTATATCGTTTCCAATCTGTTGCATGGTGGTTTATTAAGAATTCACTGACAGAGCTTTCCAATTTAAGCTGAATCTGAATAATGTGTATCAGTAAGTAATATCTGTTTCGCTGCCCTCTACCTAGGCAAGTGTTGCCATTTACCAAAGGCTGGTGTGTAATTCTCACCCGGGTGGGCGAGTGTTGTTACGATAAAGTTACAGCAACGATTAATCAGTATTTCTTTTTTGTGGCCCGTGAACTTCCTTAAACGTTGGTAGCAGATTTAGCTGTGGCCCTTGTGTAAATAATTTAAAGATTGTCTTCAAGTTTCAAGTACATTTGGGTACTGAAATTAGGACAGGTTATCGACCCGCCACCACCACCCTCCCTCCCGTCCCCCCCCCCCCCTCCCGGCTGTTGAAGAGCAAAAAATAATTAAATAAATAAATAACTTAAAAACTTGAGTCTAGTTTCAAATAGGTATCCCGCTCATACAATTGCAGTTGGTCGTGACTTAAATCCACCCTCGATATGTTAGCGAAAATATATGTTTACATTCGGAAGTAGGCATAAAACACTGTCCGAAATCGTACAGAACGTCTTCTCAGAAGATTATTTTGAACAACTAGTTGAGGAGCCCACTCGACGTATAAATGGTTGCGCAAACAAACTTGACCTCTTAATAACATTTAATCCTGAACGATTAAGGATTGTCTTTTCAGATACAGAGACTAGCGACCACAAGGTTGTTGTAGATAGATTGAATACCGTAACATCCAAACACATCAAAAATAAATACAAAATAAATCAATTAAAAAAAAAAACAGTTAAACAATCTCTTGACACCTTTCTAAGAGAGAGTCTCCAGTCCTTCCAATCTGACTATGTAACCATAGACCAGATGTTGTTTAAACGCAAAGAAATAGTTTCGACGGCAATGGAGAGATATATAACAAACAAAAACAGGTCAGAACACTGCTGCAGAAGCAACGATGAAAGCATGCAAAATTTAAAATAATGAAAAATCCCAGAGATCTGCGCAGTTTCACAGAAGTACGAAAATTAGTGCCAACTTCAATGTCAGATTCTTTTGACACCATCCAAAACGAAACTCTGTCTCGAAATCTGGCATAGATATTTTGATCGTATGTAAAGTACATCAGTGGCAACATGCAATCAATACCTTCAGCGCGCGGTAACAATGATGATGGTATTGATGACAGTGACACTAAAACAATTACTAAGCATTGTTTTCCGAAATTGTTTTACAAAAGAAGACTGCCAACGTGAGTAACTTAGAATTAGATATCCTCGGTATAGCTAGGCAGCTTCAAACAGTTAAGAAAGACAAGGTATCCTGTCCAGATTGTATACCAGTCAGGTTCCTTTCAGAGTACGCTGATACAATAGCTCCACATTTCGTAGTCATTACACAGTCGTTCGCTCGTAGAAAGATCGTACTCGAAGACTGGAAAGTTAGACCAGTCACTTCAACACATAAGAAAGGAAACAGGAGTAATCTACTGAAGTACAGACCCGCCTCAATAAGGTCGATTTGAGGCAAATAGCCAAAACAGAGTCAAAAAATTTAGTTCTTGTGAAACACGACTAGCTTTTTATTCTCACGAAGTAATGAGTGCTGTCGACAGGGGACGTCAAACTGTTTGCATATTTTTAGATTTCCAGAGGCTTTTGACACCATTCCTCACAAGCGACTTGTAATTGAACAGCGTGCCTATGGAGTATCGTGTCAGTTGTGTTACTGGAGTCATGACTTTCTGTCAGTAACGTCACAGTTCGTAACAGCCGACGAAAAATCATTGACTAAAACAGAAATAAAATATGGTGTTCCCCATGGAAGTGTTATAGGCCCTTTGTTCTTCATGATACACATAACAATCTGATCAGCCCTCTTTGATGTAGCCCTGCTATCTGAGGCTCCTTGTCACAGTCCGCGCGGCTGCCTCTGTCGGAGGTTAGAGTCCTCCCTCTGGCATGGGTGTGTGTGTTGCCCTTAGCGTCAGTTTAGGTTAGACTAAATAGTGAGTAGGATTAGGGATCGATGACCTTAGTAGTTTGGTCCCATAAGATCTTCCCACAAATTTCCAGTTTCAACTTTGATAGTTTGCAGTTGATGCTGTCATTTGCTGTCAAGGAAAGTCATCTGATGATCAATACGAATTGTAAAATGATTTACACAAGAAATCCTGATGTTGCAAAAAGCGTGAGTTGATTCTAAATCATGAGCACTAAAAAGAATCCGCCTAACTTCACCTACAAGAACAATCACACAAAGGAAAAGACTGACGATTACACCTACTAATAACTTAAATAGTGACGGCGCGATAGATAACGTTGTGAGGAAAGCAAACAAAAGACTGCTATTTATTGGCAGAGAGCTTGCACTACGCTTGTCCGCCGTCTTCTTGACTATTGCTGTGGGCAATCGGCATAAGACAGGACTGATGCAGGACACCAAAAAGGTTCAAAGAAGGGCACCTCGTTCTGTATTACAGTGAAATAAAGGAGAGAGTGCCACTGATACGATATACGAATTGGGCTGGCAGTCATTAAAAGAAAGGCGTGTTTCACTGCCGCAGGACTTTCTCATGAAATCTGCCACCAACTTTATCCTCAGTGTGAAAATATTTCGTTGGGGCGCCCACCTACATAGGGATAAATATCGTAATAAGAAAAATCGGAGCTCGCACGGAAAGATTTAAGCGTTCGTTTTCCCCAAACGCCGTTTGAGAGTTAAACGGTAAATCAGTAGCTTAAAAGTGGTTCGATGAACCCTTTGCCAGGCACTCAACTGTGACATGCAGGGAAATTATGTAGATGCAGACGCAGAAGCTGAAATCAACCCGAGCAATTGGGAGGAGCTATTTACCAGCGGAATCGGCCGGATCCGCACATGTCACATATATTTCTCATATTTCATACCTAATTGTACTGATATTTCACCTGTATCTCTACCGACTTTCACCCCGCAGCTCAATGTTTTTGACGACTTGGACCCTGAACTATGTTTCCTAGAATAATATAATTTTGAAGAATACTCTCTGAAAATTTTGTTGCAAGTAGTTATTAGTAAACAAATTAAAAGATCTTATCTGATGAGGCAGTTTTACTTCCGGAACAAATTTATACCTTTCATCGTAGAGGTCTGAAATTCTGTTTAATGGTTGTTGCAAATTCTGTAACACCGGTTGAATATAGTCGTGCTGTTTGCACTTTGTGAGCCTTCTTGTTGGTCACCCCCACTCCTTTGAGAAGTAAGTAGTTTATACCTCCACAGTGTTTCTTTCCAGGCCGCAAAAATTCCAAGTTTGGCTGAAACGAATCCAATGGTTTAGGAGTAGGCATGGAACATACATACATATATACACTCTTGTAATCTGTATGAATATGGCTTCGTCAGTTATTGTATATGGGGTCTCTTTTCTAAAGTGTATTTGATCATTATGTAGCTTTCTAGTGAGCTAATGACTTCTATATGGGGATTTCTCCTTAGAAAGGTAGGGATGTCCACATTTACTAATTATTATAATGTTCATAACTTTTCGATTGTGCTTCCCCTTATGGTTGTTCTGTTTAAGATGGTCTGCAAACGTTCAGTGGTTTGTACTGCATTTCCGATCCCAGATCTTCATGTCTTGTATCAAATGATCTACCAAACATCTAATGTAGATTTTGTCACAAGTCCCTGCAATTTATCATGTTGTTGGTACTTGATTTTGCTTCAGTTTTTTGGATGTGTTTCTGTACTGAATCATTCATATTTCTAGCAATGTTTACGCTTTTCTTTATTATATTACCCATTTTCTATGTGAGTAGACTATGAATCTTCTCCTTGTTACTAAATCTTCGGATACTGTATTGTCATATTACCTACAACAATTTTGTTTCGTCTACTTGTTCGTTTAATACCTCGTTGTGTATTTTCTGGTTTTATTCAATTAGTTTAATGGTCTCATTAACAGGGATGCAACTGTAGAACTTTCTACATCGTGAGAAATTTATTTTGATTTCATATAGTCAGAAAACCCACAGCAAAAGATACAATTTAAATACAGTCCCCATAATGCTGTATATCTTACTTAAACCCTGACAATACGGAGAAGTATATTCCTGAGTCCCCTACAGTCCCCTACATCTGGGCATAACCTCACTATTGGGACAGATTTTTTAAATAATGACTCACAAAGTTAACTACTCGTGTCAGAACAATGTAAAAGTTTTATCTGTCGTTTGACACTAACAACATGTAGTACATACCCTATATTGCCCACATATTTCATATTCCTTTTCCTATAACTATCTTATCAAGTTTAATCGGAAATCAATTTGTGAACATTAATACGTGTGTATGGGCACCCTTCGTATTAATGGTGACTTGAACTCTGCTGGTGAGAGGCTAGTAATATTTGACGCTGGGTTTTGTAGCGAAGTCGAAATTCTAAATTATTGAAAGGTGTTCCATTAGGGCCGGGTCAGGACCCTGGGCTGACCATTCCGTTTTAGGTATATTCTTGTCCACAGCGCACTCCCTCACTGACGCTGCCTTATGACAGTGTGCATTATCAAGTTGATACAATCATTGTCTCCAAACTGGTTCTCTACTGACGTAGTAGTCAATGCTCTAAAAGTTTTCTTTTACTTTCTAATTTAGTATTCTCTTAAGCACAACAAGAAGATCACGTGCCAACCAAAAAAATCAGCCTCATACCGTAACATATCCGCCTCTGTAATTTACTTATGGCACTACAGACGATGACAGTTAACATACTTCACGCATTCACCGAAATGAGCTTTACTGCGTAATTCATCACTCGAAATCACTCAGTCTGTCTGATCTTGGATTAGGTGATGAGTTCCTTCGCATTTCCACTTCACAATCACATCACAAACCGTCGAATTTCGTAGCCTTAGTAGGACTGAAATGTCCGTAATATATGTGTTTGTTACTGAGGTGACATCCAGTGAATACACACGTTCCAAGTCACTCAGCAGTCCTGAACTACCAGTTCTGCTGTTACTGCAACTGTACTGAGAACACAGTACTCCAGGACTCTTTCTACACTGGCCTCCTGTAATGTCTAGTTCACAATTCCGCATAAGGCATTCGGATTCATTTGATCAGGTAGTATATGTCATTTTGTTCTACCCAATAGTAGCTTGGTCTTCAATCCAGAGTGGTTACCTCATAATCCAGTTAAATTTGTAGAAGATAATACATATTCTTGTGGTGATTATCAAATTTTAAATTTTTAGTGATAAAAGTAAGAAATTGGTTCAAATAGCTCTGAGCACTATGGGACTTAACATCTGAGGTCATCAGTCCCTAGAACTACTTCAACCTAACTAACCTAAGGACATCACACACATCCATTCCCGAGGCAGGATTCGAACCTGCGACCGTAGCAGTCGCGCGGTGACGGACCGAAGCGCCTAGAACCGCTCGGCCACCGCGGCCGGCCTCAGCGCAGAATTTTAATTTGTATTATTAAATTTGCGCCAAGTGTGTTCGACAGTTATACCGTAAATGCACCCGTACTGAGGTCTTTCATTCTTAAATCCAGTGAAGAAGAATATTAAAATGGTCGGAACGAGCGGAGTCCCTCACATGGACCACTGTTAGTGTAAAAACAAGTCTATGTAATGTTTCTGGTCATCTATCGCAAATCTTTGTCATGTGTGAGTGATAATGTCTTGCTGACTAGTAGAATTAGGGTGTTTCTTTTGTACGCGATATAAACTTTATCCACTGTCATATATTCCGTCCTGTGTAGAGGAGAAAATTTGGTCACTAGTACTCAGTGTGGGAATGAAATCAGATATTTACGTAGCTGCTAAAAAGGAACTGTCTCATTGCCTTTTTTGTGAATTGAATGTAACAAAACTCAATAGTGTAAATGCTGTCAAAATTATGCTGTGCATCTGTAGTGAGAACTCGATATCTCTACCACAACGGGATTTTAAACTCTTACGATATAGCAATAATCGTTCCCTGTACTGTCTAATTATTTGCACATGCCGAGCCATCTATCGCAGTGCTTCTCACACTAAATACACATTCAGGACGACCGTTCAAATACGCGTCCAGCCACCCACATGAAGGTTTCTCTGATCTTACTAAATCGCTCCTAGTAAATGCCTGGATGGTTCCTTCTTAAGGGCGCGGCCAATTTCCTTCACCACCCTTGGAACAGATCGAGGCTGTGCTTCGTTTAGTATGACAACGCTGTCGAAGGAACTTTAAAACCCAATTTTCCATTTTTTAACTACAAATCCTGATAACGATTACCACAAGTGTATGGAAATGACAAAACTCAATAGTGTAAATCAATAGTGTAAATCAATAGTGTAAATGCTGTCAAAATTATGCTGTGCATCTGTAGTGAGAACTCGAAATCTCTACCACAACGGGATTTTAAACTCTTACGATATAGCAATAATCGTTCCCTGTACTGTCTAATTATTTGCACATGCCGAGCATCCTATCGCAGTGCTTCTCACACTAAATACACATTCAGGACGACCGTTCAAATACGCGTCCAGCCACCCACATGAAGGTTTCTCTGATCTTACTAAATCGCTCCTAGTAAATGCCTGGATGGTTCCTTCTTAAGGGCGCGGCCAATTTCCTTCACCACCCTTGGAACAGATCGAGGCTGTGCTTCGTTTAGTATGACAACGCTGTCGAAGGAACTTTAAAACCCAATTTTCCATTTTTTAACTACAAATCCTGATAACGATTACCACAAGTGTATGGAAATGACTGGTAGTGGTACAGGAAAAACTCCGCCACGCAGCGTACGGTGGTTTACGGAGTATGTACGTAATCGTAATTATCTCGAGATAACTATATTGGATTATTAAAAACACCAAACGTGTGTGGCGAACGACTCAGTGTCTTGCAACTTTCTCCGCGTAGCTGTTTGAAACATTGTCATTCATTATTTAACTGGATTTCATTAACAGTACGTCGTACCGCATTTTTAAAAACGTTCTTTCACTACCTGAGTGCGTTACTAGATAGAATGCAGGCTATTACGATAGAAAAGAAAACTGAAATGATTTATATTTATTGAGAAAGTGACAGCAATCTCGATAATGTTGTAAGCATTTATGATCAACGTACTCCAAATAGGATGCAAACACGCACTTCTTTTTGTCGGGTTATTAAACAGTTGTCCACTCAAGGAACCGTACAAGAACAGCTACTTGAGAGAATAACGAAATCTCCACATTCGTAGCAGAGAATTATAGCCTCCACATTAACATTCACCAGTTATGTCGTGAATCGGGAACTAGTCAGGGTAGTGTGTGCCGAATTTTGCAACGTAGAAAATATCATCCGTTTCATATTGCCCTCCACCAGCAACTTCATGGCAATAGTTTTCAGAGCTGAGAAACATACAGCCAGCGGTCACTTCATCGAAAACAGAGACTCCATTTTCTTTGGTCGTGTATTATTTTCTGACGATTCGATCTTCACGAACCCCTAATCGACACATCATGCGCTATTTGAATGAGGAAAATCCACTCTAGTTACGCAAACTTGAACATCAGTGTGTGGAATGTTAATGTTTGGCTTTGTGTAATTGGTGACCAACTCATTGGTCTATTCTTTATCGAAGGCACGTTAAATGGTCGTAAATATAGAATGATGTTGGTGTACGATCTTATAGAGTTGCTTGCAAACTTTCCCTTGTACTAGTGACAAACAATGTAGTTTCAGCATGATAGTTGTTTAGCGTGTTACTGTGTAGCAACAGGAAAAGAATTATTGTAAATTGCATGTGCAATACTCGGTGGATCAGAAGACATGGGGCAACGTCTTGGACTGCAATATGACCAAGTCCTACTTCCCATAACTTCTGTCTGTTAGGTTACTTGATGAGTATATAATGCTGTGCCAACAACTCGGATGACATGACTCAACGTATCACCAATTCACAACAGAGTCTCAGTTGAACCGAGTCATTCCACGTGTCGGTAAATAAGTGCGTCGAAGTGGGCGGGAACATTTTTAACACATTTCAAATGAGCACCTCGTTGGTGAGAGGTGAGAGGACAGACGTCAAACAAGATTTTTGCACAATTACTGAACGCGTCTGGTTTCCCTTTTTCGACCGAATGCATTGATCTCGGTATATTACAGTTTTGAAACTCGGTTGTGTTATTTGCGATTACAGCGCCCTCTATCGCGCAACGACGGAAGTGTTGCATACGAATGTCAGATATTTTTTCCGAAGAATCGGAATCCACAGTATAAATAGAAAGTTCTTATTGAATAGTTCAAAGCAGTCGCCTGCCCCACTGCCTGGGAATGGGACAGAGGTTCGGCTTTTGTATCGTGGGACAGCATTTTTCTTAAAAAGTAACAAGTTTTATCTGTTCTCTTTTTTTTAATCTGTATCATAGATCGTGAAATATTTCGTTATCTAAAAGTAAAAAAATCACCGTGTATTTTTCTTTTGATATATCTTGTCAGTTGTCCTTGCGATGCTTCACGCTTATCTCCTACCATCGAATTCAATTAATCGAGATAAGGGGTGTGTTCAACTTCTCTGTATGTTCGCCTTAGCGATTCGATATCTTGGGGGATCAGTTTATTTTGAGGCCAAACATATCATGAGGCTGGTCTTGTCTGAAGAATGTTCGCCATTCTGCTGTATTCTGTTCTGTCCTGTGCTTTCCGGAGCTCTGTGCTGTTGTGTTTAAAGTGTTTGCTTCCTCGGCCATGTTTGGAGAGAAGGCTGATTTTGTTTGGTGGCGTTCTGTGCTGCTTTGGAGATTATGCAATGAATAAGGAATTGACTGAGCTATTTCAGCTACTTTCTGTGGTGGAACTTTTTTAAAGTTTTCGCTTGCTCGCGATTAATCTGCAATTAGGAATAAAGCTATGTGTTTCTGCGTGTTGAAATCGAAACTTGTAGGTGGATTGTGTTTGATATCGTGGTAGCTCAATATTTCACATTCTATTATCTTTTCACGTAATCCTGCTGCCAAATCAAATTTGCCACTGTCTCGTGAATTATGAAATACTTTTTCCCTGTCCAAAATAGTGAAATGGGTCCCTGATGTTCTGATTACTTGTTGTGAGTTTGATTCTTAACACTGATGCTTTGAGTGCTCATGTGGCGCCATCCTGTTGTATGTTGTGGCTCAGTGGTAAGTTCCTATGGGACCGAACTGCTGAGGTCATCGGTCCCTTGGCTTACACACTGCTTCATCTAACTTAAGCCTAGTTTACATGACGATATTTCTTTGTACCACTCGTTGCGTGTAATGAGTTGCACGCAAGTGGTTTCATATTTGACTTAAGACACGGCGAAACCATTATACACTCCAGTTTCGTCGTTTTGTGGACTCCTGAGTCGTGTCTGAAATGAAGGTTTTGGCAGCTGCATGTCGCACGAGCTGTGATGTATTTATAGCTTGTTATATGGAATCGCTGCATGAGAAAAAAATTATAAACGTGTTTCGATTTGTGACTGGATGAAGAAAAGACGTCAGCTCGGTTACTCAGCATCCTTGCTGACATAATTTGTAATGGAAGACCGAAGAAGTTCTTTTAATGATCTAAGAATGTCACCAAAACTGTTAACGTTTCTTCTAAATGAAGTTAATCATGCGATAAGGAATAAAGATATAGCAATGCATGAAGCACTGTCGCCAGAACTGAAATATCTGGGAGTGTGCGTGCGGAACGATTTGAAGTGGAATGATCATATAAAATTAATTGTTGGTAAGGCGGGTACCAAGTTGAGATTCATAGCGAGAGTCCTCAGAAAATGTAGTCCATCAACAAAGGAGGTGGCTTACAAAACACTCGTTCGACCTATACTTGAGCATTGCTCATCAGCGTGGGATTCGTACCAGGTTGACGGAGGAGACAGAGAAGATCCAAAGAAGAGGGCGTGTTTCGTCACAGGGTTATTTGGTAAGTGTGATGGCGTTACGGAGATGTTTAGCAAACTCAAGTGACAGACTCTGCAAGAAAGGCGCATTGCATCGCGGTGTAGCTTGCTGTCCAGGTTTCGAGAGGGTGCGTTTCTGGATGAGGTATCGAATATATTGCTTCCCCATAATTGCACCTGCCGAGGAGATCACGAATGTAATATTAGAGAGATTCGAGCGAGCACGGAGGCTTTCCGGCAGTCGTTCTTCCCGCGAACCATACGCTACGGTAACATGAAAGGGAGCTTTTGACAATGGCTCGTAAAGTGCCCTCCGCCACATCCCGTTGGGTGGCTTGCGGAGTATAAATGTAGATGTAGATATAGATGTAGAATTACATATCACATTGCATGCATTACAATCGAGAACACTCGGCATGCCATAAGATGCGGTTATAGTTGGTGATGAAGCTTTTCCATTAACACCAATAATTATTGAGTAAAAATCTCTCGGTGCACATGCCGCGTCAAATCAGGATAAAACTCCAAGCTTTCGACCACTACCTCCATGGTCGTCGTCAGGGCTAAAACTGACTGTCGTGAACTAGCGAGGTTTCCACTTTTATATGCAAAGGACGGCTTCTGATTGGCTGGAATACATCAGCGATATGGCGCGTAGTGAAGTGGTGCCCTCTACTTCCACAGATGTAGTTGCTATCCCGCGTTGCTTGCAGCGCCATCCCTTGCAAGCAACGCGGGATAGCAACTACATCTGTGGAAGTAGAGGGCACCACTTCACTACGCGCCATATCGCTGACGTATTCCAGCCAATCAGAAGCCGTCCTTTGCATATAAAAGTGGAAACCTCGCTAGTTCACGACAGTCAGTTTTAGCCCTGACGACGACCATGGAGGTAGTGGTCGAAAGCTTGCAGTTCTATCCTGATTTGACGCGGCATGTACACCGAGAGATTTTTACTCAAGAAATACGTCGCGAAAGACTTCGTAGCCATACCAATAATTATTAACAGTTATAATTATTAACATTAACAGCAGGCCACATTAAGAAGAGAATGGTTTTCAAACTACTGTCTTGAAGATAGGTCTGTACAGTGGCTACATTTCAAAATTCCCACATATATGAATGGGGAGCACTGCTGTGAGGTTTTAAATAGATAAATATTGACTAAAGAATGTAGCTACTTGATTTGTGTAGCCTTTCCTCCTGTCAACAATATTCATTTAAAAAAAAAAAAAGAGTCGGCCACCTCGAACGATGGGATTTTGCTCTTTGTAGACAAGAGCATTTCTGCAGCTAGAATTACATTTGCTTGTATTTTTCTTAATTCAGTTGTATATGTCCTCCTAATTCAACAAATTTTGCGCAGCAGCTCAGATATTGACAAACTGTCTTTGTTCTGATCGCAAGTGACAGTCTCAGGAGCAGCAATATGTTGCTTATTTTTACGATCAGTATCACTGAAATCCCACAAACACCTATGCAAAGCATAGATATCCGAAATGCAAACATTATTCAGCGGTTACAGTTTCATATTTCAGTTTGTCTACACTTACGAACACACATAACCTCAAAACGTATGCAACTAGTGTCGCCAAAGGTGGTCTAGCGGTTCTAGGCGCTCAGTTCGGAACCGCGCGACTGCTACGGTCGCAGGTTCGAATCCGGCCTCGGGCATGGATGTGTGTGATGTCCTTAGGTTAGTTAGGTTTAAGTAGCTCTAAGTTCGACGGGACTGATGACCACAGATGTTAAGTCCCATAGTGCTCAGAGCCATTTGAACAATTTGTCGCCAAAGTTAGAATACGCCGAAAGTGTTTATATTCACCGACGAATTGCGCAAACGCGCTGCGGACATGAGCAGTGGCCACCGGCTGCGCAGTTGCCTGGAACATACTGTCGTCGTGTAAGGTAGGCTTTAAACTGACTAAAGCTAAGGAACCACACACACCCATGCCAGAGGGAGGACTCGAGCCTACGGTGGGCGGGGGGGGGGGGGGGCGCGAACCATGGCGAGGTGCCTCGGATCGCGCAGCTACCTGGCGCGGCGTTGTGGGTTAGTCTCATGACACGAATATTCTGGAGCACCGGCAATCACAAGTAATGAATCACAAGTAGTTTTTCTTTGCATGCCGTCAACTTTTAGGTGCCGATAATACAGATGGACGGATGCCGCTTCGCTGATTACAGCTCGTTAAATCAAAAATGGCTCTGAGCACTATAGGACTCAACTGCTGAGGTCGTAAATCCCCTACAACTTAGAACTACTTAAACCTAACTAACCTAAGGACAACACACACATCCATGCCCGAGGCAGGATTCGAACCTGCGACCGGAGCGGTCGCGCGGTTCCAGACTGTAGCGCCAGAACCGCTCGGCCACCAGCGGCCGGCACAGCTCGTTAAATCTTGAGCGGAATGATCTCGCACATAACTATAAAGTTAGTTTAACCAAAATTCAGGACTGTATTTAAAGTCAATTGTTACAAAACTGAGGAGACACCCTCAACACCACAGCAGGACGCTACAGCCTGAAAACAACTACTTGTTCAATTTTATTGACAGCATTTATGAATCAGTACCCACTGCTTAATAGTCAAATATGTGCTATACTACCCTGTTTCTTAGTTGCGCGTGATAATTAAAGTACGAGTGTGTGTCAATTTCTATTAAGCGTTTGGAACCAGCCAGCCTTCTCAAAATATTTTCTAAAGCATAATAACCACAATTTATGCATCGGTTGCAGTTTTCAGGACTTAATTTTCACTATTTACGAGGGTGGCCATTGGCTTTTGTCGCAAGACATCTCAGAAATTGCGTTAAGTAAATGTAATGGGGTAACCGTTTCAGTCGTAGGAACGCTCGTAAAACGTTTGCAGACTCTGCCGGTGGCTCCAAAGGTGTCACTTCAGACGTTGAAGAGTGTGCAAAATGTTCCACCAGGTTATATTAATACGTTGTGGAATAACCGTCTATCATTCAAAAGAAAAGAACAAAGTAGGGAGACAGTAAAATATAAATTTATATATAACTGCGCCGATGTCAGCCACTAATCCCCTTTAGTGTAAATGTACACAAAAGTCGAACTAATACGAAAATCGGCGAGATTCCGCCAGTAATAGGCTAATGACGAGGGGAACTACAGCATTAGTGTTCAGCATAATATGGGAAATAGGGTTTGACACGAGATGTGGTAGGGATGTCCAGACAGTTGTAGTAACCAATGTGTCCAGGTACTGTAGTGATCATCCCATCTGCCTAGTAAGCAGGTGACTCGGGTCGATTCTCAATGTGCCACAAATTTCCATCTTGGCCCATTGATATACATTGAAAGGTGGCTACACTGAGCCACAGCGCCAGAGATCGCGCCAGAGAGTTTTGTTTGGCGGCCTCCACTGGCAGTGATTCTTGAGAACTCATAGTAGGCAGTGATTATTGAGATGTCGTAGTGGGCAGTAGTTGTTGAGAACTCGTAGTAGTCAGTGCTTGTTAAGAACTCGTAGCAGAGAGTGTTTGTTGAGATGTGCTAGTAGGGAGTGCTTGCTGAGATGTGATACTGAAAAGTTCTTGTTGAGATGTGGTAATAGCGAGTCGGTGTGGAGATATATTGTAATGATTAGAGTGATTTTGGTCAATATATCAAGGTAACGAAACTTGATTTATTTTTCATTATTTAATGTCGTAAATAATGCTTCATTACAGGTTCTGTCAACAAAGCATCTGGCTTGTGTTCTGGGATTAGAGTGTAATTCAGGTTCTCTTGAGTAATTATCTTATTTTTATTTTCTTTAATTAATTCAGTATAAATGATATTTAAAATTTCTTGTGTTATTGAAGAAGAACCGTGCCAGATGCGTACGTTGAGTCATACTTCCACACACAGAACAGTTATACTTGTGCTTTGGTTTCGTAGGTTTTATAGTTGCTGGGGACTTAATTAATTAATTGTGTTAATGAAAATTTCCATTTCATTCTTTGTTGTTGTTCTATGCAGTCAGATTGCGTAATAATAGTAGTCAGGGCCAACCGTTTACGAGACTACGTAATCGAACAGACAGCTACTAAAGCAAAAAATTTAAAATTATTTGCTTTAGTAGCTGTCTGTTCGATTACGTAGTCTCGTAAACGGTTTTTTTTTTTCGTTACCTTCATATATTGACCATAATCACTCTAATCATTACAATATATCTCCACACCGACTCGCTATTACCACATCTCAACAAGAACTTTTCAGTATCACATCTCAGCAAGCACTCCCTACTAGCACATCTCAACAAACACTCTCTGCTACGAGTTCTTAACAAGCACTGACTACTACGAGTTCTCAACAACCACTGCCCACTACGACATCTCAACAATCACTGCCTACTACGAGTTCTCAAGAATCACTGCCAGTGGAGGCCGCCAAACAAAACTCTCTGGCGCGATCTCTGGCGCTGTGGCTCAGTGTAGCCACCTTTCAACATCTGCGCGCATTGGCAACTAATCTCTATAATTCCCCTTAAAACATAAAGAACTTTGGATCGGTCGGTTCACAAGACACCGAATAAAGGTTTTGCTACTCATGTAACAAGCAATTTCAATAGTTCAGGAGGAAAGCGAAGATTTATAATAGTCTGTCCCTTCACCACAGGAAACGTGGTGCAGCTAAGGAAATGGACGTAGAGCAGTGCTGGTTCCTCTAAGAAGATTAAGGTGGAAACTGTTAACTAACTCGTATTGTTGCTTGTAACTGAATATGAATCATTTTCATTTATAAAAATATATTAATGTAAGTTTATATTACTGATGTGGATGGTATTATGTAAATTACTTTCTCATTAAAAAACAAATTAAGACAATGGAAATGTGCTACAAGAAAGCTACATTTGTTAATATTAGATAATGTATATTTGCACTTCTATAGGCCATTAGTTACCATAGATATTCTGTGAAAATGTGATCATTATGAAAAACAATAAGGAAACAATACCAGGAACATGAGCAAACATTGCAGTCAGTTTCATTAACTTATTACCAACGATATACATTAATGGTGGCTACATGCTGGCTGTAACAGCTCACTAGCACTATCAAAGTCAAATGTCTGTACTAATTTTCTTGTCACTTCATTTTTCTTCACTAGGTTTTTTCTCTGTGTTAAAGTGAGATGTGCTGCTGTGATAGCGTTCATTTCCCACTGTTGTAACGACTCAGTGTATTTGATACAACTGTTAAACATCTGTAAAGTTTTAGACTTTGCTTGTTACTGTTAACAAAAATTACACATGATTGGTCTGACCAAGTAAATCGCAGAAGGCAGAGTCTTGCACACGGAGAACTGTCTTCTGCTCTATCATCGGATCTTATGGAGCGATAAATAACTGTTAGGTCGAAATCGCTTTTCAACGCAATTAAAATTAAATGTGGAATAGACAGTGAATTCCTCGATTTATTTCAAAACTATACTGTTTTTATTTTTCTACCGTTTCGGTGAGCAGTTTTAATTTCTTTTCATACACACGTTGAAGGTCACATATATTGATTTTTTTCAGGTTAAAGATACGAAGGAGCATATGACCTCATATTATGAAGCATGACTTCTACATCGTAGAAAGGAATATGCACTCGTAAAAGAATTAAAATAATGAAAGACCCGATACCTAGACTGCGATACAATTTAAAGTACACGCCTATGCAAAAACTTCGATCAGGTTAGAAATGTAGAGAAACGTGAGGTAATTTCGAACACAGTAGTTGTTGAGGGTAGGAATTGTGGCTCTGCGAGGACGACGTTGATGCCGTAAGACACAAAGGTTTGGATAGCTGAGACAAATGCGCATAGTGCCTAGCCAACAATGACTTGGTTAGAAGTTAATGATACATATAGTTGGCACGTGAAATCAAGATCCCATTTCGAGGAAATCATCATTAAGGACGATGAGACCTTCCTAGGAAATATTTTTTCTGTCAAGCAAACATATTGAAGCAGCTTATAAAATATGCTGATCAGCTTATAAAATATGCTGATCTATTAAACCATTAATTGCGACGTTCGGTAACATTAAACATACGCAAGATTTATTAGACCTTATACCGAGTGATCAAAAAGTCAGTATAAATTTGAAAACTTAATAAACCACGGAATAATGTATATAGAGAGGTAAAAATTTACACGGGTGCTTGGAATGACATGGGGTTTTATTAGAACAAAAAAAAACTAAGTTTTGCTAGACGCGTGAAAGCTGTCTTGCGCGCGTCGTTTGGTGATGATCGTGTGCTCAGCCGCCACTTTCGTCATGCTTTGCCTCCAAGATCCCCAGACATCAGTCCGTGCGGTTATTGGCTTTGGGGTTACCTGAAATCGCAAGTGTATCGTGATCGATCGACATCTCCAGGGATGCTGAAAGACAACATCCGACGCCAATGCCTCACCATAACTGCGGACAGGTTTTACAGTGCTGTTCACAACATTATTCCTCGACTACAGCTATTGTTGAGGAATGATGGTGGACATATTGAGCATTTCCTGTAAAGAACAAAAAAAATGGTTCAAATGGCTCTGAGCACTATGGGACTCAACTTCGGAGGTCATTAGTCCCCTAGAACTTAGAACTACTTAAACCTAACTAACCTAAGGACATCACAAACACCCATGCCCGAGGCAGGATTCGAACCTGCGACCGTAGCGGTCTTGCGGTTCCAGACTGCAGCGCCTTTAACCGCACGGCCACTTCGGCCGGCTGTAAAGAACATCATCTTTGCTTTGTTTTACTTTGTTATGCTAATTATTGCAATTCTGATTAGGTGAAGCGCCATCTGTCGGACATTTTTTGAATGTTTGTAATTTTTTTTGTTCTAATAAAACCCCATGTCATTCCAAGCAGGTGTGTAAATTTGTACCTCTCTATCTACATTATTCCGAGATTTATTCAGCTTTCAGATTTATACTGACTTTTTGATCACCCGGTATATCCCCCGGGGTGCTAAGTCGCTGACCACTATGTATATAATATTGAAATGTACATTACTTATTGTGACTTTAATTACCCTTCGTAATATTTTATTATTTACATTTATTAAATGGTTCAAATGGCTCTGAGCACTATGGGTCATCAGTCCCCTAGAACTTAGAACTACTTAAACGTAACTAACCTAAGAACATCACACACATCCATGCCTGAGGTAGGATTCGAACCTATGACCGTAGCGGTCACGCGGTTCCACACTGTAGCGCCTAGAACCGCTCGGCCACCCCTGCCGGCTTCATTTATTATACTCGATAGTAAGCTACACGCTGCCTTCAAGGTTTCTTGGTTTTCTGAATGTGCGTTCTATAACACCACGCCGTAGTTATCATGGTGTTTAGTAATGTAGTTTAGTAATGTCGATACACTTTTAATATTTATTTTGTGGGATCTAAAATTTGAAAACCTCTCTCACACCGACCTGATTTAGCTTCACTGATCAGGATGGTAAAAAACATGCGTATATTAAGGGAATTTTCATTGACAAAGTAGGCTTATCACATTCTCACAGTTCAATACTGTTCTATCGTGATTAAATTGAGCTTAACTTAAATTCCGTAAGCCTGTGAAGCAATTTCTAAGTCTCGGTGCGACGAAAATTGTCAGTCGATCTGCTGAAAATATTTTTAATACTTATTAACTTTCGGTGATCACATGGGGATGACCGGAGATCTGCTGGTAAGACCGTGTTAGCCTATTTATTTGAAGTAACTGGATATCTTGAGCATACAAAACGGCAGTTTCGTCCGGTGTAAATCAGACATTCCCCACTGATCGCGTGCAACACAACGTAGTAAGCAGACACTGTCAATAATAATCAGTTAAATAATACGCGAACACACTTACTTTAGTTTAGTTCATGTATTAAATTCCTTCTCATACAGAATATCATCAAGATGGCGACTAGCTCAACAATACATACATATACATCCTCCTTCTTTCACGGCTAATCGGCAAGCAATCCTCATTCTTTTCATAACAGAAAACAGATAGCAGAGAAGCTATTCCATGGAGTAAATGGACGCTCCAAGGAATAATAGGGCGTGAAACTACTTTGCATTTATAATCATCGTATATTAAAGTTTAGGAATTGGTAAGATAAGAGGAGATATTTCGAGATATGTACTGAGTTATATAATTTATAAAATATCTGGAAATATCGCGGAGAGACCGCTGCAAGAGACATTACACACTGTCCACACACTGTATCAAATATTCCTTTACACAGCGGTGTGAAACACTCTGAATGTTTGCGAAGAGACTGTGGGATCTTTCTCGTCTGAGGGTGGAACGGCTATAGGCAGTGTTTGCTGACTGTCAATGGGTACAGCATCAACGACCACCACGCATCATTGGAATTTACTTTTCCGTACAGTTCGCCTCTGCTGGAAAGTGGCATCAGCTGTCCGTTCCACTCGCTCTGCTCACTTACCCTGTTAGTTTTTTCCACGTACTTTTCTTTTAAGAAATGGACGTTACAATGCGCATGTTGTAATTCACTCTGAATAATGTAACGTTAAAACTTCCTATGCAGCATACAGTATTTACTGTCTCGTTGGATGTAATTAATACGATTGCAAGTGGCGTTAATATTTTTAATTTAAAGATGTCCATCATAGCCATCCATCTTCCATATATTCTGTTTTCATGTAACCTCTCGAAATAGAAATCTTTGCCGCTATATTTGTGGCACGTTTAACGTCTCTCGCATACTCACGGCTGCGTCGGCTACGTGAATATAACTGCCTGGGGTCTTTGAGGAAAGAGTGGCTTTGGGCAATGTCTAGCAAGAGAGTGGTTGCGAAACATGGCTTGCCACTTTAGGAGAAAAACAAGGGGTTCTGCTTCAGTCTATTCCGTTTGGGCTGCTCTGAAGTGAAGAAGTGTTCAGCTCGTACGTGTATGGCATTCGGACGAGCGTGATTGCAATAACACATACTGAGAGGAAGAGAGAGAACCAAAACATGGAAGTCAAAAAGAGCTGATACTGACAAAGTGATAATAGCAAGCGTATACAGCTGTGGTCTGTGAGTCTGTCAGACAACACAAGGTAGTATTTTATATATGTATTTATCTGTTTGACGAGCTGCATTCGAACAGTATGGTTCCTTAGGCAGGGTGGCACTGGCAGTTCATCTACTCCGCAAGCCACCGTGTGGTGCGTGGCGGAGAGTAGTATGTACCTCTATGCCTATAAGTCATTTCCTTTCCTGTTCCACTCACAAAGCAAGAGAAAAATGGCTATCTATAAGCCTCCATAGGATCCCTAATAACTCTAATCTTGTCTTCATGGTCCTGACACGAAATGTACATTGGTGGCAGGAGAATCTTCCAGCAGTCAGCGTCGGTTGCCGATTCACTAAATTTTCTCAACAATTCTCCCTCCAGGGACTTCCCAAAGCATCTGCGTAATACTTGAGTTTTGTTCGAACCTTCCGGTAACAAATCTAGCAGGCTGCCTCTGCACTGCTTCGATGTATTTTTCTAGTCCGACCTGGTGGGCATCCCAAACACTCGAACGGTATTCAAGAACGGGTAGCACTTGTGTCCTATAGGCACTCTGCTTTACAGATGAACCACACTTTCCTAAAATTCTCACAGTAAACTGAAGTCGACCATTCGCCTTCCTTACTACAATCCTTACACGGTCACTCTATTTCCTATTGCTCTGCGCATTACGAATCAACAGGATTGTGTCAAACAGCACACTAATAATGTGGCACTCGAATATTATGGGTGTGTATTCCCTGCTCACCTGCATTAACTGACATTTTTCTACATTTAGAGCTAGCTTACCACTCATCACACAAATTATAAATTTTGTGTAAATTATCTTGCATTCTCTTACACTCACTGAATGTTAACACCTCTAACACCATAGCATTATCGGCAAACAGCCACAGACTGCTGCTTACTCCGTCTGCCAGATCATTTATGTATATGTGAAATAGTAGCGTCCCTGCCACACTTCGCTAGGGTGCTGCTGACAAAACCCTTGTCTCTGATGAACACATGAAGACTAGTGACTTGCGTTGCTGCCTCTGGATAACGGCGCCCCCGGGGTCGATTTCTGGCCGGGTTGGGGATTTTCTCTGCCCGGGGACGGGGTGTTTGTGTTCTCTTCATCATTTCATCATCATTCGTTACAGTGGCTAGATTGGACTGTGTGAAACTTGGACTGTGTAAAAATTGGGACTTTGTATGGGCCCTGATGACCGCGCAGTTGAGTGCACCACAAACCAAACATCGACGTCACCATCTGATGAACACCCGCCATCGAGGATAACGTACTGGCATCCACCTGTTGCCCTTCAGCCATGGTTCGCAGAATCTCGTGTGAGAAAAGAAAAGTGGTTCCGTCTGCATTTCTCCTGCTATTGATAACTCATCAATTTCCGTTCACCATGCGCCTTCGCACGCCAATCGGTATAGATGATAAAAGGAATATGGCCTATCTAGACCATGTTTACATTCTCAAAACACGCAGAAGCTGCAGACCCCGACAAAAATGCAATTTTAAAACGTTTGCCAGTGGCGGAACGGGGTAAAATTATATACTATAATCGGACATTTTCAAAAATGGTAAACTTGAACAAATTTGTCCAATTGAACAGGGAATGCCTACAAGCTGCCATCACCCCGAATGTAAACATCAAGATGAAGTGTAAATCAACTGCTGCGATGCGTGTGAAGGCCCACAGTGAACGGCTGTGGATAGTATAAGAATTCTAGGAGAAATGCAAAGAGAAAGCTAGTCTTCAGCGGAAGTTATATTTAAGCCACGTGAATGCAAGTAGAATTGGGACATCGGTGCAGTTCGATACACTATATGGTGCTGCGCAGGATTATGCACAGTATCTTAGTGACCATATGTAAGGTTCAGACAAGGTAAAAGAGGCTACCATAATGAACTTAATATACGGGTGAATGTGGTGCCATTACTTTACCTAATGTTGTGGACCAATCACAGGTAGGTTTCTAAACGTCTTCAGTTAAATCATATCTACTGTGACTACACTCCCGGAAATTGAAATAAGAACACCGTGAATTCATTGTCCCAGGAAGGGGAAACTTTATTGACACATTCCTGTGGTCAGATACATCACATGATCACACTGACAGAACCACAGGCACATAGACACAGGCAACAGAGCATGCACAATGTCGGCACTAGTACAGTGTATATCCACCTTTCGCAGCAATGCAGGCTGCTATTCTCCCATGGAGACGATCGTAGAGATGCTGGATGTAGTCCTGTGGAACGGCTTGCCATGCCATTTCCACCTGGCGCCTCAGTTGGACCAGCGTTCGTGCTGCACGTGCAGACCGCGTGAGACGACGCTTCATCCAGTCCCAAACATGCTCAATGGGGGACAGATCCGGAGATCTTGCTGGCCAGGGTAGTTGACTTACACCTTCTAGAGCACGTTGGGTGGCACGGGATACATGCGGACGTGCATTGTCCTGTTGGAACAGCAAGTTCCCTTGCCGGTCTAGGAATGGTAGAACGATGGGTTCGATGACGGTTTCGATGTACCGTGCACTATTCAGTGTCCCCTCGACGATCACCAGTGGTGTACGGCCAGTGTAGGAGATCGCTCCCCACACCATGATGCCGGGTGTTGGCCCTGTGTGCCTCGGTCGTATGCAGTCCTGATTGTGGCGCTCACCTGCACGGCGCCAAACACGCATACGACCATCATTGGCACCAAGGCAGAAGCGACTCTCATCGCTGAAGACGACACGTCTCCATTCGTCCCTCCATTCACGCCTGTCGCGACACCACTGGAGGCGGGCTGCACGATGTTGGGGCGTGAGCGGAAGACGGCCTAACGGTGTGCGGGACCGTAGCCCAGCTTCATGGAGACGGTTGCGAATGGTCCTCGCCGATACCCCAGGAGCAACAGTGTCCCTAATTTGCTGGTAAGTGGCGGTGCGGTCCCCTACGGCACTGCGTAGGATCCTACGGTCTTGGCGTGCATCCGTGCGTCGCTGCGGTCCGGTCCCAGGTCGACGGGCACGTGCACCTTCCGCCGACCACTGGCGACAACATCGATGTACTGTGGAGACCTCACGCCCCACGTGTTGAGCAATTCGGCGGTACGTCCACCCGGCCTCCCGCATGCCCACTATACGCCCTCGCTCAAAGTCCGTCAACTGCACATACGGTTCACGTCCACGCTGTCGCGGCATGCTACCAGTGTTAAAGACTGCGATGGAGCTCCGTATGCCACGGCAAACTGGCTGACACTGACGGCGGCGGTGCACAAATGCTGCGCAGCTAGCGCCATTCGACGGCCAACACCACGGTTCATGGTGTGTCCGCTGTGCCGTGCGCGTGATCATTGCTTGTACAGCCCTCTCGCAGTGTCCGGAGCAAGTATGGTGGGTCTGACACACCGGTGTCAATGTGTTCTTTTTTCCATTTCCAGGAGTGTATACTGTGATATGACGTCCATCTATTTGTGTGGCCCAATAGACATAACTATTTTCAATAATGTATCATATTTGTGCCACATAGACACAGAAGTAAGATGTATTCCTGTCTACATATACTAGCGATAAATGATAACATAAACTGAACATGACAGCTTAAGATAACTAAATGTTTGGGCTATAAACCGTACTTACAGAGCTTGTAGACAACTGATATATAAACTAATGTCATCATATCTGAACGTATTACAGCTGCTTGAAAATGACCAGAGGTTGAAGTTGGAAACTCACATACATAATCTTAATAATATAGGCCACCTGGACCATGTTTCCATTCTCAAAATATGCGCCGGCCGGAGTGCCCGAGAGGTTCTACGCGCTTTTAGTCTAGAACCGCGATACCGCTACGGTCGCAGGTTCGAATCCTGCCTCGGGCATGGATGTGTGTAATGCCCTTAGGTTAGTTAGGTTTAAGTAGTTCTAAGTTCTGGGGGACTGATAACCTCCGCTGTTAAGTCCCATAGTGCTCAGAGCCATTTTCAAAATATGCATCTCTCTTTGGGACCATATCCATGCATTTTGCTTTTCCTTATCACGATAGTATCCAGCAGTAGAATACTGCAACATGCCACACAGCTAACTGGGTACGTGTGTTGTTCGAAGACCATCAGGATCAGGTTACCGTACTTCCTTGTCCACCATGCTACCCGGGTAAAGCCCAATCGAGAAACTGTGGGACCCCCTCAATAGGGTAGTTCGCGCCATGCATCATCAGCTGACGAGCCTAGCGCTGCTGGCTATGACACTTGAGTCGATAAGGCTGCACGTCTCTGTCGATTCTTTTCAAAAGGTCATTGAGCCACATCCTGTACGTTTCGCTGCGGTCCGCGCTGCGAAAAGTTGTTAGTCAGGCTTTAGACAAGTGCTCACATTAATGTGAGTGAACTGTGTTTTTTGACTTTCCTTTTGGTTCAGTGCCCTCAAAAGCAGCAGATGAGATTAAAGGTTGTTGTTCCAGCAAGCAGACAAACCATTAGGCGTTGGCCTAACAATTCGATATCAAGACGATAATAGTGTACTTAGGGTTTAAAGATGGCGAAATTTGTGCAAAAGTGGTGGAAGAAACAGAAAGATACGAGACGTGTGTTTTTAAGTAAGAACCGTTTTGAACTTTAAAAAAAAGTGCTAAGATATCTCAATAATTTTATTTTTACATGATAGCCTGTACCTTTATCTACGCACTGACTCCATTACAGTCTGAATCTTCCTTGTTTACGTTGTGTACTGAGTGTTTAAGATGCCTTCGATAATTGTGAGTCCCACTGACTGTGAAGTACGGGCTGTTATAAGATTTCGTAGTGCTAAAGGCCTAAAAGCGATCAATATTCATCGTGAGATCTGGACACTTTACGGAGAAAACATTATGAGTGATGTAATGGTAAGAAAGTGGGTGAGAGCATTTAAAGATGGTTGCACAAATGTGCATGATGAACAACGGAGTGGGCCTCCTTCGGTCGTTAATGAAAGTTTGGTGCAGGAAGTGGACAATAAGATGAGAGAAAACAGACGCTTTACGATTTCCTCCTTGCGGGATGACTTTTCTAATGTTTCTCGTAGTGTTTTGTATGGCTTTGTGACCGAGCACTTTAATTACCGAAAGTTGTGCGCATATTGGGTATCGAAAATGTTGACGGATGTGCACAAAACCAAACGTTTATACGGTGCATTAACTTTCCTTGAGCGGTACCACAACGACGGTGATGATTTCATAAGCCAAATTTATACGGGCGATGAAACATGGGTGGCCTACGTCACACCACAATCAAAACAACAGTCCATGGAAGTTGAACAAGGGCATCGTTTTGCTGCAAGACAATGCCCGTCCGCATGTGGCGAGTCAGACCAAAGATCTCATGACATCTTTTCGATGGGAAACTCTAGATCATCCTCCGTACAGCCCCGACCTTACGCCCAGTGACTACCATCTGTTCCTGCACTTGAAGAAACACCTGGGCGGTCAGCGTCTACAAGACGACGACGAAGTCAAAACAGTGATGATGCAGTGGTTAACAAGTCAGGCGGCAGACTTGTATGAGGAGAGTATTCAAAAGCTGGTTCAACGTTATCACAAGTGCCTCAATATTGACGGAAATTATGTAGAAAAGTAGTTTAAGGTACAGGCTTTCATGTAAAAATAAAATTATTGAGATGTCTTAGCACGTCTTTTTTTATTTCAAAATGGTACTTACTTAAAAAACACGGCTCGTACATGTATGATGTTTCGTTACCAAGTAAAGTAGCTTGACGGAAGTTGCACCATATGTAGAAACAGCTGCTGCAGTGGAGGAAAGAAGATAACTGAGAGAAATGCCCAAAGACAATTATTACATGGAAGTAAGTGATTCATGGTGTCCCGTTGGCATTACAAAAAGCAGGGCATAGGTCTTAATACGGCGTGTGATCGCACAGGATGGAATGTGTGCTCTGGAACATGTTCCCACGCTCGCTGCAAGGCTAGTATACAGTTTTTGTAATACAGGGTTCCCTTCCTCCACCAACGCAACGCCCTTGCAACAGTGGATACACCGGTTCCCGTCAGATCGCCTACTTTAAGCGCTGTCGGGCGTGGCCGGCACTTGGATGGGTGACCATCCGGGTCGCCATGAGCTGTTGCCATTTTTCGGGGTGCACTCAGCCTCGTGATGCCAACTGAGGAGCTACTCGACCGAACAGTAGCGGCTCCGGCCAAAGAAAAGCACCATAACATCCGGGAGAACAGTGTGCTGACCCTGACCCCACTCCCCTGCTATCCGCATCCTCAGCTGAGGATGACACTGTCGTTGGATGGTCCCCATGGGCCACTTGTGGCCTGAAGACGGTGTGCCTCCTCCACCAGCACGTTTGAGAACAGCTAGATGTTCGTGGTTGCAGTTGGACTTGCTATAATACGTCTGTGCTGCGCATCCCAAGTGTACTCGATGGAACTGAGGACAGCGATATAGGCAGGCAAATGTATTCCTCTTGTTCCAAGACCATCTCCAGCGGCGTTGTTCGAGGCGCTCCCGCGTTGTCATCCGTAAAAATAAAGTCTGGGCCTAATCCACCCCTCAAACAATGCACATGTAGAAGGAGTAGAGTTTGACAATAACGATGACTTTTGAATGTAACGCATTCAAATATTTGCAGTCCTGCACACCCACACATCGTTACGCTTCCTCACAGCATAACACCCGGGCCACCAAAACGATCATGTTGGACACTGTTCCTGGGTACACTACATGGTCCCACCTGTTGTTTGACGACGTTAGACATACTTTGATATGACGAGAGCTGGGTTTACGGGGGAGGGGGGGGAGGGGGGAGGGGAGCCATAATGCACGCAGGAACAGTTTCGTGGTCCAGGTGTTGCGGGGTGGCATAACGCTGCATAGACACACTGACCTTCAAATCTTTGAACACGGTACACTCACAGGTCGAGGTTATCGCGACAGAGTGTTCATCCTCTCTGTTGGGGAGAATGCTTCACTTCCAGAGCCACAGACGACCATTCATTATTTGTCAACCGCCCTGGCGGGGGAATGGAGCGCCTTCCAGAAGATCTCTTTACCAGCCTTGTGGCCACCAGGGAGCACGCACTACAAAAATGGTTCAAATGGCTCTGAGCACTATGGGACTGCACATCTGAGGTCATCAATCCCCTACAACTTAGAACTACATAAACCTAACTAACCGAAGGACATCACACACATCCATGCCTGAGGCAGGATTCGAACCTGCGACCGTAGCAGCAACGAGGTTCCGGACTGAAGCGGCTAGAACCACTCGGCCACAGTGGCCGGCGTACTCACCATTGTTCGTGGTGAACGCATATCGTATTAAAAACTTTGTCCCGCCTTTTCTAATCTCCAGGGAACCTATATATCGCGGTAATTAGGCTGCACCTACCTTCTTTGGGTGAAAGTGTCATTTGCGTTCTTCTCCCTTATTATTTATTTCAGTTACCTTGTGTAATATACTCTAGCAGTGGTTTCTGTGTATGGTCCACGTTTCATCGACCTATATTACTCTACAGTGGTATATAATGCTGAAGTTACTTTCTTAGATTGTACTCGTGAAGCTACCGTATAATTTATATTTAACTGTACTACTGTTTCCGGTGAAGGACAATATTCTCGTATATATTTTTGTTCATAGCACGTGTCAGTCTCTCACCCAAACCCTTAGCACAATGAAAACTAAATTATACCACAGCTTCGTGATTTGAAATACATCGTAACTACGATTTAACAAAGCTGTGGATCACGATCAAGAAAAGTGACCTTCGTCTTCAAATTTAGCTCATCAGTGTAGTTTTCATGTAAATAAGAGATGAGGTTGGTAGGGCTGTCTGGGGGAAGAGACCAAACAGCGACGTCATCGGTCTCGTCGGATTAGGGAAGGCCGGGGAAGGAAGTCGGCCAGGCCCTTTCAAAGGAAACATCCCGGCATTTGCCTGGAACGATTTAGGGAAATCATGGAAAACCAAAATCAGGATGCCCAGTCGCGGGATTGAACCGTCGTCCACGAGAATGCGAGTCCAGTGTGCTAACCACTAAGAGAAGAGGTGTTCGAAGTGATGATGTCACATGTCTCATGAGTTTCACAGTCCGTCCCATTGTTTAATGATGAAATAGAGTTATATATTTTGTTCAGATTACAGTAAGACTCAACGGAAACAGTTTTAATAGTTGCTGAAACGGATGTAAGTGAAATATTAGTGATAATTTAGGTGATATTTATTAACATACAGCATGTAAAGTGGAGGAATAGAATTAAATTTAATTTCGATTACAGCTTCAAACGTAGTGGAACATATTAGATGTAACACGTGTGTGATCGCCAAGTGTACGGTTGCAGAGCCCCACATATACGGGATGAGTCACGTAACGTAATCGTTGGGAGCGCCTCCCAAACCACAACAAACGCTGAATAACCAATTCCACAAGCCGAAAGAGAGAAGAGGGGCTGATGGAATTGGTTAATACAAACCATTGAGAAATTCACAGAAGTATGATTGTCAACACCTACTTATGTCTTTTTTAAATGGAAACCTATCATTATTTTTAGGAAAACTGAAAATAGAAACAAATACTTAACCAGTTCCGTTTGATACATTGTAGAATGGTAAGTACATACGGAGTAATTTGTAACGTAATGTTGGCGCTTGAAACCTCTGACGTTTTCGTGTTGTAGCAAACAAGATCCGCAAAGGTATGTTTACCGAAATGTAAATGTAAATGCCATGTGACTAGGTCCTCCCGTCCAGTAGACCGTTCGCCTGGTGCAGGTCTTTCGAGTTGACGCCACTTCAGCGCCTTGTTTGTCGATGGGGATGAAATGATGATGATTGGGACAACACATCACCCAGTCACTGAGCGGAGAAAATCTCCGACCCAGCCGGGATTCGAACCCGGGCTGTAAGGTATGACATTCCGTCGCGCCGGCATCTCAGCTACCGGGGGCTGACACGTTTGCGAAGACTACGATGTTTAAGAGTTTGTCTCAGTGTCTGCGTCTAGCGCTTGCTCAAATAGTCTTTGTACTCAGAATAACTGTAGTTCACTGTGTTACCTCACGTCTGTGATAGTGTAACAGTACGTACAGTAGGAACGTGAGAAGGTCGCGAGTACAACAGTGTGTACAGTGTTGCAGGAACTGTAAAAATGGTTTATTCTAAAACTGGAAAGGCAGAGATGATTCTCATCTATGGTGAGTGTAGACAAAATCAGGCTGCAGCCAGCAGGTTGGATGCAGAAAGGTACCCGGCAGAGATCATGCAACGCGCCGCACATCTGAAAACATCTACAAACAATTGTAAGCAACTGGTATGGTCGTAACACGCGAACGGATCCGTAACAGACCCGTCACAGGAGTAGCAGGTGCAGTTGGTGTGTTACCTGCTGTTTCCGTGAACCCACATACGAGTTCTAGAGGCAGAGCAACTAGTCAAAGTAGTGTAATGGGCATACTTCATCGTCATAAATTTCACCCGCATCATGTGTCGCCGCATCAGCAATTACATGAAAATGACTTTAATAATCGAGTGAATTTCTGTCAGTGGGCATTAACCGAGAATGCGTTGCAGTTGTACCAGTTTACCAATGAAACAGGTTTCACAAACCAAGTGAATTTATGAAACGTACAATACTGGTCCGCGGACAGTCCTCACTGTTTTCGACAGGTACAGCTACAGCGACCGTGGAATGTAAATGTGTAGTGCGGAGTAATTGGCCACCGTCTCATTGGTCCTCATTTCATCGAGGGCCCCCATACAGCTGCAAAACACATCATCTGCCAACACTGCTAGAAAAAGTCCCACTGGAAACGCATAGACGTATGTGGTATCAACATTATTATGCTCCTGCACATTCTGCAATGAACGCTAGGATGGCCCTTGACAGAATGTCGATGGGCGTTTCATAGGACGTGGCGGACGCATAAATTCGTCAGCCCGCTCTCCTGATCTTACACCTTCAGACTTCTTTCTGTGGGTACGTTAAAGGAGAACGTGTACCGTGATGTGCCTACAACCCCAGAGAATGTGAAACGTCGTAATGAGGCAGCCTGTGGCAACATTACATCAGATGTACAGCGTCGTTTAAGACATTCAATGCGCGGTAGATTGCAAATGTGTGCAGCATATGATGGGCACCATGCTGAACTTTTATTGCCCTGAAATGTCAAGACACACTCTTTCGCAATCTGTACTTGAAAACAAAAACAAATTGGTAAGTTTAATTACATTCTCATGTACGTTTTCTTATAACAAATCAGTGCCTTACAGTATTCTTCAGAGTTAAAGACTAATAAAAATGTTAGCATGTCGACTTTAGGTGCTGTTCATGACTCTTCTGTACCTACGTTACATCACTGTTCTTTTTATATCCCGAATTAATTCGGTTCTATCAGATACACGTGATTGAACTTCTGAGGAGTTACTCAAGGTCAACTTTACGTTACAAATTTCTCTGGATACAATTAACATTTTACAATGCAAGGAACGGCATTGACTAAGTATTTTTTTTCTATTTTCAATTGTGCTAAAAATAATAACAGGTTTCCAATTAATAACACATAAATATGTGTTGATAACCATACATCCGTGAATTTCTCAGTGGTTTGTACAAACCAATTACACCAGCCCCTCTCCTCACTTTCGGTCTGCGGTCTTGGTTATTCAGTGTGTGTTGTGGTTTGGGAGGTGTTTCCAGTGGTAATATTACATGACCCACCCTGTATACGAAGGGGAACGGAAATTTGCCGTCTGTTGCTTCATGGAGCATTTAAGGGAGCCATGAATGGTAAACAGGGTATTCAACAGACTGACAGACGCGCTTGATAGGGAAGACAAATTTCCGGTAACAAGAGGGGGATGTAAGCTAATATCGTCACACAAAACCTCCAGGGACAAGAGTATAAGCCACCAAGTACAATGAGCGTAAATGACCAGGAAATTAACCAATTTATTACAAAAGATTCAGGGAGGAAGGAAATCATGTAGGATTTTGAGGACAAAGGTGGAATACAGTAAAGAAGCAAAGGAAACACAATCCCAACCGGGGAAACGCAAATAGGAAAACCGTCGCAGCGGCGTTAAAGTAGTGAAACTGAAGGAGACACAAATACATACATCAAGCGAAGAAAACAAACTTGCCAGGAGTTACTTCGGAGGTGGTAATTAATTAAAGGTAACTTGTTGATATCACTTAGGGAGATAACAGTTTCTATTAAGTACGCCAATGAAAGTAAAAATTTTTAGTATTCCTCTTGTTCTGTGTCTCAGCGCATATGTAAAACATTTCTCAGTGTTGAGGTTTTGCAATGGCACAGATGTAAATTCTTATTCCATTGATGGATTCTATTGTACTTTCAATTACTTTTTCTATTTCGTACACAACAATATATATTACTCACTGATAGATCCCTAGTTGAGTCACGTATACGACATGTCCAATTTAATTTCTTGTAGCGACATACTAGATTAATCTCGCAATAATGGCTCCTGTGGCGTCCGGAAGTGGGATGCCAAACAGTACCATTATCATTAAAACTGATGCGGCAGGATATAAACTGTAAGTTTTTTTTTTTTCAAAAGTAAGATTCGAAAATAACGGCAAGGCTGGATCGGAATTGTTACATGTGAAACCGACGTTACGTGGACAATTTGTTATTTAGTAAAAAGTCTTGAACCATCTTCAATCAGCCAGATGTATAATCTGTTAGGTAGTGGCTACAGAAGACCACAAGAAACGCTACACAATACAAGCCTGTTGCTTCACAGCAAATTGTTAGAAATACTGTTCGATCACTGTACGCTAAACAATAATGTTAATGCAATGTGTTAGATTTCCGAGAAAGTAAACCTCTGTTTTAAGGAAAATCGGTATAAACTCTCATCCAGCAGTTTATTCTGGTACGCCACGATTTCCTCTACAATGTCCGAGTATAACGTAAATATTTTTGCAGAATTTATCCGAACCTCCGTCTTCACCAATGATTCTTCCCTTTACAGTAACAGTTATTCCACTCTGCGTTAGCATATATTTTATCATTCCTTACGTTCTAGTAATCAGAGCTATTCATGTTGGTTCGCGGGAAGAAATATTGCTGATAAGCCTCCGTTGAGCAGGAATTTTTGTAGTCGTTTTCGCGAGATGCACGTAAGATAAAGCAGTATATTGGTTGCCTAAGGAGAGGAGAAACTGAAATAAACCTGAAATTGACCTCATGCCTCTCTTGTAATCTCATCAACGTGAACCTCCTATGCCCATACAAGTTATTACACCACTCAGAGAGTGCTGACACTTTGTGATTGTGAATTTTTAATACCTAAGAAAATACCTGTATGATTTGAAACGAAAAAGTGTGGGGCACAAGCAAAACAGTTAGGGGGGAAACTATTCATGCTTCAATTATGGATAGCATGTTTCATAGTTGTTATAAATAAACAATTTACAAAACTAACTTTGTAGGGTTAGGAATTTGTATGCGGCTAGAAGAATTTTTTTTTATAATTTTTAGTACTATTTAAAAACGTGGTATCTTGAAATTAGATTTTTATTTGTATCTTAAAAATAGATTTTTATTTGTATCTTAAAAATAGATTTTTATTTGTCTTTAATCACATCAATAAAGAACAGAAACAAATTTAACAATGCTTTACTTTCAGTTACATCAACACTTCCAGGATACACAATATTCAGTCAGTTATATCTCTGACGTCTGGTTGTTCAACGTAATATCCGTGTCTCCGTCTTCATATCTGTTAATTTGGCTATCGAATTTTTGAAAACATTACTTTTAGAACTATAAATATATTAATTACTTCAATAAAACTACAAATTATTGTGCAAGTTCATCTTTGACTCGCAGTATGATTAAATCACAACCTACTATTACACAAGGCTATTATCACACGTCACCCTCCTGTCAGATCAACTAACAAAATATTCGATGGTACCGCTTGAAACTGCCCTTTGTTTGCCAAGGAAAGCAGAACAAATTGACCAATCAGGACGCACTGTTAACCCCCTCAAGCATTCTTCTAATTCCTTTTTCGCTGATTATTGCTTTATCCTGTTTGAAATCAAAGTTCAACACATGAGAAATGCACTAGGTCTTCCCTTTCCACTCTTGTTTTTTTGTACTGAACTAATCATATCTTTAATTTTGGTTGTAGCGTCGTCCGCAAATTCAGAGCGTCCAGGTCCTCGGCTGCGACGGCGTTTCAGGCCTGAGGTGCTGTACCTTGATGCCAGCAAGCCTCCTCCTCCCTACTTTGCCCATACGATCACAAAAGCTGGCCAGCTGACCACTGTCTTTCGCTTCTTCCATCAAAGCCTTCAGGAGCTCTCTACATCTCGACAGAATGAATTCTCCAAAGCCTTGACGCACCTTATTTTATGTTGTTATTTAGTGATTAATCGTAAGCGTTTTTATACAAAATTTCGACCCGGATCCTTAACGCCAGTTTGCTGCAGTATTCTTGAGCACATTCGGATTTCTACAACAACAAATTTCCTTTAGAGACAAGAGTTTCTGTCGAAAATTTAGAAACAATCGCTCGTGTGCAGCTCAAAATACGGTATCGCCGATCGAAGTGGTGAAATGGTTGTCACACTGGACTCACATTCGGGTAGACGAAGGTTCAGACCCACATCTGGCCATTCTGATTTAGGTTTTCTGTGATTTCCGTAAATCACTTCAGGCAAACGCTGGGATTGTTCCAATGAAACGGCACAGAGGCCTTTCCCATCCTTCCCTAATCCGATGGTACCGATGACTTCACTATCAGCCCCCCCCCCCTCCCCCACTAAATGAACCAACCAATCATACGATATCCTGCGAACCATGGATGAAGGGCAACAGATGGAATTCCTATTCCCACACACACTGTCACATTGCTGACTTTTAACGAAGATCCGTGCACATGGGTTCTCAGATATGTTAGAGTTTCGAAGACTTTTTGAGTAATAGCATCCGGTACGTTGTCTGGACGACGAGTTTTTATCTCAGACGCATGGCACAGCGCAGAGAAGAGATCGCCCTTTTTCTGTATTTCTATAAAAGACGTTACGGGTAGGGGGTTAGCGACAGTCAGCGACTATTTCCTGACGTCGCTGTAGTTTCGGAGGAAGTGGCTTCAGTGGGTAACCGTACAAGAATGTAGGATGACTTGGACAGAGGTTCCACTTGGTGTGATGAACTTTACCGTCACGATAACTCACATAAACATAAGACCGTATCTCTGTGTTTGGGATCCCCGCCAGATGGTGTTAAGCGAAGACGTCGGAGTTAATTCAGAGGCGTCTTGCTAGATTTGTGGCTGGTATTTTCGATCAACGGAAATGTGCTCCATGAACTCAAACGGGAATACTTAAACGGAAGGAGGCGTTGTTGTTCTGAAGCACTACTAAGAAAGTTTTGAGAACCCGTATTTGTGACAGGCTCAAGAAATATCCTACTGCCACCGACATTGGAATACATTTCTCGTAAGGACGGCAGAGACATGATAAGAGAAAATCAGACTCTGGTGCGGAAGCTCGCAGACAGCTATTTTTCCTTCGCGTCATTTAAAAGGCATTTAATAGCCGTAGTACAAGCTACCTTAGGAAAATGCACCGATGCTGGCTTACGAAATATGTAAATACTCGTAGAAGTAGATGAAAGCAGTGCTGCTACAGGGGAACAGAAGAGAGATTAGTGTAAACCTTACGAGTAGTACAATGCAAAATGATGGATGACCTTTGCCCAGTGCTTGAGTTTTTAAAAAGTACAGCTTACATGAACAAAATGAAAATAGCAAATCTGCTAGAGAAAAATGCAATATATTTCATTACTTTCCAACGCATGTGACTTAAAGAGAGATTTGCGGAGTGCTGCTAACGTGATAAGTAAAAGACCACAATTGAAATGTAGATTTTAGTTTCAGCTATCTCGGAGTGTCACACATCTCACAACACATTTGAGCTATGAATTCATATGATATGGATGGATGTCACTACACTACTTAATATGTCGAGCTTGTGTTCAAACGCAATTCAGTCGTGTATTTCAGAAACCCGTCTACTAACATTTCTCCACGAAATGGTAGTTTCATAAATCGAGAACTAATACCGTAAACTCACATTTTAGAGCAGAAATCCATTAGCTGTCATTGTGTCTTATGGGTTGTCACACAAACCAAAGACTTGGCTCCGTACAAAAAACTGTCATATGATACCTCACAGAGTGTTTCCGCAGTAAAGTTTTACGTCTGTTATCAACACTATACTGTTGGTGTCTTTGGTCGTTTCTTTTTACCCAGTTGTACCACCTGTGTCATAATTTTTCAGCGGTCATCACTGATTTGCGGGTCAAACTAGTTCAGTTATAATAAATAATCTACACTCCTGGAAATTGAAATAAGAACACCGTGAATTCATTGTCCCAGGAAGGGGAAACTTTATTGACACATTCCTGGGGTCAGATACATCACATGATCACACTGACAGAACCACAGGCACATAGACACAGGCAACAGAGCATGCACAATGTCGGCACTAGTACAGTGTATATCCACCTTTCGCAGCAATGCATGCTGCTATTCTCCCATGGAGACGATCGTAGAGATGCTGGATGTAGTCCTGTGGAACGGCTTGCCATGCCATTTCCACCTGGCGCCTCAGTTGGACCAGCGTTCATGCTGGACGTGCAGACCGCGTGAGACGACGTTTCATCCAAACATGCTCAATGGGGGAAAGATCCGGAGATCTTGCTGGCCAGGGTAGTTGACTTACACCTTCTGGAGCACGTTGGGTGGCACGGGATACATGCGGACGTGCATTGTCCTGTTGGAACAGCAAGTTCCCTTGCCGGTCTAGGAATGGTAGAACGATGGGTTCGATGACGGTTTGGATGTACCGTGCACTATTTAGTGTCCCCTCGACGATCACCAGTGGTGTACGGCCAGTGTAGGAGATCGCTCCCCACACCATGATGCCGGGTGTTGGCCCTGTGTGCCTCGGTCGTATGCAGTCCAGATTGTGGCGCTCACCTGCACGGCGCCAAACACGCATACGACCATCATTGGCACCAAGGCAGAAGCGACTGTCATCGCTGAAGACGACACGTCTCCATTCGTCCCTCCATTCACGCCTGTCGCGACACCACTGGAGGCGGGCTGCACGATGTTGGGGCGTGAGCGGAAGACGGCCTAACGGTGTGCGAGACCGTAGCCCAGCTTCATGGAGACGGTTGCGAATGGTCCTCGCCGATACCCCAGGAGCAACAGTGTCCCTAATTTGCTGGGAAGTGGCGGTGCGGTCCCCTACGGCACTGCGTAGGATCCAACGGTCTTGGCGTGCATCCGTGCGTCGCTGCGGTCCGGTCCCAGGTCGACGGGCACGTGCACCTTCCGCCGACCACTGGCGACAACATCGATGTACTGTGGAGACCTCACGCCCCACGTGTTGAGCAATTTGGCGGTACGTCCACCCGGCCTCCCGCATGCCCACTATACGCCCTCGCTCAAAGTCCGTCAACTGCACATACGGTTCACGTCCACGCTGTCGCGGCATGCTACCAGTGTTAAAGACTGCGATGGAGCTCCGTATGCCACGGCAAACTGGCTGACACTGACGGCGGCGGTGCACAAATGCTGCGCAGCTAGCGCCATTCGACGGCCAACACCGCGGGTCCTGGTGTGTCCGCTGTGCCGTGCGTGTGATCATTGCTTGTACAGCCCTCTCGCAGTGTCCGGAGCAAGTATGGTGGGTCTGACACACCGGTGTCAATGTGTTCCTTTTTCCATTTCCAGGAGTGTACATCCGATCGCATGCTGTTTCACAGTTTGTTTACAGCGTCTAGCGGTAGCTGTGAGGATGAAACTCAAGCAAAAAGGAAACGAGGTATTATTGATGACGACAGTTACAAACGAAGGGTTATACGAAATGCGAAGATAAAATGGTGGCAATGAAATAAAATACGTGCCACTGTCGACGTAAATGCAGTTTATCAACTGTTGATTACACTAATAAATGAGACCTGGAGTTATTTCTATGGCTTACTTACTAAAAACCGTCAAGATATGTATCTCCAAACATTAATAGAAGTAAAAGAAGTAAATTTTACGGTAAAAGCAAACAAAGGCCAAGGTCACTTTCAAGCTGTTGCCACTGAAACTTTACGCGCAAATAAATGAACCTCTGAAGATTGTTTATAACATCGTGCTTTTCTTTTCAAAAGAGGATATAAAAATAAAATTAGTCATTTAGCTTTCAAATCTTTTTTAAAAGTATTATTACATAATCCCATTAACTGAAGTAACCATATATATATTTATATATATTTTAAACTAAGTAATAATTATTACAATTTACTTATAAATAATGTCTACTTCTAAAGCATGTTAACGACTACTCCAAATTTTTTGAAGCCAGGCAATGTGTTATTACGAACAGCAGAACGTTTTCTTTCGTTTCCTGTAAGTTTCAGTAAGTCCACATAGCGGGTTTCTGGAATAAATGATTCAACTTTAACATAAGATTAGAATTTACTTTTGGTTGCAAAACGTTAGTGAAAATCAAACGCAGATTATCTTGGTAGGTTGTAGGCTTACTAAAGTCACTCGAGATTTCGGTGGAGGATGCATAATATTTTGGGCACTACTTTTAGAGAATAAAATACTCTGAAATGATGACTGCAAATTTCTTTAAACTGTTGAGATTTGAGTTCAGCTTTTATGTAGAAGCCCCAAAGGTAGTCTTTCATTTGAAATTCGTTTATTAACAGAGGGGCAGTGTTTCCTACTGCATAGATTATGTTATCCAAAGTATCCGGATACCGGGCTGAAAATGACTTAACAGTTCGTGACGCCCTCTATCGGTAACGCTGGAATTCAATATGGTGTTGACTCACCCTTAGCCTTGATGACAGTTTCCACTCTCGCAGGAATACGTTCAACCAGGTGCTGGAAGCCCATTCTTCACGGAGTGCTGCACTGAGGAGAGGTACGGAGGTCGGTCGGTGAGTCCTTGCACGAAGTCGGCGTTCCAAAACATCCCAAAAGTGTTCTATAGCATTCAGGTCAGGACTCTGTGAAGGGCTATCAATTACAGGGATGTTATTGTAGTGTACCACCTCCACCACAAGCCGTGCATTATGAGCAGGTGCTGTTCGTGTTGAAAGACGCAATCACCATCCCCGAATTGCTCTTCAACAGTGGGAAGCAAAAAGGTGGTTAAAACGTCAATGTAGACATATGCTATGATAAGGCCACGCAAATCAACAACGGGTGCAAGCCCCCTCCACGAAAAACACGACCACATCAGAATACCACCACCTCCAAGTTTTACTGTTGGCGCTAAACACGCTGGCAGATAACGTTCACCGGGCATTCACCATACCCACACCCTGCCATCCGATCGCCGCATCGTGTACCGTGATTCGTCACTTCACACAACGTTTTTTCACTGTTCAATCGTCCAATGTTTACACTCCTTACATGAAGCGAGGCGTCGTTTGGCATTTACTGGCGTGATGTGCGGCTGATGAGCAGCCCCTCGACCATGAAATCCTAGTTCTCTCACCGGCCGCCTAACTGTCGTAGTACTTGCAGTGGTTCCTGATGCAGTTTGGAATTCCTGTGTGATGGTCTGGACAGATGTGTGCCTACTACACATTACGGCCCTCTTCAACTGTCGGCGGTCTGTCAGTCAACAGACGAGTTCGGGCTTTACGCTTTTGTGGTGTACGTGTGCCTTCACGGTTCCAGTTGACTATCACATCGAAAACAGTGGACCTAGGGATTTTCAGGAGTGTGGAAATCTCGCATATAGACGTATGACACAAGTGACACCCAATCACCTGACGACGATCGAAGACCATGAGTTTCGCGGAGCACCCGATTCTGCTCTCTCATGATGTCTAATGACTTCTAAGGCAGCTGATATGGAGTACTTGGCAGTAGGTCACAGCACAATGCTCCTCTTATGAAGAACGTTATGTTGTAGGGGTGCCCGGATACTTTTGATGACATAGTGCGAGTAACAGAATCAAACTGTATTATTCACGCGTTACATTTACTTATGTAAACAACCTATTAATTGGTAGTTTCTGTTCAGACTACTATGAGTATAAGACGTTAACAATGAAAGCTTCGAAGTTTAGCACCATTTGTACGTGGAAGCCATCTATTTTGTTCGTTATAAACGTTAAACAATTAAACATAACTCATAACGTTTCTTGCAGTCTCTACGGCAATAGGTTTCCGGTTTAAGTTATGAAATCGCATCCCAGCTATAGAAAATGCGCAATTCGAATAAGTGCTAAACATTTGTATAACTTTGCGCGAAACTGTTGTGAAGTTCACCTCTGGATGGTCGTCACCACAGCGTGTGTGCGAAAATGTTATATTAGGCTCCATTTGGTTACTTATTCAAATGGTTCCGGGTAGGACAAACTAAATAACGTCTTTGTTGATCCACTGTGTACGTGTAACAGCGGCTGGTCAAATATTTAACAAAGTAATTCATCAAACTGCCAGGCAAATTGAGAAGTTATTTTAGTTTCGCTGCCGGTTGCGGCAATTGAGTATACCATATTCCGATAGAGGTGCACATGGTGCCTGGAGATGGCACGTTGGATTGCCGAAACTTGTAGCGAAAATAAAATAACTTTTCAGCTTGCACGGCAGTTTGACGAATTTCTTTGTTAAGGAACTAAATAATATCCCAGGAGGAAATGTCAGTGTTCAGGGATATGACAGGAACCACCATTCAAAGCAAAAAATTCTAACAAACACTGGCTTTAAAATGCATACCTTAAGAGCCATGAGAATTTCTTCATGTTCACCGAGCGAGGTGGCGCAGTGGTTAGCACACTGGACTCACATTCGGGAGGACGACTGTTCAATCCTGCGTCCGGCCATCCTGATTTAAGTTCTCCACGAGTTCCCCAAATCGCTCCAGGCAAATTCCGGGATTGCTCCTTTGAAAGGGCACGGCCGGCTTCCTTCCCAATCCGATGAGACCGATAACCTCGCAGTTTGGTCTCTTTCCCCGAAACAACCCAACCCTTTTCATGTTCGACACTACGAAACAAATCACTTCTACAATAGGCTGTTTGCCTTACATATTTTGAAAGGTGGTGGTATGGAGCAAAACAAGAAACAAACTGTCCAGTAAATATGGGCTCTTAAGCGCATTCACTAAGAGCTGTGAGCGCTTGTTCATCTTCGCTACCGTGAAACACATCTCTTCTACTGAACTAGTGGTCATAGCTGTTAAGATATGCCTTTTGGATCCCATGTTTAGTAGATTTTTCTGCTTAGGTTGTTCACTGCTGTCATATTCCTGAATTCTGAACAGTACTCCTGGGACATTCTGTATAACAGTGTAGGAAAACGTTCATGGAAAAGGATGTAAGACACGGTACATTTAGATAACTGTGCAGGATCAAATGCAGTAAATTCAAGCAACGATATTGAAACAAGTTTTGTGTAAACCGCCCGATCTATGCAGTACAACTGGAACAATAAAACAGAGATTAAATGTTCACGCAATTGTATTATCATCGTCCTACCAATCATTCATACTTACAGACACAAAATAATAATTTCAATATTTTTATACAAATTATTTTTAAAGAGTTTGAAATTTTGCTAGGGAATTTAACTATCTCGGACACAGGCACTGCTTGTGCAAGGAGTTACTCGATTTACGTGAACACGGTTAACTACTTTGATTTATTATTCATACCTCATTCAAAGTCGTTATAAATGAAATGATTAGATAATTTAACAACTCATATCTAGGTACTTTCATGGAAACAGCGCTGAGCTGACACGTTAACGCAACGCTAAAGTGATAAAATTACAATGCAAGCTGTCAGTCTCTTCCTCAGATCAATGAGCAACTTAATGTGCCCATTACAGCATTCCGTCCACGTCAAATCCACTTTGGCTTAACGACGAACGGTACCACAATACATTTCTTTTCACAAGCGTTCCGCAAGCTTGAGTGCAATCGGCGTGGTTTCCCCGGATCTAATGTAAGCGGACAAAAGCGAAGAAGCATTCGCACACAACTCGTCAATGCTCACCAACATTCGTTTATGCTTGTCACCAAGCGTTTACGCTAGAGGTAACGGAATTGAACACGGAATTACGAGCGTAGCGTAGGAACGCTGAGTTAATAACTGAGGTTTTCCGATTAAAGAGGGGACATGTTACTCAACATTGGTTTTGAGATAGATTGAAGAAACTGTATAATCATGAACAGTATTATTCCCAAACCTTATAGCTACTCCCACACGCTCATCAGGAAATCTGCAATCACGGAATAAGTGCGAATAATAGAAAATGGCTATAGAATAGTACTAACATATCCCCTTTTTCATTTAAACCATCCTGATTGTATCATAAATATGTTGTAACTAAAGAAACAGTATATATTATTTTTAATCATTTCCGCATGTTCATAGACATTCCTGTTACTCGCATACACATTCATAATCAAACAATACACATCAAAAGAGACCATATAATGTTAGTCAGAATCCTTTTTATGAATTCACGTGTAAAATGGGAGAGTTAAGATGTCGAATCAGAACACCTTCAGCTGTCTATATTTTCAGTTTTATTTTATTTTTGCTACCGGTTTCAGCATTACACTACCGCATCTCTAGGTCCCCGTGACCTGTGTCTAGGAAGCGTCTCACCTCTTGTACGATCGAAATAGGGGCCAGCGTAGAGTAGACTTCTTTTTAACACAGCGATCCCTTCGATCATCCCTTCCATCATGACTTGCATTCAACGTTCTGGCGCTTACGACGGTTGTTAATGTAAGAGCATTTCACATTTTCAAAGGCTTCTCTCGCGCTTGCATTAATATGTGACAATGCAATGTTAATCAATTAAATACACTCCTGGAAATTGAAAAAAGAACACATTGACACCGGTGTGTCAGACCCACCATACTTGCTCCGGACACGGCGAGAGGGCTGTACAAGCAATGATCACACGCACGGCACAGCGGACACACCAGGAACCGCGGTGTTGGCCGTCGAATGGCGCTAGCTGCGCAGCATTTGTGCACCGCCGCCGTCAGTGTCAGCCAGTTTGCCGTGGCATACGGAGCTCCATCGCAGTCTTTAACACTGGTAGCATGCCGCGACAGCGTGGACGTGAACCGTATGTGCAGTTGACGGACTTTGAGCGAGGGCGTATAGTGGGCATGCGGGAGGCCGGGTGGACGTCCGGCCAATTGCTCAACACGTGGGGCGTGAGGTCTCCACAGTACATCGATGTTGTCGCCAGTGGTCGGCGGAAGGTGCACGTGCCCGTCGACCTGGGACCGGACCGGAGCGACGCACGGATGCACGCCAAGACCGTAGGATCCTACGCAGTGCCGTAGGGGACCGCACCGCCACTTCCCAGCAAATTAGGGACACAGTTGCTCCTGGGGTATCGGCGAGGACCATTCGCAACCGTCTCCATGAAGCTGGGCTACGGTCCCGCACACCGTTAGGCCGTCTTCCGCTCACGCCCCAACATCGTGCAGCCCGCCTCCAGTGGTGTCGCGACAGGCGTGAATGGAGGGACGAATGGAGACGTGTCTTCAGCGATGAGAGTCGCTTCTGCCTTGGTGCCAATGATGGTCGTATGCGTGTTTGGCGCCGTGCAGGTGAGCGCCACAATTAGGACTGCATACGACCGAGGCACACAGGGCCAACACCCGGCATCATGGTGTGGGGAGCGTTCTTCTACACTGGCCGTACACCACTGGTGATCGTCGAGGGGACACTGAATAGTGCACGGTACATCAAAACCGTCATCGAACCCATCGTTCTACCATTCCTAGACCGGCAAGGGAACTTGCTGTTCCAACAGGACAATGCACGTCCGCATGTATCCCGTGCCACCCAACGTGCTCTAGAAGGTGTAAGTCAACTACCCTGGCCAGCAAGATCTCCGGATCTGTCACCCATTGAGCATGTTTGGGACTGGATGAAGCGTCGTCTCACGCGGTCTGCACGTCCAGCACGAACGCTGGTCCAACTGAGGCGCCAGGTGGAAATGGCATGGCAAGCCGTTCCACAGGACTACATCCAGTATCTCTACGATCGTCTCCATGGGAGAATAGCAGCCTGCATTGCTGCGCAAGGTGGATATACACTGTACTAGTGCCGACATTGTGCATGCTCTGTTGCCTGTGACTATGTGCCTGTGGTTCTGTCAGTGTGATCATGTGATGTATCTGACCCCAGGAATGTGTCAATAAAGTTTCCCCTTCCTGGGACAATGAATTCACGGTGTTCTTATTTCAATTTCCAGGAGTGTATGTTACCTAGCCAAATTTATTCTCGAAATGTCATTACTCTTTGTTTATTATATTTCAGTGTTGCAATTTTTTTCCATCACTGCATTATGTACACAGGATACAAACAATAAACATCGTATGATTGTTTACTGCAATCTGTTTCCGTTCTAGGAACAAGATTTCCTCTCCAGTTGATATGCTCCCAGCCCGTGACCTGCTTTTCTTTTATCACATTTTCCTTCCACATTTCAGGGCGCCGTTTCTTCCTTCTAAATTCGTGTAAATCGTCTCCGGACACGGTTGACGGTCCATCACCGAAGCCATTTTGAAACCCCACAGCTGTTTACCACATCCCGTTATAGTGTTGCCATCATGTCTCATGTTATTTCGTGCAACATACGAACTTGTCTCTGTGACAAGTTCTCTTGCTTCACGAAACGAAATTTCGACCGTGGTTTCGGCAGGAGAAAGAAATTCATTCAACAAGTCCTTTTTTAGAACCAAAAGATGCGGAATAGTGTGAAAAGAAAAACTGCAGTAATAACTTATAAATCCCAAAAATGTTGACAGGTCCCCTTTCGAAATCAACGCTTCAATTGCCACTCAGGATAAAACACTAGGTTGTTCGAGCAACGATAACAAACTTTGATATTGAGAGACTAGCAATTTTGCATGACGAGTTCGCTGATTTTGGCGAATTAAGCAAAATGTCATCGAAGAAGAAGGCTGCAGGTTTCCGAATTTTCACGCAACCGTGAAATGCGGGGAGGCAGTGTACATAGCTCTTAACTACTGCTCCAGCTTCCTTAAGCATTGTCCCTCGACTTCATACATATTTAAGTTGACGCTTTTTGCATGCTTCTCATCACAGTCGAGGAGGACATTTAAAACAGGAGTACCAACTATCGACGATTAACAAACAACCATTTGCATTCTGATTACTTGAAACTGGGGAAATTTTCTTTAGTGATTGTTTCACACTTCAGTAGTTGGTTGGTTGTTTGATTCGGGGGAGGAGATCAAAGAGCGAGGCCGTCCGTCCCATAGGATTAGAGACGGATGAGGAAAAAAGTCTGCTGTGCCCTTTCAAAGGAACCATTTATGGAAATCACAGGAGACCTAAATCAGGATGGCAGGACGCGGGTTTGAACCGTTGTGCTCCCGAATGCGACTCCAGTGTGCTAAACACTGCGCCATCTAGCTCGGTTATCGGTAGTTTCTATACCTCAGATGGTTTCTGAAGTCTGCAGTGTCATGTGAGAAATACTTTAAGGATTTTATTAAAGTACTTAAATGGAGGGCAGGTAGGTTAGAAAATTTAAAAAGTGAAATGGATAGGTTAAAGTTAGATATAGTGGGAATTAGTGAAGTTTGGTGGCAGGAGGAACAAGACTTTTGGTCAGGTGAATACAGGGTTATAAATACAAAATCAAATAGGGGTAATGCTGGAGTAGGTTTAATAATGAATAAAAAATAGGAGTACGGGTAAGCTACTACAAACAGCATAGTGAAAGCATTATTGTGGCCAAGATATGAGCTGTACAACGTACAGCGCCATCTGTTAGCAGCTTTTGTAACTATTATTTCTAACTGCAGTATAAACTTCTTACAGCTTTCACAATAAACACACCGTTTACTGCATTCCTCTATCGATCTTTATTTTCGAGATATTTAATTTTGAAATCAGGGAATCCTTTTCTGGACACCCTGTAGGTAACCCTTATGACAGAGTTCGAGGGTGGCCACCGAACTCAACCATGCCCATGGTTTGGGGACTCACCACTTTCATCCCCGTGGGGCCAGAAGTCCTCTTTACCACACTTGTAGCTGACTGCCTAAAATGACAACGTCTAGCCATATTATTTGTGCTGTAGAATCCAATTTTTAACGCTCAAGTAACGTTTGAACGTGAATATCGACAGTTGGAACACAATGGTCCACATTTACATAGTACATGAAATGTAGAAACAAATGTGTCGTTTCGTAACAGCAAAAACAGGCATCCTTTGTCAGTTACACTGCCATTAACCACGAATGTGAAACAATTTTTTGCCGTAGGATACGAAAAAGCAAAAATAATGGGAGGCGGGGGGGGGGGGGGGATTTGCATTTGGAAATACAAAGTTGCGGGGCCATTAGGAGATGGCCAGTTCTACACAGTAATTCCTCTAGGAAATTTTTTCATACACTGTCAAGTGTTAGGATATGTCTTAAAACAAACTCCCTGCATACAAAACGCCAGTCCATGACGAGAAATTTAGAACACGGCACCAGCTATAATTTTAACGAAAAATAATATTTGGCTTGCGGCGTCTGTGCGAATCCACTATTCGATTAAATGGGTTACAGCATAAATTAATGAAAACAGACAATAATTATGTCTAACTTTCTCTCCCATACTTGGCAGTGCCTAATGTCTATCGATGACAGTCCGTCAGAGGCATATTCGCGTGTGTCAGGTATTTAAGTTAGTACTCGCTATCTCCCACGTGAACGCGCTACGAAGCCAGAACCATCCATCAACTGCTGGCAGCCGGTTCGCGCTGCTAACGAACAGCAAGTCTGAAAGCCCATTAGCTGGCCAGTGTAGCGTCCGTGACGTCAATAGGCGGTGGCACGCACAGCGGTTGAGGCTGACACACGCGGAGGTTGTGTTCTGTATCTGCAATGTAGCCTGTTGATGGAAACGCGCCGATACTGTCAGCACCGAGGGCACACGCATTTGCGATCGTATCACGAACTTGATTTACAGATTACGCCCAATTATTTCCTTTCAGGTCATTTTGTGACAAAAAGATTCTGCTTCTCATTTTCTTCATGATCCTTGCTGCGGTATAATTTCATAATAAACTCGTCTGGAATAGATAACACTGATATCTATATTTGAGCTCTGATGGATTTATCAAAATCCGTTCAACTTATCTTTCCCAGCGTGGTGTAAATGTCTGACTTCTCTCTGCATACAGAAATACCTTCAGAATTGACATTTTCTCTGTCTCAAAATTTAGTATTCATTATTTAGCAATAGGTGTAATTATACACTACTTACAAGTAAATTTTCTTTTAATGACGTTATTTAATAGAAGAACGAAAATTCTTATTGTGGTGTCACCGCTAGACACCACACTTTCTAGGTAGTAGCGATGGACTAGCTGAAGGCTATTTAATCTGTCTCTCGGCAAATGAGAGGAATACTTGGTAGGTCTAGTCGCAAGCTATGTCGTCCGTACAACTGGGGCGAGGTCAAGTCCGTGTCTTGTGACCTGCCCTGTGGTGGCGCTACGTTTGCGAATACACAGTGGCGACACGCGGGTCCGACATGTACTACAGGACCGCGGCCGATTTAAGTTACCACCTAGCAAGTGTGGTGTCTAGCGGTGACACCACATTTATATGTCCCGGAAAAATTTAGTCCTTCTCCGACCAACAAGTAAAAGCTAACAGTTCTCACTGTAGAAAAGAAAAAGTGAAAGAGGTATTTTTTAACTGACTATGTCATAAAGCCCTTACTCTTGTCATCTGCGTAATACCGACACAGAGGAACACACTGTTTCCCTGTCCATCACTAATTTATCACACAAAATGATGATGAAACGGGCAAACGTCTGAAAGGATCAGGAAGGGTAGAGAAGAACAAATTGTTGTGTGTGGGATCGGAACTCTAAGCTTTCGTGCCGAATGCCTTTACCGACTTAACTACTTAGGCACGATGTATGACTCACTCTGACAGCGTCAATTTCTACACTACCTCTCCTTCCAGATGGCCAAATCTCTAGCAATAATTGAAATCCTGCGGTACAGTGCGAAAATTCTACTTCTATATCTGCATCCATACTTCGCAAGCCACCTGACGGTGTTTGCCGGAGGGTTCTTTGAGTAATTCTTCATGGAAACAATCGCCTCGACTGTGGTTAAACCTGTTCTCCGAAATATTCCGTCTTCCAGGACTGCTAAACTTGTAAGGAATGCAAGAGAATGTCTGTAAAGTTGGGAAACGTAAAAGCAGATGAGAGTTATCGGTAGCAGTAAAACTATGAAGGTTGGCTTGTGAATCGTGTATATTTAAATGTCAGTAAGTGTATTGCCCTTGAAAAACAAATTTCTGGAACATGCTCAAGAGGATTTGAAAATGCACTCAGGGACGGCACTAAGAAAAGTAAGCTGAAACGATACTGGCCAGAAAAATACACGTATAAGACAGGCAACTGCGAAGAAATTGTGGATAACGAAAAAAAAAAAAAAGATTCTGATATTTCGACTAAATAAGTAGAACAACAATGTTGTGGAAATGAGGGACATACAGCAATATAAATCAGTTAGAATTAAAATTAACGGAAACTGCAAAGAAGCTAAAGGAGGCAGGAAGAATACGAAAAAATTAAAAAAAGAGAAGGATAAATGTAGGTTACAGACAATAAATCAATTAGAAATATAATTAACAGAAACTGCAAAGAAGCTAAAAGAAGCAGGAAGAACACGAAAAAATAAAAAAAAAGAGAAGGATAAATTTAGCTTACAGACAAGTCAAACTAAGTTTTGACGATTTCAATTCAAATACACCGATATTATGTGTACAAAAGACTTCGAGTGCTACTCCTGGAGAAGAGAGTAGTCAGGTAGGAAGAGGAGGACCCCCAACTGGGGAATGAATTTGCTGTCAACCTGATTGGAGGAAAAATGTGTCAGTTGGGAGGACGCATTTAATCCAGTACGTGACAGACCTTTGGAAGCCTTAAGTTAAAACAAAGAAGACTGGATATACACTCGTATCCAAAAATTCAAGCATCAAACAGCTATTTCCCCGTCTCGTTTCTAATTCAAGGTATAATCACACAAACTGTCAACAGATGTCCGTACAATCGCGTTCTGCGCGAAAGGTGGAATCCCAGTCAACGGACAACAACGCCAACGATGACGTTAGGGCACCTATCAAACGTGGTAGTGTGTGCCAGGTAGTCCCACATCCACAATCGCTGTGTATATAGTCACAGATGGGGCAGTATATCACAGACACGACTCTTAACCCGACTCTCTGCGATGGAGGACCATAAGAAGAATAGAAGCACGACGGTCGCAAACTGATGTGGCCCGATGGCTTAATGTGGATCATTCAGTTGTTTCACGGATGTGGCCACAATATATAGAGACCAGGCACGACCGATCAAGTGTGATATCAGAAAGAGGGAGTGTTATTTGCCTCTAAGGACACAACGGTACCGCCTTAGTACTGCACGGCAATATGCCATCTGACCTCTCAACATCCACTGGATGTGTTGAATCGAGACAAACTTGTACATAAGGCCTCTTTTTTCAACGGATACCTGCTATGTGTGTAGCTCTGATTCGTCTTCACAGAAGGGAACGTCTAGAATGGAGTCGTCAATATATCACCTAGACGTCTAACAGTGGGCCGATGTTCTTTTCACATACTAGTCCCGATTTCGTCTGGAGAGTGATTCTCCAAGGATTCGCATCTGGAAGAACGTGGAACACGGTTTCTGGACCGAAGCATTGTGGAAAAAGACAGATATCGAGGAGGATAACTTATGGTGTGGGCCGGGATTATGTTCACCACTCGAACACCTCTTCATCACATTTTACGGGTGTATCATGACGAGATTTTGGGATCTTATGTGTGGTTGTTGCGAGGTGGTGGGTACACAAGACTTCGTATTGATGGACAATGCTGCACTTCATAGAGAACGGGTGGCTGATGTTTCCTTGGTATCGGAAAATATTGCACTCATGGCATGGCCAGCTCGCTCTCCCAATTTGAATCCCACAGTGCATGTCTGGGGTGCACTTGGGAGAGAGGTTCGTCACGTCAGCATCCACCGACCACTCTCCAAGACTTTCGAGCTGCCCTGCAGGAAGAATGGGCGACATTGCCTCAACATGACAATGATGAAACCATTCACACCATGTCCTGTCAGTGTCAGGTCCGTATTGCTGCCAGAGGTGGTCACAGCCCGTACTGAGCACATTAACCATCTGTCAGAATGTGTGCTAATCCGTTCATTTTGGAAAAACGAAGAACATTTTTGTCTACCGTTATGCATGTAGAGGTTATTTATGTTCTGTGGTCTTTATACAGTTTCTACTTTACTATCTCCTGTTTATAGGGTTTCGTGGAAATATAAACTTGCACAATTTCCGTTTCGTACGCTAAATTTGGACACCAGTTTATAATGCTCACACGGAATTTGAAAAATATTGGGCAAAGCTGCTGCGAAACTATTATCCAAATTAAATTGTAGAATTCATCAGACTGTCGACATTCCATCGGACTCGTGTAAGAATATTATCCACAGACAGCTATGGGCAACTACGGCACATGTGTGCGGTAACTATTGTACAATAATCTCAACAGCCAATGCATCGTAGCTATTGAGTAGAATTGTGTATAGGTAAATGGAAAAGAAAATCTAGGATCAGACAGATGAAGATATATCACAGATGAAGACATAACATGGATACTAAAGATATATAGGAAGGTGCTGATTGCTGCAAAAAAGTCATTTAATGACAAAATGATGTATACTGCAGACAATAAATGCAAAGCAGTCTGGTGTGTTATAAAAAAAGGAAACGGGGAGAGGCAAACAAATGCAGCATAACATACTGCTAGGGGAGGGGAATAAGGTTATAAAGGATCCACAACACTTAGCAAACTGTGTAAACGATCATTTTTCATGTACTGAAGAGACGTTACAGCAAAAATTCCCCAAACAAATATAACTCCTATAAATAACATTCCAGCAAATATAGTGATGTTATTTCCTACCACAGAGAATGAAGTCAATTAAACAATTAAAACACTAAAAAGTTAAAAGTCAATGGTTTACAGTAGATGAAATACCAGCTTGTATACTGAAACAATGCATAGGGATCATACAATGCCCCTTAACAAATATAATAAATGAATTCTTCACATCAGGGACATTTCCAGAACAGTAAAAAAGGAGGCAAGAGTTGTACCTTTGCTTAAGAAAGTTTATGCAGAAGACATAGAAAATTACCGGGCCATTTCCCCGCTGTCACCAATCTCAAACATAATAGGAGCAATCATGAAAGACAGATTAATGAATTACCTGTATAAATACAATCTTTTAAGCGAATCACAGTTTGGTTTTCGAAGTGGCAAAAATGTGGAGTCAGACAGTAGAATTCACAAAACTTGTACTTGATGCGCTTGATAAAGATGAGTGTGTCACAGGCATATTTTTGATCTTTCTAAGACCTTTGATTCAGTCGACCACAAGATTCTATTAAATAAATTAAAAACATTAGGAAAAAGAGGGGTAGCTAATGACTGTTTCGATCATACCTAGCAGATAAGGTACATAGAGTGGAGATAACACAGACTTCAAACAGATCTAAACATTTAGTAAAAAACCTATCAGTACCAAAATACATTAACATAGGTGTTCTGCAAGGTAGCATATTAGGACAAATACTATTCCTGATATACATCAATGTCTTTCCCAGTATTGTTACTCATGGTGCAAAAATTCTCTTCCCTGATGACAGCAACATTATAGTCACTGAGAATACAAGAAATCTCCTTGCAGAGGAAGCAAATGAAAGTCTCAAGGAAGTTGATGATTGGTCAATAAGCAATAAAGTGACAATGAACATAAAGAAATCTAATGCCATGAATTTCAGATTGAAGAGGAAAAATTGACAATCTTAAATTAAATGTAGATGGCACCTCTATAGACTGTATCTACAGATGCCAAATTTCTACTAATGAATATTGGTTCCAGTTGAAGTGTGTGAACACACAAAGGTACTTGCAAACAGAATGTCATCAGCATCTTATGCCCTTAGAGTCCCATCATTATTGTGTAATATACTGTGTTTTAGCTACATACCACTCATATGCACACTCAATTCTTAGCTGTAGCATAATTTTTTGGGGAACAAATACACAAAATACGAACACAGTTTTCAAACTCCAGAAAAGAGCTATAAGAATAATAACCAAAAATAGTTGTCGAGCTCATTGTGAAGATCTGTTCTAAATACTGGGGATTTTAACTGCTCCATGTGAATACATTTACTAGTCAGTCTTACACATCAAAAATAGCATTGGTAATTACTGCACAAACAGCTTTGCCCATGACCATGGAACAAGAGCTAACCTCAACTTACATTTACGAAGAAAAAATAAACTTAAAGCTCAAAACAGCAAATTCTACCAAGGAATAAAACTGTCAAATAAATTACCAAAAGAGATTAAAGAAATTGCAAAACTTATTTATAAAGGCAGGTAAAAAGTACCTATTATGCAATACGATTTATACATTGAACGATTATTTAGATAAAACAGAGTGGGGGTTTGGAAAAAAAGAGTTATACCAATAAATAACAATAATGATTATAAAAAATCCAACATTCCACATAACACTGCCACACTATGTGTTTTCCTTCTTTTCCTTTTCTAGAAATATTTACCCCCAAGTTATGCATAGCACAATACTAACACCTCTTCGTCTTTTTGAGCTCCACGTGTCACTCATTATAGATGGACGCTGAGTCAGTTTTTCAGGATAGCAAATGGGAAGTTACAGTACAGAAAATGGTCCAGAGATCACCAGTGTGATGTGTTTGAGTGTTTGTGTGTGTAGTGACTGAAGTGTTATGGAACAACGTTTGTAAAGTGTGTGCAGGGTATGATAGTGAGATAAGAGTTAACAGTGTGGCATTACATTATTTAATAAGTTTTTTAAAAGTATTGTATACCAGGAGTAAATCTAACGATTGTCTCTAACTAGGGGGTCTGTAAATGTTTGGGTATACGAATTAGCTTATTGTAAATTGGTCTTAACTTGTAAATACTTCGACATGTCCTATATCCTTCTAAAAAGAAATCTACAGATGAATAAAACTGCTGCTATTATTGAAGACCTTCTAAAATCAAGCCACTATCATGAAACTGATGATTTTCTTATTAGGAGACGTAGTTACCCTTTCGCTATTTAAATGTTATTTTATTTCATTTGGACACACTACTGAAATGTCAGCTGTGTAAACATTACCAGGCGATTTATTATAGTCCTTTAGAAATAAGTTACCTTGTATGTAACGTGTTAAGAACTTAATATTCATTATTTAATCGTACAGGGACAGTCATCTTAATTTTATGTATGAAACAGTGTGATGTGAGAGTATCACATACTTTGTAGCTAATTTTAGACCAATTGTGTAGCATTTCCTGCCATTTTAGATTGCCACACACACACATTCTTGCCGTCTCTTTACTTGAATTACATAATTACCGTTGTTTTCGGCCTCTATAATCACGGTTCAATACACGAACTCCATTATACATATCTTGTTAGACCTATAAATCATGCAGGTGAGGAATCAAACAACGAATGAAACCAGTCACCAACAGTCGGTATAAATTAACTATAGTTCTTGAAACACTCAACAGTACTCAACAGGAGTACTAATAACATACACAACAAACGACAGCAGCAGATATTAGACAGACACATCACACATCTCAGCTTCAGTGCTGTCCATGTATCACCTGCATTGTATGCAATGTGAATTGTGATACACTGTGCTGCTCTCATCACAGTACATGTGCATTAACACTAACGTCATATTTTATGTGTTATTTTTCTAGTAGATACTCACATATGAGCAAAATCTCTTTCTAAGTATCCATAGAATGTAATAATTTGCACGTTGACATACATTACATTAAATTGCTGAACTTCCTCATATTTGTTACAATCATTTTCGTAATGTGCAGTTTATTCTGTCCTCTTATATGTCTTCTTTCTTTCAATAATATTTATAATATTTGCATACGTGTCACTAATGAATTCTACAGATATTTCCATAATATCTAGACGACAAGCTCTAACATATACCCTTTGGTTCAGTGTTGCTCAGAGCTTGATATAAATACTGTTTCTTTCCACTTTTTTCTCCGTTTTACACTTCTAAAAGTGTCTAGTGAGCACTTGAAAAAGAAAAGTTTACTTATAACGTGCCTGAAAAATATATGTATTTTCATTTTTAGCATATTATAAATTTGGAGTTCCAAAAGGTTTCTGTTTGTGGTTTCACAACATCATAACAACGTCTTTGTAGGAGATACAAAGGCAGCTGTTTGCTACAACGTTTTTAGTACAAACTATTTATATTAGTTTTTTCATTTTTTATAGCTACACATGGTCTAAACAGTGTTCACAGGATTTGAGGACAAAAGGTTGGCAACTTCTAGCATTTGCTGGCCATCGACAAAATGAGATGCTGTGATTGGAGCACTGATGGTCCAATTTGTAAGAAGTGTACGAAGCCATGTTCGTTCAACATAAGACTATAAAATTAATTATTTATAAATATATACAGGCTGAAATGAGCAAAAAGATTCTTTAAACATGTAAGGTGGACATGTGAGTTTGATTTTGTAAGTTATCAATGCGCACTTGAGAGCCTATCAATGCGCACTTGAGAGCCACAGCAAGTTACATTACTGTTAAACCAATTTTTTGTTTCTTGTGGTACAGTCTTTGCCTCTATGCAGTCTAATAAATTTGTAGTTAGGCTGTGGTAGGTAATGGACATATTTAGTAGTTCTGTGTTGATTTGTGATTGCATCTATTACATAAAGAAAAATTCATTGTAAAGGACACTGTGAATAAATATGATGTACATATTGGAAAGCGAAAAGAATCTAGCTTTTGAATGATGTTATTTTTGGAGAGAAGTAGTTTGAGGTAAGACTGCATACTGCGCAACTGATTTGTTAAAGTAATTATTGTCAGCTACGTGACCTGCTCAGCGTTGTTATTTACTGAGTTTCTTTATAATGCATATTCTCTGTGTAAATTGTTACTACAGGATGCAGCGCCATTAGTATAATAACTATATGAAGTGTAGTACTCTGGTGATGTGCAGGAAGTCATGAGAGACATATAAGAAGGAAGCAAATAGAAAAGGTAGGAAAGGAAGTTGTACAATCGATACATGAACGAAGACATGGTTGTAAAGTTGAATTTGAGATTAAATGATTAGGCAGAGTAAATACCAGATGAAATGTGGTTCGGTATGGCAAATACGAGAAATTACTAGATAGGCGCAAGATGACAGATGGTTGGGTAGGGCAATGGAGCTAAATAATGTGGAATTATGAGAATGTATGTAACATGACAGAAGGAACAAATATAATGTAAACATTTGTTTTCATTGGAAGTTTTATGAAATTATGGGTAAAACGATTATGAAGTCCACAAGCTGAGGATGAAATAAACTAGATAGCATGATAATTACAGACCATATTAGATGTGATAATAGACTGACATTTGACTGACTCCATAAGGTATTGTTTGATGTAAAACTTGCTTACTCTCTAATCTACGTTTTTACTAATTATATATTTGTGTTCTTCTTGTCTGTGTGTGCGATCACTATCTTGATGTGTTATTTCTTGTGCATGACTATTATCCTTATGAGTCTCATTCTACCTTACCCCCAATAATTTTGATTTACTTGTCTGATGTTCCTATAATTCATTACTGTAAAAACCACAATATTTTTTCTTGCTTTTTTCATAGGCATAAAAATCTTCTGTTACCATTACACATGTGCAGTTCAAATGTATAACTATGTAAATTCTTATTGGTCCTGTCTTAATATAGGTAACTGTTTATTGTAAATGTAACCAATTGTAACTGATTATCCATTCACCTCAAATGATGAGCCTTTCCAGGGCTGAAGTAATATGTCTACCTATTATATGCTGAAACATTCTCTGCCATATGTTGGCATACACCGTTGCTATGACCTGAAACTGACTTTCACTAAATATTCTCCGATACTGCAAAATGGCTTTGGAGTTATCAGTGGATCTACAGTCTGCTTCAGGCAGTTACTACTACTTATTTTACTGTTTGTGCATGTGGGGGGTTGTGTTTAGTCTCACTGAGACTGCTTCCACACAACTTCACACAACAGCGACATTATTGCGACGAGCTAAAAGAAGTTCAGTCGTTTGTGACAAGGATACTCTGTTACCTACTTTCAAGGCGCAAATTACTACTGCCATATGCGAATGTGCGTCAGAAATGTGGTTCTTGTGTGGCATAGACGCTCTAATCTATTTACTGTGTGCCACAAAGGCAATATACATCTGCAACACTACCTACTACAATACAAAATAAGATACTAACTTTCAAACTAGCCTTGTGCAGAACGTTCTCACAGAAATAATGAAACAGGAAAACGTAGCTTTGTCGAGTTCTATTGATTACTTCATTCACATATTCTTCAATTTTGTAAATGTATTTTTAGTTATTGTTCCTTAACTCATATTCTTGAAAAGCCATTTTTTCTTGGTGTTAATACTTTTATCATTACTGCCGAAATTTTACTCTCACTTTCGTAAACTTTGCTAAATGACTATATCAATACTCATTGAGTAGCTACCATAAATCCTGGTATTAATAAATTTCTCAATACAGCCGAAGTGTGACTCTCATTTTCGTAAAATACTTGCTACATGACAATATCAGCACGAAATGACGTTTTTGTTGAATGAAACATTTATGTCATTACTGTAATGTATTTCACCGTTTTAAAACAATGAACGGGAATACTGCTTACAACATTAATGTGGTGTACAAGTAGCCATCTAGAATTGGCAAGAACTCGTGCCACGTCGATACTAGTTGGTTGACGGCCTGTAGCGGTAACGGTGGTTGCTTGGACACGCCTCAAGTCAGTGAGAGTTGTCAACAAAAGTGGCCAGCAGACTCAACGCTTCGACACGTACGGTGAGCAGGGGAGGGCGGGAGGAGTGTGGACAAAAATACGGAGATACTACTAACGCAACATATTACCATGCCGTATATGGTGATGGCATTCTTAACAGTTTCCACTCGTCTAGGAAATGTTAAATACAGGCCCTGTATGGTTTTAGGTAAGGGAATCTTGTACCTGCCTGCCTACAAAATGGCTGCAAGTTCAAGCAACGATAGTGGAAGTGGATAGCTATCATGCGTCTTTCTCTACACAGTAGCCTAGAAAGCCTCAATAACATTGAGATCTGGTGATTGTGGTGGCCAAGGGAGATATGACAATTCATCCTTGTGCTCAAAAAGATAGGCCTAGACTATGCGATCTGTGTGAACAGGGGCACTGTCGTCTTGGAAGACCACCATTTGGGAACCAACTGTTGTGGTCTGTCGGTGGTCGAAGCTGGGATTCCAGATGGCCGAGATGAAGCCGGGACCCACCACACCGTATTTCGTCAGGAGTCCCAGCAAGTTCAAAAGGGTCAAGGGGCAGTGCAGAGTGATACAGCGGTGTTCGGAAGTATTTCTTTATTCAGCTAGTTTACCGAAGTGTAATGTCGGCACGCTCCCCGTGCACTGTCCTGTGAGTCCGGCCATCTGGGCACTCCTGGACTGCCGACACCGCTGCTGCGGTTATCGAGGCCTCCCAACGATGGAAGTCGGCCGCGCTCGCCTGGTCGCCACCCGCCGAGGCGTAGCAACTGGTGCCACTCCACTTCTCATGATTCTGGAGACTGTTACAGTCCCTGGTCCCCACCACCCACCGCCCCGTTTGGCCTTCTCTGTCCGACCATGCGACGAAGGTGGTTGTACTGGTCACCTGTGGCCCTCAGCCGCTGCTGCTCCCAGGACAGGACCGGACTCGAACCCGTACCCTCCCGGATGTAGTGCCGCAAATCGCCGCTAGTGGTGCTTGCCAGATGGCAACATCCGCCGCCGTCTCTGGCGCTGCTGCAGCACTGCCGCGCCTTCTGCAGCGTACGCCTCACCCAGATCCCAGTACGCCAGGTGGGAAGCTAACGTGGCCCGTTCTGGACCCACGTCACTGCTCTCTTTCAGGCAGACCGTGCAATCTCCAAGTACCTGGCTGCGATTCCGCCCCACCCCGGTGTTGTTTCCCTGGAGGCGGAATACAGCCCGAACAAGTACAAAGACACAAAGTACAGGTTTACACAGAATATTTATAACATCACTGTCTGACTGGCCCCTATAAGCGTAGACCAGCACAGGTCCGACCCGACTCTCGACTCACCTGGTACACACCCCTGAAGATAAAAGTGCCTCACTATTGATACTGCTTTCCCCTCGCTTCTGACGTAGTGTCAGAGAGAGACAGAAACTACGGTATGGGTAAATTCCCATTCGTCAGCCACTTTGGCTCTGGCTTACTGTCTCACATCATACATCTCAGTAACTTAAAGCAACGCTACAGTTTTCCCTGCCTCGCTGTTGCTCCACTCCAAACAAATCGTACGTGCAATACGCTGCTACAGCTCTGTGCCATGTTTCGTCTGCCTGGCCCACTGGCTGCCGGCTATTATCACACACTACCAGCGGCACCAGACTTCATGACCCAACCCCGCCTTTACTGATTTTTTTAGCAAAATTCCCCTTTCCCACAACTAAGACTAATATTAGCGGAACACAACATTCTATCACAAGATGGAACTGACCAGCCAAACTCGTCACATAATCTTTGGCGGTAATGAGAACTAGCAGAGCATCAATAGCGCCCGTTGTAAATTCAGATATGGTCGCCCACATAACAGTTTTTATTCTTGGGACGTAAATTCAGCCAGAAATTGAACAGAGTGAAACAAGACTCATTCTTAAGATAAGTCTAATTTGTTGTTCCGTCTCAGTTGCGCATTATTTAAATCATATCACATTTTCGATCATTTTGGATCCTCTTTAGATCTAAGCATATGCGTCAGAAACCCATCTTGTCCCAATCGCACCCCCCTCTGATTTAGTAGTACGTTGGCCCATTAGACAGCCAGTCTAATACTGAACACAGATCAAGCATGACAACAGTAACAACGTGTACTGAACTGTGGTAAAAAGAAGAAAAAAAGAAACAGTGGACAGTCTAAATGAAATACTTGCATTATCGAGCACCGTTAATGAATGTCGTGTGGTGGCTGTGTGGTCACGGTGCTGTACGGCGACAGGGGAGGTGAGGGTTCAAATCTCCCTGGGTTCAGAGTTCCTTTTTTTTTTTTTTAATTACGAACTTCCCGTTCCGTCACTGACGTGTATGTTCGCTGTATTTCAAATTCGTGTATGCGTAGTGGCGTAACGATATCAGTTTGCAACAGCGAAGTACAATGACCGGACCTCCACAAGTACGTCCTATTTCGTTTACACAGGTTTACACGCCTTTGCGTTACGTTTTGGAAGTTTTGACTCTTGAATTCCTTCGCTGCAACATAGTTCACCCACTGTTGACTTGTTTTCATTTCTGTGAGAGGTACACGCGACATCTCGCCTGCTTTATGTGGTATCTCTGTAGATGAAGTAGGAGGTACGTACATCTGGAGGCCCTTCATTACAAGTCGCTGTGGCAAACTGGCATTACGCCACCGCACATCCACAAATTTTAATACAGCGCACAGGTACGTCAACAACCAGACGGGAAGTTCGTAACTTTGTGAAAAAAAGGGACCCAGTGAGATTTGAACCCGGATTTCCTCGACCACAGTCCAACACCGTGACCATACAACCACCAGGCGAAAGTCTTTAACAGTGCTCGATACTACACACATTAAGTTTGTACTGTTCACTGTTTCTGTTCTTCTTCTTTTTTCCACAGTTCATTACGCATTGTTCCGGTTCACATGCTTGATGTGCTGATGAGCTATCCAATGGGCCAACATACCAGATAATCTGAGGAGGGTATGAAGGGGAGTTTACCTTGTCATAACTCCGTACACTATGTGATTAAACTATCTGGATATTCCCAAAAATATACATTTTTCATATTAGTAGCATTATGCTGCTGCCTATTGCCAGGTACTCCATATCAGCGACCTCAGTAACCATTAGACATCGTGAGAGAGCAGAATGGGGCGCTCCGCGGAGCTGACGGACTTCTAACAAGGTCAGGTGATTGGGTGTCACTTGTGTCATAGTCTGTACAAGAGATTTTCACACTCCTGAACATTCCTAGGTCCACTGTTTTCGATGTGATAGTGAAGTGGAAACGTGAAGGGACACGTACAGCACAAAAGCTTACATACCACCCAGTCTGTTGACTGACAGAGACCGCTAACAGTTGAAGAGGGTCGTAATGTGTAATAGGCAGACATCTATCCACATGATCACACAGGAATTCTAAACTGCATCAGGATACACTGCAAGTACTATGGCAGTTTGATGGGAGGTGAGAAAACTTGGTTTTCATCGTCGAGCGACAGCTCATAAGCCACACATCACGCCGGTGAATACTAAACGACGCCTTGCTTGGTGTAAGGAGCGTAAACATTGGACGATTGAACAGTGGTGGTGGTGGTGGTGGTGGTGGTTTGTGTTTAACGTCCCGTCGACAACGAGGTCATTAGAGACGGAGCGCAAGCTCGGGTTAGGGAAGGATTGGGAAGGAAATCGGCCGTGCCCTTTCATAGGAACCATCCCGGCATTTGCCTGAAACGATTTAGGGAAATCACGGAAAACCTAAATCAGGATGGCCGGAGACGGGATTGAACCGTCGTCCTCCCGAATGCGAGATTGAACAGTGGAAAAACGATGTGTGGAGTGACGAATCACGGTACACAATGTGGCGATCCGATGGCAGGGTGTGGGTATGGTGAACGCCCGGTGAACGTCGTCTGTCAGCGTGTGTATTGCCAACAGCAAAATTCGGAGGCGGTGGTGTTACGGCGTATCACAGCACAGGCATATAATGACGTTTTAAGCCCTTCTTGCTTCCTACTGTTGAAGAGCAATTCGGGGATGACGATTGCGTCTTTCAATACGGTAGAGCACCTGTTGTTAATGCATGGCCTGTGTCGGAGTGTTTGGACGACAATAACATCCCTGCAATCGTCTGGCCAGCAGGGAGTCCTGACCTGAATCCTGTAGAACACCTTTGGATTGTTTAGGAACGTCGACTTCATGCCAGGCCAGTCTGAATTCCAGCATTAGAGATGGAAGGCGCCAGTAACTTGTAAGTCATTTTTAGCCAGGTGTCCGGATACTTTTGATGACATAGTGTATCAGAATCCTGAATGTGCAGATGAGATGGAAGAACCAGAATTATCGTAATTATCTAAACAACTGCTTAATGATTCAAGACATCTATGTTTGCTATAATGAAGACTCATTCTACCAAAAATCTTCCACTGCTCTGTAGTCAAGGTTTTAATACGTCGGCATGACGGGCATTTGCATCACAGGTGAGTGGGTTTGGAAATCCAGCCGTCCCTACAATTCCCAGCTTCTGGAGTTCCCTTCGTATTATTTTCTTGCTGACGAGTTTCGCGTGTGCGACATTCACTTCTGCAGTAAATTTTGCAGCTTTTATCCTCTCATTTTTCTTCACAGTTCACTTAGTAGACCGTTCGTAACTAATCTCACAATCACTCAGCACACACTATTTCGTGCCGCTTTGTGATTTGCCGGTGACGTTTTCCCGTTTCCCTGTTTGTGGCATAAATTTTCGATACGACGTCTTTTACAGCTCCAAAAACTCTTTAGCCACCTTATTTACGGAAGCACGCATCATACGAATACCAACAATTTGCCCAAATCTGAATTCACCTAGCTCCGACATAACGCACACACAATTGCACGTAAGTGTGTTCTGGCACAAGTGGCAGTTACAGCGTATTGACTACACTACACAGGGGCCATTCGTGGTTAGAACAGCAGCGCACCCAGCAGGCTTAGCTAGCATCAACTTTCGCCACTGTGGATGGGAAGTGATGGAGTGTGGTCCCTCCGCGACCCACATGTCCACAGGTCGTGTTGCCGTCCACATTTGATACGTGAGACAGAATTTTCTAGGATACCTCGGCCATAAAGGTTTCATTGACAGTGAATTAAAGACTTGCAATGAATTTAGTCAAAACCATATGTATTAATCGAGAATTTTGAACTCATCTTCGAGAAGCAGCAACCAAGGGACAGTTATGAAGTACGTGTAACCCTCCTCGTGTGACAAGCTGTCCTGTTTAAGAAAAATGTGTCATAGCCACTGGAAGCAACATAGCCTCCGTGTAATTATATTCCAATAGCAGTGACAAGGTGCACCCAAAAGAAAAAAAGCGCTGCGATTATATGTAAAAGAATTATACAACTTTAAACATAGATGTGTGCAGCAACCGTAAAAATATTTTTTATAGTAAAGACAGCCCACTAGTTGCAATGGATTTTGTAGCCGAAATGACCATGGTTTAGACTCCTATACTAAGGGAGTCTTCTTCAGAATTTATATTACATACGTAAGAAGTTGAGCATAACAGCTCTCGTCATACAATTTTAATGCCAAAAAGGCCATATCACATAATAAAACATCCTACGTAAAAGTTTTACTGTTATTTCTAGTTAAAAATTAAAGATTGCCGCTAAGAGCTGCTCGTGCACACTGAAACAGGTGGCATCCGTCAGATAGGATTGAAGGCGGGCATTAAGAAAGTTGAGAGAAGGGTAGTGTTATCACTATATGATGGAGAAACTGTTACTGATATGATAAACGCATTCGGATGAAAATCGTCAAAACAACTTTCTCCTCTAAATCAGAAAATATTTAACTGTCGCCTTCCTAAATTTGGAGAAATGGACATTATAACAAAATAAGAGAAATCAGAGCTCGTTCAGATAGGTTTCAGTACTCATTTTTCTCACGCGCTGCTAGAGAATGGAACGGTGGAAAAAACGTCGAACGTTGTCCGAAGAACCCTGTGCCAGGCACCTGAGTGTGAATTGCAGAGTGTCTTGCAGATGTCGTAGCGCTCGTGTGTGGTCTGTCATCGTGATAGTGATGGAGAGGGTACTCCACACGCAAAGAAACTCTTCGAAATTGAAACTCGATTACAGAACGCGGTTTGACACGCAGCGACGCAGTTGCGCTACACACCGCTGTTTTATGCGCTACAGTTCGCAGCCCTCATTTTAAAACCTTCAAGCGTTTTCGCACGAAAAAACCCTGAGGCATTGTTTTTCAGCAAACCCTCATAAAATCATCAACGTGCGAAAACTGTATGTAGACCTACATCCTGAAAGACTAGAATAGAAATCTGAGTAGCACTTCCATTTGATTTCACCACGACTGTACAAAATCCGCCGATATTTTGAAGGGTTAAAAAGCAGAGAGAGCAGTTTGTTAGTTTTCGCAATAGCGCACACATTAATCCGCAATGTGTTGAACGAGTCTGACCGATATCGACATAAATATACGAATCGTCATTATGATAATCATCTCATTAGTCATGCTGAATGCGGCTGTCATCGGTTTTGTCGTTGTATACAGGAAATCAGGTGAATTTCATTCCCAGCGTAAGCGCTTTAAAACAGAGCTGTTTCGATAGCGATTAGGTAAACAGTGAATGGAGCAGCGGCAAAGGGGAAAAAATATACATCCACATGACGCAGTTCTGACGCGCTAGCATTGCTTACTTTTCAAAACGGGGAAGAAAATCAGTGTAACGACAGCAAAACAGTAACCGTCAACAAAAGACGTTTAAAAATTCAACTGTTGCAGATTTCTTTACATTACAGTATATTAGTAATCATATGACGAGAATACGCTAAAAGTAAATGCTATTACGGAGTGGAGAGTGGAAATGTTACCACTGTAATCGCTCTGTACGAGGTGCATTCAAGTTCTAAGGCCTCCGATTTCTTTTCTAATTAACTACTCACCCGAAATCGATGAAACTGGCGTTACTTCTCGACTGTCATCGCCCTGCAGACGTACACATTTTTCACGACGCTGGCGCCATAATTCCATGGCAGCGGCGAAGGCTTCTTTAGGAGTCTGTTTGGCCACTGGAAAATCGCTGAGGCAATAGCAGAACGGCTGGTGAATGTGCGGCCACGAAGAGTGTCTTTCATTGTTGGAAAAAGCCAAAAGTCACTAGGAGCCATGGCAGGTGAGTAGGGAGCATGAGGAATCACTTCAAAGTTGTTATCACGAATAAAGTGTTGCGTAACGTTAGCTCGATGTGCGGGTGCACTGTCTTGGTGAAACAGCACACGCGCAGCCCTTCCCGGACGTTTTAGTTGCAGTGCAGGAAGGAATTTGTTCTTCAAAACGTTTTCGTAGGATGCACCTGTTACCGTAGTGCCCTTTGGAACGCAATGGGTAACGATTACGCCCTCGCTGTCCCAGAACATGGACACCTTAATTTTTTCAGCACTGGCGGTTACCCGAAATTTTTTTGGTGGCAGTGAATCTGTGTGCTTCCATTGAGCTGACTGGCGCTTTGTTTCTGGATTGAAAAATGGCATCCACGTCTTATCCATTGTCACAACCGACGAAAAGAAAGTCCCATTCATGCTGTCGTTGCACGTCAACATTGCTTGGCAACATGCCACACGGGCAGCCATGTGGTCGTCCATCAGCATTCGTGGCACCCACCTGGATGACACTTTTCGCATTTTCAGGTCGTCATGCAGGAGTGTGTGCACAGAACCCACAGAAATGCAACTCTGGAGGCGATCTGTTCAACAGTCATTCGGCGATCCCCCAAAACAATTCTCTCCACTTTCTCGATCATGTCGTCAGACCGGCTTGTGCGAGCCCGAAGTTGTTTCGGTTTGTTGTCACACGATGTTCTGCTTTCATTAAACTGTCGCACCCACGAACGCACTTTCGACACATCCATAACTCCATCACCACATGTCTCCTTCAACTGTCGATGAATTTCAATTGGTTTCACACCACGCAAATTCAGAAAACGAATGATTGCACGCTGTTCAAGTAAGGAAAACGTCGCCATTTTATGTATTTAAAACAGTTCTCATTCTCGCCGCTGGCGGTAGAATTCCATCCGCCGTATGGTGCTGCCGTCTCTGGGACGTATTGACAATGAACGCGGCCTCATTTTTAAAAAAATGCGCATGTCTCTATCTCTTTCCAGTGCGGAGAAAAAAAATCGGAGGCCTTAGAACTTGAATGCACCTCGTAGTCTGAATCAATGGCAGAGAGGGCAGGTGAATAGTCTTGACTTGATCTACAATGAAATGTATTTGAACTTACAGCTTCGAGCAAAAGCTGATCTTCAAATAATATTTGTCACCTGGAAACGGGTGCTTCTTGTAGAGTATCTCACTTGATTACCACTTTATCACTGTACATAAAAGATACAAACGCACGAATAAGTAAGTGAACCATAAGAGAAATTATTTCAACATGTATGCCACCAGCGAATAATTTGTAGGATGACCGCAAGGTGTTATCACAGATTTGGGATTGGTTGAGTTACACTTGATTTGCAAAGCAACTCGAGTGTTCCGAAAGTCGAACCAATCACGAAACTGTACTTAATATGATACTTCCTGGTAGATTAAAACTGTGTACCGGACTGAGACCCAAACTCGGGACCTTTGCCTTTCGCAAGCAAGTGCTCTACCAACTGAACTACCCAAGCACGACTCACCCACTGTCGTGGGTCATGCTTGGTTAGCTCAGTTGGTAGAGCACTTGCCTGCGAAAGGCAAAGGTCCCGAGTTTGAGTCTCAGTCCGGCACACAGTTTCAATCTGCCAGTAAGTTTCATATCAGCGCACACTCCTCTGCAGAGTGAAAATTTCATTATGTAATTAATATATCATACATGATACTAAATTGGTGGGTTGTGCAGTGTCACACAAAGTAAACTGTGAAACTTACACTTATCCGCTTCGGCCACAGACTATATCTCAAGGTAATATTTGTGTTGTTTGGTTAAAGTAACAATTGATTTCTGGTGTTTTCTTTTTTTTCATGTTTCATTACCCTGTGTAAGACGTCCATCTAGGGCAACTAGCAGTACTGGGCGTTACCCGACAGCTTGCCATCGCGAGGAAACGGGCGTCAGCCGAAATTATTACAAAAACGAAAAACCATAAGGATTACTGTACTAGATAAAAAGAAACCTCAGTTTCGTTCTAAGACGCTCTCTAAAATACATCAAGTATTTTAAAGCTCACGAATAACCCTTTTTTCTATTTACTCGAAGTGAGTGGCTTGATTGGAAAATCAGTTTAATTAGCGACTGAAGTGCTATTGTATAAGTGGTCAGCGGGAAAGAATGGTAATTCACAAGAGCATACTGCATGTTGAACGTTTCGTTAAATCGGTGTATCCTAAATCATATTAGATTTAATTAAACTTTTTACGAATTTTGCAGATATTAGCCACGTAATTTTTCAACTGGGTAAGAAACTTGATGACAAACTCTTCAGTTTGTTCTCTTATAACATTGCTCCAGCTACTGTCGGTATACGCTGTCAATCAGAAAATATTTCGCAACGTTTTCAGAACAAATATCGGACCTTTCGTAAATCATGTCAGACTAGTAGTACAGTAGTACACACACGGAAAAAATTACCTTAATTGTCTTAAAATATTCACGTAGCAACAATATTAGTTTTCTGTAGTGTCTCAATTAATGCATAACGGGAATCCGAAATTCCATTAAAATATTCACGTAGCAACAATATTAGTTTTCTGTAGTGTCTCAATTAATGCATAACGGCAATCCGAAATTCCATGGTCATCTCCTTTTGCATTAGAAAAAAAGAAAGAATAATCGAAACTTCTCCCATAAATTAACTGTAATTCGAAATTCGTAAAATACTCAGGGAAGAAATTGCGTTCCAATGGCTCAAAGCACTATGTGACTCAACATCTGAGGTCATCAGTCCCCTAGACTTAAAATTACTTTAACCTAACTAACCTAAGGACATCACACACATTCATGCTCGAGGCAGGATTCGAACCAATGACCTCAGCAGCAGCGCTGCTCCGGACTGAAGCGCCTAGAATCACTCGGCAACGGCGGCCGGCAAGAAAATCAGATAAAAAATTTTAAAATTAGACACAACACTAAGATATCAATTCTGTATAATCATTATCTTCATTGTTCACATTATTGCTCTACCCATTTTAAGATCCCATTGTTTCTTGATAGGCCGTGGTCCATCGTATTTTCTCCTTTACTCAAAGGTAGTGCAAAGTCCTTCTCTCCTTCGTTTTGTAAAAAAAGCATTTAAAAAAGTTTTCTTTCATTTGATCGTTATCGTTCATTGACATGGGATTTATGTGGTTCCATATTAACCACACATCATGTTTGAAGCTGTCGCCTTGGCCGTCAGCATAGGATTTCTTTATTATGCTCAATTTCATTTTCCATTCTTGCAATACATTACGAGAAGTACGAGTAACTGTAATAAACTTTAAGCATTTATTGATTTTTACGACGTTGCATTCATATGTGTCTCTTATTAATGTTCTTTTCGAAATGTTACAAAATGGTGTACCTAAAACATTCTAGATTAGGTTGGTGGCACTATAATCCTAAGTAACATTTCATATAAATTTTCATCGTTCCCACTTTAAGTTTATACATTCAAACAATGTGACAATGGCAACCAGCACACCGCTAAAGATCACAGGATAGTTTTTTTCTACTTATGTGCATTAACGTACGTTTGCATGTATTCAGGACAAGTTGGCATTCATCAGAGCACACAGAAATTCTGTCTAAGTCATTCCGTGTCTTCCAGTAGTCACTCGAAGGCGACGCTATCCCTTACAATATGGCATCATATTCTTCCAAATCGCATGCACTCCATCATGCGTAATCAAGATGTGCGTAACTGTCATCTTTGAATGGATTACTGTCATCATTAACATTGATATTCGTCATTAACATACTCGCCAAGCATCCACTTTGTACTCGGTTACAGGATTTCGACGTCTCTGTCAGACCGATACAATGATGAGGCGCTGTTTTATTCTAAACACAAGCGCCCAAGTACAATAAGGAAAAACAATGTCTGTAACCCAGAAACACTTTCTAGCAGTTCAAATGTAACTACTTGTAGCCAGCAATCAACGAAATTGGAACCAAAGCAGATGGTATAGCCAAGCTTATTTACAATAATTTGAGGATTAGCATTTTCTTCCGCCGACAGCTTCGGTATTGGCGTTCAAAAGAAAAACGTTTTATTAGAGTCATTTTTAGAGCAGAGATATTGATAGCTTAGGTTGACTTATCAATGTCTATTATATACATGAATTAAGAATTGTTGATTCACCATAATCCTCGACATATCCTCTGAATAAAAGCTCAGAGGAACCTGACAAGAATTTTCAAATGTCAAACACACCAACATTATGCAGCATATTTCGACGATTCTATGTAAGCGTTATCACCTCTGACTTTTAGAATCTCTGTGACATATTGTCGTACACCGCTGTGTCAAGTCTGTGGTCTTGAAGAGACATATAACTGAATGAAAATTTTTACATTAGCTACGCTGACATTATATTAACTAAAAATACCGGCAGTTTTTTAAAAATATATCAGCAGAAGTATGTGACTTTTACACGCCTAATGCAGTGTTGTAGTATTGAAGTGTGAAAGCAACGCTGCCTTTAAAAGTCGAAATATTACTTGTAGCAAACATAAAAGGCAAAAGCGTGGAAGGACGATTATAATGATGAGATAACGGGAAATCGGGGGAGCTTCTGTTGTAGCCCTGTCTTTAACACGATGATGCGTGAGCGTGGAAAGATGAGTAAACTGTGTTGTGACTCAGAATCAACTATTCATTAAAATGACGCTCATAAACCGCCATGGGGCTACGTTATTATGCTGCTAAATGAAGGCATATACGTTTTCAAATGGTTCAAATGGTTCTGAGCACTATGCGACTTAACTTCTGAGGTCATCAGTCGCCTAGAACTTAGAACTAATTAAACCTAACTAACCTAAGAACATCACACACATCCATGCCCGAGGTAGGATTCGAACCTGGGACCGTGGCGGTCGCTCGGTTCCAGACTGTAGCGCCTAGAACCGCACGGCCACTCCGGCCGGCATATACGTTTTCTGGAAAACACTATGAGCACTTAAAGTTGCAATAATGGCGGCCGATCCATTGCATAATCGTATTAGGACGGCCATATACGAATATTTCTTGAAAACCATTAGTAATAATCACATGATAACAGGGAGCAAGTGAAATAATACAAATGAATAAAGAAAAAGTTCAGAATAATGTAATGCAACTTTTTTAAATGAACGTCATGAGACACCACCTTTATTCCATCCGTTCACTAAGACCGCTACGACAGAAGAGAGTGTAAGACAGGACTGAGACACTAGGATTTGTCTTAACAACAAATGCAGTGCGAAAAAAGTCATATGAAATATGTGCAGGATTAAATTATCTCTGGGATCGTGAGTTGTGACTGTAATAAATTGTTGGATTACAGTATACAATCGAGAATTCACCTTTTCCAAACTTAAAATATCTTCCAAAATAGTTCTTGACAATGATCGTGTGATGCCCACATATGACAAGTATTTATAAGCAGAATGTGTACCTCCTCGTGCAGTCAAGAAACTTGCTAAACTATGTAACAGTTTAGTACACTTACTTTATTTAAACTCTGCGTATACTAATATCGCGGTGTATACATTGCTACCTCCACACAAAAATAATAATGAAATATTAAAAATGAATGTAATTCTCCACACGAATTTTAAAAATATGAATAATGAATGTGATTCTAATTTAATGTAACCTCTGAACAAAATTGGTTCCCATTTATAATCTGCGTGCAGAAATGCATTCACATTTGATGTACCCACAAAATTCTTTTCTCATTTAATGTTAATTTCGAAACAGAAAAATTCCTAAACCCCGAAATAAAAAAAAAAATTCAGTAACCTGGTAAATTTTAGGACGATAGCAGCGCTGCGCCACGGCTCTGTATTCTGAATAAAAAAGCAAAAATTCTTACCTCAATAAAAGCGGCGAATATATCTGCTCTTACCTAAAAAATTTTCGGCATAGCTCCGTGCAATGCTGGCCTATACATTTGTGATTCGTGAAAGGAATGATAATGCACTGGATAAATTCTTTAAATTGAAATGAATGCTTTAAAAAAAATACTTTATGTTATAAAAATTATTATTAGGGCGTTTTTTTAAAAAAATTGGATGACAGTTCACATACATTACTAGATATGCGCAAAGCTGCTTCTTTACCTTATACAATAATACTCATCCTCCAGAGTCCCCACCAGAGCAGACCGCAGACACGCGCAGCTTACTGCAGACACGCGCAGACTACTGCAGACTACTGCAGACAACTAACAACATACTGTTCTCTGGTCAGAGACTCTCCTATGCCTTGCCTATTGCAGGCAGCGCATACCTCTTACAACATGAGTTTAAATATAATACTCTAATAATAAAATAACTATTCTTTCATTTGAATTAACTGATTTGAAAATTAACCTCTTTTACCCTTTAAAAAATTTCGTAATTTCTATTGTAAAAACGAATACGAAACGGATAATTCATTAACAAACATCAAAATGTCTTATCGGTACAAAGACTGCAACAAAAATGAAAATTCCAAATGGAAAATCTGCAAGATAAGAGGTTGTGTTATTTGTTCAAATAAACAGCAAAAGTATAATATATGTTGAAAGTTAAGAAAAATTTCTGAATTGTATTCCACACAACGCAAAAAAGTTTTAATGAACATTTAGTAACGCAAACATATCAGAGCAGTAGGTTCAAATGGTTGAAATGACTGTAAGCACAATGGGACTTTACATCTAAGGTCACCAGTCCTCTAGACTAAGTACTATTTGAACCTTGCGCTATGTCTCGTAATGACGACGAAATGAAATTCTCAAATGCAACTTGTTGAATGTACATGACGCTGAAATTTGCTTTGCAGAAGTTGGTGGCGATGTCTTGCTGATTGTTGCTGAGAGAACGGGATAGTGCGTCTGCTACAATATTTTGTGTACTGGGAATGTGAACAATTGTAAAATTAAATTCCTGCAAATAAAGTTTCCATCTGCTTAATCTGTCGTGTGTAAATTTAGTCGAAAGTAAAAACTGTATAGCTCTATGATCTGTGTAAACGGTCGTATGTCTTCCATAAAGAAAATGCCGAAATCTCGTAAATGCCCATACAAAACTTAATGTTTCAAGTTCTGTAACAGAATAATTGCGTTCAGCAGGTGACAGAATTCGACTCGCAAAGGCTATGTTTTTAATTACTGTACAACCATCTTCTTCAATTTCCTCAAAAATGTGTATGCCTAAAGCGGTGTTAGAACTGTCTGTGGCAATGGAAAAATTTCTAGTAGGATCTGGATGTGATAAAAGTGGTGCATTCAACAAAGCTTCTTTCAGGATCACAAATTCAGAATGTGCTTGCCTATCCCAGGACCAAATAGTGCTTTTACCTGTCAATTGACATAATCTAGGGGTGTCTAAAGCAGAGTAATGAATAAATTTACGAAAAAAGTTAATTAAACCCAAAAAGCTGCGTAGTTGTTTCTTCGTCGTAGGAACAGCAATGTCACGTAAAGCTTGAAGTTTTTCCAGGTCAGGCGCAATGCCCTCTGCTGAAATTACATGTCCAAGAAATTTTATAGAAGTTTTGCCAAAGTGCGATTTACTGAGATTAATTGTGAGTTCTTGTGCACGAAAAGTTCGTAACAGTTGTTCAAGAATCAGATTGTGTTCAGACCAGTTAGCTTCTGCAATAAGAATGTCGTCTACATACGTTGTGATTCTGTCTTTCATGCAAAAGTGTGTGTCGGATGTCGTCAAAAGTAATAACATTTTCGTGAACAAGATTACTGGAAGATGCAACCTGTACTGTATCTAGTCAAATTCTATTTGACGTTCTATTATTTTCGGCAGGATGCTGTGGCATTTCAACTATTTGTACTGTTCTGTTATTTCTTCCTGATGTATTACGTTCAGGATGATATCTACTGTCTGGTTCATTCATGATAATATGTTGTTGCGGATGATTTTGCTGCTGATAAGACCGACTGTTATTAAACGTACGCTGAAAATTGTGCTCATTACATTTACGTCTGTCATGATACTCATTTCTATACGGTGCATTGCGATAGGAATTGAAATGGTGTGTTTTCTGTACGTACTGATTCCCTTGTTGCTGTGCGTTACTATTTGTTGGAGCTGATGCTATACGTGCAGGCGGCGAAACATTAAAGCTTGGTTGACGTTGTTCATTACATTGATGGTTAGGTATGCTAACCGGCTGGTTTTGTTGCTATTGCGGTGAAAAACCTCTATTGTTACCAAAATGCGTTCGCTGTTGCTGATAATTTTGCACATACTGATGATTAAATTTTTGTTTGTTATTAAAATTATGCTGGTAGTTCTTGCCATTTCGGGAGTGTCTCATAAAAACTGTCACTTTCGGTATAACTTGTCGTATCAGGTTTTCTTTACTCTTTCATAATTATAGATAGATCGATAGTTGAAGAGCTGTTTTAATAGATATAAAGGATAGTAGAAGAGGAGGCAGCAGTGCAGAAAACTAAAGATGAAATAGCACTACTACGGCTCGGGGCCCTGTGCATGCTACGGCACATATTCATCGAAGCGTAATGAATCCCCTGAGGTCAATTACGCGTTACAAATAAATTTTAGTTTCTGCATTACAGGCAATACCGGTGAAAATACAAAAATAAATTGTCGTATCCAGTTCAAAGCGTGTACCTGTGCTCTGTCATTTTTAAATACCTTAGGTTTTTTTACGGATAAAAATTGCTTATAATCAACGTTATCGTCTCTGAATCTGTGAACAGGTTCAGGTTTGTGTGAGAATCTGTTTGTCTGTGTCACTTCGTATTCGAAGTCACGTAGTCTCTGTAAATTACCTAAGTTACACTGGCTGTGTGAGTGTGACAAATGTTCGGAATGTGCCGTATGCTGTGACGTGTTAGTGACTGAAACATTTTTCATTTATGTCACTTTAATACGTTCGTCAATTTGGCTGATCTGTTGTTCAAATTTCTTAACGACTTCCGTATCCAGACTGCGTGAAACTTCTGCTGACATTAATTTAAACTCGTCGCGTATCTGTGTTGCGTTTTCTGAACATTGTTCAGTGACTGCATTAATTTCATCTCTAAGTGATTCTGTTGTCGCTGCATCTGTATTACTTATATCTTGTGCAACAGATCTAATTTCTTCACTACTGTTACTAGCACAAGCCTTAATTTCCTCACATAATTGTTCTTTAGTATCATGACGTTGCACGGTAACGGCTGTAATCTGTTCACTAAGTTGTTTGTTCTGTTCGTTAAGGTTGTCGTGTTTTTCATTCGACTGTTTGAAACTTTCATTAAATTGTTTACACGATTCAATAAGTTGTTTGAAATGGTTGTCGAAATTTTCATTAAGTTGTTTGAAATCGTTATCTAGTATTTCATTAAGTTGTTGTTTGAGATTTTCATTATTTTCATTAAGTTGTTTGTGGTTATTGTTATGTTCTTTCTTAAACTGTAGCAATACTGCCATAATTTGATCCAAGCCAAAATTAGTGACACTATTTTCTATGATGTGTGTTGGTGTATGTGCATTTGTCACGTTTTCTGTAACCATTTGGTCATTCTGTAATTCTTGAAAAGGTTTGCCAATCGGATGTGCACTGTCAGTCACTACCGCGGAATCAAATAAATCTGTCGCATTTTGAGTACACTGTTCATTTTCGTTAGAAAAATTTATCTGTTCACAATTCAAATTTGGCAAATCGGGTGTGTCGAACTGGGCACCGTTCATTGTATCGGAACGTGCCGCGTCATCAATTGTTACATTTACTCTGGACATAATTGAATTTGTTTACTCATCATTAGAATTAAAATCATTACAAGTGGTCGCTACGCACTGATTGTCAGTAAATGGAGGATTGTCGCTATTACACTGAGTGTTGCAAGTATTATCGGTCAACCTATTCGATTCAGCTATTTCACACATTGTACATCGCGATGTACTGTTAACAGTTTTTCGCGGCATTTTCACTAATCAAAATTAAGCACAAAATGAAACAAAGACAAACAATTACAACAAAGAGCAATAAATTGCCGATGATCTGTGAAAGAAAGAGCGACAAATTAGTAAATGCGTTGCACCAGATGCAAACTACGTTTAAATAAATAAGAGCAGATATATGACTACTTCTCAGAGATTCACAAAGAAATACGATCCTAGCCGGATGTCGCCAAGTGTAACCTCCCCACAAAAATAATAATAAAATATTAATAATGATTGTGATTCTAATTTAATGTAACCTCTGAACAAAATTGGTTCCCATTGATAATCTGCATGCAGAAATGCATTCACATTTGATGTACCCACAAAATTCTTTTCTCATTTAATGTTAATTTCGAAACAGAAAAATTCCTAAACCCCGAAATAAAAAAAAAATTCAGTAACCTGGTAAATTTTAGGACGATAGCAGCGCTGCGCCACGGCTCTGTATTCTGAATAAAAAAGCAAAAATTCTTACCTCAATAAAAGCGGCGAATATATCTGCTCTTACCTAAAAAATTTTCGGCATAGCTCCGTGCAATGCTGGCCTATACATTTGTGATTCGTGAAAGGAATGATCATGCACTGGATAAATTCTTTAAATTGAAACGAATGCTTTTTAAAAAAAATACTTTATAATATAAAAATTATTATTAGGGCATTTTTTTAAAAAAATTGGATGACAGTTCACATACATTACTAGATATGCGCAAAGCTGCTTCTTTACCTTATACAATAATACTCATCCTCCAGAGTCCCCACCAGAGCAGACCGCAGACACGCGCAGCTTACTGCAGACACGCGCAGACTACTGCAGACTACTGCAGACAACTAACAACATACTGTTCTCCGGTCAGAGACTCTCCTATGCCTTGCCTATTGCAGGCAGCGCATACCTCTTACAACATGAGTTTAAATATAATTAATAATAAAATATCTATTCTTTCATTTGAATTAACTGATTTGAAAATTAACCTCTTTTACCCTTTAAAAAATTTCGTAATTCCTATTGTAAAAACGAATACGAAAGGGATAATTCATTAACAAACAGCAAAATGTCTTATCGGTATAAAGACTGCAACAAAAATGAAAATTCCAAATGGAAAATCTGCAAGATAAGAGGTTATGTTATTTGTTCAAATAAACAGCAAAAGTATAATATATGTTGAAAGTAAAGGAAAATTTCTGAAATGTATTCCACACAACGCACAAAGTTTTAATGAACATTTAGTAACGCAAACATATCAGAGCAGTAGGTTCAAATGGTTGAAATGGCTGTAAGCACAATGGGACTTTACATCTGAGGTCACCAGTCTCCTAGACTAAGTACTATTTAAACCTAACTAACCTAAGGACATCACATACATCCATGCCCGAGGCAGGATTCGAACCTGTGATCGCCGCAGCAGCGCGGTTCCAGACTGAGGCGCCTAGAACGACTCGGCCACAGCTGACAGATCTCCGCTCGGAACGCACCTCCATTGCATAAGCCATTTTGAAACCTTCGTATAACACCGAAATTCTATCGGAACTCCATGAAAAATAAGTATGGAATTACGTACTGAACACCCCTACCGTAGTTCGCGAAATGAATGTGAGTCATAGATATGTAACCATTAAATGACGTTTCAAATATAGCGCCTATGAGCTTATGAAGCAGTTAGAGGTACAAACACAGCGAAGACGTATGGAGATGACTGTATTTAATTTGAAACTTAATACTGGAAGGAAGTTAGCGGAAAGGAACTTACAAAATTGTTAATGTTGTATTTTATAGGAAATACAAATTCCCACTACTTGAATGTGGCTCTATTTGTCACACCCCGCATTAACTGAAATAGATTAAACGTTGGAAAACAGTAGTCCAGTGATACTTCGCAATGTACAAAATATTAATAGAAAACACCAATCTAAAAATTCGGGTTTTAATTATGTAGAGGAACAATAAAATTTTACCCGTGAATATGGTCGAATGTACCTGTCGGAAACGAAATAATGGTAGTTGGCCTATATAAGTGTTGGAAGTTTCTCTCGGCTTCTATTTTGTGCATGATTTTGATTCAGTTTCAACGAAATATGGAGTAACAACCGTTGAGAGGGAAGAAATTGAACAAACCTCCATTACTATACTCGAGAAAACAGATAGCAAAGCTACAGGCTCCATCACACGTAAGCAGGGTAGTGCGAAATTGAAGGCAGATTCAGAGGACAGATTCAGAGGCCGTTTATACGCCTGAAACCTTTTTTAGTAGCATTTTCAGTTGTTTGAGCTAGGAAAATTAAGAAGCAATATACTTTAACGGAATAGGAAACACTAGCTACTCACGTTTTAACGTACCATCAGTTTACATAAAGATATCTTCGCGTCTAATACAGAAAAGGTTTTAGTTGCAGCACGTAAACAAATGTTTAAAAATAGAAAATGCATAAATACATTAAAATACACAGTAAACATGTGTATACGCGTTCTATACATACAAAAACCTAACACGCACAAGGTATTCGTAAAATATTAAGTAGAGCGACACTTTTTAAGGTTCGCGATCGTCTCTTGGTTTAAACTTAGCCGGCGGAAATTACTTTTTTCGAAGGAAGCTAGTAGAAACTTCCTCTGCTTTGGACGGCTAATGGAACGGCACAGAGCATTACAGAGGAGAGTTTACGTACTTTCAGGTTAGAGTAATACAAAGCTGGATTCTGTAACACGAAAAGTACATTTAGCCCTTCTCCACTCTCCGCCGATTTAGCCGGTACTAATTGTAAAAAGAGGCTACTTTGACCTAATGGTTGCCCATTACGTGCATGTGTTTTCGTTCTGCTCTATGCCACTGCGAGTTGCACGTTCGTTGAAATACATCACAAAATGGTTGAAGAGTTCTGGGAATAATGTCTTTGAACTTTTAGTAATTTTCTTTGTTGATTCTGATATCATCTTACAGCAATGTCACTGACTACAATTTACAATAGAAACATACTCCAAGAGATTTTTGTTTCTGTTTGGTTGTAATTATGTGTAGCATTAGCGACATATACGTATTTCAGCATGACTGCAGCATTTTAAATGTTATTAGCATTCTTGTTAAATAAACGCAGAGGTATAACTGTGTCCTTTATTTGAGCCCAATCCAATGTAGGATTACGATAATTGTATATCAGTTGCACTGCTCTTTATATGAGTTTTATTCCATAAATCACAATGACGTCATCTTGGCATATTTCGACCGCCAGGCATTCTATAAATACGTTAATAGGTGACGGTCTTTATAGTATAAAACGTAACTATGACTGTAAAGGTATTATACGTTCAATTGCTGTTTTTACCTTACGTAATAGATGTATGCTGCCATATGCTGTCTTCGTTGGTACTGGTTTTGAGACGTTGCTTTGACCTACGCTGTAGACGTTCTTGACTTTTAGATGTAGTTTAGTTAGTTTTTTGTGCGTGATTTACCCCCTCGATAGGTTGGATGAGAGGTATTAGCTATGTTACAGGTATACATGGTTACCTATAGATGAGGGTGATGTGTGTGAATTCGGCTGTGTTTTGAATATTTAACTAGGTTTGTGAATCATTATGTTTTAAATGAAATTTCGTCTTGTTTCTGTTGGGATTATTATATTTTATTTTTAGGTAATGATTTTGCTTAATGATTTGTGTTTTCTTGCTGTTGTATTATTCTTGTACGGTTACAAGCCACTACTATGGATGTCTGTTACTTAGTATCTCCTGTTTATTTGTTTCACCCGTTTTCCTGATTAATAACGTCAATAATGTTTCCAATATATCCTTCGTACTTGAGCCGGCCGGAGTGGCCGTGCGGTTCTAGGCGCTACAGTCTGGAGCCGAGCAACGGCTACGCTCGGAGGTTCGAATCCTTCCTCGGGCATGGATGTGTGTTATGCCCTTAGGTTAGTTAGGTTTAATTAGTTCTAAGTTCTAGGTGACTGATGACCTCAGAAGTTGAGTTGCATAGTGCTCAGAGCCGTTTGAACCATTTGAAGCCTTCGTACTTGAGGTCGGTTTCACGTTTGATGAGTTTTACTATTTTACTTTCATAAAAGTGGTGAATAATGGGAATGAGTCATGCATATATCAAATTTTGTTGAAATTGGTCCAGGTGTCCCTGAGTTATGATACATCATCCATTTTCACCCCCATTCTAGGCTTTAGGGGAGCTATTGGAGTCTTACAGTGACATTAATTTGTTTTATGTTGCAAGTCATACGTCTGCCAAATGTGGTGGATATTGCTTCAACTTCACAGAGATCAGCTGACATGTCACTGTCTGCGCGGACTACCTCCTCTCAACACAGGAAAACGAACGCTCACACCCACGGGCAAAACGTCATCATGACCTTCACAAATTTATCAAGCGACCCCAAAAACTATGGTTTCGGTACTAATTTCTGTTGTTATCGAATAATGAGAAAAAAGTTTTGAACTCCCCCATGATCTATGTTTCCACTTCTACTTCTCTCTCCTCCCTTCCACCTACTTCCTCACCCCTGTCCCTGTTCCATCTGGCTCCCCACACCCTGTACATCTTCCTCTTCAATGGGAATATTCGGAAACCCCGTATGTCCGTTTTCTGACAAAATTAAGTGAGCTATGACTTTGTACATTAACTATATAGGCCGATCATGATATATAGAAAACGCATTTGTTTTGGCATTCTCTGTGTTCTTATGCACCCATTGTATCATCTAAAGTGAAGAGAAACCCCATATGTACAAAGATTTAAGTTGCCAGCATTGTTGACTATCAGTTTCGTTCGAAAATTTTCCGTGAGCACTTTAATTTAAAATTTGGGCAATCACAAATTGACACGTGATGCACATGTCAAGAGCTCGGTGTATAATTCAAAAGTCCATCTGTAAATGAATGACGCTAATACGACAGCAAAGTCTGAGTCAAAAGTGCACAAGAGTGGTGCTGATAAATTCTTCAGGATGTCACATGCAGTTAAAGCGAAAACTGAAACAGATTCTACCATATCAGCCCTGTCGTTTGACTTGATGCAGAATCTGTATTTGCCCCTGATACCAATACAAGAGACCTTTCACTTGCGTCACATTGCAGATATTGTCGTTAATGTGCACGATTTACGAAGAGGAAGAGCCGGGTTTTACCTCTGTCATGAACGAACAACATGAAAAAGCCCTAATGAAGTCTGTTCATTTCTTTTTCGTTCCATAAATAAAAATGTTGTACAAGTTCAAAACTTTCATTTCTTCTCTGATTCTTATCAAGGGCAAAATAAAGACCATGTTATCGCGAGATATTTTATTGCTTGTGTCACACGGAAGATTTCAGTTCATCACACATTACCTTCCAAAAACAGGCCATTCTTACCTCGTGTGTGATAGAGATTTGAGCAGTCTATAAAGGAATGTGAGAAATGCAAATAGGATATATTTTCTAAAAGCATCCATAATTAATAACGGAATCCGGCGTAAGATTAATTGTGAGTTGTTGTTGTAGTTTTCAGTCCAGAGAGTGGTTTCATGCAGCTCTCCATGCTACTGTATCCTGTGCTAGCTTCATCTCTCAGTACATACTGCAACCTACATCCTTGTGAATCTACTTAGCGTATTCATCTTTCGGTCTCCCTCTACGATTTTTACCCTCCACGCTGCCCTCCAATACTGAATTGGTGATTTTGAGTAAAAATATAGAAAAAGGATATCTGTTAAATTTTAAGGAACAGTCGCCAAATTCCTACCAAAAGAGTGCTACTTCAGTTGAAAGCCAAGTTAGGGCTACAGAAAGAAATGACAAACGGCTCTTTCAGGTAACATGCATGCAACCCTGCTATTCATAAGAATGTCTTTGTGTTATTAAAGATAGGCCATTCATTGAAGGAGCAGAAGCTCGCGCATCTCAACTGTCTGATCCATCTGTAGTTCGACCAAGCCCTGTAAGTCAGACTTATCAACTGCGTATAACTGAAAAGGAAATGTACGGCAGAAGGAGTTTTCTACCATTGCGACCAAATGTAGAAATCGTCCAGAACGTGTACTATGACATATACAGTTGTCCAATAGGTGTGAAGAATAACTATGTATGATGTCTAAGGCCAGGACTATGGAAAATAAATTAGTTTGATTTGTGTCCATATTAGCATTAAAGTGTATATTATATTGATGCTTCTTTATTATAAAATATTGAGAAAGCCCACAAGTTCATACATAAATTGTAACTTAATGTGGAGAAAATCTATGAAGACTGTCTACTGCACATTGGCATTCTTTCCTCTGCATTCATTTTAACAAAAATAGGAAGAAAACGAAATATGAGAATGTATTATGAATCTCCTAAAAGTTTAGTTATTTGGACATTAGAGGTTTCTTAATATTCCCATTCATTTGTCTTCCCACTCCCTCTTCACATTCCACCCCGCACTCTCTCCCTCCTACACGTGCCTCCTGATTCCCTTCTCTTTTACCACCGGCCCACCTTCACAGTTCCGTTTCCATCTTCAAGATGCCTCCAGCGTCCAGGAACATGCGTCCAGCATCTCCCAATCCTCATCCCATTCTGTGCTTGCCCCCTGCACATCTCAATGTCCAACTCTCTCTGTCCATCTCCTCCTGCTCCCTCTATATGTCCTCACCCTATGTCACTCCCTTTTCACCCATATCCCTGACACCAATGGCAATCAGGGTATTTTTATTACATTTAGCTTCGCCAGTGTACGTTTACGTCACACACAGGGTATGTAAAAGATATAAGTCGTTGTAGCTGGCAGCTGTTTACCATGTGACCATATTGTGCTAATAAACACACACAACTGGTCATTTAAATTGCTACACCAAGAAGAAATGCAGATGGTAAACGGGTATTCATTGGACAAATATATTATACTATATTTCTGGCATGTGATTACATTTTCACGCAATTTCGGTGTATAGATCCTGAGAAATCAGTACCCAGAACAACCACCTCTGGCTCTAATAACAGCCATGATACGCCTGGGCATTGAGTCATACAGAGCTTCAATGGCACATGCAGCTTCAACACGATACCACAGTTCATCCAGAGTAGTGACTGGCGTATTGTGACGAGCCAGTTGCTCGGCCACCATTGACCAGACATTTTCATTCGGTGAGACATCTGGAAAATGTGCTGCCCAGGGCAGCAGTCGGACATTTTCTGTGTCCTGAAAGGCCCGAACAGGACCTGCAACATGCGGTCGTGCATTATCCTGCTGAAATGTAGGGTTTCGCAGGGATCGAATGAAGGGTGGAGCCCCGGGTCGTAACACATCTGAAATGTAACGTCCACTGTTCAAAGTGCCGTCAGTGTGAACAAGAGGTGACCGACACGTGTAACCAATGGCACCCCATACCACCACGCCAGGTGATACGCCAGTATGGCAATGACGAATACACGCTTACAATGTACGTTCACAGCGATGTCGCCAAACACGGATGCGACCATCATGATGCTGTAAACAGAACCTGGATTCATCAGAAAAAATGACGTTTTGCCATTCGTGCACCCAGGTTCGTCGTTGAGTACACCATCGCAGGGGCTCCTGTCTCTTGTGATGCAGCGTCAAGGGTAACCGCAGCCATGGTCTCTGAACTGATAGTCCATGCTGCTGCAAACGTCGTCGAACTGTTCGTGCAAATGGTTGTTATCTTGCAAACGTCCCCATCTGTTGACGCAGGGATCGAGACGTGGCTCCACGATCCGTTACAGCCATGCGGATTAGATGCCTCTCATCTCGACTGCTAGTGATATGAGGCCATTGGGATCCAGCACGGCATTCCGTATTACCGTCCTGAACCCACCGATTCCATATTATGTTAACAGTCATTGGATCTCGACCAACGCAAGCAGCAATGTCGCGATACGATAAACCGCAATCGCGATAGGCTACAATGACCTTTTAAAAGTCGGAAACGTGATGATACGCATTTCTCCTCCTTACACGAGGCATCACAACAACGTTTCACCAGGCAACGCCGGTAAACTGCTGATTGTGTAACAGAAATCGGTTGGAAACTTCCCTCATGTCAGCACGTTGTAGGTGTCGCCACCGGTGCCAACCTTGTGTGAATGCTCTGAAAAGCTAATCATTTGCATATCACAGCATCTTCTTCCCGTCGGTTAAATTTCGCGTCTGCAGCACATCATCTTCGTGGTGTAGCAATTTTAATGGCCAGTAGCGTATGTTCAAAAACCCTTCGTTTGTATGCTTCCTCTTCTTCAGATTCCATATTCTGACGGAGCATGGCGGTAAACATAACCAGCTCTGGAAATGACGTTTTTAAACAAAAACACCTGAAGACGGTCGCTTGCAACAAGAACCGTAACGTCGGTAGTTTTATGTATACTGACAATGCGGTCACAAACTGAGAAGAAGTTCTATTGAATGCGAAAAATTACTTCTTCGTTTGTAATTTCCAGCATTCACGGTATGCGTAAGAATCGACATTAAGGTCATATTTCAAAAGTATTAATTCTTTTCTCTTGATACTGGTGTAGGGTTGAGCTTTCGCATCCACATAGAAATATGCAGAACACTTAGCAACCAAGCATTCGTATTCTCAGCTGCCGACTGAGAACCGTTCATATAAAAAGTTTACTCATGCTAATAAATTCTCTCCTGGCCTGTTGTATTCTGCAATTTTCTTGCTGTGACACTGCTCATTCATATCATGCCCCAAGCAGTCCCAGGTGGATACTACTCCAATCATGTTTCCTTTTACTTCCAAGGTTGGTCGTGAGCTGTGGCGGTTTTCACGCACTTTATCGATATCAATAGTCATATGCTATTTGACTAATATGTTGCCGTTGGAGCGGAGTGCCCTTGGATGTGGCGACTCTGGGCGTGGTAGCCTGTTTGGTGAATGTATGAGCTGAGAAACGAAGGTGTACCGAGCTTTCCGTGGGGTCCCTTCGCCGCGGTGTGGTTTTACTACGTGTAAGTTATTGAGTTACGACGTGGTTTGCACTGTGATTTATCAGAAGGGCGCCGAGCTGTCGGGGCACTGTTCACCGTGAATTTGGTGTGTCTTCCTTCTGTTGCTTGGGTAGACATACCCATATCTCTGATGTATTCAAATGGAATTTTGTGATTGCAAAATCTGGTAGAAATTTAAAATAATTCACTGGCTGATCTATCATTATAATTTATTTTATGTGTTACCGATATGTATCCGTGGCGTTTGTGAATCTTCAGCCAGTGTTAAGTGCGGAGATGCAGAAGCAAGCTTATTTTGAATGTTGGGATTGTGCATTGGTACCAATATGCGTTACCTCTCTTAACTTTTCTGATTTTTAAAGTAAATGTCTGATCATGTAATTTTCAGCTTGAATTACTGCGAAATGATTCATTGTTCGTGACGAAATGTCTGTTTTGCTGATATATTAGCCTATTATAATTTGCTTTTGTGTTCTGGTTTTTTTTAAGCTACTGCCAAAGGCCTATGTTGTCAAAGAAATTATATAGTGTGTCTGAAGTATTGAAGTGGCTCAGATAAATTTTACTCTCTTCCAGGGCTAATTCGTTTTCTCCAAACTGCTATGGGCTAATTTGTGTACTAATGAGTTGAGAATATCATGCGAGTGTCCTTGAGGCTGTTTTAATGGTTTTGCCACGAAGAAAAAAATTTCTCATCTGATATTATTATCTGATTGCTACAGTGATTATAATTAAAGTTAAACTTTCAAAACGCTGTAGAAATAACATCACTGGTCAGAATACGTCAAATTGCTATAGAATATTATCGGAGAAGAAAATATTAGTGTTAAAATTGATCAATGGATGGCGCTGTATGTGTCAGAACACGTAATTACCTGTCATGCGCACGACCTACTGAAGTTGGTATAAACAAGCCGGGTACACAGCTTTTTCTCGTTTCGCTATGACTGTCTCAATGCAGGATCGAGCTCTGTAGAAGTTCCGGACACTAAAGGGTTTAAAAAAAGCGTTGGCCCGATGACAGTCTCCCCTCACCCGGATCCCTCATCTCCGCTCCATCCAATCCAAAGCCCACAACCGCCTCCGACTCCTCAAACTCCTCTCCAGCCAGACATGGAGGTTGCACCCCTCTACCATCCTCCACAGCTACAAATCCTTAATCCGTCCCATCCTCTGTTATGCAAGTCCTGCCTGGATATCGCCCCCCCCCCCACCCAAATTCTATAAGTCCCTCCAGATCCTTGAGCGTCATACACTCCGCCTCGCCTTCCGTATACGCCTCCCGTCCCCCACGCGGATCCTCTATGATCTCATTCCTTTCCCCCATCTGCTCCTATTCCTCGAACATATCCGCATCCTCTACACCTCCCGCCGTCTTGAACCCCCTGACCCCCTGGTTGCTCCTCTCCTCTCCGATCCCCACCCCCTGCCACGTCTAACCGTTGTGTCCCCCCTACCCTCCATCTCCACACCCTACATCTCCTTTCCCAAGGTGGCTTCCATCAAATCCCCATCCCGGATGATGCCCTCTCTCCCTCCATTTATCCCTCCTATCAACTCTGATCCTCACTCCCCCTCCTTTCCTCTGTCCTTTTCCCGGGCTCCCTCTCCCCCCCTTCCATCCTCTTTCTTCCCCACCTCCCCTCTCTTTGCCCCCTTCTCTCCCCTCTTTTACATTTCCCTCCTCTGCCTCCTCTCATTCCCTCTTGTGTCTGCCCTTCTCCCCCTTTATTAGTCCTCTCCCTCCTTGGTCCCCCCCCTTTTCGTTTTTTCCTCTCCTCCCTCCTTGTTTTTCCCCCTACTCCAGGTCCCTCCCCCCCAATCTGCCTTTGATCGGGAGTGCCATCTTTGTGCCGCCTTTTTCGTGCAGTGTTTTACGGTGTGTTTTTCCAGTGCATGCTCCGTGTTGTGTCTTTTGGGAAGTGTAGCGAACAGCCATCATACTGTCGTTGGGTGTGCTTTTTGCTTTTTAATTGTGTGTGTACTATGTTACTTGTCTGATTCTTATGTATTTTATCAACATTGCCAACCCCTTTTGCTTTCTGTTTTAACTTTCCGCATTTTTACGCCATTTTACACTTTAAATCACCATTCTATCGCCTGTTTTTCCTTGTTTCTTTCTTCTTCCTTTTTTAAACAAAAGACTGTAGGCTGTAGAGCAGCGTAGTAAGCTGCTGCCAGCCCGCCCCCTTCGGGGGGAATTGAAAATCAATAAAGAAAAAAAAAAGATGACAGTCATGGGTCTGGAGAAAATGATTGGGAAATTCTAAAAGACTGGTTCTTTTGGTATGCAACCTGGTAGAGGGAGGAAAAGAATTGAGTCGACGTCAGTGTAAACAGTGGCCACAACAATGCAGGAGGAGACGAATGGTGGTGCGCAAACGTGTAGTGCACGAAGGATTGCCATAACATTGGACATTCCCGTCAGCATGGTGCGTAAAAACCATTCAAAATTACCCATGAGCACGATTTGCTTTCTGTTAACCTGACAGCAAGAGACCTTTGGTTTAGAATTTCTTGCTCACATGGAAGTTGACAATGATAGACCAGAGAAGATTTTACGGACAGACGAAACCCACTTCCATCCCACATGATATGTCAATACACAGAATTGTCGAACATGGGCAACGGAAAAATCTACACGAAAATCAACCAGTACCACTTAATCCTGAAAAGCTCACTGTGTGGTGCGGGTTTACGCCACGATTTATTATAGGGCCATCCTTTTTCGAAGAGAGAGGTGCTTCCGGTCCTGTACCTTCACTGGTAAGCACTATGAGTGTCTTTCTTTTCCGCACCCACATCATTTCAGCTCTCCAACAGCGTGGATGTGTGTTGGGTTGTTTTGATGGAAGAGACTAGACAGCGAGGTCAACGGTCTCATCGGATTAGCGAAGGATGGGGTAGGAAGTCGGCCGTGCCCTTTCAAAGGAACCATCCCGGCATTTGCCTGGAACGATTTAGGGAAATCACTGGATGTGTGGATAGGATCATTTTTATGGAAGATGGCGCACCTCCGAACATTGCTAATCCAGTTAAGCAACTCCTAAAGCGCCATTTCCGAAATGCTAGAATTATCAGCCGTCGGCCGCTGTGACCGAGCGTATCTAGGCGCTTCAGTCTTGAACCGCGTGACCGCTACTGTCTCAGGTTCGAATCCTGCCTCGGGGATGGATATGTGTGATTTCCTTAGGTTAGTTAGGTTTAAGTAGTTCTAAGTTCTAGGGGACTGATGACCTCGGATGTTAAGTCCCATAGTGCTCAGAGCCGTTTGAACCAATTATCAGCCACCATTTCCCTAGAGCCAGGGCGTCCCGGTCACCTGATCTTAATCTATGTGACTTCTGGTTGTGGGGCTATCTGCAAGACGTTGTGTTCAGTGTTCCGATTGTAAACTTAGCTGCATTCTAGGCACTCATTGCGCAACGCATTTTGGACGTGACCACGGAGACACTTCAATGAGTTGTGAAAGATGCTGTTTCTCGATTTAACTTGTTGCGGAAAATGGTGGACAGCATGTTGAACATGTTTTGCGCCAGTCATACGGAAATTAATAATCCGATTTGATTTTGATTGATGCTTTTTATGCGGTTTTTGGCCTCAGGACAGTTAAAAACCGATTTTTCCCATCCGATGTGAGATGACCTTGACGTGATAGATTGGCCCACGTAATTAACAGTGTTTCACTACCACATTCACGAATCTCGCTGAAAAGTTGATAAATAACTACCGAAATGGTTCACATCTATTGGGATATCTTGCCATATAAACCGCACAAAAACGGACTGTAGTCTTCCAACACTCTGCATACACGATGAGCATGTTGGCTTTTTCTGCACTTTTAGATCCCATCGTCCGCTCACGGCCTACTGCTTGGACTGTCACACACTGACTAGCAAGTCGCAACGCACTCAGGGACCACACAATCGCAATGTAAGTGATCATGGCAACATCGCACCTAGCAACTACACAGGTTAAATGGCGCAATGGCGCTAACAAGTGTTGGTGTAGCAACGATTCAAAGTACCTTATCACGAAACGAATCGCACTAGAATCCAGCAAGAAGCACCAGTAACATTCTTATTTACCCCAGTTTTAGATTGTTAATGTCAACAGGCGTTGCTCATTTAAAAATTGCATGTTACGAAAAATAAACTTTCTAAGTTTAATGACAGTCTGCTGATTGGCTAACAATATTGGCCCCGGACTACCATTCTATTCTGTGAAAACCGGACTATTTCTTACTCACGTTTTAGGTGATTCACGTTCTAACCATACACACACATCAAAAAAAGTTTTGCATCACCTCGGTTCCGAGAGTTCCGTAACCTGTACAGAAAAGTGGAATAGAGATCAACATTAACATCATCTCCGCCCTTTTTTATTGCTCATCAAATCCACACATCGCATGTTGTACCACCATGCAGCGAGACCTTCAGAGATGGTGGTCCAGATTGCTGTACACACCGGTACCTCTAATACCCAGTAGCACATCCTCTTGCATTGATGCATGCCGATTTTCGTCATGGCATACTATCCACAAGTTCTTCGAGCACTGTTGGTCCAGATTGTCACACTCCTCAACGGCGATTCGGCGTAGATGCCTAAGAGTGGTTGGTGGGTCACGTCGTCCATAAACACCCCTTCTCAGTCTACCTCAGGCATGTTCGTTACGGTTCATCTCAGGAGAACATGCTGGCTACTTGAGTCGAGCTATATCAATATCCTGAAGGAAGTCATTCACAAGATGTGCACGATGGGGACGCGAATCGTTGTTCATGAAGACGAATGCCTTGCCAATATGCTGCCGATTTATTTGCACTATCTGTCAGAGGATGGCATTCACGTCTCGTACAGCCGTTACGGCGTCTTCCACGACCACCAGCGGCGTACGTCGGCCCCACGTAATGCCATCTCAAAACAGCAGGGGGTTCCCTTGCTGCACTCGCTGGAGAGTGTGGCATCTCCGACGATTGTTTGGTTGAAGGCATATGCGACACTCATCGGCATGTTGTTGGGCCCATCCGTACCGCGCTGCATCGTGTCGTGGTTGCAGTGGTGGGCCTCGCCATGGACGTTGGGAGCCTGAGTCGTAACACGATGTCTTCTGCCTGCCCGAAAAGCATTATTCAACATCGCGGCGTTGCTGCCAGGGTTTCTCCGAGCCATAATCCGTAGATAGCGGTCATCCACTGCAGTAGTAGCCCTTGCGCAGCCTGAGAGAGGTATGTCATCGAGAGTTTCTGTGTCTCTGTATCTCCCCTATGTCCGGTAAATATCGCTTTGGTTCACTCCGAGACGCCTGGACACTTCCTTTGTTGAGAGCCCTTATTAGCACAAAGTAACAATGCGGACGCGATCGAACCGCGATATTGACGGTCTACGCATAGTTGAATTACAGACAACACGAGTCGTGTACCACCTTCTGATGGAATGATTGGAAGTGATCGCCTGTCGGACCCCCTCCGTCTTTTAGGTGCTGCTTAAGATTGGTTGTTTACATCTCTGGGCAGGTTTAGTGACGTCTCTGAACAGTGAAAGGGACTGTGTCTCTGATACAATATCCACAGTCAACGACTATCTTCACAGGGTCTGGAAACCGGAGTAACGCAAAACTTTTTTGATGAGTGTATTCTCTGCTCTTCTACGATGCAAACAACTAAAGTGTGGTGAACATGGTGATCGCGCACTCTGGTGCATGGTAAACAGACACTGGTATATTGTAAACATTTATTGTAGTCAATGTTTTACGTTGTATCTCCAACTCACGTGAACGCACAGTAGATTTTTCATTGTACAACTAAACAGCTACTGTTCAGAAAACTCTTCGTCCAGACACCACATCCTGGTGTGCCTTTGCTGCTAAACCACCTCTCGAATAAATCACGAGAGACCACAAATTCGTCGAGCTCAAAAGTACAGGAAATCGTCACAAGACAGGGCTTATTAACCACACTTGTTTGCTTTAATAATTAGAAAACAAAACTGAATCGACACGTAGCAATCAGCAGAATAATTAGAATGTCTTTTTCTCGTTATCTAAAATAATCTTATTGTAAAGCCCAATATAATTAGTTTCTTTGAATGACTTCTAACACCGCCGAAGTGTAATGAGACATGTTAAAATAAATGTGTCGGCTTTCCTTAATTATAGTCAACTGAGTCGACAGTTAATTAGAAACAAAGGTAAGGAACGTTACAGTCAGCAAATGAAAAGAAAATATCAACGCTGAAATACCCTATGAAACTCTGGAAAAATATTTTAAGTGGAACATATGACATGAATAACAAACAACATCGCTACCTGTAATTCGTAGAATAATCTTACGTTGAGGATTTTGTTATTTTATACTAGAAATACTGGGTTCATTGAGTTAGTTTAACTGTATCGTACGACGCACAACAATTTATAAATGTTATATTTTAACCTTACAACTTGCGTAATGGTGCCATACATTGTCCAAAGAGACATGTCCATTATGAGCAATCTGGTGTTTTGCCATAGCTTCCGCTATTTCAGAGCTGTAGGTACATCAACCGACCTGTGCTGATACTAGTTTATAGAATGGTGAAAATAAGTTTGGTGTCCATGTTTTCGTATATTATCTACTGAGAACATAGCTGTTCAACATTATTTACAATGTGGTACGGTGACTTGGTGACTTGTGCAAGGTTTCACCAGAAAATACACACCATCACCCTCCCCCTTACACAAACACACACACACAAACACACATACATACAGCAATAAATAGACTTAACATCTCTATATGCAGCAGATACAGGTTGAAGACAGAAACCAGAGTTCTACAACGACCCACATGGTAAGGAAAAGTAAATAAACACAAAAAACCACGCGTTTCCCTGCCTTCGTGTATGTCATAATCAATTTCAGGAGGAGTCATTTCATCATATTAATAACATTTCATTGCAAGTAGTGTAAGTGGCTGTAAGTGGCATTATACAACGGAAGAAATGGCTAAAATTTATATTGGGCCCGATGAAATTCCTGTCATATACTACATAGAATTTCCAGATGAGGAATTTCCTTACACCGTAATCGAAACATATTGGATGTCCATTGAGCAAATACATACGCTCAGTGATTTCAAGAAATCTGAGCTTACTCCAGAGATGAACAGAAGTCGTCAGTCCAAAAACTTCCGTCCACAGTAATTCACATTCATCTGCTGTAGAATTTTCAAACAGATTCCCACCTGGAATTTTATGAGATATTCGAATAATATGACCTATACGCCAACCAGCATGATTATTGAAAGCATCGGCAATGCGAAACCCAACTATCGCTCTTTTCATATAACAGTGTAACCCTTGGATACAGTTTTTCTTGATATATGAATTGTACTTGACACAATAGTGTATCAAGGCTTACTAAAGAAAATGTAATCAGATGGGGTAGCATATCAATTTTGTGACTGGTTGTACGATTTATTGGTTGGGAGGTCAGAGCATGTTATTGTGAATACAAGGTTTTTACTTAACTTCTGGAGTGCCCCAGAGAAGTTTTTTCGGACTATCACTCCTTATTATGGGTCTTAATGTCCTGGAAGGTAATATTGTTGGTAATTTCAGATAAAATGCAGATGACGGAGTTATCTGAAATGCAGTGCTATCAGGAAAAAGCTGGACACATATCCAATGAGATATTCGTAAGATTTCAGCGCCGTCCAAAGATTGGCAACTTGCTCTAAAAGACTCACAAATATAGAATAGTGCACTTAGAAATCGCAATAACGTATGACCTGCGATTATCGTTTTAATGAATCACACAGTTGGAATCGGTGTATGTAAATACCTTCTTGTAAAATTTTATGAGGATACGAAATGGAATGGTCACATTTTGTCAATAGTGACTGCTAAAATGTAAACGGCAACTGAACCGCGTAAATAGACATACATACTCAGTGATCTAGATAAAAAAGCCGTAGTGTTATGTCTCAGTGAGGAACATGAAGCACGTAGCTGTTAACAGGAGCATTGAGGAGAAGTGTGACCCAAACCGAAAAGTGTGGTTCACTATTCATTTTAATAATAATTACCTAGTAGTGATTCTGGTCGTATCTAAGGCTTGTTAATACCATAATCAGTGTAAAGACTAAGAAGGATGACACAGGAACTGAAACTGGGGCTGATGAAACAAATGAGAAACACTGAAAAGGGTTTTTAAGTATTTCTTGTTGGTCTCAGTGGGTTGAGAAGTAGGTTAAATTGCTATAATTGGTCAACGCTTTGAGACCAGGTGGAATCTTTAACGGATTCGTCACGGAATTCGCCGCTTAGTTGGCCACTCTATTCACCGTAACATACCGTAGATCTTTCGAGCAAAAAACTGTGGCCACGAGTTGGAGGAAATAGCGGCCACACTATCCTACAAGAAGGGTAACAGACGTACTCAACAAAACTACCATACATGTCCTCGGAATCCATGTATTGTAGAATCGAAGAACCAATTCTAAGCTCAAACATAGCTCCAATGTATGACTTCCTCCATGCCAGCCAGCATGCATTCTGGAAACAACGGTAAAATAGACTTCTACTATTGTTGAATGACACCCTGAAATGCCATGAATCAAGTTAATCAATAAGATAGTGTTCTAAATCTTGACTTCCAAAAACCTTTTTCACTGAATAATACAGCTACACTTATCGTATAGTAAGCCTGAAGCGAAATTTGTGGCTGAACTTAATGTTTTTTGGCAGGAAAGAAATAGCATGTCTTGGGTGGAGAATCTTACACTGGCGTAGAAGTAAGTTGACGTGTGGAGAGGGAAGTACGATAGAATTCTTGCAACTCATGTTTAATACTCGTGAACTGGAATACATTTTTATAGAAAACGCAGACTTTTTTTTAGATTATGCATTTTTCTGTAATATCGGACTGTCTCAAAAAGCTACACAAATATTTAGTGAGTTCTTTATAAGGTTTGAACGCGGTGCCAAGTGAGGGAACTTGCTTTCAATGTTGAGATGTGTGTAAGTGTCTGTCTCATAAAACGAAAGGACATAATATCCTATGACTGCAGAGTTGCTTAGTTACAAATGGATTCAGCCTGTAGTGTCTAGGAAGCCTGCATACACGGTTCGCTAGACAAGCAATCAAACAAGTCATATTAATGTGATTTATTACAATAAGAACAGTTACAATTCTTAACATTGGCATTTACACAGATGTGTCGCAAGCAAAGGGCGACCTACAAAATAATAAATCTCCTTCTGTATAGACAATCCCAAGTCTGTGCTACATACAGAGTAGAAGCGAAGAGTTTAACGTTGACGATGCAATCGACATGGCTAATCTTGAAGCTGCTATAGAACCGGGCGTCATCAGTCCATTGCAGAGGTTAAGTCCTCTTCACACAGGGGCCGCTGCTGTCGTGTTGTCGTCTTCGAGGGAGGTCCGGTCAGCGTGCAATTGGCTGACTTCTTCTTACAGCCTTCTTTTCCCTGTCGTTACCGACTGGCGCGCCGTCGCTACACTTTACGCCGTAACACAGTGAAACGTTTGTGTAACAGTATGTGGGGATACGAAATGGAACGACCACTTACGCTCAGCCGTAGCTGTAGTTGGCTTGGGTTAGCTGACAGGACACTAGGTAAATTTAGGTAGTACAGAAAGGAGACTGCCTATTAAACACTCGTGCAATATCTCTTAGAATACCAGTGAAATGTGTGAGACATCAAATGCGCCTAGTCAGAAAATTTCAAAAGCTAGGTGATAAATTAAAGGGTGTATTGTCACCGCACAACGTATTGCTTCCCTAAGGATTGCGATAATAAGACTGAACTACATAATGTGAACACTGTGATATTTAAGCATCGGTTTTTTTCTGCACATCTTCCACGAGTGGGAAAAGACCCTAATAGTACGTACACTCTGATATGCACTTAACAGTGGTTTGCAGAATATGGCTGTAGATGTACTTCTAAATGTACTGGGGTCACCCAAAAAGTAATTTCTCTCATTCCCTTCTCTCAGTCGACAACAATACTGCGAAAAGCCAACGTTACGTATGAACTAACTGAAGTCTTCTGCGTACCTGCACGAAAGTTCCGTTCCAATATTCGACCCTTCGTAAAAATAAACAAAAAACACAAAACAAAATCAGAAGAAGGTGTTGCATCATAGAAAAAATAATATAGAGTCAAAGTGGGCGTACTCCGTCCGAAAAGGCCTCGAAGCGCAATCGTTCCGACTGGCTGCCGTGTCAACGTCTTTCGACTGGCGTCACTGGATGCAGATATCAATGCATGTGATCAGCATAACGCTCTCCCACCCATTGTCAGTTTTCGTGAACGAAGGTGCTACTTCTGAGTCAAGTAGATGCTCAATGGGCCTCATAACGACTGTGTGCACCCCGCTTGCCAACTGCACTCGGCAGAGCTGGACGGTCACCCATCAAAGTGTCAGTGATAGCTGGCAATGCTGTAACTCCGGTGATCTGACGCGAACCGGTGTTACCACTCGGGAAGCCAGTTGGCAAAGTGGGCGGAATGTAACAGTTTCCAGAAGGTTATTGTTATAACTAGGAATAACACAATAACCTCTTCAGTCTATTAAATCACAAATCACTTTTTAACAATTATTTTAGCCAAGCGTCTTCCCAAGCTCACACTCAGAAGTAATGCAGAATTAAAATTTGGTTTTACCAATGTCCGAATGTGCATGGTGGGGTGCACGTTCCGTAATTATTCCCAAGTCCAGTGAAGTTCAGTCTCTCCAAGTGAAGTCGCAAGATTTTCCGCAGAGGAGACAGGTAACCTCGAGTGGTGCGGCGAGTCATCCACAAGCAGCTGGAACACGGCGTACTGCACTTCCCGATGAGAACTGTCGTTTGCGGCGGCGGCCCGGTTTATATAAGGCTTGCTAGTTAATGGAGCCGTCGGCTGGGGTCGCTGTTTTCCAAGGAAAATCAATCGCAATGTTTCCTGGTGTAGCCAATTGCTGTGTGCTGACAACGCGCGCGCGCGAAGGCGGCCAGCGATGGTAGCCGCGAGCCGCCCGAAGAAGTGCGATGTATTTCACGGCCACGTAAGGGAGCGTGCGTGTGAAGACGGCCAGCGATGGAAGCAGCGGGCCGCCCAGAGAAGTGCGGCCGGCTATGTATTTGGCGGCCGCGTACTGGAGCGCGTTGTTCGGTGTTTGTTGGAAGTGGTGTATACCACACCCCTTCTCCCGTGGGGAAGCGTGGAAACGTTGGCTGCGAATGAACGCCACGTCCATGGCGTCCTCCTCCTCTGAAACCTCGGCGTCGGCGGTGAGACTGGGCACAGGAGCATACGGGCATAAACGCCCCGGCCGGGGGCGAAGGTTATAGCGTGCGGAGCGCGGCAGCAGAGGAGGCAGTGCAGGAGGAACCAGTGGCATGTCTTCATCGGCATCCGAAGTGACCTGGGGGTGGCGATCGGGGGAGACCTCGGAGTCCCCGGCTGGCTGTGGCTGGGCCTGGTCCACCTCCGGGGAAAGAAGCTCTGGCTGGGAGGCGTCGTCCGTGAGCCAACCGGGGGCCAACTGCGACGACCACCCTGGCGTGTCCTCCTCTGTTTGGCGTGGGGAATCAGGGGAAGCAGGGAACGGGAGGTGCCGTGGGGGGAGGAGAAAAACTATTGGGAAGGCAGGCGAGGGCGAAGCTGATTGGCATGTCGAAGAGCCTCCCGCTCGGGAAGTGGAACCCGGAAGACTTTCCTGCCTCTGTCCTGGATGATGGTGGCCGGAATTTAGGCTGGTTGTCGGCCGAGTCCCTTCGACCACACTAGAGTACCTGGGCGGAAACGAGAAGCAGACAGCGACGGAGCCAACAGAGGTGTCGGCAGACGCAGATTCAAGAGGGTCCGGGGCTGCCGTCCGTGAAGAAGTTCCGCCGGGCTTTTATCTCCGATGGGCGTGGACCTGTAACTGCTCAAGAAAAAGTAAGAGATGCGTCGGGGGAATGATCCTGGAGGTTTTTGAAGGTGCGGACCATCCTCTCTGCCTCGCCCTTTATTGAGGATGGAAGGGGGCGTCGGAATGTGGCGAATGCCATGCCGGGCACAGAAAACCCGAAAATCTTCACTGCGGAACTGCGGACCGTTATCGGAGACGAGAACCTCCATCAGACCTTCAATGGCAAATATTTTTTCTAAGGCTGCCTTAGTGGTGGAGGTGGAAACGGAGTTGCAGCGGACAATATATGGAAACCTGGAATATGCGTCGACGACAATAAAAAAAAAACATCGCATTAAACACCGGCCCAGCAAAATCAACGTGCACCCGTTCCCAAGGGCGAGCACATGGTGGCCAAGAGGCAAAGGAGAGTCGTGGAGCTGCCTGCTGGCGTTGGCAGGAGGGATACGTCTGCGTGAGGCGTTCAATCTCCTGAGTCATAGCGGGCCAGTATGTGACCGGCGAGCCAAAAGCTTCGTCTGGGATATTCGCCAATGACGTTGGTGTAACAGGTGCAGAACGTGTTGACGTAAAGACTGCGGAATGACGACCCGTGGATGTCCGTCGTCCGAAAGAAGTAGAAGGACCCCGTCAACCAACTGAAGCTGATGGCGGACAGTAAAGAACTGACAAAACGCCGCAGAAGCCGTGGGAGGCGATCGTTTGGACCATCCATTACGCACGTGACGACAGACTTGTCGGAGCACCTCGTCGTTACTGGTTGCGTCCGCTACCCGAGAGCTGGTAATGGGAAACGTCTCTACTGCGGCCTGTGCTTCTTCGTCTACGTGAAAACACAGAATTTCCTCATTGTCGAAATCCAAATCCGGTCCCCAGGGAAGGCGGGATAGGGCATCAGCGTTGTCATGCTCGGTTGTGTTGCGAAAGTGGATTTCATACTGGTATCGTGCCAAAAACAAAGCCCAGCGCTGAAGACGGTGAGCAGTCCGGTCAGGGATCTTTGCTGCAGGACTTAATAATGATATGAGGGGTTTATGATCCGTAATGAGTTGAAACTTTGTACCATACACAAAAACATGGAACTTCTTTGAGGCGAAGATGATGGCCAGTGCCTCTTTTTCAATTTGGGAATACCGGCGTTGCGTATCGGTTAATGTTTTCGATGCATAGGCCACAGGGTGCTCAGACCCATCTGCCTCCCTGTGAGCCAGGACCGCCCCGATGCCTGTATCCGAGGCATCCGTTGCAATGACGATTTGCTTAGAAGGGTCACAACGTGCGAGGCACGGGGCCTGCAGTAATTGGGACTTCAACCTGTGGAAGGCGCGGTCGCATGCCGGCGTCCACTCGAAAGGAACCCCTTTTTTGCATAACTGAGACAAGTGGGCAGTTGCCGTCGCAGCTGCGGGTAAGAATTTTCGGTAATATGAAATCTTCCCCAGAAAGGAACGAACTTGCGTCAGCGTTGTGGGTCGTGGCAGCTTGATGATGGCTTCTATATGTTTCTCTAACAGACGAACACCAGAACATGAGATGACGTGGCCCAGGGACTCAATTTCAGGTTGGAAAAAAAAACAATTTTCTTTCCTACATTTTAGGCCAGCCTCCCGTAAGACATGGAATAAAGATTGCAGGTTTTGAAGGTGTTCCTCCGTCGTACGACCTGTCACCACGATGTCGTCCAAATAGTTAATGCATCCATCCACTTTAAGGACTAATTGTTCCAAAAACCGCTGGAAAATAGCAGGTGCACTGGCTATCCCAAACATAAGGCGGTTCAGACGATATAACCCGTGCGGTGTGTTGAGGGTCAGGAACTGCTGAGATGCGGCATCAAGTGGGAGTTGTAGGTATGCTTCAGCGAGGTCTATTTTCGAGAACAATTTTCCACCCTTCAATTTGGACAGCAACTCCTCCGGCTTTGGAATAGGATATGTCTCGATCTCTGATTGGGCGTTAACTGTTATTTTAAAGTCGCCGCAGAGACGGAGCTGCCCTGACGGCTTCCGAACAACGACGAGGGGAGTAGCCCACTGACTAGAAGGAATAGGCTGAAGAACGCCACTTGCCGTGAGGCGGTCCAACTCCTTCTTCACTTGATCTCTGAGAGCTAAAGGAACGGCACGGGCGCGAAAATACCGAGGCCGCGCATTCCGTTTCAGTGTGATGTGTGCCTCAAAATTCTTTGCGGAACCGAGGGCGGGGGGGAACAGGTCTGCATAATCCTGCCAAAGCCTGTCCAGATCCGAGTACGGAACCTCGTCCGACACCAAATTCACAGAATCGTCGATTGAAAAACCAAATTTCCGAAATGCGTCCAGCCCAAATAAATTCTCAGAGGAATCCCTGTTAACGAATAAGAAGGTGACGTGGCGGGTGACATTCCGGTATGTCGTCGGCAAGTCGACGTGACTGCGGACTGGAATGGAATGTTTGCCATACGCCTTGAGGCGCCGCTGCGTGTCGTGCAAGGGAGGAGCGCCAAGTCTCAAATATGTGGCGTAATTTAGAATGCTCACGGCTGCGCCAGTGTCGACCTGTAATGGAAACGGTTTTTTCGCAATCAGGACTTCAATAAAAAGCCTATTGGTGGTCTCCTGATGATCAATAGCGGCGATCAGATTATCATCCATCGGAAGATCCAGAGGTTGCTGCGGCCGGCGGGACTTTCGACACACAGAAGCTAAATGGCCCTCGGAAGAACATTTGTAGCAAAACGCCCATCGATCAGGACAGTCATCTCGTTGATGTTTTTTAAAACAATCAGGACATGATGGCAAACGTTTGGGCACCCACGACCGAATTGAGCGGTTGGAGCGAGGTGGCGGACGGGTCTGCTGAGTGGACCGGTGGCCTGCCCGCACTATCGCTATTTCGGAATCATCACTCGGGCGGGCCTTAGCCACCGGCTCTGATGTGTTTACATTGACTGCTGCAATGTCGACCCATGATTCTAGTTTCTTGCCAGCTGCACGGGTCACCTCGAAGCTTTCTGCCAAGTCCAAGACTTTATCCAATGAGGGGTCGACGAGCTGAAGGGCCTCATGTTGGAACTCCCTGTCTGGCGTACCCCTGATTATCATGTCCCGGATCATTTCTTCGGCGTAGGAGTCCTTATTTTTAGAGGTAACAAAATGACATCGTCGCCCCAAGCCTTGCAATTCCGCTGCCCACTCTCTATGCGTCTGATTCGGCTGTTTCTTGCATTGGTAAAAGGCGACTCGAGATGGAATAACATGGGTATGGCGCTGGTAATATTTGGTGAGCAACGAGCAAATCTCGGCAAAAGTTAGCTCCGAAGGTTTTGATAAGGGGGCCAGTTTGCACAAGAGCCGATAAATCTCAGGTTTAGACCAAGACAAAAACAAAGATTTCATGAGGCCAACGTCATGGAAATGTTCCAGCAATCGGGATTCGTAGACTTCCCAGTCCTCTAACGTTTCTTCAAAAGACGGAAACGGCGGTACTTGCTGCGTGGCCTGCGTCTGCATGAACCGTTGTATACGTGGCTGGAGGGTGTTGAGTAGCAGCCTGTGGTTCTCGCCCTGCTGCTGGGGAAGCTTCTTGAGGAGATCTTCCAACGTCTCCTGGTGCGTGCTCGTCGCCATTTTATTGTGTTACAACCAGGAATAACCCAATAACCTCTTCAGTCTGATTTATTAAGTCACAAATCACTTTTTAATAATTATGTTAGCCAAGCGTCTTCCCAAGCTCACACTCAGAAGTAATGCAGAGTTAAAGTTTGGTTATACCAATGTCCGAATGTGCATGGTGGGGTGCACGTTCCGTAATTATTCCCAAGTCCAGTGAAGTTCAGTCTCTTCCAAGTGAAGTCGTAAGATTTTCCGCAGACCAGCCAGGTAACCTCGAGTTGCGCGGCGAGTCATCCACAAGCAGCTGGAACACGGCGTACTGCACTTCCCGATGAGAACTGTCGTTTGCGGCGGCGGCCGGGTTTATATAAGGCTTGCTAGTTAATGGAGCCGTCGGCTAGGGTCGCTGTTTTCCAGGGAAAACCAATCGCAATGTTTCCTGGCCTAGCCAATTGCTGTGTGCTGACAACGCGCGCGCGCGAAGGCGGCCAGCGATGGTAGCCGCGTGCCGCCCGGAGAAGTGCGGCCAGCGATGTACTTCTCGGCCACGTAAGGGAGCGTGTGTGTGAAGACGGCCAGCGATGGAATCAGCGGGCCGCCTAGAGAAGTGCGGCCAGCGATGTATTTGGCGGCCGCGTACTGGAGCGCGTTGTTCGGTGTTTGTTAGAAGTGGTGTATACCACAGTTATAGAATTTGCCTGTGTTTTCTTTGTTGGATCCTATAGCTTTGCCGTTGCATGTTGTCGCTCTTCTGACAGTTTGGTTTGGGCCATTTAAGGAAAAAAGTACACTTTTCCCAGGAATTTCCTCTTTAGTAAGGAGTCCGAAGTTATTTATCTCTATCAGTTCCTTGGCCAATAGTCAAGTCATTATGAGTAAGCCCAGAGAAAGAACATTACATAGCAAGACAACACTAATTCAGCTGTTCTTCAACTTTTTCTCCAAAATTGTGTTTGCCAATTCATGTTTTTGCTGCTTCCTCAGATGTATCATACTTCATGTAGACAACCTCACAGGTGTTCAGATGATTAAACTCTTTATTGGCCTTCTGCCAACACCTTTTTTTGAACTCCAATGCCTTTACACATTTTAGACGAATTCGTCTGTGTAACATGTAAACTTCGACTATGTAACATGTAAACTTTCAACAGCCGAAAATGTCACAATTGATAAAATGTTCCAAGCTGTTATGTCGTGGTCGAATGGATTTCACCTTAAAACCCCACGTTTCGTCCCCAAATCTTGAGCACATTCTCATGGGAGATCGTAGCTTTTAGAATGTCAGATTCACACCCTAGCTCGCTACTGACTACAGTCTGGTTTGTGCCATATATGAAATTCAGTAGTCATAGCAGGCCATGGTGTGAATCGGAAATGCAAAAAAGCAGTGAACCCCCTTGAAAATGTCCTCCGAAGAAGGGAACCTAACGTCGGGTTTTAAGACGAAATCCATTCGACCACGACATAATAGCCTGGAACATTTCGTTATCTGTCAATTCGACGTTCCCCATTGTCCTCTTGGAATATGAAAGAGAAAAAGAGTGTGCAGTAGTACATTCAGACCTGGAATATAAAATAATAACTGGTCCTGTTTAAGGTACCGAAGGGAGCCCAATTTACGCAACTATAGTCTACCTTACTTCAGCCCAATAAATTTTAAACCAAACATGTAAATGAAACGGTCTAATCGTAAACATTAACAATAAACCAACTTTCCGAAATCACATGTAGGTTTAAAGGCCTACCTGACAATTTTCACGAGAAATTATGGCAAATGTAGCACACTCTTAACAATTGTTTGTACGTAATTATGAAATGATAAGCAATTGGTGAAATAGGCGACTTGCTCGCTACAGGGAAGTAGAAGCAGAAACTAACAATTTAAACTTGGTCCCACTAGCGGAATGCAGAGACAAGAGACCAGGGGTTTTAATATGGAGGGGGGGGGGGTTGTTCAGGGCAATTTCCTCTACCATTAAGTCCGAAGCATACGTGAACACATTAACCACCTATTTAGCGTGAGCAGCGGCTCTGGCGCCAAACGACACAGACATTGTTTTGATTCAAAACGACAACGCCCGGCCTCACACACCTTTGAGAACTTCTGAATGTATCACGAAACAGCGTTTCACAGTGTTGCTCCACCCACCAAACAATCCTGACTTACCTCCCACAGACCTTCAGTTGTTTGGGCCATTAAACGATGACATTCGTGGACATTTCTGTGGACGACGACCGGCCGGAGTGGCCGTGCGATTCTAGGCACTAGAGTCTGGAGATGGGCGACCTGTACGGCCGCATGTTCGAATCATGCCTCGGGCATGGATGTGTGTGATGTCCTTAGGTTAGTTAGGTTTAATTAGTTCTAAGTTCTAGGCGACTGATGACCTCAGAAGTTCAGTCGCATAGTGCTCAGAGCCATTTGAACCATTTGTGGACGACGAGGTGGCGATTCTGGCCATAAAGAAACGGCTTCCTGACAAGAACAAGGGCTCTTATCGACAGGGCAAACGCGCCCTAGCGTCTCTAGGAGAAATATCATCGAACCAGGAGATCACACGAAAAAATAGCATGTACAGATAAACAACCATTTAGTTTCTACTTCGTGGAATCAATAGTTGTCGAAGCAAACATTCGGGGCATTACTTTCTGGACGACCACTGCATATTTACATACATTGGCAGACGAATAGAACTTCTCATGTTTTCCAGAGTTAATGTGTGTAGACTTGATGTTTGTTAAACGAGCACTCAAGCTAACATCAGGTGGGAGTTAATCGGGTCCCTGCTCCTGGTCACCTACAGTACAGTGCCATTCATATCTAATGATGCGTGTCAGTGCATCACCGACGAAACGTGTGCCCTCCGCCGGTACATCCGCTTCTATTGTCCCGTTTCGAAACGGTAACACTCTCGTCTCTTTTTCTCTCGCTGCTAAAAAATATCTGACAACCTCTCTTCGTTCGCTGTGTGGACAATAGAGGAGAGGGTGTTCCGCTATCTCCGTTCTTCGGCGCAACACAAATGTTACTGACAGCGCAACCTTTCTACTCGCACTACTTACGTAGTTGCCACTATGAAGCTGACAGTACTGATTTAGACAGTCTAATTTTCTGTCCGCCGTATTGTCTGCCTGTACTAAAAAAATTTCGGTGAAATGTGCTACAGTATTTTACAACTTTTTACAAAAGCTTCAGCTGATGTGTTAGTTACATTCTGTCAAAAGTGTGCGGTTGCGTGCTGACTGTCAGAATTACGTCTGCCGCATTTCTCGTGACAGTACATTGCTTTACCGCGTGTATTACACATTTATTTAAGAACAAACGTTAAAAATATCGTTCGATGCGGAAGAGACAATATTAATTTGTTGATTACAATTTTTTACGCTTATGTAATCCTAGTCGAAGTACTGCTTTTGGGTTGCTACACGTCCAAAAATAGCCCGGTGCAATGAGATCTGTTATTATACGTTAGAAATAATAAACTAGGTGACTGTGACGTAATTTGTTCCATAAGGTAGTATTAGATGACGACTGTTAATTATAGCAGTAAAATTAGAGACTGTACTTATGTTGTCAATCGTTACCGCATTTAGAAAATATGGACTGTAATCTGTTAATGTTAACATATTAGTCCTGTAAAAATGGAATACAGTGTACATCAGTTCCTTTTGTAATTGTCAAGCCACTAGCAATAATACTGACTGCGGCCTATTTCACATAGTACAATGTCTACCGAAAGCGATGTAAAGCGAAACTCTGATGGTTGCGAAAGTCGACGCGTTTCATTTAACGAAAGATATAGGCTTAAATAACAACATTCGTAGTATTCACATTTACATTAATAGAAAAATTTCCAGTTTGAATAGCTTTGGAATTAAAATTGTGTATCTAAGAATTTTTCATGGTGAATAAATTTACTCCCCTTTTAATCCGTTTTTAAGCTGCTTTTTAATCTCTATAAGACGGATATAGTCTGTCGCCCCTGTTGTTCAACCTAAAGGTCGAAGAAGCAATGACCGATATAGAAGAAATGTTCAAGAGTGGGATTAAAATTCCGTGTGAGGGCATATCAATGTTAACATTCGTTGATGACATTGCTGTCCTCAGTGAAAGCGGAAAGGATTACAGGACATGTAGAATGAAATGAGCAGTCTAATGAGTGAGAGTGAATCAAGCATAGGTCTTAATTTCTGAGAAAGTACGTTTGGAGTACAGCATTGTATGACAATGACACATGGACTTTGTGAAGACCGAAACAGAGAGAATATAAGCATTTGAGATGTGGTGCTACAGAAGTATGTTGAAAATTAGGTGGACTAATAAGGCAAGGGCCCGCCCGGTTAGCCGCGCGGTCTAAAGCGCTGCTTCCCGAGCGGGAAGGTGTGCCCGTCCCTGCCACGAATCCGCTGGGCAGCCTGTGGATGGTTCTTAAGGCGGTTTTCCATCTACGTTGGCGACTGCGGTCTGGTTCCCCTTATTCCGCCTCAGTTATACTATGTCGGTGATTCAGCGAAAACACTATCTCCACGAACGTGTACACCATAATTACTCGACCACGCAAACATTTGGGACTACACTCGTCTGATATGAGACGTTCCAGGAAGGGGAAGGGGGGGGGGGGGGGGGGAGAAGCAACTGGAGGCCGAACCGCACAATAGCCCTGGGTTCCGTGTGGGGTGGCCTTGCAGTGGGTAGACTGCTGTGGCCTGTTGTGGGGTTGTGAACCATTGAGGGCTACATCGGGACGAAGCCTCTCCGTCGTTTCTAGGTCCCAGAATAAACACACAATAAGGAAAGGAGTGAGGAGGTTCTGCAGAGAATAGGCGAGGAGAAGAATATGTGGAAAACAGGGACAAGATGACAGCACAACTGTTAGGACATCAGGGCATAACTTCCATGGTACTAGGTGGAACTGTAAGAGCGAAACTTCATTAAATTAATTAACAAGTGCACATAGGAATGCGGACATTAGGTTATACGTTGGCTGCGTACGAAATTCATTAAATTTATCAAGTGGCGTGCGAGATCCCCTGCGGGCGACGCTCGAAATGTTCTTTGAGTAAACCAACACCACATAGGGGTACACGCGGCCTAACCGAAAAAACAAGAAATGTAACAGCAATTTAGCAAGACATATGACATGGGCCTAATTAAAATGAAGACATGAAACCAGCAGAATGTAAACTTTGATGAAACTCAAGAGCTGCTTTCCATATCAGTGACCAGCACGCCAGCAAAATAGCTCAACAGTCTGTCACGCGAACCGCAGTGAGACTCCTGGGTAAACAGACGACAGAAAGTAGCCACCAATGGATATAATACGGAGGGCGGAAGGGCCAATAAAGAAATCTTAGCTAACAACACGACCACACCGCTGCATTTCCTCCCAAAGCCACCCGCTACCAATAGCGCTAAAATCACATCTCTTAGGCATGGCATTAGCTAATGCAGAACAAAGTATGAAAGCAAGACATGCAATGTATAGTGCAGCTGGCAAGGAACAAAAATAATACAAAGGTATAATGAAACTGTCGGGTAATGAAATTAGTAAAACGATAGTCCAAAATTAAAATTCATAAAACCACAGCATAAAGTATGAAATGGGCCAAATTGAGATTACATAAATTAAACATAATACTGGAGGATTTTTTTAGTATACAGATGTGAGCACTCTACTGTGTGTTTTTGTATGAAATTTAGCCCAAATATACCCCCCACTCTAAAAAAAGGTCTGCGTATTACCAAACTATGTACCCACAAACTGTTATCCAGTAACCTTGTATGCTAACTTTTGACTAAACGCAACCTAATTTGGATGTAAGTGTAGCTGGTCCGAATACAACACGTCTTTACATTCAATGCGCAACTGAAGTAAAACACCTATCAAAATTTTCACTTACCTGGCGTCATGACAACATTTTTGCATATTTCTCGAAAGCACAATAGCAAACAAGCAGCGGCTGAGCTAGATTTCGAATAATATTGAAATTTTTGCATGCCATTCGGTGCCATGTCGTAATGCGTAGTGATAAACCTTTAAACAGTGGGATGGAGGGAGTAACTATTCCTCTGAAATGATATTCCTAGACAACGATTTTAGAATCAAATATGTTGAGCTGTGTGTGGCCCCTGATCCCGCCGGCATGTATTTTACACCCTGTTTTTAACGTATTCCATCTCACTACATTAATTTAAATTACTACTGTCACAGAAAATGGCTCTGAGCACTATGGGACTTAAAATCTGAGGTCATCACTCCCCTAGAACCTAGAACTACTTAAACCTAACTAACATACGGACATCACACACATCCAGGCCCGAGGCCGGATTCGAACCTTCGACCGTAAGAGTCGCGCGGTTTCGGACTGAAGCGCCTAGAACCGCACGGTCACCAGCGGCCGGCACTGCCACTGAGTTGCTGCTTTGCCTGACCGTGAGCGGCGTTAGCAGCGCGTATCAGTATATCCGCCCTGCCAGTATCTTTGCTCGACTGCTATTACTTTCCGCTCCTTGTCTGTTAGAAGTTAGCTGGTCGCAGTTCGAGTTGCGAGTTCGGGTCTGCCAGTCAGTGGGAACGCGTCCTGAGCGCAGTCCAGACCTGCCAGTCGGGGAGTTGCAATGTGGCGCAGGTGCAGTCGGGTTGGAGCAGCAGCGAGGCCTGCGTCGACGTGGATCGCCCCACCACTGCCGCCACGCATCACTTGATCAGGCCCGCGGTCTAGGTGCATCGTCGATCGCTCATTCTACTGGACGACGCGTTTTAGCTCTCCGATCGTTTATGAGTCGTCTCTCTGTGTGTGTGTGTGTGTGTGTGTGTGTGTGTGTGCATCGATTCCCGATTTGTCTTCGTGTGTGCTTTAGTTACTGCTGGGTATCGTTCAGGCCTTCGTGCAAGTGTTTGTCAGGTTTTGTGTGTAGTTCGACGACTATTTTAGATGATGTCGGCATTCTGAGAGGAGTCGGTCGGTTGTTGCGGACGAGGGAAGTTATCTCCACGCTGTGCAGTCGGCTGGGTCCGCTGGCAGCCCCTGCGCTGTGTCGGAGCGTGTGTGGAGCTGTCCGATCGCTACGAGCTTCGTGGCTCACCGACCCAGGGCGTCAAAGTTGAGTAGTGGTTTCAACTACCCAAGCCACGTCCATTCATCTTGTGGTGGTTCATTTCGGTGGTTTGCTGGTGGGGAGGTTTTCCTGTGAGCAACACCGGTTGTTTCTACTGTTGAAATTTAGCCGCCATGAGGTGCAATTAACTATGTGGCCTTTAGTGTTCTGGTTACCTGCCCTGGGAGCTGACGTAAATTCAGGCAGCGTTCTTTTGAGTGAAGTTAACTACATTACCGTGTTTCAAATTCAAGTGTACCAGCGGAACTTTCTGCCTAGTCGCCGTTAGTGTTCCGTTTACCTGCCCTGGCGACTAACGTAATTTCAGACAGCCTCCTTTCCTCACCATGTTGTCGCTGTCCAACATGGTGTGTAATTCTGACAGCTAATACATACTCCGTTGTGGATTATCACGTTTGTAACATTTCCAGTTTGAGTTCTCATGTACTGATTAACGGGAAGCAAGTCGTTTTGTCGGTCGGTCCGTGGCTGTCCCCTGATTGGGGTCCGACGGATCAAGTATAGTTGGGTTCACCACTTGTCTCACCTAAGTGAACGAGGGCAGATCGACCTCCCTAGAGGCTTCTGAGTGCCACCGGTGTTTAATTATCTGTTGCCAGCTACATTAAATATAAGGCTCACGGTTATTTCTTTTTATTTTCTTAAAAATTCTGCAAAATTCATTTTTAAATTTATCTTTCAAGCTTAAACATTGCGGCCTTCTACCTTTAAAAGATTACGGTGATATATTTAAAATACTTAATTGTGGTCTTCAGCACTCAGTATTGCACCTTGCATATGTATTTTCTATCTGCTTAGCCGTAAGGCTTTCCACATAGCAGTGATCCTTTTTTTATTTTATTTTATTTGCCTCTTTAATTGCATTTTAATCCTGTTGATTTTTAAGATTTCTTGTTGTTAAACATTCAGACCTTCCCTTTAAAAGTCTGTGGCATTATATTCTAAAATTTCGAAATTCAATTGTGGCCCTCAGGCATTTGTATTGCACCTTGCATATGTTTGCTGGTTTTTTAATTATTTTCTTCTATCTTAATGGGATTTTTATCTTGTTGATTGTTAAGGTTTCTTGTTTGGAGGCCTTCAGCCGTGAAAGAATTGCATTCGGTACAGGTCCGGCTATGTGCCACTTTGGTTGTAAAGGTCATTAAATTACAATAAATGACAGAGGGAGAAAGTGACCTCAACCTTTGCCCATTTCTACAATCCTATTACCTGTTCTGCCCAGTGCGTTTAGCGGGCGTCTCATATGTATTCAAAAAGGCATAGTAAAACTTCGCGTGGTCTTCACACAAGATTGGTCCGAACCATATTATACTTAACAAAGTGAAAAATTATTTATAAAGGATATAACGTTAGTAAAGATTTTCTATAATAACCAAATAGCTGATACATTAATGCATGTCTGAGCTTTGTTCACTTGCTCAGGGCTGTGAGAAAGCTAACTGTCTGACAATAAACATTCCGACAAACAAGCTGCGCAATGCTGCAGTCTTACCTCCATCTTCTTTTCTTAAGGAATTAACACTACACAAAAAATTTTTCCGCCTTTCAGTATACATACGTCGTATTCTTCGTTGGTGTCCTTTAAAACATATCTGACAGGTATGTATACTAGTCAACACAGCACTTATAAATACGTCCATCACCTAGCACACTTCCTTCATAATATTAAGTGTATATCGAGCACCTGCAGGTAACTTTAATCCGTTCGTAAACCACCAAGAAGCTGTACTAGCCCATTTAACAATCTGAAACAAAGAAATAGTGGTTGCTGGTGATTTAATGTAGATATCCTAAAAGACTCACCCAACAAAAAATTATTTGATTTAGTAACACTACTGTTCAAGTTAATCCCCACTGTAAAGTTCACCCCCAGGGTACTCAATTGCTCACAAACAGCCATTGATAATACCTTTATAGAAAAGTCGTATGAACAAAATTATATTATAAAACTAATAGTCAATGGCCTCTCAGATCATGACATGCAGTTCCTTCTGTTAAATGTTAACACTGAACAGGATATAAAATCTGTTAAATCTGAGCTCAAGAGGGTAATCAATAAGCCAAAGTGATTATTTTAGGACATTCGTCAGTCCACTGGACTGATGTTTACAGTGCTCAGGGCATGAATGAAAAATATAAAAGTCTGCTAATAAAGTATTTACCTTATTCGAACAGTTTTCCCCAAAAACTTACCAAGGTTAGAGCTAAGTCTACAAAGAAGCCATGGATTACTCAGGATATAGGGGTATCTTGTGAAACAAAAAGAAAACTCTCTGTCAATCAAATGGTTCAAATGGCTCTGAGCACTATGGGACTCAACTGCTGTGGTCATAAGTCCCCTAGAACTTAGAACTACTTAAACCTAACTAACCTAAGGACATCACACACATCCATGCCCGAGGCAGGATTCGAACCTGCGACCGTAGCAGTCGCACGGTTCCGGACTGCGCGCCTAGAACCGCGAGACCACCGCGGCCGGCCTCTGTCAATCCGAAACAGTTCTGATGTTGATGCTATAGCACATTTCAAGAAATACTGCAAAATATTAAAAACTGTAATGCGGACATAAAAGCAAATATATTACAAGGAAAAGATAGTCATATCAGATAACAAAATAAAGACAATATGGGTTATAGTGAAGAAGGATACCGGTAGAACCAGACATGAAGAGGGACAAATAGCATTATGAGTAAATGATACATTGGTGACAGATGTGTACAGTGTTGCAGAATTTTTTAACAAACATTTCATAACTGTTACTGAAGAGATGGAGATGTCAGGTTCTGTAGATGCTGCTATGGAATACCTCAGACCAGACATTTCAAGCAACTTCCATAATATGAATTTGACCCTTACTACCCCAACAGAAATAACGTCCATTATAAAATCTTTAAAATCAAAATCATCTAGTGGGTATGGTGAAATATCAACAAAGCTAATTAAAGAATGTGATTCTGAGTTAAGTAACATATTAAGCTATCTGTGTAACCAGTCGTTTGTCTGTGGAATATTTCCTGAATATTTAAAATATCCTGAAGTTAAGCCACTGTTTGAGAAGGGAGATAAATAAATAGCATCAAATATCCGTCCAATTTCACTTTTGACTGCATTCTCAAAAATTTTAGAAAAAGTAATGTACAATCGGCTTGATAACCGTCTTACCTCAAATAATATACTGTCAACGTCACAGTTTGGATTTGTATAGGGTTCTGATATTGAGAAGGCTATCAACACTTACAGTGAAAATGTGCTTAATTCATTAGATAAAAAATTGCAGGCAACTGGTATATTTTGTGATCTATCAAAGGCATTTGACTGTGTAAATAACACTATCTTTTTAAGTAAGAGTATTATAGTGCAACAGGAAATGCTGCAAAATGGTTCAGATCTTATATCTCTGGCAGGAAACAAAGGGTATTATTAGGAAAGAGACATGTAGCAAGCTATCAGGCATCATCCAACTTGGAACTAATTACATGTGGGATCCCACAAGGTCCATTTTAGGGCCCTGACTTTTCCTCGTGTATGTCAATGACCTTTCATCAGTAAGAATACCAGATGCCAAGTTCGTTTTGTTTGCTGACGATACAAACATTGCAATAAATAGCAAATCAAGTGTAGTCTTAGAAAAATCAGCTAATAAAATATTTGTGCACATTAATCACTGGTACTTAGCCAATTCCTTGTCCTTAAACTTGGAAAAAACACACTACATGCAGTTCAGAACTTGTAAGGGGTGTCCCACGAGTATACGCCTAACATATGATGACAAGCAGATAGAAGAACTGGAAAGTGTTAAATTTTTGGGATTACAGCTTGACAATAAATTCAACTGGGAAAAGCACTCCACAGAACTGCTGAAGTGTCTTAAAAAATCTCTATTTGCAATGCCAATTTTGTCTGACATCGGGGATATAACAATGAAAAAGCTGGCATATTATGCTTACTTTCATTCCATAGTGTCATATGGGAATATTTTTTGGGGTAATTCATCAACCCAAGCTATAGTTTTTTGGGCACCAGAACGTGCAGCAAGAGTTATATGCGGTGTGAACTCAAGAACATTCTGCAGAGGCCTGTTTAGGGAATTAGGGTTACTAACTACTGCTTCCCAATATTTTGTCATTAAAAATATATCACTGTTTCAAACCAACAGCTCAATTCATGGAATCAATACTAGAAATAAGAATAATCTTCCCAAGGATTTAAAGTCACTTAGTCTTGTACAAAAAGGTGTGCATTATTCAAGAACACACAGTTTCAATAACTTGCCAGCAGCAGTAAAAATCTTAACAACCAATGGAATTCAGTTTAAGAGAAGCCTAAAGGATTTATTGGTGACCTACTCCTTCTACTCCATTGATGAATTTCTCAGTAGAACCAATTGATCTGTTTATGTATATCTATAAGTACTGACTGGGTGTTGTGTGATGTCCTTAGGTTAGTTAGGTTTCATTAGTTCTAAGTTCTGGGGGACTGATGACCATAGCTGTTAATTCCCATAGTGCTCAGAGACATTTGAGCCATATATAAGTACAATATAACTTCTGAACAATTTCAGTGCAGTAATGTGTTCATTGTAAATAAGTGTGTGTGTGTGTGTGTGTGTGTGTGTGTGTGTGTGTGTGTAGGTGGTACAATCTAACTTCTGAACCATTACAGTACAGTAATTTGTTCATTGTAAATATTTTAGTAGTTTTATTATATTTTTATTACCTTATAAATAAATGAAAAAACATTTTTTATTTTAAATTCGGTGCATTAATATTTTTAAAATGATTCTCTCATATAGTGTTCATTAAAAAATGACGATCATTCCACTTGGGACCTGTGGATTTGTACATTAGCTTATTTGTTTGAGTTGTAAATATTTGTTGTTTATTGTTGTTTTTCTGACATGTTCTACATCCTGGAGGACCTCCTCACTACGGATCAATTGGAATGAAAGTAAATATAATCTAATGTAATCCAAGCGAAAAATGTAATAGACTATGCAGAGGTGAAGACTGTGCCACGACAAGACCAAAGATTGTTTAACAGTAGCATAACTTGTTATCTCTCTCTTTCTCTCTCTCTCTCTATCTCTCTCTCTCTCTCTCTCTCTCTGTGTGTGTGTGTGTGACGTGAAGATCTGTACCTTACAAAAAGCAAAACGACGGTCACATCTTACACAGAATACGTCTTATTAAGAATGCAGGGCTATTATTACAGAGAGCGTCCCCCCACGGTATTTCTTTCCATGACGACCACGCTCTGACCTGTACATGCACACAGGAGTCTCATTGCGGTTCGCGAGACGGTCTGTTCACCTGTCTCAGTTGACTCCAACGATTTGCCGCTGGCTGGATCACTTAAATGCTTTGCTACTTTTGAGAGTAACAAAATATACATAATAACACACTGTTGGTGTGAGGTTGTCTGGGAGTGGACGGACCTGGCCGAAGAAGGCTCGAAGATCATTCCCACCAAGATTCTTGTTGACTCCCCTAGGAAGAACAACTTTAGAACAATTTAAGGACTATTACAGATAATCGATCAGCAACTTTACCAAATATTTCGGTGAGATCAATTAACCAAAAGTTAAACTTCAAATACTTGCCCTCAATTCTCCAACAGTCATTCATGGGAACACGAGGTACGAAAGTTTAAATTTACAACAAAAGTTATCCTCTTTCCAAAACTACGAATTTTGTGTGCCACTTGTTACTACTGTTAAACATCTACAGCGAATTTCAACGAGAGAAGCAAGACAATATTTAACCAATTCAAGCTACATTACTGCCTTTTCAAAGATTCTAAGAAAACAGTGTTCCAAACAGCCACGACACAACGGTCTTTAGACTGTGTTTAAAATACAACAGATAAATCAGGGTTACCTAAAAGAGTTCATTAAAAGGAAACGAAAAAATTAAAGCGAACGGACCAAACATCACATGGGGCAGGACCGATATGGTGCACACCACACTACCCCATTTCCTAAGTAACCAGTAGGAGCACGCCCCAAGGCACAAACATAAAATGACAGCCTGATGAACAGACGAAATTTTTAAGTAGAATGAATAAAAACTTATGCCGTCAGACTACATGCTGACGGCCCAGACAAAACAATTGTGAAAAGTCGCTAAAAACAAAAATGTAATTGGACAAGACAACCACTCCCACTTACACCTGATGGATAAAGAAGTTCAGCTGCCAACCATGATTCAGAAGATATTTTCACCCTTAACTGTCTCTGCGATTTGAAAAATGAGATGACAGACCTCTTCGTTTGTTCGCCGTTTTATCGCTCTCCCTAACAAGACCCCAGCAGTAGTCAGGCATCATCGTAGGGTTACAGTGGCCTTGGTAACGGTGTTCCATGGTAACATTGTCTTCGTGAAAGCGTTCACCATGCGCTTCACCATCTTTTAAGAGGCTGCGCGAGGGTACAGCTTGTTTCAACACCGTTGCTGTTTCCTGCACACAGCTACATTTAATTGGGAACTGACATTCTACATCTATATCTACATACATACTCAGCAATCCACCATACGGTGAGTGGCGGAGGGTACCTCGTACCACAACTAGCATCTTCTCTCCCTGTTCCACTCCCAAACAGAACGAGGGAAAAATGACTGCCTATCTGCCTCTGTACGAGCCCTAATTTCTCTCATCTTATCATTGTGGTCTTTCCGCGAAATGTAAGTTTGCGGCAGTAAACTTGTACTGCAGTCAGCCTCAAATGCTGGTTCTTTAAATTTCCCCAGTAGAGATTCACGAAAAGAACGCCTCCTTTCCTCTAGAGACTCCCACCCGAGCTTCTGAAGCATTTCCGTAACACACGCGTGATGATCAAACCTACCAGTAACAAATCTAGCACCCCGCCTCTGAATTGCTTCTATGTCCTCTCTCAATCCGACCTGATAGGGATCCCAAACGCTCGAGCAGTATTCAAGAATAGGTCGTATTAGTGTTTTATAACCTGTCTCCTTTTCAGATGAACCATATCTTCCCAAAATTCGAGCAATGAACCGAAGACGACTATCCACCTTCCCCACAACTGCCGTTACATGCTTCTCCCACTTCATATCGCTCAGCAATGTTACGCCCAAATATTTAATCGACCTGACTGTGTCAAGTGCTACACTACTAATGGAGTATTCAAACATTACCGGATTCTTTTTCCTATTCATCTGCATTAATTTACATTTATCTATATTTAGAGTTAGCTGCCGTTCTTTACACCAATCACAAATCCTGTCCAAGTCATCTTGTATCCTCATACAGTCACTCAACGACGACACCTTCCCGTACACCACAGCATCATCAGCAAATAGTCGCACGTTGCTATCCACCCTATCCAAAAGATTATTTATGTAGATAGAAAACAACAGTGGACCTACCACACTTCCCTGGGGCACTCCAGATGATACCCTCACCTCTGATGAACACTCACCATCGAGGACAGCGTACTGGGTTCTATTACTTAAGAAGTCTTCGAGCCACTCACATACTTGGGAACCAATCCCATATGCTCGTACCTTAGTTAGGAGTCTGCAGTGGGGCACCGAGTCAAACGCCTTCCGGAAGTCAAGGAATATGGCATCTGTCTGATACCCTTCATCCATGGTTAGCAAGATATCATGCGAGTTGCGTTTCGCAGGAGCGATGCTTTCTAAAGCCGTGCTGATGCATGGACAGCAACTTCTCTGTCTCAAGGAAATTCTTTGTATTCGAACAGAGAATATGTTCGAGAATCCTGCAACAAACCGATGTTAAGGATATTGGTCTGTAATTTTGAGGATCCGTCCTTCTACGCCTCTTATACACAGGCGTCACCTGCGCTTTTTCCAGTCGCTCGGGTCTTTACGTTGGGCAAGAGATTCGCGATAAACGCAAGCTAAGTAAGGAGCCGATGCAGTAGAGTACTCTCTGTAAAACCGAATTGAAGTCCCATCAGGACCTGGCGATTTATTTATTTTCAACACATTCAGCTGCTTCACAACCCAAGGGAATTCTATCACTATGTCCTCCATACGGGAATCTGTACGAGACTCAAAAGGCGGTGTGTTTGAATGATGCCCCTGCGTGAAAGATTTCTCAAATGCTAAATTTAAAATTTCAGCTTTCGTTTTGCTGTCTTCCTTTGCCAGGCCAGACTGATCAGTGAGCGACTGGATGGAAGCCTTCGACCCGCTTACCGATTTTACGCAAGACCAGAATTTCCTTGGGTTTCCAGCAAGATCTTTTGCTACAGTATGACGGTGGTAGTGGTTGAATGCTTCGCGCAACGCTCTTTTTACAGCAGCACGAACCTCTACTAACTTTTGCCTGTCCTCATTCTCCCGATAGTTCTTGTACTCCGAGTGAAACTGCCTTTGCTTCCTGAGCATTCTCCGAATTGCGCTGTTATCCACGGAATTCGATTATCCGCGTTTATCAAGTGCCTAATTACAGTGGATAATCGAGAGTTTACTCTACTTTTAAATTCCGATTACAGTGTCTTACCTAGATTTGCGCTTGCTACCCTACTTTTGAAAACGAATATGACTGTGCAAATTACTATAGATGTATGTAGTACTAATTAATCTCGATTTCTTCTGCATATATGTAAATGAATTTAAAGAATGTTTATCAGTAATACTCAGAATGACTCTCTTATGAAACAATTACACACAGTGGCTGTCTGCTGACTAGAATAAAAATGTGCCCTTAGCGGAAAACGCATCCCTTGAATTTACATGAAATTTTGTTATTGAAAACTGTTTCTAATATTCTCACATGAGGTTCATTTAGGCCCTACAATTTTTTCTTACCTTGCAGCTTGGCTCTGCTGTGTCTGCACTGCAAGACTGATGAGTTGAAGGAAATCATTGCGCAACAGTTTGCATTCTTACCATATTAATTGACCTTCAGTAGGGAATTGCACTTTTGTCCTCCTTCAAAAATACTAAGCACTTTTCACGCAGTGGTGCAAGAGATGAGAGTGCAACCTGTTACCAAACACGTTTTTCATTTACCACTGAGGTTGAACTTCAGTGAAATATTTCTGAAAAATTAGGAAAGTATTCGGAAATGGTATTCAATCCTTTAAATGACACAAAGAAAACTCGAACTAACATGAATAACTATTCTTTCTCGGCATTTTCCTTATCAACATTGTCATACACGTCAAATTTTAATTTAGACTACGTAAGATTTTCTCTCTACGTTCCTAGTGAAATACACTGAAGCTCCATAGAGAGTGGTACAGGAATACGTATTCAGATACAGAGATATGCAAACATGCAGAATACCGCGCTATGGTCGGTAACACCTTTGTAAGACAACAAGTGTGTGGTGCAGTTGTTAGATCGCTTACTGCTGCAACGATGGCAGATTATCTAGATTTAAGTGAGCCTGAAAGTGGTGTTATAGCCGGTGCACGACCGACGGGACACAGCGTCTCCAAGGTAGAGATGATGTGGGGATTTTCCCGTACGACCAATTCACGAGTGTACCGTGAACATCAGGAATCCAGTAATACATCGTATCTCCGATAGCGACTTCGGCCGGAAAAAGATTCTTCAAGAACGGGACCAACGACGACAGAAGAGAATCGTTCAACCTGACAGAACTGCGACCCTTCCGCAAATTGCTCCAGATTTCAATGCTGGGCCATCAACAAGTGTCAGCGTGGGAAACATCATCGATAAGGGCTTTCGGAGTCGAAGGACCACTCGTTTACCCTTGGTGACAGCACGACAGAAAGCTTTACGCCTCCCCTGGGCCCTTCAAGACTCACGCTGGGTGGTTGATGACTGGAAATATGTTACCTGGTCGGAAGAGTCTCGTTTCAAATTGTATGGAGCGGATGGAAGTGTATGGGTATGGAGACAACCTCATGAATCCATGGACCCTGCATGTCAGCAGGAGACTGTTCAAGTTTTTAGAGGCTCTGTAATGGTGTGGGGCCTGTGGAGTTTGAGTGATATGGGACCCTGATACATCTACATTTGATTCTGACAGGTGATACGTAAGTGAACACCCTGTGTTATCACCTGCGTCCGTTCATGCCCATTGTGCATTACTACGGACTTTGGCAATTCCAGCAGGACAATGCGACGCCCCATACGTCCAGAATTGCTACAGAGCGGCTACAGACACTCTTTTCCGTTTAAACACTTCCGATGGCCACCAGCCTCCCCTGACATGAAAATTATTGAGCATATCTGCGATGCATTCCAATGTGTTGTTCGCAAGAGATCTCCACCCCATCGTACTCTTACGGAATTATGGACAACCCTGCAGAGTTCAAGGTGTTAGTTCCCTCCAGCAGTACTTCAGTCATTGGTCGAGTCCATCACACGTCATGTTGCGGCAATTCTGCGTCCTCGCGGGGTCCCTACACGATAATAGGCAGGTGTACCAGTTTCTTTGGCTCTTGAGTGTACCTTTTAACTAATCTTGGTAGAGGAAAGATAATTAGAATACTGAACACGTGACTGATGATTCGTCCTGGATAACTCGTAGATGTTATAAGACACAATAATCTCTTACATTAGAGTAATTACTCGTGGAGCCCTTGCAAAAAGAAAACTGATACAATTTCTTATTCCAAACGAGCCTATGTCTCTAAACAGTTATATCAAATCATCCTAAGTCTTCAGTTACGCACCATACACCATCTCAAATGGAAATAACGGTGTGGCATATCTGGCACCCCAAGGTCTCACTCTGCCATGACAAAATACACTCTCTCTTTCTCTCTCTCTCTCTCTCTCTCTGGCAGGCAACTGCTTTCTTCACTCGCTCGAAATATGCTCAATAATAACAGAACCTCTGGTAGCCAAGGATTATGTATCATTCGTGTTTTCAGCATGTCAGGATACTAAAAATGGTAAACATTCCAAATAAACTGTCAAGTATGCCACACAAACTGACATTTCTCACCATATATACTTCATTATATGTACATCTTACAAGGTGTGACCCCCATAACCACGAATATCATGCTGTATTACTTATGACATGGAATATCGTCTTGAGAACTCTCTTGCCATGCCAGAAACATACGTGTCAGTTCAAGAAGGTTTCAGGCGTCTTCCACTCGCTTCCCAGACATTGTTCTACTGATGATAAAACTAAGGGACCAGGTAGCCCAGACAAATATTCTTAAACTACTTATCGGATCTTCCATTAGGCTGCTGAAATAGTATTTTGGTATCCTGGTAGTGACAACTGTCACGAAAAGATTTACCATTCCCGCCATATACTGGAGGGTGCTCAACCTCCCTTCAATAACTACCATATTTGTCTTGTTGTAATATCCAGCTGATCCACACAAAACATCATGGTCCAAGAATTGTAGTTTTGACTGCCACAAACTGAATCGAGGCTCATCTTTGAACACAACGGAGTGTCAGCCAGTCTCCCGGCTCACTGCGACCTCACAGCATTAGGTCCCTGTTGCCGGTTGTATGAAGTCAGTGGCAACACGAGAATTCACCACAGTTTACAGTTATCTTTTCCTGACGGTACGTGGTTACTTTGCGCCTATAACCTCTACCAATTTTTTTTGTTGCTCTCCATCTGAGCGCTGCCAGATGCATTTAATGTACAGTGTGGTGCAAATAAAAGTGGCCCGGACGAGCGGATATAATTGTACGTAAATTTGTGGCACCATTAACGAAGGAAGAAAAGACCTAAAGTTAATTTCAACATGATGGAGCAACTGCTGATACATTCGGATGAACATTGGATAACATTTATACAATCTTCGCGCCTGACAGAGTTGTTAGCAGAGGTGAGTCTGATCGCGACCGTAGCTGTCCACCCAGGTCACGTGACTACTTTGCGTGAAATTACTTTGTGTGGGGAGTCCTCAAGTCTAAAGTGCAGTGCAATATCGCAACACCCCCATAGTCTTCAAGAAATGCAACAGAACATTTCGGATGAAACTGCAGCAATTACTACAGTCCAGCTTTAATCCGCCTTCAGAAACATACCAACCTGGATCCAGAAGTGGTAACAGATGAGTGGTGGTCACTTTCAACATCTCTACAGTGAGTTTAATACTGTATTTCCTTTCGTCTGCTGCATTTCTTTGTACCCTGGAACTCTGTTCTACAGGCCACTTTTATTTTCCCATCCTGTATTATAGCTAAATTAGTGATATTTCACTGTAAAGATACAGTAACCAGCCACTTTTTAATGCGTTTTATTTATGCCAATATGCATTTCGGGTTTGCACCCATCTTCAGCTGGCAAATTACATGGACCTACGGTTACTACAGTAGTACAATCTCGACAGCAGTTTGGATGCTGCAGCAGGCCTGTGCAAAAGCCACGATTCCAGTCATCTACTTCAATTTCGCGAGTTTAAAATTACGCACTATCAGTTGTTCATTTTACTTACATTCTCCTCTCCTTGTTTTTTCTTGGCTTTTCTTCTTTTTTGCAACAACACAAACACTTTTTATCGCGTATTTTACACAGGCGCACTGCGTTATCCGCCATGTTGTCGACTGACAGTTTTTGTTCACATACAAACGGTTTATCTATGGACAGAGTTACATTTCACGAAAGTTTTGAGGTTCTAAGATAAGCTACTGTTTTCTAAACATTGACTTGGGTGACAGAAGTATTCTAAGTACGATGTATAAAATTTTTTTGGAGTATTGAAGATAATAAACTAACATAACACATTTATACAAAGCAGTAATTCATACATTTACAATATAACAAAGATAGAATTATGATTTTTATGTTTTATTTTATTACATGCATTTGTTGGGTTTATATTAGATTAGGTTATTTCTTGATTGTGCTTAGTAAGTGGTTTGATATGTAGGGTGTGGAAGTTTTTCAGAAATATTCGGCTTGGCAGCTCTGTTTGGTCGTCAAGTATGTCAGAAAGGGATGCATGTTTATGTGAATAAATTTCGATTTCTACTAGGAGGTTCGTTCTTTTTCCTTTGTTGGATAGGTGGAGTACTTGTAGGTTATGGGATATGTGTGTTACTTTATGTTGTTCTTATGCTACATGTTGGGCGAATGTGGATTTATTTAAATTTTTTAAACGAAGAGCATCCATGTGTTCTCGAAACCGTATGCTGAAGTTCCTCCCTGTTTGGCCTATGTATATTTTTGGACATGAGTTGCAGTTAAGTTTGTATATTCCTGATTGATTGTACGGTTTGGTATTATTTTTAATATTATGGATACCTTTGTACTTTATTTTGTTATTTGTGTAGTAGTTGATTTTGATATCTGTTCCTCGGAACAGGTTTGCTATTCGATATGACAGCTTTCCTACAAATGGCAAGCTTACATATTTTTCTTTTGGCTGAGTTGTGGTATTCTTAAATGTTGTTTTGTTATTGTATTTGTTTATGTGGGGATTTATCTTAGAGTTTAGTTCATCTATTAATTTTGGATTGTAATCATTGTTGTAAGCAATTGCTTTGATGGTGTTTAGTTTTTCTATTTGGTCAGCTGGTTGTAGTGGTATTTTGTTCATTCTGTTTAGCATTGCTCTGTATGAAGCCGTCTTATGTTTATCCAGGTGGCAGGATGATTTATTAATTGTGTTATCTGTGTATGTTGCTTTCCTGTACACTTGAAATTTGTGTTTGTTGTTGGAGCTACTTATGCAGAGATCCAGAAAATTTAAACCTACTTCTGTTTCGTGTTCTACAGTGAAGATGATGTTCTGATGCATTTTATTCATTTCTTTTGCAAGGTTATCAATTTCTTCTGCTGTGCCATCAAATAAGATTATTATATCTTCAACATACCTTTTGTAATAAATTATCTTGTTTACTATCTGGGGGTTTTCTTTAAAAAATTTACATTCTGAGTTATTGATGAAAAAATCTGCAAGCAAACTGGCAAGGCAGCTACCCATAGCCAGGCGCTCTTTCTGCTGGTACATTTTGTTATTAAAAGAAAAATAGTTGTGTGATAGTACTAGTGTTAATAGATCAATGAATTCATATATTTCTGGTAATGGCAAATTTTTATGTTTAAGTAAATTGTTTTTAATTATTTCTATTGTTTCTTTGACCGGTATGTTTGTGTAGAATTTTGTGATGTCAAGTGATGCAAACCTAGCAGTGTCAGGGATCTGAATTTCCTTTAGACAGTTAATAAGTTCATAACTGTTCTTTACTGAGTATGTCTCTTCAAATTTGAATGTGTTGCTAAGGATCTCATTCAGTTTCTTGCTGATTTTATAAGTTGGGCTGCTCCGAGAATTAACAATTGGACGTATGGGACAGTTAACTTTATGGGTCATGGGTTGTGCTCGTAGATGTGGTGCATAAGGGTTCATAACAGTGCATTCATGTATATCTTTTGCATTTAAGAGGAAATCACTTTTTTTCATCATATTTTTAAGTTTGTTCTGTAACTTAAGAGTGGGATCAGACTGAAATTCTACTATATTATTGTTACTGAAAAATTCAATGGTTTTTCTTACATATTCACTTTCATACATTTCAACAATAGCATTGCTTTTATTTGCTTTTACTACTAAAGCTTTATTGTTGCTTAGTTTCTTATTAACACTTTTAAGTATTGTACTGTCATGGTGGTTTATACTATTATTATTATTTGCTATCTCTGTTTGTTTGGTGATAAAATTGTTAATTTTGTGGCCTATGGAAATCTGATCATTGTGAGTTAATTTTGCAGTCTCACAGGCTATTTTGGTGCCTACTATTAATTCTTTAATATTATTTTCAGTCAGAGATAGGGGGATATTATGTTGAAGCCCTTTATTCAGCGAATCCAATAAAATGATGCCTAACGAAGGAGCAGTGAACATGTCGGAAATATGACGTGATCTATCACCGCTACACGTTTGCCAGAAAGACTTTGGACGCATATGACACTACTCATGGGTTAGGGCATAGTAAAATCGTTACTAGGACTCGAAGGAACAAACACTCTCACCTAGTATGAGTAAACAGAAAGGAATGTTTCACAATGGGAACTGAAGCTCCAGCTATGGAGACAGACATATTGGTAGAAGATGAGGTGACGAGAGAAAGGTAAAGAATGTGTTTTACAGCGTACATTATCAGAAATTTCTTCCTCAAACTAAGGCATAAGTAGGCGTCTCTTGACCATCAATGCCTTTTTTGCTAGTGCTAGTCTGCTCTTGATATCCTTCTTGCTCCGCCCGTCATTGGATATTTTGCTGCCTAGGCAGTAGAATTCCTTAACTTCACCTACCCTTTGACTGTCAACCCTGATAAGTTTCTCGCTGATCTGATTTCTGCAACTTCTCATTATTTTCGTCTTTCTTCGATTTGTTATCAATCCGTATTCGGCCGGCCGGATTGGCCGTGCGGTTCTAGACACTACAGTCTGGTACCGAGCGACCGCTACGGTCACAGGTTCCAATCCTGCCTCGGGCACGGATGTGTGTGATGTCCTTAGGTTTAATTATTTCTAAGTTCTAGGCGGCTGATGACCTCAGAAGTTAAGTCGCGTAGTGCTCAGAGCCATTTGAACCATTTGAATCCGTATTCTGCACTCCCATTAGACTGTTCATTCCAATCAGATGATGATGTAATCCTTTTTGACTTTCACTCAGGCTAGCAATGTCATCAGCGAATCGTATCATTGAGATTCATTCACCTTGAATTGTAATTCCACTTCTGAAACTTTCTTTTATATCCATCATTGCGTCTTCGTTGTACAGATTGAACAGTAGGGGCGAAAGAATACATCCCTATGTTACACCCTTTTCAAACGAGCAATTTGTTCTTGGTTGTCCACTCTCATTATTCCCTCTTAGCTCTTGTATACGTTATGTATTAACCCGCTCTCTCTATAGCTTCCTCCTACTTTTGCCCAATATTTCTGACATCTTGCACCGTTTTACATTATCTAACGCTTTTGCCAGGTCGGCAAATCCTAAGAACTTGTCATGATTTTTCTTTAGTCTTGCTTTATTATCAACAGCAAAATCGGAATTGCCTCTGGTGCCTTTCCCTTTCTAAAGCCAAGCTGGTCGTCATGTAACAAGTTCTCAATGGAAATGCCAAATAATGTGATCTAGCAGGCGTTTGAAAATAACACGCGAATTGCTGTAGAAATGTAAATTAGCTTCCGAAGAATGGCATACATGGGGATATGAGGACGAAACTGACCTAATTACAGCACGCTTAAGACAGTTAAACTACCATTCATCTCACATTCACACGCTATTGATATGGTAAGAGACCGTAGCTCGTGGCCCAACGCTATGCATCTCCTATGAAGCTCAACAAGTGGTTTCAGCATGTGTGTGCGTGGATGTAGATATTGATCTTGTGCACTCTTTCTTATATTTTTGTTTCAGGTTACTGACTGAAGATAAAAACGCAAACTTCAGTTCTTTCTTCTCATAGTTGCAGCAAAACTCACTGTACAAGTATGCAACTATTAAGTAGACTTATTATTAAAGGAGCACATTCTGGCTTTGCGTAAAGTATGCAGTAAGGTGAAAAGTATGAGAAACAGGTGATGAAAAATACATTAGTTTCCTGCTCCTTATTGCAGAACATTCATTCCAGGACAAATCCTGATTAATATAATTGCGTTTCACAACTGTGCTAATATTTTTGTTAATGGAGAAACACCCTTGTGCTGCAATCATCATGGTGTGCATTAGGTCCCACATTGCGATATCTGTCTTGCTAGCAACTGCCTAGCACATGGATTCTAATCCAGTCAACACAAACAAGGCGAATCATAGACGACACGAATCAATTCGTCGAGTTCATTATGAGTCAGCTAGTGAAATACAAGGGAATATTATAGTAAAATGTAGTTCACTCTGGAGGGAGGACAGGAGTGAAGACAGTCAAACAGAAGTGTAGAAGTTTCAGTAAATTTTCGTTTTAGCACCAGGAAGAGACCCACTGGATTGTTGTTTATGAATGGTAACACAACAGGTGGAATTACCAGAATCTGCGGTCAGGGTGAGTGGGAAAATCGCGGGAGGTCTCCTGCTGTCATGCGAAATAGCACGCCAGGCTCTAAATCCAGGTGTAGGTCCAATGTGTCTATCACGCAGAGAGGTTGGTTGCAGGCCATCAACTGGCCTTGTTCTTATCAATACACGGCTGTCAATTGCAGTGTGTCAGAATCAGCTTTCATCAGAAAATACTACCTCCACCCTCATAACTTAACACTTCCGGGCTTAGATGCAGTGGTACATACACAAGACTCTCCGCTGACGTTTCGCCTTCGACTGCGGAAGACATCCTCCGAGGACAATCGGCGAACAGCAACGAGAGCACGAGTGAGCGCTGTATATCTAAGCGATCCAGAGGCTCCGCTGTCAATAACGTCACGTCGGCTGTGCTATGGTCTCTGATATTGCCAACTTTCTCAATTGAAAATAATCTATTGTCAAGCTGTTGCTGCAATGTTGACATCCATATCTTATCCAGCTTAATGCCTTCATATTTTCTATTAAAATTATTGTAGTGTTTGGCAATCTCAGTGGCCTCTCTGTACATTCGCACATAATAATGCGACGTCATTGCTATGACGGTCGTCTCACTAAACTTTATTTCATGATCACCTTCCTGAAATTCATGTTCCGCTACAGCCTATTTATCAATATGTCCGAGGTGGCAGTTCCTCTTATGTTCACCCTGACGGGTGTCGACGCATCGTTTGTTGTGCCTATATAGACCTTTCCACAACTGCACGGAGCATTTTAGACACCTGGTGTAGCTAGAGGATGTCGTTTATCTTTTGTGGATCTTAAACATTCTTTTATTTTCGTGGTGGGTCTGAAAACAGTTTCCACATCGTACTTGCTTAAAAATTGTCCAATTCGATCAGTGACATTACTGATGAATGGTAAGAACACTTTCCCCTTGGGTTGGAGTCGATCCTCGTCCGTCCTGGTTGTCAGGCTAGGGTGTAGTGCACGATCTATCTCTGTGCTGGAATACCAATTCTTCTTGAAGGTCGCTCTAAGGTGTTCAATCTCATCATCTAAGTGAGCTGGTTCATATATTTTGTGCGCCTTTCTATTGATGTTTTAATCACCCCTCTTTTACGTCTTGAGTGCATAGGAATACGGTACGGTTGCAATCGATGTTGATGTAGGATTCTCAATACCGACGTTTTAGAGACTCACGATTCTCGCGCAATTTGTATGCTACTGATGTGCTGATTAGCCGCAACAGCAGCTAACACACCTACTTGGGCATAATCATTTCTAGCAGGTCGTGGTTGACGTTTCACATATGGCTGAACACTTGCTCTTTCTATAAATAACGTAAGTAACGGGCGAACGGTCCGGACACTTAGATGATGTCGTTCAGGATACCAAGCAGCATACATAGCACACGCCCGTTGGGCATTTTGATCACAATAGCCTTACATCAACACGATATCGAAGTTTTCCGCAATTGGTAAACGGTCCATTTTAACACAGGTAATGTATCAAGAAACAAGTACCGTCCGCACTAGCGGAATGTTACGTGGTACCACGTACTTATACGTTTGTGAGTATTACAGCGCCATCTATCACAAAGCGAAAAAAGTGATCCAACTAAAACATTCACATTTTTTTACGTGCTACACGAATATGTATTTTAAAAAAAGAGGTTTCCTATTAAAAAAAACAGTTGATATCCGTTTGACCTATGGCAGCGCCATCTAGCGCGTCCACCATAGCGCCATCTGATTTCCCCCTTCAAGCTAGACGAGTCTCGTTCTTTGTAGTTTTATCATTTGATGCTTATGGCGTGAGATATTTGGCCCGTTCACTATCAATGGACCACCCTGTATATATAGCTTGATTTGTATAAAAAGGGGCTCCTCGTAAGAGTTATTTCTACACTTTTTTGAGCATTTCAAAAGGAAAAATACCACATTTTTCCAGTACAAAATAAAACTCTCTTGCGAAGCAACCATGTTTTATAACATATGTTACTAATTTAGATATGATTTCTTACTTTACGGTAAGGATGTAGAGGCTCGTCTCACGAGGCGTAAGATAGATACTGCCTACGGGAAAATTAAAGAGACCTTTGGAGAAAAGAGAACCACTTGCATGAATATCGAGAGCTCACATGGAAACCCAGTTCTGAGCAAAGAAGGGAAAGCAGAAAGGTGGAAGGAGTAAATAGAGGGTCTATTCAGGGGCGATGTTCTTGAGGACAATGCTATGGAAATGGAAGAGGAGATTGATGCAAATGAATTGGGAGAGATGATACTGCGTGAAGAGTTTGACAGAGCACTGAAAGACCTAAGTCGAAACAAGGCCCCGGGAGTAGACAACATTCCATAAGCACTACTGACAGCCTTGGGAGAGCCAGTCCTGACAAAAGTCTACCATCAGGTGAGCAAGATGTATGAGACAGGAGAAATTCCTCAGACTTCAAGAAGAATATAATAATTCCTATCCCAAAGAAAGCAGGTGTTGACAGATGTGAAAACTGCCAAACAATCTGTTTAATAAGTCACAGCTGCAAAATACTAACGCGAATTCTTTACAGTCGAATGGAAAACCTGGTGGAAGCTGATCTCGGGGAAGATCAGTTTGGATTCCGTAGAAATGTTGGAACACGTGAGGCAATACTGACCCTACAACTTATCTTAGAAAATAGATTAAGAAAAGGCAAACCTACGTTTCTAGCATTTGTAGACTTAGAGAAAGCTTTTGACAATGTTGACTGGAATATTCTTTTTCAAATTCTGAAGGTGGCTGGGGTAAAATACAGGGTGCGAAAGGCTATTTATAATTTGTACACAAAGCAGAGGGCAGTTATAAGAGTCGAGGGGTATGAAAGGGAAGCAGTGGTTGAGAAGGGAGTGAGACAGGGTTGTAGCCTCTCCCCGATGTTATTCAATCTGTATATTGAGCAAGCAGTAAAGGAAACAAAAGAAAAGTTCGGAGTAGGTATTAAAACCCATGGAGAAGAAATAAAAACTTTGAGGTTCGCCGATGATATTGTAATTCTGTCAGAGACAGCGAAGGACTTGGAAGAGCTGTTGAACGGAATGGGTGTCTTGAAAGGACGGTATATTATGAACATTAACAAAAGCAAAACGAGGATAATTGAAAGTAGTCGAATTAAGTCGGGTGATGCTGAGGAAATTAGATTAGGAAATGAGACACTCAAAGTAGTAAATGAGCTTTGCTATTTGGGGAGCAAAATAACTGATGATGGTCGAAGTAGAGAGGATATAAAATGTAGACTGGCAATGGCAAGGAAAGCGTTCTGAAGAAGAGAAATTTGTTAACATCGAGTATAGATTTAAGTGTCAGGAAGTCGTCTCTGAAAGTATTTGTATGGAGTGTAGCCATGATGGAAGTGAAAAATGGACGATAAATAGTTTAGACAAGACGAGAGTAGAGGTTTTCGAAATGTGGTGCTACAGAAGAATGCTGAATATTGAATGGGTAGATCACATATCTAATGAGGAGGTATTGAATAGAATTGGGGAGACGAGGAGTTTGTGGCACAACTTGACCGGAAGAAGGGATCGCTTGGTAGGACATCTACATCCACATCTACATCTGCATCCATGCTCCGCAAGCCACCTGACGGTGTGTGGCGGAGGGTACTTTGAGTACCTCTATCGATTCTCCCTTCTATTCCAGTCTCGTATTGTTCGTGGAAAGAAGGATTGTCAGTATGCTTCTGTGTGGGCTCTAATCTCTCTGATTTTATCCTCGTGGTCTCTTCACGAGATATACGTAGGAGGGAGCAATATACTGCTCGACTCTTCGGTGAAGGTATGTTCTCGAAACTTTAACAAAAGCCCGTAATGAGCTACTGAGCGTCTCTCCTCCAGAGTCTTCCACTAGAGTTTATCTATCATCTCCGTAACGCTTTCGCGATTACTAAATGATCCTGTAACGAAGCGCGCTGCTCAAATGGTTCAAATGGCTCTGAGCACTATGGGACTTAACAGCTATGGTCATCAGTCCCCTAGAACCTAGAACTACTTAAACCTAACTAACCTAAGGACATCACACAACACCCAGCCATCACGAGGCAGAGAAAATCCCTGACCCCGCCGGGAATCGAACCCGGGAACCCGGGCGTGGGAAGCGAGAACGCGACCGCACGACCACAAGATGCGGGCGAAGCGCGCTGCTCTCCGTTGTATCTTATCTATCTCTTCTATCAATCCTATTTGGTACAGATCCCACACTGCTGAGCAGTATTCAAGCAGTGGGCGAACAAGCGTGCTGTAACCCACTTCCTTTGTTTTAGGATTGCATTCCCTTAGGATTCCTCCAATGAATCTCAGTCTGGCATCTGCTTTACCAACGATCAATTTTATACTATCATTCCATTTTATATCACTCCTAATGCGTACTCCCAGATAATTTATGGAATTATCTGCTTCCAGTTGCTGACCTGCTATTTTGTAGCTAAATGATAAGGGATCTATCTTTCTATGTATTCGCAGCACATTACACTTATCTACATTGAGATTCAATTGCCATTCCCTGCATCATGCGTCAATTCGCTGCAGATCCTCCTGCATTTCAGTACAATTTTCCATTGTTATAACCTCTCGATACACCACAGCATCATCTGCAAAAAGCCTCAGTGAACTTCCGATGTCATCCACAAGGTCATTTATGTATATTGTGAATAGCAACGGTCCTATGACATTCCCCTGCGGCACACCCGAAATCACGCTTACTTCGAAAGACTTCTCTCCATTGAGAATGACATGCTGCGTTCTGTTATCTAGGAACTCTTCAATCCAATCACAGAATTGCTCTGATAGTCCATATGCTCTTACATTGTTCATTAAACGTCTGTGGGGAACTGTATCGAACGCCTTGCGGAAGTCAAGAAACACGGCATCTACCTGTGAACCCGTGTCTATGGACCTCTGAGTCTCGTGGACGAATAGCGCGAGCTGGGTTACACACGACCGTCTTTTTCGAAACCCAAGCTGATTCCTACAATTTCTAGTCTCCAGGAAAGTCATTATACTCGAACATAATACGTGTTCCAAAATTCCACAACTGATCGACGTTAGAGATATAGGTCTATAGTTCTGCACATCTGTTCGACGTCCCTTCTTGAAAACGGGGGTGAATAGTCGCCTTTTCCAATCCTTTGGAACGCTACGCTCTTCTAGAGACCTAAGGTACATCGCTGCAAGAAAGGGGGCAAGTTCCTTCGCGTACTCTGTGTAAAATCTAATTGGTATCCCATCAGGTCCAGCGGCCTTTCCTCTTTTGAGCGATTTTAATTGTTTCTCTATCCCTCTGTCGTCTATTTCGATATATACCATTTTGTCATCTGTACGACAATCTAGAGAAGGAACTACAATGCAGTCTTCCTCTGTGAAACAGCTATGGAAAAAGACATTTAGTACTTCGGCCTTTAGTCTGTCATCCTCTGTTTCAGTATCATTTTGGTCACAGAGTGTCAGGACATTTTGTTTAGATCCACCTACCGCTTTGACATAAGACCAAAATTTCTTAGGATTTTCTGTAGAAGTCAGTACATAGAACTTTACTTTCGAATTCATTGAACGCCTCTCGCATAACCCTCATCACACTACATTTCGCTTGGCGTAATTTTTGTTTGTCTGCAAGGCTTTGGATATGTTTATGTTTGCTGTGAAGTTCCCTTTGCTTCCGCAGCAGTTTTCTAACTCGGTTGTTGTACCACGGTGTCTCTTTTCCATCTCTTACGATCTTGTTTGGCACATACTCATCTATCGCATATTGTACGATGGTTTTGAACTTTGTCCACTAATCCTCAACACTATCTGTACTTGAGACAAAACTTTCGTGTTGAACCGTCAGGTACTCTCAAATCTGCTTTTTCTCACTTTTGCTAAACAGAAAAATCTTCCTGCCTTTTTTAATATTTCTATTTACGGCTGAAATCATCGATGCAGTAACCGCTTTATGATCGCTGATTCCCTGTTCTGCGTTAACTGTTTCAAATAATCCGGGTCTGTTTGTCACCAAAAGGTCTAATATGTTATCGCCACGAGTCGGTTCTCTGTTTAACTCCTCAAGGTAGTTTTCAGATAAAGCACTTAAAAAAATTTCACTGGATTCTTTGTCCCTGCCACCCGTTATGAACGTTTGAGTCACCCAGTCTGTATCCGGCAAATTAAAATCTCCACCCAGAACTATAACATGGTGGGGAAATCTACTCGAAATATTTTCCAAATTATTCTTCAGATGCTCAGGCACAGCAGCTGCTGAGTCAGGGGGCCTATAAAGACATCCAATTACCATTTCTGAGCCTGCTTTAACTGCGACCTTCACCCAAATTATTTCACATTTCGGATCTCCGTCAATTTCCTTCGATACTATTGCTCTTCTTATCGCTATAAACACGCCTCCCCCTTCACTGTCCAGCCTGTCTCTGCGGTATACATTCCAATCCGAGTTTAGGATTTCATAACTGTTTACGTCTGGTTTCAGCCAACTTTCTGTCCGTAGTACTATATGGGCATTGTGACCGTTTATTAATGAGAGCACTTGTGGGACCTTTCTATAGCAGCTCCTGCAGTTTACTATTAGCACATTAATATTGTTATTCCCTGTTGCATTTTGCCTACTCCTACCTTGCCGCGTCTCAGGAGGCGACTTGTCGGACATAGGGAGGGAATTCTCTAACCTAAAAAACCCACATGTGCATTCCACACGTACACCGCTACCCTTGTAGCCGCTTCCGGCGTGTAGTGCACGCCTGACCTATTCTGGGGGACCCTACATTTCTCCACCCGATAGCGGAGGTCGAGAGATCTGCACCCCAGATCTCCGCAGAATCGCCTGAGCCTCTGGTTTAAGCGTTCTACTCGGCTCCAAACCAGAGGACCGCGATCGGTTCTGGGAACGATGCTACAAATAGCTTAGATTCCATCCCGCAAGCGAGGCTTTCCGCCTTCACCAATTCCGCCAACCGCCTGTACGAACTGAGGATGACCTCTGAACCCAGACGGCAGGAGTCATCCGTGGCGACATGAGCAACAATTGGCAGTCGGACATGTTCTAAGGCATCAAGGGATCCCCAATTTAGTACTGGAGGGCAGCGTGGAGAGTAAAAATCGTAGCGGGAGACCAAGAGATAAATACACTAAACAGATTCAGAAGGATGTAGGCTGTAGTATGTACTGGGAGATTAAGAAGCTTGCACAGGATAGAGTAGCATGGAGAGCTGCATCAAACCAGTCTCAGGATGAAGACCACAACAACAACAACCGCAATAGCTTTACGGTTTGTTATAAAAAAAATCACAGTAAGGTGAACACACGTAAGTATCAGTCTAAGATACTGGGAAAATGGAATGAATCTTAAATGTTTTAACTTACAGTTTTTTAAACCGTCCAAAGCCTTGAAAGGTTTTCGTTGTACGTCCCTCTCATCTCTGTCTCTCTTTGCTATGGGTATCTGTGGGAGATTGCCATCCACAAAGCAACCAATATTCAATGAACTTCGAAAGGTTAAAACGAGTTATTGACCGGCCATTCAGCTTCAGAAAACTGCTGAAGAGATAGTTTTTGATACAGAGGATCTCCACAGTCAGCAGCGGGCAAATTCAGTTGGGAAAACCCACTATCACTTTCACTAGATGACAATGGAATTCTCATGATGGTAGTTGACCACGGAAGCAAATTGTTTTCACAGTTTCCAACCAAGTTCTCACAACTGTTGAAAAGATTTCCCTGAAGATGGGTCACCTGGACTCACCCACCTCGCCACTGTGTACTTCCAGATAAAGTACAAAATTTGGTAGGTAGGTCATCCGCAGATAAGCGGCATAATAATTAATTTAGAGAGATCAGATTGAGTTGCAATAATATTTAATTGAAACCGAGACAGATTTCGGAATTTTAAAATCCCATCTTCAGCTGTATGGGAAGTGTCCACCGGCGGGCATCCGCACGGTAGGAACGTCAACCACAAGGAAACCGGTCGTGCTCTAAAGAAACATTACTGCATCTGAAGCGGTTCTCTCTAAATTAATTATCTGGTTAATTACGGCCTACTATCGCACTAATAGGCAAGGTGTTACATTGCTTCAACCGCAAGAAAAGTTCTATCGTCCCATTAATACCGTTGATTTTCTTTTGGTTGAGATATAGGAACAGAGTACCAGTGTATACCGTCACAAACCAAGCACTGTTTGTATTTAATTCAGGAGAAGAAGAAATGATCATACATTGAAACGTTACGCGTCTCAAATTCTATCTAAAGGAAACGGACAGCTTCAAGCAATAGTACTGAACAAACACCGGAACGTTGTCGATTGATAGAGCGACGACCGTCTCAATCCATCTTGTTATTACTGCCATTTAATTACTATGTGATGCAACACACTTCATGATCTTTAAAAATGTTCCAGCGATAATAAGACTTTACGATGAGTGATAGGCTCCGCTATTTTTTATACGCGTCGGGCTGTCTGCGAGCAGATGAGGTCTAAATTAATGGAACCCGATATAGCTAACGTCAGCGCCATGTCAGCGCTGTGACGTCCCATCTAATCTAATTATAGGCTCGCTCGATTAACACGCAATTAGTCGCTCCAAGTTGACTCGCAACAGCGACGTATTTCCTTTCACCTAGTGACCTAGTAGCCGAAGTCGTAGCGCAGCGATTAATGGGTGCAGGAAATATCGAGAGAAATACTGTACTGCAGTCGGGTGGACATTTCACTTTGATATGATACGTTTTCAGAACGGTTGTGAATTGCTTGTATATTAGACGCAAATAAATCTAGTTTGCAGAAGTTTTATTGCTTACAGCCTTTGAGCTCCGAATTGCTGTTCACATAACCGCTTTCGACTTATCTTAATGAAGATCATTGTTAGTGATAATAAATATACTACCCTACTCGCATAACGTCGTTGTGAAAAACATCTTTCTTCCACAAAATTTTTCGTTACATTGCATGTACGAGGGCCGTTCAGAAAGTAACCTCCGGTTGATATAAAAAAATACACCAAGTTAAATATAAGTATTTTAATATATACATCTTACAACTACATCTTTGCACTATTTTTCTACATAGTCTCCATAGCGATTGAGGCACTTATCGTATCTCTTCACAAGCTTTGAAATTCCTTCAGCATAAAAATCACCCGCTTGTGCCTGGAGCCAGCCTATGACCGCATCTTTGAGCTCTTCGTCGTCATCAAACCGCTGTGACCCGAGCCATTTCTTCAAATGCATGAAGAGGTGATAATCACTTGGCGCCAGGTCTGGGCTGAAAGGTGGATGGTTGATAACGTCCCACTTGAAGGACTCAAGAAGGGCCGTTGTTCTGCGAGCAGAGTGAGGACGGGCGTTATCGTGCAAAAAAACGATACCGGAAGTCAACATACCACGGCGTTTGTTCTGTATAGCCCGTCATAACTTTTTTATTGTTTCACAGTACACGTCTTGATTAATGGTCGTACCACGTTCCATGAATTCAACCAACAACACCCCTTTGGCATCCCAAAACACCGTTGCCATCAGTTTTCTGGCAGAAAAATCTTGCGAGGCTTTTCTTGGTTTGGTAGGCGAATTTGAATGTGCCCACATCTTTGATTGTTCTTTTGTCTCAGGGTTCATGTACTTAATCCAGGTTTCGTCACCGGTCACGACTCTGTTTAACAATGGTTCTCCTTCGTCCTCATAACGTGACAGAAGGTCTAATGCAGAGGCCATTCTTTGAGTTTTGTGGTGGTCGGTAAGAATTTTGGGCACCCATCGTGCACAGAACTTACGGTAACCCAATCTTGCTGTCACTATCTCGTACAAGAGAGTCTTAGAAATCTGTGGAAAACCAGTAGACAACTCCGACATTGAGAAACGTCGATTTTCACGAACTTTTGCATCAACTGTCTGAACGAGTTCGTCAGTCACCAATGATGGTCTACCACTCCTCTCTTCATCATGAACGTTTTCTCGTCAACTTTTAAATAAACGTACCCATTCACGGACAACTCCTTCACTCATAACTCTTGGTCCGTACACGGCACAAAGCTCACGATGAATAGCTGCTGCAGAATATCCTTTGGCTGTAAAAAACCTTATGTCAGCACGCACTTCACATTTGGCGGGGTTTTCTATTGCAGCACACATTTCAAACTGCCACAAAAACTAAACTAGCGCAGGTACGACGTTCACTCGACCACGGCTTGATGCCGACTGACATGTTGAGTGCGTGAACGCACAGATGGCGTCGCTACTTCCCCCACAACCCGCACTGTGACCAATCGGAGGTTACTTTCTGAACCGCCCTCGTACAATTGTCAAGATCCGTTCTTCAAGAAAACTAACAAACTGGCTAGATCGCCAGGTAAATTCTTGCTGCTACAGTGCATTACTTATTATCAGCAATATGAGTCTTTTACGAAGATGTGCTAACGGCCTGGCCGCAGTGGTAAGACCGGTTCCCGTCAGATCTCCGAAGTTACGGGCTGTCGGGCTGGGCTAGCACGTAGGTGGGTCACCATTTCGTCTGCCGAGCCCTGTAAGCAGTGGGGGTGAACTCAGACCTCGTGAGGCACACTGAGAAGCTGCTTGATTGAGAAGTAGCGACTCCGGTCTCGTAAACGGACATAAGGCTGGGAGAGCGGTGTGCTGACCACATGCCCCTGCATATCCGCATCCAGAGACGCTAGTGGCCTGGGGATGACGCGGCGACCGGTAGGTACCGCTGAGCCTTCATGGCCTGCACGGACGGAGTGTAGCTTAGTTTTATGTACAACTACTTATGTATTTCATATGTAGGTAGAGAATTCTTGCAACTGAAATGATTATTTTCCTCCGAAAAACAAAAGCTCACTAAGTCGTCCGTTATAGGTAACTTTGATGGCTGGTCGTCCAGACTGTACGTCCACCATGGTGGCGAAATCTGTTCTGAGACTACAATGTGTCGTTTGAAGGATAACGGTTCAAAATTTTTCGGTGGTGTCACTCACCCCTGCCCCATCGGAATATGCCGCTGGTAGTAGCAGGCAGGGGACAATCTGGTAGGATACACTGGTTCATTATTCCTCAGCTCTTTTTTAATCAGTGATTTCATATTATATCTGATACAACCGTGCTTGTGATATTTTGCTGATGTAAGCATCAGCTCTTCCCTATTTACAAGGACATTCCAGGAATCGTGACATCCTGCCACTTGCGAAGATCCAGGAGGGAAGGAATTTCCCACCCCCACTGCACTTCGGCAAAATTTTGGATGAAGAGTACCCAAATATCTACAGACAGACTGTTATGCTGCCGATATGGTAGAGAACAACGCTTCCCGTGTTTTAATACAGTACTTCTTTTGGAGTCAGAGTAGCATATTATAGCTGTATGTAGGTAGAATATAGTTGTTAAAGCTCTAACAAAGCGCAAGTAGACAAACAGTGTAGGAGCTTTTTACTCAATGCTGGTAGAACTAACAGAGTCATGGCATACAAGTGTAGAAGCTACATTACTGGGTGGTGTGCTCCAATGCAATGAGTGGAACCTGCTACAATTGAGTGATAGCAAGTTCTCATGTGTTGTAAACTATACGAGGTGTGGCTAGAAAAAAACCGGACTAGTACTGGTGAAACAATAAAACGAATGCAATAAGGCTGAAAGTCGCGTGGCCTGTCACGTGACTCTCGCTCCGCCTACTGCTCGAGTTTCATCTGCCTCCTGCACTCAGTCTGCCAGTGGCGTCTGTTTTAAGTAGTTGACGTTTTGTCTGTGCGTCGGAAAATGTTGAGTGTACAGAAAGAACATCGTGTTAACATCAAATTTTGTTTCAAACTAGGAAAATCTGCAAGTGAAACATTTGTAATGTTACAAGTGTACGGCGATGATTGTTTATCGCGAACACAAGTGTTTGAGTGGTTTACACGATTTAAAGATGGCCGCGAAGACACCAGTGATGACACTCGCACTGGCAGACCATTGTCAGCAAAAACTGATGCAAACATTGAAAAAATCGGTAAACTTGTTCGACACTTTCCTTGTCAACTCCTGTTAACTCAGACACTGCTCTGATTGTTAAACGACGATCTTGTCGAACAAGTTTACCGATTCTTTCAATGTTTGCATCACTTTTTGCTGACAATGGTCTGCCAGTGCGAGTGTCATCACTGGTGTCTTCGCAGTCATCTTTAAATCGTTTAAACCACTCAAACACTTGTGTTCGCGATAAACAATCATCGCCGTACACTTGTTGTAACATTACAAACGTTTCACTTGCAGATTTTCCTAGTTTGAAAAAAAAATTTGATGTTAACACGCTGTTCTTTGTGTACACTCAACATTTTCCGACGCACAGACAAAACGTCAACTACTTAAAACAGACGCCACGGGCAGACTGAGTGCAGGAGGCAGATGAAATCCGAGCAGTAGGCGGAGCGAGAGTCACGTGACAGGCCACGCGACTTTCAGCCTTATTGCATTCGTTTTATTGTTTCACCAGTACTAGTCCGGTTTTTTTCTAGCCACACCTCGTATATAAATGCGGCAGGAAGGTGGAGCTCTTATGTCGAATCCGTCCTTTGTAAATTCTATGTTACATCATACCGGGATACGACTTGAATACTGTCGACCTCTTGAGTTGTCAAAACTAATTGTAATACGACATTTCCTGTGATTAGCTGGATGGATGGGCAAATCCCGAAAACCAAAAAATAATTAAATTAGCCGACACTGCTGACGTAGTGTTCTTAAACCATGTCATTCTACGCATAATACATCCAGTCTGCCCATATAGCGCTTTAGCAAGCCTACAGCTTCACATAATAATAATAATAATATAACGCCGGAGATAAATATACTGGTTGGGAATACGGATTTCCAAACCCCATTCGCAGTTAGATTTCGCCATACTCTGCGTTTAAATCAGTGTGTAATCCTTGGCCGCATATCTGCAATAGCCTCTTCTTTTTCCAGTTGCAATTTACATTCTTTCCTCATGGTTACATTTACTCTTCTTATTAGGACTTGCAGGATAATATTGTTTGCAGGCACCTGTCGTAATTCGGCGATACCTGCACTGATCAGCCAGAACATTATGACCACCTATCTGTCAGACGGTACGTTCACTTTTGGCACAGGCAACGGTGGTGATGCGTCGTGGCATGGTGACAATTAGGCCTTGGTAGGCCGCTGGAGGAAGTCGGCACCACATATGCACACACAAGTCACCTAATTCTCGAAAATTCCGGGGAGGTGGGAGGTGAGCTCTTACAGCACGTTCAGCCACATCCCAGATGTGTTTGATCGTGTTCAGATCTGGTGAGTTGGGGGGCCAGCACATCAATTGGAACTCACCGCTGTATTCCTTGGAGCACTCCATCACATTCCTGGCCTTGTGACATGGCAAATTAACTTGCTGAAAAATGCCACTGCTGCTGGGAAACATGATCATCTTGAAGGGGTGTATATGGTCTGCAACCGGTGCATGATACTCCCTGGTTTTTATGGTGCCTTGCGCGAGCTCCAGTGGAGCCATGTATATACACGTCAATGTTCCCCAGAGCATAATGCAGCCGCCGCCAGCTTGTCTGTCCTACAGTATAGGTGTCAAAGGGCTATTCCTCTGGAAGAAGACGGATTCGCGTGCTCGCATCGACATGATGATGAAAGTATCGAAATTCATTAGACTACGTAACGCGCTGCCACTGTGACAACGTCCACTACCGATGGTCATGTGACCTATTTAGTCGTAGTTGCCGATGTCACTGTGTCAACATTGGCACGTGCACGGATCACCGGCAGCGGACGCACATCTTCAGGCGTATTCGGTGCACTATATATTCAACCACATGTGCTCTGTCCAGCACTAAATTCTGATGTTAGTTCCGTCATAGTTCGCCATTTTCGTATTTTACTAGTTCTAACTGAGCCAAGGTGACAAGCGAAGACGTGCCTGGGGACGCCCCAGGTAGCGGTGGGCTATTAAACTGACTGTCGGCAGCCATGTGGCTCGAAAAACAGAACTGTGGTCTGAGGTACCATTTCGTTTCAAAGCAGGACCCCTATGGTTATCACACAAGGCATATATAGAGCAAAGTGGTACGTAGACGACATTTTAGGCCCCATTTTGTTGCCCTTCGTGGCCTTTCCTGGCCCGGCCGCACATGAAGGGGGTTCCTATAGTTTATCTTCGTGCTTGTCAAACCCTATCTTCGCCAGTAACGTCGCCTGATCTCTCCCCATCCAACCCGCTCCTTCCAACGAATCCATCAATCAGTTTCAAGCCGAATAACCGCTTGCACAAGGGCCAGAGGTGAATCCACGTGTTACTGACTTCAAGTTGTGAAGGTCTTTCTCTTGAATAAGTGGTACAATTTAGCGAAATTGTAGTTATTTGTTTGTCTGTACATGCACATCACATCTACCGAGTTCAGTCTCATTCGGATAATTTCTCTGTTGTGATCTTCTTGTTTAATATCTTAGAGCCTGTTTTCTGAGTCAGTTTCATTGTGCCCACTTACAACTTTTGGAGAGAAACTTATCTGTGGCAAGCTGTGAGATATGTAGAAAATTCTGCTTATTCTCCTTTCTTGTCAGGGAGCCAGTAAGATTCCTAAAAGGTATGTAATGTATTGAAGATTTTCTACGGATCTTATCACATGCTCTGCTGAAGCAATCTTTTTATTGGATACTAAGTACTTATCTAGTTTTTAGCTGTCTATAGTAGATTTTTTTATTCTGAAGGACTGAAAGTTATACAGTTCATTACTGTAGCGTGTCTTTCAATATAACTACAATTTTTCGTAACTGAATTTCATCACATCCAACGCAACATCACTCTATTGTGGACGAATTGTGTTTTGCGTGTTAACTTGTCTTGTGTTTTGTTCAATTATCTGCATAATCGAGCCGAAAGCAACTACGAATAAGAGGGTCCCTGACAAGAATGAAAAGCTCAAAATTCTTTGACATGATTGCCACAAATTGAAACAAACTGTTGTATGACTTTGCTACCAAAACCAGAAATTTTGTTACTTCAATTTTTTTTGTTTTAATGATACAATAATATCTCTTCAACATACATAGTTTAAGTGTTATACACATTTCTTGAAGTTACATAGATAACCTCTAAAAAAAAGAGGAAAAAAAAGATTCACATCAAAAAGGAACTATCCGATCGTGATGGAAACCGCTAGATGCCATGCACATGAAAAGACAAAGAAATTATTCCGATTTAAAAAATAATTGGATAGTTTATTCAAAACAAATAGCTTCACAAATTGAACATGTAAGTAATGCGTTGGCCCAGCTCATGGCCAGATGGAAGCAGTGATACGGCCTGACATTGATTGACAGCGTTGTTGTATGCCCTCTTGGAGGATGTCGTGTCAAATTCTCTCCAATTAACGCGTTAGATCGTCAAAATCCTGAGCTGATTGGAGGCCCTCCCCATAATGTTCTAAACGTTCCCAGTTGGGAAGAGATTGGGTTTCCTTGCTGGCTAAGGTACAGTTTTGCAAGGAAGAACGTAAGCAGTCGAAACTCTCGCCATGTGCGGACGGGCCCAGGATGCCTTTCCATGAAGGTCAACAAAATGGGGCTTTGCTCTAAGTGTGCCTTGGATGACAACAAAAGGGAACCTACTGTGGAACAAAATGGCATCTGAGACCATCTGGCTTTTGGGCCATGTGGCTGTCAACAGTGAGGCTGGTATCCCACCGCTCCGAGGGACGTCTCTAGACAGGTCTTCGTTGGTCACCTGCCTCATTTCGAACCGCGACTGAAGCCAATCCTACTCCAGTCAATGAGCCTCAAGGCGGAAGGCGTGTCTCTAGAAGCAGCAAAGACGTACGTCGACGATATTCTACTCCCTCTTTTGTAGTCCTTCATGGCAAGCCATCAGGGGCCTTCATTTTAGCAAGATAATGACCACCTCTACATGTAGAAAATTTCTACTTCTGGTCTTCGTGCTTGTCAAACTCTATCATCGCCAGCATGGTAACCGGATTTCTCCCCAGTTGAGAACGTTTGGAGCATTATAGGCGTGGACAGCTCGGATGTTTGATGACCTAACGCACCAACTGGACAGAATTTGTCCCGATCCTTCAGGAGGACATCCAACAACCCTGTCAATAAATGCCAATCCGAATAACTGGGCCAGAGGTGTACCAAAGCGTTACTGCCTTGCTTACTTTGTGGAGATATTTCTCTTGGATAAATTACCCAATTCTTCTGAAATTGTAATGATTTTTTGGCGCATACATGCACACGACATCTACTAATTTCCATCCCTTCGCAGTACTTCTTTTGAGGAGAGCCTTTATTTTGTCTTCGAGTATACTTCGTTGCTCATATTCAAACATGACAGTGGATCACACGAGCAGGGTTATACACAAAAATGTCTGAGCATTGGTTGAATGGGATCTATTCATTTTCGTCGGAATTATTTTCAGTTAATTGTCGCAGCGGAGGTATGTATCAACGAATAGCAGTGCTTTTACAACTAAGCACAAAGATCCCGTTTATCGCTCACAGTAAGTGCATCACATACCGCTGAAACTACGCTACAAGACAATACGGCTCCACTTTGGTATTGTTGAGCGGTACGCTCGTTATGTGCCGTGAGTAGCAGGCAAGATTTGTACGTTATAAGCCATGTTAGGGTCTTCGTTGCTAGGTAAACAGGTGTCGCTAGCAGGTTGATCGTCCCAAACTGGCCTAAGTCACCTTCTACCTGTTGGTATGAGATTTATGTACTATGAAGTATCGTTGGCTACTGTTGCTTTCGTCTTTCATAAAATTCTCGCTCCATGACCATGTAATCTCGCGCCATGACTACGTAAAAAATTTGACACCCATTCTCACTACATAGTATGTTAACATAGTATACAGATGAACTGTAGCTGTAGAACTCTGTATACACTCTAAAGACGTATGTAGAAGATGGAAGTAATGTTCCAGGAAATGACGTTATCCTGTTGTAAACCCCTAATCCTACTGCCCTATTCTGTGAATGTGTTGCTTGTCGCAGTGGGTCGCCTGTATGCTGAACGGGCCAACGCTAGGGTTCTAAGTTTGATCCAGCTGCGCTACTTCTGTGGAAGACTTGGGATTTTTTTACGCTTTGGTAACAAAGTTGCGAATTTTATTATAATATATCTTGACTATAAAAGAAGATAACGTTAAGATAAGATTTATAACTTCAGTGTTTGCTCCATACACAAAGAAACAGTTTTGTGGTTGAAAGACGTGATAGGTACGTATGCTATGACAGCCCGACTTGGGATCGAAAACCGAGACCTCCCGACATTTGCACTGTGCTGTACAATTTCGTTACTGATATTAATGACATAAATTTCTTCAAGAATTGTACGCTAGCTAGGAAGAAAAATTTTAATGCTGTAAGAGGTCTGAGCAGATGTAGTTTCGATGTATTGCTCATGCGCTGCCTGCGATATGCAAGGTATAAGAATATCTCTGACCAGAGAGCAGTGTTGACTGCAGTAGGAACTGTGTAGCTGTAGCAGTAAGTTGTTGCTAGTCTGGAGTCTGCTCTGGTCTGGTATGGTGTATCGTGTGGGGTGGCCCGGTCGCGGTGCAGCGATGCCGGAGCCTGAGTATTATTCTATAAGGTAAAAAGCAGCCTCGCGCATATGTAGTAATGTTATCTCAAGTCCCATGTAAATGTTTTAAAAAAATGTCCTAATAATAATCCTCTTCATACAAAGTAATTTTTAACAATAATTCATTTAAATTTAAAGAATTTCAAATTTCTTCAATCCATGATCATCCAGATTGTTGCAAAAGAAAAGAAAATCAGTTGCTTCCTTTCGTAAATGACAGATCTATCGGCCAGCATTGCACAGGGCTGTGCCAGAAAAATTTATTGTAAGAGCAGATATATATGCGATATCCGGCGACTTCATTGAGGTAAGAATTTTTCCTTTTTTTATTCAGAATGATCTTTCAGGGCCATGACGCAGCAATGCTGTCGTCCAAAATTTACCAGGTTAAATTCACAGTGAATTATTGGAAAGTCATAAGTGAGCGACAATTTAATTGAGAGGTTAGTTACATTGTATTATTACCTGGTTACTGAATTTATTTTTTTATTGGGATGTTACACTGAATGTGAACGACATAATTATAATTTTTACTGTTGAGAGGTTTAGGAATTTCTCTGTTTTGAGGTTACACTAAATTAGAATCATATTCATATTACTTATTACATTTTTGTGGGGAGGTTACAATGCACTTACCCCTTTTAAAGAGCCGTTTTGTGACAACGTTATGGTTAAATGATATGATCAAGTAGACTGTTGAGAAGAACTAGAAAAATTACAGTGATGTTAAAGGAAGAGCTCAGATGGTCATTTAACAGTTAGCTACACAGTTAATTCTTCTATTTCATCTCGCTGAAACATGGCGTCAAAGCGAAATTACCCTTTGTCTTACATAGAAACGAGAATGTGATATCAAACTTCATATTGGAAAAAATCCCAAAGAATCGCAGGGAAATATTTCGTGAAAACGTAAAAATCCCATGGGAACTCCATATACGAGGGGCGTTTAATAAGTAATGCAACATTTTTTTCTTTAAAGCAGGTTGGTTTTATTCAGGATTCCAATACATCATATTATTACCCCTCTTTTGACTACAAAACTTTATTTTTCAACATGCGACGACCTTCCCATACCTTATGGGGAGGGTCTGTAGGTCCACAAGGTACCACTCTGCTGGTAGACGTCGGGGCACATGTCTCGAGCATCAGTAACCTCCCAATCATTTACGTAATGCTTCCCGCGGTAAGCTTCCTTCATTGAGCAACAAAGATGGAAATTGGAAGGGGCGAGATGCTGGCCGTAGGGTAAATACGAACAGTGCAATGAAGTTTTGTGAGCTTCTCTTTGGTACGCATACTTGTATGAGGCTTGGAGTTTTCATAGGGACGGAGAGCTTCGTTTGCATCTGCTTAAATGAGAGTGTCTCCAAGTTTCAATACTGATGCAGTGACAGCTGTGTGCGGCCTGTCGGCACGCGCGAGATCGGTTAGGTTTGCGTGACCGTGTTGCGATGATGACAGACACGTCGCCCAAAGACTCGCCGCGCTTTTGTTCACTGCTAGGTCTCCCTTTTCCAAGCGCCTATAAATATCTGTAATGCTCTGGCTTTCCAGCAAAAGAAACCAAATAGCAGCTCTCTGCTTGGACATACCTTCGTCAAAAATACCATTTTGAAGGCCACATACAGCGGCGCCACATAACGAAACTTCATGAAACTATAGGGGCTGAAGGGGTAATATTCCACGATGTCCAACAACAAATTCCGCAGTTTTATAACCGAAATTGGCCAAGAAAAAATGTGTTACGCAACTTATTGAACATCCCTCGTCAATTATAAGTTGCTGATGATGAAATGGTAGTACTAAAATAAGAGCTGCCTGGGATGTTACAATCCCGTCAGTGACATGACTGTTATCTTATGGATTTAGATATAATGTAAGAGTTTTTCTGCGATTTTTCACTAATTGAAGGTATGCGACTACTTCAGATCAAACCACGACTTCTGTCTGCAAGGTCACTACCAGTTAAACAGCGATTTGATTGTCAACAACGATAAGGCAGGAGGGATTGGCTGTTTACGTGGATTGGATCCAGTTGTAGAGAAAATCTGCACAAGTAAAGTTTTACGTAAAATCACAAGCCCCGCTGTCTACAAAGTTATTGGCAACCACTCTATTGACTTTTCTGCAGTGCTCTAATATGTTTTAACGAGAAACTATGACATATTTCTTGATTAAGGAACATCGAATTACCAGACTCGAGGCCATGATAGGAAGCTACAGAATGGACTGTGTGTTCGACCCTGTGGAAGCTTGTCTACAGGCACTAACACCAAAAAATTGTATTATTATATTTTGCGCGAGAGACTTCCAAGTGGCGTCTGCTAATGAATAGCTTACATAAGAATAGTGCTGTGTGGTGTGCTACAGCGTTTTTTAGTTTTTCTACTGGGGCAGTAAAAATATAAAAATGTGGACTGTTGTTCAAGGAAGTCGTAACTGTTAACATAAACTACATTACGTCTGTCTTCAGCTTTAATTATCTAGCTGTAAATTGTGTGGTGGTTGTTAACACAGACGCCAAAAAGGGCGATATATGTCTCATACATAAGGGTTATTTCTAAGGGACAGAAGCATGTTTTTCTTAGTCTAGAGTATCGTTCCCGGCATTACCATCAAATATAGATACTGGTGAAAGAGGGCTGATTCCCATGAATATTATTTCATACGTCTTAAAAAAGGCGCCAATGTATCGAACATATTTAATTAACACCCTATTAAGGAAATTACTGTATTGTTATTCATGTAGATAAAAAAGAAAATTAGAACTGGAAGATGTCTGGAGTATATAGTGACAACAACTGACATAATGTAGGAATGTGTACTGTTATTGAAAAACGAAGAAGCCACTGCAGCTCTATAGGCAAAGTTTGCATATTCAATTGAACACAGTGTATGGAAGAAATTGGATATAAGTGAGGATATAAAATATCAACATTCACTATCAGTACCAACAGTATATGTCTGTACATTGGAGTACTAGTCGAAAATAATGGATTTGAGTACGTTTAATGTGGTTATAAAACATGAATCATCCTCAGGACTGGGTGAAAATGATGGTTGCATTGTGTCTGAATGTGATGGACAGGGTGTGATGCACCTAGCAACAGAACAATCGTTTGTGTAATCTAAGAGTTATCGAGAAGTATATTTTCTGGGCTCTCATTTGCAAACGTTGTAAAGTTAAGGATTTATACTGAAATTCCCCAAGAATGTGGAGAAGGTAAATTGTCACTACACACAGAGGAATATGTGGAGTGTTTTATATGTAGTGTAACGCAAGGAGTAAGAATTAACATCATTGAGTGCTCTAGGCGAGAAGAAATTCAAGAAGGAGCAAAAGTAATTCTTATAAAAAAATGGTTCAAATGGCTCTGAGCACTATGGGACTTAACATCTATGGTCATCAGTCCCCTAGAACTTAGAACTACTTAAACCTAACCAACCTAAGGACATCACACAACACCCAGCCATCACGAGGCAGAGAAAATCCCTGACCCCGCCGGGAATCGAACCCGGGAACGTAATTCTTACAGATTTAAATGACTATGTTTACACGAAAAAATATGTAATGGAATTCGTATTGCGAAAATTACTAGCTGGAGAAAGAACTGAATGATTCAGACTTAGGTTTAAATTACAAGTTTAATTTTAAGCTGAATGTTAGTAAAACTGCAGGAGAAAACATGAAGAATGAGTTGTTTCCTGCGTGTAAATGTGCGATGCGGTGACAAGAGTTATGGGAGAGCGATACACAAATATCTGCAGTAAATAAGAAATGAAAGGGCAGTGCATTGGCAGAGTTCTCATTTGTACTCAGGCGATTAATGTGAAAAGGTATCCGACGTTATTATGACCGCACGATGGAAATTAGCAAACCTCAAACAGGGCTAGTAGTTGGAGTACGTTCTGTTCCAGAAATCTTCGGGAAATGGAGTATTACGAGATCCACAGTGTCAAAAGTGAGCCGGTAACACCAGATTTCAGGCATCACCTCTAACCACAGACAACTCAATGGCTGCCGGCCTTCACGTAACGACAGAGAACAGCGGCGTTTGCGTAGGGTTCTCATTGCTTTCCGACAATCAAAACTGCGTAAAATAACCGCAGAAATCAAAGTGGGATGTACATCAAACGTATCCGATAGGAAAGTGCGGCGAAATTTCGCGTTACATCTCCATCTACAATTATACTCCGCAAGCCACCCAACGGTGTGTGGCGGAGGGCACTTCACGTGCCACTGTCATTACCTCCCATTCCTGTTCCAGTGGCGTATAGTTTGTGGAAAGAACGACTGCCGGAATGCCTCCGTGAGCGCTCGAATCTCTCTAATTTTACATCCGTGATCTCCACGGGAGGTATAAGTAGGGGGAAGGAATATATTCGATACCTCATCCAGAAACGCACCCTCTCGAAACCTGGACAGCATGCTACACCGCGATGCAGAGCGCCTCTCTTGAAGAGTCTGCCACTTGAGTATGCTAAACATCTCCGTAACGCTATCATGCTCACCAAATAACCCTGTGACGAAACGCGCCGCTCTTCTTTGGATCTTCTCTATCTCCTCCGTCAACCCGACATGGTACAGATCCGACTCTGATGAGCAATACTCGAGTATAGGTCGAACCAGTGTTTTCTAAGCCACTTCCTTTGTTGATGGACTACATTTTCCAAGGACTATCCCAATGAATCTCAACCTGGTACCCGCCTTACCAACAATTAATTTTATATGATCATTCCACTTCAAATAGTTCCGCACGCACACTGCCAGATATTTTACAGAAGTATCTGCTACAAGTCCTTGTTCCGCTATCATATAATCATACAATAAAGGATCCTTCTTTCTATGTATTCGCAATACATTACATTTTTCTATGTTAAGGGTCAGTTGCCGCTCCCTGCACCAAGTGCCTATCCGCTGCAGATCTTCCTGCATTTCGCTGCAACTTTCTAATGCTGCAACTTCTCTGTATACTACAGCATCATCCGCGAAAAGCCGCATTGAACTTCCGACACTATCTACTATGTCATTTATATATATTGTGAAAATCAATGGTCCCATGACACTCACCTGTGGCACGCCAGAGGTTACCTGAACGTCTGTAGACGTCTCTCCATTGAGAACAACATGCTGTGTTCTGTTTGCTAAAAACTGTTCAATCCAGTCACAGAGCTGGTTTGATATTCCATAGGCTCTTACTTTTTTTATCAGGCGACAGTGCGGAACTGTATCGAACGCCTTCCGGAAGCCAAGGAAAAGGGCATCTACCTGGGAGCCTGTATCTAATATTTTCTGGTTCTCATGAACAAATAAAGCGAGTTGGGTCTCACACGATCGCTGTTTCCGGAATAGATGTTGATTCCTACTGAGTAGATTCTGCGTTTCAAGAAACGACTGATACGCGAACAAAACCATATTCTAAAATTCTGCAACAGATCTGCTCGACGACTCTTCTTGAAGACTGGGACTACCTGTGCTCTTTTCCAATCATTTGGAACCTTCCGTTCCTCTAGAGACTTGCGGTACACGACTGTTAGAAGGGGGGCAAGTTCTTTCGCGTACTCTGTGTAGAATCGAATTGGTATCCCGTCAGGTCCAGTGGACTTTCCTCTGTTGAGTGATTCCAGTTGCTTCTCTATTCCTTGGGCACTTATTTCGATGTCAGCCATTTTTTCGTTTGTGCGAGGATTTAGAGAAGGAACTGCAGTGCGGTCTTCCTCTGTGAAACAGCTTTGGAAAAGAGTGTTTAGTATTTCAGCTTTACGCGTGTCATCCTCTGTTTCAATGCAATCATCATCCCGGAGTGTCCGGGATGGCAGTAGGGGCTTTGGCAGCAGACGAACGACGCGAGTGCTCTGGTAACAGCACGACATCGTCTGCGAGGCCTCTACTGGGCTTGTGACCGTGAGGTTGGATCCTAGGCAAAACCGTGGCCTGGTTAGACGTGTGCCGATTTCAGTTGGTAAGAGCTGATGGTAGGGTTCGAGCGCACTGCATACCCCATGAAGTCATGGACCGAAGTTATCAACAAGCCACTGTGCAAGTTGGTGGTGGTTCCATAAATGTGTGGGCCAACGGAACCGACCAGTGACTGGAAGTGCCTATGTTTCGTAACTTGGAGACCATTTGTAACCATTCACGGACTTCCTGTTACGGATGACAATGCGCCATGTCACAGGGCTACAGCTCTTCGCCATTGGTTTAAAAACATTGTGGACAATTCGAGCTAATGATTTACCTACCCAGGCATCCCGACACGAATCCCATCGAATATCTATGGCACATACTGCAGAAAATCCAGAACCGGCATGCCATGTCGAGTTGCAGCACTTTGACGGTTGAAAGGAAGTCCGACACGATGTTGTGAGGTATTTCACAACTTTGTCACCTCAGTGTATATGCAAGAATGAAAGAAGTTTTCGTACCAGAATACTTGCTTTCTGATTTGCTACACTTCCAAAAATGTTTCCTTTTTACGATGATCTGTGTCACTTGGATGTTGACATGCAAAGAATATGCAAGTAGATAGATGGAATACCTGTTCATAGAGTCAAGTGAAACTGTTTGATACATTTGGTATGTAATGTGAAACAAACCGTCAATTTGCTTCCACACTCATCAGTGCATTGAAGAGGCAATGAGTAATACATGGCGCTGCACTCATGAACTGTGCGGCTGGTCCCGCCGGAGGTTCGAGTCCTCCCTCGGGCATGGGTGGGTGTGTTTGTCCTTAGGATAATTTAGGTTTACTAGTGTGTAAGCTTAGGGACCGATGACCTTAGCAGTTAAGTCCCATAAAAAAAGTAGTACTTGTTTGTGCTGATTGCAGCTACAAATTGGAAAACTAAATTGCAGAAGTCTGTCGAAACACCTTAGAAAACGCGCATAACGACTATTCCGACGGATATATTGTGTCCCCGAATGCTAATATGGCGGAACATTATTAGAAGACGTTCGGATATTTTTGAGCAGAGAGTGTACGCAAAATACAAACCACAGAACACATAGTGTGTCTATCCTTCTCGAATAACTTTCTGTAATTAAACTGGTAGTCAGCAGGACATTGAACGAAAATAGTTCTGGCACTGTAAGCAACTTTCCGGGAACTGCTTTACCTGGCTGAGCAGGTTAGTGGATGGCGCGACTTCTCATGATAGGGAGGTGCACCTCTGGCCAGTGTGGTTCTAACGTGCTCTGCAACACTCACTGGCTGTGGTATTTACTTTGACTGATTTGCTAACAAAGTCGATATAACCGCCCCTTTTTCCATGGTGCAGCGCGACTGGTTGAGAAACACGAGCCCTAATTGCAGCTAGGGGTTATCAGAGAACTTTCAGCCATGTCTCATGGGTGATCTGTAATGCAATTGTCATTTATGTGCTACGTTTTCGTGCGTGTTTGTGTGTGCGTGTGTTAATGGAATTCCAGCTGTGGTTTTGTGCCCAGTGACAGGAATGGGTTCATATTTACATGGCACCTTTTTCTTATTGTGACTCGGGGTTGTGGTCTGCTCACACAGGCGCTTCAATTTCCAGTCCTGTACTCAAGTGTGTGTATACAGGATATGAGTGCAGATAGGATACGTGAATCCTCAAATGCAATCACGCTGGCAACTCCACCTTACATAAACGTAAAAGACAGTTCTTCTTCGAGGCAACTGGTTGCCATCAGTATATTTGTTTATAACCGCCGGTGAGAGGCAGGCGAAATACCCTGATATTTCCAGAAGAATATAATAACTTCGATCCCAAATAAATCAGGTGTTGAAAGGTTTGAAAATTACCGAACTATCAGTTATTAAGTCACGGCTGCAAAATACTAAGACGAATTATTTACAGACTAATGGAAAAACTGGTAGAAGCTGACCTCGGGGAAGATCAGTTTCGATTCAGTAGTAACTTCGGAACACGCGAGGCAATACTGACCCTAAGACTTAGCTTGCAAGACAGATTAAGGAAAGAAAACCTCCGTTTCTAGCATTGTAGACTTAGAGAAAGCTTTTGACAATGTTAATTGGAATGCTCTCTATCAAATTCTGGAGGTGGCATTTGTAAAATACCGGGAGCTAAAGGCTACTTGCAATTTCCACAGAAACCAGATGGCAGTTATAAGAGTCGAGGGGCATGAAAGGGATATAGTGATTGAGAAAGGACTGAGACCGGGTTGTAGCCAATCCCAGATGTTATTCAATCTGTATATTGAGGAAGCAGTAAATCAAAGAAAAGAAGAACACGGTGTAGGAATTGAAATCTATGGAAAAACAAAAAGAAGTTTGAGGTTTGCCGACGACATTGCAGTTCTGTCAGAGACAGAAAAGAACCTAAAAGAGCACTTCAATGGAATGGACAATGTCTTGAAAGGAGGATATAAGATAAACATCAACTAAAACAAAACGAGGATAATGGAATGTAATCTAATTGCTTCAAATGGCTCTGAGCACTATGGGACTCAACTGCTGAGGTCATTAGTCCCCTAGAACTTAGAACTAGTTAAACCTAACTAACCTAAGGACATCACAAAAATCCATGCCCGAGGCAGGATTCGAACCTGCGACCGGAACGGTCTTACGGTTCCAGACTGCAGCGCCTTTAACCGCACGGCCACCTCTGCCGGCTTGTAATCTAATTAATTGAGGCGATGCTAATGAACTTAGACTAGGAAATGACACACTCAAAGTAGTAGATGCGTTTTGATATTTAGGGAAAAAGATAATTGATAATAATCAAATTAGAGAGGGTATAAAATGTAGACTGGCAATGGCAAGGAAAGCCTTTCTGAAAAAGAGAAATTTATTAATATCGAGGATAGATTTAAGTGTCGGAAAGTCTTTTCTGAGTGGATTTGTATGGAGTGTAGCCGTGTGTGGAAGTGAAACGTGGACGATAAACAGTTTGGACAAGAAGAGAATAGAAGCTTTCGAAATGTGGTGCTACAGAAGAATGCTGAAGATTAGATGGGTAGATCATATAACTAATGAGGAGGTACTGAATAGAATTTGTGAGAGGAGGAATTTGTGGGACAACTTGAGCTGAAGAAGGGCTCGGTTGCTGGGACACATTCTGAGGCATAAAGGGATCACCTTTTAGTATTGGAGGGCAGCGGGGAGGGTAAAAATAGTAAAGGGAGACTAAGAGATGAATACACTAAGCGAATTCAGAAGGATGTAGGTTGCAGTTGTTACTCGGAGATGAAGAAGCTTGCACAGGATAGAGTAGCATGGAAAGTTGCATGAAACCAGTCTCTGATGACCACAACAACCACAGCCGTCAGTATTATAACGGATATGTGCCTAGAGTCTACTAAAGGAGCCCTGCACCTGCACAGTGTGATTATAACGTAGCCTGAGAGTACTTAAAATCTGTTATCCTGCAGGCTGTGTCAGTTTTTCTGACCAAACAGATAACACCTCTTTCACTTTCTCGCCGTTTATTTCAAATTTCTGACAGGGAAGAACTGTTTTGGAGGAAATAATTCCATGGTAGTAATTTTTGGATAGTAAAATACAGAAGAATAGTTGGGAACCAATCAGTATATCAACGGCTCACACTTATTTTTATCTTATTCTAACTGAGATATTGGCTGCTCTCAGCGAAGGGAACTCCATGAAATGCTAGCAGCTATGGCCTAGGAAGCAGGGCTGAGGAATCAGTCTGATGGTAAGTAGGACCAGGTAAATTGTGAGGGTTATCTCCTTGTTTATTTCGACTGATCGGGCAAAATCTTTATTTTTGCGTAATAAATTATTATTACTAGACGATAAACAATGGAGATAAAAATGACAGGTCATAAATTACACTAGTTAATTAGGTAATAGATTATAATAGTGACACGAGTGGTGATAATAAAAGCTACAGTAGATAAGGAGGCTAGGTTATCCGGTTGCCTCGTAGGGAATGGTGTACCTCTAGTTCCGTAGTTCCGTAATGGGGAATGGGTTCAAATGGTTCAAATGGCTCTGAGCACTATGGGACTCAACTGCTGTGGTCATAAGTCCCCTAGAACTTAGAACTACTTAAACCTAACTAACCTAAGGACAGCACACAACACCCAGCCATCACGAGGCAGAGAAAATCCCTGACCCCGCCGGGAATCGAACCCGGGAACCCGGGCGTGGGAAGCGAGAACGCTACCGCACGACCACGAGATGCGGGCAATGGGGAATGGGAAGGGGAATATTTGGGAGGGGGAAAAGAGGAAGACATTGACGTTGGAGACAGGGAGGACATTGACCTACTACCCTATTCATAAGCAAAACAATTATATGTCCATAGACGTCCACTGCTCAAGAGTTCCCTTTCCTTCTACTACTTTATGATGAGTAAATTGTGCACATTCTCTTCTTCCAAGATGACGAAACTCATATTCATATAACTGTATTAATACGTTACTCACGTGACTCACACTCAAGCACCACTTAACCCCCACTCACCACTGACCTGCCAATTAAAATTCCCGATCTGAGTTCTAGAAAATGTCTGGGGCTATCTGAGCAAGGGATCCATAGTAGCAATAAACTGTTAGGTTGCTCTACAGGATCTAGTCGTAAAAACGAGGGGTTTAGCTCAACGTGGCCTTACTCAAGAAACTTGTATAATGTTTACTTCGCCGCATGTAAGCTAGTAATAAGGCTAGTGGAAGTATTACATGGTACTTGAATGACCATTCCTGAGGGTACTTAATATTTGGTCCAGTGTGCATATTTTTGCAGCCAGTGTGTATCTGATTAGGCAGTCACGCGTGCACTCATTGTATGGCGGTGAGCTACTGAAATAGTTACTCTGTGTCACTAATTTTACTACCTTCTTGAAGGTCAGATGCTATGGGGTTTAATAATCCTTTTTTAAAATCAATAAATACCGAGAACCCCTGTACATTTCAGTTCAGACCAAACATTTGTAGATACCCACATTTACCATCATGAGAAAGAAACGAAAGAAACATCAGGACATATCCTTTAACGTGAAAAATCTCGAATAGTTCTACCTTAACAATAAATATACCACATGTGTTGAAGCAAAAGTATTTCACAGGATGTTCGCCGTAGTATATTAGTAACATTGTTATAAAATGCTACGTTTCAAATCCCGTAAGTGGAATGATAAACTGATTCTTATTGCTTTTCATGTCTGTTAACAGATTCAACTAAGTACTCCTGCAACACTTATATGTCACAAAATCACAAGCATTTTTTCATTTTTCTGACTATACTATGACTATACGTTGCACGTAGTAAAATTCACTGTTGAAAACTATCAACTCTGTGCCTTTCTAACACGGCAAACTGGAACACAGTAAGTAATGCATCAGAAATCGCTAAAAGGAATCGTTCGTTTCAAAATTTTAGAGCAGTATTATAATTCAGTTACAGTTACAATTTTTCTGCGAGATGGTAACATTCAGTATACCGTTGTCATAGGAGAAATGGAACTCAAATGAAACGTAGAACTCAGTGTGTCGTCATGGTAACTGAACTGTAAAATTTCCTTCGCAGCAGGCAGAAAAGCATACTGAATCATTGATACAGGAGTGAATGAACTGAGAAGCGAAAAATTATGATGGAAACAGAAAGAGGGACGGCGATGAAATGTTCGCTCTTTCCTTTTTTTCTTTTTTTCGCAAATTCCATTAAAAGAGATCCTTTAAGGATGTACAACCTGCTTTAATGAATATAAATTCGGCGACCTTCGATGATCCTCTTATTCGTTCGATTACCCTTTGAGGCCCTTAGACTTCGGTGATTAAAAGTTTCCGTGTTATAAGAGGCACGGTAAGCCGGAACATCTGAGGCGAATTGGCTCACGCTTCCGTAAATTTGTAAGGGAGACTGAGCTTATGTCTCTAAAACGGCATCACGCTTTATTCACCGAGAAGTATTCTGTGCTCCAAGCGGAGAAGAACTCAATCACGTTGCCATAAAAAATATTTCACTATTAACTACCATTCTCGAAACGTTGCCCTCTTCGCATACAATAAAAGAAAAAAAGTCACAATATAGTTTTTTACCATTTTTAGAGGCTACTCTCTCGTGTACGTGCAAGAATATTTTTGGACATGAATGGCTTCAAATTATATATCCGTAGGTAGTTACATGTAAATATGTCCTTCGAAAGATATTGCGTAACGCTACTTCTTACTCTACTTTTTATTTTGTTCTCACAGGAGTTAACAGTTAGCACGTGACAGCATCTCTTCGGCATCTCAGAAGAGCTTCACGTTAACTGTACGATGAAGACAATATAAGAAGTTCACTGTCTTTCTCCAAGATCAGTTTTTTAAACATCTCTAGCCCATCTCTAGAACAACTTTTATGGTTCGTGTGGTGATTAGAGACTGATCTACTTCCATGAGTAATTACATAACGCCCAGATCTATGTATGCTATGCTCTACAATCTGAATGTCCATGCTGTTGCGTACTGAAAAACGCGATTTGAACAAAAATAATTAAAGAAGTCGTCACAGGAGACATAATCTTACGGAAGTATGCGCAACGATAAATGTATTTTCTTTGTAACTAATCATCTGTTTGCAGCCAGACGGGATGCATGTAAAAGTTTTCTCGATACTGTACATACTGAACTTGAACTCCAAAGGATTGATCACTGAAGTGCTTCGTCAGAGCAGTACGATCATGATATATTCCAAAAGCAATATCTACACATCCTACTGAAAATCTGGATATCTCACTTCCGTATACTATGCACAATACACTGAAGCGCCAAAGAAACTGGTGCAAGCATGCGTATTCAAATACAGGGGTATGTAAACAGGTAGAATACAGCACTGCAGTCAGCAAAGTCTATATAAGACAAGTGTCCGGGGCAGTTATTATATCGGTTACTGCAGTTACAATGGCATACTATCGAGATTTAAGCGAATTTGAGTGTGGTGTTATAGTCGGCGCACGAGCAACGGGAAAAAGTATCTCTGAGGTAGCGACGAAGTGGCGATATTCCCTCACGACCATTTCACGAGTGTACCGTGAATATCAGGAATCCGGTAAAACATCAAATCTCCGACATCGCTGCAGCCAGGAAAAAAATTATGCAAGAACGGGACCAACGACGACAGAAGAGAATCGTTCAACGTGACAAAAGTCCATCCCTTCTACAAATTGCTCCAGATTTCAATTCTGGGACATCAACAAGCGTCAGCGCGTGAACCAGTCAACGAAACATCAGCTTTCGTAGCCGAAGACTCACTCGTGTACCCTTGACGATTGGACGGCACAAAGCTCTACGCCTCGCCATGGCCGGTAAACACCGGTATTGGACTGTTGATGGCTAGAAACACGTTCCCTGGTTGCAGGAGTCTCGTTCCCAATTGTATCTATCGGATGGACTTGTAAGGGTATGGAGACAACCTCATGTATCCATGGACCCTGCATATCAGCACAGGACTGTTCAAGCTGGTTGAGGCTCTGTGATGGTGTGGGGCGAGTATAGTTTAAGTGTTATGGGACCGCCGATAAGTCTAGATACGGCTCTGACACGTGACACGTACGTAAGCATCCTGTCTGATCACCTGCATCGATTCATGTTCACTGCGCTTTCCGACGGCTAGGGTAATTTCAGTAGGACAATGCGACAGCCCACACGTCCCGAATGCTATAGAGTGCCTCCAGGAACACTCCCTGTCCACCAAACTCCCCAGACATAAACATTATGAAGCATGCTGTTCGTACTCTTATGAATTTATGGACAGCTGTGCAGGATTCATGGTGCCAATTCCGTCCAGCGCTACTTCAGTCATTACTCGAGTCCATTTCACCCCGTACTGCGGCACTTCTGCGTGATCGCTGGGGCACTACACGTTATTAGGCAGATATAACTGTTTCTTTGTAACTTCAGTGTATATCACTATTACATAACCACACTTCTTAGTCTCCCTCAACAATCTACAATTCGGAATACCGTCAAAATATTTAACTTAATGACGCTTTAGGGCCACTTGTTCAAAGAGCGGGATATTTACTATTAATGAAGTGAAATAACTTTGTATGTGAGCCGAGGCGACATATTTTATTTCGATTGGGTCTTGCCCGGCTCCAATGGTTCGAATTCGCTATCGATTTACTATTTGTCCAGTATGCATCTTTGGTCGAAGCCGGCTTAGGAGAAAGTGCTGGCTGTGTGACGTTTCTTGATGGGAAGGCAGCTGGTCGCAAACAGCTGAGTTGCACGGTTAGAGCCGAGGTGTTTGCGACATCGGGTTTCTCTGTGCGAGCTGAGTTGGGCTGTTTGAGCCAAGCTGGTCTGCGAAAGCCGCATCCGTCCGGCCTAGGAAATTGGTTGTTGGACGAGTGGTGTGTGGGGCGCGTTGGTCCGTTGATGGGGTCTGCCTTCGTCGCGTCCACCAGCTAGTGCAGGCCTCCGGCTGTGGAAAGGGGCAATGTTGTGGCCGTCCGATCGTTGGTTATTGAAACCCCAAGTCATCGGCTTGTATGGACTGCCACTTAACGTTGCTTGCAGCGTCGTTCGTCTGCTTCATCCCGGACGGATCTGCCGGATACGCCATCCGACTGTTAGTTTAAACATTACCATCTCATAGCACCTCTTGCATCGATGCAACGCCGGCACCTTACACAAGGTGATTATTAAGTGTAAACTTCGTTTGACTGCAGTAGTCTCATAAGAGTACCTAGCAGTCATATTTCTCCATACTGTGGCCTTGAGATTTAAATTGCAAATTTCACCTAAACGTTTACTCTTTTCTTATTAATATTGTCAAAAGCATTTTATATCGCTCTAACTATGGCCTTAAGATTTACACTGAAAATTTCACCTGAACTTTTCTTATTATTATTAAACACTTCTTAAATTTTCTTCAAAATGTGGCCTTAAGATTTAAATTGCAAGTCAGCCTCATTATGCCAACGGCCTTCTCAAAGAGGGCGGAGGAGCGGATACAGGTTCAGGGCACTCTCTTGTCCTAGGGGTGGGAAATTGCCCCTAAAGACGGAAGAATCAGCAATGATCAACGACATGAGGATTCAGAAGGTAATGGAAACCACTGCATTAAAGACACGTAACGTGTATCCACAGGACATGTGGCCTGTAATGGAAGAAGTGTCATGATGATCTCTCCATTGGCAAAAGATTCCGGAATAGTCCCCCATTCGGATCTCCGGGGGGGGGGGGGGGGGGGGCGGCTGCCAAGAGGGAGGTTATCCATGAGAAAAAGATTGAATAAGCAGCGAAAGGATAACGTCCTACGAGTCGGGGCGTGGAATGTCAGAAGCTTGAACGTAGTAGGGATACTAGAAAATCTGAAATGGGAAATGCAAAGGCTCAATCTAGATGTAGTAGGGGTCAGTGAAGTGAAGTGGAAAGAAGACAAGGATTTCTGGTCAGATGAGTATCGGGTAATATCAACAGCAGCAGAAAATGGTATAACATGTGTAGGATTCGTTATGAATAGGAAGGTAGGGCAGAGGGTGTGTTACTGTGAACAGTTCAGTGACCGGGTTGTTCTAATCAGAATCGACAGCAGACCAACACCGACAACGATAGTTCAGGTATACATGCCGACGTCGCAAGCTGAAGATGAACAGATAGAGAAAGTGTATGAGGATATTGAAAGGGTAATGCAGTATGTAAAGGGGGACGAAAATCTAATAGTCATGGGCGACTGGAATGCAGTTGTAGGGGAAGGAGTAGAAGAAAAGGTTACAGGAGAATAGGGGCTTGGGACAAGGAATGAAAGAGGAGAAAGACTAATTGAGTTCTGTAACAAGTTTCAGCTAGTAATAACGAATACCCTGTTCAAGAATCACAAGAGGAGGAGGTATACTTGGTAAAGGCCGGGAGATACGGGAAGATTTGAACTAGATTACATCAAGGTCAGACAGAGATTCCGAAATCTGATACTGGATTGTAAGGCGTAACCAGGAGCAGATATAGACTCAGATCACAATATAGTAGTGATGAAGAGTAGGCTGAAGTTCAAGACATTAGTCAGGAAGAATCAATACGCAAAGAAGTGGGATACGGAAGTACTAAGGAATGACGAGATACGTTTGAAGTTCTCTAACGCTATAGATACAGCAGTAAGGAGTAGCGCAGTAGGCAGTACAGTTGAAGAGGAATGGACATCTCTAAAAAGGGCCATCACAGAAGTAGGGAAGGAAAACATAGGTATATGAAAGGTAGCTGCGAAGAAACCATGGGTAACAGAAGAAATACTTCAGTTGATTGATGAAAGGAGGAAGTACAAACATGTTTCGGGAAAATAAGGAATACAGAAATACAAATTTCTGGGGAACGAAATAAATAGGAAATGCAGGGAAGCTAAGACGAAATGGCTGCAGGAAAAATGTGAAGACATCGAAAAAGAAATGATTGTCGGAAGGACAGACTCAGCATACAGGAAAGTCAAAACAACCTTTGGTGACATTAAAAGCAACGGTGGTAACATTAAGAGTGCAACGGGAATTCCACTGTTAAATGCAGAGGAGAGAGCAGATAGGTGGAAAGAATACACTGAAAGCCTCTATGAGGGTGAAGATTTGTCTGATGTGATAGAAGAAGAAACAGGAGCCGATTTAGAAGAGATAGGGGATCCAGTATTAGAATCGGAATTTAAAAGAGCTTTGGAGGACTTAAGATCAAATAAGGCAGAAGGGATACATAACATTTCATCAGAATTTCTATAATCATTGGGGGAAGTGGCAACAAAACGACTATTCACGTTGGTGTGTAGAATATATGAGTCTGGCGACATACCATCTGACTTTCGGAAGAGCATCATCCACACAATTCCGAAGACGGCAAGAGCTGACAAGTGCGAGAATTATCGCACAGTCAGCTTAACAGCTCATGCATCGAAGCTGCTTGCAAGAATAATATACAGAAGAATGGAAAAGAAAATTGAGAATGCGGTAGGTGACGATCAGTTTGGCTTTAGGAAAAGGGACGAGAGAGGCAATTCTGACGTTACGGCTAATAATGGAAGCAAGGCTAAAGAAAAATTAAGACACTTTCATAGGATTTGTCGACCTGGAAAAAGCGATCGACAATATAAAATGGTGCAAGCTGTTCGAGATTCTGAAAAAATTAGGGGTAAGCTATAGGGAGAGACGGGTCATATACAATATGTACAACAACCTAGAGGGAATAATAAGAGTGGACGATCAAGAACGAAGTGCTCGTATTAAGAAGGGTGGAAGACAAGGCTGTAGCCTTTCGCCCCTACTCTTCAATCTGTACATCGAGGAAGCAATGATGGAAATAAAAGAAAGGTTCAGGAGTGGAATTAAAATACAAGGTGAAAGGATATCAATGATACGATTCGCTGATGACGTTGCTATCCTGACTGAAAGTGAAGAAGAACTAAATGATCTGCTGAGCGGAATGAACAGTCTAATGAGTACACAGTATGGTTTGAGAGTAAATCGGAGAAAGACGAAGGTAATGAGAAGTAGTAGAAATCAGAACAGCGAGAAACTTAACATCAGGATTGATGGTCACGAAGTCAATGAAGTTTAGGAATTCTGCTAAGTAGGCAGTAAAGTAACCAATGACGGACGGAGCAAGGAGGACATCAAAACCTCACTCGCTATGGCAAAAAAGGCATTTCTGGCCAAGAGAAGTCTAGTAATATCAAATACCGGCCATAATTTGAGGAAGAAATTTCTGAGGATGTACGTCTGGAGTACAGCATTGTATGGTAGTGAAACATGGACTGTGGGAAAACCGGAACATAAGAGAATCGAAGTATTTGAGATGTGGTGCTATAGACGAATGTTGAAAATTAGGTGGACTGACAAGGTAAGGAATGAGGAGGTTCTATGCAGAATCGGAGAGGAAAGGAATATGTGGAAAACACTGATAAGGACAAGGGACAGGATGATAGGACATCTGCTAAGACATGAGGGAATGAATTCCATGGTACTAGAGGGAGCTGTAGAGGGCAAAAACTGTAGAGGAAGACCGAGATTGAAATACGCCAAGCAAATAATTGAGGACGTAGGTTGCAAGTGCTACTCTGAGAAGAAGAGGTCAGCACAGGAAAGGAATTCGTGGCGGGCGGCATCAACCCTGTCAGTAGACTGACGAAAAAAAAAAAATCTGTGATTTCAGGTTAAACTTTAACTTACCAATAAATTATTAGCATGAAATAATAACCAGTTGATTTGTCGGCCCGGTCTTCCCCGTTTTCCGTAACTCCCCTTTGACCGGTTCAATATGACTGAATTATTTGATTATTCCCACGCTTACTTAGCATTTTTGATACCGAGAGAAAATTATTAACAAGAATGCTGACTGCCAGCGGACAAATGCTACTGCTGTGGAACAAAGAAGGCGAACATGCTAGTGTTTAAAAAAACTCTGCCTAAAACGTAGGATACCAGCTGCCTCTCTCTACCTCCCTCGACAACTTAAAAAATTTTCGAACAAATTTTGCTATCCAAACATATTCGGCTCACTTTAACAAACAACTCACCTCTCACTCCCGAAAGTTCCCCCAACTGTGACTCTGACACCCACCAGTCCATTTCTGTAAGTCACTGATACCCACCCTCTCCCAGCTGTTTGTCACACGCACATTTAGCGCAACACGTTGTCGTTATCTCTTAGTGTCCCTCGGTCACTGTATCCTGTCTCACAGTCACAGTCTCTTTCGTTCTGTCTTCTTCGTTCTGTGTCTTCCCGCTGTCATTCTCTCCCTCCTACTGTTTCTGTTCCTGCTAATGTCTCATTCATTCTTTCCCACTGCTATTGTCTACTCTCATCAGCACTAGCCCTCTCTTCCTCGTTCCCGCAGACTGTTTCTCGTTATCACTGGCTATCATCCACTAAAACGTTCTGTTTATTCTTCGCCCTTTGGCACTGCCTCCTTCTCTATTTTTCAAACATTTTTCTTCCATTGTCAATTATGTTCCACTGCCATGTCCATCCTATTCCCTCACATTGCGATTGTCTGTTTCGCTCTTTCTATACCACAACCACAGTCAACTGTCTTGCAGTACTGATTAATTTTCCATCTGTTTCGCACTGCCATTACCTCCTTCTGTCTCAGCATAAGAAGGCACTAATATGTTGGGAAAATTTTTAAATGGCTTAGGATGGCAGTAAGAGGCAGCTGGCACCCCACTTTCCAGTCGGACTCTTTTTAAACAGGAGAATATTTGGTTTTTGGTGCTGTGGCAGGAGCACATTTCTGCCGGCTGCACTCCTTTCCCTGCTACTACAGCCGGCCGCGGTGGCCGAGCGGTTCTAGGCGCTACAGTCTGGAACCGATTGACTGCTAAGGTAGCAGGTTCGAATCCTGCCTCGGGCATGGATGTATGTGATATCCTTAGGTTAGTTAGGTTTAAGTAGTTCTAAGTTCTAGGGGACTGATGACCTCAGCAGTTTAAGTCCCATAGTGCTCAGAGCCATTTTTCGAACCTGCTACTACAGGGCATGTCATTGAAATGAAAATAACTTTATGGCTCAGCTAAATTTTTAAAAGTGACTTACGTGACATTGAAATAACGCAGAACTAATTGCACACCTCAGACCAGATTTTACTTCAATAAAAATTCTTCATGTGCTTCGGTACTACAACTTAGGGTTCCCAGAACGCTTTTGATGATTACGGCTACGCTTTACACATACTGATCCGTGCTACGTCACTTTATAAATTACGATTTTTGCCCCTCTCCGAATTATAATTTATTATTGTACCGACACAAGTGGGATAACTATGAACCTTAGTAACTCGGTAACGGATAATGCTATTAACAAAATTTTAGGGCTATTCAAGATCTGGTTCTAAGGGACACATCGTAAAAACTTCAGCCATTTGCTGTGCACTGCTGTCTTGAAAAACGCGGCTCGGTTTTGATACCCAAAACCCACGTTTTTGCGGTGTTCCTCGATAACGGATACAGATTTTAGAAAACTTCTAGATAACTTCCGAGAGAAAATACCGTTAAAATTTGAGCTGATTGCTGCTGTTAATTATTCAGATATTTGCTGCTGACGGCGAAAACAATGCGTAAAACATTTTTTTCGGCTTTTCTCAGGAATAGCGCACCATAGACCACATGTAACGAAAAATATACCAACCGAATTGCTCCATTTGCCAAATCTGGAGGAAGTGTGTAATATTCAAGCTTTAACCCGGTACTGTAGGACAGTTAGAGAAAGAGGATCCTTCTGATGGGTATAAAAATAGGCCATAGCCCAAGGGCTATGTAAAACACTTGACCCCACCTTTCAATCAGCAGCAGACCCCAGCTATGTTACCGAAAAAAAAAACCGTTTTTATGTGCAGAGTTTCGGAAATTATTAGTAGCACATGCTGTCGTATGCGTCACATTCACGTTGATAACAAAAAAGCCACCTGAATTCTAAGTGCACGTAATGTGAATTTAAGTTCTAATAATAAACCATGAAATTTCTTATACTCTAGACACGTATTTCCGTAAGTCAGTGAACAACTAACAATGCAGGAGGCGATGATATGTTTCTATGCATAAAACGATGAATTAAATAGATACTAATCGGTCCCTTAGATCACCTTCCAGCATACTAAAAACGAACGACCTGTGAACCTCAAGCGACTGTACGCCGATGAATACCATTTTGCGTTACAACCCACTGCATGTTCTGTCCGTGGAATGATATGAATATTATTATTATCCTATGCATCAATTACAGTAATACACATTTAGCAACGCAAAGAAAGATATATATATATATATATATATATATATATATATATATATATATATATATATATAAATGAACATGCGAAATTATATATAGTCCACAAGTTTTAAAACGGCTCAGACTACACGCGATCCAGCAGAATGCCTCGTGGGATGCTTGATGGAGCTTCTCAATGCTACCAGGAAAGCTTCTGGTAGGACAGTCATTCACAATGTGGCTCATTGTTTGGGTGTCACCACAGTCACACACACTGTCACTTGAAAAGCCCCACTTGTGCATGCTGTATCTGCACCTGCCCTCTTCAGTCGAATATCTGTTTAACTGCACCCACACCTCCCTTGGTTGGTGGAAGTATGGAGCTGGAACTGTTGGATTGTTTACAAGTTCGTGGTTTCGGGTTCTTGTAGCTTGCCACTCACGTTTCCACTCTGCGTACTGGTCGAATCCTGTGGATAGCAATTGGACTCCCATTTCATATGCTGGTGTTCTAGATTTGAGGCGTTTCCTGGAAGTGATAGTAAATCGTCATGAAGAAGGATAGATTTGTTTTCAGAAACTTGCTGACAGAGGTTGTAAAGAGCAGCCTTTCGACGGAGGTTTGGTGGAAAGATGTTTGAAAGCACTGGTAGCCAGTAAGCAGGTGTAGACCAGACTGTACCACTAATTACTTTCATAGCTGAGTTCAGTTGGACGTCTACTTTCGGTACGTGGGTGCTTCGGGGCCAAACTGGTGCACAGTATTCTGCTACAGAGTATACCAGTGCAAGGAATTCTCCTCGCAGAGCTGATGTGGTTGCTCCCCATGTACTGCCTGCCAGCTTTCTCGCAAGGTTCACTCGTGTTTGTATATTCTTGGCCGAGTTGGAAAGGTGTTTTTTGTATGCTAAAGTTCTGTCCAGAGTGACTCCCAGGTCTTTTGGACTTTTATTGTATCTGATTGTGCCAACAGAGCGGAACTGTGGACTGATCTTTGCTGATGAAAGGCGATTAGAGAGGGGGAATAGGCTTACCTCGGTTTTAAAAACATTTGGTCTCATCCGCCATGTCTCAAAATACTCATAAAGTTTAGTACGGCTGTTTGTTAGGTGTTCTTCACATTCAGAAAGGTCTTCACTCTCATATGAAATTGCCAGGTCATCTGCGTATTGAAATTTTCGGCAGGTCAAATTCGGCAGGTCAGCTGTGTAGAGGTTGAATAACACTGGAGCAAAAACAGAGCCCTGAGGTAATCCGTTATTGAGTACATGCCATCTGATTTTCTCTTCTCCTTTATGTAATTTAAACCACCTATTGCTTAACATGTTGCTCAAGAGGTTGCCTAGAGTTTTGCAAGGTATTGCTCTCAAAACTTACAATAATAGGCCCTCGCACCTCACCGTGTCATAAGCTGCTGACAGGTCAATGAACACTACTCCACTTTTAAGTTTCTTTTGGAATCCAGCTTCTATGTGAGTAGTCAAGGAGAGCACTTGTTCACTGCAGCTTCTATGAAGTCTGAATACAGCTTCCTCAGGTGGTATCATAAGATTAATTTGATCTTGGATTCGGCTTAGAATCATTCTTTCCAATAGCTTGTAAGCTCAGCTAATTAGAGATATTGGGCGGAAGTGTTCTACAGCTGTTCTTTCCCTGGCTTTTTGATAGCGATAATTTTTGCTCTTTTAAATTTTTTCGGTAATGTTGCTCTACGAAGAATTTCGTTAAAAAACCAAACTAGCCAATTTCGTGTTACCAGTCCACTGTGCACCAAAAATTCAGAGTAAAGCCCATCTGCACCTGCAGCATTTCTACACTTCTTATCCTTAAGAGCTGTCTCCAGTTCAGTGATTGTAAATGGAGAAGAGAATTCCGGGTTATGTTGTAGTGATTTCTTGACGTCCGTAAGCTCTCTATTTACTTGCCGAAGATTTGCTTTATCTGTTGGGACCATGGAAACTCTCACTAAGTGACTAGCGATTGAGCCGCATGAGACCTCTCTGTTGTGGGAGGGGTCTTCTCCAAGTTTCTGAATCAGCGTCAGCTACTGGAGTGGGTGAAATCGAGCTCCCTTGTTTCTTTATGCCATTTTTCTCTCCTTTGTTCATTCAATGAATTCATAAGGTTCGTAACTGTTTCTTGGTCTCCTCTTTCCTTGAATTGGTTAAACAGCTGGATGATATCTTCATTCCAGTCAGGAATGTATTCTTTACGGTATCCTCTGGGTATGGTCTTTTTGGCAGCAGATATTACGATCTTTAAAAACTTTTAGTATGATTTTCGAAGTGCAGGGACCTGTGTTATTAACTCGTCCAACAATTTAGAAAATTTATCCCAATCTGCTTTTTGAAAATTCCAGCGGGATACAGGAACAGATCGCACTGGTGGAATGTGTAGCCCGAAGGAGATGAGAATAAGGCGATGTTGGCTTCTGGGAAAGTCATGCAGGACCTTTCTGATTATAGTTCCGGTACTACTCTCCGAAGGGTCCACAGTTAACAGGCAGAGGTCAAGTAAGCTCTCTGTACCCCATCTTCCAGACCTGAATCTGCCTTTTCCCTTTGCATCATAATGGAGCTTAAGTTATTTGCTTCCATCCAGTCTGCCAAGCTTCTACCATTTTCATGAAAAAATGGTTCAAATGGCTCTGAGCACTATGGGACTCAACTGCTGAGGTCATGAGTCCCCTAGAACTTAGAGCTAGTTAAACCTAACTAACCTAAGGACATCACAAACATCCATGCCCGAGGCAGGATTCGAACCTGCGACCGTAGCGGTCTTGCGGTTGCAGACTGCAGCGCCTTTAACCGCACGGCCACTTCGGCCGGCTCCATTTTCATCCTCTTCGGCATAGCCCCACCCGTAACTATGACAAAATCGCCTACATATATTGCAGGATGTTCTAGCACTGGGAGTTGTTTGCGCCAAGTGCTATTCGGTGGTTTCTAGATATATGCTATTTTTTATATTACCGATCTAAATCAGCGCTACCATCACGTTTCCTATGTCTGATTTCTCTTCTAGAATAACTAAGACATCCTTTAAGTTGTTGTGGACAAAGCTGGCAACTCCATTTTGAGGGTGGTTAATTCGGGACACTAATTTATAGCCTGGAATGCGCCCTCGCTTCCACAGAGCGTTGTCATCTTCAGTATGAGTCTCTTGCAGCGCTATGACGTCCGCCCTATTCTCTCTCAAAATTTTAGATAGTATTTCGCCCTTATTTCTGGACAGCCCTCAACATTCAGTTATCAAATTCTGAGCACGTTTCCAGGTTGGCTCTGAACAGTGCCGTTTCTATAGGGTTTCATATTATTGTTAATTTCGTAATCGCCGTTGGAACTATCTTTAACTCGCCGTCTGCGAGAGTTAGCCTAATTGGAAAGGACCAGTTAGGTGCCCAGGGAGCACCGGCAGTGATCAAGGCACATGAAGATGCATTCGAAGGCGAAAAAAGTGACTGCTCACGTGGATGTCTCTCGCTTGCTCCCCATTTGAATATTTGTATCACACGACTGAAATGACTTTAAAATTGTCTGTTAATCACCATGGAAAAATAATTTGATGACTCTCAACCAATATCTCCAAAAATGGCGACCTTCAAACAGCCTCGCATCGACTCCATAACACAGTGTGCAACGGTCATTAAAATCCACTCGATGTTGTAGCCCAGACAACCATCTATGTTTCCCATTTGCTGAATTCCCCTGCATTACACCAAACAATCTGTAAGAGCTTGCTCGACTAATCGAAGCTGACTGTAGGATTGCATTCTGTGTATTGCGAAGATTATCTCCTGGTTTTAGAAAGTAAAGTTTGGGGGCAAAAATGAAACTTCAGTTCAACAAGTAACTTTCAATCTCAAATATTCGTTCTACATCTCCATGACTACTCTACAATCCACATTTAAGTGCTTGGCGGGGGGTTCATCGAACCACACTCATAATATCTCCCTACCATTCCACTCTCGAACAGCACGCGGGAAAAACGAACACCTAAACCTTTCTGTTGGAGCTCTGATTTCTCTTATTTTATTTTGATGATCATTCCTACCTATGCAGGTTGGGCTCAACAAAATATTTTCGCATTCGGAAGAGAAAGTTCGTAAATAGATCTCGCCGCGACGAAAAACGTCTTTGCTTTAATGACTTCCATCCCAACTCGCGTATCATATCTGCCACACTCTCCCCCGTCTTACGTGATAATACGAAACGAGCTGCCCTTTTTTGCACCCTTTCGATGTCCTCCGTCAATCCCATCAGGTAAGGATCCCACACCGCGCAGCAATATTCTAACAGAGGACGAACGAGTGTAGTGTAAGCTGTCTCTTTAGTGGACTTGTTGCATCTTCTAAGTGTCCTGCCAAAGAAACGCAACCTTTGGCTCGCCTCCCCCACAATTTTATCTATGTGGTCTTTCCAACTGAAGTTGTTCGTAATTTTAACACCCAGGTACTTAGTTGAATTGACAGCCTTGAGAATTGTACTATTTATCGAGTAATCGAATTCCAACGGATTTCTTTTGGAACTCATGTGGATCACCTCACACTTTTCGTTATTTAGCGTCAACTGCCACCTGCCACACCATACAGCAATCTTTTCTAAATCGCTTTGCAACTGATACTGGTCTTCGGATGACCTTACTAGACGGTAAATTACAGCATCATCTGCGAACAACCTAAAAGAACTGCTCAGATTGTCACCCAGGTCATTTATATAGATCAGGAACAGCAGAGGTCCCAGGACGCTTCCCTGGGGAACACCTGATATCACTTCAGTTATACTCGATGATTTGCCGTCTATTACTACGAACTGCGACCTTCCTGACAGGAAATCACGAATCCAGTCGCACAACTGAGACGATACCCCATAGGCCCGCTGCTTGATTAGAAGTCGCTTGTGAGGAACGGTGTCAAAAGCTTTCGGGAAATCTAGAAATACGGAATCAACTTGAGATCCCCTGTCGATAGCGGCCATTACTTCGTGCGAATAAAGAGCTAGCTGCGTGGCACAAGAATGATGTTTTCTGAAACCATGCTGATTACGTATCAATAGATCGTTCCCTTCGAGGTGATTCATAATGTTTGAATACAGTATATGCTCCAAAACCCTACTGCAAACCGACGTCTGTAGTTAGATGGATTACTCCAACTACCCTTCTTAAACACTGGTGCGACCTGCGCAATTTTCCAATCTGTAGGTACAGATCTATCGGTGAGCGAGTGGTTGTATATGACTGCTAAGTAGGGAGCTATTGTATCAGCGTAATCTGAAAGGAACCTAATCGGTATACAATCTGGACCTGAAGACCTACCGGTATCAAGCGATTAGAGTTGCTTCGCTACCCTTAAGGTATCTACTTCTAAGAAACTCATGCCAGCAGCTGTTCGTGTTTCAAATTCTGGAATATTCCATTTCTTCCCTGGTGAAGGAATTTCGGAAAACTGCGTTCAATAACTGCGCCTTACCGGCACAGTCGTCGGTAACAGTACCATCGGCACTGCGCAGCGAAGATATTGACTGCCTCTTGCAGCTTTTGTACTTCACATACGACCAGAATTTCTTCTGATTTTCTACCAAATTTCGAGACAATATTTCGTTAGTTGTGTATGAAGTGGCCAGTTTCTTCAGTCTCGATCTTTAGTCTGATTTGGTAATATTCATAAATTATGCAGATTTTTGTTTGCTGTTGCTTTAACTTGAATTTACGAACTTGTATTTTATGCCCTGATAGGCTCTAGCTCAGTGGTTCCAGCATTTGTGTAACTACCCCCTGATAGAAAAATGGAATTTTCCGAGAGATAAAAACGTAAGGGTTCTTTCTAAACATCGTTAGCATTATCACTATTGCATGAAACTGCAATACTGATTATAAAAGTTGCTATTCTTGTCAGTTACTAGAATTAAAGTGTGACGCAATTTGGTAGAGGTTACTGAGATCTTAGTGGACGCCCCAGAATACGACAACTTAACGGGCTGGAGAAAGTTGTAGGCTGCTTACGGAAAGGCATTTGCTGCTTCACAACAGTTGGTAATCCTTTCTCCTACACGATATACTTAGAACATCAACAACACAAATCAATAATAACTGTTTGAGATTCATTTCAGGGCCACAAACCAGAAAGTCCAAATTTACAATTAGGTAGCCCTGACGGAACAGGATATTGAAGACAAGTTAACACATGTTACATAAGGCGGTTTAAATAACCCTTTAAGCAGTTGCAATATCTTTTTTCAAAGGACAAGTAATGCCTCTTTATAACAACAACTTCAAAACATAAAAATTTCAACAAGGAAAATGTGACTTCTCTGCAATTACAGAAAGAGCATTACCATAATGACTTGAGAACCACTCATTACATAGTAAATTTCAGACAAGGAAAGCGGCCCGTATTTAGAAAAATATTACGCTTTCAGGATTACGATTAAAATAACTTTGATTTTGGCAGTAGCAAATTAGAAACCGAAGGATAATACCCTTTTTTTTCAATTTACAGGTTCAGCATTTCACAAAACTAGAGCAACTTTTCAGCAAGGTAAAAGGTAACAGAGCCCAAACTGTTACAAGTTCAGCATTTGACATTCTGAAGACCCTCAGACACTAGCACCTTCTCAAACAGAAACGGTAACAAAATTTTTAAGATGTACATTTACAGTATTTCACCACTCTGTAGAGTCTTTTTGCCATAAGCACCTTTTCAGACAGGAAAGGCAACATTAATTTATATACACATTCAATTATATCATCGATAAAGGGAGTGCACACAGAAACCGAATTTAGTAGCTCGAATACGCAGTGACAGAGAACAGCCGGCAAACTAGCCTAAAGGGAGAAAGTTCAGTACCGGAGTACATGTACCAAAACCCATGAACGTAAGTATCTTACTCGAAAACATGGTAGGACGATGTGTTACCAAAGAAAATCACATCAGCAGACAGTCACTCCCAAATCCAGGTACACTATGTGATCAAAAGTATCCAGACACCTGGCTGAAAATGACTTACAAGTTCGAGGCGCCATTTATCGGTAACGCAGGGAATTCAGTATGGTTTTGGCTCACCCCTAGCCTTGATGACAGCTTCCACTCTAGCAGGTATACGTTCTGTTATGTGCCGGAAGATTTCTTGGGGAATGTCAGCCCATTCTGCACGAAATGCTGCACTGAGGAGAGGTATCGATATCGGTCGATGAGGCCTGGCACGAAGGCGGCGTTCCAAAACATGCCAGAGGTGTTCCATAGGGCTCAGGTCAGGACTCTGTGCAGGCCAGTCTATTACAGGGATGTTATTGTCGTGTAAGCACTCCGCCACAGGCCGTGCATTAGGAACAGGTGCTCAATCGTCTTGAAAGATGCAATCGTCATCCCCAAATTTCTCTTCAACAGTGGGAAGTAAGAAGGTGCTTAAAACATCAATGTAGGCTTGTGCTGTGATAGTGCCACGCAGGGGGTGCAAGCCCCCTGCATGAGAAACATGGCCGGCAGGAGTGGCCGAGTGGTTCTAGGCGCTTCAGTCTGGAACCGCGCGACCTCTACGGTCGCAGGTTCGAATCCTGCCTCGGGTATGGATCTGTGTGATGTCCTTAGGTTAGTCAGGTTTAAGTAGTTCTACGTTCTAGGGGACTGATTACGTCAGATGTGAAGTCCCATAATGCTCAGAGCCATTTGAACCATCTTTTGAGAAACACGACCACAGCATAACACCGCCACCCTCGAATTTTATTGTTGGCGCTACACACACTGGCAGGTGACGTTAACTGGTCATTTGCCGTGCCCACACCCTGCTATCGATACACCACATTCTGTACCGTGATTCATCACTCCAGACAACGTTTTTCCACTGCTCAATCATCCAATGTTTACGCTCCTTACACCAAGAGAGGCGTCGTTTGGCATTTACCGGAGTGATGTGTGGCGTATGATCAGCCGCTCGACCATGAAATCCACTTTTCTCACCTCCCGCCTAACTGTCATAGTATTTCCATTGGATCCTTATTCAGTTTGGAAGTCCTATGTGATGGTCTGGATAGATGTCTGCCTATTACACATTACGACCCTCTTCAACTGTCGGTGGACTCTGTCAGTCAACAGACGAGGTCGCCCTGTACGCTTCTGTGCTGTACGTGTCCCTTCGCGTTTCCACTTCACTATCACATCGGAAACAGTGGACCTAGCGATATTTAGGAGTGTGGAAATCTCGGTACAGACTTATGACACGAGTGACACCAATCACCTGACCACATTCGAAGTCCGTGAGTTACCCGGAGCGCTGCATTCTGTTCTCTCGTGATGTCTGATGACTTTTGAGGTCTCTGATATGGAGTACCTGGCAGTAGGTGGCAGTACAATGCACCTAATATGAAAAAAGTATGTTTGGGTGTGTCCGGATGCTTCGCCCATTTCCACGACCAACCGCCGATCAGGCCCCGTAATGGCACGCTCACCGTTTGTCACACGTTCCTCTCTGTTACCGTCCCTCCGTCCGTAAACTAGCTGTCTCCAACTACCTCTAACCAAAAAGCCAGCTACAAGACTATCGAAGTGCCACCCAGCAGCGTGAGAGGAAAACGGATTGTGCCAATAAGCAAAGATACAACGGCTCGGGAAACGACCCGACACGGGTCTCTTACAGCTTATGAAACGAATGTATGTTAACCATCTGTCTCACCTACTACACCCTTAACACACATACTTTGTACTTTGTGGTATGTACCTATCACAGTAAAATTACACTGCTTACATATCGAATTAAAATATGTTCGCCGAGTTGTAGGCAGTTCCTGAATTGATCGGGAAATTCTTCACTATTCATTTCGCAACAGTAAATCATGGGAATGCACAGTACAACACTGTGTACTTGCAGCACGTCAGATTCATGCATTAAAAGAGAATCTGCAAGATTACGCATAATAGTTACTTGTTTATTATTCTGTAAAATGTTGCACCAGGCATAAGTTATTTGTTATTTGTTTACTGCCCTAAAAAATGCTCCAGTAAGTATGCCGCACTTTCGTTGTCGTCCTCGAGCGGGGGATGAGCTGGACGCTATTCATTAGCAGCTGGAAATGGCACTAACAGCTGGCAAGGTATTCCAGGCTGCTAGGAATAGGAGTGCTGGAAGTGTTATCAAGAGTTGTCTACCGAGCATACCTAAGGCACTCAAGTATTATTACTCTGTCATGAGAATTCTGTAGCTGTCCGCGGTGGTCTAGCGGTTCTGGCGCTGCAGTCCGGAGCCGCGGGACTGCTACGGTCGCAGGTTCGAATCCTGCCTCGGGCATGGGTGTGTGTGATGTCCTTAGGTTAGTTAGGTTTAAGTAGTTCTAAGTTCTAGGGGACTTATGACCTAAGATGTTGAGTCCCATAGTGCTCAGAGCCATTTGAACCATTTTGAGAATTCTGTCTCCACTGCAGGAAACACAGGGCCCATCATTATACGTCCACCTGAACGTGAGTGCCGTATCAAATGCATGTCTGGGCTACCCGTAGAGAGGATACAGAAATCAAGGAGAAGTGAGGGTGTTGCACCTGTCCATCCAACCATCAAGCTGTAGGTGCTGTCTTCCATTGAAATGGAAACGGACCAGTGAGACTCGTTCACCTGTTGCGAAACCTGTTCTGTCCTATTCAAGAGGCAGCGAACGAAAATGGGCCGGCGCCTATTAACAATCGACTGTTCAAACAAGTAATGGTACCCCCTAGGAGAAAGGTATGCAAGGGATAGGGAGGAACCTCAAGTACACCCAGTATGTATGCCTGGAGGGCTCGCCCAGCATGCTGAAGAGGTTGTTCGTGCAGGGTACAGGGTAGAACCAACTGCAAATCGTGGCGCACATTGGCAAAAATGATGACTATCGCTTGGGCTCCGAGGTCACATCATTCGAGCAACTAAGAGGAAAGGCTGAGAACATCACAATTACTCACGGGATTTTAACGAAACTCGTAGTCTGCGACATTGCCCCCAGAACAGAGTGGAAGGCTTCAATGAATCACTCAGAACGTTCTGTGGCAAGCTAGGCTGTGATAACGTAGACTTCACCATAGAGCTGAGAGTTGTAGGGTCACGTAAATGGGTCAGGTGTGCACTACACGTCATAGCCAACTACCCAGGTAGCTGGTAGTGTGTGGGTTGCACCAAGGTTGTTTTTCAGATTAGGCAACGCTCCATCCAATCCAGGTAGCGATAGCTGCAGAAAGCCCACATGTATCTATGTAAGTTCCAAAGAAATGACATCTTCTGTAGAGAGTATTAAAAGCATAGCGGTTAACTACCGAAGAATTTGCAACCAAGTGCCAGAGTTTGAAGCGCTCCTAAAAAGCACCGAAGCTCACATAAAACTAGGAACAGGAATCTGGTTGATACCTGAATCTGGAAGTAGTGAGACCATTGGGAACAATTTAAGCGTATACCAAAAGGATAAGAGAGGTACTGAATTTGTTACAGTAGCCAATAAACTCAAATACACTGAAATAAATATTGAAGCTGCATGTGACAATGTGCAGGCAAGACAATGGTCGACTGCTCGACTGGTCGACTGCGCTAACGACGATTACACAGCAAGATAACTGATGGACTTGTAACCACGGTTAAAGGGTAATCGTGATTAGGTTGTCTCTGTTCTGCATTAACGCTTGTTAGCAAAACGCTTTCAGCTAACCGGGAATTTGACCGCAGTTATCTCCTTGTGTTACAAAGGAAAGCGCCCATTGCACATGCAAATTTGATGAAAATAGCTGTCTGTTGTATTTACGTGTGCTCTTCAGTTCGTTATTGTAACGTGAGCATTGCTACTGCGCCAAGGAGAGCATGAAAAGGAGGCCTAACGTCTCAAAATTTTAAACTTATAACCATTTAGAGATGGTACGTCGTAATGCGAAATTTGTAGAGTGTAAAATACTGACAGATGCAGTGCTAACAAGGGAACCTCCCCATCGCACCCCCCTCAGATTTAGTTATAAGTTGGCAGAGTGGATAGGCCTTGAAAAACTGAACACAGATCAATCGACAAAACAGGAAGAAGTTGTGTGGAACTATGAAAAAAATTAGCAAAATATACGAACTGAGTAGTCCACGTGCAACATATGCAACTTCAAGGGTGACATGCAGCCAGGAGCGCCGTGGTCTTGTGGTTAGCGTGAGTAGCTGCGCCATAAGAGGTCCACGGTTGAAGTCTACCCGCGGCTGAAAATTTTAATTTTTTGTTTTCAGACAATTATTATCTGTCCGTCTGTCCGTCCGATGCGATCACTTTTTTGGGAGTGATAATCACATCCACAAGAAAACCTAAATCGGGCAAGGTAGAAGAATCTTTTTACCCATTCGCCAAGCGTGCAAGTTAGGTGGGTCGACAACATATTACTGTCATGTGACGCACATGCCGTCAACAGTATCGTATAGAATATATCAGACGTGTTTTGCTGTGGAGGAATCGGTTGATCTATGACCTTGCGATGAAATGTTTTCAGTTCCCATTGGAGAGGCACGTCCTTTCGTCTACTAATCGCACGGTTTTGCGGTGCGGTCGCAAAACACAGAAACTAAACTTATTACAGTGAACAGAGACGTCAATGAACGAACGGACAGATCATAACTTTGCGAAAATAAAGGAAGTAAATTTTTCACTCGGGGGAGGACTTGAACCGTGGACCTCTTATTCCGGAGCTACTCACGCTAACAACAAGACCACGGCGCTCCCTGCTACATGTCACCCTTGAAGTTGCATATGTTGCACGTGGACTACTCAGTTCGTATATTTTGCTAATTTTTTTCATAGTTCCACACAACTTCTTCCTGTTTTCTCGATTGATCTGTGTTCGGTTTTTCAAGGCCTATCCACTCTGCCAACTTATAGCTAAATCTGAGGGGGGTGCGATGGGGAGGTTCCCTTGTAAGAAGACTCTGGACTCGTTGATGTACAGCGAATAATGCCGTACAACTAGTAGAAATTAGTCATTAACTCAATGCAATCTTCGTCCTATTTCCGGTTAGTAAGTGAATATAGTTAGAGTATAATAATTAAATGTCAGTTCGCACATGTATAATATCCTTATTCCCGATGTTACATTGACGACCATCACTCTGAAGTCACGTAATTGATTAAATTTCATGATTGTGATTCGTTTCATAATTTCATTTGGATGGAAGACGTTTCGTAATTTCATTTGAATCGAAGAGAAGATTTTTTTTTTCGAAGCTGCTCTTCGGTATTGACAAAAACACTTACTCACAAGACACAAACATTAGGCAGTCCATGAAACCAAGAGACAGAGATGTGACAAAAAACTTCCAGTGAGTAACGTGTGTTTACTTTCTGACACAGACGTCTGTTACGTAAATAATTCTGGCCAGTAGTAGCAGATGGAAATAAATTTAGACATCTTCACCTTCACTGGTGGCAGTTCAGCATTTTCATCTTCTGCAATTCTTCTTCGTCAGTGCCCCGAGCCGACTTAAACATTCAGTAAATCCTTGATGTATGCACATTAGTCTCCTCCAGAGTACATTAGGAGAACAGAAGAGGAATCTCGAACTGTAACATCGCAAAGTTCTTCAGTGCTTTGACACTATTGTCAGTTTCAGCCTTCTAACAGCACCCTTCGCAGTTCAAGACCTTCCTTTGTAAACGGCACAATTACTTTGCCGTCATATTCTTTTATCTGTTGTACTACCTCTTTTCTCTTCATGTGTAACGTGTGGGAGTTTAGGCCTGAGAAGGCGCCGCAGAAGTAGTACAGCCTCTGCGTGGCACTGCCAGTATTCTAACCTCTACGAGAAAGTCACGCGTCGCTAACCTATACCCATTCTGTTGAAGTTAATTAGGAGTATGTTACCATATATTTTTATTGTGGTCCAGATTAAGAGTTTTTTAAATTCCGTTTCCATATACATTTTGTCTTGAAGATTTTCGTCATTGCCAATATTATTAAATACGTAGCTTGTGTGCCCGCATCTCGTGGTCGTGCGGTAGCGTTCTCGCTTCCCACGCCCGGGTTCCCGGGTTCGATTCCCGGCGGGGTCAGGGATTTTCTCTGCCTCGTGATGGCTGGGTGTTGTGTGCTGTCCTTAGGTTAGTTAGGTTTAAGTAGTTCTAAGTTCTAGGGGACTTATGACCACAGCAGTTGAGTCCCATAGTGCTCAGAGCCATTTGAACCATTTGAACGTAGCTTGTATATTTGTCCATTATCTGGACCACACCGTTATTTTTCGCCTGAGGTCAGCCACTTTCTTTTGGTCTTCAGAAAATGTTGTTGATACATTGTATGCAGACAATCATGGTATTTAAGCAATTTTCTCCATACGTGTACCGATGAGGCGCGTCAGCAACAAAGTTCCATTTACTGCCGAGATTAGTGTCACTGAAACCGATGACTATGAAAAGCTAATTGATTCTGGTGACATTATGGGCCACCTTGTATCACGTGAGTCTCACATCAGACGAAAGAACATTACTACCGATGTTTTGCCAAACTGCATTCCATGCCGTTCCGAAATGTTTAGTTTCTATGATATATTTTCTTTCATGTTTCGGTCTTTCTTCTAGAATCGCCTTTGGTGTAATGTTTTAGGATTTTAATTTGTTTTCTGAGGCAGCTTCACTCAGGATAGACTTCCCTTCTATGTTTTATTTTAAAACCTTTTCTCTTTATTAATCGTCGGTTCTACATTTTCCAGCATATCAAGACCGTATAGTTTTGCTGCAATGCATCCTGCGTTGTTATACATTCTGTCCGATGTTCATTTGACATACAATGTCACTGCTTTAGAACAGATGTCTGTTAATCGCATTCCTCAGATTCTTGGATACAGCGTTGCTGGCTTCACATTCACTCGAAACAATGCCCACTTCCATAACAAATTTCCCAAGATGGACATGATCGCATCGGCCACCAGTGATGGGATGGGGAGAAGCTGTGCTGTGTGGTATGCCTTGGATAAACTATATCTATTGATAAACTGTATTCTCTGGAACTAGTCTGTGTTACGTTGACTATTTTCAATCAATGCTCCCTTGATTTTACTTGTCAAGTCACTCCCGTGTATAGCTATCAGTTTTAAGAGGAAAGTTGTCAATGCTATTTCTAGAGCCTTGTGTTGAGTAACATGGTTCCCCCATTCAATGCGAAAGTTAGCAAGCACCTTTATGTTTAGAAATTTTCTTTTGTTTTCATGGTTTCAACAGCGTTTACGCCTCCGTATGGGTACACACTGTCTGAAGAGCGAATCTATTAAAGTCATTTAGTCGATATTTAACTACGACAAACTCTATCAAAACTGTTTTAAATGTACCAGTTGAATTTGCCCGTAATTCTATTAGAAGTCTGTCCATGGGAGAATCTGGGCTGTTGTGATAAGTAGATATTCCATCTTGTAGTTGATTTAACCTAATAACCGTCACACTGCTTCTTTAGAACGACTTAATCTCTCGTCAAATATGCTGTCCACATAATCTTCGAAAGGATTTCCTCTTTTCATAAGTACACCAGTACGGCTGCGGCGACGATTTACATGGTCAAGATATAACATTTTTCATATTCTATGCCATCTAAATTATCAAAACGCGCCGACATTTTATACGGTAAGCGTTTACTTTATTCTCTAACCCAGGTTGGTGCAGTTGAATTCTGAGTTCATCAGGGCTAAATGCCAACTCGACGATATTGGAGTCGGCCCTCAGTATCAAGGATGAAATAAAACTATAACAGTATCATTCTATCGATAACCAGGCCCACATCATGATGTAACTAAAAACTTGGGAGAAAACCTCATTTCGCTTATACATAGAATCTCTAATGGTACTGTAGGCATTGGAGGGCAGTTTAAGCATACAACAATCAATTGAAAAAATTATAATTTTGTTAATGATGTACATCACAATGTACGCTGTGAAATATTACTAAATGCCTTCTCTAAAACCTACCTAGAACAGATAGTTCGCAACATCAGTAAGAACAGAAATATGTTAGATCTAATGACAACAAACATACCTGACCTCTTTGAGGACGTCCACACTGAAACTGGTATCAGTGAGCATGAGGCAGTTATAGAAACAATGATTACAAAACCACAAAGAGCAACTAAAAGGACTGAATAGGTTTCTGTGTTCAGCAAACTAGACAATGAATCAGTAGTGTCATCTCTCAATGAGGAACTTGCAAACTTTAGCTCAGAATATGAGCATTTAGAGAAACTGCTCCTCAATTTAGAATAATATTTGACCATGCACTGCATAGATATATAATCAGAAGAACAGTTCACGATGGAGAAATCCTGCATGCTATACAATCATTGCGAAGAAACTTCTAAAGGAACATAGATTACTGCAAAGAAGATATGACTGAAGAGATGCTAAACGAAACGCCTTTAGCAGTCGACAGATCAATGTGTGAAGCTTCATAGACTACCGCAGCTTAATACTGTCCAAAAATCTCTTACAAAACCTAAAAAAGAATCTGCTCGTAGGCTGATAGAAGAAATCAAAGGAACTGAAGTTGAGAGCAGAAACGCTAAAGACGAAATGCTTCACTCTGTTTTCAAACGTTCCGAAATAAAGGCAAGGGTGAAATAAGCGCTAGTGTCAACAACGTTGAGAAATCTTTAATATAAAGTCTAGGTGTCGTTGGAATCTCTGTCAGATTCTATACCCAATTTTCGCATGAGCTAGTTCCTCTGATAACTACAGTCTATCATGGGTCCATTGAACAAGGAAACGTGGCCAGTAGCTGGAAGAGGGCTCAGGTCACACCTGTCTAGAAGAAGTTCAGCAAAAGTGGTCCACAAACAACGTCTTTGACATCCATTTGTTGTAAAATCTTAGAACACATTATGAGCTCAAACATAATGAAGAATCTCGAACAGAAAGAGCCCTATATTTTTGTGGATTCCTTACATCAGTTTTGTAGTTCATAACCAATAAAATATGGTCAGAGCATACACCTCCACATGGAAATAACTTAGAGTTTAAAATCTGGTTTCTGTTTCTCTCTCTTGTCATTAAATAATCAGTCTGAAAATTTCCCATTTTTTCCAGCTCATATCAATTAATACAACCTTCTTACATTATTCCTCAACCAAGCGTTTAGCGAAGACTGTTTTATGCTCTGTCTGAAATTCTAACACTCAGGTTGCAGTTTTATTCCTTACCCCGGTCCGTGTTCTCCTACTATTTTTACTTATTTTTGTTTTCCGGTTATAGCATTCCTATCCCCCATGACAATTAACTTAATTCCTATGTCTCCTTACACAGTCTCTGAATCTCTTCATCTTCTGCAAAGCCAATTGGAATTTAAAATAATACTACTTCTGTAGTGTGTGTTGTCTTTGCACCCATCTTGGCTATGGGAATGCGTACACTATGCTGTTCTTTATAGTATACTCACATTTTTACTGTCTTATTCATTACGAAATTTATCGTGCATTGCCCCTACTTGTTTATATTTTGATAACGCTATTCTCATTTGACCACAAGTCCTGTTTTTCATTATACTGAACCCCAGTGATTCCTGCTATACGTAATTTCTCTTTTTACAGTCCCAGACATACTTACACCAAGGATTTTTCATTCCACACCCTTAGTAGTAAAATACCAGTTTTTCCCCCTGATGTTCTCCTGAGTAGTCCCTTATCCTTGGATCCGAATGGTGGACTAACCTCCGTGAGGATGGAATCATCACTTAATCAGACAGGTGAACTGCATGCCCCCGCAACAAATAACGACTATAGTTTCTCCTTCCTCTCAGCAGTTCGCAGTACCAGTACAGCAGTTCCATGTTAGGTACTGTTATAGGCCAGATAAATCACCCACAATGTTGCCCCACCAGCAATTGAATAAGCTGCTGTCCTCTTCAGGAATCATAGGTTCGTCTGATCTCTCCACAGATAACCCTCCTATGTTGTTGCACCTACGGTACCAGTACGTATATCACTGAGACACACAAACGACAAAACCTTGGCGAAGTTCTTGGTCCATGGGAGGTTTATAGTATTTTCATCATGAATGCTAACGGGAAGGAATTGCTTCTCTTAGACACCTACAGACTATCTGTTGTGTTAGTCATTAGATAGATACGACTATTTCAGAAGACGTAAGGAACGCATGGTTTCGCGAAAATGAAAATGATTATGTGCTCTAGCTGGACAAGCTTGCCAAGAAATGAGTATTTTTCATGATACTTGCATTTTCACCAAAAATAACTGAACTTCTACCTAATCGAAATTCATTAATTACAGAATCGTGATCTTAATTTATAGAGTGTTTCATGGTTGTCACCCGGTTATTCATAACATCATCCCTATCTAATAACAATAACAGGCAATTTTAAACAAGGCTGTCTCCCAGCAACCGTTATTAAGTTTCAGCATAGGAATGATGTAGCCAGACGGTTGTAAATAACTGTATGGTACACTGACCTAGGTTTCGACACCTCTAAGGATGTCTTCATCAGAATGAAATTTTAAGAAATCCGTGAAATAATGTATAGAAAAATTTAATTCGAGAGAAATGTTAACCAAGATTACAATGGGCATGTCATACAAAGGTTACATATGTAAAGTTACATTGCGAGAAAGCAATGGTCGAAGTTTCTAGCGGATATGCTCAAGTCAAAAATTAAAATTCAACACGTTCCAGTCTAGGTCAATGTACCAAACAGTTATTTGCAACTGGCCGGCTGTATGATTACTATACTGAATAATAAGAGACACTGTTTATGTCCTCAGGACATAGGAAATGTATTACTGGTACGCTGATGTGCACTGGTCAGTTTGTAGAAGACGAGCCGCCCGAATAAACGTAACAGTCTTGCGATAACGCACGGTGACGCTATGAATTTGCCAGACATGATACTGCGCAAACTGTCCACCACAATTAACAACCTGACATCAACGTCGACTCTACGTCGGACAATCGACGTACGCATGTAAATTGGACATAAATTTGCCATATCGTCAGTATGTCTCATACTTGTTCATCGTAAGTTACTCCCGACAGGTGGTCGCATTCGGATCTTGTATGTTAGGATGTCACAATTGTTACGAAGTCCGGGGTTGCTATATCTGTTTACATTTTCGTACTTTAAATTTACCATCAAATGGGCTTTAGGAGGCGAGAATTCTGAAACTAATTAAGAAACGGTATTATATTGCCGGCGTTCAAAAAGTGGTACTGTTCTTCTATAAGTTTCATGAAGAAAGCACATACACTATGAAACGTCCCCTTTTTGAACAATTATACAAGACTGTGCTTAAAATGACACACAATATTTTTAGCGCAACGCAATCTGACTTTCAAAAATCCCTACAAAAAAATGGCCCTGACTAACATTAACCTATGCGTTTCACAAATCGCTTACCTCACAAAAATCTTGGTTACTCGAACTACTGCAATACAGCCAGCGCCACTACTGTCAGCTAAATAAAAGATTCAAACTACGGAAGGCACTAACTACTGATAGGCATAGTTAGCAAATGAAAGATTTTGATAGAGAACAAACAACGTATTTACCTTAATAGTCATAATATATATAGCAGTTCATGACAAATTACAAAACTCCGCCATCTCTCTCCCCACATCCACCACTGCTGGCAGCTCACCTCCAACTGCGCAACGCTACGCGCTGTTCACAGCCAGCTGTCTAACACTACAATGGCGAGTATTACAACAATGCAAAGCAGCCACAGACTGCACACAGCACAGCCAGTGATTTTCATACAGAGGTGGCGTTACCACAAAAAAAAAACCTAAACAGCCTACTTACATAGCCCCCATGCTCCCCACAAAAAATTTTACAAATTGTTTTGGGCACTGGGCAATACATATTTGTTAAAATTTTTCATAATTGTAATCACAATAACAAAGAAATCAAATGCACACACTAATTGATGCAATGTTGGTCAAAAGCTAAAATTTTCTCACAGTCCATAAAGATAGTCCTGATCATTCATCATAATAGTAATTACAGTTTTTTTTCACAAAGTCTCATTAGTAAAAGAAATTGCACACAGAAGTAGTGGATTTCCATGCAGTCTTGAAGAAGTAGTGTTGTCCTTCCAACGGAAAGACAGTGCTGACTCTTGACATTGTGACAGGTAATGGGCCACAACAGAGCAAACCCACAGCGGAGTCAATCGAAGTTTTGAAGAATATCGTTTGGTAGGTCATCACAGAGCAGACCCACTGCAGTCCTGGTAGAGATTACGGTATTGGTGGGCCACCAGAGGCGCAGACCCACTGCAGTCCTTGCAGAAATAATGGTACTGGTGAGTCAGCAAAGACGCAGACCCACTGTAGTCCTTGTAGAAATAATGGTACTGGTGGGTCATCAAAGATGCAGACCCACTGTTGTCCTTGTAGAGATGGCTAGCAGCCATCCGTTGCGACTGTGCAGGTGCACAATCACCATCGAAGATTCTTGCGGAGAATATAGCAAGTCCATAAACCACCACTTGTGCACTCACAAAGTTTTTATTTTTAATCGTCCTTAGAACCAGCAATGCTGTTATCCAGTCCCTTGCTGAATTATTAACACACGTGCAAACACTATCAGTCCCTACTTCTCACATGTTGTCCATATACTATGACCAACAGAAACGTGTGCAGTGAAATGGAACTTACAAGTTACTTAATTTGATGAACTGGTGTCAAGTACAATTTTATAACATAAGAACACAATAACAAAGGTACAAAACACATCATTAAAAACATAATGATACAGATAACATTTGTAGTAATAGGGGCTTTTCAAAAGAATAGAAATAAACATATACATCAGTGTTACAGGAATTATGACATAAGTAAATACATAAAAGATCAGAATAACTTTTGAAACATCACCTTCACATATGAGCAACAAAACTGAATAAATAATGTCTCAACATCTTTACAAAGTAAATAACATAGTATTAGGAAAATTCTACAACATAGCTCTCATCAGCTAAACACATAAAGACAGGAAAAACACAAATACACAAGGGTACACAAACATATAGAGGGATGACACAAAAGGAAAGGACAGGGTTTGTTTTACTGCAGTATTTTGCATGGAGATCTCTCTTTGTTCATCATTATTCCCAAAAGTACTATCTAAGCCGGCTTTCTGTATTCTGTTCACATCCTCTTTCAAAATAGTTTTTCTCCACTGTACACTACCTGTACCACTGTCCACGCCATTGTTTGCCGCCCGCTCCATTTCCCTGTGCACAATTACCAAATTACTACTTTGAACATCAGTTAATTCATTACTCGGTGGCGCTAACACACTGCTTTCGTTTTCACTGTCATTTCTCAGTTTACTTTGGAGCCTAGTATTACGTTTTTCACACGCCATTATTGTCACAGTATTTCACACGACAACACAGAAAAACACAATTTGAAGAGCAAAAATAAGAGAACACATTAACATAACACTGAAAATAATATCTAGTTAATTGCAGCTGCGAAATACTTGGTGCAAATCTACATGCATGCCACAACTGTTTTACTGTACAACAATGAAAGACTGCAACTACAAAGGAGATTTTCTCTACAATTACGCGCTAGCAATAAACAAAAGCTACACTAATTACACAAACTACAAGAAAAAAATCAGAAGATTCCAGTGAGGTATCCTAGGCTAAGGTTCGACATATGAAACGTTCCCTTTTAACAATTATACAAGACTGTGCTTAAAATGACACACAATATTTTTAGCGCAACGCAATCTGACTTTCAAAAATCCCTACAAAAAAAATGGCCCTGACTAACATTAACCTATGCGTTTCACAAATCGCTTACCTCACAAAAATCTTGGTTACTCGAACTACTGCAATACAGCCAGCGCCACTACTGTCAGCTAAATAAAAGATTCAAACTACGGAAGGCACTAACTACTGATAGGCATAGTTAGCAAATGAAAGATTTTGATAGAGAACAAACAACGTATTTACCTTAATAGTCATAATATATATAGCAGTTCATGACAAATTACAAAACTCCGCCATCTCTCTCCCCACATCCACCACTGCTGGCGGCTCACCTCCAACTGCGCAACGCTACGCGCTGTTCACAGCCAGCTGCCTAACACTACAATGGCGACTATTACAACAATGCAAAGCAGCCACAGACTGCACACAGCACCGCCAGTGATTTTCATACAGAGGTGGCGTTACCACAAAAAAAAAACCTAAACAGCTTACTTACAACACATAATACAGGCTTTAGTTATTAATAATATATTATTTGTTGTGTTGGCTGAGAGCCAACAACGTGTTACTAGAGGAGGCCGAAATGCACGCGCTTTATCTCACGCAGGCTGGCGTGAGGAGGGAAGAACTATACTGACGTGAGGTCTGGAACATGACAAGGAATTAGAATTCAGAAAGTGGACATAATTAGTTTGATACTTTAATCCATTAATGATGAACATCGCTCTTGACGGTACATGATTCACAATATTATTTGTTCAGAATACATTCATAGGAACTGAATATGGCTCCTTGCTAGGTCGTAGCAAATGACGTAGCTGAAGGCTATGCTGTACTGCCGTCTCTGCAAATGAGAGCGTATGTAGTCAGTGAACCATCGCTAGCAAAGTCGGCAGCACAACTGGGGCGAGTGCTAGGGAGTCTCTCTAGACTAGACCTGCCGTGTGGTGGCGCTCGGTCTGCAATCACTGATAGTGGCGACACGCGGGTCCGACGTATACTAACGGACCGCAGCCGATTTAAAGGCTACCACCTAGCAAGTGCGGTGTCTGGCGGTGACACCACATTATTCTTCACTATTTGCAACAGTGTGCCAACGCTGGGGTAATTTACCGATTCCGCAACTATAGGTTCTTTGATAGAGAGTGGGAAAATTGAAAATCTGAGGGAGGAAGATCAGCTGAGTGAGGTGGGTGCGGAATGACAGCGCAGTCCAACTCTCCTGTATAATGTTGTCGATCTAGAAGATTGCATGGGAGCCTTATCGTGGAGTAGCACTGCTTCACGCAGACTTCTTGATGGTAATTCTTGGACTGCGTCTGAAAGACGTCTCATTTGTCGACCACAAATGTCAACATTGACGGTTACACCCCGTCCCCCTCCCGGCCCCCCGGGGAAGCAATTCGTAGTACACCACACAGTCGTTGTTCCACCAGATGAATAACATTATCTTTTGCCCCCAGAATGAAATTTTCACTCTGCAGCGGAGTGTGCGCTAATACGAAACATCCTGGCAAATTAAAACTGTGTGTCGGACCGACACCGGAACTCAGGACCTTTGCTTTTATCGGGCAAGTGCTGTACAGACTCAGCTGTACAAGCACGACCCGTCTTCACAGTTTTAATTCCAGCTGTACCTCTTCTCCTACCTTCCAAACGACCGGCTCTCCAAGATTCGCAGGAGAGCTTTTGTAAAGTTTGCAAGGTAGGGGACGACATACTTCCAGAATTGAAGCTTTGAGGACGTGACGTGAATCGTGTTCGGTAGCTGAGTCGGCCGAGCGCTTGGCAGCGAATGGAAAAGGTCCCGAGTTCGAGTCTCGGTCTAGCACACAGTTGCAATCTGACAGAAAGTTTCATTATCTTTTATGTATGCCCCCAGGTCTTTGTTAGGACCCACACACTCCTTTTTTCTTTGTGTAAGCAATGATGGAAATAAAAGGTTCAGGAGTTGAATTACAATTCAAGGTGAAAGGATACCAATGATACGATTCGCTGATGACATTGCCATTCAAAGCGAACGTGAAGAAGGATTACATGATCTCCTTAACGCTATGGACAGTCTAATGAGCACAGAATATGGATTGAGATTAATCGAAGAAAGACAAACGTAATAAAAAGTAGCCAGAAATGAGAACTGCAAGAAACTTAACATAAGGATTGATGGACACGAAGTAGAAGAAGTTGATGAATTCTCCTACCTAGGCAGCAAAACAACCAGTGACGGACTGAGTGAGGAGGGCGTCAAAAGCAGATTAGCACTAGCAGAAAGGGCATTCCTGACGAATAGCATCAAATGTAGGCTTTAATTTGAGGAAGAAAGTTTTGAGAATGTACGTTTGGAGTATAGCATTGTATGGTAGTTAAACATGGACTGTGGGAAACCGGAACAGAAGAGAATCGAAGCATTTGAGATGTGATGCTACAGGACAAGTTTGAAAATTAGATGGACTCATAAGGTAATTAATGCTGAAGTCCTGCGCAGAATCGGAGGGGAAACGAGTACATGGATAACACCGACAAGTAGAAGGAGCAAGATGATAGGACATCAAGGAATAACTTCCATGGTACTAGAGAGAGATGTAGAGGGCAAAAACTGTAGAGGAAGACAGAGATTGGTGTACATCCATCAAAAACTTGAGGACGGGAGTTGCATGAGCTTTTCTGAGATGAAAATATTGGCACAGGAAAGGAGTTCGAGGCGGTCATCAAGATGTGATGTAAAACATGATACTCCGAAAGGAATTCGACAGAACGCTCAAAAACCTAAGTCGAAACAAGGCCTCATTCTGATAGATTTGGGAGAGCCAGCCATTGTAAATCTTTTCCATATGATGTGCGAGATGTATGAGGCAGGCGAAATACCCGTAGACTTGAAGAAGAATGTAATAATTCCAATTCCAAAGAAAACAGGTGATGACAGGAGTTAATATCACCGAACTATCAATTCAGTATTTCATGGCTACAAAATACTAACACAAATTCTCTATAGAAGAATGGAAAATCTAAACTTGTGGAAGATCAATTGTTATTCCGAATAAATGTAGGAACAAGCGAGGCAATATTGATCCTTCCCAATTGTCTTTGCAAATACGTTGTTATCGAAACGTAAATCCACGTCTATCGCATTTGCAGGTTTGCGAGCGAAAGGCTATTTACAAAATTCACAGAAACCAGATGGCAGTTATAAGAGACGAGGGGCATGACATGGAAGCAGTTATTATTGACAAGGGGGTGAGACACGGTTGTAGCCTATTCCCGATGTTACTCAACCTGTAAATTGAGCAAGCAGTAAAGGGAATTAAAGAGCAATCTCGAGATGGAGTTAATGTTCAGGCAGAATAAATAAAACCTTTGAGGTTGTCGATGACACTATCATTATGTCGAAGACAGAGACCACAAATGACTTGTAACAACAGGTTAATGTAATGGGCAGCGTGTTGAAAAGAAAACGTAAGCTGAACATCACAAAAGCAAAATAAGCTTAACAGAATGTAGTCGAACTAAATCAGAGGATGGTAAGGGAATTAGAATAGGGAACAAGATAGTAAGAGTAGTTTCTGTGCAGCAATATAACTGATGATGGTCAAAGTAGCGAGGATATAAATTGTTGCGTAGCAATGGCAAGAAAAGCGTTGCTGAAAACAGAAATATGTTAACATCGGCTATTGATTTAAGTGTTAGGAAGACTTTTCTTAAGGCATTTCTTCGCAGTGTAGACATGTATAGAAGTGAAAAATAGTCGACAAATAGTTCAGGCAAGAAGAGAATAGAGACTTCTGAAATATGTTGATACAGGATAATGCTGAAGATTAAATGTGTAATCACGTAACTAATTAGGAAGTACCCAACAGAAATGGGGAGAAAAAATGTTGTGGCACAGCTTGAGTAAAAGAAGGGATTTGTTGATATGACACATTCTGAGACACCAAGAGACCACCAGTTTTGTACTGGAGGGTAGTTTAGTGAGGGATGGGGGTGGGGGGGGGAAGTAAAGTCATAGAGGGAGACCTAAAGATGGGTACAGTAAGCAGATTAAGAAAGATGTAAGATAAAGTAGTTAATTGAAGAAGAGGATGCGTGCACAAGATAGAGTAGCACGGAGAAGTGCCAAAACAAACTTCCGAATTGAAGGCCACAATAACAACAGCGTGAATAACTACATAATACGTAATTTGATTTAATGGAGGATATCGCATCAAAGCAACAAAGAAACCTCCTATTTAATTATAGAACAGTGATGTTTTGCAGCTAGTGTATTCACTTCATGAGCTTTCATTGCACTCACGTAGTGCTGAAAGGAAGTAATCTACCATCCTGTAGTGACTAAGTATTAATAATTCATGACACGCAATGTATACAAATGAAATCATCGCTTAGCTGTACATAGTGCCGTAATGTGTTATTGAGTGCTTGTATTACAGGGTGATAACCGCATGTAAAGGCCGTCACTTAACACCTCGTGTCATCATTAGCTGACAAGCGAGTAATTGCTGTCCGAAATAAGGCAACAGAATGGCACACTGTCCAAATGGACGAGCACGTGACATATATCTTCTCTATTGGTTGCTCTTGACATCATGCCCGCCGCGCAGGATAGCCGCGCGGTCTTGTGCGTCTTGTCACGGTCCGCGCGGCTCCCCCCGTCGGATGTTCTAGTCCACCACAGGCATGGTTGTATGTGTGTGTTTTGTCCTTAGCGTAAGTTAATTTAAGTCAGATTAAGTAGTGCGTAAGCTTAGGGACCGATGACCTCAGCAGTTTGGTCCCATAAGACCATATCACAAATTTCCAAATTTTACATCATGACCAAAACTGTAGTATCGACTTCAGAGATGAAGAAATAAGTCTGCTTAACAAAGGTTCTAAGTACAATATGGAGCCAAAAATTCACCACACAACAAATGAAGACCTTACAGCTACAAAGAAAAGTTGACATCGATATTGCAAAACTTCCAATAAGAAAACAAATTGGACAGTAAAAGTATCAAAAATAATTGAAATGTAACTACGAAACAGAAAGACATACAACAAACAAACACGAACTGAATGCAATACCCTCAACTGCATATATCAGAAACTACAAACACAGAATTCAATAGCAGTTAAATCCGATAAAGGGAGCAGTATAATTACTATAAATCATAATGAATATCTTAACAAAGTAATAACTTTTTTCCATGGACAACAACATTACAGAATTGTCTCACAACCCCACTAAGAAGTATTCTGCACAAATGAAAAAACGCATTAAAAATCGTAGAGCAATACTAAAGGACCAAGAAAAGAACCAACTTACACTAACAAAGCAGAACATAATTAATAGGCATTATAAGTTCTACAGACCATACCGCAAGCGCATGCTCTGAACATAATGGAAAAATCAGCAATACATACGCATAAAAAAATCATACAAACAACATCCTTAATGAACAAATTGATCACAAACTTAAAAATAATGTAGGTAATTTTATTGACTTTTGGAAGATTTGATCAGGTAAAAATACAGTAAATAAGAACAAAGGATAACTATAGATACAAAACTAACAAAATTATGACCAAGGAGTTATGATAAGGGACGTTCTCATGACGTCACAGACTTGAGGCCGACGTCCGCTGCGTTAGAACGACTATATGCTACTTCTGATGGAAACGTTTTGATAAAAAAAATGCTAGCTTGCATCATTTACAAGTATACTAGTCGTTCTGATTAGTCTAAATTGTAGAGGAACCAAATTTCTTTCGAAAATGGAGCCATTCAAGCGATATTTTCTTTTATATACATGAATTTTATTTGCGATGGTTACTTTTTACAGTAGTGGTTTCATTTCTGTAATTTGACTTTAGATATACTATAAATACATATCGACGAGCGCTCTAGTTGAACACTGTAAGAACGAAATGTTGTCAACAGTCCAGACATAGCAAAATATGTTCTTAGCATTCTCGGGAAGAGGACACAATTGGTACATCAGTTTCGTTATTCCATATTAAGGAAAATACTGGATTAGGAAAGCAGCCATTTCAAAACAGATACTTCGCTCCTAGGATATTCGAAACGTGTAACCAACAGAAAGTTACATTAGCGAGGCCACTTGCGCCGTATTACTGGATCAAATATCTCATTAAGACCAGAAACGCGTCTGAAAATGCTTTCATGACACCGTGTTATTCACGAAAGCACTGTGTTATTTGTTACTCAAAACAAGTTTTTCGTGGACATGAGAGAAATTAAGAACAAAACAGCAGTCTACCAATGCTTAGGGCCAACTAACACGGCGGCGCCGGCTTCGAAGCAACGTACGGTGTAAATCTGTAGTGCCATCACTCGTTATTATACTGCCATGATTATAGTCTCAATAAAATACAGCTAACATCAGTGAGTAGCAAAGACACACTGTAGACATCTAGCAGTAGCAAGAATAATCTGTAAAACCATCTGTCAAACGTATCTCACGAAAATATTCTGCACAATTAGAACTTACATGATTATAACAATATAACAGCAAATACGAGTAGACAGTTGACAGTTTATTCGCTGATGCAATATGGGCATCTAGTCAAACTAGATGTAAGTATACACGCCAACTATCCTTTATGTACGGCTTTTATAAATGTATGTAGACTCGAAAATTGTAGCGCTGGAAGAATTTAACATGTACAATATGTAACTCAGAAATGTGAAGTATGCTGGAATGATGAGCTGTCAGTCCACAGTGATTCGTACTGTGTAGCCATCACGACCCTACGTCAGCCATCCTACACAGCGACGATTCCACATCATGACATAGTCCGGTCAGTTTCACTAACTTCTGTTCCGACCAGGGGTGCGAAACACTCGAGCCATACCCAGTAAACACCATAGACAAATCGCGAGTAAAACAATCAGTCACGGATAGGAATTTAACGTGTGGCAAGCTTGGGCTGTCCAGCATCAAGTGTCATCTTCAGCTAATTTAGTTAGTAATTGCACTCATTAGCGTAACATGTTTTAGCTGGGGCAAATTAAATTAAGTTCTCGTAATTCCACGCTCGGGTCGCTGATTGGCTATCACAATATGGCAGTAGCCGAACATTGGTGCGCTTCTGACCTCCGGTTATCTGGAAGACTGTTCTAAATTTTATGTAAACTACCCCACTCAGTCGCGGATATCAAGTTGATGTTCTCCACCCTCTGTAACCCGTGGTGCAGCTAAGATTGGATATCCTAAATATATCACACACAGGGAAACCAGAACCGGTCGGAAGACCAAACGCACGTCGTCCGCTGCGGCGACCGACCCAACGACCAACCAACGGTCTTTCCCACTCAAGTCAAGCACGGGAAAGATCCCAGTATAAATTGTAAACTGACAACTTATTGCCATGAGGTCACTTCGACAGGCGGACACACACACACACACACACACACACACACACAAGTAAAAGTTGCACTACTCGAATATCACATTCGATTCAACTAAAACTCGCTGAATCCGGTCCTTGACGTGGTCATGTACTCTCGCGACCACATCCTGCCGTCGGACAGTACATGTGTATCGCCAGCGGTCGGGTGAGTACTGGCTGTCCGGACGTCATGCTGCTCCGTCCCAACTCAGCTAGCTCGACACACGACGACCCGGAAATTCTATAGACCGCTCCAAAGATGGTACCACAGTACGCGCTATCGATAAGCACTGCTGCTGCCACTCACGGACAGACAAGGAGAGCAAACGTAGTGGCACCAGTGAACACACTAAGAATACGAGACACCACTATCGCTATTACAAGATGCCAAGCTATGAACGGCATCCACGCGAGCCGCACTAATAACTGGCGTACCTCAGAAAATCAGTCACAGTGTCAGCAATAGCTTAGCGAGAACTGCAAGTCAACGTATTTGTTCTGAATGCACACTGTCTGACCAAAACAAGTGAAGTATCTACATCTACATAGGTACTCCGCAAGTCACCGCACGGTGCGTGGCGTAGGGTATCCTGTATCACTTCTAGTCATATCCGTTCCTGTTCCTCTCGCAAACAGAGCGACGGAAAGTAGTGTCAATATGCTTCCGTATGAACAGTAATTTCTCGAATCTTAGCTTCGTGGTCCTTAGGCGCAATGTATGATGCCAGCAGTAGCGTCGTTCGGCAGTCAGTTTCAAATGCTGATTCTCTAAATGTTCCCAATAGCGTTTCTCGAAAAGAAACGGTTTATTGGTAGAATTCTGAAGCGATGCTGACCTTCAACAAATAAAATAGCTTACAATACGTTAGTTGGTCCAGTCTTGGAGTGTTTTTCGTCTGTATGCGACCCTTACCAGTTGGGTCGGATTCAAGAGATTGAGAAGGTCCAAAGAAGAGCGGCAAGATTCGTGACTGGAACATTTAGCCATCGCGAGAGCGTTACAAATCTCATAGAAAGTGTGATGTGGGACACACTTGCAGATAGACGGCGCGCTAAACAGAAGGGGCTCTTCACTAAAGCCGGCCGGAGTGGCCGTGCGGTTCTAGGCGCTACAGAGTGGAACCGAGCGACCGCTCCGGTGGCAGGTTCGAATCCTCCCTCGGGCATGGATGTGTGTGATGTCCTTAGGTTAGTTAGGTTTAATTCGTTCTAAGTTCTAGGCGACTGATGACCTCAGAAGTTAAGTCGCATACTTCTCAGAGTCATTTTCTTCACTAAATTCCGAAATCCGATCTTCACCGAGGATGTATAGCATATATTGTTACCACCAACTTTCAGATCGCGCAATGATCACCATTCAACGATAATGGAAATAAGAGCTCGTACTGATGCGTTCAGGAAGTCGTTTTTCCATCGAGCGATGCGCAAGTGGAACAGAAGGGGGGAAATATGACTTTGATGCGAATTGTGCCCTCCGCCACACACCGCTTGGTGGCTAGCGGAGTATACATGTAGATGTAGCTGTAGATGTAGAACGTCGCCTTCCCTCCGGGAATCCCCTTTTCAGTTCTCTAAACACCTCCGTAACACTTGCGTTTTGTTAGAACCAACCGGTGACAAATCTTTCAGCCTGCCTCTGAACTGCTTCGATTTGTTCCTTCAATCTGACCTCGTACGGATCCTAAGCACTCGTGCAGTATTCAGGGATAGGTCGAACCAGCGTCCTACATACGGTCCCATTTAATTTCCTAGAATTCTGCCAATAAACCGAAGTCGACCATTCGCCTTCCCTGTCGCAGTTCTCAAATATTCATTCCATGTTATATCGCTTTTCAACGTTACTCCCAGATATTTAAAAGGCTTGGCTGTGTGAAGCAGGACGCTAGTAGTACTATAACCGAACTATACAGGTTTCTTCTTGCTACTCGTCCGCATTAACTTTCTTTTCTTCACGTTTAGTGCTAGCTGCCATTCGTCACATCAACGAGAAATTTTGTCTTGTATCGTCTGCAGTCACTCAACTTCGACACCTGCCGTACACCATGGCCTCATCAGCAAACAGCCTCAGACTGCTACCCACACTATGCGCCAAATCATTTATTCATGTAGAGGACAATGGCGGACGCCTCGCACTTCCCTGGGGCGCTCCTGGCAATACCCTTCTCTCTGATGAACACTCGCCGTCCAGGACCACATACTGGGTTCTAGTACTTGAGAAGTCTTCCAGCCACTCATTTATCTGTGAACTTATTCCGTACGCTAGTACCTTCACTAAAAGCCTGCAGTGATGAACAGTGCCAAATGCTTTCTGCAAACGTAGAAACATAGTATCTGCCTATTGCCATTCATCCATAGTACAAAGTATATTACGTGGGAAAAGAGTAAGCTGACTTTCGCACTACCGATGCTTTCTAAAACCATCCTGATTCATGGACATAAGCTTCTCAGTTTAATATTGAATGAGATTTTCACTCTGCAGCGGAGGGTGCGCTGATTAAAACTGTGTGCTGGACCGAGACTCGAACTCGGGACCTTTGCCTTTCGCGGGCAAGTGCTTTACAAGCTCAGCCACCCAAGCACGACTCGCACCCCGTCCTCACAGCTTTACTTCTGCTAGTACCTCGTCTCCTAGCCGGCCTGTGTGGCCGAGTGGTTCTAGGCGCTTCAGTTTGGAACCGCGAGACCGCTACGTCCCGAATTCGAGTCTCGGTCCGGCACACAGGTTTAATCTACCAGGAAGTTTCGAGTTTAATATATTCGAACTAAGGATAAGTTCAAAGATTCAGCAGCACCTAGAACGGTGGAGAGGGTATGCCGCGTTACTTAAGTGATTACGTACTCGAGTCTAATTGACACAAAACTGGCAGTATAGGCCCGCTTGTCAAAATATCATTGCATTCCCTCTAGACTGGATGCACGTACAGATTCGATTGGGAAGGATGTTACGAACCGCTGTATCCTCTCCTGAAGCACGGTGGCCCGGAACTGTTGTAACGTTCATATCCTGAATTCTGGCACTCGGCGGACGTGACGTCCGAGACTGTCCCACAGTTGTTCCATGGGGAACAGATCTGAGGACGGTGCTGGCCTCGGGAGTATCGCAACATCACGCAGACAGTTCATACAGGCATGTGTTACATATGTACGGGCATTATCCACTTGTAAACTAGCTGCATGAGAGTGAGAGGTAACAGGTGAGGATGTATGACTTCCATGACGTACCACTGTAACGCCAGAGTCCCTCGGTCACTACCAGCCGTGACCTGAAGTATAACCTACAGCTCCCAAAACCATGATGTCAGAGGAACACCGCTATTACTCTCTGAAACATTGGCAGAAGAGCACCTCTTCGTAGGTCGCCGCCATATCCGCCGACGCCTATCATCCGGTAAACTGCAGAGCCTCAGTGCATCGCTGAACACACTGCAGTCCATGCTTCGCGGTCACGTCACATCTCCAACGCACCCGGTTGTGTCATGGGGTTAAACGGTGGCCTACGCACTGTACGGTAACCCCCTAGTTCAGCTGCTTCCGGCCGCGGACAATGGTGTGTGAGGACCCAGAACGTTGCAGTTAGCACATTCCGGTATATGTTTTTGGATAGGAGGATTATGTGTGAAGTGGTTACGAGATATGTGGTGCAGAGTACGCCGATCTTCTCTTGTGACGATCACACGCAGCCGACCGGATCCCTGACGACGACTACGCCTCCCTCACGTTACCACGCACTCTAACATCGGACCACTCTCACAACCGAATGCACCCACAAATCTGGATATTGCACGATTCGACAAGTAGGCCAAACGGAGACCCACTATGAGGCCCTTTACAATCCTGCTAAAAACGCTGTCTCACGAGAGTACGTAGTATCTCTGTGTCCTTAACAGTAATCACTCAACATCCGACTATGTTCATTAATCACATACACGCTACCAGGCCTGGTAACAACACTAAAGACAAGCAACACTATTGTACGCTGGTGACCGCCGTTGTACCTGCCACAGGCAACTGCAGCTTTAATAACTTACGTATCTGCGGAAGACGTTTAGTCGTATACGTACGAAGCTACATTACATCATGTAATTACTCTCGCATTTCCGTCAGTGTGACGGAGATATTTCAGTTAATCTTTCTTTCACAACGATTTTTAATTAGCATTATTTGAATTATTTAAGTGCACATTCTAATTTGAAAGAAGTAAAATTTCTATGAATATACATTTACAAGAGAACAAAACTGTAATGCCTTAATTTGTTTGTGCCAATATATGCACGTAACCACCATTGTTAGCTCATTACTATTCCCATTACTACTGCGATTACTATTCGGATTCATGTCCTGTCCTCGAGATGACTGGGTGTTTGTGTTGTCCTCATCATTTCATCATCATCCAAGAAAGTGGCGAAATTGGAGTGAGCAAAGGTTGGGAACTTGTACGGGCGCTGATAACCACGCAGTTGAGCGCCCCACAAACCAAACATCATCATCATCATCATCATGTCCTGTAACTGCTGTTACTACTATTGTTGCGTCCTGCTGGTACTGTGTATTGTATACAGTGAGGTACTGAAAATATACCAAGTTATTTTCAAAAGGGTACCTCTCATTTTACAAAAGTGTTACCTCCACCAAGTCGGCGTAATTTTCATCATCCAAAGATGTTTCAGATTCTTGAATTTATTTAAAAGGGAGCGGAAGGTATTTTCTTTGCTGATTACAAATGAAGATTTTGGATATCTGACCCACATGAAATTATGAAATGAAAAGTAAAAAATGAAATTAACTGCCTTTTAGTGTGAATATTAGCAAAAGTTAACAGCATCGATATCGACAATGAAATGCTGATTTGGCATTTCAGGTCGGACGTACACTTTGAGCTAGCTGCAACATTTTGATAATTTGTTAACGAATAGTTATTGGTCTAACTAAAGAACAAAAACTTTGCAAATCTGTAATTGAAATTCAGAGTCAACAGTACTGTCCAGATAATTACGTCGACGCAGTCCGTGCTGCACGGTATGTAGTAAACAGTTAATTAGTATCGCAAGCAGTGATTACAAGCTATTTAAATTAAATTCAACGAACTGTGCCTTCTTGAAGCTAGGTGTTGGTTCTCAAACTGTGTTCGTGACCAGACTATAATAAGTCAATTGAAGTTTCCTCGTTCTGTTAGTCAACTAAAGCAAAATAAGACCTCGCATACTCCGGAAACACTATGTACGATTTACGTAGAGATCTGCACACACGACGACGCGACAACCCAAGAAAACCACATATTAATGAATCTACATCAAGACAACACCACGACAATCCAGCACTAGCTTCAATCCGATCATTTCTTCTTGGTGCTTCACTTTTCTTGTCAGGCAGTGTAGTTCTGGCGATCCGACTTAACTGAGTTTCCCTGATCATCGAACGCTCTCGATTACAGAGGTAATTCTTTCCTGACTCCTTGTTCTTGTATGGTTCGGTCCGCAGCTCGTGGTCGTGCGGTAGCCTTCTCGCTTCCCACGCCCGGGTTCCCGGATTCGATTCCCGGCGGGGTCAGGGATTTTCTCTGCCTCGTGATGACTGGGTGTTGTGTGCTGTCCTTAGGTTAGTTAGGTTTAAGTAGTTCTAAGTTCTACGGGACTGATGACCATAGATGTTAAGTCCCATTTGAACCATTTGCATGGTTTTCTAGTTGTCAGTATCCCTGCTAGTTTCATGGACAGAATAACTATACTTTTATCCCATACTCTATTCAAGATAGCTTTTGCTGTCTGTTGTTTTCCCATTCCTGGGAGGCGCCCAAGTCTTTTGTAGCTAACATTGTCACGACCGAGTGCTGCACATTTCACATGTGATAGTGCTTTGTCTAGACCTGTCAGGCTGTGGCTGCAAAAGCTCCTGCGTTGAAACTATACGCCTTTGCTGGGCTCTAGGGTTCACCGTAGAGGAAGCAAAGTTTTTACTGTACTCCCTCGAATGCTTACACAGACAGAGGGGCTTCCCGTCACGTTGGTGAAGTGCTTAATTTCGTGACAAATATCTGTGAATACTGTTTGTTTTGTCAAAGTCTAACACTTGTCTTTCCAACTTATTTTTCTCTTTTGTTTCAAAGCATGTTTTTCTTTCACTGCTACACATTTGAGGAAAAGATTACTTTTTAATGTAGTGCGTTCCTTGTATCGCCGTATTGCCTCTATTCGTATTGGCTTTGCAACCTGGCACTGCGCAGCCATCATGGCCTTGGAGGTCTTCTCAGCACATTACACGTTCACTTTTTCGGTATGGACTCCCGACTCGCATTGGTGGTAGCGTCTGTGAAAGCTTCATGGGCTGCTACAGCGTTGAGTGTACCCGAAATTACGTACATGTAGTCTAACATGAATTTCTTCTATGCCTCCCAGTCAGGTTTCTGTGTATCCCACATATACACTCCTGGAAATGGAAAAAAGAACACATTGACACCGGTGTGTCAGACCCACCATACTTGCTCCGGACACTGCGAGAGGGCTGTACAAGCAATGATCACACGCACGGCACAGCGGACACACCAGGAACCGCGGTGTTGGCCGTCGAATGGCGCTAGCTGCGCAGCATTTGTGCACCGCCGCCGTCAGTGTCAGCCAGTTTGCCGTGGCATACGGAGCTCCATCGCAGTCTTTAACACTGGTAGCATGCCGCGACAGCGTGGACGTGAACCGTATGTGCAGTTGACGGACTTTGAGCGAGGGCGTATAGTGGGCATGCGGGAGGCCGGGTGGACGTACCGCCGAATTGCTCAACACGTGGGGCGTGAGGTCTCCACAGTACATCGATGTTGTCGCCAGTGGTCGGCGGAAGGTGCACGTGCCCGTCGACCTGGGACCGGACCGCAGCGACGCACGGATGCACGCCAAGACCGTAGGATCCTACGCAGTGCCGTAGGGGACCGCACCGCCACTTCCCAGCAAATTAGGGACACTGTTGCTCCTGGGGTATCGGCGAGGACCATTCGCAACCGTCTCCATGAAGCTGGGCTACGGTCCCGCACACCGTTACGCCGTCTTCCGCTCACGCCCCAACATCGTGCAGCCCGCCTCCAGTGGTGTCGCGACAGGCGTGAATGGAGGGACGAATGGAGACGTGTCGTCTTCAGCGATGAGAGTCGCTTCTGCCTTGGTGCCAATGATGGTCGTATGCGTGTTTGGCGCCGTGCAGGTGAGCGCCACAGTCAGGACTGCATACGACCGAGGCACACAGGGCCAACACCCGGCATCATGGTGTGGGGAGCGATCTCCTACACTGGCCGTACACCACTGGTGATCGTCGAGGGGACACTGAATAGTGCACGGTACATCCAAACAGTCATCGAACCCATCGTTCTACCATCCCTAGACCGGCAAGGGAACTTGCTGTTCCAACAGGACAATGCACGTCCGCATGTATCCCGTGCCACCCAACGTGCTCTAGAAGGTGTAAGTCAACTACCCTGGCCAGCAAGATCTCCGGATCTGTCCCCCATTGAGCATGTTTGGGACTGGATGAAGCGTCGTCTCACGCGGTCTGCACGTCCAGCACGAACGCTGGTCCAACTGAGGCGCCAGGTGGAAATGGCATGGCAAGCCGTTCCACAGGACTACATCCAGCATCTCTACGATCGTCTCCATGGGAGAATAGCAGCCTGCATTGCTGCGAAAGGTGGATATACACTGTACTAGTGCCGACATTGTGCATGCTCTGTTGCCTGTGTCTATGTGCCTGTGGTTCTGTCAGTGTGATAATGTGATGTATCTGACCCCAGGAATGTGTCAACAAAGTTTCCCCTTCCTGGGACAATGAATTCACGGTGTTCTTATTTCAATTTCCAGGAGTGTAGATATTATAAGGATATTCCTGAGACCATTCCTGGCGATGGAAGCCTACAAGCAGCGGTAGATGACCCGATTCTGCTGGGTCTTGTACGCACCATTCCACAATAGCAGCCAGTTCGACTGATACAATAGTTAGGCTAACTGTCGACTTTCCTTGACTAGGATGAACGATACGACTCACCGAATCACCATTGAGCTTTACTAAATTTTCTTTATATACTATTTCGAGAATGATGTTACCCTCTCTATCAGCCCGTCTAAAACCATATGCAGAGTGGTTTGCGTTGAGTTCTACCCATATTTGCAGATCGTTTCCTTATCCGTACATTGGGAGTTCTGTGCACTGAAAGAACTGTCATACTTTCATTGTCACCTAATGTCATTCGTTCATCAGTTCCACATTTTCCTTGCAGGCCTGCCGCGCGTTTTCCGCCAGTACTCAAATACTAATTCCTGCAATCTACAGGGTGGTCCAAAAGTCCGGAAACACCCTCATAAAATCCAAATGGAGTAGCAAACAAGGAAACAGGGTCCCTACACTCGAGGAACGGGAAGGGGCAAACTTTATAAGCTATGCCACCAACATGGCGCCCATCTTGAAAACCGCCATCTTGGATTCAACTCAAAAATTTCAAATGGGAATGTGGTTATGTGACATATCAAAGAGATAGAGAATTTCACCAGGAAAACAATGCCGTTGTTATTTTAAACATAGCTTTATTCATTCTCGGGTTATAGCCAATTATTTGCGGCAGCAGTGGGACGCTCGGCAGCGTGAGTATTACGTACTGAGAAGTACGAAATGGAGTCTGAAACGGTGCAAAGTGACTATTCCATGCCTGATATGTTACATGTGTTTAACTGTTTGGTATCATTTACTCATGCTAACGTTTTAATCATTGTTTCCTTATATACAAGTTACAAAATGTCCTTAACACATGAAGAATGCATTGAAATCATCTTGATATCAGGAGAAAGAAGCACACGGGTCATTGCTGAGCATTTCAACAGTCGTCACCGAACCAGACAGCCCATCACTCACAGCGCAGTTGCCAAACTTTTGGCCAAATTCCGAGCAACAGGTTCTGTCGCAGATAAACCTAAGGCTGGAAGACGAAAATCCGCCACCGATGAAGCAACAACAGTGGGCGTGTTATATTTAGCAAGAGTTCGCAATGTAGTACTCGTCGCCTGTCACAAGAATGTGGTGTTAGCCGTACGTCCATGCAGCGAATTTTATCGCAGCACAAATGGCACCTGAACAAAATTCAGCTGCTCCAACACCTGAACGAGGATGACCCAGACCGTCGGGTACAGTTCGCAGAATGGGTGACACAGCAGCTGCAGATAAACCCACGTTTCCCCTATCAGGTGCTGTTCAGTGACGAAGCCAATTTATTTATCAATGGTGAAGTGAACAAGCAGAATAAAAGATACTGGTCCGACACAAATGCGCACTGGATTGATGCTTCCAAAACGGTGATGGTCTGATGTGGTGTGTGTGGTACCAAAGTCGTTGGACCTTTTTTTATTGGTGGTACGTTAACAGCCAACGGTTATTTGCGGTTATTGGATGAAGAAGTGTTTCCCTCGTTGTTAACGGAGGACGGGACATTTCCAGAATTCTTCCAGCATGACGGAGCCCCACCACATTATGGGCACAATGTGCGAGCATACCTGAATGTGCAGTTCACTAAAAAGTGGTTTGGTCGTAGGGGTGCTGTGAAGTGGCCACCATGTTCAACAGATTTGACTACTTTGGATTTTTACCTTTGGGGTCATGTCAAAGCACTGGTTTATTCTGTGAAAATGTGGGATTTGCATCATCTAAAGCAGCGCATTGTTGATGCACGTGGTCAAATTCAGCCAGATGTGCTGGCCAAAGTTCATCAGGACTGGGTTCGGAGTATAGCATTAACAATCCAAAATGATGGACAACATATCGAGCCATTCCTATGACTGTTGGTGGTCTCTCGGGACTGTGTAACATCGGCGTATTGTCTCTTCGGCACGTAACACTCATGCTGCTGAGTGTCCCACCGCTGCCACATGTAACTGGCTATAACCCGAGAATGAACAAAGCTATGTTTAAAATAACAACGGCGTTGTTTTCCTGGTGAAATTCTCTATCTCTTTGATATGTCACATGACCACATTCCCATTTGAAATTTAGGAGTTGAATCCAAGATGGCGGCTTTCAAGATGGCCGCCATGTTCGTGGCATAGCCTATAAAGTTTCCCCCTTCCCGTTCCTCGTGTGTAGGGACCCTGTTTCCTTGTTTGCTACTCCATTTGAATTTTATGAGGGTGTTTCCGGACTTCTGGACCACCCTGTAAATCCATGTCTGAGTCCACTTGTGTAATTGTTAAACTGTTCACAGTACTTATAGCTAGCATTACCACCTCGGTTGCAGTTCATGACGTCACCGTGTTTTCTGCGTTTTTAAACAACGCGAAAGGCTCCAGCAAATATTCATTCAACTTGTTAGCGGCGTCTGTCACGCTATTGTGTTTGTTATTTAAACTGTGGTAAGTACACCTCCGGAAGAAGTGGTATACCTGGAAAGATTGCGTCGATTTTGATCCGACGACGGCATGTGCCACCTAAGGTATAGGGGATGTACTGATAATGACTTCAACTTCAAAACTACAAAAGTGATATCAGTTCTACCCTTTCTTTTAACAGCCAGAATGCTTAGTGTGGCGCAGACGTCTAATGAAAGCAGGCAATCATGTCACGGAATGCCCCCTTGCTTCCTGCAGCGAACTCAGCGAGTTTGAAAGACGTCAAATTGTGGCCTTCCGAGTGTCGGGATGGTCCTTTTGCAGATTTGCCACACAATCTGGACCTTCTGGACATTCCCATACCTGTAGACGAGGTTCTGCACGTCCGCACAGCACAGACGCCCTCCAGGATCGTCGTATTGTAAGGGCGGCAGCGTCAGATCGCTTAGCTACCAGGAAACAGTTGAGAGCGCTTTTGAGACCAGACGTGTCTATGAGGAGTGCTGTGAATCAGTTATTGACAGTGAGACTATGGGCACGCACAGGTCTAGCCCATGTTTCACTCACCCCACGGCCTGGACGCGCACGTCTTGACTGGCGCCTTCAGAGGATCACTTGGATGATCGAATGGAGCGCCGCCCTCTTCAGCGATGAAAGCAGATTGTGCCCTGACGTAAGTGATGAACGTTTTCGCGTACGTCGTAGACCTGGTGAGCGTTGTCCTCTAGAGTGCATCTGGCCATGACACAGTGGTCCCGCGGCAGGCCTTATGATCTGGGATGCAATGAGCTATGGCTCTCGATGATTCTGGAGAGGACGTTAACCAGCACGCAGTAAGTGTATTATGTTCTTAGACCGTTATTTTGCTGCCCTTGCAATAGGATAGTGATGTGCGGTTCCAACAGAATGATGCTCACCCGAACACTGCCCGGGAAACACAACGTGCTCTGCAAGTCGTGTAGGGCGATCACCAGACTTGTCTCTAGTCTAGCATGTAAGGGATATGATGTGACGAGAAGCGACTCATGCGACTTGTCAACCATCAGCTCTTACATGACTACGTCCACAGGTCGAGCAAGCGTGGCTGTTTTTTTTTTACAAGAGGCGGAGCCCCTCCACACCCACACTGGCATGATGGCCAACACAACAGGTCTACTGCCATCTCTGCATAAGGGTTAGTATTCACTGAAGCGAGGTGTCGCTGTATGTGTGTACTGCGTTGTTTGCGTACGTCTGGGTAAGGTTAACCATTAATACGCGCTCATCTGGAGATAGATTGGGACGAAATCGAACGAAGGGTAGCGGTTTGAAGGGCAGAGGAAAAAAAGTGCCAAGGCAAGAGCCGAGGGAAAAAAACCTGTGCGATAGTTAGGTCGGGTGGTAAGGGCAGTAGCGGATGTCTTGCTGCCTGCGGTAGGTCGTGGAAGGATAGGCTCTGTTAGTAGTGGGTATCATGCATCTCGATACCTTGACGTTGTGCGGTTGTGTTGCTCGGAGCCTGTCACTGGGTGCTGGTGTAGAGTCTTCGTTCAGCGTCAGCAACCTGTAACTGTTAGGTTTATTATCGTTTTTGTGTCCGATAGGTCATATATCGGATGCACAGTGAAAGGTAATGTTGGCGGTTTGTTTGTGCGTCAGTGGGAGAGCTCGTTGGTGTCCCTGCTGCGGCCTGGTGGTCGGCTCTAACAGCAGCTGGTAATTACCAGTCAGTCTTGCTGATATGCAGGGGCTTGCCGACGTTTGTCGCTTGTTTGCTTATGTTAGTTTACCATAGGTGGCTATGCCCTACTAGCGGTGTCTTTGGCCGCTTGTGATTCCACCTATGGTTGTGATTGTAGTTTCCCAGAGTGAGGATTGTTCGAGTGTCTCGAGTTCCTGTATAGTCGTGTGGCGTGTTTTTTGAATACTTCATTGTGGGTATCATGGCGGTATTCATGGAGAATATCCACGGTGCATGTGTAGCGTGGAGCGTTGCTAATGATTCGTAGCACTTTGTTCCGTATGATCTGCAGGCGGCGCAGTCGTGTAGGAGCTGCATATCCCCACACGGGAGTTGTGTACGTCATCAGAGGTCTAATCCGTGTCATGTATATGGACCTCGACACCCTCCTATTCAGTGTACTTTCCCTGTTGAGCATTGGTTTGAGCCTCGCGTGCGCACGGTTGGCAACGTACTCGATGTGGTCCCCCATGTAAGTTTCCGGTCCACCCAGACACCAAGGTATCTGACTTTCTCTCGGAAACGTATTGGGCGTGTATGTATTGTTACCGGTCTACAGTGTTGATGTTTGCGCAGTAGTTTCGGTCTGCGCGTGAACAGAACTGCTTCGCACTTGTCGACGTTTACTTTAATACGCCATCGCTCCAACCAAGGCTCAGCTGTTCTGAGTGCTGTCTGTATTCGTGAATTGATGTTCGACGGTTTCCAATCTTGCGCAAGGATGGTTGTGTCATCCACGTAGATGGCTAACGTCGTGTTTTGCGTTACCGGGAAGTCATTAATGTACAGGTTAGTTTGCGTGTGAGTCCGTTGTGCTAGAGACGGTCGAAAGCCTTTTAGATGTCCAGGAACACGGCCCCTGTGGCTTTGTTCATGTTGTAGCCATGTGTTATATGTTCGACTACGCGGAGGAGTTGTTGTGTTGTCGAGTGGTGATTCCTAAAGCCGAATTGCTCCGGTCTTAGGGTGTCATTGGCGATGCAATGCCTAGTGATGCGCTTTTAATATTACCTTCCCAACAATCTTTCTGAGCGAACACAACAGACTGATGGGTCGGTAATTTTGTGGGAGGGAGTGGTCTTTCCCTGGCTTCTTGAACATCAGGACCTTAGCCGCCTTCCAAAAGTCAGGGAGGTGTTGCTGTTTCCGGATTGCATTCGTTAAGTGTGTAAGGTATTCTACGGCTTTATCCGTGAACTCCTGGAGGACACGGTTTTGATTGCCATCAGGCCCAGGGGCTATCCTAGCGTTGGTGTGCTTGATAGCCCATGTGATTTCATTTGTGCTAGTACGTCTAATTTCGTTGCGCCAGGGCTGGGCTACAAGTCGTGTAACCTCCTGGTCCGTTTCAAGTGTGAATACTGGGTCTGAGGGAACGAGATTCTGCATGAAAGACGCTGGAAGTGTTGTGGCCATAAGCTCTGCCTTCTCCGTCGCGGAGTAGGCTGGGCCGTCTGGTCCTTGTAACGTGTGAATATAATGTTTCTCCCTGGTGAAGTGTTTGGCCAGCTGCCACACGTCAGGACGTGTGGTATCTAGCCCAGCGAGTTCCTGTCCCCATTGTTCGTTTTTGAATGTTTGTATTTTATCCCGTATTACGCCCTGACGTGCAGTTTATAGAACGGGCGCCTAGTACGCTGCCAGTATCTCCTGAGGCGGTTCCTCATTGAGATAAGACCGAGGATCTCCTGGGGCAGGGCCGTCGAGTGTTGTCTTGGTGTTGTAAATGGAATGGCGTCAGTCATTGTGTCTTGGACGGCAGTCGTGAGAGCCTCCACAGCCTCATTGATTTGCTGTGTGGTGTTAATTCCGTGGGTGTCAGGAATACGACTATCAAGCGTTTCCTTGAACAGTGGCCAATTCGCGCGCATGTAGTTTAGTATTCTGCGTGGTTAGATGTCCTGCAGTGTTTCTTCCGTGTGCAGTATTACAGGCATGTGGTCTGAGTCCAGATCGTTTTCAACCGTAAGGTTGAGTGTGCATGTGATGCCCTTTATGAGGGCTATGTCTAACACGTCTGGCCTCTGTTGGGGCGGTGTAGGCACGAACGTGGGAACGTTCGGCTCAAGTATAATGTCGTTTCGGCCTAGTGCGTGTTCGTACAGTTTCTTGCCGTTAGAGTTTCGTATTCGTGAGTTCCAAATCCCAGGACAGTATTTGCCATCTGTGTGACCGATTGGATACCAGAGTCAGCGCCTGCGTTGCCGCGTGGAGGCTATACCATGTACTAATACGGGTGTTTCAGCATGGATCAATACGTGTTATTTCAGTACCATTTGTCATTTGTGCTACTGATCTGTGAATGTTATCATTTCATGTAGTCGATACGCACTGTTACGACAAGAAATCTTAACTACATTGGAAATTTCTAAAACTGTCTATTAATCTTTGTCCGTCAGTGTACATCCGCAGTTAAGGACTGTGCATAGTTTATTAAAGTTTTTCTGACTTTTATGACTACCGTCCAAAAACGACGTTTCCTTTCAAGCATCATCGCTGACAGCAAACAGTGTCGGATGGGTCCTTTAACAATATTTAGAACATCAGTGGAGTTATTACGCTTCCTTTGGACACCCACGCAGTTGGTTCCATCTCTGCTGACATTCGCTCTCCAGACGAGCCTACTGAGTTCTATTAGACAGGAATTGTTCAAACCAAGTACATTTCTGAAGGGTTGCTACGTATTACTGTATCTGATCAGACGACAAGACTGTGCAGACTTCCTGTCTGACGGAATCTACCCGTTGAGCTGTATAAACTGAAGGATATGTGAAAATTAAGGCAAGTAGCACGTCACATAAGTGATTTTTCTTTTACATGCTTCGAGGTAACCTTCCTTTTCCACCAGCAAAGTTTTAATGTTAATGTTTAAAATGTACATTAGTATCTTTAAACAAACATACGTCAGCGATGTTAATGTATAATACAGCGAAGCTTTTCTCTTGTATTTTTTTTTAAAGTAGAAGGAACCGACGCGTTTTCTAGATACGCTGGAACACGCCTTACGCGAGAGATAAAAAAAAAAAAGCCAAGAAATGGACTAATCCCACTGAGCATAAAATCTAGTGAGATACCGCCAGAGCATGGTGCAGTGTTAACATTGAGTAGTGTAAATTTCCTTGAATGTCGGGGTTACGTCTTAGAATATTTAAAACTTGTTGTTGTTCGCGACAGTAAAACATTACCGTGAAACTTCTCGTGGGTGAATAAATACGTACAAAGCGTTGGCAAAACGCATACAGTATCACAAACACAGAGAGGAATGTTGTCCGTGGCCACATAAAAATACTTTTGAGAAATAAGAAAAGGAAAAGAGATTGTATACTATTCTGCTGGTGAGGTCACAATAAGCACACTCAAGTTTCCCATGTTGCTAGACATCTTTTTAAAATTGCTTGATCAGCACAGATTTTTTAGTGAAACCGTAGCTATCATAAGCACATTCACATGTATCCTCGCAGTCTTAGGACATTATAGTAAAAAAGAGGAAAAAGATATGCAACAACAGGTTGCACGCAAAATGTATCCAAGAAGGAAGAAATTTCGAAATACGATTCGTAAAGGCACAAATGTCCTTTCCTGAATCAGTTGAAGTAAATCAGATTCGTTGACATTGTGAAGCAGGAGATACGTGATTTGTTATAATTTTTCATTTACCTTATGATTCATAACGCTGCATATGAGTAATGGTCCATAAACCATGGTATTTTATGAAAACATGTAGCATCATATATTTTAAAAATGCCGTTCTTTCATCATGTGAGTTATCACACATTTTACATCCTATTGAGTTTAATTGAATCACTGTTTCGAAAAAGGAAGAAAGGCCAATCACCGCTGTTTAGAGAAAACTAAATAAACTTGTTAACAATATTGTACCTACAGTGTAGTGATCCATTACAAACTTGTAGAACTAGGTTATCTGCCACAGTGATGAGTCATTCCAGCGCATTCGATAAATATTTTTGAAGCTATCCTCTTTGGATGTTGGTGGATATTCGTCCCTTATTCCAATAAATGATTCTCTTGTAAGCAGTTTGCAAAGAATGTCACAGTAACATAGGTTTACACAGCTGTTTCTTCTTATTTATGTTACTAACCACTTGAAAACATTGATATTTATTTAGTAAAACCTCTTAAGAACAACAATGCACTGCGAAAAAATATAAAAACATTTTACTTAAGAATATTCTTTAACACTTTTTGATCTTCATCAGATTGTACTATGATGTCTTTTTGGAAGTATTAATCTTCTCCATAGAACTGGAAATCATTATTTCCCGTGTGCCACTGAAGAATGTTGTTAAAAAACTCTTGATACTCTAATGGATGGACTTCACTATTTTATTAAGATCTTGCAGCTTCTTCGTATTGCTACCAATCTTATTGTTGTACGCTATAGTTCTGGGATAATCAGGTATTTGTTTTCCTTCAAAAACTTTGTATGTATGGTGAAGCAGTCCATTTATTCATTCTCAACAAACAACATATCCTGGATTCTGATGGTTATAGGTAAAATTCCGAAATTTAGCAAGCGAAAATCTTTCCTTTGCTTGACACGTTTTGGCAAATGGAAGTTTTTGTAAGGTGATGTGGTCGCCATTTCTTAAAGTCGGTAATATCTTAACCTTCAATAATCTTGACTTGAAACGAAATCAGTGTTTTTCTTGAATTAACTAACACCTCAATGTACTATTTGACATAGTAGTATCTATATTGTCGTCGTATGACTCTACTACAGAACAATCCCTATAACATGGAAGGAGTGACTTCGAACAGTAAAATACTGCCGAATTATTTGAAATTTTCCAGTCACTGTGAGATATATCGGGCACTGCACACCATTGCTGTTTTCATTTTGCCTGCCACAAGAGTTGCTGAACACATGTAGTTCTTTCACTGAGTTATGTAGTCCATTAAGTAGTCACTGTGAAATATGTATAGTTCATTGGGACCTGGATTACCTTGTCCTTAATGGTAGCAGGAAACCTGTGCTGTATTGTCTTTCAAATTATGCATTCCAAATACAAAAAGCTACAGGTATCGTAAATACAACATTTCCTGTACAGGAAGACAAGGAAAATTCTGCAGATAATCAAACACGAGGCTGACTGCATAATTCTTTTCAGCAAACAGTTTTATCAGCTCCTGCGTTTTTTTACAAAACTTAGACGCTCGTGGCTTGTGAACCATCAATTCTGCTACAGCCACTGCCTTTGCAGCTTCATTCATGAACGGAGATTTAATTTTGGCTAGAAGCTGCTCACAGGCAGAACGTACATCTACTTGTGCACGTCCGAATATATGACGAAAATTTTCATTGAATTGTTTGAGATAATATTCATATTTCACTGTCAGTTCCGAGTTTTTATCACAAAACAAGTCGTGCATCTTTTACACATTTAAGTGGGAATCCAAATATACAATAATTTTGCCACTGTAGAGCGACTGATTGGTTGGGAAAGATCGATCATGAACATCGGTCTTAGCAGTGACATCGGACCCAACTGTATTTCCCCCGTTTATATGCTTTCCTCTATGTTCATGTGGAGACTGGCCAATAGCAAGGAGCGACGTTGTAAGCGTACAACAGCCTTATCACTCACAACATTCAAACTACAAAATGCTTTGTGACATACCACTAGCCCTTCGGTCTGTTTCATAACAAAGGATCTGTATGTACCATACTTCACAAATGTCGGATTTTATTTTCTGCTCCTCCTCCTTTGTACAGGTGAATGCTGTATCAGTCCCATTAAATACAGATCTATCTCCCTCTTAGTTCTACCATAATACAATCTCCTAATTATTGCCATTTCATCCTCATCTTTGAAATATTCAAAACACATTTTGGAACAACTGCAATAAAACAGAATTTAGGATTGAGATACAATATACTGGTACTTGACATAAATAAGTAAGCACTAATATGAAGACAAATATCACATGAAAACATTTATATAAAACTTACTTGCCTGGTGGACGAGACCGTTTTCCTGGCGCAAATAATCCTTTAGAGGTTATGTATTCCTGTCCTAGTGATCTAGCTCTCTTGTACCTTTCTTTGACATAGTCATATACATTCCTTCGCCTTTTCTTCTCCTGTCCAATTTTTCAGTTTCAGAATCACTTTCATTCATTATGCTACTAGTCTACGAACGGCAACTTAAGTAAACAAACTGAAACTATGCTTTTTAATGCCACTTAGTAGCATTGTTGTAACATTCTTTGCCTGACATCTGGTGATGCTGCTTGCACTAGTAAGTGGAGAACAGAAGAACGTCTGGGCATTCTTCTCTATTCCACTAGTTACAAACTTTAAAATGCTGTACTTTCCGTGTTGTTACCGGTTTTTTCTTCCCTTTTCCAGTCTTGGATAAGTGGACCGCTCCAAAATGAAATGTATATCTCAGCTTATTTTCGAAAAAAAATTGACTTTCTTCCTTTTCCAAACAGTGATACAAATATTGTGTAATCTGTTATTACCATTACCGTCACAGTGGTGTGAAAATTGTCTGTAATTATTTCGACCTTAATTGTGCCCATAGTGATGCTTGTTGACGATGTTCATTATAATTTAATTCGTTGTGTAGGGATGTATCAAAAATAAAAATATTCTGGGACAGTAGCTAAGGCCGGCAAAAAACGGTAAAATTTCAATAAGTTAAAGTATTACCTAAAATTACACAAGTTCAATAGATTCCTATTACGCTAGTTACTATCGTAAGGTCCTGTTGGTTTCACTAAAAGACGAACTGTATTGATGTTAACTATTTAATTTTAGTTATATTTACGTCTTGTTTCTTAAATTGTTATTATACCATGTTGTACATATGTTGTATAGGCAGTTTCTAACGCCACATAGCGGTCTTCCCTCAAGCAACGTGTGAAAACCCGGCGGCCGTCAGTCCCCATTTCCCCAGAGTACCGGCCACACATGTGTACATTATGTATGTGCCAAATGTGTTCCTTTAACGTTGCAACGGGCATCAGCTGCCATACTATTCACATAACCACTTACAACATATAAATGATAATCTCTGTTAGGAAGTGATGTAAATGCTGATTGTCAGTTAGTAGTAATAGTACAACGCTATTGGTAAGAAATATTTTACATTTATTTATTTTACTAGATTGTTCCTTATGCAAATATTGTTTTATTTTCAGTACCTCTTCTCTTTATTAGTGTATACCTTCAGTTTTACGACCGTTAAATTTCACTTGTCACGAACAATGAAAACAGTTTTTAATTATATTATTTATGGAGGTTGCTATTTTAAGAACTATTTTAATGATGTTTAAAGCTATAAAGGCACCAACTCTAATCAGTAACGTTTCACAGCATGTATTAAGTAAATAATTCGTGTATACACTCTTGAAGCCTTCTACAACATTACGTGCAGTTCTGTAAGCTGTTGTATGTTGCTTACATGAGGAGAAACCTGTTTTATACTTTAGATCTGAAAGCTATACTGGCAGCCGAAACTAGTAATTAATCTAAAAAAAAAGAGGATGTCATGAGCTATCTTCACTTCTTGGATTTCAGTCCCTAACGTAAACTAAAGGAATTGCATATTTTCCTAGCACCTAATTGAAAGTATGTATCCAGAGAAATAATATTCATTTCCATAGACTTGACCAGTCTTTTTGGTTTCTCCTTAGAGTATTATCGTAGTTGTAGGTCTGCCTTCTTGTCTCCCGTAACAGTTTCACGGGAGTACTACGACACTAATTAGGGAAAAGGTGATTGGAAGTTTTTGAAGAACTTACACATAAGTCGGAATAATAACTTCTGATTATGAAGATATATTTCGAGTTGCAAGAATTTTGTTTCTCATCCATCATTTGAATCCGTACCACCTTTTGCTTTGGATCAGAGCGAGCATTGTGTCCATGCCGCTCCTACAACGAGCTATGCGCTTAACCAAGCCAGGGATATAATCTGGGAGATATGCAAGGTTAAAGTATATATGGGGTTTAAACCACGTCTCTAACCGAAGAATGTCTTGGAAATTCAGCTTGTGGAACGGGATGTGAAACTAGTCATTTCGAGCAGTTAAAGAAATACATGAGGGTTCCGATATTTGAATGAGAAGCACATACAGGGCGGTCAGAAATAGTCTGTAAAGCTTGCAGGCGTCTTGCAGGATAGAATGTGGGCAAACCTGTTTGAGGAGTTTTCGAGTTCATTAGCATTGAAGTTAGCGAATCAGGCCATAGCTCGAGCAAATTCAGGCTGCCTGCCAAAGAATGTATCGCTAAACGTGTACTTGTGGTGTCATAAAACAGAACAAGAGAGCCGGCCGAAGTGGCCGTGCAGTTAAAGGCGCTGCAGTCTGGAACCGCAGGACCGCTACGGTCGCAGGTTCGAATCCTGCCTCGGGCATGGATGTTTGTGATGTCCTTAGGTTAGTTAGGTTTAACTAGTTCTAAGTTCTAGGGCACTAATGACCTCAGCAGTTGAGTCCCATAGTGCTCAGAGCCATTTGAACCAACCAGAACAAGAGAGCGGTACAAAAACTGGACGTGGGACCGTAATAACAAATCGAACTCAAGCCGAAGTTGGAGCAGTCTAAAGCTATGTCACCTACGATATGAGATCAACTGAAGGCCAGGTCGTTTCAATCTGAGCACGAAACGGCCTGATAGTCTAACTATGAAATGGCATGATGTGTCGAACATTTTATCTTAACAGTTATTTCTCAGCGCAACGTATAGTGGAGAACCCTGACAAGCATATAAGACTGTTTCTGACCACGCTGTGTACTGGACGTTTCACAGCTCCTGTTACAGCCTACTATGGGCTACAGATGCCCGCCCGGTTAGCCGTTCGGTCTAACACAGTGCTTTCTGGGCGGGGAGGTGCGCCGGTCCCCGGCATGAATCCGCCCGGCGGATTAACGTGGAGGTCCGGTGTGCCGGCCAATCTGTGGATGGTTTATAGGCGGTTTTCCATCTGCGTTGGTCGATGCGAACGGGTTCCTCTTATTCCGTCACAGTTACACTATGTCGGCGATTGTTCTCCACGTACTCGTACACCATCATCACTCTACCACGCAAACACTGGGGTTACACTAGTCTGGTGTGAGAGGTTCCCGGGCTGATGGGGGGGGGGGGGGCTCAATAAACCTGGGTTCGGAATGGCGAGGCGGAGGGTTGAGTGGACTGATGTAGCCTGTTGTTAGGTTGTGTACCAGTTACGGCGGGGACGAAGCCATCGTTTCTGGGTACCCTGTTCAATACAATACAGTACAATGGGTTGTAGATGGACAAGAGAGCGGTACAAAAACTGGACGTGGGACTGTAATTATGATAAGAAACTCATGTTCGGAAACGAAGCGTCTGGATACAAAATAAGATTGAAGATTCCACTTCCGACATTTTTCTACATCTACATCTACATTTATACTCCACAAGCTACCCAACGGTGTGTGGCGGAGGGCACTTTACGTGCCACTGTCATTACCTCCCTTTCCTGTTCCAGTCGCGTATGGTTCGCGGGAAGAACGACTGTCTGAAAGCCTCCGTGCGCGCCCTAATCTCTCTGATTTTACATTCGTGATCTCCTCGGGAGGTATAAGTAGGGGGAAGCAATATATTCCATACCTCATCCAGAAACGCACCCTCTCGAAACCTGGACAGCAAGCTACACCGCGATGCAGAGCGCCTCTCTTGCAGAGTCTGCCACTTGAGTTTATTAAACATCTCCGTAACGCTATCACTTTTACCAAATAACCCTGTGATGAAACGCGCCGCTCTTCTTTGGATCTTCTCTATCTCCTCCGTCAACCCGATGGTCGAACGAGTGTTTTGTAAGCCACCTCCTTTGTTGATGGACTATATTTTCTAAGCACACTCCCAATGAATCTCAACCTGGTACCCGCCTTACCAACAATTAATTTCATATGATCATTCCACTTCAAATCGTTCCGCACGCATACTCCCAGATATTTTACAGAAGTAACTGCTACCAGTGTCTGTTCCGCTATCATATAATCATACAATAAAGGATCCTTCTTTCTAAGTATTCGCAATGCATTACATTTGTCTATGTTAAGGGACAGTTGCAACTCCCTGCACCAAGTGCCTATCGGCTGCAGATCTTCCTGCATTTCGCTACAATTTTCTAATGCTGCAACTTCTCTGTATACTACAGCAACATCCGCGGAAAGCCGCATGGAACTTCCGACACTATCTACTAGGTCATTTATATATATTGTGAAAAGCAATGGTCCCATAACACTCCCCTGTGGCACGCCAGAGGTTACTTTAACGTCTGTAGACGTCTCTGCATTGATAACAACATGCTGTGTTCTGTTTGCTAAAAACTCTTCAATCCAGCCACACAGCTGGTCCGATATTCCGTAGGCTCTTACTTTCTTTATCAGGCGACAGTTCGGAACTGTATCGAACGCCTTCCGGAAGTCAAGAAAAATAGCATCTACCTGGGAGCCTGTATCTAATATTTTCTGGGTCTCATGAACAAATAACGCGAGTTGGGTCTCACACGATCGCTGTTTCCGGAATCCATGTTGATTCCTACATAGTAGATTCGGGGTTTCCAAAAACGACATGATACTCGAGCAAAAAATATGTTCTAAAATTCTACAACAGATCGACGTCAGAGATATAGGTCTATAGTTTTGCGCATCTGCTCGACGACCCTTCTTGAAGACTGGGACTACCTGTGCTCTTTTCCAATCATTTGGAACCCTCCGTTCCTCTAGAGACTTGCGGTACACGGCTGTTAGAAGGGGGGCAAGTTCTTTCGCGTACTCTGTGTAGAATCGAATTGGTATCCCGTCAGGTCCAGTGGACTTTCCTATGTTGAGTGATTCCAGTTGCTTTTGTATTCCTTGGACACTTATTTCGATGTCAGCCATTTTTTCGTTTGTGCGAGGATTTAGAGAAGGAACTGCAGTGCGGTCTTCCTCTGTGAAACAGCTTTGGAAAAAGGTGTTTAGTATTTCAGCTTTACGCCATCAATGCCATCATCATCCCGGAGTGTCTGGATATGCTGTTTCGAGCCACTTACTATTTAACGTAAGACCAGAACTTCCTAGGATTTTCTGTCAAGTCGCTACATAGAATTTTACTTTCGAATTCACTGAACGCTTCTCGCATAGCCCTCCTTACGCTAACTTTGACATCGCTTAGTTTCTGTTTGTCTGAGAGGTTTTGGCTGCGTTTAAACTTGGAGTGAAGCTCTCTTTGCTTTCGCAGTAGTTTCCTAACTTCGTTGTTGTACCACGGTGGGTTTTTCCCGTCCCTCACAGTTTTACTCGGCACGTACCTGTCTAAAACGCATTTTACGATTGCCTTGAACTTTTTCCATAAACACTCAACATTGTCAGTGTCGGAACAGAAATTTTCGTTTTGATCTGTTAGGTAGTCTGAAATCTGCCTTCTATTACTGTTGCTAAACAGATAAACCTTCCTCCCTTTTTTTATATTCCTATTAACTTCCATACTCAGGGATGCTGCAACGGCCTTATGATCACTGATTCCCTGTTCTGCACTTACATATTCGAAAAGTTCGGGCCTGTTTGTTATCAGTAGGTCCAAGATGTTATCTCCACGAGTCGGTTCTCTGTTTAATTGCTCGAGGTAATTTTCGGATAGTGCACTCAGTATAATGTCACTCGATGCTCTGTCCCTACCACCCGTCTTAAACATCTGAGTGTCCCAGTCTACATCAGGTAAATTGAAATCTCCACCTAAGACTATAACATGCTGAGAAAATTTATGTGAAATGTACTCCAAATTTTCTCTCAGTTGTTCTGCCACTAACGCTGCTGAGTCGGGAGGTCGGTAAAAGGAGCCAATTATTAACCTAGCTCGGTTGTTGAGTGTAACCTCCACCCATAATAATTCACAGGAACTATCCACTTCTACTTCACTACAGGATAAACTACTACTAACAGCGACGAACACTCCACCACCGGTTGCATGCAATCTATCCTTCCTAAACACCGTCTGTACCTTTGTAAAAATTTCGGCAGAATTTATCTCTGGCTTAAGCCAGCTTTCTGTACCTATAACGATTTCAGCTTCGGTGCTTTCTATCAGCGCTTGAAGTTCCGGTACTTTACCAACGCAGTTTCGACAGTTGACAATTACAATACCGATTGCTGCTTGGTCCCCGCATGTCCTGACTTTGCCCCGCACCCGTTGAGGCTGTTGCCCTTTCTGTACTTGCCCAAGGCCATCCAACCTAAAAAACCGCCCAGCCCTCGCCACACAACCCCTGCTACCCGTGTAGCCGCTTGTTGCGTGTAGTGGACTCCTGACCTATCCAGCGGAACCCGAAACCCCACACCCTATGGCGCAAGTCGAGGAATCTGCAGCCCACATGGTCGCAGAACCGTCTCAGCCTCTGATTCAGCTCACGGCACACACAAACTGAAAAGAGGGCGCCTTTATCTGTCCATGTTGTAATTATGAACTCACACAGGACTTTCATGCGACTACAGCGACTGATATGAACTAGTAGGTTCGGTGCTGGGAAGGCTGAGTTTGGTGCTACGCAGACTCGCTGCTGTCTCGACTTCGAAGAGGACGTCCTTCGACACGTAGAGGATAACACGACAATGAGTCCTTGAAACATTACCCATGCCATGGGCTCCTGTAGAACACACAGATCAGACCTCGTTATCCCTGTTGTGTGTGCATCGTAATGCACGAGATTTGAAACTGATCTGACTTTAAAACTTATTTTACATCCCCAAACGGTGCATTTACCGAGAAGATTCCTTACCAAAACTTCTAATTCCTGTCTACAACCACTGCACGTCTGCTATAGGAACTGGGATATATGCTGTAAGTAGTAGAGTAGTGGCGGCATGGGTGCTACTTTTATATCAGATTGATATGTAAACTAATTAAACTGATCAAATAATTCCCTCAGCCGGCGGCTGTGCCCGAGCGGTCCTAGGCGCTTAAGCTCGGAACCGCGCGACTGCTACGGTCGCAGGATCGCATCCTGCCTTGGGCATGGATGTGTGTGATGTCCTTAGGTTAGTTAGATTTAAGTAGTTCTAAGTTCTAGGGGACTGATAACCTCAGATGTTAAGTGCTCAGAGCCATTTGAACCACATCCGCTCCCACCTGCAGTTGACGTCATGTATTTTCATCGGTCCGCATGTGTGCCCTAGCACCGTCCCCCACCCCTCCCACTCCCACTACCGTCAGCCTAACCTACTGGCGGGAATTTCGAATTTGGGTGGGACTTTATTGGTCCCAAGGCTGTGCCGAAGCCTCACCTCCACCAACTCCCACAGAAACTGGCGGGAAATTAAAAACTGGCAGTGCCCTTTCTCGGATTAAAAAAATTGTCCTTGTGGACAGAAAGCACAATACAATTATACCAGCAGAGGCGTTTGGAATTTGTGTAAAATTAAAAATGGCGGTGCCCTTTCTGTGACTTCAACCCTGGTCCTTCTGGATGGAGATTCCAAGCGCACCCCCCAAAACATGGAAATTTTTTTAGGAAAGGACAAATGCCTTAGATCCTAATAAAACACTTTATTGTGCGTGACAGATTTCGGTAAAAGTACGTTACCATCATCAGATCGTTAGGCAGGTTATTATAAATACGAGGGCCGTTCAGAAAGTAACCTCCAGTTGATTTAAAAAAATACACCATGTTAAATAAAAATATTTTAATAAATACATCTTACCACTACATCTTTGCACTATTTTTCTACATAGTCTCCATAGCGATTGAGGCACTTATCGTATCTCTTCACAAGCTTTGAAATTCCTTCTGCATAAAAATCATCCGCTTGTGCCTGGAGGCAGCCTGTGACCGCATCTTTGAGCTCTTCGTCGTCATCAAACCGCTGTGACCCGAGCCATTTCTTCAAATGTATGAAGAGGTGATAGTCACTTGGCGCCAGGTCTGGGCTGTAAGGTGGATGGTTGATAACGTCCCACTTGAAGGACTCAAGAAGGGCGTTGTTCTGTGAGCAGAGTGAGGACAGGCGTTATCGTGCAAAAAAGCGATACTGGAAGTCAGCATACCACGGCGTTTGTTCTGTATAGCCCGTCGTAACTTTTTTATTGTTTCACAGTACACGTCTTGATTAATGGTCGTACCACGATCCATGAATTCAACCAACAACACCCCTTTGGCATCCCAAATTACCGTTGCCATAAGTTTTCTGGCAGAAAAATCTTGCGAGGCTTTTCTTGGTTTGGTAGGCGAATTTGAATGTGCCCACATCTTTGATTGTTCTTTTGTCTCAGGGTTCACGTACTTAATCCAGGTTTCGTCACCGGTCACGATTCTGTTTAACAATGGTTCTCCTTCGTCCTCATAACGTGACAGAAAGTCTAATGCAGTGGCCATTCTTTGAGTTTTGTGGTGGTCGGTAAGAATTTTGGGCACCCATCGTGCACAGAACTTACGGTAACCCAATCTTGCTGTCACTATCTCGTACAAGAGAGTCTTAGAAATCTGTGGAAAACCAGTAGACAACTCCGACATTAGGAAACGTCGATTTTCACGAACTTTTGCATCAACTGTCTGAACGAGTTCGTCAGTCACCAATGATGGTCTACCACTCCTCTCTTCATCATGAACGTTTTCTTGTCCACTTTTAAATAAACGTACCCATTCACGGACAACTCCTTCACTCATAACTCTTGGTCCGTACACGGCACAAAGCTCACGATAAATAGCTGCTGCAGAATATCCTTTGGCTGTAAAAAACCTTATGACAGCACGCACTTCACATTTGGCGGGGTTTTCTATTGCAGCACACATTTGAAACTGCCACAAAAACTAAACTAGCGCAGGTACGACGTTCACTCGACCACGGCTTGATGCCGACTGACCTGTTGAGTGCGTGAACGCACAGATGGCGTCGCTACTCCCCCAACAACCCGCACTGTGACCAATCGGAGGTTACTTTCTGAACCGCCCTCGTATAATTTATAAGTTATCTTCATAAAGGTCATTACATTTATAATAAATTGTAAATTATATTTATAATAAACTGTATAAATATCGGTTGATGGTAAAATAATTTTACCGAGAGAGGTCATCCACAATAACTTGTTTTATTGCGACCTTGGCTGACAAGATTGTCTTCTCCTATAAAAGGAAATACAAATTTCCCCTTCATACTCAGTATGAGTCAACATGGAAACTGCCCAGATGAAGGATAGGAAGGACAGGTTAGTTTTCTTTATTGATTTTGGTTGGGAAAATAACGATCAGTCCTAATTACATAATTAAACATAAAGATCGGCCATAATTACACAACTATATGAATATCGTTACACAAAAACCGCCTAAAATAGCAATACCGCTTAAAAATTAGCCATACAACTGGTGTTATCCTGCTGGGAAAAAATTTCGCTATGCGACTTGAGACTAGTGGCAGACATGTGCAAATCTGCCCTTCACATACAGGCTGGTGGGAAAAAGCCTGAGGTTAAGGTCCTATCTTTATTAATTTTGGCGAAAAATATCCTTCAATTGTTTTTTATTCCAGTCTTTGATCACAATGCCAATGCGGTTTGACGATGCAATTATTGCCTTATCACTTTAGAACATGGTGTAAAAAAGTTCTGAGGATTGTCATTATGGACTGAAACCGGTCATCGTCTAAACAATTGATAGTGTGATGAAACACTGGAATAAAAAACATTTGACAGTATTGGATCACTGTTTGTATATGCGACTACGTCGCAGTAGGTGAAAAATATTCTTAACTGATGAGACGGTGGTGTTGGACAAAGCGGAGTTTGTCAGGTTTGTTACCTGCAAGCACACAGCTGAGGACTGTATCGAGCGGTGGTTGATGTGAGAGTTCACTACAGGAGCCAATCACCATGCAGCCCAGGTAATGAAGGACAATACACGCTACCACAACTGATGGAAAAAATGCATTACTCTTCCAGTTGCACATCCAAATTATCGTTAAAAAAAAAACACCACTCGTAATGGTTCAAATGGCTCTGAGCACTATGGGACTCAACTGCTGTGGTCATCAGTCCCCTAGAACTTAGAACTACTTAAACCTAACTAACCTAAGAACATCACACACATCCATGCCCGAGGCAGGATTCGAACCTGCGACCGTAGCAGTCGCACTGTTCCGGACTGCGCGCCTAGAACCGCGAGACCACCGCGGCCGGCGTAATGAACAGGTCGTGATGTAACACATGTCCTGGTGATTGGGAAAAAATCGTTGTAATAACACAACTATTTCTTTATTATGCTGCTCTGTCCTGCTAGTTTGGTATCCCTCTTCTGCTCCTCATGCCTCACTCTGTCCTCTCTGCCTCCCTCTCCCCAGCTCTGAAACAACATCAAAATTCCTGAGAATGATCCAGGTCGCTTTTTCAAATGGCTAGCTGCTCTGCCGAGCGCCTCGCGGTTTTTCAATAGCCCGCCGCCTCCGTCAGAGGCCATACTACCACTGACTGCCCTGAAGCGGGGGTCCTTCGTCAACATAAAAGCATGTATACTCAACTAAACTATAGGAGATAAAAGGACATCGGCTCCAAGTACATACAACTTGTTTGTCTAAAATATAGCGACACACCTCAAACCCCACACGCCACCCCCATGGTCAGGGGGCTCACCTATGTCGGCAACATCACTCAGACTAGGCAAGCCCCCAGGCAATCCAAAGGGCCTGTCTTTCTGAAATGGAGAGCACTTTTTTTTAACATCAACATTTCTCAGAAAGACTGGACCCCTCTGGAACAACCACAAAATTCTGGAGAACACTCCAGATGGCTTTCTCAAAAGTCCGCAGTTTGGAAAACAGGAGGCCTTCTGTCTAAAGCCACCACAGACCCCGGAGCAACCTCATACCGCAGTGTCTTCAGCGCAATACATCGCCGCAAACACCTGTCCGAGTCGTCAGCGTTACTGATCCCGACAAAAGCTATGCATGTACACAGTAGAGCGCCATGCTGGCATTCCTGAGGACAAAACTATCATGCATGAGGGCTACCCGGACTGTGGGGTGTTTGTCTAAAAGAACAGCCACGACCTCCTACAGAGCTCGTCCATCATGCTTCTAGTAGCCCAGCCATTCTGAACACTGCACTGTAATATCTGTATTTAACACCAACGCATCTCCTATGATCAACCACCTTTAAAAAAAGAGGGAAACTCAATCGTGACGATAATAAATATTTTCTTTCCACGAAAATAGGAGCAGTCCATTTTCTTCTAGCTTTTTGAGCAAAATGGGAATAGTTATTACATTCAACAGCAGGATACAAATCGCATCTCATTATTTGGCGACCTCCAACGAAGGACACCGCCGCCGATTACAGATGATCAGCAGAGACATCTCCATGCTACATAAAATCGGGAAAAATACTTCCACTATGTTGACGGCAAAATTGCTAATCACTGCAGAGTGTTCTCGTTATTTCGAAACCGTCGTCGGATAAGGAAAAAGCGAGAACTTAAACTCTGAAGAAAAAAACGTCTATGCTAATTTCTTTCAGTTTGATACAGAAATTATATGACCGGAGAGCGTCTCTCACTTTCAAATCAGTGGCTGTAAAAAAACCATAGCAGCAGCGCGGTTCCGGACTGAAGCGCCTAGAACCGGTCGGCCACAACGCCCACCTGCTATAATTCAAGAGGACGTTGCTGTTTCGTACACTATGGCAAGTCACATTTTACCAATGCGCTGCTATATCGCACTGGCGTTTACAAAACAAATGATGAGAGCCATACAAGATTTTCCTGCCTCTTTCTCTCTCTCCCTCTCTCTCCCCTCCGTTACATCGAAACCTATTGGCACCTGCAAGTTTAGATTTGAAATTTTGGCTCCATAATTCCCATCTGTCGACATGTCTGTAAACTTTCTATCATACATTAGATTCTTGTGTCCTAGTTTTGTGTGAAAATTGATCTCCACAGCCTGTTTCCCGCACTCTACTCACATGTCGGGGAGGGGTGTGGGTGGGAGGAGGAACACTATCATTTCTAGGTTCCACAATGAGCTATAATTCAAGTGGTATCTGCTTTATAATTAGAGGTTGTGAGGTATGAAATAACACAGGACTTGCAGTAACACCTATTTTTTAAACACGCAATCATGACGATAATAATAAAAACAGTCAACATTCCACAAGAATATGTACATTGGTTTTCTATTAGTTTTATGAGCTAAATCGGTGCAATTACGAGAGAACTATATGCAACCAAACTTTAACCTGTTATGCCACTCCTTATAACAGAGCCCCATACAAGATTTTACCGTGTACCTCTCTTCCGATATTTCGGAAAAAAAACACCATCTGCGTGTTGACATCGAGCATATTACATTCACAAGCATCGTTCCATTGGGGACGTGGCCAGTTCTCGAAGTCGCTTGCACAGATCTGCGTAAAGTTTTGTCGAGTGACTGGAGGAAGACCATATCCAGCAGACTATCAATCACAAGAGAGAGTTCCTGAATTTGTTCTTCATAAGTTGTTTAATATATTGTTTCTTCGGCTATAATAAACCCAAGCAGGTTATGACTACAGTTTTGTAAACCGTCAAATACTTTGTTTTTCTACCATGACTTCAAGGTCTGTCAGGTGCTAAATCGATATAATAAGAGATGGGGCCGCTCCACGCCCGCACCAACGTGGTGACCAAACCAAAAGATCTACTGTCACCTCCGTAAACATGTTAGTTATCTAGTAAGTGGATCACAGGATGCTGGACTGTGATGTTGTACGTGCGTCTACGTAAGACTACGCATTAACACGGTCCATCAGGTGATAGATAGTGGACGAAACGCGAGTGAGGGTAGCGATTCGAAGAGCAGAGGGAAAAAAGTGCCATGGCTCGTGCCGTGGGAAAAAAACCTCTGCGACAGTGGGATGGGTAGTAAGAGCAGTAGTGGCTTACTAGCTGCGATAGCTCATGCAAGGTTGGATTTGTTAGTATACGTATCACGCATCATTACCATTACAAGCGATGGTGATGTGTCCCAGTTGCTGCAGCTGCTACATTCCTGGAACAATCAAGATCGTTATACAGTAGTGGAAGATCGGCCATAGATCATCTCACTGTGTGGGGGATGTGTGGAGCTTGTTTGCATGCAGTATACGGTACGGCTTCCCTGTGTGGTGCCAGTTATTCGGCAGTGTATTTCAGCTGGATATCCAGTAATGCCGTCTGATTAACAGGGGCTTGCCTGTACCGTTATGTTTGCGTATGCTTGGCCATAGATGTTATGTCCTCACATGTATGTCTTTTGGTCTTTTATGTTTCCATCTATGGTTGTGGTGGTAATTCCCCAGATTCAGAATAAACGGGTTCTGCGAATGTCTGGAATTTCTGTATAGTTTTGTGGTGAGTTTGTGGATTACCTCCGTGAGAGTCTCAAGTTGGTATTCCCGGTGAAGGTCCGCGATGCGTGTGTATCGTGGAGCATTGCTTATGATTTTGAGTACTTTGTTTTGTATGAGCTGCAGACGGCGCAGGCGTGTAGGCGCAGCGTATCCCCAGACAGGAGCTGCGTACGTCATCATGGTTCGGATAAGTGTCATGTACATGGACCTCGACACGCTTCTGTTCAGTGTGCTACGCCTGTTGAGCATAGGATAGAGCTGTTTGAGCCTCGCGCTAGCTCGGTTGGTAATGTGTTGTATGTGGTCCCCCCTGAGTAATTTCCGGTCTAGCCAGACACCGAGGTATTTGACTTTCTCGCGGAAACGTATTGGACGTGCATGTAGAGTTATTGGTCTGCAGTAGCGGTGTTTGCGCAGTTGCTTAGGTCTTCTAGTGAACAGAACGGCTTCGCACTTGTCGACATTTACTCTAACACGCCATTTCTCCAACCAAGGCTCGGCCACTCTGACTGCAGTCTGTAGGCGTCACGTAATGTTTGATGGTTTCCAATCTTGCGCAAGGATGGCTGTGTCATCCGCGTAGATTGCCATCATTGTGTTATGTGTGGTTGGGAGATCGTTTATGTAGAGGTTAAACAGTAGGGGCCCAAGGATGCTTCCCTGGGGTACCGTGTCGTATTGATTGTTTTCCCTGCACGTCAGTGTTGAAACTCCTGTCTGTGAGGTATAAGTGTATTAGACGCAGCAGCCCGTCGGGGAATTCCGCGTCGCTGAGTTTGCGGATGAGGCCGTTGTGCCATAGACGGTCGAAAGCCTTATCGATGTCTAGGAACACTGCCCCTGTAGCTTTGTTTATGTTGAAGCCATGTGTTATATGTTCAACGACCCGTAGGAGGTGTTGTGTTGTGGAGTGGTGATTCCTGAAGCCGGATAGCTCCGGTCTCAGGATGTCATTTGTTATGCAGTGCCTAGTGATGCGTTTGAGAATCACCTTGTCAACAATCTTACCGAGCGAGCTCAGAAGGCTGATGGCTCGGTAATTCTGTGGGAGGCTGTGGTCTTTCCCCGGCTTCCTGAACATCAGGACCTTGGCCGTCTTCCAAAAGGCGGGGAAGTGTTGGTGTTTTAGTATGGCATTCGTTATGTGTGTTAGGTACTCAGTTGCTTTATCTTTGAACTCCTGGAGGACACGGTTTTGAATGCCATTATGACCAGGGGCTTTCCTAGCAGCGGAATGCATTATAGCCCAGGAGACTTCGGCTGTGCTAGCATGTCGAATGTCGTCGCGCGATGGTTGGGCTAGAATACGTGTAACCTCTTGGTCAGTAGCAAGTGTGAACACTGGATCTGATGGTACCAGGTTCGGTGTGAATGACGCTGCGAATGTTCGGGCCATTAGTTCTGCTTTCTCTTCCGCTGAGTATGCAGGTCCATCAGGCCCTTGAAGCGTAGGGGTGTATATTTTCTCCCTGGTGAAGTGTCGGGCTAGTTGCCACACGCCAGGTCGTGCGGTGTCCAGCCCTTCGAGTTTTTGGTTCCACTGTTGTGTTCTATGTGTTGGTATTTTATCGTGTATGATGCCCTGCAGTCTGTTAATGTGCCGTTTGAAGTACGCACGCCTGGTGCGCTGCCATTGTCTCCTGAGGCGACTCCTCATTGAGATTAGGCCCAGGATTTCCTGGGGAGGAGCCGCACTGCGTTGTTGTGAGGTGCGATCAGGTATTGTGCCTGCCATTGCGTCCTGGACGGCAATAGTGAGGGTTTGTACTGCCTCATCAAATTGTGCTGTTTAATTAATTTCGTGTATAGGTGGGATGTGGCTCTCGAGCGTTTGCTTGAACAATGTCCACTTCGCACGCCCGTAGTCCAACATCTTGCGTTGTTCCATGTGCGGCAGTTTTTCCTCAATGTATAGTATTACAGGTTGGTGGTTTGAGCGCAGATCGTTTTCAACGGCAACGTTGAGTGTCGCTGTAATGCCCTTGATGAGGGCCATGTCTATCACGTCTGGCCTGTGTCCCATCTGATGGGGAATGTGCGTCGGTTTAGTCGGGGCTAGTGTTATGTAGTTTCTGCCTAATGAATGTTCGTACAGTTTTTTGCCGTTGGGATTTCGTATGCATGAATTCCATTATGGGTGTTTTGCGTTCAGATCTCCAGCGACTATTACTCGTGGTGAAATGTTGAGTAATGTGCTGATATCGCGTGTTGAAATGCCTACAGGGCTGTTGTATACCGATATCAGTGTGGTGTAGGCTCCGTTGAACTTGACTCTGACGGCCGTAGCATCGATTTTTTCCAGTTCAGGGAGCTCTATGTTTGTGTGCTCAATGTCTTTGTGTATGACGATTGCAGTTCCACCTGCCACGGCGTCGCCCGGTCGGTCGGTACGATAGACACAGTAGCCAGGAAAGTTTAATTGTTTGTGTGGTTTAAGTTTAGTCTCGCTCAGTAGCGCGACAAGGATTCCCTTGCGCTCCATGAATGCGGCAAAATCTGCCCTATTGTTGTGGATCGAGTCTGCATTCCAGTACAGCATCTGTGATAGTGTGTGCGGGTCTGCGTTATGGGCCGGGTGTGGCATATTATTCGTGTAAGAGTGTGAAAGAGTGTTGTAATGGCAGTGTGTAAGACAGCCCAGTATTGCCCGGGTTCGGCGCTCATGAGCTGGGTAATGAGTGTGTGGTGTCACCGCCAGACACCACACTTGCTAGGTGGTAGCCTTTAAATCGGCCGCGGTCCGTTAGTACACGTCGGTCCCGCGTGATTGCAGACCGAGCGCCGCAACACGGCAGGTCTAGAGAGACTTCCTAGCACTCGCCCCAGTTGTACAACCGACTTTGCTAGAGATGGTTCACTGACAAAATACGCTCTCTTTTGCCGAGACGACAGTTAGCATAGCCTTCAGCTACATCATTTGCTACGACCTAGCAAGGCGCCATGTTCAGTTACTATTGATATTGTAAATAATGTACAGACAAGAGCTACGTTCAACATTAATGGATTAAAGTTAAGTATTCCACCAGCTACATCCTTTTTTTCTAAAGTCTAAATTCCTTGTCCTGTTCCAGACCTCACGCCAGCCTGCGTGAGCTAAAATGTGTGCCTTTCGGCTTCCTCTATTGATCCTGGGTTGGCATTCCTGCCAATCCACAACATTTGGCGACGAGGCAACACTGCGTTCGTAACTATACTGCCCTGATTTACTTGAGTAATGGCTTCGCCACCCTCTCCAGATGTACTGTCCGAATTTTATCGCTTACAGAATCAGCAGACGCAGGCCTTACTGGATGCCCTTGGACAGCTCGTCCAGGGTCAACGTGCAATGCAAAACGATGCGACGGATGCCGCTCCACCGCTAACGCAGCCACAACACGCAGTTGCACCAACTTTTCGTCCTTTTGATGCTGCACTGGAAAGCTGGACGGAGTGGTCACGCCAATTCGGATTCCATCTCGCCGCCTACAGAATTCAAGGTAATGAGCGGCAGCCTTTTCTCCTTTCCTCCGTCGGGGTACAAACGTACCATGTGATAGTAAAATTATTTCCCTGACGTGACGTAGCAACTCTGTCCTACGACTAAATTTTTTCTGCATTAGATTCATTTTTCAAAGAATCAGTCAATGTCTTTGCCAAACTGTATACCTTCTTTCGTACAAAATGTACGGCAGGTCAGACTAATCGGGAGTGGGTTGCAACTTTGCAAGGCCTTACTAGGGATTGTGCTTTTGAGTGTCAATGTGGACTCCCTTATTCAGATACTATGGTATGTGATGCAATTGCCCAGAATATTTCTGATGTTCGTATAAGGGAACAGATTTTGAAACTAGTCAATCCCTCCCTTCAACAAGTGATGGACATATTGGATAGGCAGGACACACTTGACTTTGCTCAGGAATCATTTGAAACTTCACCAGCCATGTGTCACGTTAACCGGCCCGCCGGGCGAGCTGTACAGAGCAGTAAACAGCCCTTGCGCCCGGCCGCACCGTTGCCACGTGTGCCGCACAGGCAAGCAAATGCAGTGCTAAAATCATGCCCGTGGTGTGTTACTAGACATTCGCGTGAGAATTGCCCATGCTATTTGCTTTTTCTGTAATAAAAAAGGACATGTTCAGAGTGTTTGCCAGAAAGAGCTCAGATCGGACACTCACAACCATTCCTGGCCCTTTGCTTCGCGTCGGAATCGGAATCGAACCAAGAATAGGCTTGTGAAACTTCGCCCATTGAAATTCATGTAGTTCATTCCACTCCGCCCAGTGCTGCTCACTCTAACAGTGACTGTGTTCGTCCCACAAATAGTGTGCATCGACATCGCCGGAAATCCCGTCATGTCACAAGTGATTTTGTACCAGTTTTAGTTCACGTTGCACGAGACAGTTGCTCTTGTTGTCAGCAGGACAATAAACTTTTTGTGGACTTGGACATTAACGGCAAAGTGATAACATTCCAGCTCAATACCGGAGCTGCAGTTTCATTGATCAATCAAGACATGTACAAACAGCTGGGCACACCTCCGTTGCGTGCCGCAAATGTTACATTAACTACCTATTCTGGTCATGGGCTCCCTGTGTTAGAACAGTGCAGCCTTCTTGCAACAAACAAGGGACAAACAAAACTTGTGTCATTTTACGTCCTTCGTTCTTCTTCTGCAGTGAACTTGTTTGGTTTCGATTTATTTCAGTTGTTTAACTTGTCTATAGTCAATCAGGTCCTATCAGTGAACCAGACTGTGCCTTCAGGCAGTGTTTCTCGTCTATGTGAAGAATTTGCAGACATTTTTGCACCAGGCCTTGGTTGTGCTGAGAACTATAAAGCACATTTGTAATTGAAAGTAAACGCGCAACTGAAATTTTTCAGAGCACACAATGTTCCCCACGTATTGCGTGATGAGGTCGCAAAAACATTACATGATTTGGAATCACAAGGTGTGATTGAACGTGTGCAGGCTTCTCTCTGGGCATCACCCTTAGTAATTTTGTCTGAAGCTTCTGGAAAATTGAGACTTTGTGTGGACATAAAGGCAACAGGGAATCCACAACTAGTGATTGCAACTTTCCCTTTACCCCGCCAGGAAGATCTTTTTGACAAACTGTGCCCGGGTAAATATTTTTCGAAGTTGGACCTAGCAAATGCGTACTTGCAAATACCGGTGGACGAAGAATCCCAGCGCATTTTGGTGGTTAACACGCATCTTGGTTTGTATCGATTCAAACGACTGCCATTCGGGTGTGCATCCGCCCCGGCATTGTTTCAGCAATATCTGCAAACTGTTTGTGCGTCAGTCCCTACTGCAGCAAAGTATCTGGACGATATTGTGATCTCCGGAAAGATGGAAGAAGAACATTTAGCCAATCTCAGAACATTATTTCAGGTCTTGCGACAAACTGGTCCTCGCTTGCGGAAGGACAAATGTGTGTTTTTTGCTCGTGATATACCCTACCTGGGACATGCACTCAATGCACAAGGCATACATCCTACTCCTGAGCACCTCCGTGCCATACAAGACTTGCCTTCGCCGCAGAATTTGAAGCAGCTACAGAGTGTGCTGGGAAAAATTAACTATTATAACAAATATGTGCCGCACACCTCTTCCATTTCAGCTCCACTTTGTAAGGCGTATGCTTCGCCGGCGATGGGCAAGGCATGACAGAATCTCTGACCAGAGAGTAGTTTATTGTTAGTTGTTGCTTGTCGTGAGCCTGCACTAGTCTGCGTGAGTCGACAGTAGTAGTGAGTCAGATACAATAGTAGTCGGTCGGCTTTAGTAGCGAGTGGACAGTAGTACTCTGCGGGAGTCGGCATGCGTCGGCTGTGTGGTCTGCTCGCGACTCTGGTCAGGACTCTGGAGGATGAGTATTGTTGTAGAAGGTAAAGAAGCAGCATTGCGCATATTTAATAATGTATGTTAATTGTAATTAATTTCTTCAAAAAAATTGCCCCAATAATAATTTTTTTATAAAGTAACTCTTTTAAAGGAAAACATTCATTTCAATTTCAAGAACATTTCCAATGGATCGTCACTCGTTTCAAGAATCAAAAAAAAAAAAAAAAAGAAATATGTATATATAGGCCAGCTCTTTTAAAGAAAAGTATTCATTTCAATTTAAAGAATGTTTCCAATGCATTATCATTGGTTCCAAGAATCAAAATATATATATATAGGCCAGCATTGCATGAAGCTGTGTCAAAGAATGTATAATTAAGAGCAGATATAGTTGCAGTTTTTATTGAGGTAAGAATTTTTGCTTGTTTTATTCAGAATACAGGGCCGAAGGTCAGCGCTGCTGTCCTTATAAAATTGACCAGATATTATTATGTCTGTTGGGAGGTTACATTTCGTTCATGGTTCATTATTTAATTAATGTTATTGTGAGTATATGGTCAATTTTCATCTCTTCATTTTTGTGTAGGGAGTTTATGTGGTGTCACCGTCAGACACCACACTTGCTAGGTGGTAGCTTAAATCGGCCGCGGTCCTCTAGTACATGTCGGACCCGCGTGTCGCCACTGTGTTATCGCAGACCGAGCGCCACCACATGGCAGGTCTCGAGAGACTGACTAGAACTCGGCCCCAGTAGTACGGACGACCTAGCAAGGCGCAGTTATCCATATCTGGAGAGAGTCTCACTTGTGTTCACCATAGAGATGTACAAGAAGAAATTAAAGATAAGTATATGAGAAGCTCCATTCTTTTCCTTATAGCTTTTACCACATATCCTGTTTCAGATTTAACGCAAGACGGCGTGATTTGACGCGTGCCCTATCGGCTACTTCATTGTGGACTGGCTGCTCTTGTCAGTCCACAACATTGGCGACTAGGATTGAAGGATTGTTCTTTTTTCCCTTGCTTTGCTCTGAATTGCTTGTGTCATGGCTTCGCCACAATCTCCGGATGTACTGTCCGAATTTTTTCGCTTGCAGAATCAGCAGACGCAGGCGTTATTGGATGCCCTTGGACAGCTCGTCCAGGGTCAACGTGTGCTGCAACACGATGCGGCAGCCGCCGCTTCATCGCTACTGCAGCCACAACACGCCGTTGCACCGCCCTTCCGTAATTTTGATTCAACCCACGAGTCCTGGCCGGAATAGTCCCGCCAGTTCGGCTTTCATCTCGCCGCCTACAGAATTCAAGGTAATGAGCGGCAGCCGTTTTTGCTTTCTTGTGTCGGTGTGTGCACCTCCGGTGTGATAGTGAAATTGTTTCCCCGACGCGATGTAGCAACTCTGTCCTACAAAGAAATTTTGTCGGCGTTAGATGCCTATTTCAAGGAAACAGTAAATGTCGTTGCCAAACGGTATACGTTCTTTCGTACAAAACGTACGGCCGGTCAGACTAATACGGAGTGGGTTGCGACATTGCAAGGACTTACTAGGGATTGTGAATTTCAGTGTGAATGTGGCCTCCCTTATTCAGATACTATGGTGCGTGATGCAATTGCACAGAACGTTTCTGATGTTCGCATACGGGAACAGATTTTGAAACTAGTTAATCCCTCCCTTCAACAAGTTATAGACATATTGGAGAGGCAAGACACACTTGACTTTGCTCAGGACTCGTTTGAAACTTTGCCAGCAGTGTGTCACATTAACCGGCCCGCCAAGCCCGCTGCACGGGACGCTAGGCGGCCCTCGCGCCCGTCAGCGCAGCGGCAGCCTAGCTCGCACACACGTGCGCCGCGTAAGCAAGCAAATGACGTTCTAAAATCATGCCCGCGGTGTGCAACTAGACATTCGCGTGAAAATTGCCCGTCCTGCCAAGCTATTTGCTTTTACTGTCATAAGAAAGGACATGTACAAAGTGTTTGCCAGAAAAGGCTTAGATCGGACAATCACAACAATTCCCGGCCCTTTGCTTCGCGCCGGAATCGAACCGAGGACACTCAGGCTCGTGGACCTTCGCCCATGGACATTCATGTAGTTCATTCCGCCCCGTCCTGTGCCACTTTATCTAACAGTGACTGTGTTCGTCCCACAAAAAGTGTGCGTCGACGTCGCCGGAAATCCCGTACCGTCGCATGTGCTTCTGTACCTGTATCAGTTCAAATTGCACGTGAACGTCGTTCTTGTCGTCAGCAGGACAATAAACTTTTTGTGGACTTAGACTTTGAAGGCAAAAAGATCCCATTCCAGCTCGATACCGGAGCTGCAGTTTCATTGCTCAATCACGCCACGTACGAACAACTGGGCGCCCCTCCGTTGCGTGCCGCGAATGTTCAGCTCAATAGTTACTCAGGGCAGCGGATACCTGTGTTAGGACAGTGCAGCCTTCTTGCAACTTACAAAGGACAAACAAAACTTGTGTCATTTTACGTTCTTCGTTCTTCTACGGCAGTGAACTTGTTTGATTTAGATTTATTTCAGTTGTTTAATTTGTCTATCGTAACTCAGGTCCTATCAGTGAATCAGCCTGTGCCTTCCGCCAGTGTTTCTCGTCTATGTGAAGAATTTGCAGACATTTTTGCACCGGGCCTTGGTTGCGCTAAGAATTATGCAGCGCATTTGGAACTGAAAGTAAACGCGCAACCGAAGTTTTTCAGAACGCGCAATGTTCCCCACGCATTGCGTGATGAGGTCGCAAGAACATTACACGATTTAGAATCTCAAGGTGTAATTGAACGTGTGCAGGCTTCTCTCTGGGCCTCACCCTTAGTAATTTTGCCAAAACCTTCCGGAAAATTGAGACTTTGTGTGGACTTCAAGGCAACTGTGAATCCACAACTTGTGACTGCAACTTTTCCTTTGCCCTGCCCGGAAGTTCTTTTTGACAAACTGTGCCCGGGAACATATTTTTCAAAGTTGAACCTAGCAGATGCGTACTTGCAAATACCGGTGGACGAAGAATCCCAGCGCGTCTTGGTGGTAAACACGCACTTGGTTTGTATCGCTTCAACAGACTGCCATTCGGGTGTGCATCCGCACCTGCATTGTTTCAGCAATATTTACAAACTGTTTGTGCGTCGGTCCCTACTGCTGCGAACTATCTGGACGATATTGTGATCTCCGGAAAGACAGAAGCCGAACATTTGCAAAATCTCCGAACGTTATTTCAGGTCTTGCGACAAAATGGTCTTCGCTTACGGAAGGACAAATGTGTGTTTTTTGCTCGGGATTTACCCTACCTGGGCCATGTCCTCAATGCCCAAGGAATACATCCGAGTCCAGAGCACCTCCGTGCCATACAGGATTTGCCGTCACCGCAGAACTTGAAACAGCTGCAGAGTGTGTTGGGGAAAATTAATTACTACCATAAATATGTTCCCCATGCCTCTTCCATTTCATCTCCGCTTCATCGCTTACGCCGTAAAGGTGTTCCGTTCGTCTGGACGACGGAATGCGAACGCGCCTTTCGCCAGTTGAAATCGGCGTTGCTTTCACATACTTGCCTTACGCCATTCGATCCCCGAAAACCCCTTTTGTTGATGGTAGATGCATCGGATTTCGGGATCGGTGCTGTGCTTGCGCACAAAGATGGATCGCATGATCGCCCTATTGCCTTTGCGTCAAAATTGCTCTCATCTGCGCAAAGAAATTATTCCCAGATAGAGAAAGAAGCTTTGGCTCTCGTATTTGGTGTTACGAAGTTTCATGATTTCTTGTATGGTCGTCACTTTACCATCCTCACAGACCACAAACCTTTGACATCGCTTTTTCATCCGAACACGCCTGTACCTCCACGTACAGCGCAGAAATTCATTCGCTAGTCTCTTTTTCTCTCGCAGTACCGCTACGATATCTTGTATCGGTCCACTGCTAAGCACGGAAACGCTGATGCGTTGTCCCGTTTGCCTGTTGCCGAGGATAAAGCATTCGATTCTTCCGAACTTGCTTGCATGTTCATTGATGCGGAAACCGATGACGTGGTCGAATCGTTTCCGATTGATTTTCGTCGTGTAGCTACGGCCACAGCTGTTGACCCTGTCCTTGCTACTGTTTTGCGTTTTGTTGCTACGCACTGGCCCTTGTCAAAGTCACGGATCGAGGATCCGTTGGTTCGCCGATTTTTTGCTCACAAGGAGAGACTTTTTGTACGACGTGGTGTTTTGTTGTTGCGTTCTGATAATGATCAATCTCGGGTTGTGGTCCCACGTTCGTTACAGTCCTCTGTCTTAAAGCTTCTCCACCAAGGACATTGGGGTATAGTGCGAACGAAACAACTTGCTCGTCAGCACTGTACTTGGTTCGGAATCGATGCTGCGATTACGCATATGTGCTCTTCTTGCGTGGCGTGTGCCGAACACCAGGCCGCCCCGCCGCGGAAATTCTTTGCATGGCCGACAACCACTTCCCCTTGGCAACGCTTGCACATCGATTTTGCTGGTCCATTCTCGAATGCTCGATGGTTGGTTGTGGTCGATTCTTTCAGTCATTTTCCGTTTGTTGTCCGGATGTCTTCAACGACGTCATCTGCCACCATCCAAGCGTTGTCCGCTATTTTCTGCATTGAAGGTCTACCACAGACTATTGTTTCCGACAATGGCCCACAATTCATGTCTGCAGAATTTCAGTCTTTCTGCAAGGCCAATGGTATTCAACATCTGACATCCGCGCCGTTTTCGCCTCAGTAAACGGTGCCGCTGAACGATTGGTCCGGACTTTCAAGTCACAGATGTTGAAGTTGAAAGAGTCGCATTCTCGAGAGGACGCATTGTTGCTCTTTTTGTCCTCGTATCGCTCTCAGCCCCGCGATGGTCGCTCGCCGGCTGAGCTGCTCCATGGTCGTTCTCATCGAACTTTGATGTCTTTGCTACATCCGCCGCATCAGGTTCCTGTGCAGCGGCAGACTCCTGCTTTTGCTCCGGGCGACGTTGTCTATTATCGCAACTATCGCGGTTCACGGCGTTGGCTCGCAGGGCGCATTCTTCGCTGCCTCGGCCGCGCGATGTATTTGGTTTTGGGGGCCTCTGGTGAGGTGCGTCGGCATCTCATTCAGCTGCGCCTCTGTCGTCGCCTGGGTTCTGCCGCTCCCCGTCTGCTTTCAGCGACGGGGTCGTCCGGTCAGCGCCCTGGGGACCCATCTACTGGCTCGCCTCACCCCCAGGTGTTCCCGACGCTGCCTTCCATTTTGCCTCATGGCGCCGCGCCGCCGCAGCCGCCGCAGCCGCTTCCGGCGCCGCCCGCGGTGGACGCGTCGCTGCAACCGCCACGCGCCTCCCTGGGTCACGCGCCGCCGCTTGCTTTCCGTGACCAGCCGTCCTCCGCCATGGAACTATTGCCCGCTCCGGACCAGATGTCGTCATCGTGCGTCGGGTTGCCCGACGCCATGGAGGTCGACCCTTCGGCCCCTCCTGTCTCATTACGGGCGCATACACCGCATGTTGACGTGCACCCTGGACTAGGTTTTCAGGCGTTTCCTAGCTCCCCTCGGACCGAATGGCAGGGTGCGGGTGGCACAGCCTCGCCTGTTGTTAGGCTCCCCACCTCATCGCCTACGTCAACATGGGGTCCTCACACGGCGGACGGAAGCCTTATAACACGACCGTTCGCCGATTTGCGGGGGAGGAATGTGGTGTCACCGTCAGACACCACGCTTGCTAGGTGGTAGCTTAAATCGGCCGCGGTCCTCTAGTACATGTCGGACCCGCGTGTCGCCACTGTGTTATCGCAGACCGAGCGCCACCACATGGCAGGTCTCGAGAGACTGACTAGAACTCGGCCCCAGTCGTACGGACGACCTAGCAAGGCGAAGTTATCCATATCTGGAGAGAGTCTCACTTGTGTTCACCATAGAGATGTACAAGAAGAAATTAAAGATAAGTATATGAGAAGCTCCGTTCTTTTCCTTATAGCTTTTACCACATATCCTGTTTCAGATTTAACGCAAGACGGCGTGATTTGACGAGTGCCCTATCGGCTACTTCATTGTGGACTGGCTGCTCTTGTCAGTCCACAACAGTTTACGCTTGGCTCCATTCATTTAATAATTTTTGCAGGGAGGTTACAGCTTCATCGCTTACGCCGTAAAGGTGTTCCGTTCGTCTGGACGACGGAATGCGAACGCGCCTTTCGCCAGTTGAAATCGGCGTTGCTTTCAAATACTTGCCTTACGTCATGCGATCCCCAGAAGCCCCTTTTGTTGATGGTGGATGCATCGGATTTTGGGATCGGTGCTGTGCCTGCGCACACAGATGGATCGCAGTATCGCCCTATTGACTTTGCGTCCAAATTGCTCTCGCCTGCGCAAAGAAATTATTCACAGGTCGAGAAAGAAGCAATGGCTCTCGTATTTGGTGTTACTAATTTTTATGATTTCTTGTATGGTCGTCACTTTACCATCATCACAGACCACAAACCTTTGACATCGCTTTTTCATCCGAACAAGCCTGTACCTCCACGTACAGCGCAGAAATTCATTCGCTGGTCTATTTTCCTCTCGCAGTACCGCTACGATATCTTGTATCGGTCCACTGCTAAGCACGGAAACGCCGATGCGTTGTCCCGTTTGCCTGTTGCTGAGGATAGAGCATTCGATTCCTCCGAACGTGCTTGCATGTTGCCGAAAGTCACTTCCCCTTGGCTACGCTTACAGTGTAACTTCCCCACAAAAATATTATAAAAATATAAATGAACCAGATGTAACCTCCCCTCGGAAATAAGAATTAAATGTATTTTAAATATTGTAATCTCTGAACAAAATTGGTTCCCATTTATAATCTCCATGCAGAAATGCATTCACGTTCAATGGACCCACAAAATTCTTTTCTCATTTAATGTTAAGTTCAAAACAGAAAAATTCCTAAACACCAAAATAATAAAAAATTTCAGTAAGTTGGTAAATTTTATGACGACAGCAGCGCTGCGCCTCGGCCCTGTATTCTGAATAAAAAAAAGCAAAAAAAATTCTTACCTCAACAAAAACTGCGAATATATCTGCTCATACCTCAATTTTTTTTCGGCACAGCTTCTTGCAATGCTGGCCTATGCTTTGTGATTCGTGAAAGAAATAATCATCCGTTGGATAAAATCTTTAAATTGAAATGAATGCTTTTTTTTAAATTACTTTATATTATAAAAATTATTGTTGGGGCATTTTTTAAAAGAAATTGAATGACAGTTAATATACATTATTAGATAAGCGCAAGGCTGCTTCTTTACCTTCTACATTAATACTCATCCTCCAGAGTCCCGACCAGAGCAGACAGCCGACACGCGCCGACTACCGCCGACTACTGCCGACTCACGCAGACTACTCAAGACTAATGCCGAGTACCGACAAGCAACAACTAACTACATACTGCTCTCTGGTCAGAGACTCTCCTAAGTCTTGCCTGTTGCAGGCGGTGCATACCTCGCATACGTCTTACATAACCCTCCACTGGGGGGGGCAAAAATTTGGCAGCTATGGTGAGTCAATTGGACTTGCCATGAGCAACAAATTTTTTACTTAACTAAGTTTACAATCACAGAATATATACATATATATAAGTGCAGAACATGAAGTAAAATATAGTGCACAGCACTGAGTACAGGACATATCAAGCAATGAGAAAAATGTATACGCAATGACTATAAAACATATTAACAAATGGCAAAAGTGCACTATTTTACATGAACTAGGATAGGAAAGGGAAGGATTGCATCATGGTTGTAGCACATTAGGTTGCACGCAGCTGCACTGAAAGTCCGCAGAAGCACAACATCAAGTGAGACAATCTGAAGTTCTTTTCCCTGAAGTATTAATCAGTGTAGCCAAGACACTGATATGTCGTATTAATATTCCATGTTATCATTTTGGTAGTACATTAGGTACACCAAACAGTGGGACCATAATAACATCTCCATCGCTCAAGGTGGTGGAAAGCATGTCGTGTCAACACCACGTTCTTGTAAGGTACACCAACGTAGAATTAGTGCAAAAACCCAATATAGTGCTCCATGAGCATGAGGATAGACAGGACAAACGGATATTACAGTAATTTCTGGTAATTAGATCCGAAGGTGAAGGACATTAAGTCTTACGCCACTCATCATTGATAATTACTAGTCTATCAACTGATTTGATTAATTAGAGGCACTCATCACCCAGTTACTGAACATTTCTGTACCATGTATGAAGTATTACAGAATAATGTTCGTACGTTATCTATTTACAGAGAAAATGGGCACTCATTGACCAGTTACAAACCATCAAAAGTCATCATTCAAAACAGGGGCTAATGAGTGTAGCATCAAGCTACTAGTATTCATATATATAGCATAAAAGTGACATAATACAAATTTAAAATATAAGAAACAGTGGCATTCATTGGTCAGCAAGTATTGAATATTACAAAACGTTTTTCATCATTCAAGTATCACATGACATATTTAAAAATAATTATAGGCACTCATTGGCCAGTTACAAATCATCAGAGTCATCAGTCAAAACAGGAGTTAAAGAGTGTAGAGCATGCATGCATTATTACAAAATATCATTCACTATTATTCAGAACTCATCAGTCAAGTGACATAAGACATAAGTAAAATGTAACACTCTGTAACTATTACTCAAAGTCTGTGATTAGAAAACATCATTTAGTATTAATCATAACTCTTTTAAATTGGTAGCATTATTTGGGACTGGTAATACATTTTTTTTTTTTGTTTGTGCTAGCAATGCATTGCGTTGGGATCGATGATTAATTGCTGGGGCATAATAATATTTGCATTTGACTTATTGCTGCAAATGAAGATGGGTAACGTCATTCGTCATGAGTCAGCTATAGCAAGGTTATGAAACAAATAGAGTATATGTGATCACATTCATGAATGACACAGGTTTAATGACCAACTGCCTATAGTACATTAATTTCATGAATAATTTATCGTGCAAAAAATACAAAAATGGATTATTAAGCTGAAAGAAGAAACGCATATTATGCTGAAAAGTAGTGAACTTCGAATTAACAGGTAATGAAATGTGTATAAAATATATATGTTCTCTAGCTGTCCTTTCCAAAACCTTCAGTCATCATACCATGCGACATAAGACATACTGTCAAGACGAACTGCAACAAATACTTAAATAACTACATAGCATAAATACATAAACTTCAACATTATCCTCATCTCTAAAGAAAAACTTCATTATCATCACTATCATCACCTGCAAAGAAAAACTTCATTATCCATATCACTATAATTCCATTATTATCATCACCTGTAAAGAAAAACTTCATTATCCATCTTACTATAATTCAATTATTATCATCACCTGTAAAGAAAAACTTCATTATCCATATTAGCATATTCTGCATCACTATTCATCACCATTCATTATCATCTGCAAACAAGTCACTTCATTATTCATTATACAACTATTCATAGTATAGAGTTCTTTATTTCTAGCAAATTTCATCAATAAAATTAAGATGTGTAGTTCTGTCTGACAGTCTGCATCAATCGCCTCGTATTCTGAAAGAAAAAATTAGTTAAGACTGCTATCATACGATGTGTGTAGCATATTCTTGTTAATGCTTGTTAATTCTGATCCATTTACTCTTCGTGACGAGGTATTGTATCTTCTTTCGTTCATTGCGAAGGTGAAATTCTCATAATTTATTTCTTTTAAACGTTATTTCTTTCTGAAAATGATGAACAATGATTAATGTTTTGCATTTAAATCATATACCCATTAAATAAAAACTGGTTTATAATGATATAATTGAGTATAACAGACGGAGCTAGCATAGTAGATTCATTTCGTATGGAATTAATTACATCCTCGAATGAGAGTATGTGTGTGTCCCAATCATTATGTTTTTTATGGCAGTATATTCTACACAGTTTACCAATTTCTTTCATTAATCGTTCACAAGGGTTCGAAGAAGCATGGTACCTGGATATATATAGATCGGAGAAATGTTTCTAGCTCGTAACATACCTGTCCATATAGCAGATCGAAACTGTGATCCATTGTCGGAAATTACTTTCAATACATGCCTTACATGAAATAGAAAATGTTTTACAAATGCTTTCGAAACAGTTTTAGCAGTAGCTTTGCGTAACGGAGTGAAGGTAACAAATTTCGAAGTGAGTTCAACAGCGACAAAGATGTAGCAAAAACCTCTATTAGTTCTGGGAATCGGACCAAAAATGTCTACAGAGGCCATGTGTCTCAATTTAACAGGTACAATGGGATGTGATGGAGGAATATGTGAAGTCGTATCTGACTTAGCTATCTGGCAGATTTTACATGACGCTAAAACTCGTCGAATACGTTTCTCCATGTTGGTAAAATAACAGTTCTGTCTCAGTATACGAAAACATTTTCTAGCTCCGTAATGTGCGTAACTTAAATGGGTATACCAGATTAATTTGTTAACAACTTCGTCAGGAATGCATAATAACCAACTGTTACTGTCAGGGTGAGAGCGGCGAAACAGAATGTTATTGCGTACAGTGTAATGGTTTCTAATGGTAACATTATTCCTATCTTGCCAAAGGTGTTTAATTTCTTTGCACACGTTGTCTTTACTCTGCTCTTGTGCTATGTCTTGTAATGACGACGAAATGAAATTTTCAAATGTAACTTGTTGAATGTACATGACGCTGAAATTTGCTTCGCAGAAGTTGGTTGCGATGTCTTGCTGATTGTTGCTGAGAGAACTGGATAGTGCGTCTGCTACAATATTTTGTGTACCGGGAATGTGAACAATTGTAATATTATATTCCTGCAAGTAAAGTTTCCATCTGCTTAATCTGTCGTGTGTAAATTTAGCCGAAAGTAAATACTGTATCGCTCTATGATCTGTGTAAACGATCGTATGTCTTCCATAAAGAAAATGCCGAAATCTCGTAAATGCCCATTCAACACATAATGTTTCAAGTTCTGTAACGGAATAATTGCGTTCAGCAGGTGACAGAATGCGACTCGCAGAGGCTATGTTTCAATTGCTGTAGTGCTATCTTCTTCAATTTCCTGAAAAATGTGTACACCTAAAGCGGTGTTAGAACTGTCGGTGGCAATGGAAAAATTTCTAGGAAGATCTGGATGTGATAAAAGTGGTGCATTCAACAAGGCTTCTTTCAGGTTCACAAATTCAGAATGTGCTTGCCTATCCCAGGACCAAATAGTGGTTTTACCTGTCAATTGACATAATCTAGGGGTGTCTAAAGCAGAATAATGAATAAATTTACGAAAAAAGTTAATTAAACCGAAAAATCTGCGTAGTTGTTTCTTCGTCGTAGGAACAGTAATGTCACGTAAGGATTGAAGTTTTCCCGGGTCAGGCGCAATGCCCTCTGCTGAAATTACATGTCCAAGAAATTTTATAGAAGTTTTACCAAAGTGCGATTTACTGAGATTAACTGTGAGTCCTTGTGCACGAAAAGTTCGTAACAGTTGTTCAAGAATTAGATTGTGTTCAGACCAGTTAGCTTCTGCAATAAGAATGTCATCTACATACGTTGTGATTCTGTCTTTCATGCAAAAGTGTGTGTCGGATGTCGTCAAAAGTAATAACATTTTCGTGAACAAGATTCTGCGTGTCAAAAGTATTGCTTGCGTTGCTGGAAGATGCAACCTGTACTGTATCTAGTCAAATTCCATCTGACGTGCTATTATTTTCGGGAGGATGCTGTGGCATTTCAACTATTTGTACTGTTCTGTTATTTGTTTCTGACGTATTACGTTCTGGATGATATCTACTGTCTGGTTCATTCATGATAATTTGTTGTTGCGGATGATTTTGCTGCTGATAAGACCGACTGTTATTAAATGTACACTGAAAATTGTGCTCATTATTTTTACGTCCGTCATGATAGTCATTTCTATACGGTGCACTGCGATAGGAATTGAAATGGTGTGTTTTCTGTACGTGGTTATTTCTTTGTTGCTGTGCGTTACTATTTGTTGGGGCCGACGCTATACCCGTACGGGGCGAAACATAAAAACTTGGTTGACCTTTTACATTACATTGTTGGTTAGGTATGCTAACCGGCTGGTTTTGATGCTGTTGCGGAGAAAAACCTCTATTGTTACCAAAATGCGTTCGCTGTTGCTGATAATTTTACACATACTGATGATTAAATTTTTGTCTGGTATTAAAGTTCTCGTGGTTGTCATTTCTGGAGCGTCTAACGAAAACTGTCACTTTCGGTATAACTTGTCATATCAGGTTTTCTTTACACGTTTCATAATTATAGATAGATCGATAGTTGAAGAACTGTTTTGATATATGTATATAAAGGATAGTAGAAGAGAAGGCAGTAGTGCAGAAAACTTAAGATGAAATAGCACTACTAAGGCTCGGGGCCCTGTGCATGCTACGGCACATATTCATCGAAGTGTAATGAATCCCCTGAGGTCAATTACACGCTGCAAATAAATTTTAGCTTCTGCGTTACAGGCAATGCCGGTGAGAACTCAAAAGTAAATTGTTGTATCCAGGCCAGTTCTAGTTTCTACAGTACAGGCAATGCTGTTGAAAATGCAAAAGCAAATTGTCGTATCCAGTCCAAAGCGTGTACCTGTGCTCTGTCATTTTTAAATACCTTAGATTTTCTTACGGATAGAAATTTCTTGAAATTAACGTTCTCGTCTCTGAATGTGTGAATAGGTTCAGGATTGAATGAGAATCTATTTGTCTGCGATTGTTCGAAATGTAAGTCACGTACTCTCTGTAAATTACCTAAGTTATACTAGCTGTGTGAGTGTGACAAATGTTCAGAATGTGCCGTATGCTGTGACGTGTTATTGACTGAAACATTTTTCATCTCTGTCACTTCTTGCTGTAAAGTTGACAATTTTCTACGTAATATATTATTGGACGAATCTATGTCACTGATCGTCTGCTGTAAATTTTGGAATTCAGGTGTTTGATTAACCGAAATCGGTGAAGTATCGTCTGATTTGCTGTCATTATTACACTCCTGGAAATTGAAATAAGAACACCGTGAATTCATTGTCCCAGGAAGGGGAAACTTTATTGACACATTCCTGGGGTCAGATACATCACATGATCACACTGACAGAACCACAGGCACATAGACACAGGCAACAGAGCATGCACAATGTCGGCACTAGTACAGTGTATACCCACCTTTCGCAGCAATGCAGGCTGCTATTCTCCCATGGAGACGATCGTAGAGATGCTGGATGTAGTCCTGTGGAACGGCTTTCCATGCCATTTCCACCTGGCGCCTCAGTTGGGCCAGCGTTCGTGCTGGACGTGCAGACCGCGTGAGACGACGCTTCATCCAGTCCCAAACATGCTCAATGGGGGACAGATCCGGAGATCTTGCTGGCCAGGGTAGTTGACTTACACCTTCTAGAGCACGTTGGGTGGCACGGGATACATGCGGACGTGCATTGTCCTGTTGGAACAGCAAGTTCCCTTGCCGGTCTAGGAATGGTAGAACGATGGGTTCGATGACGGTTTGGATGTACCGTGCACTATTCAGTGTCCCCTCGACGATCACCAGTGGTGTACGGCCAGTGTAGGAGATCGCTCCCCACACCATGATGCCGGGTGTTGGCCCTGTGTGCCTCGGTCGTATGCAGTCCTGATTGTGGTGCTCACCTGCACGGCGCCAAACACGCATACGACCTTCATTGGCACCAAGGCAGAAGCGACTCTCATCGCTGAAGACGACACGTCTCCATTCGTCCCTCCATTCACGCCTGTCGCGACACCCCTGGAGGCGGACTGCACGATGTTGGGGCGTGAGCGGAAGACGGCCTAACGGTGTGCGGGACCGTAGCCCAGCTTCATGGAGACGGTTGCGAATGGTCCTCGCCGATACCCCAGGAGCAACAGTGTCCCTAATTTGCTGGGAAGTGGCGGCGCGGTCCCCTACGGCACTGCGTAGGATCCTACGGTCTTGGCGTGCATCCGTGCGTCGCTGCGGTCCGGTCCCAGGTCGACGAGCACGTGCACCTTCCGCCGACCACTGGCGACAACATCGATGTACTGTGGAGACCTCACGCCCCACGTGTTGAGCAATTCGGCGGTACGTCCACCCGGCCTCCCGCATGCCCACTATACGCCCTCGCTCAAAGTCCGTCAACTGCACATACGGTTCACGTCCACGCTGTCGCGGCATGATACCAGTGTTAAAGACTGCGATGGAGCTCCGTATGCCAAGGCAAACTGGCTGACACTGACGGCGGCGGTGCACAAATGCTGCGCAGCTAGCGCCATTCGACGGCCAACACCGCGGGTCCTGGTGTGTCCGCTGTGCCGTGCGTGTGATCATTGCTTGTACAGCCCTCTCGCAGTGTCCGGAGCAAGTATGGTGGGTCTGACACACCGGTGTCAATGTGTTCTTTTTTCCATTTCCAGGAGTGTACTTTCAATAACGTCAATACGACTGGCCAATTGATCATATTTTTCAGTCAGTATTTTTACCTGATCATCGTTTTTAGTGTCCCAAGCATTAATGTGTTTTTGTATTTTACTGTGGTTTCGTTAAATTTTTTAACGTCTGCTTTGATGACATCGAAATCCTGCATTAGTTCTAATTGTTCGAGTCTGTCAGTCACTGTCTGAAAGTCTATTATGTGTGTATCTGTTTTTGCTTTAAGATCGGAAATTTCATCACGCAATTCGGTGTTCAACTGTTTGATAGTATTAATTTCGTCTGATACTGTAGCAATATAGTTGTCTACGTATGTTTTTGCTTTCGTAAACAATTTACGTTTATCTTCCTGTCTCTGTGCAGAAGTTGTTTCCATGACTTGTCGCTTTACTTTATTCTGTTCCTGTATAAATTTACGGTAACGCGTTTCACTGTTTTGTAGGTGGTGATTAAAACGTTCGTCAATTTGACTGTTCTGTTGGTCGAATTTCGCGTCTACTTTTGCGTCCAGTGTGCGCGAAAGTTCTGCTGGCATTAATTTAAACTCGTCGCGTAAATGTGTTGCCTTTTCAGAGCATTGTTTACCGACTGCACTAATTTCGTCTCTAAGTGATTCAGTTGTAGCTGCTTGAGTATTCCTTAATTCTTGAGCAACAGATCTAATTTCTTCACTACTTTTCCTAGCACAAGCCTTAATTTCCTCGCGTAATTATTCTTTAGTATCATGGCATTGCGCGGCAACGGCTGTAATCTGTTCACTAAGCAGTCCGGAATTGTCTAATTTTTCATTAAGGTTGTTATTTTTTTCATTAAGTTGTTTGAAATTTTCATTAAGGTTGTCTTGTTTTTCATTAATTTCATTAATTTGTTGTTTGAGATTTTCACTAAGTTGTTTGTGATTGTTGTCTTTTCTTTCAATCTGTTGTAGCAATACTGCCATAATTTGATCCAAGCCTATATTACCTACTCTATTCTCTGTGCTGTTTGATGGTGTATCTGCTTTTGTCGCGTTTTGTGTAACCAGTTGGTCATTCTCTGATTCTTGAAAAGCTTCGCCACTTGGATGTGCACTGTTACTCTCTATCTCGGAATCAAATAAGTCTGACGTACTTTGAGTACACTGTTCATTTTCGTTAGAAAAATTTATCTGTTCACAATTCAAATTTTGCAAATCGCGTGTGTTAAACTGGGTAGCGTTCATTGTAATGGAACGTGCCGTGTCATCAATCGTCGCTATATTGACAGAGGACACAATTGAATTTGTTTGTTCATCAATAGGATCAAAATCGATATTAGTGGTCGGTACGCACTGATTGTCGGTAAGTGGAGGATTATCATTATTATTACACAGAGTGTCACAAGTATTATCTGTCAAATTATTCGAGTCGGCTATTTCACTCATTGTACATCGCGATGTACTGTTAACAGTTTTTCGCGGCATTTTTACACAAATCACATTTATTCACAAATGTATCAAAGACAATGCAAAATCCAACAAACACAAATACAACAAAGAGCAACAAATTGCCGATGATCTGTGAAAGCAAGAGTGACAAATTAGTAAAAGCGTTGCGCCATATGCAAACTACGTTTAAGTAAATAAGAGCAGATATATGACTACTTCTCAGAAGATTCACAAAGAAGTACGATCCTGGCCGGATGTCGCCAAGTGTAACCTCCCGACAGAAATATTATAAAAATAAAAATGAACCAGATGTAACCTCCCCTCGGAAATAAGAATTAAATAAATTTTAAATATTGCAACCTCTGAACAAAATTGGTTCCCATTTATAATCTCCGTTTAGAAATGCATTAACATTTAATGTACCCGCAAAATTCTTTTCTCATTTAATGTTAAGTTCAAAACAGAAAAAATTCCTAAACACCAAAATAATAAAAAATTTCAGTAAGCTGGTAAATTTTATGACGACAGCAGCGCTGCGCCTCGGCCCTGTATTCTGAATAAAAAAAAAGCAAAAAAAATTCTTACCTCAACAAAAACTGCGAATATATCTGCTCTTACCTCAAATTTTTTTCAGCACAGCTCCTTGCAATGCAGGCCTATGCCTTGTGATTCGTGAAAGAAATAATCATCCGTTTGATAAAATCTTTAAATTGAAATGAATGCTTTTTTTTAAAAAAAATACTTTATATTATAAAAATTATTGTTGGGGCATTTTTTAAAAGAAATTGAATGACAGGTAATATACATTATTAGATATGCGCAAGGCTGCGTCTTTACCTTCTACAATAATACTCATCCTCCAGAGTCCCGACCAGAGCAGACTGCCGACACGCGCCGACTACCGCCGACTTATACTCAAGACTTATGCCGACTAGCGACAAGCAACAACTAACTACATACTGCTCTCTGGTCAGAGACTCTCCTAAGTCTTGCCTGTTGCAGGCAGCGCATACATCGCATACCTCTTACAACACATCGATTCTGCTGGTCCATTCTGGAATGCTCGAAGGTTGGTTCTGGTTGATTCATTCAGTAATTTTACTTTTGTTGTCCCGATGTCTTCCACCACATCATCTGCCACGACGTCATCTGCCACCATCCAAGCGTTATCTGCTACCTTTTGCATTGAAGGTCTTCCACAGACTATTGTTTCCGACAATGGCCCACAATTCATGTCCGCAGAATTTCGGTCAATCTGCAAGGCCAATGGTATTCAACATCTGACGTGCGCCCCGTTTTCGCCACAGTCAAACGGTGCCGCTGAACTATTGGTCAGGACTTTCAAGTCACAGATGTTGAAGTTAAAAGAGTCGCAATCTCGGGAGGACGCGTTATTGCTCTTTTTGTCCTCGTATCGCTCTCAGCCCCTAGATGGTCGCTCGCCGACTGAGTTGTTCCACGGTCGTCATCATCGAATCTTGATGTCTTTGCTACATCCGCCGCATCAGGTTCCTGTGCAGGGGCAGACACCTGCTTCTGCTCCAGGCGACGTTGTCTACTACCGCCACTATCGAGGTTCACGGCGTTGGCTCGAAGGGCGCATTCTTCGCTGCCTCGGCCGCGCTATGTATCTGGTTTTGGGGGCCTCTGGTGAGGTGCGCCGGCAACTCAACCAGCTGCGCCTGTCGTCGCACGGGATCTGCCGCTCCCCGTCTGCTTTCAGCGACGGTGCCGTCCGGTCAGCGCCCTGGGGACCCATCTACTGGCTCGCCTCAGGCACAGGTGTTACCGACGCTGCCTTCCATTTTGCCCCATGGCGACGCGCCGCCGCCGCCGCCGCCGCCGCCGCCGCCTGTTCTCCCGCCGGCGACGCCCGCAGTGAGCGCGTCGCTGCCACCGCCGGGAGCCTCCCTGGGTCACGCGCCGCCGATCGCTTCCCGTGACCAGTTGTCCTCCGACATGGAACTCTTGCCCGCTCCAGACCATATGTCGTCTTCGCCCGTCGGGTGCCCCGGCCCGATGGAGGTCGACCCTTCGGCCCCTACCTGTCTCTCTGAGGGCGCATACACCGCATGTTGGCGTGCACCCTGGAGCAGGTTTTCAGGCGTTTCCTCGCTCCCCGCGGTCCGAATGGCAGGGTGCGGGTGGCACAGCCTCGCCTGTTGTTAGTCTCCCTACCTCCTCGCATACGTCAACATGTGGTCCTCCCCACGGCGGGCGGAAGCCTTATGCCACAACCGTGCGCCGATCTGCGGTGGAGGAATGTGGTGTCACCGCCAGACACCACACTTGCTAGGTGGTAGCCTTTACATTGGCCGCGGTCCGTTAGAATACGTCGGACCCGCGTGTCGCCACTATCAGTGATTGCAGACCGAGCACCGCCACACGGCAGGTCTAGAGATACTTCCTAGCACTCGCCCCAGTTGTACAACCGACTTTGCTAGCGATGGTTCACTGACAAAATACGCTCTCATTTGCCGAGACGGTAGTTAGCATAGCCTTCAGCTACGTCATTTGCTACGACCTACCAAGGCGCCATGTTCAGTTACTATTGATATTGTAAATAATGTACAGACAAGAGCTACGTTCAACATTAATGGATTAAAGTTAAGTATTCCACCAGCTACATCCTTTTTTTCTAAAGTCTAAATTCCTTGTCCTGTTCCAGACCTCACGCCAGCCTACGTGAGCTAAAACGCGTGCCTTTCGGCTTCCTCTATTGATCCTGGGTTGGCACTCCTGCCAATCCACAACAGAGTGTAGTGACGGCCGTCAGCACCTTCGTAAGGATTTGAATGGTCGTGTGTCGGGGGACTAGTGTTTCCAGTATTCCCCCAGGTGGTGTGTTGGTGTTGGGTGTGGCAGCCTGAGGTGCTATTGTGGAGTTGGTGGCCACTTGTGCGGGTATTGGTGTGTTGTTATGAGCGGCATTTGTGTTTTGTGACAGAGGTTGTGGTGCCTGTGTTACTTCTGTGGTGAGGGGGATGGTAGTGTGAGTTACAGTCTCGGTGTCTTGTTGACTGTTTTCCTGTGTGTTGCTGTTCTGTTGTTGCTGCGTGGCCTGTTGTGGTGATTTCGTGTTCCCCGCCCTGTGTTTGCGTGTACGTCTATTCCTCCTCTGGGCTTGGGGTTCGGGGGGTTCTTGTGTGGATGTGTTTTCCTGTATATGGTGCGTTTCTTCGCAGCACGTGATTTCCGGGAGTGGGGTCGTGTTGTTTGGGGGCATAGGTGTTGGTACCGATGCTTGTTGGGTTTCAGGTGTTGTCTGTGGCTGTTGTGTGGCTGTTGCAGCGGTTGTTTCACGTGTGTGTGTAGGGCGCTGAGGTTCCGCAGCCTGTGCCGTTCCGCCAGGGCGTGCAACCGTGGCAAACGTTACGCCGTTCCTTACTGGGTTCGCCGGCCGAAGTGGCCGTGCGGTTAAAGGCGCTGCAGTCTGGAACCGCGAGACCGCTACGGTCGCAGGTTCGAATCCTGCCTCGGGCATGGATGTTTGTGATGTCCTTAGGTTAGTTAGGTTTAACTAGTTCTAAGTTCTAGGGGACTAATGACCTCAGCAGTTGAGTCCCATAGTGCTCAGAGCCATTTGAACCTTACTGGGTTCGGCACTGGCCTTGGGCGTGGTATGTCGTACAGTTCCCTGCTCTTGTTTACGCTTCAGCGCCTGTTTGTATGAGCTGCACTGTCTGAAGTTTGCCGCACGGGGCCCACCGCAGTTGGCACAGCGTCACTGGTTTGGCTGTGTTTGTGTGCAAGTGTTGGATCTGTGATTGCCAGCGCATCCGCGGCAGCTTGTTGCCAGGCCGCAGTGGAGGGCCGAGTGGCCGAAGCGCTGGCAGTTGTTGCATTGTTGGGGAACGTTGGGTGGTTCGTAAAGTTCTACACGTACGTCCATCCGCAGAAAGCTCTTTATCTGCAGGATGGCGCGGGAATCAGCCGTGTCGGCTAACTCAACCATGTAGTTTGGTAACGGTGCGTGTGTACGGAACCCCGTCATCCGGGAGGCACTTTTACTGTCGAATCCCAGATAATAAAGGGCCGCATGTACTGTCTCGTTGGGGGTACTGCGATCCACTCCCTTGATCACGTACTGCTTGGTTCTCTCGTCCAGCGTTCTGTACGTGTAATGTTCGATCTTCCGATCTTTGAGGAAGGTCAGAAGATCTTTATATTCGTTCTCTCTGGCAACGTACAGTGAGGCCCTATCCCCCGAGTACTTTGCATGTAATGTGCTGTTTATGTGCCTTCCCGAGAATGCAGTGTTAAGGGCACTAAGTTTCCCATAGTTTTGTATAACGACTGTGGGGAAACCCGTCTTGTGTTGTGTGGTCACCGCTGTGGCTTTGTGTGCTTTGTTGTTGTTCGCCACAACTGTGTTTGCGTTTTGATTTGTGTTAATGTTGCTAGCCTGAGATAAGCTAGTGGGTGTAGGCAACAGCGCCGTTCGGTTGCCTAGCGAGTTTGGTTGCTCGCTTGTGTGTGCTGGTGTTTTTCTGGGTCTGCGTTTTGGGCCCTCCACCTGCCAGCGCTCTGTGTAGTGGTTTTCTGTGTCCACATCCGCCGCCGCTGCCTCGATCTCTTGAGGCTGCGGCGTCGGTGGGAGAATGGTACATGACTGTCCAGCGACAGGTGAGTGTAAAGTGATGTTGAGTGTAGTTGTTTTGGTGGGAGAGACGTCCGCCCCGAAAACTTCGGTGATTAGCCGGCGCGACTCGAGCTGCTTTTGCGCTTTCGCGCCGAGCTGTCGAGCGTCGCCAGCCGCTCCCTTGCCTTCGGTAGCGGGCGGGGCGCGAGTTCCGGCGGCTGCAGTCGATCCTCGCGCCTCGTGTTTTGCAGTCTTGCTGCGGGTGACAGCAGGGGAAGTGCTAGCAGCGTCCGCCATCTCGCACTTAGGATTATTTATTGGGTGGGAAGGGGGAAACGACAATTTTGCTTTTCTCGATAGGCGAGAGAAGTGTCTCTTGTTCGCTATTGAAGTGGGCGGTCCCTACCTTACGCTAACATGCGCTGTTCGTGCAAGCGCGGCACCTAAAGGAGGCGCGCAAGAAGAATGGTCTGCAGCACGCGGGCTCGGTCCCGTGAAGGATCCCTGGCACGCGGGCTCGGTCCCGTGAAGGAGCCCTGGTACTGCCTCAGTGTCCCTAAAAGAACGTGAGAATCACGTTGGGGGCGTTGGGTAACCGGATGCTACCGGGAGCTGCGAGCCGAAGCTCTTTCGCGGCAGTCCGCGACTGGTTGCGCGGCTTTGTGTCGAAGGGGAGCGAGCTCAACCCTTCGGCACTCGGCCGGTTGCTGCTGGCCGGCTGCGCCGGGAGCGGCTGATGCGCACTCCCCGGGCGCTGCCGGGCGACTGGCTGAGGAGCGCTGGTAGCGGCCGGCCGGAGGGGGTAGCGGGCCAGCTACGGCTGCTGAATCGATATTAACACTTTTCGATCCTTTAGCTCTCACAGAAAGCTGAACATCGCATGATGTAAATTATGCAGCCCCCACAACACACATGGTAGAAATAGAAGACAGGGGCGACGTTTCTCATTAACAAAAATGTTGAAGACATCGCAACGTACGGAAGCTGGAAGAGTCTTTATGGCGTTTCCAACAGCTATCCGAAGGTGATGACCTATACAGTTAATCTCATCTTCCACAGCGACTGAATAGCGGATTTCTCGATGTTCCGTATCGATGAGCATCGTTTCCTGATTTCATCACGTACATTGTTACTGTTGTATTGCTGATCATCGCCAAAAGTGCCGCTCACAACAGATAGTAGAAAGATATTATATTATCTTATTAGTGAAAAAATAAAAAAATAAAGGTAAAATCATCTGTAGGATATCGCAGCATATAGAAATTGAATGAGTGTGCAGCATTGAGGAACACTTACCAACGACCATCTGAAGGTGATGACTTCTACATTTAATCCTGTGCTCCACAGCGACAAGTAGAAGATATCCAGTGTTCCACCAAGGCCCTCTCCATCTAAACCAAGTGGTGTCAGTCAATCATTATGCGTTAATCAACAGCGTACCAGTGGACAGATGGGATGGGAAAGACACTGTTGATATGGGACAATGTACTGAATATAAACACTTATATTGATAGCGCGATCAATTTTAGCAGTTTCACCTGGAGTTCCGTAACTTCAACTCCATCCAGTTATATAGCAGAATGCTTCCAGATTTCTGCAACAACGCTAAATCACCCCTCCACTACTTTGCAGCTACAATATACAAGACTCCGAATGCAGCGTCCTATACCGATGCAGTTAAGTTATTTAAATATTTCCAGTACATTGATTACGATTGCGACTGACCATCTTTCCCTGAGCGGATGGGTGTCACAGAGTCTTCCACATTCGTAGCATAAAGTCGGAGCTTCACCGATAACTTATTACTAGGATAAAATAATTTATTACTAGGGTAAAAAATAAGCGAAATCTACAGTTTGTAGATGTTCTGACATGACTGTGGGGACGTATCAGATTTGAAAGGTGTAAACAAAAGTAGCGAAGCTCATCTGGTAAGCAACAAGAGCAACAGCAGAAACCGAATCTGAATACATATCAGCTCCCTATTGCACATCACTTCACAGTAGAGTGGACGTCTGATGAGCGTGTAGTACAGTGTCGGACTTTGAATTTCCATCAAGTGTGTTGTTACATGAATCTGCAGACAAGCATTCTAATGTGCCATAAAAGTACACGGATTTGTTTCCAGACTAGTAGTTTCCAATCTGCACCAATTGATAGCTCTCCTCTATGTACGAGACGAGTGTTACTATACATTTCACGATCTTCCTAACCAAAATACATGCATGTAGATCATCGTGAAGAGGGAAACACTTAGGATATTTTAGTACGCTGGTGTATAGGATACGCAATTGTCCTCGTATAAAATCAAACAACGCATGGGTATGTCGGCAATATGACTACATACAAGCGGAGAAATATCAAAAACATGAAAAAAAGATAAACATCTGTAAAAATCGATGGAAACCAGGAATAATTATGACAAATAGATAGTAAATACGTAAAATTGAGGGGAATGCTACGAAATATGTGAAATCGCGAGGAAACTTGCAAAACTAATTTAATTGACAGAGAATACATAATATTAGAGAATAAGTACCATGAAATGCGGGGAACTGATTTGGGTTAGGGGATGGGGGTACATTCAAGATCGAGAAAAGTCTAAAAATTCCCCTGTAAACTACATGGGTTTTCGTAACACATACTCCAGCAAAGGGTACAAAAGTGTTACACAGAGGCGCCTTATTAAGGCAGGCAAAACATTGGCGTCCCGATCCATAACTGTGTTCTGACACATGCAGTTGAATAGTTCCGAAATATTACTAGTTCTCACAAACAATGTTAAACCTTGAGTATTAAGGAGAAGAACCATTGCATTTATCAGACTTAAGCCATTCCCTAGAGTTTTCAGCAGGAGAGGGGAACGATGTCACACGTATCACCTTTAATAATGCGAGGGGGTGTACTCGAGAGATGTGGTTCAAATGGCTCTGAGCTCTATGGGACTTAACTGCCGAGGTCATCAGTCCCCTAGAACTTAGAACTACTGAAACCTAACTAAAGAGTTGTGGTGTTAGGACGAAATTTCTACATTATCCTATACATGAGCAAAACTATCTAACATTGTAAGTGGCTGCTACTGTGTTGGCAGCACTGTGTAGCGCTTTGCATTGGATCAGAGACTGCGCTTTGTTTGTAAGAGACTATATGGCTGGTTGGACTTCTTGTTGGAAGTTAATCGCCAGTAGTGTTGGGCAGTTGGATGTTAGTCGCCTGCAGCGATGGAAGTACTGTTGGGCAGTTGGAGGTGAACAGCCAGCAGTGATGGATGTTAAATGTGACAAGTTAGCATTGATGGCAGCTAGACGTCTGAAGTGCCAGGTTAACCTAACAATCTGGAAGTATCCGACTTGGAGATTGAAAATTATTCATGATTATATATCTCTGTATTGGATCTCAATGACGATTTATATTCGTGTTTCAACTGGATGTCAAATTCTTAAGGTAAAAAAAAATACATTATTTAGTCTGCTACAAAATCTTTCCTTTGCTAATGATGTGCCTATTCGTAGTTAGGGGCTTTAATAGACAGAATCTTTTATTTAGTTGGCAGTATTGACTCTCGCTGTAATGCAGTAGTTCGCATAATGGAGATTTTTGTGAGGTAAGTGGTTATTGAAATGTATAGGTTATTGTTAAGATTCCTTTTTAGTCAGGGCCATTCTTCTGGATTAACTATTTGAAGTCAGTCAGTTTGTACTTTTTTTTTTAGCAGTCAGATTGCGTTGCGCTAGAATATTGTGGGTCAGTGTTGACATGATAATAAAAAGTAAAGAGAAAGTAGGCTCAGTAAATGCAGTTTTACTCAGCTGTTCCAGAACCAAGGAACGTTGAACTTTTATCATCTCTGTCATTCAGAAATTTAAGTACAGGCACATACTCATTTAAATAAAGAAGTTTGAATATGCGGACTGCTTTGTACAAGAGGGTTGCTGCCGGAGCTGTGGTGATGCTTTCTGTAAACAGCAATAAGACCGTTACATCCCCTTTGTCTATTGATCGTAGTTCTTACTCCCTCGTGAGAAGTTACTGCTTCGCCTCTGTGCGGATTTTTGTATCAGCTATCGGAAATATTCGTCGGTTTTTCTTCGCTCTATTACCTAGTGAGATAATACTCCTACTAATGATATGCACGACTGCCATGGGAAGTGTGACACATCCGTCAAAACCTATAATACTACTACTAATGATATCCACGCATGACAAGGGAAGTGTGATTGAGGGTACATACATTTCCGACTTAAAAAGTTGCACAAAATCCATTAATTTCGTAAGAGATATGTGGTGTCACCGCCAGACACCACACTTGCTAGGTGGTAGCTTAAATCGGCCGCGGTCCATTAGTACATGTCGTACCCGCGTGTCGCCACTGTCAGGATCGCAGACCGAGCGCCACCACAAGGCAGGTCTCGAGAGACGTACGAGCACTCGCCCCAGTTGTACGACGACGTTGCTAGCGACTACACTGACGAAGCCTTTCTCTCATTTGCCGAGAGACAGTTAGAATAGCCTTCAGCTAATGGCTACGACCTAGCAAGGCGCCATTTGTACCATTGCATGTATCTCAAGATAGTCTCACTTGTATCATCAAGAATGCTGTATACCAAAGGACGATATAAAAGTTAAGTGTTCTAGTAGCTACGTTCTTTTCTTTATCACATTCATTACGAATCCTGTTCCAGACTTCGCGCCAGTCGGCGTGTGTGTACGTGTGCCTATCGGCTACCCGTCACTGTGGACTGGCTGCCTTGACAGTCCACTACAAGATAGAACAGCAGTTCCTTGACTTCGTTCCAGTTACTTTATAAGCGTCTCCAGTGGTGGATATACTCCGATGGTGCCACCCGAGGACAGCAGAATAATGTAAAAGGAAGAAGTTTTATCTGAAACGCCCGCTATATCACGCAGGGCTAACAGGTAATTAGGGTTGTGGGAAGGGCCAAGGGAGTTGAGGTCGGATTCATTTCACAATTGTAATTTATTATCATTTAGTTCACAAATACACTTTTGAAAGAATTATTTTTTCTTCGCGGCTGAAGGCCTCCGAACAGGTGCTTTAGAATAAGTTCAATTTTGAGAAGATATAACACACAGTTAAATTTACAACTAAGATAAATCGTATACATATGAGATCACCATGCGGAGCGGCTGAAGGCCGCCGGATTAATATTCCAAATATACTATGACGATTACTGAAGGCAGAAGGCCACAATGTTTTATGATGCTGACAGCGGTGATGGACCACAAGATGCACAGAAAGAAATAAACAGACGCAATAAGATAGCTGAAGGCCGCAAGGTTAAATTCTGCAAATTAAGGAAATATTTATTGCAACAATCGGTAAAACAATACATGGAGTTTAAAAATTTCCTTTTTGGAACACCAACGGCGGAAGGCCCACAATAGTTTGTAAAATCTTTCAGAAGAAATTGCAATAACCTTTCAAGAGCAGAAGGCGATAATGTTTGGACTTGAAAGAATCTCTCAGAACATATTTCCAGGGCGGTATGCACGACAACATTAGCACTGCCAAAAGGATAATTATGAGAACGGCACTCCTGAGTCACTAGTGGATCGGTATGCCCTCGTTCACTTAGGGGAGAATCCGACAAGGGCCAGTCGCGGACCGACCGACCAACCGCTTGCTTGCCACGACGGAGTACACAAGGATTCAAGGCCCCCAAGAAAAATTACAGTTTTCACTATCCCCAAGCAAACGCGTATGTGAACTGATCTGCCAAAAGTACACACCATGTTAGGCAACAACAACAGGTGAGAAAAGACAGTGCCTAAAATCTGCATTAGTGGCCAGGGCAGCTAACCAGTTCACTAACGTCCCACAAGGCAGAAAATTCCGCTGGAGCACTTGGCTATGGATTAATTAATTTAATCAATTCAACCTGACGACGGCTATCTCGAACACTTCACGCGTTGTTGCTCACTGGAAAACCTCCGCAACAGCAACGCCGGAACCGACAACGTAATGCTCGAAACCACTCAACCTTCACGCCCTGCTCGTGCCGATCTGACAGCTCTAGACAGACTCCGACACTGCGCAGAGACCGCCAGCGCCCCAGTCGACTACGCCGCAGGGAGATGTCCTCGGACGAACTGACCGACCAACGATCCACCAAATCTCAGGCCCGGCTTAAGTGATGCGTGGCGGAAACGGTCGGTCGGCCGATGTTCACGCAGGGCTCACTGCTGCTGCAAACCGGCGACTGGCTGGCCCGGGCTGCGCTCTAGACGCGTTGCAACTGACTGCCAGGGCAAACTCACGATCCGAACTGCCGCCGTGAACTCTCATCCTCGCACGTTCCGACTCTTCAAAATGCCGAGAAAATCTAAAATAGTCGTCAGTGGAACTAAATCCAACTACACACACAAACTGACAAACACTTGCACGAAGACCTGGACGATACAACAGCAAGTAAGCACGCACGAAGACAAATCGGCCATCGATGCGCGCACACACTCACACATACACACACACACACAGCCAACTCACGAGCGATCGGTGGGCCAAACCACGTCGCCCGGTAGGACGACCGACCGATGAGTCCACCAAGACCGTGGCCCGGCTCAAGTGGTGCGTGGCGGCAATGGTCGGGGTGGCCACGTCGAAGCAGACCTCTCTGCCCCAACCCGACTGCACTAGTGCCGCATTGCATCTCCCCGAATGGCAGGTCCGGACTGCGCTCCACTCACGTTCCAACTGAATGCCAGCCCGAAGTCGCGATCCGAACTCGTGAGCCGAACTCAATTACGACAAACAACGACCGCGAATTAATAGCACTCGAGCAAAGATACTACGAGAGGGGATATGTCGATACGCGCTGCTAACGCCGCTCACGGTCAGGCAAAGCTGCAACTCAGTGACTGTAGTGTTGTAAATTAACGTAGTGAGGTGGTAGTACGTTAAAATAGTGAGTAAAATACTTGATAGCGGGAACACGAGGCACACACAGCTCATTATCACCTTAAAGTTTGGCACCGAAGTGATTTTGGCAGGAACCTTGCGGAGTGGTTGTATGTCTGATGTTGGATAAATATATCCTGCATTAAATTATTAAGAGCACGACTAATACTTCGCAAACCCTACGGCGTTAATGATGTAGCATTTTTAGGGTAGAACCATTGAATATTATCATTTCTTTCATACCTGTACGTACCGGGTACTGACTCCAGACTGTGGAAGAATACTTCAGAGCTCATGGCATGGTCGATTTACATGAAATGTTTCAGGATCCATCTGTCTGAAACTCCATTATATATGAACCATACGTTTCTTCGTAACCGTCTCTCATATCACTGCAACACTCTCATGTTTACTATACACCGATAAGAGTCCCTACCCTCCTCGACAAGAACGCGTCTAGAGAGTGCTTTTGGAAGGGTGCCGTGTGTAAGATTGATGCTGTAGGGATGATTGGTCAAGGACACTGTAGGAGGGAGCAGTCAGTCTCCAACTTTATCCTATGGATGCGACTATACTCTGTGACACCCATCCATAGGGGGAATGATGACCATCTTGCTCCAATTGGGCGATATGTGTATACGCAATACGCTCGATGTTAACACGCACACGGTATTTTTTTTTTCGGTACGTCGAAAGAGAGAGACACGATAAAAACTTACAGGAGGTTCCGTTAAAAGGAGTGGCATAGTTGGTTAAAGTTTGGTTGCATATAGTTCTCTCGTAACTGCATCGATTTTGCTCATAAAACTAATATAAATCGTATGTATCTATTCTCGTGGAATCATGACGACTTGAATTATAGCTCGTTATGGAACCTAGAAATGATAGTATCTCCAACCCCCCTACCGCCATCTGACATGTGAATAGATTGCGTGAAACAGGCTGTGATGATGAAACTGTTTACTAAACTGGAACAAGAGAATCTACTGTATGATAGAAAGTTTACAGGGGTGTCGGTAGAGGGGAGTTATGGAGCAAAAATGTCAAATGTAAGCACACAGACGCTAATTAGTTTCGATGTAATTGAAGAGAGAGAGAGAGAGAGAGAGACGGTACAATCTTGTAAGGGGTCCTGTTACAAGACGGGCTCTCACAATTTGTTTCGTAAACGCCTGTGTGATCAGCATCACTTTGGGAGAATGGGAATGTAGCGTACAAAACAGCAATGTCCTCTTGAATTACAGCATAATGTTGTCAAACGTAAAAATTATTGTGGTTTTTTTTTCCCGACATGTGAGCTAATGGCGTGAAATACTGTCTTCTCTAATATTATTTCACTTGTCTGAAATGTTTGTAATACACACTTGCGCAATTTTTATTTCCAGATACTGGTTTGAAAGTGAGAGATGCTTGCAGGTCACGTAATTTGTCGATCAAGCTGAGAGACATTGCTTAACATAGATGTTTTTTCTTCAGAGTCTAAATTCACGTTTTTCTTTACTCCTATGATGGTTTCGACATAATGAGGACATTCTGCAGTGATCGGAAATTTTCGCATCAATATAGTGGAACTCATTTCCTGATTTTACGCAGGGTGGACATGTCTCTGCTGATCATCTGCAATTGGTGGCGGCCACTTCATTCGATATAGTAAAATAATGATGCGCGAATTGTATCCTGCGGTTGAACGTAAAACTATAAAACTAAAAGAAAATGGACTGCGCCTTTTTTCATGGAAGGACGACATTTACTTATTTTTAATAGATCTTCGATTATAGGAGATGCGTTGATGCTAAATACAAATGATATTTTCTTCATTTGTGTGACCATAGTGTGCGTAGTTGCTTTTCAATTTTTTAAGGTATTTTTGTTCTGTCGTTGGAACTACAAAAATGTATGGCGCTTTTTCGCTACATACGTCTCGCTTTATTGAGGTAAAGTATCATTAGTGGACTGTAATTTAGTTTTTACATTTTGATTTTATTTTAGGCGTGTTCAGTGATATATTTGAATACTGACTGACTGATAACTGTGTTGCAAATGCAGTTAGTCGAAAAGAAGTAATAAATTAATGTGTCATGCCTGACGCGATACTTGTGCATGAACAGCGAAAATGTAATACGGAACAATATGCTTTAATTTAATCGTTTTGTGGAGGTTTCCAGCAATAAAAAGTTTTGCAAAGGTTTGAAATTATGTGTCACGTTTGTTCTAAGTCACTAAGAGCTCTCATTCCTAAATACCAGATGAAAAAGATCTGCGTATGTAGTGTGCTACGGTTCCCTTTCATTCCACCCCGCCCGTTTGAAAAGTATGGGGTTCTTAACATCTCAGCGATGATTTCCAGACGGTAAGTAATGTGAATACGAAGTTAAGTTTAAATCGGACCTTTATTACATACACTCTAAAACGAAGCAAGAAAAGACGCTCCACAAAGTAATTATCCGAATGGGACGGAAATCGACAGATATGACGTACATGTACTCACGAACTGATTAGTACAATTTCAGAAAAAAATGTATGATTTGGTCAAGAGAAGAACAGATTTTCTAATTGAGCAGGTCAATAACGCCTTTGTCAACATCTTGTCATTATACAGCCAGTTATTCGGCTTGGCATTGCTTGATAGAGTTGCTGGATATCCCCTTGAGGATAACACTGGCGTGTTATATTGCCAAAGTCTCAAGCTGCTTTTAGGGTCAAGCCCAGAATGCTTCAAACGTTCTCAGTTGGGGAGAGATCTGGCAAACTTTCTGGGCAGGTAGGGTTTGGCAAGCACAAAGACAAGGAGTGCGAGTGGGCACAATATTGCTGAAATGTAAGCCGATAATGCCCTACTCTGAATGGCAGCTAAACGAGACGTTGAATAACATTGACGTACCACTTTGCTGAAAAGGTGCCACGTATGACAACTAGAGGCATCCTCCTATAGAGTGAAATGGCTCCTCAGAATATCACTCTTCGTTGCTGCGCATACGGCGGTATCCCACCACTGTTAGTAGGGTCTCCAGACACGTCTTAGACTGGGAGTTTCATCGACTGTGGTAGCACTGTCTTCAGTGATGAGTCCCGCTCCGAAATGGACCACATGCCCAGCGCAGACACGTCTGGAAACGACCGGGGGACTAATAGGATTATCTCCTTACTGTCGCCCACTACACTACCCAACAACGAGGACTGATTGTCTAAGGTGCCATTTAATTTCACAGCAGGACCACTTTGGTAGTCATCCGCCGCTCCCTTGCAGCACAGCTGTACGTCAGTGATATTCTATTTCCTGTATTGTTGCCCTTCATGGCAAGACAATTTGGACTTAAATTTCAGCTGGATAACGCCCGCCCGCAAATGACGAAGATCTCTACTGCTTGTTTTCATGCTTGCCACCCGTACCTTGGCAAAGCAAGATCAGAAGATGTCTCTCCAATTAAGAACGTTTGAAGGGGTATTGGCAAAGCACTCCTACCGTCTCAGGTTTTGACGATCTGACGTTCCAACTGGACAGAACTGACGCCATATCTCTGAGGAGGGCATACAACAACTCTGTCAGTCACTGCCAAGCCGAATAACTGCCTGTGTAAGTGCCAGAAATGGACGATTACGTTATTGAATTGCTTAATTTAGGAAGCTCTATCTCTTCAATAAATCATACAATCTTTCTGAAACTATAATCAGTCGATCGTCTCTAAATGTACATCATACCTACGGATTTCCAACCTATTAGGATAATTCCTTCGTGGTTTATCATTATTTTACCTTATTTATATTCAACCACATGATTGTGTAATATTTTCCGAACAGTGCAGGTGCAACAAAGGCATTTTCAGTGAGAGTATTATTACATCAGGGATCTGTCCTCAGCCCATACCTCTTTGACGTTGACATCTATGTACTAGTCAAAGACGTGAAGAAGGAGGCACCTTGGAGCATGATGTTTGCTGATTATGTTCTAGTCTGTGAACCCACCCAGGGGTCACTTCAAGACAAGCTTGAACAGTGGGGAGAAGCTCTACAGCAAGGTGGAACGAGAATTAGCAGGGTGAAATCAATGTCTACAAAGGATGCCAAAGCTCTATATATATATTAACCTGCAATGAGATCAACGTGGCCGAAGTGCAACACAGGATAAATAGTGGATAGATGAACTGGAGGAAACTGAGCGGAGTACTGTGTGATAAGAAGGCTAACTACAGAATGAAAGGAAAACTTCACAAGTCTGTGGTGAGGCCTGTGATAATGTATAGCCCAGAAACTTGGCCAATTACAAAAGCCCAAGAGAAAAAGGTGGAAGTGGCAGAAATGTCAATGTTAAGGTGGATAAGTAGAGTGACACGAAAGGATAGACTAAGGAATGAGTACATCAGGGGAACACTGAAAGTGGGGCCCATAGGGAAGAAGATCGAAGAAAGTAAGCTAAGGTGGAATGAACATGTGCAGAGAAGAGTGAAGCACTACGTGGGGAGAGGAACAAGGAGAACAGCAAGACCGAAATTGAGATGGAAAGAAAAGGTATCAGGGGACCTACGAGAGAAAGGATGGCTCGGAGAAGAAGTACTGGATAGGCATTTATTGAAGAGAAGGATCCAACAAAGCAAAGCCGACCCCACATGATGCGGAAAAAAGCTGAGAAGATGATGATATTATTTATCGTTGTTGAAGTAAAAGAAGAGGAAAAACTGGAAAATTGTTTGGGCACCCATTGCAGTCCATAGTGAAAGGAAGATGAGTTCAACAGTAACCCACAGCTCATGGTACGTACATCAGTATGAATTTAACAGTATGTGTTGTAACTTTTTAATACACTCCTGGAAATTGAAATAAGAACACCGTGAATTCATTGTCCCAGGAAGGGGAAACTTTATTGACACATTCCTGGGGTCAGATACATCACATGATCACACTGACAGAACCACAGGCACATACACACAGGCAACAGAGCATGCACAATGTCGGCACTAGTACAGTGTATATCCACCTTTCGCAGCAATGCAGGCTGCTATTCTCCCATGGAGACGATCGTAGAGATGCTGGATGTAGTCCTGTGGAACGGCTTGCCATGCCATTTCCACCTGGCGCCTCAGTTGCACCAGCGTTCGTGCTGGACGTGCAGACCGCGTGAGACGACGCTTCATCCAGTCCCAAACATGCTCAATGGGGGACAGATCCGGAGATCTTGCTGGCCAGGGTAGTTGACTTACACCTTCTAGAGCACGTTGGGTGGCACGGGATACATGCGGACGTGCATTGTCCTGTTGGAACAGCAAGTTCCCTTGCCGGTCTAGGAATGGTAGAACGATGGGTTCGATGACGGTTTGGATGTACCGTGCACTATTCAGTGTCCCCTCGACGATCACCAGTGGTGTACGGCCAGTGTAGGAGATCGCTCCCCACACCATGATGCCGGGTGTTGGCCCTGTGTGCCTCGGTCGTATGCAGTCCTGATTGTGGCGCTCACCTGCACGGCGCCAAACACGCATACGACCATCATTGGCACCAAGGCAGAAGCGACTCTCATCGCTGAAGACGACACGTCTCCATTCGTCCCTCCATTCACTCCTGTCGCGACACCACTGGAGGCGGGCTGCACGATGTTGGGGCGTGAGCGGAAGACGGCCTAACGGTGTGCGGGACCGTAGCCCAGCTTCATGGAGACGGTTGCGAATGGTCCTCGCCGATACTCCAGGAGCAACAGTGTCCCTAATTTGCTGGGAAGTGGCGGTGCGGTCCCCTACGGCACTGCGTAGGATCCTACAGTCTTGGCGTGCATCCGTGCGTCGCTGCGGTCCGGTCCCAGGTCGACGGGCACGTGCACCATCCGCCGACCACTGGCGACAACATCGATGTACTGTGGAGACCTCACGCCCCACGTGTTGAGCAATTCGGCGGTACGTCCACCCGGCCTCTCGCATGCCCACTATACGCCCTCGCTCAAAGTCCGTCAACTGCACATACTGTTCACGTCCACGCTGTCGCGGCATGCTACCAGTGTTAAAGACTGCGATGGAGCTCCGTATGCCACGGCAAACTGGCTGACACTGACGGCGGCGGTGCACAAATGCTGCGCAGCTAGCGCCATTCGACGGCCAACACCGCGGGTCCTGGTGTGTCCGCTGTGCCGTGCGTGTGATGATTGCTTGTACAGCCCTCTCGCAGTGTCCGGAGCAAGTATGGTGGGTCTGACACACCGGTGTCAATGTGTTCTTTTTTCCATTTCCAAGAGTGTAGATGAAGAAGGTGATGAATGTATACTATGTAAACGTTAATTGCAGCTTTCACATTTGTGTGTCTCGAATAGCAGGTAAGCAAAGAATCTATTAATTCCCTCAAGGGTGTCTACAACACTGTAAATACACTGTATAAAATACTGATTAAAATTAACGGCATTAATCCTTAATAACATTTATGTAAGTACAAATAAGTTTGCTGCAGTTTTGGAAGAGAGAGGTGGAGAAAGAAAGAAAGAAGATGAGCTACTAAACAGCTGTCAGTCAAATATGGCGTTGATAAACGTGTAATCACCACAAGTGAAAAGAGGTAACACAAGTTTCATACAACTAGCGTACATCTGGAGTCATGACTCCGAATGAATGACAGCAACGATTTAATAGACACTCACACAATTTTTTTTTTCAACTGAGTTAGACGTCACCCTCACGAGTTACGCTTTCTTCTGTCTTTCACATTTTACAAATTGTATTCAACTAAAGTAGAACTCTGATTTTTTGCTGTTGGTAAAGTGTGTAGCTTCAGTGATCCATCTCTGCGCCATGTACCGTATTACCCCAGTAGCATTCCTTGGAGAGACGAAGTTCCTCCGGGGATAAACTGCGGGTCTAAGTTGAGCGGCCGCGCTAAGCCCCTCATGAATATCCAGCACCCAACTTAGCGCCGCCGATCACGACGGTCTTCCAGCTGCGCGGACATGAGGTGGTGGTCTGGGAAACCGATTTCAGCCGGGAAAGAGGGTTTTTCTTTCCAGCATCAGATGGCATTTCGATCCTAACTAGTGCAGACATTAACAAATGTACTGTAGTATAGACTTTAATTGGTTTTTAAGTAAAGAGAACTAAATGCGAATTTGACAATATTCAGAGTACTTTAAGGGCAGGACGTTAGGTATTCGTTCGCAGCTGGCAGTCACAGCCAAAGTCCAAACGTAATTTAGAGTGGCAGGTAAAATATTATCCTGTCGTCTGCAAATTAGAGAACAAGGATAGGCAGACGTATGCCTTTTGTAACCAATAACCTTTATATCAGTCCTCTTGGTTACATCGTAAACCTTCCTCAAGTATACTTAGACTCACAAAAAAACTAGAAAACCTTGAAAGACTGTAGATGGGACGTTCGTATTCACATATCATGTCCATTAGTACTGATAGGAGTTGTGTATAATTTTGGTATCTGAATCGCTTGTTAGCGATGTTGTAAAGCTGTTTCTCAGAGGTTAGGTTAGTAACTCTGATGTGCGCGAGGCCGCAGTGGGTCAGACAGTGTAAGCTGTGGAAGAGTGAGGCAGCAGTGATAATATTAAGCTGCGTTAGAGTGAGGAAGCAATGGGAATGTTACGTTTCAAACATGATTATATCAAGATCGTAACGGAAACTGATTTGAGAAGGACGAAATGTAATGGAATGTTAGACGTAGCCGGCCGCGGTGGCCGTGCGGTTCTAGGCGCTCCAGTCCGGAGCCGCGCTGCTGCTACGGTCGCAGGTTCGAATCCTGCCTCGGTCATGGGTGTGTGAGATGTCCTTAGGTTAGTTAGGTTTAAGTAGTTCTAAGTTATAGGGGACTGATGACCACAGCAGTTGAGTCCCATAGTGCTCAGAGCCATTTTTGTCAGACGTAAATATTACAATGATGTAACTTTTCTTTCACTATTGCTGCCGCCATCGGAATAACTTGGTTATTACACTGAGCGTTGCTAGATTTGAGAGATAGGAAAGTGTATTGTTGGCATGTTAAGACGTTCGTTAAATCTAAACTCAGCCATGAGCACTTCTTCACAGTATACCAAAAACTTTGTGTTGTCATTTATGCGCATATTTCATTTTTCAGCAACCTTTCTGTTACTATTTTTTATTGAGCATCCAATCACGTGTCTTCGAAAAATACTTCGATTTGCAACTAACAGAGAACTTATTGCATCGCTCGATTGCCTCTGTGTAGCTAAAGTAATTTGCAGATTTAACATAGCGGCGCGCAGGACAGGGCAATGCTGCAACTCATTACCCAGATTTGCGCAGAGTAGACTTCAGGACTAAATATTTTGCTTTTATTTTATTTACTCAATCAGGGCCAACTTGTATCATTCAGAGACAATTTTGTGACCAGTTATGCAAAACTAATTATTGTAGTTTTCATGTCGGTGTTCGTTATTGACGAAGTTTATACTGTTCAAAATTCTTGCAATCAGATTGATAACTTTTACAGCATGAAATACTTGCCTTTTCATTACGTCAACTAATTATTATTACAGTGCAGCTTTGCCTTCACCTTAAGATGGCGCTAGTTTCATTACGACAGTTCACATATTATTACAGCTCAGATGCTACAATCAGAAAATATTTTATTATTTAAAGAGAACTTTCAGTACGTTCTGCAGAAGGGATTAGCTTTTCAGTCACCTCGGTTCAGCATGTGTCCTGTTGCGAAATAGGCACAGCGCCCGCCATGGGCCCTGATAACTTGTTCCCTGCGTGACGGCGTCAACGCGTATAAGGGGCGATTGGCATCATGTGATTAGCCATGCATGCTGCCTTCACCTGTTTAAACCGTTCATCTGTAGTGGTCTGCATTGGATCACATCGCTGCACACGTCGTTTCATGATACCCCACACATTTTCAGTTGGCAACGAAACTGGACCAAATGCGTACATCCTGTGACACCAGGAAGGCATGTCTTCATGCAGCCGGCCGAAGTGGCCGTGCGGTTAACGGCGCTGCAGTCTGGAACCGCAAGACCGCTACGGTCGCAGGTTCGAATCCTGCCTCGGGCATGGATGTTTGTGATGTCCTTAGGTTAGTTAGGTTTAACTAGTTCTAAGTTCTAGGGGACTAATAACCTCAGCAGTTGAGTCCCATAGTGCTCAGAGCCATTTGTCTTCATGCAGCAACATGTGGCCGTGCATTGTTTTCCTGGAAAATGGTGTCTCGGTTGTTGTGCAGAAAGCCTACGGCTACCGGCCACAGAATGTCATTCACGTAGGTAACATGGGTCACAGGGCCCTGGACACTCACCAACTGTAATTTGCCTGGTTGTACCCAATCCCACCCCACACCATAAGGCCTTGAGAGGCCGCTGTATATCTTGTGCGAATGCAGTCACTATGATGCAGCTACCTCTGTCTCTTGCGATCCAAAATGCGCCATCGTTTTGAAACAAACACTATTTGATGACATTCCTTTCCCCAGTGACGTCGTTCTATTCACCATTGCCGTCCACCATGTTTCTGCACTTTCGTCAAAGGTCGACAGAGAAGTGGAGGATGCGCACGTAACCCAAGACGTAATAAACAGCGTCGAGCTGTCGCCGCTAATTGTATACCATGTGTTACTCTGTTCAATTATTGCGCCAGAGCCGAGGCGTACGCAACTCTGTCCTGCTATGCGATTCGGATGATGCGTCGATCGTCTAGGAGTGTGTCCTGGGTGGTGCGACGTGACCTGTCTCGTCGTGTTCTACGGTCTTTCGTGAACCATTCTGCACACACCAGTTGCACTGCCGATACACTTTGTCCTCACACGGGGAGCAACTTCGCGGATGGGTGTATCAACCCGTTGCACTGCCGATACACTTTGTCCTCACACTGGGAGCAATTTCGCGGATGGGTGTATCACATTCACTCATACCAATAAAGCGCCGTCCTTCATACTCATTGACTTGACGGTACGCACGTCTGCATACGTCTGCGACGCATTTTGCACGCCTGCGCAAGTCACACTGATCCATTAGCTTCGGTTTATGGCGACAACGAGAGCCGCAGGTAGATTTTACCTGTGGGTGGTGTTGCGCCGCGATATCGATGTTGACCTTGACCACGCGCCGACATGGTTAAAATACTAATCATACCTAAAGAACATGTCCTGTGAATATGAACGTCCTATCTCTAGTCGTTCTGTTTTTTATGAACATCAATCTATTTCATGAATTTTAGATTTATGTCAGCGCTGACGAGTGGATGACTCAACAGTACCCACGCCGTCGATGGCAAGTACGAAGATCGAATTATTAACATTCGTATCACTAGGCGCGGTTCGCACAGTTTCAGTTGCATTCATGAACCGATCTGAGAGAACGTTTTGTGGATTATTTAAAGCTCAAGAAAGTGAAAAAGGAAATAAAGTACTGGGTGCTGCACTACAATGCTGTAAATAGCAAACATATTTCAGCTGTCGTTTCTCGAGAGCACTTCCAAACAATTCGAAAACAAATTTCACGAGTCCTGCAGAGTGAGTACAGAGATTTTTCACTTTTTTAAGTAACTAGAATCAACTAATCTGACAAAGCAAGACACAAATATTCAACTTGCACTTCTCCTGTTGAAGAGCTACCCATTACAAAAGGTAAGTACATTATGATACTTTAGTCAGCGAGGTAAATATATAAATAATGATTACAAACTAATAAATAAATCCAGATTTGTATATGTACAGCTGTTCAGTTTCGTGAAGTAGTATATAAATCGCCTTGAGGAGTACCAGCAAATGAAACTCCCTCCTACCATCCTCAAATTTATTGGTAAGATGGCAGAGTGGATGGCCCGTCTGAAACTCAACACAGATCAAACATGAAAACAGGAAGAAGGTGTACTGAACAGTGAAGAAAGATGCAAAATAGAAACAGTGATCGGTCAAGATGTGCAACATCGAGCAAATTTGAATAGCCATGGCGTCGTGGTTATGTGGTCACGGTGATGGACTGCAAAGATGGACATCCGTGTTCAAATCTCCCTTCAGCCCCACTTTTTTTCACAAAATTGTGAACTGTCCGTCCGGCCATTGACGTGTCTGTTCACTGTATTCAGATTTTGTGTCTGTGTCGTGGTGTAACGTCCGTTGGGAACAGCGAGATGTAAGGAAGGGACATCCAGACGTATGTACCTCCTACTTGTTCTACGCAAGTACCAAGTGTTACAACTCTGACGTTCCATTTTCGAAATTTTGGCTCTTGAATTCCTTTTTTATAACGTATTTAACACCCGTTTATTTGTTGTTTTCATTTACATGAAAGGTCTATGCGTCATCTCCCATGATCTCGCTATTCATCACATAGCTTGTGACGGTAATATATTCTTACCACATGAGTGATGCTCTGTAAACAAAGTGTGGTATGACAGTTACCAAGACCTACAGAAGGAGAAGAGACACCTGAATGGCCAAACGGATAGTTCATAATTTTGTGAAAAAGAAGTGGGGAACGTGGGAGATTTGCACGCGAAACTCCCGCTTTGCAGTCCAATATCGTGATAGACATCCACAACGCCGCGATCCTTTCAATTCCCTCATGGTGCACATCTTGAATTTGGACGGTACACTGTTACTATTTTGCTTCTTTCTTCACTGTTCAGTACACCTTCTTCCTGTTTTCATGCCTCGTCTGATCAGTTTTTCATAGGCTACCCATTGGGCCATTTGACCATTAAATCTGAGTGGGGTGCGGTGGGGAATTTCCCTTGTGAGATGAAATTTTGCTAGATTTCAACATAGATCGGTCTTCATCAGTAGTGTAGCAATGCGTAATGAATTCCGCATAGGGGTAGAATAATTTGTATGAAGAAATAGAAGAAGCCCATTAGCATAAGGAAAATCCCGACGTGTCCTTCACGGTTTCGTTCAGTACCTCATTCAGAGCTAAAGAAATTCATGTATCAGGGCTCTTTCATGCCTGTCACCACATTTTTTGAAACCAAGGAGCAAGACTGAAAAAATATCATCAGTTGATGAGTCCCCGTGTCTTCTGATTGCAGTAAGTTTTTAATTTCCAGATTCTGTCTGTATCGGCAGGATACGAAGAGGAGAAACAAGAGCCAGCTCAGCCTTCTGCAACTGTAGGCCCCAGCACGTATTGCCAACCCCATCGGGGACACACTTCGATATATCTAATGTATTTTCTCGAAAATGCATAGAGCTATGTTCTCCTTCCACCGTTAAAATTAATTTCAATATGTTATCTGTTTGTCGTATCCAGTAATGTAGGGCATAAAAGCTACCAGACGTAAATTGCCCAGTGACTACATTTTCCATTGCAAATCTTTCAAAATATACGCGGTGTATATTTTACTTTGTAATATCACAACAATTATGGGCAACAACGAAAAGAAAATCTGGTCATTATCAAGCTCTGACGTGTGGCCATAAGGTAGGGAATTTTTTTCTGAACTATTTCCTCAAAATTGAATGAGAAAGATTGCATAGCAGAGAACTTACACGAATCCCTAAATAGTGGTTTTTACCTCCTAAGCGAAAAATAAAATTTTACTGAGAAACTTTCTACAGAGACGGATGTAGCGATGCTTAATCTCTATAAAAGAACTTTTTAGGCATTTCGAACGATTTGAAATTTCACTCCATGTGTACCGATCGATACGAGTTGCTACCATTACGCCCTTTTGCCTCGGGTCGGACGATGCAACAGAGGTACGTATGTCGCATCACCTCAGAGTCTATTGCGACTTAGGGCTAATTCTCAATCGTGAAAGCCTACTACTGAATACGAACCTTCACTGAGACGTACTGATGACTGCAAACATTATTAAAACTGACATGTGTGTTGTAGGCACGCAACCCGGCCGTAAACGTTACTTGGTTGTTCGTCTTTGGAACGAAATGCATCACTGATTCTGCGTATCACGGATCCGAGATTGTTAATATGTTTGTGGAGGTACTGCTAGTGCATTACTTGTCTACCCACAGGCCATGTAATTCACGTAAATAACGGGCCGCTAATATGCGGACGCGGTGATAGCGCCCGATATCAACCCAGATGTGTTTCGTAGTATGTACATCAGGCGAATTTGGTTACGCCACTGGGACGTCAGCGTGAATTCGCTATAACGCTCCTGAAACCACAGCATCACGGTTCTGCTTCCTTGGCAAAGACAATTGCACTACTGCAAGATGACATCGATGTGAGGGAAGAAGAAAGACATCACGCATGAAGGCATGCAGGTGATTCGTTGCTGTCAGCGTGTCTTCGATTGCTACCACAGGTCCCATCCATGCGCAGGAGAATGTCTCCCACAGCATAATGCCGTTATCACAATTCTGTGTTTGTGGCACTCTGCAACTTTCGAGCCGCCGTTCGCATCGACGACGGTATTTGTGGAGACGATCATCAACCTAATTTATCAAAATGGTGATCCATCCGACGAGCCGACACGTTTCCATTGATCGACGGTCGAATCCCGATGGTCCCGTGCCCACTGCAAACGTTATTCACAATGTGGGTGGGTCAGCATGTGAAAACGTAGGGGCGGTCTGCTGCGGAGCTACATGCTCAACAACGTACGATGAACTGAGTGCTCCAGACCACTGATGCGAGCACCAGCATTGTGCTTTTTCGGCAGAGATGCCGTAGATCACCATCTGACCTACTTTACAGAGCGCACAAGCCTTCGAACCGCACGTTGTGAGAAGAGTAGTGGACGTCCAACCATCTAGTGCAAAGGGGTACTTCCTCTGTCGTCCTCCCTCTTTCCGTAGATTGTCACGGCAGTAGCTTGTGAACATTCCACCAGCTTCGCCATTTTGAAAATACTTGTTCCGAGGCACTGGGTGATAATGAACTGCCCTTTGTCAAAGTCACTTGTCTCTATGAATTTTCCCATTTTCAGTCCACGTCTTCACTACGTTGATCCCCCATCCGTGTCTGCTCCGCTTACATACTTTCGTTACCACGTCACTTCCCTACACCGCCATGGATAGTGGTCATGTTGTTTCGGCGCTTCGGTGTAAGAGGGCAAGGGCGAATAGGGAATCTCAAGACGGGTCGGGCCGCAAGTGGAGAAATCCACTGATGGAAGCGACTTTGAGAAAGTCCAAAGTGTTATCGCCAGAGTCCTGCGAAAGAGAACTTTAGACGGGAAGATAGTCGACAGTCCGCGTCCTACTGTCGCGAGCGTCTATGGACGGTAAAACCACGGGTGAACGACTGGGTGTTGTGTGTCACCACAGAACATGGACGTTCGACGCTTGCCCGCTCTATAAAGCACGATAGGCCGCTATCTGTGACATATCTGGTAACAGAGTACAATTCTAGGTCTGGTGCAATTGTTTCAGGCCACACCATTCAGAGCATATTGTTCGAAATGGAGCGTAATTGGAACGAGACTACCAAAATTGGACAGTGGCTCGGTAGAAACGTCTCATCTCGCTGCGAAACCTAGGCAAACGATGGTGTACGTGTACACTTCCATTAAAATTGGTGACTGCTCCAAGTAAGCGCAGGACAGTGATGTGCCATTATATCTACGGGGAAATTTTTGCTAACCACTTGCTTTACCTCATGCGTGATGTTTTTCCCGTCAGCGGCGGCATCTTCCAGAAACACAAGTCCCTGTCACAAAACCAAATTCCGCTACAGTAGTTTGAGGACCGTGATATGAAACTTACGTTGATGTCTTTGCCACGAAATTCTCCTGAACTGAAACCGATGAATCACTTCTGTGATACTACATGATGCCAGCTTTGTGCCTACAAACCAAGGCCCATAATTTACGTTATTTGTGTGGCACGTGCGCCAATATCTGGTGTCACATATACTCGAAAAACTGCCAAGGACATGTCAGACACTTAAGAAAGAGAATCGTAGTAATATTGCGTTCAAGAGGTGGACAAAGATATTATTAAGAAAGTGAATAGCTTAGCTATAGACCTTCCCGGTCACTTTTCAGACGTATGTACTTACTGTACCCATGACATTACAAGTCACACCGCCTGCAGTGACGTAGCCAGGACCCATATCTCTCCTAAGCCACGCCCCTTCCTTGGAAGTAAACCAATGGAAGAGCTTTCAAATCAACACACAGACACTTAGATCTCCCATTCCCCGCCAAATATTTTAATCACCAACCACATTATTTAACCTTTCCTTAAAACATGCCACTTCGTCTACTCGTACAATGTAACACACACACATTTACATCTCCTAATTACAACTCGTTTATTTACCAGTCTTTAAAAACAAAACTGCCAGTCAACATGAACTCCAGAACCATCATCCTTGATGTCTACCGTACAGTCGCGTTCCTTAACTTCTTACGCCATGTCACCTCCACCATCTAGTTCCTTGTACCCCAAATAGACCAATCAGAGAGGTACTAACTCAACATATACATATTTTTTTCAACTGATCAAATCGCAGTATGGTAACTAAGCTGTGAAGTCTTTGCCTTTTTTCTAAATCTATAATTATACTTAGCTAAAGTACCTGAAACTCTGTCCGTTCAGTAAATTTCGCCTCTCTCTCTTTCTCTCTCTCTCTCTCTCTCTCTCTGTCAGACCCACACATTCATGAATGATTGTGTTATACTTCACCAGTGTCAGATGCTTCATCAGTAAATTTCATTGGGTTATTATACACTCCAGGAAATGGAAAAAAGAACACATTGACACCGGTGTGTCAGACCCACCATACTTGCTCCGGACACTGCGAGAGGGCTGTACAAGCAATGATCACACGCACGGCACAGCGGACACACCAGGAACCGCGGTGTTGCCCGTCGAATGGCGCTAGCTGCGCAGCATTTGTGCACCGCCGCCGTCAGTGTCAGCCAGTTTGCCGTGGCATACGGAGCTCCATCGCAGTCTTTAACACTGGTAGCATGCCGCGACAGCGTGGACGTGAACCGTATGTGCAGTTGACGGACTTTGAGCGAGGGCGTATAGTGGGCATGCGGGAGGCCGGGTGGACGTACCGCCGAATTGCTCAACACGTGGGGCGTGAGGTCTCCACAGTACATCGATGTTGTCGCCAGTGGTCGGCGGAAGGTGCACGTGCCCGTCGACCTGGGACCGGACCGCAGCGACGCACGGATGCACGCCAAGACCGTAGGATCCTACGCAGTGCCGTAGGGGACCGCACCGCCACTTCCCAGCAAATTAGGGACACTGTTGCTCCTGGGGTATCGGCGAGTACCATTCGCAACCGTCTCCATGAAGCTGGGCTACGGTCCCGCACACCGTTAGGCCGTCTTCCGCTCACGCCCCAACATCGTGCAGCCCGCCTCCAGTGGTGTCGCGACAGGCGTGAATGGAGGGACGAATGGAGACGTGTCGTCTTCAGCGATGAGAGTCGCTTCTGCCTTGGTGCCAATGATGGTCGTATGCGTGTTTGGTGCCGTGCAGGTGAGCGCCACAATCAGGACTGCATACGACCGAGGCACACAAGGCCAACACCCGGCATCATGGTGTGGGGAGCGATCTCCTACACTGGCCGTACACCACTGGTGATCGTCGAGGGGACACTGAATATTGCACGGTACATCCAAACCGTCATCGAACCCATCGTTCTACCATTCCTAGACCGGCAAGGGAACTTGCTGTTCCAACAGGACAATGCACGTCCGCATGTATCCCGTGCCACCCAACGTGCTCTAGAAGGTGTAAGTCAACTACCCTGGCCAGCAAGATCTCCGGATCTGTCCCCCATTGAGCATGTTTGGGACTGGATGAAGCGTCGTCTCACGCGGTCTGCACGTCCAGCACGAACGCTGGTCCAACTGAGGCGCCAGGTGGAAATGGCATGGCAAGCCGTTCCACAGGACTACATCCAGCATCTCTACGATCGTCTCCATGGGAGAATAGCAGCCTGCATTGCTGCGAAAGGTGGATATACACTGTACTAGTGCCGACATTGTGCATGCTCTGTTGCCTGTGTCTATGTGCCTGTGGTTCTGTCAGTGTGATCATGTGATGTATCTGACCCCAGGAATGTGTCAATAAAGTTTCCCCTTCCTGGGACAATGAATTCACGGTGTTCTTATTTCAATTTCCAGGAGTGTATTTTATGCCTTACACATGTATTACTTTTGTTGTCATAAGATGCAGAATCTTTAACTAAGCGTAGTTCGTAAGTCATGAGTTCACAAATGTCGTTACTGAGTACAGTGATAAAGTGAGAAAAGACAGGATGAGTTGACTCGTAAAAGAATGGGTCTGTGAACGTTTTGCAAGCTGAGGATTAGACAGCGCACATGCCTGAATCAACTGGACAGTATCTTACCTGCTGTTAATTTCGCTACATAAACACAATTACGCACAGAGGCAGTTGAAAGGCGCTTTCTAATGTAATTAAATAAATGAAATTTATGTATTGTGTGTTTTTATTCTCAGGCAATACATCAGATACAGATGACAAGAGTTTCTAATGTTGGACAATATATCGGTAACTAATCACATGTATATTTCTTATTTTCACATAATAACTAACCTATTCGTGAAGGCAACTCCTTAGGTCTGCTTGTGACAAACAAACCCGAATATTTCGACTCTTACCGTAGATCAGGCATTCAGTGATCATTAGGCCATTGCATCATCACTGAATATGTCTGTTTATAGGAATACAAAGATAGAGCTGCCCAGGTAGATTCTGCGTTCGTTGACTACCGGAAGACATTCGATACAGTTCTGCAGTGCTGTCTAATGAACAAAATACGAGCGTATGGAATTTCAGACGAAATGTGTGGCTGGACTGGAGAGTTTCTAGCAAACAGAACACAGCATGTCATTCTCAACGGAGAGAAGTCTTTAGACATAAAAGTAACCTCGAGCTGCCCAAAGAAAGTGTTTCAGGACCTTCACTTTTCTTAATGTACGAGGGGAAGTCGGAAAGTAAAGAGACTTTTGAGAAAATTAATATCTCTTTGAATGATAGCAAACCGAAACATATAGTGCTTTTGCCTATTACCTCCCTCCACTCCAGCGCACATTGTACAGCGTTTCACCATTTCTTTTTAAATTCCATCGGATAAAGGTTTTTTGATTGCACCCCAATTATGCACCTCATCCATGACTTATGCATCGGTCGCAAATCTTCTTGCCCTGAGCGCTTCTTTCAATCGTCAATACGTATCGAAGTCGTTGGAGTCAGGTCTTGTTTTGGCCGTTAGTTTGGCAGAATGTGGCCGAGCATTATCCTGCTGCAGAATGACACCTTTTCGCGGTTTTCTGCGACATTTGGATATGACTGCAGGTTTCAGTTTAGTTCACAACACATCACAATAGTTCTCACTGTTCACAGTTTCACCTTTCATGGCCCAGAATAGTGTTAGCATAATGTTACCAACTGATGGATGAGGTTTAAATTATTTAACTTCTGGTATGCTGGATGTTTCCAAACCATGCACACAGACATACGTCACGGTTCGATGATAACGGACAAATGTTTACGAGAGAAAAATAGTTCAAATGACTCTGGGCACTATGGGACTTAACATCTGAGGTCATCACTCCCCTAGAAAGTAGAACTACTTAAACCTAACTAACCTAGGACATCACACACATCCATGCCCGAGGCAAGATTCGAACCGGCGACCGTAGCGGTCGCGCGGTTCCAAATTGTAGCGCCTAGAACCACTCGGCCACACCGGCCGGCGTTTACGGGAGATGTCCATCCTTTGCCCCCCTTATACTGCGCTAGCAATTCCTTCGATATCCACTTTCCACACAGTTTCCGAAAATACAGCCTGTCGTGTAACGTGCAATACGCTGGATCATGGCTGATATGTTAAGTATTGGCGATTGCGCCCATTGTGATTCGTCTATTTTCCATCACCATACTCTCAGCAACCTCCAAATTGTTCTCCGCTGTTGACGTCGATTGACTGCCCCATCTTTCCTCGTCACATAGAGAAGTTCTTCCCTATTTGAAGCGCTCTATCCGTTCGCGGATCTTACTTCGCGATGAATAGCTGTCACCATATGCGCTTGCAATGGACGAATGCCTTCTGCGGGTTTAACATCTTCGGGGAACAAAATAGCAGTCATTTCCCTCCTTTCCTTCTTGGTGCAGATCGACTATGGAGCTGCCATGTTTCACGGTCTGCTGCAATACGACTAACGTGGGAATAAGAATGAAGCGTTGTATATAACCGTTCCAGACGAGAATACTTCGGGGCTGGATACTAGCGGTGTTACCAAGCTCAGTGGCAGAAACGGCGTAAGTCCCTTTACTTTTTGACTTACCCCAGTTTTTAACCAACGTAGTAGATAACTCGGAAATTACGTGGCGCTATTCGCGGATGTTGCTCTTGTCTATAGAGAGACCGCAGTGCTAGAATATTGTAGCGAATTGCAGAAAGAACTGCAGAGAATTGGCACATGGTGCAGGGAGTGACACCTTGTTCTCAACATAACCAAATGTAGCGTATTGCGAATACGTTGACAGAGAGACACTTCACTTGCAAAACAATCACTGGAAGCAGTTACCTACGTAAAATATGTAGGAGTGTATGTACGCAGAGATCTGGTGTGGAACGACCACATACAATTAATTGCAGGTAAGGCAGATGTCAGACTAGGATTCATTAAAGAATCCTCAGTCGGTGTGATCCATCAACAAAGGCAGTAGCTCACGGAACTCTCTTTCGGCCAATACTTGAATACTGTTAGTCAGTTTAAGATCCCTACCAGATAGGTTTCATAGAGGAAACAAAGAAGATACAGATATGAGCAGCACTTTTCGTGACACGTTCGCATACAAAGCCTGAAAGGGTCACGGAAATGCTTACTCAACTCCAAGGCAGAAGCTGCAAGAGAGATATTCTGGACTATTCTATGGGCTACGGTTAAAGTTGCGGGAGCGTACATTTGCAGAAGAGTGAGACAATATATTGCCTACACCAACGTATATTTCGCCAAAATACCATGAGGATAAAATTACAGATATTCTAGCCCACACAGAGGCTTATCAGCAATCATTCTTCTCATGAATCATTCGCTCCTGGAACAAGAAAGGTGGTAAGTGCAACTAGTACACGAAGTACTCTCCCCCAAACACAGTATGGTAGCATATAGAGGGTAGATATAGTATTTCTAGATGCCGACTAAATCAGTTGGAAATCACATTTAATATTTATACATTTTTAAACACGCAATACAATTAGTGATAATTCACGTTTAGTGAGAACAAGCTAAAGTACCCACTTCATCTGGAAGTATACATCGTTTAATATTTTACAGCGATAGACCTTGACTCTGCTGTTTAACAGTAGAAACTACATGATACTTGAAATGAATAATATACTGTTCAGTTGTTGCAACATCAGAATTCATTGTCAGCAGTGACTTGCTCCTATTTGTCTCGAGTGCATGCGTTTCAACTAGCAGACAGATGAATTTAATAATAGATTCAGCATTTAACTCATCTTTCAGTAATCTAACCACACTGTTATTTACAGGTTGACTGTTATAATTGTTATTTACTGGGAAATCTAAACTATCAATCCATTTACACTACCCTTCACAGATTGCAAACATCATGCTACTTATAACAACGGAGAAGAGGTTTTATATGTACTCCACTTTACTTGCCAAAGCAATTCCAATAAACCCGCCAGGTGGCGCCAGTAGACGGCACGACTACGTAGAAGTACATTATTTACAGTTCTGTTCAGTTGAAGTATGAAGTTAGGACATCCCGCGAAAAAAGATTGTACATACAGCGAAAGTAAGTCAAAATAGTTCCAACGGGCATAATTTCTTATGATCCTTGGATAAAGACAATCACTTTGCACCAAGAAGGGATTAGTATCTGACAAATATCGAAGAAATCGAATATTTCCATCAGTGGAGTTGTCAAGACTATAAACAGACTCCTATGATTATCGTCCTCGCTCAGGACCACCCAGAAAAGTATCAGTACGACAGGAAAGACATTTAGTAGTGGCCAGTAAATCTAATACATTCAGAACTGTCCTTGTACTGACTACTGAACTAGCACAACTAGGGATTCACCACTGAGTGTGTCGATAGTGAGACAGTGCTTCGCAGAAAACAACCGCCATGGTTATGTAGCAGCAAGGAAACCATTGCTGCTTTTTGTTGACAAGAAGAAAAAGCCTCAATTGGCTTCGATACACCAACGGTGGACAGCAGAGGATTGGGAAAAAGTTTTATTCACTGATGAATTCATGTTCGAAATATACAGAAATAAACGTCGTCAATTCATATGCCGCTTACCCCACGAAAGCTTGAATACTCAGTGCGTAGTTCCAACTGTAATAGTATGGGAAACTGCTGAAAGGAATTAAGTAGGACATTTGGTGGACGTCGATTGGAAGAATGAACCAATAGGATTACCATTACTTTCTCCAGTGACATAGCAAGGCATCTGGATTACGTCAAATTAAGAAATCGTTAGTCTTGTAGCAAGACAACGACACGAAACATAGATCCTGCTTGTGTTAGAACTATGTGAAGTCTCTAGAGGTTCAGACAATTTTGAAGAACATGAACTTGTCCCCCGATCCCCCTACTGTAATCCCATTCAAGTACTATGGGATGAGTTGGACAGGAGGATCAGAAAAGGGGGAATCATGAGTGGGACACATTTGTGGGAGTCGCTGCAGTAAGAATGGAGATTAATTCCAACGGAAACTGTGGCAAAACTGACCCCCTAAATGCTGAGAATATACAAGGCAATTATTAAAAAAAGGGTGGTTGTTATGAGGACTCTAAAATTTAGTAGTGGCATTTACACTGTACTGTTTGAACTTAGTTAACATTTAGAAAACTATGAAATGCTTTTTCATAATGTATTGGCTTTGTATTGTCCACAATCACTTGGTGTCTCCTCAGTTATGGAGGACAGTGTGAGTACATTAACCCTGATATCCTCGTAAATGTTTGAATATTATGCATGACTCTGTCACCATCTTTGTAGCACAGTTTTGCATTCTTCGGTGGAAACTTGTTTAATATACAGTCGTTCCCAAGAAGAGCGATCAGTATTCAGGGACGAGAAAATAGCGATTGTTCGTAACCAAAATATGTGATAAACATGGGATTTATATGGACTTCACCATCTTCGATAATGCTTAAGAAATCTCATGTACTGCACGTTGTTTGCTTCCGGTATTTCTTTAGGAGATAGTGTAGGCCAAACAAGAGAGAAAGTCTAGTGCAGAAGGACTTTCTAATGCATGTCTTAAGAGCTAGGAGCACTTGTTCAGTAGAACAGAAGTGTTTCACAGCAGCTAAAATGAAGAAGAACTAATAACTCTTGAAGTATGAATGATCATTGTTGTCATACAACTGAATATTGGCATTCGTCCAGCGACACTGTCTAATAATTGTCGACAATATGAACTTTTGAAGTATCTAAAACAGCCAGTCCTACAGCTACTGGTTTATGAAACATTCGATTGAGTTTGTTTAATTCAATACCAACTAAATTTCCTTTAAAGATGAATGTCATTTGAAAATTAGGTGTTGCTATCAGTGCAACTGCCCCGTATCTGACTGCCCTGTGTATCTGTACTTTTATTTCTGTCATCTTTTGCGCGTTCTGCACAATTTTACCAAACACGCTGTTATTCATAAGTCTGAAAAATTTCTACGCAAAATCATTTCTTGCTCTAACAGAATTTGGACATTAATCTCACTCTATGGATTCATCCAAGGAGTACGTACAAATCATAAAATTCTATGAATCTTTTTAATGACTGTTTGTGATGGAAACATTATTTTAGATTTCTGTAGTAAATAACATAGTTATTCCTATCACGTGATGTAGGGATCTTTGATTTCTTACTGTCAGATGGTGGTGCAATGTTTTGAGGATATAAAGGCAAACCTGAATGAAAAACCTTCAATACTTTCAGGACAGTGGAGATGTATTCCGTGTCAGATTCACGTGGTATTCTCTTCATAGTAAATGTTTCAATATTTTCTGAGGAAGATATTGCTTCGATGCTCACCTGCAACTGGTACGAACATCAAGCATGCCTTGTTACACTCACCTTCTGCTACAAAACTTTGGAATATCTCAGTTGGAAGTAAATGACCTTCCACTAAAAAAGACTTTACTCACATTCGAATAAGGTAAAATGCCTTTTTGATTAAATAAACCAAACTGCGCTCGACGTGCCACACCCTAACCATTCGGCGAGCCCACTCTTCTTAATGCCAGCCGAATCGACGACAGCGGCACCGGCGTACAGTTAAATCCATACCGTCCACTTCTATGGCGGTGTCCCCAGGTTTCTTATTGAGATTTCTTGTCAGGAGACTCCCGCTTTCTCGCCAGCTGCACTCACCCGGCGCCCTGCTCTAACTCGATGAGACAGCGGACAGCGGAGACCAACGATTCCAATCAATTTTACAGAATGTCCTGAAAAAGAAAATCTGTCCTGGGACTGTTTTGATGCAGCTCTCCATGCTACCCTATCCTCTGCAAGCTTCTTCATCTCCCAGTGCCTACTACAACGTACATCTATCTGCTTAATGTATTCATCTCTTTGTCTACGATTTTCACCCTCCACGTTGCCCTCCAGTACTAAATTGGTGATCCCTTGATGCCTCAGAACATGTCCTACCAATCGATCCCTTCTTCTAGTCAAGTTGTGCCACAAACTCCTCCCCAATTCTTTTCAATACCTCCTCATTAGTTATGTGACCTGTTTATCTAATCTTCAGCATTCTTCTGTAGCACCACATTTCGAAAGCTACTATTCTCTTCTTGTCCAAGCTACTTATCGGCCATGTTTCACTTCCATACATGGCTACACTCCATGCAAATACTTTCAGAAACGACTTCCTTACACTTAGATCTATACTGGAAGTTAACAAATTCTCTTCTTCAGAAACGCTTTTCTTTCCATTCCCAGTCTACATTTTATATCCTCTGTACTTCGACCATCATCAGTTATTTTGCTCCCCAAATAGCAAAACTCCTTTACTACTTTAAGTGTCTCATTGCCTAATCTAATTCCCTCAGCATCAGCCGACTTAATTCGACTATATTCCATTATCCTCGTTTTGTATTTGTTGATGTTCATCTTATATCCTCCTTTCAAGACACTGTCCATTCCGTTCAACTGCACTTCCAAGTCCTTTGCTGTCACTGACAGAATGACTTGTTTTCTTTCCTTCACTGATTGTTCAATATACAGATTGAATAACATCGGGGAGAGGCTACAACCCTGTCTCACTCCCTTCGCAACCACTGCTTCCCTTTCATGTCGCTCGAGTCTTATAACTGTCATCTGGTTTCTGCACAAATTGTAAATAGCCTTTCGCTCATATATATATATATATATATATATATATATATATATATATATATATATATATATATATATATATATATATATATATACCGACCAGCATGAAAGTAGTGGATGTGAAAACTTCTGCAAGTTGTTACGCCACTGACTTCCGCTGAATGTAAAAGCGGATTCGCAAGATAAAATTCTGTAATGTTAACCATATTGTTGAAGTAGAAAAGACCATTAGAAATCCATACGAGAGGTACTGTAATATTTCGAACTTAACTCTAGCAACACTAGGGCATCTTCCAGAAAGTGAGTTACTAAGATGGGGGGGGGGGGCTGCAGTTTTTGACCACCAAGAAACAAGGTAAAAATACAAAAAATCGTTATTTGCTGTAGACTTACATTAACAACATACCTTTTAAGAAGATATCGATGTGCAAGCAGGGTCCAGAAAGTGAAAACAACTTTAAGCACTTTGTTAGTACTCGTAATATCAACACATTTTCAATAAAATGTGCTACCGAGATGGGGCTACTTTATGTCACCACAAAAGAATTTAAACCGCCAATTTCATTGATTGTTGTTGACTTTTAGCTAAAATATACTATTTAAAGACATGTTTTTGTGCAAGTAAGGTCCTGAACCTGAAACAATGGAATATAATTTTCATTGCAGAAACTGACCAGTAAATTATTTCTTTAAGTTTTGTTGAAAACTTTACAACATTGTGGAATCAAGTAGAAAAAATAATTAAAAAACGTATACACCATTTTTCGAAAATTTAAAATATAAAGTAACTGACAAAGATTAAACCACCCCGTCTTGCTATTGCGAGGTAAATACACAGAATGGCTGTCCTCTGAGGTACTGCTGAAGATGCTTCATACAAGAAAGAGTGATATAGTGTTTTGTATAGTGATGTAGATATTTAATTACAATGCTGCGATATTTTTGAAGGTATTTTTCAAGTTCTCAGTCTCTATATGCTTCATACTGTCATCCACTTTTCGCATACAAATGCTAATCTTTTCGTCTTTAAGGAACTACTAGTGCAAACATCGTTTATAACATGTGTTTCATATTGTAATTGTTGTATGCTCCCATCATTTCTTGCCTATGCCCATTTTTCCTACGCAAGGTTAGCTATTTACGAATGCTGTAGCAGATGTCCCGTTTACTTGTACCTTGTCCTGGTAAGGTCGCTCGTGTAGACTTAATTCTTTCTTAGACTTAATTGGACTCTACCTTTTTAGTACATTCTTCTGTAGTGCTATTACGTCTGTGTTGTGTGGTGTCGCTGTAATCACTACCAACAGAGACGGCGTCCGGCAATATTTGGTAACACATCGCAAGCTTTCGGCGGACGCCGAAACAATCGTGTTAGACCACGCTGTGGCCAATGATGCGCGCCATCCATCGGATGGCGACCAGAGACATCTCCGCCGACTGCATGAAAGGCAGACCCGTTACAGCTAAGACCAGTTGCTCCTGAGCCGGAGATTGAGACATCACATCCTACCTTGCACACTGTGTGTCTTGTGTTGATGTTTTTGCTGGAACATTGGACTTTGATTTTGGATTGTATTTCAGTTACGTAAAGATACATTTATCTGCTATCGCTGCAGATAATTATTTGCCCTTGGGCATATCTCTGAAAGGGACAATCTCCTGCTCCGCTATTCCTGGTCAACTGTCCTCCTGTATTGGTATCCCATGGAGAGACACCGCATTTTGACTTCAACACTGACATCAGTGATGCAGGATGGCAACTTCTATTCGTAGAATGGGATGTAGAGCAGGTTTTGGGGATGGAATCTTCCTGTATTGTGGCAATTGCAGAGTCGCGAACGCTGACCTACTAAAACTTTGTTTGTTATCCACTTTAGCTGCTTGGCTGCACATCCGACAAAATGACTGAAGCGTACACTGCACAGAACGAATGAAAGGTGCCGATGAAACTATGCTCTTTGTTGAATGGGGGGACTTGGAAAATACACTGAAGAGCCAAATAAACTGGTACACTTGCCTCCAGGAGATGGAGATCTCTACCGAACAGCACGTTGCAATGCATCCCACATATGCTCAATAATGTTCATGTCTGCGGAGTCTGCTGGGCAGCAGAAGTGTTTAAATTCAGAATGGTGTTCCTGGAGCCACTCTGTAGCAATTCTGGACGTGTGGGGTATCGTATTCTCATGCTGGATTGCACACTGGACATAAAGTGGATACAGGTGATCAAACAGGATGCTTACATTCGTGTCACCTGTCAGAGTCTAAACGTATCAGGGATCCCATATCACACCAACTGCACACGCCCCAAACATTACAGAGCCGCCACTAGTTTTAACAGTCCCGTGCTGTCATTCAGGGTCGATGGATTCGTGAAGTTGTCTCCATAACTGTACACGTCCATCCACTCGATACAATTCGAAACGAGACTCATCCTACCAGACAACATGTTTCCAGTTATCAACAGTCCAATGTAGGTGTTCACGGGCCCAGGCCAGGCTTAAAGCTTTGTGTCGCGCAGTCGTCTAAGGTACACGAGTGGGCTTTCGGTTCCGAAAGTCCATGTCGATGATGTTTCGTTGAATGGTTCGACCGCTGACGCTTGTTGGTGAGCCAGCACTGAAATCTGCTGCAGTTTACAGAAGGGTTGCACTTCAGTCACGTTGAACAATTCCCTTCAGTCATCGTTGGCCCCGTTCTTGAAGGATATTTTTCTGGTCGCAGCGATGCCGTAGATTTGACATTTTACCGGATTCCTTATATTCTCGGTACACTCGTGAAATCGTCGTACGGGAAAATCCCCACCTCATCACTACGTGGGAGATGCTGTGTCCCATCGTTCGTGCGCCGACTATAAGACTACTTTCAAACTTACTTAAATTTTGGTAAACTGCCGTTGTAGTAGCAGTAACCGATCTAACAACAGCGCCAGACACTTGTCCTGTATAGGCGGTTGCTGACCGCAGCGCCGTATTTTCACTGTTCCCATATATCTGTATTTTCGTTTCTTTGGCACTTCAGTGTACATACACTTCAATAATAGTTTTGCATTATCCCGACACGTCGAGCAGGTGCGATCGAATAGACATCAGTAAATCACACGCAGAAGGATTGTAAACAAGGAAAATTGCTAGACGTGTGCACCGGAGTGAAAGTGATGTGGTGTGAAAACGCCATCGATTCCTATTGACAGTGTAATATCCATGTCCAAAAAACACTTTTCTGTAACAATTTGTGTAAAGTTTTGCGGAAAAAGTGCCGTTGTTCGTATTTGCATTAAATCTGTCATAAAAGAAGGTGCTGCTTCCCAATTTTTTAGAGAGCAGCTAGGAGAAGCCTGGGTGTTCGCATTTGTTTTTCTCCTCCCAGCTATCATAACGTAAGCACTGCGGACTGTAGCTGTATATGATTGTTAATGTACTAACTTTTTATGAGTTACAGATGTGTTATATCTTCGTTAATCAACCAGATGACATGTTTACCGCAACTTTTACGCTACTGTGAGTTCTATACTTCTCCGTTTCTCTCATGGATGACGCAACATTTCGATGTGGCACTGATCCGCCATTGGTGAGATTGCATCACTAATGTACAATATTCATTTTTGTTTATTGTACGACCAGATCCTGTAGTCATCCAGAGAGGAAGTTCCTGTTTTTGAAATCAATCATACAGCTTAGAGCGGTTATCAATTGGCAATATGCAAGTTATACTTCCCAAAATTCCATCGGCCCCAAAACCAGACAGGAACATTTACAAACCTCAAAGATTCTGAAATATGTTAGCTGGCGGAAGTGTAATCCAACGCACACCGGCGACCGTACCAGTACAATTATTACGTAACGTCTATTCTATACAATAGTATTTGATTTGATTGCAATATTTGTTCTTCTTTTTTCATGTTCGAGCGATCGCTTGGTGTACTATTGTAAGGATACATAAACCAAATGGAATCTGAAACTGAAAGAAACACAATAAACAAGTAAATGTATAAAGAAATCAATAACATTCCGGAACCTGAATGAAAATAATTAAGGTAAGAGGTTTATTATTGCGCTTTGCTGCTTGAGGTAGTGAGTGCTATGTTGCGAACTAAACGTTTTTTTTAATAGATCAGCTGTACATTGCTTTTCCAACTAAGTTAGTTGCATACTGTCATACAATACAAAATAGTTAACAGTGGCAGTTAACAATTAGCAGTGTAGTTAGTACAAGATGGACGACCTTGTCGTACGTCGCGAGTGATGGAGTCTTCCATTATTGAAGTGTACACAATCAGTAATGTGGTCATTCAGCAGCAGTGTTAAGGTTTTTCATTGACAGTGAATGTCATTAAACAAAAACGCTTCTTTGCGCTTCATTAATTATGGTAAAAATCGATATCAGTCAGAAACGAATTTTACTACCTCATCTCCAGACGAGAGTAATGAGGTAGAAGTGATTTTGAACGTAAAAACTGTGAGCGCTGCGGTGAGTGAAATCAATATGCAATCTGCAGGCGACACATCACACCCTGGCGTTCAACCATTCATAAGTAACAACAGATTTCGGGCATCTCGCCCAAAATTTCAACCATCCATAAGTAACAGATTGCGGGCGCAATGGTTCGACGTTCATCCGACCTTGCATTTTCGGCAGCACGAGTCTCTGGTGGACTTGATATTAGGGATGGGAGAAACTAAACGGTTAAAACCGATATCGGTATTTTAGTTCCGAATAGCCTATATTTTTGGTATTTGTTTGCTCTCAGTTTTTGCAAGTGTTCTTGTTTGTTACTAATAACTGGGTAAAAAACCGAAATATCGATTAGCCATACCAGAAGCACTAAAAACTTTCGTTTTTAAATAAACCTTATTTAAGGATCGAGTAATTTTTAGTCAAATAATTCGAAATATTCCGTTATTATAGAAAAAGAGAAAAGCGATCAGTGCTATTTTAATAACAATGCCGACAGAAACGAGAAACAAACACACAGCTTTAGAATTGGTATAATATTGCTGAGACAGTAATGTTCTTATTCCATTAAAATTGTGGGCATGCAGCCGGGCAAAAAAAATTTCTTCCCCTAATACTTAGGTCCCGTATTGTGTGGCTATCCTCAGACTATGTCGCAATACTTGACGACAAGACGGCAAGCGCGGCCTTACATACTACACTAGGTATCCGAGTTCAGTCGCTGTTCAGCAGCAAAGAGATACGCTTTGACACGCGCCGCCTGTGGCAAAGGCGTACAACCATTCGATTAGCTTATCGATGTATCTTCGGCGGCGATAACACCATCGAGACTTCTCTGTTGTTTAATTATCCCAAGAGCCGGATTCCATGCTTTGTCCAAATTAAAACCAGTGTCTCCATTTATTATATTATTAGGTACTCTAACATCTATAGTTTCCTTGAAGACAGAATCCCAAACGGCCGAGGTGGATGCTAGAATCTTGACATCAGTGTAGTTCGTGGAATGCCCCGTACCAATAAGATGTGCGGCCACAGCTTACTTGCCTGACTACGGTAAACATGTCTATCTTGCATTTGAGAGATGTGTGGAACGTCGAAGATACAGCGTCTATAACTCGCAGGCGCGTGCCGCCGCTGTGGAGTATAAAATGCCGCGCTTGGCGTCGAAACTTACGGTCCAGGGTGTGGACGGCTGGTCAACGCGCAACCGATATCTCAGAGGGAGCAAACTTAAAGGAATGGATACATGACCAATATTTAATGAAGAATTGAATACGCCATGAAAAGTTGAGAGCATTAAGGTATCGGATACCTCGTTGTTTGGGTTGTTGGATGGATTGCGTGTACATGCAGTGTGCAATATTTCCCCCTTTGTTGTTTCTCTCATTCGTCGTCGGGAATCAGTTGTATTACAGAATAGCAGCCTCCCTGATCGGTAAGTGTTTAAAGAAGTGTGGTATCAGTGGAATGATAACGGGAGAAGCCACAACAAACTTGTGACACAATACAGTATGAGGAGAAAACTTAAAAGATCATTCATAATTAACAATAAAAATAGGAATCTACCGACCTGCAACCTGTGTCTACAGAATATGCCTCTACCTGCTTGTAGCCCTTGAAAACGGATAAATTAACATGAAACAAAGTTCTTCAGATTCAATTTTCACCCTTCAGCACGGAGTATTCTTAATGTCCATATAGTGATAAGACCGCCGGATGCAGTGACTTCTGAGCAGAATTTCAAAAAATTTGGATCCATAGGAGGATAATGGTGATTGTTTGAACTAGTCGGCCTAATAGCACTTTTCGAGAAAAGCAGAAAACGGTGGACAGACAAAATTTTCCTTTATTTGCCTATTTCATTTAATATTTTGATTCTAAGTATCTTGAAACTGAGAGAGCAAAAATTTTTCAATATTTGTTCGATTTCTACGTTTATTACGGGAAATAATAGGAACAAAAAACCGAAAATCGGTTAATTCAGAAACTGAGTGATTTGAACAGACCAGTAGTTTACTGGCGTTGAAAAAACCGATGTAACTGAAAACTGGTTGTTCCAGCGTTAATACTCATCCCTACTTGATATGGACCAAATGTTGCAAAAAAAAAAAAAAAAAAAACTAATACGACCTGTGAACTATGCGTCCTGTGTAGTAAAGATGAAATAATCACATCTGAAAATGAAATAAATCTGGGATATTCAGTCTTAATATTTAATTTATCAACAATCACAAATGAACTAAAGTCACTATGGCCATTAAAGATGATATGTCATCAATGTTAGTTGAAGTAAAAAAACATATCAGACACAGATATCAAACGTTTGCAAACAGAAAGGAACTTCAGAACATGAGTTCTCTTTATTACGTTTTGCGACGACCAGATGAACATAACGTAGAAAATAATAGACATTACTTCTCAGACCATCGATTTGCTATGCTAGAATAAACTGATGATTGTAATAATGCAGAAATATATGAAAACTACTTTTCTGTCTTGCGATTGGCAGACGACGATTCGTTTTTGAAAGTGTAAATGTTGACTCAGGACCCGTAGTCGTACAGAATGCAAGTGCAGAGCTATCACAGAATACATTTGTCAAGGATGTGAATTGTGTAACTTCTGACAAGAAATTTAATAGAATTTATATAAAAATAGCGCCGAAATGGCAGTACTACCTTAGATGACTCCTGAACACAGTGCAACGTGGATTGAATATTGACACGATTAGTGGAAGTCCTCACTAAATGTCTATCCGACAACGAGTATCCTCGAAAGGCCACATTAAAATCTAGCACTGTAGCCACATGTGATACGGAAATGTATCTTTCACAACCAGCTCTACGAACTGGGAGCTGTGCTTGCTTTTTCAATAATTTCATGCTGTGATAATGTTGTGCATCACATCAACGTCCCATGCAACAAACATGACAAAAGGTATAACAAGAAGCTGACCCATCGCTTAATGTCGTATAATCTGGGGTCGGTCGTGAAATATTTGTATACTTTCACGTTCCGCAACATTTCGCGCGAACACAAACAGTTAACTGTTCAGATCGGGAAGGTAATTCAAAGAATTTTATCGATAGATGATTCTGCAATGGTACGGGAAATAATTCATGGACCATTCGACTATAAGAAAAAGAAGAACTAACAGCAAACAGTGACTTGCATTATGACGATTTAGGCTTGTATTAGCTAACCCACAAAAAAATAATAATAAAATAAAATAAAATAAAATAAACAGTAGCCATACGATTTGTCATATTACATTCTGAACTTCAGCGGACAGTGTGACCGGTATTCCGCTAGTGACAAACATCGCTAAACGGGCACAGTATGACACATCGTAAGTCTTAAGGGGCTCCGGAAAGCCTCAAAATCATGATAAGTTCAATTTTTACTTTTTTGCGTTTTCTGAATCTGCAGACTATTACCTTTTTATAGATATATAATTTATTCAATTCCGAAGACTACAACTATTTTTAAATTTTTTTTGAAATGTGGTCTACATGGGCGTGACCCACTGTGGCGCTGTTAAACTGCTGTCAAATGGTGTTATTATTAACGTCCGTGTTCATCAGGTACATTTTAGTGATGTGAAATAAAGTATGTCTTGTGGCTAACCTGTGATGGTTCAATATATATCGCTGGTGTGATTTTCGATTGTTTCATGTTTAATTACTCTGTCGTTATCTCGAAAATATTCGTAATTAATTCTGTTTCTTGAGTCTCTGTTTTGTTGAAGTATAATAATGAGTAAAAGTAAAGTTATTAGAAATCCTCTGAAGGCTTTTAAGAAAAGGAGAAATGTTGGAAAGCCAAAGGTATTTAGAAATATGGGAATGAAGATAGGTTCTAACTTGGTACGAGCGATGCTTGCTTTAGACAAGGAACGCCTTCGGGCTGCAGACAGGGCTGTAAAGAGTCTAGAAATACAAGCAAGAGTAAACAGGAGGAGGAACAAGAGGAAGCTGGAGGAGGAGTTTGCAGAGGATGAAGATAATCCATCCTATGGACCTGAAATGCACTAAAAAGTTAATCCAATCTTTGTCGCTCGATTCCCAAAACTTTTATTTTCTCATACTAATTACATGTTTTCTAAGGATCTTCCAAACATATTTGTTTCAAACTTTCAGTAAATGTTACACAGTACCTTCTACATAATTTAACACAGCCTTTTTCCAAAAAAATGTATATTTTTGAATATATAAATAAAAAATTGCAAAAAAGTTGTGAATTTTCATTACAATTGAAAAAAAATCATCTTTAATAACTGAACTAAAATTTTGTAAAATCCCTGTCTTAAGTTGTAACCCATATTCCAATAAATAATCTGTAAAAAGTTCAACTTCCTACCTCAAATACTTTGTGAGGAAATATGTAATTTATAAGCGTTATTTTAACATTTCAAGTATAGGGCGTTCCGGAGCCCCTTAACTGGGATCATAAAGAAAGCAACATTCTGTCGCAAATTAGTTAAAAAAACATAATAAACCAAGTAGTAATCACTCAGACCCCGTATTCTTCTTAAGATACAACAAAAATATGGAAATTCGCGACGAGTTACCTGAAGAAAATAAGAAATGTCTACGTCTAAGGAATGTAGGAAGCGGGAATTAGACTCCATTCCATATTTTCCTGTCCAGAAATGCCAAATCGTAAGCGTAATTAGCGTCGAGTCACTTGGAAGTAGGATGCAGGTTTTTGTGACAGGCCGGGGACCGGAGTGGTGGAGGGAAAATTCACAGTTCCTAGTAATTGATCATTTAATTACTAATTGTCTGATAGGCCTAGATTTTCTGGGTAAGCCATCACTTAGTGAAATACTTGAGATTTATTGTTTATCGTGTATAATTAGATAATTATTATTTCATTAGTGTCAGAACTTGCGCTTGCATATCAAGTCCGATTTACAGATTAACTTTAACGTCATCGACATTTATACTATACTTCAATAAAAATTTATTACACCAGAGAGGACGAATAGGGTATATTGCTATATACGTATATTCTAACCGTTTAACGCCTATGCACGCCATAACTTTGCTACTGATACCTCTCAAGATTTGAATTCCACACATAATCTTGCTACCTAAAAAGGAGACTCCTTTAACTTCTACCATTGATCTGCCTACATTATCCTTAAACATCTGTATTCCGCCTTCCGGCTGTGCTTGAAAGTCATCCTTACATCCTGCGAGAAGTGCTCCGTCGTTTGTGAACCTTAGCTCTGCTAAGTGTTTCCCTTAAACTCCAACCTGCTAATATATTGTTCACTTAATTTATAACTTTTACGATACACATGCTGAACAGCTGAAGTTGTAACGCTGCTTTACTCCCTTCTTAACATTAATTTCTTTCTTTTTCCAACTAGAGTTATTTGCATGTAGTAAATAATTCGTACCTCTCTTTGTACATGTTAATTTCGTAATTTGGGATTTAATGCAGACTTCTATGGACTGTGCTAGACTCTGAGAGAGCTATACGTATTTTATTTGGATCATGCATTGTCCCGTTGGTCTAAAGATACGAGTGATTAAGCTAGGAGGTTGTCGAATATCAACCACGTAAGCCTGTATCGGGATGCAGTTGCCCATATTAGGTAAACTATGATTGTGACATTGAATGCTCGCCAGCCACTAGAAACAAAGTCGCCGTTATTCGTCATACAACAATGGAAACCACTCGTAGGAGACAGACGTTGTACTACTATAATGGACAACCTAGTAGTCTAATAATTGACAAATGGTGAATGGTAAACATCAATACTATGAAGATTAACAAATCATATATCAATATTTTTCTTTCTGTTGCAGGTTACGAAAATGAAATAGTTAGGTTCCCAATCGATAACCCATATCGTTTAATTTAAGAAAATGTATTATGCAATTGTTTTGAACTTCTGGACACCAGTGAATTTATGATCAGAATGTAATATATTATACTCAATTCGACATCAACACTTCACACAAGGCACAGGTGGCAATAAGAAGGTGGACTCTGTTCGATAAATAGATATTTATGGGCTTTTTAACCTGCCGCGTTTCCTTGAGGCAGCGCCATATATCAAGTAAAATGCGGCCTGGGAGGTAATAAATATCGACACGTTTCAGCGCCTCTCTCAAGGGGTAAGAGTAACACCGAAAGCTCGACAGTGATATAAATTTGGCTCTTTTGGAACGTCGGTAAATGTTTCAGCCAGGATAAATAATGAGATAAATATTCCGCGCTTTTGAAACACTCTTTGGCACAACTCAATTCTTTAACGAGTAGTCAAACGTTTTCTCCCTGCAGATAGCTAGAAATTTTTAGGGTGCTGCAAAGAAAATAATTAATTCCCATGTGAACAACAGAATCTGTAGAGAACTGTCAATAATAACCGTTAACTCTTTTCAAAATGTGATTTTGGTGTAAAACATATAGATTGAACAGGATAAATGTGGTCTTGGTAACACGTGAATTGATGTTAGTGTCTTTTAGCAGGCATCTGCATCAAAGTGGAAATCCTACTCTATAAACCGGAAGGTTGACAATATATATGCTCCTGAAGTCCCCCTCCACGGTTACCGCTGTTACCAAAAAGGCTGGGAACGAGAGCAGAAACAAGAATCATTCACTGTCGAGAAATTCTTTTTTTGGATGAACTACCACTTATATGTCATGCAAACTATGCTTCTGTTGTTGTTTACAACCGTTTCGAACCACTGGGAAAAGAAAAGCCTTTTATCGCTAGTAACAACTACAGCTGGACCTCGATCCAAATTTTTTCGAAGTTCCCAAAACAGGCGCGGACAGCGATGAGAGCGGCCCGCGGGGGGAGGGAATTTAAATTGGCCTCCCGCCCTCTGGAGCTCAGTTTGTCAGCGCACCTGACGATGGCGACATGGCTGATCGCCGAAATGGTTCAAATGGCTCTGAGCACTATGGGACTCAACTGCTGTGGTCATAAGTCCCCTACAACTTAGAACTACTTAAACCTAACTAACCTAAGGACATCACACACATCCATGCCGAGGCAGGATTCGAACCTGCGACCGTAGCGGTCGTGCGGTTCCAGACTGTAGCGCCTTTAACCGCTTGGCCACTCCGGCCGGCGATCGCCGAAATGTTGTGCCCGTTGGACACTATGAACCGGCAGTATAACCGTGTACTGTTCGAGCAAAAAAATATTTATTTATGCTAGATTGTTTCTGCATTTATCGCCATTGTGGCGTCCATATTACGTCGTTAGTGAACTGTCTTATAAGTGTCACTATTTCAATAAGATCGAAAATGACGTAGTAGACTGAAAATAAAACGTTGATCGTCGTAAGAGTGAACCTGTCGAACTGCCGTCACACCGTAATTAAAGTTTTATTTTCAAAATAGTACGTCATTTACCATCTCATTAAAACAGTGACAGCTATAATACAGTCTACTAATGACACAACATGGACGTCATATCTTTTTGGACGTACTTGAAATGGCGATAAATTCCCGAACAGTCCGTCGTAATTAAAGAATTATAATTATACGTAGTTATTTTGTTGCGTTATTCTGTAATCATGTCGTTACCAGACTATATTATGTTGCTCGCCCTAAAGAAAAAAAGTAATACTATTTTGTCTAACCAAGCTCCGCAATGCTGGGCGGTCCCCGTGGGTAAGAACGTTGTCTTCGTTTAGCTGTAGTTGTTACTTGGCGTTCCATTTCCTCAGTAGCCGAACTGGGCAACTTCACAAGAGTTGGAATGTGCTTGGTGGATGTGTGACCCAGATGACATCCAATGTCTAGTCCACGTTCGAAGTGAGTGACCGGCCCATTCAGCTGTTACTGCGTTTCAAATGACAGCGCAATACTCCTCTTCACCTTTTGTACTAGTGGGATCCTCTTTTGTGACATCTAGTGGGCAATACGGCATTACACAGCGATGCACGCTTACTTTTGGACTGATAAAATGGTTAAAATGGCTCTATGGGACTTAACATCTCAGGTCATCAGTCCCCTAGAACGTAAGACTACTTAAACCTAAGGACATCACACACATTCATGCCCGAGGCAGGAATCGAACCTGCGTCCGTAGCAGTCACGCGTTTCCGTACTGAAGAACCTACAACCGCTCGGCCACCGCGGCCGACTTTTGGACTGATAGCGAACCGTACTTTTTACAACGTGGTTAAAAAAGTGGTAATAGTTTTATTATAACACAGCGTAATTAACTGCTAATAAAACACCCATATTCAGGAAAAATAGAACACCTTGAACCGGTGTGGATAGGACGTTAGTATTCACAGATTATGTACATTAGTATGTTCCGCAGAAATGATTTGACGGACCATCAAAGACTGAAGAGAATCGATCAACGTGACAGAAGTGTTACCGAAACATCATCGATATGGGCTTTCGGACCCTAAGGCCCATTCTTGTACCCTAGATGACTGCACGACACAAGGCTTCAGACCCCGTCTGGACCCGTCAACACCGACATGGGATTGTTGATGACAGGAAAAATGTTGCCTTTTCGGACGAGTCTTCTTTCAAATTGTATCCAGCGCATGGACGTGTACGGGTATGGAGACGTCCTCGTGAATCCATGAACCCTGCATGTCAGCAGGGGTCAAGTTCAAACTAGTGGAGGCTGTGTAATGGTGTGGAGCGTGTATATTTGGAGTGATATGGCCACCCCTAATACGTCTAGATACGACTCTGACAGGTGACACGTACGTAAGCATCCTGTCTGATCATCTGCATCCATTCACGTCCATTGTACATTTCGACGGACTTGGGCAGTTCCTTCTGGACAATGCGACATTCCACACGTCCACTACAAAGTGGTTCCAGGAACACTCTTCTGATTTTAAACACTTCCGCTGCCCACAAAACTTCCCATTATTGAGCATATCTGGAATGCCTTGCAACGTACTGTTTCGAAGAGATCTTCACCCCCTCGTATCTTTACGGATTTATGGACAGCCCTTCAGGATTCAAGGCGTCAGTTCCCTCCAGCACTACTTCAGACATTAGTCGAGTCAATGCCACGTCGTGTTGCTGCACTTCTGCGGAGGCCCTACACCATGTTAGCACGTGTACCAGTTTCCCTGGCTATTCAGTATAGTGACGCTAGGAAAGACTGGAATTTTCTTATATTTGGAGCTCATAGAACGATTACAAACTGGAACAACTAACGATCAACGCCGTGTTCTATTTCGGTGAATGGGATGATGGTGAGAACGATGAAGAGTGAAACGAACGCCGCTGAGGGAATTCAAATGCTGAGGCCTTGATGCTGTACAGTGTAGGACGAAACTGTTAAATAACTAATAGAGTAATTAATGAAACGTGTCTGATGACCCGAAAAGCGCACAGCTTTGTCGATGACTTTATGTAACCAGCTCTGTAGCCATTTTTTCACTGTTCTCCTGCGGCATTTTTCGCAAAGAAAACCTTCAATCTCATACTCCTCTACTACAGGCGAACTATCTGCAGCGTGGAGACGTCAGTCCATGGCTGGCAGTACCAGATAACATAATACAACCTGCGTGGGATGTAGCTGAGTAGGCACTGAATGATCCACGAAAAAGAACTACATGCCACAATTTAAACTAGTTAAGTGGTGTGACACGCGTGGTCGTCAGTCACTTGTACACTCCAGAGCCGAGATGTAAGCGCAGCTTTTCACTATGCGGGGGAGGCGCGTGTACTTATTAGAAGAGCTGCATGCTGATTTATTATGCGTAACATACTGACCAATTATCGCTGAAATCATTATAAATTCTTGTTATCTGCGACCTGCGGCTGAGAATATTACTACTGATGCCCATAAGTTTTTCTCCTGACAACCATTATTCGGCAGTTTCACAGGTAGCTAGACGCACTTTTGTTATGGCGGCGAGTAACATAAATTGTAGTTGTTCCCAAAGAAGGTACCCTCCATGAAGACTTCAGCCAGGTCGATTCTGCATTAATTCCAAAAGTGATTATTTTCTGATCTGTAATTCCTGCATCATTGTGGTAGCAGGAAAAATCACAAAATATATTTTATATATGTCTTATTCTAAACCTAGAGTGACAAATTTTGCGATTACTGTCAGACGAAAACGTTTTTGCTGAATACGAAATGGCTTGGTGAAGAAAATGTGAGTCATCGTATTGGAAACCTATGTGGTACTGTGGTAAACCAAGGCTATACATTCAGCCGCCGAGCTGCCCGTTTCATTCATTCAATAATTTGTTCAGACCGTAATTTATAATGCTCCGAAGATCATATCGGAAACCTACCCGGATATAGAATGAGTGAAGGTATAAATTAACAAAAGGCAGGGAAATGGCAGTACTCTATGTATTTAATAACAGTAAATTATCACTACAATGATTAATTCTATTCATAGCCCTTTAGAGGTTAAATGACTGAAAGTTAATATTATAGCGGGGGTGGGACACTTCAAGACGAGGAAAAGAAAATCTTTTGGTATTAAATTCAGAGATATGGTGCAAATATCTTTAGTGACATCAGACATCTTTTCTAGTTGGATCGTTGAGATTATCATAACCAGGGGTCTTAGACGAAAAATAAATATGTTTGACGACGCCAGGCCGAGTAGTCGTCAAAGTTGATGCTAAAACCCAACTTTGCATGAAAACTGTAATGATGAGTGGACTACGTTAAAATTACAGACTAAAAGTTCGAATGACGCGCGCTCATGGCGCGTGACGGTTGCATCGCTAAAACGAATAATTCCAACATTTTAACAGGCTTAAATATGCGTAAAAAAATTTTCTATTAATGGAGTATGGTACTAAATGTGCCTATATTCCATAAACCATAATGCATTTTAGGCATGTTATTGTTATTTCGTCTTATTATTATTTTCCCCCTACCCCCGCCCCCCCTCCTCTTCCCCACCCACCTCACCCTCACTGCCCATGAGTCACGGACCTTGCCATTGGTGGGTAGGCTTCAGTGTCTCAGCGATACGGATAGTAGCACTGTAAGTGCAACCACAATGGAGGGATATTTGTCGAGAGTCAAGACAAACATGTGGTTCCTGAAGAGGGGCAGCAGCTTTTTCAATTGTTGGTGGCGTAACAGTGTGGATGATTTAGTGTAACATCTACCAAAACTGCCTTGCTATGCTGGTATTTTCGAACAGTTGAAAGCAAGGGGAAACTACTGCCGTAACTTTCCTCGTGGGCATGCAGCTTTACTGTATGGTTAAATGATGATGGCGTCCTCTTGGGTAACATATGACCGAGGTAAAATATTTCCCCATTCGGATCTCCGGGCGGGGAGTACTCAGGACGACGTCGTTATCAAGAAAGAAATCTGGAGTACTACGGAACGGATCGTGGAATGTCATATCCCATAATAGAGCGATGGATTAGAAAATTTAAAAAGGGGAATGGAGACGTTATAGGTACAGTGGCAGTTAATAAAGTTAAGTGGCAGGAAGAGCAGGACTTCTGGCCAGGTGAATACAGGTTTATAAATACATAATCAAACAGGGGAAATACAGGAGAAAGCTGAATAACGGATAAGGAAATAGGTAAGCTACTATGATCAACATAGTGACCGTATTATTGTAGCCAAGATAGATACAAAGCCAATACCAACAACAGTAGTACAAGTTTATATGAAAAGTAGCTCCGCAGACGATGAAGAGTTTGATGAAATGTATGATGCGATGAAAGAAGTTATTCATATGGTTAAGTGAAACGAAAATTGTGATGAGGGACTGGAAATCGATAGTAAGAAAAGGAAGAGAAGGAAAAATAATAGGTGAATATGGACTAGTAGAAAGGTATGAAAGAGGGAGCCGCCTGGTGGAATAATTTACCGTTGCTAACACTTAGTTTAACAATCGTGGAAGAGACCTGGAGACATAGTTAGGTGTCAGTCTGTTTGTACATTGGTAAGACAGAGATTTAGGAACCAGGTTTTAAATTGTAAGACTTTTCAGGGGCAGATGTGGACTCTGACCACAGTTGATTGCTTATGAACTGTAGAATAAAACTGAAGAAATTGCAAAAAGTTAGGAATTTCAGGAGATTGGATCTGGATAAACTGAAAGAACCAGAGGTAGTAGAGAGTTTCAGAGGGAGAATTATGGAACGATTGACAAGAACATGGGAAAGGAATACAGTGGATGAAGATTGGGTAGCTTTGAGAGATGAAATAGTGAAGACAGCAGGGGATCAAGTAGGGAAAAAGGCGAGGGCTAGTAGAGATGCTTAGGTATCACAAGAGATATTGCATTTAATTGCTGTAAGGAGAAATTATGAAAATGCAGTAAATGAAGCAGGCGAAAGGGAATACAAACGTCTATGAAATGAGGTTGATCGCAAGTGTAAAATGGCTAAGTAGGATTGGCTAGAGGACAAATGTAACGATCTAGAAGTACGAGGTGCATTCAAGTTCTAAGGCCTCCGATTTTATTTCTAATTAACTACTCACCCGAAATCGATGAAACTGGCGTTACTTCGTAATCGCCCTGCCGACGTACACATTTTTCACAACGCTGACGCCATGATTCCATGGCAGCGGCGAAGGCTTCTTTAGGAGTCTGTTTTCACCACTGGAAAATCGCTCAGGCAATAGCAGTACGGCTGGTGAATGTGCGGCCACGGAGAGTGTCTTTCATTGTTGGAAAAAGCCAAAAGTCACTAGGAGCCAGGTCAGGTGAGGTGAGGTGGCAGCATGAGGAATCACCTGAAAGTTGTTATCACGAAGAAACAGTTGCGTAACGTTAGCTCGATGTGCGGGTGCATTGTATTGGTGAAACAGTGCACGCGCAGCCCTTCCCGGACGTTTTTGTTGCAGTGCAGGAAGGCATTTGTTCTTCAAAACATTTCTTAGGTTCAAATGGCTCTGAGCACTATGGGACTTAACATCTGTGGTCATCAGTCCCCTAGAACTTAGAACTACTTAAACCTAACTAACCTAAGGACATCACACACATCCATGCCCGAGGCAGGATTCGAACCTGCGACCATAGCAGTCGCGCGGTTCCGGACTGCGCACCTAGAACCGCTAGATCACCGCGGCCGGCACATTTCTTAGGATGCACCTGTTACCGTAGTGCCCTTTGGAACGCAATGGGTAAGGATTACGCCCTCGCTGTCACAGAACATGGACACCATCATTTTTTCAGCACTGGCGGTTACCCGAAATTTTTTTGGTGGCGGTGAATCTGTGTGCTTCCATTGAGCTGACTGGCGCTTTGTTTCTGGATTGAAAAATGGCATCCACGTCTCATCCATTGTCACAACCGATAAAAAGAAAGTCCCATTCATGCTGTCATTGCGCGTCAACATTTGCTTGGCAACATGCCACACGGGCAGCCATGTAGCCGTCCGTCAGCATTCGTGGCACCCACCTGGAAGACACTTTTCGCATTTTCCGGTCGTCATGCAGGATTGTGTGCACAGAACCCACAGAAATGCCAACTCTGGAGGCCATCTGTTCAACAGTCATTCGGCGATCCCCCAAAACAATTCTTTCCACTTTCTCGATCATGTCGTCAGACCGGTTTGTGCGAGCCCGAGGTTGTTTCGGTTTGTTGTCACACGATGTTCTGCCTTCATTAAACTGTCGCACCCACGAACGCACTTTCGACACATCCATGACTCCATCACCACATGTCTCCCTCAACTGTCGATGAATTTCAATTGGTTTCACACCACGCAAATTCAGAAAATGAATGATTGAACGCTGTTCAAGTAAGGAAAACGACGCCATTTTAAGTATTTAAAACAGTTCCCATTCTCGCCGCTGGCGGTAAAATTCCATCTGCCATACGGTGCTGCCATCTCTGGGACGTACTGAAAATAAACGCGGCCTCATTTTAAAACAATGCACATGTTTCTCTTTCTTTCCAGTCCGGAGAAAAAAAATCTGAGGCCTTAGAACTTGTATGCACCTCGTATATCTAAGGAAAATATGTCACCTGTACGAGAATTAAGGAGACCTTTGGAGAAAAGAGAACGACCTGTATGAATATCAAGAGCTCAGATGGAAGAACAGTGGAAAGCAAAGAAGGAAAGGCAGAAAGGTGGAAGGTGTGTATAAGGGTCTATACAAGGGAGATGTACTTGAGCGCAATATTATGGAAATGGACGAGAACTTAGATGAAGACGAGATGGGAGACATGATCCTGTGTGAAGAACTTGACAAAGCACTGAAACACATGAATCGAAACAAGACGTTGGGAGTAGACAACATTCCTTAAGAACTACTGAAAGCCTTAGGAGAGCCAGCTATAACAAAACTCTTCCATCTGCTGAGGAAGATGTATGAGAAAGGTGAAATAACTTCAGACTTCAAAAAGAATATAATCATTCGAATTCCAAAGAAATAAGGTGCTGAGAGATGTGATAATTACCGAATTACCAGTTTAATAAGTCACAGTTGTCTTTACAGAAGGATGAAAAAAAAAACTGATAGAAGCCGACCTCGAGAAAGATCAGTTTGGATTCCGGATAAATGTAAGAAGGCGCGAGGCAATAGTGACCCTACGACTTATCGTTGAAGACAGGTTAAGGAAAGGCAAACCTGCTGAGTTCATCCGTCCCTAGGCTTGCACACTGCATAATCTAACTTAAACTAACTTACTCTAAGGACAACACACACACCCATGCCTGAGGGAGGACTCGAACCGCCGACGGGACTTTATGCTTAGGGAAACCTTTTGATGTTGTTGACTGGAACTATCTTTCAAATTCTAAACGTGATAGGAGTAAAACACAGGGAGCAAACGGCTATTTACAATTTGTACAGAAACAAGATGACAGTTTACAAAAGTCGAGGGGTATGAAAGGACAGCAGTAGCTGAGAAGGGTGTGAGGCAGGTTCTAACCAGTCCCCAATGTTATTCAATATGTACTCGTACACTGGGCAAACAGTAAAGGAAACAAAAGTTTGTAGGAGGAATTAAAGCACAGTAAGAAGAAACTTTGAGGTTTGCAGATTACATTGTAATTCAGGCAGAGATAGTAAGGGACTTTTAAAAGAAGTTGAACGGAATGGACATTGTCTTGAAAGAAGGATCTAGGGGGAACATCGAGGGAATTAGATTAGAAGCTGAGACACTTAAAGCAGTATGAGAATTTTGCAATTTGGGCAGCAAAATAACTGACGATGGTCGAAGTAGAGAGGATACAAAATGTTTACTGGCAATGGCAAGAAAAGCGTTTTTGAAGAAGAGAAATTTGTTAACATCGAGTATAAATTTAAAAGCCACAAAGTCTTTTCTGAAAGTACTTGTATGGAAGTGAAACATGGATGATAAACAGTTTATACATGAAGAGAATACAAGCGTTTAAAATATGGTGCTACTGAAGAATGCTGGAGATTAGGTGGGTAGATCACGTAACTAATGAGGAAGTTCTGAATAATTTGGGAACAAAGGAAATACGTGGCACAGCCTGACTAGAGGAAGCGATCGGTTGGTAGGAAACATTCTGAGACATCAACGGGTCACCAATTTAGTACTGGAGGGAAGCGTGGGGGATAAATGTCGTAGAGGGACACCAAGAGACGAATACAGTAAGCAGATTCAGAAGGATGTAGGTTGCAGTAGTTACTCAGAGATGAAGAGGCTTGCGCAGCATAGAGTAGCACGGAGTAGCAGTCTTTGGACTGAAAACCACAAAAACAATATTGTTATTTCATAACAAAATTAGGCTAACAAAATATACATTCTTGAGTGGAATCACTAAGAGGAAGAAGAACAAAATGCAGTAACACACCGTTTTTGCGTTTTTTAAAACATTAGAAAAATGTAATTCGTATGAACAGTAGAATATACAGAAGCAGTAAACCTTCTGCAGTACAATGACGTCTTTGACGTTGAGTCATAATGATATGCTACTAGTTACCATTATCTGCTGTTAGTAGCTTCACATTTATTTGAGTAGAATGTCATTTTTTGAAGGAAATAGGTAAGTAGTTCCTTCCTCAAATATTGAGTCGTACGTACACTAAATTGCTGCTTATCATGGAGCGCTACTTCGAATCACAACTAGCGAACAGAACTTCTGAAACCCTGAATCTACTTAGACTGATAACGTGTAGAAAAACTGCCTAGTGCGATGTGTTTTTAATTTCCATTTGAATTGTTAGTGGTTTAAAATTTCCTGCTCCGTGTTGGACTGTAGCTTGCTGAATATCTTTCCATCTCAGTAAGTGTCTTCATTTTGCCCTCTCGACAAGGTGGCAAAGCCTACATGAAAATTGTAATTGCGTCTTAGATTGTGCCTTTGTAAACCTGAGTGCCAGTGTTACTAGTTTTTAAGATAATCAAACAAAGGACCAACTTGTAACTTAATTAGGAAGCAAGTGTAAGAATTAGGAGATATTTAGAAAGACTTCTACAAGTCGTGGCGGCATTAAATTTTTACTATACTTTTACACTGCCCTCTTTTTTATGACCAAACAGTTTATTTACGAAGGGTGTTCAATGTGTAACACAGCACATCTCTTTTCTCGACTAGCTTCGGTTAAAAAAATGTGGAATCTGTTGTGGGACATGGTGGAATTTTCCCGCTTCACCGCCTATAGTTGCATAAAGTTCTGACCGTTTACGGCGCTGTATGTAGGCTTCAAAACGGCGTCTGTACTGGAGTTGCATTCCAAGCAGAGAGCTTCCACTGAGTTTATTTTGGCGGAAAACCAAAGCATCACACATATTCAAAGGCGCTTCCAGAAATTTTTTTTGGTAGTGAACTAAAGCACGATGAGTCGATGTGCAAAGCGTCTGTCATCATTGCCAAAAGGCCGCGCAAACCTTTCCGATCCCCCACATGCTGGCCGGCTGTACACTGCTGCGACACCTGGAATATTGGAACGTGCGACACACTCATTCGAGATGGGTCGCAGTGAAACACTTCGCTGCTGTACTAGATGTCTCTGTTCGTAGTGCTGACAGACTCGTCCAATAGTTGCGGTACCTAAAGGTGTGTGTCCGCTAAGTTGCTCGCCGCCTAATATGCTACTGGATATTAAAATTACTACACCAACAAGAAATGCAGATGATAACGCGTATTCATTGGACAAATATATTACACTAGAACTGACATGTGATTACATTTTCACCCAATTTGAGTGCATTGATCCTGAGAAATCAGTACCCAGAACAACCACCTCTGGCCATAATAACGGCCTTAATACGCCTGGGTATTGAGTCAAACAGAGCTTGGATGGCGTGTATAGGTACAGCTGCCCATTCAGCTTCAACGCGATACCACAGTTCATCAAGAGTAGTGACTGTCGTATTGTGACGAGCCAGTTGCTCGGCCACCATTGACCGGACGTTTACAGTTGGTGATAGATCTGGAGAATGAGCTGGCCAGGGCAGTCATTGAACATTTTCAGTATCCAGAAAGGCCCGAACAGGACCTGCAACATGCGGTCGAGCATTATCCTGCTCAAATGTAGGATTTTACAGGGATCGAATGAAGGGTAGAGCCACGGGTCGTAACACATCTGAAATGTAACGTGCACTGTTCAAAGTGCCGTCAATGCGAACAAGAGGTGACCGAGACGTGTAATCAACGGCACCCCATAACTTCACGCCGGGTGATACGCCAACATGGCGATGACGAATACACGCTTCCAATGTGCGTTCACCACGATGTCGCCAAACACCATCATTATGCTGTGAAAAGAACCTGGATTCATCCTAAAAAATTACGTTTTGCCATGGTCTCCGAGCTGATAGTCCATGCTGCTGCAAACGTCGTCGAACTGTTCGTGCGGATGGTTGTTGTTTTGGAAACGTTCGCATCTGTTGACTCAGGGATCGAGACGTGGCTGCACGATCCGTTACAGCTATGCGGATAAGATGCCAGTCATCTCGACTGCTAGTGATACGAGGCCGTTGGGATCCAGCACGGCGTTCCGTATTACCCTCCTGAAACCAGCGATTCCATATTCTGCTAATAGTCATTGGATGTCGACCAACGCGAGCAGTAATGTCGCGACACGACAAACCTCAGTCGCGATAGGCTACAATCCGACCTTTATCAAACTCGGAAACGTGATGGTACGCATTTCTCCTCCTTACACGAGGCATCACAACAACGTTTCACCAGGCAACGCCGGTCAACTGCTGTTTGTGTGTGAGAAATCGGTTGGAGACTTTCCTCATGTCAGCACATTGTAGGTGTCGCCACCGGCGCCAACCTTGTGTGAATGCTCTGAAAACCTAAGCGTTTGCATATCACGGCATCTTCTTCCTGTCGGTTAAATTTCGCGGCTGTAGCGCGTCATCTTGATATTGTAGCAATTTTAATCGCCAGTACTGTAGACTCCTATAAAGGGCAACGAAAGGTCATCTGTTTGGAACTGCTTGCGCGTTATGAGGCTGACAGTGACAATTTTTTGTCGAACATCATCACAGGCAATGAAAAATGGGTTCATTGGTTGAAACTGGATAGATGCCGCCTCTCCTCCGAAAAAAAAGTTCAAAGTAGCACCCTCAGCTGGTACAGTTGCGTCCACCGTCTTCTGGCACTCTGATGCACCTATTCTGTTTGAAGTCCTAGCTGACGGTGCAAAGATTAACGTCCAATGTGCTACACTCGGAAAATTGAAGGAAGAAAATCAGCGTATTAGACGCCACAAAAAAAGCGAACTAGCTGCTCTATCCCTGTGACAACACACAAATCTGTGGACCTGAGAATGCAAGAACCACCAGTCTTACTAAAGTTCCAGAAATGTTTCCGTCCTTAGATGGTGGTCCAATCAGTGTACAGTATAACTGGCCACGCATTCCAACCCCAGTTTTGTGATAATGAAACCAATCCGTCCTTGAGCTGCCTCAGTTAACCGGCGCGTAGGAATTTTTCCTACCTGTTGTGTGTAGATGCTCTCGTACTTTCATATTCCTTTGCAGAGCCGTAGCAGCGCAGTGGGATTCTGAAAGTGTAGTACTACTATGTCTTACATAATGAAGCAGGAAGAAATTTTCTGTGCAAATAATTTTTACACAGGATGCCATTGTGATGCGCTTATTTAAGAAACAGCGTAAAATGAACTTGTTCACACTGATTATAAGCTAACTAGTAATAGTACGAGGCGACTGCTGACTATGGTGCACGGTCTTGGAACAAGAGCGTACAATCGGTATAGTTCGTATAAGCTCGTACATCTTCGGTTTTGCCAATGGTAATCATTTATTTATCAATATCAACATTTGCGGGCCTTGTAAAATTAGTCTTTATTGAGGTGTCACCGCCAGACACCACACTTGCTAGGTGGTAGCCTTTAAATCGGTCGCGGTCCGTTAGTATACGTTGGACCCGCGTGTCGCCACTATCAGTGATTGCAGACCGAGCGCCGCCACACGGCAGGTCTAGAGAGACTTCCTAGCACTCGGCCCAGTTGTACAACCGACTTTGCTAGCGATGGTTCACTGACAAAATACGCTCTCATTTGCCGAGACGATAGTTTAACATAGCCTTCTGCTACGTCATTTGCTACGACCTAGCAAGGCGCCATGTTCAGTTACAATTGATATTGTGAATCATATACCGTCCATACCGACGTTCACCATTATTGGATTAAAGTTAAGTATTCCACCGGCTACGTCCTTCCTTCTAAATTCTAATTTCCTTGTCCTGTTCCAGACTTCACGCCAGCCTGCGTGAGCTAAAACGCGTGCCTTTCGGCCTCCTCTAGTAACACGGTGTTGGCTCTCCTGCCAAACAAAACATTTATGACCCATAGACTTCTCCTGATGACTGAGTCTCAAAAGGCTGCTTTTGTTAGCAAATATTTATTAATAACCATTACTAGATTTGCACTACAATAAAGGTACTATGCGAACGTATCTCTTTGCTGATGTGAAGAGCGCTTTCTCAATCGGCTTCTCATCCCACAGCTGGGTCATCAAGAGCCAGATGGCCAACCGCCTCTGGTAGCCAACGTGGGATCTACCGCTCACTCCTTACTCCGCACCTACTGCGGCGCTTATACATTCACTTCATGCATGTGAAGTAGCAAGAGTGGAAACAAAGTAGAATGCGCTCTTGCCTACAAATAAGGGGTACCGTACAACAGGAGTTCACAAAACTTCATTGGACTGTTCTTCCTCACCCATGCTATAGCCCAGATCTCGCACGTTCCGACTTCCATATACACTGCTGGCCACCGTAAATGCAACACCAAGAAAGACAAGAGGTAGCACAACAAGATTTATTTTGTAGATAACATGTTGACCAAGTATCAAATGATTACGTTTACAGACGTCTGTGACATGTGGATCCTGCCAGAATCGGTAGCCAGAGTAGCCGCCATTGTTGGAGATCACCACTGCCACACGTCTCGGCATTGAGTCAAAGAGACGTTGGATGTGTTCCTGGGGTACAGCAGCCCAAGCAGCTTCCACACGTTGCCAAAGATCATCTGGTGTGGCAGCTGGGGATGTAATCTGGGTCACTCGTTGAGCAACCATGGACCACATGTTTTCTATCGGCGAAAGATCCGGAGAGCGAGCCGGCCAGGGAAGCAATTCAATCTGGTTATTGACGGAGAACCTTTGGACAATGCGTGCCACGTGTGGTCGCGCGTTATCCTGTTGAAATAGGGCTGTGACCGAGCCCTGAAGGTAAGGAAGGACAACTGGCTCCAGCACCTCGGATACGCAGCGCCGGCTATTTAAAGTACCGGCAATGCGTACTAGAGGCGTGCAAGAGTAATATCCAATACCACCCCATACCATAATACCCGGTGCAAGACCAGTGTGGCGGTGCATAGTGCAGCTGTCCAGCATCCTCTCTCCACCGTGTCTCCACACTCGAATCCGACCATCGTGGTGCTGCAGACAGAAGCGTGCCTCGTCAGTAAAGACAACGTCATTCCATTCTGCCGTCCACATCCATCACACCATTGGCGACGGAGACGTTTGTGGTTCTGCGTCAATGGTAGACGAAGCAATGGACGTCTTGCGGACAGACCACTCTGCTGTAAACGGCGTCGAATGGTACGCGCAGACACTGGATGATGCGTTAAAGACGCAATGTGCTGTGCTATGGTTCGGGATGTCACTGAGCGTTCCGTCACTGCCATGCGCACAATTTGCCTATCAGCACATGCAGTGGTGCACCGAGGTGAATGCGATCGACCACGTCGATCCGTCGTACCCTCCTGCATCCAACGGTCACATATCCGCATTACAGTTGTTTGGCTTCATCCAACACGACTAGCCATTTCTCTGTATGATAATCCACAATCTCGGTAAGCCACTATCCTTCCTCTGTCGAACTCGGATACTTGATCAAAAGATGTTCGCGGTTGTCTACGAGCCATAACTGATCGTCTTGTGAAACAACTACAAGGTAAACACACGTGCCGAACGTACACTCGTCGAAATCGCCAAGCCTTAAATGGCGCTATGAGGCGGCGCCACAGGCGCGCGTGATGTGCGTCTGCGCTGAAATTCTAATCAGTTGCGTATCTCATCGCTGCAAACCCATGGTGTAAATTTCACTTGATTCGGATGCTTCCTTCAGGGTGTTGCATTTACGGTGGCCAGCAGTGTATTTGACACACTGAAGGATGCATTCCGCAGGAAGCAGTATGGAAGTGATGGAGAGGCTATTGACGCAGCAAGACGTTGGCTCTGATGGGACCATTCGAGGGGTACCATGTGGGCACTCCCAGTAAGGTAGGATAAGGCCATTGCATTAGACGGGGATCATGTCGAAAGAAGAGGTTTTTGTAGTCAGAATGGAATACCATGGCATATTGGAAACCTGATTCCTTCTTCTTTCCCTCTTTTCCTCACCTGAAATCTTCGTCGACGATTTCTGGGCCTTCTGTGCCTTCAGAAGATTGGAAACGTGAATAAAACCAACCTGATTTCAGAATATCAATATCTGGCATTACTTATTGATCGTCCTTCGTAGTTTAATTTTACTCCCCCACAACATATCTCTAATTTGTCAACACTTTTGTATTTTATGTCAACGCAATGGGAGATGATTCATAGTACATGACACGCTGAAGTGTTCATTGTGATTACATTATGCATCTATTGACTTCATTTTAAATTGTTATCCAACTAGTACCCAAGGAATTTGACACACTATGCTCCATGTTCAAAATTGAAGAAACTGCAAAAGGTGGGAATTTAAGGAGATGAGACCTGGATAAAGGGGAAAGAAATACAGTAGAAGAAGAATGGGTACCTCTGAGGGACGAAGTAGTGAAGGCAACAGAGGATCAAGTAGGTACAAAGACGAGGGCTAGTAGAAATCCTTGGGTAACAGAACAAATATTGAATTTAATAGATAAACGGAGAAAATATAAAAATGCAGTAAATGAAGCAGGCAAAAAGGAATACAAACGTTTCAAAAATGAGATCGACTGGAAGTGCAGAATGGCTAATCAGCGATGGCTAGAGGACCAATATAAGGGTGTAAAGGTTTCTCTCACTAGGGGTAAGATAGATACTGCCTACAGGAAAATTAAAGAGACCGTTGGAGAAAAGACAACCACTTCTATGAATATCAAAACTCAGATGGAAACCCAGTTCTAACCAAAGAAGGGAAAGCAGAAAGGTGGAAGGAGTACAGAGGGTCTGTACAAGGGCGATGTACTTAAGGAAGAAAAACTCGAAGTAAGTATTAAGATACATGTAGAAGAAATAAAAACTTTGAGGTTCGCCGATGACACTGTAATTCTGTCAGAGACAGCAAAGGATTTGAAAGAGCAGTTGAACGGAATGGACAGTTGAAAGGAGGATATAAGATGAACATCAACAAAAGCAGAACGAGGATATTGGAATCTAGTCGAATTAAATGAGGTAATGCTGAGGGAATTAGATTAGGATATGAGACACTTAAGGTAGTAAAGGAGTTTTGCTATTTGGGGAGAGGATATAAAATATAGACCGGCAATGACAAGGAAAGCGTTTCTGAACAAGAGAAATCTGTTAACATTGAGTATAGATTTAAGTGTCAGGAAGTCGTTTCTGAAAGTATTTGCATGGAGTGTAGCCATGTATGGAAGTCAAACATGGACGATAAATAGTTCGGACAAGAAGAGAATAGAAGGTTTCGAAATGTGGTGCTACAGAATAATGTCGAAGATTAGATGGGTAGATCACATAAGTAACGAAGAGGTATTGAATAGAATTGGGGAGAAGAGGAGTTTGTGGCACAATTAAGAAGAAGGGACTTGTTGGTATGACATGTTCTGAGGCCTCAAGGGATCAGAATTGGAGGGCAGCGTGGACGGTAAAAGTCGTAGAGGAAGTCCAACAGATGAATACACTAAGCACATTGAGAAGGATGTAGGTTGCAGTAGGTACTGGGAAATGAAGAAGCTTGAACAGGATAGAGTAGCATGGAGAGCAGCATGAAACCAGTCTCAGCACTGAAGACCACAACAACAACAATATGTTCCATTTAGTGAGCGGCCCATGATGTCAATTTCCCTCGCTCACACGTCATTATTTTCGGATTTAAAGTGTATATTATGTCTCATCAGGAGATTAAGACTGTTATATCCTAGCCAGTAATGCCAACCGAGCCCGCTGCCAAAAAGGTTGGCAGCATCAAAGTCCGGACGCCGTCCGCATAAGCAGCGCCAGCGATACAGAAAATCACCGCAAGTCTGCGCGTGCCACCGCTGGCTTCTGGTTTCTTAAGCGCTGGAGTCGCGAGCGCTAGGACAGTTCTGGATTCGCCGCTCAGCTGTATACTCGCCACCGAATTGTGTACCTGCTAGTCAGTTGTGTGTTCGTCGCAGCAGAGTTGTTGTTAGTCGTCAGCCGACGCTGACCTAGCCGCTCCGACTCGAACTAGACAGATTTCTGTAGACCATGTTCACCACTGTGTTCTGTATCGTCGTTAATAAAGATAAGTACCGACTTTCATTTAATCCGAGTGTTTGGGTTTTCATCTTTCTGTTCACTGTTCCAGTGGACCGGTCGGCCCGCTATTAAAAGTGTGGCGGTGACTTCGTAGGCCGTTTCTACAGCGAAGTGTTGTCGCTACGAAGGCCGCCACAAAAAAGACATAACCACAATGAGACTTTCACTCTGCAGACGATTGTGCGCTGATATGAAACTTCCTGGCAGAGTAAAACTGAGTGCCAGACCGAGACTCGAACTCGGGATCTTTGCCTTTCGCGGGCAAGTGTGTAACCTCCCCACAGTAAAATAATATAAATAATATTCATATTTGGTGTAACATTAAAACAGAAAAATTCCTAAACCTCTAAATAGTAAAAAATATAATTATATCGTTCATATTCAGTATAACCTACCAACAGGAAAAGTGCGTAACCTATCAATAATAAAAATGTGACTAATCTCTCAATAATAAAAAATGTGACTCACTTATAACCTTTCAATAATGGCTGTGAATTTAAACTGGTAAGTTTAGGACGTCAGCAGTGCTGCGTCATGGCCCTGAAAATTCATTCTGAATAAACTGAAAAATCTTACCTCAATTAGGTCGCCCGATAACGTGTATATATCTGATCCTATATGAAATTTTTTTGGCGCAGCTCTGTGCAATGCTGCCCGATACATTTGTCATATATAAAAAGAAACAACTGTTTTTACTTTACAATAATCGGGATGACCATGGATTGGAGAAATTAGTAAGTTCTTTAAATTGAGATGAATGATTATCAAAAGTTAATTATTTATAGGAAAGATTATTATTCAGAGCTTTTTTGAAAAAAACATTTACATGGGGCTTGACATAACAATAGTACATATGCGCGAGGCTGCTTTTACCTTATATTATATCGCTCAGGGTCCGCCATCGCTCCCCACGACCGGCCCAGCCAACACGATACACCAGACTGCTCGCTAGCAACTACTTACTGCTACTGCCACACAGTTCCTACAGCATACAACACTGCTCTTTGGTCTGAGATTCTCTTATAGCTTACATATCGGAGGCAGTGCGTGAGCAATCCATCGAAATTACATCTGCTCGAGTGATCATGGACCTCTTACATAACCCTCCACTGGGGGGGGGCAAACGTTTGGCAGCGATGGTGAGTCAATTGGATTTCCTTGAGCAACAAATTTTTCTATAATCTATTTAGATTACTAAGGCTACAACAGAGAGTCCATACATTATTGATAAGTGCAGAACATATTAAGAAAGACAAAATGTATACGCAATGAGTACAAAATATATTAACAAATATCATAATGTGCACACGTACTGTATAACTCTTTAGCATTTTTACATGAATTAAACACATCAAGGAGTGAAATAAAGTACACACACACTGTAAAAGTGTTTACCATTTTACAAGAATTCAAACGCACCCTATAAGTCTTTACCATTTTACAAGAACTGGGAAAGGAATTGGAAGGATTGCATCATGGTTTTAGCACAGTAGGTTGCACGTAGCTGCAGTGAAAGTCCATATCTTTCTACAGAAGCACAACAGCAAGTGAGACAATATGAATTTCTCTTCCCTGAAGTATTTATCAGTGTAGCCGAGACACTGAAATGTTGTATTAATATTGTATGTTATCATATTTGGTAGAACATTAGGTATACCAAACAGTAGGACCATAATGACATCTCCATCGTTCAAGGTGGTGGACAGCTTGATATGTCAACACCACATTCTTGTAGAATCCATACTCTCACATCAACAGAGAATTAGTGCAAAAACCAAATATAGTGCTCCATGATCATGAGAATGGACAGGACATACGGATATTGCCGTAATTGCCGGTAAATAGGTTAGAAGGTGAAGGATACATTACGTCTTATGCTAGTCATCATAGAATTACACTAGTATAATTACCGATCTGAATAATTATTGGCATTCATTGGCTATCTACACAGCATTTAAGTAGTATGTATGGAGTATTACAGAACATTATTCATAAGTCATCTCAATACAGTAACTATTAGAACTCATTGGCCAGTTACAAAGTATTCATATAATTTTACAAAACATTATTCAGTATTATTCACAAGTCATCATTCAAAACAGGATTTACTGAGTGTAGCATCTATGCACAAGTCATCATATTACAGTAATCATTGGTATAGCATTGATGCAGTGTTACAAAACATCATCCATAATACATCTCATTACAGTAATCATTGGCATAGCATTTATGCATTATTACAAAACATCATTCAGTATTACTCAGAACTCATCATTCAAGTGACATAGGAGATATTTAAAATGTAACACACTGTAACTATTACTCAAGGTCTGTAGTCCAATAATACATAGATATAATGGATTCAATGCATCTCAGAAATTTGCATTATATTTAGGACTAGAAATATATCTTCAACTGGTAGCATTATTTTGTTGTATACCGATAATAGTTGGGACTGGTAATAAGTTTTATTTTATTTATTTATTTATTTATTTATTTATTTGCTAGCAATGCATTGCGTTGGATCGATAATTAATTGCTGGGGCATGAAAATATTTGCTTTTGACTTATTACTGGAAATAAGGATTAGTAACATCATTTGTCATGAGTCAGCTGTAGCATGGTTATGAAACGAGTAGAGTATATGTGATCACATTCATGAATGATACACACAAATGGGTAAAAAAAATGCAAGTATTAGAACAGGTTTCATAACTAAGTGTTTATAGCATATTAATATAATAGAAAGCTTCTCCCGGAAAAAATTCGAAATGAATTATTGAGCTGAAAGAAGAAATGCATATTATGCTGATGAGTAGTAAACTTCGAATTAACAGGTAATGAAACGTGTACTCAATATGTATGTACTCTAGCTGTCTTTTCCAAAACATTCAGTCATTATACTATGCGACATAAGACATGCTGTCAAAAGGAACTGCAACAAATACTTAAATAACTACATAGCATTTCTTAACTAACAGTAAATATATAAACGACATCATTATTATCATCTGCAAACAAAAACTTCATTATTCATATCACCATAACTTCATCACTATTATCACCCGCAAAGAAAAACTTCATTATTCATATTAGCATATTCTTCAAATAACTATTCATCATCATTTATTATCATCTGCAAAAAATAGACACTTCATTATTCACATTCATGTTACCATTTACTTCATACAACTATTCATAGTATAGAGTATTTCTAGCATATTTCATCACTAAAATTAACAAGTGTAGTTCTGTCTGACAGCTTGCATCAATCGCCTCATATTCTGAAAGAAAAATAATTAGTTAAGACTGCTATCATACGATGTGTATAGTACATTCTGGTTAATACTTATTAATTCTGATCCATTTACTCTTCATGACAAGGTATTGCATTTTATTTCGTTCATTCCGAAGGTGAAATTTCCATTTCATAGTAAACCACTGTGGTTGTATAATTTATTTCTTTTACACGTTATTGCTTTCTGAAAATGATGAATAAGGATTAATATCTTGCACACTCACTAAATGAAAACTTGTTTCTAGTGATATAATTAAGCATACAGCATAGCATGACAGAAAACGTATTAGGTCAAAAACATAGAGTGCAAAAAATGTACACACAGTATCATAATGTAGTAGCAAAAAATGTAGAACTGTCAAGATATTGACATATCATAAAGCAAAAATGTTAAAGTCAACTGGTGTTTGTTACATCTTAAAGATTTCATAGTGCATACTGACAAAAATTCTACTTTCGATAGGAAAACACTCATACATACACAAAAAAATGGAAAAGGTGCACGGTCTGATGTCTAACGACAAGAAAAGCGACCTGCTAACTTTAACTTGCTGGGCACTTGCCAAGAAAAAATACGATCATTATCAGTAAGTAGTCACATAAATATAATTGCATAAGTGGCCATATAAATAACAGCAAATGGCATTACAGTGTGGTAAATCATAAAGTATGTTCATTCAATAAAGGGTTTGATATTGGAGACATGGTGATTGCCTTTGCTTTTCCTGGTTCTCAAAGTTTCGACATGTACTACATGCTGCGAATTCTATATAGACCTACGTATAGCAGCTCAGATTTACAGGATCTACTTTTTCCTCTGTTCATTAAATAGTGTGTGCGTACTAATATCTTCTGTCCTATGTGAAAGTCACGGCGTGTACAAACTTGTTTTTGCTGTCTTCTCCGGCGCTCTGCGGCACGCTTGATGTTGTTGAGTGCAATGTCAATTAATTCATGGTGGCGTAGTCGACGAGATGTAGGAAAAGTTACTAATTCTTTAATTTTGTTAGGTGGTTCAACATTTTTCAATATTGCAGTCGGAGATAGCATGGTAGATTCATTTGGTATCGAGTTAATTACATCCTGGAATGAGAATATGTGTGTATCCCAATCAATATGTTTTTTATGGTAGTATATTCTACATAGTTTACCAATTTCTTTCATTAGTCGTTCACAAGGGTTCGAAGAAGCGTGATACTTGGATATATAGATCGGAGAAATGTTTCTAGCTCGTAACATACGTGTCCTTATCGCAGATCGAAACTGTGGTCCATTGTCGGAAATTACTTTCAATACATGCCCTACATGAAATAAAAAATGTTTTACAAATGCATTCGAAATAGATTTAGCAGTAGCTTTGCGCAACGGAGTGAAGGTAACAATTTTCGAATTGAGTTCAACAGCGACAAAAATGTAACAAAAACCTCTATTAGATCTGGGAATCGGACCAAAAATGTCTACAGCGGCCATGTGTCTCACTTTAACGGGTACAATGGGATGTAAGGGAGGAGTATGTGAAGTGTCTGATTTAGCTTTCTGGCAGATTTTACATGACGCTAAAACAAGTCGAATACGTTTCTCCATGGCAAAATAACAGTTCTGTCTCAGTATAAGAAAACATTTTCTGGCTGCATAATGTGCGTAACTTAAATGAGTATACCAAATTAATTTGTTAACAAGCTCGTCATCAATACATAATAACCAACTGTTGCTGTCGGGGTGAGAACGGCGAAACAGAATGTTATTGCGTACAGTATAATGGTTTCTAATGATAACATTAGTCTTATCTAGTCAAAGGCGTTTAATTTCTTTCCACACGTTGTCTTTGCTCTGCTCTTGTGCTATGTCTCGTAATGATGATGAAATGAAGTTTTCAAATGCGACTTGTTGAATATACATGACGCTAGAATTTGCTTGGCTGAAGTTGGTTGCGATGTCTTGCTGATTGTTGCTGAGAGAGCGGGATAGTGCGTCTGCTACAATATTTTGTGTACCGGGAATGTGAATGATTGTAAAATTAAATCCCTGTAAATAAAGTTTCTATCTGCTTAACCTGTCGTGTGTAAATTTTGCGGAAAGTAAAAACTGTATAGCTCTATGATCTGTGTAAACGGTAGTGTGTCTTCCATAAAGAAAATGCCTAAATCTGGTAAATGGCCATACAACAGATAATGTTTCAAGTTCTGTGACAGAATAATTGCGTTCAGCAGGTGACAGAATGCGGCTTGCAAAGGCGATGTTTTTAATTACTGTAGTACCGTCTTCTTCAATTTCCTGAAAAATATGTACGCCTAAAGCGGTGTTAGAACTGTCGGTGGCAATGGAAAAATTTCTAGTAATATCTGGGTGTGATAAAAGAGGTGCGTTCAACAAAGCTTGTTTTAGATTGACAAATTCAGACTGTGCTTGGCTATCCGAGGACGAAATAGCGTTTTTACCAGTCAATTGGCATAATCTAGGGGTGTCTAAAGCAGAGTAATGAATAAATTTACGGAGAAAGTTAATTAAACCCAAAAAGCTGCGTAGTTGTTTCTTCGTCGTAGGAACAGTAATGTCCCGTAAAGCTTGAAGTTTTTCCGGGTCAGGCGCAATGTCTTCTGCTTAAATTACATGTCCAAGAAATTTTATAGAAGTTTTGCCAAAGTGTGATTTGCTAAGATTAACTGTGTGTCCTTGTGCACGAAAAGTTTGCAACAGTTGTTCCAGAATCAGATTATGTACAGACCAGTTAGCTTCTGCAATAAGAATGTCGTCTATATACGTTGTGATTCTGTCTTTAAGTTCTGTCGGAAGTATACTATTCAAACCGCGAACAAACGCTGCTGAAGAAATTGTTAAACCGAACGGTAATTTACAAAATTGATAACAGTCACCAAAACTGAGAAATACTGTTTACTTTCTGCAGTTCGGATGGAGCTGAATTTGGCAAAATCCCAATTTCAAATCTAATGTGGAATAAACAGTAGTACCATGATATTTCTGTAGAAGTTCTTCTAGTGTTTGAGGGCGATCTGTTTCATTAATAATAATGGCATTGATGTGACGCGAATCAAGTACGAGCCCAAGTGAGCCATCATTTATTTTAACAATATGGAGCGGGTTTATGTACGGACTAACTGCCGGTTCAATAATTCCTTGGTCAAGCATAGCTTGCAATTCTTTCTTAACTTGTTCTCTGTGAATATATGGAATGGGATAATGTTTGGTTTTAAACGTGTCGTGCTGTTTAACTTGAAACTCATACGTAAAACCGGACATAGTACCAGGGACGTTGTCAAAAACTGGAGCGTGCTGTAAAAGAATTTTGCTCAGCTCTGTACGTTAGTCGTCTGTATTTGAACTGCTCTGTTTAACTTTACCAGAAATCATTTGCATAACGTCATAGTCGGCTTCGTCTGGTGTATTGTAGTCGTCAACATACGTCTCTGTGACACATGTGGAATGACAGTTTATGTTACGTGATGCAGAAATGACCTCTGTCCGATTAATTGTTTGTTCTTCTGCAGATAAAGACTGCTGAATATCTAATGCCAGTTGTACATTTTCATCCTTTAACATTAAATAGGAATTTTGAAAGTCAATAATTGCGTCGTGTTGTACCAGAAAATTCGTACCTAAAATAACGTCTGTTGTCAATAAGGGAACATTCCAAAAATTTGAGTGGAACGTATGACTTGCAATACAAAATGATAAGTATGTCTGTAGTTTTACATCTACTCCTATACTAGATACTGCTCCTTTTACTTTAATTTTGCCTAATGGTAACGTAGGGTAAATATTCTCTTTGTTACATTCGTTGAAGGTTTCTTCATTTATAACTGACATTGGTGATCCTGAATCAATTACTGCTGAAAAAGTGGATGATGCAATGTATACTTCAATGACAGGGTGGGAAATGGTTTTTTGAATAACTGGTTTTTCCTGCAAAAAGAGTGTCTCGGATGTCGTCAAAAGTAATAACATTTTCGTGAACAAGATTCTCTGTGTCAAAAGTATTGCTAGCGTTGCTGGAAGATGCAACCTGTACTGTATCTAGTCACATTCTTTCTGACGTGCTGTTATTTGCGGGAGGATGCTGTGGCATTTCGACTATTTGTACTGTTCTGTTATTTCTTCCTGGCGTATTACGTTCGGGATGAAACCGACTGTATGGTTCATTCATGATAATCTGTTGTTGTGGTTGATTATGCTGCTGGTAAGACCGACTGTTATTAAACGTACGCTGAAAACTGTGCTCTTACGTCTGTCATAATAATCGTTGCGATACGGCGCATTGCGATATGAGTTGAAGTGGTGTGTTTTCTGTACGTAGTGATTTCCTTGATGCTGTCCGTTACTATTTGGTGGAGCCGACGCTACACATGTAGGCGGCGAAACATTAAAGCTTGGTTGACCTTGCAGACTACATTGTTGGTTAGGTATGCTAACTGGCTGCTTTTGTTGTTGTTGTGTGGAAAAACCTCTATTGTTACCAAACTTCGTTTGCTGTTGCTGATAATTTTGAGGATACTGCTGATTAAAATTTTGTCTGTTATTAAAATTCTGGTGGTAGTTCTGGGGTGTCTAATGAAAATAGTCACTTTCGGTAAAACTTGTCATATCAGGTCTTCTTTACGCATTCTTAATCCTAGATAGATCGATAGTTCAAGAGCTGTTTTGATAGATATAAAGGATAGTAAAAGAGGAAACAGCAGTGCAGAAAACTAAAGACGAAATAGCACTACTACGGCTCAGGGCCCTGTGCACGCTACGGCACATATTCATCGAAGTGTAACGAATCCCCTGAGGTCTCTTACACGCTGCAAATAAATTTTAGTTTCTGCGTTACAGACCAAGCCGGTGGAAATGCAAAAGCAAATTGTTGTATCCAGTCAAATGGGTGAATCTGTGTTCTGTCATTTTTAAATACCTTAAATTTCGTAACAGATAGAAAGTGCTTATAATCAAAATTATCGTCTGTGTATGTCTGAGCAGGTTCAGGATTGTATAATAATCTGTTTGTCTGTGACTGTTCGGAATCTAAGTCACGTACTCTCTGTAAATTACCTAAATTACACTGGCTGTGTGAATGTGACAAATGTTCACAAGGTGGCGTTTGCTGTGACGTGTTAGAGGCTGAAACATTTTTCATTTCTGTCACTTCTTGCTGTAAAGACGACAATTTTCTACGTAATGTATTATTGGACGAACCTATCTGACTGATTGTCTGCTGTAAGTTTTGGAATTCGGGTGTTTGATTGAATAAAATTGGTGACGTATCGTCTGATTTACTGTTGTTGTTATTTTCGATAACCTCAATACGACTGACCATTTCATCATAATTTTGAGTCAATGCTTTAACCTCATCAACATTTTTAGTGGCACAAGTATTAATTAGTTTTTTGATGTTACGGGTGGTTTTGTTCAATTTCTTAACGTCTGCTTTAATAGCATCGGGATCGTGTATTAATTCCAACTGTTCAAGTCTGCTGGTCATTGTCTGAAAGTCAACTATGTGAGTGTCTGCTTTTGTTTTAAGAGTGGAGATTTCATCATGGAATTCAGTGTTCAACTGATTGATAGTATTAATTTCGTCTGATACTGTAGCAATGTTGTTGTCTACGTATGTTTTTGCTTTTGTAAAAAATTTACGCTTATCTTCCTGTCTCTGCGCAGTAACTGTTTCCATGACTTGTTTCTTTACTTTGTTCTGTTCCTGTACAAATTTACGGTAACGCGTTTCACTGTTTTGTAGGTGGTGATTAAAACGTTCGGCGATTTGGCTGTTTCGTTGTTCAAATTTCGTATCTACTTTCGCATCCAGTGTGTGTGAAAGTTCTGATGACATTAATTTAAACTCGTCGCGTAACTGTGTTGCGTTTTCAGAACATTGTTTAGCGACTGCCCTAATTTCATCTCTAAGTAATTTCGTAGTGGCTGCATGTGTATTACTTAATTCTTGTGCAACAGATCTAATTTCTTCACTACTAATCCTAGCACAAGCCTTAATTTCCTCACGTAATTTTTCTTTAGTATCATGACATTGCATGGCAACGGCTGCAATCTGTTCACTAAGTTGTTTGAAATTGTTGTCTTGTTTATCATTCGACTGTTTGAGATTTTCATTAAGTTATTTGTTCGATTCATTAAGGCTGTCTTGTTTTTCATTAAGTTGTTTGTTCGATTCATTAAGTCGTTTGAAATTGTCGTCTTGTTCTTTCTTCGACTGTTTGAGATTTTCATTAAGTTGTTTGTTTGATTCATGAAGTTGCAGCAATAATGCCATAACTTGATCCATGCCAATATTACCTACTTTATTCTCTGTGCTGTTTTATGGCGTATCTGCAATTGTCACGTTTTGTGTAACCATTTGGTCATTCTCTGATTCTTGAAAAGCTTCGCCAATTGGATGTGCACTGTTGGTCACTACACCGGAATCAAATAAATCTGACATATTTTGAGTACATTGTTCGCCTTCGTTAGCAACATTTGTCTGTTCACTGTGTAAATTTTGCCAATCATGTTTGTCAAACTGGATAGCGTTCATTGTAACGGATCGTGCCGTGTCAATTGCCGTTAAATAAAGTGTCGACATAACTGAATGTGTTTGTTCATCATCTGGAATAAAATCATTACTAGTGATCGGCACGCACTGATTATCTGTAATTGGAGGATTGTCACTATTACACTGAGTGTCTCTAGTATTATCGGTCAAATTATTCGAGTCAGCTTTTTCACTCATTGCACTGTTAGCAGTTTTTCGCGGCATTTCCACAAATCAAAGTTAAGCACAAAATGAAACAAAGACAAAGCAAAAATAGAACAAATACAATTACAACAAAGAGCAATAAATTGCCGATGATCTGTGAAAGAAAGAGTGACTAATTAGTAAATGCGTTGCGCCAGATGCAAACTACGTTTAATATTTAGTAAATAAGAACAGATATATAACTGACTACCTCTCAGAAATTCACAAAAATACGATCCTGGCCGGTTGTCGACAAGTGTAACCTCCCCACAGTAAAAAAAAATATAAATAATATTCACATTTGGTGTAACGTTAAAACAGAAAAATTCCTACACCTCTAAACAGCAAAAAATATAATTATATCGTTCATATTCAGTATAACCTACCAACAAGAAAAGTGCGTAACCTATCAATAATAAAAATGTGACTAATCTCTCAATAATAAAAAATGTGACTCACTTATAACCTTTCAATAATGACTGTGAATTTAAAGTGGTAAATTTAGGACGTCAGCAGTGCTGCGTCATGGCCCTGAAAATTCATTCTGAATAAATTGAAAAATCTTACCTCAATTAGGTCGCCCGATAATGCGTATATATCTGCTCCTATAAGTAATGTTTTTGGCGCAGCTCTGTGCAATGCTGCCCGATAGATTTGTCATATATAAAAAGAAACAACTGATTTTACTTTACAATAATCGGGATGACCATGGATTGGAGAAATTAGTAAGTTCTTTAAATTGAGATGAATGATTATCAAAAGTTAATTTTTTATAGGAAAGATTTTTATTAAGAGCTTTTCTTAAAAAAAAAAACATTTACATGGGGCATGACATAACAGTAGTACATATGCGCGAGGCTGCTTTTACCTTATACACTCCTGGAAATTGAAATAAGAACACCGTGAATTCATTGTCCCAGGAAGGGGAAACTTTATTGACACATTCCTGGGGTCAGATACATCACATGATCACACTGACAGAACCACAGGCACATAGACACAGGCAACAGAGCATGCACAATGTCGGCACTAGTACAGTGTATATCCACCTTTCGCAGCAATGCAGGCTGCTATTCTCCCATGGAGACGATCGTAGAGATGCTGGATGTAGTCCTGTGGAACGGCTTGCCATGCCATTTCCACCTGGCGCCTCAGTTGGACCAGCGTTCGTGCTGGACGTGCAGACCGCGTGAGACGACGCTTCATCCAGTCCCAAACATGCTCAATGGGGGACAGATCCGGAGATCTTGCTGGCCAGGGTAGTTGACTTACACCTTCTAGAGCACGTTGGGTGGCACGGGATACATGCGGACGTGCATTGTCCTGTTGGAACAGCAAGTTCCCTTGCCGGTCTAGGAATGGTAGAACGATGGGTTCGATGACGGTTTGGATGTACCGTGCACTATTCAGTGTCCCCTCGACGATCACCAGTGGTGTACGGCCAGTGTAGGAGATCGCTCCCCACACCATGATGCCGGGTGTTGGCCCTGTGTGCCTCGGTCGTATGCAGTCCTGATTGTGGCGCTCACCTGCACGGCGCCAAACACGCATACGACCATCATTGGCACCAAGGCAGAAGCGACTCTCATCACTGAAGACGACACGTCTCCATTCGTCCCTCCATTCACGCCTGTCGCGACACCACTGGAGGCGGGCTGCACGATGTTGGGGCGTGAGCGGAAGACGGCCTAACGCTGTGCGGGACCGTAGCCCAGCTTCATGGAGACGGTTGCGAATGGTCCTCGCCGATACCCCAGGAGCAACAGTGTCCCTAATTTGCTGGGAAGTGGCGGTGCGGTCCCCTACGGCACTGCGTGGGATCCTACGGTCTTGGCGTGCATCCGTGCGTCGCTGCGGTCCGGTCCCAGGTCGACGGGCACGTGCACCTTCCGCCGACCACTGGCGACAACATCGATGTACTGTGGAGACCTCACGCCCCACGTGTTGAGCAATTCGGCGGTACGTCCACCCGGCCTCCCGCATGCCCACTATACGCCCTCGCTCAAAGTCCGTCAACTGCACATACGGTTCACGTCCACGCTGTCGCGGCATGCTACCAGTGTTAAAGACTGCGATGGAGCTCCGTATGCCACGGCAAACTGGCTGACACTGACGGCGGCAGTGCACAAATGCTGCGCAGCTAGCGCCATTCGACGGCCAACACCGCGGTTCCTGGTGTGTCCGCTGTGCCGTGCGTGTGATCATTGCTTGTACAGCCCTCTCGCAGTGTCCGGAGCAAGTATGGTGGGTCTGACACACCGGTGTCAATGTGTTCTTTTTTCCATTTCCGGGAGTGTATTATATCGCTGAGGCTCCACCATCGCTCCCCACGACCGGCCCAGCCAACACGATACACCACACTGCTCGCTAGCAACTACTTACTGCTACTGCCACACAGTTCCTACTGCATACAGCACTGCTCTTTGGTCTGACATTCTCTTATAGACGCGCAGGCAGCGCGTGAGCAATTCATCGAAATTACATCTTCCCGAGTGCGCTAACAACAAATTCCTTAATCAAGGACCTCTTACAAGTGGTCTATAACTTTCTTTCCCCACGGAACCGCTGCAGGAGCAGAACGACGGGTAGGGCAGGGGTCGACACACGAGGCCTGGCCATCCCGTCGCCATTCCCAAGCAACGTGTACTAGGATCACATTATAAGGGAAAGGATGTAGCGGGTTTGTCTATGTTCTTCTATTTATTCATTTTTTAATTTTTATTTTTTTATTGTATTTATGGCTTTATTTTTGTTCCTTTACAAAATAGATCCTGCAGCTGCCGTAGCCGAGCGTCCGAATCGTCTTCTAGTCTGTGTGGGAGGGGTTCCCCCCTATTCCGTCCCTAGAGGATCAATATGTTCGAGGATTCTTCTTCATTTTTAGCGCCTCATACCCGGAACGCGCCAGTGAGCAGGAGGATCCGCAAATAAAGAACCTAAATAATTTGCGAAAGGGGTACTGTACTTCGGGTGGCGGCTGGAAGCTGCATGTGTCGTTATCAGTAGGCACCAAAAATCGAGTGTGCCTTTGTGATTATCGCAAAATATGTAGTGAAGAGCCACCTCTTTTACCCAGTCTTGGTCGATGAAAAGTATGCGCCGTGGGGGCGTAATATATCATCAGGGGGAATAGACTCCGGCAATCGCCGCAAGAGTAATGCCAGCATGCGCTACGTCAGTAGCCAGCATTCGGTGGTCGCGGCACAAGTTAGGCGGTGTGCATCCGAGTCAACGACTGAACATGTCGGACACAAGGGGATCGTTCGTCAGATGAATGGAATGAGCCTCTGACGAGTAGCGAACTTCCCCTTCACACCCACGTACCACAATCAACGCACCGTCGTAGGTAGAAAAGGCTTGTGTACCGGTCGCCACGCCGTGTTCCAGCCAAGTTCAGTATGTCTGTGTGCGACTGTACTGAAAGGTTGCTGCTGTTGATAGAAGCGATGATAGTCTTTCTTGTTGGGATCCGTGTCGTTACAAGGTCTGTCCGTAAGTAGCTTAGGTCAATCAAGAACTCTCTGATGTGGGCGAGTGCCGGTGAAGTGTGTCCTACAGAAACCGGGGAATGTAGAGAGTGTGGTGACACTTCAGTTACCAGGATGCTCGTCAGAGTGGTGTGGGCAGAAGTCCACGTGTGACGCATAGTGTTGAGATAAAGCGATCGCGCACGGTTTTAGACATGAATTAAACCGATAACGCCCGCCCGCTGTAGCAGTGTCAGGGTGGGGTATCGGACTTTAAAAACAAGGCCGGCGCTCACGAAATGTCCATATGCTGCTTGGAATCGGTCGGCCATCGTAACCGTCAACAGAAGGACATGCGCAAAGTAGTTCAGTTTGGAGACAAGATAGGTGTTGACATAACGTGTTCTGAGGCGCATATCCATGCGACGCAATTTGTTGTCCTGCAGCAGAGCACGTGTCTGGTGCAGGAGCCGGAGTCGGCGGTACGTAGCCGCCGCCGTGAACTATAGAACTGCGCTCCTAACCACCTGAGTACGGGCACCTTGTGAAAGGGCACTGCCGTTGCATGGGAATGTCCCCTCCTACTTCCATGTATTTTGTCTACTTCACGTTGATGACGCTCCCAGCGACCGCCCCGTACTGGCGTTGCCACTGAATGGCCATATGCGTTTCATCCTCTTATCTGACCACGAAGATATCATCGGCGAATGCACCACAACGAAAGGTCACGTGCCGCATGGAAATGCCTGTTAAACGTTGCCGTAGACCATGTAAAACTGGTTCAAGCGCTTCCGTAAATAATATATCCGACAAGGGCCACCCTTTTCCCACTGACCGTCCAACAACAGTGTGACCAGACTGCTAACCATTGACCTCATGCGGGAGCGCGCTCCGTGGACCAGTCGAAGGACCACCTGTGCAGACCTTATAGAGAGACCCATGTGTTCCAAAATTGCGCGTAGGAAACCGTGGTCGACGCGGTCGAATGCGTGGTCAAAATCGACGGCGACAACGGAGCCTCGTTTTTTTTCTTAGGCCGCCGTCAAAGCCATTACGTCGCGGTATGTTCCTAACGCCACCTAAACATGTCTGATCGCTGTGGATGGCTTTCCCGATAGCGGTGTGGAGACGCGCGGAGGATGTGGGCGAAGATCTTGTAGTCGTTGTTCAGGAGTGTGATTGGGCGGAAGTCCTGCCACCTACAACCACTATTCGGTTTCGGTATTGGGATCGAGATACTGTCTGTGAATTCCGTGGGGACAGTGAAATCAGAGCGGATCAGTTCTTAAAACCCTTGAAGCCTCTTGTGCCCATGAGGCCATAAAAAGTGCGGTAGAATTCCAGGCGTAAACCTCCGGTCCAGGCGACTTGTTCGGTGCTCCACGTGCCAAGGCCGATGTCAGCCTTTTCGGATGTAATGGGCAATAGGAGTCGTGTGCCATGTCCGAGGGGCGAAAAAATTGTGCAACAGCTCGTCATGGCCGTGCTGTTCTAAGCGCTTCAGTTTGGAACCGCGTGACCGCTACGGTCGCAGGTTCGAATCCTGCCTCGGGCATGGATGTGTGTGATGTCCTTAGTTAGGTTTAAGTAGTTCTAAGTTCCAGGGGACTGATGACCTCAGTAGTTAAGTCCCATAGTGCTCAGAGCCATTTGAACCATTTGAACAGCTCGTCGTAATCACGTACGTTTCGCGGATCTTCCATGTACAAGGTCCCGCAGTGTCGGGCGAAAGTGTGCGCTACGTCCGTTTGCGTCACCACGCGGTAGCCCTCCTCCGTGTTTACCGCCGTAATGACCTGACGTTTGCGGTGTCGCCTCTCGCGCTCAATGTGATAGACTGATGCCGTTTCGTTGGGGATGCAGTCTTGCACTCGCGTACGGATGCGGACACTTTCTAGCTGCTCTGCCCTGATGCGAAGCTTTCGAGCTTTGATGCGTTGTACGGACATCTGACGTTCGGGAGGCGTCGGTAGCGTCGCCAGCTGACGTAACGCTGTATAGTACAATTGCGATGTTGTTCTTTGCCAGTTCGATCTGTGACGCTCGTAGTTCATCAGGGTCTTCCGGAGTGCAGGTTTGACACATCTCAGCCACCACAGCAACGTGGAAGCAAACATGGGCAGGCGCCTGAAACAACGACGCCACGTGTTGTAACGACGACCGGAGCGGTCGCGGAGTTGTAGTGACGGAAACGCGGCGGGACCCGCGGAGCGGCCCGCGAACAACACACCTGGAGAGGACGGACACGACCAACGAAGGACCTTACTACACAACAAGAACAGACAACAGAGTCACGAACCAAACAAGACAACCACGTCCACTCGTAAAGAAAACACGAAAGTCAATACGCTGTCTAATGTGAGGTGATATGTCCTGAGACGCACGCCAGGTTAGACTAGCCGGCTGAGCGATAGGTAGGTGCTTAAGTACTCGACCGGGGACGTCGGTATTGGCCGCTGCAACCATGTGTTCCACTGTGGCGCCCTCACTCTAAATGCGGGCCAGGAGGCGCGCGCCGCCACCGCTTACGGCGCGATGGTGCGGAGACCTCTGTGGGTCTTCGACGTCCATGACGTCTGGCGGGGATTCAAATTCCGCGGCGCGTGGTACCAGACCACGTGTCAGTAAGTGCTTGCCGACACGCTTCCTCGCGAAGGAGGGAGGCGTTCAGCGTCCACGGGCCTCTGCTGCTTCTTGTGAGTTGTCTGGGTAAGGTGATAGTGCATATATACGCGAGATGATCCGTGAAGGCCGTCGGCCAACGCTCTGCATCACGGGTTGCTGTGAAGAGAGCACGCGAGACGTATATCCGGTCGAGACGACTTGCAGAGCCGCTGTTAAAGTGCTTAGGCTGTGATGTAAGAGCCACGTGTCATGGAGTGCGAGGTCACGTACCAGTGCTTGTAGAGCCGGGCATGGGGCGTAATGCGGTATCCGGTCCTCGGGCCGCAAGCCAACTGAGCTACCCAAGCACGACTCACGCCACGTCCTCACAGCTTCACATTTTCTCCTACCTTCCCAACTCCACATAAGCTCTCCTGCGAACCTTACAGAACTATCACTCCTGGATGAAAGGATACAGCGGAGAAATGGCTTTCCCACGGCCTGGGGAATGTTTCCAGAATGAGATTTTCACTCTGCAGTGGAGTGTGCACTGATATAAAACTTCATATTAGCCCACGCTCTGCTGTAAGTAGGAGACGAGGTGCTGGCAGAAGTGAGGCAGTGGGAAAGGGGCGTGAGTTGTGCTTGGGAAGCTTAGATGGTAGAGCACATGCCCGTGGAAGCGCAAAGGTCCCGAGTTCGAGTTTCGGTCCGGCACAGTATTTTAATCTGCCAGGAAGTTTCAAGACCTAACCGATTTCTTCTACGTCATTCAAAAATCATCCCTGGAGAATAATGGGAAATTTCTAAACTAAAATAATTATCTCAGGATACGTTAGTTGGTATGCAAACAACAAACTACACTACTGGCCATTAAAATTGCTACACCACAAAGCTGGCTTGCTACAGACGCAAAATTTCACCGACAGGAAGAAGATGCTGTGATATGCGAATGATTAGCTTTTCAGAGCATTGACACAAGGTTGGCGCTGGTGGAGACACCTACAACGTGCTGACATGTGGAAAGTTTCCCACCGATTTCTTATACACAAACAGCAGTTGATCGGCATTGTCTGGTGAAATGTTGTTCTGATGCCTCGTGTAAGGAGGAAAAATGCGTACCATCACGTTTCCGACTTTGATAAAGGTCGGATTGTAGCCTACCACGATTGCGGTTTATCGTATCGTGACATTGCTGCTCACGTTGGTCGAGATACAATGTTCGCAGTATATGGAATCGGTGGGTTCAGGAGGGTAATACGGAACGCCGTGCTGGCTCCCAACGGCCTCGTATCACTAGCAGTCGAGATGACAGGCATCTTATCCGCATGGCTGTAACGGATCGTGCAGCCACGTCTCGATCCCCTGAGTCACCAGATGGGGACGTATGCAAGACAATAACCACCTGCATGAACAGTTGGACGACGTTTGCAGCAGCATGGACTATCAGCTCGGAGACCATGTCTGCGGTTACCCTTGATGCTGCATCACAGTCAGGAGAGTCTGCGATGGTGTACTCAACGACGAACCTGGGTGCACGAATAGCAAAACGTCATGTTTTCGGATGAGTCCAGGTTCTGTTTACAGCATCATGATGGTCGCATTCGTGTTTCGCGACATCGCGGGGAACGCACACTGGAAGCGTGTATTCGTCATCGCCATACTGGCGTATCACCCGCGTGATGGTATGGGGTGTCATTGGTTACACGTCCCGGTCACCTCTTGTTCGCATTGACGGCACTTTGAACAATGGACGTTACATTTCAGATGTGTTACGACCCGTGGTTCTACCCTTTATTCGATCCCGTCGACACCCTACATTTCTGAAGGATAATGCACGACCGAATGTAGCAGGTCCTGTACGGACCTTTCTGAATACAGAAAGCACATTCTCCAGAGGTCTCACCAACTGGGAACGTCTGGACAATGGTGGCCGAGCAACTGGCTCGTCACAATACGCCAGTCACTACTCTTGATGAACTATGGTATCGTGTTGAAGCTGCATGGGCAGCTGTACCTGTACAGGCCATCCAAGCTCTGTTTCATTTACTTACTGCCCAGGGGTATCAAGGACGTTATTACGGCCAGAGGTGGTTTTTCTGAGTACTGATTTCTCAGGATCTATGCACCCAAATTGCGTGAAAATGTAATCACATGTCAGTTCTAGTATAATATATTTGTCCAATGAATATGCGTTTATCATCTGCATTTCTTCTTGGTGTAGCAATTTTAATGGCCAGTAGTGTACTTTACATACAGGTAGGAAAAGGACACGGAGTAAAGTGATATCATTTGTGATTCCGTTGTATAGCCTTACACTGCACGCACACTGTGCGCTGCGATTCAGAGAGTGAAAGCGGCGTTCCACAGGAAGCCACGTGGGCGGCGCGGCCAATCATCCTGCTCGTCACCGCAATTAATTCCCTCGTCGGCGTGCAATTACTTTGCTGAGCGCTCTGGGTGGAACCAATCTGGTCCTGTCATTGCCTGACGTCTGCTCGTGTGTCCTCGTCGACCTGCACTGACTAGGCCACGGAAGTCAATTTCCAGTAGAATTCATATGTCCTACCGTCGTACGGCCCCTAAAAACTATTCAGTTTAATTAAATTTCTCACATAATAGCAACAAAAACGTTTTTCTTCGTGTGTAAGTTTTTATGAAGCAATTAATTAAAAAAACAAAAGAGGAGAGTTATACTAGCAGGATAGTATACCTCGGAACACTTAGGGCCAGGTTCTCATTCAAAATGGTCGAAAATTCGATATTTTTGTTGCAGTTTTTAAAAGGTTCATTTCTGTAGAATGTTGAGACTGAAATGTCTTTTAATCTGTGCGTTACAAAAGTTTCTACAGCACATTGTTCGAAACAGTGTCACGAACACTGTGGGACGCTCTCAACCAGAGTCACCCGACTCATGTAGAAAATATGTCGTGGCGTGACGCACGTGCACAAAATGATTTACATTGCAGTGTGCGTGCAAATACTTCCACCAAAAATCTGGCGAGCAACTTGTGCAAGTTGCCGAACGCAACATCTCCAGCCCAGCCAGATCGGTTTTTCTCGCCAAGAAGAACGAGGAAATCGCTCTCCAAGAACAATCCGAGTTAGAGGAACGGTTGACATACGGTCCCGGAACTGCATACTAAACGTAAGTAACGAAAGCACTTTTTTTGGCCAGATTTTGGTCAGCATTGATCAAAAGATAATTTTGGTCCGCTGTATTGGTTTAGCCATTTTGCATTTTGAAAATCTAGCTTTAGGTTTGTGGTCAGCGATATCAAAAATAAACCATACCATGTAGTTTTTATGCAAATTGAAGTAATAAGATATTTTTGTAAACTCTCGTCGCCAGTTTTGTAAAGGCCTTGTCGCCCCTGCTGTGGAGCCTACACTGTAGTTACGGTACACCGAGTTTGGGAGTTCGTGAAAGGGCTGCTGGCACAGTACACCGCTAAGACATTCTCCATGCCATATTACACAGCTATGCCCTAAGGTCAGGTAACAGGATAGGACAATTAAGGTTCTACAACACTCCAATAAATTAGCAACTAAGTCACACATATGAGTTAAAAAGGTTTCCTTATCTTTGGGACTTGTTGTATATTGAAGTCCGCAACACTTCATGTAATATAACACAAAAAAGCCATCAATTGCTAAGTGCAAATGATCGTAGGTAAACTTCACAGTACATAGCAAATGCAATTACAACAAGTGTTCACTTGTGCGGTGATGAAGATGATGATGTCGGTTTGTTCCAAAATTTCCTTTTCCAGTCTCGCCACTACCCGAACAATAACGAGATCCATGAGGACAACACAAACACCCAGTCTCGCTAGCGACTAGGCCACAACCTGCGGCCTCACTTCTAAGACGTCAGCCCTGGACGATACTCTACAAGCAAGTGGGCGAGAGCTGCTCTTCTGCCTTCCGAGTAGGGTTCTGTCCGCTGTCGTCCGGTCATTGGAGGACTGTACGCGGCGGGCAATTGGCCGAGGCCAAGTCGGTATCTTCATGCTCAGCGCCGGCCGTGGCGCCAGTGAAACTAGCGCAGGTGGCGAGTCTATCGTATTGGCACCAGTTCGCACCTTTGCGCCTGTGGTGCTTCTGCCCTGGCTGTGTCTTATTCGGACGACGGACAACATGTTAAACTTTTTCCTAAATTTTCAACAGGTTTTTCTCGAGCGACGATTTTTCAAAACTGAGTGCGGCATAAAATTAAAACTATTCAACCTGATAACTTCTATCTTTGACCTCTGAAAAGTAAACACTTTTCTTGGCAGCTTGTACTTGTGATACGTGAATTTTCGTAATATTAAATATTTTTGTATAGCTTTAAAGAGTGAAATAAATCCCCAGAAATGGAACTTAAAGTTCGATTTAGCACCTTATCGTTACATTTAAGGTTGCTTCATTGTGGTTAGGTATATGTTCGCATAAATGTAATGTACTATCCATTTTTGATTTCAGTTAACTCCTGATGGGCCACGCTGAACGCAGTCTGCCAAACACTCAGGTCCGTGATGAAACCAAAATTATGAGTGCCATTTTTTTGTATTGAAAACCTAAAATAAAGTTCAAAGTTTGATTAATTATAATCCTCAAACAGATCCTTTGTATGTCTTTTCCTTGGCTCAACAAGTTTCCTAACTTGGGCTATTTTTGTTCATTTGAACGAAAACCTCGCCTTAATGTCTTATACTGTTTCCACATAGTGTCCGTTTTTAATTAAGATCACATGAAGGTATGCACACTATAACAGTCATGAACAGTTTCCAGCTGTTAAAGTAGTTAAACTATACATTTAATTAATTAATTTGTATATAACTTTTTGTGCCTAGTTCCGTGGCTGTGCCACATTTTCAATCGCTGATTTACGTGTAAACCAAAGGTGTGGAATCTGACATCAACACTGGTCACCGTTAGTCATCAGTGATGACGTCATATTACATCTCTACCGCCTGACTGCATACTTAACACTTGGAAACGCGGCAGAGACCACGGAACTTAAAAAAACGAAATATAATTAAATAAAATAGAAAGAAAGCGTGAGTACGTAACTTTTTTAGAAAATTAAAACCCAGAAAGAGCCATTTCAGGAAATGGAAAATCAAATACCAGGAGAGAGTTAGGAGTACGACAAATAAGCAGTTTGTCTCCAAGTACATTATTGAACAGCCGTTTTGAAAACGGGAAGTTATATCTCAGTTAGCACGTGTTTTGGTATATCGAACCCGAATCTGCCTTTCAAAGTGGTCTGGCACGTAATTTATTTTTGAGGTTTTAAAGGTTCTTATTGAAAATTCGCTTTTCGCTGTTTACTATTCTTTTGTTAAGATGTCCAGTTTTTTGCATTAATGGTAGAAGGTCTACAAATTGTCATTAGACGGAAGGTGTGATAAAGATGCTAAACTTTACTCAACTGATGGAAAATTAATCCCTAATCGGAAAGAGACTATGATCTACTGCGTGTTGGAGAACGAATGGCGCAATTCTCATCATACTTACCTCGGTCTAATAACGTAGTGTTTTTTTTTTTTTTTTTTTTTTTTTTTTTTTTACATCAGTGAGCGTTTCTTGTAAGAGACAGTGAAACGCTGTGGTATTCAAAACTTACACTTCGTAAAAGTTACAAGTCCCAAACATCGTTGTGGTCTAAAGCATCTCGGCAACTATTGCTATCTGTGTGGAGAATTCACACCAAACCAATCACTTATTTACTTAAGATGCGCATAAACTGTCTTTTGGTAGTCCTATTGATGATCAAGATAGAAATTTAGCATGTCATATTGCCGTTATAGTTCGTACCACCACCTCATCCGAATGGTTGAAAGGAAAAGGCGGACTCAAATGTTCAAATGTGTGTGAAATCGTAAGGGACTTAACTGCTAAGGTCATCAGTCCCTAAACGTACACACTACTTAACCTAAATTATCCTAAGGACAAACACACACACCCATGCCCGAGGGAGGACTCGAACCTCCGCCGGGACCAGCCGTACAGTCCATGACTGCAGCGCCCCAGACCGCTCGGCTAATCCCACGCGGCAGGCGGAGTCATGCAACTCATCGTTCCATTGGTTCGGTGTGAGCATAAAGACCATTTTCGGACTATTTCACCTACCTCACAAATATTTCAGGGCATTGAAGCAAAACTAGACACAAAATACGGTATCTAAACGTATCTTTAATATATTTACCTGTTCCCCGACACGAAAAGTTTCCTGTTAAAGTCTGTAACTTTATGTCCCATGTTTACAAGGTGGTTCACGAAATATTGCGGTTTTTTGTGCCTATACGCCGTCCGTTAACCCCCGAAGCACAGTCATGCAATGGCTTATAATGAAATCATATGAATCTGGAAAGAAAAACCAGATAAGATCATTTTGCCCTCTCTTAATCTTGAGTTGGGCCTTGTGAAGAACTTTGTAAGAGCTACGGGTGAACGAGGTCGGGTCTTCATTCAAAAGATAAGTTTCCTACAACGCACGAAGGCAAAGTTGAAAGAAGATGTATTTGCTGGACCACAAATAGGAAAAATGACGAAATATCCTACCTACCAATGTCAAAAATACCGAATTAGCTGACTGGACCTCTATTCTGGAGTGGTCTTTGGGCAACAGAAGGGACGATAACTATGTTTCCATTCTAAGTGATCTGTTAGACAGCTACAATAACATGGTTTGTAGAATACCACTTAAAATTCACCATGTACTTTCCCACATCGAGTTGTTTACGGAAAATTTGCTAGCCATGATCGATGAGCAGAATGAATGCTTTTACCAGGACCTCAGTACAGTGGAACACCGTTATCAAAATCGTAACCCCTCGATAACACGCGACTAGTGGCTCTGAGCACTATGGGACTTAACTTCTCAGGTCATCAGTCCCCTAGAACTTAGAACTACTTAAACCTAACTAACCTAAGGACATCACACACATCCATTGCCGAGGCAGGATTCGAACCTGCGACCATAGCAGTCGCGCGGTTCCAGACTGTAGCGCCTAGAACCGCTCGGCCACTCTAGCCGGCACGCGACTAGAGCTGCGGTCGTATTAGGGAGGATGAAGGTGCGGCAAACAAACGGAGTGCATCGCTGTCACATTTCTCGAATGCAAAAGAAAACTGAAATTGAAAATAAGTCGTGATCTAATTTAGACCTTCTTTTGGCGTCATATTCATGTATACATATTAAACACTGTTGAGTTCTAAACTTCTGAATATTTATTTCTTTTTTTTTCTACTTCTGTAATCTTCATCAGACCTGTTTTCGATTCCATGGTATATCTACAAAATGTGCCGTGACAGAGTGAACCTTTTAGCAATGGATTCAGCATGCCGAAATTAGATAACTCCATTCAGTTACAAACAAGATGAAAAAAATGTTCAAATTTTTTGCTGCGGTAATGAATAATAAAATAAAGTCTCTATACTTAAGACGTCAACGAAAGTAATTATTCCATGACATAGCGCTTTGCTGATAATCTAATTGAGATTGCTGATGGAGAGAACACATTCCAGACAGCTGCTCATATCTTACTCATAACAGGGAAGTTATAGTTATGACCTATTAGTATCTTGAAAAATATCAGAAGTTATGGCTTTCAGGGACCAGGAGTCAATTCCATGCAAAATAATAATAGAAAGTAGTAAATCCGAACAGGAAGAAGTTTTCATTCACGGATATCTGAACATACAGGTCGAAGTAGAAGTTTTAATTACATTAACGGAGCAAGCTACAGAACACTCAGATTTATTTATTTAGCGTATGGCAAGTACAAATCACGTATGAAAAATCTAAAAGTACATAACACACAAAACAGTTACAATATCACAAACAAACATCTAGGTTAGAAATATAATCGATTGCACTGTTAGTCGCATCCATGAAGTCCCTTGTTGGCCCAGGGTAGGCCCTCAGAGGGCATTCTACGACGATATGGTGAATTGTCTGCCTGTCAGCGCCGCAGTCGCACTGTGGTGATGGCACTATGCTCCATTTGGACAAGGAGTCCGCACAACGGCCGTGGCTCGTCCTGATCCTGTTAAGGGTAGACCAGATTTTGCGGGGCAAATCAAAGCCCCGAGGTCTGTTAGATGTTCCCAATAAGGTGTTAACCTGAGGCGGTGTCTTTTCCTCCCATTCTTCTCTCCAGCGGTCCTCAAGAATAAAAGCGTTCTTTACCAGATCTTTGGCACTTGCGAGAGGGGGGTGTCTGGATTTCAATCTCTTTTGCTCAATTCCATTACTCAGGGTGTGGATAGGAAGATCTGGGCTATTTTGGATTTTTCGACACTCCCTCACAAGTGCGTGTTCTCTGCGCAAATGTGGCGGCGGAATATGGCTCAATACAGGCAGCCATTGGACAGGAGTTGACCTGCTCGTTCCAGAGATAATCCTCTTCGTTTGGTTCAAGACTGCATCCACCTTCTTGATGTGAGCACTATTTAACCATATTGGCGAACAGTACTCTGCTGCAGAATAGACAAGTCCTAGTGCAGAGCTACGCAGAACGGAGGCAGTGGACCCCCAACTAGTGCCACAAAGCTTTTGGACAATGTTGTTTCTAGTTCTGACTTTTTCAGCAGTGTTTACAAGGTGTTGTTTATAGCTCAATGTTCTATCGAGTGTCACGCCCAGATACTTTGGTGTTCTATTATATGGAAGAATGCCGCCATCAAAGCGGATCTTGAGCTCTTTGTTTGCTAATTTGTTATTCAGGTGGAAACAAGTGGCCTCTGTTTTGGATGGGCTGGGTTGGAGCCTCCAGTCACGGAAGTATTTTCCTAGAGTGGTCAAATCGCTGGATAGTGTGATCTCAGTTTCCTCCATCACTCGGTGTTGTGTGGCCCTTCCAACACTCAGAACTAATGTAAGAATGGACACTCTAACTTCTACAAAGCGATGTCAGTATCAACCTGAGCCGTGGTAAAAATTGCTATTTTCAAGAGCGCGCCGCAGCGCGTAGTATGAAGCAGTCGCCCTCCGTTTCTGGCGGTGGCGCCTCTGTGGCAGTCGCAGCTTTGGTGTCTCCCTCTGGTGGGGAAAGGTTGGCTGTTCACGTGCATTAAAGGGGCGCTATGAGCTCGCCAGTCAGTCAGTCTGGATCAGTTGGTCAGGCGGAGTGAGTCTGGGTCAGTCACTCGTCTCCAGTAGCTGGTCTGTCTCTCGTTCGCATTTGTGGGGCAGTCAGTTTCGTGCCAGGATGTCTGTCGTTCGGATCGACCCTTAAAGCCGGTTGGATCGATCGGTTGGTCTCTCACGCACTGAGACACAAGATGCCTTGTCCTTCTTGAGCGTCGGCGCATGTGAGGTCGCCACGACAGTCCAGAGGGCCGCGCCGTATAGCGAGTGGTAGTGGCCGACCCGAGAGCAACAGGAGAGAAACCACGACATCGGGCTGGCCGATGCGAGCTGCGACGCCGTGAGACGGGAGATCGGCGCGCCTTCTTGCGTCCGTTGAAGCGGCTGGCAGCGAACGGTTCGGGAGAGCGTTTTGGGGGTGCAGCGCCAGGTCTTCGCCAGGCATCGCAGTTTATTACAAGTGATTCGTGATATGTGATTTCATATACTTGTTAAATTCTACTTGTTTTCTTGGTCAGTCTCTCGTCCCCAGCATGCTCGTCTGTCTCTCGTCCGCAATTATTAGGCAGTTAGTGTCTGTCTGTCGGTCTGACATACCGGTACGTTAATAGCTACCTCTGTCATGTTTGTCGGATTCGTTGTTATCGAATTTATTGCTTGACGTGTAACGGCCGAATTCCTGAAATATGTTTTTATCTTGCCTATCATCTTGAGAGGCGGTATATGTGTAATGTAGAGCATGTTTGATTAACCTTGTATATTTTAGTATATAAAGTTGCCACCCTTCCAACGTAAGAGGTTTTTTTTTTTTTTTTTTTTTTTTTTCGAGTTGCACCTTCGGTGGCAAGTTAATCTCCTAATGTTAGTCTTTTGTACCATTTCCTCCATACCTCCTGCAAATGTGCTTGTGTGAGTTGTTAAAATTTTCAGTTTAAAGTACTCTGATGTGTTGCATATTTGCACCAGTGTAGTCTTTCAAAGGTTGTTGTGAGCGTTCGTGACTACGGCCGTATCAAAAGGGAGCGGCAAGGTTCTCAGCCCGAAAGCTCATAGTGTAAAAAATTTGATCTTTGTGCATCTGAATATATTATAACTTGATATTTAGAGGGTGCTTTCTGATTATAGTTTAAATCTGTTTCTAAAAGGAATAAAAAGCTATTAGGAATAAAATTTCCATTTGTTGAAAGAAATTTGATATGTTTTCATCAGTTACCCACTGGCAACTACTTCCACGCTCACATAGTGTGATTAAATGTGTTAATGTTCTCAATGAATCACTAGTAAATAAAGTAAATTCTTAAGAAAAAGGTTTGAAAGTAAATTCTCGGTTCATAACCGTGATAATTTTTAACGGGTTACGAACGTAAATTCACTTCAATAAGCTACAAAGTAAATAAAATACCCAATCGACGCCAAACGACAATCTCGTATTAATCTAGAATAATCAAATACGGGCGAGTGACATTAATGCGACGACCTGTCAAAGGCCTGAATAACCATCGGACGTGCAGAAAGAGAGAGGGTGAGATTCTGGAAAGTACCGAAAGGGGTGCGGAGCGATGCCGACTTCAGTGCTGTGGCCAGCTGCGCTATGTTTCTCGGTTGACGAGAGGATCCATGGCGTGAACAGCCCGTTCGAGGTGGGCTGAAATCCAGAAAGGTTGGTAGCCGGGGGGAGTTTGATAAACTAATCCAGGTGCTCTTCAAACCACGCACGTGCTCTGCGAACTGTGTGACACGTCCCACTGCCCTACTGATAGACGCTATCGTGCCGAGGAAGAAACAAACCGCATGCATGTTGTAACCTCCCTACAGATAAAAAAAATATGATTATATAATTCACATTCAGTGTAACTACCCAACAGTTTACTTCCGTAACCTTGGAATAATAAAATGTGACTAATCTCTCAATAAAATTGTGGCTCACTTATAACCTTTCAATAATTGACTGTGAATTTAAACTGGTAAATTTAGGACGTCAGCAGCGCTGCGTCACGGCCCTGAAAGATCATTCTGAATAAATTGAAAATTCTTACGGCAGTAAGGTTGCCCGATAACGCGTATATATCTGCCCCTATAAGACATTTTTCTGGCACAGCTCAGTGCAATCCTGGCCGATAGATTTGTCATGTATAAAAAGAAAGAACTGATTTTTCTTTACAATAATCGGGATGACCAAGGATTGGAGAAATTAGTAAAATCTTCAAATTGAGATGAATAATTGTGAAAAGTTAATTTTTATAAGAAAGTTTATTATTAAGAGATTTTTTTAAAACATTTACATTGGACTTGATATAAAAATAGTATATATGCGCGCGGCTGCTTTTACCTTATACTACAACGCTCAGGCACCGCCATCGCACCGCACGACCGGCCCAGCCAACTCCATACTCACGACTGCTCGCTACTACTTACTCGTACTGCTACACAGTTCATACTTCAGCCAACTCTGCTCTCTGGTCTGAGATTCTCTTATAACTTACATATCGCAAGCAGTGCGTGAGAAATCCATCTGCTCGAGTGCGCTAGCAATAAGTTCCTTCGTCATGGACCTCTTATAACGTGTGGTCGTGATCCCCAATAGTAGATGCATGCTTGTGTTTATCCACCGTCCCTTCCTGAATGGCGAAATATCCCAGGGAATGCCCCGAAAACATCCACCAGACTAGAACGCTCCTCCTTCCAGCATGGACCCTGCCGACGATTGTTGCAGGTGTCGTCCATCTGTCTGATGGAGCATAAAACGTGATTCATTTGAAAAGGCGACCGCTCGCCACTCGATGGACTTCCAGCTCTGGCAATAGCATGCAAATTCCTGCATTCAGCACCGATGAATAGCCTGCCAGTTTAGGGGCATGAGCCACGCGTCAACGAGCCCCGTACTTCATCGGGGCTGTTAGTTGCTCAACACTTGCACGTCTCTTCTCCCGTACACAGCTCCTCAGCTTTCGTTCAACCCTGTCATCTACACGTTAAATGCATTCACAATTGCGAAAATTGACAACCATCAGCTGCAGAATGCAATGACGACAACGAACATTTGTGCTGGACCGGAACTCGAGTCCTGATCACCCCCTTACCGCAAGCGGTCTCCTTACCATTTGACTATCCGTGCCAGTTCCAAACTTCTATATGTCGTCAACCATGCAACCTGGACTCCTATATCCATCATGCATATTCCCGTAAAGTTATTAACCCTTCCGGCGGGGTCAGGCATTTTCTCTGCCTCGTGATGACTGGGTGTTGTGTGCTGTCCTTAGGTTAGTTAGGTTTAAGTCGTTCTAAGTTCTAGGGGACTGATGACCATAGATGTTAAGTCCCATAGTGCTCAGAGCCATTTCAACGATTTTTATTAACCCTTGGTCTTAGTGTGGGACGGCATCTGTAAATAACGTTTTGACGCCCCATCGTAAAAACCAGTTATTTTGTGTCTTACGAGAGAAAATTACAAATCAGCAACAGCGACGTAGAGAACTGCTGACAGTTGTATGAGTGAATAGGTGTTGAGCTATCAGTAACCAGAAAACGAGTTTGTGGCAAGACTAACTTGAAAGCAACAAACCCTAACGAAACTCACGAGAGTACGAAGACAAAGGAACAGTGAAACATCCTCAATAAATTCCTGCGTTAGAAATAGCGGTGAAACCTTCCCACCGTGAAGCAACCTAGCACGAAATATAAACATCGAAGAATATCAGTAATCGACGACGATATATTCACTAAGAGAATCTATAATAATTTAAAGGAGCATATCAGAAAATTCATTTAACATAAAAGATTATTTACTAACAACAAGGTGGATCTGTACAAAAGCAATTGAGAACGCGACGTAAAAGTCAGAAATACATTCGAAAACAACGTTCATGTAATTCAGAAGCAAACAGCTCGTACAAGTAGAAACACCTTTGGTTTCAGGGCAGTATTTGGACACCAATAGATGTATATTTGTGAGGTTTGCATGTCATCTTGGTCTTACTTTCATATCGATATGTATGCATCCGAGAGCAAGGCATGTTGATTTACGATCTTTGGTTGTGTTGTTACACCGAATCAACCCGAGGGCGATCACAGACAGAGCATTATTACTAGTCGTGGTGTGTTGGGAAGCGGAAGTCGAACAAATAGTCAGGAAATATTTATCTTGAAGTCAGTGAGCTGCTAAGTACTTGATGGAAATGATTGAATAAGACAATGAAATGAAATGACCGTAAGGCGTTGTTGGCCGGGATGTCCCATTCGGGTACGAAAGCTAAGTGCATGTCTTATTTCATTCGGGGACACATTCGGCGACTTGCGGCCGATGATGAGGATGAAATGATGATGAGGTCAACATAACACCCAGTCGCCAAGCGAAGAAAATCTCCAACCCGGCCGGGAATCGAACCCGGGCACAGTGAATGGGACGCAAGCACGTTACCACCCAGCTAAGCAGGCGGACTAAATAAGACAATGATGAGAATTTTTATGGATTATGAAAAGAGATTTGTTGAGAACTGAGATTTAAGGTAAATATGCAGTATTCTGCTGTAAAATCAACTGTCGTACGGAAATTTTGTTGAAATACATCTTATGGACTGCTCATAGCTAGGGAAGTTAATTCTCCTCCCAAACACACGCATTTACTGAAAAAAAAGGAGAGATCATTTTAGATGGGTCAATCCTGTAACTAGAGTAAAATTTTTGAATAATCAACCTCTAAAAAAAACCACTTACTTTTGTATAATGCCAATATTGCTCACGAGTTTGAAAGTCAAGCTAAAAAATAATACCTTGCTATAAAATTGTTTCAGACATTATTCCCGTGTATGAATTACTATGTTGCTAGTGTCCAGTTTGCACATGGCAGTGTACGAACTTTTCAATATCAGTTTCAGCTTACCATTTCAATTTAGCTTTGTTGCGGCATTGTTTGTTGTGCACCACTTTGGGGTACAAGGTAAAGGAGGGCAAAAAGTCTTCCGAAGTTATGAAAGGTGGTCACCAATAAGACTATTTGTTGAAGAAGGACGGAGTATAGAAACTCAGAAAGGTTTAACGCAAACAAAGAGAGTTTAGAAAACATATGAGGTCTATAGACTGACGTTAATAATACGCATCAGGACTTACTGTGGCAATGAGTTTCAAATCTTCTTCCAGATATCCTGCTTTTATTGTGAATGTCTAGGGCGAATACCAGAGTAGTTCCTTTAGATTTCCATTCGCACTGGTGTGAGACCGAAGATTCTGCTCCATCTCAAGGGATAGCTAAACACTCGTCTTCACTGTACTTCACTCCCCGCAACTCAGTAAAAAATAGGCTTGTACAAGTGCAGTAACTCGTCACAGTCGGTTGTGAAATAATGTCGACTAGGAAATTGTATACAGGGGTGAGTGTTGTAGTTTGGAACACATTTCTGGGTTTCGCTTCCAGCCAGCCCCGCAATACCAGATTAGTTTATTGTCCCAATTTTAATGTTTCACTTTATGTGGGCTGAAGTTTTTTTCGGAAATTACGAAAATTACTTCGCTAAAATAAGAATCTCCGCAAATTAGTAAATATGTTGCAAGGTACAGCTTCTTCACTTACCGAGGAGCAAGCATTCTAATGAAATTTAAAATTGTTGCAACAAAGAAAATGTGGTCAATACCGTATTTAACAGTCTGTCTGGTATATTATTGCTGTAGTACTCAACAAAAATCAGTTAGCGATATGAAATTAAGTAGAAATATTATAAAAAACCAGTTAGTAACTAAATGAATTTTGTAACAGACGGTACTGAATAGTAAGACAAATTTCCATTTGTAAGACAGTTAAAATAATTAATCACGTTAATTGATAACAGCCAAACAGTAGCAGGATAAAGATTTATTGAAATTTTTTACCACGGTTTCGGGTTGATGCGAACGCAGCATAGCATAGGCGAGGTAATGATGCTATAATGAGTTCGCATCAACCCTCTGTCCATAATTATGTTGTATAAATGGAGATGATGTTTTAACTACTGACGACGCCTTTGGCACAATTGTTATATGTATCTCCACTGCAGGATGTGATTTTAGTGTATTTTACTTCCGATGAAGGTATATTTAGATATACCGAAACCGTGGTCAAAAATTTTAATAAATCTTTATCCTGCAACTGTTTGGCTGTTATCATTTACCGTGACGAATTTCATCAGTTGCTGTTTCAGCCACGTTTAAAATTTTAAAATATTTAAGATATTAACGAAGCTCAGTTCATTTGCAAATTCCGTGATAGAAGACCTATAACACTCCTGTCCGCTGTTACTACTGCACCCTAACCTCAATGCTAGAAACAGGTTGTGACATAAAACTATTTTGTAAAAGCAATTATGGTACAAAGCAGCAGAGCAGTGTTACCCTCTGGGAGGAATTTTGTTAAGTTGACCGTGTTGTACCTAACGGAAGTGGCTTATCGGAAATGAAAGTCAGAATTACGTAAATATTTGAACAGTACCAAACAAAATTTTGCCTACCTGCACCGTTCAACAGATAAAGAAAACGGTCGCCAGCCTAATTGGGCAAGAGAATGATTAACATTCTCGTTTAAGAAAGTAGGTATAAGTAACTATAACGGACAAACACTACCTAGACTTGGCCACACGCGAGTGCAATGAACTCTGACACACATATGTTTTAAGATTGAAGTTAACAACTGGAGCAGCACAAAAACTATTTGCAAAATTATAACACGTACAGAAAAAGACTATCACTTTCAGGGCTTACACAAACTGAGTGGTCTTTATACTGTTAGTATGCACACAAGAGAGACAAACACTTAGTAATCATGAACATATAAGTTCCTACTACGCAGTTTTCTACTTTTACTACCGTGAGACATAAAATTAACATTAATGTAAGATACTGACCCACTTTCTGAGATTAACAACAGGCAGTAATGTGATCATTTACTAAGCAAAACTCTATAAGCCTAAGTCTTGAGAGATTTTAATTTGAAGTTGGCAACAACACATTAATAAGCAGTTTTACTAGGAAAATTATTTCATCAAGCGTCATTAACTTTAACTCACTCTCTTGCCACATTAACTTTAACTTTCTCTTTACTATGTTCAAAGGGCATCAATTAGAAAACTGGGTTTTAATGTACTTTCAGTAAGGACACTCGGTAATCACTTTAGTTCAAACGGAGAGGACCCTGAGAGGTGTTATGATGAGGAGAAAAATCAAGGTAGGTACATAAATTCAGATAAAATTTACCTTATATTTGAGCACACTAACACATCCATTAAGCTGATCCTTCACTGTACATCATTATAGTGTTACGTTGCAATGATTGCGCAATGTGGTGGCAACTGCATGTTGGTAGGTGGAATTGCAGGCAGAATTGCTGGACTCTGTCATTTCTTGGTGGCGAAGATAGATACAAATTCCACAATAGTTCCGGCTATTTATCCATCCATCCGAGGCCTTAGAAAGTAGCAGGAAAAGCCTCTCTCGGAACCAGCACCATATGTGTCTTTTACATGGCAGTGCACGGACTCGTAGCTCATCTCCGACTGGTGGCTCGTCCCCGACTCGTAGCTCGCCTCCGACTGACTATCAGTTCCACCTTTTCCACCTAGGCCAACCACAATTTGCGCGCGCTACACAGTTCCGTTCCTGAGGGGAACCACACTACCTTTTATACACAAAATTACTAAGATTCCTAAGTGAGGATCAGCAATTTACATAACAGCAACCAAATGCATTAAATAAAAAAACATTTACATATATTGACATCTCTACCAAAAATTATTCACACAAAATTACAATCATATACAGTAAGTTTTGTTCCCTCCAAATGTGTCAAAGCATTTAAACGAGAAATATGCTACGCAGCATACAATCAAATCATGATATCAAAGTTTTAACAAAGAAAGGAGTATACAATTTTATGTTATCGATTCTAACAAACACATTTACAGAAGCTCAATGATGTAACATTAAATGAAACAAAGGCAAAATAAATCAGTACAGCATTAGAGCTATGGTGTTACAGACCTTCTTCCGTTTCTAAGTAATATCGCACCAGTCACAATGCAGCGTTTGAAACCGACACGTTAGGTAGCTACTTCTAAAGATTTGCGGAATTCTAAAGATTCTATAACGATATCTTCCAAACAGCTTTGATGTATTTTATAGCACTTAAATGTGTAGAACTAAAGACATTTACAAATGCTGCTCAAAACACAACCACAACAACAAAAAAGTAACTGACGGAAACTGTTTATGGCCGTCTCTAGTGCGAATTCCTTCATGTAGTTCTACAATCAGTTACTAGACTGAACGAAAAACACTGTATGTTGCTAAGTACTCTATTCTCTAGGTACCAGACTCGTCACTGCAATCGTTTGGTGTCAGTTTTGTCTCAGTAGTTAAGTACACTGAGGTGACGAGGGTCACATGGTACCTCCTAATACCGGATCGGACCTCCTTCTGCCCGGCGTAGTGCACCAGCTCGATGTGGCGTGGACTCAAGAGGTTGCAAGCTCCTGTAGGAATGTGGAGCCATGCTGCTTCTATAGCCGTCTGTAATAGCGACAGTGTCGACAGTGCAGGATTTTGTGCATCGGCTGCCTCCCACAAATGTTCGACAGGATTAATGCTGGGCGATCTAACGGCCAAATCATTCAGTCGAATTTTCCAGAGTGTTCTTCAAACCAATCAAAAATGGTTCAAATGGCTCTGAGCACTATGCGACTTTACTTCTGATGTCATCAGTCGCCTAGAACTTAGAACTAATTAAACCTAACTAACCTAAGGACATCACAGACGTCCATGCCCGAGGCAGGATTCGAACCTGCGACCGTAGTGGTCGCTCGGCTCCAGACTGTAACGCCTAGAACCGCATGGACACTCCGGCCGGCCAAACCAATCCGAAACAACTGTGGCACGGTGACAAGTCCGATTATCATCGATAAAAATTCCACTGTTGTTTAATAACAAGTAGCCGAACATAATCATTTCCAGTCAATGATCGGTTCAATAGGACCAGAGACTCCAGCCCCTTATGGAGCCATCCCCAACTTGTACAGTTCCTTCTTGACAACCAGGATCCATGGCCTTGTAGGGTCAGCGGCACGCTCGAAACCCACCACCTGCTCTTACCAACTGAAATCGGGACTCATCTGACCACGGTACGGATTTCCAGCGGCATTTGCTCACCAGCCCATAGACGCGCAGCGCGCGGTGCCGTGCTGTTAGCAAAGGCGCGTCGGTCGTCTGCTGGCATAGCCCATTAACATCAAATTTTCTCACGATGTCTAACGGATACGTTCGTCATACGCCCCACACTAATATCTGCGTCTGTTTCTCTCAGTGGTGCTTGTCTGTCAGCACTGACGACTACGCAGACGACGGTGCTCCGGGTCGCTAAGTGAAAGCCGTCGGCCACCGCATTGTCGGTGCTGAGACGTAATGTCTTATGCTTGAAATTGTCGGCACACACTTGACAATGTGGGTCACGGAATTTTGAATTCCATAACGATTTTCGAAATGAAACCCTTTGCGTTTTGAGTCCGTTAGTCCGCGACGTGCGGCCGCAATCACGTCGGAAACCTTTTCACATGAACCACCTGAGTACAAGTGGCAGCTTCGCCGATGGACAGCCCACTAATACCTCGTGTAAGCGACACTACCGCCGTATGTGCATGAGCATATTGCTATCCCACGACGTTTGTCACCTCAGTGTGTGACAATAGGACGTAACGGTCGTGAGCCTTAGTTACAGGGTTATTACAAATGATTGAAGCGATTTCACAGCTCTACAGTAACTTTATTATTTGAGATATTTTCACAATGCTTTGCGCACACATACAAAAACTCAAAAAGTTTTTTTAGGCATTCACAAATGTTCGATATGTGTCCCTTTAGTGATTCGGCAGACAGCAAGCCGATAATCAAGTTCCTTCCACACTCGGCGCAACATGTCCCCATCAATGAGTTCGAAAGCATGGTTGATGCGAGCTCGCAGTTCTGGCACGTTTCTTGGTAGAGGAGGTTTAAACACTGAATCTTTCACATAACCCCACAGAAAGAAATCGCATGGGGTTAAGTCGGGAGAGCGTGGAGGCCATGACATGAATTGCTGATCGTGATCTCCACCACGACCGATCCATCGGTTTTCCAATCTCCTGTTTAAGAAATGCCGAACATCATGATGGAAGTGCGGTGAAGCACCATCCTGTTGAAAGGTGAAGTCGGCGCTGTCGGTCTCCAGTTGTGGCATGAGCCAATTTTCCAGCATTTCCAGATACACGTGTCCTGTAACGCTTTTTTGGCAGAAGAAAAAGGGGCCGTAAACTTTAAACCGTGAGATTGCACAAAACACGTTAACTTTTGGTGAATTGCGAATTTGCTGCATGAATGCGTGAGGATTCTCTACCGCCCAGATTCGCACATTGTGTCTGTTCACTTCACCATTAAGAAAAATTGTTGCTTCATCACTGAAAACAAGATTCGCACTGAACGCATCCTCTTCCATGAGCTATTGCAACCGGGCCGAAAATTAAAAGCGTTTGACTTTGTCATCGGGTGTAAGGGCTTGTAGCAATTGTAAACGGGAAAAGGTTCTGCTTCAGCCTTTTCTGTAAGATTTTTCAAAGCGTCGGCTGTGGTACGTTTAGCTCCCTGCTTGCTATATTCGTCGACTTCCGCGGGCTACGCGTGAAACTTGCCCGCACGCGTTCAACCGTTTCTTCGCTCACTGCAGGCCGACCCGTTGATTTCCCCTTACAGAGGCATCCAGAAGCTTTAAACTGCGCATACCATCGCCGAATGGAGTTAGCAGTTGGTGGATCTTTGTTGAACTTCGTCCTGAAGTGTCGTTGCACTGTTATGACTGACTGATGTGAGTGCATTTCAAGCACGACACATGCTTTCTCGGCTCCTGTCGCCATTTTGTCTCACTGCGCTCTCGAGCGCTCTGGCAGCAGAAACCTGAAGTGCGGCTTCAGCCGAACAAAACTTTATGAGTTTTTCTACGTACCTGTAGTGTGTCGTGACCATATGTCAATGAATGGAGCTACAGTGAATTTATGAAATCGCTTCAATCATTTGTAATAGCCCTGTACATTTGAGACTGGATGTGGTGATCTGATGTTGGTCAAGAACGCCTTTAAGGCGACAAACATCCGATTGGCGACAACTCAGTGAGTTTGTACGAGGTCGTGCTACAGAGCTGGATGTTCCTTCTGCGATACTGCAGAAAGACTTGGAATGTTGCCACTGTACATGATTGCTGGCAGCGGCAGCCACAGGGAGACTGGACTTCAGATGGCCCCGTGCCACTACGATGTTCGACGTATAGCTCTGGCGCATCGTACTGCACGTGTAGCAACTATTTTTAGGCAACACTTGGCCCCACAGTGACACAACGAAATGTTACATAATGATTATTCCACGGTCAGCTCCGAGGCAGATACTCTGTAGCGCGCATTTCACTGACCCAAATTAACCGCCATTTGCAACTTCAGGGGTGTCAAGTGAGAGCTCATTGGACTGCACGGTGAATGTCTGTTGTGTTTTCTGATGTATGCGGGTTCTGCCTCGGTGCCAGTGATGGCCTTGTGTTGGCCTGCAACCTACCTGTCTTCGGGCTAGACACATTGGACCTACACCTAGAGCTATGGTCTGGGGTACGATTTCGTGTGACAGCAGGAGCTTTCTCGTTATCTCATGCACGCTGACTGCAAATTTATACGTCAGTCTGGTGATTCTACCTGTCGTGGTTCCATGCATCAACAGAATTCCAGGGGGTGTTTTCCAGCAGGGTAACGCCCGACCACATGTCGCTGTTGTAACACAGCATGCTGCACAGAATGTGGACATGGTGACTTGGCCTGCTCGATCATCAAATCTGTCTCGAATCGAGCACATATCGGATGACAACTCCATCGCCATCCGCAAACAGCGTTAACCGTCCCTGTATTGGCAGACGAAGGATGACAAGTATGGAACTTCATTTCATAAAGTGACATCCGGGTACTGTACAACACAATGCATGAAAGTTTGCATACTTGCCCTCAACATCCTGGCGCTCACACCGGTTATTAAGCATTTCACATTTGCACTGGCTTATCTCGCGCTTACATTAACCAGTGGTCTTGCAATGTTAATTATTAAATGTGTTACCTAGACAAGCGATTTCCCGAAGTTCATTACTCTTCATTAATTATTCTCCGGTGATGCGACTTTTTCCCCTGCCGTGTGAGTACTAACACACTGTGGCGAATCAGAGCGTCTACAAACTGTTCTATCGGCTGACTGGCGTGAAGGCGTGCATGTTAAAATTATTTCGTGGAGTCATCTGGAACTAGTAAACTCGATGTGTCGATAGCCTTCGTGGAGTGCACAAGGCAAGTCAAGCCCTCTGGGAAGACGGCGGGTTGTGTTTCCGAGATCAGTGGTCAGGGATCAATATAGTTTTTCTCTCTGTGCAAATAGTTTCGAAAGTGGGAAGAGAGTTGCTGTGCGCTGTCGTGTGAAACGGACGAGTAGTTTGCTCATCCTGAAGGCGCGTCTTGCTGTTTACCGAAGGTATCAGGAAAGGGAAAAACCGACCGGTTAAAATTGGTACCTGTATTTCAGGTCTGAATACCCGTATTTTTTTATATTTATTAGGTCTCGGTTAGGACATGTGTTTTCATTTTATACTAATAACCGGGACTAAAACCGAAATATCGATTAGTCATAGAAGCAATGTGAGACTCCCGCTGAACCCTCTGGGCAGAACAGGTAATAGGATTGTGGAAAGGGTCAAGGGTTGAGGTCAATTTGTGCTTATAATTGCCAATTATTGTAATTTAATAATCTTCACAACCAAAGCGGCAGATAGCCAAATCTTTACCGAATGCAACTCTCTCACGACTCAAGGCCTCCAACAAGAAATCTTAACAAGATAAAAATCAAATTACGAGGGCAGGTCAATAAGTAATGTAACACATTTTTTTTCTGAAACAGGGGTTGTTTTATTCAGTATTGAAATACACCAGGTTATTCCCCAATATTTTAGCTACACAACACTATTTTTCAACGTAATCTCCATTCAATGCTACGGCCTTACGCCACCTTGAAATGAGGGCCTGTATGCCTTCGCGGTACCATTCCACTGGTCGATGTCGGAGCCAACGTCGTACTGCATCAATAACTTCTTCATCATCCGCGTAGTGCGTCCCACGGATTGCGTCCTTCATTGGGCCAAACATATGGAAATCAGACGGTGCGAGATCGGGGCTGTAGGGTGCATGAGGAAGAACAGTCCACTGAAGTTTTGTGAGCTCCTCACGGGTGTGAAGACTTGTGTGAGGTCTTGCGTTGTCATGAAGAAGGAGAAGTTCGTGCAGATTTTTGTGCCTAGGAACACGCTGAAGTCGTTTCTTCAGTTTCTGAAGAGTAGCACAATACACTTCAGAGTTGATCGTTTGACCATGGGGAAGGACATCGAACAGAATAACCCCTTCAGCGTCCCAGAAGACTGTAACCATGACTTTACCAGCTGAGGGTATGGCTTTAAACTTTTTCTTGTTAGGGGAGTGGGTGTGGCGTCACTCCATTGATTGCCGTTTTGTTTCAGGTTCGAAGTGATGAACCCATGTTTCATCGCCTGTAACAATCTTTGACAAGAAATTGTCACCCTCAGCCACATGACGAGCAAGCAATTCCGCACAGAGGGTTCTCCTTTGCTCTTTATGGTGTTCGGTTAGACAACGAGGGACCCAGCGGGAACAAACCTTTGAATGTCCCAACTGGTGAACAATTGTGACAGCACTACCAACAGAGATGTCAAGTTGAGCACTGAGTTGTTTGATGGTGATCCGTCGATCATCTCGAACGAGTGTGTTCGCACGCTCCGCCATTGCAGGAGTCACAGCTGTGCACGGCCGGCCCGCACGCGGTAGATCAGACAGTCTTGCTTGACCTTGCGGCGATGATGACACACGCTTTGCCCAACGACTCACCGTGCTTTTGTCCACTGCCAGATCACCGTAGACATTCTGCAAGCGCCTATGAATATCTGAGATGCCCTGGTTTTCCGCCAAAAGAAACTCGATCACTGCCCGTTGTTTGCAACGCACATCCGTTACAGACGCCATTTTAACAGCTTCGTACCGCGCTGCCACCTGTCGGAAGTCAATGAAACTATACGAGACGAAGCGTGAATGTTTGAAAATATTCCACAAGAAATATCCGGTTTTTTCAACCAAAATTGGCCGAGAAAAAAAATGTGTTGCATTACTTATTGAACTGCCGTCGTAAGATGGCAATAAAATAATTCAAAAACAACATGCGCAAGGTGCAACACAAAAAGCTGAGGGCCACAATTAAATCTTAAAACTTCAGAATATATTACCATAGACCTTTAAATGCAGAAGGCCAGCATGTTTAATAACAAGAAATCTTTAAAAAAATCAACAAGATAAAATTCCATTTAAACTAATTTAAAGAAGCAACATGTGCAAGGTGCAATGCCAATGGCTGAGGGCCACAATTAAACTTCAAAATTTTTAAAATATATGAGCATAATCTTTAAAGGCAGAAGGCCGCATTGTTTAAGCTTGAAAGATAAATTTAAAAGTTAATTTTGCAAACTTTTAAGAAAACATACAGATAACCATAAGCCTAAAATTTAAAATAGATGACAACAGGTAATTAAACACTGAGAAGGCCTCCAGGGAGGTCGGTCTTCCCTCGTTCACTTAGGTGAGACAGGTGGTGTGCCCAGCTATACTTGATCCGTAGGAACCCAACCAAGGGGCAGCCACGGACCGACCGACAAACGACTTGCTTGCCACCAATCGGTACGTGAGAATTCAAACACAAAATCTCGCCAACAGTGAAATACCGATACGAACCACACAACATGAATGGACGTGGCTTTGGTACGTGAAACCACTACTCAACTCTGACGTTCTGGGTTGGTGAACCACAAAGCTCATAGCGATCGGACAGCCACACACACGCTCCGATACTGCGTAGGGACCGCCAGTGGATCTAGCCGACTGCACCGCGTGGAGATAACTTCCCTCGTCCACAACAAACGACCGACTCCCACTCTTCCCTCCGCGACTGCACTGCTGGTGCCTCTCCCACTCACTTCCAGACACACGACGGCGGAAATACTGGCTCCGACCCAGCCATGCAGAGGAAACACGTCCACTGGCAAAACGACATCCCTGCACCAGGAAAGGACCGACCCAAGTTCCACAAGATATTAATTGAAGGGGCCAAGAAGCGCTCGGTGGGAGAACCAGTTACACGTCGCCCGATGAGACGACCGACCTCTCAGAGTCAATACGCCGACGACATTTAAAATAACTTACCAACGAAAATCACGTAACTACACGCACAACCTGACAAACATTTGCACGAAGACCTGAACGATACCCGACAGCAACTAAACAGGCACTAAGACAGATCGGGAGTCGATGCACACACACACACACACACACACACAGCCGACTCATGAACAATCGGCGAACCAAAACGCGTCGTCCGGTAGAACGACTGACCGACGATGCACCAAGACCGTGGCCCGGCAGAAGTGGTGCGTTGCGGCAACGGTCGGGCGAGCCACGTCGACGCAGAGCTCACTGCTGCTCCAACCCGACTGCGCTAGTGCTGCATTGCAACTCCCCGACTGGCAGGTTCGGACTGCGCTCCTAACGCGTCCCAACAGACTGGCAGACCCGAACTCACGATCCCAACTGGCGATCCGAACTGGCTTACGACAGACAACGACCGGGAAGTCATAGTAGTCAAGCAAAGATACTACGAGAGGGGATATATTGATACGCGCTGCTAACGCCGCTCACGGTCAGGCAAAGCAGCAGCTCAGTAACAGTAGTAGCTTAAATTAACGTAGGGAGGTGGAAGTACGTTAAAAACAGGGTTTAAAACACATATTGGCGGGAACATGAGCCATGCATGGCTCACAATGTTAAAATTTTTCGCTTTTAAATAAATCTGTTTTAAAAAGAATAGTTTTTATTCGTAAAATTTCCATTATTTTGAAATATTACATTATTGCAGGTAACGTGAAAGGCTATCATTGTTATTTTAACAGCAATACTGTGGCATGGGCTGTTGGATGATTCACGCAATTTGTGAAACTTCCCCCATCTGGTTTAAGGGCAGTTTCTCTCTGTCGTTTTTCAGACATTAGCTGTAATACGGAATGATATCATCCCTAGTGTGGAACCATTTTAGAAAATGCTATATTAGTGAAGCACAATGCTCCATTTGCTTTAATGGATTGAGAAGAAGAAGAGTCACAAGAAGCTAGCGGCGTCATATAATGAGTAAACTTGAAAACTTAACCATTCATTCATAGTTTACAAAAAAAGAGAAAGCAGCTGATCTGTTGACTATGTCTACGTAACATAGCTTTATTCGCTTGTAGCCGTTGAAAACGGACAATTTAACGAGAAAAAATGTTCTCCAATCTCAATTGTAACCCTTTAGCACTGACCATTCTTAATGCCCAAATAGTGATACGATACTCGATTACAGCAAGATTTCTGAGTATAGTTTCAAAAAATTGGAATCAATAGGAGAACACAGTTGCTCTTTTTTTTCTATTTGAGCACTAATCACCTCTTAGGGAGAAGCAGCGAATGGTGGACGAAACAAATTTTCGTTTATTTGCCCATTAAAATTAATATTTTGAGTCTACGTATCTTGAAACTGAGGGAATCAAGTTTTTCAATCTTCGTTCGGATTCTGCGTATGTAGTATATAGTAAATAACAGGAATAATAAAACCTGGTGTTCTTTAATGAATGAAGCGGACATGGTGCAAGTTGTTAGGAGGTAGTCAGAGCTAAAGCGTGTTGATTACTTGCATAGAAGAGATGACTATATTAATTTTGTCTCGTGCGTCCAAGTAAGTTTGCTATCGTAGCCAAGCAAGATGTTAATCTGGGTGCGCCAGCAAACATTTCGGAGGAGGCCTGCGGGATGGTACGACGCCAAGAGTATATGGATTCTGATCATGAACGGGACTTCGTCAGACGCTACTGAAGTCCCGACACGACAGACGAGAAGGAACGTTTCAGCTTCAAAGTATTCGGTTATGAGAACGCATGAGCAAAACGATCTTACATTAATGCCAATACATATGGTGCTTCAGAGTCTCTACATCAATCGTTAGGGGTGACAGATCACGTCAATGGAAACAACTTCAGTTGGAGACAAAGTCTTCGCTGATGCTTATCAGCGACTCTCCACCCATCAACTGTCAACTGAGTCGTCAGTTGGCAGTCAATTCAGTTGGCAGTTGGTGGGTGGAGTGCTTACGCAGAATTTTTCAGATAGTCAGCATAACCAGTTATTTTGGCCACTCATGCGATATGTATAGGGATCATGTCAACTCCTTCAGCATCAACTGTTGCCTGATGGTGGCGAACTGAAGCGCCTAAACTGGTAGCTACAAAATAAATAAAATCATGAAGAAGGCTGTAGGCGCTTTGTTTCCTCGCAATAGTAAACAGCTGCTGTCCCCAAGAACTCCTAGGAAAAAGGATAGACATACAACAATATTTGAAACGGGTTTGTAGTGTCTAAAAGTGTGGAACATACCACAAATTTTCAAAAATGCCTTATCTCGAAAATAGCAATGGCAGAATTACCGCGCAATCACATTAAGAGCTCATGTAGCCAAGTTACCGACAAGAATAATTTCCGGAAGAATGTAAAAGGAAATTGAGGATCTATTTGGTAACGACTAGTTCATCTTTAGGAAAGGTACAGACTCCATAGCGGCAAATGTGACGATGACCTCGATAATGGAAGCAAGACTTACGAACCATCAAGACACGTTCGCAGGGTCTCTCGGTGTACAGAAAGCATTCGACAATGTAAAATGGTGTAAGATATCAGAAATTCCCAGGAAAATAAGCGTAAACAATAGAGAAATACATGTAAAGTAAAATATGTACAAGCACCAATAACGGAAAGTAACTGGGTAAATCCAAGAAGTGTTTGTATTAGATAGAGGTGTAAGACAAGGATGCAGTTTTCGCCCGCTATTGTTCTAGAATTTAATGACGGACTAAAAAGAAAAAAATCAGCTATTGGATTAAAATTCAGGATGAAAGAATGCCAATGGTAGGATCCGCTGATGACTGTGTTACCCTCATATCTATAAAACAAAAATTTGGGAGCATGAGTAAATGAAGTAGTAGTAGTAGTAGAAGGGTTGGTGGGCGCACGACAGCAAGGTCTTCAGCGCCCGAAATTTAAATAAAACATTACTGACAAAGGAAGTTGGACATACGTGAGCCAGCTAGCACACGTGAATGGAGCACTCTTGATCAACAAAAGTCTACTCGTATCAAAGGTCGGCTTTGATTTGAATAATGTATTTCTGAGAATGTTCGTCAGAAACGCGGCATTGTATAGAAGTGAATCATGCACTGTGGGTAAACTATAGAAGAAGAGAAACGAAGCAATTGGATTGAGTTACAATAGAAGGATGGTGGAAATCTGGTAGAGTTCTAAGAAATGAAGGGATCTCATGCGAGTGCTAGTCTCACTTGAAGAGCCTGGCACCGGAGTGGAATTCGGGGTGAACCGCAAACCAGTCAGAAGACGCATCACTTCCTCCTGTGAATCCAAGGCGACAGAGAGACCCTTAGAACCATTATATACGTATAAGACTAATACATACGTGTAAAATACCAGCTATCCGGCACACCTCCACATGGGTAGCGTTAAGTAGCTACTGCCAGACGACTTGATGGGCGTAGTTTATTTTGTTTGGTGCCAAGTATTGAAGTCAGGAAACGACATTAAGTGAACACAACCACTTTCATATAATTTAGACGATGTAATTAGCGAACGCCAGGAAAATTGTCTGAAGGCTAGAATGTTACGTGTTCCATATTGAATTGGCGTCTGGATGACGTGGCAATGATGGGAGTACATCGTTACGTAAGTAATGAATTTACAATTAATGTAAATATTGTGTATGTTTATATAGTAATATAAAGAATAAAGATTTATCTAACTCTTCTCCCCTTCCCCCCCCTCCACCCTCCCTCCCCCCCCCCTCCCCAGCCATCGCCCCTTCATGTTTTTCATACAACCAGGAAACATCCCTCTTCCCCCTTCACTACAACAAGCATAGACTACTTACCACCCCTTTCCCTTACATTCTTTCCCTGTTCTCGCTCCTACCTGTTTTCTCCTCCTCCCCCCTTCCCCCTTCAAATACACAACACATCCAGCCTTTTATGCTTGTTATCCATAGTGATTTGACGCGGTACATAGTTATTATATCTAGTAAACCGGATTTTAATTTGTTTTTGTAATTGTCTGTGTGAAAGACTGTAACAAACGAAAGCTTAATGGGAAGCATGGAGCTATGGAACAAAGTTATGTAGTGTCAGTCCTACATGAGAGCACAACGTGTTTTGACATTTTCTTTTGGAACATAGGAATTTTAAACTATGCATACCATGTGGAAGCTTCCTGCGCTTGCTACACCTACGGTGAGGTTATTATATGTGTTTATCTCATGGGAGTTTGCACAATGATAATGATTAAATATACATATATGTGTTTAATTTTCATTATGTCCCCCTTTTATCCACCTTTTTTACGTATAGTTTCCTCTTTTTATTGAACTGTAATGTCACTCGCCTGAAGAGCGGTGGATTATGTCGCTGCCAACCCTCCCCTGCCCGTGTGGGGCCGGGGAATGAAATCACAATAAAGAAAAAATAATAATTTTTAGACTTGTGAATTTATATCAGACCTATGATTGCTGTGTCACAGTAGGACACATTGCTAGAATCTTTGGCAATTTTTATCCTGGAGTAGTTTTTATCTATCCTACATTAGGACATGGAATGAACGGTTGGGCAAGCATGGGCATAACTGGTAGTGACTTTGATGTGCCACCATTGCCTCTGTTGCCTGGTCTCATTATTTCTCGTAATTGTTGTCAGATGTGTGGCCACAATTCCTATAATAAATCTCCTACTGATGTTTTATATTTGAAAATGACTACGTACTTCGCTGAAACCGATAATGTAACCCCTTATTTTACAGAAAATTTTATGTATTGTTTGACTATGGCTTCACTACTGTAGGGTGTCAAATAAACATTTAACTTACATTAGTGACACTCCTTTACGACAGTTATAATGGGATATAGAAAAGCCTTCCTAGTGGATCACTGTACATATTAGTGAAAACTGTATCAAAATCCCTACAGCTGTTCGTTAGATTAGCCTGCACATGCAGTAGGACGTTAGGAGTTATATTACAGACATTGCCAGTATTGGTAGCAGATACACAAAATATGTGGAAAGAATGCAGGGATGACAACGAAGCCAAATTCATGTCACTGAAAAAACATTCGTAACATCTGGAAGACAAACAGAGAACAATATGCATAATGTGCAAAAAATTTTAATTCATGTCGTGGATACAAAAGCAACAGGAGCGAGTGATTTTCAAAGATAGTAATAATAGTTGTTGGCTAACTCTGTCGTAATAGGAAAGTTACGCTTATTAACCGCTTACGCCACATACAAATCAGCCTAAAATACCATTAAAACGCATTACACAACGTCTTGTTCAAATTTGATTAAGTACATCACGCTCTACTTTATTCAGAGGGACATCAGTATTTACTCCAACAAAGACAATGCAAAATACCTTAAAAAATTGCCAGTAAAACGAGGTGTTAGTGTTTATAAATGCTATAATTGCACACCGACATATGTTAACACAATACTTTACGATAATCGGCGCGCGTTGCACCTGGGGACTTGTTTCTTAAGCGTGAAAATTAAATTGAATTACTGTAATTACAAAATGAAGCTAATTAAAGCAAGGTTATTCCAACCAATTTCTCTGTGGCATGCGGAAAACACGAACGTGCAAGGGTGCCTCATTATGCCAAGAAATACAGCCGTCCATTTTCGCGTACAATTTTCACACGGAAAAAGGAGGAACTGGATAACGTGTGACTTTAAGACGCTTAGTTTCTTTATTGAAGTTTTTCATTACTTCGAGCCCATAATATCGAACTATGATTCTTGCTTTTAATCCGCACACGAATTTCAAAATGACAGGTAGTTGGCGGAGATTATTTTCAATAATCGCCCATGATAGCGAAAACCATTGCAAATTCTGGAATACCTATACGGTTCTATGCAATTTATGCGAAGGAACTACTTGCGTTTCTTGCAGAAGTTAATCGAATGTTGTTGGAATAAAGAATGCCCCATTGCTATTGGAAAAAGTCACAGCTGATTTTCGTTTTGAAAACCCGTCGCGGAAATCATACTTTTTGCTATAGACTAAGTCGCTGACGTCAATCATCTGCATAATCAGGGGAGACGTTTTGTCTTTGCTTGTTTCGTGCTTCACAGACAGCGAAAAAAGTTTTACTTTGATTTTGCAAGAGATTGTTTTTTATGTGTCTGATCCACAATGCAGTAGAGATCATTGATGTCCTTCATTCACCTTCCTTGAGTTTCAGAACGCATTCTATGAAGTTTCCTACAGAACCAAATAAAGATAATCCAACGAAATATGTAGTTGGACCAATGAGTATCTAACGATACTTCTAAGCATGCTTTCCTAAGTTGGACGTCACTATAGAGATTAGTAGTTCTCGATACGCTTGAATGAAATAGTGTGTAAAGTCGTAAGCTCAGGGTTGTCGTTTGCAGATCTCGCTTTTTCTACACATCGAACTCACAATGAAAGGACGTTATAACAGGGTAACTTACAGGAAGAAGACAGTCGATAGGAACAGCTTGGCACTTGAGTTGTTGTTGTTGTGGTCTTCAGTCCTGAGACTGGTTTGATGCAGGAGGATAATGGAATGTAGTCGAATTAAGTCGGGTGATGCTGAGGGAATTAAATTAGGAAATGAGACATTTAAAGTACTAAAGGAATTTTGCTATTTGGGGAGCAAAATAACTGATGATGGTCGAAGTAGAGAGGATATGAAATGTAGACTGGCAATGGCAAGGAAAGCGTTTCTGAAGAAGAGAAATTTGTTAACATCGAGCATAAATTTAAATGTCAGGAAGTCGTTTCTGAAAGTATTTGTATGGAGTGTAGCCATGTATGGAAGTGAAACGTGGACAATAAATAGTTTAGACAAGAAGAGAATAGAAGCTTTCGAAATGTGGTGCTACAGAAAAATGCTGAAGATTTGATGGGTAGATCACATAACTAATGAGGAGGTATTGAATAGAAGTGGGGAGAAGAGGAGCTTGTGGCACAACTTAACTAGTAGAGAGGATCGGTTGGTAGGTCAAGTTCTGAGACATCGAGGGATCATCAATTTAGTATTGGAGGGCAGCGTGGAGGGCAAAAATCGTAGAGGGAGACCAAGAGATGAATACACTAAGCAGATTCAGAAGGATGTAGGCTGCAGTAGGTACTGGGAGATGAAGAAGCTTGCACAGGATAGAGTAGCATGGAGAGCTGCATCAAACCAGTCTCAGGACTGAAGACCACAACAACAACAACAACATGGATTTTAATACCTACTACGAATTTTTCTTTTGTTTCCTTCACTGCTTGCTCAATATACAGATTGAATAACATTGGGGAGAGACTACTACCCTGTCTCACTCCCTTTCCAACCACTGCTTCCCTTTCATGTCCCTCGACTCTTATAACTGCCATCTGGTTTCTGTACAAACTGTAAATAGCCTTTCGCTCCCTGTATTTTACCCCTGCCACCTTCAGAATTTGTAACAGGGTATTCCAGTCAACATTGTCAAAAGCTTTCTCTAAGTCTACAGATGCTAGAAACGTGGGTTTGCCTTTCCTTAATCTAGCTTCTAAGATAAGTCGTAGGGTCAGTATTGCCTCACGTGTCCGAACATTTCTACGGAATCCAAACTGATCTTCCCCGAGGTCGGCTTCTACTAGTTTTTCCATTCGTCTGTAAAGAATCCGCGTTAGTATTTTGCAGCCGTGACTTATTAAACTGATAGTTCGGTAATTTTCACATTTGTCACCGCCTGCTTTCTTTGGATTGGAATTGTTATATTCTTCTTGAAGTCTGAGGGTATTTCGCCTGTCTCATACATCTTGCTCACCAGATGGTAGAGTTACGTCAGGACTGGCTCACCCAGGGCTGTCAGTAGTTCTAATGGAATGTTGTCAACTCCGGGGTCCTTGTTTCGACTCAAGTCTTTCAGTGCTATGTCAAACTCTTCACGCAGTATTATATCTCCTATTTCATCTTCATCTACATCCATTTCCCTAATATTGTCCTCAAGTACATTGCCCTTGTATAGACTCTCTATATACTCCTTCCACCTTTCTGCTTTCCCTTCTTTCCATCTGAGCTCTTGATGTTTATACTAGTGGTTCGCTTATCTCCAAAGGTCTCTCTAATTTTCCTGTAGGCTGTATCCATCTTACCCCTAGTGAGATAAGCCTCTACATCCTTACATTAGTCATTTTGCACTTCCTGTCGATCTCATTTTTGAGACGTTTGTTCCTTTTTGCCTGCTTCATTTACTGCATTTTTATATTTTCTCCTTTCATCAATTAAATTCAGTATTTCCTCTGTCACCCAAGGATTTCTACTAGCCCTCGTCTTTTTACCTACTTGATCCTCTGCTGCCTTCACTACTTCATCCCTGAAAGCTACCCATTCTTCTTCAACTGTATTTCTTTCCCCCATTCCTGTCAATTGTTCCCTTATGCTCTCCCTGAAACTCTGTACAACGTCTTGTTCTTTCAGTTTATCCAGGTCCCATCTCCTTAAATTCCCACCTTTTTGCAGTTTCTTCAGTTTTAATCTACAGGTCATAACCAATAGATCAGAATCCACATCCGCCCCTGAAAATGTCTTACAATTGAAAACCTGGTTCCTAAATCTCTGTCTTACCATTACATAATCTACCTTAAACCTGATAGTATATCCAGGCTTCTTCCATGTATACAACCTTGTTTCATGATTCTTGAACCAAGTGTTAGCTATGATTAAGTTGTGCTCTGTGCGAAATTCTACCAGACGGCTTCCTCTTTCATTTCATACCCCCAATCCATATTCACCTACGTTTCCTTCTGTCCCTTTTCCTACTGCCGAATTCGAGTCACCCATGACTATTAAATTTTCGCCTCCCTTCACAATCTGAATAATTTCTTTTATTTCATCATACATTTCTTCAATTTCTTCGTCATCTGCAGAGCTAGCTGGATATAAACTTGTACTATTGTAGTAGGCGTGGGCTTCGTATCTATCTTGGCCACAATAATGCGTTCACTATGCTGTTTGTAGTAGCTTACCCGCATTCCTATTTTTCTATTCATTAATAAACCAACTGCTGCATTACCCCTATTTGATTTTGTGTTTATAACCCTGTAGTCACCTGACCAGAAGTCTTGTTCCTCCTTCCCACTATATCTAACTTTAACCTATCCATCTCCCTTTTTAAATTTTCTAACCTACCTGCCCGATTAAGGGATCTTACATTCCACGCTCCGATCCGTAGAACGCCTGTTTTCTTTCTCCTGATGACGACATCCTCTTGAGTAGTCCCCGCCCGGAGATCCGAATGGAGCACTATTTTACCTCCGGAATATTTTACCCAACAGGACGCCATCATAATTTAACCATACAGTAAAGCTGCATGCCCTCGGGAAAAATTACGGCCGTAGTTTCCCCTTGCTTTCTGCCGTTCGCAGTACCAGCACAGCAAGGCCGTTTTGGTTAGTGTTACAAGGCCAGATCAGTCAATCATCCAGACTTTTGCCCCTGCAACTACTGAAAAGGGTGCTGCCCCTCTTGAGTTATAAATTATTAAAAGAGGGAACTAAGCTGTAAATCCATAGTCCTTGTCACACTGTAATTTATTTGACCAGTTAACTGGTCTGTGTTACGGTTCAAATGATTCAAATGGATCTAAGCACTATGGGACTTAACATCTGAGGTCATCAGTCCTCTAGACTTAGAACTACTTAAACCCGACTAACCTAAGGGCATCACACACATCCATGTCCGAAGCAGGATTCGAATCTACGACCGTAGCAGCAGCGCGGTTCCAGACTGAAGCACCTAGACCCGCTCGGCCACAGCGGCCGGCTGGTCTGTGTGACTCCCGACACCAAATCTTAATCCATCAGTTCATGACTACTCATTCTCTAAGTAGCTGTTGTTTAGTACCTAACATGTAACTGTCCAGCCAATGGCCTTGTCGTAGTGGTCAGATCACCGAAGTTAAGCGCTGTCGGGCTTCCATAGCATTTGAATGGATCGCCGTCAGGGTCTGCCAAGTGCTGTTCGCAAGCCGGGTGCACTCAGGCCTTGTGAGGCCAGTTGAGGAACTACTTGACTGAGGAGCAGCGAATGCAATCATGAAAACAGACAACGACCGGGAGAGCGATGTGCTGACCAGATCTCCGTCTGTATCCACGTCCAGTGGCGCGTAAGGACTGACGATGCCACGGAACTATCCGGTGCCCTCTGGCATTCAAGGCCTGTTCGGACGGCGTTTTCATTTGACTAGCTAATAGAGTCACGAAAATCTTACCAAGGGTATGATTTTTACAGTTGACTTAACTATCAAGTTCGCCAGTGCCCTCCTAAAATGAAACTCATTTTATTTCGTGATAAATGGAATAAATGCGCATAGATAGTAGAAAAGACATATTATTATGTGACTTTGACCATTCACCTGAATATGTCGCAACTTAGCTTCTCGATGTGGCGCCAGCACATGAAAGAAGTTATAACGGAGATTCCATACCTACACTAATATATTTAGAACAACTTAGAGTTACGCTGTGTGTGTGCAGGCGGGTAAAGTACTCGTGGGACTGTTGCGTTGTACTACGGCATAGTCACATGACACCATGCCCGATCAGCTGGGAAAAAACCCTGTGGGCAGAGGCTGTGGAAATATCTGAGTGCCCGCGTCCGGCATTGATCAGGGGCTGGATGCTGCTGAGGAAGTACTGCTGCATAGTTGAACGATACTAGCTCAGGAAGACATCCTGTGATCTGCAGCTGCTGTGGCGCTGCAGGGAATGGCTCATACAGGATTGCATCATAGCCTGTAACAATAATAGCAGAACAAAATAATCAATATAATGAAGCATACACTTAATAATGACAATAATAATAATTACTATTATTGATGAATGTGACAAGTACGTACCAACAGCCTTCTGCCTGCCTGTTTGCTGCTGCTGATGGGGCTTCATGCCGAACACCAAATGACAGTCCACATGCAATCAACTCTTTGTAGAGGTGGGAGACCACCTCGACTCCACTGAGTATGCATTAGAATGGTGGGCAAGAGGACAAGGGTGATCGTGGCCGGTTGCTGTTGTCATCATGATCCCTGTAACTCCTCGGCATGCATGCGAACTACAATTGACTGTCGCTTCCATGAAAGTGAGAACACAGCAGTTACGCTGGCTTTGCGTTAGAGTGGGGGGCCTTTAAAACACAACAGATGCAAATTGCAAACAATTGGCTGCCAACTGGACGTGCTCATGGTGTGGGTGTTCCGTGCAAATAACGCGCACTCTATCGACGGTCGAGTGCTGGCGCGCTGTTATGCTGCCCTTCCACTCCCATTTCCCCCCCCCCCCCCCCCCCTCTCCGACGTGGGTTTGATACGTGGGCGGATTCGGTTCTTGCAATGATAAGGGAGTGCTGATGATGATGACTTCCGAATATAACACGGGCACTTGTGTCAGTTCTGACACCACAGATAAAAGGAAGTGCTGATGATACTGATTCAGTACATCCCGCTCACATGGCCAGTGACCCACTACTAGCAAACACCCTAAGGAGATGTGAATTACCCACGAGATAGAAAGTTTACATATTCCTTCTATTAATTTTTCAGTGCTGCGTGTTTGCCTGGGTCTTCGTCTTCTTTTCCTTTAGGTCATCAGTCGTCTTTGATGTGGTCAACCATGATTTCTTCTCCTGTGTGAACATATTTGTCTCAGAGTTGCCCCAAAGTCTACTATTATTGGTTCCATATAGCTACCTACGTAGTTCATTTTGGATTCCGTAGAAATGTTGGATCACGTGAGGCAATTCTGACCCTATTTTCTAATAGATTAAGGAAAGGCAAACCTACGTTTCTAGCATTTGTAGACTTAGAGAAAGCTTATGACAATGGGGACTGGAATACTCTCTCTCAAATTCTGAAGGTGGTAGGACTAAAATACAGGGAGCGAAAGGCTATTTACAATTTGTCCAGAATCCAGATGGCAGTTATAAGAGGGGCATGAAAGGGAAGCAGTGGTTGGGAAGGGAATGAGACGGGGTTGTAGCCTATCCTCGATATTATACAATCTGTATATTGAGCAAGCAGTAAAGGAAACAAAAGAAAAATTCGTTGTAGGAATTAAAATCTATGGAGAAGATATAAAAACTTTGAGGTTCGCCGATGACATTGTAATTCTGTCAGCAAAGGACAGTGTCTTGAAAGGAGGATATACGATTAATATCAACAAAAGCAAATCGAGGACAATGGAGTGTAGTCGAATTAAATCTGGTAATGCTGCCGGTATTAGACTAGGAAATGAGACGCTTAAAATTGTAAATGAGTTATGCTATTTGGGGAGTAAAATAACTGATAATGGTCAAAGTAGAGAGGATATAAAATGTAGACAGGCAATGGCAAAGAATGCATTTCTGAAGAAGAGAAGTTTGTTAACATAGGGTATAAATTTATGTGTCAGGAAGTCTTTTTTTAAAGTATTTGTATGGAGTGTAGTCATGAATGGAAGTGAAACGCGGACGATAAATAGTTTAGACGAAAAGAAAGCCGCGCGGGATTAGCCGAGCGGTCTCAGGCACTGCAGTCATGGATTGTGTGGCTGATCCCGGCGCAGGTTCGAGTCCTCCCTCGGGCATGGGAGTGTGTGTGTTTGTCCATAGGATAATTTAGGTTAAGTAGTGTGTAATCTTAGGGACTGATGACTTAGCAGTTAAGTCCCATAAGATTTCACACACATTTGAACTTTTTTTTTTGACAAAAAGAGTATAGAAGCTTTCCAAATATGGTGCTACAGAAGAATGCTGCAGATTACATGGGTAGATGATGTACGTATTGAGGAGGTATTGAACAGAATGGGGGGAAGAGAAATTAGTGACGCAACTTGACAAGAAGAAAGGATCAGTTGGTAGGACATATACTGAGGCATCAAGGGCTCACCAATTTAGTATTGGAGGGCAGCGCGGAGGGTAAAAATCGTAGAGGGAGACTAAGAGATAAGTACACTAAGCAGATTCACCTAATTTCCCTAATTGAGGGGAGGGGGCCATTGAGCTCTGACGCCACATTTAATCGCATCCCAGATGTGTTTGATAGGGTTCATATGTGACGAGCTGTGGGGCTGGCACATCGACTCGAACTCGCCACAGTGTTCCCTGAACAATCACATTCCTGGCCTTGTGGCACGGCGCAGTGTCTTCCTGAAAATGCACTGCCGTCGGGAAACATGATAGTCATGAAGGGGTGTACGTGGTCCGCAACCAGTGTACGATAATTCTTGGGCGGCAACGGTGGCTGAGCGGTTCTAGTCGCTTCAGTCCGGAACCGCACGACTGCTACGGTCGCAGGTTCGAATCCTGCGTCGGGTATGGATGTGTGTGATGCCCTTAGGTTAGTTAGGTTTAAGTAGTTCCAAGTTCTGGGGGACTGATGACCTCAGATGTTAAGTCCCACAGAGCTCGGAGCCATTTGAACCATTTGATAATTCTTGGCCGTCATGGTGCCTTGCGCAAACTGCACTGGACCCATGGATGTCAGCGTGAGTGATCTACAGTGCATAATGGAGCCGCCGTCAGCTTGTCTGCAACCCACGGTGCAAGTATCACGGAGTTGTTTCCCTGGAAGATGACACATTCGCGCCTTCCCATCAGCGTGATGATGAAGGTATCGAGATTCATCAGACCATGCAACGCCCTGGCATTGCGCCAACGTCCAGCGCCGATGGTATGTGCTCACTTCAGTCGTAGGTGCTGATGTCATGGTGTTAACAGTGGCACAAGCGTGGGTCCTCGTTTCCAGAGGCCTATAAATAGAAGCGTTCGGTGCACTGCGTGTTCAGACCTACTTGCATTAAAAGACTGATGTTAGATCCGCCACAGTTCGCCTCCTGTCCTGTTTTATTCTTCGGACCAGCCTAAGACGTCCAACTTCGGTAAAGAGGAGGGGCCAGCCAACAGCACGACGCCTGCTCGTGGTTCCACCTTTGTTTCGCCACGTGTTGAAGGCATCCACCGCTGCACTCCTCGAACCCCCAAGAAATCGGGCAATTTCCGAAATGCTGGTGTCGAGACACTGAGCCATCACAATCTGCCCTCGGTCAATCTCACGCATATTACGCACCTTTCTCGAAATTCCACTCATAATGGGGTGAAATAGCGGACGAAAGGCTTTTTAAAAATATGTCGCTATTAACGCAATTGTGAAGCTAAAACTGCTAAAATTAGCATTTTTGAAAATTCAGCCACAAACGGGGTAAAAATGTAGGTCAAAATTTTTTGAAAACAAATCATTATTGAAGAACTACTAAAGCATTTTTAAAGTGATATCTCTGAAAATTAGTAGTTGGCTTGTGTATTAGAAATTTACGGAAATACGTGTTTCGCAGTTTTAGAAATTCAACCCTTTTAGGGGCGGAATAGGGAAGAAAACTTTTAAGAAAATATGTTGTTATGTTAAAAAAATTTAAAGTTAAGTGTATGAGAACTTGTTTTTCAATTCTCTGTTAGAAATAAAAAAGTGTGTGCTGACACATGAGAGTTTCTATAGAAATACCACTCCAAGAATGTAAAGAACGACAAACAAAAAATTTGGACTCCAGCTACCAGAATCACTTTTTGGTCACAAGTACATTCAAAGAAGACCAGCTTTCTAATGCCTTTATTAGCGTGAAAAGTTTAGAAGCTGTTGCAGTCGTGACCAACATGAAAATTCGATTAAAGGAAAATGAAGAAACCTGTGCAGTTCACGCAAGCGAAGCAGTGGGCGTTAAGCTAGTAGAATTATAAAGTTGAAAGTCTTCTGCTTACGTTTCAAATCTAGGCTTTAATAATAAAGTGGGAATGTATTGTTAATCAGAACTCAGGGATAAGTTGTAATCTAAAGGACAATAGATTTACTCAATCTTAACATAGCAAGACAAAGAATGACTAAAGAAACGTCACACAAACATCTCTATTTCACAAACACTTTCGCTAACATTGGCTCTATGTCGAATCCGGGATATGGCCCAAAAACTACGCCACCATCAAGCATCTATATTCGACCATTCCAAAAAGAAAAAGTATGGTTCGAAAGACCTGGATGCTCAGAAACATATATTGGACCCCTACGCCATAGCATAGCTGGTCAGGGTGGCACATCACGATGCGTTTGGCGACTGAAGTAATGGACGGCCGCAATCTGTTGTTAACGGCACGCTCCCAGAAAATGCATGTATGCAGTCTTGCGTTCGGTTAATTCGGAACGCAGGTACTTTCCTACGAGGCTCTGAAACGCCGGGGGATTCCAGCATGCAGGTGGACCCATTTGCTGGTCTGCCAAACCAGTTTGACTCCGTGCCAAGACTGTGCGTGACGGAATGTGTGAAATGTGTAGACAGCTGACTCAAGACAAGTAAGTACACCCACGCATCACTCATTGCGTGTGTGTGTGATGCTAGAAGCAGTGTCCCTGACGGTTCAGAAACTGACTGGCACAGACTCTAAGGGCACACTAGCAAAGGACACAAGTCTCACTGTTTAGGTAAAGACCTGCAGTTCTTTACCACCGAAGCGCTAGTACAAGAATGAGTTCTCTTTTCTTCCGGTCTGCTTCCTCCTCAGCTCGGTAGCAAAGCACATTTACCTCTTAGACTTCCCCCACCTTAGAACAAGCCAATCGAGCTGTAGCCTGGCATTCTAAGCTGGGAGAGTTGTCTTTGTTCTGCATACACTGATTTGACAAATCTTATGCAAACCGTATTCTTTGCAACGAGAGTGCAAGGGAACAGTAGAACAACCATAGACAATATTTTTTGTACATTCCTCATTACTAGAAGGGCATTCTGTTAGCAAAAAGGTGAATGGCCTTTCAAATCATGATGCACAAATTTTAACTCTAAAAGATTTTTGTGCTGCAACACATGTTACATACAGTTATCAACTTTTTAGGAGAGCTGATCCAGTTACTGTAGAGACCTTTGTAAACCTTATCCAGGAACAAGGGTGGCAAGATGTTTACAGTGCTGATACAGTAGACGATAAGTATAATGCTTTCCTCAAGACTTTTCTCGTGCTCTTTGAAAGTTGCTTTCCCTTAGAACGTTCAAAACAGGGTACTAGCACAAACAGGCAGCCTGGGTGGCTGACTAGAGGGATAAGAGTATCTTGTAGAACAAAGTGGCAATTATATCAAAAAGTTAGAAACAGTCACAATCTAAATGCAGCAGCCCATTACAAACAGTATTGTAAGGTGCTTAAAAAAGTTATTAGGAAGGCAAATAGTATGTGGTATGCAGATAGAGTAGCTAAGTCTCAGGATAAAATTAAAACCATATGGTCAGTCGTAAAGGAAGTGGCTGGTCTGCAGAGACAGGTCGAGGATATAGAATCAGTGCGTAGTGGGAATGTCCGTGTTACTGATAAGTCGCATGTATGTACAGTATTTAATAATCACTTTCTGAATATAGCAGGTGAACTAAATAGAAACCTAGTCCCAACAAGCAATCATATAGCGCTCGTAGAAAAAAGTTTTTCGAGACTGTTACCTGAAATGCTCCTCCATGATACTGACAAGAGGGAGATTGAGTTAATAATTAAATCACTAAAGAACAAGAACTCTCATGGATATGACGGGGTATGTAGCAGAATACTGAAGTATTGTTCTATGTATGTTAGCCCAGTACATAGCCATGTCTGTAACTTTTCCTTTAGGAGTGGTCGGTTTCCTGACAGATTAAACTACTCGGTAGTGAAGCCACTTTATAAAAAGAGAGACAGGGATATTGTTGACAATTTTAGACCTATTTCTATGCCATCGGAGTTTGCTAAAGTTATCGAGTGGGTTGTATATACAAGGTTCCTGGAGCATTTAAATTCATATAATTTGCTGTCAAATGTACAGTTTGGTTTTAGAAATGGCTTAACAACTGAAAATGCTATATTCTCTTTTCTCTGTGAGGCTTTGGACGGATTAAATAAAAGGTTGCGAGCGTTAGGTGTTTCCTGTGATTTAACGAATGCTTTTGACTGTGTTGATCACAAAATATTATTGCAGAAGTTGGACAACTATGGAGTAAGGGGAGTAGCTTACAATTGGTTCGCCTCTTACTTTAAGAACAGAAAGCAGAAGGTAATTCTCCGCAATATTGAGAGTGGTAGTGATGTTCAGTCCCAATGGGCCACTGTTAAGTGGAGCGTTCCCCAAGTGTCGGTGCTGGGGCCACTGCTGTTTCTTATTTATATAAATGATATGCCTTCTAGTATTACAGGTGATTCAAAAATATTTCTGTTTGCTGATGACACCAGCTTGGTAGTGAAGGATGTTGTGTGTAATATTGAAACATTATCAAATAATGTAGTTCATGAAATAAGTTCGTGGCTTGTGGAAAATAATTTGATGCTAAATCACAGTAAGACTCAGTTTTTACCGTTTCTAACTCACAATTCAACAAGAACTGATATTTTGATCAGACAGAGTGGGCATATTATAAGCGAGACGGAACAGTTCAAGTTCCTAGGCGTTCGGATAGATAGTAAGCTGTTGTGGAAAGCCCATGTTCAGGATCATGTTCCGAAACTAAATGCTGCTTTATTTACCATTAGAACAGTATCTGAAATAAGTGACATTTCAACACGAAAAGTAGTCTACTTCGCATATTTTCATACGCATATGTTGAAAGCTCTCTCTTGGATTCCTTTCATGTTAATTTCTTAAATATGTTGTCATTTACGGCATAAATTCCAGTTCTAAATTTACTGTGTTGTTTGTGACTATCCGGCAGGAGACTGAGCAGTGGAACGTGTTACTTTTACGCATAAACATGAACGATCTGTCACACTACTACACTTTAAAGCACAGTTTATATGTAATTCATATATGTAATTCAGGTCACACAGTCTAATACGGAACCTACATCCGCTTTCTTTTATATACTGTATATGATAAGATACTGTCATCCCCCTTCCCTTCTGTGTGAGAGGATGAATGAGCAAATGCATTTGTAGTTGCATGCTGGATGGTAGGAGACAAGCCTGTCTGCTAGAGAACAGTAGGACCAACGTCGGAACAGGTAGCTACGCTTTCTAAAAGCAGAGAGGTTTCTATTCTGAGTATGGTCCTGTCTGTCCCTTGTCATGTTGGTATAGGGAGCTGCCTCTCTGACCACCTCCGTTTGTATTCGAGAAGCACGCTCCGTAGGAGCCCAGGTCAGTCTGTCCGTGGCGAGCGTCTGAAGTGGTAAGATCTCCGGCTAAGCGCGTGTCTGCTAAGTCCGTAGGACAATGGATTTCTTAAGTTCAGCCTAACTGAAAATTTAATCACCTTTATTTCAGGTTTAGCTCTAAAATATCTAATGTTATCTTAAATTGCAACGCAGTGTGATTCGAGTGCACAGTTCAGAATATCTTCATGTAGTTGCTTTGTCACTACTTTGTGAGTAAAGGGGAACCACGTGTTGATCTGTAACTCTAAGATCATCAATCGTAAATGCGAATGTGCGTGAGATTATAACGTCTCGTCTTGACAATATTTTTCAATATAGCAACTTTTCTTTACGTTCAACCTACGTGGGGTGTACTTTGTGAGACCAGTACCACGTGCTTATACAATTGTTTGACCCATCAGGTTAATAGTAAGACGTTAGTAACCAGTTCGAGGTTTTTCTTTCGTAAATTGCTTTTCTATCTAATTTATTTTAATTATCAAAATTATTGTTGAGTTACACTCTTTGTGTAAACCAAGTTGACCACGTGAAGCATGTGGTGTAATCATCAAAGTAGCCCTCAGTTATTCTTTTCGGGAAGATTTCACAGAGAATTAGTATGAATTTAGTATACCAGTGCGTGGTAATTACATGACGGACAGGATTACGCTACGAACGTAACTTCTTTGGCTGAAAATTGAATCGGTTGGTAGTGGTTAATTTCCTCTTGCATATGTTTCAACGTTCTTCGTGTGTTATTTTATGATTGCAGTGTTGTATGCAGTCTCCCAAACTTGGCTCCATATTTGATGTGTTCTATAAGATTGCAAACTCACATTTTCACAATCCTAAATAAGGCACCAGTTTAGTTATGAATCAAGTTTAATATGCTGAAATTTCAATGATCCATGTTAAAATAAATTTCCAAATATAAACTGATTTATTTCTTTTTATTTTATATATATATATATATATATATATATATATATATATATATATATATATATATATATATATAGATTACATCAGAGAAAGTCGGGGCTCTCTGGCAAACTTCCACTTAAAACACCTACATACACTGGAACCTTTAACATAAATACATTAATCCAACCAGGAAAACTTCTAAACCTTACAACAGAACTTGAAAAGCAAAAGATAGTAATACTAGCTTTACAGGAGACACGTTTTACAGATGAAGAAACATCAGATTATGGCAACTATCGCATCTTTAAGAGCAAGACGGATAAACGAATCGGAAGAGGAGCCCCCCATCTCGGGATGGCGTTTATCATACACAAGAGCGTGCTCAGCTCCATCAAGGAAGTTACTCCCGTAAATAATAGGATAATGACGATGCGCTTACAATGTGCCAACAAAACATACACAATGGTTAATATTCATGCTCCCACAAACGGAGACAACAAGAAAAACCCCATAGAAACAGAAAAGTTCTGGGAAAATTTGGAGAATATAATGGCCAAGATTCCAAAAGATGATACAAAAGTTCTACTCGGCGATTTTAATGCCCAAATTGGTAGAGAGAAAATCCACCAAAAAACCGTAGGCAAATATTCTGCACATAAATTTACCAATAAAAATGGTACAAGGCTCGTCGAACTATGTAAGCAGAATAACCTGAAGATAATGTCAACATCTCTAAGAAAATGTCCAAGAAAACAAAAGACATGGAGATCTCCTATACAACAAATTGGCGAGCTTCAAATAGATCATGTGGCGATTTCATACCCAGTACAAAAAGAAATTTACGACGTCCAAGTACGCAGAGGAGCAAACATTGATTCAGACCATTACCTAACTAGAATTAAAATCAAGTTTACAGCACGAAGAAGTCATCAGAAGAAAACAGAAATACAGAAATATGACACCAAGAAGATTAAAGAATCTAAAGTAAAAGAAGAATGGGAGAAGGAAAAGCCAAACACATGGGAAGAATTTCATTTTAAAATCACGCGAATAGCTAAGGAAACTATTCCCTTGAAAAAGATATTCAAACACCCTTGGTGGGATTCAGACTGTGAAAATGCATTGGAAAGGAGAAAAAAGGCATTTCAAGAATATAACAGTAAAAAATCACAAGAAAGTCTACATTTATTTAACGAGGTTGGAAAACAGGTTTCAAAATCTATTAGGTAAGCAAAAAGGAAGTACACAAAGGCACAACTGGATGCCATAGAAGAAAATTTCCAAAACTATAATACAAGAGACTTCTACAGAACTTTCGCAGATAAAATACGAGGATATATCCCTCAAAATTTATGTTTCAGAAAACCAGATGGTAAATTAGCCCTAACAAACCAGGAAAACTGTCAAGTATTGGCTCAATATTTTTCTAACCTACTAAATTGCCCAGAACCTAGTTTAAGGTTTCCCAAAGGAATCTGTGCCAACGCTCAACCGGATTCATTACCACCAACACAGGAAGAAATCAAATGTCACATTAAAAACTTAAAAAATAATAGAACATCTGGCGAAGATGGCATTGTTGCGGAGCTATTAAAAAACCTAGGACCAAAGACGTTGCAAGAGCTCACAAAAATAATAACAAAAATATGGGAAACAGAAAAATTACCAGAGGAGTGGAAATGTGCCCTTATTCACCCGTTACATAAAAAAGGAGACAGAAGAAATGTCAATAACTACAGGGGAATCTCACTTTTACAAGTCACCTACAAAATTCTCTCAACATGCCTGCTGAAAAGAACACAAGAGCAGCTGGAATGCCAAATTGGTGATTATCAAGCAGGCTTCCGCCCCGGTCGCTCATGCATAGAACAAATATTTAATTTAAAGACAATATTAAAACACAAAGCAATTAGAAATGCCCCCATAATTTGTACATTTGTAGATTTTAAGAAAGCCTATGACTCAATTGACCGGCAATCTTTGTTTAACATTTTAGAGGAACTTGGACTTGCCTCCAAAACATTAAGGCTTATCAAAGAATCACTGACAGACACTGTATCTAAAGTTAAATTCAGGGGAGAAATCTCTGAAACTTTTCTCATAAACACTGTAGTACGTCAAGGTGACGGGCTATCTCCACTTTTGTTTAATATAGTCCTGGATAAAGTCATTAAGGAATGGGAAAAAGAATTAAAAAATCAATCCTACTGGAAACCAATCCATCTTGGTAGAACCAAAGACAACGTGGAGATATCTTGTTTAGCATTCGCGGACGACTTGGCCATACTTGCAGATGATGAAGAAATCGCCACCAAACAAATAGAGATCCTTAAGGAATGCGCGGATAAAGTAGGTTTACAAATTTCGTTTCAAAAGACAGAATTTTTCTGTACGAAATTCCATATACACAGTTTGAACACAAAATATGGAAAAATAAATAGAGTAAAACATTTTAAATACCTAGGTGAAATTTTGGAGCCAACCGGAGGAGAGAAAGTTGCACAGAAGATCAGACAACAGAAAATGAAGAGAGCATATGGTATGACACATGAAATATACAATAAAAAATGCATCTCCTCGAACACAAAAATCAGACACTACTGCGCAGTAATTAAGCCAGCAGCACTATATGCTAGTGAAACGCTCACACTCCACACAAAATGTGATTTAGAAAAAATACTAAAAGAAGAACGAAAAATTATGAGAAAGATTTTAGGTCCAAAATTAACAGAAGAAGGATACCGGATACAATCAAGAAGAACCACAGAAACTATATCAAACCTGGCAGCAGACATAAGAAGGCGAAGATTAAAATTTTATGGACATGTCACTAGACTTCCCCCCCACACGACTCACCAACAGAATTCTCACTTACATAGAAAAAGTCAAATCAACAACACCATGGATTAGCCAAGTAAAATTAGATTTACAAAAAGCAAATATTGAAATTAAAGATGTCAAAGATAGAAAAACTTTTAGAAATAAGGTGGAAAAGTGGAATGTATTGTCGGAGAAGGAAGCACTAAAGAGACCAGGAACAAAATGGACAGAAGAAAGAAAAAGAAAACATGGAGAACGAATGAAAGAAGTATGGAAGAAACGACGTCAGAAAGCTTTGCGTGGTCCTTCTGGGTCCATTCGCGATAAGTAAGTAAGTAAGTATATATATATCACCGGTTGTATGACTATTAAAAGATTATAATTAATGTTAGTCTGGTTGGGAATTTGGTAAGCTAGACTGGATACCTGGTGAAACAGTTGCTCAGTAATGCAAGCTTAACTTCCCGAGACAGCTCACAGCTTTTAACCCGCTTTCATTGTCTATCAGCACCGCTTTCAGAAGAAATTAAAGCAACAACATTACAATGTCATGTGGTATTATTTTTTGGGGTAATTCTTCTGATTCAAAAAGGGTATTTTTGGCTCAAAAACGGGCTGTTAGAGCTATGTGTGGTGTAAGTCCGAAAACCTCTTGTCGACCCCTATTCAATAGTCGGGGAATTTTGACATTGCAATCGCAGTATATATTTTCTTTAGTGTCGTTTGTTGTTAGCAATATTAGCTTATTACCAAGAGTTAGCAGCTTTCAATTAGTTAATACCAGGCAGAAATCAAATCTGCATGTGGAATGCACTTCCTTGACTCTTGTGCAGAAAGGAGTGCAGTATTCTGCTGCATCCATTTTCAATAAGCTACCACAAGAACTCAAAAATCTTGGCAGTAGCCGAAACACTTTTAATTCTAAACTGAAATGTTTCCTCATGGCTCACTCCTTATATTCCGTCGAGGAGCTCCTGGAAGAGCTAAAATATTAAGCAAATTCCAGTGTTACATTGCTGATTTTCTTTATTTAAACTTACGACTTGTCGCCTGAATATGTTTCTTATATTTCATTTTATCTGTTTCTACAATCGTGTTATAATTTCTTGCATTGATTCGTTCCATGACCGTGGAGACTTCTCCTTAATGTGGTCCCACGGAACAATAAATAAATAAATAAATAAAGTTAATTGGGAGAAAAGGAAAAAAGATTCGACTTCGTGGCCTCTCTCCCTTGCATTTTCCATGTCTTTTGCTAACAACATGACCAGGATGGAACTACATCCCTCCGTAAAGGCTCGTTATCTCCCGTGTTGAGTCTATTTCAAAGTATGGCCATAAACTCCCTAAAAGCCTCGTGCTTTCACAAATATGTTTTGTAACAGAGTCTGGACGTCTGGGTGCCAGTGGCCCTGTCCCACGGAAATTCGCAGAATGCTCACAGTTGTCCTGCCTAACAAGACCCCATATTCCGCTTTATTCCCATTCTACAATGCGCTGGCCACTAAAGCGGCGACTTCTCGGCGCTACTCAGTCTACCTGGACACGGCTGCCTCCCGATCGGCGCCCAACAATCTGCCTGCACAATGAGACCGAGGAACTCAGCTGTCCAGAAATGTCTCTCCCAGGTTCCGTAGAATAAACGCTCTTCCCTTTAACCAAAGTCAACGTGTGCTTTTACTGCAGTCGTTTAAATTGGCACACTGTTCCTCTGAACGTGGTGAAGCTTACCATTATTCCTTCGCTAGAACACACAAGCAAGAGCATTAACTACTAACCACCATCATCATGATGTATGAAGTGAAAATTGCAATAAAGATCATATTCCTTAATAAAATGAAGTGACAGCACCGAATGAGAAGTGAGAGTGCCCTGAAATCTCACAAACTAATTTCCATCACATCGAGAATGCTACCTACAACTCCTTCATAGAAAAGAAAGCTGATCAAGAAACTATATATTAACCCTTTAAGCGATAATTACCTCCAGGTTGCCGACTGGTGTGGCCGAGTGGTTCTAGGGACTTCAGTCTGCAACCGCGCGACTGCTATGGTCACAGGCACGAATCCTGCCTAGGGCATGGATGTGTGTGATGTCCTTAGATTAGCTTGGTTTGAGTAGTTCTAAGTTCTAGGCGACTGATGACCTCAGATGTTAAGTCCCATAGTGATCAGAGCCGTTTAAACCATATTGAACATCCAGGTTGGGAACCACTGATGTACTAGATGCAGATGTAGAAGTAGATGTATGATGTCTGAGAAACGGCGTAAGCGGAGTTGCTAGGGTAACTTCGGAGCAGCTAATCATATCTCAGGTTTCAGTAACGGCTGCGATTGTCCTAGCTCCATACAAAAACCAGCTAGATATCCCCACCTGGCGAGGGTAGCAATGTACATGGTTGGTGCAGCTCATAGTCTAATATCCCAACTTAAACCGCCATCCTCCCATCGAGTTTCCTATTAAAATGTGTGTCTTGTACAATATAATGTTTAAAGTAATTAAACGTACGACCCCATACCCGGCATACCTACTTTATATTAAAAATTGGTTTATTCACTTTTTTATCATCTGTACCCTTCCGGAGATTAAAAACCATCAGCGAAAAGATGTAAACAAAACGCCTACTCTTTTCCAGACAATAATGAAAGGATGCCAGGTGCGAACAGGTAAGCCTGTAGGAGTAAATTACCCTCATCGACTACCTTTATCCAACCACATAAAAGTGTAGATAATACTACCACAAAGCCGGTGGTATCAGGTTTCTGTAGCAAAAGTGCTCCTATTTTGGGGTGGACGCGAGTTTAAGTTTCGCATGCTCATTTCCTCCTGTAACTTCCGCCTGCTTAGCTGAGTGGTAACGTGTTTCCCTACTAAGCAGCGGATCTGGGTCCGATTCCCAGTCGGGTTGGATAATTTCTCCGCTCGTGGACCGGGCATAGTCTTCATCATTCTTTCATCATCATCTAATGTGGCGTCTAATGAAATAAGACTCGCAACCCGGCGGCCGAACTTTTCCGGTTTAAGGCCTTCTGGCCAACAATGCCACACGATCATTTCATTCTTCTCCGTCTAACAATAGCCCAAGATGATAACTCGTCAAACTCCCACGGTTTTCCCGCAACGACAACTGCAGCAGTGCCAAACCACTGGCATCTATAAACACACTGCAAAATAATTGTGTGTTACATACATATGGAATGCAGAAGCTCGTTTGAAACGCAAATGTACATTAAACGTGTCGCGTTCTCAAGAATGTAATAATTTCCAGTATATAAAGATATAATACAGTAATAATAAGCAGTATTTACTTACCCTTCAGATTTTACATATTTATAAAACAGGTTTAATAAATGAAGAAAATAAATCAATATTTTAAAACCAATTAACACATATTTTGTAATGTAAACAATTTAATTTACTGAGTTAAAATACAAATATTTCAAATTGTACAAGCTATTCAGAATATGATGAATCATAGGAAATTAAATTCTGAGGGAATGTCCCTGTCTGTAAGTTGTAAAATTTCGTTAACCTGTAACGATGTTGGTCCCTGAGTAACCCTATTGGCTTTGAATATCCATTCAGCAGTACACACAAGGTTCAGGCTGTAGTTGCACATAATAAAGGTCGGTAACACTAAGCCACACACACAATGTACATATCGTGTGCGTAAAATGTCAGTTTTTACGGCATCCAGCTTGGTGGAATGATTTTTGAATTGGAGCATTTTATTTATTTCATAAACTGTCCATTATCTTTTTGGCTGGATAATTCGTTTGAAAAATACGAAATATTACGCCATTAACACTTTAGCACTCCTTTATGCAATACATAAGAGCAATAAACTCATGAACCACCTCGTACCGGCATCGGCTAATAAAGACGCAAAAGTTTTAATTGTAGGTTTTGTTTTTTTAAAAAAATGATTCAGCATGACTTTTTCCCTTGCTGTAGAAAGCAGTGCTGCAATCACAGCCTGTAGAATAGGTGGCTTGCTGTTACACATATGTAGGATCACAACTTCGACGCTAATTCCGTGCAGTTGATGTACTCGTAGTTAAGGAATTTATTGTTTTTTTTTCTTAGTTTCTGAACCTGCCATGCAAATTTCAGATTCAGAAACTTTGTTATTGGACAGCGAAATTATTAAAACATCAGTACTGGAGGCTTTTTTACTAAACATTCTGCAGTTAGTGGCATTTTGCGAACATGAAACATAATGCGTGTATCCGCTTTTTCATGTTGACATTGATAATAAATTTCTTCATTTACTACAGCATGATTATGGTTTATTTGTTAAGAGTAGCACTGACTTATAATGGTTATAAAGGGTTTCTTACTTTCCAACATTGATGCAAAATGGTCATTATAGCAATAAACGGTTACGAATTGCATGAAAGTCTCCAAAAAATGATAATTCTTAAGACTTCCCTGAAAATCAATAGGTTTGGGTTATAGAGATCCTGTTATCCTATTAGGAATATAAAACCTTTATTTACTGACTGAATGCATTAAATAGCGATTAAAGATAACATGTTATCCGCAACATAATTGGAAAAATGTTTTATGAGAAGAGATTCAGCTACTTCGTCAAAGGTTTGTGTTGACGAGGATCCGATCTGGTATCAGAAGTAAAATCCATTTACTGATTCATCATTGATTTGGGTCGGCTGAACTATGTAAACCTGAGATTTCAATATTTTGGTTATGAGTACTTGTCTGTCCTTAACATTTCACCGGTACACGCGAAAAGCTCAGCCGACATTGGTGTTAGTAGAAATCTCAAACAATGTTAAACACTTATTTTTGGTCAAAGCTAACTGCGAGTACCCCGAAAAAAGATGTCTGGTGCCATATTCTGTACTTTCTGTCTACATTTACTCATCTGAGCTCTGGAGGAGCATTGCGATGCGAAATTAAGAATTATGTTTTGTGATATCGGTGCCTAAAATCTTCCGATAACAGAATTTCATTTAGAAATAAAATTTAACTTTTGTTGATTTCCAACTGACTTAACAATATGGAGGATATCAGCAACATAGGATGATGTTGCTTTACCTGCAGAAATGTTAAATAAATCATTTATCAATACCATTTTTAAATGGATTAATAGAATTGTTAATCGTTTTAATAATATTGAGAAGTCTTGCTTTACCTTTTTTTATTCGACTTTTTGGCAGAGAATATGATGTTTCACCTTGTTGTGGGAAACCAAGATTCATCTAGATAGCAGTCATTATTTTTGTTCCCATACTATGGCTGAGATCTCACCTTCGGCACGCAGATACGGAGTCGATAGTAAGATTATTAGCCTATTTAACACTGGCCTGGTCGATAATGGTCTGCTATAGCGTCATGTCAAGATGATCTAGCAAAATTAGCTTTTTTACATCTAATTCCAAACGCGCCGAATCCAAATTCGGTAACCTGGGTTGATTTTTCTTCATGGAACCTGATTAAGTTACTGAGATACAGTAAGGATCATTTGTCATAATTAGGCTGGTCTAACGCCAGAAAATTAATCAGTCGTGCTGAAACTTCAGTCGAACATATTGGCACGGGTGGTTTCCGAAACTGAAGAAAGAAGTTAACAAACTCACAGTACTGGTAGTCAAATATAGCCCTTTTTTCATGTTAAGCCATCAAAGTACTTCGCAGAACTCTGTAACCGTTAATAACGAGGCTTAAGATATCAGGTAATTCATATCTCACGTTGAGGTGAGAAAGACTTTGATTATATGTGGCGTCAGTAACTACTGTCAAGATTTTATCCACCATCTCTAGCGAAAATTGTTGTAAGTACGTTTGGAACACAATGACTCTCAGCGGATGTAGTTGCTTGAATCGATTAAGGTTCTTGCTATCTAAAATGCTGCTCATCGGACCGGCTTGCTAATACTTCTGCCTGAACCAGTACTTCATCTGATCCATTTAAATCTACTTATTTCTCGATCGCAAGTAAAACGCGAGCAAATTTACGAAAATTTGTGTAACCGTGGGCTTTCCATCCGCTTGAATATTTGCATAGGTATTTTGGCTCTGCTCAAATCATACGTCACGACGACCGCTTCGTCTCACACTTTTCACCTATTTCTTCGAGCATGCCAAGTGTTTCATTTGCAACAGCGTTAAGACGTTGGAGAAGAATTGATGGGGAGAAGTAGACAACCTTTCCACTACGATCTGTCATAAGCACGCAATTGAAGCCTAACAACAATAGAAAAGAAAGGATTCTCGACACAGACATCCATAAAAAATCTTTATAAATGGTTATTTCGGTGACTCATTTGCATAGGCCAATTACCCTATTAAAAGAATCAGCAGCAAGCATTTGCATACTTGCTGTCGATGTGGAGAAATATTGTCGGACTCGTAAAAAGTCCTGAAAGTGTCGTGGAGAAAGTCCATACCTTTCTCTGTTGATATAAATTGGAAGAGATGAAGAAATCGTAGCTTCATTTTCATCAGCATCTTCGTATTCTGCGTTGGGGAAACTGACAGATTATTCCAACAGTGTCGTACATTGTCTTATTTCCTCATGTCATATCAGAGAAGTGATCGAAATTATCAAACGTTACGCGTATGCTGCGTCCAATTACAACGCTGATTCCCACTGGTACTATCTCACTATCTGTGGCTGCTAATACGTTATTTTCGTCTCAAACTCTTTAGTTAAATGTAATATATCCTACTGTATGCTGGTATCTGTTGATCATTTTGATGGCGAGACTTAAATTTTTATTAAAAATTGGTTTATTCACTTTTTTATCATCTGTACCCTTACGGAGTTTAAATACCATCAGCGAAAAGATGTAAACAAAACGCCTACTCTTTTCCAGACAATAATGAAAGGATGCCATGTCCGAGTAGGTAAGCCTGTAGGAGAAAATTACCCTGATCGACTACCTTTATCCAGCCACATAAAAGTGTAGATAATATTTTCACAAAGCCGGTGGTATCAGGTTTCTGTAGCAAAAGTGCTCCTATTTTGGGGTGGTCGTGAGTTTAAGTTTCGCATGCTCATTTCCTCCTGTAACTTCCGCCTGCTTAGCTGAGTGGTAACGTGTTTCCCTACTAAGCAGCGGATCTGGGTCCGATTCCCAGTCGGGTTGGATAATTTCTCCGCTCGTGGACCGGGCATAGTCTTCATCATTCTTTCATCATCATCTAATGTGGCGTCTAATGAAATAAGACTTGCAACCCGGCGGCCGAACTTTTCCGGTTTAAGGCCTACTGGCCAACAATGCCACACGATCATTTGATTTTTCTCCGTTTAACAATAGCCCAAGATGATAAGTCGTCAAACTCCCACGGTTTTCCCGCAACGACATTTGCAGCAGTGCCAAACCACTGGCATCTATAAACACACTGCAAAATAATTGTGTGTTACATACATATGGAATGCAGAAGCTCGTTTGAAACGCAAATGTACATTAAACGTGTCGCGTTCTCAAGAATGTAATAATTTCCAGTATATAAAGATATAATACAATAATAATAAGCAGTATTTACTTACGCTACAGATTTAACATATTTATAAAACAGGTTTAATAAATGAAGAAAATAAATCAATATTTTAAAACCAATTAACACATATTTTGTAATGTAAACAATTTAATTTACTGAGAAATTTAAAATACAAAGATTTCAAATTGTACAAGCTATTCAGAATATGATGAATCATAGGAAATTAAATTCTGAGGGAATGTCCCTGTCTGTAAGTTGTAAAATTTCGTTAACCTGTAACGATGTTGGTCCCTGAGTAACCCTATTGGCTTTGAATATCCATTCAGCAGTACACACAAGTTTCAGGCTGTAGTTGCACATAATAAGGATCGGTAACACTAAGCCACACACACAATGTACATATCGTGTGCGTATAATGTTAGTTTTTACGGCTTCCAGCTTGGTGGAATCATATTTGAATAGGAGCATTTTATTTATTTCATAAACTGTTCATTATCTTTTTGGCTGAATAATTCGTTTGAAAGATACGAAATCTCACGCCATTAACACTTTTGCGCTCCTTTATGCAATACATAAGAGCAATAAACTCATGAACCACCTCGTACCGGCATCGGCTATTAAACAAGCAAAAGTTTTAATTGTAGGTTCTGTTTTTTTTAAAAAAATGATTTAGCATGAATTTTTCCCTTACTGTAGAAAGCAGTGGTGCAATCACAGCCTGTAGAATACGTTTAATGCTGTTAGACATATGTAGGATCCCAACTTCGACGCTAATTCTGTGCAGTTGATGTAGTTAAGGTATTTATTGTTATTTGTCTTAGTTTCTGAACCTGCCACGCAAATTTCAGATTCAGAAACTTTGTTATTGGACAGCGAAATTATTAAAACATCAGTACCGGAGGCTTTTTTACTGAACATTCTGCAGTTAGTGGCATTTTGCGAACATGAAACATAATGCGTGTATCTGCTTTTTCATGTTCACATTGATAGTAAATTTCTTCGTTTATTGCAACATGATTTTTGTTTATTTGTTAAGAGCAGCACTGACTTATAATGGTTATAAAGGGTTTCTTGCTTTCCATCATTGATGCAAAATGGTCATTATAGCAATAAGCGGTTACGAATTGCATGAATGTCTCCTAAAAATGATAATTCTTAAGACTTCCCTAAAAATCAATATGTTTGGGTTATAGAGATCCTGTTATCCTATTAGGAATATAAAACCTTTATTTACTAACTGAATGTATTAAATAGCGTTTAAATATAATATGCATCACCGCAACATAATTGGAAAAAGTTTTATGAGAGCAGATTCAGCTACTTCATCAAACAGAGGGTTAAATTTTTCGCAGGCTTACGCCTATTTGGATTCCATAGAAATGTTGTGACACGTGAGGCAATACTGACGCTACGGCTCATCACAGAAGCTAGATTAAGAAAAAGCAGATCTACGTTTGTAGCATTTGTAGACTTAGGGAAAGCTTTTGACAATGTAGACTGGAATACTCTCTTTCTAATTCTGAAAGTAGTAGGTTTAAAATATAGGGAGCAAAAGCCTATTTACAATTTGCACAGAAACCAGGTGGCAATTATAAGAGTCGAGGGATATGAAAGGGACGTAGTGGTTGGGAAGGGAGTGAGACAGGGTTGTAGCCTCTCCCCGAAGTTACTCTGTCTGTATATTGAGCAAGCAGTAAAGGAAACAAAAGAAAAATTGAGTAGGTATTAAAATTCATGGAGAAGAAATAAAAACTTTAAGGTTTGCGGATGACATTGCAATGGTGTCAGAGACAGCAAAGGACTTGGAAGAGCAGTTGAACGAAATGGACAGTGTCTTGAAAGGTGGATGTAAGATGAACATCAACAAAAGCAAAACGAGGATAATGGAATGTAGTCGAGTTAACTCGGCTGATGCTGAGGGAATTAGATTAGGAAGTGAGACACTTAAAGTAGTAAAGGAGTTCTGCTATTTGGGGAGCAAAATAACTAATGATGCTTCAAGTAGAGACGATATAAAATGTAGACCGGCAATGGCATGGAATGCTTTTCTGAAGAAGAGAAATTTGTTAACATCGAGTATAGATTTAAGTGTCTGGAAGTCGTTTCTGAAAGTATTTGTATGGAGTGGAGCCATGTATGGAAGTGAAACATGGACGATAAATAGTTTGGACAAGAAGAGAATAGACGCTTTCGAAATGTGCTGCTATAGAAGAATGTTGATGATTAGATGGGTTGATCACATAACTAATGAGGAGGTATTGAATAGAATTGGGGAGAAGAGGAGTTTGTGGCATAATTTGATTAGAAGAAAGGATCGGGTGGTAGGACATGTTCTGAGGCATCAAGGGATCACCAATTTAGTATTGGAGGTCAGCGCGGGGGGGGGGGGGGGGGGTAAAAACCGCAGAGGGAGACCAAGAGATGAATACACTAAGCAGATACAGAAGGATGTAAGCTGCAGTACGTACTGGGAGATGAAACAGCTTGCAGAGGATAGAGTAGCATGGAGACCTGCATCAAACCAGTCTTAGGACTGAAGACCACAACAACAAAAACAACGTCTACCTTTGTAACATCATAAACAATATCGCTAAACAGTTATTTCACTTTGCGATCTCATAAGATCTGCTGTCGGAAATGCTAGGTCCATCTGTGACAATGTGTACAAATTCTAACAGTTTCCAGGGGACTTCGCATTCTCCATGAATAATATCATCGACTTTTAAATTAATCGGCAGAGGGGTTTGCCATTCATAGTTTGTATGCAATTCCTTAAATAAAAAACTACATCCTTCTGTTGATTATGTGCTTTCGTTTCCAAATCTTTAGGGTCACTTGCTATAAAAGATACATCGATGTCTGTCCTGTAAACATTTTTTTAAGGCATGGTCCAGCAGATGCTTCTTTTGTCAGACGGTCACCAAAACTTTTTCCCTTTTTTTTTGCCAACTGTTCATGTCTGTACTTTTTTACACCTCCAGAAAGTATCTACAAATATTTTTGTTTGTACCAATTTATCTGACTGAGGAAATAAAATACCTGTGTCTTCCACTAGTCTTTTGCTTAGGGCCGCAAAACAGGGATACCGTATTTTCATCGGAAGCTGAGGACCTCGGTGGAAGAGCTACAGTGGCTGAATCCTGAATATACGTCGATTCCGAGCTATCGTCCGTTGATGATACGCTAGCTACTGCTCAGTTAAGAGTCTCCGATATGGCAACCGGCCTCTCGTCAATCGAATTAGGCCTAGTTGATGTTAATGGTTGTTCCTGGAATAAAAAGTGTGTTGAACAAATTTAAATACCAATTTTGATTCCAACCGTAGTTCATTTAACAAACTGTAAACATAGACAGATACACAATTAAAAGAAAATTTAAAACAATATTCGTACTGACACAGTATCAATGATAGCTTAACAATAATCGGATATAGGAAATTTGAGGAAATATAATAAAAACTTGTTCATTGAACAGGAGTCAAGAGAAACACTATAAAATATACAGGAATTATACTGAGTGCAAATATTTTAAAACTTTGTACAAATCAGTGGAAAACTAATTTTTTTTATCAGCATTTCGCCCACCTCTACCATTATTTATTGCACCAGAATGTGCTCTAAACGCCAGTTTAGATGTACTTGGATTCACCTAATAGTTTAATTCTGTAGAGTAAGTATTATGTAAATATAATATTATTGTAAATTAATACAGTGTATAGACAAAATCGCCGGGTGAAGGATTTGGTATTTTTTCATGGTTAGTACCACAAATTTCCTTTACCTATAAACAGAAACAACAATAAGCTTTGGATATTTAACTCTTCTAGGATAATAAATTCTTCAAGAATTAGTTATTTATAATTGCGGACAGACTTATGCTAATTTCATAAGATATAAAAAACATTAAGTATTTTTATTGTAATTTTACCTTAAGGGCGCTACATTTTTTGTAACACATGGCACGATAACCTAAAGACTATATTGATCCTTTGGTTTACTAAAAATTGTGACATTTACTAAAGGATTTTGCGTTTTGGATCAACAACTTTAAATGTTTTTTTTAAATGTTTCATTGTCGAAATGAGGCAGTCCTTCATTACTCACATCACATAAGAGACACACCTTCATCTATCATTACAGATATTCAGAAAAATACACAAGAAAATTTAATAACAGCGTGGTATGCTTACCAACACTAAATAGTACGCGAAGGTCATGAGAACAATGAAGTTTCATTCGCACTGCGCTTGTGGGAGAGATGCAGTTTCGGAACCGTTAATATGTCTTTCCCTGTTATATACAACAAACAGTCACTAACTTTATTGGACAAAATAATGGATCATTTTGTATCAAGTTACTATACACCAGCTGCTTGGAGCGCTAGAATCGCAGCAGCTGTCTAAAGTTTTGATGATGCTGGCGCACCAAGCAACTGGTGCATTGTATCATAAGAATGGAATGATATAAACGAAGCAATTACTAATTTTAATTGCTTCAGATGTTGCCTGTCGCACATCTACAGGGCAGCAAGTTACGTACTTAGCTTCCTCTGTGTTTTCTTGGTAGTACATATTGCTAAATTTCGTGGGTGTTTTTTATTTAAGAGGTTTAATCTCGCATTTTGTAAGTGCAAATTCATGCAGGCTGTAGTGCAGTTGTCACTTCTGAACAACTATCTACACAGTTCATTAAGGTATCAGCGTCCGTTCCCGACACGTCAGGAATGTAACAAGTTGTATTATGAAACCTCCCCTTAGAAAATTTGTGAATGATTGTGCTGATAAACCCCTTACGTTATTTGATTTTCAAACAGCTGAGCAAAACTGATCGTGTACAGACATTTCTCTCTTTCTTTATCCAGATCATCAATAAACTGACACACAATATTTTTAGCACAACGCAATCTGACTTTCAATAATCCCTACAAAAGAATGGCCCTGGCTAACAATAACCTATACTTTCCATGAATCACTAACCTCACAAAAATCTTCGTTACTCGAACTACTGCAATACAGCGAGCGCCGATACTACCAGCTAAATAAAAGATTCTAACTACTGAAGTCACTAACTACTGATAGGCACAGTTAGCAAATGAAAGATTTTGATAGAGAGCAAACAATGTATTTACCTTAATAGTGTTCAAAGTTCATGACATCCAGTCTTACAAATTTTATCTCGGTGATGGACGCACGTCCAGATCATCCGCTCTAAAAACTCCAACATCTCTCTCCCCACATCCACCACTGCTGGCGGCTCACCTCCAACTGCGCAAAGCTACGCGCTGTTCACATCCAACTGCCCAACACTACAATAGCGAATATTACAACAATGCCAACCAGCCACAGACTGCACACAGCACAGCCAGTGACTTTCATACAGAGCGCTACGTGGCGTTACCAATATAAAAACCTAAACAGCCTACTTACAGTATATCTAGGTCTCTGTCAACTCTCATAGTTTACTTTTCAGTTAATCTTTCTAGGACAGGTAGGATGCGTGCGCGCCGTTCGCGGACGCAGAAGCAGCCGAACGGTCAGCCGCCTTCAGGTTGCTGCCTCGGTGTGTAGCGGTGGCGCAGAATCTGGCGCGTCGCATGCGATCCGTTAGGTATCGTTTGTTACGCCCACGGGCTCTACTGCTGAGGCACTTCGTATTTTACCCGACGCGGTGGATGCGCCCTCACATTAAGGTGAGTGGCGGGGTGTATCGCGTTGGCGTCGCTCTAGGCAGAGAGCCAATGTAGAGGCTGGGCGTCTGGACGCGCATATTCGCCCTGTGAGTGAGAGGGTAGCCTCCTCTCCAGCAGGGTCCAAGCAGGCAAACGTAGGCAGGGGCGCGCGTTATTGGTAGGTCCAGTGTTACGTGCGTTATGGAGCCGCTTGGGAAGATAGCGTTCAGGTCTGGAAAGAATGCCTGTCGTGGTGGCCTCATCAAGGAGGTGACCTTGGCTGCGCCTACCGAATGTGCAGTATATAATCGTCGGCAAGTTGTGGCTCACGTCGGCAGCAACGACGACTGTCGCATGGGTTCTGAGACCATCCTCAGCTCACACAGGCGACTGATAGTGGTGAAGGCTGTTGTCCTCACCCTCGAAGTGCCAGCAGAACTTGCAATTTGCAGCATTGTTCCCAGAGTTAATCAGGGTGTTTTGGTTTTGAGCCGAGTGGAGGGCCTTAACCAAAGACTTCGTTGACTCTGTGACGCTCTTGGTTCCATATTTCTAGACATACGTTCCACGTATTTTGTTAATTGAAACGAATAAGGAAGTCATTACTAAGATATAAAATCAAAAAAATAACAAAAATCTGTAAAGAAATGCTTAAAACACAACGTTTTATTACACAATGCACATATTATAAACGCAATTTCTTCACATAATTTATATGTCAGAGAACAAAGTTCACAGAATTGCAGATTGTCACAGTTATTACGTCAAATATCCTGATATGTATAAGGCATATTTCAGTACATTGTTAAGTCTTAGAGAAAATGACTGATATATAGCAGTGACTGCAGCTTGATTATATTGTTCTCAAGCGGATATTGACGTCATAATCATTCAACAGAACTCAATCTGAATGTGTTCCCCCTAAGTTCTTCCAACATCGAAATTCGACTAACAAAATACGTGTATGTGAAACTGCAAATTAAAAAACAAAGCAAAGTGATTTTTAAATATAAAATAACAATTTGAAACATGAAACAAATATAAGTAAAATAAATAAGTAGATTGATAATGAATGTTTAGGTATTTTAATTAGGTTTGTGGACAATGCTCCAGCAGCACATTTTGTACAGGTTATTTTCAAAAAATGGTATTTCATAAACTAGCTTTTTTTACAGAAGGATGTATGTGGCTTGAAAGCTTCCTTAATTTATGGTGTAATAGGCTAAGTAACAAGATTAGTAATAAATAATCAGATATTGCAATTAGGTATGTTGAAAATACTTTGACAGTGCGTCCTGTTTAGCTTATTTTACAAAAATAGTATCGAAACCAGCTTTATTACACATAGATATATGTGTAATCTTTCTTAAAGCTTTCTTAATTTGTGTTTTCTTTTTTATAATTAATTAACGGCTTTTGACATGTCCTGCAAAATTTGATATTGTCACAAAATTCGATTACACAATTTTCAAGAAGTTAATTAAATATCAACTTTTATAAATGAAGTTTTTTTACAAGTCATCGTTTCGAAAATAATCCCTCCAAATCTATTGTGCCGAATTACTTTTCGTTCTTTTATCCATTATAAGTGAAAATGGGCTGTAAAGGATGAGCCAGACAATAGGGGATTTTACTTTATTATATGAGCACCCAAACGGTTACTTCATTTTTCCATTACGGCCAAGCCACGGCCGGCAGTGTTAGCTGCCTGTAAATTCTTTCGTCCCACGGTCTAGTAACAGGAAGTCAGCACCGAGAAAGGGCACCTTGTTCACGCGCCTCTCTCGTGTGCTTACGAGGTAACGCCGCCCCAGGCGTCGCTTAGCAGGCAACGCTCTGGAAAGTTCCATGCCGCCCGCACGGTTTGCTCGGTCCTGACCAATCAGGGCGGAGGAAGCCGCGTGGTGCGTCGAACATACCCGGCCGCCCGTCGCCGGGCCCGCTCTCTTGTATTCTTGCTCACCCGCGAGTCGGATGCGCGTCCTGTAGCATTGAACATGTCCCGCTTCTCCCGGTGCTGCGGCACTGTGGACTTAGTTCTGGCAGACAACCAATTTCGGTAGCTTCGCGAACAATGTTCGCCAAATTAGAAGCTCTGGCTCACCCTCACCTCCCTAGGCCTATGTAGACCCTTTTCATCATGCTTTAGCCAATAAATGGCCTTTCTCTAAAAATTACCCTATTTTTCCACAACGCCCACCGCCTGCCCATACCCGCCATCCTGTACAGGGCACCAACAATAAAGTTCTTGTTGGATAATTTTCTCCGTCTACATATCCGCCAAGTTTAATCGAGATCGTTTATTGTCGCTTGGGAATGTTCCTTGTCAGCTATCGCTGTGCTTGTACTACACGTCACTATCTCCGCCCTCGCTACTCATATCCGACTGTACAGTGCTAGGAACTCAGGGAATTCAGTAGCTTAGCCTTCTCTGGTTCGTATCGCGCTTTTGATGTCAGGAGCCATGCATGCCACCAGCTGAGCGACTGATTCATGCCACGTTCCAAGTTTGCCCCTCACTGCAGCTAAGTGACAGCAGTTCCGTAATGTGTTCTCGAGAACCGTAATACTGGAAGTCCACGAAATCTGTGCTCCAAGACATTTAATTCAGCTCTTCCCATTAGTATCTCACATATTCATACTAGAAAGTGTGTTACTATCGTCGTATTAATAATTTTTATTGTTCTTCCAATTGCTAAAGCAATCATTTGTTTGGTTTCCGTACAACGTTTGGAGGCACAATTATTTTGTAATTTATCGTTAAAGCATTATGTTGCCAGGCAAGCTACTTATTACATTCTGTGTTTGTATTTCTCACATTTACTCTAGTATGGTGCGTTAAGGAAAACCGAAGAAAAGGGTTCTGCGAAGAATAGTTATAATTAACATATAAGTACAGCCTACCCCCATGAACCATGGACCTTGCCGTTGGTGGGGAGGCTTGCGTGCCTCAGCGATACAAATGGCCGTACCGTAGGTGCAACCACAACTAAGGGGTATCTCGAATTAAGTCGGGTGATGCTGAGGGAATTAGATTAGGAAATGAGACACCTAAAGTAGTAAAGGAGTTTTGCTATTTGGGGAGCAAAATAACTGATGATGGTCGAAGTAGAGAGGATATAAACTGAAGACTGGCAATGGCAAGGAAAGCGTTTCTGAAGAAGAGAAATTTGTTAACATCGAGTATAGATTTAAGTGTCAGGAAGTCGTTTCTGAAAGTATTTGTATGGAGTGTAGCCATGTATGGAAGTGAAACAGGGGCGATAAATAGTTTGGACAAGAAGAGAATAGAAGCTTTCGAAATGTGGTGCTACAGAAGAATGCTGAATATTGGATGGGTAGATCACATAACTAATGAGGAGGTATTGAATAGAATTGGGGAGAAGAGGAGTTTGTGGCGCAAATTGACAAGAAGAAGGGACCGGTTGGTTGGACATGTTCTGAGGCATCAAGGGATCACAAATTTAGCATTGGAGGGCAGCGTGGAGGGTACAAATCGTAGAGGGAGACCAAGAGATGAGTACACTAAGCAGATTCAGAAGGATGTAGGTTGCAGTAGGTACTGGGAGATGAAGAAGCTTGCACAGGATAGAGTAGCATGGAGAGCTGCATCAAACCAGTCTCAGGACTGAAGACAACAACAACAACATAAGTACACCAGCATGGAAATACAATTTGATTCAAAGAGATGGATACAATTTCTGTTGGCTATATTTCCTGCTCTATACATTGTACTTGAACAGTGTGAAGTATATTTGTAAGAGGGTGTTGTAACGTTTCGAATACTACCCCCAGAGCGTTCCACCTCCCTACTGCCTGTAGCGTATACCGCGGCACTTGTAAGGAATATGATCAATATGCAACACAACATTTTCTGTGTTCGAGAGTTCACTAAAATTGAGTCCACTACTACTGTGTAGCGTGTATTTAAAGGCTAAGTCTAACGTCGAATATCCATCAAGGAAGAGCACTGATTGCTGAAGTACTTAACGATTTGATGAAACTGGCCCTCTCTGTAAAGGTAAAACCCCAGGCCGACCGTGTGTGTCAAAGGATAAGCTGCAGCGCGTTCGAGTGATCTTTGAACATAGCAGAAAGAAAACAACCACAAGGGCGAATAGGTACCTTGGACCATCACGAACAACTATCTGGCGTGTACTGAGGCACCAGTAAGTGTACGTACCATATCATCTACAAGTGGTACAGGCCCTTCGCGCAAAATAGAAGGCAAAGCGTGTATAATTTTGTGACCGTATGTTCCGAAACATAGAAAAATAAGGTTTCTGCCTCGTGTGGTGTTAAGTGGTGAAGCTACATTTCATCTAAATGGGTAAGTCAACAGGCTAATCCCCATATAACAATGGAACGTGAGCGAAACAGCGCCATAGTTAATGTGCTTTGAGCCTTATCGTTGATGAAGGTTTATGGACTTTTATGACGGCAGTACGGTTAGTAGAGTAACGTATCTCAGAATGCTGCAAAACAGACTTGTTCCTCAAATTAATGATGATTCAGGAGATTACATTTAGCAGCTGGGTGGAGCTTCACCCTATTGGCATCCGAATTTCCGACGTTTCTTGAATGAATTTCTGCTTCAAAGATGGATACGTCGCATGGGGAATGAAGACGTAGAACTTCATTTCTGGCGACCAAGGTCTCCCCATTTGACAACCTGCGTCTGTTTCTTGTGAACGGTAAGAGAAAGATGCAGTTTACGTACCACCTCTTACCGCAGATTTGAATGACCGAAACAGTGGTGAAATTAGTGACGCAAATCATTCATCATCGAGTATGGAATGAATTCAGGTATCGTTTATATGCTATCCGTGCAGCCGTAGGGGGTCTTCTTTAATAAATGTATGAAATTTGCATAAGTAAAATACAACAAATAGTTCAGAAAGTATAGCTGCCTGAAATTGTGTGCCTCTCTTTTGATACGCCCTGTATTGCTCACAGAATCTAATAATGAGATTTCCTTCCTCGATTATAAATTAATAATATTACAGGAGAATTATTTTGGCCTTGTATTAAAAAAGAGAATTCACAATTACGACAAAATATGTTCAGTTGCTCAACAAACGCCTTTTCCTCTCTTACACTTGTACGATATAATCTTAATACTGCATTCTAAGTTATTTAAAGTTTTTCCATTACACTACTCACTTACATTTCCATAACTGCGAGAGCTAACGGTACAACGTTGCAAAATGTTACATAGATCACTTGTCAGGAAAACTGGATAACGAGGCACCTTCCAGCAAAAGATCTGTTTTGTTAGATGTCTGACAAGAGTTGTTCGGCAAACGCTGATGTAAACTTTCAGAGATTTGTTTTATATCAGTCATCAATTAAAGAATCTGGAAAACCTGTCAAACACGGTCGTTGCTTGACAAACAAAGTGTACAAAGAAACATACTATCTGAAATATGGAACTTGTTTGTGCCACAAATGCACAAGAGATCGAAAACCAGTTAAAATTTGCATATGAAATTCAGGGTTCTTATTACTTGCTGCACACTACATCTCCTGACGTCAGCAACATGCTAGATCCATAGTGCGTTCTCAGGGTCAAAAAAATGTAATCTTTTTTAAGTATATAAGAGTAAAGTATTCTGTTTGTACTAAGGCGTGGTTATTATAAAAGCTCGGTAGAATCTCCAAAGAATCACAAACAATGGCAAGTGTAGAGTAAACAGCGGTCAAATGCTAGTGAGAAATATGCTGTAGCGTTCCAGGCAAAACAGTTCTGTAGCATTTCTTGCGACTGCAGTCACTACCAGTCCAACACGAAGTCCACAGTGACGATGCGATAGATAGCTGGTGCAGCGTGGAGATGCGTGCAACATTCAGGAGGAATGCAGCACTTAATGTATACTTATTCTGTCATTTACTATTCATATTCCACTATTAAAGGTAAAAATTGTGTGTTGGGCGTCTGAGAGTCAGCGTCAGATGAACAGAGGGAGCCTCTTTAGAGTGTATTGGGTAGGATATTCCCACTACCCGTATCTTACTTTAATGTAGACCCATTCCTTGGATCACGTGGGCAGTGGTCTCTAAATTTAGAATGAAGTAAAAGTTTCCCATTTACTTTAAGTCAGGAAAGTGACATAACATTACGGCTCTCACATGTTAATTATAATTACTAAGTCACGTAAAACAAAAAATTTAAGTGTTTCTGAGGAAATAATGTTCAGTGAAATAGAAGCAGTTACCCAATAGAGCTGTCATTCAGTAATATACTCCACCATGTAATCTACGTAACAGTCAATGTGTTATGTACATGTGTACCCAGGTATCTGAGTCCTTTTCATATACTGATGTTGGCCCCTTGAGGCCTCTGCAAAGGTTATTTTTTGTCCTACTTTTCCAGTCATGCTTTTCATCCTTTTATTCAGTTAGAAAGGCTTCTTTTGAACCATTTTCCCCAATGATTGGCACCGTTTTAATACCGGAACAGTCAGACTTCAGACCTTAACGGAACTGCACAGCACTAGCAGCCACCTAAACCAATAGACACAGGACTAATTTTCTAAAGTTAATATCAGTAGAGTTTTTCTCATTGATCTAGCTTCAGCCTATGATACTGTTCAACATCGCATAATGCTCCATGAAGTCTACTGCAGGACACAAAGTTATGCCTACATGGAAACTATCGGCACCTTATTGTTCAATCGAAAGTTGTTTGTTGAGTTGGAAGGAAGACGAATTCGTTGGTGAAACCAAAAGAATGTCTTGCCCCAAGAATGTCTTTCTTTGCGGGTATTCTTTAATAAATACACCAGCGACCAATCTAGGCCTAATGCCAAAGTTTCATTGATGGAGATGACTTGGATTTGGCAACACATGAAGAGAAGTTTGAGGAAGTTGGACAAGTGTTTACAATAGCACTAAGAACTGCCACTGAGTACCATGGTAAGAATTACCTGAAAACTAATCCTCATAGAATCCTTCTCTATGCATTCACCTCACAAGCAAACACTTAAAACTAAAAATTAGTTGAGAGGGCAATGATCCGAATTACTGTTTTATGCCTAAGAACCTTGGTACTGCTTCAGACAAGTCTTTAGTACACCACATGTTGTATCAGCAGTAGAGGTGGACAGTAATTAGAAGTAGATCTATGCAAAAAGACTACACTATGTACACTTAATGATTGAGATACACATAGCTTTGAATGCTGCAGGTTCTTCTATAGTGCAGAGTTACAAACATATGACAGTAATGTTGTTGATAGGGGTAAAAAGTCTTGAATGGTGATACACTTATGCACTCTCTAGACACAGTAATGTGACAACTGTCTATCTCCGATATCAACGTTCACTGACTACTGACAGATGTCATGTTGCAGCACTGGTAGTCGAAGGTATTGAAAGTGTGTTGCAGGACATTGGAAACAGCGCAGTCGTTGTCATAATACGGAAACGGAGGGATTTATCTGACATCCAAAAGGGCAAGATCTTTGGCATTGGGTCCACAGGTGGAAGCATTTCCGAAAAGGCCAAGACTGAAAACTGGTCGCGTACCACCATGACCAAAGTATACTGTACATCACAAAATGGCGCTATCCAAAACTGACGCCGAGCCGACTGTGGTCCAGCATGGGCCATAGATGACAGGGCTGAATGACGCCTTTGAAGACGTATATTGCCGAACAGACCAGCAGCAGTTCAGCATCTGACTGCCCAGATGAGGCCAACAGTCTTTCCTCAACGGCAGTTCAACGAATGGTGCTGCATATGGGCCTCTGCAGCAGACGCCTGGTTCATGCACCCATGCTTCCTGTTGTTCATCAGTGACTAAGACTCGAATTTACACGCCTTTACCGCAACTAAACGTCTATCGAGTGTTGACAGAGGATCTTTCCAGGTGCTTTACTTGTTGTGCTCTATCGGTGTGCTAGCGACACCGCAACGATGCAGCTCAAAGATCTATAGTAGGCACTTTATGAAGCTCGCCTATCACGAGAGAGCCAGAGGCAAACTTGCAAGCAACATGCCACCAACGCCCTCAAGGCAGCAAGTATTTAGGATGCCGCTACTTACCAGAGGGCCTCCGTCACTCACTCACTGAGTCACTGGTGGTCAGGCTCATTGACTCATTCTGGTTTGGCGTTTGTCAGTGCAATCGAAGAGCAGCCTTAGGCTACAAGAGTAAATAACAGGAGTAGGTTACAATAATAGCAAGACTACCAATATTATCTGCAAGAAGACCACTATTGAAGAGCTTGTACCACAACCAATGGACTCTGTTACAGTGAAATAGCAACTATCTGTACATGTAAGTAAAGAACCATGTAAGTCCAGGTATGAATTTGTGTTGTAGAAACAGAATGCTGGTCACTCATAATAGCATCCTCTCCCTTGCTTCCCATGGTGCAAGACTGTACAATCTAAGAGATGGCTGACATCCTGAAAGTATGGTGAGAATGATCCAGGACATTAGAGGGTGAGTTATGGTCTGAGGAATGTTTCTGTTGCGTTCACTGGATGGTCTCATCATTCCTTAGGGTGCAGTGGATGAACACAAGAATACATCTACAGCATCACAAATATTGTCTAAATATGGAGCTAATACTGGAAAGTCGAAATAGCATCATTTGGAAGGTAACTGAAGAGCGAAACCATTTTTTTTTAAATCTTAACCCGATCCTTTACATGTGGACAATGACATAGAGAGCGTTGACTATTCAGTATAAAAGAACATAACTGTTATCGTATTGATTCCTTGAATCTATATACCTCTAGAATAAATTTCATATTATTATTCCTGTTATTTGGATTCACTTTGTATGTACAATACAAAAATTAACTCAACATTAACTCTTACAGATGGGTAATAAAATAGAGTGCGTTGGCTAGCCAGTAAGACATACACCGAGGTTAGCTAAGTGTGTCTGTAAACAGCAGACACACTAGGATTAATGCTGGTGCCGGGTGGTTATAATTAAAGTGCAACTACACTCACGGAGGTGCAGTGTGGGCTGTTAATTATCGTGTGGCAGTAGAACTTGGTACACATGCTAATGCGTTAGTACGTTAATGCGAAACCAATATTCACTGAGAAAAAGAATTAGTTTCAATCTAGGTCAGCAGGTGCAAAACTGGGGCTGTACTCCATCTCGTCGACATCTTCGTTGCTCCTACTGAACAAATTGTATAAGCGGCGGTTAATAATAAAATCAACATTATGTTATTTTCACTCGTTTCACCGACCGAGAGGTTAGCACACTGGTCTCGCATTCGGGAGGACCACGGTTCAATCCTGCGTCCGGCGCCGGCCGGTGTGGCCGAGCGGTTCTAGGCGCTACAGTCTGGAACCGCGCGACCGCTAGGTCGCGGGTTCGAATCCTGCCTCGGGCATGGATGTGTGTCATGTCCTTAGATTAGTTAGGTTTAAGTAGTTTTAAGTTCTATGGGACTGATGACCTCAGAAGTCAAGTCTCATAGTGCTCAGAGCCATTTGAACCAGCCAACGTGCGTCCGGCCATCCTGACTTAGATTTTCCGTGATTTCCCTAAATCGCTCCAGGCAAATGCTGGGATGGTTCCTCTCAAAGGGCACGGTCGCCCTCCTTCCCCGTCCTTCCCTAATCGGATGAGACCGATGATCTCGCTATTTGGTCTCCTCCCCCAAACAACCCAACCCTCACTCGTTTGAACTTCCCTGCTAATGTCCCGTTCCTAAGCGATTACATATGGAAACATTTCTATACGTCTTTCTTGCATTCACAGAGTCAGATTTGCACCCAGGGGCCAAAACTGGAAGTGTTTCTAGGTTCCGCATTAACACATTAGATTATTTAGACAGTCTACCGAGTTTCGCTGTTGTAAGCGGGCAAAACTGGAAGTGTTTCTTGGTTCCGCATTAACACATTAGAATATTTAGACTGTCTACCGTTTCGCTGTTGTAAGGGGCCAAAACTGGAAGTGTTTCTTGGTTCCTCTTTAACACATTAGAATATTTAGACTGTCTACCGTTTCGCTGTTGTAAGGGGCCAAACTGGAAGTGTTTCTTGGTTCCGCAATAACACATTGGAATATTTAGGCTGTCTACTACACTGGAGCTCCGTGTGTAGCTGCACTTTGATTGCAGCCATCTGGTATATGCCTAAGTTATACTGGGATATGGGTTGTTACAATTACAGCCGGCCGAAGTGGCCGTGCGGTTAAAGGCGCTGCAGTCTGGAACCGCAAGACCGCTACGGTCGCAGGTTCGAATCCTGCCTCGGGCATGGATGTTTGTGATGTCCTTAGGTTAGTTAGGTTTAAGTAGTTCTAAGTTCTAGGGGACTAATGACCTCAGCAGTTGAGTCCCATAGTGCTCAGAGCCATTTGAACCATTTGTTACAATTACGTCTAGTGTACGTGATTACCTGTAACGGTTCATAATTATGGAATTGGAGTTGTGCACGTGTATTACATGGGGTTTGGTCAAGGCGTTGTTTCTGTGTCTGATCGAGGTATTATCTGTATTTATAGCACTATCGCTGCTCCAGTGTTAGCTGAAATCTAGATTTACAATAAAAAAGACATGATATTACGACCGACGCTGACCCTTCTTTCTTTTCTGGACTTATCTTTACTCGGAATATGTGTTACCTGAAAGCAGAATTGTCGAAAATAAAGCTCCCAACAAGCCGGCCATCCGTTCATGAATTTAGTTGACACGAGAAATTACAGTGCCTTGTGATCTATGTCTATAATGGTATTTTCTCCATACAAATAGTAAATAAATTAATGAAATACGTGAACAGTGGCCAATGACTCCAACTCTGTTTCTTTCTCAGGATACTTCAGATAAAATTGTACTCTGAAAGCGTCAGTGCCAGTGGAGGACCTGTTATGACACTTAATCGTACCGTATTGTGTTCTGGCCAGTAAAAGTGCATGATCTCAGATTCGGATTCAAATTCCGCAGAGGTTGTACAGTGTCTACCGAGTGACAGAACGTTTACCCTAATCTCTCCTCTCAGGTGACTATCCAGTAACTGTAACATTCTTTGAATTAGTGAGGATTCGGCAAATTGTCCTGAAATTGACCTATCGAAGTTTCTAATATACTCCTACGGTACATGTGAGATATTTTCATTGATGTGTCTATCATCCAAGTTCTGGTTTTAATATACGCTTGCAGTGTAGGTGAGATATTTCGATTGTGAAAACAAGTGTTTATCATTAGAGTCTTGTGCTTTGACTGGCCTCGATTACGAACAAGTTTATCTCCCAATGACGCTCCTTTGCCTTGCCGATAACGTGCCCCTCAGTACCAGCGCTTATCCCTTTCTCTGTCTGGAGCAGTAATGGCGCTGCAACTCATGACCACTCATTTTCCTTTCTCAAGACCTTTTTTGAGTGAGATAAACTCCTCAGTCAAAATGGTTCAGATGGCTCTGAGCACTATGGGACTTAACAGCTACGGTCATCAGTCCCCTAGAACTGAGAACTACTTAAACCTAACTAACCTAAGGACATCACACAACACCCAGCCATCACGAGGCAGAGAAAATCCCCGACCCCGCCGGGAATCGAACCCGGGAACCCGGGCGTGGGAAGCGAGAACGCTACCGCGCGACCACGACTCCTCAGTCACCAAGAATCGCTCGGGATCGGTGGTTCATTCCATCTGTTCCCACAGAGTCCGCATTCTTTGAGAAAACTAGCTCTTCGTTTCTCGGACAGTCAGCATTACTTGCGAAAGTGAGATGTTCGTCACCTCAACTTTCCTCAGATTTATCACAGTCTGGAGCAAACTGGTCACGGTGCATTTGACTATCTTCTAAACTGCAACTATTTTTTCGCTTTCTCTGCTCTTTTCCTCTCTACTTTGTCTCTTCTATCTCTTTTCTATGCTTGTTTCCTGTCTGCTCCTGTGTTTTCTATTATCTACGTTAACCACAATGGAATATCCCCTACGTTCCTAAGTTTGAAAAACGCTGTGCAACTGTGGACCCCGTTTCTTAGATCTCACTACTTTCACTATGTTGACTTGTCGCTGCAATTTCCTGCTTTTCAGACAACCCTGCCGCTTCTGACGTCTCTCCCGCAGAATTTTCGGGTATGGATTTTTCAGGTTTCGTCGACCTCGCTCGCCTACAAACTCTCTTTCTTCTCAAGACAGCACTCAACTAGGCGTAAGCAAGTATGGACTTGAAACTGAAAATTACGTTGCAAAATTTAACATTAACAAATCAACTGACATACAAGAATACCTTCACGCAAAAATACAAAATCTTCACACTAAATACAAAAAAAATTTCTCACGCAGTAAAGCGAAAATCTTCACACCAAGTACAAAAAGAGCATCTCAGTAAAATGCATAAACGAAACATCAAAGCACAACAGAACGCCTGTATGCACCACGCTAACATGTGTTGCCACTGGTAGTTCTTGCAGACCGATATGTCTCGCGGTTCTAGGCGCGCAGTCCGGAACCGTGCGACTGCTACGGTCGCAGGTTCGAATCCTGCCTCGGGCATGGATGTGTGTGATGTCCTTAGGTTAGTAAGGTTTAAGTAGTTCTAAGTTCTAGGGGACTGATGACCATAGCAGTTGAGTCCCATAGTGCTCAGAGCCATTTTTGAAGACCGATATGTAAAAAGGGGATCGCTATAATTATACCTAAGTACTTGAGGTATTTCACTGTACTGACCTAACTGTAAGAAGGTGATAGAAACCAAAAGTAAGTACCTGGATCAGGCTCGCTATAAATGTTCTTGCCCCTGGTTAACGAAGCCAGTTTGAATCCAACAAGATGACCGTGTGTTATACTCATTGTAGTCACAGGATAACAAGTAATGATGCCAGACGACTGAGTGCAATGGTCATTGCCGATACATGATCACAAGGGAAACCAAATCGTACTGATGTTTGAAGTCACTCATTGTAAACGAAAACAACGTCGACGTACTGATGTGAGCCAATTGGGTATGCAATAGGTTATATTTATTTTTACTTGTAATGGGAAACCTGTGGAAAACTTGTACGACAAGTTAAAGGGACTGGAAACCTAAATAATGACTGAGATTAACCGTTATTCAGTTACTCTAAACATTAACTAAATTACGATGATATTAACAGGCAGCAAAGGTCTATGCAACATAAATCAAATTAAAAAATTACGCTAAGCTGAGTAGAGGTACCAAAAAGTGTGGAAGACTGTTTGGAGTAAGATCTGCTTATTTGCGCACCTCGTGAAATTAAAGATAGCAATACAACAAGAAACCAAAAATTATATCAAATGAAGTAACACAAGTTACGTTGCAAAGAATGCAAATAACGAGCTGCTCAGAATTTGGATCGGGCTGCTACAATTGCGTCATCTAAGTCCCATAAGCTGCTAGCGCACGCCGATCAGCTCAAATCGTAGTTGGAGCTGACTCTCTCACCCCTCTCTTTGTGACAGAGTAGAATCTCCAGAACCGTTAATCACAGCCCTGGACTGTCCACTTTCAAATAACTCTTCATGGAGAGGGCGCTCCAAGTTGTCAATACTGTGCCGTCAAGAATTGTTGCAAATTCATCCTAAAGCAGGGAAAAAGCTAGAAACTTTACTATCTTTGGTACAAGACGCATACATTTGTACTGTGCCAACATTGTCTTCATGGTTGATTAGCTCTACACAACAATAACACTTAAAGCGATACACTACTATTATCTGAACCAAATGTTGAGAGAGAACGCAACTGGCTCCCCCATGCAGGATTGGTGGTGCCGCAGGCTCTATCTCTTTGGAGTACGCACAGAAAGTCAGAAGTGTCGATCTCAATTCTTCACTGGGTGCTGTGGGGAAACTGTGGCGTCCAGTTTCCACAGGAGTGCAGGCGCCTACTCGCATCCAATACCCGTGTGTCAGATCCTTGCCCGACTTCCGCGAAAATACCTGTATTACCTAAGGAGATTCTCTGTCCTACTGAGATTCACAGAGTATCTTCGCCAAAAAAAAAAAAAAAAAAAAAAAAAAAGGGGGCTTTAGTGACGTTTGCGGCGTCGCAGCATCACAGCAAGGTGAGCGCAAAGCTGCTCTTCCAGACACACCGCTCCAGTATCCTCAGCATAATAACCATGAAACACGGCAGAAAGTAAATAAATGCAATATGGGCACGTAACCTCGCATCACGTCAGCAACTTCACGACAAGTAACGCGATTTATTACTACGTTAAGCTAAAAAATTTTCATTAGTTTACTAGTTAGTGATTTCATAACAACCACCACATCATTTATTTTTAAGACAACATCATTGAAAACATTATCTCGACGTATTGGATGTGGTTAACATTTGTCAAACTTGTTTTGGATGCCAGTTCTTAGAAACTGCAGGATATCAGCAAAGCGCTGTAGTTATTAGAAGTTTCCTGAATGAGATTTTCACTCTGCAGCGGAGTGTGCGCTGATATGAAACTTCTTGGTAGATTAAAACTGAAAGCCGGACCGAGACTCGAAGTCGAGTTCGAGTCTCGGTACGGCACAGTTTTAATCCGCCAGGAAGTTTTATTACAAGAAGCTTCATTAGTGCGATGCGTAAGCACAAATTAGTTAGCCAGCAGGTTTGCTGGAACTTCCAGTTTAACGCTTAATGTCTGGGAAAGTTTTGTATTTGATGTAAATATATGTAACATTTGTTTGGTTGATGTAGCCTATTCCCTTTCTTATCTCGCATGTGATGAACATACATGTTTGCTTATTGTTTCAGTATGTCTATTTTAAAACTGAAATAATATTTTTTGCATTTATACGATTGTCAACTTTTTGTTATTTTTCTTAAAAAACCGGTTTACAGAACATTCAGGGAAACAAGCGTTGAAAAGGGGCTGAATCGGAGACGTTGGCTTTCCCTGAAGTTCTTCATTCAGTACACTGAGCAACGAGCAAAGAAAACCAAACAGAAATTTGGAGAAGCAAGTCAAGTTCAGCGTGAAGAGCTAAAAAATATAGGTTCGTTATGACAGTACAATACAGTCAGAGACAGCAATGAACTTGAAAGTTGAACAGAATGGACTTTTGTCTTGAAACATGATCGTAAGAAGGACATAAAAGAAAGAAGGACAAGGATAATGATATGTAGTCAAAGTAAATCCGGTGATGCTGAGAGAATCAGATTACGAATGAGATACTAAAGGTAGTCGATGAGTTTTGCTATGGGCCAAGTACAGAGGATGTACAATGCAACACTGAGTAAAGAAGGGAAGTATTTCTGAAAAAGAGCGATAGAAGATTTCTTTCCGACGGTATCTCTTTGGAGTGCAGGCTGTACGGAAGTGAAACTTGGGTGAAGACAATAGAATGTCTAATTCAGACTCCTGTCAAGCAACTTTGAAGTAGAACGTGTCACCTCTCCCAGCCTGGCACAAATTTTCATTGTTGTCATTCAATTATACAGCTGATTGTTGTCTATATTCGCAACTGCCTATACATTTCCGGTGTTTCCTAACGGCTGTAGTACCCGCAGAGTCTGTTCCTTCCAAACATTCATACCTGTGCGAAGGAACATTCCATTGTAATGCGGACTGAGACAGGCACTGCTATATCGTGTTTATCTGCCGACTCTGGGCAGGCGACTTTCTAGTTAAATGTGTCCCCTGTAATGGAATATACATAACGGATGTACGAGAACAGGTTGTAGCCACAAGGTTAACCACATAAGGAACTTCGAGTCTGGCCGCGAGTCGCGTTCGGTTAGCCTAACGGTAAGAAAACCGCTCGCGATAAACGATAAATCTGGGTTTGGGTCCCGGTACAGCACAAATTTTCATTGTGGTCATTCTGTTATAGAGCTGATGGTTGCCCTTATTCGCAGCTCCGAAGACATTTCTAGAAATGTGGTGCTACATAAGAATACTGAAGAACAGGTTGATATATAACGTAAATAATTGGAAGCTGCTGAATTGAAACCAGGAAAAAAGAAATTTATGGCCCAACGTCACTGAAAGGAGAGATTAATTGGCAGGATATATTCTAAGGCACCAACGGGATGGATTATAGAACATGTTTCCACACAAGGGAATTATCTCTTGGCGCCCCCTCCCTCCTTTTCCGTCATCCACTTTCATACGTGTCAGTTTTTGCTAGTAATTGTGATACTGTATACAAATCTTGTACTTGGGCGCTCCTGTTACCCCTCTCAGCTTGACGCCGCAATCGGTAGCTATGAATTATGATACGCCTTATAGAGAAATCCTAAACAGCTGTGGCTGCCTTGGCACCCCTCTCAACTTAGCGCTCCAAACGACGACTAGTGTCACTTTAGCTTAAGGCGGTCCTGGGCGTTAGGGAAGCGTCAGTTTTGGATTGGAGAGAAGTGTGGTTGGTAAGATTGGCAGAGCGAGACCAAGGATTAATACAGCATGCAGGTCTTAACGGATGTAAGTTGCAGAAATTATACTGAGATGAAGAGGCTGACGACCAAACAGCACCAGCAGTGAGGTTAAAAAGAATCCCGCAAAATACGTTAACAATGCCTGTTATTCTCATTTTGTTAAACTCATGAGTTCATTACATCGCACATTGTGTTGTAAACTTTATGTAGTAGAATCACTAAGCTGGAATAGGGATCAGGCCCATTATTTTGAAATTATATGTACTGGAGGTAACTGATTTTCATATTTGTGCCCACCTATCAGGCCCATTATTTTCAAATTTTGTTTACTGCAGATAACTGATTTTCATATTTGTACCCACCTTTGGTACAACAGGGGGTCATGCCCCAACAACAGCAGTGCTCAATTGAAGCATCTGAGTTAGAGAAGGGGCCATGGCCATATTAAAGATGTATAGTGGACCTGCCCCCACAAAAAATAAAGTAGACGATGTAATGAAAATTCTAAGAACATACTTGACGAGAAGAAACCACTTTATAACACTATCTGTCAGTTGCAAGTGAATGACGGACGCGATAAAGCTAAAGTGTAATCAGTATTGTCTGCTGTGGTGTATTTTGCTTGTGGCTGTATTTCGGGTATGACGTGAATAAACCTATAGGCTTGAAAAACACAACACAATCCTTCCGCTGCAAACAGAACACTAGTTGCCTTATCAACATGACCAGGTTCGAAAGGTGGTCTTCTGAAGTCATTCAATTTGGATGACGCATCACACTCACACTTGTATTACTTATATTGTTTCACTCTGGGGCCAGTTACTACATGGAAACTCAACGACACCATGCTTAAACCCTTTGTGTAGTGAAACATTCTTTTCCCTTGCGTCCTGAAAAATTTAATTTCTTGGACTTGACCCCTTTTCCAACTCACTGATCAAGTTAAGTAACACACAATCCACGAGTTACAGATTTTTTAATTCGTTAATTATTTCAAAACGCTATTTTTCTTGGGGGGGGGGGGGGGGGGACTGCCATAAAGTTTTCGCTGATAAATCCGATAACAAAGGCTAGCTTATGGGTCTATGTAGATCTTAAATACAGCCGTGTCTGTTAAAAACGCAACAGAACAGTCGCCTGTTCTGCAGTTTTAGTTTCGTAAGAGTTTTCAGGCTCGTCGTTCTAACCTGCCTCAGATCTCTAATGGGGTCTTACTGTCACTTGTGCGACTGCGATCTTCTACCTTCTTATCAACAACAATCGCTCTTTCCTGTCTAGGTCACACGGTAAAACGAAGTACAACTTCATGACCACCGGCAGATACTCCAGTCACGCAGAGATACTGCAGGTGGTGGCGTACTACTAGGCACATTCTCCGGTCTAATTCAGAGTTTGAACTCGTCTTAAACGTTAAAACAAGTTGTTTATTCATAAATGTAAGGCATGTTTATCTACTTCGCTCCCATCGCAGTCTAGTATGAGTCTCGCAGTCAGGCTTGTCAGTAGGAAATATATGTACAACGGCCTGGTCAACGTTGTGTAAGGGATTGTTAATAAAATGGGATTATAGTTTTGTTGCACTTCTCACGAGCTCGGACACGCAATTAAGTATATGCTCTCAATATGCAGTCAATTGTTCATAAGCCAAATGGGATTTTAGTGCAAGGGACCGTAAATGAAATGGGATTGTAGTTGTACTGCACTTCTCACGAGCCGGACACGTATTCAGTTATTTGCCCTCTAATACTCAGTCAACTGTTCATAAGCAGCGGATGCTAAACTTGTGCTAAATAAGAAAACTGCCTAATATATTGTAAATAAAATGGGATTATAGTTTTGTTGCACTTCTCACGAGCTCGGACACGCAATTAAGTATATGCTCTCAATATTCAGTCAATTGTTCATAAGCCAAATGGGATTTTAGTGCAAGGGACCGTAAATGAAATGGGATTGTAGTTGTACTGCACTTCTCACGAGCCGGACACGTATTCAGTTATTTGCCCTCTAATACTCAGTCAACTGTTCATAAGCAGCGGATGCTAAACTTGTGCTAAATAAGAAAACTGCCTAATACATGCAAATAAAATGGGATTATAGTCAGGCTTGTCAGTAGGAAATATATGTACAACGGCCTGGTCAACGTTGTGTAAGGGATTGTAAATAAAATGGGATTATAGTTTGGGATTATAGTTTTGTTGCACTTCTCACGAGCTCGGACACGCAATTAAGTATATGCTCTCAATATTCAGTCAATTGTTCATAAGCCAAATGGGATTTCAGTGCAAGGGACCGTAAATGAAATGGGATTGTAGTTGTACTGCACTTCTCACGAGCCGGACACATATTCAGTTATTTGCCCTCTAATACTCAGTCAACTGTTCATAAGCAGCGGATGCTAAACTTGTGCTAAATAAGAAAACTGTCTAATACTTACATTCAGATAGTTATGAAATGAACACGTCTCGCACATATTGCAACAGCAGAACGTTAACAACTTGGTCAGGCACATATTGCAACATCAGAACTTTACCAACGTCAGCCGAGCATACTGATTCGACCACAAATCATTTCGGACACAGGCAATCATACATCCATTTCTAGATACAAAGGCAATCACAGATTGGATACGTTGCACTCATCGATCAGAGACAAGTGCGATGCTACTATTGTATTCTCTTTCGCTCTACATAATTGAACCAAAATCATCAAGTAACTTACGCACAGTGCTATTTGCTTACTCTTTGACTGATGGCTGAATCCTCAATATTTCACTTATTTGCCGTATTACTAGAGATTCATCTATTAGTGACAGCAATAGGACTGATTGTCGCTGCTAAGGGTGCAGATCGAATTATGTCACAGCAGTAAAAGTTATTAGTCTTAAGCAAGTACCGCAAATATCTTAGTCCAGTTATTGCAGCAGATAGAGTCGCGTTACGTGTTGATAAATGTGGAGACATCTGTGTCACTAAACTGGTAACTGTGAGCACGGTCCCAGTTTTGCGTACCCTTCACGGAGCAGAAATGAACTTTATTTACAATAATTCGTATAATTCTTGAGCGAAGTATAAACAAAATTCCACCCATTTTGTGGGATGATATTGCCTTAACAACTTAACACAGTAAGACACGTATCATATTTAAAACCTGTGTTTGTGTCTTGAGGCTCCAGTATTCGAGAATGAGAGAACCCCCCACGGCTTCCAAGAAATATAACACATAGTTTCAAACCTTTTGGGAACTCTTTCTTGCTGACACGCCCGCCACAAAATGATGCACGGAGAAGTTTATTACTTACTAAAAGTTTTCTGTTCATCCAGTAAGACTTTTGCGTCCGGCATGAAGTTTTATATTTTAAAGTGTTTTGCAGACGGTTTCCAAATACGCTACTGAATGCGCCTGCCCGTCTGTATCATAGTTGTGGTTATAAGATGTCATAAACATTTAAACACAAACTTGAAAAACGAGATTTTGCTTAAAACTGAGAACAGGTTACCCACATCATATTCATCCAGTATTTGATAATGAGAGCACTTACTGAATTCCAACAACCATAATTTAAATTCTTTTCTAATTTCAATCCTTTTTATCGCTTACATGCTTAAACGTCAGATAATTATCACATTATCTGATCTGTAAAACAATCCGACGTAAGAAGCTATTTCATAAATTCGGGTTTCATTCTCTATGAACTGTTGACCACTACGGTCGCAGGTTCAATCCTACCTCGGTCGTGGATGTGTGTGATGTCCTTAGGTTAGTGTACACTGAGTTAATATCGTAGGGCAAATTTATGTGATCGTATGGCCTTTCATTTAACAGACAAGCGCTAGATAAGTTCGGCAATATACGTGTCAATCAGTCAAGTCAGTGCACACACTTTTCGAGCAAAGTTCATTCGCACATTAGTTTTATACACTAGAACCTGGCTCATATCTTCTGGAATGTACAGCCTTTCAGACCACTGTGCTTATTTTAAAGGAATCACATTTTGAAATTGTCCCAAACAGACACGGAACCATCACCAATTTGTCTTCAAATTTCTAGGAGAAGTACACCTACAAGATATCAGCGCCAGCACGAAAATGTGGACCACATGTCTCACTGAATGTACACCTTTTAGACTTCGTTCAACCAGTTGTTTGTCAAGCGCTTCGCCCCAGAGATGTCGCCAAATGCCCGACCGCGAAGTACTGTACAGCGGAGCGAGTACGCGGTTGCTGAAATACTGTTCTGTCCTTCGTAACATACTACGTTCAATATTTGAAAGTGCGTGGGTTGTAACCTGGGAATGTAGGGTATCCACTTAGCTTGCTTTAAAATGGAATGAATGCTTTATTTGCTTACACGTGACTCACCAACAGGGCCGAGGCTGGCCATCGTACGTAACTGTTGGACGACATCAGCCGATCTGTAGGTAGGACGGGACGTGTCTTCAGAGATTTAGAACAATGTATGTCCCATTTCTCCCCATTATGGCCCACTACAGTGCCGCACGGTCGGAGTGTTGCTACGATGCCCTCTGCTGGGAGTTGGAATGGCAGTTCGAAAACGCGTGACGTATGCATGCCTAAGTCGGCCTGGTCGTTGGTCACGCCTTGAAGTTGTCGTTGGCATGACAGAAGCGGAGCCCCTATTTTAGTCTCGAGTAGGATGCGTTCGCACGTCGCGTCGTTAAGGATTTTAATATACACTGTGCTGTTCACGATCGACAAGTATTCCTCTCACGTCGGTCGCCGGATTCTTACATACATCTCCCACAAAACCTTCCACAAGTGTCGTTGCAGAATATAAATCGGAATGTAGATTTGCTGTAACGGTTCGCCATGTATCGTAGGCGCTTAAGCGACACGCAAGCAACGGCCGTCAGACTGTAAACAAGACGAGCTCTTGCTCCGCACGCTAACACAACAGCGCTTCAGCACTGTTGGCTTGCCGGAGGCAGCCCGCCATGTCGGTAACGGTAGTCGGGTCTTCAGTATTATTGGAAATGAGAAAAACGTGAGAGAAGTGCATAGACGATGGTGGGCAGCGTCAGATACTGCGTCACCGTCACGTGTAACAGCAATAAACTTATGTACAAATCTAGGGGAAAGAAGGTTGCGTGATCTGAAGAAGGGACGTTGTAGCAGGAACAAGTCAGTAGCAGACGAAAAAGGGGTGGATGCAGTGGTAGAGGCTCACATAAGATCCGCATATGGAAAGCAGCAAATGAATTAGGTGTTAGCGAATGCGGTGTTCATTCCATTTTAAAGCAAGTAAGGTGAATACAGTATACAGGATGGTCCATTGATCGTGACCAGGCCAAATATCTCACGAAATAAGCATCAAACGAAAAAACTACAAAGAACGAAACTCGTCTAGCTTAGAGGGGGAAACCAGATGGCGCTATGGTTGGCCCGCTAGATGGGGCTGCCATCGGTCAAACAGATATCAGCTGCGTTTTTTTTAAAATAGGAACGCCCATTTTTTATTACATATTCGTGTGGTACGTGAAAGAAATATGACTGTTTTACTAGGACCACTTCTTTCGCTTTGTGATAGATGGCGCTGTAATAGACACAAACGTAAAAGTACGTGGTATCAGGTAACATTCCGCCAGTGCGGACGGTATTTGCTTCGTGATACATTACCCATGTTAAAATGGACCGTTTACCAATTGCGGGAAAGGCCGATATCATGTTGATGTATGGCTATTGTGATCATAATGCCAAACGGGCGTGTGCTATGTATGCTGCTCGGTATCCTGGACCACATCATCCAAGTGTCCGGACCGTTCGCCGGATAGTTACGTTATTTAAGGAAACAGGAAGTGTTCAGCCACATGTGAGACGTCAATCACGACCTGCAACAAATTATGATGCCGAAGTAGGTGTTTTAGCGGCTGTCGCGGCTAAGCCGCACATCAGTAGCAGAGAAATTGCGCGAGAATCGTGAACGTCAAAAACGTCGGTGTTGAGAATGCTACATCAACATCGATTGCACCCGTACCATATTTCTATGCACCAGAAATTGCATGGCGACGACTTTGAACGTCGTGTACAGTTCTGCCACTGGGCACGTGTACAGTTCTGCCACTGGGCACAAGTGAAATTACGGGACGGTGACACATTTTTTGCACGCGTTCTGTTTAGCGACGAAGTGTCATTCACTAATAGCGGTAACGCAAACCGGCATAATATGCACTATTGGGCAACGGAAAATCCACGATGGCTGCGACAAGTGGAACATCAGCGACCTTGCCGGGTTAATGAATGGTGCGGCATTAAGGGAATAAGGATAATTGGCCCTCATTTTATCGATGGCAATCTAAATCGTGCTGTGTATGTTGATTTCCTACGTAATGTTCTACCGATGTTACTACAAGATGTTTCACTGCATGACAGAATGGCGATGCACTTCCAACATGATGGATGTCTGGCACATATCGTTACACGAATTGCCAAATGCATTGAGGTTGACGGACATCATTTCGAGCATTTATTGCATTAATGTGGTATTTACAGGTAATCACGCTGTAACAGCATGCGTTCCCAGAAATGATAAGTTCACAAAGGTACAACCGAAATAAAATGTTCAATCGTATCTATGTTCTGTATTTTAATTTAGAAAACCTATCTGTTATCAACTGTTCGTCCAAAATTGTGTCATATGTTTGTGACTATTACAGCGCCATCTATCACAAAGCGAAAAAAGTGGTCATAGTAAAACATTCATATTTCTTTGCGTACTACACGAATATGTTGAGAGGCACCCACATGCCTTGCTCATACTGTGGCATCAAGCAGTCAGGCCTACAAGATGAGTGGTCTGCCAAGCGAGTGGATTCATTCTTATTTATCGAGTAACATGAACTCTTGTACTCACAATTAAGTTACAAATTATCCTACTATATGAATAATACGCAACGGAAACGCACATCTGACTATCAGTAATTTACAGAACTCGGACTGTTCACTACGCACTGGCAATACCACATTTTCTTTTATTTAACGGCTTTTATCAACACGTGGCCACCGCACTGAATATGAATGTCGCACACATTATAAATCCGGGACATCATGACAACATACAATTTGAAGGAAAAGTCCACCAATCTTTTTCTTTTCACTATCTTATTTATTCCGATAAATTCTATAACCTAAACACACAAATTCTATAACCTACAACAATAACACATGAGAAATTCGGCCCAGTGGGCATGGCTTTACATTGGTGATTCTCTAACTTATGGTCTCGTAATTATTTAACGCTACAGTGCACTTTCTGGATAGGATGGTGGATCTTTTATTATACCTCACACTTCGACTCTCACAATCATCATCACGAAACTTTCCTCCAGACCGAGCGGTACCGAAGGAACAAGCATAACCCACTAATCTTTTGAAACTACCTTGCTACTCTCCCATGCAAACCACACATACCCAAATTACATGACATACACCACACTACGACATGGAACACAATACAATGAATAGTCACAACACTATCACTTTCAGCTTTCACACTTCAATTAGTATTTATCCCAGTTTCACACGACACTGCCCCACTTTGTAATTCTACTTTCCTACTATGAACTCTGGAGATATTTGCACGTCTTCCTGTGCAATGCAAGCCAAGTGGCGTTGCTGGATAGACGGCTGACTCACCTTGCTTCTCTCTCAGAGTTTGAATCTAGCGTCACACGGAATCATATCACGCAAAGTAATATTAAGAACATAATCATCACACACGCGAGTCCTCAACTCATACCATGGACAAGTACTTCTCTTTATCCTTTGTCTCATACACAGATTGAGATTCACACGGTACTCACCACGTGGAAGTACTCGTCTCTAATTTCAAGTTCTGCACACGCCATTTCTTAAATATTTCAACTTATGGTACACACGCTATTTCTTAAATATTTCAACTTATTGTACACACGCTAGTAATTCAGCTTAACTTAAGCACACGGAAGTATTTCAGCTTATTGCTACACGTGGTTTCATTGTGACCGTTGGTCACTTCCGAAGATTACTACGATCCCATTAATATTACCCGCCTGACATTTAATTCTCCCCACAAAAGTTCCTGAAATAGAGAAATTATTATTTCAAACTACTCTTAAATATTCCACATGCATACCATGTCTCCACTCTTTTGTCTTTATGGAGCACAACTAAAACATGTCTTAACAGCACAAGATCCAGCGGCAGAGTGCTGAAACATGGCCGTTCTTCAGGTCATCTCGCACCTCTGTCGAGGTGGGGGAAGACCATGCTACCGTATTGGTCAGCCACATTTCAGGCGCTCAAAGCTCCGGTAAGTTTCATCTCTTTGGTTCCACCAAAGGTGGCCAAAGGATCGTCTCAGAGATGATCATATATTCACATTCACTATCTGCAGTTAGCAGACGACCATACATTCATTCATTCATTTCACAGATCCCACCAAACTGGATGTAGGGATTTATTTTGTGGGAGTGCACATGTGATCAATTAAGTAAATAAATTGTCATTCTTTCCCACACTGGTATCCGGCTTCGCTGTATTAATTGAAATTGAGTTATTATTAGAAAAAATTGTGTTGTTCTGACAAAAATAATGAAGTATGTTGTACCTATTTTCAATGTCGGGCGGTACTGTACCCTTTCAATGTAATAAAAAATGGGGGTCCCTATTTAAAAAAACACAGTTGATATGATTTTGACCTATGGCAGCGCCATCTAGCGGGCCAACCATAGCTTCAAGCTAGACGAGTTTTGTTCTCTGTAGTTTTTTTGTTTGACGCTTATTTCGTGAGATATTTGGCCCGGTCACGATCAATGGACCACCCTGTATACACTACTTCGCGGTCAGGCATTTGGCTACAGCAGTCGGGCGGAGCGAGTGACAAACAAGCGGCACGACGAAATTCAAAAGCTGTACATTCAGAAGGTTATAAGTGCGTCCAGTCAGGTATGGGGCCCCATTCTCAGTCAGGATCGATTGCTGGGGCTGAAACATACAAGTGTGCTTTTTTACTCCTTGAAATATGAGGTCAAGTTGCTGATGTTTCCTTATCAGTTTGGGACAATTTCTAAATGTGACTTCTTTAAAACAAGCACCGTGGCCTGAATGGCTGTTCAATCTTGAAGATATGAGTCAGATTCTCGTGTACAAATCTTATCTGCGGATGAACTTTGCTCGAAATGTTCACCCACTGACTTGACTGACTGGCAAGTACTTTGCCGAATTTATTTAGCGCTTTTGTCTTGAATGAACGGCCATACACTCAAATAAATTGGTGCTAAGATATTAACTCATTAGTACCATTAGTACACTACCAGTAAAACCGTCAGCCAACATTTTTTTGGGGACGAAGCTCCCAGGTATGAAACAACTTGAAACGTCTGTTTCACAAAGAAAGCCACCGTAGATGTGCCGGCCTACAACAGCGCATTACGCCACTTACAGCCGCCTACGGACCACTCGCGTTGCAAACAATAGTGCTACCGGTGACATACGATGCTGCTTTCGCTTCTCCTGCCGACTCGCAATAACGCCAGGACACCACAACTGAGCGAGAACATACACCAAAGGATGCCACCTTGGACGGCTCGCTGCCTCGGCTAGTCATAGACCCCTCTCCGACGGTGCCGGCGCTGCCAACCGCTGGCACACATCTCGGCAGAAAGATGGTAATCGACTAGCTTATTGTCCCAACCTCAGTCTTCTCGCCAAAGCGACGTGATACCGTGCCTCTGTCGGAAACAGAAAGTTGCGTGTGGAAACAACGTTCTCTGAAACATCGCAAGAGAAGGAACTGAACTGTTTACGGCCAAGAAGAGAATTTGCACGCCGAAGACGAGGCCGCCGTCGATGCGAAAGATGCCCTCGAAACCGTCACCGCTGAAGTAGACGATGTCAACACGGCCACATGTACCGGTGTGCCTGCGCCTGCCCCCTCCCCCCCCTTTTTTCAACGAACGGACGCTCAACTATTTAATGGAATTAGCATTGGTGAAACTATATCACAAAACAGTACTCCATGTCCGATGGAGCAAATGAGCAATACACCGTTCTCGCCTCCACGGCATGGCATGAAGAGGAGAGCGAGGACCAGTACCCGCTATGGGATCCTGCATTATGGGTGCCGCCCCAGTTATCACAGACTTTTCTAAATCCTGTAAGTAGGCTGTTTAGGTTTTTTTATTGGTAACGCCACCTCTGTATGAAAATCACTGGCTGTGCTGTGTGCAGTCTGTGGCTGCTTTGCATTGTTGTAATACTCGCCATTGTAGTGTTAGGCAGCTGGCTGTGAACAGCGCGTAGCGTTGCGCAGTTGGAGGTGAGCCGCCAGCAGTGGTGGATGTGGGGAGAGAGATGGCGGAGTTTTGAAATTTGTCATGAACTGCTATATTTATATATGATGATATCAAGGTAAATACATTGTTTGTTCTCTATTAATATCTTTCATTTGCTAACCATCCCTATCAGTAGTTAGTGCCTTCCATAGTTTGAATCTTTTATTTAGTTGGCAGTAGTGGCGCTTGCTGTATTGCAGTAGTGGGAGTAACCAAGATTTTTGTGAGGTAAGTGATTTGTGAAACGTATAGGTTAATGTTAGTCAGGGCCACCCTTTTTGTAGGGATTTTTGAAAGTCAGATTGCGTTGCGCTAAAAATATTGTGTGTCAGGTTAAGCACAGTCTTGTAAAATTATTAAAAGGGGACGTTTCATATGTCGACCCTTAGCCGAGGATACCTCACTGGAATCTTCTGATTTTTTTCTTGTAGTTTGTGTAATTAGTGTAGCTTTTGTTTATTGCTAGCGCGTAATTGTAGAGAAAATCTCCTTTGTAGTTGCAGTCTTTCATTGTTGTACAGTAAAACAGTTGTGGTATGCATGTAGATTTGCACCAAGTATTTCGCAGCTGCAATTAACTAGATATTATTTTCAGTGCTATGTTAATGTGTTCCCCTATTTTTGCTCTTCAAATTGTGTTTTTCTGTGTTGTCGTGTGAAACACTGTGACAATAATGGCGTGTGAAAAACGTAATACTAGGCTCCAAAGTAAACTGCGAAATGACAGTGAAAACGAAAGCAGTGTGTTAGCGCCACCGAGTAATGAATTAACTGATGTTCAAAGTAACAATTTGGTAATTGTGTATAGGGAAATGGAGCGGGCGGCAAACAATGGCGTAGACAGTGAAACAATCAGTGAGCAGGGAAGCATTATCGATCGATCGGTTGGCGACAGCTCGCCTCAGGAATCCGAAATGACAGGAAACAATCTCGCAAATGCTGTGGATTCAGGATTTGGGTCCTCACCGTTTTCTCAAATAAGTCAAGACACATTTTCTGCTTGTCAAAATGTGAATGTTGCCGGTGCAACTTCACTGCCGAAAAGCACTGAGGAACGTGTTTCAGACACCAGTGCATTGTTATTACAGTTAATGCAACAAATGGGACAAAGGCTACAAAAGTTAGACACAACGCTTGAACAAAATCAGAAACAAATGGAACAAAATCAGAGTGAAACACAGCAAAAGTTAGACACAGTGGAACAAAATCAGAGACAAACACAGCAAAAGCTTCAAAAGTTAGACACAATGGAACAACACCAGAGACAAACACAGCAACAGCTTCAAAAGTTAGACTCATTGGAGCAAACTCTTGAACAAACACGTGAGGATTTAACTACTGAGTTACATCACATTGAATCGAAATGTCAAAAAGTCTGTAACGACGTAAGAACCCAAATTTGTGAGCATTTTCAACCTATTTTTTCGCGTCATGAAAATGCACTACAGAATCACGAAGCAGCCATAAAAGAACTGCAAACTATTGTTCATGAAAATCATGAGACCTTGCAAGCTAAATTTGACTCAGTTGCATCTACCGATTCGGTTACGCAACTTGCAAAAACTCAGGAAAACTTAAAGGACACAGTAGATACTCTGAAACTTGGTTCAGAAAAACACACTGAGGAAATAAGTACACTATCGGATAAAGTAGCCGAACTTTCAGATCAGTTCACTAATTTATCTACGAAGGTAGATGATAATCTGAATGACACAAAACCGGTACTCTTTAATGACACAGAAGAGTGCGAACAAATTAGGAAATTCAATCAGAATCAAATCAATATACAGTACAAAAGAGAAATCCGGGAAGTACAAGATCAGTTGGCACAAGTAATACAAAAATTACAAATTTCAGAAGACACTCGCGGTCCAACACGGGAAGAGAGACTTAGAAATACAGAAAAGACGCAAAATAATAACACAGGGCATTTCGGAAGTTATGAAAGAAACTGGCAATGTGCGCCGAATTTTGAGATGGAACGGCCGACACGACCTAACAATGACCGATATGCGACTCGCCGACATGATGATTTTGACTATAAGCTGTTCATTACTACACGTAAATTCAAAACATTTAAGAATTCTGGCAACGACATTCATCCACAAGCGTGGCTCCATCAATTCTCTCATTGTTTTCCTCCCAACTGGTCATTGGAGCACAGGTTAGATTTTATGTGTGGCTACCTAGAGAATGAACCAGCTGTAAGAATGCGGTCGGTCATTCACGATTGTCACAGTGAAGGAGATTTTTATCATGCCTTCCTCTCAGCGTATTGGTCTCAAGCCACACAAGACCGAGTAAAACATGGCATCATAATGATGAAACATTTCGAACAATCTGAATTCTCCAGTCTTGTGAAATATTTTGAAGACATGTTGCATAAGAATCAGTATCTTTCAAACCCATACAGCCCCTCAGAACTCATCCGCATTTGCTTACTCAAATTGCCTGAACATTTACGACATATTATTTTGGCAGGACGTTGCAAAGACGACATTGAAGCATTTCAGGGACTCTTACAAGAATTAGAAATTGACACTGACAATCGCGGAAAGTGGAAACAGGAACACAACAATTACCGGTCATATCCGTCGCAATTCCACGATGAAAGAAATAATAACTGGACGCGACAAGGCTATTCTTACAACGCAAATCGTGACCAAAACAGACACCACCCATATGACAACCACTGGCAGAGTAATAACAGTTACAGAGAAAGCTCGCATTTCCGTAGTAATGAATATGACAGAGATAACCATAGAAACAGAAAATATGGGTACCAAAACAATTATTATCAAGGGAGACAGAATAACTTCAGACGGAACGGTCCACTGCACAGTTACGATTCCAGGAGAAATTCTCCACCACATGACAGAGAGAAAAGAAACTATGTAAACTACCGACATGACGACAGACGATATATTCGTAACGACAGACCTGAATTGCATCAGAACTGGCGGGATTTAAACAGGGCAGGGCCTTCTCGTCAGAGTGAATTTGTAGAAGTTAGGTCTCCTAATCCCAGTAACGACGCGCGCCAACAAAGAAACAGACAATGACTCGCACCGGAGGCAGCCAGTGCGCCCGCTGGCTCCGAGAAAAATAACATAAGACGCTAGCCTTGAGAAAAATTTTAGCATTCTTTACCGATGTATAAAACATGACAATTGCTTTTCAGTTGAAAGTCGAAGAGTAAAGGTTTACACCACATTTTACATGTAAAACCGTTTATTGAAAGATAATCTGCTCTTTAACTTAGTCTCTGCCATAAAACTTTTCACTCCACGCTACTAGTACAATTTGTCACTCTGAGAAACTGTTAACATGCATTAATGTTTGAAGTCAAATATCCAGTCTAGAACCTAGGGAACATTTTTAAACAGAAATTACGAATGCATTGTTATAGTGAACAGACGACACAGTGTTGTATTTGTACATTCTTGCTTGTTAGCTACACGATTACGTAACGACTATCAGGCTTACATACTTAGGACACATACTGGTACTGCTAATGAGATTTTAATGCAACATTTTGGTTTACTTGAAAATACATTCTGGGTTTAAAATACTTTCTGTGAGATACCAAATGACACAGAGGTTAGTTTATGTGACAGCTACACGATTTTTATCACGATGCTACTAATGAGTGACAATTTACAATGTTGCTTTTGCGATGTATCTGTTTTATATCTGCACAGTTTTTCTGAATTCTTCTGTAAAGTAAAACATGTTTTAGTAGTAACTTTTGTGGTATAGCTACAATGAGACAGCCTTTTCCGTGGCACAACAATACGTCACAGCACAGTACTTTCTTCATCACAACAATAAGTGTAATAACTAAGATATCTATACGCAAAGCATTTCACTTTTGTGTATCATGAGGTAAGTACATTGACTTCTGCAGAACTTAGCTTTCGGAGGACGATAACTATGACACTTCCACAGAATTATCTTACAGCAAGACGCACATTTAGCGCTACAGGACACGCATTTGAGTGATCAATTTTGTACTCAAACCATTTATTTTTCAAGATTTTGAATTACAAAGAAAGTTTTCCGTGATACATTTCATTCCATTGCTGTAATCTGTAACTCCTGAGGGTATAATTACATTAATCCTCAGGGGGGTACACGCCTACTTTGTGTACCATGTGTTTGGCACGCACAAGGAGCCCTAGCTAATATGGTATTTGCTTATACAACTTTACACATCGGTACCATATTTCTCTAACACACAAATTACACAGCTATCTGATCATTTAACTGAGAGATAAACTTTTTTTTACTGCATTAGTGACAGATGTTTACGTAATTACACAGTTGAATAACTTCACACTTATGAAATTGCATTTTGTCTGTACTTTGTGAACTGTTCATATTTTTTCGGAAGCATTGTGATACTATAAGAGCTTTGAATGATGTATTTGGTAAGGGAGCATGATTTTAAAGTACGTTTGAGGCAGATGACACTTTTGACATGAGCAGAGAATTTTTTTACGTTTTGAAACTGTTGGAGGAAGCTACGACGATTTTGAGATTTGCCTGAGGTTTTATGATGTTATTTTTACGACGACGATGTGTATTATGCTGCTGAGGTATGTTTATGGTCAAGAAGCTGATGCTATATGAGGAATTTGATTATGCTACATATTTCAGATAATGAAATATTAAAGAAGCGTTGACGAATATATATATGTGTAATAAGGTAAGGAGTAATGAGTAGCAGTTAGGGCCTCTGACTTGTGAAGAAGTATGTTGGAAACCAAGAATCGTACTTTAAGAGTTATGAAATTTGTGTAAATGCGTGACTGTATCACAATGCTGACGAATATTTTTTTTGGACACTTATATTTATAGGATTTTGTTTCTACAGATTTGCAACGCTAATTCTTGACCTGTGAAATATTTTTATATGAGACTGTCGCTGTAGCAAAAACTGCTGTCGTAAATATTTCGTTAAGAAAGGTAAGTGACCGTGAAGTAATTCGTTGTGAGCGGCCAGGTGTGCCAGCCGCCTTGAGAAAATGCCATTAGTGTGTGGCGCAGGTGGTAGAAGAAAAAAAAAACAAAAAGGGGGAGGCCATTATCCTCGCTATTGACATTCGTTTGTAGAAAGCATCGTAAATACGACACGCTAATAATAACTTGGAAACATTCTTACATCTGCACACCTGATTAGGACAAGTGTCTATCTACGAGAATTGAGAGAAATGCCATATGGCTTGCTTTATGTGTTTATTTACTCATTTTGTTTAATATCTAGTTTCTAGCTGCACTGCAGCACTGGTTAAAATAAAATTTTATAGATGTACTAATATAAATATTTTCTGTCTCCATATCCAGTAAATAATAGTTTTGTGATATATTTCCAAAAAAATGAGGGAGCATAAAAAGACATTTCCCTTCACAGGAATTGCATAAACAATTTCTTTACGATTGGGTAACTTATCTGCTAGCGTAAGTTCTCGTGATGCATCACTCTAGTGTTAAGATGTGACATAGGTATTAGACATGGCCATTTTTAGTGTAATACTTTTTCTGCTTGAACTTTGTCATGTTTAGGTATAAGTTATGCTGCTTGCCAGGCATAGTGTTACTGAATTTTAATTTGTGTTACTCTGCTAAGCCAGATTTATTTTTCTTGTTTGCTGCGCATTGCCTCATATTAGTTGTAATGTTTAATTGCTTGGTAATTTAGATTTACTGTAGCTTGCTTTGCCAGCTTGAAATTTTTGTCATTGATGTTTGTGTTACTTGATTTGTTCTGCTGCATTGCCTCGTCCCTTAGTTTAGCATCTGAGCTCAGTAGATTTAAGTTAGCTTAAGAGGGGGTAGACTATATAAGAAACTAACTATGATGGATTGGAAGAAATGCATTGAGAAGCTTAAAGAAAATGCTTTGGCCAAAAAAAAAAGAAGGGTATTTTGAAAGAGGATATGAACCAAAAAAGTAGGGTTTAGGAACAACAGATATAGGTAGGATTTTCTTGGAAATAAATAATGAGTTAAGAAATATGTGAAATAAATACAGAAAGCATGCTTGGATAGGATTTTTTTTGGTGGAAGCAAAGGTTGAAATAAGACGAAAGATCTACAGAATGAAGTTTTGCGTTGGACTGCAGTACCAAATGATACACTGAAAACAAACCCTGTCCTTTCCTTTTGTGTTATCCCACTATGTGTTTGTGTACCCTTGTGTATTTGTTTTCTTCCTGTCTTTATGTAGTTTCATAGAATTTTTTCTTCTTCTAATACTCAGCTACATGAACTATGATGAGGAATACTGTTATCCTCAAATATAATTTGCATTGATAATATGTTATTTACTTTGTAAAGATGTTTAGACATTTATCTGTTCCGTTTTGTTGCTCATGTGTGAAGTTGATGTTTCGAAAGTTATTCTGATCTTTTATGTAGGTACTTATAATTCCTGTAACACTGGTGTATATGTTTATTTCTATTCTTTTGTAAAGCCTGTACTACAAATGTTATCTGTATTATTATGTTTTTAATTATGTATTTTGTACCGTTGTTATTGTATTCTTATGTTATAAAATTGTAATTGACACCAGGTCATCAAATTAAGTAACTTGTAAGTTACATTTCACTGCACATGTTTCTGTTGGTCATAGTATATGGACAATATGTGAGAAGTAGGGACTGTTAGTGTTTGCACGTGTGTTAATAATTGAGCAAGGGACTGGATAACAGCATTGCTGGTTCTAAGGACAAAAAAAAACTTAGTGAGTGCACAAGTGGTGGTTTATGGACTTGCTATATTGTTCGCAAGACACTTCGATGGTGATTGTGCACCTGCACAGTCGCAACGGATGGCTGCTAGCCATCTCTGCAAGGACTGCAGTGGGTCTGCACCTCTGGTGGCCCACCAATACCGTAATCTCTACCAGGACTACAGTGGGTCTGCTCTGTGATGACCTACCCACCAATACTCTTCAAAATTTCGACTGACTCCGCTGTGGGTTCAAATTCAAATGGCTCTAAGCACTATGGGACTCAACTACTGAGGTTATTAGTCCCCTAGAACTTAGAACTAGTTAAACCTAACTAACCTAAGGACATCACAAACATCCATGCCCGAGGCAGGATTCGAACCTGCGACCGTAGCGGTCTTGCGGTTCCAGACTGCAGCGCCTTTAACCGCACGGCCACTTCGGCCGGCTCCGCTGTGGGTTTACTCTGTTGTGGCCCATTACTTGTCTGCATGTAGAGTCAGCACTGTCTTTTCGTTGGAAGGACAACAATACTTCTTCAATACTGCATGGAAATCCACTACTTCCGTGTGCATTTTCTTTTACTGCTCAGACTTTGAGAAAAAGACTGATATTTTACTGTGATGAACGATTAGGACTGTCTTTGTGGACTGTGAGAAAATTTTAGCTTTTGACCAACATTGTATCAATAAGTGTGTGCGTTTGGTTTCTTTGTTATTGTAATTATGAAAATTTTTTTTCAAATCTGTATTGGGCACTGCCCAAACCAATTTGTAAAATTTTTTGTGGGGAGCATGGGGGCTATGTAAGTAGGCTGTTTAGGTTTTTTTATTGGTAACGCCACCTCTGTTTGAAAATCACTGGCTGTGCTGTGTGCAGTCTGTGGCTGCTTTGCACTGTTGTAATACTCGCCATTGTAGTGTTAGGCAGCTGGCTGTGAACAGCGCGTAGCGTTGCGCAGTTGGAGGTGAGCCGCCAGCAGTGGTGGATGTGGGGAGAGAGATGGAGGAGTTTTGAAATTTGTCATGAACTGCTATATTTATACACTCCTGGAAATTGAAATAAGAACACCGTGAATTCATTGTCCCAGGAAGGGGAAACTTTATTGACACATTCCTGGGGTCAGATACATCACATGATCACACTGACAGAACCACAGGCACATAGACACAGGCAACAGAGTATGCACAATGTCGGCACTAGTACAGTGTATATCCACCTTTCGCAGCAATGCAGGTTGCTATTCTCCCATGGAGACGATCGTAGAGATGCTGGATGTAGTCCTGTGGAACGGCTTGCCATGCCATTTCCACCTGGCGCCTCAGTTGGACCAGCGTTCGTGCTGGACGTGCAGACCGCGTCAGACGACGCTTCATCCAGTCCCAAACATGCTCAATGGGGGACAGATCCGGAGATCTTGCCGGCCAGGGTAGTTGACTTACACCTTCTAGAGCACGTTGGGTGGCACGGGATACATGCGGACGTGCATTGTCCTGTTGGAACAGCAAGTTCCCTTGCCAGTCTAGGAATGGTAGAACGATGGGTTCGATGACGGTTTGGATGTACCGTGCACTATTCAGTGTCGCCACGACGATCACCAGTGGTGTACGGCCAGTGTAGGAGATCGCTCCCCACACCATGATGCCGGGTGTTGGCGCTGTGTGCCTCGGTCGTATGCAGTCCTGATTGTGGCGCTCACCTGCACGGCGCCAAACACGCATACGACCATCATTGGCACCAAGGCAGAAGCGACTCTCATCGCTGAAGACGACACGTCTCCATTCGTCCCTCCATTCACGCCTGTCGCGACACCACTGGAGGCGGGCTGCACGATGTTGGGGCGTGAGCGGAAGACGGCCTAACGGTGTGCGGGACCGTAGCCCAGCTTCATGGAGACGGTTGCGAATGGTCCTCGCCGATACCCCAGGAGCAACAGTGTCCCTAATTTGCTGGGAAGTGGCGGTGCGGTCCCCTACGGTACTGCGTAGGATCCTACGGTCTTGGCGTGCATCCGTGCGTCGCTGCGGTCCGGTCCCAGGTCGACGGGCACGTGCACCTTCCGCCGACCACTGGCGACAACATCGATGTACTGTGGAGACCTCACGCCCCACATGTTGAGCAATTCGGCGGTACGTCCACCCGGCCTCCCGCATGCCCACTATACGCCCTCGCTCAAAGTCCGTCAACTGCACATACGGTTGACGTCCACGCTGTCGCGGCATGCTACCAGTGTTAAAGACTGCGATGGAGCTCCGTATGGCACGGCAAACTGGCTGACACTGACGGCGGCGGTGCACAAATGTTGCGCAGCTAGCGCCATTCGACGGCCAACACCGCGGTTCCTGGTGTGTCCGCTGTGCCGTGCGTGTGATCATTGCTTGTACAGCCCTCTCGCAGTGTCCGGAGCAAGTATGGTGGGTCTGACACACCGGTGTCAATGTGTTCTTTTTTCCATTTCCAGGAGTGTATATGATGATATCAAGGTAAATACATTGTTTGTTCTCTATTAATATCTTTCATTTGCTAACTATCCCTATCAGTAGTTAGTGCCTTCCATAGTTTGAATCTTTTATTTAGTTGGCAGTAGTGGCGCTCGCTGTATTGCAGTAGTGGGAGTAACCAAGATATTTGTGAGGTAAGTGATTTGTGAAACGTATAGGTTAATGTTAGTCAGGGCCACTCTTTTGTAGGGATTTTTGAAAGTCAGATTGCGTTGCGCTAAAAATATTGTGTGTCAGGTTAAGCACAGTCTTGTAAAATTATTAAAAGGGGACGTTTCAATCCGTCTGAGGTTGGCTGAATGACATTCCACTGCAATGCTCAGGTCCTTCTCCTGACGTTCCATAGCCATTACGAGTGTGCGAGGGTTACAATAAACTGACAGTTTTACGTCGCAAACATGAAACTTAACTCCCAGGGAACGTCCATGCGGTGACCGTGGCTGCGTTGATCGCTTGGATAAAAGTCGGCTGGAGACGTATTGAATCGTGACAGAATTTGTGTGTTCCATCGTAAATACGAGGGTAAGAGGGTTGCAGTTAACTATTAGTTTTGCGTCGCAAAAACGAAACTTGACTCCAAGGAGAACGTCCATCCGCTGACTGTGACTGCTTCAGTCGCTTATAGGGATGTCGTCTGGAGACTGACGTATTGAATCGCGACGTAATTCTTTTGTACCATAGTCAATACGAGGGTGGAACGGTTATAATTATCTGTCAGTTCTGCGTCGGAAACACGACACTTGACACCGAGGAGTACGTCCGTCCAGAGACTGTTGCAGCGTTAGTCACTTGGAGAGAAGTCAGACGAAGACTGACGTATTGCGACGCAATTTGTGTGTTCCATCTTCATTACGAGGGTGCGGGAGTTACAGTTAACTGTCAGTTTTCAGTCGGATACAAGAAACTTGACTCCCAGGCTAAGGTCCATAGGGTGACCGCAACTGCGTTAGACCCTTGGCGAGAAGTCGGCTGGAGACTGATGTATTTAATCGCGGCATAAGTAGTAACTTCCATCCTTATTACGAGGATGCGAAGGTTACAGTGAAATGACAGTTTTGGTCGGAAACAAGATACTTGACTTCAGGGAGAGCGTCCATCCGGTGACTGTGGCAGTGTTAGTCACTTGGAGAGAAGTCAGATACAAACTGATGTATTGAATCGCGCCACAATATGTTCGTTCCACCGCCATTACGAGGGTACGAGTCTTACAATTAACTGTCAGATTTGTGTTGCAAAAACGAAACTTAATTCCCAAGAGAAGGCCCATTCGGTGACTGTAGCTGCTTTAGTCGCATACAAATAAGTCGCCTGGAGACTGATGTATTGCATTGCTACGCAATTTGTCAGTTTCATCGTCAATACGAGGGTCCGAGGGTTACAATTAACTGTCAGTTTTGAGTAGCAAACAAGAAACTTGACTCCCAGAATAACGTGCATCCGGTGACGGTGGGTGCTTAAGTCCCATGGAAAGAAATCGGCTGGACACTGATGTACTCCATCGTCATTATGATGGTACTAGGGTTACAATATGCAGTCAGTTTTGCGTCGAAGGCAAATAACTTCACTCCAAGGAGAAAATACATCCGGTGACGGTGGCTGCGTTGAACGCTTGGAGAGAAGTCGCCTGGAGACAGATGTGTTGAACTTTGACACATTTTGAGTGTTCCATCATCATTACGATGGTGAGAGCGTTACAATTAACTGGTCATTTTGCATAGGAAACAAGAAACTTTGCAACCAGAGGGACATCCATCAGTGACAGTGGCGGCTTTAGTCACTAGGAGAGAAGTCAGCTGGTGACTGATGTATTGAATCACGACGCAATTTGTGAGTTCCATCGTTTTTATGGCTGTCAGAACTGCGTTGGAAATAAGAAACTTGTCTCCCAGGATAACATACATAATGGTGCACTCGCTTGCATAAGAGTCGGCTGGAGACTGATGTATTGAATCGCAACGCCATTTTTGTGTTCGATCGTCATTATTACGGTACTAGGGTTACAATAAACTGAAAGTTTTGCGTCGAAGTCAGATAACTTGACTCCAAGGAGAACATACATCCGGTGACAATGGCTGCTTTGATCGCTCGGAGAGAAGTCGCCTGAAGACAGATGTATTGAACTGCGACGCATTTTCTGTGTTCCACCATAACTATGAGGGTGAGGGGGTTATATTTAACTGTCCGTTTTGCGAGGAAACAATAAAATTGACACCCAGGAGTACATCCATCCGTGACTCTGCCTGGTCAAGTCAATAGGAGAGTAGTCGTTTCGAGACTGATGTACTGAATCGCTACGCAATTTGTGAGTTCCATCGTCGTTAAGAGGGTGAGACGGTTGCAATTATCTGTCAGATTTGCAATTGAAATAAGAAACTAAACTCCCAGGCGAACGTTCATATTGTGACGGTGGTTGTTATATTCGCTTAGAGAAATGATGACTGTAGACAGATGTATTGGGTCGCAACGACATTCTTGTGTTCCATCGTTATTATGACGGTACTAGTGTTACAATAAACTATCGGTTTAGCGTCGAAGTCAAATAACTTGATTCCAAGGACAACATACATCCGGTGACCGTGGCTGCTTTGATCGCTTGGAGAGAAGTCGCCTGGAGACAGATGTATTGAACTGCGACGAATTTTGTGTGTTCCATCATCATTACGAGTGTGAGAGGGTTACAATTAACTGTTCGTTTTACGTCGGAAACAAGAAACTTGAAACACAGGAGAACAGCCATCCGAGACTGAGGCTGCTTAAGTCACAAGGAGAGATGTCCGCTAGAGTCTTATGTATTGCGACGCAATTTGTGAGTTCCATAGTCTTTATGATGGTGAGACGATTGCAATTATCTGTCAGAACTGCGCTGGAAATAAGTCGCTAGGCTTCCAAGATAACGTTGATAATGTGATCATGGTTGCTATATTCCGTTATAGAAAAGGCGGCTGGTGTCCAACGCATTGAATCGCAACGCAATTTTTGTGCTCCATCGTCATTATGGCGATACTAGTGTTACAATCAACCGTCAGTTTTGCGTCAAAGTCAAATAACTTGACTCCAAGGAGAATATACATCTGGTGACGGTGGCTGCGTTGGTCTATGGAGAGAAGTCTCCTGGAGACATATTGAACTGTGACTCATTTTGTGTGTTCCATCATCATTACGAGGGTGAGAGGGTTTCAATTAATTGTCCGTTTTGCGTCTGAAACAAAAACCTTGACTCCAACGTCAACATCCATCCGTGACAGTGGCTCCTTAATTCACTAGGAGAGACGTCGGCTGGAGATTGATGTATTGAATCGCGACGCAGTTTGTGAGTTCCATCGTCTTTATGAAGGCGAGAATGTTGCAATTATCATTCAGATTTGCGTCGTAAATGAGACACTTAGCTCGCAGGAGAACCCACATTTGGTGACGGTGACTGCTATATTCACTTAGAGAAAAGGCGGCTTAAGTCCGATGTATTGAATTGCAACGCCACTTATGAGTTCCATCGTCATTATGGATCTACATGTGTTACAACATACTGTCAGTTTTCTGTCGAAAACAAATAACTTGACACCAAGGAGAACATATATCCGCTTCCGATTGTTGCGTTGATTACTTGGGGAGATATCACCTGGAGACACATGTATTGAACTGCGACGCATTTTGTGTGTCTATCATCTTTATGAGGTTGAGAGGGTTACAATTAACTGACCGTTTTGCGTCGGAAACAAGAAACTTAACTCCAAGGAGAACATCCATCATTGGCTGTGGCTGCTTAAGTCACTAGGAGAGAAGTCGGCTGTAGACTGATGTATTGAATCGCGACGCAATTTGTAAGTTCCATCGTCTTTATGAAGGTGAGAGTGTTGCAATTATCAATCAGATATGCTTCGGATATGAAACACTTTGCTCCAAGGACAAAGCCAATACAGTGATGGTTGCTGCTATATTCATTTAGAGAAAAGGCTGCTTGAGTCCGAGGTATTGAATTGCAACGCCATTTTTATGATACATCGTCATTATGGTCTTACTCATGTTACAATAAACAGTCAGTCCGCTGAATAGGTCAGGAGTTCACTACACTCAGCTGGCGGCTACACGGGTAGCAGAGGCTGTGTGGCGTGGACTGGGCGGTTTTTTAGGTTAGAAGGCCTCGGGAAAGTACGGGGTGGGTTGCAATCTCAAAGGGTGGATGGCAAATACAGGACGTGCTTGGATCAAGGAACAGTCGGAACTATAGTTGTAAATTGTTATAGTTGTGCTGGGAAAGTCCCTGAGTTACAAGCGCTAATAGAAAGCACAGAAGCTGAAATCGTTATATGTACAGAAAGCTGGCTGAAGCCTGAAATAAGTTCTGCAGAAATTTTTACGAAGTCTCAGACAGTGTTCAGGAAAGATAGATTAGGCAGAATTGGTGGTGGAGTGTTTGTGTCTGTCAGTAGTGGTTTATCATGTAGTGCAGTCGAAGTAGATACTACGTGCGAATTGGTATGCGTGGAGGTTATACTTAACAGCCGAACTAAGTTAATAATTGGCTCCTTCTATCGACCCCCAGACTCCGATGATATAGTTGCTGAACTGTCCGGAGAAAATTTGAGTCTCGTAACAAATAAGTACCCCACTCAAACGGTTATAGTTGATGGGGTCTTCAACCTTCCCTGGATATGTTGGCAAAAATACTTGTTCAAAACCGGTGGTAGGCAGAAAACATCTTCCGAGATTGTCCTAAATGCTTTCTCCGAAAATTATTTCGAGCAGTTAGTCCACGAACCCACGCGAATTGTAAATGGTTGCGAAAACACACTTGACCTCTTAGCCACAAACAATCCAGAGCTAATAGGGAGCATCATGACTGATACAGGGATTAGTGCTCACAAGGTCGTTGTAGCTAGGTTCAAGACCGTTTCTTCCAAATCCACCAGAAACAAACGCAAAATTATTTTATTTAAAAAAAGCGGATAAAGTGTCACTAGAAGCCTTCCTAAGAGACAATCTCCATTCCTTCCGAACTGACTATGCAAATGTAGACGAGATGTGGCTCAAATTCAAAGATATAGTAGCAACAGCAATTGAGAGATTCGTACCTCATAAACTGGTAAAAGACTGAACTGATCCCCCATGGTACACAAAACAGGCCCGATCGCTGTTGCAGAGGCAACGGAAAAAGCATGCGAAGTTCAGAAGAACGCGAAATCCCGAATATTGGCTAAAATTTAGAGACGCGCGAAATTTGGCACGGACTTCAATTCTAGATGCCTTTAATAGGTTCCACAACGAAACATTGTCTCGAAATTTGGTAGAAAATCCGAAGAAATTCTGGTCATATGTAAAGTACACAAGCGGCAAGACGCAGTCAATACCTTCGCTGCGCAGTGCCGATGGTACTATTACCGACGACTGTGCCGCTAAAGCGGAGTTATTGAACGCAGTTTTCCGAAATTCCTTCACCAGGGAAGACGAATGGAATATTCCAGAATTTGAAACACGAACAGCTACTAGCATGAGTTTCTTAGAAGTAGATACCCTAGGGGTTGCGAAGCAACTCAAATCGCTTGATACGGGCAAGTCTTCAGGTCCAGATTGTATACCGATTAGGTTCCTTTCAGATTACGCTGATACAATAGCTCCCTACTTAGCAATCATATAAAACCGCTCGCTCACCGATAGATCTGTACCTACAGATTGGAAAATTGTGCAGGTCGCACCAGTGTTTAAGAATGGTAGTAGGAGTAATCCATCGAACTACAAACCTATATCATTGACGTCGCTTTGCAGTAGGGTTTTGGAGCATATACTGTATTCAAACATTATGAATCACATGGAAGGGAACGATCTATTGATACGTAATCAGCATGGTTTCAGAAAACATCGTTCTTGTGCAACGCAGCTAGCTCTTTATTCGCACGAAGTAATGGCCGCTATCGACAGGGGATCTCAGGCTGATTCCGTATTTCTAGATTTCCGGAAAGCTTTTGACACCGTTCCTCACAAGCGACTTCTAATCAAGCTGCGAGCCTATTGGGTATCGTCTCAGTTGCGCGACTGGATTCGTGATTCCCTGTCAGGAAGGTCGCAGTTCGTAGTAATAGACAGCAAATCATCGAGTAAAACTGAAGTGATATCAGGTGTTCCCCAGGCAAGCATCCTGGGACCTCTGCTGTTCCTGACCTATATAAATGACCTGGGTGACTATCTGAGCAGTTCTCTTAGGTTGTTCGCAGATAATGCTGTAATTTACCGTCTAGTAAGGTCATCCGAAGACCAGTATCAGCTGCAAAGCGATTTAGAAAAGATTGCTGTATGGTGTGGCAGGTGGCAGTTCACGCTAAATAACGAAAAGTGTGAGGTGATCCACATGATTTTCAAAAGAAATCCGTTGGAATTCGATTACTCCATAAATAGTACAATTCTCAAGGCTGTCGATTCAACTAAGTAATTGGGTGTTAAAATTACGAACAACTTCAGTTGGAAAGACCAAATAGATAGTATTGTGAGGAAGGCGAGCCAAAGGTAGCGATTCATTGGCAGCACACTCAGAAGATTCAACAAATCCACTAAAGAGACAGCTTACACTACACTCGTTCGTCCTCTGTTAGAATATTGCTGCGCGGTGTGGGATCCTTACCAGGTGGGATTGACGGAGGACATTGAAAGGGTGCAAAAAAGGGCAGCTCGTTTTGTATTATCACGTAAAAGGGAGAAATTGTGGCAGATATGATACGCGAGTTGGGATGGAAGTCATTAAAGCAAAGATGTTTTTCGTCGCGGCGAGGTCTATTTACGAAATTACAGTCATCAACTTTTTCTTCCGAAAGCGAAAATATTTTGTTGAGCCCAACCTACATACGTAGGAATAATCAATAAAATAAAATTAGAGAAATCACAGCTCGAACCGAAAGGTTTAGGTGTTCGTTTTTCCCGCGCGCTGTAAGGGAGTGGAATGGTAGAGAGATAGTATGATTGTGGTTCGTTAAACCCTCAGCCAAGCACTTAAATGTGAATTGCAGAGTAGTCACGTAGATGTAGATGTAGATGAAGTCAAATAACTTGACACCAAGGATAACACATATCCGGTGACGGTGGCTGCGTTGATAAGTTAGAGAGAAGCCGCCTGGAGACAGATGTATATAACTGCGCGACAATTTGTGTATTCCATTATCATTACGAGTGTGAGAGTGTTACAATTAACTGTACGTTTTGCATCGGAAACAAGAAATATGACACCCAGGAGAACATCCATCCGCGACAGTGGCTGCTTAAGTCACTAGGAGAGAAGTCGGCTGGAGAAAGATGTACTGAATCGCGACACAATTTGTGAGTACCATCTACTTTATGATGGTGAGAGTGTTGCAATTTTCTGTCAGATTTGCGTCAGAAATAAGATGTTTGGCTCCCAGGATACCGCCCATAATATGACCGTTGCTGCTATATTCACTCATAGAAAAGACGGCTGGACTCCGATGTATTGAATCGGCAACGCCTCTTAGTGTTCCATCGTCATTACGGCGGTACTAGTGTTACAATAAACTGGTCGTTTTGCGTCGAAGTCAAATAACTTGACGCCAAGTAGGACATATATCCGGTGACGGTGGCTGTGTTGATCGCTTGGAGAGAAGTCGCCTGGAGGCATATGTATTGAACTGCGACACATTTTGTGTGTTCCATCATCATTACGTGGGTAAGAGTGTTACAATTAGCTATAAGTTTTGCATCGGAAAGAAGAAACTTGACACCCAGGAGATCATCCACCCGCGATTGTGGCTGCTTAAGCCACTAGGAGAGAAGTCGGCTGGAGAAAGATGTATTGAATCGCGACGCAATTTGTGAGTACCATCTACTTTATGATGGTGAGAGTGTTACAATTTTCTGTCAGATTTGCGTCAGAAATAAGATGTTTGGCTCCCAGGATACCGCCCATAATATGACCGTTGCTGCTATATTCGCTCATAGAAAAGACGGCTGGACTCCGATGTATTGAATCGGCAACGCCTCTTAGTGTTCCATCGTCATTACGGCGGTACTAGTGTTACAATAAACTGGTCGCTTTGCGTCGATGTCAAATAACTTGACGCCAAGTAGAACATATATCCGGTGACGGTGGCTGTGTTGATCGCTTGGAGAGAAGTCGCCTGGAGGCATATGTATTGAACTGCGACACATTTTGTGTGTTCCATCATCATTACGTGGGTAAGAGTGTTACAATTAGGTATACGTTTTGCATCGGAAAGAAGAAACTTGACACCCAGGAGATCATCCACCCGCGATTGTGGCTGCTTAAGCCACTAGGAGAGAAGTCGGCTGGAGAAAGATGTATTGAATCGCGACGCAATTTGTGTGTACCATCTACTTTATGATGGTGAGAGTGTTACAATTTTCTGTCAGATTTGCGTCAGAAATAAGATGTTTGGCTCCCAGGATACCGCCCATAATATGACCGTTGCTGCTATATTCACTCATAGAAAAGACGGCTGGACTCCGATGTATTGAATCCGCATCGCCTCTTAGTGTTCCATCGTCATTACGGCGGTACTAGTGTTACAATAAACTGGTCGTTTTGCGTCGAAGTCAAATAACTTGACGCCAAGTAGAACATATATCCGGCGACGGTGGCTGTGTTGATCGCTTGGAGAGAAGTCGCCTGGAGGCATATGTATTGAACTGCGACACATTTTGTGTGTTCCATCATCATTACGTGGGTAAGAGTGTTACAATTAGCTATACGTTTTGCATCGGAAAGAAGAAACTTGACACCCAGGAGATCATCCACCCGCGATTGTGGCTGCTTAAGCCACTAGGAGAGAAGTCGGCTGGAGAAAGATGTATTGAATCGCGACGCAATTTGTGAGTACCATCTACTTTATGATGGTGAGAGTGTTACAATTTTCTGTCAGATTTGCGTCAGAAATAAGATGTTTGGCTCCCAGGATACCGCCCATAATATGACCGTTGCTGCTATATTCACTCATAGAAAAGACGGCTGGACTCCGATGTCTTGAATCGGCAACGCCTCTTAGTGTTCCATCGTCATTACGGCGGTACTAGTGTTACAATAAACTGGTCGTTTTGCGTCGAAGTCAAATAACTTGACGCCAAGTAGAACATATATCCGGTGACGTTGGCTGTGTTGATCGCTTGGAGAGAAGTCGCCTGGAGGCATATGTATTGAACTGCGACACATTTTGTGTGTTCCATCATCATTACGTGGGTAAGAGTGTTACAATTAGCTATACGTTTTGCATCGGAAAGAAGAAACTTAACACCCAGGAGATCATCCACCCGCGATTGTGGATGCTTAAGCCACTAGGAGAGAAGTCGGCTGGAGAAAGATGTATTGAATCGCGACGCAATTTGTGAGTACCATCTTCTTCATGATGGTGAGAATGTTGCAATTTACTGTCAGATTTGCGTCAGAAATAAGATACTTGGCTCCCAGGATACCGCCCATAATATGACCGTTGAAGCTATATTCACTCATAGAAAAGACGGCTGGACTCCGATGTATTGAATCGGCAACGCCTCTTAGTGTTCCATCGTCATTACGGCGGTACTAGTGTTACAATAAACTGGTCGTTTTGCGTCGAAGTCAAATAACTTAACGCCAAGTAGAACATATATCCGGTGACGGTGGCTGTGTTGATCGCTTGGAGAGAAGTCGCCTGGAGGCATATGTATTGAACTGCGACACATTTTGTGTGTTCCATCATCATTACGTGGGTAAGAGTGTTACAATTAGCTATACGTTTTGCATCGGAAAGAAGAAACTTGACACCGAGGAGATCATCCACCCGCGATTGTGGCTGCTTTAGCGACTAGGAGAGAAGTCGGCTGGAGGAAGATGTATTGAATCGCGACGCAATTTGTGAGTACCATCTTCTTTATGATGGTGAGAGTGTTGCAATTTACTGTCAGATTTGCGTCAGAAATAAGATGTTTGGCTCCCAGGATACCGCCCATAATATGACCGTTGCTGCTATATTCGCTCATAGAAAAGACGGCTGGACTCCGATGTACTGATTCGCAACGCCTCTTAGTGTTCCATCGTCATTACGGCGGTACTAGTGTTACAATAAACTGGTCGTTTTGCGTCGAAGTCAAATAACTTGACTCCAAGTAGAACATATATCCGGTGACGGTGGCTGTGTTGATCGCTTGGAGAGAAGTCGCCTGGAGGCATATGTATTGAACTGCGACACATTTTGTGTGTTCCATCATCATTACGTGGGTAAGAGTGTTACAATTAGCTATACGTTTTGCATCGGAAAGAAGAAACTTGACACCCAGGAGATCATCCACCCGCGATTGTGGCTGCTTAAGCCACTAGGAGAGAAGTCGGCTGGAGAAAGATGTATTGAATCGCGACGCAATTTGTGAGTACCATCTTCTTCATGATGGTGAGAGTGTTGCAATTTTCTGTCAGATTTGCGTCAGAAATAAGATGTTTGGCTCCCAGGATACCGCCCATAATATGACCGTTGCTGCTATTTTCACTCATAGAAAAGACGGCTGGACTCCGATGTATTGAATCGGCAACGCCTCTTAGTGTTCCATCGTCATTACGGCGGTACTAGTGTTACAATAAACTGGTCGTTTTGCGTTGAAGTCAAATAACTTAACGCCAAGTAGAACATATATCCGGTGACGGTGGCTGTGTTGATCGCTTGGAGAGAAATCGCCTGGAGGCATATGTATTGAACTGCGACACATTTTGTGTGTTCCATCATCATTACGTGGGTAAGAGTGTTACAATTAGCTATACGTTTTGCATCGGAAAGAAGAAACTTGACACCCAGGAGATCATCCACCCGCGATTGTGGCTGCTTAAGCCACTAGGAGAGAAGTCGGCTGGAGAAAGATGTATTGAATCGCGACGCAATTTGTGAGTACCATCTTCTTTATGATGGTGAGAGTGTTGCAATTTTCTGTCAGATTTGCGTCAGAAATAAGATGTTTGGCTCCCAGGATACCGCCCATAATATGACCGTTGCTGCTATATTCGCTCATAGAAAAGACGGCTGGACTCCGATGTATTGAATCGGCAACGCCTCTTAGTGTTCCATCGTCATTTCGGCGGTACTAGTGTTACAATAATCTGGTCGTTTTGCGTCGAAGTCAAATAACTTGACTCCAAGTAGAACATATATCCGGTGACGGTGGCTGTGTTGATCGCTTGGAGAGAAGTCGCCTGGAGGCATATGTATTGAACTGCGACACACTTTGTGTGTTCCATCATCATTACGTGGGTAAGAGTGTTACAATTAGCTATACGTTTTGCATCGGAAAGAAGATACTTGACACCCAGGAGATCATCCACCCGCGATTGTGGCTGCTTAAGCCACTATGAGAGATGTCGGCTGGAGAAAGATGTATTGAATCGCGACGCAATTTGTGAGTACCATCTTCGTTATGATGGTGAGAGTGTTGCAATTTTCTGTCAGATTTGCGTCAGAAATAAGATGTTTGGCTCCCAGGATACCGCCCATAATATGACCGTTGCTGCTATATTCGCTCATAGAAAAGACGGCTGGACTCCGATGTATTGAATCGGCAACGCCTCTTAGTGTTCCATCGTCATTACGGCGGTACTAGTGTTACAATAAACTGGCCGTTTTTCGTCGAAGTCAAATAACTTGACTCCAAGTAGAAAATATAACCGGTGACGGTGGCTGTGTTGATCGCTTGGAGAGAAGTCGCCTGGAGGCATATGTATTGAACTGCGACACATTTTGTGTGTTCCATCATCATTACATGGGTATAAGAGTGTTAAAATTAGCTATACGTTTTGCATCGGAAAGAAGAAACTTGACACCCAGGAGATCATCCACCCGCGATTGTGGCTGCTTAAGCCACTAGGAGAGAAGTCGGCTGGAGAAAGATGTATTGAATCGCGACGCAATTTGTGAGTACCATCTTCTTTATGATGGTGAGAGTGTTGCAATTTTCTGTCAGATTTGCGTCAGAAATAAGATGTTTCGCTCCCAGGATACCGCCCATAATATGACCGTTGCTGCTATATTCGCTCATAGAAAAGACGGCTGGACTCCGATGTACTGAATCGCAACGCCTCTTAGTGTTCCATCGTCATTACGGCGGTACTAGTGTTACAATAAACTGGTCGTTTTGCGTCGAAGTCAAATAACTTGACTCCAAGTAGAACATATATCCGGTGACGGTGGCTGTGTTGATCGCTTGGAGAGAAGTCGCCTGGAGGCATATGTATTGAACTGCGACACATTTTGTGTGTTCCATCATCATTACGTGGGTAAGAGTGTTACAATTAGCTATACGTTTTGCATCGGAAAGAAGAAACTTGACACCCAGGAGATCATCCACCCGCGATTGTGGCAGCTTAAGCCACTAGGAGAGAAGTCGGCTGGAGAAAGATGTATTGAATCGTGACGCAATTTGTGAGTACCATCTTCTTTATGATGGTGAGAGTGTTGCAATTTACTGTCTGATTTGCGTCAGAAATAAGATGTTTCGCTCCCAGGATACCGCCCATAATATGACCGTTGCTGCTATATTCGCTCATAGAAAAGACGGCTGGACTCCGATGTACTGAATCGCAACGCCTCTTACTGTTCCATCGTCATTACGGCGGTACTAGTGTTACAATAAACTGGTCGTTTTGCGTCGAAGCCAAATAACTTGACTCCAAGTAGAACATATATCCGGTGACGGTGGCTGTGTTGATCGCTTGGAGAGAAGTCGCCTGGAGGCATATGTATTGAACTGCGACACATTTTGTGTGTTCCATCATCATTACGTGGGTAAGAGTGTTACAATTAGCTATACGTTTTGCATCGGAAAGAAGAAACTTGACACCCAGGAGATCATCCACCCGCGATTGTGGCTGCTTAAGCCACTAGGAGAGAAGTCGGCTGGAGAAAGATGTATTGAATCGCGACGCAATTTGTGAGTACGATCTTCTTCATGATGGTGAGAGTGTTGCAATTTTCTGTCAGATTTGCGTCAGAAATAAGATGTTTGGCTCCCAGGATACCGCCCATAATATGACCGTTGCTGCTATGTTCACTCATAGAAAAGACGGCTGGACTCCTATGTATTGAATCGGCAACGCCTCTTAGTGTTCCATCGTCATTACGGCGGTACTAGTTTTACAATAAACTGGTCGTTTTGCGTCGAAGTCAAATAACTTAACGCCAAGTAGAACATATATCCGGTGACGGTGGCTGTGTTGATCGCTTGGAGAGAAGTCGCCTGGAGGCATATGTATTGAACTGCGACACATTTTGTGTGTTCCATCATCATTACGTGGGTGAGAGTGTTACAATTAGCTATACGTTTTGCATCGGAAAGAAGAAACTTGACACCCAGGAGATCATCCACCCGCGATTGTGGCTGCTTAAGCCACTAGGAGAGAAGTCGTCTGGAGAAAGATGTATTGAATCGCGACGCAATTTGTGAGTACCATCTTCTTTATGATGGTGAGAGTGTTGCAATTTTCTGTCAGATTTGCGTCAGCAATAAGATGTTTCGCTCCCAGGATACCGCCCATAATATGACCGTTGCTGCTATATTCGCTCATAGAAAAGACGGCTGGACTCCGATGTACTGAATCGCAACGCCTCTTAGTGTTCCATCGTCATTACGGCGGTACTAGTGTTACAATAAACTGGTCGTTTGGCGTCGAAGTCAAATAACTTGACTCCAAGTAGAACATATATCCGGTGACGGTGGCTGTGTTGATCGCTTGGAGAGAAGTCGCCTGGAGGCATATGTATTGAACTGCGACACATTTTGTGTGTTCCATCATCATTACGTGGGTAAGAGTGTTACAATTAGCTATACGTTTTGCATCGGAAAGAAGAAACTTGACACCCAGGAGATCATCCACCCGCGATTGTGGCTGCTTAAGCCACTAGGAGAGAAGTCGGCTGGAGAAAGATGTATTGAATCGCGACGCAATTTGTGAGTACCATCTTCTTCATGATGGTGAGAGTGTTGCCATTTACTGTCAGATTTGCGTCAGAAATAAGATACTTGGCTCCCAGGATACCGCCCATAATATGACCGTTGAAGCTATATTCACTCATAGAAAAGACGGCTGGACTCCGATGTATTGAATCGGCAACGCCTCTTAGAGTTCCATCGTCATTACGGCGGTACTAGTGTTACAATAAACTGGTCGTTTTGCGTCGAAGTCAAATAACTTAGCGCCAAGTAGAACATATATACGGTGACGGTGGCTGTGTTGATCGCTTGGAGAGAAGTCGCCTGGAGGCATATGTATTGAACTGCGACACATTTTGTGTGTTCCATCATCATTACGTGGGTAACAGTGTTACAATTAGCGATACGTTTTGCATCGGAAAGAAGAAACTTGACACCCAGGAGATCATCCACCCGCGATTGTGGCTGCTTAAGCCACTAGGAGAGAAGTCGGCTGGAGAAAGATGTATTGAATCGCGACGCAATTTGTGAGTACCATCTTCTTCATGATGGTGAGAGTGTTGCCATTTACTGTCAGATTTGCGTCAGAAATAAGATACTTGGCTCCCAGGATACCGCCCATAATATGACCGTTGAAGCTATATTCACTCATAGAAAAGACGGCTGGACTCCGATGTATTGAATCGGCAACGCCTCTTAGAGTTCCATCGTCATTACGGCGGTACTAGTGTTACAATAAACTGGTCGTTTGGCGTCGAAGTCAAATAACTTGACTCCAAGTAGAACATATATCCGGTGACGGTGGCTGTGTTGATCGCTTGGAGAGAAGTCGCCTGGAGGCATATGTATTGAACTGCGACACATTTTGTGTGTTCCATCATCATTACGTGGGTAAGAGTGTTACAATTAGCTATACGTTTTGCATCGGAAAGAAGAAACTTGACACCCAGGAGATCATCCACCCGCGATTGTGGCTGCTTAAGCCACTAGGAGAGAAGTCGGCTGGAGAAAGATGTATTGAATCGCGACGCAATTTGTGAGTACCATCTTCTTTATGATGGTGAGAGAGTTGCAATTTCCTGTCAGATTTGCGTCAGAAATAAGATGTTTCGCTCCCAGGATACCGCCCATAATATGACCGTTGCTGCTATATTTGCTCATAGAAAAGACGGCTGGACTCCGATGTACTGAATCGCAACGCCTCTTAGTGTTCCATCGTCATTACGGCGGTACTAGTGTTACAATAAACTGGTCGTTTTGCGTCGAAGTCAAATAACTTGACTCCAAGTAGAACATATATCCGGTGACGGTGGCTGTGTTGATCGCTTGGAGAGAAGTCGCCTGGAGGCTTATGTATTGAACTGCGACACATTTTGTGTGTTCCATCATCATTACGTGGGTAAGAGTGTTACAATTAGCTATACGTTTTGCATCGGAAAGAAGAAACTTGACACCCAGGAGATCATCCACTCGCGATTGTGGCTGCTTAAGCCACTAGGAGAGAAGTCGGCTGGAGAAAGATGTATTGAATCGCGACGCAATTTGTGAGTACCATCTTCTTTATGATGGTGAGAGTGTTGCAATTTTCTGTCAGATTTGCGTCAGAAATAAGATGTTTCGCTCCCAGGATACCGCCCATAATATGACCGTTGCTGCTATATTCGCTCATAGAAAAGACGGCTGGACTCCGATGTACTGAATCGCAACGCCTCTTAGTGTTCCATCGTCATTACGGCGGTACTAGTGTTACAATAAACTGGTCGTTTTGCGTCGAAGTCAAATAACTTGACTCCAAGTAGAGCATATATCCGGTGACGGTGGCTGTGTTGATCGCTTGGAGAGAAGTCGCCTGGAGGCATATGTATTGAACTGCGACACATTTTGTGTTCCATCATCATTACGTGGGTAAGAGTGTTACAATTAGCTATACGTTTTGCATCGGAAAGAAGAAACTTGACACCCAGGAGATCATCCACCCGCGATTGTGCCTGCTTAAGCCACTAGGAGAGAAGTCGGCTGGAGAAAGATGTATTGAATCGCGACGCAATTTGTGAGTACGATCTTCTTCACGATGGTGAGAGTGTTGCAATTTTCTGTCAGATTTGCGTCAGAAATAAGATGTTTGGCTCCCAGGATACCGCCCATAATATGACCGTTGCTGCTATATTCACTCATAGAAAAGACGGCTGGACTCCGATGTATTGAATCGGCATCGCCTCTTAGTGTTCCATCGTCATTACGGCGGTACTAGTGTTACAATAAACTGGTCGTTTTGCGTCGAAGTCAAATAACTTGACTCCAAGTAGAACATATATCCGGTGACGGTGGCTGTGTTGATCGCTTGGAGAGAAGTCGCCTGGAGGCATATGTATTGAACTGCGACACATTTTGTGTGTTCCATCATCATTACGTGGGTAAGAGTGTTACAATTAGCTATACGTTTTGCATCAGAAAGAAGAAACTTGACACCCAGGAGATCATCCACGCGCGATTGTGGCTCCTTAAGCCACTAGGAGAGAAGTCGGCTGGAGAAAGATGTATTGAATCGCGACGCAATTTGTGAGTACCATCTTCTTTATGATGGTGAGAGTGTTGCAATTTTCTGTCAGATTTGCGTCAGAAATAAGATGTTTGGCTCCCAGGATACCGCCCATAATATGACCGTTGCTGCTATATTCGCTCATAGAAAAGACGGCTGGACTCCGATGTATTGAATCGGCAACGCCTCTTAGTGTTCGATCGTCGTTACGGCGGTACTATTGTTACAATAAACTCGCCGTTTTGCGCCGAAGTCAAATAACTTGACTCCAAGTAGAACATATATCCGGAGACGGTGGCTGTGTTGATCGCTTGGAGAGAAATCGCCTGGAGGCATATGTATTGAACTGCGACACATTTTGTGTGTTCCATCATCATTACGTGGGTATAAGAGTGTTACAATTAGTTATACGTTTTGCATCGGAAAGAAGAAACTTGACACCCAGGAGATCATCCACCCGCGATTGTGGCTGCTTAAGCCACTAGGAGAGAAGTCGGCTGGAGAAAGATGTATTGAATCGCGACGCAATTTGTGAGTACCATCTTCTTCAAGGTGGTGAGAGTGTTGCAATTTTCTGTCAGATTTGCGTCAGAAATAAGATGTTTGGCTCCCAGGATACCGCCCATAATATGACCATTGCTGCTATATTCGCTCATAGAAAAGACGGCTGGACTCCGATGTATTGAATCGGCAACGCGTCTTAGTGTTCCATCGTCATTGCGGCGGTACTAGTGTTACAATAAACTGGTCGTTTTTTGTCGAAGTCAAATAACTTGACTCCAAGTAGAACATATATCCGGTGACGGTGGCTGTGTTGATCGCTTGGAGAGAAGTCGCCTGGAGGCATATGTATTGAACTGCGACACATTTTGTGTGTTCCATCATCATTACGTGGGTAAGAGTGTTACAATTAGCTATACGTTTTGCATCAGAAAGAAGGAACTTGACACCCAGGAGATCATCCACCTGCGATTGTGGCTGCTTAAGCCACTAGGAGAGAAGTCGGCTGGAGAAAGATTTATTGAATCGCGACGCAATTTGTGAGTCCCATCTTCTTTATGATGTTGAGAGTGTTGCAATTTTCTGTCAGATTTGCGTCAGAATTAAGATGTTTGGCTCCCAGGATACCGCACATAATATGACCGTTGCTGCTATATTCGCTGATAGAAAAGACGGCTGGACTCCGATGTATTGAATCGGCAACGCCTCTTAGTGTTCCATCGTCATTACGGCGGTACTATTGTTACAATAAACTCGCCGTTTTGCGCCGAAGTCAAATAACTTGACTCCAAGTAGGACATATATCCGGAGACGGTGGCTGTGTTGATCGCTTGGAGAGAAGTCGCCTGGAGGCATATGTATTGAACTGCGACACATTTTGTGTGTTCCATCATCATTACGTGGGTATAAGTGTGTTACAATTAGCTATACGTTTTGCATCGGAAAGAAGAAACTTGACACCCAGGAGATCATCCACCCGCGATTGTGGCTGCTTAAGCCACTAGGAGAGAAGTCGGCTGGAGAAAGATGTATTGACTCGCGACGCAATTTGTGAGTTCCATATTCTTTATGATGATGAGAGTGTTGCAATTTTCTGTTAGATTTGTGTCAGAAATAAGATGTTTGGCTCCCAGAATACCGCCCATAATATGACCGTTGCTGCTATATTCGCTCATAGAAAAGACGGCTGGACTCCGATGTATTGAATCGGCAACGCCTCTTAGTGTTCCTTCGTCATTACGGCGGTACTAGTGTTACAATAAACTGGTCGTTTTGCGTCGAAGTCAAATAACCTGACTCCAAGTAGAACATATATCCGGTGACGGTGGCTGTGTTGATCGCTTGGAGAGAAGTCGCCCGGAGGCATATGTATTGAACTGCGACACATTTTGTGTGCTCCATCATCATTACGTGGGTAAGAGTGTTACAATTAGCTATACGTTTTGCATCGGAAAGAAGAAACTTGACACCGAGGAGATCATCCACCCGCGATTGTGGCTGCTTTAGCGACTAGGAGAGAAGTCGGCTGGAGAAAGATGTATTGAATCGCGACGCAATTTGTGAGTACCACCTTCTTCAAGATGGTGAGAGTGTTGCAATTTTCTGTCAGATTTGCGTCAGAAATAAGATGTTTGGCTCCCAGGATACCGCCCATAATATGACCGTTGCTGCTATATTTGTTCTTAGAAAAGACGGCTGGACTCCGATGTATTGAATCGGCAACGCCTCTTAGTGTTCCATCGTCATTACGGCGGTACTAGTGTTACAATAAACTGGTCGTTTGGCGTCGAAGTCAAATAACTTGACTCCAAGTATGACATATATCCGGTGACGGTGGCTGTGTTGATCGCTTGGAGAGAAGTCGCCTGGAGGCATATGTATTGAACTGCGACACATTTTGTGTGTTCCATCATCATTACGTGGGTAAGAGTGTTACAATTAGCTATACGTTTTGCATCGGAAAGAAGAAACTTGACACCCAGGAGATCATCCACCCGCGATTGTGGCTGCTTAAGCCACTAGGAGAGAAGTCGGCTGGAGAAAGTTGTATTGAATCGCGACGCAATTTGTGAGTACCAGCTTCTTTATGATGGTGAGAGTGTTGCAATTTTCTGTCAGATTTGCGTCAGAAATAAGATGTTTGGCTCCGAGTATACCGCCCATAATATGACCGTTGCTGCTATATTCGCTCATAGAAAAGACGGCTGGACTCCGACGTATTGAATCGCAACGCCTCTTAGTGTTCCATCGTCATTACGGCGGTACTAGTGTTACAATAAACTGGTCGTTTTGCGTCGAAGTCAAATAGCTTGACTCCAAGTAGAACATATATCCGGAGACGGTGGCTGCGTTGATCGCTTGGAGACAAGTCGCGTGGAGGCATATGTATTGAACTGCGACACATTTTGTGTGTTCCATCATCATTACGTGGGTAAGAGTGTTACAATTAGCTATACGTTTTGCATCGGAAAGAAGAAACTTGACACCCAGGAGATCATCCACCCGCGATTGTGGCTGCTTAAGCCACTAGGAGAGAATTCGGCTGGATAAAGATGTATTGAATCGCGACGCAATTTGTTAGTACGATCTTCTTCATGATGGTGAGAGTGTTGCAATTTTCTGTCAGATTTGCGTCAGAAATAAGATGTTTGGCTCCCAGGATACCGCCCATAATATGACCGTTGCTGCTATATTCACTCATAGAAAAGACGGCTGGACTCCGATGTATTGAATCGGCAACGCCTCTTAGTGTTCCATCGTCATTACGGCGGTACTAGTGTTACAATAAACTGGTCGTTTTGCGTCGAAGTCAAATAACTTAACTCCAAGTAGGACATATATCCGGTGACGGTGGCTGTGTTGATCGCTTGGAGAGAAATCGCCTGGAGGCATATGTATTGAACTGCGACACATTTTGTGTGTTCCATCATCATTACGTGGGTAAGAGTGTTACAATTAGCTATACGTTTTGCATCGGAAAGAAGAAACTTGACACCCAGGAGATCATCCACCCGCGATTGTGGCTGCTTAAGCCACTAGGAGAGAAGTCGGCTGGAGAAAGATGTATTGAATCGCGACGCAATTTGTGAGTACCATCTTCTTTATGATGGTGAGAGTGTTACAATTTTCTGTCAGATTTGCGTCAGAAGTAAGATTTTTGGCTCCCAGGATACCGCCCATAATATGACCGTTGCTGCTATATTCGCTCATAGAAAAGACGGCTGGACTCCGATGTATTGAATCGGCAACGCCTCTTAGTGTTCCATCGTCATTACGGCGGTACTAGTGTTACAATAAACTGGTCGTTTTGCGTCGAAGTCAAATAACTTGACTCCAAGTAGGACATATATCCGGTGACGGTGGCTGTGTTAATCGCTTGGAGAGAAATCGCCTGGAGGCATATGTATTGAACTGCGACACATTTTGTGTGTTCCATCATCATTACGTGGGTAAGAGTGTTACAATTAGCTATACGTTTTGCATCGGAAAGAAGAAACTTGACACCCAGGAGATCATCCACCCGCGATTGTGGCTCCTTTAGCGACTAGGAGAGAAGTCGGCTGGAGAAAGATGTATTGAATCGCGACGCAATTTGTGAGTACCATCTTCTTCATGATGGTGAGAGTGTTGCAATTTTCTGTCAGATTTGCGTCAGAAATAAGATGTTTGGCTCCCAGGATACCGCCCATAATATGACCGTTGCTGCTATATTCACTCATAGAAAAGACGGCTGGACTCCGATGTATTGAATCGGCAACGCCTCTTAGTGTTCCATCGTCATTACGGCGGTACTAGTGTTACAATAAACTGGTCGTTTTGCGTCGAAGTCAAATAACTTGACTCCAAGTAGGACATATATCCGGTGACGGTGGCTGTGTTGATCGCTTGGAGAGAAGTCGCCTGGAGGCATATGTATTGAACTGCGACACATTTTGTGTGTTCCATCATCATTACGTGGGTAAGAGTGTTACAATTAGCTATACGTTTTGCATCGGAAAGAAGAAACTTGACACCCAGGAGATCATCCACCCGCGATTGTGGCTGCTTAAGCCACTAGGAGAGAAGTCGGCTGGAGAAAGATGTATTGAATCGCGACGCAATTTGTGAGTACGATCTTCTTCATGATGGTGAGAGTGTTGCAATTTTCTGTCAGATTTGCGTCAGAAATAAGATGTTTGGCTCCCAGGATACCGCCCATAATATGACCGTTGCTGCTATATTCACTCATAGAAAAGACGGCTGGACTCCGATGTATTGAATCGGCAACGCCTCTTAGTGTTTCATCGTCATTACGGCGGTACTAGTGTTACAATAAACTGGTCGTTTTGCGTCGAAGTCAAATAACTTGACTCCAAGTAGGACATATATCCGGTGACGGTGGCTGCGTTGATCGCTTGGAGAGAAGTCGCCTGGAGGCATATGTATTGAACTGCGACACATTTTGTGTGTTCCATCATCATTACGTGGGTATAAGAGTGTTACAATTAGCTATACGTTTTGCATCGGAAAGAAGAAACTTGACACCCAGGAGATCATCCACCCGCGATTGTGGCTGCTGAAGCCACTAGGAGAGAAGTCGGCTGGAGAAAGATGTATTGAATCGCGACGCAATTTGTGAGTACCATATTCTTTATGATGATGAGAGTGTTGCAATTTTCTGTTAGATTTGTGTCAGAAATAAGATGTTTGGCTCCCAGGATACAGCCCATAATATGACCGTTGCTGCTATGTTCGCTCATAGGAAAAACGGCTAAATTCCGATGTATTGAATCGGCAACGCCTCTTAGTGTACCATCGTCATTACGGCGGTACTAGTGTTACAATAAACTGGTCGTTTTGCAGCGAAGTCAGATAACTTGACTCAAAGTAGAACATATATCCGGTGACGGTGGCTGTGTTGATCGCTTGGAGAGAAGTCGCCTGGAGGCATATGTATTGAACTGCGACACATTTTGTGTGTTCCATCATCATTACGTGGGTAAGAGTGTTACAATTAGCTATACGTTTTGCATCAGAAAGAAGAAACTTGACACCGAGGAGATCATCCACCCGCGATTGTGGCTGCTTTAGCGACTAGGAGAGAAGTCGGCTGGAGAAAGATGTATTGAATCGCGACGCAATTTGTGAGTACCATCTTCTTTATGATGGTGAGAGTGTTGCAATTTTCTGTTAGATTTGCGTCAGAAATAAGATGTTTGGCTCCCAGGATACCGCCCATAATATGACCGTTGCTGCTATATTCGCTCATAGAAAAGACGGCTGGACTTCGATGTATTGAATCGACAACGCCTCTTAGTGTACCATCGTCATTACGGCGGTACTAGTGTTACAATAAACTGGTCGTTTTGCGTCAAAGTCAAATAACGTGACTCCAAGTAGAATATATATCCGGTGACGGTGGCTGTGTTGATCACTTGGAGAGAAATCGCCTGGAGGCATATGTATTGAACTGCGACACATTTTGTGTGTTCCATCATCATTACGTGGGTAAGAGTGTTACAATTAGCTATACGTTTTGCATCGGAAAGAAGAAACTTGACACCGAGGAGATCATCCACCCGCGATTGTGGCTCCTTTAGCGACTAGGAGAGAAGTCGGCTGGAGAAAGATGTATTGAATCGCGACGCAATTTGTGAGTACCATCTTCTTCATGATGGTGAGATTGTTGCAATTTTCTGTCAGATTTGCGTCAGAAATAAAATGTTTGGCTCCCAGGATACCGCCCATAATATGACCGTTGCTGCTATATTCACTCATAGAAAAGACGGCTGGACTCCGATGTATTGAATCGGCAACGCCTCTTAGTGTTTCACGTCATTACGGCGGTACTAGTGTTACAATAAACTGGTCGTTTTGCGTCGAAGTCAAATAACTTGACTCCAAGTAGGACATATATCCGGTGACGGGGGCTGTGTTGATCGCTTGGAGAGAAGTCGCCTGGAGGCATATGTATTGAACTGCGACACATTTTGTGTGTTCCATCATCATTACGTGGGTAAGAGTGTTACAATTAGCTATACGTTTTGCATCGGAAAGAAGAAACTTGACACCCAGGAGATCATCCACCCGCGATTGCGGCTGCTTAAGCCACTAGGAGAGAAGTCGGCTGGAGAAAGATGTATTGAATCGCGACGCAATTTGTGAGTACCATATTCTTTATGATGATGAGAGTGTTGCAATTTTCTGTTAGATTTGTGTCAAAATAAGATGTTTGGCTCCCAGGATACCGCCCATAATATGACCGTTGCTGCTATGTTCGCTCATAGAAAAGACGGCTGAACTCCGATGTATTGACTCGGCAACGCCTCTTAGTGTTCCTTCGTCATTACGGTGGTACTAGTGTTCCAATAAACTGGTCGTCTTGCAGCGAAGTAAGATAACTTGACTCAAAGTAGGACATATATCCGGTGACGGTGGCTGTGTTGATCGCTTGGAGAGAAGTCGCCTGGAGGCATATGTATTGAACTGCGACACATTATGTGTGTTCCATCATCATTACGTGGTTAAGAGTGTTACAATTAGCTATACGTTTTGCATCGGAAAGAAGAAACTTGACACCGAGGAGATCATCCACCCGCGATTGTGGCTGCTTTAGCGACTAGGAGAGAAGTCGGCTGGAGAAAGATGTATTGAATCGCGACGCAATTTGTGAGTACCATCTTCTTTATGATGGTGAGAGTGTTGCAATTTTCTGTTAGATTTGCGTCAGAAATAAGATGTTTGGCTCCCAGGATACCGCCCATAATATGACCGTTGCTGCTATATTCGCTCATAGAAAATACGGCTGGACTTCGATGTATTGAATCGACAGCGCCTCTTAGTGTACCATCGTTATTACGGCGGTACTAGTGTTACAATAAACTGGTCGTTTTGCGTCAAAGTCAAATAACTTGACTCCAAGTAGAAGATATATCCGGTGACGGTGGCTGTGTTGATCACTTGGAGAGAAATCGCCTGGAGGCATATGTATTGAACTGCGACACATTTTGTGTGTTCCATCATCATTACGTGGGTAAGAGTGTTACAATTAGCTATACGTTTTGCATCGGAAAGAAGAAACTTGACACCCAGGAGATCATCCACCCGCGATTGTGGCTGCTTAAGCCACTAGGAGAGAAGTCGGCTGGAGAAAGATGTATTGAATCGCGACGCAATTTCTGAGTACCATCTTCTTCATGATGGTGAGAGTGTTGCAATTTTCTGTTAGATTTGCGTCAGAAATAAGATGTTTGGCTCCCAGGATACCGCCCATAATATGACCGTTGCTGCTATATTCGCTCAGAGAAAAGACGGCTGGACTCCGATGTATTGAATCGGCAACGCCTCTTAGTGTTCCATCGTCATTACGGCGGTACTAGTGTTACAATAAACTGGTCGTTTTGCGTCGAAGTCAAATAACTTGACTCCAAGTAGAACATATATCCGGTGACGGTGGCTGTGTTGATCGCTTGGAGGGAAGTCGCCTGGTGGCATATGTATTGAACTGCGACACATTTTGTGTGTTCCATCATCATTACGTGGGTAAGAGTGTTACAATTAGCTATACGTTTTGCATCGGAAAGAAGAAACTTGACACCCAGGAGATCATCCACCCGCGATTGTGGCTGCTTAAGCCACTAGGAGAGAAGTCGGCTGGAGAAAGATGTATTGAATCGCGACGCAATTTGTGAGTACCATCTTCTTTATGATGGTGAGAGTGTTGCAATTTCCTGTTAGATTTGCGTCAGAAATAAGATGTTTGGCTCCCAGGATACCGCCCATAATATGACCGTTGCTGCTATATTCGCTCATAGAAAAGACGGCTGGACTCCGATGTATTGAATCGGCAACGCCTCGTAGTGTTCCATCGTCATTACGGCGGTACTAGTGTTACAATAAACTGGCCGTTTTGCGTCGAAGTCAAATAACTTAACTCCAAGTAGAACATATATCCGGTGACGGTGGCCTTGTTGATCGCTTGGAGTGAAGTCGCCTGGAGGCATATGTATTGAACTGCGACACATTTTGTGTGTTCCATCATCATTACGTGGGTAAGAGTGTTACAATTAGGTATACGTTTTGCATCGGAAAGAAGAAACTTGACACCCAGGAGATCATCCACCCGCGATTGGGCTGCTTAAGCCACTAGTTGAGAAGTCGGCTGGAGGAAGATGTATTGAATCGCGACGCAATTTGTGAGTACCATCTTCTTTATGATGGTGAGAGTGTTGCAATTTTCTGTTAGATGTGCGTCAGAAATAAGATGTTTGGCTCCCAGGATACCGCCCATAATATGACCGTTGCTGCTATATTCACTCATAGAAAAGACGGCTGGACTCCGATGTATTGAATCGGCAACGCCTCTTAGTGTTTCATCGTCATTACGGCGGTACTAGTGTTACAATAAACTGGTCGTTTTGCGTCGAAGTCAAATAACTTGACTCCAAGTAGGACATATATCCGGTGACGGGGGCTGTGTTGATCGCTTGGAGAGAAGTCGCCTGGAGGCATATGTATTGAACTGCGACACATTTTGTGTGTTCCATCATCATTACGTGGGTAAGAGTGTTACAATTAGCTATACGTTTTGCATCGGAAAGAAGAAACTTGACACCCAGGAGATCATCCACTCGCGATTGCGGCTGCTTAAGCCACTAGGAGAGAAGTCGGCTGGAGAAAGATGTATTGAATCGCGACGCAATTTGTGAGTACCATATTCTTTATGATGATGAGAGTGTTGCAATTTTCTGTTAGATTTGTGTCAAAATAAGATGTTTGGCTCCCAGGATACCGCCCATAATATGACCGTTGCTGCTATGTTCGCTCATAGAAAAGACGGCTGAACTCCGATGTATTGACTCGGCAACGCCTCTTAGTGTTCCTTCGTCATTACGGCGGTACTAGTGTTACAATAAACTGGTCGTTTTGCAGCGAAGTAAGATAACTTGACTCAAAGTAGGACATATATCCGGTGACGGTGGCTGTGTTGATCGCTTGGAGAGAAGTCGCCTGGAGGCATATGTATTGAACTGCGACACATTTTGTGTGTTCCATCATCATTACGTGGTTAAGAGTGTTACAATTAGCTATACGTTTTGCATCGGAAAGAAGAAACTTGACACCGAGGAGATCATCCACCCGCGATTGTGGCTGCTTTAGCGACTAGGAGAGAAGTCGGCTGGAGAAAGATGTATTGAATCGCGACGCAATTTGTGAGTACCATCTTCTTTATGATGGTGAGAGTGTTGCAATTTTCTGTTAGATTTGCGTCAGAAATAAGATGTTTGGCTCCCAGGATACCGCCCATAATATGACCGTTGCTGCTATATTCGCTCATAGAAAATACGGCTGGACTTCGATGTATTGAATCGACAGCGCCTCTTAGTGTACCATCGTTATTACGGCGGTACTAGTGTTACAATAAACTGGTCGTTTTGCGTCAAAGTCAAATAACTTGACTCCAAGTAGAACATATATCCGGTGACGGTGGCTGTGTTGATCACTTGGAGAGAAATCGCCTGGAGGCATATGTATTGAACTGCGACACATTTTGTGTGTTCCATCATCATTACGTGGGTAAGAGTGTTACAATTAGCTATACGTTTTGCATCGGAAAGAAGAAACTTGACACCCAGGAGATCATCCACCCGTGATTGTGGCTGCTTAAGCCACTAGGAGAGAAGTCGGCTGGAGAAAGATGTATTGAATCGCGACGCAATTTGTGAGTACCATCTTCTTTATGATGGTGAGAGTGTTGCAATTTTCTGATAGATTTGCGTCAGAAATAAGATGTTTGGCTCCCAGGATACCGCCCATAATATGACCGTTGCTGCTATATTCGCTCAGAGAAAAGACGGCTGGACTCCGATGTATTGAATCGGCAACGCCTCTTAGTGTTCCATCGTCATTACGGCGGTACTAGTGTTACAATAAACTGGTCGTTTTGCGTCGAAGTCAAATAACTTGACTCCAAGTAGAACATATATCCGGTGACGGTGGCTGTGTTGATCGCTTGGAGAGAAGTCGCCTGGTGGCATATGTATTGAACTGCGACACATTTTGTGTGTTCCATCATCATTACGTGGGTAAGAGTGTTACAATTAGCTATACGTTTTGCATCGGAAAGAAGAAACTTGACACCCAGGAGATCATCCACCCGCGATTGTGGCTGCTTAAGCCACTAGGAGAGAAGTCGGCTGGAGAAAGATGTATTGAATCGCGACGCAATTTGTGAGTACCATCTTCTTTATGATGGTGAGAGTGTTGCAATTTCCTGTTAGATTTGCGTCAGAAATAAGATGTTTGGCTCCCAGGATACCGCCCATAATATGACCGTTGCTGCTATATTCGCTCATAGAAAAGACGGCTGGACTCCGATGTATTGAATCGGCAACGCCTCGTAGTGTTCCATCGTCATTACGGCGGTACTAGTGTTACAATAAACAGGCCGTTTTGCGTCGAAGTCAAATAACTTAACTCCAAGTAGAAGATATATCCGGTGACGGTGGCCTTGTTGATCGCTTGGAGTGAAGTCGCCTGGAGGCATATGTATTGAACTGTGACACATTTTGTGTGTTCCATCATCATTACGTGGGTAAGAGTGTTACAATTAGGTATACGTTTTGCATCGGAAAGAAGAAACTTGACACCCAGGAGATCATCCACCCGCGATTGGGCTGCTTAAGCCACTAGTTGAGAAGTCGGCTGGAGGAAGATGTATTGAATCGCGACGCAATTTGTGAGTACCATCTTCTTTATGATGGTGAGAGTGTTGCAATTTTCTGTTAGATTTGCGTCAGAAATAAGATGTTTGGCTCCCAGGATACCGCCCATAATATGACCGTTGCTGCTATATTCGCTCATAGAAAAGACGGCTGGACTCCGATGTATTGAATCGGCAACGCCTCTTAGTGTTCCATCGTCATTACGGAGGTACTAGTGTTACAATAAACTGGTCGTTTTGCGTCGAAGTCAAATAACTTGACTCCCAGTAGAACATATATCCGGTGACGGTGGCTGTGTTGATCGATTGGAGAGAAGTCGCCTGGTGGCATATGTATTGAACTGCGACACATTTTGTGTGTTCCATCATCATTACGTGGGTAAGAGTGTTACAATTAGCTATACGTTTTGCATCGGAAAGAAGAAACTTGACACCCAGGAGATCATCCACCCGCGATTGCGGCTGCTTAAGCCACTAGGAGAGAAGTCGGCTGGAGAAAGATGTATTGAATCGCGACGCAATTTGTGAGTACCATATTCTTTATGACGATGAGAGTGTTGCAATTTTCTGTTAGATTTGTGTCAGAAATAAGATGTTTGGCTCCCAGGATACCGCCCATAATATGACCGTTGCTGCTATGTTCGCTCATAGAAAAGACGGCTGAACTCCGATGTATTGAATCGGCAACGCCTCTTAGTGTTCCTTCGTCATTACGGCGGTACTAGTGTTACAATAAACTGGTCGTTTTGCAGCGAAGTCAGATAACTTGACTCAAAGTAGAACATATATCCGGTGACGGTGGCTGTGTTGATCGCTTGGAGAGAAGTCGCCTGGAGGCATATGTATTGAACTGCGACACATTTTGTGTGTTCCATCATCATTACGTGGTTAAGAGTGTTACAATCAGCTATACGTTTTGCATCGGAAAGAAGAAACTTGACACCGAGGAGATCATCCACCCGCGATTGTGGCTGCTTTAGCGACTAGGAGAGAAGTCGGCTGGAGAAAGATGTATTGAATCGCGACGCAATTTGTGAGTACCATCTTCTTTATGATGGTGAGAGTGTTGCAATTTTCTGTTAGATTTGCGTCAGAAATAAGATGTTTGGCTCCCAGGATACCGCCCATAATATGACCGTTGCTGCTATATTCGCTCAAAGAAAATACGGCTGGACTTCGATGTATTGAATCGACAACGCCTCTTAGTGTACCATCGTCATTACGGCGGTACTAGTGTTACAATAAACTGGTCGTTTTGCGTCGAAGTCAAATAACTTGACTCCAAGTAGGACATATATCCGGTGACGGTGGCTGTGTTGATCGCTTGGAGAGAAGTCGCCTGGAGGCATATGTATTGAACTGCGACACATTTTGTGTGTTCCATCATCATTACGTGGGTAAGAGTGTTACAATTAGCTATACGTTTTGCATCGGAAAGAAGAAACTTGACACCCAGGAGATCATCCACCCGCGATTGTGGCTGCTTAAGCCACTAGGAGAGAAGTCGGCTGGAGAAAGATGTATTGAATCGCGACGCAATTTGTGAGTACCATATTCTTTATGATGATGAGAGTGTTGCAATTTTCTGTTAGATTTGTGTCAGAAATAAGATGTTTGGCTCCAAGGATACCGCCCATAATATGACCGTTGCTGCTATGTTCGCTCATAGAAAAGACGGCTGAACTCCGATGTATTGAATCGGCAACGCCTCTTAGTGTTCCTTCGTCATTACGGCGGTACTAGTGTTACAATAAACTGGTCGTTTTGCAGCGAAGTCAGATAACTTGACTCAAAGTAGAACATATATCCGGTGACGGTGGCTGTGTTGATCGCTTGGAGAGAAGTCGCCTGGTGGCATATGTATTGAACTGCGACACATTTTGTGTGTTCCATCATCATTACGTGGTTAAGAGTGTTACAATTAGCTATACGTTTTGCATCGGAAAGAAGAAACTTGACACCGAGGAGATCATCCACCCGCGATTGTGGCTGCTTTAGCGACTAGGAGAGAAGTCGGCTGGAGAAAGATGTATTGAATCACGACGCAATTTGTGAGTACCATATTCTTTATGATGATGAGAGTGTTGCAATTTTCTGTTAGATTTGTGTCACAAATAAGATGTTTGGCTCCAAGGATACCGCCCATAATATGACCGTTGCTGCTACGTTCGCTCATAGAAAAGACGGCTGAACTCCGATGTATTGAATCGGCAACGCCTCTTAGTGTTCCTTCGTCATTACGGCGGTACTAGTGTTACAATAAACTGGTCGTTTTGCAGCGAAGTCAGATAACTTGACTCAAAGTAGAACATATATCCGGTGACGGTGGCTGTGTTGATCGCTTGGAGAGAAGTCGCCTGGAGGCATATGTATTGAACTGCGACACATTTTGTGTGTTCCATCATCATTACGTGGTTAAGAGTGTTACAATTAGCTATACGTTTTGCATCGGAAAGAAGAAACTTGACACCGAGGAGATCATCCACCCGCGATTGTGGCTGCTTTAGCGACTAGGAGAGAAGTCGGCTGGAGAAAGATGTATTGAATCGCGACGCAATTTGTGAGTACCATCTTCTTTATGATGGTGAGAGTGTTGCAATTTTCTGTTAGATTTGCGTCAGAAATAAGATGTTTGGCTCCCAGGATACCGCCCATAATATGACCGTTGCTGCTATATTCGCTCATAGAAAATACGGCTGGACTTCGATGTATTGAATCGACAACGCCTCTTAGTGTACCATCGTCATTACGGCGGTACTAGTGTTACAATAAACTGGTCGTTTTGCGTCAAAGTCAAATAACTTGACTCCAAGTAGAACATATATCCGGTGACGGTGGCTGTGTTGATCACTTGGAGAGAAATCGCCTGGAGGCATATGTATTGAACTGCGACACAGTTTGTGTGTTCCATCATCATTACGTGGGTATGAGTGTTACAATTAGGTATACGTTTTGCATCGGAAAGAAGAAACTTGACACCCAGGAGATCATCCACCCGCGATTGTGGCTGCTTAAGCCACTAGGAGAGAAGTCGGCTGGAGAAAGATGTATTGAATCGCGACGCAATTTGTGAGTACCATCTTCTTTATGATGGTGAGAGTGTTGCAATTTTCTGTTATATTTGCGTCAGAAATAAGATGTTTGGCTCCCAGGATACCGCCCATAATATGACCGTTGCTGCTATATACGCTCATAGAAAAGACGGCTGGACTCCGATGTATTGAATCGGCAACGCCTCTTAGTGTTCCATCGTCATTACGGCGGTACTAGTGTTACAATAAACTGGTCGTTTTGCGTCGAAGTCAAATAACTTGACTCCAAGTAGAACATATATCCGGTGACGGTGGCTGTGTTGATCGCTTGGAGAGAAGTCGCCTGGTGGCATATGTATTGAACTGCGACACATTTTGTGTGTTCCATCATCATTACGTGGGTAAGAGTGTTACAATTAGCTATACGTTTTGCATCGGAAAGAAGAAACTTGACACCCAGGAGATCATCCACCCGCGATTGTGGCTGCTTAAGCCACTAGGAGAGAAGTCGGCTGGAGAAAGATGTATTGAATCGCAACGCAATTTGTGAGTACCATCTTCTTTATGATGGTGAGAGTGTTGCAATTTCCTGTTAGATTTGCGTCAGAAATAAGATGTTTGGCTCCCAGGATACCGCCCATAATATGACCGTTGCTGCTATATTCGCTCATAGAAAAGACGGCTGGACTCCGATGTATTGAATCGGCAACGCCTCGTAGTGTTCCATCGTCATTACGGCGGTACTAGTGTTACAATAAACTGGCCGTTTTGCGTCGAAGTCAAATAACTTAACTCCAAGTAGAAGATATATCCGGTGACGGTGGCCTTGTTGATCGCTTGGAGTGAAGTCGCCTGGAGGCATATGTATTGAACTGCGACACATTTTGTGTGTTCCATCATCATTACGAGGGTAAGAGTGTTACAATTAGGTATACGTTTTGCATCGGAAAGAAGAAACTTGACACCCAGGAGATCATCCACCCGCGATTGGGCTGCTTAAGCCACTAGGTGAGAAGTCGGCTGGAGGAAGATGTATTGAATCGCGACGCAATTTGTGAGTACCATCTTCTTTATGATGGTGAGAGTGTTGCAATTTTCTGTTAGATTTGCGTCAGAAATAAGATGTTTGGCTCCCAGGATACCGCCCATAATATGACCGTTGCTGCTATATTCGCTCATAGAAAAGACGGCTGGACTCCGATGTATTGAATCGACAACGCTTCTTAGTGTACCATCGTCATTACGGCGGTACGAGTGTTACAATAAACTGGTCGTTTTGCGTCAAAGTCAAATAACTTGACTCCAAGTAGAACATATATCCGGTGACGGTGGCTGTGTTGATCACTTGGAGAGAAATCGCCTGGAGGCATATGTATTGAACTGCGACACATTTTGTGTGTTCCATCATCATTACGTGGGTAAGAGTGTTACAATTAGCTATACGTTTTGCATCGGAAAGAAGAAACTTGACACCCAGGAGATCATCCACCCGCGATTGTGGCTGCTTAAGCCACTAGGAGAGAAGTCGGCTGGAGAAAGATGTATTGAATCGCGACGCAATTTGTGAGTACCATATTCTTTATGATGATGAGAGTGTTGCAATTTTCTGTTAGATTTGTGTCAGAAATAAGATGTTTGGCTCCCAGGATACCGCCCATAATATGACCGTTGCTGCTATGTTCGCTCATAGAAAAGACGGCTGAACTCCGATGTATTGAATCGGCAACGCCTCTTAGTGTTCCTTCGTCATTACGGCGGTACTAGTGTTACAATAAACTGGACGTTTTGAGGCGAAGTCAGATAACTTGACTCAAAGTAGAACATATATCCGGTGACGGTGGCTGTGTTGATCGCTTGGAGAGAAGTCGCCTGGAGGCATATGTATTGAACTGCGACACATTTTGTGTGTTCCATCATCATTACGTGGTTAAGAGTGTTACAATTAGCTATACGTTTTGCATCGGAAAGAAGAAACTTGACACCGAGGAGATCATCCACCCGCGATTGTGGCTGCTTTAGCGACTAGGAGAGAAGTCGGCTGGAGAAAGATGTATTGAATCGCGACGCAATTTGTGAGTACCATCTTCTTTATGATGGTGAGAGTGTTGCAATTTTCTGTTAGATTTGCGTCAGAAATAAGATGTTTGGCTCCCAGGATACCGCCCATAATATGACCGTTGCTGCTATATTCGCTCATAGAAAATACGGCTGGACTTCGATGTATTGAATCGACAACGCCTCTTAGTGTACCATCGTCATTACGGCGGTACTAGTGTTACAATAAACTGGTCGTTTTGCGTCAAAGTCAAATAACTTGACTCCAAGTAGAACATATATCCGGTGACGGTGGCTGTGTTGATCACTTGGAGAGAAATCGCCTGGAGGCATATGTATTGAACTGCGACACATTTTGTGTGTTCCATCATCATTACGTGGGTAAGAGTGTTACAATTAGCTATACGTTTTGCATCGGAAAGAAGAAACTTGACACCCAGGAGATCATCCACCCGCGATTGTGGCTGCTTAAGCCACTAGGAGAGAAGTCGGCTGGAGAAAGATGTATTGAATCGCGACGCAATTTGTGAGTACCATCTTCTTTATGATGGTGAGAGTGTTGCAATTTTCTGTTAGATTTGCGTCAGAAATAAGATGTTTGGCTCCCAGGATACCGCCCATAATATGACCGTTGCTGCTATATTCGCTCATAGAAAAGACGGCTGGACTACGATGTATTGAATCGGCAACGCCTCTTAGTGTTCCATCGTCATTACGGCGGTACTAGTGTTACAATAAACTGGTCGTTTTGCGTCGAAGTCAAATAACTTGACTCCAAGTAGAACATATATCCGGTGACGGTGGCTGTGTTGATCGCTTGGAGAGAAGTCGCCTGGTGGCATATGTATTGAACTGCGACACATTTTGTGTGTTCCATCATCATTACGTGGGTAAGAGTGTTACAATTAGCTATACGTTTTGCATCGGAAAGAAGAAACTTGACACCCAGGAGATCATCCACCCGCGATTGTGGCTGCTTAAGCCACTAGGAGAGAAGTCGGCTGGAGAAAGATCTATTGAATCGCGACGCAATTTGTGAGTACCATCTTCTTTATGATGGTGAGAGTGTTGCAATTTCCTGTTAGATTTGCGTCAGAAATAAGATGTTTGGCTCCCAGGATACCGCCCATAATATGACCGTTGCTGCTATATTCGCTCATAGAAAAGACGGCTTACTCCGATGTATTGAATCGGCAACGCCTCGTAGTGTTCCATCGTCAATACGGCGGTACTAGTGTTACAATAAACTGGCCGTTTTGCGTCGAAGTCAAATAACTTAACTCCAAGTAGAAGATATATCCGGTGACGGTGGCCTTGTTGATCGCTTGGAGTGAAGTCGCCTGGAGGCATATGTATTGAACTGCGACACATTTTGTGTGTTCCATCATCATTACGTGGGTAAGAGTGTTACAATTAGGTATACGTTTTGCATCGGAAAGAAGAAACTTGACACCCAGGAGATCATCCACCCGCGATTGGGCTGCTTAAGCCACTAGTTGAGAAGTCGGCTGGAGGAAGATGTATTGAATCGCGACGCAATTTGTGAGTACCATCTTCTTTATGATGGTGAGAGTGTTGCAATTTTCTGTTAGATTTGCGTCAGAAATAAGATGTTTGGCTCCCAGGATACCGCCCATAATATGACCGTTGCTGCTATATTCACTCATAGAAAAGACGGCTGGACTCCGATGTATTGAATCGGCAACGCCTCTTAGTGTTTCATCGTCATTACGGCGGTACTAGTGTTACAATAAACTGGTCGTTTTGCGTCGAAGTCAAATAACTTGACTCCAAGTAGGACATATATCCGGTGACGGGGGCTGTGTTGATCGCTTGGAGATAAGTCGCCTGGAGGCATATGTATTGAACTGCGACACATTTTGTGTGTTCCATCATCATTACGTGGGTAAGAGTGTTACAATTAGCTATACGTTTTGCATCGGAAAGAAGAAACTTGACACCGAGGAGATCATCCACCCGCGATTGTGGCTGCTTTAGCGACTAGGAGAGAAGTCGGCTGGAGAAAGATGTATTGAATCGCGACGCAATTTGTGAGTACCATCTTCTTTATGATGGTGAGAGTGTTGCAATTTTCTGTTAGATTTGCGTCAGAAATAAGATGTTTGGCTCCCAGGATACCGCCCATAATATGACCGTTGCTGCTATATTCGCTCATAGAAAATACGGCTGGACTTCGATGTATTGAATCGACAACGCCTCTTAGTGTACCATCGTCATTACGGCGGTACTAGTGTTACAATAAACTGGTCGTTTTGCGTCGAAGTCAAATAACTTGACTCCAAGTAGGACATATATCCGGTGACGATGGCTGTGTTGATCGCTTGGAGAGAAGTCGCCTGGAGGCATATGTATTGAACTGCGACACATTTTGTGTGTTCCATCATCATTACGTGGGTAAGAGTGTTACAATTAGCTATACGTTTTGCATCGGAAAGAAGAAACTTGACACCCAGGAGATCATCCACCCGCGATTGTGGCTGCTTAAGCCACTAGGAGAGAAGTCGGCTGGAGAAAGATGTATTGAATCGCGACGCAATTTGTGAGTACCATATTCTTTATGATGATGAGAGTGTTGCAATTTTCTGTTAGATTTGTGTCAGAAATAAGATGTTTGGCTCCAAGGATACCGCCCATAATATGACCGTTGCTGCTATGTTCGCTCATAGAAAAGACGGCTGAACTCCGATGTATTGAATCGGCAACGCCTCTTAGTGTTCCTTCGTCATTACGGCGGTACTAGTGTTACAATAAACTGCTCGTTTTGCAGCGAAGTCAGATAACTTGACTCAAAGTAGAACATATATCCGGTGACGGTGGCTGTGTTGATCGCTTGGAGAGAAGTCGCCTGGAGGCATATGTATTGAACTGCGACACATTTTGTGTGTTCCATCATCATTACGTGGGTAAGAGTGTTACAATTAGCTATACGTTTTGCATCGGAAAGAAGAAACTTGACACCGAGGAGATCATCCACCCGCGATTGTGGCTGCTTTAGCGACTAGGAGAGAAGTCGGCTGGAGAAAGATCTATTGAATCGCGACGCAATTTGTGAGTACCATCTTCTTTATGATGGTGAGAGTGTTGCAATTTTCTGTTAGATTTGCGTCAGAAATAAGATGTTTGGCACCCAGGATACCGCCCATAATATGACCGTTGCTGCTATATTCGCTCATAGAAAATACGGCTGGACTTCGATGTATTGAATCGACAACGCCTCTTAGTGTACCATCGTCATTACGGCGGTACTAGTGTTACAATAAACTGGTCGTTTTGCGTCAAAGTCAAATAACTTGACTCCAAGTAGAACATATATCCGGTGACGGTGGCTGTGTTGATCACTTGGAGAGAAATCGCCTGGAGGCATATGTATTGAACTGCGACACAGTTTGTGTGTTCCATCATCATTACGTGGGTATGAGTGTTACAATTAGGTATACGTTTTGCATCGGAAAGAAGAAACTTGACACCCAGGAGATCATCCACCCGCGATTGTGGCTGCTTAAGCCACTAGGAGAGAAGTCGGCTGGAGAAAGATGTATTGAATCGCGACGCAATTTGTGAGTACCATCTTCTTTATGATGGTGAGAGTGTTGCAATTTTCTGTTATATTTGCGTCAGAAATAAGATGTTTGGCTCCCAGGATACCGCCCATAATATGACCGTTGCTGCTATATACGCTCATAGAAAAGACGGCTGGACTCCGATGTATTGAATCGGCAACGCCTCTTAGTGTTCCATCGTCATTACGGCGGTACTAGTGTTACAATAAACTGGTCGTTTTGCGTCGAAGTCAAATAACTTGACTCCAAGTAGAACATATATCCGGTGACGGTGGCTGTGTTGATCGCTTGGAGAGAAGTCGCCTGGTGGCATATGTATTGAACTGCGACACATTTTGTGTGTTCCATCATCATTACGTGGGTAAGAGTGTTACAATTAGCTATACGTTTTGCATCGGAAAGAAGAAACTTGACACCCAGGAGATCATCCACCCGCGATTGGGCTGCTTAAGCCACTAGGTGAGAAGTCGGCTGGAGGAAGATGTATTGAATCGCGACGCAATTTGTGAGTACCATCTTCTTTATGATGGTGAGAGTGTTGCAATTTTCTGTTAGATTTGCGTCAGAAATAAGATGTTTGGCTCCCAGGATACCGCCCATAATATGACCGTTGCTGCTATATTCGCTCATAGAAAAGACGGCTGGACTCCGATGTATTGAATCGACAACGCTTCTTAGTGTACCATCGTCATTACGGCGGTACTAGTGTTACAATAAACTGGTCGTTTTGCGTCAAAGTCAAATAACTTGACTCCAAGTAGAACATATATCCGGTGACGGTGGCTGTGTTGATCACTTGGAGAGAAGTCGCCTGGAGGCATATGTATTGAACTGCGACACATTTTGTGTGTTCCATCATCATTACGTGGGTAAGAGTGTTACAATTAGCTATACGTTTTGCATCGGAAAGAAGAAACTTGACACCCAGGAGATCATCCACCCGCGATTGTGGCTGCTTAAGCCACTAGGAGAGAAGTCGGCTGGAGAAAGATGTATTGAATCGCGACGCAATTTGTGAGTACCAGCTTCTTTATGATGGTGAGAGTGTTGCAATTTTCTGTTAGATTTGCGTCAGAAATAAGATGTTTGGCTCCCAGGATTCCGCCCATAATATGACCGTTGCTGCTATATTCGCTCATAGAAAAGACGGCTGGACTCCGATGTATTGAATCGGCAACGCCTCTTAGTGTTCCATCGTCATTACGGCGGTACTAGTGTTACAATAAACTGGTCGTTTTGCGTCGAAGTCAAATAACTTGACTCCAAGTAGAACATATATCCGGTGACGGTGGCTGTGTTGATCGATTGGAGAGAAGTCGCCTGGTGGCATATGTATTGAACTGCGACACATTTTGTGTGTTCCATCATCATTACGTGGGTAAGAGTGTTACAATTAGCTATACGTTTTGCATCGGAAAGAAGAAACTTGACACCCAGGAGATCATCCACCCGCGATTGCGGCTGCTTAAGCCACTAGGAGAGAAGTCGGCTGGAGAAAGATGTATTGAATCGCGACGCAATTTGTGAGTACCATATTCTTTATGATGATGAGAGTGTTGCAATTTTCTGTTAGATTTGTGTCAGAAATAAGATGTTTGGCTCCCAGGATACCGCCCATAATATGACCGTTGCTGCTATGTTCGCTCATAGAAATGACGGCTGAACTCCGATGTATTGAATCGGCAACGCCTCTTAGTGTTCCTTCGTCATTACGGCGGTACTAGTGTTACAATAAACTGGACGTTTTGAGGCGAAGTCAGATAACTTGACTCAAAGTAGAACATATATCCGGTGACGGTGGCTGTGTTGATCGCTTGGAGAGAAGTCGCCTGGAGGCATATGTATTGAACGACACATTTTGTGTGTTCCATCATCATTACGTGGTTAAGAGTGTTACAATTACCTATACGTTTTGCATGGGAGAGAAGAAACTTGACACCGAGGAGATCATCCACCCGCGATTGTGGCTGCTTTAGCGACTAGGAGAGAAGTCGGCTGGAGAAATATGTATTGAATCGCGACGCAATTTGTGAGTACCATCTTCTTTATGATGGTGAGAGTGTTGCAATTTTCTGTTAGATTTGCGTCAGAAATAAGATGTTTGGCTCCCAGGATACCGCCCATAATATGACCGTTGCTGCTATATTCGCTCATAGAAAATACGGCTGGACTTCGATGTATTGAATCGACAACGCCTCTTAGTGTACCATCGTCATTACGGCGGTACTAGTGTTACAATAAACTGGTCGTTTTGCGTCAAAGTCAAATAACTTGACTCCAAGTAGAACATATATCCGGTGACGGTGGCTGTGTTGATCACTTGGAGAGAAATCGCCTGGAGGCATATGTATTGAACTGCGACACATTTTGTGTGTTCCATCATCATTACGTGGGTAAGAGTGTTACAATTAGCTATACGTTTTGCATCGGAAAGAAGAAACTTGACACCCAGGAGATCATCCACCCGCGATTGTGGCTGCTTAAGCCACTAGGAGAGAAGTCGGCTGGAGAAAGATGTATTGAATCGCGACGCAATTTGTGAGTACCATCTTCTTTATGATGGTGAGAGTGTTGCAATTTTCTGTTAGATTTGCGTCAGAAATAAGATGTTTGGCTCCCAGGATACCGCCCATAATATGACCGTTGCTGCTATATTCGCTCATAGAAAAGACGGCTGGACTCCGATGTATTGAATCGGCAACGCCTCTTAGTGTTCCATCGTCATTACGGCGGTACTAGTGTTACAATAAACTGGTCGTTTTGCGTCGAAGTCAAATAACTTGACTCCAAGTAGAACATATATCCGGTGACGGTGGCTGTGTTGATCGCTTGGAGAGAAGTCGCCTGGTGGCATATGTATTGAACTGCGACACATTTTGTGTGTTCCATCATCATTACGTGGGTAAGAGTGTTACAATTAGCTATACGTTTTGCATCGGAAAGAAGAAACTTGACACCCAGGAGATCATCCACCCGCGATTGTGGCTGCTTAAGCCACTAGGAGAGAAGTCGGCTGGAGAAAGATCTATTGAATCGCGACGCAATTTGTGAGTACCATCTTCTTTATGATGGTGAGAGTGTTGCAATTTCCTGTTAGATTTGCGTCAGAAATAAGATGTTTGGCTCCCAGGATACCGCCCATAATATGACCGTTGCTGCTATATTCGCTCATAGAAAAGACGGCTTACTCCGATGTATTGAATCGGCAACGCCTCGTAGTGTTCCATCGTCATTACGGCGGTACTAGTGTTACAATAAACTGGCCGTTTTGCGTCGAAGTCAAATAACTTGACTCCAAGTAGAACATATATCCGGTGACGGTGGCTGTGTTGATCGATTGGAGAGAAGTCGCCTGGTGGCATATGTATTGAACTGCGACACATTTTGTGTGTTCCATCATCATTACGTGGGTAAGTGTGTTAAAATTAGCTATACGTTTTGCATCGGAAAGAAGAAACTTGACACCCAGGAGATCATCCACCCGCGATTGTGGCTGCTTAAGCCACTAGGAGAGAAGTCGGCTGGAGAAAGATGTATTGAATCGCGACGCAATTTGTGAGTACCAGCTTCTTTATGATGGTGAGAGTGTTGCAATTTTCTGTTAGATTTGCGTCAGAAATAAGATGTTTGGCTCCCAGGATACCGCCCATAATATGACCGTTGCTGCTATATTCGCTCATAGAAAAGACGGCTGGGCTCCGATGTATTGAATCGGCAACGCCTCTTAGTGTTCCATCGTCATTACGGCGGTACTAGTGTTACAATAAACTGGTCGTTTTGCGTCGAAGTCAAATAACTTGACTCCAAGTAGAACATATATCCGGTGACGGTGGCTGTGTTGATCGATTGGAGAGAAGTCGCCTGGTGGCATATGTATTGAACTGCGACACATTTTGTGTGTTCCATCATCATTACGTGGGTAAGAGTGTTACAATTAGCTATACGTTTTGCATCGGAAAGAAGAAACTTGACACCCAGGAGATCATCCACCCGCGATTGCGGCTGCTTAAGCCACTAGGAGAGAAGTCGGCTGGAGAAAGATGTATTGAATCGCGACGCAATTTGTGAGTACCATATTCTTTATGATGATGAGAGTGTTGCAATTTTCTGTTAGATTTGTGTCAGAAATAAGATGTTTGGCTCCCAGGATACCGCCCATAATATGACCGTTGCTGCTATGTTCGCTCATAGAAATGACGGCTGAACTCCGATGTATTGAATCGGCAACGCCTCTTAGTGTTCCTTCGTCATTACGGCGGTACTAGTGTTACAATAAACTGGACGTTTTGAGGCGAAGTCAGATAACTTGACTCAAAGTAGAACATATATCCGGTGACGGTGGCTGTGTTGATCGCTTGGAGAGAAGTCGCCTGGAGGCATATGTATTGAACGACACATTTTGTGTGTTCCATCATCATTACGTGGTTAAGAGTGTTACAATTACCTATACGTTTTGCATGGGAGAGAAGAAACTTGACACCGAGGAGATCATCCACCCGCGATTGTGGCTGCTTTAGCGACTAGGAGAGAAGTCGGCTGGAGAAATATGTATTGAATCGCGACGCAATTTGTGAGTACCATCTTCTTTATGATGGTGAGAGTGTTGCAATTTTCTGTTAGATTTGCGTCAGAAATAAGATGTTTGGCTCCCAGGATACCGCCCATAATATGACCGTTGCTGCTATATTCGCTCATAGAAAATACGGCTGGACTTCGATGTATTGAATCGACAACGCCTCTTAGTGTACCATCGTCATTACGGCGGTACTAGTGTTACAATAAACTGGTCGTTTTGCGTCAAAGTCAAATAACTTGACTCCAAGTAGAACATATATCCGGTGACGGTGGCTGTGTTGATCACTTGGAGAGAAATCGCCTGGAGGCATATGTATTGAACTGCGACACATTTTGTGTGTTCCATCATCATTACGTGGGTAAGAGTGTTACAATTAGCTATACGTTTTGCATCGGAAAGAAGAAACTTGACACCCAGGAGATCATCCACCCGCGATTGTGGCTGCTTAAGCCACTAGGAGAGAAGTCGGCTGGAGAAAGATGTATTGAATCGCGACGCAATTTGTGAGTACCATCTTCTTTATGATGGTGAGAGTGTTGCAATTTTCTGTTAGATTTGCGTCAGAAATAAGATGTTTGGCTCCCAGGATACCGCCCATAATATGACCGTTGCTGCTATATTCGCTCATAGAAAAGACGGCTGGACTCCGATGTATTGAATCGGCAACGCCTCTTAGTGTTCCATCGTCATTACGGCGGTACTAGTGTTACAATAAACTGGTCGTTTTGCGTCGAAGTCAAATAACTTGACTCCAAGTAGAACATATATCCGGTGACGGTGGCTGTGTTGATCGCTTGGAGAGAAGTCGCCTGGTGGCATATGTATTGAACTGCGACACATTTTGTGTGTTCCATCATCATTACGTGGGTAAGAGTGTTACAATTAGCTATACGTTTTGCATCGGAAAGAAGAAACTTGACACCCAGGAGATCATCCACCCGCGATTGTGGCTGCTTAAGCCACTAGGAGAGAAGTCGGCTGGAGAAAGATCTATTGAATCGCGACGCAATTTGTGAGTACCATCTTCTTTATGATGGTGAGAGTGTTGCAATTTCCTGTTAGATTTGCGTCAGAAATAAGATGTTTGGCTCCCAGGATACCGCCCATAATATGACCGTTGCTGCTATATTCGCTCATAGAAAAGACGGCTTACTCCGATGTATTGAATCGGCAACGCCTCGTAGTGTTCCATCGTCATTACGGCGGTACTAGTGTTACAATAAACTGGCCGTTTTGCGTCGAAGTCAAATAACTTGACTCCAAGTAGAACATATATCCGGTGACGGTGGCTGTGTTGATCGATTGGAGAGAAGTCGCCTGGTGGCATATGTATTGAACTGCGACACATTTTGTGTGTTCCATCATCATTACGTGGGTAAGTGTGTTAAAATTAGCTATACGTTTTGCATCGGAAAGAAGAAACTTGACACCCAGGAGATCATCCACCCGCGATTGTGGCTGCTTAAGCCACTAGGAGAGAAGTTGGCTGGAGAAAGATGTATTGAATCGCGACGCAATTTGTGAGTACCAGCTTCTTTATGATGGTGAGAGTGTTGCAATTTTCTGTTAGATTTGCGTCAGAAATAAGATGTTTGGCTCCCAGGATACCGCCCATAATATGACCGTTGCTGCTATATTCGCTCATAGAAAAGACGGCTGGGCTCCGATGTATTGAATCGGCAACGCCTCTTAGTGTTCCATCGTCATTACGGCGGTACTAGTGTTACAATAAACTGGTCGTTTTGCGTCGAAGTCAAATAACTTGACTCCAAGTAGAACATATATCCGGTGACGGTGGCTGTGTTGATCGATTGGAGAGAAGTCGCCTGGTGGCATATGTATTGAACTGCGACACATTTTGTGTGTTCCATCATCATTACGTGGGTAAGAGTGTTACAATTAGCTATACGTTTTGCATCGGAAAGATGAAACTTGACACCCAGGAGATCATCCACCCGCGATTGCGGCTGCTTAAGCCACTAGGAGAGAAGTCGGCTGGAGAAAGATGTATTGAATCGCGACGCATTTTGTGAGTACCATATTCTTTATGATGATGAGAGTGTTGCAATTTTCTGTTAGATTTGTGTCAGAAATAAGATGTTTGGCTCCCAGGATACCGCCCATAATATGACAGTTGCTGCTATGTTCGCTCATAGAAATGACGGCTGAACTCCGATGTATTGAATCGGCAACGCCTCTTAGTGTTCCTTCGTCATTACGGCGGTACTAGTGTTACAATAAACTGGACGTTTTGAGGCGAAGTCAGATAACTTGACTCAAAGTAGAACATATATCCGGTGACGGTGGCTGTGTTGATCGCTTGGAGAGAAGTCGCCTGGAGGCATATGTATTGAACGACACATTTTGTGTGTTCCATCATCATTACGTGGTTAAGAGTGTTACAATTACCTATACGTTTTGCATGGGAGAGAAGAAACTTGACACCGAGGAGATCATCCACCCGCGATTGTGGCTGCTTTAGCGACTAGGAGAGAAGTCGGCTGGAGAAAGATGTATTGAATCGCGACGCAATTTGTGAGTACCATCTTCTTTATGATGGTGAGAGTGTTGCAATTTTCTGTTAGATTTGCGTCAGAAATAAGATGTTTGGCTCCCAGGATACCGCCCATAATATGACCGTTGCTGCTATATTCGCTCATAGAAAATACGGCTGGACTTCGATGTATTGAATCGACAACGCCTCTTAGTGTACCATCGTCATTACGGCGGTACTAGTGTTACAATAAACTGGTCGTTTTGCGTCAAAGTCAAATAACTTGACTCCAAGTAGAACATATATCCGGTGACGGTGGCTGTGTTGATCACTTGGAGAGAAATCGCCTGGAGGCATATGTATTGAACTGCGACACATTTTGTGTGTTCCATCATCATTACGTGGGTAAGAGTGTTACAATTAGCTATACGTTTTGCATCGGAAAGAAGAAACTTGACACCCAGGAGATCATCCACCCGCGATTGTGGCTGCTTAAGCCACTAGGAGAGAAGTCGGCTGGAGAAAGATGTATTGAATCGCGACGCAATTTGTGAGTACCATCTTCTTTATGATGGTGAGAGTGTTGCAATTTTCTGTTAGATTTGCGTCAGAAATAAGATGTTTGGCTCCCAGGATACCGCCCATAATATGACCGTTGCTGCTATATTCGCTCATAGAAAAGACGGCTGGACTCCGATGTATTGAATCGGCAACGCCTCTTAGTGTTCCATCGTCATTACGGCGGTACTAGTGTTACAATAAACTGGTCGTTTTGCGTCGAAGTCAAATAACTTGACTCCAAGTAGAACATATATCCGGTGACGGTGGCTGTGTTGATCGCTTGGAGAGAAGTCGCCTGGTGGCATATGTATTGAACTGCGACACATTTTGTGTGTTCCATCATCATTACGTGGGTAAGAGTGTTACAATTAGCTATACGTTTTGCATCGGAAAGAAGAAACTTGACACCCAGGAGATAATCCACCCGCGATTGTGGCTGCTTAAGCCACTAGGAGAGAAGTCGGCTGGAGAAAGATCTATTGAATCGCGACGCAATTTGTGAGTACCATCTTCTTTATGATGGTGAGAGTGTTGCAATTTCCTGTTAGATTTGCGTCAGAAATAAGATGTTTGGCTCCCAGGATACCGCCCATAATATGACCGTTGCTGCTATATTCGCTCATAGAAAAGACGGCTTACTCCGATGTATTGAATCGGCAACGCCTCGTAGTGTTCCATCGTCATTACGGCGGTACTAGTGTTACAATAAACTGGCCGTTTTGCGTCGAAGTCAAATAACTTGACTCCAAGTAGAACATATATCCGGTGACGGTGGCTGTGTTGATCGATTGGAGAGAAGTCGCCTGGTGGCATATGTATTGAACTGCGACACATTTTGTGTGTTCCATCATCATTACGTGGGTAAGTGTGTTAAAATTAGCTATACGTTTTGCATCGGAAAGAAGAAACTTGACACCCAGGAGATCATCCACCCGCGATTGTGGCTGCTTAAGCCACTAGGAGAGAAGTTGGCTGGAGAAAGATGTATTGAATCGCGACGCAATTTGTGAGTACCAGCTTCTTTATGATGGTGAGAGTGTTGCAATTTTCTGTTAGATTTGCGTCAGAAATAAGATGTTTGGCTCCCAGGATACCGCCCATAATATGACCGTTGCTGCTATATTCGCTCATAGAAAAGACGGCTGGGCTCCGATGTATTGAATCGGCAACGCCTCTTAGTGTTCCATCGTCATTACGGCGGTACTAGTGTTACAATAAACTGGTCGTTTTGCGTCGAAGTCAAATAACTTGACTCCAAGTAGAACATATATCCGGTGACGGTGGCTGTGTTGATCGATTGGAGAGAAGTCGCCTGGTGGCATATGTATTGAACTGCGACACATTTTGTGTGTTCCATCATCATTACGTGGGTAAGAGTGTTACAATTAGCTATACGTTTTGCATCGGAAAGATGAAACTTGACACCCAGGAGATCATCCACCCGCGATTGCGGCTGCTTAAGCCACTAGGAGAGAAGTCGGCTGGAGAAAGATGTATTGAATCGCGACGCATTTTGTGAGTACCATATTCTTTATGATGATGAGAGTGTTGCAATTTTCTGTTAGATTTGTGTCAGAAATAAGATGTTTGGCTCCCAGGATACCGCCCATAATATGACCGTTGCTGCTATGTTCGCTCATAGAAAAGACGGCTGAACTCCGATGTACTGAATCGGCAACGCCTCTTAGTGTTCCTTCGTCATTACGGCGGTACTAGTGTTACAATAAACTGGTCGTTTTGCAGCGAAGTCAGATAACTTGACTCAAAGTAGAACATATATCCGGTGACGGTGGCTGTGTTGATCGCTTGGAGAGAAGTCGCCTGGAGGCATATGTATTGAACTGCGACACATTTTGTGTGTTCCATCATCATTACGTGGTTAAGAGTGTTACAATTAGCTATACGTTTTGCATCGGAAAGAAGAAACTTGACACCGAGGAGGTCATCCACCTGCGATTGTGGCTGCTTTAGCGACTAGGAGAGAAGTCGGCTGGAGAAAGATGTATTGAATCGCGACGCAATTTGTGAGTACCATCTTCTTTATGATGGTGAGAGTGTTGCAATTTTCTGTTAGATTTGCGTCAGAAATAAGATGTTTGGCTCCCAGGATACCGCCCATAATATGACCGTTGCTGCTATATTCGCTCATAGAAAATACGGCTGGACTTCGATGTATTGAATCGACAACGCCTCTTAGTGTACCATCGTCATTACGGCGGTACTAGTGTTACAATAAACTGGTCGTTTTGCGTCAAAGTCAAATAACTTGACTCCAAGTAGAACATATATCCGGTGACGGTGGCTGTGTTGATCACTTGGAGAGAAATCGCCTGGAGGCATATGTATTGAACTGCGACACATTTTGTGTGTTCCATCATCATTACGTGGGTATGAGTGTTACAATTAGGTATACGTTTTGCATCGGAAAGAAGAAACTTGACACCCAGGAGATCATCCACCCGCGATTGTGGCTGCTTAAGCCACTAGGAGAGAAGTCGGCTGGAGAAAGATGTATTGAATCGCGACGCAATTTGTGAGTACCATCTTCTTTATGATGGTGAGAGTGTTGCAATTTTCTGTTATATTTGCGTCAGAAATAAGATGTTTGGCTCCCAGGATACCGCCCATAATATGACCGTTGCTGCTATATTCGCTCATAGAAAAGACGGCTGGACTCCGATGTATTGAATCGGCAACGCCTCGTAGTGTTCCATCGTCATTACGGCGGTACTAGTGTTACAATAAACTGGCCGTTTTGCGTCGAAGTCAAATAACTTAACTCCAAGTAGAAGATATATCCGGTGACGATGGCCTTGTTGATCGCTTGGAGTGAAGTCGCCTGGAGGCATATGTATTGAACTGCGTCACATTTTGTGTGTTCCATCATCATTACGTGGGTAAGAGTGTTACAATTAGGTATACGTCTTGCATCGGAAAGAAGAAACTTGACACCCAGGAGATCATCCACCCGCGATTGGGCTGCTTAAGCCACTAGGTGAGAAGTCGGCTGGAGGAAGATGTATTGAATCGCGACGCAATTTGTGAGTACCATCTTCTTTATGATGGTGAGAGTGTTGCAATTTTCTGTTAGATTTGCGTCAGAAATAAGATGTTTGGCTCCCAGGATACCGCCCATAATATGACCGTTGCTGCTATATTCGCTCATAGAAAAGACGGCTGGACTCCGATGTATTGAATCGACAACGCTTCTTAGTGTACCATCGTCATTACGGCGGTACTAGTGTTACAATAAACTGGTCGTTTTGCGTCAAAGTCAAATAACTTGACTCCAAGTAGAACATATATCCGGTGACGGTGGCTGTGTTGATCACTTGGAGAGAAATCGCCTGGAGGCATATGTATTGAACTGCGACACATTTTGTGTGTTCCATCATCATTACGTGGGTAAGAGTGTTACAATTAGCTATACGTTTTGCATCGGAAAGAAGAAACTTGACACCCAGGAGATCATCCACCCGCGATTGTGGCTGCTTAAGCCACTAGGAGAGAAGTCGGCTGGAGAAAGATGTATTGAATCGCGACGCAATTTGTGAGTACCATATTCTTTATGATGATGAGAGTGTTGCAATTTTCTGTTAGATTTGTGTCAGAAATAAGATGTTTGGCTCCCAGGATACCGCCCATAATATGACCGTTGCTGCTATGTTCGCTCATAGAAAAGACGGCTGAACTCCGATGTATTGAATCGGCAACGCCTCTTAGTGTTCCTTCGTCATTACGGCGGTACTAGTGTTACAATAAACTGGACGTTTTGAGGCGAAGTCAGATAACTTGACTCAAAGTAGAACATATATCCGGTGACGGTGGCTGTGTTGATCGCTTGGAGAGAAGTCGCCTGGTGGCATATGTATTGAACGACACATTTTGTGTGTTCCATCATCATTACGTGGTTAAGAGTGTTACAATTACCTATACGTTTTGCATGGGAAAGAAGAAACTTGACACCGAGGAGATCATCCACCCGCGATTGTGGCTGCTTTAGCGACTAGGAGAGAAGTCGGCTGGAGAAAGATGTATTGAATCGCGACGCAATTTGTGAGTACCATCTTCTTTATGATGGTGAGAGTGTTGCAATTTTCTGTTAGATTTGCGTCAGAAATAAGATGTTTGGCTCCCAGGATACCGCCCATAATATGACCGTTGCTGCTATATTCGCTCATAGAAAATACGGCTGGACTTCGATGTATTGAATCGACAACGCCTCTTAGTGTACCATCGTCATTACGGCGGTACTAGTGTTACAATAAACTGGTCGTTTTGCGTCAAAGTCAAATAACTTGACTCCAAGTAGAACATATATCCGGTGACGGTGGCTGTGTTGATCACTTGGAGAGAAATCGCCTGGAGGCATATGTATTGAACTGCGACACATTTTGTGTGTTCCATCATCATTACGTGGGTAAGAGTGTTACAATTAGCTATACGTTTTGCATCGGAAAGAAGAAACTTGACACCCAGGAGATCATCCACCCGCGATTGTGGCTGCTTAAGCCACTAGGAGAGAAGTCGGCTGGAGAAAGATGTATTGAATCGCGACGCAATTTGTGAGTACCATCTTCTTTATGATGGTGAGAGTGTTGCAATTTTCTGTTAGATTTGCGTCAGAAATAAGATGTTTGGCTCCCAGGATACCGCCCATAATATGACCGATGCTGCTATATTCGCTCATAGAAAAGACGGCTGGACTACGATGTATTGAATCGGCAACGCCTCTTAGTGTTCCATCGTCATTACGGCGGTACTAGTGTTACAATAAACTGGTCGTTTTGCGTCGAAGTCAAATAACTTGACTCCAAGTAGAACATATATCCGGTGACGGTGGCTGTGTTGATCGCTTGGAGAGAAGTCGCCTGGTGGCATATGTATTGAACTGCGACACATTTTGTGTGTTCCATCATCATTACGTGGGTAAGAGTGTTACAATTAGCTATACGTTTTGCATCGGAAAGAAGAAACTTGACACCCAGGAGATCATCCACCCGCGATTGTGGCTGCTTAAGCCACTAGGAGAGAAGTCGGCTGGAGAAAGATCTATTGAATCGCGACGCAATTTGTGAGTACCATCTTCTTTATGATGGTGAGAGTGTTGCAATTTCCTGTTAGATTTGCGTCAGAAATAAGATGTTTGGCTCCCAGGATACCGCCCATAATATGACCGTTGCTGCTATATTCGCTCATAGAAAAGACGGCTTACTCCGATGTATTGAATCGGCAACGCCTCGTAGTGTTCCATCGTCATTACGGCGGTACTAGTGTTACAATAAACTGGCCGTTTTGCGTCGAAGTCAAATAACTTGACTCCAAGTAGAACATATATCCGGTGACGGTGGCTGTGTTGATCGATTGGAGAGAAGTCGCCTGGTGGCATATGTATTGAACTGCGACACATTTTGTGTGTTCCATCATCATTACGTGGGTAAGTGTGTTAAAATTAGCTATACGTTTTGCATCGGAAAGAAGAAACTTGACACCCAGGAGATCATCCACCAGCGATTGTGGCTGCTTAAGCCACTAGGAGAGAAGTCGGCTGGAGAAAGATGTATTGAATCGCGACGCAATTTGTGAGTACCATCTTCTTTATGATGGTGAGAGTGTTGCAATTTTCTGTTAGATTTGCGTCAGAAATAAGATGTTTGGCTCCCAGGATACCGCCCATAATATGACCGTTGCTGATATATTCGCTCAGAGAAAAGACGGCTGGACTCCGATGTATTGAATCGGCAACGCCTCTTAGTGTTCCATCGTCATTACGGCGGTACTAGTGTTACAATAAACTGGTCGTTTTGCGTCGAAGTCAAATAACTTGACTCCAAGTAGAACATATATCCGGTGACGGTGGCTGTGTTGATCGCTTGGAGAGAAGTTGCCTGGTGGCATATGTATTGAACTGCGACACATTTTGTGTGTTCCATCATCATTACGTGGGTAAGAGTGTTACAATTAGCTATACGTTTTGCATCGGAAAGAAGAAACTTGACACCCAGGAGATCATCCACCCGCGATTGTGGCTGCTTAAGCCACTAGGAGAGAAGTCGGCTGGAGAAAGATGTATTGAATCGCGACGCAATTTGTGAGTACCATCTTCTTTATGATGGTGAGAGTGTTGCAATTTCCTGTTAGATTTGCGTCAGAAATAAGATGTTTGGCTCCCAGGATACCGCCCATAATATGACCGTTGCTGCTATATTCGCTCATAGAAAAGACGGCTGGACTCCGATGTATTGAATCGACAACGCCTCGTAGTGTTCCCTCGTCATTACGGCGGTACTAGTGTTACACTAAACTGGCCGTTTTGCGTCGAAGTCAAATAACTTGACTCCAAGTAGAAAATATATCCGGTGACGGTGGCCTTGTTGATCGCTTGGAGTGAAGTCGCCTGGAGGCATATGTATTGAACTGCGACACATTTTGTGTGTTCCATCATCATTACGTGGGTAAGAGTGTTAAAATTAGGTATACGTTTTGCATCGGAAAGAAGAAACTTGACACCCAGGAGATCATCCACCCGCGATTGGGCTGCTTAAGCCACTAGGTGAGAAGTCGGCTGGAGGAAGATGTATTGAATCGCGACGCAATTTGTGAGTACCATCTTCTTTATGATGGTGAGAGTGTTGCAATTTTCTGTTAGATTTGCGTCAGAAATAAGATGTTTGGCTCCCAGGATACCGCCCATAACATGACCGTTGCTGCTATATTCGCTCATAGAAAAGACGGCTGGACTCCGATGTATTGAATCGACAACGCCTCTTAGTGTACCATCGTCATTACGGCGGTACTAGTGTTACAATAAACTGGTCGTTTTGGGTCGAAGTCAAATAACTTGACTCCAAGTAGAACATATATCCGGTGACGGTGGCCGTGTTGATCACTTGGAGAGAAATCGCCTGGAGGCATATGTATTGAACTGCGACACATTTTGTGTGTTCCATCATCATTACGTGGGTAAGAGTGTTACAATTAGCTATACGTTTTGCATCGGAAAGAAGAAACTTGACACCCAGGGGATCATCCACCCGCGATTGTGGCTGCTTAAGCCACTAGGAGAGAAGTCGGCTGGAGAAAGATGTATTGAATCGCGACGCAATTTGTGAGTACCAGCTTCTTTATGATGGTGAGAGTGTTGCAATTTTCTGTTAGATTTGCGTCAGAAATAAGATGTTTGGCTCCCAGGATACCGCCCATAATATGACCGTTGCTGCTATATTCGCTCATAGAAAAGACGGCTGGACTCCGATGTATTGAATCGACAACGCCTCTTAGTGTACCATCGTCATTACGGCGGTACTAGTGTTACAATAAACTGGTCGTTTTGCGTCGAAGTCAAATAACTTGACTCCAAGTAGAACATATATCCGGTGACGGTGGCTGTGTTGATCGATTGGAGAGAAGTCGCCTGGTGGCATATGTATTGAACTCCGACACATTTTGTGTGTTCCATCATCATTACGTGGGTAAGTGTGTTACAATTAGTTATACGTTTTGCATCGGAAAGAAGAAACTTGACACCCAGGAGATCATCCACCCGCGATTGTGGCTGCTTAAGCCACTAGGAGAGAAGTCGGCTGGAGAAAGATGTATTGAATCGCGACGCAATTTGTGAGTAACATCTTCTTTATGATGGTGAGAGTGTTGCAATTTTCTGTTAGATTTGCGTCAGAAATAAGATGTTTGGCTCCCAGGATACCGCCCATAATATGACCGTTGCTGCTATATTCGCTCATAGAAAAGACGGCTGGATTCCGATGTATTGAATCGGCAACGCCTCTTAGTGTTCCATCGTCATTACGGCGGTACTAGTGTTACAATAAACTGGCCGTTTTGCGCCGAAGTCAAATAACTTGACTCCAAGTAGAACATATATCCGGTGACGGTGGCTGTGTTGATCACTTGGAGAGAAATCGCCTGGAGGCAAATGTATTGAACTGCGACACATTTTGTGTGTTCCATCATCATTACGTGGGTAAGAGTGTTACAATTAGCTATACGTTTTGCATCGGAAAGAAGAAACTTGACACCCAGGAGATCATCCACCCGCGATTGTGGCTGCTTAAGCCACTAGGAGAGAAGTCGGCTGGAGAAAGATGTATTGAATCGCGACGCAATTTGTGAGTACCAGCTCCTTTATGATGGTGAGAGTGTTGCAATTTTCTGTTAGATTTGCGTCAGAAATAAGATGTTTGGCTCCCAGGATACCGCCCATAATATGACCGTTGCTGCTATATTCGCTCATAGAAAAGACGGCTGGACTCCGATGTATTGAATCGGCAACGCCTCTTAGTGTTCCATCGTCATTACGGCGGTACTAGTGTTACAATAAACTGGTCGTTTTGCGTCGAACTCAAATAACTTGACTCCAAGTAGAACATATATCCGGTGACGGTGGCTGTGTTGATCGATTGGAGAGAAGTCGCCTGGTGGCATATGTATTGAACTGCGACACATTTTGTGTGTTCCATCATCATTACGTGGGTAAGTGTGTTACAATTAGCTATACGTTTTGCATCGGAAAGAAGAAACTTGACACCCAGGAGATCATCCACCCACGATTGGGCTGCTTAAGCCACTAGATGAGAAGTCGGCTGGAGGAAGATGTATTGAATCGCGACGCAATTTGTGAGTACCATCTTCTTTATGATGGTGAGAGTGTTGCAATTTTCTGTTAGATTTGCGTCAGAAATAAGATGTTTGGCTCCCAGGATACCGCCCATAATATGACCGTTGCTGCTATATTCGCTCATAGAAAAGACGGCTGGACTCCGATGTATTGAATCGACAACGCTTCTTAGTGTACCATCGTCATTACGACGGTACTAGTGTTACAATAAACTGGTCGTTTTGCGTCAAAGTCCAATAACTTGACTCCAAGTAGAACATATATCCGGTGACGGTGGCTGTGTTGATCACTTGGAGAGAAATCGCCTGGAGGCATATGTATTGAACTGCGACACATTTTGTGTGTTCCATCATCATTACGTGGGTAAGAGTGTTACAATTAGCTATACGTTTTGCATCGGAAAGAAGAAACTTGACACCCAGGAGATCATCCACCCGCGATTGTGGCTGCTTTAGCGACTAGGAGAGAAGTCGGCTGGAGAAAGATGTATTGAATCGCGACGCAATTTGTGAGTACCATCTTCTTTATGATGGTGAGAGTGTTGCAATTTTCTGTTAGATTTGCGTCAGAAATAAGATGTTTGGCTCCCAGGATACCGCCCATAATATGACCGTTGCTGCTATATTCGCTCATAGAAAAGACGGCTGGGCTCCGATGTATTGAATCGGCAACGCCTCTTAGTGTTCCATCGTCATTACGGCGGTACTAGTGTTACAATAAACTGGTCGTTTTGCGTCGAAGTCAAATAACTTGACTCCAAGTAGAACATATATCCGGTGACGGTGGCTGTGTTGATCGATTGGAGAGAAGTCGCCTGGTGGCATATGTATTGAACTCCGACACATTTTGTGTGTTCCATCATCATTACGTGGGTAAGAGTGTTACAATTAGCTATACGTTTTGCATCGGAAAGAAGAAACTTGACACCCAGGAGATCATCCACCCGCGATTGCGGCTGCTTAAGCCACTAGGAGAGAAGTCGGCTGGAGAAAGATGTATTGAATCGCGACGCAATTTGTGAGTACCATATTCTTTATGATGATGAGAGTGTTGCAATTTTCTGTTAGATTTGTGTCAGAAATAAGATGTTTGGCTCCCAGGATACCGCCCATAATATGACCGTTGCTGCTATGTTCGCTCATAGAAAAGACGGCTGAACTCCGATGTATTGAATCGGCAACGCCTCTTAGTGTTCCTTCGTCATTACGGCGGTACTAGTGTTACAATAAACTGGTCGTTTTGCAGCGAAGTCAGATAACTTGACTCAAAGTAGAACATATATCCGGTGACGGTGGCTGTGGTGATCGCTTGGAGAGAAGTCGCCTCGAGGCATATGTATTGAACTGCGACACATTTAGTGTGTTCCATCATCATTACGTGGTTAAGAGTGTTACAATTAGCTATACGTTTTGCATCGGAAAGAAGAAACTTGACACCGAGGAGATCATCCACCCGCAATTGTGGCTGCTTTAGCGACTAGGAGAGAAGTCGGCAGGAGAAAGATGTATTGAATCGCGACGCAATTTGTGAGTACCATCTTCTTTATGATGGTGAGAGTGTTGCAATTTTCTGTTAGATTTGCGTCAGAAATAAGATGTTTGGCTCCCAGGATACCGCCCATAATATGACCGTTGCTGCTATATTCGCTCATAGAAAATACGGCTGGACTTCGATGTATTGAATCGACAACGCATCTTAGTGTACCATCGTCATTACGGCGGTACTAGTGTTACAATAGACTGGTCGTTTTGCGTCAAAGTCAAATAACTTGACTCCAAGTAGAACATATATCCGGTGCCGGTGGCTGTGTTGATCACTTGGAGAGAAATCGCCTGGAGGCATATGTATTGAACTGCGACACATTTTGTGTGTTCCATCATCATTACGTGGGTAAGAGTGTTACAATTAGCTATACGTTTTGCATCGGAAAGAAGAAACTTGACACCCAGGAGATCATCCACCCGCGATTGTGGCTGCTTAAGCCACTAGGAGAGAAGTCGGCTGGAGAAAGATGTATTGAATCGCGACGCAATTTGTGAGTACCAGCTTCTTTATGATGGTGAGAGTGTTGCAATTTTCTGTTAGATTTGCGTCAGAAATAAGATGTTTGGCTCCCAGGATACCGCCCATAATATGACCGTTGCTGCTATATTCGCTGATAGAAAAGACGGCTGGACTCCGATGTATTGAATCGACAACGCCTCTTAGTTTACCATCGTCATTACGGCGGTACTAGTGTTACAATAAACTGGTCGTTTTGCGTCGAAGTCAAATAACTTGACTCCAAGTAGAACATATATCCGGTGACGGTGGCTGTGTTGATCGATTGGAGAGAAGTCGCCTGGTGGCATATGTATTGAACTGCGACACATTTTGTGTGTTCCATCATCATTACGTGGGTAAGTGTGTTACAATTAGCTATACGTTTTGCATCGGAAAGAAGAAACTTGACACCCAGGAGATCATCCACCCGCGATTGTGGCTGCTTAAGCCACTAAGAAGTCGGCTGGAGAAAGATGTATTGAATCGCGACGCAATTTGTGAGTAACATCTTCTTTATGATGGTGAGAGTGTTGCAATTTTCTGTTAGATTTGCGTCAGAAATAAGATGTTTGGCTCCCAGGATACCGCCCATAATATGACCGTTGCTGCTATATTCGCTCATAGAAAAGACGGCTGGATTCCGATGTATTGAATCGGCAACGCCTCCTAGTGTTCCATCGTCATTACGGCAGTACTAGTGTTACAATAAACTGGCCGTTTTGCGCCGAAGTCAAATAACTTGACTCCAAGTAGAACATATATCCGGTGACGGTGGCTGTGTTGATCGCTTGGAGAGAAGTCGCCTGGAGGCATATGTATTGAACTGCGATACATTTTGTGTGTTCCATCATCATTACGTGGGTAAGAGTGTTACAATTAGCTATACGTTTTTAACGGAAAGGAGAAACTTTACACCCAGGAGATCATCCACCCGCGATTGTGGCTGCTTAAGCCACTAGGAGAGAAGTCGGCTGGAGAAAGATGTATTGAATCGCGACGCAATTTGTGAGTACCATCTTCTTTATGATGGTGAGAGAGTTGCAAATTTCTGTTAGATTTGGGTCAGAAATAAGATGTTTGGCTCCCAGGATACCGCCCATAATATGACCGTTGCTGCTATATTCGCTCATAGAAAAGAAGGCTGGACTACGATGTATTGAATCGGCAACGCCTCTTAGTGTTCCATCGTCATTTCGGCGGTACTAGTGTTACAATAAACTGGCCGTTTTGCGCCGAAGTCAAATAACTTGACTCCAAGTAGAAGATATATCCGGTGACGGTGGCCTTGTTGATCGCTTGGAGTGAAGTCGCCTGGAGGCATATGTATTGAACTGCGACACATTTTGTGTGTTCCATCATCATTACGTGGGTAAGAGTGTTACAATTAGGTATACGTTTTGCATCGGAAAGATGAAACTTGACACCCAGGAGATCATCCACCCGCGATTGGGCTGCTTAAGCCACTAGGTGAGAAGTCGGCTGGAGGAAGATGTATTGAATCGCGACGCAATTTGTGAGTACCATCTTCTTTATGATGGTGAGAGTGTTGCAATTTTCTGTTAGATTTGCGTCAGAAATAAGATGTTTGGCTCCCAGGATACCGCCCATAATATGACCGTTGATGCTATATTCGCTCATAGAAAAGACGGCTGGACTCCGATGTATTGAATCGACAACGCCTCTTAGTGTACCATCGTCATTATGGCGGTACTAGTGTTACAATAAACTGGTCGTTTTGCGTCAAAGTCAAATAACTTGACTCCAAGTAGAACATATATCCGGTGACGATGGCTGTGTTGATCACTTGGAGAGAAATCGCCTGGAGGCACATGTATTGAACTGCGACACATTTTGTGTGTTCCATCATCATTACGTGGGTAAGAGTGTTACAATTAGCTATACGTTTTGCATCGGAAAGAAGAAACTTGACACCCAGGAGATCATCCACCCGCGATTGTGGCTGCTTAAGCCACTAGGAGAGAAGTCGGCTGGAGAAAGATGTATTGAATCGCGACGCAATTTGTGAGAACCAGCTTCTTTATGATGGTGAGAGTGTTGCAATTATCTGTTAGATTTGCGTCAGAAATAAGATGTTTGGCTCCCAGGATACCGCCCATAATATGACCGTTGCTGCTATATTCGCTCATAGAAAAGACGGCTGGACTCCGATGTACTGAATCGGCAACGCCTCTTAGTGTTCCATCGTCATTACGGCGGTACTAGTGTTACAATAAACTGGTCGTTTTGCGTCGAAGTCAAATAACTTGACTCCAAGTAGGACATATATCCGGTGACGGTGGCTGTGTTGATCGATTGGAGAGAAGTCGCCTGGTGGCATATGTATTGAACTGCGACACATTTTGTGTGTTCCATCATCATTACGTGGGTAAGTGTGTTACAATTAGCTATACGTTTTGCATCGGAAAGAAGAAACTTGACACCCAGGAGATCATCCACCCGCGATTGTGGCTGCTTAAGCCACTAGGAGAGAAGTCGGCTGGAGAAAGATGTATTGAATCGCGACGCAATTTGTGAGTAACATCTTCTTTATGATGGTGAGAGTGTTGCAATTTTCTGTTAGATTTGCGTCAGAAATAAGATGTTTGGCTCCCAGGATACCGCCCATAATATGACCGTTGCTGCTATATTCGCTCATAGAAAAGACGGCTGGATTCCGATGTATTGAATCGGCAACGCCTCTTAGTGTTCCATCGTCATTACGGCGGTACTAGTGTTACAATAAACTGGCCGTTTTGCGCCGAAGTCAAATAACTTGACTCCAAGTAGAACATATATCCGGTGACGGTGGCTGTGTTGATCGCTTGGAGAGAAGTCGCCTGGAGGCATATGTATTGAACTGCGACACATTTTGTGTGTTCCATCATCATTACGTGGGTAAGAGTGTTACAATTAGGTATACGTTTTGCATCGGAAAGAAGAAACTTGACACCCAGGAGATCATCCACCCGCGATTGGGCTGCTTAAGCCACTAGGTGAGAAGTCGGCTGGAGGAAGATGTATTGAATCGCGACGCAATTTGTGAGTACCATCTTCTTCATGATGGTGAGAGTGTTGCAATTTACTGTCAGATTTGCGTCAGAAATAAGATGTTTGGCTCCCAGGATACCGCCCATAATATGACCGTTGATGCTATATTCGCTCATAGAAAAGACGGCTGGACTCCGATGTATTGAATCGGCAACGCCTCTTAGTGTTCCATCGTCATTACGGCGGTACTAGTGTTACAATAAACTGGTCGTTTTGCGTCGAAGTCAAATAACTTGACGCCAAGTAGAACATATATCCGGTGACGGTGGCTGTGTTGATCGCTTGGAGAGAAGTCGCCTGGAGGCATATGTATTGAACTGCGACACATTTTGTGTGTTCCATCATCATTACGTGGGTAAGAGTGTTACAATTAGCTATACGTTTTGCATCGGAAAGGAGAAACTTGACACCCAGGAGATCATCCACCTGCGATTGTGGCTGCTTAAGCCACTAGGAGAGAAGTCGGCTGGAGAAAGATGTATTGAATCGCGACGCAATTTGTGAGTACCATCTTCTTTATGATGGTGAGAGTGTTGCAATTTTCTGTCAGATTTGCGTCAGAAATAAGATGTTTGGCTCCCAGGATACCGCCCATAATATGACCGTTGCTGCTATATTCGCTCATAGAAAAGAAGGCTGGACAACGATGTATTGAATCGCAACGCCTCTTAGTGTTCCATCGTCATTACGGCGGTACTAGTGTTACAATAAACTGGTCGTTTTGCGTCGAAGTCAAATAACTTGACTCCAAGTAGAACATATATCCGGTGACGGTGGCTGTGTTGATCGCTTGGAGAGAAGTCGCCTGGAGGCATATGTATTGAACTGCGACACATTTTGTGTGTTCCATCATCATTACGTGGGTAAGAGTGTTACAATTAGCTATACGTTTTGCATCGGAAAGTAGAAACTTGACACCCAGGAGATCATCCACCCGCGATTGTGGCTGCTTAAGCCACTAGGAGAGAAGTCGGCTGGAGAAAGATGTATTGAATCGCGACGCAATTTGTGAGTACCATCTTCGTTATGATGGTGAGAGTGTTGCAATTTTCTGTCAGATTTGCGTCAGATATAAGATGTTTGGCTCCCAGGATACTGCCCATAATATGACCGTTGCTGCTGTATTCGCTCATAGAAACGACGGCTAGACTCTGATGTATTGCATCGCAACGCCTCTTAGTGTTCCATCGTCATTACGGCGGTACTAGTGTTACAATAAACTGGTCGTTTTGCGTCGAAGTCAAAAAAATTGACTCCAAGTAGAACATATATCCGGAGACGGTGGCTGCGTTGATCGCTTGGAGACAAGTCGCCTGGAGGCATATGTATTGAACTGTGACACATTTTGTGTGTTCCATCATCATTACGTGGGTAAGAGTGTTACAATTAGCTATACGTTTTGCATCGGAAAGAAGAAACTTGACACCCAGGAGATCATCCACCCGCGATTGTGGCTGCTTAAGCCACTAGGAGAGATGTCGGCTGGAGAAAGATGTATTGAATCGCGACGCAATTTGTGAGTACCATCTTCTTTATGATGGTGAGAGTGTTGCAATTTTCTGTCAGATTTGCGTCAGAAATAAGATTTTTGGCTCCCAGGATACCGCCCATAATATGACCGTTGCTGCTATATTCGCTCACAGCAAAGACGGCTGGACTCCGATGTATTGAATCGCAACGCCTCGTAGTGTTCCATCGTCATTACGGCGGTACTAGTGTTACAATAAACTGGCCGTTTTGCGTCGAAGTCAAATAACTTGACTCCAAGTAGAACATATATCCGGAGACGGTGGCTGTGTTGATCGCTTGGAGAGAAGTCGCCTGGAGCCATATGTATTGAACTGCGACACATTTTGTGAGTTCCATCATCATTACGTGAGTAAGAGTGTTACAATTAGCCATACGTTTTGCATCGGAAAGAAGAAACTTGACACCCAGGAGATCATCCACCCGCGATTGTGGCTGCTTAAGCCACTAGGAGAGATGTCGGCTGGAGAAAGATGTATTGAATCGCGACGCAATTTGTGAGTACCATCTTCTTTATGATGGTGAGAGTGTTAATATTTTCTGTCAGATTTGCGTCAGAAGTAAGATTTTTGGCTCCCAGGATACCGCCCATAATATGACCGTTGCTGCTATATTCGCTCATAGAAAAGACGGCTGGACTCCGATGTATTGAATCGGCAACGCCTCTTAGTGTTCCATCGTCATTACGGCGGTACTAGTGTTACAATAAACTGGTCGTTTTGCGTCGAAGTCAAATAACTTGACTCCAAGTAGAACATATATCCGGAGACGGTGGCTGTGTTGATCGCTTGGAGAGAAGTCGTCTGGAGGCATATGTATTGAACTGCGACACATTTTGTGTGTTCCATCATCATTACGTGGGTAAGAGTGTTACAATTAGCTATACGTTTTGCATCGGAAAGAAGAAACTTGACACCCAGGAGATCATCCACCCGCGATTGTGGCTGCTTAAGCCACTAGGAGAGAAGTCGGCTGGAGAAAGATGTATTGAATCGCGACGCAATTTGTGAGTACCATCTTCTTCATGATGGTGAGAGTGTTGCAATTTTCTGTCAGATTTGCGTCAGAAATAAGATGTTTGGCTCCCAGGATACCGCCTATAATATGACCGTTGCTGCTATATTCACTCATAGAAAAGACGGCTGGACTCCGATGTATTGAATCGGCAACGCCTCTTAGTGTTCCATCGTAATTACGGCGGTACTAGTGTTACAATAAACTGGTCGTTTTGCGTCGAAGTCAAATAACTTGACTCCAAGTAGGACATATATCCGGTGACGGTGGCTGTGTTGATCGCTTGGAGAGAAGTCGCCTGGAGGCATATGTATTGAACTGCGACACATTTTGTGTGTTCCATCATCATTACGTGGGTAAGAGTGTTACAATTAGCTATACGTTTTGCATCGGAAAGAAGAAACTTGACACCCAGGAGATCATCCACCCGCGATTGTGGCTGCTTAAGCCACTAGGAGAGAAGTCGGCTGGAGAAAGATGTATTGAATCGCGACGCAATTTGTGAGTACCATCTTCGTTATGATGGTGAGAGTGTTGCAATTTTCTGTCAGATTTGCCTCAGAAATAAGATGTTTGGCTCCCAGGATACCGCCCATAATATGACCTTTGATGCTATATTCGCTCATAGAAAAGACGGCTGGACTCCGATGTATTGAATCGACAACGCCTCTTAGTGTACCATCGTCATTATGGCGGTACTAGTGTTACAATAAACTGGTCGTTTTGCGTCAAAGTCAAATAACTTGACTCCAAGTAGAACATATATCCGGTGACGATGGCTGTGTTGATCACTTGGAGAGAAATCGCCTGGAGGCATATGTATTGAACTGCGACACATTTTGTGTGTTCCATCATCATTACGTGGGTAAGAGTGTTACAATTAGCTATACGTTTTGCATCGGAAAGAAGAAACTTGACACCCAGGAGATCATCCACCCGCGATTGTGGCTGCTTAAGCCACTAGGAGAGAAGTCGGCTGGAGAAAGATGTATTGAATCGCGACGCAATTTGTGAGAACCAGCTTCTTTATGATGGTGAGAGTGTTGCAATTTTCTGTTAGATTTGCGTCAGAAATAAGATGTTTGGCTCCCAGGATACCGCCCATAATATGACCGTTGCTGCTATATTCGCTCATAGAAAAGACGGCTGGACTCCGATGTACTGAATCGGCAACGCCTCTTTGTGTTCCATCGTCATTACGGCGGTACTAGTGTTACAATAAACTGGTCGTTTTGCGTCGAAGTCAAATAACTTGACTCCAAGTAGGACATATATCCGGTGACGGTGGCTGTGTTGATCGATTGGAGAGAAGTCGCCTGGTGGCATATGTATTGAACTGCGACACATTTTGTGTGTTCCATCATCATTACGTGGGTAAGTGTGTTACAATTAGCTATACGTTTTGCATCGGAAAGAAGAAACTTGACACCCAGGAGATCATCCACCCGCGATTGTGGCTGCTTAAGCCACTAGGAGAGAAGTCGGCTGGAGAAAGATGTATTGAATCGCGACGCAATTTGTGAGTACCATCTTCGTTATGATGGTGAGAGTGTTGCAATTTTCTGTCAGATTTGCGTCAGATATAAGATGTTTGGCTCCCAGGATACCGCCCATAATATGACCGTTGCTGCTATATTCGCTCATAGAAAAGACGGCTAGACTCTGATGTATTGCATCGCAACGCCTCTTAGTGTTCCATCGTCATTACAGCGGTACTAGTGTTACAATAAACTGGTCGTTTTGCGTCGAAGTCAAATAACTTGACTCCAAGTAGAACATATATCCGGAGACGGTGGCTGCGTTGATCGCTTGGAGACAAGTCGCCTGGAGGCATATGTATTGAACTGTGACACATTTTGTGTGTTCCATCATCATTACGTGGGTAAGAGTGTTACAATTAGCTATACGTTTTGCATCGGAAAGAAGAAACTTGACACCCAGGAGATCATCCACCCGCGATTGTGGCTGCTTAAGCCACTAGGAGAGATGTCGGCTGGAGAAAGATGTATTGAATCGCGACGCAATTTGTGAGTACCATCTTCTTTATGATGGTGAGAGTGTTGCAATTTTCTGTCAGATTTGCGTCAGAAATAAGATTTTTGGCTCCCAGGATACCGCCCATAATATGACCGTTGCTGCTATATTCGCTCACAGCAAAGACGGCTGGACTCCGATGTATTGAATCGCAACGCCTCGTAGTGTTCCATCGTCATTACGGCGGTACTAGTGTTACAATAAACTGGCCGTTTTGCGTCGAAGTCAAATAACTTGACTCCAAGTAGAACATATATCCGGATACGGTGGCTGTGTTGATCGCTTGGAGAGAAGTCGCCTGGAGGCATATGTATTGAACTGCGACACATTTTGTGAGTTCCATCATCATTACGTGAGTAAGAGTGTTACAATTAGCCATACGTTTTGCATCGGAAAGAAGAAACTTGACACCCAGGAGATCATCCACCCGCGATTGTGGCTGCTTAAGCCACTAGGAGAGATGTCGGCTGGAGAAAGATGTATTGAATCGCGACGCAATTTGTGAGTACCATCTTCTTTATGATGGTGAGAGTGTTAATATTTTCTGTCAGATTTGCGTCAGAAGTAAGATTTTTGGCTCCCAGGATACCGCCCATAATATGACCGTTGCTGCTATATTCGCTCATAGAAAAGACGGCTGGACTCCGATGTATTGAATCGGCAACGCCTCTTAGTGTTCCATCGTCATTACGGCGGTACTAGTGTTACAATAAACTGGTCGTTTTGCGTCGAAGTCAAATAACTTGACTCCAAGTAGAACATATATCCGGAGACGGTGGCTGTGTTGATCGCTTGGAGAGAAGTCGTCTGGAGGCATATGTATTGAACTGCGACACATTTTGTGTGTTCCATCATCATTACGTGGGTAAGAGTGTTACAATTAGCTATACGTTTTGCATCGGAAAGAAGAAACTTGACACCCAGGAGATCATCCACCCGCGATTGTGGCTGCTTAAGCCACTAGGAGAGAAGTCGGCTGGAGAAAGATGTATTGAATCGCGACGCAATTTGTGAGTACCATCTTCTTCATGATGGTGAGAGTGTTGCAATTTTCTGTCAGATTTGCGTCAGAAATAAGATGTTTGGCTCCCAGGATACCGCCTATAATATGACCGTTGCTGCTATATTCACTCATAGAAAAGACGGCTGGACTCCGATGTATTGAATCGGCAACGCCTCTTAGTGTTCCATCGTAATTACGGCGGTACTAGTGTTACAATAAACTGGTCGTTTTGCGTCGAAGTCAAATAACTTGACTCCAAGTAGGACATATATCCGGTGACGGTGGCTGTGTTGATCGCTTGGAGAGAAGTCGCCTGGAGGCATATGTATTGAACTGCGACACATTTTGTGTGTTCCATCATCATTACGTGGGTAAGAGTGTTACAATTAGCTATACGTTTTGCATCGGAAAGAAGAAACTTGACACCCAGGAGATCATCCACCCGCGATTGTGGCTGCTTAAGCCACTAGGAGAGAAGTCGGCTGGAGAAAGATGTATTGAATCGCGACGCAATTTGTGAGTACCATCTTCGTTATGATGGTGAGAGTGTTGCAATTTTCTGTCAGATTTGCCTCAGAAATAAGATGTTTGGCTCCCAGGATACCGCCCATAATATGACCTTTGATGCTATATTCGCTCATAGAAAAGACGGCTGGACTCCGATGTATTGAATCGACAACGCCTCTTAGTGTACCATCGTCATTATGGCGGTACTAGTGTTACAATAAACTGGTCGTTTTGCGTCAAAGTCAAATAACTTGACTCCAAGTAGAACATATATCCGGTGACGATGGCTGTGTTGATCACTTGGAGAGAAATCGCCTGGAGGCATATGTATTGAACTGCGACACATTTTGTGTGTTCCATCATCATTACGTGGGTAAGAGTGTTACAATTAGCTATACGTTTTGCATCGGAAAGAAGAAACTTGACACCCAGGAGATCATCCACCCGCGATTGTGGCTGCTTAAGCCACTAGGAGAGAAGTCGGCTGGAGAAAGATGTATTGAATCGCGACGCAATTTGTGAGAACCAGCTTCTTTATGATGGTGAGAGTGTTGCAATTTTCTGTTAGATTTGCGTCAGAAATAAGATGTTTGGCTCCCAGGATACCGCCCATAATATGACCGTTGCTGCTATATTCGCTCATAGAAAAGACGGCTGGACTCCGATGTACTGAATCGGCAACGCCTCTTTGTGTTCCATCGTCATTACGGCGGTACTAGTGTTACAATAAACTGGTCGTTTTGCGTCGAAGTCAAATAACTTGACTCCAAGTAGGACATATATCCGGTGACGGTGGCTGTGTTGATCGATTGGAGAGAAGTCGCCTGGTGGCATATGTATTGAACTGCGACACATTTTGTGTGTTCCATCATCATTACGTGGGTAAGTGTGTTACAATTAGCTATACGTTTTGCATCGGAAAGAAGAAACTTGACACCCAGGAGATCATCCACCCGCGATTGTGGCTGCTTAAGCCACTAGGAGAGAAGTCGGCTGGAGAAAGATGTATTGAATCGCGACGCAATTTGTGAGTACCATCTTCGTTATGATGGTGAGAGTGTTGCAATTTTCTGTCAGATTTGCGTCAGATATAAGATGTTTGGCTCCCAGGATACCGCCCATAATATGACCGTTGCTGCTATATTCGCTCATAGAAAAGACGGCTAGACTCTGATGTATTGCATCGCAACGCCTCTTAGTGTTCCATCGTCATTACAGCGGTACTAGTGTTACAATAAACTGGTCGTTTTGCGTCGAAGTCAAATAACTTGACTCCAAGTAGAACATATATCCGGAGACGGTGGCTGCGTTGATCGCTTGGAGACAAGTCGCCTGGAGGCATATGTATTGAACTGTGACACATTTTGTGTGTTCCATCATCATTACGTGGGTAAGAGTGTTACAATTAGCTATACGTTTTGCATCGGAAAGAAGAAACTTGACACCCAGGAGATCATCCACCCGCGATTGTGGCTGCTTAAGCCACTAGGAGAGATGTCGGCTGGAGAAAGATGTATTGAATCGCGACGCAATTTGTGAGTACCATCTTCTTTATGATGGTGAGAGTGTTGCAATTTTCTGTCAGATTTGCGTCAGAAATAAGATTTTTGGCTCCCAGGATACCGCCCATAATATGACCGTTGCTGCTATATTCGCTCACAGCAAAGACGGCTGGACTCCGATGTATTGAATCGCAACGCCTCGTAGTGTTCCATCGTCATTACGGCGGTACTAGTGTTACAATAAACTGGCCGTTTTGCGTCGAAGTCAAATAACTTGACTCCAAGTAGAACATATATCCGGATACGGTGGCTGTGTTGATCGCTTGGAGAGAAGTCGCCTGGAGGCATATGTATTGAACTGCGACACATTTTGTGAGTTCCATCATCATTACGTGAGTAAGAGTGTTACAATTAGCCATACGTTTTGCATCGGAAAGAAGAAACTTGACACCCAGGAGATCATCCACCCGCGATTGTGGCTGCTTAAGCCACTAGGAGAGATGTCGGCTGGAGAAAGATGTATTGAATCGCGACGCAATTTGTGAGTACCATCTTCTTTATGATGGTGAGAGTGTTAATATTTTCTGTCAGATTTGCGTCAGAAGTAAGATTTTTGGCTCCCAGGATACCGCCCATAATATGACCGTTGCTGCTATATTCGCTCATAGAAAAGACGGCTGGACTCCGATGTATTGAATCGGCAACGCCTCTTAGTGTTCCATCGTCATTACGGCGGTACTAGTGTTACAATAAACTGGTCGTTTTGCGTCGAAGTCAAATAACTTGACTCCAAGTAGAACATATATCCGGAGACGGTGGCTGTGTTGATCGCTTGGAGAGAAGTCGTCTGGAGGCATATGTATTGAACTGCGACACATTTTGTGTGTTCCATCATCATTACGTGGGTAAGAGTGTTACAATTAGCTATACGTTTTGCATCGGAAAGAAGAAACTTGACACCCAGGAGATCATCCACCCGCGATTGTGGCTGCTTAAGCCACTAGGAGAGAAGTCGGCTGGAGAAAGATGTATTGAATCGCGACGCAATTTGTGAGTACCATCTTCTTCATGATGGTGAGAGTGTTGCAATTTTCTGTCAGATTTGCGTCAGAAATAAGATGTTTGGCTCCCAGGATACCGCCTATAATATGACCGTTGCTGCTATATTCACTCATAGAAAAGACGGCTGGACTCCGATGTATTGAATCGGCAACGCCTCTTAGTGTTCCATCGTAATTACGGCGGTACTAGTGTTACAATAAACTGGTCGTTTTGCGTCGAAGTCAAATAACTTGACTCCAAGTAGGACATATATCCGGTGACGGTGGCTGTGTTGATCGCTTGGAGAGAAGTCGCCTGGAGGCATATGTATTGAACTGCGACACATTTTGTGTGTTCCATCATCATTACGTGGGTAAGAGTGTTACAATTAGCTATACGTTTTGCATCGGAAAGAAGAAACTTGACACCCAGGAGATCATCCACCCGCGATTGTGGCTCCTTAAGCCACTAGGAGAGAAGTCGGCTGGAGAAAGATGTATTGAATCGCGACGCAATTTGTGAGTACCATCTTCGTTATGATGGTGAGAGTGTTGCAATTTTCTGTCAGATTTGCCTCAGAAATAAGATGTTTGGCTCCCAGGATACCGCCCATAATATGACCGTTGCTGCTCTATTCGCTCATAGAAAAGACGGCTGGACTCCGATGTATTGAATCGCAACGCCTCTTAGTGTTCCATCGTCATTACGGCGGTACTAGTGTTACAATAAACTGGTCGTTTTGCGTCGAAGTCAAATAACTTGACTCCAAGTAGAACATATATCCGGAGACGGTGGCTGCGTTGATCGCTTGGAGACAAGTCGCCTGGAGGCATATGTATTGAACTGCGACACATTTTGTGTGTTCCATCATCACTACGTGGGTAAGAGTGTTACAATTAGCTATACGTTTTGCATCGGAAAGAAGAAACTTGACACCCAGGAGATCATCCACCCGCGATTGTGGCTGCTTAAGCCACTAGGAGAGATGTCGGCTGGAGAAAGATGTATTGAATCGCGACGCAATTTGTGAGTACCATCTTCTTTATGATGGTGAGAGTGTTGCAATTTTCTGTCAGATTTGCGTCAGAAATAAGATGTTTGGCTCCCAGGATACCGCCCATAATATGACCGTTGCTGCTATATTCGCTCACAGAAAAGACGGCTGGACTCCGATGTATTGAATCGGCAACGCCTCTTAGTGTTCCATCGTCATTACGGCGGTACTAGTGTTACAATAAACTGGTCGTTTTGCGTCGAAGTCAAATAACTTGACTCCAAGTAGAACATATATCCGGAGACGGTGGCTGTGTTGATCGCTTGGAGAGAAGTCGCCTGGAGGCATACGTATTGAACTGCGACACATTTTGTGAGTTCCATCATCATTACAATTAGCTATACGTTTTGCATCGGAAAGAAGAAACTTGACACCCAGGAGATCATCCACCCGCGATTGTGGCTGCTTAAGCCACTAGGAGAGAAGTCGGCTGGAGAAAGATGTATTGAATCGCGACGCAATTTGTGAGTACCATCTTCGTTATGATGGTGAGAGTGTTGCAATTTTCTGTCAGATTTGCCTCAGAAATAAGATGTTTGGCTCCCAGGATACCGCCCATAATATGACCGTTGCTGCTCTATTCGCTCATAGAAAAGACGGCTGGACTCCGATGTATTGAATCGCCACGCCTCTTAGTGTTCCATCGTCATTACGGCGGTACTAGTGTTACAATAAACTGGTCGTTTTGCGTCGAAGTCAAATAACTTGACTCCAAGTAGAACATATATCCGGAGACGGTGGCTGCGTTGATCGCTTGGAGACAAGTCGCCTGGAGGCATATGTATTGAACTGCGACACATTTTGTGTGTTCCATCATCACTACGTGGGTAAGAGTGTTACAATTAGCTATACGTTTTGCATCGGAAAGAAGAAACTTGACACCCAGGAGATCATCCACCCGCGATTGTGGCTGCTTAAGCCACTAGGAGAGAAGTCGGCTGGAGAAAGATGTATTGAATAGCGACGCAATTTGTGAGTACCATCTTCTTTATGATGGTGAGAGTGTTGCAATTTTCTGTCAGATTTGCGTCAGATATAAGATGTTTGGCTCCCAGGATACCGCCCATAATATGACCGTTGCTGCTATATTCGCTCATAGAAAAGACGGCTAGACTCTGATGTATTGCATCGCAACGCCTCTTAGTGTTCCATCGTCATTACGGCGGTACTAGTGTTACAATAAACTGGTCGTTTTGCGTCGAAGTCAAATAACTTGACTCCAAGTAGAACATATATCCGGAGACGGTGGCTGCGTTGATCGCTTGGAGACAAGTCGCCTGGAGGCATATGTATTGAACTGTGACACATTTTGTGTGTTCCATCATCATTACGTGGGTAAGAGTGTTACAATTAGCTATACGTTTTGCATCGGAAAGAAGAAACTTGACACCCAGGAGATCATCCACCCGCGATTGTGGCTGCTTAAGCCACTAGGAGAGATGTCGGCTGGAGAAAGATGTATTGAATCGCGACGCAATTTGTGAGTACCATCTTCTTTATGATGGTGAGAGTGTTGCAATTTTCTGTCAGATTTGCGTCAGAAATAAGATTTTTGGCTCCCAGGATACCGCCCATAATATGACCGTTGCTGCTATATTCGCTCACAGCAAAGACGGCTGGACTCCGATGTATTGAATCGCAACGCCTCGTAGTGTTCCATCGTCATTACGGCGGTACTAGTGTTACAATAAACTGGCCGTTTTGCGTCGAAGTCAAATAACTTGACTCCAAGTAGAACATATATCCGGAGACGGTGGCTGCGTTGATCGCTTGGAGACAAGTCGCCTGGAGGCATATGTATTGAACTGTGACACATTTTGTGTGTTCCATCATCATTACGTGGGTAAGAGTGTTACAATTAGCTATACGTTTTGCATCGGAAAGAAGAAACTTGACACCCAGGAGATCATCCACCCGCGATTGTGGCTGCTTAAGCCACTAGGAGAGAAGTCGGCTGGAGAAAGATGTATTGAATCGCGACGCAATTTGTGAGTACCATCTTCTTCATGATGGTGAGAGTGTTGCAATTTTCTGTCAGATTTGCGTCAGAAATAAGATGTTTGGCTCCCAGGATACCGCCTATAATATGACCGTTGCTGCTATATTCACTCATAGAAAAGACGGCTGGACTCCGATGTATTGAATCGGCAACGCCTCTTAGTGTTCCATCGTAATTACGGCGGTACTAGTGTTACAATAAACTGGTCGTTTTACGTCGAAGTCAAATAACTTGACTCCAAGTAGGACATATATCCGGTGACGGTGGCTGTGTTGATCGCTTGGAGAGAAGTCGCCTGGAGGCATATGTATTGAACTGCGACACATTTTGTGTGTTCCATCATCATTACGTGGGTAAGAGTGTTACAATTAGCTATACGTTTTGCATCGGAAAGAAGAAACTTGACACCCAGGAGATCATCCACCCGCGATTGTGGCTGCTTAAGCCACTAGGAGAGAAGTCGGCTGGAGAAAGATGTATTGAATCGCGACGCAATTTGTGAGTACCATCTTCGTTATGATGGTGAGAGTGTTGCAATTTTCTGTCAGATTTGCCTCAGAAATAAGATGTTTGGCTCCCAGGATACCGCCCATAATATGACCGTTGCTGCTCTATTCGCTCATAGAAAAGACGGCTGGACTCCGATGTATTGAATCGCAACGCCTCTTAGTGTTCCATCGTCATTACGGCGGTACTAGTGTTACAATAAACTGGTCGTTTTGCGTCGAAGTCAAATAACTTGACTCCAAGTAGAACATATATCCGGAGACGGTGGCTGCGTTGATCGCTTGGAGACAAGTCGCCTGGAGGCATATGTATTGAACTGCGACACATTTTGTGTGTTCCATCATCACTACGTGGGTAAGAGTGTTACAATTAGCTATACGTTTTGCATCGGAAAGAAGAAACTTGACACCCAGGAGATCATCCACCCGCGATTGTGGCTGCTTAAGCCACTAGGAGAGAAGTCGGCTGGAGAAAGATGTATTGAATCGCGACGCAATTTGTGAGTACCATCTTCTTTATGATGGTGAGAGTGTTGCAATTTTCTGTCAGATTTGCGTCAGAAATAAGATGTTTGGCTCCCAGGATACCGCCCATAATATGACCGTTGCTGCTATATTCGCTCATAGAAAAGACGGCTGGACTCCGATGTATTGAATCGGCAACGCCTCTTAGTGTTCCATCGTCATTACGGCGGTACTAGTGTTACAATAAACTGGTCGTTTTGCGTCGAAGTCAAATAACTTGACTCCAAGTAGAACATATATCCGGAGACGGTGGCTGTGTTGATCGCTTGGAGAGAAGTCGCCTGGAGGCATACGTATTGAACTGCGACACATTTTGTGAGTTCCATCATCATTACAATTAGCTATACGTTTTGCATCGGAAAGAAGAAACTTGACACCCAGGAGATCATCCACCCGCGATTGTGGCTGCTTAAGCCACTAGGAGAGATGTCGGCTGGAGAAAGATGTATTGAATCGCGACGCAATTTGTGAGTACCATCTTCTTTATGATGGTGAGAGTGTTGCAATTTTCTGTCAGATTTGCGTCAGAAATAAGATTTTTGGCTCCCCGGATACCGCCCATAATATGACCGTTGCTGCTATATTCGCTCACAGCAAAGACGGCTGGACTCCGATGTATTGAATCGCAACGCCTCGTAGTGTTCCATCGTCATTACGGCGGTACTAGTGTTACAATAAACTGGCCGTTTTGCGTCGAAGTCAAATAACTTGACTCCAAGTAGAACATATATCCGGAGACGGTGGCTGTGTTGATCGCTTGGAGAGAAGTCGCCTGGAGGCATATGTATTGAACTGCGACACATTTTGTGAGTTCCATCATCATTACGTGAGAAAGAGTGTTACAATTAGCCATACGTTTTGCATCGGAAAGAAGAAACTTGACACCCAGGAGATCATCCACCCGCGATTGTGGCTGCTTAAGCCACTAGGAGAGATGTCGGCTGTAGAAAGATGTATTGAATCGCGACGCAATTTGTGAGTACCATCTTCTTTATGATGGTGAGAGTGTTAATATTTTCTGTCAGATTTGCGTCAGAAGTAAGATTTTTGGCTCCCAGGATACCGCCCATAATATGACCGTTGCTGCTATATTCGCTCATAGAAAAGACGGCTGGACTCCGATGTATTGAATCGGCAACGCCTCTTAGTGTTCCATCGTCATTACGGCGGTACTAGTGTTACAATAAACTGGTCGTTTTGCGTCGAAGTCAAATAACTTGACTCCAAGTAGAACATATATCCGGAGGCGGTGGCTGTGTTGATCGCTTGGAGAGAAGTCGCCTGGAGGCATATGTATTGAACTGCGACACATTTTGTGTGTTCCATCATCGTTACGTGGGTAAGAGTGTTACAATTAGCTATACGTTTTGCATCGGAAAGAAGAAACTTGACACCCAGGAGATCATCCACCCGCGATTGTGGCTGCTTAAGCCACTAGGAGAGGTCGGCTGGAGAAAGATGTATTGAATCGCGACGCAATTTGTGAGTACCATCTTCTTCATGATGGTGAGAGTGTTGCAATTTTCTGTCAGATTTGCGTCAGAAATAAGATGTTTGGCTCCCAGGATACCGCCCATAATATGACCGTTGCTGCTATATTCACTCATAGAAAAGACGGCTGGACTCCGATGTATTGAATCGGCAACGCCTCTTAGTGTTCCATCGTCATTACGGCGGTACTAGTGTTACAATAAACTGGTCGTTTTGCGTCGAAGTCAAATAACTTGACTCCAAGTAGGACATATATCCGGTGACGGTGGCTGTGTTGATCGCTTGGAGAGAAGTCGCCTGGAGGCATATGTATTGAACTGCGACACATTTTGTGTGTTCCATCATCATTACGTGGGTAAGAGTGTTACAATTAGCTATACGTTTTGCATCGGAAAGAAGAAACTTGACACCCAGGAGATCATCCACCCGCGATTGTGGCTGCTTAAGCCACTAGGAGAGAAGTCGGCTGGAGAAAGATGTATTGAATCGCGACGCAATTTGTGAGTACCATCTTCGTTATGATGGTGAGAGTGTTGCAATTTTCTGTCAGATTTGCCTCAGAAATAAGATGTTTGGCTCCCAGGATACCGCCCATAATATGACCGTTGCTGCTATATTCGCTCATAGAAAAGACGGCTGGACTCCGATGTATTGAATCGCAACGCCTCTTAGTGTTCCATCGTCATTACGGCGGTACTAGTGTTACAATAAACTGGTCGTTTTGCGTCGAAGTCGAATAACTTGACTCTAAGTAGAACATATATCCGGAGACGGTGGCTGCGTTGATCGCTTGGAGACAAGTCGCCTGGAGGCATATGTATTGAACTGCGACACATTTTGTGTGTTCCATCATCACTACGTGGGTAAGAGTGTTACAATTAGCTATACGTTTTGCATCGGAAAGAAGAAACTTGACACCCAGGAGATCATCCACCCGCGATTGTGGCTGCTTAAGCCACTAGGAGAGATGTCGGCCTTTAGAAAGATGTATTGAATCGCGACGCAATTTGTGAGTACCATCTTCTTTATGATGGTGAGAGTGTTGCAATTTTCTGTCAGATTTGCCTCAGAAATAGGATGTTTGGCTCCCAGGATACCGCCCATAATATGACCGTTGCTGCTATATTCGCTCATAGAAAAGACGGCTGGACTCCGATGTATTGAATCGCAACGCCTCTTAGTGTTCCATCGTCATTACGGCGGTACTAGTGTTACAATAAACTGGTCGTTTTGCGTCGAAGTCAAATAACTTGACTCCAAGTAGAACATATATCCGGAGACGGTGGCTGTGTTGATCGCTTGGAGAGAAGTCGCCTGGAGGCATATGTATTGAACTGCGACACATTTTGTGAGTTCCATCATCATTACAATTAGCTATACGTTTTGCATCGGAAAGAAGAAACTTGACACCCAGGAGATCATCCACCCGCGATTGTGGATGCTTAAGCCACTAGGAGAGATGTCGGCTGGAGAAAGATGTATTGAATCGCGACGCAATTTGTGAGTACCATCTTCTTTATGATGGTGAGAGTGTTACAATTTTCTGTCAGATTTGCGTCAGAAGTAAGATTTTTGGCTCCCAGGATACCGCCCATAATATGGCCGTTGCTGCTATCTTCACTCATAGAAAAGATGGCTGGACTCCGATGTATTGAATCGGCAACGCCTCTTAGTGTTCCATCGTCATTACGGCAGTACTAGTGTTACAATAAACTGGTCGTTTTGCGTCGAAGTCAAATAACTTGACTCCAAGTAGGACATATATCCGGTGACGGTGGCTGTGTTGATCGCTTGGAGAGAAGTCGCCTGGAGGCATATGTATTGAACTGCGACACATTTTGTGTGTTCCATCATCATTACATGGGTATATGAGTGTTACAATTAGCTATACGTTTTGCATCGGAAAGAAGAAACTTGACACCCAGGAGATCATCCACCCGCGATTGTGGCTGCTTAAGCCACTAGGAGAGAAGTCGGCTGGAGAAAGATGTATTGAATCGCGACGCAATTTGTGAGTACCATCTTCTTTATGATGGTGAGAGTGTTGCAATTTCCTGTCAGATTTGCGTCAGAAATAAGATGTTTGGCTCCCAGGATACCGCCCATAATATGACCGTTGCTGCTATATTCGCTCATAGAAAAGACGGCTGGACTCCGATGTATTGAATCGCAACGCCTCTTAGTGTTCCATCGTCATTACGGCGGTACTAGTGTTGCAATTAACTGGTCGTTTTGCGTCGAAGTCAAATAACTTGACTCCAAGTAGAACATATATCCGGAGACGGTGGCTGTGTTGATCGCTTGGAGAGAAGTCGCCTGGAGGCATATGTATTGAACTGCGACACATCTTGTGTGTTCCATCATCAGTACATGGGTAAGAGTGTTACAATTAGCTATACGTTTTGCATCGGAAAGAAGAAACTTGACACCTAGGAGATCTTCCACCCGCGATTGTGGCTGCTTAAGCCACTAGGAGAGAAGTCGGCTGGAGAAAGATGTATTGAATCGCGACGCAATTTGTGAGTACCATCTTCTTCATGATGGTGAGAGTGTTGCAATTTTCTGTCAGATTTGCGTCAGAAATAAGATGTTTGGCTCCCAGGATACCGCCCATAATATGACCGTTGCTGCTATATTCGCTCATAGAAAAGACGGCTGGACTCCGATGTATTGAATCGGCAACGCCTCTTAGTGTTCCAACGTCATTACAGCGGTACTAGTGTTACAATAAACTGGTCGTTCTGTGTCGAAGTCAAATAACTTGACTCCAAGTTGAACATATATCCGGTGACGGTGGCTGTGTTGATCGCTTGGAGAGAAGTCGCCTGGAGGCATATGTATTGAACTGCGACACATTTTGTGTGTTCCATCATCATTACATGGGTATAAGAGTGTTACAATTAGCTATACGTTTTGCATCGGAAAGAAGAAACTTGACACCTAGGAGATCATAAACACGCGATTGTGGCTGCTTAAGCCACTAGGAGAGAAGTCGGCTGGAGAAAGATGTATTGAATCGCGACGCAATTTGAGAGTACCATCTTCTTTATGATGGTGAGAGTGTTACAATTTTCTGTCAGATTTGCGTCAGAAATAAGATTTTTGGCTCCCAGGATACCGCCCATAATATGACCGTTGCTGCTATATTCGCTCATAGAAAAGACGGCTGGACTCCGATGTATTGAATCGGCAACGCCTCTTAGTGTTCCATCGTCATTACGGCGGTACTAGTGTTAGAATAAACTGGTCGTTTTGCGTCGAAGTCAAATAACTTGACTCCAAGTAGAACATATATCCGGTGACGGTGGCTGTGTTGATCGCTTGGAGAGAAGTCGCCTGGAGGCATATGTATTGAACTGCGACACATTTTGTGTGTTCCATCATCATTACGTGGGTAAGAGTGTTACAATTAGCTATACGTTTTGCATCAGAAAGAAGAAAATTAACACCCAGGGGATCATCCACCCGCGATTGTGGCTGCTTAAGCCACTAGGAGAGAAGTCGGCTGGAGAAAGATGTATTGAATCGCGACGCAATTTGTGAGTACCATCTTCTTTATGATGGTGAGAGTGCTGCAATTTCCTGTCAGATTTGCCTCAGAAATAAGATGTTTGGCTCCCAGGATACAGCCCATAATATGACCGTTGCTGCTATTTTCGCTCATAGAAAAGACGGCTGGACTCCGATGTATTGAATCGGCAACGCCTCTTAGTGTTCCAACGTCATTACAGCCGTACTAGTGTTACAATAAACTGGTCGTTCTGTGTCAAAGTCAAATAACTTGACTCCAAGTAGAACATATATCCGGTGACGGTGGCTGTGTTGATCGCTTGGAGAGAAGTCGCCTGGAGGCATATGTATTGAACTGCGACACATTTTGTGTGTTCCATCATCATTACGTCGGTAAGAGTGTTACAATTAGCTATACGTTTTGCATCGGAAAGAAGAAACTTGACACCGAGGAGATCATCCACCCGCGATTGTGGCTGCTTTAGCGACTAGGAGAGAAGTCGGCTGGAGAAAGATGTATTGAATCGCGACGCAATTTGTGAGTACCATCTTCTTCATGATGGTGAGAGTGTTGCAATTTTCTGTCAGATTTGCGTCAGAAATAAGATGTTTGGCTCCCAGGGTACCGCCCATAATATGACCGTTGCTGCTATATTCACTCATAGAAAAGACGGCTGGACTCCGATGTATTGAATCGGCATCGCCTCTTAGTGTTCCATCGTCATTACGGCGGTACTAGTGTTACAATAAACTGGTCGTTTTGCGTCGAAGTCAAATAACTTGACTCCAAGTAGGACATATATCCGGTGACGGTGGCTGTGTTGATCGCTTGGAGAGAAGTCACCTGGAGGCATATGTATTGAACTGCGACACATTTTGTGTGTTCCATCATCATTACGTGGGTAAGAGTGTTAGAATTAGCTATACGTTTTGCATCGGAAAGAAGAAACTTGACACCCAGGAGATCATCCACCCGCGATTGTGGCTGCTTAAGCCACTAGGAGAGAAGTCGGCTGTAGAAAGATGTATTGAATCGCGACGCAATTTGTGAGTACCATCTTCTTCATGATGGTGAGAGTGTTGCAATTTTCTGTCAGATTTGCGTCAGAAATAAGATGTTTGGCTCCCAGGATACCGCCCATAATATGACCGTTGCTGCTATATTCACTCATAGAAAAGACGGCTGGACTCCGATGTATTGAATCGGCAACGCCTCTTAGTGTTCCATCGTCATTACGGCGGTACTAGTGTTACAATAAACTGGTCGTTTTGCGTCGAAGTCAAATAACTTGACTCCAAGTAGAACATATATCCGGTGACGGTGGCTGTGTTGATCGCTTGGAGAGAAGTCGCCTGGAGGCATATGTATTGAACTGCGACACATTTTGTGTGTTCCATCATCATTACGTGGGTAAGAGTGTTACAATTAGCTATACGTTTTGCATCGGAAAGAAGAAACTTGACACCCAGGAGATCATCCACCCGCGATTGTGGCTGCTTAAGCCACTAGGAGAGAAGTCGGCTGGAGAAAGATGTATTGAATCGCGACGCAATTTGTGAGTACCATCTTCTTTTTGATGGTGAGAGTGTTGCAATTTTCTGTTAGATTTGCGTCAGAAATAAGATGTTTGGCTCCCAGGATACCGCCCATAATATGACCGTTGCTGCTATATTCGCTCATAGAAAGGACGGCTGGATTCCGATGTATTGAATCGGCAACGCCTCTTAGTGTTCCATCGTCATTACGGCGGTACTAGTGTTACAATAAACTGGCCGTTTTGCGCCGAAGTCAAATAACTTGACTCCAAGTAGAACATATATCCGGTGACGGTGGCTGTGTTGATCGCTTGGAGAGAAGTCGCCTGGAGGCATATGTATTGAACTGCGACACATTTTGTGTGTTCCATCATCATTACGTAGGTAAGAGTGTTACAATTAGCTATACGTTTTGCATCGGAAAGAAGAAACTTGACACCCAGGAGATCATCCACGCACGATTGTGGCTGCTTAAGCCACTAGGAGGGATGTCGGCTGGAGAAAGATGTATTGAATCGCGACGCAATTTGTGAGTACCATCTTCTTTATGATGGTGAGAGTGTTGCAAATTTCTGTTAGATTTGCGTCAGAAATAAGATGTTTGGCTCCCAGGATACCGCCCATAATATGACCGTTGCTGCTATATTCGCTCATAGAAAAGACGGCAGGACTCCGATGTATTGAATCGGCAACGCCTCTTAGTGTTCCATCGTCATTACGGCGGTACTAGTGTTACAATAAACTGGTCGTTTTGCGTCGAAGTCAAATAACTTGACTCCAAGTAGAACATATATCCGGTGACGGTGGCTGTGTTGATCGCTTGGAGAGAAGTCGCCTGGAGGCATATGTATTGAACTGCGACACATTTTGTGTGTTCCATCATCATTACGTGTGTAAGAGTGTTACAATTAGATATACGTTTTTAACGGAAAGGGGAAACTTGACACCCAGGAGATCATCCACCCGCGATTGTGGCTGCTTAAGCCACTAGGAGAGAAGTCGGCTGGAGAAAGATGTATTGAATCGCGACGCAATTTGTGAGTACCATCTTCTTTATGATGGTGAGAGAGTTGCAAATTTCTGTTAGATTTGCGTCAGAAATAAGATGTTTGGCTCCCAGGATACCGCCCATAATATGACCGTTGCTGCTATATTCGCTCATAGAAAAGACGGCTGGACTCCGATGTATTGAATCGGCAACGCCTCTTAGTGTTCCATCGTCATTTCGCCGGTACTAGTGTTACAATAATCTGGTCGTTTTGCGTCGAAGTCAAATAACTTGACTCCAAGTAGAACATATATCCGGTGACGGTGGCTGTGTTGATCGCTTGGAGAGAAGTCGCCTGGAGGCATATGTATTGAACTGCGACACATTTTGTGTGTTCCATCATCATTACGTGGGTAAGAGTGTTACAATTAGCTATACGTTTTGCATCGGAAAGAAGAAAATTAACACCCAGGAGATCATCCACCCGCGATTGTGGCTGCTTAAGCCACTAGGAGAGAAGTCGGCTGGAGAAAGATGTATTGAATCGCGACGCAATTTGTGAGTACCATCTTCTTTATGATGGTGAGAGTGCTGCAATTTTCTGTCAGATTTGCCTCAGAAATAAGATGTTTGGCTCCCAGGATACCGCCCACAATATGACCGTTGCTGCTATTTTCGCTCATAGAAAAGACGGCTGGACTCCGATGTATTGAATCGGCAACGCCTCTTAGTGTTCCAACGTCATTACAGCGGTACTAGTGTTACAATAAACTGGTCGTTCTGTGTCAAAGTCAAATAACTTGACTCCAAGTAGAACATATATCCGGTGGCGGTGGCTGTGTTGATCGCTTGGAGAGAAGTCGCCTGGAGGCATATGTATTGAACTGCGACACATTTTGTGTGTTCCATCATCATTACGTCGGTAAGAGTGTTACAATTAGCTATACGTTTTGCATCGGAAAGAAGAAACTTGACACCGAGAAGATCATCCACCCGCGATTGTGGCTGCTTTAGCGACTAGGAGAGAAGTCGGCTGGAGAAAGATGTATTGAATCGCGACGCAATTTGTGAGTACCATCTTCTTCATGATGGTGAGAGTGTTGCAATTTTCTGTCAGATTTGCGTCAGAAATAAGATGTTTGGCTCCCAGGATACCGCCCATAATATGACCGTTGCTGCTATATTCACTCATAGAAAAGACGGCTGGACTCCGATGTATTGAATCGGCATCGCCTCTTAGTGTTCCATCGTCATTACGGCGGTACTAGTGTTACAATAAACTGGTCGTTTTGCGTCGAAGTCAAATAACTTGACTCCATGTAGGACATATATCCGGTGACGGTGGCTGTGTTGATCGCTTGGAGAGAAGTCGCCTGGAGGCATATGTATTGAACTGCGACACATTTTGTGTGTTCCATCATCATTACGTGGGTAAGAGTGTTACAATTAGCTATACGTTTTGCATCGGAAAGAAGAAACTTGACACCCAGGAGATCATCCACCCGCGATTGTGGCTGCTTAAGCCACTAGGAGAGAAGTCGGCTGGAGAAAGATGTATTGAATCGCGACGCAATTTGTGAGTACCATCTTCTTCATGATGGTGAGAGTGTTGCAATTTTCTGTCAGATTTGCGTCAGAAATAAGATGTTTGGCTCCCAGGATACCGCCCATAATATGACCGTTGCTGCTATATTCACTCATAGAAAAGACGGCTGGACTCCGATGTATTGAATCGGCAACGCCTCTTAGTGTTCCATCGTCATTACGGCGGTACTAGTGTTACAATAAACTGGTCGTTTTGCGTCGAAGTCAAATAACTTGACTCCAAGTAGAACATATATCCGGTGACGGTGGCTGTAATGATCGCTTGGAGAGAAGTCGCCTGGAGGCATATGTATTGAACTGCGACACATTTTGTGTGTTCCATCATCATTACGTGGGTAAGAGTGTTACAATTAGCTATACGTTTTGCATCGGAAAGAAGAAACTTGACACCCAGGAGATCATCCACCCGCGATTGTGGCTGCTTAAGCCACTAGGAGAGAAGTCGGCTGGAGAAAGATGTATTGAATCGCGACGCAATTTGTGAGTACCATCTTCTTTATGATGGTGAGAGTGTTGCAATTTTCTGTTAGATTTGCGTCAGAAATAAGATGTTTGGCTCCCAAGATACCGCCCATAATATGACCGTTGCTGCTATATTCGCTCATAGAAAAGACGGCAGGACTCCGATGTATTGAATCGGCAACGCCTCTTAGTGTTCCATCGTCATTACGGCGGTACTAGTGTTACAATAAACTGGTCGTTTTGCGTCGAAGTCAAATAACTTGACTCCAAGTTGAACATATATCCGGTGACGGTGGCTGTGTTGATCGCTTGGAGAGAAGTCGCCTGGAGGCATATGTATTGAACTGCGACACATTTTGTGTGTTCCATCATCATTACGTGGGTAAGAGTGTTACAATTAGATATACGTTTTTAACGGAAAGGGGAAACTTGACACCCAGGAGATCATCCACCCGCGATTGTGGCTGCTTAAGCCACTAGGAGAGAAGTCGGCTGGAGAAAGATGTATTGAATCGCGACGCAATTTGTGAGTACCATCTTCTTTATGATGGTGAGAGAGTTGCAAATTTCTGTTAGATTTGCGTCAGAAATAAGATGTTTGGCTCCCAGGATACCGCCCATAATATGACCGTTGCTGCTATATTCGCTCATAGAAAAGACGGCTGGACTCCGATGTATTGAATCGGCAACGCCTCTTAGTGTTCCATCGTCATTTCGCCGGTACTAGTGTTACAATAATCTGGTCGTTTTGCGTCGAAGTCAAATAACTTGACTCCAAGTAGAACATATATCCGGTGACGGTGGCTGTGTTGATCGCTTGGAGAGAAGTCGCCTGGAGGCATATGTATTGAACTGCGACACATTTTGTGTGTTCCATCATCATTACGTGGGTAAGAGTGTTACAATTAGCTATACGTTTTGCATCGGAAAGAAGAAAATTAACACCCAGGAGATCATCCACCCGCGATTGTGGCTGCTTAAGCCACTAGGAGAGAAGTCGGCTGGAGAAAGATGTATTGAATCGCGACGCAATTTGTGAGTACCATCTTCTTTATGATGGTGAGAGTGCTGCAATTTTCTGTCAGATTTGCCTCAGAAATAAGATGTTTGGCTCCCAGGATACCGCCCATAATATGACCGTTGCTGCTATTTTCGCTCATAGAAAAGACGGCTGGACTCCGATGTATTGAATCGGCAACGCCTCTTAGTGTTCCAACGTCATTACAGCGGTACTAGTGTTACAATAAACTGGTCGTTCTGTGTCAAAGTCAAATAACTTGACTCCAAGTAGAACATATATCCGGTGACGGTGGCTGTGTTGATCGCTTGGAGAGAAGTCGCCTGGAGGCATATGTATTGAACTGCGACACATTTTGTGTGTTCCATCATCATTACGTCGGTAAGAGTGTTACAATTAGCTATACGTTTTGCATCGGAAAGAAGAAACTTGACACCGAGGAGATCATCCACCCGCGATTGTGGCTGCTTTAACGACTAGGAGAGAAGTCGGCTGGAGAAAGATGTATTGAATCGCGACGCAATTTGTGAGTACCATCTTCTTCATGATGGTGAGAGTGTTGCAATTTTCTGTCAGATTTGCGTCAGAAATAAGATGTTTCCCTCCCAGGATACCGCCCATAATATGACCGTTGCTGCTATATTCACTCATAGAAAAGACGGCTGGACTCCGATGTATTGAATCGGCATCGCCTCTTAGTGTTCCATCGTCATTACGGCGGTGCTAGTGTTACAATAAACTGGTCGTTTTGCGTCGAAGTCAAATAACTTGACTCCAAGTAGGACATATATCCGGTGACGGTGGCTGTGTTGATCGCTTGGAGAGAAGTCGCCTGGAGGCATATGTATTGAACTGCGACACATTTTGTGTGTTCCATCATCATTACGTGGGTAAGAGTGTTACAATTAGCTATACGTTTTGCATCGGAAAGAAGAAACTTGACACCCAGGAGATCATCCACCCGCGATTGTGGCTGCTTAAGCCACTAGGAGAGAAGTCGGCTGTAGAAAGATGTATTGAATCGCGACGCAATTTGTGAGTACCATCTTCTTCATGATGGTGAGAGTGTTGCAATTTTCTGTCAGATTTGCGTCAGAAATAAGATGTTTGGCTCCCAGGATACCGCCCATAATATGACCGTTGCTGCTATATTCGCTCATAGAAAAGACGGCAGGACTCCGATGTATTGAATCGGCAACGCCTCTTAGTGTTCCATCGTCATTACGGCGGTACTAGTGTTACAATAAACTGGTCGTTTTGCGACGAAGTCAAATAACTTGACTCCAAGTAGAACATATATCCGGTGACGGTGGCTGTGTTGATCGCTTGGAGAGAAGTCGCCTGGAGGCATATGTATTGAACTGCGACACATTTTGTGTGTTCCATCATCATTACGTGGGTAAGAGTGTTACAATTAGCTATACGTTTTGCATCAGAAAGAAGAAAATTAACACCCAGGAGATCATCCACCCGCGATTGTGGCTGCTTAAGCCACTAGGAGAGAAGTCGGCTGGAGAAAGATGTATTGAATCGCGACGCAATTTGTGAGTACCATCTTCTTTATGATGGTGAGAGTGTTGCAATTTTCTGTTAGATTTGCGTCAGAAATAAGATGTTTGGCTCCCAGGATACCGCCCATAATATGACCGTTGCTGCTATATTCGCTCATAGAAAAGACGGCTGGATTCCGATGTATTGAATCGGCAACGCCTCTTAGTGTTCCATCGTCATTACAGCGGTACTAGTGTTACAATAAACTGGCCGTTTTGCGCCGAAGTCAAATAACTTGACTCCAAGTAGAACATATATCCGGTGACGGTGGCTGTGTTGATCGCTTGGAGAGAAGTCGCCTGGAAGCATATGTATTGAACTGCGACACATTTTGTGTGTTCCATCATCATTACGTAGGTAAGAGTGTTACAATTAGCTATACGTTTTGCATCGGAAAGAAGAAACTTGACACCCAGGAGATCATCCACGCACGATTGTGGCTGCTTAAGCCACTAGGAGGGATGTCGGCTGGAGAAAGATGTATTGAATCGCGACGCAATTTGTGAGTACCATCTTCTTTATGATGGTGAGAGTGTTGCAATTTTCTGTTAGATTTGCGTCAGAAATAAGATGTTTGGCTCCCAGGATACCGCCCATAATATGACCGTTGCTGATATATTCGCTCATAGAAAAGACGGCAGGACTCCGATGTATTGAATCGGCAACGCCTCTTAGTGTTCCATCGTCATTACGGCGGTACTAGTGTTACAATAAACTGGTCGTTTTGCGTCGAAGTCAAATAACTTGACTCCATGTAGGACATATATCCGGTGACGGTGGCTGTGTTGATCGCTTGGAGAGAAGTCGCCTGGAGGCATATGTATTGAACTGCGACACATTTTGTGTGTTCCATCATCATTACGTGGGTAAGAGTGTTACAATTAGCTATACGTTTTGCATCGGAAAGAAGAAACTTGACACCCAGGAGATCATCCACCCGCGATTGTGGCTGCTTAAGCCACTAGGAGAGAAGTCGGCTGGAGAAAGATGTATTGAATCGCGACGCAATTTGTGAGTACCATCTTCTTCATGATGGTGAGAGTGTTGCAATTTTCTGTCAGATTTGCGTCAGAAATAAGATGTTTGGCTCCCAGGATACCGCCCATAATATGACCGTTGCTGCTATATTCACTCATAGAAAAGACGGCTGGACTCCGATGTATTGAATCGGCAACGCCTCTTAGTGTTCCATCGTCATTACGGCGGTACTAGTGTTACAATAAACTGGTCGTTTTGCGTCGAAGTCAAATAACTTGACTCCAAGTAGAACATATATCCGGTGACGGTGGCTGTGTTGATCGCTTGGAGAGAAGTCGCCTGGAGGCATATGTATTGAACTGCGACACATTTTGTGTGTTCCATCATCATTACGTGGGTAAGAGTGTTACAATTAGCTATACGTTTTGCATCGGAAAGAAGAAACTTGACACCCAGGAGATCATCCACCCGCGATTGTGGCTGCTTAAGCCACTAGGAGAGAAGTCGGCTGGAGAAAGATGTATTGAATCGCGACGCAATTTGTGAGTACCATCTTCTTTATGATGGTGAGAGTGTTGCAATTTTCTGTTAGATTTGCGTCAGAAATAAGATGTTTGGCTCCCAAGATACCGCCCATAATATGACCGTTGCTGCTATATTCGCTCATAGAAAAGACGGCAGGACTCCGATGTATTGAATCGGCAACGCCTCTTAGTGTTCCATCGTCATTACGGCGGTACTAGTGTTACAATAAACTGGTCGTTTTGCGTCGAAGTCAAATAACTTGACTCCAAGTTGAACATATATCCGGTGACGGTGGCTGTGTTGATCGCTTGGAGAGAAGTCGCCTGGAGGCATATGTATTGAACTGCGACACATTTTGTGTGTTCCATCATCATTACGTGGGTAAGAGTGTTACAATTAGATATACGTTTTTAACGGAAAGGGGAAACTTGACACCCAGGAGATCATCCACCCGCGATTGTGGCTGCTTAAGCCACTAGGAGAGAAGTCGGCTGGAGAAAGATGTATTGAATCGCGACGCAATTTGTGAGTACCATCTTCTTTATGATGGTGAGAGAGTTGCAAATTTCTGTTAGATTTGCGTCAGAAATAAGATGTTTGGCTCCCAGGATACCGCCCATAATATGACCGTTGCTGCTATATTCGCTCATAGAAAAGACGGCTGGACTCCGATGTATTGAATCGGCAACGCCTCTTAGTGTTCCATCGTCATTTCGCCGGTACTAGTGTTACAATAATCTGGTCGTTTTGCGTCGAAGTCAAATAACTTGACTCCAAGTAGAACATATATCCGGTGACGGTGGCTGTGTTGATCGCTTGGAGAGAAGTCGCCTGGAGGCATATGTATTGAACTGCGACACATTTTGTGTGTTCCATCATCATTACGTGGGTAAGAGTGTTACAATTAGCTATACGTTTTGCATCGGAAAGAAGAAAATTAACACCCAGGAGATCATCCACCCGCGATTGTGGCTGCTTAAGCCACTAGGAGAGAAGTCGGCTGGAGAAAGATGTATTGAATCGCGACGCAATTTGTGAGTACCATCTTCTTTATGATGGTGAGAGTGCTGCAATTTTCTGTCAGATTTGCCTCAGAAATAAGATGTTTGGCTCCCAGGATACCGCCCATAATATGACCGTTGCTGCTATTTTCGCTCATAGAAAAGACGGCTGGACTCCGATGTATTGAATCGGCAACGCCTCTTAGTGTTCCAACGTCATTACAGCGGTACTAGTGTTACAATAAACTGGTCGTTCTGTGTCAAAGTCAAATAACTTGACTCCAAGTAGAACATATATCCGGTGACGGTGGCTGTGTTGATCGCTTGGAGAGAAGTCGCCTGGAGGCATATGTATTGAACTGCGACACATTTTGTGTGTTCCATCATCATTACGTCGGTAAGAGTGTTACAATTAGCTATACGTTTTGCATCGGAAAGAAGAAACTTGACACCGAGGAGATCATCCACCCGCGATTGTGGCTGCTTTAACGACTAGGAGAGAAGTCGGCTGGAGAAAGATGTATTGAATCGCGACGCAATTTGTGAGTACCATCTTCTTCATGATGGTGAGAGTGTTGCAATTTTCTGTCAGATTTGCGTCAGAAATAAGATGTTTCCCTCCCAGGATACCGCCCATAATATGACCGTTGCTGCTATATTCACTCATAGAAAAGACGGCTGGACTCCGATGTATTGAATCGGCATCGCCTCTTAGTGTTCCATCGTCATTACGGCGGTGCTAGTGTTACAATAAACTGGTCGTTTTGCGTCGAAGTCAAATAACTTGACTCCAAGTAGGACATATATCCGGTGACGGTGGCTGTGTTGATCGCTTGGAGAGAAGTCGCCTGGAGGCATATGTATTGAACTGCGACACATTTTGTGTGTTCCATCATCATTACGTGGGTAAGAGTGTTACAATTAGCTATACGTTTTGCATCGGAAAGAAGAAACTTGACACCCAGGAGATCATCCACCCGCGATTGTGGCTGCTTAAGCCACTAGGAGAGAAGTCGGCTGTAGAAAGATGTATTGAATCGCGACGCAATTTGTGAGTACCATCTTCTTCATGATGGTGAGAGTGTTGCAATTTTCTGTCAGATTTGCGTCAGAAATAAGATGTTTGGCTCCCAGGATACCGCCCATAATATGACCGTTGCTGCTATATTCGCTCATAGAAAAGACGGCAGGACTCCGATGTATTGAATCGGCAACGCCTCTTAGTGTTCCATCGTCATTACGGCGGTACTAGTGTTACAATAAACTGGTCGTTTTGCGACGAAGTCAAATAACTTGACTCCAAGTAGAACATATATCCGGTGACGGTGGCTGTGTTGATCGCTTGGAGAGAAGTCGCCTGGAGGCATATGTATTGAACTGCGACACATTTTGTGTGTTCCATCATCATTACGTGGGTAAGAGTGTTACAATTAGCTATACGTTTTGCATCAGAAAGAAGAAAATTAACACCCAGGAGATCATCCACCCGCGATTGTGGCTGCTTAAGCCACTAGGAGAGAAGTCGGCTGGAGAAAGATGTATTGAATCGCGACGCAATTTGTGAGTACCATCTTCTTTATGATGGTGAGAGTGTTGCAATTTTCTGTTAGATTTGCGTCAGAAATAAGATGTTTGGCTCCCAGGATACCGCCCATAATATGACCGTTGCTGCTATATTCGCTCATAGAAAAGACGGCTGGATTCCGATGTATTGAATCGGCAACGCCTCTTAGTGTTCCATCGTCATTACAGCGGTACTAGTGTTACAATAAACTGGCCGTTTTGCGCCGAAGTCAAATAACTTGACTCCAAGTAGAACATATATCCGGTGACGGTGGCTGTGTTGATCGCTTGGAGAGAAGTCGCCTGGAAGCATATGTATTGAACTGCGACACATTTTGTGTGTTCCATCATCATTACGTAGGTAAGAGTGTTACAATTAGCTATACGTTTTGCATCGGAAAGAAGAAACTTGACACCCAGGAGATCATCCACGCACGATTGTGGCTGCTTAAGCCACTAGGAGGGATGTCGGCTGGAGAAAGATGTATTGAATCGCGACGCAATTTGTGAGTACCATCTTCTTTATGATGGTGAGAGTGTTGCAATTTTCTGTTAGATTTGCGTCAGAAATAAGATGTTTGGCTCCCAGGATACCGCCCATAATATGACCGTTGCTGATATATTCGCTCATAGAAAAGACGGCAGGACTCCGATGTATTGAATCGGCAACGCCTCTTAGTGTTCCATCGTCATTACGGCGGTACTAGTGTTACAATAAACTGGTCGTTTTGCGTCGAAGTCAAATAACTTGACTCCAAGTAGAACATATATCCGGTGACGGTGGCTGTGTTGATCGCTTGGAGAGAAGTCGCCTGGAGGCATATGTATTGAACTGCGACACATTTTGTGTGTTCCATCATCATTACGTGGGTAAGAGTGTTACAATTAGATATACGTTTTTAACGGAAAGGGGAAACTTGACACCCAGGAGATCATCCACCCGCGATTGTGGCTGCTTAAGCCACTAGGAGAGAAGTCGGCTGGAGAAAGATGTATTGAATCGCGACGCAATTTGTGAGTACCATCTTCTTTATGATGGTGAGAGAGTTGCAAATTTCTGTTAGATTTGCGTCAGAAATAAGATGTTTGGCTCCCAGGATACCGCCCATAATATGACCGTTGCTGCTATATTCGCTCATAGAAAAGACGGCTGGACTCCGATGTATTGAATCGGCAACGCCTCTTAGTGTTCCATCGTCATTTCGGCGGTACTAGTGTTACAATAATCTGGTCGTTTTGCGTCGAAGTCAAATAACTTGACTCCAAGTAGAACATATACCCGGTGACGGTGGCTGTGTTGATCGCTTGGAGAGAAGTCGCCTGGAGGCATATGTATTGAACTGCGACACATTTTGTGTGTTCCATCATCATTACGTGGGTAAGAGTGTTACAATTAGCTATACGTTTTGCATCGGAAAGAAGATACTTGACACCCAGGAGATCATCCACCCGCGATTGTGGCTGCTTAAGTCACTAGGAGAGAAGTCGGCTGGAGAAAGATGTATTGAATCGCGACGCAATTTGTGAGTACCATCTTCTTTATGATGGTGAGAGTGTTACAATTTTCTGTCAGATTTGCGTCAGAAGTAAGATTTTTGGCTCCCAGGATACCGCCCATAATATGACCGTTGCTGCTATATTCGCTCATAGAAAAGACGGCTGGACTCCGATGTATTGAATCGGCAACGCCTCTTAGTGTTCCATCGTCATTACGGCGGTACTAGTGTTACAATAAACTGGTCGTTTTGCGTCGAAGTCAAATAACTTGACTCCAAGAAGGACATATATCCGGTGACGGTGGCTGCGTTAATCGCTTGGAGAGAAATCGCCTGGAGGCATATGTATTGAACTGCGACACATTTTGTGTGTTCCATCATCATTACATGGGTGTAAGAGTGTTACAATTAGCTATACGTTTTGCATCGGAAAGAAGAAACTTGACACCCAGGAGATCATCCACCCGCGATTGTGGCTGCTTAAGCCACTATGAGAGATATCGGCTGGAGAAAGATGTATTGAATCGCGACGCAATTTGTGAGTACCATCTTCTTTATGATGGTGAGAGTGTTACAATTTTCTGTCAGATTTGCGTCAGAAGTAAGATTTTTGGCTCCCAGGATACCGCCCATAATATGACCGTTGCTGCTATATTCACTCATAGAAAAGATGGCTGGACTCCGATGTATTGAATCGGCAACGCCTCTTAGTGTTCCATCGTCATTACGGCAGTACTAGTGTTACAATAAACTGGTCGTTTTGCGTCGAAGTCAAATAACTTGACTCCAAGTAGGACATATATCCGGTGACGGTGGCTGTGTTGATCGCTTGGAGAGAAGTCGCCTGGAGGCATATGTATTGAACTGCGACACATTTTGTGTGTTCCATCATCATTACATGGGTATAAGAGTGTTACAATTAGCTATACGTTTTGCATCGGAAAGATGAAACTTGACACCCAGGAGATCATCCACCCGCGATTGTGGCTGCTTAAGCCACTAGGAGAGAAGTCGGCTGGAGAAAGATGTATTGAATCGCGACGCAATTTGTGAGTACCATCTTCTTTATGATGGTGAGAGTGTTGCAATTTTCTGTTAGATTTGCGTCAGAAATAAGATGTTTGGCTCCCAGGATACCGCCCATAATATGACCGTTGCTGCTATATTCGCTCATAGAAAAGACGGCTGGACTCCGATGTATTGAATCGCAACGCCTCTTAGTGTTCCATCGTCATTACGGCGGTACTAGTGTTGCAATTAACTGGTCGTTTTGCGTCGAAGTCAAATAACTTGACTCCAAGTAGAACATATATCCGGAGACGGTGGCTGTGTTGATCGCTTGGAGAGAAGTCGCCTGGAGGCATATGTATTGAACTGCGACACATTTTGTGTGTTCCATCATCATTACGTGGGTAAGAGTGTTACAATTAGCTATACGTTTTGCATCGGAAAGAAGAAACTTGACACCCAGGAGATCATCCACCCGCGATTGTGGCTGCTTAAGCCACTATGAGAGATATCGGCTGGAGAAAGATGTATTGAATCGCGACGCAATTTGTGAGTACCATCTTCGTTATGATGGTGAGAGTGTTGCAATTTTCTGTCAGATTTGCGTCAGAAATAAGATGTTTGGCTCCCAGGATACCGCCCATAATATGACCGCTGCTGCTATATTCGCTCATAGAAAAGACGGCTGGACTCCGATGTAGTGAATCGGCAACGCCTCTTAGTGTTCCATCGTCATTACGGCGGTACTAGTGTTACAATAAACTGGTCGTTTTTCGTCGAAGTCAAATAACTTGACTCCAAGTAGAAAATATATCCGGTGACGGTGGCTGTGTTGATCGCTTGGAGAGAAGTCGCCTGGAGGCATATGTATTGAACTGCGACACATTTTGTGTGTTCCATCATCATTACATGGGTATAAGAGTGTTACAATTAGCTATACGTTTTGCATCGGAAAGAAGAAACTTGACACCCAGGAGATCATCCACCCGCGATTGTGGCTGCTTAAGCCACTAGGAGAGAAGTCGGCTGGAGAAAGATGTATTGAATCGCGACGCAATTTGTGAGTACCATCTTCTTTATGATGGTGAGAGTGTTGCAATTTCCTGTCAGATTTGCGTCAGAAATAAGATGTTTGGCTCCCAGGATACCGCCCATAATATGACCGATGCTGCTATATTCGCTCATAGAAAAGACGGCTGGACTCCGATGTATTGAATCGCAACGCCTCTTAGTGTTCCATCGTCATTACGGCGGTACTAGTGTTGCAATAAACTGGTCGTTTTGCGTCGAAGTCAAATAACTTGACTCCAAGTAGAACATATATCCGGAGACGGTGGCTGTGTTGATCGCTTGGAGAGAAGTCGCCTGGAGGCATTTGTATTGAACTGCGACACATCTTGTGTGTTCCATCATCAGTACATGGGTAAGAGTGTTACAATTAGCTATACGTTTTGCATCGGAAAGAAGAAACTTGACACCTAGGAGATCATAAACACGCGATTGTGGCTGCTTAAGCCACTAGGAGAGAAGTCGGCTGGAGAAAGTTGTATTGAATCGCGACGCAATTTGAGAGTACCATCTTCTTTATGATGGTGAGAGTGTTACAATTTTCTGTCAGATTTGCGTCAGAAATAAGATTTTTGGCTCCCAGGATACCGCCCATAATATGACCGTTGCTGCTATATTCGCTCATAGAAAAGACGGCTGGACTCCGATGTATTGAATCGGCAACGCCTCTTAGTGTTCCATCGTCATTACGGCGGTACTAGTGTTACAATAAACTGGTCGTTTTGCGTCGAAGTCAAATAACTTGACTCCAAGTAGAACATATATCCGGTGACGGTGGCTGTGTTGATCGCTTGGAGAGAAGTCGCCTGGAGGCATATGTATTGAACTGCGACACATTTTGTGTGTTCCATCATCATTACGTGGGTAAGAGTGTAACAATTAGCTATACGTTTTGCATCAGAAAGAAGAAAATTAACACCCAGGAGATCATCCACCCGCGATTGTGGCTGCTTAAGCCACTAGGAGAAAAGTCGGCTGGAGAAAGATGTATTGAATCGCGACGCAATTTGTGAGTACCATCTTCTTTATGATGGTGAGAGTGCTGCAATTTTCTGTCAGATTTGCCTCAGAAATAAGATGTTTGGCTCCCAGGATGACCGTTGCTGCTATTTTCGCTCATAGAAAAGACGGCTGGACTCCGATGTATTGAATCGGCAACGCCTCATAGTGTTCCAACGTCATTACAGCGGTACTAGTGTTACAATAAACTGGTCGTTCTGTGTCAAAGTCAAATAACTTGACTCCAAGTAGAACATATATCCGGTGACGGTGGCTGTGTTGATCGCTTGGAGAGAAGTCGCCTGGAGGCATATGTATTGAACTGCGACACATTTTGTGTGTTCCATCATCATTACGTGGGTAAGAGTGTTAAAATTAGCTATACGTTTTGCATCGGAAAGAAGAAACTTGACACCCAGGAGATCATCCACCCGCGATTGTGGCTGCTTAAGCCACTAGGAGAGAAGTCGGCTGGAGAAAGATGTATTGAATCGCGACGCAATTTGTGAGTACCATCTTCTTTATGATGGTGAGAGTGTTGCAATTTTCTGTTAGATTTGCGTCAGAAATAAGATGTTTGGCTCCCAGGATACCGCCCATAATATGACCGTTGCTGCTATATTCGCTCATAGTAAAGACGGCTGGATTCCGATGTATTGAATCGGCAACGCCTCTTAGTGTTCCATCGTCATTACGGCGGTACTAGTGTTACAATAAACTGGCCGTTTTGCGCCGAAGTCAAATAACTTGACTCCAAGTAGAACATATATCCGGTGACGGTGGCTGTGTTGATCGCTTGGAGAGAAGTCGCCTGGAGGCATATGTATTGAACTGCGACACATTTTGTGTGTTCCATCATCATTACGTAGGTAAGAGTGTTACAATTAGCTATACGTTTTGCATCGGAAAGAAGAAACTTGACACCCAGGAGATCATCCACCCACGATTGTGGCTGCTTAAGCAACTAGGAGGGATGTCGGCTGGAGAAACATGTATTGAATCGCGACGCAATTTGTGAGTACCATCTTCTTTATGATGGTGAGAGTGTTGCAATTTTCTGTTAGATTTGCGTCAGAAATAAGATGTTTGGCTCCCAGGATACCGCCCATAATATGACCGTTGCTGCTATATTCGCTCATAGAAAAGACGGCTGGACTCCGATGTATTGAATCGGCAACGCCTCTTAGTGTTCCATCGTCATTACGGCGGTACTAGTGTTACAATAAACTGGTCGTTTTGCGTCGAAGTCAAATAACTTGACTCCAAGTAGAACATATATCCGGTGACGGTGGCTGTGTTGATCGCTTGGAGAGAAGTCGCCTGGAGGCATATGTATTGAACTGCGACACATTTTGTGTGTTCCATCATCATTACGTGGGTAAGAGTGTTACAATTAGGTATACGTTTTGCATCGGAAAGAAGAAACTTGACACCCAGGAGATCATCCACCCGCGATTGTGGCTGCTTAAGCCACTAGGTCAGAAGTCGGCTGGAGGAAGATGTATTGAATCGCGACGCAATTTGTGAGTACCATCTTCTTTATGATGGTGAGAGTGTTGCAATATTCTGTTAGATTTGCGTCAGAAATAAGATGTTTGGCTCCCAGGATACCGCCCATAATATGACCGTTGCTGCTATATTCGCTCATAGAAAAGACGGCTGGACTCCGATGTATTGAATCGGCAACGCCTCTTAGTGTACCATCGTCATTACGGCGGTACTAGTGTTACAATAAACTGGTCGTTTTGCGTCAAAGTGAAATAACTTGACTCCAAGTAGATCATATATCCGGTGACGGTGGCTGTGTTGATCACTTGGGGAGAAATCGCCTGGAGGCATATGTATTGAACTGCGACACATTTTGTGTGTTCCATCATCATTACGTGGGTGAGAGTGTTACAATTAGCTATACGTTTTGCATCGGAAAGAAGAAACTTGACACCCAGGAGATCATCCACCCGCGATTGTGGCTGCTTAAGCCACTAGGAGAGAAGTCGGCTGGAGAAAGATGTATTGAATCGCGACGCTATTTGTGAGTACCATCTTCTTTATGATGGTGAGAGTGTTGCAATTTTCTGTTAGATTTGCGTCAGAAATAAGATGTTTGGCTCCCAGGATACCGCCAGTAATATGACCGTTGCTGCTATATTCGCTCATAGACAAGACGGCTGGACTCCGATGTATTGAATCGGCAACGCCGCTTAGTGTTCCATCGTCATTACGGCGGTACTAGTGTTACAATAAACTGGTCGTTTTGCATCGAAGTCAAATAACTTGACTCCAAGTAGAACATATATTCGGTGACGGTGGCTGTGTTGATCGCTTGGAGAGAAGTCGCCTGGAGGCATATGTATTGAACTGCGACACATTTTTTGTGTTCCATCATCATTACATGGGTAAGAATGTTACAATTAGCTATACGTTTTCATCGGAAAGGAGAAACTTGACACCCAGGAGATCATCCACCCGCGATTGTGGCTGCTTAAGCCACCAGGAGAGAAGTCGGCTGGAGCAAGATGTATTGAATCGTGACGCAATTTGTGAGTACCATCTTCTTTATGATGGTGAGAGAGTTGCAAATTTCTGTTAGATTTGCGTCAGAAATAAGATGTTTGGCTCCCAGGATACCGCCCATAATATGACCGTTGCTGCTATATTCGCTCATAGAAAAGACGGCTGGACTCCGATGTATTGAATCGGCAACGCCTCTTAGTGTTCCATCGTCATTACGGCGGTACTAGTGTTACAATAAACTGGTCGTTTTGCGTCGAAGTCAAATAACTTGACTCCAAGTAGAACATATATCCGGTGACGGTGGCTGTGTTGATCGCTTGGAGAGAAGTCGCCTGGAGGCATATGTATTGAACTGCGACACATTTTGTGTGTTCCATCATCATTACGTGGGTACGAGTGTTACAATTAGCTATACGTTTTTAACGGAAAGGAGAAACTTGACACCCAGGAGATCATCCACCCGCGATTGTGGCTGCTTAAGCCACTAGGAGAGAAGTCGGCTGGAGAAAGATGTATTGAATCGCGACGCAATTTGTGAGTACCATCTTCTTTATGATGGTGAGAGAGTTGCAAGTTTCTGTTAGATTTGCGTCAGAAATAAGATGTTTGGCTCCCAGGATACCGCCAATAATATGACCGTTGCTGCTACATTCGCTCATAGAAAAGACGGCTGGACTCCGATGTATTGAATCGGCAACGCCTCTTAGTGTTCCATCGTCATTTCGGCGGTACTAGTGTTACAATAAACTGGTCGTTTTGCGTCGAAGTCAAATAACTTGACTCCAAGTAGAACATATATCCGGTGACGGTGGCTCTGTTGATCGCTTGGAGAGAAGTCGCCTGGAGGCATATGTATTGAACTGCGACACATTTTGTGTGTTCCATCATCATTACGTGGGTAAGAGTGTTACAATTAGCTATACGATTTCATCGGAAAGGAGAAACTTGACACCCAGGAGATCATCCACCCGCGATTGTGGCTACTTAAGCCACTAGGAGAGAAGTCGGCTGGAGAAAGATGTATTGAATCGCGACGCAATTTGTGAGTACCATCTTCTTTATGATGGTGAGAGAGTTGCAAATTTCTGTTAGATTTGCGTCAGAAATAAGATGTTTGGCTCCCAGGATACCGCCCATAATATGACCGTTGCTGCTATATTCGCTCATAGAAAAGACGGCTGGACTCCGATGTATTGAATCGGCAACGCCTCTTAGTGTTCCATCGTCATTACGGCGGTACTAGTGTTACAATAAACTGGTCGTTTTGCATCGAAGTCAAATAACTTGACTCCAAGTAGAACATATATCCGGTGACGGTGGCTGTGTTGATCGCTTGGAGAGAAGTCGCCTGGAGGCATATGTATTGAACTGCGACACATTTTGTGTGTTCCATCATCATTACGTGGGTAAGAATGTTACAATTAGGTATACGTTTTGCATCGGAAAGGAGAAACTTGACACCCAGGAGATCATCCACCCGCGATTGTGGCTGCTTAAGCCACTAGGAGAGAAGTCGGCTGGAGAAAGATGTATTGAATCGCGACGCAATTTGTGAGTACCATCTTCTTTATGATGGTGAGAGAGTTGCAAATTTCTGTTAGATTTGCGTCAGAAATAAGATGTTTGGCTCCCAGGATACCGCCCATAATATGACCGTTGCTGCTATATTCGCTCATAGAAAAGACGGCTGGACTCCGATGTATTGAATCGGCAACGCCTCTTAGTGTTCCATCGTCATTACGGCGGTACTAGTGTTACAATAAACTGGTCGTTTTGCGTCGAAGTCAAATAACTTGACTCCAAGTAGAACATATATCCGGTGACGGTGGCTGTGTTGATCGCTTGGAGAGAAGTCGCCTGGAGGCATATGTATTGAACTGCGACACATTTTGTGTGTTCCATCATCATTACGTGGGTACGAGTGTTACAATTAGCTATACGTTTTTAACGGAAAGGAGAAACTTGACACCCAGGAGATCATCCACCCGCGATTGTGGCTGCTTAAGCCACTAGGAGAGAAGTCGGCTGGAGAAAGATGTATTGAATCGCGACGCAATTTGTGAGTACCATCTTCTTTATGATGGTGAGAGAGTTGCAAGTTTCTGTTAGATTTGCGTCAGAAATAAGATGTTTGGCTCCCAGGATACCGCCAATAATATGACCGTTGCTGCTACATTCGCTCATAGAAAAGACGGCTGGACTCCGATGTATTGAATCGGCAACGCCTCTTAGTGTTCCATCGTCATTTCGGCGGTACTAGTGTTACAATAAACTGGTCGTTTTGCGTCGAAGTCAAATAACTTGACTCCAAGTAGAACATATATCCGGTGACGGTGGCTCTGTTGATCGCTTGGAGAGAAGTCGCCTGGAGGCATATGTATTGAACTGCGACACATTTTGTGTGTTCCATCATCATTACGTGGGTAAGAGTGTTACAATTAGCTATACGTTTTCATCGGAAAGGAGAAACTTGACACCCAGGAGATCATCCACCCGCGATTGTGGCTACTTAAGCCACTAGGAGAGAAGTCGGCTGGAGAAAGGTGTATTGAATCGCGACGCAATTTGTGAGTACCATCTTCTTTATGATAGTGAGAGAGTTGCAAATTTCTGTTAGATTTGCGTCAGAAATAAGATGTTTGGCTCCCAGGATACCGCCCATAATATGACCGTTGCTGCTATATTCGCTCATAGAAATGACGGCTGGACTCCGATGTATTGAATCGGCAACGCCTCTTAGTGTCCCATCGTCATTACGGCGGTACTAGTGTTACAATAAACTGGTCGTTTTGCATCGAAGTCAAATAACTTGACTCCAAGTAGAACATATATCCGGTGACGGTGGCTGTGTTGATCGCTTGGAGAGAAGTCGCCTGGAGGCATATGTATTGAACTGCGACACATTTTGTGTGTTACATCATCATTACGTGGGTAAGAATGTTACAATTAGGTATACGTTTTGCATCGGAAAGGAGAAACTTGACACCCAGGAGATCATCCACCCGCGATTGTGGCTGCTTAAGCCACTAGGAGAGAAGTCGGCTGGAGAAAGATGTATTGAATCGCGACGCAATTTGTGAGTACCATCTTCTTTATGATGGTGAGAGAGTTGCAAATTTCTGTTAGATTTGCGTCAGAAATAAGATGTTTGGCTCCCAGGATACCGCCCATAATATGACCGTTGCTGCTATATTCGCTCATAGAAAAGACGGCTGGACTCCGATGTATTGAATCGGCAACGCCTCTTAGAGTTCCATCGTCATTACGGCGTTACTAGTGTTACAATAAACTGGTCGTTTTGCGTCGAAGTCAAATAACTTGACTCCAAGTAGAACATATATCCGGTGACGGTGGCTGTGTTGATCGCTTGGAGAGAAGTCGCCTGGAGGCATATGTATTGAACTGCGATACATTTTGTGTGTTCCATCATCATTACGTGGGTAAGAGTGTTACAATTAGCTATACGTTTTTAACGGAAAAGAGAAACTTGACACCCAGGAGATCATCCACCCGCGATTGTGGCTGCTTAAGCCACTAGGAGAGAAGTCGGCTGGAGAAAGATGTATTGAATCGCGACGCAATTTGTGAGTACCATCTTCTTTATGATGGTGAGAGAGTTGCAAATTTCTGTTAGATTTGCGTCAGAAATAAGATGTTTGGCTCCCAGGATACCGCCCATAATATGACCGTTGCTGCTATATTCGCTCATAGAAAAGACGGCTGGACTCCGATGTATTGAATCGGCAACGCCTCTTAGTGTTCCATCGTCATTTCGGCGGTACTAGTGTTACAATAAACTGGTCGTTTTGCGTCGAAGTCAAATAACTTGACTCCAAGTAGAACATATATCCGGTGACGGTGGCTGTGTTGATCGCTTGGAGAGAAGTCGCCTGGAGGCTTATGTATTGAACTGCGACACATTTTGTGTGTTCCAACATCATTTCGTGGGTAAGAGTGTTACAATTAGCTATACTTTTTGCATCGGAAAGAAGAAACTTGACACCCAGGAGATCATCCACCCGCGATTGTGGCTGCTTAAGCCACTAGGAGAGAAGTCGGCTGGAGAAAGATGTATTGAATCGCAACGCAATTTGTGAGTACCATCTTCTTTATGATGGTGAGAGTGTTGCAATTTCCTGTTAGATTTGCGTCAGAAATAAGATGTTTGGCTCCCAGGATACCGCCCATAATATGACCGTTGCTGCTATATTCGCTCATAGAAAAGACGGCTGGACTCCGATGTATTGAATCGGCAACGCCGCTTAGTGTTCCATCGTCATTACGGCGGTACTAGTGTTACAATAAACTGGTCGTTTTGCATCGAAGTCAAATAACTTGACTCCAAGTAGAACATATATTCGGTGACGGTGGCTGTGTTGATCGCTTGGAGAGAAGTCGCCTGGAGGCATATGTATTGAACTGCGACACATTTTTTGTGTTCCATCATCATTACATGGGTAAGAATGTTACAATTAGCTATACGTTTTCATCGGAAAGGAGAAACTTGACACCCAGGAGATCATCCACCTGCGATTGTGGCTGCTTAAGCCACCAGGAGAGAAGTCGGCTGGAGCAAGATGTATTGAATCGTGACGCAATTTGTGAGTACCATCTTCTTTATGATGGTGAGAGAGTTGCAAATTTCTGTTAGATTTGCGTCAGAAATAAGATGTTTGGCTCCCAGGATACCGCCCATAATATGACCGTTGCTGCTATATTCGCTCATAGAAAAGACGGCTGGACTCCGTGTTCCATCGTCATTACGGCGGTACTAGTGTTACAATAAACTGGTCGTTTTGCGTCGAAGTCAAATAACTTGACTCCAAGTAGAACATATATCCGGTGACGGTGGCTGTGTTGATCGCTTGGAGAGAAGTCGCCTGGAGGCATATGTATTGAACTGCGACACATTTTGTGTGTTCCATCATCATTACGTGGGTACGAGTGTTACAATTAGCTATACGTTTTTAACGGAAAGGAGAAACTTGACACCCAGGAGATCATCCACCCGCGATTGTGGCTGCTTAAGCCACTAGGAGAGAAGTCGGCTGGAGAAAGATGTATTGAATCGCGACGCAATTTGTGAGTACCATCTTCTTTATGATAGTGAGAGAGTTGCAAGTTTCTGTTAGATTTGCGTCAGAAATAAGATGTTTGGCTCCCAGGATACCGCCAATAATATGACCGTTGCTGCTACATTCGCTCATAGAAAAGACGGCTGGACTCCGATGTATTGAATCGGCAACGCCTCTTAGTGTTCCATCGTCATTTCGGCGGTACTAGTGTTACAATAAACTGGTCGTTTTGCGTCGAAGTCAAATAACTTGACTCCAAGTAGAACATATATCCGGTGACGGTGGCTCTGTTGATCGCTTGGAGAGAAGTCGCCTGGAGGCATATGTATTGAACTGCGACACATTTTGTGTGTTCCATCATCATTACGTGGGTAAGAGTGTTACAATTAGCTATACGATTTCATCGGAAAGGAGAAACTTGACACCCAGGAGATCATCCACCCGCGATTGTGGCTACTTAAGCCACTAGGAGAGAAGTCGGCTGGAGAAAGATGTATTGAATCGCGACGCAATTTGTGAGTACCATCTTCTTTATGATGGTGAGAGAGTTGCAAATTTCTGTTAGATTTGCGTCAGAAATAAGATGTTTGGCTCCCAGGATACCGCCCATAATATGACCGTTGCTGCTATATTCGCTCATAGAAAAGACGGCTGGACTCCGATGTATTGAATCGGCAACGCCTCTTAGTGTTCCATCGTCATTACGGCGGTACTAGTGTTACAATAAACTGGTCGTTTTGCATCGAAGTCAAATAACTTGACTCCAAGTAGAACATATATCCGGTGACGGTGGCTGTGTTGATCGCTTGGAGAGAAGTCGCCTGGAGGCATATGTATTGAACTGCGACACATTTTGTGTGTTCCATCATCATTACGTGGGTAAGAATGTTACAATTAGGTATACGTTTTGCATCGGAAAGGAGAAACTTGACACCCAGGAGATCATCCACCCGCGATTGTGGCTGCTTAAGCCACTAGGAGAGAAGTCGGCTGGAGAAAGATGTATTGAATCGCGACGCAATTTGTGAGTACCATCTTCTTTATGATGGTGAGAGAGTTGCAAATTTCTGTTAGATTTGCGTCAGAAATAAGATGTTTGGCTCCCAGGATACCGCCCATAATATGACCGTTGCTGCTATATTCGCTCATAGAAAAGACGGCTGGACTCCGATGTATTGAATCGGCAACGCCTCTTAGTGTTCCATCGTCATTACGGCGGTACTAGTGTTACAATAAACTGGTCGTTTTGCGTCGAAGTCAAATAACTTGACTCCAAGTAGAACATATATCCGGTGACGGTGGCTGTGTTGATCGCTTGGAGAGAAGTCGCCTGGAGGCATATGTATTGAACTGCGACACATTTTGTGTGTTCCATCATCATTACGTGGGTACGAGTGTTACAATTAGCTATACGTTTTTAACGGAAAGGAGAAACTTGACACCCAGGAGATCATCCACCCGCGATTGTGGCTGCTTAAGCCACTAGGAGAGAAGTCGGCTGGAGAAAGATGTATTGAATCGCGACGCAATTTGTGAGTACCATCTTCTTTATGATGGTGAGAGAGTTGCAAGTTTCTGTTAGATTTGCGTCAGAAATAAGATGTTTGGCTCCCAGGATACCGCCAATAATATGACCGTTGCTGCTACATTCGCTCATAGAAAAGACGGCTGGACTCCGATGTATTGAATCGGCAACGCCTCTTAGTGTTCCATCGTCATTTCGGCGGTACTAGTGTTACAATAAACTGGTCGTTTTGCGTCGAAGTCAAATAACTTGACTCCAAGTAGAACATATATCCGGTGACGGTGGCTCTGTTGATCGCTTGGAGAGAAGTCGCCTGGAGGCATATGTATTGAACTGCGACACATTTTGTGTGTTCCATCCTCATTACGTGGGTAAGAGTGTTACAATTAGCTATACGTTTTCATCGGAAAGGAGAAACTTGACACCCAGGAGATCATCCACCCGCGATTGTGGCTACTTAAGCCACTAGGAGAGAAGTCGGCTGGAGAAAGATGTATTGAATCGCGACGCAATTTGTGAGTACCATCTTCTTTATGATGGTGAGAGAGTTGCAAATTTCTGTTAGATTTGCGTCAGAAATAAGATGTTTGGCTCCCAGGATACCGCCCATAATATGACCGTTGCTGCTATATTCGCTCATAGAAATGACGGCTGGACTCCGATGTATTGAATCGGCAACGCCTCTTAGTGTCCCATCGTCATTACGGCGGTACTAGTGTTACAATAAACTGGTCGTTTTGCATCGAAGTCAAATAACTTGACTCCAAGTAGAAGATATATCCGGTGACGGTGGCTGTGTTGATCGCTTGGAGAGAAGTCGCCTGGAGGCATATGTATTGAACTGCGACACATTTTGTGTGTTACATCATCATTACGTGGGTAAGAATGTTACAATTAGGTATACGTTTTGCATCGGAAAGGAGAAACTTGACACCCAGGAGATCATCCACCCGCGATTGTGGCTGCTTAAGCCACTAGGAGAGAAGTCGGCTGGAGAAAGATGTATTGAATCGCGACGCAATTTGTGAGTACCATCTTCTTTATGATGGTGAGAGAGTTGCAAATTTCTGTTAGATTTGCGTCAGAAATAAGATGTTTGGCTCCCAGGATACCGCCCATAATATGACCGTTGCTGCTATATTCGCTCATAGAAAAGACGGCTGGACTCCGATGTATTGAATCGGCAACGCCTCTTAGTGTTCCATCGTCATTACGGCGTTACTAGTGTTACAATAAACTGGTCGTTTTGCGTCGAAGTCAAATAACTTGACTCCAAGTAGAACATATATCCGGTGACGGTGGCTGTGTTGATCGCTTGGAGAGAAGTCGCCTGGAGGCATATGTATTGAACTGCGATACATTTTGTGTGTTCCATCATCATTACGTGGGTAAGAGTGTTACAATTAGCTATACGTTTTTAACGGAAAAGAGAAACTTGACACCCAGGAGATCATCCACCCGCGATTGTGGCTGCTTAAGCCACTAGGAGAGAAGTCGGCTGGAGAAAGATGTATTGAATCGCGACGCAATTTGTGAGTACCATCTTCTTTATGATGGTGAGAGAGTTGCAAATTTCTTTTAGATTTGCGTCAGAAATAAGATGTTTGGCTCCCAGGATACCGCCCATAATATGACCGTTGCTGCTATATTCGCTCATAGAAAAGACGGCTGGACTCCGATGTATTGAATCGGCAACGCCTCTTAGTGTTCCATCGTCATTTCGGCGGTACTAGTGTTACAATAAACTGGTCGTTTTGCGTCGAAGTCAAATAACTTGACTCCAAGTAGAACATATATCCGGTGACGGTGGCTGTGTTGATCGCTTGGAGAGAAGTCGCCTGGAGGCTTATGTATTGAACTGCGACACATTTTGTGTGTTCCAACATCATTTCGTGGGTAAGAGTGTTACAATTAGCTATACTTTTTGCATCGGAAAGAAGAAACTTGACACCCAGGAGATCATCCACCCGCGATTGTGGCTGCTTAAGCCACTAGGAGAGAAGTCGGCTGGAGAAAGATGTATTGAATCGCAACGCAATTTGTGAGTACCATCTTCTTTATGATGGTGAGAGTGTTGCAATTTCCTGTTAGATTTGCGTCAGAAATAAGATGTTTGGCTCCCAGGATACCGCCCATAATATGACCGTTGCTGCTATATTCGCTCATAGAAAAGACGGCTGGACTCCGATGTATTGAATCGGCAACGCCTCGTAGTGTTCCATCGTCATTACGGCGGTACTAGTGTTACAATAAACTGGCCGTTTTCCGTCGAAGTCAAATAACTTGACTCCAAGTAGAAGATATATCCGGTGACGGTGGCTGTGTTGATCGCTTGGAGTGAAGTCGGCTGGAGGCATATGTACTGAACTGCGACACATTTTGTGTGTTCCATCATCATTACGTGGGTAAGAGTGTTCCAATTAGGTAAACGTTTTGCATCGGAAAGAAGAAACTTGACACCCAGGAGATCATCCACCCGCGATTGTGGCTGCTTAAGAAACTAGGTGAGAAGTCGGCTGGAGGAAGATGTATTGAATCGCGACGCAATTTGTGAGTACCATCTTCTTTATGATGGTGAGAGTGTTGCAATTTTCTGTTAGATTTGCGTCAGAAATAAGATGTTTGGCTCCAAGGATACCGCCCATAATATGACCGTTGCTGCTATATTCGCTCATAGAAAAGACGGCTGGACTCCGATGTATTGAATCGGCAACGCCTCTTAGTGTTCCATCGTCATTACGGCGGTACTAGTGTTACAATAAACTGGTCGTTTTGCGTCGAAGTTAAATAACTTGACTCCAAGTAGAACATATATCCGGTGACGGTGGCTGTGTTGATCGCTTGGAGAGAAGTCGCCTGGAGGCATATGTATTGAACTGCGACACATTTTGTGTGTTCCATCATCATTACGTGGGTAAGAATGTTACAATTAGCTATACGTTTTCATCGGAAAGGAGAAACTTGACACCCAGGAGATCATCCACCCGCGATTGTGGCTGCTTAAGCCACTAGGAGAGAAGTCGGCTGGAGAAAGATGTATTGAATCGCGACGCAATTTGTGAGTACCATCTTCTTTATGATGGTGAGAGTGTTGCAATTTCCTGTTAGATTTGCGTCAGAAATAAGATGTTTGGCTCCCAGGATACCGCCCATAATATGACCGTTGCTGCTATATTCGCTCATAGAAAAGACGGCTGGACTCCGATGTATTGAATCGGCAACGCCTCGTAGTGTTCCATCGTCATTACGGCGGTACTAGTGTTACAATAAACTGGCCGTTTTGCGTCGAAGTCAAATAACTTGACTCCAAGTAGAACATATATCCGGTGACGGTGGCTGTGTTGATCGCTTGGAGAGAAATCGCCTGGAGGCATATGTATTGAACTGCGACACATTTTGTGTGTTCCATCATCATTACGTGGATAAGAGTGTACAATTAGCTATACGTTTTGCATCGGAAAGAAGAAACTTGACACCCAGGAGATCATCCTCCCCCGCGATTGTGGCTGCTTAAGCCACTAGGAGAGAAGTCGGCTGGAGAAAGATGTATTGAATCGCGACGCAATTTGTGAGTACCATCTTCTTTATGATGGTGAGAGTGTTGCAATTTTCTGTTAGATTTGCGTCAGAAATAGGATGTTTGGCTCCCAGGATACCGCCCATAATATGACCGTTGCTGCTATATTCGCTCATAGAAAAGACGGCTGGACTCCGATGTATTGAGTCGGCAACGCCTCGTAGTGTTCCATCGTCATTACGGCGGTACTAGTGTTACAATAAACTGGCCGTTTTGCGTCGAAGTCAAATAACTTGACTCCAAGTAGAACATATATCCGGTGACGGTGGCTGTGTTGATCGATTGGAGAGAAGTCGCCTGGTGGCATATGTATTGAACTGCGACACCTTTTGTGTGTTCCATCATCATTACGTGGGTAAGTGTGTTACAATTAGCTATACGTTTTGCATCGGAAAGAAGAAACTTGACACCCAGGAGAACATCCACACGCGATTGTGGCTGCTTAAGCCACTAGGTGAGAAGTCGGCTGGAGAAAGATGTATTGAATCGCGACGCATTTTGTGAGTACCATCTTCTTTATGATGGTGAGAGTGTTGCAATTTTCTGTTAGATTTGCGTCAGAAATAAGATGTTTGGCTCCCAGGATACCGCCCATAATATGACCGTTGCTGCTATATTCGCTCATAGAAAAGACGGCTGGACTCCGATGTATTGAATCGGCAACGCCTCTTAGTGTTCCATCGTCATTACGGCGGTACTAGTGTTACAATAAACTGGTCGTTTTGCATCGAAGTCAAATAACTTGACTCCAAGTAGAACATATATTCGGTGACGGTGGCTGTGTTGATCGCTTGGAGAGAAGTCGCCTGGAGGCATATGTATTGAACTGCGACACATTTTTTGTGTTCCATCATCATTACATGGGTAAGAATGTTACAATTAGCTATACGTTTTCATCGGGAAGGAGAAACTTGACACCCAGGAGATCATCCACCCGCGATTGTGGCTGCTTAAGCCACTAGGAGAGAAGTCGGCTGGAGAAAGATGTATTGAATGGCGACGCAATTTGTGAGTACCATCTTCTTTATGATGGTGAGAGAGTTGCAAGTTTCTGTTAGATTTGCGTCAGAAATAAGATGTTTGGCTCCCAGGATACCGCCAATAATATGACCGTTGCTGCTACATTCGCTCATAGAAAAGACGGCTGGACTCCGATGTATAGAATCGGCAACGCCTCTTAGTGTTCCATCGTCATTTCGGCGGTACTAGTGTTACAATAAACTGGTCGTTTTGCGTCGAAGTCAAATAACTTGACTCCAAGTAGAACATATATCCGGTGACGGTGGCTCTGTTGATCGCTTGGAGAGAAGTCGCCTGGAGGCATATGTATTGAACTGCGACACATTTTGTGTGTTCCATCATCATTACGTGGGTAAGAGTGTTACAATTAGCTATACGTTTTCATCGGAAAGGAGAAACTTGACACCCAGGAGATCATCCACCCGCGATTGTGGCTACTTAAGCCACTAGGAGAGAAGTCGGCTGGAGAAAGATGTATTGAATCGCGACGCAATTTGTGAGTACCATCTTCTTTATGATGGTGAGAGAGTTGCAAATTTCTGTTAGATTTGCGTCAGAAATAAGATGTTTGGCTCCCAGGATACCGCCCATAATATGACCGTTGCTGCTATATTCGCTCATAGAAAAGACGGCTGGACTCCGATGTATTGAATCGGCAACGCCTCTTAGTGTTCCATCGTCATTACGGCGGTACTAGTGTTACAATAAACTGGTCGTTTTGCATCGAAGTCAAATAACTTGACTCCAAGTAGAAGATATATCCGGTGACGGTGGCTGTGTTGATCGCTTGGAGAGAAGTCGCCTGGAGGCATATGTATTGAACTGCGATACATTTTGTGTGTTCCATCATCATTACGTGGGTAAGAGTGTTACAATTAGCTATACGTTTTTAACGGAAAGGAGAAACTTGACACCCAGGAGATCATCCACCCGCGATTGTGGCTGCTTAAGCCACTAGGAGAGAAGTCGGCTGGAGAAAGATGTATTGAATCGCGACGCAATTTGTGAGTACCATCTTCTTTATGATGGTGAGAGAGTTGCAAATTTCTGTTAGATTTGCGTCAGAAATAAGATGTTTGGCTCCCAGGATACCGCCCATAATATGACCGTTGCTCCTATATTCGCTCATAGAAAAGACGGCTGGACTCCGATGTATTGAATCGGCAACGCCTCTTAGTGTTCCATCGTCATTTCGGCGGTACTAGTGTTACAATAAACTGGTCGTTTTGCGTCGAAGTCAAATAACTTGACTCCAAGTAGAACATATATCCGGTGACGGTGGCTCTGTTGATCGCTTGGAGAGAAGTCGCCTGGAGGCTTATGTATTGAACTGCGACACATTTTGTGTGTTCCAACATCATTTCGTGGGTAAGAGTGTTACAATTAGCTATACTTTTTGCATCGGAAAGAAGAAACTTGACACCCAGGAGATCATCCACCCGCGATTGTGGCTGCTTAAGCCACTAGGAGAGAAGTCGGCTGGAGAAAGATGTATTGAATCGCGACGCAATTTGTGAGTACCATCTTCTTTATGATGGTGAGAGTGTTGCAATTTTCTGTTAGATTTGCGTCAGAAATAAGATGTTTGGCTCCCAGGATACCGCCCATAATATGACCGTTGCTGCTATATTCGCTCATAGAAAAGACGGCTGGACTCCGATGTATTGAGTCGGCAACGCCTCGTAGTGTTCCATCGTCATTACGGCGGTACTAGTGTTACAATAAACTGGCCGTTTTGCGTCGAAGTCAAATAACTTGACTCCAAGTAGAACATATATCCGGTGACGGTGGCTGTGTTGATCGATTGGAGAGAAGTCGCCTGGTGGCATATGTATTGAACTGCGACACCTTTTGTGTGTTCCATCATCATTACGTGGGTAAGTGTGTTACAATTAGCTATACGTTTTGCATCGGAAAGAAGAAACTTGACACCCAGGAGAACATCCACCCGCGATTGTGGCTGCTTAAGCCACTAGGTGAGAAGTCGGCTGGAGAAAGATGTATTGAATCGCGACGCAATTTGTGAGTACCATCTTCTTTATGATGGTGAGAGTGTTGCAATTTTCTGTTAGATTTGCGTCAGAAATAAGATGTTTGGCTCCCAGGATACCGCCCATAATATGACCGTTGCTGCTATATTCGCTCATAGAAAAGACGGCTGGACTCCGATGTATTGAATCGGCAACGCCTCTTAGTGTTCCATCGTCATTACGGCGGTACTAGTGTTACAATTAACTGGTCGTTTTGCATCGAAGTCAAATAACTTGACTCCAAGTAGAACATATATTCGGTGACGGTGGCTGTGTTGATCGCTTGGAGAGAAGTCGCCTGGAGGCATATGTATTAAACTGCGACACATTTTTTGTGTTCCATCATCATTACATGGGTAAGAATGTTACAATTAGCTATACGTTTTCATCTATAAGGAGAAACTTGACACCCAGGAGATCATCCACCCGCGATTGTGGCTGCTTAAGCCACTAGGAGAGAAGTCGGCTGGAGAAAGATGTATTGAATGGCGACGCAATTTGTGAGTACCATCTTCCTTATGATGGTGAGAGAGTTGCAAGTTTCTGTTAGATTTGCGTCAGAAATAAGATGTTTGGCTCCCAGGATACCGCCAATAATATGACCGTTGCTGCTACATTCGCTCATAGAAAAGACGGCTGGACTCCGATGTATAGAATCGGCAACGCCTCTTAGTGTTCCATCGTCATTTCGGCGGTACTAGTGTTACAATAAACTGGTCGTTTTGCGTCGAAGTCAAATAACTTGACTCCAAGTAGAACATATATCCGGTGACGGTGGCTCTGTTGATCGCTTGGAGAGAAGTCGCCTGGAGGCATATGTATTGAACTGCGACACATTTTGTGTGTTCCATCATCATTACGTGGGTAAGAGTGTTACAATTAGCTATACGTTTTCATCGGAAAGGAGAAACTTGACACCCAGGAGATCATCCACCCGCGATTGTGGCTACTTAAGCCACTAGGAGAGAAGTCGGCTGGAGAAAGATGTATTGAATCGCGACGCAATTTGTGAGTACCATCTTCTTTATGATGGTGAGAGTGTTGCAATTTTCTGTTAGATTTGCGTCAGAAATAAGATGTTTGGCTCCCAGGATACCGCCCATAATATGACCGTTGCTGCTATATTCGCTCATAGAAAAGACGGCTGGACTCCGATGTATTGAATCGGCAACGCCTCGTAGTGTTCCATCGTCATTACGGCGGTACTAGTGTTACAATAAACTGGCCGTTTTCCGTCGAAGTCAAATAACTTGACTCCAAGTAGAAGATATATCCGGTGACGGTGGCTGTGTTGATCGCTTGGAGTGAAGTCGGCTGGAGCCATATGTATTGAACTGCGACACATTTTGTGTGTTCCATCATCATTACGTGGGTAAGAGTGTTACAATTAGGTAAACGTTTTGCATCGGAAAGAAGAAACTTGACACCCAGGAGATCATCCACCCGCGATTGTGGCTGCTTAAGAAACTAGGTGAGAAGACGGCTGAAGGAAGATGTATTGAATCGCGACGCAATTTGTGAGTACCATCTTCTTTATGATGGTGAGAGTGTTGCAATTTTCTGTTAGATTTGCGTCAGAAATAAGATGTTTGGCTCCCAGGATACCGCCCATAATATGACCGTTGCTGCTATTTTCGCTCATAGAAAAGACGGCTGGACCCCGATGTATTGAATCGGCAACGCCTCTTAGTGTTCCATCGTCATTACGGCGGTACTAGTGTCACAATAAACTGGACGTTTTGCGTCGAAGTTAAATAACTTGACTCCAAGTAGAACATATATCCGGTGACGGTGGCTGTGTTGATCGCTTGGAGAGAAGTCGCCTGGAGGCATATGTATTGAACTGCGACACATTTTGTGTGTTCCATCATCATTACGTGGGTAAGAGTGTACAATTAGCTATACGTTTTGCATCGGAAAGAAGAAACTTGACACCCAGGAGATCATCCTCCCCCGCGATTGTGGCTGCTTAAGCCACTAGGAGAGAAGTCGGCTGGAGAAAGATGTATTGAATCGCGACGCAATTTGTGAGTACCATCTTCTTTATGATGGTGAGAGTGTTGCAATTTTCTGTTAGATTTGCGTCAGAAATAAGATGTTTGGCTCCCAGGATACCGCCCATAATATGACCGTTGCTGCTATATTCGCTCATAGAAAAGACGGCTGGACTCCGATGTATTGAGTCGGCAACGCCTCGTAGTGTTCCATCGTCATTACGGCGGTACTAGTGTTACAATAAACTGGCCGTTTTTCGTCAATGTCAAATAACTTGACTCCAAGTAGAAGATATATCCGGTGACGGTGGCTGTGTTAATCGCTTGGAGTGAAGTCGGCTGGAGGCATATGTATTGAACTGCGACACATTTTGTGTGTTCAATCATCATTACGTGGGTAAGAGTGTTACAATTAGGTATACGTTTTGCATCGGAAAGAAGAAACTTGACACCCAGGAGATCATCCACCCGCGATTGTGGCTGCTTACGCCACTAGGTGAGAAGTCGGCTGGAGGAAGATGTATTGAATCGCGACGCAATTTGTGAGTACCATCTTCTTTATGATGGTGAGAGTGTTGCAATTTTCTGTTAGATTTGCGTCAGAAATAAGATGTTTGGCTCCCAGGATACCGCCCATAATATGACCGTTGCTGCTATATTCGCTCATAGAAAAGACGGCTGGACCCCGATGTATTGAATCGACAACGCCTCTTAGTGTACCATCGTCATTACGGCGGTACTAGTGTTACAATAAACTGGTCGTTTTGCGTCAAAGTGAAATAACTTGACTCCAAGTAGATCATATATCCGGTGACGGTGGCTGTGTTGACCACTTGGGGAGAAATCGCCTGGAGGCATATGTATTGAACTGCGACAACTTTTGTGTGTTCCATCATCATTACGTGGGTAAGAGTGTTACAATTAGCTATACGTTTTGCATCAGAAAGAAGAAACTTGACACCCAGGAGATCATCCACCCGCGATTGTGGCTGCTTAAGCTACTAGGAGAGAAGTCGGCTGGAGAAAGATGTATTGAATCGCGACGCAATTTGTGAGTACCATCTTCTTTATGATGGTGAGAGTGTTGCAATTTTTTGTTAGATTTGCGTCAGAAATAAGATGTTTGGCTCCCAGGATACCGCCCATAATATGACCGCTGCTGCTATATTCGCTCATAGAAAAGACGGCTGGACTCCGATGTATTGAATCGGCAACGCCTCTTAGTGTTCCATCGTCATTACGGCGGTACTAGTGTTACAATAAACTGGCCGTTTTTCGTCGAAGTCAAATAACTTGACTCCAAGTAGAAAATATATCCGGTGACGGTGGCTGTGTTGATCGCTTGGAGTGAAGTCGCCTGGAGGCATATGTATTGAACTGCGACATATTTTGTGTGTTCCAACATCATTTCGTGGGTAAGAGTGTTACAATTAGCTATACTTTTTGCATCGGAAAGAAGAAACTTGACACCCAGGAGATCATCCACCCGCGATTGTGGCTGCTTAAGCCACTAGGAGAGAAGTCGGCTGGAGAAAGATGTATTGAATCGCGACGCAATTTGTGAGTACCATCTTCTTTATGATGGTGAGAGTGTTGCAATTTTCTGTTAGATTTGCGTAAGAAATAAGATGTTTGGCTCCCAGGATACCGCCCATAATAATACCGTTGCTGCTATATTCGCTCATAGAAAAGACGGCTGGATTCCGATGTATTGAATCGGCAACGCCTCTTAGTGTTCCATCGTCATTACGGCGGTACTAGTGTTACAATAAACTGGCCGCTTTGCGCCGAAGTCAAATAACTTGACTCCAAGTAGAACATATATCCGGTGACGGTGGCTGTGTTGATCGCTTGGAGAGAAATCGCCTGGAAGCATATGTATTGAACTGTGACACATTTTGTGTGTTCCATCATCATTACGTAGGTAAGAGTGTTACAATTAGCTATACGTTTTGCATCGGAAAGAAGAAACTTGACACCCAGGAGATCATCCACCCGCGATTGTGGCTGCTTAAGCCACTAGGAGGGATGTCGGCTGGAGAAACATGTATTGAATCGCGACGCAATTTGTGAGTACCATCTTCTTTATGATGGTGAGAGTGTTGCATTTTTCTGTTAGATTTGCGTCAGAAATAAGATGTTTGGCTCCGAGGATACCGCCCATAATATGACCGTTGCTGCTATATTCGCTCATAGAAAAGACGGCTGGACTCCGATGTATTGAATCGGCAACTCCTCTTAGTGTTCCATCGTCATTACGGCGGTACTAGTGTTACAATAAACTGGTCGTTTTGCATCGAAGTCAGATAACTTGACTCCAAATAGAACATATATAAGGTGACGGTGGCTGTGTTGATCGCTTGGAGAGAAGTCGCCTGGAGGCATATGTATTGAACTGCGACACATTTTGTGTGTTCCATCATCATTACGTGGGTAATAATGTTACAATTATCTATACGTTTTCATCGGAAAGGAGAAACTTGACACCCAGGAGATCATCCACCCGCGATTGTGGCTGCTTAAGCCACTAGGAGAGAAGTCGGCTGGAGAAAGATGTATTGAATCGCGACGCAATTTGTGAGTACCATCTTCTTTATGATGGTGAGAGAGTTGCAAATTTCTGTTAGATTTGCGTCAGAAATAAGATGTTTGGCTCCCAGGATACCGCCCATAATATGACCGTTGCTGCTATATTGGCTCATAGAAAAGACGGCTGGACTCCGATGTATTGAATCGGCAACGCCTCTTAGTGTTCCATCGTCATTTCGGCGGTACTAGTGTTACAATAAACTGGTCGTTTTGCGTCGAAGTCAAATAACTTGACTGCAAGTAGAACATATATCCGGTGACGGTGGCTCTGTTGATCACTTGGAGAGAAGTCGCCTGGAGGCATATTTATTGAACTGCGACACATTTTGTGTGTTCCATCATCATTACGTGGGTAAGAGTGTTACAATTAGCTATACTTTTTGCATCGGAAAGAAGAAACTTGACACCCAGGAGATCATCCACCCGCGATTGTGGCTGCTTAAGCCACTAGGAGAGATGTCGGCTGGAGAAAGATGTATTGAATCGGGACGCAATTTGTGAGTACCATCTTCTTTATGATGGTGAGAGTGTTGCAATTTTCTGTCAGATTTGCGTCAGAAATAAGATGTTTGGCTCCCAGGATACCGCCCATAATATGACCGCTGCTGCTATATTCGCTCATAGAAAAGACTTCTGGACTCCGATGTATTGAATCGGCAACGCCTCTTAGTGTTCCATCGTCATTACGGCGGTACTAGTGTTACAATAAACTGGCCGTTTTTCGTCGAAGTCAAATAACTTGACTCCTAGTAGAAGATATATACGGTGACGGTGGCTGTGTTGATCGCTTGGAGTGAAGTCGCCTGGAGGCATATGTATTGAACTGCGACACAATTTGTGTGTTCCATCATCATTACGTGGGTAAGAGTGTTACAATTAGGTAAACGTTTTGCATCGGAAAGAAGAAACTTGACACCCAGGAGATCATCCACCCGCGATTGTGGCTGCTTAAGCTACTAGGTGAGAAGTCGGCTGGAGGAAGATGTATTGAATCGCGACGCAATTTGTGAGTACCATCTTCTTTATGATGGTGAGAGTGTTGCAATTTTCTGTTAGATTTGCGTCAGAAATAAGATGTTTGGCTCCCAGGATACCGCCCATAATATGACCGTTGCTGCTATATTCGCTCATAGAAAAGACGGCTGGACTCCGATGTATTGAATCGGCAACGCCTCTTAGTGTTCCATCGTCATTACGGCGGTACTAGTGTTACAATAAACTGGTCGTTTTGCATCGAAGTCAAATAACTTGACTCCAAGTAGAACATATATCCGGTGACGGTGGCTGTGTTGGTTGCTTGGAGAGAAGTCGCCTGGAGGCATATGTATTGAACTGCGACACATTTTGTGTGTTCCATCATCATTACGTGGGTAAGAATGTTACAATTAGCTATACGTTTTCATCGGAAAGGAGAAACTTGACACCCAGGAGATCATCCACCCGCGATTGTGGCTGCCTAAGCCACTAGGAGAGAAGTCGGCTGGAGAAAGATGTATTGAATCGCGACGCAATTTGTGAGTACCATCTTCTTTATGATGGTGAGAGTGTTGCAATTTTCTGTCAGATTTGCGTCAGAAATAAGATGTTTGGCTCCCAGGATACCGCCCATAATATGACCGCTGCTGCTATATTCGCTCATAGAAAAGACTTCTGGACTCCGATGTATTGAATCGGCAACGCCTCTTAGTGTTCCATCGTCATTACGGCGGTACTAGTGTTACAATAAACTGGCCGTTTTTCGTCGAAGTCAAATAACTTGACTCCAAGTAGAAGATATATACGGTGACGGTGGCTGTGTTGATCGCTTGGAGTGAAGTCGCCTGGAGGCATATGTATTGAACTGCGACACAATTTGTGTGTTCCATCATCATTACGTGGGTAAGAGTGTTACAATTAGGTAAACGTTTTGCATCGGAAAGAAGAAACTTGACACCCAGGAGATCATCCACCCGCGATTGTGGCTGCTTAAGCCACTAGGTGAGAAGTCGGCTGCAGGAAGATGTATTGAATCGCGACGCAATTTGTGAGTACCATCTTCTTTATGATGGTGAGAGTGTTGCAATTTTCTGTTAGATTTGCGTCAGAAATAAGATGTTTGGCTCCCAGGATACCGCCCATAATATGACCGTTGCTGCTATATTCGCTCATAGAAAAGACGGCTGGACTCCGATGTATTGAATCGAAAACGCCTCTTAGTGTACCATCGTCATTACGGCGGTACTAGTGTTACAATAAACTGGTCGTTTTGCGTCAAAGTCAAATAACTTGACTCCAAGTAGAACATATATCCGGTGACAGTGGCTGTGTTGATCGCTTGGAGAGAAATCGCCTGGAGGCATATGTATTGAACTGCGACACATTTTGTGTGTTCCATCATCATTACGTGGGTAAGAGTGTTACAATTAGCTATACGTTTTGCATCGGAAAGAAGAAACTTGACACCCAGGAGATCATCCTCCCCCGCGATTGTGGCTGCTTAAGCCACTAGGAGAGAAGTCGGCTGGAGAAAGATGTATTGAATCGCGACGCAATTTGTGAGTACCATCTTCTTTATGATGGTGAGAGTGTTGCAAATTTCTGTTATATTTGCGTCAGAAATAAGATGTTTGGCTCCCAGGATACCGCCCATAATATGACCGTTGCTGCATTATTCGCTCATAGAAAAGACGGCTGGACTCCGATGTATTGAATCGGCAACGCCTCGTAGTGTACCATCGTCATTACGGCGGTACTAGTGTTACAATAAAATGATCGTTTTGCGTCAAAGTGAAATAACTTGACTCCAAGTAGATCATATATCCGGTGACGGTGGCTGTGTTGATCACTTGGGGAGAAATCGCCTGGAGGCATATGTATTGAACTGCGACACATTTTGTGTGTTCCAACATCATTACGTGGGTAAGAGTGTTACAATTAGCTATACGTTTTGCATCGGAAAGAAGAAACTTGACACCCAGGAGATAATCCACCCGCGATTGTGGCTGCTTAAGCCACTAGGAGAGAAGTCGGCTGGAGAAAGATGTATTGAATCGCGACGCAATTTGTGAGTACCATCTTCTTTATGATTGTGAGAGTGTTGCAATTTTCTGTTAGATTTGCTTCAGAAATAAGATGTTTGGCTCCCAGGATACCGCCCATAATATGACCGTTGCTGCTATATTCGCTCATAGAAAAGACGGCTGGACTCCGATGTATTGAATCGGCAACGCCTCTTAGTGTTCCATCGTCATTACGGCGGTACTAGTGTTACAATAAACTGGTCGTTTTGCGTCGAAGTCAAATAACTTGACTCCAAGTAGAACATATATCCGGTGACGGTGGCTGTGTTGATCGATTGGAGAGAAGTCGCCTGGTGGCATATGTATTGAACTGCGACACCTTTTGTGTGTTCCATCATCATTACGTTGGTAAGTGTGTTACAATTAGCTATACGTTTTGCATCGGAAAGAAGAAACTTGACACACAGGAGATCATCCACCCGCGATTGTGGCTGCTTAAGCCACTAGGAGAGAAGTCGGCTGGAGAAAGATGTATTGAATCGCGACGCAATTTGTGAGTACCATCTTCTTTATGATGGTGAGAGTGTTGCAATTTTCTGTTAGATTTGCGTCAGAAATAAGATGTTTGGCTCCCAGGATACCGCCCATAATATGACCGTCGCTGCTATATTCGCTCATAGAAAAGACGGCTGGATTCCGATGTATTGAATCGGCAACGCCTCTTAGTGTTCCATCGTCATTACGGCGGTACTAGTGTTACAATAAACTGGCCGTTTTGCGCCGAAGTCAAATAACTTGACTCCAAGTAGAACATATATCCGGTGACGGTTGCTGTGTTGATCGCTTGGAGAGAAGTCGCCTGGAAGCATATGTATTGAACTGTGACACATTTTGTGTGTTCCATCATCATTACGTAGGTAAGAGTGTTACAATTAGCTATACGTTTTTAACGGAAAGGAGAAACTTGACACCCAGGAGATCATCCACCCGCAATTGTGGCTGCTTAAGCCACTAGGAGAGAAGTCGGCTGGAGAAAGATGTATTGAATCGCGACGCAATTTGTGAGTACCATCTTCTTTATGATGGTGAGAGAGTTGCAAATTTCTGTTAGATTTGCGTCAGAAATAAGATGTTTGGCTCCCAGGATACCGCCCATAATATGACCGTTGCTGCTATATTCGCTCATAGAAAAGACGGCTGAACTCCGATGTATTGAATCGGCAACGCCTCTTAGTGTTCCATCGTCATTACGGCGGTACTAGTGTTACAATAAACTGGTCGTTTTGCGTAGAAGTCAAATAACTTGACTCCAAGTAGAACATATATCCGGTGACGGTGGCTGTGTTGATCGCTTGGAGAGGAGTCGCCTGGAGGCATATGTATTGAACTGCGACACATTTTGTGTGTTCCATCATCATTACGTGGGTAAGAGTGTTACTATTAGCTATACGTTTTTAACGGAAAGGAGAAACTTGACACCCAGGAGATCATCCACCCGCGATTGTGGCTGCTTAAGCCACTAGGAGAGAAGTCGGCTGGAGAAAGATGTATTGAATCGCGACGCAATTTGTGAGTACCATCTTCTTTATGATGGTGAGAGAGTTGCAAATTTCTGTTAGATTTGCGTCAGAAATAAGATGTTTGGCTCCCAGGATACCGCCCATAATATGACCGTTGCTGCTATATTCGCTCATAGAAAAGACGGCTGGACTCCGATGTATTGAATCGGCAACGCCTCTTAGTGTTCCATCGTCATTTCGGCGGTACTAGTGTTACAATAAACTGGTCGTTTTGCGTCGAAGTCAAATAACTTGACTGCGAGTAGAACATATATCCGGTGACGGTGGCTCTGTTGATCGCTTGGAGAGAAGTCGCCTGGAGGCATATGTATTGAACTGCGACACATTTTGTGTGTTCCATCATCATTACGTGGGTAAGAGTGTTACAATTAGCTATACTTTTTGCATCGGAAAGAAGAAACTTGACACCCAGGAGATCATCCACCCGCGATTGTGGCTGCTTAAGCCACTATGAGAGATGTCGGCTGGAGAAAGATGTATTGAATCGCGACGCAATTTGTGAGTACCATCTTCTTTATGATGGTGAGAGTGTTGCAATTTTCTGTCAGATTTGCGTCAGAAATAAGATGTTTGGCACCCAGGATACCGCCCATAATATGACCGCTGCTGCTATATTCGCTCATAGAAAAGACGGCTGGACTCCGATGTATTGAATCGGCAACGCCTCTTAGTGTTCCATCGTCATTACGGCGGTACTAGTGTTACAATAAACTGGTCGTTTTGCGTCGAAGTCAAATAACTTGACTCCAAGTAGAACATATATCCGGTGACGGTGGCTGTGTTGATCGCTTGGAGAGAAGTCGCCTGGAAGCATATGTATTGAACTGTGACACATTTTGTGTGTTCCATCATCATTACGTAGGTAAGAGTGTTACAATTAGCTATACGTTTTTAACGGAAAGGAGAAACTTGACACCCAGGAGATCATCCACCCGCAATTGTGGCTGCTTAAGCCACTAGGAGAGAAGTCGGCTGGAGAAAGATGTATTGAATCGCGACGCAATTTGTGAGTACCATCTTCTTTATGATGGTGAGAGAGTTGCAAATTTCTGTTAGATTTGCGTCAGAAATAAGATGTTTGGCTCCCAGGATACCGCCCATAACATGACCGTTGCTGCTATATTCGCTCATAGAAAAGACGGCTGAACTCCGATGTATTGAATCGGCAACGCCTCCTAGTGTTCCATCGTCATTACGGCGGTACTAGTGTTACAATAAACTGGTCGTTTTGCGTAGAAGTCAAATAACTTGACTCCAAGTAGAACATATATCCGGTGACGGTGGCTGTGTTGATCGCTTGGAGAGAAGTCGCCTGGAGGCATATGTATTGAACTGCGACACATTTTGTGTGTTCCATCATCATTACGTGGGTAAGAGTGTTACAATTAGCTATACGTTTTTAACGGAAAGGAGAAACTTGACACCCAGGAGATCATCCACCCGCGATTGTGGCTGCTTAAGCCACTAGGAGAGAAGTCGGCTGGAGAAAGATGTATTGAATCGCGACGCAATTTGTGAGTACCATCTTCTTTATGATGGTGAGAGAGTTGCAAATTTCTGTTAGATTTGCGTCAGAAATAAGATGTTTGGCTCCCAGGATACCGCCCATAATATGACCGTTGCTGCTATATTCGCTCATAGAAAAGACGGCTGGACTCCGATGTATTGAATCGGCAACGCCTCTTAGTGTTCCATCGTCATTTCGGCGGTACTAGTGTTACAATAAACTGGTCGTTTTGCGTCGAAGTCAAATAACTTGACTGCAAGTAGAACATATATCCGGTGACGGTGGCTCTGTTGATCGCTTGGAGAGAAGTCGCCTGGAGGCATATGTATTGAACTGCGACACATTTTGTGTGTTCCATCATCATTACGTGGGTAAGAGTGTTACAATTAGCTATACTTTTTGCATCGGAAAGAAGAAACTTGACACCCAGGAGATCATCCACCCGCGATTGTGGCTGCTTAAGCCACTATGAGAGATGTCGGCTGGAGAAAGATGTATTGAATCGCGACGCAATTTGTGAGTACCATCTTCTTTATGATGGTGAGAGTGTTGCAATTTTCTGTCAGATTTGCGTCAGAAATAAGATGTTTGGCTCCCAGGATACCGCCCATAATATGACCGCTGCTGCTATATTCGCTCATAGAAAAGACGGCTGGACTCCGATGTATTGAATCGGCAACGCCTCTTAGTGTTCCATCGTCATTACGGCGGTACTAGTGTTACAATAAACTGGCCGTTTTTCGTCGAAGTCAAATAACTTGACTCCAAGTAGAAAATATATCCGGTGACGGTGGCTGTGTTGATCGCTTGGAGTGAAGTCGCCTGGAGGCATATGTATTGAACTGCGACACATTTTGTGTGTTCCAACATCATTTCGTGGGTAAGAGTGTTACAATTAGCTATACGTTTTGCATCGGAAAGAAGAAACTTGACACCCAGGAGATCATCCACCCACGATTGTGGCTGCTTAAGCCACTAGGTGAGAAGTCGGCTGGAGGAAGATGCATTGAATCGCGACGCAATTTGTGAGTACCATCTTCTTTATGATGGTGAGAGTGTTGCAATTTTCTGTTAGATTTGCGTCAGAAATAAGATGTTTGGCTCCCAGGATACCGCCCATAATATGACCGTTGCTGCTATATTCGCTCATAGAAAAGACGGCTGGACTCCGATGTATTGAATCGGCAACGCCTCGTAGTGTTCCATCGTCATTACGGCGGTACTAGTGTTACAATAAACTGGCCGTTTTGCGTCGAAGTCAAATAACTTGACTCCAAGTAGAACATATATCCGGTGACGGTGGCTGTGTTGATCGCTTGGAGTGAAGTCGCCTGGAGGCATATGTATTGAACTGCGACACATTTTGTGTGTTCCATCATCATTACGTGGGTAAGAGTGTTACAATTAGGTAAACGTTTTGCATCGGAAAGAAGAAACTTGACACCCAGGAGATCATCCACCCGCGATTGTGGCTGCTTAAGCCACTAGGTGAGAAGTCGGCTGGAGAAAGATGTATTGAATCGCGACGCAATTTGTGAGTACCATCTTCTTTATGATGGTGAGAGTGTTGCAATTTTCTGTTAGATTTGCGTCAGAAATAAGATGTTTGGCTCCCAGGATACCGCCCATAATATGACCGTTGCTGCTATATTCGCTCATAGAAAAGACGGCTGGACTCCGATGTATTGAATCGACAACGCCTCTTAGTGTACCATCGTCATTACGGCGGTACTAGTGTTACAATAAACTGGTCGTTTTGCGTCAAAGTCAAATAACGTGACTCCAAGTAGAACATATATCCGGTGACAGTGGCTGTGTTGATCACTTGGAGAGAAATCGCCTGGAGGCATATGTATTGAACTGCGACACATTTTGTGTGTTCCATCATCATTACGTGGGTAAGAGTGTTACAATTAGCTATACGTTTTGCATCGGAAAGAAGAAACTTGACACCCAGGAGATCATCCTCCCCCGCGATTGTGGCTGCTTAAGCCACTAGGAGAGAAGTCGGCTGGAGAAAGATGTATTGAATCGCGACGCAATTTGTGAGTACCATCTTCTTTATGATGGTGAGAGTGTTGCAATTTTCTGTTAGATTTGCGTCAGAAATAAAATGTTTGGCTCCCAGGATACCGCCCATAATATGACCGTTGCTGCTATATTCGCTCATAGAAAAGACGGCTGGACTCCGATGTATTGAATCGGCAACGCCTCTTAGTGTTCCATCGTCATTACGGCGGTACTAGTGTTACAATAAACTGGTCGTTTTGCGTAGAAGTCAAATAACTTGACTCCAAGTAGAACATATATCCGGTGACGGTGGCTGTGTTGATCGATTGGAGAGAAGTCGCCTGGTGGCATATGTATTGAACTGCGACACATTTTGTGTGTTCCATCATCATTACGTGGGTAAGTGTGTTACAATTAGCTATACGTTTTGCATCGGAAAGAAGGAACTTGACACCCAGGAGATCATCCACCCGCGATTGTGGCTGCTTAAGCCACTAGGAGAGAAGTCGGCTGGAGAAAGATGTATTGAATCGCGACGCAATTTGTGAGTACCATCTTCTTTATGATGGTGAGAGTGTTGCAATTTTCTGTTAGATTTGCTTCAGAAATAAGATGTTTGGCTCCCAGGATACCGCCCATAATATGACCGTTGCTGCTATATTCGCTCATAGAAAAGACAGCTGGATTTCGATGTATTGAATCGGCAACGCCTCTTAGTGTTCCATCGTCATTACGGCGGTACTAGTGATACAATGAATTGGCCGTTTTACGCCGAAGTCAAATAACTTGACTCCAAGTAGAACATATATCCGGTGACGGTGGCTGTGTTGATCACATGGAGAGAAGTCGCCTGGAGGCATATGTATTGAACTGCGACACATTTTGTGTGTTCCATCATCATTACGTGGGTAAGAGTGTTACAATTAGCTATACGTTTTGCATCGGAAAGAAGAAACTTGACACCCAGGAGATGATCCACCCGCGATTGTGGCTGCTTAAGCCACTAGGAGGGATGTCGGCTGGAGAAACATGTATTGAATCGCGACGCAATTTGTGAGTACCATCTTCTTTATGATGGTGAGAGTGTTGCAATTTTCTGTTAGATTTGCTTCAGAAATAAGATGTTTGGCTCCCAGGATACCGCCCATAATATGACCGTTGCTGCTATATTCGCTCATAGAAAAGACGGCTGGACTCCGATGTATTGAATCGGCAACGCCTCTTAGTGTTCCATCGTCATTACGGCGGTACTAGTGTTACAATAAACTCGCCGTTTTGCGCCGAAGTCAAATAACTTGACTCCATGTAGAACATATATCCGGTGACGGTGGCTGTGTTGATCGATTGGAGAGAAGTCGCCTGGTGGCATATGTATTGAACTGCGACACATTTTATGTGTTCCATCATCATTACGTGGGTAAGTGTGTTACAATTAGCTATACGTTTTGCATCGGAAAGAAGGAACTTGACACCCAGGAGATCATCCACCCGCGATTGTGGCTGCTTAAGCCACTAGGAGAGAGGTCGGCTGGAGAAAGATGTATTGAATCGCGACGCAATTTGTGAGTACCATCTTCTTTATGATGGTGAGAGTGTTGCAATTTTCTGTTAGATTTGCGTCAGAAATAAGATGTTTGGCTCCCAGGATACCGCCCATAATATGACCGTTGCTGCTATATTCGCTCATAGAAAAGACGGCTGGACTCCGATGTATTGAATCGGCAACGCCTCTTAGTGTTCCATCGTCATTACGGCGGTACTAGTGTTACAATAAACTGGTCGTTTTGCATCGAAGTCAAATAACTTGACTCCAAGTAGAACATATATCCGGTGACGGTGGCTGTGTTGATCGCTTGGAGAGAAGTCGCCTGGAGGCATATGTATTGAACTGCGACACATTTTGTGTGTTCCATCATCATTACGTGGGTAAGAATGTTACAATTAGCTATACGTTTTCATCGGAAAGGAGAAACTTGACACCCAAGAGATCATCCACCCGCGATTGTGGCTGCTTAAGCCACTAGGAGAGAAGTCGGCTGGAGAAAGATGTATTGAATCGCGACGCAATTTGTGAGTACCATCTTCTTTATGATGGTGAGAGAGTTGCAAATTTCTGTTAGATTTGCGTCAGAAATAAGATGTTTGGCTCCCAGGATACCGCCCATAATATGACCGTTGCTGCTATATTCGCTCATAGAAAAGACGGCTGGACTCCGATGTATTGAATCGGCAACGCCTCTTAGTGTTCCATCGTCATTACGGCGGTACTAGTGTTACAATAAACTGGTCGTTTTGCGTCGAAGTCAAATAACTTGCGCCAAGTAGAACATATATCCGGTGACGGTGGCTGTGTTGATCGCTTGGAGAGAAGTCGCCTGGAGGCATATGTATTGAACTGCGACACATTTTGTGTGTTCCATCATCATTACGTGGGTAAGAGTGTTACAATTAGCTATACGTTTTGCATCGGAAAGAAGATACTTGACACCCAGGAGACCATCCACCCGCGATTGTGGCTGCTTAAGCCACTATGAGAGATGTCGGCTGGAGAAAGATGTATTGAATCGCGACGCAATTTGTCAGTACCATCTTCTTTATGATGGTGAGAGTGTTGCAATTTTCTGTCAGATTTGCGTCAGAAATAAGATGTTTGGCTCCCAGGATACCGCCCATAATATGACCGCTGCTGCTATATTCGCTCATAGAAAAGACGGCTGGACTCCGATGTATTGAATCGGCAACGCCTCTTAGTGTTCCATCGTCATTACGGCGGTACTAGTGTTACAATAAACTGGTCGTTTTGCGTCGAAGTCAAATAACTTGACTCTAAGTAGAAGATATATCCGGTGACGGTGGCTGTGTTGATCGTTTGGAGTGAAGTCGCCTGGAGGCATATGTATTGACCTGCGACACATTTTGTGTGTTCCATCATCATTACGTGGGTAAGAGTGTTACAATTAGGTATACGTTTTGCATCGGAAAGAAGAAACTTGACACCCAGGAGATCATCCTCCCCCGCGATTGTGGCTGCTTAAGCCACTAGGAGAGAAGTCGGCTGGAGAAAGATGTATTGAATCGCGACGCAATTTGTGAGTACCATCTTCTTTATGATGGTGAGAGTGTTGCAATTTTCTGTTAGATTTGCGTCAGAAATAAGATGTTTGGCTCCCAGGATACCGCCCATAATATGACCGTTGCTGCTATATTCGCTCATAGAAAAGACGGCTGGACTCCGATGTATTGAATCGGCAACGCCTCTTAGTGTTCCATCGTCATTACGGCGGTACTAGTGTTACAATAAACTGGTCGTTTTGCGTCGAAGTCAAATAACTTGACTCCAAGTAGAACATATATCCGGTGACGGTGGCTGTGTTGATCGATGGAGAGAAGTCGCCTGGTGGCATATGTATTGAACTGCGACATATTTTGTGTGTTCCATCATCATTACGTGGGTAAGTGTGTTACAATTAGCTATACGTTTTGCATCGGAAAGAAGAAACTTGACACCCAGGAGATCATCCACCCGCGATTGTGGCTGCTTAAGCCACTAGGAGAGAAGTCGGCTGGAGAAAGATGTATTGAATCGCGACGCAATTTGTGAGTACCATCTTCTTTATGATGGTGAGAGTGTTGCAATTTTCTGTTAATTTGCTTCAGAAATAAGATGTTTGGCTCCCAGGATACCGCCCATAATATGACCGTTGCTGCTATATTCGCTCATAGAAAAGACAGCTGGATTTCGATGTATTGAATCGGCAACGCCTCTTAGTGTTCCATCGTCATTACGGCGGTACTAGTGATACAATGAACTGGCCGTTTTGCGCCGAAGTCAAATAACTTGACTCCAAGTAGAACATATATCCGGTGACGGTGGCTGTGTTGATCGCTTGGAGAGAAGTCGCCTGGAGGCATATGTATTGAACTGCGACACATTTTGTGTTTTCCATCATCATTACGTGGGTAAGAGTGTTACAATTAGCTATACGTTTTGCATCGGAAAGAAGAAACTTGACACCCAGGAGATCATCCACCCGCGATTGTGGCTGCTTAAGCCACTAGGAGGGATGTCGGCTGGAGAAACATGTATTGCATCGCGACGCAATTTGTGAGTAACATCTTCTTTATGATGGTGAGAGTGTTGCAATTTTCTGTTAGATTTGCGTCAGAAATAAGATGTTTGGCTCCCAGGATACCGCCCATAATATGACCGTTGCTGCTATATTCGCTCATAGAAAAGACGGCTGGACTCCGATGTATTGAATCGGCAACGCCTCTTAGTGTTCCATCGTCATTACGGCGGTACTAGTGTTACAATAAACTGGTCGTTTTGCATCGAAGTCAAATAACTTGACTCCAAGTAGAACATATATCCGGTGACGGTGGCTGTGTTGATCGCTTGGAGAGAAGTCGCCTGGAGGCATATGTATTGAACTGCGACACATTTTGTGTGTTCCATCATCATTACGTGGGTAAGAATGTTACAATTAGCTATACGTTTTCATCGGAAAGGAGAAACTTGACACCCAGGAGATCATCCACCCGCGATTGTGGCTGCTTAAGCCACTATGAGAGAAGTCGGCTGGAGAAAGATGTATTGAATCGCGACGCAATTTGTGAGTACCATCTTCTTTATGATGGTGAGAGAGTTGCAAATTTCTGTTAGTTTTGCGTCAGAAATAAGATGTTTGGCTCCCAGGATACCGCCCATAATATGACCGTTGCTGCTATATTCGCTCATAGAAAAGACGGCTGGACTCCGATGTATTGAATCGGCAACGCCTCTTAGTGTTCCATCGTCATTACGGCGGTACTAGTGTTACAATAAACTGGTCGTTTTGCGTCGAAGTCAAATAACTTGACTCCAAGTAGAACATATATCCGGTGACGGTGGCTGTGTTGATCGCTTGGAGAGAAGTCGCCTGGAGGCATATGTATTGAACTGCGACACATTTTGTGTGTTCCATCATCATTACGTGGGTAAGAGTGTTACAATTAGCTATACGTTTTGCATCGGAAAGAAGATACTTGACACCCAGGAGATCATCCACCCGCGATTGTGGCTGCTTAAGCCACTAGGAGAGAAGTCGGCTGGAGAAAGATGTATTGAATCGCGACGCAATTTGTCAGTACCATCTTCTTTATGATGGTGAGAGTGTTGCAATTTTCTGTCAGATTTGCGTCAGAAATAAGATGTTTGGCTCCCAGGATACCGCCCATAATATGACCGTTGCTGCTATATACGCTCATAGAAAAGACGGCTGGACTCCGATGTATTGAATCGGCAACGCCTCTTAGTGTTCCATCGTCATTACGGCGGTACTAGTGTTACAATAAACTGGCCGTTTTTCGTCGAAGTCAAATAACTTGACTCCAAGTAGAAAATATATCCGGTGACGGTGGCTGTGTTGATCGCTTGGAGTGAAGTCGCCTGGAGGCATATGTATTGAACTGCGACACATTTTGTGTGTTCCAACATCATTTCGTGGGTAAGAGTGTTACAATTAGCTATACTTTTTGCATCGGAAAGAAGAAACTTGACACCCAGGAGATCATCCACCCGCGATTGTGGCTGCTTAAGCCACTAGGAGAGAAGTCGGCTGGAGAAAGATGTATTGAATCGCGACGCAATTTGCGAGTACCATCTTCTTTATGATGGTAAGAGTGTTGCAATTTCCTGTTAGATTTGCGTCAGAAATAAGATGTTTGGTTCCCAGGATACCGCCCATAATATGACCGTTGCTGCTATATTCGCTCATAGAAAAGACGGCTGGACTCCGATGTATTGAATCGGCAACGCCTCGTAGTGTTCCATCGTCATTACGGCGGTACTAGTGTTACAATAAACTGGCCGTTTTGCGTCGAAGTCAAATAACTTGACTCCAAGTAGAAGATATATCCGGTGACGGTTGCTGTGTTGATCGCTTGGAGTGAAGTCGCCTGGAGGCATATGTATTGAACTGCGACACATTTTGTGTGTTCCATCATCATTACGTGGGTAAGAGTGTTACAATTAGGTAAACGTTTTGCATCGGAAAGAAGAAACTTGACACCCAGGAGATCATCCACCCGCGATTGTGGCTGCTTAAGCCACTAGGTGAGAAGTCGGCCGGAGGAAGATGTATTGAATCGCGACGCAATTTGTGAGTACCATCTTCTTTATGATGGTGAGAGTGTTGCAATTTTCTGTTAGATTTGCGTCAGAAATAAGATGTTTGGCTCCCAGGATACCGCCCATAATATGACCGTTGCTGCTATATTCGCTCATAGAAAAGACGGCTGGACTCCGAAGTATTGAATCGACAACGCCTCTTAGTGTACCATCGTCATTACGGCGGTACTAGTGTTACAATAAACTGGCCGTTTTGCGTCAAAGTCAAATAACTTGACTCCAAGTAGAACATATATCCGGTGACGGTGGCTGTGTTGATCACTTGGAGAGAAATCGCCTGGAGGCATATGTATTGAACTGCGACACATTTTGTGTGTTCCATCATCATTACGTGGGTAAGAGTGTTACAATTAGCTATACGTTTTGCATCGGAAAGAAGAAACTTGACACCCAGGAGATCATCCACCCGCGATTGTGGCTGCTTAAGCCACTAGGAGGAATGTCGGCTGGAGAAACATGTATTGAATCGCGACGCAATTTGTGAGTACCATCTTCTTTATGATGGTGAGAGTGTTGCAATTTTCTGTTAGATTTGCGTCAGAAATAAGATGGTTGGCTCCCCGGATACCGCCCATAATATGACCGTTGCTGCTATATTCGCTCATAGAAAAGACGGCTGGACTCCGATGTATTGAATCGGCAACGCCTCTTAGTGTTGCATCGTCATTACGGCGGTACTAGTATTACAATAAACTGGTCGTTTTGCGTCGAAGTCAAATAACTTGACTCCAAGTAGAACATATATCCGGTGACGGTGGCTGTGTTGATCGCTTGGAGAGAAGTCGCCTGGAGGCATATGTATTGAACTGCGACACATTTTGTGTGTTCCATCATCATTACGTGGGTAAGAGTGTTACAATTAGCTATACGTTTTCATCGGAAAGGAGAAACTTGACACCCAGGAGATCATCCACCCGCGATTGTGCCTGCTTAAGCCACTAGGAGAGAAGTCGGCTGGAGAAAGATGTATTGAATCGCGACGCAATTTGTGAGTACCATCTTCTTTATGATGGTGAGAGTGTTGCAATTTCCTGTTAGATTTGCGTCAGAAATAAGATGTTTGGCTCCCAGGATACCGCCCATAATATGACCGTTGCTGCTATATTCGCTCATAGAAAACACGGCTGCACTCCGATGTATTGAATCGGCAACGCCTCTTTGTGTTCCATCGTCATTACGGCGGTACTAGTGTTACAATAAACTGGCCGTTTTACGTCGAAGTCAAATAACTTGACTCCAAGTAGAAGATATATCCGGTGACGGTGGCTGTGTTGATCGCTTGGAGTGAAGTCGCCTGGAGGCATATGTATTGAACTGGGACACATTTTGTGTGTTCCATCATCATTTCGTGGGTAAGAGTGTTACAATTAGCAATACGTTTTGCATCGGATAGGAGAAACTTGACACCCAGGAGATCATCCACCTGCGATTGTGGCTGCTTAAGCCACTAGGAGAGAAGTCGGCTGGAGAAAGATGTATTGAATCGCGGCGCAATTTGTGAGTACCATCTTCTTTATGATGGTGAGAGTGTTGCAATTTTCTGTCAGATTTGCGTCAGAAATAAGATGTTTGGCTCCCAGGATACCGCCCATAATATGACCGTGGCTGCTATATTCGCTCATAGAAAAGACAGCTGGACTCCGATGTATTGAATCGGCAAAGCCTCTTAGTGTTCCATCGTCATTACGGCGGTACTAGTGTTACAATAAACTGGTCGTTTTGCGTCGAAGTCAAATAACTTGACTCCAAGTAGAACATATATCCGGTGACGGTGGCTGTGTTGATCGCTTGGAGAGAAGTCGACTGGAAGCATATGTATTGACCTGCGACACATTTTGTGTGTTCCATCATCATTACGTGGGTAAGAGTGTTACAATTAGCTATACGTTTTCATCGGAAAGAAGAAACTTGACACCCAGGAGATCATCCACCGGCGATTGTGGCTGCTTAAGCCACTAGGAGAGAAGTCGGCAGGAGAAAGGTGTATTGAATCGCGACGCAATTTGTGAGTACCATCTTCTTCATGATGGTAAGAGTGTTGCAATTTTCTGTTAGATTTGCGTCAGAAATAAGATGTTTGGCTCCCAGGATACCGCCCATAATATGACCGTTGCTGCTATATTCACTCATAGAAAAGACAGCTGGACTCCGATGTATTGAATCGGCAACGCCTCTTAGTGTTCCATCGTCATTACGGCGGTACTAGTGTTACAATAAACTGGCCGGTTTGCGTCGAAGTCAAATAACTTGACTCCAAGTAGAACATATATCCGGTGACGGTGGCTGTGTTGATCGCTTGGAGAGAAGTCGCCTGGAGGCATATGTATTGAACTGCGACACATTTTGTGTGTTCTATCATCATTTCGTGGGTAAGAGTGTTACAATTAGCTATACGTTTTGCATCGGAAAGAAGAAACTTGACACCCAGGAGATCATCCTCCCGCGATTGTGCCTGCTTAAGCCACTAGGAGAGAAGTCGGCTGGAGAAAGATGTATTGAATCGCGACGCAATTTGTGAGTACCATCTTCTTTATGATGGTGAGAGTGTTGCAATTTTCTGTTAGATTTGCGTCAGAAATAAGATGTTTGGCTCCCAGGATACCGCCCATAATATGACCGTTGCTGCTATATTCGCTCATAGAAAAGACGGCTGGACTCCGATGTATTGAATCGGCAACGCCTCTTAGTGTTCCATCGTCATTACGGCGGTACTAGTATTACAATAAACTGGTCGTTTTGCGTCGAAGTCAAATAACTTGACTCCAAGTAGAACATATATCCGGTGACGGTGGCTGTGTTGATCGCTTGGAGAGAAGTCGCCTGGAGGCATATGTATTGAACTGCGACACATTTTGTGTGTTCCATCATCATTACGTGGGTAAGAGTGTTACAATTAGCTATACGTTTTCATCGGAAAGGAGAAACTTGACACCCAGGAGATCATCCACCCGCGATTGTGCCTGCTTAAGCCACTAGGAGAGAAGTCGGCTGGAGAAAGATGTATTGAATCGCGACGCAATTTGTGAGTACCATCTTCTTTATGATGGTGAGAGTGTTGCAATTTCCTGTTAGATTTGCGTCAGAAATAAGATGTTTGGCTCCCAGGATACCGCCCATAATATGACCGTTGCTGCTATATTCGCTCATAGAAAACACGGCTGCACTCCGATGTATTGAATCGGCAACGCCTCTTTGTGTTCCATCGTCATTACGGCGGTACTAGTGTTACAATAAACTGGCCGTTTTGCGTCGAAGTCAAATAACTTGACTCCAAGTAGAAGATATATCCGGTGACGGTGGCTGTGTTGATCGCTTGGAGTGAAGTCGCCTGGAGGCATATGTATTGAACTGGGACACATTTTGTGTGTTCCATCATCATTTCGTGGGTAAGAGTGTTACAATTAGCTATACGTTTTGCATCGGATAGGAGAAACTTGACACCCAGGAGATCATCCACCTGCGATTGTGGCTGCTTAAGCCACTAGGAGAGAAGTCGGCTGGAGAAAGATGTATTGAATCGCGGCGCAATTTGTGAGTACCATCTTCTTTATGATGGTGAGAGTGTTGCAATTTTCTGTCAGATTTGCGTCAGAAATAAGATGTTTGGCTCCCAGGATACCGCCCATAATATGACCGTGGCTGCTATATTCGCTCATAGAAAAGACAGCTGGACTCCGATGTATTGAATCGGCAAAGCCTCTTAGTGTTCCATCGTCATTACGGCGGTACTAGTGTTACAATAAACTGGTCGTTTTGCGTCGAAGTCAAATAACTTGACTCCAAGTAGAACATATATCCGGTGACGGTGGCTGTGTTGATCGCTTGGAGAGAAGTCGACTGGAAGCATATGTATTGACCTGCGACACATTTTGTGTGTTCCATCATCATTACGTGGGTAAGAGTGTTACAATTAGCTATACGTTTTCATCGGAAAGAAGAAACTTGACCCCCAGGAGATCATCCACCGGCGATTGTGGCTGCTTAAGCCACTAGGAGAGAAGTCGGCAGGAGAAAGGTGTATTGAATCGCGACGCAATTTGTGAGTACCATCTTCTTCATGATGGTAAGAGTGTTGCAATTTTCTGTTAGATTTGCGTCAGAAATAAGATGTTTGGCTCCCAGGATACCGCCCATAATATGACCGTTGCTGCTATATTCACTCATAGAAAAGACAGCTGGACTCCGATGTATTGAATCGGCAACGCCTCTTAGTGTTCCATCGTCATTACGGCGGTACTAGTGTTACAATAAACTGGCCGGTTTGCGTCGAAGTCAAATAACTTGACTCCAAGTAGAACATATATCCGGTGACGGTGGCTGTGTTGATCGCTTGGAGAGAAGTCGCCTGGAGGCATATGTATTGAACTGCGACACATTTTGTGTGTTCTATCATCATTTCGTGGGTAAGAGTGTTACAATTAGCTATACGTTTTGCATCGGAAAGAAGAAACTTGACACCCAGGAGATCATCCTCCCGCGATTGTGCCTGCTTAAGCCACTAGGAGAGAAGTCGGCTGGAGAAAGATGTATTGAATCGCGACGCAATTTGTGAGTACCATCTTCTTTATGATGGTGAGAGTGTTGCAATTTTCTGTTAGATTTGCGTCAGAAATAAGATGTTTGGCTCCCAGGATACCGCCCATAATATGACCGTTGCTGCTATATTCGCTCATAGAAAAGACGGCTGGACTCCGATGTATTGAATCGGCAACGCCTCTTAGTGTTCCATCGTCATTACGGCGGTACTAGTGTTACAATAAACTGTCCGTTTTGCGTCGAAGTCAAATAACTTGACTCCAAGTAGAACATATATCCGGTGACGGTGGCTGTGTTGATCGCTTGGAGAGAAGACGCCTGGAGGCATATGTATTGAACTGCGACACATTTTTTGTGTTCCATCATCATTTCGTGGGTAAGAGTGTTACAATTAGCTATACGTTTTGCATCGGAAAGAAGAAACTTGACACCCAGGAGATCATCCACCCGCGATTGTGGCTGCTTAAGCCACTAGGAGAGAAGTCGGCTGGAGAAAGATGTATTGAATCGCGACGCAATTTGTGAGTACCATCTTCTTTATGATGGTGAGAGTGTTGCAATTTTCTGTCAGATTTGCGTCAGAAATAAGATGTTTGGCTTCCAGGATACCGCCCATAATGTGACCGTTGCTGCTATATTCGCTCATAGAAAAGACGGCTGGACTCCGATGTATTGAATCGGCAACGCCTCTTAGTGTTCCATCGTCATTACGGCGGTACTAGTGTTACAATAAAATGGTCGTTTTGCGTCGAAGTCAAATAACTTGACTCCAAGTAGAACATATATCCGGTGACGGTGGCTGTGTTGATCGCTTGGAGAGAAGTCGCCTGGAGCCATATGTATTGAACTGCGACACATTTTGTGTGTTCTATCATCAGTACAAGGGGTAAGAGTGTTACAATTAGCTATACGTTTTCCATCGGAAAGAGGAAACTTGACACCCAGGAGATCATCCACCCGCGATTGTGGCTGCTTAAGCCACTAGGAGAGAAGTCGGCTGGAGAAAGATGTATTGAATCGCGACGCAATTTGTGAGTACCATCTTCTTTATGATGGTGAGAGTGTTGCAATTTTCTGTCAGATTTGCGTCAGAAATAAGATGTTTGGCTCCCAGGATACCGCCAATAATATGACCGTTGCTGCTATATTCGCTCATAGAAAAGACAGCTGGACTCCGATGTATTGAATCGGCAAAGCCTCTTAGTGTTCCATCGTCATTACGGCGGTACTAGTGTTACAATAAACTGGTCGTTTTGCGTCGAAGTCAAATAACTTGACTCCAAGTAGAACATATATCCGGTGACGGTGGCTGTGTTGATCGCTTGGAGAGAAGTCGCCTGGAAGCATATGTATTGACCTGCGACACATTTTGTGTGTTCCATCATCATTACGTGGGTAAGAGTGTTACAATTAGCTATACGTTTTGCATCGGAAAGAAGAAACTTGACACCCAGGAGATCATCCACCGGCGATTGTGGCTGCTTAAGCCACTAGGAGAGAAGTCGGCAGGAGAAAGGTGTATTGAATCGCGACGCAATTTTTGAGTACCATCTTCTTCATGATGGTAAGAGAGTTGCAATTTTCTGTAGATTTGCGTCAGAAATAAGATGTTTGGCTCCCAGGATACCGCCCATAATATGACCGTTGCTGCTATATTCACTCATAGAAAAGACAGCTGGACTCCGATGTATTGAATCGGCAACGCCTCTTAGTGTTCCATCGTCATTACGGCGGTACTAGTGTTACAATAAAATGGTCGTTTTGCGTCGAAGTCAAATAACTTGACTCCAAGTAGAACATATATCCGGTGACGGTGGTTGTGTTGATCGCTTGGAGAGAAGTCGCCTGGAGCCATATGTATTGAACTGCGACACATTTTGTGTGCTCTATCATCAGTACATGGGTAAGAGTGTTACAATTAGCTATACGTTTTGCATCGGAAAGTAGAAACTTGACACCCAGGAGATCATCCACCCGCGATTGTGGCTGCTTAAGCCACTAGGAGAGAAGTCGGCTGGAGAAAGATGTATTGAATCGCGACGCAATTTGTGAGTACCATCTTCTTTATGATGGTGAGAGTGTTGCAGTTTTCTGTTAGATTTTCGTCAGAAATAAGATGTTTGGCTCCCAGGATACCGCCCATAATATGACCGTTGCTGCTATATTCGCTCATAGAAAAGACGGCTGGACTCCGATGTATTGAATCGGCAACGCCTCTTTGTGTTCCATCGTCATTACGGCGGTACTAGTGTTACAATAAACTGGCCGTTTTGCGCCGAAGTCAAATAACTTGACTCCAAGTAGAACATATATCCGATGACGGTGGCTGTGTTGATCGCTTGGAGAGAAGTCGCCTGGAGGCATATGTACTGAACTGCGACACATTTTGTGTGTTCCGTCATCATTACGTGGGTAAGAGTGTTACAATTAGCTATACGTGTTGCATCAAAAAGAAGAAACTTGACACCCAGGAGATCATCCACCCGCGATTGTGGCTGCTTAAGCCACTAGGAGAGAAGTCGGCTGGAGAAAGATGTATTGACTCGCGACGCAATTTGTGAGTACCATCTTCTTTATGATGGTGAGAGTGTTGCAATTTTCTGTCAGATTTGCGTCAGAAATAAGATGTTTGGCTCCCAGGATACCGCCCATAATATGACCACTGCTGCTATATTCGCTCATAGAAAAGACGGCTGGACTCCGATGTATTGAATCGGCAAAGCCTCTTAGTGTTCCATCGTCATTACGGCGGTACTAGTGTTACAATAAACTGGCCGTTTTGCGTCGAAGTCAAATAACTTGACTCCAAGTAGAACATATATCCGGTGACGGTGGCTGTGTTGATCGCTTGGAGAGAAGTCGCCTGGAGGCATATGTATTGAACTGCGACACATTTTGTGTGTTCCATCATCATTTCGTGGGTAAGAGTGTTACAATTAGCTATACGTTTTGCATCGGAAAGAAGAAACTTGACACCCAGGAGATCATCCACCCGCGATTGTGGCTGCTTAAGCCACTAGGAGAGAAGTCGGCTGGAGAAAGATGTATTGAATCGCGACGCAATTTGTGAGTACCATCTTCTTTATGATGGTGAGAGTGTTGCAGTTTTCTGTTAGATTTTCGTCAGAAATAAGATGTTTGGCTCCCAGGATACCGCCCATAATATGACCGTTGCTGCTATATTCGCTCATAGAAAAGACGGCTGGACTCCGATGTATTGAATCGGCAACGCCTCTTTGTGTTCCATCGTCATTACGGCGGTACTAGTGTTACAATAAACTGGCCGTTTTGCGCCGAAGTCAAATAACTTGACTCCAAGTAGAACATATATCCGATGACGGTGGCTGTGTTGATCGCTTGGAGAGAAGTCGCCTGGAGGCATATATAATGAACTGCGACACATTTTGTGTGTTCCGTCATCATTACGTGGGTAAGAGTGTTACAATTAGCTATACGTGTTGCATCGGAAAGAAGAAACTTGACACCCAGGAGATCATCCACCCGCGGTTGTGGCTGCTTAAGCCACTAGGAGAGAAGTCGGCGGGAGAAAGATGTATTGACTCGCGACGCAATTTGTGAGTACCATCTTCTTTATGATGGTGAGAGTGTTGCAATTTTCTGTCAGATTTGCGTCAGAAATAAGATGTTTGGCTCCCAGGATACCGCCAATAATATGACCGCTGCTGCTATATTCGCTCATAGAAAAGACGGCTGGACTCCGATGTATTGAATCGGCAACGCCTCGTAGTGTTCCATCGTCATTACGGCGGTACTAGTGTTACAATAAACTGGCCGTTTTGCGTCGAAGTCAAATAACTTGACTCCAAGTAGAACATACATCCGGTGACGGTGGCTGTGTTGATCGCTTGGAGAGAAGACGCCTGGAGGCATATGTATTGAACTGCGACACATTTTGTGTGTTCCATCATCATTTCGTGGGTAAGAGTGTTACAATTAGCTATACGTTTTGCATCGGAAAGAAGAAACTTGACACCCAGGAGATCATCCACCCGCGATTGTGGCTGCTTAAGCCACTAGGAGAGAAGTCGGCTGGAGAAAGATGTATTGAATCGCGACGCAATTTGTGAGTACCATCTTCTTCATGATGGTGAGAGTGTTGCAATTTTCTGTTAGATTTGCGTCAGAAATAAGATGTTTGGCTCCCAGGATACCGCCCACAATATGACCGTTGCTGCTATATTCGCTCATAGAAAAGACGGCTGGACTCCGATGTATTGAATCGGCAACGCCTCTTAGTGTTCCATCGTCATTACGGCGGTACTAGTGTTACAATAAACTGGCCGTTTTGCGCCGAAGACAAATAACTTGACTCCAAGTAGAACATATATCCGGTGACGGTGGCTGTGTTCATCGCTTGGAGAGAAGTCGCCTGGAGGCATATGTATTGAACTGCGACACATTTTGTGTGTTCCATCATCATTACGTGTGTAAGAGTGTTACTATTAGCTATACGTTTTGCATCGGAAAGAAGAAACTTGACACCCAGGATATCATCCACCCGCGATTGTGGCTGCTTAAGCCACTAGGAGAGAAGTCGGCTGGAGAAAGATGTATTGACTCGCGACGCAATTTGTGAGTACCATCTTCTTTATGATGGTGAGAGTGTTGCAATTTTCTGTCAGATTTGCGTCAGAAATAAGATGTTTGGCTCCCAGGATACCGCCCATAATATGACAACTGCTGCTACATTCGCTCATAGAAAAGACGGCTGGACTCCGATGTATTGAATCGGCAACGCCTCGTAGTGTTCCATCGTCATTACGGCGGTACTAGTGTTACAATAAACTGGCCGTTTTGCGTCGAAGTCAAATAACTTGACTCCAAGTAGAACATATATCCGGTGACGGTGGCTGTGTTGATCGCTTGGAGTGAAGTCGGCTGGAGGCATATGTATTGAACTGCGACACATTTTGTGTGTTCCATCATCATTTCGTGGGTAAGAGTGTTACAATTAGCTATACGTTTTGCATCGGAAAGAAGAAACTTGACACCCAGGAGATCATCCACCCGCGATTGTGGCTGCTTAAGCCACTAGGAGAGAAGTCGGCTGGAGAAAGATGTATTGAATCGCGACGCAATTTGTGAGTACCATCTTCTTTATGATGGTGAGAGTGTTGCAGTTTTCTGTTAGATTTTCGTCAGAAATAAGATGTTTGGCTCCCAGGATACCGCCCATAATACGACCGTTGCTGCTATATTCGCTCATAGAAAAGACGGCTGGTCTCCGATGTATTGAATCGGCAACGCCTCTTTGTGTTCCATCGTCATTACGGCGGTACTAGTGTTACAAAAAACTGGCCGTTTTGCGCCGAAGTCAAGTAACTTGACTCCAAGTAGAACATATATCCGATGACGGTGGCTGTGTTGATCGCTTGGAGAGAAGTCGCCTGGAGGCATATGTACTGAACTGCGACACATTTTGTGTGTTCCTTTTCATTACATGGGTAAGAGTGTTACAATTAGCTATACGTGTTGCATCGGAAAGAAGAAACTTGACACCCAGGAGATCATCCACCCGCGATTGTGGCTGCTTAAGCCACTAGGAGAGAAGTCGGCTGGAGAAAGATGTATTGACTCGCGACGCAATTTGTGAGTACCATCTTCTTTATGATGGTGAGAGTGTTGCAATTTTCTGTCAGATTTTCGTCAGAAATAAGATGTTTGGCTCCCAGGATACCGCCCATAATATGACCGCTGCTGCTATATTCGCTCATAGAAAAGACGGCTGGACTCCGATGTATTGAATCGGCAACGCCTCTTAGTGTTCCATCGTCATTACGGCGGTACTAGTGTTACAATAAACTGGCCGTTTTGCGTCGAAATCAAATAACTTGACTCCAAGTAGAAGATATATCCGGTGACGGTGGCTGTGTTAATCGCTTGGAGAGAAGTCGCCTGGAGGCATATGTATTGAACTGCGACACATTTTGTGTGTTCCATCATCATTACGAGGGTAAGAGTGTTACAATTAGCTACACGTTTTGCATCGGAAAGAAGAAACTTGACACCCAGGAGATCATCCACCCGCGATTGTGGCTGCTTAAGCCACTAGGAGAGACGTCGGCTGGAGAAAGATGTATTGAATCGCGACGCAATTTGTACCACCGTCTTTATGATGGTGAGAGTGTTGCAATTTTCTGTCAGATTTGCGTCAGAAATAAGGTGTTTGGCTCCCAGGATACCGCCCAAAATATGACCGTTGCTGCTATATTCGCTCATAAAAAAGACGGCTGGACTCTGATGTATAGAATCGGCAACGCCTCTTTGTGTTCCATCGTCATTACGGCGGTACTAGTGTTACAATAAACTGGCCGTTTTGCGCCGAAGTCAAATAACTTGACTCCAAGTAGAACATATATCCGATGACGGTGGCTGTGTTGATCGCTTGGAGGGAAGTCGCCTGGAGGCATATGTACTGAACTGCGACACGTTTTGTGTGTTCCATCATCATTACGTGGGTAAGAGTGTTACAAATTTGCTATACGTTTTGCATCGGAAAGAAGAAACTTGACACCCAGGAGATCATCCTCCCGCGATTGTGGCTGCTTAAGCCACTAGGAGAGAAGTCGGCTGGAGAAAGATGTATTGAATCGCGACGCAATTTGTGAGTACCATCTTCTTTATGATGGTGAGAGTGTTGCAATTTTCTGTCAGATTTTCGTCAGAAATAAGATGTTTGGCTCCCAGGATACCGCCCATAATATGACCGTTGCTGCTATATTCGCTCATAGAAAAGACGGCTGGACTCCGATGTATTGAATCGGCAACGCCTCGTAGTGTTCCATCGTCATTACGGCGGTACTAGTGTTACAATAAACTGGCCGTTTTGCGTCGAAGTCAAAAACTTGACTCCAAGTAGAAGATATATCCGGTGACGGTGGCTGTGTTAATCGCTTGGAGAGAAGTCGCCTGGAGGCATATGTATTGAACTGCGACACATTTTGTGTGTTCCATCATCATTACGTGGGTAAGAGTGTTACAATTAGCTATACGTTTTGCATCGGAAAGAAGAAACTTGACACCCAGGAGATCATCCACCCGCGATTGTGGCTGCTTAAGCCACTAGGAGAGAAGTCGGCTGGAGAAAGATGTATTGACTCGAGACGCAATTTGTGAGTACCATCTTCTTTATGATTGTGAGAGAGTTGCAATTTTCTGTCAGATATGCGTCAGAAATAAGATGTTTGGCTCCCAGGATACCGCCCATAATATGACCGTTGCTGCTATATTCGCTCATAGAAAAGACGGCTGGACTCCGATGTATTGAATCGGCAACGCCTCTTAGTGTTCCATCGTCATTACGACGGTACTAGTGTTACAATAAACTGTCAGTTTTTCGCCGAAGTCAAATAACTTGACTCCAAGTAGAACATATATCCGGTGACGGTGGCTGTGTTGATCGCTTGGAGAGAAGTCGCCTGGAGGCATATGTATTGAACTGCGACACATTTTGTGTGTTCCATCATCATTACGTGGGTAAGAGTGTTACAATTAGCTATACATTTGCATCGGAAAGAAGAAACTTGACACCCAGCAGATCATCCACCCGCGATTGTGGCTGCTTAAGCCACTAGGAGAGAAGTCGGCTGGAGAAAGATGTATTGACTCGCGACGCAATTTGTGAGTACCATCTTCTTTATGATGGTGAGAGAGTTGCAATTTTCTGTCAGATTTGCGACAGAAATAAGATGTTTGGCTCCGAGGATACCGCCCATAATATGACCGTTGCTGCTATATTCGCTCATAGAAAAGACGGCTGGACTCCGATGTATTGAATCGGCAACGCCTCTTAGTGTTCCATCGTCATTACGGCGGTACTAGTGCTACAATAAACTGGTCGTTTTGCGTCGAAGTCAAATAACTTGACTCCAAGTAGAACATATATCCGGTGACGGTGGCTGTGTTGATCGCTTGGAGAGAAGTCGCCTGGAGGCATATGTATTGAACTGCGACACATTTTGTGTGTTCCATCATCATTACGTGGGTAAGAGTGTTACAATTAGCTATACGTTTTGCATCGGAAAGAAGAAACTTGACACCCAGGAGATCATCCACCCGCGATTGTGGCTGCTTAAGCCACTAGGAGAGAAGTCGGCTGGAGAAAGATGTATTGAATCGCGACGCAATTTGTGAGTACCATCTTCTTTATGATGGTGAGAGAGTTGCAATTTTCTGTCAGATTTGCGTCAGAAATAAGGTGTTTGGCTTCCAGGATACCGCCCATAATATGACCGTTGCTGCTATATTCGCTCATAAAAAAGACGGCTGGACTCCCATGTATTGAATCGGCAACGCCTCTTAGTGTTCCATCGTCTTTACGGTGGTAACAGTGTTACAATAAAATGGCCGTTTTGCGCCGAAGTCAAATAACTTGACTCCAAGTAGAACATATATCCGGTGACGGTGGCTGTGTTGATCGCTTGGAGAGAAGTCGCCTGGAGGCATACGTATTGAATTGCGACACATTTTGTGTGTTCCATCATCATTACGTGGGTAAGAGTGTTACAATTAGCTATACGTTTTGCATCGGAAAGAAGAAACTTGACACACAGGAGATCATCCACCCGCGATTGTGGCTGCTTAAGCCACTAGTAGAGAAGTCGGCTGGAGAAAGATGTATTGAATCGCGACGCAATTTGTGAGTACCATCTTCTTTATGATGGTGAGAGTGTTGCAATTTTCTGTCAGATTTTCGTCAGAAATAAGGTGTTTGGCTCCCAGGATACCGCCCATAATATGACCGTTGCTGCTATATTCGCTCATAAAAAAGACGGCTGGACTCCCATGTATTGAATCGACAACGACTCTTAGTGTTCCACCGTCTTTACGGTGGTACCAGTGTTACAATCAAATGGCCGTTTTGCGCCGAAGTCAAATAACTTAAGTAGAACATATATCCGGTGACGGTGGCTGTGTTGATCGCTTGGAGAGAAGTCGCCTGGAGGCATATGTATTGAACTGCGACACATTTTGTGTGTTCCACCATCATTACGTGGGTAAGAGTGTTACAATTAGCTATACGTTTTGCATCGGAAAGAAGAAACTTGACACCCAGGAGATCATCCACCCGCGATTGTGGCTGCTTAAGCCACTAGGAGAGAAGTCGGCTGGAGAAAGATGTATTGACTCGCGACGCAATTTGTGAGTACCATCTTCTTTATGATTGTGAGAGTGTTGCAATTTTCTGTCAGATTTTCGTCAGAAATAAGATGTTTGGCTCCCAGGATACCGCCCATAATATGACCGTTGCTGCTATATTCGCTCATAGAAAAGACGGCTGGACTCCGATGTATTGAATCGGCAACGCCTCTTAGTGTTCCATCGTCATTACGGCGCAACTAGTGTTACAATAAACTGTTCGTTTTGCGTCGAAGTCAAATAACTTGACTCCAAGTAGAACATATATCCGGTGACGGTGGCTGTGTTGATCGCTTGGAGAGAAGTCGCCTGGAGGCATACGTACTGAACTGCGACACATTTTGTGTGTTCCATCATCACTACGTGGGTAAGAGTGTTACAATTAGCTATACGTGTTGCATCGGAAAGAAGAAACTTGACACCCAGGAGATCATCCACCCGCGATTGTGGCTGCTTAAGCCACTAGGAGAGAAGTCGGCTGGAGAAAGATGTATTGACTCGCGACGCAATTTGTGAGTACCATCTTCTTTATGATGGTGAGATAGTTGCAATTTTCTGTCAGATTTGCGTCAGAAATAAGATGTTTGGCTCCCAGGATACCGCCCATAATATGACCGTTGCTGCTATATTCGCTCATAGAAAAGACGGCTGGACTCCGTTGTATTGAATCGGCAACGCCTCTTAGTGTTCCATCGTCATTACGGCGGTACTAGTGTTACAATAAACTGGTCATTTTGCGTCGAAGTCAAATAACTTGACTCCAAGTAGAACATATATCCGGTGACGGTGGCTGTGTTGATCGCTTGGAGAGAAGTCGGCTGGAGGCATATGTATTGAACTGCGACACATTTTGTGTGTTCCATCATCATTACGTGGGTAAGAGTGTTACAATTAGCTATACGTTTTGCATCGGAAAGAAGAAACTTGACATCCAGGAGATCATCCACCCGCGATTGTGGCTGCTTAAGCCACTAGGAGAGAAGTCGGCCGGAGAAAGATGTATTGAATCGCGAGGCAATTTGTCAGTACCATCTTCTTTATGATTGTGAGAGTGTTGCAATTTTCTGATAGATTTGCGCCAGAAATAAGATGTTTGGCTCCCAGGATACCGCCCATAATATGACCGTTGCTGCTATATTCGCTCATAGAAAAGACGGCTGGACTCCGATGTATTGAATCGGCAACCCCTCTTAGTGTTCCATCGTCATTACGGCGGTACTAGTGTTACAATAAACTGGCCGTTTTGCGCCGAAGTCAAATAACTTGCCTCCAAGTAGAACATATATCCGATGACGGTGGCTGTGTTGATCGCTTGGAGAGAAGTCGCCTGGAGGCATATGTATTGAACGGCGACACATTTTGTGTGTTCCATCATCATTACGTGGGTAAGAGTATTACAATTAACTATACGTTTTGCATCGGAAAAAAGAAACTTGACACCCAGGAGATCATCCACCAGCGATTGTGGTTGCTTAAGCCAGTAGGAGAGAAGTCGGCTGGAGAAAGATGTATTGAATCGCGACGCAATTTGTGAGTACCATATTCTTTATGATGGTGAGAGTGTTGCAATTTTCTGTCAGATTTGCGTCAGAAATAAGATGTTTGGCTCCCAGGATACCGCCCATAATATGACCGTTGCTGCTATATTCGCTCATAGAAAAGACGGCTGGACTCCGATGTATTGAATCGGCAACGCCTCTTAGTGTTCCATCGTCATTACGGCGGTACTAGTGTTACAATAAACTGGTCGTTTTCCGTCGAAGTCAAATAACTTGACTCCAAGTAGAACATATATCCGGTGACGGTGGCTGTGTTGATCGCTTGGAGAGAAGTCGCCTGGAGGCATATGTATTGACCTGCGACACATTTTGTGTGTTCCATCATCATTACGTGGGTAAGAGTGTTACAATTAGCTATACGTTTTGCATCGGAAAGAGCAAACTTGACACCCAGGAGATCATCCACCCGCGATTGTGGCTGCTTAAGCCACTAGGAGAGAAGACGGCTGGAGAAAGATGTATTGAATCGCGACGCAATTTGTGAGTACCATCTTCTTCATGATGGTGAGAGTGTTGCAATTTTCTGTTAGATTTGCGTCAGAAATAAGATGTTTGGCTCCCAGGATACCGCCCATAATATGACCGTTGCTGCTATATTCGCTCACAGAAAAGACGGCTGGACTCCGATGTATTGAATCGGCAACGCCTCTTTGTGTTCCATCGTCATTACGGCGGTACTAGTGTTACAATAAACTGGCCGTTTTGCGCCGAAGACAAATAACTTGACTCCAAGTAGAACATATATCCGATGACGGTGGCTGTGTTGATCGCTTGTAGAGAAGTCGCCTGGAGGCATATGTATTGAACTGCGACACATTTTGTGTGTTCCATCATCATTACGTGGGTAAGAGTGTTACAATTAGCTATACGTTTTGCATCGGAAAGAAGAAACTTGACACCCAGGAGATCATCCACCCGCGATTGTGGCTGCTTAAGCCACTAGGAGAGAAGTCGGCTGGAGAAAGATGTATTGAATCGCGACGCAATTTGTGAGTACCATCTTCTTTATGATGGTGAGAGTGTTGCAATTTTCTGTCAGATTTTCGTCAGAAATAAGATGTTTGGCTCCCAGGATACCGCCCATAATATGACCGTTGCTGCTATATTCGCTCATAGAAAAGACGGCTGGACTCCGATGTATTGAATCGGCAACGCCTCTTAGTGTTCCATCGTCATTACGGCGGTACTAGTGTTACAATAAACTGGCCGTTTTGCGTCGAAATCAAATAACTTGACTCCAAGTAGAAGATATATCCGGTGACGGTGGCTGTGTTAATCGCTTGGAGAGAAGTCGCCTGGAGGCATATGTATTGAACTGCGACACATTTTGTGTGTTCCATCATCATTACGAGGGTAAGAGTGTTACAATTAGCTATACGTTTTGCATCGGAAAGAAGAAACTTGACACCCAGGAGATCATCCACCCGCGATTGTGGCTGCTTAAGCCACTAGGAGAGAAGTCGGCTGGAGAAAGATGTATTGAATCGCGACGCAATTTGTGAGTACCACCTTCTTTATGATGGTGAGAGAGTTGCAATTTTCTGTCAGATTTGCGTCAGAAATAAGGTGTTTGGCTCCCAGGATATCGCCCATAATATGACCGTTGCTGCTATATTCGCTCATAAAAAAGACGGCTGGACTCTGATGTATAGAATCGGCAACGCCTCTTTGTGTTCCGTCGTCATTACGGCGGTACTAGTGTTACAATAAAATGGCCGTTTTGCGCCGAAGTCAAATAACTTGACTCCAAGTAGAACATATATCCGATGACGGTGGCTGTGTTGATCGCTTGGAGAGAAGTCGCCTGGAGGCATATGTACTGAACTGCGACACATTTTGTGTGTTCCATCATCGTTACGTGGGAAAGAGTGTTACAATTAGCTATACGTTTTGCATCGGAAAGAAGAAACTTGACACCCAGGAGATCATCCACCCGCGATTGTGGCTGCTTAAGCCACTAGGAGAGAAGTCGGCTGGAGAAAGATGTATTGAATCGCGACGCAATTTGTGAGTACCACCTTCTTTATGATGGTGAGAGAGTTGCAATTTTCTGTCAGATTTGCGTCAGAAATAAGGTGTTTGGCTCCCAGGATATCGCCCATAATATGACCGTTGCTGCTATATTCGCTCATAAAAAAGACGGCTGGACTCTGATGTATAGAATCGGCAACGCCTCTTTGTGTTCCGTCGTCATTACGGCGGTACTAGTGTTACAATAAAATGGCCGTTTTGCGCCGAAGTCAAATAACTTGACCGCAAGTAGAACATATATCCGATGACGGTGGCTGTGTTGATCGCTTGGAGAGAAGTCGCCTGGAGGCATATGTACTGAACTGCGACACATTTTGTGTGTTCCATCATCGTTACGTGGGAAAGAGTGTTACAATTAGCTATACGTTTTGCATCGGAAAGAAGAAACTTGACACCCAGGAGATCATCCACCCGCGATTGTGGCTCCTTAAGCCACTAGGAGAGAAGTCGGCTGGAGAAAGATGTATTGAATCGCGACGCAATTTGTGAGTACCATCTTCTTTATGATGGTGAGAGTGTTGCAGTTTTCTGTTAGATTTTCGTCAGAAATAAGATGTTTGGCTCCCAGGATACCGCCCATAATATGACCGTTGCTGCTATATTCGCTCATAGAAAAGACGGCTGGACTCCGATGTATTGAATCGGCAACGCCTCGTAGTGTTCCATCGTCATTACGGCGGTACTAGTGTTACAATGAACTGGCCGTTTTGCGCCGAAGTCAAATAACTTGCCTCCAAGTAGAACATATATCCGATGACGGTGGCTGTGTTGATCGCTTGCAGAGAAGTCGCCTGGAGGCATATGTACTGAACTGCGACACATTTTGTGTGTTCCATCATCATTACGTGGGAAAGAGTGTTACAATTAGCTATACGTTTTGCATCGGAAAGAAGAAACTTGACACCCAGGAGATCATCCACCCGCGATTGTGGCTGCTTAAGCCACTAGGAGAGAAGTCGGCTGGAGAAAGATGTATTGAATCGCGACGCAATTTGTGAGTACCATCTTCTTTATGATGGTGAGAGTGTTGCAGTTTTCTGTTAGATTTGCGTCAGAAATAAGATGTTTGGCTCCGAGGATACCGCCCATAATATGACCGTTGCTGCTATATTCGCTCATAGAAAAGACGGCTGGACTCCGATGTATTGAATCGGCAACGCCTCTTTGTGTTCCATCGTCATTACGGCGGTACTAGTGTTACAATAAACTTTCCGTTTTGCGCCGAAGACAAATAACTTGACTCCAAGTAGAACATATATCCGATGGCGGTGGCTGTGTTGATCGCTTGGAGAGAAGTCGCCTGGAGGCATATGTATTGAACTGCGACACATTTTGTGTGTTCCATCATCATTACGTGGGTAAGAGTGTTACAATTAGCTATACGTTTTGCATCGGAAAGAAGAAACTTGACACCCAGGAGATCATCCACCCGCGATTGTGGCTGCTTAAGCCACTAGGAGAGAAGTCGGCTGGAGAAAGATGTATTGAATCGCGACGCAATTTGTGAGTACCATCTTCTTTATGATGGTGAGAGTGTTGCAATTTTCTGTCAGATTTGCGTCAGAAATAAGATGTTTGGCTCCCAGGATACCGCCCATAATATGACCGTTGCTGCTATATTCGCTCATAGAAAAGACGGCTGGACTCCGATGTATTGAATCGGCAACGCCTCGTAGTGTTCCATCGTCATTACGGCGGTACTAGTGTTACAATAAACTGGCCGTTTTGCGTCGAAATCAAATAACTTGACTCCAAGTAGAAGATATATCCGGTGACGGTGGCTGTGTTAATCGCTTGGAGAGAAGTCGCCTGGAGGCATATGTATTGAACTGCGACACATTTTGTGTGTTCCATCATCATTACGAGGGTAAGAGTGTTACAATTAGCTATACGTTTTGCATCGGAAAGAAGAAACTTGACACCCAGGAGATCATCCACCCGCGATTGTGGCTGCTTAAGCCACTAGGAGAGAAGTCGGCTGGAGAAAGATGTATTGAATCGCGACGCAATTTGTGAGTACCACCTTCTTTATGATGGTGAGAGAGTTGCAATTTTCTGTCAGATTTGCGTCAGAAATAAGGTGTTTGGCTCTCAGGATACCGCCCATAATATGACCGTTGCTGCTATATTCGCTCATAAAAAAGACGGCTGGACTCTGATGTATAGAATCGGCAACGCCTCTTTGTGTTCCATCGTCATTACGGCGGTACTAGTGTTACAATAAACTGGCCGTTTTGCGCCGAAGTCAAATAACATATATCCGATGACGGTGGCTGTGTTGATCGCTTGGAGAGAAGTCGCCTGGAGGCATATGTACTGAACTGCGACACATTTTGTGTGTTCCATCATCATTACGTGGGAAAGAGTGTTACAATTAGCTATACGTTTTGCATCGGAAAGAAGAAACTTGACACCCAGGAGATCATCCACCCGCGATTGTGGCTGCTTAAGCCACTAGGAGAGAAGTCGGCTGGAGAAAGATGTATTGAATCGCGACGCAATTTGTGAGTACCATCTTCTTTATGATGGTGAGAGTGTTGCAGTTTTCTGTTAGATTTTCGTCAGAAATAAGATGTTTGGCTCCCAGGATACCGCCCATAATATGACCGTTGCTGCTATATTCGCTCATAGAAAAGACGGCTGGACTCCGATGTATTGAATCGGCAACGCCTCGTAGTGTTCCATCGTCATTACGGCGGTACTAGTGTTACAATGAACTGGCCGTTTTGCGTCGAAGTCAAATAACTTGACTCCAAGTAGAACATATATCCGGTGACGGTGGCTGTGTTGATCGCTTGGAGTGAAGTCGTCTGGAGGCATATGTATTGAACTGCGACACATTTTGTGTGTTCCATCATCATTTCGTGGGTAAGAGTGTTACAATTAGCTATACGTTTTGCATCGGAAAGAAGAAACTTGACACCCAGGAGATCATCCACCCGCGATTGTGGCTGCTTAAGCCACTAGGAGAGAAGTCGGCTGGAGAAAGATGTATTGAATCGCGACGCAAGTTGTGAGTACCATCTTCTTTATGATTGTGAGATTGTTGCAATTTTCTGTCAGATTTGCGTCAGAAATAAGATGTTTGGCTCCCAGGATACCGCCCATAATATGACCGTTGCTGCTATATTCGCTCATAGAAAAGACAGCTGGACTCCAATGTATTGAATCGGCAACGCCTCTTAGTGTTCCATCGTCATTCCGGCGGTACTAGTGTTACAATAAACTGGTCGTTTTGCGTCGAAGTCAAATAACTTGACTCCAAGTAGAACATATATCCGGTGACGGTGGCTGTGTTGATCGCTTGGAGAGAAGTCGCCTGGAGGCATATGTATTGACCTGCGACACATTTTGTGTGTTCCATCATCATTACGTGGGTAAGAGTGTTACAATTAGCTATACGTTTTGCATCGGAAAGAAGAAACTTGACACCCAGGAGATCATCCACCCGCGATTGTGGCTGCTTAAGCCACTAGGAAAGAAGACGGCTGGAGAAAGATGTATTGAATCGCGACGCAATTTGTGAGTACCATCTCCTTCATGATGGTGAGAGTGTTGCAATTTTCTGTTAGATTTGCGTCAGAAATAAGATGTTTGGCTCCCAGGATACCGCCCATAATATGACCGTTGCTGCTATATTCGCTCATAGAAAAGACGGCTGTACTCCGATGTATTGAATCGGCAACGCCTCTTTGTGTTCCATCGTCATTACGGCGGTACTAGTGTTACAATAAACTGGCCGTTTTGCGCCGAAGACAAATAACTTGACTCCAAGTAGAACATATATCCGATGACGGTGGCTGTGTTGATCGCTTGTAGAGAAGTCGCCTGGAGGCATATGTATTGAACTGCGACACATTTTGTGTGTTCCATCATCATTACGTGGGTAAGAGTGTTACAATTAGCTATACGTTTTGCATCGGAAAGAAGAAACTTGACACCCAGGAGATCATCCACCCGCGATTGTGGCTGCTTAAGCCACTAGGAGAGAAGTCGGCTGGAGAAAGATGTATTGAATCGCGACGCAATTTGTGAGTACCATCTTCTTTATGATGGTGAGAGTGTTGCAGTTTTCTGTTAGATTTGCGTCAGAAATAAGATGTTTGGCTCCGAGGATACCGCCCATAATATGACCGTTGCTGCTATATTCGCTCATAGAAAAGACGGCTGGACTCCGATGTATTGAATCGGCAACGCCTCTTTGTGTTCCATCGTCATTACGGCGGTACTAGTGTTACAATAAACTTTCCGTTTTGCGCCGAAGACAAATAACTTGACTCCACGTAGAACATATATCCGATGACGGTGGCTGTGTTGATCGCTTGGAGAGAAGTCGCCTGGAGGCATATGTATTGAACTGCGACACATTTTGTGTGTTCCATCATCATTACGTGGGTAAGAGTGTTACAATTAGCTATACGTTTTGCATCGGAAAGAAGAAACTTGACACCCAGGAGATCATCCACCCGCGATTGTGGCTGCTTAAGCCACTAGGAGAGAAGTCGGCTGGAGAAAGATGTATTGAATCGCGACGCAATTTGTGAGTACCACCTTCTTTATGATGGTGAGAGAGTTGCAATTTTCTGTCAGATTTGCGTCAGAAATAAGGTGTTTGGCTCCCAGGATACCGCCCATAATATGACCGTTGCTGCTATATTCGCTCATAAAAAAGACGGCTGGACTCTGATGTATAGAATCGGCAACGCCTCTTTGTGTTCCATCGTCATTACGGCGGTACTAGTGTTACAATAAACTGGCCGTTTTGCGCCGAAGTCAAATAACTTGACTCCAAGTAGAACATATATCCGATGACGGTGGCTGTGTTGATCGCTTGGAGAGAAGTCGCCTGGAGGCATATGTACTGAACTGCGACACATTTTGTGTGTTCCATCATCATTACGTGGGAAAGAGTGTTACAATTAGCTATACGTTTTGCATCGGAAAGAAGAAACTTGACACCCAGGAGATCATCCACCCGCGATTGTGGCTGCTTAAGCCACTAGGAGAGAAGTCGGCTGGAGAAAGATGTATTGAATCGCGACGCAATTTGTGAGTACCATCTTCTTTATGATGGTGAGAGTGTTGCAGTTTTCTGTTAGATTTTCGTCAGAAATAAGATGTTTGGCTCCCAGGATACCGCCCATAATATGACCGTTGCTGCTATATTCGCTCATAGAAAAGACGGCTGGACTCCGATGTATTGAATCGGCAACGCCTCGTAGTGTTCCATCGTCATTACGGCGGTACTAGTGTTACAATGAACTGGCCGTTTTGCGTCGAAGTCAAATAACTTGACTCCAAGTAGAACATATATCCGGTGACGGTGGCTGTGTTGATCGCTTGGAGTGAAGTCGTCTGGAGGCATATGTATTGAACTGCGACACATTTTGTGTGTTCCATCATCATTTCGTGGGTAAGAGTGTTACAATTAGCTATACGTTTTGCATCGGAAAGAAGAAACTTGACACCCAGGAGATCATCCACCCGCGATTGTGGCTGCTTAAGCCACTAGGAGAGAAGTCGGCTGGAGAAAGATGTATTGAATCGCGACGCAAGTTGTGAGTACCATCTTCTTTATGATTGTGAGATTGTTGCAATTTTCTGTCAGATTTGCGTCAGAAATAAGATGTTTGGCTCCCAGGATACCGCCCATAATATGACCGTTGCTGCTATATTCGCTCATAGAAAAGACAGCTGGACTCCAATGTATTGAATCGGCAACGCCTCTTAGTGTTCCATCGTCATTACGGCGGTACTAGTGTTACAATAAACTGGTCGTTTTGCGTCGAAGTCAAATAACTTGACTCCAAGTAGAACATATATCCGGTGACGGTGGCTGTGTTGATCGCTTGGAGAGAAGTCGCCTGGAGGCATATGTATTGACCTGCGACACATTTTGTGTGTTCCATCATCATTACGTGGGTAAGAGTGTTACAATTAGCTATACGTTTTGCATCGGAAAGAAGAAACTTGACACCCAGGAGATCATCCACCCGCGATTGTGGCTGCTTAAGCCACTAGGAAAGAAGACGGCTGGAGAAAGATGTATTGAATCGCGACGCAATTTGTGAGTACCATCTCCTTCATGATGGTGAGAGTGTTGCAATTTTCTGTTAGATTTGCGTCAGAAATAAGATGTTTGGCTCCCAGGATACCGCCCATAATATGACCGTTGCTGCTATATTCGCTCATAGAAAAGACGGCTGGACTCCGATGTATTGAATCGGCAACGCCTCTTAGTGTTCCATCGTCATTACGGCGGTACTAGTGTTACAATAAACTGGCCGTTTTGCGTCGAAATCAAATAACTTGACTCCAAGTAGAAGATATATCCGGTGACGGTGGCTGTGTTAATCGCTTGGAGAGAAGTCGCCTGGAGGCATATGTATTGAACTGCGACACATTTTGTGTGTTCCATCATCATTACGAGGGTAAGAGTGTTACAATTAGCTATACGTTTTGCATCGGAAAGAAGAAACTTGACACCCAGGAGATCATCCACCCGCGATTGTGGCTGCTTAAGCCACTAGGAGAGAAGTCGGCTGGAGAAAGATGTATTGAATCGCGACGCAATTTGTGAGTACCACCTTCTTTATGATGGTGAGAGAGTTGCAATTTTCTGTCAGATTTGCGTCAGAAATAAGGTGTTTGGCTCCCAGGATATCGCCCATAATATGACCGTTGCTGCTATATTCGCTCATAAAAAAGACGGCTGGACTCTGATGTATAGAATCGGCAACGCCTCTTTGTGTTCCGTCGTCATTACGGCGGTACTAGTGTTACAATAAAATGGCCGTTTTGCGCCGAAGTCAAATAACTTGACTCCAAGTAGAACATATATCCGATGACGGTGGCTGTGTTGATCGCTTGGAGAGAAGTCGCCTGGAGGCATATGTACTGAACTGCGACACATTTTGTGTGTTCCATCATCGTTACGTGGGAAAGAGTGTTACAATTAGCTATACGTTTTGCATCGGAAAGAAGAAACTTGACACCCAGGAGATCATCCACCCGCGATTGTGGCTCCTTAAGCCACTAGGAGAGAAGTCGGCTGGAGAAAGATGTATTGAATCGCGACGCAATTTGTGAGTACCATCTTCTTTATGATGGTGAGAGTGTTGCAGTTTTCTGTTAGATTTTCGTCAGAAATAAGATGTTTGGCTCCCAGGATACCGCCCATAATATGACCGTTGCTGCTATATTCGCTCATAGAAAAGACGGCTGGACTCCGATGTATTGAATCGGCAACGCCTCGTAGTGTTCCATCGTCATTACGGCGGTACTAGTGTTACAATGAACTGGCCGTTTTGCGCCGAAGTCAAATAACTTGCCTCCAAGTAGAACATATATCCGATGACGGTGGCTGTGTTGATCGCTTGCAGAGAAGTCGCCTGGAGGCATATGTACTGAACTGCGACACATTTTGTGTGTTCCATCATCATTACGTGGGAAAGAGTGTTACAATTAGCTATACGTTTTGCATCGGAAAGAAGAAACTTGACACCCAGGAGATCATCCACCCGCGATTGTGGCTGCTTAAGCCACTAGGAGAGAAGTCGGCTGGAGAAAGATGTATTGAATCGCGACGCAATTTGTGAGTACCATCTTCTTTATGATGGTGAGAGTGTTGCAATTTTCTGTCAGATTTTCGTCAGAAATAAGATGTTTGGCTCCCAGGATACCGCCCATAATATGACCGTTGCTGCTATATTCGCTCATAGAAAAGACGGCTGGACTCCGATGTATTGAATCGGCAACGCCTCGTAGTGTTCCATCGTCATTACGGCGGTACTAGTGTTACAATAAACTGGCCGTTTTGCGTCGAAATCAAATAACTTGACTCCAAGTAGAAGATATATCCGGTGACGGTGGCTGTGTTAATCGCTTGGAGAGAAGTCGACTGGAGGCATATGTATTGAACTGCGACACATTTTGTGTGTTCCATCATCATTACGAGGGTAAGAGTGTTACAATTAGCTATACGTTTTGCATCGGAAAGAAGAAACTTGACACCCAGGAGATCATCCACCCGCGATTGTGGCTGCTTAAGCCACTAGGAGAGAAGTCGGCTGGAGAAAGATGTATTGAATCGCGACGCAATTTGTGAGTACCACCTTCTTTATGATGGTGAGAGAGTTGCAATTTTCTGTCAGATTTGCGTCAGAAATAAGGTGTTTGGCTCCCAGGATACCGCCCATAATATGACCGTTGCTGCTATATTCGCTCATAAAAAAGACGGCTGGACTCTGATGTATAGAATCGGCAACGCCTCTTTGTGTTCCATCGTCATTACGGCGGTACTAGTGTTACAATAAACTGGCCGTTTTGCGCCGAAGTCAAATAACTTGACTCCAAGTAGAACATATATCCGATGACGGTGGCTGTGTTGATCGCTTGGAGAGAAGTCGCCTGGAGGCATATGTACTGAACTGCGACACATTTTGTGTGTTCCATCATCATTACGTGGGAAAGAGTGTTACAATTAGCTATACGTTTTGCATCGGAAAGAAGAAACTTGACACCCAGGAGATCATCCACCCGCGATTGTGGCTGCTTAAGCCACTAGGAGAGAAGTCGGCTGGAGAAAGATGTATTGAATCGCGACGCAATTTGTGAGTACCATCTTCTTTATGATGGTGAGAGTGTTGCAGTTTTCTGTTAGCTTTTCGTCAGAAATAAGATGTTTGGCTCCCAGGATACCGCCCATAATATGACCGTTGCTGCTATATTCGCTCATAGAAAAGACGGCTGGACTCCGATGTATTGAATCGGCAACGCCTCGTAGTGTTCCATCGTCATTACGGCGGTACTAGTGTTACAATGAACTGGCCGTTTTGCGTCGAAGTCAAATAACTTGACTCCAAGTAGAACATATATCCGGTGACGGTGGCTGTGTTGATCGCTTGGAGTGAAGTCTTCTGGAGGCATATGTATTGAACTGCGACACATTTTGTGTGTTCCATCATCATTTCGTGGGTAAGAGTGTTACAATTAGCTATACGTTTTGCATCGGAAAGAAGAAACTTGACACCCAGGAGATCATCCACCCGCGATTGTGGCTGCTTAAGCCACTAGGAGAGAAGTCGGCTGGAGAAAGATGTATTGAATCGCGACGCAAGTTGTGAGTACCATCTTCTTTATGATTGTGAGATTGTTGCAATTTTCTGTCAGATTTGCGTCAGAAATAAGATGTTTGGCTCCCAGGATACCGCCCATAATATGACCGTTGCTGCTATATTCGCTCATAGAAAAGACAGCTGGACTCCAATGTATTGAATCGGCAACGCCTCTTAGTGTTCCATCGTCATTACGGCGGTACTAGTGTTACAATAAACTGGTCGTTTTGCGTCGAAGTCAAATAACTTGACTCCAAGTAGAACATATATCCGGTGACGGTGGCTGTGTTGATCGCTTGGAGAGAAGTCGCCTGGAGGCATATGTATTGACCTGCGACACATTTTGTGTGTTCCATCATCATTACGTGGGTAAGAGTGTTACAATTAGCTATACGTTTTGCATCGGAAAGAAGAAACTTGACACCCAGGAGATCATCCACCCGCGATTGTGGCTGCTTAAGCCACTAGGAAAGAAGACGGCTGGAGAAAGATGTATTGAATCGCGACGCAATTTGTGAGTACCATCTCCTTCATGATGGTGAGAGTGTTGCAATTTTCTGTTAGATTTGCGTCAGAAATAAGATGTTTGGCTCCCAGGATACCGCCCATAATATGACCGTTGCTGCTATATTCGCTCATAGAAAAGACGGCTGGACTCCGATGTATTGAATCATCAACGCCTCTTTGTGTTCCATCGTCATTACGGCGGTACTAGTGTTACAATAAACTGGCCGTTTTGCGCCGAAGTCAAATAACTTGACTCCAAGTAGAACATATATCCGATGACGGTGGCTGTGTTGATCGCTTGGAGAGAAGTCGCCTGGAGGCATATGTATTGAACTGCGACACATTTTGTGTGTTCCATCATCATTACGTGGGTAAGAGTGTTACAAATTAGCTATACGTTTTGCATCGGAAAGAAGAAACTTGACACCCAGGAGATCATCCACCCGCGATTGTGGCTGCTTAAGCCACTAGGAGAGAAGTCGGCTGGAGAAAGATGTATTGAATCGCGACGCAATTTGTGAGTACCATCTTCTTTATGATGGTGAGAGTGTTGCAATTTTCTGTCAGATTTTCGTCAGAAATAAGATGTTTGGCTCCCAGGATACCGCCCATAATATGACCTCTGCTGCTATATTCGCTCATAGAAAAGACGGCTGGACTCCGATGTATTGAATCGGCAACGCCTCTTAGTGTTCCATCGTCTTTACGGCGGTACTAGTGTTACAATAAACTGGTCGTTTTGCGTCGAAGTCAAATAACTTGACTCCAAGTAGAACATATATCCGGTGACGGTGGCTGTGTTGATCGCTTGGAGAGAAGTCGCCTGGAGGCATATGTATTGAACTGCGACACATTTTGTGTGTTCCATCATCATTACGTGGGTAAGAGTGTTACAATTAGCTATACGTTTTGCATCGGAAAGAAGAAACTTGACACCCAGGAGATCATCCACCCGCGATTGTGGCTGCTTAAGCCACTAGGAGAGAAGTCGGCTGGAGAAAGATGTATTGAATCGCGACGCAATTTGTGAGTACCATCTTCTTTATGATGGTGAGAGAGTTGCAATTTTCTGTCAGATTTGCGTCAGAAATAAGGTGTTTGGCTCCCAGGATACCGCCCATAATATGACCGTTGCTGCTATATTCGCTCATAGAAAAGACGGCTGGACTCCGATGTATTGAATCGGCAACGCCTCGTAGTGTTCCATCGTCATTACGGCGGTACTAGTGTTACAATAAACTGGCCGTTTTGCGTCGAAATCAAATAACTTGACTCAAAGTAGAAGATATATCCGGTGACGATGGCTGTGTTAATCGCTTGGAGAGAAGTCGCCTGGAGGCATATGTATTGAACTGCGACACATTTTGTGTGTTCCATCATCATTACGTGGGTAAGAGTGTTACAATTAGCTATACGTTTTGCATCGGAAAGAAGAAACTTGACACCCAGGAGATCATCCACCCGCGATTGTGGCTGCTTAAGCCACTAGGAGAGAAGTCGGCTGGAGAAAGATGTATTGACTCGAGACGCAATTTGTGAGTACCATCTTCTTTATGATTGTGAGAGAGTTGCAATTTTCTCTCAGATATGCGTCAGAAATAAGATATTTGGCTCCCAGGATACCGCCCATAATATGACCGTTGCTGCTATATTCGCTCATAGAAAAGACGGCTGGACTCCGATGTATTGAATCGGCAACGCCTCTTAGTGTTCCATCGTCATTACGGCGGTACTAGTGTTACAATAAACTGTCCGTTTTTCGCCGAAGTCAAATAACTTGACTCCAAGTAGAACATATATCCGGTGACGGTGGCTGTGTTGATCACTTGGAGAGAAGTCGCCTGGAGGCATATGTATTGAACTGCGAGTAATTTTGTGTGTTCCATCATCATTACGTGGGTAAGAGTGTTACAATTAGCTATACATTTGCATCGGGAAGAAGAAACTTGACACCCAGCAGATCATCCACCCGCGATTGTGGCTCCTTAAGCCAGTAGGAGAGAAGTCGGCTGGAGAAAGATGTATTGACTCGCGACGCAATTTGTGAGTACCATCTTCTTTATGAAGGTGAGAGAGTTGCAATTTTCTGTCAGATTTGCGACAGAAATAAGGTGTTTGGCTCCGAGGATACCGCCCATAATATGACCGTTGCTGCTATATTCGCTCATAGAAAAGACGGCTGGACTCCGATGTATTGAATCGGCAACGCCTCTTAGTGTTCCATCGTCATTACGGCGACACTAGTGTTACAATAAACTGGTCGTTTTGCGTCGAAGTCAAATAACTTGACTCCAAGTAGTACATATATCCGGTGACGGTGGCTGTGTTGATCGCTTGGAGAGAAGTCGGCTGGAGGCATATGTATTGAACTGCGACACATTTTGTGTGTTCCATCATCATTACGTGGGTAAGAGTGTTACAATTAGCTATACGTTTTGCATCGGAAAGAAGAAACTTGACACGCAGGAGATCATCCACCCGCGATTGTGGCTGCTTAAGCCACTAGGACAGAAGTCGGCTGGAGAAAGATGTATTGAATCGCGACGCAATTTGTCAGTACCATCTTCTTTATGATTGTGAGAGTGTTGCAATTTTCTGATAGATTTGCGTCAGAAATAATATGTTTGGCTCCCAGGATACCGCCCATAATATGACGTTGCTGCTATATTCGCTCATAGAAAAGACGGCTGGACTCCGATGTATTGAATCGGCAACGCCTCTTAGTGTTCCATCGTCATTACGGCGGTACTAGTGTTACAATAAAGTGGTCGTTTTGCGTCGAAGTCAAATAACTTGACTCCAAGTAGAACATATATCCGGTGACGGTGGCTGTGTTGATCGCTTGGAGAGAAGTCGCCTGGAGGCATATGTATTGAACTGCGACACATTTTGTGTGTTCCATCATCATTACGTGGGTAAGAGTGTTACAATTAGCTATACGTTTTGCATCGGAAAGAAGAAACTTGACACCCAGGAGATCATCCACCCGCGATTGTGGCTGCTTAAGCCACTAGGAGAGAAGTCGGCTGGAGAAAGATATATTGAATCGCGACGCAATTTGTGAGTACCATGTTCTTTATGATGGTGAGAGAGTTGCAATTTTCTGTCAGATTTGCGTCAGAAATAAGGTGTTTGGCTCCCAGGATACCGCCCATAATATGACCGTTGCTGCTATATTCGCTCATAAAAAAGACGGCTGGACTCCCATGTATTGAATCGGCAACGCCTCTTAGTGTTCCATCGTCTTTACGGTGGTACCAGTGTTACAATAAAATGGCCGTTTTGCGCCGAAGTCAAATAACTTGACTCCAAGTAGAACACATATCCGGTGACGGTGGCTGTGTTGATCGCTTGGAGAGAAGTCGCCTGGAGGCATATGTATTGAACTGCGACACATTTTGTGTGTTCCATCATCATTACGTGGGTAACAGTGTTACAATTAGCTATACGTGTTGCATCGGAAAGAAGAAACTTGACACCCAGGAGATCATCCACCCGCGGTTGTGGCTGCTTAAGCCACTAGGAGAGAAGTCGGCTGGAGAAAGATGTATTGACTCGCGACGCAATTTGTGAGTACCATCTTCTTTATGATGGTGAGATAGTTGCAATTTTCTGTCAGATTTGCGTCAGAAATAAGATGTTTGGCTCCCAGGATACCGCCCATAATATGACCGTTGCTGCTATATTCGCTCATAGAAAAGACGGCTGGACTCCGTTGTATTGAATCGGCAACGCCTCTTAGTGTTCCATCGTCATTACGGCGGTACTAGTGTTACAATAAACTGGTCATTTTGCGTCGAAGTCAAATAACTTGACTCCAAGTAGAACATATATCCGGTGACGGTGGCTGTGTTGATCGCTTGGAGAGAAGTCGGCTGGAGGCATATGTATTGAACTGCGACACATTTTGTGTGTTCCATCATCATTACGTGGGTAAGAGTGTTACAATTAGCTATACGTTTTGCATCGGAAAGAAGAAACTTGACACCCAGGAGATCATCCACCCGCGATTGTGGCTGCTTAAGCCACTAGGAGAGAAGTCGGCTGGAGAAAGATGTATTGAATCGCGACGCAATTTGTGAGTACCATCTTCTTTATGATGGTGAGAGAGTTGCAATTTTCTGTCAGATTTGCGTCAGAAATAAGGTGTTTGGCTCCCAGGATACCGCCCATAATATGACCGTTGCTGCTATATTCGCTCATAGAAAAGACGGCTGGACTCCGATGTATTGAATCGGCAACGCCTCGTAGTGTTCCATCGTCATTACGGCGGTACTAGTGTTACAATAAACTGGCCGTTTTGCGTCGAAATCAAATAACTTGACTCCAAGTAGTACATATATCCGGTGACGGTGGCTGTGTTGATCGGTTGGAGAGAAGTCGTCTGGAGGCATATGTATTGAACTGCGACACATTTTGTGTGTTCCATCATCATTACGTGGGTAAGAGTGTTACAATTAGCTATACGTTTTGCATCGGAAAGAAGAAACTTGACACCCAGGAGATCATCCACCCGCGATTGTGGCTGCTTAAGCCACTAGGAGAGAAGTCGGCTGGAGAAAGATGTATTGAATCGCGACGCAATTTGTCAGTACCATCTTCTTTATGATTGTGAGAGTGTTGCAATTTTCTGATAGATTTGCGTCAGAAATAATATGTTTGGCTCCCAGGATACCGCCCATAATATGACGTTGCTGCTATATTCGCTCATAGAAAAGACGGCTGGACTCCGATGTATTGAATCGGCAACGCCTCTTAGTGTTCCATCGTCATTACGGCGGTACTAGTGTTACAATAAACTGGTCGTTTTGCGTCGAAGTCAAATAACTTGACTCCAAGTAGAACATATATCCGGTGACGGTGGCTGTGTTGATCGCTTGGAGAGAAGTCGCCTGGAGGCATATGTATTGAACTGCGACACATTTTGTGTGTTCCATCATCATTACGTGGGTAAGAGTGTTACAATTAGCTATACGTTTTGCATCGGAAAGAAGAAACTTGACACCCAGGAGATCATCCACCCGCGATTGTGGCTGCTTAAGCCACTAGGAGAGAAGTCGGCTGGAGAAAGAAGTATTGAATCGCAACGCAATTTGTGAATACCATGTTCTTTATGATGGTGAGAGAGTTGCAATTTTCTGTCAGATTTGCGTCAGAAATAAGGTGTTTGGCACCCAGGATACCGCCCATAATATGACCGTTGCTGCTATATTCGCTCATAAAAAAGACGGCTGGACTCCCATGTATTGAATCGGCAACGCCTCTTAGTGTTCCATCGTCTTTACGGTGGTACCAGTGTTACAATAAAATGGCCGTTTTGCGCCGAAGTCAAATAACTTGACTCCAAGTAGAACATATATCCGGTGACGGTGGCTGTGTTGATCGCTTGGAGAGAAGTCGCCTGGAGGCATATGTATTGAACTGCGACACATTTTGTGTGTTCCATCATCATTACGTGGGTAAGAGTGTTACAATTAGCTATACGTGTTGCATCGGAAAGAAGAAACTTGACACCCAGGAGATCATCCACCCGCGGTTGTGGCTGCTTAAGCCACTAGGAGAGAAGTCGGCTGGAGAAAGATGTATTGACTCGCGACGCAATTTGTGAGTACCATTTTCTTTATGATGGTGAGACAGTTGCAATTTTCTGTCAGATTTGCGTCAGAAATAAGATGTTTGGCTCCCAGGATACCGCCCATAATATGACCGTTGCTGCTATATTCGCTCATAGAAAAGACGGCTGGACTCCGTTGTATTGAATCGGCAACGCCTCTTAGTGTTCCATCGTCATTACGGCGGTACTAGTGTTACAATAAACTGGTCATTTTGCGTCGAAGTCAAATAACTTGACTCCAAGTAGAACATATATCCGGTGACGGTGGCTGTGTTGATCGCTTGGAGAGAAGTCGGCTGGAGGCATATGTATTGAACTGCGACACATTTTGTGTGTTCCATCATCATTACGTGGGTAAGAGTGTTACAATTAGCTATACGTTTTGCATCGGAAAGAAGAAACTTGACACCCAGGAGATCATCCACCCGCGATTGTGGCTGCTTAAGCCACTAGGAGAGAAGTCGGCCGGAGAAAGATGTATTGAATCGCGACGCAATTTGTGAGTACCATCTTCTTTATGATTGTGAGAGTGTTGCAATTTTCTGATAGATTTGCGCCAGAAATAAGATGTTTGGCTCCCAGGATACCGCCCATAATATGACCGTTGCTGCTATATTCGCTCATAGAAAAGACGGCTGGACTCCGATGTATTGAATCGGCAACCCCTCTTAGTGTTCCATCGTCATTACGGCGATACTAGTGTTACAATAAACTGGCCGTTTTGCGCCGAAGTCAAATAACTTGCCTCCAAGTAGAACATATATCCGATGACGGTGGCTGTGTTGATCGCTTGGAGAGAAGTCGCCTGGAGGCATATGTATTGAACTGCGACACATTTTGTGTGTTCCATCATCATTACGTGGGTAAGAGTGTTACAATTAACTATACGTTCTGCATCGGAAAGAAGAAACTTGACACCCAGGAGATCATCCACCCGCGATTGTGGTTGCTTAAGCCACTAGGAGAGAAGTCGGCTGGAGAAAGATGTATTGAATCGCGACGCAATTTGTGAGTACCATCTTCTTTATGATGGTGAGAGTGTTGCAATTTTCTGTCAGATTTGCGTCAGAATTAAGATGTTTGGCTCCCAGGATACCGCCCATAATATGACCGTTGCTGCTATATTCGCTCATAGAAAAGACGGCTGGACTCCGATGTATTGAATCGGCAACGCCTCTTAGTGTTCCATCGTCATTACGGCGGTACTAGTGTTACAATAAACTGGTCGTTTTGCGTCGAAGTCAAATAACTTGACTATAAGTAGAACATATATCCGGTGACGGTGGCTGTGTTGATCGCTTGGAGAGAAGTCGCCTGGAGGCATATGTATTGAACTGCGACACATTTTGTGTGTTCCATCATCATTACGTGGGTAAGAGTGTTACAATTAGCTATACGTTTTGCATCGGAAAGAAGAAACTTGACACCTAGGAGATCATCCACCCGCGATTGTGGCTGCTTAAGCCACTAGGAGAGAAGTCGGCTGGAGAAAGATGTATTGAATCGCGACGCAATTTGTCAGTACCATCTTCTTTATGATGGTGAGAGAGTTGCAATTTTCTGTCAGATTTGCGACAGAAATAAGATGTTTGGCTCCGAGGATACCGCCCATAATATGACCGTTGCTGCTATATTCGCTCATAGAAAAGACGGCTGGACTCCGATGTATTGAATCGGCAACGCCTCTTAGTGTTCCATCGTCATTACGGCGGTACTAGTGTTACAATAAACTGGTCGTTTTGCGTCGAAGTCAAATAACTTGACTCCAAGTAGTACATATATCCGGTGACGGTGGCTGTGTTGATCACTTGGAGAGAAGTCGCCTGGAGGCATATGTATTGAACTGCGACACATTTTGTGTGTTCCATCATCATTACGTGGGTAAGAGTGTTACAATTAGCTATACGTTTTGCATCGGAAAGAAGAAACTTGACACCCAGGAGATCATCCACCCGCGATTGTGGTTGCTTAAGCCACTAGGAGAGAAGTCGGCTGGAGAAAGATGTATTGAATCGCGACGCAATTTGTCAGTACCATCTTCTTTATGATGGTGAGAGTGTTGCAATTTTCTGTCAGATTTGCGTCAGAAATAAGATGTTTGGCTCCCAGGATACCGCCCATAATATGACCGTTGCTGCTATATTCGCTCATAGAAAAGACGGCTGGACTCCGATGTATTGAATCGGCAACGCCTCTTAGTGTTCCATCGTCATTACGGCGGTACTAGTGTTACAATAAACTGGTCGTTTTGCGTCGAAGTCAAATAACTTGACTCCAAGTAGAACATATATCCGGTGACGGTGGCTGTGTTGATCGCTTGGAGAGAAGTCGCCTGGAGGCATATGTATTGAACTGCGACACATTTTGTGTGTTCCATCATCATTACGTGGGTAAGAGTGTTACAATTAGCTATACGTTTTGCATCGGAAAGAAGAAACTTGACACCTAGGAGATCATCCACCCGCGATTGTCGCTGCTTAAGCCACTAGGAGAGAAGTCGGCTGGAGAAAGATGTATTGAATCGCGACGCAATTTGTCAGTACCATCTTCTTTATGATGGTGAGAGAGTTGCAATTTTCTGTTAGATTTGCGTCAGAAATAAGATGTTTAGCTCCCAGGATACCGCCCATAATATGACCGTTGCTGCTATATTCGGTCATAGAAAAGACGGCTGGACTCCGATGTATTGAATCGGCAACGCCTCTTAGTGTTCCATCGTCATTACGGCGGTACTAGTGTTACAATAAACTGGCCGTTTTGCGCCGAAGTCAAATAAGTTGTCTCCAAGTAGAACATATATCCGATGACGGTGGCTGTGTTGATCGCTTGGAGAGAAGTCGCCTGGAGGCATATGTATTGAACTGCGACACATTTTGTGTGTTCCATCATCATTACGTGGGTAAGAGTGTTACAATTAGCTATACGTGTTGCATCGGAAAGAAGAAACTTGACACCCAGGAGATCATCCACCCGCGATTGTGGCTGCTTAAGCCAGTAGGAGAGAAGTCGGCCGGAGAAAGATGTAATGAATCGCGAGGCAATTTGTCAGTACCATCTTCTTTATGATTGTGAGAGTGTTGCAATTTTCTGATAGATTTGCGTCAGAAATAAGGTGTTTGGCTCCCAGGATACCGCCCATAATGTGACCGTTGCTGCTATATTCGCTCATAAAAAAGACGGCTGGAGTCCCATGTATTGAATCGGCAACGCCTCTTAGTGTTCCATCGTCATTACGGTGGTACCAGTGTTACAATAAAATGGCCGTTTAGCGCCGAAGTCAAATAACTTGACTCCAAGTAGAACATATATCCGGTGACGGTGGCTGTGTTGATCGCTTGGAGAGAAGTCACCTGGAGGCATATGTATTGAACTGCGACACATTTTGTGTGTTCCATCATCATTACGAGGGTAAGAGTGTTACAATTAGCTATACGTGTTGCATCGGAAAGAAGAAACTTGACACCCAGGAGATCATCCACCCGCGATTGTGGCTGCTTAAGCCACTAGGAGAGAAGTCGGCTGGAGAAAGATGTATTGACTCGCGACGCAATTTGTGAGTACCATCTTCTTTATGATGGTGAGATAGTTGCAATTTTCTGTCAGATTTGCGTCAGAAATAAGATGTTTGGCTCCCAGGATACCGCCCATAATATGACCGTTGCTGCTATATTCGCTCATAGAAAAGACGGCTGGACTCCGTTGTATTGAATCGGCAACGCCTCTTAGTGTTCCATCGTCATTACGGCGGTACTAGTGTTACAATAAACTGGTCATTTTGCGTCGAAGTCAAATAACTTGACTCCAAGTAGAACATATATCCGGTGACGGTGGCTGTGTTGATCGCTTGGAGAGAAGTCGGCTGGAGGCATATGTATTGAACTGCGACACATTTTGTGTGTTCCATCATCATTACGTGGGTAAGAGTGTTACAATTAGCTATACGTTTTGCATCGGAAAGAAGAAACTTGACACCCAGGAGATCATCCACCCTCGATTGTGGCTGCTTAAGCCACTAGGAGAGAAGTCGGCCGGAGAAAGATGTATTGAATCGCGACGCAATTTGTCAGTACCATCTTCTTTATGATTGTGAGAGTGTTGCAATTTTCTGATAGATTTGCGCCACAAATAAGATGTTTGGCTCCCAGGATACCGCCCATAATATGACCGTTGCTGCTATATTCGCTCATAGAAAAGACGGCTGGACTCCGATGTATTGAATCGGCAACGCCTCTTAGTGTTCCATCGTCATTACGGCGGTACTAGTGTTACAATAAACTGGCCGTTTTGCGCCGAAGTCAAATAACTTGCCTCCAAGTAGAACATATATCCGATGACGGTGGCTGTGTTGATCCCTTGGAGAGAAGTCGCCTGGAGGCATATGTATTGAACTGCGACACATTTTGTGTGTTCCATCATCATTACGTGGGTAAGAGTGTTACAATTAACTATACGTTTTGCATCGGAAAGAAGAAACTTGACACCCAGGAGATCATCCACCCGCGATTGTGGTTGCTTAAGCCACTAGGAGAGAAGTCGGCTGGAGAAAGATGTATTGAATCGCGACGCAATTTGTGAGTACCATCTTCTTTATGATGGTGAGAGTGTTGCAATTTTCTGTCAGATTTGCGTCAGAAATAAGATTTTTGGCTCCCAGGATACCGCCCATAATATGACCGTTGCTGCTATATTCGCTCACAGCAAAGACGGCTGGACTCCGATGTATTGAATCGCAATGCCTCGTAGTGTTCCATCGTCATTACGGCGGTACTAGTGTTACAATAAACTGGTCGTTTTGCGTCGAAGTCAAATAACTTGACTCCAAGTAGAACATATATCCGGTGACGGTGGCTGTGTTGATCGCATGGAGAGAAGTCGCCTGGAGGCATATGTATTGAACTGCGACACATTTTGTGTGTTCCATCATCATTACGTGGGTAAGAGTGTTACAATTAACTATACGTTTTGCATCGGAAAGAAGAAACTTGACACCTAGGAGATCATCCACCCGCGATTGTGGCTGCTTAAGCCACTAGGAGAGAAGTCGGCTTGAGAAAGATGTATTGAATCGCGACGCAATTTGTGAGTACCATCTTCTTTATGATGGTGAGAGAGTTGCAATTTTCTGTCAGATTTGCGACAGAAATAAGATGTTTGGCTCCGAGGATACCGCCCATAATATGACCGTTGCTGCTATATTCGCTCACAGCAAAGACGGCTGGACTCCGATGTATTGAATCGCAACGCCTCGTAGTGTTCCATCGTCATTACGGCGGTACTAGTGTTACAATAAACTGGTCGTTTTGCGTCGAAGTCAAATAACTTGACTCCAAGTAGAACATATATCCGGTGACGGTGGCTGTGTTGATCGCTTGGAGAGAAGTCGGCTGGAGGCATATGTATTGAACTGCGACACATTTTGTGTGTTCCATCATCATTACGTGGGTAAGAGTGTTACAATTAGCTATACGTTTTGCATCGGAAAGAAGAAACTTGACACCCAGGAGATCATCCACCCGCGATTGTGGCTGCTTAAGCTACTAGGAGAGAAGTCGGCCGGAGAAAGATGTATTGAATCGCGACGCAATTTGTCAGTACCATCTTCTTTATGATTGTGAGAGTGTTGCAATTTTCTGATAGATTTGCGCCACAAATAAGATGTTTGGCTCCCAGGATACCGCCCATAATATGACCGTTGCTGCTATATTCGCTCATAGAAAAGACGGCTGGACTCCGATGTATTGAATCGGCAACCCCTCTTAGTGTTCCATCGTCATTACGGCGGCACTAGTGTTACAATAAACTGGCCGTTTTGCGTCGAAGTCAAATAACTTGCCTCCAAGTAGAACATATATCCGATGACGGTGGCTGTGTTGATCGCTTGGAGAGAAGTCGCCTGGAGCCATATGTATTGAACTGCGACACATTTTGTGTGTTCCATCATCATTACGTGGGTAAGAGTGTTACAATTAACTATACGTTTTGCATCGGAAAGAAGAAACTTGACACCCAGGAGATCATCCACCCGCGATTGTGGTTGCTTAAGCCACTAGGAGAGAAGTCGGCTGGAGAAAGATGTATTGAATCGCGAAGCAATTTGTGAGTACCATCTTCTTTATGATGGTGAGAGTGTTGCAATTTTCTGTCAGATTTGCGTCAGAAATAAGATTTTTGGCTCCCAGGATACCGCCCATAATATGACCGTTGCTGCTATATTCGCTCACAGCAAAGACGGCTGGACTCCGATGTATTGAATCGCAACGCCTCGTAGTGTTCCATCGTCATTACGGCGGTACTAGTGTTACAATAAACTGGTCGTTTTGCGTCGAAGTCAAATAACTTGACTCCAAGTAGAACATATATCCGGTGACGGTGGCTGTGTTGATCGCATGGAGAGAAGTCGCCTGGAGGCATATGTATTGAACTGCGACACATTTTGTGTGTTCCATCATCATTACGTGGGTAAGAGTGTTACAATTAACTATACGTTTTGCATCGGAAAGAAGAAACTTGACACCTAGGAGATCATCCACCCGCGATTGTGGCTGCTTAAGCCACTAGGAGAGAAGTCGGCTTGAGAAAGATGTATTGAATAGCGACGCAATTTGTCAGTACCATCTTCTTTATGATGGTGAGAGAGTTGCAATTTTCTGTCAGATTTGCGACAGAAATAAGATGTTTGGCTCCGAGGATACCGCCCATAATATGACCGTTGCTGCTATATTCGCTCATAGAAAAGACGGCTGGACTCCGATGTATTGAATCGGCAACGCCTCTTAGTGTACCATCGTCATTACGGCGGTACTAGTGTTACAATAAACTGGTCGTTTTGCGTCGAAGTCAAATAACTTGACTCCAAGTAGTACATATATCCGGTGACGGTGGCTGTGTTGATCACTTGGAGAGAAGTCGCCTGGAGGCATATGTATTGAACTGCGACACATTTTGTGTGTTCCATCATCATTACGTGGGTAAGAGTGTTACAATTAGCTATACGTTTTGCATCGGAAAGAAGAAACTTGACACCCAGGAGATCATCCACCCGCGATTGTGGCTGCTTAAGCCACTAGGAGAGAAGTCGGCTGGAGAAAGATGTATTGAATCGCGACGCAATTTGTCAGTACCATCTTCTTTATGATTGTGAGAGTGTTGCAATTATCTGTTAGATTTGCGTCAGAAATAAGATGTTTAGCTCCCAGGATACCGCCCATAATATGACCGTTGCTGCTATATTCGCTCATAGAAAAGACGGCTGGACTCCGATGTATTGAATCGGCAACGCCTCTTAGTGTTCCATCGTCATTACGGCGGTACTAGTGTTACAATAAACTGGCCGTTTTGCGCCGAAGTCAAATAAGTTGTCTCCAAGTACAACATATATCCGATGACGGTGGCTGTGTTGATCGCTTGGAGAGAAGTCGCCTGGAGGCATATGTATTGAACTGCGACACATTTTGTGTGTTCCATCATCATTACGTGGGTAAGAGTGTTACAATTAGGTAAACGTTTTGCATCGGAAAGAAGAAACTTGACACCCAGGAGATCATCCACCCGCGATTGTGGCTGCTTAAACCACTAGGAGAGAAGTCGGCCGGAGAAAGATGTATTGAATCGCGAGGCAATTTGTCAGTACCATCTTCTTTATGATTGTGAGAGTGTTGCAATTTTCTGATAGATTTGCGTCAGAAATAAGATGTTTGGCTCCGAGGATACCGCCCATAATATGACCGTTGCTGCTATATTCGCTCATAAAAAAGACGGCTGGAGTCCCATGTATTGAATCGGCAACGCCTCTTAGTGTTCCATCGTCATTACGGTGGTACCAGTGTTACAATAAAATGGCCGTTTAGCGCCGAAGTCAAATAACTTGACTCCAAGTAGAACATATATCCGGTGACGGTGGCTGTGTTGATCGCTTGGAGAGAAGTCGCCTGGAGGCATATGTATTGAACTGCGACACATTTTGTGTGTTCCATCATCATTACGTGGGTAAGAGTGTTACAATTAGCTATACGTTTTGCATCGGAAAGAAGAAACTTGACACCCAGGAGATCATCCACCCGCGATTGTGGCTGCTTAAGCCACTAGGAGAGAAGTCGGCCGGGGAAAGATGTATTGAATCGCGAGGCAATTTGTCAGTACCATCTTCTTTATGACTGTGAGAGTGTTGCAGATAAATTTGCGTCAGAAATAAGATGTTTGGCTCCCAGGATACCGCCCATAATATGACCGTTGCTGCTATATTCGCTCATAGAAAAGACGGCTGGACTCCGATGTATTGAATCGGCAACGCCTCTTAGTGTTCCATCGTCATTACGGCGGTACTAGTGTTACAATAAACTGGCCGTTTTGCGCCGAAGTCAAATAACTTGTCTCCAAGTAGAACATATATCCGATGACGGTGGCTGTGTTGATCGCTTGGAGAGAAGTCGCCTGGAGGCATATGTATTGAACTGCGACACATTTTGTGTGTTCCATCATCATTACGTGGGTAAGAGTGTTACAATTAGCTATACGTTTTGCATCGGAAAGAAGAAACTTGACACCCAGGAGATCATCCACCCGCGATTGTGGCTGCTTAAGCCACTAGGAGAGAAGTCGGCTGGAGAAAGATGTATTGAATCGCGAGGCAATTTTTCAGTACCATCTTCTTTATGATTGTGAGAGAGTTGCAATTTTCTTATAGATTTGAGTCAGAAATAAGATGTTTGGCTCCCAGGATACCGCCCATAATATGACCGTTTCTGCTATATTCGCTCATAGAAAAGACGGCTGGACTCCGATGTATTGAATCGGCAACGCCTCTTAGTGTTCCATCGTCATTACGGCGGTACTAGTGTTACAATAAACTGGCCGTTTTGCGCCGAAGTCAAATAAGTTGTCTCCAAGTAGAACATATATCCGATGACAGTGGCTGTGTTGATCGCTTGGAGAGAAGTCGCCTGGAGGCATATGTATTGAACTGCGACACATTTTGTGTGTTCCATCATCATTACGTGGGTAAGAGTGTTACAATTAGGTAAACGTTTTGCATCGGAAAGAAGAAACTTGACACCCAGGAGATCATCCACCCGCGATTGTGGCTGCTTAAGCCACTAGGAGAGAAGTCGGCCGGAGAAAGATGTATTAAATCGCGAGGCAATTTGTCAGTACCATCTTCTTTATGATTGTGAGAGTGTTGCAATTTTCTGATAGATTTGCGTCAGAAATAAGGTGTTTGGCTCCCAGGATACCGCCCATAATGTGACTGTTGCTGCTATATTCGCTCATAAAAAAGACGGCTGGACTCCGATGTATTGAATCGGCAACGCCTCTTAGTGTTCCATCGTCATTACGGCGGTACTAGTGTTACAATAAACTGGCCGTTTTGCGCCGAAGTCAAATAACTTGTCTCCAAGTAGAACATATATCCGAAGACGGTGGCTGTGTTGATCGCTTGGAGAGAAGTCGCCTGGAGGCATATGTATTGAACTGCGACACATTTTGTGTGTTCCATCATCATTACGTGGGTAAGAGTGTTACAATTAGCTATACGTTTTGCATCGGAAAGAAGAAACTTGACACCCAGGAGATCATCCACCCGCGACTGTGGCTGCTTAAGCCACTAGGAGAGAAGTCGGCTGGAGAAAGATGTATTGAATCGCGAGGCAATTTGTCAGTACCATCTTCTTTATGATTGTGAGAGTGTTGCAATTTTCTGATAGATTTGCGTCAGAAATAAGATGTTTGGCTCCCAGGATACCGCCCATAATATGACCGTTTCTGCTATATTCGCTCATAGAAAAGACGGCTGGACTCCGATGTATTGAATCGGCAACGCCTCTTAGTGTTCCATCGTCATTACGGCGGTACTAGTGTTACAATAAACAGGCCGTTTTGCGCCGAAGTCAAATAACTTGTCTCCAAGTAGAACTTATATCCGATGACGGTGGCTGTGTTGATCGCTTGGAGAGAAGTCGCCTGGAGGCATATGTATTGAACTGCGACACATTTTGTGTGTTCCATCATCATTACGTGGGTAAGAGTGTTACAATTAACTATACGTTTTGCATCGGAAAGAAGAAACTTGACACCCAGGAGATCATCCACCCGCGATTGTGGTTGCTTAAGCCACTAGGAGAGAAGTCGGCTGGAGAAAGATGTATTGAATCGCGACGCAATTTGTGAGTACCATCTTCTTTATGATGGTGAGAGAGTTGCAATTTTCTGTCAGATTTGCGACAGAAATAAGATGTTTGGCTCCGAGGATACCGCCCATAATATGACCGTTGCTGCTATATTTTCTCATAGAAAAGACGGCTGGACTCCGATGTATTGAATCGGCAACGCCTCTTAGTGTTCCATCGTCATTACGGCGGTACTAGTGTTACAATAAACTGGTCGTTTTGCGTCGAAGTCAAATAACTTGACTCCAAGTAGTACATATATCCGGTGACGGTGGCTGTGTTGATCACTTGGAGAGAAGTCGCCTGGAGGCATATATATTGAACTGCGACACATTTTGTGTGTTCCATCATCATTACGTGGGTAAGAGTGTTACAATTAGCTATACGTTTTGCATCGGAAAGAAGAAACTTGACACCCAGGAGATCATCCACCCGCGATTGTGGCTGCTTAAGCCACTAGGAGAGAAGTCGGCCGGAGAAAGATGTATTGAATCGCGAGGCAATTTGTCAGTACCATCTTCTTTATGATTGTGAGAGTGTTGCAATTTTCTGATAGATTTGCGTCAGAAATAAGGTGTTTGGCTCCCAGGATACCGCCCATAATGTGACCGTTGCTGCTATATTCGCTCATAAAAAAGACGGCTGGAGTCCCATGTATTGAATCGGCAACGCCTCTTAGTGTTCCATCGTCATTACGGTGGTACCAGTGTTACAATAAAATGGCCGTTTAGCGCCGAAGTCAAATAACTTGACTCCAAGTAGAACATATATCCGGTGACGGTGGCTGTGTTGATCGCTTGGAGAGAAGTCGCCTGGAGGCATATATATTGAACTGCGACACATTTTGTGTGTTCCATCATCATTACGTGGGTAAGAGTGTTACAATTAGCTATACGTTTTGCATCGGAAAGAAGAAACTTGACACCCAGGAGATCATCCACCCGCGATTGTGGCTGCTTAAGCCACTAGGAGAGAAGTCGGCCGGGGAAAGATGTATTGAATCGCGAGGCAATTTGTCAGTACCATCTTCTTTATGACTGTGAGAGTGTTGCAATTTTCTGATAAATTAGCGTCAGACATAAGATGTTTGGCTCCCAGGATACCGCCCATAATATGACCGTTGCTGCTATATTCGCTCATAGAAAAGACGGCTGGACTCCGATGTATTGAATCGGCAACGCCTCTTAGTGTTCCATCGTCATTACGGCGGTACTAGTGTTACAATAAACTGGCCGTTTTGCGCCGAAGTCAAATAACTTGTCTCCAAGTAGAACATATATCCGATGACGGTGGCTGTGTTGATCGCTTGGAGAGAAGTCGCCTGGAGGCATATGTATTGAACTGCGACACATTTTGTGTGTTCCATCATCATTACGTGGGTAAGAGTGTTACAATTAGCTATACGTTTTGCATCGGAAAGAAGAAACTTGACACCCAGGAGATCATCCACCCGCGATTGTGGCTGCTTAAGCCACTAGGAGAGAAGTCGGCTGGAGAAAGATGTATTGAATCGCGACGCAATTTGTGAGTACCATCTTCTTTATGATGGTGAGAGTGTTACAATTTCCTGATAGATTTGCGCCAGAAATAAGATGTTTGGCTCCCAGGATACCGCCCATAATATGACCGTTGCTGCTAAATTCGCTCATAGAAAGACGGCTGGACTCCGATGTATTGAATCGGCAACGCCTCTTAGTGTTCCATCGTCATTACGGCGGTACTAGTGTTACCATAAACTGGTCGTTTTGCGTCGAAGTCAAATAACTTGACTCCAAGTAGAACATATATCCGGTGACGGTGGCTGTGTTGATCGCTTGGAGAGAAGTCGCCTGGAGCCATATGTATTGAACTGCGACACATTTTGTGTGTTCCATCATCATTACGTGGGTAAGAGTGTTACAATTAGCTATACGTTTTGCATCGGAAAGAAGAAACTTGACACCCAGGAGATCATCCACCCGCGATTGTGGCTGCTTAAGCCACTAGGAGAGAAGTCGGCTGGAGAAAGATGTATTGAATCGCGACGCAATTTGTGAGTACCATCTTCTTTATGATGGTGAGAGTGTTACAATTTCCTGATAGATTTGCGCCAGAAATAAGATGTTTGGCTCCCAGGATACCGCCCATAATATGACCGTTGCTGCTAAATTCGCTCATAGAAAGACGGCTGGACTCCGATGTATTGAATCGGCAACGCCTCTTAGTGTTCCATCGTCATTACGGCGGTACTAGTGTTACCATAAACTGGTCGTTTTGCGTCGAAGTCAAATAACTTGACTCCACGTAGAACATATATCCGGTGACGGTGGCTGTGTTGATCGCTTGGAGAGAAGTCGCCTGGAGCCATATGTATTGAACTGCGACACATTTTGTGTGTTCCATCATCATTACGTGGGTAAGAGTGTTACAATTAGCTATACGTTTTGCATCGGAAAGAAGAAACTTGACACCCAGGAGATCATCCACCCGCGATTGTGGCTGCTTAAGCCACTAGGAGGGAAGTCGGCTGGAGAAAGATGTATTGAATCGCGACGCAATTTGTGAGTACCATCTTCTTTATGATGGTGAGAGAGTTGCGATTTTCTGTTAGATTTGCGTCAGAGATAAGATGTTTGGCTCCCAGGATACCGCCCATAATATGACCGTTGCTGCTATATTCGCTCATAGAAAAGACGGCTGGACTCCGATGTATTGAATCGGCAACGCCTCTTAGTGTTCCATCGTCATTACGGCGGTACTAGTGTTACCATAAACTGGTCGTTTTGCGTCGAAGTCAAATAACTTGACTCCAAGTAGATCATATATCCGGTGACGGTGGCTGTGTTGATCGCTTGGAGAGAAGTCGCCTGGAGGCATATGTATTGAACTGCGACACATTTTGTGTGTTCCATCATCATTACGTGGGTAAGAGTGTTACAATTAGCTATACGTGTTGCATCCGAAAGAAGAAACTTGACACCCAGGAGATAATCCACCCGCGATTGTGGCTGCTTAAGCCACTAGGAGGGAAGTCGGCTGGAGAAAGATGTATTGAATCGCGACGCAATTTGTGAGTACCATATTCTTTATGATGGTGAGAGTGTTGCAATTTGCTGTTAGATTTGCGTCAGAAATAAGATGTTTGGCTCCCAGGATACCGCCCATAATATGACCGTTGCTGCTATATTCGCTCATAGAAAAGACGGCTGGACTCCGATGTATTGAATCGGCAACGCCTTTTAGTGTTCCATCGTCATTACGGCGGTACTAGTGTTACAATAAACTGGTCGTTTTGCGTCGAAGTCAAATAACTTGACTCCAAGTAGAACATATATCCGGTGACGGTGGCTGTGTTGATCGCTTGGAGAGAAGTCGCCTGGAGGCATATGTATTGAACTGCGACACATTTCGTGTGTTCCATCATCATTACGTGGGTAAGAGTGTTACAATTAGCTATACGTTTTGCATCGGAAAGAAGAAACTTGACACCCAGGAGATCATCCACCCCCGATTGTGGCTGCTTAAGCCACTAGGAGAGAAGTCGGCTGGAGAAAGATGTATTGAATCGCGACGCAATTTGTGAGTACCATCTTCTTTATGATGGTGAGAGTGTTACAATTTCCTGATAGATTTGCGCCAGAAATAAGATGTTTGGCTCCCCGGATACCGCCCATAATATGACCGTTGCTGCTAAATTCGCTCATAGAAAGACGGCTGGACTCCGATGTATTGAATCGGCAACGCCTCTTAGTGTTCCATCGTCATTACGGCGGTACTAGTGTTACCATAAACTGGTCGTTTTGCGTCGAAGTCAAATAACTTGACTCCAAGTAGAACATATATCCGGTGACGGTGGCTGTGTTGATCGCTTGGAGAGAAGTCGCCTGGAGCCATATGTATTGAACTGCGACACATTTTGTGTGTTCCATCATCATTACGTGGGTAAGAGTGTTACAATTAGCTATACGTTTTGCATCGGAAAGAAGAAACTTGACACCCAGGAGATCATCCACCCGCGATTGTGGTTGCTTAAGCCACTAGGAGGGAAGTCGGCTGGAGAAAGTTGTATTGAATCGCGACGCAATTTGTGAGTACCATCTTCTTAATGATGGTGAGAGTGTTGCAATTTCCTGTTAGATTTTCGTCAGAAATAAGATGTTTGGCTCCCAGGATACCGCCCATAATATGACCGTTGCTGCTATATTCGCTCATAGAAAAGACGGCTGGACTCCGATGTATTGAATCGGCAACGCCTCTTAGTGTTCCATCGTCATTACGGCGGTACTAGTGTACCATAAACTGGTCGTTTTGCATCGAAGTCAAATAACTTGACTCCAAGTAGATCATATATCCGGTGACGGTGGCTGTGTTGATCGCTTGGAGAGAAGTCGCCTGGAGGCATATGTACTGAACTGCGACACAATTTGTGTGTTCCATCATCATTACGTGGGTAAGAGTGTTACAATTAGCTATACGTGTTGCATCCGAAAGAAGAAACTTGACACCCAGGAGATCATCCACCCGCGATTGTGGCTGCTTAAGCCACTAGGAGGGAAGTCGGCTGGAGAAAGATGTATTGAATCGCGACGCAATTTGTGAGTACCATCTTCTTTATGATGGTGAGAGTGTTGCAATTTGCTGTTAGATTTGCGTCAGAAATAAGATGTTTGGCTCCCAGGATACCGCCCATAATATGACCGTTGCTGCTATATTCGCTCATAGAAAAGACGGCTGGACTCCGATGTATTGAATCGGCAACGCCTTTTAGTGTTCCATCGTCATTACGGCGGTACCAGTGTTACAATAAACTGGTCGTTTTGCGTCGAAGTCAAATAACTTGACTCCAAGTAGAACATATATCCGGTGACGGTGGCTGTGTTGATCGCTTGGAGAGAAGTCGCCTGGAGGCATATGTATTGAACTGCGACACATTTTGTGTGTTCCATCATCATTACGTGGGTAAGAGTGTTACAATTAGCTATACGTGTTGCATTGGAAAGAAGAAACTTGACACCCAGGAGGTCATCCACCCGCGATTGTGGCTGCTTAAGCCACTAGGAGAGAAGTCGGCTGGAGAAAAATGTATTGAATCGCGACGCAATTTGTGAGTACCATCTTCTTTATGATGGTGAGAGTGTTTCAATTTCCTGTTAGATTTTGCGTCAGAAATAAGATGTTTGGCTCCCAGGATACCGCCCATAATATGACCGTTGCTGCTATATTCGCTCATAGAAAAGACGGCTGGACTCCGATGTATTGAATCGGCAACGCCTCTTAGTGTTCCATTGTCATTACGGCGGTACTAGTGTTACCATAAACTGGTCGTTTTGCGTCGAAGTCAAATAACTTGACTCCAAGTAGATCATATATCCGGTGACGGTGGCTGTGTTGATCGCTTGGAGAGAAGTCGCCTGGAGCCATATGTATTGAACTGCGACACATTTTGTGTGTTCCATCATCATTACGTGGGTAAGAGTGTTACAATTAGCTATACGTTTTGCATCGGAAAGAAGAAACTTGACACCCAGGAGATCATCCACCCGCGATTGTGGCTGCTTAAGCCACTAGGAGGGGAGTCGGCTGGAGAAAGATGTATTGAATCGCGACGCAATTTGTGAGTACCACCTCTTTATGATGGTGAGAGTGTTGCAATTTTCTGTTAGATTTGCGTCAGAAATAAGATGTTTGGCTCCCAGGATACCGCCCATAATATGACCGTTGCTGCTATATTCGCTCATAGAAAAGACAGCTGGACTCCAATGTATTGAATCGGCAACGCCTCTTAGTGTTCCATCGTCATTACGGCGGTACTAGTGTTACCATAAACTGGTCGTTTTGCGTCGAAGTCAAATAACTTGACTCCAAGTAGAACATATATCCGGTGACGGTGGCTGTGTTGATCGCCTAGAGAGAAGTCGCCTGGAGAAATATGTATTGAACTGCGACACATTTTGTGTGTTCCATCATCATTACGTGGGTAAGAGTGTTACAATTAGCTATACGTGTTGCATCGGAAAGAAGAAACTTGACACCCAGGAGATCATCCACCCGCGATTGTGGCTGCTTAAGCCACTAGGAGAGAAGTCGGCTGGAGAAAAATGTATTGAATCGCGACGCAATTTGTGAGTGCCATCTTCTTTATGATGGTGAGAGTGTTGCAATTTTCTGTTAGATTTGCGTCAGAAATAAGATGATTGGCTCCCAGGATACCGCCCATAATATGACTGTTGCTGCTATATTCGCTCATAGAAAAGACGGCTCGACTGCGATGTATTGAATCGGCAACGCCTCTTAGTGTTCCATCGTCATTACGGCGGTACTAGTGTTACAATAAACTGGCCGTTTTGCGTCGAAGTCAAATAACTTGACTCCAAGTAGAACATATATCCGGTGACGGAGGCTGTGTTGATCGCTTGGAGAGAAGTCGCCTGGAGGGATATGTATTAAACTGCGACACATTTTGTGTGTTCCATCATCATTACGTGTGTAAGAGTGTTACAATTAGCTATACGTTTTGCATCGGAAAGAAGAAACTTGACACCCAGGAGATCATCCACCCGCGATTGTGGCTGCTTAAGCCACTAGGAGAGAAGTCGGCTGGAGAAAGATGTATTGACTCGCGACGCAATTTGTGAGTACCATCTTCTTTATGATGGTGAGAGTGTTGCAATTTTCTGTCAGATTTGCGTCAGAAATAAGATGTTTGGCTCCCAGGATACCGCCCATAATATGACCGTTGCTGCTATATTCGCTCATAAAAAAGACGGCTGGACTCCGATGTATTGAATCGGCAACGCCTCTTAGTGTTCCATCGTCATTACGGCGGTACTAGTGTTACAATAAACTGGCCGTTTTGCGCCGAAGTCAAATAACTTGACTCCAAGTAGAACATATATCCGGTGACGGTGGCTGTGTTGATCGCTTGGAGAGAAGTCGCCTGGAGGCCTATGTATTGAACTGCGACACATTTTGTGTGTTCCATCATCATTACGTGGGTAAGAGTGTTACAATTAGCTATACGTTTTGCATCGGAAAGAAGAAACTTGACACCCAGGAGATCATCCACATGCGATTGTGGCTGTTTAAGCCACTAGGAGAGAAGTCGGCTGGAGAAAGATGTATTGACTCGCGACGCAATTTGTGAGTACCATCTTCTTTATGATAATGAGAGTGTTGCAATTTTCTGTCAGATTTGCGTCAGAAATAAGATGTTTGGCTCCCAGGATACCGCCCATAATATGAGCGTTGCTGCTATATTCGCTCATAAAAAAGACGGCTGGACTCCGATGTATTGAATCGGCAACGCCTCTTAGTGTTCCATCGTCATTACGGCAGTACTAGTGTTACAATAAATTGGCCGTTTTGCGCCGAAGTCAAATAACTTGACTCCAAGTAGAACATATATCCGGTGACGGTGGCTGTGTTGATCGGTTGGAGAGAAGTCACCTGGAGGGATATGTATTGAACTGCGACACATTTTGTGTGTTCCATCATCATTACGTGGGTAAGAGTGTTACAATTAGCTATACGTTTTGCATCGGAAAGAAGAAACTTGACACCCAGGAAATCATCCACCCGCGATTGTGGCTGCTTAAGCCACTAGGAGAGAAGTCGGCTGGAGAAAGATGTATTGAATCGCGACGCAATTTGTGAGTACCATCTTCTTTATGATGGTGAGAGAGTTGCAATTTTCTGTCAGATATGCGTCAGAAATAACATGTTTGGCTCCCAGGATACCGCCCATAATATGACCGTTGCTGCTATATTCGCTCATAAAAAAGACGGCTGGACTCCGATGTATTGAATCGGCAACGCCTCTTAGTGTTCCATCGTCATTACGGCGGTACTAGTGTTACAATAAACTGGCCGTTTTGCGCCGAAGTCAAATAACTTGACTCCAAGTAGAACATATATCCGGTGACGGTGGCTGTGTTGATAGCTTGGAGAGAAGTCGCCTGGAAGCATATGCATTGAACTGCGACACATTTTGTGTGTTCCATCATCATTCCGTTGGTAAGAGTGTTGCAATTAGCTATACGTTTTCCATCGGAAAGAAGAAACTTGACACCCAGGAGATCACCCACCCGCAATTGTGGCTGCTTAAGCCACTAAGAGAGAAGTCGGCTGGAGAAAGATGTATTGAATCGCGACGCAATTTGTGAGTACCGTCTTCTTTATGATGGTGAGAGAGTTGCAATTTTCTGTCAGATATGCGTCAGAAATAAGATGTTTGGCTCCCAGGATACCGCCCATAATATGACCGTTGCTGCTATATTCGCTCATAAAAAAGACGGCTGGACTCCGATGTATTGAATCGGCAACGCCTCTTAGTGTTCCATCGTCATTACGGCGGTACTAGTGTTACAATAAACTGGCCGTTTTGCGCCGAAGTCAAATAACTTGACTCCAAGTAGAACATATATCCGGTGACGGTGGCTGTGTTGATCGCTTGGAGAGAAGTCGCCTGGAGGCATATGTATTGAACTGCGACACATTTTGTGTGTTCCATCATCATTACGTGGGTCAGAGTGTTACAATTAGCTATACGTGTTGCATCGGAAAGAAGAAACTTGACACCCAGGAGATCATCCACCCGCGATTGTGGCTGCTTAAGCCACTAGGAGAGAAGTCGGCTGGAGAAAGATGTATTGAATCGCGACGCAATTTGTGAGTACCATCTTCTTTATGATGGTGAGAGTGTTGCAATTTTCTGTTAGATTTGCGTCAGAAATAAGATGTTTGGCTCCCAGGATACCGCCCATTATATGACTGTTGCTGCTATATTCGCTCATAGAAAAGACGGGTGGACTCCGATGTATTGAATCGGCAACGCCTCTTAGTGTTCCATCGTCATTACGGCGGTACTAGTGTTACAATAAACTAGTCGTTTTGCGTCGAAGTCAAATAACTTGACTCCAAGTAGAACATATATCCGGTGACGGTGGTTGTGTTGATCGCTTGGAGAGAAGTCGCCTGGAGGCGTATGTATTGAACTGTGACACATTTTGTGTGTTCCATCATCATTACGTGGGTAAGAGTGTTACAATTAGCTATACGTGTTGCATCGGAAAGAAGAAACTTGACACCCAGGAGATCATCCACCCCCGATTGTGGCTGCTTAAGCCACTAGGAGAGAAGTCGGCTGGAGAAAGATGTATTGAATCGCGACGCAATTTGTGAGTACCATCTTCTTTATGATGGTGAGAGTGTTTCAATTTCCTGTTAGATTCTGCGTCAGAAATAAGATGTTTGTCTCCCAGGATACCGCCCATAATATGACCGTTGCTGCTATATTCGCTCATAAAAAAGACGGCTGGACTCCGATGTATTCAATCGGCAACGCCTCTTAGTGTTCCATCGTCATTACGGCGGTACTAGTGTTACAATAAACTGGCCGTTTTGCGCCGAAGTCAAATAACTTGACTCCAAGTAGAACATATATCCGGTGACGGTGGCTGTGTTGATCGCTTGGAGAGAAGTCGCCTGGAGCCATATGTATTGAACTGCGACACATTTTGTGTGTTCCATCATCATTACGTGGGTAAGAGTGTTACAATTAGCTATACGTGTTGCATCGGAAAGAAGAAACTTGACACCGAGGAGATCATCCACCCGCGATTGTGGCTGCTTAAGCCACTAGGAGAGAAGTCGGCTGGAGAAAGATGTATTGAATCGCGACGCAATTTGTGAGTACCATCTTCTTTATGATGGTGAGAGTGTTGCAATTTTCTGTTAGATTTGCGTCAGAGATAAGATGTTTGGCTCCCAGGATACCGCCCATAATATGACCGTTGCTGCTATATTCGCTCATAGAAAAGTCGGCTCTACTCCGATGTATTGAATCGGCAACGCCTCTTAGTGTTTCATCGTCATTACGGCGGTACTAGTGTTACAATAAACTGGTCGTTTTGCGTCGAAGTCAAATAACTTGACTCCAAGTAGAACATATATCCGGTGACGGTGGCTGTGTTGATCGCTTGGAGAGAAGTCGCCTGGAGGCATATGTATTGAACTGCGACACATTTTGTGTGTTCCATCATCATTACGTGGGTAAGAGTGTTACAATTAGCTATACGTTTTGCATCGGAAAGAAGAAACTTGACACCCAGGAGATCATCCACCCACGATTGTGGTTGCTTAAGCCACTAGGAGGGAAGTCGGCTTGAGAAAGATGTATTGTCTCGCGACGCAATTTGTGAGTACCATCTTCTTTATGATGGTGAGAGAGTTGCAATTTTCTGTCAGATTTGCGTAAGAAATAAGATGTTTGGCTCCCAGGATACCGCCCATAATATGACCGTTGCTGCTATATTCGCTCATAGAAAAGACGGCTGGACTCCGATGTATTGAATCGGCAACGCCTCTTAGTGTTCCATCGTCATTACGGCGATACTAGTGTTACAATAAACTGACCGTTTTGCGTCGAAGTCAAATAACTTGACTCCAAGTAGAACATATATCCGGTGACGGTGGCTGTGTTGATGGCTTGGAGAGAAGTCGCCTGGAGGCATATGTATTGAACTGCGACACATTTTGTGTGTTCCATCATCATTACGTGGGTAAGAGTGTTACAATTAGCTATACGTTTTGCATCGGAAAGAAGAAACTTGACACCCAGGAGATCATCCACCCGCGATTGTGGCTGCTTAAGCCACTAGGAGAGAAGTCGGCTGGAGAAAGATGTATTGACTCGCGACGCAATTTGTGAGTACCATCTTCGTAATGATGGTGAGAGTGTTGCAATTTTGTGTTATATTTGCGTCAGAAATAAGATGTTTGGCTCCCAGGATACCGCCCATAATATGACCGTTGCTGCTATATTCGCTCATAGAAAAGTCGGCTCTACTCCGATGTATTGAATCGGCAACGCCTCTTAGTGTTTCATCGTCATTACGGCGGTACTAGTGTTACAATAAACTGGTCGTTTTGCGTCGAAGTCAAATAACTTGACTCCAAGTAGAACATATATCCGGTGACGGTGGCTGTGTTGATCGCTTGGAGAGAAGTCGCCTGGAGGCATATGTATTGAACTGCGACACATTTTGTGTGTTCCATCATCATTACGTGGGTAAGAGTGTTACAATTAGCTATACGTTTTGCATCGGAAAGAAGAAACTTGACACCGAGGAGATCATCCACCCACGATTGTGGTTGCTTAAGCCACTAGGAGGGAAGTCGGCTTGAGAAAGATGTATTGTCTCGCGACGCAATTTGTGAGTACCATCTTCTTTATGATGGTGAGAGAGTTGCAATTATCTGTCAGATTTGCGTCAGAAATAAGATGTTTGGCTCCCAGGATACCGCCCATAATATGACCGTTGCTGCTATATTCGCTCATAAAAAAAGACGGCTGGACTCCGATGTATTGAATCGGCAACGCCTCTTAGTGTTCCATCGTCATTACGGCGGTACTAGTGTTACAATAAACTGACCGTTTTGCGTCGAAGTCAAATAACTTGACTCCAAGTAGAACATATATCCGGTGACGGTGGCTGTGTTGATGGCTTGGAGAGAAGTCGCCTGGAGGCATATGTATTGAACTGCGACACATTTTGTGTGTTCCATCATCATTACGTGGGTAAGAGTGTTACAATTAGCTATACGTTTTGCATCGGAAAGAAGAAACTTAACACCCAGGAGATCATCCACCCGCGATTGTGGCTGCTTAAGCCACTAGGAGAGAAGTCGGCTGGAGAAAGATGTATTGACTCGCGACGCAATTTGTGAGTACCATCTTCGTAATGATGGTGAGAGTGTTGCAATTTTGTGTTAGATTTGCGTCAGAAATAAGATGTTTGGCTCCCAGGATACCGCCCATAATATGACCGTTGCTGCTATATTCGCTCATAGAAAAGTCGGCTCTACGCCGATGTATTGAATCGGCAACGCCTCTTAGTGTTTCATCGTCATTACGGCGGTACTAGTGTTACAATAAACTGGTCGTTTTGCGTCGAAGTCAAATAACTTGACTCCAAGTAGAACATATATCCGGTGACGGTGGCTGTGTTGATCGCTTGGAGAGAAGTCGCCTGGAGGCATATGTATTGAACTGCGACACATTTTGTGTGTTCCATCATCATTACGTGGGTAAGAGTGTTACAATTAGCTATACGTTTTGCATCGGAAAGAAGAAACTTGACACCCAGGAGATCATCCACCCACGATTGTGGTTGCTTAAGCCACTAGGAGGGAAGTCGGCTTGAGAAAGATGTATTGTCTCGCGACGCAATTTGTGAGTACCATCTTCTTTATGATGGTGAGAGAGTTGCAATTTTCTGTCAGATTTGCGTAAGAAATAAGATGTTTGGCTCCCAGGATACCGCCCATAATATGACCGTTGCTGCTATATTCGCTCATAGAAAAGACGGCTGGACTCCGATGTATTGAATCGGCAACGCCTCTTAGTGTTCCATCGTCATTACGGCGATACTAGTGTTACAATAAACTGGTCGTTTTGCGTCGAAGTCAAATAACTTGACTCCAAGTAGAACATATATCCGGTGACGGTGGCTGTGTTGATCGCTTGGAGAGAAGTCGCCTGGAGGCATATGTATTGAACTGTGACACATTTTGTGTGTTCCATCATCATTACGTGGGTAAGAGTGTTACAATTAGCTATACGTTTTGCATCGGAAAGAAGAAACTTGACACCCAGGAGATCATCCACCCGCGATTGTGGCTGCTTAAGCCACTAGGAGAGAAGTCGGCTGGAGAAAGATGTATTGACTCGCGACGCAATTTGTGAGTACCATCTTCTTTATGATGGTGAGAGAGTTGCAATTTTCTGTCAGATATGCGTCAGAAATAAGATGTTTGGCTCCCAGGACACCGCCCATAATATGACCGTTGCTGCTATATTCGCTCATAAGAAAGACGGCTGGACTCCGATGTATTGAATCGGCAACGCCTCTTAGTGTTCCATCGTCATTACGGCGGTACTAGTGTTACAATAAACTGGCCGTTTTGCGCCGAAGTCAAATAACTTGACTCCAAGTAGATCATATATCCGGTGACGGTGGCTGTGTTGATCGCTTGGAGAGAAGTCGCCTGGAGCTATATGTATTGATCTGCGACACATTTTGTGTGTTCCATCATCATTACGTGGATAAGAGTGTTACAATTAGCTATACGTTTTGCATCGGAAAGAAGAAACTTGACACCCAGGAGATCATCCACCCGCGATTGTGGCTGCTTAAGCCACTAGGAGAGAAGTCGGCTGGAGAAAGATGTATTGACTCGCGACGCAATTTGTGAGTACCATCTACTTTATGATGGTGAGAGAGTTGCAATTTTCTGTCAGATTTGCGTCAGAAATAAGATGTTTCGCTCCCAGGATACCGCCCATAATATGACCGTTGCTGCTATATTCGCTCATAAAAAAGACGGCTGGACTCCGATGTATTGAATCGGCAACGCCTCTTAGTGTTCTATCGTCATTACGGCGGTACTAGTGTTACAATAAACTGGCCGTTTTGCGCCGAAGTCAAATAACTTGACTCCAAGTAGAACATATATCCGGTGACGGTGGCTGTGTTGATCGCTTGGAGAGAAGTCGCCTGGAGGCATATGTATTGAACTGCGACACATTTTGTGTGTTCCATCATCATTACGTGGGTAAGAGTGTTACAATTAGCTATACGTTTTGCATCGGAAAGAAGAAACTTGACACCCAGGAGATCATCCACCTGCGATTGTGGCTGCTTAAGCCACTAGGAGAGAAGTCGGCTGGAGAAAGATGTATTGACTCGCGACGCAATTTGTGAGTACCATCTTCTTTATGATGGTGAGAGTGTTGCAATTTTCTGTCAGATTTGCGTCAGAAATAAGTTGTTTGTCTCCCAGGATACCGCCCATAATATGACCGTTGCTGCTATATTCGCTCATAAAAAAGACGGCTGGACTCCGATGTATTGAATCGGCAACGCCTCTTAGTGTTCCATCGTCATTACGGCGGTACTAGTGTTACCATAAACTGGCCGTTTTGCGCCGAAGTCAAATAACTTGACTCCAAGTAGAACATATATCCGGTGACGGTGGCTGTGTTGATCGCTTGGAGAGAAGTCGCCTGGAGGCATATGTATTGAACTGCGACACATTTTGTGTGTTCCATCATCATTACGTGGATAAGAGTGGTACAATTAGCTATACGTTTTGCATCGGAAAGAAGAAACTTGACACCCAGGACATCATCCACCCGCGATTGTGGCTGCTTAAGCCACTAGTATAGAAGTCGGCTGGAGAAAGATGTATTGACTCGCGACGCAATTTGTGAGTACCATCTTCTTTATGATGGTGAGAGAGTTGCAATTTTCTGTCAGATTTGCGTTAGAAATAAGATGTTTGGCTCCCAGGATACCGCCCATAATATGACCGTTGCTGCTATATTCGCTCATAAAATAGACGTCTTGACTCCGATGTATTGAATCGGCAACGCCTCTTAGTGTTCAACCGTCATTTCGGCGGTACTAGTGTTACAATAAACTGGTCGTTTTGCGTCGAAGTCAAATAACTTGACTCCAAGTAGATCATATATCCGGTGACGGTGGCTGTGTTGATCGCTTGGAGAGAAGTCGCCTGGAGGCATATGTATTGAACTGCGACACATTTTGTGTGTTCCATCATCATTACGTGGGTAAGAGTGTTACAATTAGCTATACGTTTTGCATCGGAAAGAAGAAACTTGACACCCAGGAGATCATCCACCCGCGATTGTGGCTGCTTAAGCCACTAGGAGAGAAGTCGGCTGGAGAAAGATGTATTGACTCGCGACGCAATTTGTGAGTACCATCTTCTTTATGATGGTGAGAGAGTTGCAATTTTCTGTCAGATATGCGTCAGAAGTAAGGTGTTTGGCTCCCAGGATACCGCCCATAATATGACCGTTGCTGCTATATTCGCTCATAAAAAAGACGGCTGGACTCCGATGTATTGAATCGGCAACGCCTCTTAGTGTTCCATCGTCATTACGGCGGTACTAGTGTTACAATAAACTGGTCGTTTTGCGTCGAAGTCAAATAACTAGACTCCAAGTAGAACATATATCCGGTGACGGTGGCTGTGTTGATCGCTTGGAGAGAAGTCGCCTGGAGGCATATGTATTGAACTGCGACACATTTTGTGTGTTCCATCATCATTACGTGGGTAAGAGTGTTACAATTAGCTATACTTTTTGCATCGGAAAGAAGAAACTTGACACCCAGGAGATCATCCACCCGCGATTGTGGCTGCTTAAGCCACTAGGAGAGAAGTCGGCTGGAGAAAGATGTATTGACTCGCGACGCAATTTGTGAGTACCATCTTCTTTATGATGGTGAGAGAGTTGCAATTTTCTGTTAGATTTGCGTCAGAAATAAGATGTTTGGCTCCCAGGATACCGCCCATAATATGACCGTTGCGGCTATATTCGCTCATAAAAAAGACAGCTGGACTCCGATGTATTGAATCGACAACGCCTCTTAGTGTTCCATCATCATTACGGCGGTACTAGTGTTACAATAAACTGGCCGTTTTGCGCCGAAGTCAAATAACTTGACTCCAAGTAGATCATATATCCGGTGACGGTGGCTGTGTTGATCGCTTGGAGAGAAGTCGCCTGGAGCCATATGTATTGATCTGCGACACATTTTGTGTGTTCCATCATCATTACGTGGGTAAGAGTGTTACAATTACCTATACATTTGCATCGGAAAGAAGAAACTTGACACCCAGCAGATCATCCACCCGCGATTGTGGCTGCTTAAGCCACTAGGAGAGAAGTCGGCTGGAGAAAGATGTATTGAATCGCGACGCAATTTGTGAGTACCATCTTCTTTATGATGGTGAGAGTGTTGCAATTTTGTGTTAGATTTGCGTCAGAAATAAGATGTTTGGCTCCCAGGATACCGCCCATAATATGACCGTTGCTGCTATATTCGCTCATAGAAAAGTCGGCTCGACTCCGATGTATTGAATCGGCAACGCCTCTTAGTGTTTCATCGTCATTACGGCGGTGCTAGTGTTACAATAAACTGGTCGTTTTGCGTCGAAGTCAAATAACTTGACTCCAAGTAGAACATATATCCGGTGACGGTGGCTGTGTTGATCGCTTGGAGAGAAGTCGCCTGGAGGCATATGTATTGAACTGCGACACATTTTGTGTGTTCCATCATCATTACGTGGGTAAGAGTGTTACAATTAGCTATACGTTTTGCATCGGAAAGAAGAAACTTGACACCCAGGAGATCATCCACCCACGATTGTGGTTGCTTAAGCCACTAGGAGGGAAGTCGGCTTGAGAAAGATGTATTGTCTCGCGACGCAATTTGTGAGTACCATCTTCTTTATGATGGTGAGAGAGTTGCAATTTTCTGTTAGATATGCGTCAGAAATAAGATGTTTGGCTCCCAGGATACCGCCCATAATATGACCGTTGCTGCTATATTAGCTCATAAAAAAGACGGCAGGACTCCGATGTATTGAATCGGCAACGCCTCTTAGTGTTCCATCGTCACTACGGCGATACTAGTGTTACAATAAACTGGTCGTTTTGCGCCGAAGTCAAATAACTTGACTCCAAGTAGAACATATATCCGGTGACGGTGGCTGTGTTGATCGCTTGGAGAGAAGTCGCCTGGAGGCATATGTATTGAACTGCGACACATTTTGTGTGTTCCATCATCATTACGTGGGTAAGAGTGTTACAATTAGCTATACGTTTTGCATCGGAAAGAAGAAACTTGACACCCAGGAGATCATCCACCCGCGATTGTGGCTGCTTAAGCCACTAGGAGAGAAGTCGGCTGGAGAAAGATGTATTGACTCGCGATGCAATTTGTGAGTACCATCTTCTTTATGATGGTGAGAGTGTTGCAATTTCCTGTCAGATTTGCGTCAGAAATAAGATGTTTGGCTCCCAGGATACCGCCCATAATATGACCGTTGCTGCTATATTCGCTCATAAAAAAGACGGCTGGACTCCGATGTATTGAATCGGCAACGCCTCGTACTGTTCCATCGTCATTACGGCGGTACTAGTGTTACAATAAACTGGCCGTTTTGCGCCGAAGTCAAATAACTTGACTCCAAGTAGAAGATATATCCGGTGACGGTGGCTGTGTTGATCGCTTGGAGAGAAGTCGCCTGGAGCCATATGTACTGAACTACGACACATTTTGTGTGTTCCATCATCATTACGTGGATAAGAGTGTTACAATTAGCTATACGTTTTGCATCGGAAAGAAGAAACTTGACACCCAGGAGATCATCCACCCGCGATTGTGGCTGCTTAAGCCACTAGGAGAGAAGTCGGCTGGAGAAAGATGTATTGACTCGCGACGCAATTTGTGAGTACCATCTACTTTATGATGGTGAGAGAGTTGCAATTTTCTGTCAGATTTGCGTCAGAAATAAGATGTTTGGCTCCGAGGATACCGCCCATAATATGACCGTTGCTGCTATATTCGCTCATAAAAAAGACGGCTGGACTCCGATGTATTGAATCGGCAACGCCTCTTAGTGTTCTATCGTCATTACGGCGGTACTAGTGTTACAATAAACTGGCCGTTTTGCGCCGAAGTCAAATAACATTACTCCAAGTAGAACATATATCCGGTGACGGTGGCTGTGTTGATCGCTTGGAGAGAAGTCGCCTGGAGGCATATGTATTGAACTGCGACACATTTTGTGTGTTCCATCATCATTACGTGGGTAAGAGTGTTACAATTAGCTATACGTTTTGCATCGGAAAGAAGAAACTTGACACCCAGGAGATCATCCACCTGCGATTGTGGCTGCTTAAGCCACTAGGAGAGAAGTCGGCTGGAGAAAGATGTATTGACTCGCGACGCAATTTGTGAGTACCATCTTCTATATGATGGTGAGAGAGTTGCAATTTTCTGTCAGATTTGCGTCAGAAATAAGTTGTTTGTCTCCCAGGATACCGCCCATAATATGACCGTTGCTGCTATATTCGCTCATAAAAAAGACGGCTGGACTCCGATGTATTGAATCGGCAACGCCTCTTAGTGTTCCATCGTCATTACGGCGGTACTAGTGTTACCATAAACTGGCCGTTTTGCGCCGAAGTCAAATAACTTGACTCCAAGTAGAACATATATCCGGTGACGGTGGCTGTGTTGATCGCTTGGAGAGAAGTCGCCTGGAGGCATATGTATTGAACTGCGACACATTTTGTGTGTTCCATCATCATTACGTGGGTAAGAGTGTTACAATTAGCTATACGTTTTGCATCGGAAAGAAGAAACTTGACACCCAGGAGATCATCCACCCGCGATTGTGGCTGCTTAAGCCACTAGGAGAGAAGTCGGCTGGAGAAAGATGTATTGACTCGCGACGCAATTTGTGAGTACCATCTTCTTTATGATGGTGAGAGAGTTGCAATTTTCTGTCAGATTTGCGTCAGAAATAAGTTGTTTGGCTCCCAGGATACCGCCCATAATACGACCGTTGCTGCTATATTCGCTCATAAAAAAGACGGCTGGACTCCGATGTATTGAATCGGCAACGCCTCTTAGTGTTCCATCTTCATTACGGCGGTACTAGTGTTACAATAAACTGGCCGTTTTGCGCCGAAGTCAAATAACTTGACTCCAAGTAGAACATATATCCGGTGACGGTGGCTGTGTTGATCGCTTGGAGAGAAGTCGCCTGGAGGCATATGTATTGAACTGCGACACATTTTGTGTGTTCCATCATCATTACGTGGGTAAGAGTGGTACAATTAGCTATACGTTTTGCATCGGAAAGAAGAAACTTGACACCCAGGAGATCATCCACCCGCGATTGTGGCTGCTTAAGCCACTAGGAGAGAAGTCGGCTGGAGAAAGATGTATTGACTCGCGACGCAATTTGTGAGTACCATCTTCTTTATGATGGTGAGAGAGTTGCAATTTTCTGTCAGATTTGCGTTAGAAATAAGATGTTTGGCTCCCAGGATACCGTCCATAATATGACCGTTGCTGCTATATTCGCTCATAAAATAGACGTCTTGACTCCGATGTATTGAATCGGCAACGCCTCTTAGTGTTCAATCGTCATTACGGCGGTACTAGTGTTACAATAAACTGGTCGTTTTGCGTCGAAGTCAAATAACTTGACTCCAAGTAGATCATATATCCGGTGACGGTGGCTGTGTTGATCGCTTGGAGAGAAGTCGCCTGGAGGCATATGTATTGAACTGCGACACATTTTGTGTGTTCCATCATCATTACGTGGGTAAGAGTGTTACAATTAGCTATACGTTTTGCATCGGAAAGAAGAAACTTGACACCCAGGAGATCATCCACCCGCGATTGTGGCTGCTTAAGCCACTAGGAGAGAAGTCGGCTGGAGAAAGATGTATTGACTCGCGACGCAATTTGTGAGTACCATCTTCTTTATGATGGTGAGAGAGTTGCAATTTTCTGTCAGATATGCGTCAGAAGTAAGGTGTTTGGCTCCCAGGATACCGCCCATAATATGACCGTTGCTGCTATATTCGCTCATAAAAAAGACGGCTGGACTGCGATGTATTGAATCGGCAACGCCTCTTAGTGTTCCATCGTCATTACGGCGGTACTAGTGTTACAATAAACTGGTCGTTTTGCGTCGAAGTCAAATAACTAGACTCCAAGTTGAACATATATCCGGTGACGGTGGCTGTGTTGATCGCTTGGAGAGAAGTCGCCTGGAGGCATATGTATTGAACTGCGACACATTTTGTGTGTTCCATCATCATTACGTGGGTAAGACTGTTACAATTAGCTATACGTTTTGCATCGGAAAGAAGAAACTTGACACCCAGGAGATCATCCACCCGCGATTGTGGCTGCTTAAGCCACTAGTATAGAAGTCGGCTGGAGAAAGATGTATTGACTCGCGACGCAATTTGTGAGTACCATCTTCTTTATGATGGTGAGAGAGTTGCAATTTTCTGTCAGATTTGCGTCAGAAATAAGTTGTTTGGCTCCCAGGATACCGCCCATAATATGAGCGTTGCTGCTATATTCGCTCATAAAAAAGACGGCTGGACTCCGATGTATTGAATCGACAACGCCTCTTAGTGTTCCATCATCATTACGGCGGTACTAGTGTTACATTAAACTGGTCGTTTTGCGTCGAAGTTAAATAACTTGGCTCCAAGTAGAACATATATCCGGTGACGGTGGCTGTGTTGATCGCTTTGAGAGAAGTCGCCTGTAGGCATATGTATTGAACTGCGACACATTTTGTGTGTTCCATCATCATTACGTGGGTAAGAGTGTTACAATTAGCTATACGTTTTGCATCGGAAAGAAGAAACTTGACACCCAGGAGATCATCCACACGCGATTGTGGCTGCTTAAGCCACTAGGAGAGAAGTCGGCTGGAGAAAGATGTATTGACTCGCGACGCAATTTGTGAGTACCATCTTCTTTATGATGGTGAGAGAGTTGCAATTTTCTGTCAGATTTGCGTCAGAAATAAGTTGTTTGGCTCCCAGGATACCGCCCATAATACGACCGTTGCTGCTATATTCGCTCATAAAAAAGACGGCTGGACTCCGATGTATTGAATCGGCAACGCCTCTTAGTGTTCCATCGTCATTACGGCGGTACTAGTGTTACAATAAACTGGCCGTTTTGCGCCGAAGTCAAATAACTTGACTCCAAGTAGAACATATATCCGGTGACGGTGGCTGTGTTGATCGCTTGGAGAGAAGTCGCCTGGAGGCATATGTATTGAACTGCGACACATTTTGTGTGTTCCATCATCATTACGTGGGTAAGAGTGTTACAATTAGCTATACGTTTTGCATCGGAAAGAAGAAACTTGACACCCAGGAGATCATCCACCCGCGATTGTGGCTGCTTAAGCCACTAGGAGAGAAGTCGTCTGGAGAAAGATGTATTGACTCGCGACGCAATTTGTGAGTACCATCTTCTTTATGATGGTGAGAGAGTTGCAATTTTCTGTCAGATTTGCGTTAGAAATAAGATGTTTGGCTCCCAGGATACCGTCCATAATATGACCGTTGCTGCTATATTCGCTCATAAAATAGACGTCTTGACTCCGATGTATTGAATCGGCAACGCCTCTTAGTGTTCAATCGTCATTACGGCGGTACTAGTGTTACAATAAACTGGTCGTTTTGCGTCGAAGTCAAATAACTTGACTCCAAGTAGATCATATATCCGGTGACGGTGGCTGTGTTGATCGCTTGGAGAGAAGTCGCCTGGAGGCATATGTATTGAACTGCGACACATTTTGTGTGTTCCATCATCATTACGTGGGTAAGAGTGTTACAATTAGCTATACGTTTTGCATCGGAAAGAAGAAACTTGACACCCAGGAGATCATCCACCCGCGATTGTGGCTGCTTAAGCCACTAGGAGAGAAGTCGGCTGGAGAAAGATGTATTGACTCGCGACGCAATTTGTGAGTACCATCTTCTTTATGATGGTGAGAGAGTTGCAATTTTCTGTCAGATATGCGTCAGAAGTAAGGTGTTTGGCTCCCAGGATACCGCCCATAATATGACCGTTGCTGCTATATTCGCTCATAAAAAAGACGGCTGGACTCCGATGTATTGAATCGGCAACGCCTCTTAGTGTTCCATCGTCATTACGGCGGTACTAGTGTTACAATAAACTGGTCGTTTTGCGTCGAAGTCAAATAACTAGACTCCAAGTAGAACATATATCCGGGGACGGTGGCTGTGTTGATCGCTTGGAGAGAAGTCGCCTGGAGGCATATGTATTGAACTGCGACACATTTTGTGTGTTCCATCATCATTACGTGGGTAAGAGTGTTACAATTAGCTATACGTTTTGCATCGGAAAGAAGAAACTTGACACCCAGGAGATCATCCACCCGCGATTGTGGCTGCTTAAGCCACTAGGAGAGAAGTCGGCTGGAGAAAGATGTATTGAATCGCGACGCAATTTGTGAGTACCATCTTCTTTATGATGGTGAGAGTGTTGCAATTTTCGGTTAGATTTGCGTCAGAAATGAGATGTTTGGCTCCCAGGATACCGCCCATAATATGACTGTTGCTGGTATATTCGCTCATAGAGAAGACGGCTGGACTCCGATGTATTGAATCGGCAACGCCTCTTAGTGTTCCATCGTCATTACGGCGGTACTAATGTTACAATAAACTGGCCGTTTTCGCCGAAGTCAAATAACTTGACTCCAAGTAGAACATATATCCGGTGACGGTGGCTGTGTTGATCGCTTGGAGTGAAGTCGCCTGGAGGCATATGTATTGAACTGCGACACATTTTGTGTGTTCCATCATCATTACGTGGGTAAGAGTGTTACAATTAGCTATACGTTTTGCATCGGAAAGAAGAAACTTGACACCCAGGAGATCATCCACCCGCGATTGTGGCTGCTTAAGCCACTATGAGAGATGTCGGCTGGAGAAAGATGTATTGAATCGCGACGCAATTTGTGAGTACCATCTTCGTTATGATGGTGAGAGTGTTGCAATTTTCTGTCAGATTTGCGTCAGAAATAAGATGTTTGGCTCCCAGGGTACCGCCCATAATATGACCGCTGCTGCTATATTCGCTCATAGAAAAGACGGCTGGACTCCGATGTATTGAATCGGCAACGCCTCTTAGTGTTCCATCGTCATTACGGCGGTACTAGTGTTACAATAAACTGGCCGTTTTTCGTCGAAGTCAAATAACTTGACTCCAAGTAGAACATATATCCGGTGACGGTGGCTGTGTTGATCGCTTGGAGAGAAGTCGCCTGGAGGCATATGTATTGAACTGCGACACATTTTTTGTGTTCCATCATCATTACATGGGTATAAGAGTGTTACAATTAGCTATACGTTTTGCATCGGAAAGAAGAAACTTGACACCCAGGAGATCATCCACCCGCGATTGTGGCTGCTTAAGCCACTAGGAGAGAAGTCGGCTGGAGAAAGATGTATTGACTCGCGACGCAATTTGTGAGTACCATCTTCTTTATGATGGTGAGAGAGTTGCAATTTTCTGTCAGATTTGCGTTAGAAATAAGATGTCTGGCTCCCAGGATACCGCCCATAATATGACCGTTGCTGCTATATTCGCTCATAAAAAAGACGGCTGGACTCCGATGTATTGAATCGGCAACGCCTCTTAGTGTTCAATCGTCATTACGGCGGTACTAGTGTTACAATAAACTGGTCGTTTTGCGTCGAAGTCAAATAACTTGACTCCAAGTAGATCATATATCCGGTGACGGTGGCTGTGTTGATCGCTTGGAGAGAAGTCGCCTGGAGGCATATGTATTGAACTGCGACACATTTTGTGTGTTCCATCATCATTACGTGGGTAAGAGTGTTACAATTAGCTATACGTTTTGCATCGGAAAGAAGAAACTTGACACCCAGGAGATCATCCACCCGCGATTGTGGCTGCTTAAGCCACTAGGAGAGAAGTCGGCTGGAGAAAGATGTATTGACTCGCGACACAATTTGTGAGTACCATCTTCTTTATGATGGTGAGAGTGTTGCAATTTTCTGTCAGATATGCGTCAGAAATAAGGTGTTTGGCTCCCAGGATACCGCCCATAATATGACCGTTGCTGCTATATTCGCTCATAAAAAAGACGGCTGGACTCCGATGTACTGAATCGGCAACGCCTCTTAGTGTTCCATCGTCATTACGGCGGTACTAGTGTTACAATAAACTGGTCGTTTTGCGTCGAAGTCAAATAACTAGACTCCAAGTAGAACATATATCCGGTGACGGTGGCTGTGTTGATCGCTTGGAGAGAAGTCGCCTGGAGGCATATGTATTGAACAGCGACACATTTTGTGTGTTCCATCATCATTACGTGGGTAAGAGTGTTACAATTAGCTATACGTTTTGCATCGGAAAGAAGAAACTTGACACCCAGGAGATCATCCACCCGCGATTGTGGCTGCTTAAGCCACTAGGAGAGAAGCCGGCTGGAGAAAAATGTATTGAATCGAGACGCAATTTGTGTGTACCATCTTCTTTATGATGGTGAAGGTGTTGCAATTTTCTGTTAGATTTGCGTCAGAAATAAGATGTTTGGCTCCCAGGATACCGCCCATAATATGACTGTTGCTGCTATATTCGCTCATAGAAAAGACGGCTGGACTCCGATGTATTGAATCGGCAACGCCTCTTAGTGTTCCATCGTCATTACGGCGGTACTAGTGTTACAATAAACTGGTCGTTTTGCGTCGAAGTCAAATAACTTGGCTCCAAGTAGAACATATATCCGGTGACGGTGGCTGTGTTGATCGCTTGGAGAGAAGTCGCCTGGAGGCATATGTATTGAACAGCGACACATTTTGTGTGTTCCATCATCATTACGTGGGTAAGAGTGTTACAATTAGCTATACGTTTTGCATCGGAAAGAAGAAACTTGACACCCAGGAGATCATCCACCCGCGAATGTGGCTGCTTAAGCCACTAGGAGAGAAGTCGGCTGGAGAAAAATGTATTGAATCGCGACGCAGTTTGTGAGTACCATCTTCTTTATGATGGTGAGAGTGTTGCAATTTTCTGTTAGATTTGCGTCAGAAATAAGATGTTCGGCTCCCAGGATACCGCCCATAATATGACCGTTGCTGCTATATTCGCTCTTAGAAAAGACGGCTGGACTCCGATGTATTGAATCGGCAACGCCTCTTAGTGTTCCATCGTCATTACGGCGGTACTAGTGTTACAATAAACTGGTCGTTTTGCGTCGAAGTCAAATAACTTGGCTCCAAGTAGAACATATATCCGGTGACGGTGGCTGTGTTGATCGCTTGGAGAGAAGTCGCCTGGAGGCATATGTATTGAACAGCGACACATTTTGTGTGTTCCATCATCATTAAGTGGGTAAGAGTGTTACAATTAGCTATACGTTTTGCATCGGAAAGAAGAAACTTGACACCCAGGAGATCATCCACCCGCGATTGTGGCTGCTTAAGCCACTAGGAGAGAAGTCGGCTGGAGAAAGATGTATTGAATCGCGACGCAATTTGTGAGTACTATCTTCTTTATGATGGTGAGAGTGTTGCAATATTCTGTCAGATTTGCGTCAGAAATAAGGTGTTTGGCTCCCAGGATACCGCCCATAATATGACCGTTGCTGCTAAATTCGCTCATAGAAAAGACGGCTGGACTCCGATGTATTGAATCGGCAACGCCTCTTAGTGTTCCATCGTCATTACGGCGGTACTAGTGTTACAATAAACTGGCCGTTTTGCGCCGAAGTCAAATAACTTGACTCCAAGTAGAACATATATCCGGTGACGGTGGCTGGGTTGATCGCTTGGAGAGAAGTCGCCTGGAGGCATATGTATTGAACAGCGACACATTTTGTGTGTTCCATCATCATTACTTGGGTAAGAGTGTTACAATTAGCTATACGTATTGCATCGGAAAGAAGAAACTTGACACCCAGCAGATCATCCACCTGCGATTGGTGCTGCTTAAGCCACTAGGAGAGAAGTCGGCTGGAGAAAGATGTATTGAATCGCGACGCAATTTGTGAGTACCATCTTCTTTATGATGGTGAGAGAGTTGCAATTTTCTGTCAGATTTGTGTCAGAAATAAGGTGTTTGGCTCCCAGGATACCGCCCATAATATGACCGTTGCTGCTATATTCGCTCATAAAAAAGACGGCTGGACTCCGATGTATTGAATCGGCAACGCCTCTTAGTGCTCCATCGTCATTACGGCGGTACTAGTGTTACAATAAACTGGCCGTTTTGCGTCGAAGTTAAATAACTTGACTCCAAGTAGAACATATATCCGGTGACGGTGGCTGTGTTGATCGCTTGGAGAGAAGTCGCCTGGAGGCATATGTATTGAACAGCGACACATTTTGTGTGTTCCATCATCATTACGTGGGTAAGAGTGTTACAATTAGCTATACGTTTTGCATCGGAAAGAAGAAACTTGACACCCAGCAGATCATCCACCTGCGATTGTGGCTGCTTAAGCCACTAGGAGAGAAGTCGGCTGGAGAGAGATGTATTGAATCGCGACGCAATTTGTGAGTACCATATTCTTTATGATGGTGAGAGAGTTGCAATTTTCTGTCAGATTTGCGTCAGAAATAAGGTGTTTGGCTCCCAGGGTACCGCCCATAATATGACCGTTGCTGCTATATTCGCTCATAAAAAAGACGGCTGGACTGCGATGTATTGAATCGGCAACGCCTCTTAGTGTTCCATCGTCATTACGGCGGTACTAGTGTTACAATGAACTGGCCGTTTTGCGCCGAAGTCAAATAACTTGACTCCAAGTAGAACATATATCCGGTGACGGTGGCTGTGTTGATCGCTTGGAGAGAAGTCGCCTGGAGGCATATGTATTGAACTGCGACACATTTTGTGTGTTCCATCATCATTACGTGGGTAAGACTGTTACAATTAGCTATACGTTTTGCATCGGAAAGAAGAAACTTGACACCCAGGAGATCATCCACCCGCGATTGTGGCTGCTTAAGCCACTAGTATAGAAGTCGGCTGGAGAAAGATGTATTGACTCGCGACGCAATTTGTGAGTACCATCTTCTTTATGATGGTGAGAGTTGCAATTTTCTGTCAGATTTGCGTCAGAAATGAGATGTTTGGCTCCCAGGATACCGCCCATAATATGACCGTTGCTGCTATATTCGCTCATAAAAAAGACGGCTGGACTCCGATGTATTGAATCGGCAACGCCTCTTAGTGTTCCATCGTCATTACGGCGGTACTAGTGTTACAATAAACTGGTAGTTTTGCGTCGAAGTCAAATAACTTGACTCCAAGTAGAACATACACTCCTGGAAATTGAAATAAGAACACCGTGAATTCATTGTCCCAGGAAGGGGAAACTTTATTGACACATTCCTGGGGCCAGATACATCACATGATCACACTGACAGAACCACAGGCACATAGACACAGGCAACAGAGCATGCACAATGTCGGCACTAGTACAGCGTATATCCACCTTTCGCAGCAATGCAGTCTGCTATTCTCCCATGGAGACGATCGTAGAGATGCTGGATGTAGTCCTGTGGAACGGCTTGCCATGCCATTTCCACCTGGCGCCTCAGTTGGACCAGCGTTCGTGCTGGACGTGCAGACCGCGTGAGACGACGCTTCATCCAGTCCAAAACATGCTCAATGGGGGACTGATCCGGAGATCTTGCTGGCCAGGGTAGTTGACTTACACCTTCTAGAGCACGTTGGGTGGCACGGGATACACGCGGACGTGCATTGTCCTGTTGGAACAGCCAGTTCCCTTGCCGGTCTAGGAATGGTAGAACGATAGGTTCGATGACGGTTTGGATGTACCGTGCACTATTCAGTGTCCCCTCGACGATCACCAGTGGTGTACGGACAGTGTAGGAGATCGCTCCCCACACCATGATGCCGGGTGTTGGCCCTGTGTGCCTCGGTCGTATGCAGTCCTGATTGTGACGCTCACCTGCACGGCGCCAAACACGGATACGACCATCATTGGCACCAAGGCAGAAGCGACTCTCATCGCTGAAGACGACACGTCTCCATTCGTCCCTCCATTCACGCCTGTCGCGACACCACTGGAGGCGGGCTGCACGATGTTGGGGCGTGAGCGGAAGACGGCCTAACGGTGTGCGGGACCGTAGCCCAGCTTCATGGAGACGGTTGCGAATGGTCCTCGCCGATACCCCAGGAGCAACAGTGTCCCTAATTTGCTGGGAAGTGGCGGTGCGGTCCCCTACGGCACTGCGTAGGATCCTACGGTCTTGGCGTGCATCCGTGCGTCGCTGCGGTCCGGTCCCAGGTCGACGGGCACGTGCACCTTCCGCCGACCACTGGCGACAACATCGATGTACTGTGGAGACCTCACGCCCCACGTGTTGAGCAATTCGGCGGTACGTCCACCCGGCCTCCCGCATGCCCACTATACGCCCTCGCTCAAAGTCCGTCAACTGCACATACGGTTCACGTCCACGCTGTCGCGGCATGCTACCAGTGTTAAAGACTGCGATGGAGCTCCGTATGCCACGGCAAACTGGCTGAAACTGACGGCGGCGGTGCACAAATGCTGCGCAGCTAGCGCCATTCGACGGCCAACACCGCGGTTCCTGGTGTGTCCGCTGTGCCGTGCGTGTGATCATTGCTTGTACAGCCCTCTCGCAGTGTCCGGAGCAAGTATGGTGGGTCTGACACACCGGTGTCAATGTGTTCTTTTTTCCATTTCCAGGAGTGTATATCCGGTGACGGTGGCTGTGTTGATCGCTTGGAGAGAAGTCGCCTGGAGGCATATGTATTGAACTGCGACACATTTTGTGTGTTCCATCATCATTACGTGGGTAAGAGTGTTACAATTAGCTATACGTTTTGCATCGGAAAGAAGAAACTTGACACCCAGGAGATCATCCACCCGCGATTGTGGCTGCTAAAGCCACTAGGAGAGAAGTCGGCTGGAGAAAGATGTATAGATTCGCGACGAAATTTGTGAGTTCGATCGTCTTTGTGGAGGTGTGACGGTTGCTATTATCTGTCAGATTTGCACCGGAAATTAGACACTTTACTCCCAGGATAACGGCCATATAGTGACCGTTATTGCTACATTTCCTTGTAGAATAGACGGCTGGAGTCCGATGTGTATAAGCACAACGCTATTTTTGCGTTCCATCGTCATTATGACTGTACTAGGGATACAATAAACTGTCAGTTTTGCGTCTAAATCAAAGAACGTGACTCCAAGGAAAACATACATCGTTTGGAGGGAAGTCGCCAGGAGACTGATGTATTGAACTGCGACGCATTTTGTGTTGCATCATCATTACGAGTGTGAGAGGGTTACAGTCATCGGTCTCCGAGCAGCGCTGCTGTGTGGACCTGCGGATGGAACGCTGTGACCTTCTCAGGCTGCAGCGTTTTTCGCCGTGCGTCAAAAAGCAAACTGTCGCCAAGCAGTAGAGTTAGGACGAACATAGTGCTTGACGAGATTCACTGGACTAGCCAGATGTTGCAGAGAATATCTATCACAGGGAAAAACGATGGACCAGGGCCTCCTCATCGGGCGGACGACTGAAAGGTTAAGTCCGCGTGCCTCTAGATCGAGATCAAAAATTAGGGCACAGACAGATTCCGTGGACAGGTCTAGGTCTGAGTCGAGCCACCGCCGACGCCACCGTGACGGAGAATCACACCATCCGGCAACTACGCCACAGGAGCGCCATGACAAGGACGACAAGATGGCCGCCGACCACAGATTACGCTTGAAACACCTCCAAATCAGCGACTACCACAACCCAACATCCGACACTGAGTCATCAGATGCCGAAAGTACAACGCTCGCCGACGCCTTCTCCAGCGATGAAGAAATGGAGCTGGCAGATGACAGTAACGGAATATTCCAACTCGTCAAGAAAAACAAACGAAAATGTAGAAAATCCGAGAACGTGAACGGGAACACAATTAAACCCTTCACAACAGAGACAAAAAACAAATTCGAACCTCTCAGTGCGTCCCACGACAGCCGTGACCCAGCCGGCACCGCAACCAACGGACTGTCAACCCCGTCAACATCACAACAGCAACAGCTACATAATACCCAAACAGCACCACGAGCGGTCCCAAAAAGACCGCGCGTACTGCCAATCACCATGCAGTACCAAGGGCACTATTTATCCCTGAACGCGGCGCTGCAAAAAAGGATGGAAGGGCAAATCAGAGCCATCCACAAAGGAAAGTCAATTAAATATCACTTCAGCTCTGTCAGAGACCAAAAAGAAGCACTCAGTTTTTTCAGACAAGAAAAGATTGATTTCTACACGCACCTACCCCAGCAGACAAAAAATTAAACTAGTCCTAAAAGGCCTACCCGAATCCATAACAGAGCAAGAAATTCAACAGGACGTCACAGACGAAATGAAGAAACGGAAGAACCACGCAAAATGGACATCTATTGTGTCACGATGGAAAAACAGACAGAAAACGAAGCCATCTACAACACTAAATAAATATAAAAGCAAAGACGGGCCTCCTCAGTGCAAGTGGTGCCAAGGCTTTTACCACACAGCCAACTACTGTGAGATGCTCACCAGGTGTGTCAGGTGTGGCGGTGACCACAGGGCGTTCAACTGCCCACATCAAAAAACCACGATGCCACATACGTCCTTGACACCAAGGTGACAGTAGAGGCATATAAAAGCAAAGACGGGCCTCCTCAGTGCAAGTGGTACCAAGGCTTTTACCACACAGCCAACTACTGTGAGATGCCCACCAGGTGTGTCAGGTGTGGCGGTGACCACAGGGCGTTCAACTGCCCACATCAAAAAACCACGATGCCACACAGCGACAACTGCAACCAAACCGGACACCAAGCATTCAGAGGCTGTGAAGTATTTCAAAAGGCCATCAACGCATACAACGCGAAAAGGCCACAATGGGCCACCACTACAAACGCAACACAACGTATCAAACAAACGGCCATTCCCACCCCAGCGAAAACAAGCAGGATGGGACGAAGACAGTGGGCAAATATCCCACAACCAGACACCACAACACAAACCAACAACGGAATAGGAGCCGTCCTCGACTTCATCAGTAAAATCAAAGACTTATGGGAGCGATTCCAGTGGTCAAATATCATACAAACCATGACGACAACAATCGTTAACTTCAACAATGCAAGCGACATCATGTCCAATATCACAGCAATCATCTTTGACCTTCTTCACACCATCCCATGGATTATAGACATCAACAGAAGAAAAACCTCCGATTCTGCAACTTCAATGCAAACGGCCTTAAACGAAAGAAGGAAATACTAAACGAGTATATAGAAGAACAAAAAATTGACATTCTATGTGTTACAGAGACACACCTACAGCAACAAAAGAGCTACCAACTCCACAACATGATTTGCCATAGGACGGACCGCATCAACAGTTTAGATGGCGGAACAGCCATCTTCATCAGGGCAGACATCATTCACCACCCAGAACCAACGCCAAGGATGACGTCACTGGATGCAACCATAATCACACTAGAAACAACACGGGGAAAAGTCGCAGTTGTAGACGCATACCTCAGTCCAAGTTTAAATTACGACGAACTGGTCCTAACACAAATGTTCGACACCCACGACCGAGTTCTCCTGTGCGGCGACCGCAACGCGACAAACGAGGCCTGAAATTCGCGAAGAAACAACGACAGAGGAGTTCAACTCCAACAGCTGGAAGGACGCTTACAAGCAGTCGTCACCGCACTGGAAGACATCACCTACATACCTTTCAATAGTCGCCACCGGCCAGACGTACCGGATGTCCTCATGGTCAAAAACTTAGACCCAGAACTGAGCCTCCAATTCCATAACAAACTAACCTTCGACCACCTCCAAGTCACGGGGCACATCGGCAAAGCCCTAGAACAACCCCGACCCCGCCGCAAAACAACAGTCAACTGGGACCAGTTCGAGAGGTGGCTGAACAACAACACCAACCCCACCATCGAACTAACCTCTGAACAACAAATAGAAGAAGCCATCGGTACCCTCAGCAGCAAGATCCAAAAGGCACACACACAAGCATCGACAACAGTTATATTTGAAGAAGACAAATACAGCACACTGCCGCTACTCATCCAGGACCTGAAATTCCTCAAGAACCTGGCACGAAGGCGCTAGATCCCAACAAGAGACCCCAGAGAATGGACAGAAGTCAACAGACTCAATAGAGAAATACAGACGAGCCAAAGAATGGAAACCGGAGATGTGGGAGGACAGAATGTCAGCCCTCACGCTCCGCCAAAATCTAAAAGCCGAACGGAGACTCGCCAAAAATCTCAGAAAATCGAGACAAGCAAAACCTGACCTGAAAGACGGCAACGACATGATCTATGATGCACTTAGACAGGTGGAACTATTCGCGACCACTTATGAAAAACAAAACAGAATAGCCCAGCCAAACCAGCCCCAAGCAAATGAAGAAGAATTCAACCGCCACATCATGCACACAGTACAACAAATAAGGAACACACTCATCGATGACCGTCCAGAACTAACGATCGCAGCTGAAGTTAAAAACGTGATCAAACACCTAAACGCACGAAAGGCCCTAGGCCCAGACAAAATAACCAACGAACAGCTGCAGCACCTACCAAGAAAACCATTGGTATTACTCACAAGAATCATAAACGCCTGCATGATCAAGAGCTACTACCCCACAACATGGAAAACGAGCAAAGTAGTCCCAATACCGAAAAAAGGAAAAGACACCAGTAAACCCGAAAATCACAGACCTATCAGTCTCCTTCCCAATATGTCCACAGTAATGGAGAGGGTACTGATATCTAGAATACGCCAGGCGCTGCTAGACGGCAACATAATAAGACGTGAACAATTTGCGTATCAATCAACATTATCGGCAGAACTGCAACTGCTGCGGATAACAGAACATGTAATCAAAAATATGAACTTATCTCGATACACGGCTGCCGTCTTATTGCACATAGAGAAAGCGTATGACAGAGTGTGGGTGGACAACCTAATCGTCAAGCTATACGAAAACACAGATCTACTCAAATGCTACCTACGCCTAGTGGACAGCTATCTTACCAACAGACAGTGCTATGTACAAATTGACGGCCAACTATCAGAAACGGAAACCCTGGTGGAAGGAATCCCCCAAGGTTCAGTCATCTCCCCAACGCTCTTAACGGTCTACGTTAACGATCTGCCCACCACGCCACACACAGTACTCGTACAGTTTGCTGACGACACAGCACTATTGGTCAGCAACAGAAGGCTAGACACAATCATCAGACACCCGCAAGAACAAGTTACCAACACCGAAAGGTTGGCAAGACTTAACCATATCAAAATAAACGCAACAAAAACCGAAGCCATCCTCTTCACCAGGAGAAGACCCCTCCTAGAAGAGGGTAGAAATCAACGGACAACATATTCCGTGGAAGACGTCAGTGAGATATCTGGGGGTCCAACTAGATAACAAAATGCTCTTCAAACAACACGTAGAAGACAAGAAAGCAAAAACAATAAGAGCAATACACGCACTGTACCCACTCCTATCCAGGAAGGAAATGCTCCCGGTCACAAAACTACAAATCTATAAATCAATAATAGTACCAGCAATGCTCTATGGCTGCTCCTCATGGGGCATGACAAGCAAAACCAACGCCCAAACACTGCAAGTTCTCTAAAACCACTGCCTAAAGCTCATCCTAAACGTGCCACCGTGGACCAGCACGTAAGTCATAAACGAAGAACTCGAGATCCCAAGAATTGAGCAACAAATCAAAGAGGCAGCAACGAGACTGGCTGAAAAGGTGGCCCGACTCAGGCCTAGACTGAACGAAATCACAGCCTATGAACCAGCACCATGGCACAAAGTTTGAGTGCCATTAGCAATAATTAGACAGTAGCATGTAGGCTAGATGGAAACATCAGGACCGACCGGCTAAACGATCAGAACAAACCAGATAGATGGAAACATCAAGAAACTGCAGGTCTACTCCAGGATGGAAACATCAAGAGAGATAGGATTAACTATTAGAAACCTCGATAGAGACAGGACCAGTCCTTAACGTCATAAACCAGATTAGCGACATATAACATGATCATCAAACAACAAGCACCCATTACAAACCACGAGAAAATAGGCACAAATTACTACAGGCAGGGAAAACCAATCCTAAACCAAACAAACGAGGCAGCCCCAAAGCAACACAAAAGTGCAAGAACTAAGGTCCTGAAGAGCCAAAAACGTGCTCAAGGAATCTCTAAAGAGAAGGATGGAGACCCCATTATGAAAATAAATGGTGCCCCCAATCAGAAAACCCTACCCCGCACACACGAGGGACCAGGCTCCAAACAAGCCAGCACCCTGCATCGCACCCCCCCCCCCAAAAAAAAAAAAAAAAAAAAAAAAAAAAGGTTACAGTTAACTATAGGTTGTTCGTCGGAAAGAAGAAACGTGACACCCGGGACAACATCCATCCGTGACTGTGGCTGCTTGAGTCACTGTGAGAGAAGTCGTCAGGAGATTGATGTATTGAATCACGAAGAAATTTGTGTGTTCCATAGTCGTTATGAAGGTGAGACGGTTAAAATTATCTGTCATATTTGTGACGAAAATAAGGAATTTGATCCCAGGAGAACGCCTATGTAATGAACGTGACTGCTGTATTCGCTTATAGAAAAGGCGGCTGGAGTCCGATGTATGGAAGGCAACGCTATTTTTGTGTCCCAGCGTCATTATGACGGTACTAGGGTTACAATAAACTGTCAGTTTTGCGTCAAAGTCAAATAACGTGACTCCTAGGAGAACATACATCTGGTGACGGTGGCAGCGTTGATCGAATGGACAGAAGTCGCATGCAGACTGATGTATTGAATTGCGACGCATTTTGTGTTCCATCATCATTGCGAGTGTGAGAGGTTTACAATTAACTGTCCGTTTTGCGTCAGAAAGAAGAAACTTGACTCCAAGGACAACATCCATCCGTGACAGTGGCTCCTTAAGTCATTAGGAGGGAGGTCGGCTTTATTCCGATGTATTGAACTCCAACACAATTTTTGAATTCCATCGTTTTTATGGCTTTACTAGTGCTACAATAAACTGTCAGTTTTGCGTCGAAGTCAAATAACTTGACTCCAAGGACAACATACATCAGGTGACAGTGGCTTCTTTGATTGCTTGGAGACAAGTTCAATCTGACAGATGTATTGTACTGCGACGCACTTTGTGTGTTCCATCATCAGTATGAGGGTGAGAGGGTTTCAACTAACTGTCCGTTTTGCGTCGGAAACAAGAAACTTGACACCCAGTAGAACATCCAACCATGTCTGTAGCTGCTTAAGTCACTATGAGAGAAGCCAGCTGGAGATTGATGTATTGAATCGCGATGCAATTTGTGAGTACCATCGTCGTTATGAATGTGAGACGGTTGCAATTATCTGTCAGACTTGTGACGAAAATAAAGAACTTGATCCCTGGAGAACGCCCAAGTGGTGACCGTGCCTGCTATAATCGCTTAAAGAAAAGGCGGCTGGAGTCCGATGTATTGAATCGCAATGCCATTTTTCTCTTCCATCATCGTTATGGCGATACTAGTCTTAAAATAAACATTCAGTTTTGCGTCGAAGTCAAATAACGTGATTCCAAGGAGGACATACAATCGGTGACGCAGCTGCATTGATCGCATGGAGAGAAGTCGGCTGGAAACTGATGTATTGTATTGCGACGCTATTTGTTAGTTCCATCATCTTTATGATGGTGAGAGGGTTTGAATTATCTGCCACATTTGCGTCGGAAATAAGACACTTGGCTCCTAGGAGAACGCCCATATGGCAACCGTGGCTGCTATATTCGCTTATAGAAAAGGCGGTTGGTATCCGATGTATTGAATGACAATGTAATTTTTGAAACGAGATACTGGCAGAAGTAAGGCTGTGGGTACCAGGCGTCAGTCGTGCTTCGGTAGCTCAGTTGGTAGAGCACTTGCCTGCGAAAGGCAAAGGTCCCGAGTTCGAGTCTCGGTCGGGCACACAGTTTTAATCTGCCAAGAAGTTTCATATCAGCGCACACTCCGCTGCAGAGTGAAAATCTAATTCTGGAATGTAATTTTTGTGTTTCAGCGTCATTATGGCGGTACTAGGGTCGAAGTCAAATAACTTTACTACAAGGAGAACATACATCCGATGACCGTGGCTGCGTTGATCGCTTGTAGAGAAGTCACCTACAGTAGATGTATTGAACTGCGACGCATTTTGTGTGTTCTATCATCATTACGAGGGTGAGAGGGTTACAGTTACCTGTCCGTTTTTCGACGGAAACAATAAACTTGACACCCAGGAGAACATCCATCCGAGACTGTAGCTGCTTAAGTCACTATGAGAGAAGGCCGCTGGAGAATGATGTATTGAATTGCGACGCTATTTTTGAGTTCCATCGTCGTTATGAAGGTGCGACGGTAGCAATTATCTGTCAGAACTGTGACGAAAATAAGGAACTTGATCCCTGGAGAACGCCCATATGGTGACCGTGGCTGCTATATTTGCTTATAGAAAATGCGGCTCGAGTCCGATGTTTTGAATCGCAGTGCCATTTTTGTGTTCCATCATCGTTATAGCGGTACTAGTGTTACAATAAACATTCAGTTTTGCGTCGAAGTCAAATAACGTGACTCCAAGATGAACATACATCCGGTGACGTCGGCTGCGTTAATCGCTTTGAGAGAAGTCTCCTGCAGACCGATGTATTGAATAGCGACGCATGTTGTGTTCCATCATCATTACCAGTGCGAGAGCGTTACAATTAACTGTCCGTTTTGCGTCCGAAACACGAAACGTGATACCCGGGACAACATCCATCCGTGACAGTGGCTGCTTAAGTCGCTGGAGAGAAGTCGGCTGGAGACTGATGCATTGAATTGCGACCAAATTTGTGAGTTCCATCGTCTTTATGAAGGTGAGAGCGTTGCTATTTTCTGTCCTCTTTATAACGGTGATAGTTTTGCAACTATCTGTCAGATTTGCGTCGGAAATAAGACACTTGATACCGAGGAGAACATCCATCCGTGATTGAGGCTGCTTAAGTCACTAGGAGACAAGTCAGCTGCAGGCTAATGTATTGAATCGTGAAGCAATTTGTGAGTTCCATCGTCTATATGATGGTGAGATGGTTGCAATTATCTGTTTGATTTAGACGGAAATAAGACATCTGGCTCCCAGGAGAACGCCCAAATGGCGACCGTGGCTGCCATATTCGCTTATTGAAAAGGCGGCTGGAATCCGATGTACTGAATGACAATGTAATATTTGTGTTCCATCGTCATTATGGCGGTACTAGGGTCGAAGTCAAATAACTTGATTCCAGGGAGAACACGCATCCAGTGACGGTAGCTGCGTTGATACCTTTGAGAGAAGTCGCCTGGAGACGGTTATACTGAATTGCGACGTATTTCCTGTGTTCCTTCAACATTACGAGGGTAAAAGGGTTACAATTAATTGTCCATTTTCCGTCGGAAATAACTAACTTGATAAATAGGAGAACATTAATCCGTGACTGTGGCTTCTGAAATCACTAGGAGAGGAGTCGGCTGGAGACTAATGTAATGAATCGCGACCCAATTTGCGAGTTCCATCGTCATTATGACTTTCCTAGGGTTACAACGAGCTGTCAGTTCTGCGTCGAACTCAATTAAATTCACTTCAAGGAGAAAGCACATCCCCCATGACAGCGGCTGGAGACAGATCTATGGAACTTCGACGCATTTTGTGGGTTCCATCATTATTACGAGTGTGGGAGGGTTACAATTAACTGTCTGTTTGGAGTTGGAAACAAGAAACTTGACACCCATGAGAACAACCACCCCTGACTGTGGCAGCATAAATCAGTAGGAGAGGAGTCAGCTGGAGACTGATGTATTTAACCGCGACGCTATTTGAGAGTACCATCGTCATTATGACTGTTCCAGGGTCTTAATGAACAGTCGCTTTCGAGTCGTACTCAGATAAAATCACTCCAAGGAGAAAATACATCCCGTGACAGTGGCTGCTTTGATTGCCTGGAGAGACGTCGCCTCGAGACACATCTATGGAACTGCGACGCATTTATTGTGTCCCATCATCGTTACGAGGGTGGAAGAGATGCAATTAACTGTCTGTTTTGCTTCGGAAACAAGAAACTTGACACACGCGAGAACAACCATCCGTGACTGTGGCTGCTTAAATCACTAAGAGAGAAGTCGGCTGGAGTCTGATGTATTGATTCGAGGCGCAATTTGTGAGTTCCATCGTTATTGTGACTGTACTAGGGTAGCAATGAACTGTCAGTTTTGAGACGAACTCAAATAAATTGACTCCAAGGTGAAAATACATCCTGAGACAGTGGCTGCTTTGATCGCTTGGATAGATGTCGACTTGAGCCAGATATATGGAACTGCGACGCATTGTGTGTGTTCCATCATCATTACGATGGTTGAAGAGCTACAATTAACTGTCTGTATTGCGTCGGAAAATAGTAACTGGACACACATTAGAAGAGCCATCCGTGACTGTGGCTGTTTAAATCACTAGGAGAGAAGTCAGCTAGATTCTGAAGTATTTAATCGAGAGTTCCATAGTAATAGTACTAGTGTTACAAGGAGCTGTCAGTTCTGCGTCGAACTCAAATAATTTGAAACCGAGGAGAAAATACATCCTGTGACAGTGGCTGCTTTAATCGCTTGGAGAGACGTCGCCTCTACAGAACTGCGACGCATTTTGTGTGTTACAACATCAATACGAGGGTGGAAGAGATGCAATTAACTGTCTGTTTTGCTTCGGAAACAAGAAACTTGACACGCGCGAGAACAACCATCCGTGACTGAGGCTGCTCAAATCACTAGGAGAGATGTCGGCTGGAGACTGATGTAATGATTCGCGACGCAACTTGCGGGTACCATCGTCATTATGACTTTACTTGGGTTACAGTTTACTGTCAATATTTCGTTGAACTACAATAACTTGACTCCAAGGAAAAATTACATTCCTTGACAGGGACTGCCTTGGTTGCTTGGATAGACGTCGCCTCGAGACTGATCTAAGGAACTGCGACGCATTTTGTGTGTTCCATCATCATTAAGAGGGTGGGAGGGATACAATTAACTCTTTGTTCTGCGCCGGAAACAAGAAACTTGACACCAATGAGAACAAGCATCCGTGACTGTGGTTGCTTAAATCACTAGGAGAGAAGTCGGCTGGAGACCGATGTGATTAGTCGCGACGCAGTTAGCGAGTTCAATCGTCATTATGACTGTCCTAGGGTTGCAATGAATTGTCAGTTTTGCGACAAACTCAAATAAATTGACACCAAGGAGATGAAACATCCCCCGTAACAGTGGCTGCTTTGATCGTTTGCAGAGACGTGGCCTGTAGACAGATCTACGGAAGTGCGACGCCTTTTGTGTATATCATCATCATTATGAGGGTGGGAGGGTTACAATTAACTGTCCGTTTTGCGCCGGAAACCAGAAACTTGACACCCATGAGAACAACCACCCGTGACTGTGGCTGCTCAAATCACTAGGAGAGAAGTCGGCTGCAGACTAATGTAATGAATCGCGACGCAATTTGCGAGTTCCATCACCATTATGGCTGTACTATCTTTACAATCAACTGTCAGTTTTGCATCGAACTCAAATAAATTGAATCTAAGGATTCAAATTGTAAAGGCGCAGGGGTAAAATACAGGGAGCGAAAGGCTATTTACAATTTGTATAGAAACCAGATGACAGTTATATGAGTCGAGGGACATGAAAAGGAAGCAGTGGTTGGGAAGGGAGAAAGACAGGGTTGTAGCCTCTCCCCGATGTTATTTAATCCGTATAATGAGCAAGCAGTAAAGGAAACAAAAGAAAAATTCGTGGTAGGTATTAAAATCCATGGAGAAGAAATAAAAACATTGAGGTTCGCCGATGGCATTGTAATTCTGTCAGAGACAGCAAAGGACTTGGAAGAGCAGTTGAATGGAATGGACAGTGTCTTGAAAGTAGGATATAAGATGAACATCAACAAAAGCAAAACGAGGATAATGGAATGTAGTCGAATTAAGTCGGGTGATGCTGAGGGAATTAGATTAGGAAATGAGACACTTAAAGTAGTAAAGGAGTTTTGCTATTTGGGGAGCAAAATAACTGATGATTGTGGAAGTAGAGAGGATATAAAATGTAGACTGGCAATGGCAAGGAAAGCGTTTCTGAAGAAGAGAAATTTGTTAACATCGAGTATGGATTTAAGTGTCAGGAGGTCGTCTCTGAAAGTACTTGTATGGAGTGTAGCCATGTCTGGAAGTGAAACATGGACGATAAATAGTTATGACTAGAAGAGAATAGAAGCATTCGAAATGTGGTGCTACAGAAGAATGCTGAAGATTAGGTGGGTAGATCACATAACTAATGACGATGTATTGAATAAGATTGGGGAGCAGAGAAGTTTGTGGCACAACTTGACCAGAAGAAGGGATCGGTTGGTAGGCAATGTTCTGAGGCATCAACGGATCATCAGTTTAGTATTGGAGGGCAGCGTGGAGGGTAAAATTCGTAGAGGGTAACCAAGAGATGAATACACTAAGCAGATTCAGAAGGATGTATGTTGCAGTAGGTACTGGGAGATGAAGAAGCTTGCACAGGATAGAGTAGCATGGAGAGCTGAATCAAAATAGTCTCTGGGCTGAAGACCACAACAACAACAACAACGAGAGAATATATCCCGTGACAGTGGCTGCTTTGATCGTTTGGAGAGACGTCGACTCGAGACAGATATATGGAATTGCAACGCATTGTGTGTGTTACAACATCAATACGAGTGTGGAAGAGATACAATTAACTGTCTGTTTTGCGTCGGAAACAAGAAACTTGAGACCAAGAGAACAACCGTCCGTGACTGTCGCTAGAAGTCGGCAGGAAACTGATGTAATGAGTCGCGACGCAATATGCGAGTTCAATCGTCATTATGCCTGTCCTAGGGTTACAATCAATTGTCAGTTTTGCGTCGAACTCAAATAAATTGACTCCAAGGAGAAAATACATCCCCCGTGACAGTGGCTGCTTTGATCTTTGGAGAGTCGTCGCCTAGAGACAGATCTATGAAACTGCGACGCATTGTGTGTGTTCCATCATCAATACGAGAGTAGAAGAGTTTCAACTAACTGTCTGTTTTGATTCGGAAAGAAGAAACTTGACAGCCATGAGAACAACTATCCGTGACTGTGGATGCTTAAATCACTAGGAGCGAAGTTGGCTGGTGACTGATATATTGATTCGCCTCGCAATTTGTGAGTTCTATCGTCATTGTCACTGTACTAAGGTAACAATGAACTGTCAGTTTTGCGTCGTAATTAGTGACTAGACGCCAAGGAGAAAAACATCCCCCGTGACAGTGGTTGCTTCGATTGCTTGGAGAGACCTCGCCTCGAGACCGATCTATGGAAGTGTGACGCATTTTGAGTGTTCAATTATCATTACGAGGGAGGGAGGGTTTCAATTAACTGTCTGTTTTGCGTCGGAAACAAGAAACGTGACACCAATGAGAACAACCATCCGTGACTGTGGCTGCTTTAATCTCTAGCAGAAGAGTCGGCTGGAGACTGATGTCATGAATCGTGACGCAATTTGCGAGTTCCATCTTAATTATGACTATACTCGGGTTACAATCAACTTTCAGTTTTGCATAGAACCCAAATAAATTGACTCCAAGAAGAGAATATATCTCGTGACAGTGGCTGCTTTGATCGCTTGGAGAGACATCGCCTCGAGACAGTTATATGGATCTGCGACGCATTGTCTGTGGAAGAGTTACAAATAACTGTCTGTATTGCGTCGGAAACAAGAAACTTGACAGCCGTGAGTACAGCCATCCGTTACTGTGGCTGCTTAAATCATTAGGAGAAAAGTCGGCTGGAGACTGATGTATTGAATCGCGACGCAATTTGCGAGTTACATGGAACTCAAATAAATTGATTTCAAGGAGAGAATATATCCCAAGACAGTGGCTGCTTTGATCGCTTGGATAGACGTCGCCTCGTGACAGATCTAAGGACCTGCGTGGCATTGTGTATGTTCCATCGTCAGTACGAGAGTGGAAGAGTTACAAATAACTTTCTGTTTTGCGCCGGAAACAAGAAACTTCACAGCGATGAGAAAAACCATCTGTGACTGTGTCTGCTTAAATCACTAGGAGAGGATTCGGCTGGAGACTGATCTATAGAATCGCGACGCAGTTTTTGAGTTCACTCGTCATTGTGGTTGTACAATCAACTGTCACTTTTGCGTCGAACTCAAATAAATTGGGTCCAAGGAGGAAATACATCCCATGAGAGTGGGTGGTTTGATCGCTTGGGGTGTCGCCACTTCGAGACAGATCTATGGAACTGTGTCGCATTGTGTGTGTTCCATCACCAATACGAGAGTGGAAGAGTTACAAATAACTTTCTGTTTTGCGTCGGAGACAAGAAACTTCACAGCCATGAGAACAACCATCCATGACTGATGCTGCTTTAATCACTAGTCGGGGAGTCGGCTGGAGACTGATGTATTGAATCGCTACGCATTTTGTGAGTTCCATCGTCATTATGACTGTCCTAGGATTTCTAATTTCTGTTAGTTTTGCGTCGATCTCCAATTCATTGATTCCAAGGAGAAAATACATTCCGTGACAGTGGCTGCTTTGATTACTTAGATTGACATCGCCTGGAGACTGACCTATGGAACTGCGACGCAATTTGTGTGTCCCATCATCATTACGAGGGTGCCCGGGTTACAATTTATTGTCTGTTTTGCGTCGGAAACAAGAACTTGACACCCATGAGATCAACCATCTGTGACTGTGGCTGCTTAAATCACTAGGAGAGAAGTCGGCTGGAGACTGATGTATTGAATCGCTACGCATTTTGTGAGTTCCATCGTCATTATGACTGTCCTAGGATTTCTAATTTCTGTTAGTTTTGCGTCGATCTCCAATTCATTGATTCCAAGGAGAAAATACATTCCGTGACAGTGGCTGCTTTGATTACTTAGATTGACATCGCCTGGAGACTGACCTATGGAACTGCGACGCAATTTGTGTGTCCCATCATCATTACGAGGGTGCACGGGTTACAATTTATTGTCTGTTTTGCGTCGGAAACAAGAACTTGACACCCATGAGATCAACCATCTGTGACTGTGGCTGCTTAAATCACTAGGAGAGAAGTCGGCTGGAGACTGATGTATTGAATCGCTACGCATTTTGTGAGTTCCATCGTCATTATGACTGTCCTAGGATTTCTAATTTCTGTTAGTTTTGCGTCGATCTCCAATTCATTGACTCCAAGGAGAAAATACATTCCGTGACAGTGGCTGCTTTGATTACTTAGATTGACATCGCCTGGAGACTAACCTATGGAACTGCGACGCAATTTGTGTGTCCCTTCATCATTACGAGGGTGCCCGGGTTACAATTTATTGTCTGTTTTGCGTCGGAAACAAGAACTTGACACCCATGAGATCAACCATCTGTGACTGTGGCTGCTTAAATCACTAGGAGAGAAGTCGGCTGGAGACTGATGTATTGAATCGCTATGCATTTTGTGAGTTCCATCGTCATTATGACTGTCCTAGGATTTCTAATTTCTGTTAGTTTTGCGTCGATCTCCAATTCATTGACTCCAAGGAGAAAATACATTCCGTGACAGTGGCTGCTTTGATTACTTAGATTGACATCGCCTGGAGACTGACCTATGGAACTGCGACGCAATTTGTGTGTCCCATCATCATTACGAGGGTGCCCGGGTTACAATTTATTGTCTGTTTTGCGTCGGAAACAAGAACTTGACACCCATGAGATCAACCATCTGTGACTGTGGCTGCTTAAATCACTAGGAGAGAAGTCGGCTGGAGACTGATGTATTGAATCGCTACGCATTTTGTGAGTTCCATCGTCATTATGACTGTCCTAGGATTTCTAATTTCTGTTAGTTTTGCGTCGATCTCCAATTCATTGACTCCAAGGAGAAAATACATTCCGTGACAGTGGCTGCTTTGATTACTTAGATTGACATCGCCTGGAGACTGACCTATGGAACTGCGACGCAATTTGTGTGTCCCATCATCATTACGAGGGTGCCCGGGTTACAATTTATTGTCTGTTTTGCGTCGGAAACAAGAACTTGACACCCATGAGATCAACCATCTGTGACTGTGGCTGCTTAAATCACTAGGAGAGAAGTCGGCTGGAGACTGATGTATTGAATCGCTACGCATTTTGTGAGTTCCATCGTCATTATGACTGTCCTAGGATTTCTAATTTCTGTTAGTTTTGCGTCGATCTCCAATTCATTGACTCCAAGGAGAAAATACATTCCGTGACAGTGGCTGCTTTGATTACTTAGATTGACATCGCCTGGAGACTGACCTATGGAACTGCGACGCAATTTGTGTGTCCCATCATCGTTACGAGGGTGCCCGGGTTACAATTTATTGTCTGTTTTGCGTCGGAAACAAGAACTTGACACCCATGAGATCAACCATCTGTGACTGTGGCTGCTTAAATCACTAGGAGAGAAGTCGGCTGGAGACTGATGTATTGAATCGCTACGCATTTTGTGAGTTCCATCGTCATTATGACTGTCGTAGGATTTCTAATTTCTGTTAGTTTTGCGTCGATCTCCAATTCATTGATTCCAAGGAGAAAATACATTCCGTGACAGTGGCTGCTTTGATTACTTAGATTGACATCGCCTGGAGGCTGACCTATGGAACTGCGACGCAATTTGTGTGTCCCATCATCATTACGAGGGTACCCGGGTTACAATTTATTGTCTGTTTTGCGTCGGAAACAAGAACTTGACACCCATGAGATCAACCATCTGTGACTGTGGCTGCTTAAATCACTAGGAGAGAAGTCGGCTGGAGACTGATGTATTGAATCGCTACGCATTTTGTGAGTTCCATCGTCATTATGACTGTCCTAGGATTTCTAATTTCTGTTAGTTTTGCGTCGATCTCCAATTCATTGACTCCAAGGAGAAAATACATTCCGTGACAGTGGCTGCTTTGATTACTTAGATTGACATCGCCTGGAGACTGACCTATGGAACTGCGACGCAATTTGTGTGTCCCATCATCATTACCAGGGTGCCCGGGTTACAATTTATTGTCTGTTTTGCGTCGGAAACCAGAACTTGACACCCATGAGATCAACCATCTGTGACTGTGGCTGCTTAAATCACTAGGAGAGAAGTCGGCTGGAGACTGATGTATTGAATCGCTACGCATTTTGTGAGTTCCATCGTCATTATGACTGTCCTAGGATTTCTAATTTCTGTTAGTTTTGCGTCGATCTCCAATTCATTGACTCCAAGGAGAAAATACATTCCGTGACAGTGGCTGCTTTGATTACTTAGATTGACATCGCCTGGAGACTGACCTATGGAACTGCGATGCAATTTGTGTGTCCCATCATCATTACGAGGGTGCCCGGGTTACAATTTATTGTCTGTTTTGCGTCGGAAACAAGAACTTGACACCCATGAGATCAACCATCTGTGACTGTGCCTGCTTAAATCACTAGGAGAGAAGTCGCCTGGAGACTGATGTATTGAATCGCTACTCATTTTGTGAGTTCCATCGTCATTATGACTGTCCTAGGATTTCTAATTTCTGTTAGTTTTGCGTCGATCTCCAATTCATTGACTCCAAGGAGAAAATACAATCCGTGACAGTGGCTGCATTGATTACTTAGATTGACATCGCCTGGAGACTGACCTATGGAACTGCGACGCAATTTGTGTGTCCCATCATCATTACGAGGGTGCCCGGGTTACAATTTATTGTCTGTTTTGCGTCGGAAACAAGAACTTGACACCCATGAGATCAACCATCTGTGACTGTGGCTGCTTAAATCACTAGGAGACAAGTCGGCTGGAGACTGATGTATTGAATCGCTACGCATTTTGTGAGTTCCATCGTCATTATGACTGTCCTAGGATTTCTAATTTCTGTTAGTTTTGCGTCGATCTCCAATTCATTGATTCCAAGGAGAAAATACATTCCGTGACAGTGGCTGCTTTCATTACTTAGATTGACATCGCCTGGAGACTGACCTATGGAACTGCGACGCAATTTGTGTGTCCCATCATCATTACGAGGGTGCCCGGGTTACAATTTATTGTCTGTTTTGCGTCGGAAACAAGAACTTGACACCCATGAGATCAACCATCTGTGACTGTGGCTGCTTAAATCACTAGGAGAGAAGTCGGCTGGAGACTGATGTATTGAATCGCTACGCATTTTGTGAGTTCCATCGTCATTATGACTGTCCTAGGATTTCTAATTTCTGTTAGTTTTGCGTCGATCTCCAATTCATTGACTCCAAGGAGAAAATACATTCCGTGACAGTGGCTGCTTTGATTACTTAGATTGACATCGCCTGGAGACTGACCTATGGAACTGCGACGCAATTTGTGTGTCCCATCATCATTACGAGGGTGCCCGGGTTACAATTTATTGTCTGTTTTGCGTCGGAAACAAGAACTTGACACCCATGAGATCAACCATCTGTGACTGTGGCTGCTTAAATCACTAGGAGAGAAGTCGGCTGGAGACTGATGTATTGAATCGCTACGCATTTTGTGAGTTCCATCGTCATTATGACTGTCCTAGGATTTCTAATTTCTGTTAGTTTTGCGTCGATCTCCAATTCATTGACTCCAAGGAGAAAATACATTCCGTGACAGTGGCTGCTTTGATTACTTAGATTGACATCGCCTGGAGACTGACCTATGGAACTGCGACGCAATTTGTGTGTCCCATCATCATTACGAGGGTGCCCGGGTTACAATTTATTGTCTGTTTTGCGTCGGAAACAAGAACTTGACACCCATGAGATCAACCATCTGTGACTGTGGCTGCTTAAATCACTAGGAGAGAAGTCGGCTGGAGACTGATGTATTGAATCGCTACGCATTTTGTGAGTTCCATCGTCATTATGACTGTCCTAGGATTTCTAATTTCTGTTAGTTTTGCGTCGATCTCCAATTCATTGATTCCAAGGAGAAAATACATTCCGTGACAGTGGCTGCTTTCATTACTTAGATTGACATCGCCTGGAGACTGACCTATGGAACTGCGACGCAATTTGTGTGTCCCATCATCATTACGAGGGTGCCCGGGTTACAATTTATTGTCTGTTTTGCGTCGGAAACAAGAACTTGACACCCATGAGATCAACCATCTGTGACTGTGGCTGCTTAAATCACTAGGAGACAAGTCGGCTGGAGACTGATGTATTGAATCGCTACGCATTTTGTGAGTTCCATCGTCATTATGACTGTCCTAGGATTTCTAATTTCTGTTAGTTTTGCGTCGATCTCCAATTCATTGATTCCAAGGAGAAAATACATTCCGTGACAGTGGCTGCTATCATTACTTAGATTGACATCGCCTGGAGACTGACCTATGGAACTGCGACGCAATTTGTGTGTCCCATCATCATTACGAGGGTGCCCGGGTTACAATTTATTGTCTGTTTTGCGTCGGAAACAAGAACTTGACACCCATGAGATCAACCATCTGTGACTGTGGCTGCTTAAATCACTAGGAGAGAAGTCGGCTGGAGACTGATGTATTGAATCGCTACGCATTTTGTGAGTTCCATCGTCATTATGACTGTCGTAGGATTTCTAATTTCTGTTAGTTTTGCGTCGATCTCCAATTCATTGACTCCAAGGAGAAAATACATTCCGTGACAGTGGCTGCTTTGATTGCTTAGATTGACATCGCCTGGAGACTGACCTATGGAACTGCGACGCAATTTGTGTGTCCCATCATCATTACGAGGGTGCCCGGGTTACAATTTATTGTCTGTTTTGCGTCGGAAACAAGAACTTGACACCCATGAGATCAACCATCTGTGACTGTGGCTGCTTAAATCACTAGGAGAGAAGTCGGCTGGAGACTGATGTATTGAATCGCTACGCATTTTGTGAGTTCCATCGTCATTATGACTGTCCTAGGATTTCTAATTTCTGTTAGTTTTGCGTCGATCTCCAATTCATTGACTCCAAGGAGAAAATACATTCCGTGACAGTGGCTGCTTTGATTACTTAGATTGACATCGCCTGGAGACTGACCTATGGAACTGCGACGCAATTTGTGTGTCCCATCATCATTACGAGGGTGCCCGGGTTACAATTTATTGTCTGTTTTGCGTGGGAAACAAGAGCTTGACACCCATGAGATCAACCATCTGTGACTGTGGCTGCTTAAATCACTAGGAGAGAAGTCGGCTGGAGACTGATGTATTGAATCGCTACGCATTTTGTGAGTTCCATCGTCATTATGACTGTCCTAGGATTTCTAATTTCTGTTAGTTTTGCGTCGATCTCCAATTCATTGATTCCAAGGAGAAAATACATTCCGTGACAGTGGCTGCTTTCATTACTTAGATTGACATCGCCTGGAGACTGACCTATGGAACTGCGACGCAATTTGTGTGTCCCATCATCATTACGAGGGTGCCCGGGTTACAATTTATTGTCTGTTTTGCGTCGGAAACAAGAACTTGACACCCATGAGATCAACCATCTGTGACTGTGGCTGCTTAAATCACTAGGAGAGAAGTCGGCTGGAGACTGATGTATTGAATCGCTACGCATTTTGTGAGTTCCATCGTCATTATGACTGTCCTAGGATTTCTAATTTCTGTTAGTTTTGCGTCGATCTCCAATTCATTGACTCCAAGGAGAAAATACATTCCGTGACAGTGGCTGCTTTGATTACTTAGATTGACATCGCCTGGAGACTGACCTATGGAACTGCGACGCAATTTGTGTGTCCCATCATCATTACGAGGGTGCCCGGGTTACAATTTATTGTCTGTTTTGCGTCGGAAACAAGAACTTGACACCCATGAGATCAACCATCTGTGACTGTGGCTGCTTAAATCACTAGGAGAGAAGTCGGCTGGAGACTGATGTATTGAATCGCTATGCATTTTGTGAGTTCCATCGTCATTATGACTGTCCTAGGATTTCTAATTTCTGTTAGTTTTGCGTCGATCTCCAATTCATTGACTCCAAGGAGAAAATACATTCCGTGACAGTGGCTGCTTTGATTACTTAGATTGACATCGCCTGGAGACTGACCTATGGAACTGCGACGCAATTTGTGTGTCCCATCATCATTACGAGGGTGCCCGGGGAAACAAGAACTTGACACCCATGAGATCAACCATCTGTGACTGTGGCTGCTTAAATCACTAGGAGAGAAGTCGGCTGGAGACTGATGTATTGAATCGCTACGCATTTTGTGAGTTCCATCGTCATTATGACTGTCCTAGGATTTCTAATTTCTGTTAGTTTTGCGTCGATCTCCAATTCATTGACTCCAAGGAGAAAATACATTCCGTGACAGTGGCTGCTTTGATTACTTAGATTGACATCGCCTGGAGACTGACCTATGGAACTGCGACGCAATTTGTGTGTCCCATCATCATTACCAGGGTGCCCGGGTTACAATTTATTGTCTGTTTTGCGTCGGAAACAAGAACTTGACACCCATGCGATCAACCATCTGTGACTGTGGCTGCTTAAATCACTAGGAGAGAAGTCGGCTGGAGACTGATGTATTGAATCGCTACGCATTTTGTGAGTTCCATCGTCATTATGACTGTCCTAGGATTTCTAATTTCTGTTAGTTTTGCGTCGATCTCCAATTCATTGACTCCAAGGAGAAAATACATTCCGTGACAGTGGCTGCTTTGATTACTTAGATTGACATCGCCTGGAGACTGACCTATGGAACTGCGACGCAATTTGTGTGTCCCATCATCGTTACGAGGGTGCCCGGGTTACAATTTATTGTCTGTTTTGCGTCGGAAACAAGAACTTGACACCCATGAGATCAACCATCTGTGACTGTGGCTGCTTAAATCACTAGGAGAGAAGTCGGCTGGAGACTGATGTATTGAATCGCTACGCATTTTGTGAGTTCCATCGTCATTATGACTGTCCTAGGATTTCTAATTTCTGTTAGTTTTGCGTCGATCTCCAATTCATTGACTCCAAGGAGAAAATACATTCCGTGACAGTGGCTGCTTTGATTACTTAGATTGACATCGCCTGGAGACTGACCTATGGAACTGCGACGCAATTTGTGTGTCCCATCATCATTACGAGGGTGCCCGGGTTACAATTTATTGTCTGTTTTGCGTCGGAAACAAGAACTTGACACCCATGAGATCAACCATCTGTGACTGTGGCTGCTTAAATCACTAGGAGAGAAGTCGGCTGGAGACTGATGTATTGAATCGCTACGCATTTTGTGAGTTCCATCGTCATTATGACTGTCCTAGGATTTCTAATTTCTGTTAGTTTTGCGTCGATCTCCAATTCATTGATTCCAAGGAGAAAATACATTCCGTGACAGTGGCTGCTTTCATTACTTAGATTGACATCGCCTGGAGACTGACCTATGGAACTGCGACGCAATTTGTGTGTCCCATCATCATTACGAGGGTGCCCGGGTTACAATTTATTGTCTGTTTTGCGTCGGAAACAAGAACTTGACACCCATGAGATCAACCATCTGTGACTGTGGCTGCTTAAATCACTAGGAGACAAGTCGGCTGGAGACTGATGTATTGAATCGCTACGCATTTTGTGAGTTCGATCGTCATTATGACTGTCCTAGGATTTCTAATTTCTGTTAGTTTTGCGTCGATCTCCAATTCATTGATTCCAAGGAGAAAATACATTCCGTGACAGTGGCTGCTATCATTACTTAGATTGACATCGCCTGGAGACTGACCTATGGAACTGCGACGCAATTTGTGTGTCCCATCATCATTACGAGGGTGCCCGGGTTACAATTTATTGTCTGTTTTGCGTCGGAAACAAGAACTTGACACCCATGAGATCAACCATCTGTGACTGTGGCTGCTTAAATCACTAGGAGAGAAGTCGGCTGGAGACTGATGTATTGAATCGCTACGCATTTTGTGAGTTCCATCGTCATTATGACTGTCCTAGGATTTCTAATTTCTGTTAGTTTTGCGTCGATCTCCAATTCATTGACTCCAAGGAGAAAATACATTCCGTGACAGTGGCTGCTTTGATTGCTTAGATTGACATCGCCTGGAGACTGACCTATGGAACTGCGACGCAATTTGTGTGTCCCATCATCATTACGAGGGTGCCCGGGTTACAATTTATTGTCTGTTTTGCGTCGGAAACAAGAACTTGACACCCATGAGATCAACCATCTGTGACTGTGGCTGCTTAAATCACTAGGAGAGAAGTCGGCTGGAGACTGATGTATTGAATCGCTACGCATTTTGTGAGTTCCATCGTCATTATGACTGTCCTAGGATTTCTAATTTCTGTTAGTTTTGCGTCGATCTCCAATTCATTGACTCCAAGGAGAAAATACATTCCGTGACAGTGGCTGCTTTGATTACTTAGATTGACATCGCCTGGAGACTGACCTATGGAACTGCGACGCAATTTGTGTGTCCCATCATCATTACGAGGGTGCCCGGGTTACAATTTATTGTCTGTTTTGCGTGGGAAACAAGAGCTTGACACCCATGAGATCAACCATCTGTGACTGTGGCTGCTTAAATCACTAGGAGAGAAGTCGGCTGGAGACTGATGTATTGAATCGCTACGCATTTTGTGAGTTCCATCGTCATTATGACTGTCCTAGGATTTCTAATTTCTGTTAGTTTTGCGTCGATCTCCAATTCATTGATTCCAAGGAGAAAATACATTCCGTGACAGTGGCTGCTTTCATTACTTAGATTGACATCGCCTGGAGACTGACCTATGGAACTGCGACGCAATTTGTGTGTCCCATCATCATTACGAGGGTGCCCGGGTTACAATTTATTGTCTGTTTTGCGTCGGAAACAAGAACTTGACACCCATGAGATCAACCATCTGTGACTGTGGCTGCTTAAATCACTAGGAGAGAAGTCGGCTGGAGACTGATGTATTGAATCGCTACGCATTTTGTGAGTTCCATCGTCATTATGACTGTCCTAGGATTTCTAATTTCTGTTAGTTTTGCGTCGATCTCCAATTCATTGACTCCAAGGAGAAAATACATTCCGTGACAGTGGCTGCTTTGATTACTTAGATTGACATCGCCTGGAGACTGACCTATGGAACTGCGACGCAATTTGTGTGTCCCATCATCATTACGAGGGTGCCCGGGTTACAATTTATTGTCTGTTTTGCGTCGGAAACAAGAACTTGACACCCATGAGATCAACCATCTGTGACTGTGGCTGCTTAAATCACTAGGAGAGAAGTCGGCTGGAGACTGATGTATTGAATCGCTATGCATTTTGTGAGTTCCATCGTCATTATGACTGTCCTAGGATTTCTAATTTCTGTTAGTTTTGCGTCGATCTCCAATTCATTGATTCCAAGGAGAAAATACATTCCGTGACAGTGGCTGCTATCATTACTTAGATTGACATCGCCTGGAGACTGACCTATGGAACTGCGACGCAATTTGTGTGTCCCATCATCATTACGAGGGTGCCCGGGTTACAATTTATTGTCTGTTTTGCGTCGGAAACAAGAACTTGACACCCATGAGATCAACCATCTGTGACTGTGGCTGCTTAAATCACTAGGAGAGAAGTCGGCTGGAGACTGATGTATTGAATCGCTACGCATTTTGTGAGTTCCATCGTCATTATGACTGTCGTAGGATTTCTAATTTCTGTTAGTTTTGCGTCGATCTCCAATTCATTGACTCCAAGGAGAAAATACATTCCGTGACAGTGGCTGCTTTGATTACTTAGATTGACATCGCCTGGAGACTGACCTATGGAACTGCGACGCAATTTGTGTGTCCCATCATCATTACGAGGGTGCCCGGGGAAACAAGAACTTGACACCCATGAGATCAACCATCTGTGACTGTGGCTGCTTAAATCACTAGGAGAGAAGTCGGCTGGAGACTGATGTATTGAATCGCTATGCATTTTGTGAGTTCCATCGTCATTATGACTGTCCTAGGATTTCTAATTTCTGTTAGTTTTGCGTCGATCTCCAATTCATTGACTCCAAGGAGAAAATACAGTCCGTGACAGTGGCTGCTTTGATTACTTAGATTGACATCGCCTGGAGACTGACCTATGGAACTGCGACGCAATTTGTGTGTCCCATCATCATTACGAGGGTGCCCGGGTTACAATTTATTGTCTGTTTTGCGTCGGAAACAAGAACTTGACACCCATGAGATCAACCATCTGTGACTGTGGCTGCTTAAATCACTAGGAGAGAAGTCGGCTGGAGACTGATGTATTGAATCGCTACGCATTTTGTGAGTTCCATCGTCATTATGACTGTCCTAGGATTTCTAATTTCTGTTAGTTTTGCGTCGATCTCCAATTCATTGACTCCAAGGAGAAAATACATTCCGTGACAGTGGCTGCTTTGATTACTTAGATTGACATCGCCTGGAGACTGACCTATGGAACTGCGACGCAATTTGTGTGTCCCATCATCATTACCAGGGTGCCCGGGTTACAATTTATTTTCTGTTTTGCGTCGGAAACCAGAACTTGACACCCATGAGATCAACCATCTGTGACTGTGGCTGCTTAAATCACTAGGAGAGAAGTCGGCTGGAGACTGATGTATTGAATCGCTATGCATTTTGTGAGTTCCATCGTCATTATGACTGTCCTAGGATTTCTAATTTCTGTTAGTTTTGCGTCGATCTCCAATTCATTGACTCCAAGGAGAAAATACATTCCGTGACAGTGGCTGCTTTGATTACTTAGATTGACATCGCCTGGAGACTGACCTATGGAACTGCGACGCAATTTGTGTGTCCCATCATCATTACGAGGGTGCCCGGGTTACAATTTATTGTCTGTTTTGCGTCGGAAACAAGAACTTGACACCCATGAGATCAACCATCTGTGACTGTGGCTGCTTAAATCACTAGGAGAGAAGTCGGCTGGAGACTGATGTATTGAATCGCTACGCATTTTGTGAGTTCCATCGTCATTATGACTGTCCTAGGATTTCTAATTTCTGTTAGTTTTGCGTCGATCTCCAATTCATTGACTCCAAGGAGAAAATACATTCCGTGACAGTGGCTGCTTTGATTACTTAGATTGACATCGCCTGGAGACTGACCTATGGAACTGCGACGCAATTTGTGTGTCCCATCATCATTACGAGGGTGCCCGGGTTACAATTTATTGTCTGTTTTGCGTCGGAAACAAGAACTTGACACCCATGAGATCAACCATCTGTGACTGTGGCTGCTTAAATCACTAGGAGAGAAGTCGGCTGGAGACTGATGTATTGAATCGCTACGCATTTTGTGAGTTCCATCGTCATTATGACTGTCCTAGGATTTCTAATTTCTGTTAGTTTTGCGTCGATCTCCAATTCATTGACTCCAAGGAGAAAATACATTCCGTGACAGTGGCTGCTTTGATTACTTAGATTGACATCGCCTGGAGACTGACCTATGGAACTGCGACGCAATTTGTGTGTCCCATCATCATTACCAGGGTGCCCGGGTTACAATTTATTGTCTGTTTTGCGTCGGAAACAAGAACTTGACACCCATGCGATCAACCATCTGTGACTGTGGCTGCTTAAATCACTAGGAGAGAAGTCGGCTGGAGACTGATGTATTGAATCGCTACGCATTTTGTGAGTTCCATCGTCATTATGACTGTCCTAGGATTTCTAATTTCTGTTAGTTTTGCGTCGATCTCCAATTCATTGACTCCAAGGAGAAAATACATTCCGTGACAGTGGCTGCTTTGATTACTTAGATTGACATCGCCTGGAGACTGACCTATGGAACTGCGACGCAATTTGTGTGTCCCATCATCGTTACGAGGGTGCCCGGGTTACAATTTATTGTCTGTTTTGCGTCGGAAACAAGAACTTGACACCCATGAGATCAACCATCTGTGACTGTGGCTGCTTAAATCACTAGGAGAGAAGTCGGCTGGAGACTGATGTATTGAATCGCTACGCATTTTGTGAGTTCCATCGTCATTATGACTGTCCTAGGATTTCTAATTTCTGTTAGTTTTGCGTCGATCTCCAATTCATTGATTCCAAGGAGAAAATACATTCCGTGACAGTGGCTGCTTTGATTACTTAGATTGACATCGCCTGGAGACTGACCTATGGAACTGCGACGCAATTTGTGTGTCCCATCATTATTACGAGGGTGCCCGGGTTACAATTTATTGTCTGTTTTGCGTCGGAAACAAGAACTTGACACCCATGAGATCAACCATCTGTGACTGTGGCTGCTTAAATCACTAGGAGCGAAGTCGGCTGGAGACTGCTGTATTGAATCGCTACGCATTTTGTGAGTTCCATCGTCATTATGACTGTCCTAGGATTTCTAATTTCTGTTAGTTTTGCGTCGATCTCCAATTCATTGACTCCAAGGAGAAAATACATTCCGTGACAGTGGCTGCTTTGATTACTTAGATTGACATCGCCTGGAGACTGACCTATGGAACTGCGACGCAATTTGTGTGTCCCATCATCATTACGAGGGTGCCCGGGTTACAATTTATTGTCTGTTTTGCGTCGGAAACAAGAACTTGACACCCATGAGATCAACCATCTGTGACTGTGGCTGCTTAAATCACTAGGAGAGAAGTCGGCTGGAGACTGATGTATTGAATCGCTACGCATTTTGTGAGTTCCATCGTCATTATGACTGTCCTAGGATTTCTAATTTCTGTTAGTTTTGCGTCGATCTCCAATTCATTGACTCCAAGGAGAAAATACATTCCGTGACAGTGGCTGCTTTGATTACTTAGATTGACATCGCCTGGAGACTGACCTATGGAACTGCGACGCAATTTGTGTGTCCCATCATCATTACGAGGGTGCCCGGGTTACAATTTATTGTCTGTTTTGCGTCGGAAACAAGAACTTGACACCCATGAGATCAACCATCTGTGACTGTGGCTGCTTAAATCACTAGGAGAGAAGTCGGCTGGAGACTGATGTATTGAATCGCTACGCATTTTGTGAGTTCCATCGTCATTATGACTGTCCTAGGATTTCTAATTTCTGTTAGTTTTGCGTCGATCTCCAATTCATTGACTCCAAGGAGAAAATACATTCCGTGACAGTGGCTGCTTTGATTACTTAGATTGACATCGCCTGGAGACTGACCTATGGAACTGCGACGCAATTTGTGTGTCCCATCATCGTTACGAGGGTGCCCGGGTTACAATTTATTGTCTGTTTTGCGTCGGAAACAAGAACTTGACACCCATGAGATCAACCATCTGTGACTGTGGCTGCTTAAATCACTAGGAGAGAAGTCGGCTGGAGACTGATGTATTGAATCGCTACGCATTTTGTGAGTTCCATCGTCATTATGACTGTCCTAGGATTTCTATTTTCTGTTAGTTTTGCGTCGATCTCCAATTCATTGATTCCAAGGAGAAAATACATTCCGTGACAGTGGCTGCTTTGATTACTTAGATTGACATCGCCTGGAGACTGACCTATGGAACTGCGACGCAATTTGTGTGTCCCATCATCATTACGAGGGTGCCCGGGTTACAATTTATTGTCTGTTTTGCGTCGGAAACAAGAACTTGACACCCATGAGATCAACCATCTGTGACTGTGGCTGCTTAAATCACTAGGAGAGAAGTCGGCTGGAGACTGATGTATTGAATCGCTACGCATTTTGTGAGTTCCATCGTCATTATGACTGTCCTAGGATTTCTAATTTCTGTTAGTTTTGCGTCGATCTCCAATTCATTGACTCCAAGGAGAAAATACATTCCGTGACAGTGGCTGCTTTGATTACTTAGATTGACATCGCCTGGAGACTGACCTATGGAACTGCGACGCAATTTGTGTGTCCCATCATCATTACGAGGGTGCCCGGGTTAAAATTTATTGTCTGTTTTGCGTCGGAAACAAGAACTTGACACCCATGAGATCAACCATCTGTGACTGTGGCTGCTTAAATCACTAGGAGAGAAGTCGGCTGGAGACTGATGTATTGAATCGCTACGCATTTTGTGAGTTCCATCGTCATTATGACTGTCCTAGGATTTCTAATTTCTGTTAGTTTTGCGTCGATCTCCAATTCATTGACTCCAAGGAGAAAATACATTCCGTGACAGTGGCTGCTTTGATTACTTAGATTGACATCGCCTGGAGACTGACCTATGGAACTGCGACGCAATTTGTGTGTCCCATCATCATTACCAGGGTGCCCGGGTTACAATTTATTGTCTGTTTTGCGTCGGAAACAAGAACTTGACACCCATGAGATCAACCATCTGTGACTGTGGCTGCTTAAATCACTAGGAGAGAAGTCGGCTGGAGACTGATGTATTGAATCGCTACGCATTTTGTGAGTCCATCGTCATTATGACTGTCCTAGGATTTCTAATTTCTGTTAGTTTTGCGTCGATCTCCAATTCATTGACTCCAAGGAGAAAATACATTCCGTGACAGTGGCTGCTTTGATTACTTAGATTGACATCGCCTGGAGACTGACCTATGGAACTGCGACGCAATTTGTGTGTCCCATCATCATTTCGAGGGTGCCCGGGTTACAATTTATTGTCTGTTTTGCGTCGGAAACAAGAACTTGACACCAATGAGATCAACCATCTGTGACTGTGGCTGCTTAAATCACTAGGAGAGAAGTCGGCTGGAGACTGATGTATTGAATCGCTACGCATTTTGTGAGTTCCATCGTCATTATGACTGTCCTAGGATTTCTAATTTCTGTTAGTTTTGCGTCGATCTCCAATTCATTGACTCCAAGGAGAAAATACATTCCGTGACAGTGGCTGCTTTGATTACTTAGATTGACATCGCCTGGAGACTGACCTATGGAACTGCGACGCAATTTGTGTGTCCCATCATCATTACGAGGGTGCCCGGGTTACAATTTATTGTCTGTTTTGCGTCGGAAACAAGAACTTGACACCCATGAGATCAACCATCTGTGACTGTGGCTGCTTAAATCACTAGGAGAGAAGTCGGCTGGAGACTGATGTATTGAATCGCTACGCATTTTGTGAGTTCCATCGTCATTATGACTGTCCTAGGATTTCTAATTTCTGTTAGTTTTGCGTCGATCTCCAATTCATTGACTCCAAGGAGAAAATACATTCCGTGACAGTGGCTGCTTTGATTACTTAGATTGACATCGCCTGGAGACTGACCTATGGAACTGCGACGCAATTTGTGTGTCCCATCATCATTACGAGGGTGCCCGGGTTACAATTTATTGTCTGTTTTGCGTCGGAAACAAGAACTTGACACCCATGAGATCAACCATCTGTGACTGTGGCTGCTTAAATCACTAGGAGAGAAGTCGGCTGGAGACTGATGTATTGAATCGCTACGCATTTTGTGAGTTCCATCGTCATTATGACTGTCCTAGGATTTCTAATTTCTGTTAGTTTTGCGTCGATCTCCAATTCATTGACTCCAAGGAGAAAATACATTCCGTGACAGTGGCTGCTTTGATTACTTAGATTGACATCGCCTGGAGACTGACCTATGGAACTGCGACGCAATTTGTGTGTCCCATCATCATTACGAGGGTGCCCGGGTTACAATTTATTGTCTGTTTTGCGTCGGAAACAAGAACTTGACACCCATGAGATCAACCATCTGTGACTGTGGCTGCTTAAATCACTAGGAGAGAAGTCGGCTGGAGACTGATGTATTGAATCGCTACGCATTTTGTGAGTTCCATCGTCATTATGACTGTCCTAGGATTTCTAATTTCTGTTAGTTTTGCGTCGATCTCCAATTCATTGACTCCAAGGAGAAAATACATTCCGTGACAGTGGCTGCTTTGATTACTTAGATTGACATCGCCTGGAGACTGACCTATGGAACTGCGACGCAATTTGTGTGTCCCATCATCATTACCAGGGTGCCCGGGTTACAATTTATTGTCTGTTTTGCGTCGGAAACCAGAACTTGACACCCATGAGATCAACCATCTGTGACTGTGGCTGCTTAAATCACTAGGAGAGAAGTCGGCTGGAGACTGATGTATTGAATCGCTACGCATTTTGTGAGTTCCATCGTCATTATGACTGTCCTAGGATTTCTAATTTCTGTTAGTTTTGCGTCGATCTCCAATTCATTGACTCCAAGGAGAAAATACATTCCGTGACAGTGGCTGCTTTGATTACTTAGATTGACATCGCCTGGAGACTGACCTATGGAACTGCGACGCAATTTGTGTGTCCCATCATCATTACGAGGGTGCCCGGGTTACAATTTATTGTCTGTTTTGCGTCGGAAACAAGAACTTGACACCCATGAGATCAACCATCTGTGACTGTGGCTGCTTAAATCACTAGGAGAGAAGTCGCCTGGAGACTGATGTATTGAATCGCTACGCATTTTGTGAGTTCCATCGTCATTATGACTGTCCTAGGATTTCTAATTTCTGTTAGTTTTGCGTCGATCTCCAATTCATTGATTCCAAGGAGAAAATACATTCCGTGACAGTGGCTGCTTTGATTACTTAGATTGACATCGCCTGGAGACTGACCTATGGAACTGGGACGCAATTTGTGTGTCCCATCATCATTTCGAGGGTGCCCGGGTTACAATTTATTGTCTGTTTTGCGTCGGAAACAAGAACTTGACACCCATGAGATCAACCATCTGTGACTGTGGCTGCTTAAATCACTAGGAGAGAAGTCGGCTGGAGACTGATGTATTGAATCGCTACGCATTTTGTGAGTTCCATCGTCATTATGACTGTACTAGGATTTCTAATTTCTGTTAGTTTTGCGTCGATCTCCAATTCATTGACTCCAAGGAGAAAATACATTCCGTGACAGTGGCTGCTTTGATTACTTAGATTGACATCGCCTGGAGACTGACCTATGGAACTGCGACGCAATTTGTGTGTCCCATCATCATTACGAGGGTGCACGGGTTACAATTTATTGTCTGTTTTGCGTCGGAAACAAGAACTTGACACCCATGAGATCAACCATCTGTGACTGTGGCTGCTTAAATCACTAGGAGAGAAGTCGGCTGGAGACTGATGTATTGAATCGCTACGCATTTTGTGAGTTCCATCGTCATTATGACTGTCCTAGGATTTCTAATTTCTGTTAGTTTTGTGTCGATCTCCAATTCATTGACTCCAAGGAGAAAATACATTCCGTGACAGTGGCTGCTTTGATTACTTAGATTGACATCGCCTGGAGACTGACCTATGGAACTGCGACGCAATTTGTGTGTCGCATCATCATTACGAGGGTGCCCGGGTTACAATTTATTGTCTGTTTTGCGTCGGAAACAAGAACTTGACACCCATGAGATCAACCATCTGTGACTGTGGCTGCTTAAATCACTAGGAGAGAAGTCAGCTGGAGACTGATGTATTGAATCGCTACACATTTTGTGAGTTCCATCGTCATTATGACTGTCCTAGGATTTCTAATTTCTGTTAGTTTTGCGTCGATCTCCAATTCATTGACTCCAAGGAGAAAATACATTCCGTGACAGTGCCTGCTTTGATTACTTAGATTGACATCGCCTGGAGACTGACCTATGGAACTGCGACGCAATTTGTGTGTCCCATCATCATTACGAGGGTGCCCGGGTTACAATTTATTGTCTGTTTTGCGTCGGAAACAAGAACTTGACACCCATGAGATCAACCATCTGTGACTGTGGCTGCTTAAATCACTAGGAGAGAAGTCGGCTGGAGACTGATGTATTGAATCGCTACGCATTTTGTGAGTTCCATCGTCATTATGACTGTCCTAGGATTTCTAATTTCTGTTAGTTTTGCGTCGATCTCCAATTCATTGACTCCAAGGAGAAAATACATTCCGTGACAGTGGCTGCTTTGATTACTTAGATTGACATCGCCTGGAGACTGACCTATGGAACTGCGACGCAATTTGTGTGTCCCATCATCATAACGAGGGTGCCCGGGTTACAATTTATTGTCTGTTTTGCGTCGGAAACAAGAACTTGACACCCATGAGATCAACCATCTGTGACTGTGGCTGCTTAAATCACTAGGAGAGAAGTCGGCTGGAGACTGATGTATTGAATCGCTACGCATTTTGTGAGTTCCATCGTCATTATGACTGTCCTAGGATTTCTAATTTCTGTTAGTTTTGCGTCGATCTCCAATTCATTGACTCCAAGGAGAAAATACATTCCGTGACAGTGGCTGCTTTGATTACTTAGATTGACATCGCCTGGAGACTGACCTATGGAACTGCGACGCAATTTGTGTGTCCCATCATCATAACGAGGGTGCCCGGGTTACAATTTATTGTCTGTTTTGCGTCGGAAACAAGAACTTGACACCCATGAGATCAACCATCTGTGACTGTGGCTGCTTAAATCACTAGGAGAGAAGTCGGCTGGAGACTGATGTATTGAATCGCTACGCATTTTGTGAGTTCCATCGTCATTATGACTGTCCTAGGATTTCTAATTTCTGTTAGTTTTGCGTCGATCTCCAATTCATTGACTCCAAGGAGAAAATACATTCCGTGACAGTGGCTGCTTTGATTACTTAGATTGACATCGCCTGGAGACTGACCTACGGAACTGCGACGCAATTTGTGTGTCCCATCATCATTACGAGGGTGCCCGGGTTACAATTTATTGTCTGTTTTGCGTCGGAAACAAGAACTTGACACCCATGAGATCAACCATCTGTGACTGTGGCTGCTTAAATCACTAGGAGAGAAGTCGGCTGGAGACTGATGTATTGAATCGCTACGCATTTTGTGAGTTCCATCGTCATTATGACTGTCCTAGGATTTCTAATTTCTGTTAGTTTTGCGTCGATCTCCAATTCATTGACTCCAAGGAGAAAATACATTCCGTGACAGTGGCTGCTTTGATTACTTAGATTGACATCGCCTGGAGACTGACCTATGGAACTGCGACGCAATTTGTGTGTCCCATCATCATTACGAGGGTGCCCGGGTTACAATTTATTGTCTGTTTTGCGTCGGAAACAAGAACTTGACACCCATGAGATCAACCATCTGTGACTGTGGCTGCTTAAATCACTAGGAGAGAAGTCGGCTGGAGACTGATGTATTGAATCGCTACGCATTTTGTGAGTTCCATCGTCATTATGACTGTCCTAGGATTTCTAATTTCTGTTAGTTTTGCGTCGATCTCCAATTCATTGACTCCAAGGAGAAAATACATTCCGTGCAGTGGCTGCTTTGATTACTTAGATTGACATCGCCTGGAGACTGACCTATGGAACTGCGACGCAATTTGTGTGTCCCATCATCATTACGAGGGTGCCCGGGTTACAATTTATTGTCTGTTTTGCGTCGGAAACAAGAACTTGACACCCATGAGATCAACCATCTGTGACTGTGGCTGCTTAAATCACTAGGAGAGAAGTCGGCTGGAGACTGATGTATTGAATCGCTACGCATTTTGTGAGTTCCATCGTCATTATGACTGTCCTAGGATTTCTAATTTCTGTTAGTTTTGCGTCGATCTCCAATTCATTGATTCCAAGGAGAAAATACATTCCGTGACAGTGGCTGCTTTGATTACTTAGATTGACATCGCCTGGAGACTGACCTATGGAACTGCGACGCAATTTGTGTGTCCCATCATCATTACGAGGGTGCCCGGGTTACAATTTATTGTCTGTTTTGCGTCGGAAACAAGAACTTGACACCCATGAGATCAACCATCTGTGACTGTGGCTGCTTAAATCACTAGGAGAGAAGTCGGCTGGAGACTGATGTATTGAATCGCTACGCATTTTGTGAGTTCCATCGTCATTATGACTGTCCTAGGATTTCTAATTTCTGTTAGTTTTGCGTCGATCTCCAATTCATTGACTCCAAGGAGAAAATACATTCCGTGACAGTGGCTGCTTTGATTACTTAGATTGACATCGCCTGGAGACTGACCTATGGAACTGCGACGCAATTTGTGTGTCCCATCATCATTACGAGGGTGCCCGGGTTACAATTTATTGTCTGTTTTGCGTCGGAAACAAGAACTTGACACCCATGAGATCAACCATCTGTGACTGTGGCTGCTTAAATCACTAGGAGAGAAGTCGGCTGGAGACTGATGTATTGAATCGCTACGCATTTTGTGAGTTCCATCGTCATTATGACTGTCCTAGGATTTCTAATTTCTGTTAGTTTTGCGTCGATCTCCAATTCATTGACTCCAAGGAGAAAATACATTCCGTGACAGTGGCTGCTTTACTTAGATTGACATCGCCTGGAGACTGACCTATGGAACTGCGACGCAATTTGTGTGTCCCATCATCATTACGAGGGTGCCCGGGTTACAATTTATTGTCTGTTTTGCGTCGGAAACAAGAACTTGACACCCATGAGATAAACCATCTGTGACTGTGGCTGCTTAAATCACTAGGAGAGAAGTCGGCTGGAGACTGATGTATTGAATCGCTACGCATTTTGTGAGTTCCATCGTCATTATGACTGTCCTAGGATTTCTAATTTCTGTTAGTTTTGCGTCGATCTCCAATTCATTGACTCCAAGGAGAAAATACATTCCGTGACAGTGGCTGCTTTGATTACTTAGATTGACATCGCCTGGAGACTGACCTATGGAACTGCGACGCAATTTGTGTGTCCCATCATCATTACGAGGGTGCCCGGGTTACAATTTATTGTCTGTTTTGCGTCGGAAACAAGAACTTGACACCCATGAGATCAACCATCTGTGACTGTGGCTGCTTAAATCACTAGGAGAGAAGTCGGCTGGAGACTGATGTATTGAATCGCTACGCATTTTGTGAGTTCCATCGTCATTATGACTGTCCTAATATTTCTAATTTCTGTTAGTTTTGCGTCGATCTCCAATTCATTGACTCCAAGGAGAAAATACATTCCGTGACAGTGGCTGCTTTGATTACTTAGATTGACATCGCCTGGAGACTGACCTATGGAACTGCGACGCAATTTGTGTGTCCCATCATCATTACGAGGGTGCCCGGGTTACAATTTATTGTCTGTTTTGCGTCGGAAACAAGAACTTGACACCCATGAGATCAACCATCTGTGACTGTGGCTGCTTAAATCACTAGGAGAGAAGTCGGCTGGAGACTGATGTATTGAATCGCTACGCATTTTGTGAGTTCCATCGTCGTTATGACTGTCCTAGGATTTCTAATTTCTGTTAGTTTTGCGTCGATCTCCAATTCATTGACTCCAAGGAGAAAATACATTCCGTGACAGTGGCTGCTTTGATTACTTAGATTGACATCGCCTGGAGACTGACCTATGGAACTGCGATGCAATTTGTGTGTCCCATCATCATAACGAGGGTGCCCGGGTTACAATTTATTGTCTGTTTTGCGTCGGAAACAAGAACTTGACACCCATGAGATCAACCATCTGTGACTGTGGCTGCTTAAATCACTAGGAGAGAAGTCGGCTGGAGACTGATGTATTGAATCGCTACGCATTTTGTGAGTTCCATCGTCATTATGACTGTCCTAGGATTTCTAATTTCTGTTAGTTTTGCGTCGATCTCCAATTCATTGACTCCAAGGAGAAAATACATTCCGTGACAGTGGCTGCTTTGATTACTTAGATTGACATCGCCTGGAGACTGACCTATGGAACTGCGACGCAATTTGTGTGTCCCATCATCATAACGAGGGTGCCCGGGTTACAATTTATTGTCTGTTTTGCGTCGGAAACAAGAACTTGACACCCATGAGATCAACCATCTGTGACTGTGGCTGCTTAAATCACTAGGAGAGAAGTCGGCTGGAGACTGATGTATTGAATCGCTACGCATTTTGTGAGTTCCATCGTCATTATGACTGTCCTAGGATTTCTAATTTCTGTTAGTTTTGCGTCGATCTCCAATTCATTGACTCCAAGGAGAAAATACATTCCGTGACAGTGGCTGCTTTGATTACTTAGATTGACATCGCCTGGAGACTGACCTATGGAACTGCGACGCAATTTGTGTGTCCCATCATCATAACGAGGGTGCCCGGGTTACAATTTATTGTCTGTTTTGCGTCGGAAACAAGAACTTGACACCCATGAGATCAACCATCTGTGACTGTGGCTGCTTAAATCACTAGGAGAGAAGTCGGCTGGAGACTGATGTATTGAATCGCTACGCATTTTGTGAGTTCCATCGTCATTATGACTGTCCTAGGATTTCTAATTTCTGTTAGTTTTGCGTCGATCTCCAATTCATTGACTCCAAGGAGAAAATACATTCCGTGACAGTGGCTGCTTTGATTACTTAGATTGACATCGCCTGGAGACTGACCTATGGAACTGCGACGCAATTTGTGTGTCCCATCATCATAACGAGGGTGCCCGGGTTACAATTTATTGTCTGTTTTGCGTCGGAAACAAGAACTTGACACCCATGAGATCAACCATCTGTGACTGTGGCTGCTTAAATCACTAGGAGAGAAGTCGGCTGGAGACTGATGTATTGAATCGCTACGCATTTTGTGAGTTCCATCGTCATTATGACTGTCCTAGGATTTCTAATTTCTGTTAGTTTTGCGTCGATCTCCAATTCATTGACTCCAAGGAGAAAATACATTCCGTGACAGTGGCTGCTTTGATTACTTAGATTGACATCGCCTGGAGACTGACCTACGGAACTGCGACGCAATTTGTGTGTCCCATCATCATTACGAGGGTGCCCGGGTTACAATTTATTGTCTGTTTTGCGTCGGAAACAAGAACTTGACACCCATGAGATCAACCATCTGTGACTGTGGCTGCTTAAATCACTAGGAGAGAAGTCGGCTGGAGACTGATGTATTGAATCGCTACGCATTTTGTGAGTTCCATCGTCATTATGACTGTCCTAGGATTTCTAATTTCTGTTAGTTTTGCGTCGATCTCCAATTCATTGACTCCAAGGAGAAAATACATTCCGTGACAGTGGCTGCTTTGATTACTTAGATTGACATCGCCTGGAGACTGACCTATGGAACTGCGACGCAATTTGTGTGTCCCATCATCATTACGAGGGTGCCCGGGTTACAATTTATTGTCTGTTTTGCGTCGGAAACAAGAACTTGACACCCATGAGATCAACCATCTGTGACTGTGGCTGCTTAAATCACTAGGAGAGAAGTCGGCTGGAGACTGATGTATTGAATCGCTACGCATTTTGTGAGTTCCATCGTCATTATGACTGTCCTAGGATTTCTAATTTCTGTTAGTTTTGCGTCGATCTCCAATTCATTGACTCCAAGGAGAAAATACATTCCGTGACAGTGGCTGCTTTGATTACTTAGATTAACATCGCCTGGAGACTGACCTATGGAACTGCGACGCAATTTGTGTGTCCCATCATCATTACGAGGGTGCCCGGGTTACAATTTATTGTCTGTTTTGCGTCGGAAACAAGAACTTGACACCCATGAGATCAACCATCTGTGACTGTGGCTGCTTAAATCACTAGGAGAGAAGTCGGCTGGAGACTGATGTATTGAATCGCTACGCATTTTGTGAGTTCCATCGTCATTATGACTGTCCTAGGATTTCTAATTTCTGTTAGTTTTGCGTCGATCTCCAATTCATTGACTCCAAGGAGAAAATACATTCCGTGACAGTGGCTGCTTTACTTAGATTGACATCGCCTGGAGACTGACCTATGGAACTGCGACGCAATTTGTGTGTCCCATCATCATTACGAGGGTGCCCGGGTTACAATTTATTGTCTGTTTTGCGTCGGAAACAAGAACTTGACACCCATGAGATCAACCATCTGTGACTGTGGCTGCTTAAATCACTAGGAGAGAAGTCGGCTGGAGACTGATGTATTGAATCGCTACGCATTTTGTGAGTTCCATCGTCATTATGACTGTCCTAGGATTTCTAATTTCTGTTAGTTTTGCGTCGATCTCCAATTCATTGACTCCAAGGAGAAAATACATTCCGTGACAGTGGCTGCTTTGATTACTTAGATTGACATCGCCTGGAGACTGACCTATGGAACTGCGACGCAATTTGTGTGTCCCATCATCATTACGAGGGTGCCCGGGTTACAATTTATTGTCTGTTTTGCGTCGGAAACAAGAACTTGACACCCATGAGATCAACCATCTGTGACTGTGGCTGCTTAAATCACTAGGAGAGAAGTCGGCTGGAGACTGATGTATTGAATCGCTACGCATTTTGTGAGTTCCATCGTCATTATGACTGTCCTAATATTTCTAATTTCTGTTAGTTTTGCGTCGATCTCCAATTCATTGACTCCAAGGAGAAAATACATTCCGTGACAGTGGCTGCTTTGATTACTTAGATTGACATCGCCTGGAGACTGACCTATGGAACTGCGACGCAATTTGTGTGTCCCATCATCATTACGAGGGTGCCCGGGTTACAATTTATTGTCTGTTTTGCGTCGGAAACAAGAACTTGACACCCATGAGATCAACCATCTGTGACTGTGGCTGCTTAAATCACTAGGAGAGAAGTCGGCTGGAGACTGATGTATTGAATCGCTACGCATTTTGTGAGTTCCATCGTCGTTATGACTGTCCTAGGATTTCTAATTTCTGTTAGTTTTGCGTCGATCTCCAATTCATTGACTCCAAGGAGAAAATACATTCCGTGACAGTGGCTGCTTTGATTACTTAGATTGACATCGCCTGGAGACTGACCTATGGAACTGCGACGCAATTTGTGTGTCCCATCATCATAACGAGGGTGCCCGGGTTACAATTTATTGTCTGTTTTGCGTCGGAAACAAGAACTTGACACCCATGAGATCAACCATCTGTGACTGTGGCTGCTTAAATCACTAGGAGAGAAGTCGGCTGGAGACTGATGTATTGAATCGCTACGCATTTTGTGAGTTCCATCGTCATTATGACTGTCCTAGGATTTCTAATTTCTGTTAGTTTTGCGTCGATCTCCAATTCATTGACTCCAAGGAGAAAATACATTCCGTGACAGTGGCTGCTTTGATTACTTAGATTGACATCGCCTGGAGACTGACCTATGGAACTGCGACGCAATTTGTGTGTCCCATCATCATAACGAGGGTGCCCGGGTTACAATTTATTGTCTGTTTTGCGTCGGAAACAAGAACTTGACACCCATGAGATCAACCATCTGTGACTGTGGCTGCTTAAATCACTAGGAGAGAAGTCGGCTGGAGACTGATGTATTGAATCGCTACGCATTTTGTGAGTTCCATCGTCATTATGACTGTCCTAGGATTTCTAATTTCTGTTAGTTTTGCGTCGATCTCCAATTCATTGACTCCAAGGAGAAAATACATTCCGTGACAGTGGCTGCTTTGATTACTTAGATTGACATCGCCTGGAGACTAACCTATGGAACTGCGACGCAATTTGTGTGTCCCTTCATCATTACGAGGGTGCCCGGGTTACAATTTATTGTCTGTTTTGCGTCGGAAACAAGAACTTGACACCCATGAGATCAACCATCTGTGACTGTGGCTGGTTAAATCACTAGGAGAGAAGTCGGCTGGAGACTGATGTATTGAATCGCTACGCATTTTGTGAGTTCCATCGTCATTATGACTGTCCTAATATTTCTAATTTCTGTTAGTTTTGCGTCGATCTCCAATTCATTGACTCCAAGGAGAAAATACATTCCGTGACAGTGGCTGCTTTGATTACTTAGATTGACATCGCCTGGAGACTGACCTATGGAACTGCGACGCAATTTGTGTGTCCCATCATCATTACGAGGGTGCCCGGGTTACAATTTATTGTCTGTTTTGCGTCGGAAACCAGAACTTGACACCCATGAGATCAACCATCTGTGACTGTGGCTGCTTAAATCACTAGGAGAGAAGTCGGCTGGAGACTGATGTATTGAATCGCTACGCATTTTGTGAGTTCCATCGTCATTATGACTGTCCTAGGATTTCTAATTTCTGTTAGTTTTGCGTCGATCTCCAATTCATTGACTCCAAGGAGAAAATACATTCCGTGACAGTGGCTGCTTTGATTACTTAGATTGACATCGCCTGGAGACTGACCTATGGAACTGCGACGCAATTTGTGTGTCCCATCATCATAACGAGGGTGCCCGGGTTACAATTTATTGTCTGTTTTGCGTCGGAAACAAGAACTTGACACCCATGAGATCAACCATCTGTGACTGTGGCTGCTTAAATCACTAGGAGAGAAGTCGGCTGGAGACTGATGTATTGAATCGCTACGCATTTTGTGAGTTCCATCGTCATTATGACTGTCCTAGGATTTCTAATTTCTGTTAGTTTTGCGTCGATCTCCAATTCATTGACTCCAAGGAGAAAATACATTCCGTGACAGTGGCTGCTTTGATTACTTAGATTGACATCGCCTGGAGACTGACCTATGGAACTGCGACGCAATTTGTGTGTCCCATCATCATAACGAGGGTGCCCGGGTTACAATTTATTGTCTGTTTTGCGTCGGAAACAAGAACTTGACACCCATGAGATCAACCATCTGTGACTGTGGCTGCTTAAATCACTAGGAGAGAAGTCGGCTGGAGACTGATGTATTGAATCGCTACGCATTTTGTGAGTTCCATCGTCATTATGACTGTCCTAGGATTTCTAATTTCTGTTAGTTTTGCGTCGATCTCCAATTCATTGACTCCAAGGAGAAAATACATTCCGTGACAGTGGCTGCTTTGATTACTTAGATTGACATCGCCTGGAGACTAACCTATGGAACTGCGACGCAATTTGTGTGTCCCTTCATCATTACGAGGGTGCCCGGGTTACAATTTATTGTCTGTTTTGCGTCGGAAACAAGAACTTGACACCCATGAGATCAACCATCTGTGACTGTGGCTGCTTAAATCACTAGGAGAGAAGTCGGCTGGAGACTGATGTATTGAATCGCTACGCATTTTGTGAGTTCCATCGTCATTATGACTGTCCTAGGATTTCTAATTTCTGTTAGTTTTGCGTCGATCTCCAATTCATTGACTCCAAGGAGAAAATACATTCCGTGACAGTGGCTGCTTTGATTACTTAGATTGACATCGCCTGGAGACTGACCTATGGAACTGCGACGCAATTTGTGTGTCCCATCATCATAACGAGGGTGCCCGGGTTACAATTTATTGTCTGTTTTGCGTCGGAAACAAGAACTTGACACCCATGAGATCAACCATCTGTGACTGTGGCTGCTTAAATCACTAGGAGAGAAGTCGGCTGGAGACTGATGTATTGAATCGCTACGCATTTTGTGAGTTCCATCGTCATTATGACTGTCCTAGGATTTCTAATTTCTGTTAGTTTTGCGTCGATCTCCAATTCATTGACTCCAAGGAGAAAATACATTCCGTGACAGTGGCTGCTTTGATTACTTAGATTGACATCGCCTGGAGACTGACCTATGGAACTGCGACGCAATTTGTGTGTCCCATCATCATAACGAGGGTGCCCGGGTTACAATTTATTGTCTGTTTTGCGTCGGAAACAAGAACTTGACACCCATGAGATCAACCATCTGTGACTGTGGCTGCTTAAATCACTAGGAGAGAAGTCGGCTGGAGACTGATGTATTGAATCGCTACGCATTTTGTGAGTTCCATCGTCATTATGACTGTCCTAGGATTTCTAATTTCTGTTAGTTTTGCGTCGATCTCCAATTCATTGACTCCAAGGAGAAAATACATTCCGTGACAGTGGCTGCTTTGATTACTTAGATTGACATCGCCTGGAGACTGACCTATGGAACTGCGACGCAATTTGTGTGTCCCATCATCATTACGAGGGTGCCCGGGTTACAATTTATTGTCTGTTTTGCGTCGGAAACAAGAACTTGACACCCATGAGATCAACCATCTGTGACTGTGGCTGCTTAAATCACTAGGAGAGAAGTCGGCTGGAGACTGATGTATTGAATCGCTACGCATTTTGTGAGTTCCATCGTCATTATGACTGTCCTAGGATTTCTAATTTCTGTTAGTTTTGCGTCGATCTCCAATTCATTGACTCCAAGGAGAAAATACATTCCGTGACAGTGGCTGCTTTGATTACTTAGATTGACATCGCCTGGAGACTGACCTATGGAACTGCGACGCAATTTGTGTGTCCCATCATCATAACGAGGGTGCCCGGGTTACAATTTATTGTCTGTTTTGCGTCGGAAACAAGAACTTGACACCCATGAGATCAACCATCTGTGACTGTGGCTGCTTAAATCACTAGGAGAGAAGTCGGCTGGAGACTGATGTATTGAATCGCTACGCATTTTGTGAGTTCCATCGGCATTATGACTGTCCTAGGATTTCTAGTTTCTGTTAGTTTTGCGTCGATCTCCAATTCATTGACTCCAAGGAGAAAATACATTCCGTGACAGTGGCTGCTTTGATTACTTAGATTGACATCGCCTGGAGACTGACCTATGGAACTGCGACGCAATTTGTGTGTCCCATCATCATTACGAGGGTGCCCGGGTTACAATTTATTGTCTGTTTTGCGTCGGAAACAAGAACTTGACACCCATGAGATCAACCATCTGTGACTGTGGCTGCTTAAATCACTAGGAGAGAAGTCGGCTGGAGACTGATGTATTGAATCGCTACGCATTTTGTGAGTTCCATCGTCATTATGACTGTCCTAGGATTTCTAATTTCTGTTAGTTTTGCGTCGATCTCCAATTCATTGACTCCAAGGAGAAAATACATTCCGTGACAGTGGCTGCTTTGATTACTTAGATTGACATCGCCTGGAGACTGACCTATGGAACTGCGACGCAATTTGTGTGTCCCATCATCATAACGAGGGTGCCCGGGTTACAATTTATTGTCTGTTTTGCGTCGGAAACAAGAACTTGACACCCATGAGATCAACCATCTGTGACTGTGGCTGCTTAAATCACTAGGAGAGAAGTCGGCTGGAGACTGATGTATTGAATCGCTACGCATTTTGTGAGTTCCATCGTCATTATGACTGTCCTAGGATTTCTAATTTCTGTTAGTTTTGCGTCGATCTCCAATTCATTGACTCCAAGGAGAAAATACATTCCGTGACAGTGGCTGCTTTGATTACTTAGATTGACATCGCCTGGAGACTGACCTATGGAACTGCGACGCAATTTGTGTGTCCCATCATCATTACGAGGGTGCCCGGGTTACAATTTATTGTCTGTTTTGCGTCGGAAACAAGAACTTGACACCCATGAGATCAACCATCTGTGACTGTGGCTGCTTAAATCACTAGGAGAGAAGTCGGCTGGAGACTGATGTATTGAATCGCTACGCATTTTGTGAGTTCCATCGTCATTATGACTGTCCTAGGATTTCTAATTTCTGTTAGTTTTGCGTCGATCTCCAATTCATTGACTCCAAGGAGAAAATACATTCCGTGACAGTGGCTGCTTTGATTACTTAGATTGACATCGCCTGGAGACTGACCTATGGAACTGCGACGCAATTTGTGTGTCCCATCATCATTACGAGGGTGCCCGGGTTACAATTTATTGTCTGTTTTGCGTCGGAAACAAGAACTTGACACCCATGAGATCAACCATCTGTGACTGTGGCTGCTTAAATCACTAGGAGAGAAGTCGGCTGGAGACTGATGTATTGAATCGCTACGCATTTTGTGAGTTCCATCGTCATTATGACTGTCCTAGGATTTCTAATTTCTGTTAGTTTTGCGTCGATCTCCAATTCATTGACTCCAAGGAGAAAATACATTCCGTGACAGTGGCTGCTTTGATTACTTAGATTGACATCGCCTGGAGACTGACCTATGGAACTGCGACGCAATTTGTGTGTCCCATCATCATAACGAGGGTGCCCGGGTTACAATTTATTGTCTGTTTTGCGTCGGAAACAAGAACTTGACACCCATGAGATCAACCATCTGTGACTGTGGCTGCTTAAATCACTAGGAGAGAAGTCGGCTGGAGACTGATGTATTGAATCGCTACGCATTTTGTGAGTTCCATCGTCATTATGACTGTCCTAGGATTTCTAATTTCTGTTAGTTTTGCGTCGATCTCCAATTCATTGACTCCAAGGAGAAAATACATTCCGTGACAGTGGCTGCTTTGATTACTTAGATTGACATCGCCTGGAGACTGACCTATGGAACTGCGACGCAATTTGTGTGTCCCATCATCATAACGAGGGTGCCCGGGTTACAATTTATTGTCTGTTTTGCGTCGGAAACAAGAACTTGACACCCATGAGATCAACCATCTGTGACTGTGGCTGCTTAAATCACTAGGAGAGAAGTCGGCTGGAGACTGATGTATTGAATCGCTACGCATTTTGTGAGTTCCATCGTCATTATGACTGTCCTAGGATTTCTAATTTCTGTTAGTTTTGCGTCGATCTCCAATTCATTGACTCCAAGGAGAAAATACATTCCGTGACAGTGGCTGCTTTGATTACTTAGATTGACATCGCCTGGAGACTAACCTATGGAACTGCGACGCAATTTGTGTGTCCCTTCATCATTACGAGGGTGCCCGGGATACAATTTATTGTCTGTTTTGCGTCGGAAACAAGAACTTGACACCCATGAGATCAACCATCTGTGACTGTGGCTGCTTAAATCACTAGGAGAGAAGTCGGCTGGAGACTGATGTATTGAATCGCTACGCATTTTGTGAGTTCCATCGTCATTATGACTGTCCTAATATTTCTAATTTCTGTTAGTTTTGCGTCGATCTCCAATTCATTGACTCCAAGGAGAAAATACATTCCGTGACAGTGGCTGCTTTGATTACTTAGATTGACATCGCCTGGAGACTGACCTATGGAACTGCGACGCAATTTGTGTGTCCCATCATCATTACGAGGGTGCCCGGGTTACAATTTATTGTCTGTTTTGCGTCGGAAACAAGAACTTGACACCCATGAGATCAACCATCTGTGACTGTGGCTGCTTAAATCACTAGGAGAGAAGTCGGCTGGAGACTGATGTATTGAATCGCTACGCATTTTGTGAGTTCCATCGTCATTATGACTGTCCTAGGATTTCTAATTTCTGTTAGTTTTGCGTCGATCTCCAATTCATTGACTCCAAGGAGAAAATACATTCCGTGACAGTGGCTGCTTTGATTACTTAGATTGACATCGCCTGGAGACTGACCTATGGAACTGCGACGCAATTTGTGTGTCCCATCATCATAACGAGGGTGCCCGGGTTACAATTTATTGTCTGTTTTGCGTCGGAAACAAGAACTTGACACCCATGAGATCAACCATCTGTGACTGTGGCTGCTTAAATCACTAGGAGAGAAGTCGGCTGGTGACTGATGTATTGAATCGCTACGCATTTTGTGAGTTCCATCGTCGTTATGACTGTCCTAGGATTTCTAATTTCTGTTAGTTTTGCGTCGATCTCCAATTCATTGACTCCAAGGAGAAAATACATTCCGTGACAGTGGCTGCTTTGATTACTTAGATTGACATCGCCTGGAGACTGACCTATGGAACTGCGACGCAATTTGTGTGTCCCATCATCATAACGAGGGTGCCCGGGTTACAATTTATTGTCTGTTTTGCGTCGGAAACAAGAACTTGACACCCATGAGATCAACCATCTGTGACTGTGGCTGCTTAAATCACTAGGAGAGAAGTCGGCTGGAGACTGATGTATTGAATCGCTACGCATTTTGTGAGTTCCATCGTCATTATGACTGTCCTAGGATTTCTAATTTCTGTTAGTTTTGCGTCGATCTCCAATTCATTGACTCCAAGGAGAAAATACATTCCGTGACAGTGGCTGCTTTGATTACTTAGATTGACATCGCCTGGAGACTGACCTATGGAACTGCGACGCAATTTGTGTGTCCCATCATCATTACGAGGGTGCCCGGGTTACAATTTATTGTCTGTTTTGCGTCGGAAACAAGAACTTGACACCCATGAGATCAACCATCTGTGACTGTGGCTGCTTAAATCACTAGGAGAGAAGTCGGCTGGAGACTGATGTATTGAATCGCTACGCATTTTGTGAGTTCCATCGTCATTATGACTGTCCTAGGATTTCTAATTTCTGTTAGTTTTGCGTCGATCTCCAATTCATTGACTCCAAGGAGAAAATACATTCCGTGACAGTGGCTGCTTTGATTACTTAGATTGACATCGCCTGGAGACTGACCTATGGAACTGCGACGCAATTTGTGTGTCCCATCATCATTACGAGGGTGCCCGGGTTACAATTTATTGTCTGTTTTGCGTCGGAAACAAGAACTTGACACCCATGAGATCAACCATCTGTGACTGTGGCTGCTTAAATCACTAGGAGAGAAGTCGGCTGGAGACTGATGTATTGAATCGCTACGCATTTTGTGAGTTCCATCGTCATTATGACTGTCCTAGGATTTCTAATTTCTGTTAGTTTTGCGTCGATCTCCAATTCATTGACTCCAAGGAGAAAATACATTCCGTGACAGTGGCTGCTTTGATTACTTAGATTGACATCGCCTGGAGACTGACCTATGGAACTGCGACGCAATTTGTGTGTCCCATCATCATTAAGAGGGTGCCCGGGTTACAATTTATTGTCTGTTTTGCGTCGGAAACAAGAACTTGACACCCATGAGATCAACCATCTGTGATTGTGGCTGCTTAAATCACTAGGAGAGAAGTCGGCTGGAGACTGATGTATTGAATCGCTACGCATTTTGTGAGTCCCATCGTCATTATGACTGTCCTAGGATTTCTAATTTCTGTTAGTTTTGCGTCGATCTCCAATTCATTGACTCCAAGGAGAAAATACATTCCGTGACAGTGGCTGCTTTGATTACTTAGATTGACATCGCCTGGAGACTGACCTATGGAACTGCGACGCAATTTGTGTGTCCCATCATCATTACGAGGGTGCCCGGGTTACAATTTATTGTCTGTTTTGCGTCGGAAACAAGAACTTGACACCCATGAGATCAACCATCTGTGACTGTGGCTGCTTAAATCACTAGGAGAGAAGTCGGCTGGAGACTGATGTATTGAATCGCTACGCATTTTGTGAGTTCCATCGTCATTATGACTGTCCTAGGATTTCTAATTTCTGTTAGTTTTGCGTCGATCTCCAATTCATTGACTCCAAGGGGAAAATACATTCCGTGACAGTGGCTGCTTCGATTACTTAGATTGACATCGCCTGGAGACTGACCTATGGAACTGCGACGCAATTTGTGTGTCCCATCATCATTACGAGGGTGCCCGGGTTACAATTTATTGTCTGTTTTGCGTCGGAAACAAGAACTTGACACCCATGAGATCAACCATCTGTAACTGTGGCTGCTTAAATCACTAGGAGAGAAGTCGGCTGGAGACTGATGTATTGAATCGCTACGCATTTTGTGAGTTCCATCGTCATTATGACTGTCCTAGGATTTCTAATTTCTGTTAGTTTTGCGTCGATCTCCAATTCATTGACTCCAAGGAGAAAATACATTCCGTGACAGTGGCTGCTTTGATTACTTAGATTGACATCGCCTGGAGACTGACCTATGGAACTGCGACGCAATTTGTGTGTCCCATCATCATTACGAGGGTGCCCGGGTTACAATTTATTGTCTGTTTTGCGTCGGAAACAAGAACTTGACACCCATGAGATCAACCATCTGTGACTGTGGCTGCTTAAATCACTAGGAGAGAAGTCGGCTGGAGACTGATGTATTGAATCGCTACGCATTTTGTGAGTTCCATCGTCATTATGACTGTCCTAGGATTTCTAATTTCTGTTAGTTTTGCGTCGATCTCCAATTCATTGACTCCAAGGAGAAAATACATTCCGTGACAGTGGCTGCTTTGATTACTTAGATTGACATCGCCTGGAGACTGACCTATGGAACTGCGACGCAATTTGTGTGTCCCATCATCATTACGAGGGTGCCCGGGTTACAATTTATTGTCTGTTTTGCGTCGGAAACAAGAACTTGACACCCATGAGATCAACCATCTGTGATTGTGGCTGCTTAAATCACTAGGAGAGAAGTCGGCTGGAAACTGATGTATTGAATCGCTACGCATTTTGTGAGTTCCATCGTCATTATGACTGTCCTAGGATTTCTAATTTCTGTTAGTTTTGCGTCGATCTCCAATTCATTGACTCCAAGGAGAAAATACATTCCGTGACAGTGCCTGCTTTGATTACTTAGATTGACATCGCCTGGAGACTGACCTATGGAACTGCGACGCAATTTGTGTGTCCCATCATCATTACGAGGGTGCCCGGGTTACAATTTATTGTCTGTTTTGCGTCGGAAACCAGAACTTGACACCCATGAGATCAACCATCTGTGACTGTGGCTGCTTAAATCACTAGGAGAGAAGTCGGCTGGAGACTGATGTATTGAATCGCTACGCATTTTGTGAGTTCCATCGTCATTATGACTGTCCTAGGATTTCTAATTTCTGTTAGTTTTGCGTCGATCTCCAATTCATTGACTCCAAGGAGAAAATACATTCCGTGACAGTGGCTGCTTTGATTACTTAGATTGACATCGCCTGGAGACTGACCTATGGAACTGCGACGCAATTTGTGTGTCCCATCATCATTACGAGGGTGCCCGGGTTACAATTTATTGTCTGTTTTGCGTCGGAAACAAGAACTTGACACCCATGAGATCAACCATCTGTGACTGTGGCTGCTTAAATCACTAGGAGAGAAGTCGGCTGGAGACTGATGTATTGAATCGCTACGCATTTTGTGAGTTCCATCGTCATTATGACTGTCCTAGGATTTCTAATTTCTGTTAGTTTTGCGTCGATCTCCAATTCATTGACTCCAAGGAGAAAATACATTCCGTGACAGTGGCTGCTTTGATTACTTAGATTGACATCGCCTGGAGACTGACCTATGGAACTGCGACGCAATTTGTGTGTCCCATCATCATTACGAGGGTGCCCGGGTTACAATTTATTGTCTGTTTTGCGTCGGAAACAAGAACTTGACACCCATGAGATCAACCATCTGTGACTGTGGCTGCTTAAATCACTAGGAGAGAAGTCGGCTGGAGACTGATGTATTGAATCGCTACGCATTTTGTGAGTTCCATCGTCATTATGACTGTCCTAGGATTTCTAATTTCTGTTAGTTTTGCGTCGATCTCCAATTCATTGACTCCAAGGAGAAAATACATTCCGTGACAGTGGCTGCTTTGATTACTTAGATTGACATCGCCTGGAGACTGACCTATGGAACTGCGACGCAATTTGTGTGTCCCATCATCATTACGAGGGTGCCCGGGTTACAATTTATTGTCTGTTTTGCGTCGGAAACAAGAACTTGACACCCATGAGATCAACCATCTGTGACTGTGGCTGCTTAAATCACTAGGAGAGAAGTCGGCTGGAGACTGATGTATTGAATCGCTACGCATTTTGTGAGTTCCATCGTCATTATGACTGTCCTAGGATTTCTAATTTCTGTTAGTTTTGCGTCGATCTCCAATTCATTGACTCCAAGGAGAAAATACATTCCGTGACAGTGGCTGCTTTGATTACTTAGATTGACATCGCCTGGAGACTGACCTATGGAACTGCGACGCAATTTGTGTGTCCCATCATCATTACGAGGGTGCCCGGGTTACAATTTATTGTCTGTTTTGCGTCGGAAACAAGAACTTGACACCCATGAGATCAACCATCTGTGACTGTGGCTGCTTAAATCACTAGGAGAGAAGTCGGCTGGAGACTGATGTATTGAAGCGCTACGCATTTTGAGTTCCATCGTCATTATGACTGTCCTAGGATTTCTAATTTCTGTTAGTTTTGCGTCGATCTCCAATTCATTGACTCCAAGGAGAAAATACATTCCGTGACAGTGGCTGCTTTGATTACTTAGATTGACATCGCCTGGAGACTGACCTATGGAACTGCGACGCAATTTGTGTGTCCCATCATCATTACGAGGGTGCCCGGGTTACAATTTATTGTCTGTTTTGCGTCGGAAACAAGAACTTGACACCCATGAGATCAACCATCTGTGACTGTGGCTGCTTAAATCACTAGGAGAGAAGTCGGCTGGAGACTGATGTATTGAATCGCTACGCATTTTGTGAGTTCCATCGTCATTATGACTGTCCTAGGATTTCTAATTTCTGTTAGTTTTGCGTCGATCTCCAATTCATTGACTCCAAGGAGAAAATACATTCCGTGACAGTGGCTGCTTTGATTACTTAGATTGACATCGCCTGGAGACTGACCTATGGAACTGCGACGTAATTTGTGTGTCCCATCATCATTACGAGGGTGCCCGGGTTACAATTTATTGTCTGTTTTGCGTCGGAAACAAGAACTTGACACCCATGAGATCAACCATCTGTGACTGTGGCTGCTTAAATCACTAGGAGAGAAGTCGGCTGGAGACTGATGTATTGAATCGCTACTCATTTTGTGAGTTCCATCGTCATTATGACTGTCCTAGGATTTCTAATTTCTGTTAGTTTTGCGTCTATCTCCAATTCATTGACTCCAAGGAGAAAGTACATTCCGTGACAGTGGCTGCTTTGATTACTTAGATTGACATCGCCTGGAGACTGACCTATGGAACTGCGACGCAATTTGTGTGTCCCATCATCATTACGAGGGTGCCCGGGTTACAATTTATTGTCTGTTTTGCGTCGGAAACAAGAACTTGACACCCATGAGATCAACCATCTGTGACTGTGGCTGCTTAAATCACTAGGAGAGAAGTCGGCTGGAGACTTATGTATTGAATCGCTACGCATTTTGTGAGTTCCATCGTCATTATGACTGTCCTAGGATTTCTAATTTCTGTTAGTTTTGCGTCGATCTCCAATTCATTGACTCCAAGAAGAAAATACATTCCGTGACAGTGGCTGCTTTGATTACTTAGATTGACATCGCCTGGAGACTGACCTATGGAACTGCGACGCAATTTGTGTGTCCCATCATCATTACGAGGGTGCCCGGGTTACAATTTATTGTCTGTTTTGCGTCGGAAACAAGAACTTGACACCCATGAGATCAACCATCTGTGACTGTGGCTGCTTAAATCACTAGGAGAGAAGTCAGCTGGAGACTTATGTATTGAATCGCGACGCAATTTGTGAGTTCCATCGTCATTATGACTGTCCTAGGATTTCTAATTTCTGTTAGTTTTGCGTCGATCTCCAATTCATTGACTCCAAGGAGAAAATACATTCCGTGACAGTGGCTGCTTTGATTACTTAGATTGATATCGCCTGGAGACTGACCTATGGAACTGCGACGCAATTTGTGTGTCCCATCATCATTACGAGGGTGCCCGGGTTACAATTTATTGTCTGTTTTGCGTCGGAAACAAGAACTTGACACCCATGAGATCAACCATCTGTGACTGTGGCTGCTTAAATCACTAGGAGAGAATTCGGCTGGAGACTGATGTATTGAATCGCTACTCATTTTGTGAGTTCCATCGTCATTATGACTGTCCTAGGATTTCTAATTTCTGTTAGTTTTGCGTCTATCTCCAATTCATTGACTCCAAGGAGAAAGTACATTCCGTGACAGTGGCTGCTTTGATTACTTAGATTGACATCGCCTGGAGACTGACCTATGGACCTGCGACGCAATTTGTGTGTCCCATCATCATTACGAGGGTGCCCGGGTTACAATTTATTGTCTGTTTTGCGTCGGAAACAAGAACTTGACACCCATGAGATCAACCATCTGTGACTGTGGCTGCTTAAATCACTAGGAGAGAAGTCGGCTGGAGACTTATGTATTGAATCGCGACGCTATTTGTGAGTTCCATCGTCATTATGACTGTCCTAGGATTTCTAATTTCTGTTAGTTTTGCGTCGATCTCCAATTCATTGACTCCAAGGAGAAAATACATTCCGTGACAGTGGCTGCTTTGATTACTTAGATTGACATCGCCTGGAGACTGACCTATGGAACTGCGACGCAATTTGTGTGTCCCATCATCACTACGAGGGTGCCCGGGTTACAATTTATTGTCTGTTTTGCGTGGAAACAAGAACTTGACACCCATGAGATCAACCATCTGTGACTGTGGCTGCTTAAATCACTAGGAGAGAAGTCGGCTGGAGACTGATGTATTGAATCGCGACGCTATTTGTGAGTTCCATCGTCATTATGACTGTCCTAGGATTTCTAATTTCTGTTAGTTTTGCGTCGATCTCCAATTCATTGACTCCAAGGAGAAAATACATTCCGTGACAGTGGCTGCTTTGATTACTTAGATTGACATCGCCTGGAGACTGACCTATGGAACTGCGACGCAATTTGTGTGTCCCATCATCATTACGAGGGTGCCCGGGTTACAATTTATTGTCTGTTTTGCGTCGGAAACAAGAACTTGACACCCATGAGATCAACCATCTGTGACTGTGGCTGCTTAAATCACTAGGAGAGAAGTCAGCTGGAGACTTATGTATTGAATCGCGACGCAATTTGTGAGTTCCATCGTCATTATGACTGTCGTAGGATTTCTAATTTCTGTTAGTTTTGCGTCGATCTCCAATTCATTGACTCCAAGGAGAAAATACATTCCGTGACAGTGGCTGCTTTGATTACTTAGATTGATATCGCCTGGAGACTGACCTATGGAACTGCGACGCAATTTGTGTGTCCCATCATCATTACGAGGGTGCCCGGGTTACAATTTATTGTCTGTTTTGCGTCGGAAACAAGAACTTGACACCCATGAGATCAACCATCTGTGACTGTGGCTGCTTAAATCACTAGGAGAGAAGTCGGCTGGAGACTGATGTATTGAATCGCTACTCATTTTGTGAGTTCCATCGTCATTATGACTGTCCTAGGATTTCTAATTTCTGTTAGTTTTGCGTCTATCTCCAATTCATTGACTCCAAGGAGAAAGTACATTCCGTGACAGTGGCTGCTTTGATTACTTAGATTGACATCGCCTGGAGACTGACCTATGGAACTGCGACGCAATTTGTGTGTCCCATCATCATTACGAGGGTGCCCGGGTTACAATTTATTGTCTGTTTTGCGTCGGAAACAAGAACTTGACACCCATGAGATCAACCATCTGTGACTGTGGCTGCTTAAATCACTAGGAGAGAAGTCGGCTGGAGACTTATGTATTGAATCGCGACGCTATTTGTGAGTTCCATCGTCATTATGACTGTCCTAGGATTTCTAATTTCTGTTAGTTTTGCGTCGATCTCCAATTCATTGACTCCAAGGAGAAAATACATTCCGTGACAGTGGCTGCTTTGATTACTTAGATTGACATCGCCTGGAGACTGACCTATGGAACTGCGACGCAATTTGTGTGTCCCATCATCACTACGAGGGTGCCCGGGTTACAATTTATTGTCTGTTTTGCGTGGAAACAAGAACTTGACACCCATGAGATCAACCATCTGTGACTGTGGCTGCTTAAATCACTAGGAGAGAAGTCGGCTGGAGACTGATGTATTGAATCGCGACGCTATTTGTGAGTTCCATCGTCATTATGACTGTCCTAGGATTTCTAATTTCTGTTAGTTTTGCGTCGATCTCCAATTCATTGACTCCAAGGAGAAAATACATTCCGTGACAGTGGCTGCTTTGATTACTTAGATTGACATCGCCTGGAGACTGACCTATGGAACTGCGACGCAATTTGTGTGTCCCATCATCATTACGAGGGTGCCCGGGTTACAATTTATTGTCTGTTTTGCGTCGGAAACAAGAACTTGACACCCATGAGATCAACCATCTGTGACTGTGGCTGCTTAAATCACTAGGAGAGAAGTCGGCTGGAGACTTATGTATTGAATCGCGACGCTATTTGTGAGTTCCATCGTCATTATGACTGTCCTAGGATTTCTAATTTCTGTTAGGTTTGCGTCGATCTCCAATTCATTGACTCCAAGGAGAAAATACATTCCGTGACAGTGGCTGCTTTGATTACTTAGATTGACATCGCCTGGAGACTGACCTATGGAACTGCGACGCAATTTGTGTGTCCCATCATCATTACGAGGGTGCCCGGGTTACAATTTATTGTCTGTTTTGCGTGGAAACAAGAACTTGACACCCATGAGATCAACCATCTGTGACTGTGGCTGCTTAAATCACTAGGAGAGAAGTCGGCTGGAGACTTATGTATTGAATCGCGACGCTATTTGTGAGTTCCATCGTCATTATGACTGTCCTAGGATTTCTAATTTCTGTTAGTTTTGCGTCGATCTCCAATTCATTGACTCCAAGGAGAAAATACATCCCGTGACAGTGGCTGCTTTGATTACTTAGATTGACATCGCCTGGAGACTGACCTATGGAACTGCGACGCAATTTGTGTGTCCCATCATCATTACGAGGGTGCCCGGGTTACAATTTATTGTCTGTTTTGCGTGGAAACAAGAGCTTGACACCCATGAGATCAACCATCTGTGACTGTGGCTGCTTAAATCACTAGGAGAGAAGTCGGCTGGAGACTGATGTATTGAATCGCGACGCTATTTGTGAGTTCCATCGTCATTATGACTGTCCTAGGATTTCTAATTTCTGTTAGTTTTGCGTCGATCTCCAATTCATTGACTCCAAGGAGAAAATACATTCCGTGACAGTGGCTGCTTTGATTACTTAGATTGACATCGCCTGGAGACTGACCTATGGAACTGCGACGCAATTTGTGTGTCCCATCATCATTACGAGGGTGCCCGGGTTACAATTTATTGTCTGTTTTGCGTCGGAAACAAGAACTTGACACCCATGAGATCAACCATCTGTGACTGTGGCTGCTTAAATCACTAGGAGAGAAGTCGGCTGGAGACTGATGTATTGAATCGCGACGCTATTTGTGAGTTCCATCGTCATTATGACTGTCCTAGGATTTCTAATTTCTGTTAGTTTTGCGTCGATCTCCAATTCATTGACTCCAAGGAGAAAATACATTCCGTGACAGTGGCTGCTTTGATTACTTAGATTGACATCGCCTGGAGACTGACCTATGGAACTGCGACGCAATTTGTGTGTCCCATCATCATTACGAGGGTGCCCGGGTTACAATTTATTGTCTGTTTTGCGTCGGAAACAAGAACTTGACATCCATGAGATCAACCATCTGTGACTGTGGCTGCTTAAATCACTAGGAGAGAAGTCGGCTGGAGACTTATGTATTGAATCGCGACGCTATTTGTGAGTTCCATCGTCATTATGACTGTCCTAGGATTTCTAATTTCTGTTAGTTTTGCGTCGATCTCCAATTCATTGACTCCAAGGAGAAAATACATTCCGTGACAGTGGCTGCTTTGATTACTTAGATTGACATCGCCTGGAGACTGACCTATGGAACTGCGACGCAATTTGTGTGTCCCATCATCATTACGAGGGTGCCCGGGTTACAATTTATTGTCTGTTTTGCGTCGGAAACAAGAACTTGACACCCATGAGATCAACCATCTGTGACTGTGGCTGCTTAAATCACTAGGAGAGAAGTCGGCTGGAGACTGATGTATTGAATCGCTACGCATTTTGTGAGTTCCATCGTCATTATGACTGTCCTAGGATTTCTAATTTCTGTTAGTTTTGCGTCGATCTCCAATTCATTGACTCCAAGGAGAAAATACATTCCGTGACAGTGGCTGCTTTGTTTACTTAGATTGACATCGCCTGGAGACTGACCTATGGAACTGCGACGCAATTTGTGTGTCCCATCATCATTACGAGGGTGCCCGGGTTACAATTTATTGTCTGTTTTGCGTCGGAAACAAGAACTTGACACCCATGAGATCAACCATCTGTGACTGTGGCTGCTTAAATCACTAGGAGAGAAGTCGGCTGGAGACTGATGTATTGAATCGCTACGCATTTTGTGAGTTCCATCGTCATTATGACTGTCCTAGGATTTCTAATTTCTGTTAGTTTTGCGTCGATCTCCAATTCATTGACTCCAAGGAGAAAATACATTCCGTGACAGTGGCTGCTTTGATTACTTAGATTGACATCGCCTGGAGACTGACCTATGGAACTGCGACGCAATTTGTGTGTCCCATCATCATTACGAGGGTGCCCGGGTTACAATTTATTGTCTGTTTTGCGTGGAAACAAGAACTTGACACCCATGAGATCAACCATCTGTGACTGTGGCTGCTTAAATCACTAGGAGAGAAGTCGGCTGGAGACTGATGTATTGAATCGCTACGCATTTTGTGAGTTCCATCGTCATTATGACTGTCCTAGGATTTCTAATTTCTGTTAGTTTTGCGTCGATCTCCAATTCATTGACTCCAAGGAGAAAATACATTCCGTGACAGTGGCTGCTTTGATTACTTAGATTGACATCGCCTGGAGACTGACCTATGGAACTGCGACGCAATTTGTGTGTCCCATCATCATTACGAGGGTGCCCGGGTTACAATTTATTGTCTGTTTTGCGTCGGAAACAAGAACTTGACATCCATGAGATCAACCATCTGTGACTGTGGCTGCTTAAATCACTAGGAGAGAAGTCGGCTGGAGACTGATGTATTGAATCGCTACGCATTTTGTGAGTTCCATCGTCATTATGACTGTCCTAGGATTTCTAATTTCTGTTAGTTTTGCGTCGATCTCCAATTCATTGACTCCAAAGAGAAAATACATTCCGTGACAGTGGCTGCTTTGATTACTTAGATTGACATCGCCTGGAGACTGACCTATGGAACTGCGACGCAATTTGTGTGTCCCATCATCATTACGGGGGTGCCCGGGTTACAATTTATTGTCTGTTTTGCGTCGGAAACAAGAACTTGACACCCATGAGATCAACCATCTGTGACTGTGGCTGCTTAAATCACTAGGAGAGAAGTCGGCTGGAGACTGATGTATTGAATCGCGAAGCAATTTGTGAGATCCATCGTCATTATGACCGTCCTAGTGTTTCAATTTTCTGTTAGTTTTGCATCTTACTCCAATAAATTGAATCTAAGGAGAAAATATATTCCGTGACAGTGGCTGCTTCGATTGCTTGGATTGACATCGCCTCGAGACTGATCTATGGAACTGCGACGAATTTTGTGGGTCCCATCATCATTAGAAGGGTGCGAGGGTTACAATTAACTGTTTGTTTTGTGTAGGAAACAAGAAACTTGACACCCATAAGAACAACCATTCGTGACTGTGGCTGCTTAAGCCACTAGGAGAGAAGTCGGCTGGAGACTGATGTAATGAAGCGCGACGCAATTTGCGGGTTCCATCGTCTTTATGACTGTCCTTGGGTTACAGTTAATGTCAGTTATTCGTCGCACTCCAATAAATTGACTCGAAGGAGAAATTACATTCCGTGCCTCGGGCTGCCTTGGTTGCTTGGATAGACGTCGCCTCCTGACTGATCTAAGGAACTGCGACACATTTTGTGGGTTCCATCATCATTACGAGGGTGGAAGAATTACAATTAACTGTCTGTTTTGCGCCGGAAACAAGAAACTTGACACCCATGAGAACAACCATCCGTGACTTTCTCTGCTTAAAGCGCTAGGAGAGAAATCGGCTGGAGACTGATGTTATGATTCGCGACGCAAGTTGCGACTTCCACCGTCATTATGACTTTCCTAGGGTTGCATCTTCTGTTAGTTTTGTGTCGAACTCCAATAAATTGACTGCAAGGAGAGGTTATATCCCGTAACAGTGGCTGCTTTGATCGCTTGGAGAGGCACCGCGTGGTGACAGATCAATTGACTTGCTACGCATTTTGTGTGTTCCATCATCATTACAAGGTTTTTAGTCTTACAGTTATATGCCTGGTTTCCGACGGAAACTAGAAACTTGACACGAAGCAGAAGTTATATCCGTGACTGTGGGTGCTTAAATCATTAGGAGAGAAGTCGGCTGGAGACTGACTTATCGAATCGCGACGCAATTCGTGAGTTCCAATGTCATTTTGACTGTACTAGGGTTACAATATACTGGCTTTTTTGAGGTGAAGTCCGATAAATATACTCCAACGTGCATATACATCCGGCGACAGTGGCTGCTTTGATCACTTGGATTGATGTCGCCTGGAGACAGATCTATGGAACTGCGACGCATTGTGTGTGTTTAAACATCTATACGAGGGTGGAAGAGTTACAATTAACTGTCTGTTTTGCGTCGGAAAGAAGAAACTTGACACGCATGAGAACAACCATCCATGACTGTGGCTGCTTAAATTACTTGGAGGGGAGTCGGCTGGAGATTGATGTAATGAATCGCGACGCAATTTGCGACTTCCATCGTCATTATGACTGTCCTAGGGTTATAATGAACTGTCAGTTTTGTGTCGAACGCAAATAAATCGACTCCAAGGAGGAAATACATTCCTCGTGACACGGGCTGCTTTGATCGTTTGGACAGACGTCGCCTCGAGATAGATCTATTGAACTGCGACGCATTTTCTGTGTTCCATCATCATTGGAGGGGGGTGGTAGGGTTACAATTAACTGTATGTTTTGCGTCGCAAACAAGAAACTTGACACCCATGAGAACAGCCATCCGTGACTGCGGCTGCTTTAATCACTAGGAGAGAAGTCGGCTTGAGTCTGATCTATTGATTCGCGACGCAATTCGTGAGTTCCACCATTGTTATGACTGTACTAGTGTTACAATGAACTGTCAGTTTTGCGTCGAATTCAAATACATTGACTACAAGGAGAAAATAGATTCTGTGACAGTGGCTGCTTTGATCGCTTAGATAGACGTCGCCTCGAGACTGATCTATGGAACTGCGATGCATTTTGTGTGTTCCATCCTCATTACAAGGTTGTGAGGGTTACAATTAACTGTCTGTTTTGTGTCCGAAACAAGAAATTTGACACCCATGAGAACAACCACCCGTGATTGTGGCTGCTTAAATCACTAGAGAGAAGTCGCCTGGAGACTGATGTAATGAACCGCGACGGAATTTTCGAGTTCTAACGTCATTATGACTGTCCTAGAGCTACAACTAACAGTCAGTTTTGCGTCGAACTCAAACACATTGATTCCAAGGAGTAAATACGACCCCCGTGACAGTGGCTGCTTTGATCGCTTGGAGAGCGCCGCGGGGTGACAGATCAATTGAACTGCAACGCATTTTGTGTGTTCCATCATCATTACGAGGGTTTCAGTCATACAATTATATGCCTGTTTTGCGATGGAAACTAGTAACTTGACATGCAGCAGAAATTCCATCCAGGACTGTGGGTGCTTAAATCACTAGGAGAAAATTCGCCTGGAGACTGATGTATCGAATCGCGACGCAATTTGTGAGTTCCATCGTCATGATGACTGAACTAGCGTTAGAATAAACTGTCAGTTTTCTTCGCTTGGGGAGACATCGCCTGGGGACAGATCTATTCAACAGTGACGCATTTAGTGTGTTCCATCATCATTACTAGGGTGGGAGGGTTGCATTTAACTTTCCGTTTTGCGTCGGTAACAAGAAGCGTGACACATAGGACAACAACTATCCGGGGCTCTGTCTGCTTAAAACACTAGGATAGGAGTCGGCTGGAGACTGAGGTATTAAATCGCAACGATATTGTGATTTCCATTGTCATTATGACTTGACTAGCGTTACAAAGAACTGTTAGTTTTGCGTCGAAGTCAAATAAATTTACTCCAAGGGGAACATATCTCCGGTGACAGTGGCTGCTTTTAACGCTTGGAAAGACGTCGCCTGGAGACAGATGAATTGGAGTGCAACGCATTTTGTGTTTTCCATCCTCATTACGAGGGTGGGAGGGTTACAATTAACTGTCCGCTATGCGTCGGAACAAGAAACTTGACACTCAGGAGAACATACGTCCGTGAGTGTGGCTGCTTAAATCACTAGGAGAGAAGTCCGCTATAGACTGATGTATTGAATCGCGACGCAATTTGTGAGTTCCATCGTCATTATGACTGTACTAGGGTTACAATAAACTGTCAGTTTTGCGTCGAAGTCAAATGAATTGACTGGAAGGAGAACATAAATCCGGTGATAGACGCTGCTTTGATCGCTGGGAGGGACGTCACCTGGAGATAGATGAATTCAAGTGCAACGCATTTTGTGGTTTCCATCATCATTACGAGGGTGGGAGGGTTACAATTAACTTTCCGTTTGGCGTCGGCATCAACATACATGACACCCTGGAGATCATCCATCCATGACCTTAACTACTTAAATCACTAGGAGATAAGTCGGCTGGAGACTGGTGTATTGAATCGCGACACAATTTGTGAGTTCCATCATCATTATGACTGTACTAAGGTTTCAATAAACTGTCTGCTTTGCGGTGAAGTCAAATAAATTGACTCCAAGGAGAACATACACCCAGTGACTGTGGCTGGTTTGTTCGCTTGGAGAGACGTCGGTTGGAGACTGATGTATTGAAACGCTACGCAAATTGTAAAGTCCATCGATAATATGACTGTACTAGGGTTACAATGGACTGTCAGTTTTGCGTAGAAGTCAAATAAATTGACAACAAGGAGAACATACATCCGGTGACAGTGGCAGCTTTGGTCGCTTGGAGGGACGGCGCCTGGACACAGTTCTATTGAAATGCGACGCATTTTTTGTGTTCAGTCATCATTACGAGGGTGGGAGGGTTACAACTAAATGTCCGTTATGCGTCGGAAACCAGAAACGTGCCACCCAGGAGAACATCTATCCGTGACTGTGGCTGCTTAAATCAGTATGAGTGAAGTCAGCTGTTGGCTGATGTATTCACTCGCGACAAAATTTGTGAGTTCCATCGTCATGTTGACTGTACTAGGGTTACAATCAACTGTCAGTTTTGCGTCGAAATCAAATAAAGTGACTCCAAGGAGAACATACATCCGGTGACAGTGGTGGCTTTGACCGCTTGGAGAGACGTCGATTGGAGACAGATTTATTAATCTGCATTTCGTGTGATGCATCTTCATTACGAGGGTTGGCGGGTTACAATTAACTGTCCGTTTTGCGTCGGAAATATGAAACTTGACACCCACGAGAGGATTCATCGCTGATTTTTGCTGCTTAAATCACTAGGAGAGAAGTCGGCTGGAGAATGATGTATTGAATGGCGACGCAATTTGTGAGTTCCATCGTCATTATGACTGTTCTACGTTTAGAACTAAGTGCCAGTTTTTGGTCGAAGTCAAATGAATTGACTGCAAGGAGAACATAAATCCGGTGATAGTGGCTGCTTTGATCGCTGGGAGAGACGTCACCTGGAGACCGATGTACTGAAGTGCAAGGCATTTTGTGTTTTCCAACCTCATTACGAGGGTGGGAGGGTTTCAATTAACTTTCCGCTTTGCATCGGAAACAAGGAACTTGACACCCTAGAGAAAATCCATACTGTGCCTGCGTAAATCACTATGAGAGAAGTCGCCTGGAGAATGATGTATTGAATCGCGATGCAATTTGTGAGTTTCATCGTTATTATGAGTGTACTAGGGTTACAAACAACTGTAAGTTTTGCGTCGAAATGTATTGAAGTGCAACGCATTTTGTGTGTACCATCATCATTGCGAGGGTGGGAAGGTTACAATTAAATATCCGTTTTGCGCCGGAAACAAGAAACTTGATACTTAGGAGAAAATCCATCCGTGACTGTGGCTGCTTAAATCACTAGGAGAGAAGTGGGATGGAGACTAAAGTATTGAATCTTGACGCAATTTGTGAGTTCCATCGTCATTATCACTTTACTAGGGTTACATTAAACTAGCTGTTTTGTGGTGAAGTCAGATAAATATACTACAAGGAGAACATACATCCGGTGACTTTTGGCTGCTTTGATCGCTTGGATGGACGCCGCCTGGAGTCAGATGTATTTTACTGTACTGCATTTCGTGTGTCCCACCATCATTACGAGGGTGTGAGGGTTACAATTAAATTTCCGTTATGCGTCGGAAACAAGAAAATTGATACCCAGGAGAAGATCCAACGGTGACAGTGGCTGCTTAAATCACTACGAGAGAAGTCGGCTAGAGACTGGTGTATTGAATCGCGACGCAATTTATGAGTTACATCGTCATCGTGACAGTACTAGGGTTGCAAAAAGTGTCAGTTTTTCGTCGACGTAAAAATAAATTGACTCCAAGGATAACTTACATCCGGTGACAGTGGCTGCATAGATCACTTGGAGGGACTTCGCCTGGAGACATATCTGTTGAACTGCAAAGCATTTTGTGTGCTCCATCAGCATTACGTGGGTGGGAGGGTTACAATTACCTGTCCGTTTTGCGTCGAAAACAAGAAAATTGACCCCAGAGAGAACATTTAACCGTTACTGTGGCAGCGAAAATCACTTGGAGGAGAGTCGGGGGGACACAAGTGCATTGAATCACAACGCAGTTTCTGTGTTTTCCTTCGTCATTACGAAGGCGGGAGGGCTAGAATCAACTATCAGTTTTGCGTCGGAAACAAAACACTTGACTCCCAGGAGAACATCCATCCGTGGCTGTGGCAGCTTAAGTCAATTGGACACAAGTCTCATGGCGACAGATGTATTCAATCGCGACGCAATTTGTGACATACATCGTCATTATGACTGTATTAGGTTTACAACAAACTGTAAGTATTTCGTCAAAGCCAAATGAATTGACTCCAAGGAGAACATACAATCGTTGACAGTGGCTGCTTTGATCGCTTGCACAGACATCGCCTGTAGATAGATCTATTGATCTGCAACGCATTTTGTGCGTTCCATCATCATCACGGTGTTTGGAGGTTGGCTATTAACTGCCGTTTTGCGTCGGAAACAGGGAACGTGACACCCGGAGAACATCCATCCATGACCGTGACAGCTTAGATCACTAGGAGAGAAGTCGGTAGGAGAATGATGTATTGAATCGCGATGCAATTTGGGAGTTCCATCGTAGATATGAGTGTACTAGGGTTACAAACAACTGTCAGTTTTGCGTCGAAATGAAATAAATGGACTCCAAGAAAAAAATACATCCTGTGACATTAGCTAATATGATCACTTGGAGAAACGTCGCCTGAGGACAGATGTGTTGAACTGCAACGCATTTTGTGTGTATCATCATCATTATGAGGGTGGGAGGGTTACAATTAAATGTCCGTTTTGCGTCGGAAACAAGAAACTTGACACTTAGGAGAAATTCCATCTGTGACTGTAGCTTCTTAAATCACTACGAGAGAAGTCGGCTGCAGACTGATGTATTGAATCGCGACGCAATTTTTGAGTTACATCGTCATTATGACAGTACTAGGGTTGCAATAAACAGTCAGTTTTACGTCGAAGTAAAAATAAATTGACTCCAAGGAGAACATACATCCGGTGAAAGTAGCTGCTTTAATCGATTGGAGAGACGTCGCCTGGAGGCATAGCTGTTGAGCTGCAACGCATTTTGTGTGCTCCATCATCATCAACAAGGTGGGAGGGTAACAATTTGTTGTGGGTTGGCGCCTTGCTAGGTCGTAGCAAATTACGTAGCTGAAGGCTATGCTAACTATCGTCTCGGCAAATGAGAGTGTATTTTGTCAGTGAACCATCGCTAGCAAAGTCGGTTGTACAACTGGGGCGAGTGCTAGGAAGTCTCTCTAGACCTGCCGTGTGACAGCGCTCGGTCTGCAATCACTGATAGTGGCGACAGGCGGGTCCGACGTGTACTAATGGACCACGGCCGATTTAAAGGCTACCACCTAGCAAGTGTGGTGTCTGGCGGTGACACCACATTCTCCCCCCGCAAATCGGTGTACGGTTGTGGCATAAGGCTTCCGCCCGCCGTGGGGAGGACCTCATGTTGACGCATGCGACGAGGTGGGGAACCTAACAACAGGCGACGCTCTGCCACCCGCACCCTGCCATTCGGACCGCGGGGAGCTAGGAAACACCTGAAAACCTGCTCCAGGGTGCACGCCAACATGCGGTGTATGCACCCGCAGAGATACAGGAGGGGCTGAAGGGTCGACCTCCATCGGGCCGGGGCACCCGACGGGCGAAGACGACAGATGGTCCGGAGTGGGCAAGAGTTCCATGTCACAGGACACCCGGTCAAGGGAAGCGATTCGCAGCGCGTGACACAGGGAGGCGCTTGGCAGTTGCAGCGACGCTTCCACTGCGGGCGTCGCCGGCGGGAGAACAGGCGGCGGCGGCGGTGGCGGCGGCGCGTCGCCATGGGGCAAAATGGAAGGCAGCGTCGTTAACAACTGGGGCTGAGGCGAGCCAGTAGATGGGTCCCCAGGGCGCTGACCGGACGGCACCGTCGCTGAAAGCAGACGGCGAGCGGCAGATCCCGTGCGACGACAGAGGCGCAGCTGATTGAGATGCCGACGCACCTCACCAGAGGCCCCCAAAACCAGATACATAGCGCGTCCGAGGCAGTGAATAATGTGCCCTGCGAGGCAACACCGTGAACCTCGATAGTGACGATAGTAGACAACGTCGCCTGGAGCAAAAGCAGGTGTCTTCCGCTGCACAGGATGCGGCAGATGTAGCAAAGACATCATGGTTCGATGATGACGACCGTGGAGCAACTCAGCCGGCGAGCGACCATCTCGGGACTGAGAGCGATATGAGGACAAAAAGAGCAATATCGCGTCCTCCTGAGAATGCGACTTTCATCTTCAACATCTGTGACTTGAAAGTCCTGACCAATCGTTCAGCGGCACCGTTTGACTGTGGCGAAAACGGCGCGGACGTCAGATGTTGAATACCATTGGCCTTGCAGAATGACTGAAATTCTGCGGACACGAATTGTGGGCCATTGTCGGAAACAATAGTCTGTGGAAGACCTTCAATGCAAAAGATAACAGATAACGCGTGGATGGTGGCAGATGACGTCGTGGAAGACACATGGACAACAAAAGGAAAATTACTGAATGAATCTACCACTACCAACCATCGAGCATTCCAGAATGGACCAGCAAAATCGATGTGCAAGCGTTGCCAAGGGGAATTGGCTTTTGGCCATGCAAAGAATTTCCGCAGTGGTGCTGATTGTTGTTCGGCACACACCATGCAAGAAGAGCACATATTCGTGACGCGGCATCGATTTCGAACCAAGTACAGTGCTGACGAGCAAGTTGTTTCGTTCTCACTATACCCCAATGTCCTTGCTGGAGAAGCTGTAAGACAGAGGACTGTAACGAACGTGGTACCACGACCCTGGACTGATCATTATCAGAACGCAACAGCAAAACACCACGTCGAACAAAAAGTCTCTCCTTGTGAGGAAAAAATCGGCGAACCAACGGATCCCCGATCCGTGACTTTGACAAGGGCCATTGCGTAGCAACAAAACGCAGAACGGTAACAAGGACAGGGCCAGCAGCTGTTGCTGTAGCTACACGACGAAAATCAATCGGAAACGATTCGACCACGTCATCGGTTTCTGCATCAAAGAACATGCAAGCAAGTTCGGAGGAATCGAATGCCCTGTCCTCAGCAACAGGCAAACGGGACAACGCATCGGCGTTTCCATGCTTAGCAGTGGACCGATACAAGATATCAGAGCGGTACTGCGAGAGGAAAATAGACCAGCGAATGAATTTCTGCGCTGTACGTGGAGGTACAGGCTTGTTCGGATGAAAAAGCGATGTCAAAGGTTTGTGGTCTGTGATGATGGTAAAGTGACGACCATACAAGAAATCATGAAACTTTGTAACACCAAATAGGAGAGCCAATGCTTCTTTCTCGATCTGTGAATAGTTTCTTTGCGCAGGCGAGAGCACTTTGGACACAAAGGCAATAGGGCGATCGTGCGATCCATCTTTGTGCGCAAGCACAGCACCGATCCCGCAATCCGATGCATCCACCATCTACAAAAGGGGCTTCTTGGGATCGGATGGCGTAAGGCAAATATTGGAAAGCAACGCCGATTTCAACTGGCGAAAGGCACGTTCGCATTCCGTCGTCCAGACGAACGGAACACCTTTACGGCGTAAGCGATGAAGCGGAGCAGAAATGGAAGAGGCATGCAGGATATAACGATGATAATAATTAATTTTTCCCAGCACACTCTGTAGCTGCTTCAAATTCTGCGGCGAAGGCAAGTCTTGTATGGCACGGAGGTGCTCTGGACTGGGATGTACGCCTTGGGCATTGAGTACATGTCCCAGGTAGGGCAAGTCCCGAGCAAAAAACACACATTTGTCCTTCCGCAAGTGAAGACCGTTTTGTCGCAAGACCTGAGATAATGTTCTGAGATTGGCTAAATGTTCTTCTTCCGTCTTTCCGGAGATCACAATATCGTCCAGATAGTTTGCTACAGTAGGGACCGACGCACAAACAGTTTGTAGATATTGCTGAAACAATGCAGAGGCGGATGCACACCCGAATGGCAGTCGTTTGGATCGATACAAACCAAGATGCGTGTTAACCACCAAAACGCGCTGGGAGTCTTCATCCACCGGTATTTGCAAGTACACATCTGCTAGGTTCAACTTCGAAAAATATTTACCCGGGCACAGTTTGTCAAAAAGGTCTTCTGGGTGGGGTAAAAGAAAATTTGTAATCATTAGTTGTGGATTGAATGTTGCCTTGAAGTCCACACAAAGTCGCAATGTTCCGAAAGGTTTTGGGAAAATTACTAAGGGTGATGCCCAGAGAGAAGCCTGCACACGTTCAATTACACCTTGTGATTCCAAATCGTGTAACGTGTTTGCGACCTCATCACGTAATGCGTGAGGAACATTGTGCGCTTTGAAAAATTTCGGTTGCGCGTTTACTTTCAGTTCCGAATGTGCTTGATAGTTCTTAGCGCAACCGAGGCCCGGTGCAAAAATGTCTGCAAATTCTTCACATAGACGAGAAACACTGTCTGAAGGCACCTGATTTACTATAGACAAGTTAAACAACTGAAATAAATCGAAACCAAACAAGTTCACTGTAGAAGAATATCGAAGGACGTAAAATGACACAAGTTTTGTTTGTCCTTTGTATGTTTCAAGAAGGCTGCACTGTCCTAACACAGGGATCGCTTATCCTGAATAACTACTTAACTTACATTTGCGGCACTCAACAGAGATGCGCCCAGCTGTTTGTACGTGTCGTGATTGATCAGTGAAACTGCAGCTCCGGTATCGAGCTGGAACAGTATCACTTTGCTGTTAATGTCCAAATCTACAAAAAGTTTACTGTCATGCTGACGACAAGGGCGACTGTCTCGTGCAACATGAACTGACACTGGTACAGAACCATTGGCGACTTGACGGGATTTCCGGCGATGTCGACGGACACTATTTGTGGGACGAACACGGTCACTGTTAGAGAGAGTGGCACTGGGCGGAGTGGAATGAACTACATGAATTTCCATGGGCGCAGTTTCACGAGCCTTAGTATCCTTGGTTCGAATTCTGCGCGAAGCAAAGGGCCTGGAATGGTTATGAGTGTCCCATCTGAGCTTTTTCTGGCAAACACTCTGAACATGGCCTTTTTTATTACAGAAAAAGCAAATAGCTTGGCGTGATGAGCAATTATCACGCAAATGTCTAGTAGCACACTGCGGGCATGACTTTAGCACTGCATTTGCTTGCCTGCACTGCACACGTGGCTGAGAGCCTGGCAGCCACTGCGCGGCTGGGCGCGAGAGCTATTTACTGTTCCGTGCAGCGCGCCCGGCGGGCCGGTTAACCTGACACATGGGTGGCGAAGTTTCAAACGATTCCTGAGCAAAGTCAAGTGTGTCCTGCCGATCCAATATGTCCATCACTTGCTGAAGGGAGGTATTGACTAGTTTCCAAAACTTTTCCCTTATACGGACATCAGAAACGTTCTGTGCAATTGCATCACTTACCATAGTATCTGAATAATGGAGTCCACATTGACACTCAAAACCACAATCCCTAGTAAGGCCTTGCAAAGTTGCAACCCACTCCCAATTAGTCTGACGTGCCGTACGTTTTGTACGAAAGAAGGTATACCTTTTCGCAACTAGATTGACTGATTATTTGAAATATGCATCTATTGCAGACAAAATTTCGTCATAGGACAGAGTTGCTACGTCGTGTCGGGGAAATAATTTGACTATCACACGGTACGTTTTCACCCCTACTGAGGACAACAAATACGGCTGCCGCTCGTTAACTTGAATTCTGTAGGCGGCGAGATGGAATCCAAATTGGCATGACAACTCCGTCCAGCTTTCCAGTGCAGCATCAAAAGTTCAAAAAGTTGGTGCAACAGCGTGTTGTGGCTGCGTTAGCGGTGGAGCGGCGGCTGCCACGTCGTTTTGCACTGCACGTTTACCATGGACGAGCTGTCCAAAGGCATCCAGTAAGGCCTGCGTCTGCTGATTCAGTAAGCGATAAAATTCGGACAGTACATCTGGAGATTGTGGCGAAGCCATTACACAAGTAAATCAGGGCAGAATACTTAAGAACACGGTATTGTCTCGTCTCCAAATGTAGTGGGTTGGCGCCTTGCTAGGTCGTATCAAATGACGTAGCTGAAGGCTATGCTAACTATCGTCTCAGCAAATGAGAGCGTATTTTGTCAGTGAACCATCGCTAGCAAAGTCGGTTGTACAACTGGGGCGAGTGTTAGGAAGTCTCTCTAGACCTGCCGTGTGGCGGCGTTCGGTCTGCAATCACTGATAGTGGCGACACGCGGGTCCGATGTATACTAACGGACAGCGCCCGATTTAAAGGCTACCACCTAGCAAGTGTGGTGTCTGGCGGTGACACCACACAATTAACTGTACGTTTTGCGTTGGAAGCAAGAAACTTGACACCCAGGAGATCATCCATCCGTGTCTGTAGCTGCTTACGTCACTAGGACATAAGTCACCTGGAGACTGATGTATTGAATCGCGACCCAATTTGTGACTTCCTTCGTCGTTATGTCTGTACTAGGGTTTTAATAAACCGTCTGGTTTGCGTCGAAGTGAAATAAATTGACCCCAAGGAGATCATACAATCGGTGACAGAGGCTGCTTTGATCGCTGAGAGAGATCTATTGAACTACTCCGCATTTTTTGTGTTCCATCATCATTACGAGGGTGGGAGGGTTACAATTAACTGTACGTTTTGCGTTGGAAGCAAGAAATTTGACACCCCGGAGAACATCCATCCGTGACTGTGGCAGCTTAAATCACTACGAGAGAAGTCGGCTGCAGACTGATGTATTGAATCGCGACGCAATTTCTGACTTCCATCGTCAATATGACTTTACTACGGTTACAATAAACTGTCAGTTTTGCGTCGCGATTCAATACATCAGTCTGCAGCCGACTTCTCTCGTAGTGATTTAAGCAGCCACAGTCACGGAAGGATGTTCTCCTAGGTCTCACGATTCTTGTTTCCAACGGAAAACGGACAGTTAATTGTAACCCTCCCAATCTCATAATTATGATGAAACACACAAGATGCGGTGCAGTTGAATAGATCTGTCTCCAGGAGAGTCGTCGCCTGGAGGCATAGCTGTTGAACTGCAACGCATTTGATCGCTGAGAGAGATCTATTGAACTGCTCCGCATTTTTTGTGTTCCATCATCATCAACAGGGTGGGAGGGTTACAATAAAGTGTACGTTTTGCATTGGAAGCAAGAAACTTGACACCCAGGAGATCATCCATCCGTGACTAAAGCTGCTTAAGTCACTAGAAGAGAAGACACCTGGAGGCTGATGTATTGAATCGCGACGCGATTTGTGAGTTACATCGTCATTATGACTGTACTAGGGTTACAATAAACTGTCAGTTTAGCATCGAAGTCAAATAAATTGGATCCAAGCATAACATATGTGGTGTCACCGCCAGACACCACACTTGCTAGGTGGTAGCTTAAATCGGCCGCGGTCCATTAGTACATGTCGGACCCGCGTGTCGCCACTGTCAGGATCGCAAACCGAGCGCCACCACAAGGCAGGTCTCGAGAGACTTACTAGCACTCGCCCGAGTAGTACGACGACGTTGCTAGAGACTTCACGGACGAAGCCTTTCTCTCATTTGCCGAGAGACAGTTAGAATAGCCTTCAGCTAAGTTAGTGGCTACAACCTAGCAAGGCGCCATTTATAACATTGCATGTACCTCAAGATAGAGTCTCACTTGTATCATCAAGAATGCTGTATACCAAAGGACAATATAAAAGTTAAGTGTTCTAGTAGCTACGTTCTTTTCTTTATCACATTCATAACTTATCCTGTTCAAGACTTCACGCCAGACGGCGTGAGTTGACGCGTGCCCTTTCGGCTACTTCACTGTGGACTGGCTGCCTTGTCAGTCCACTACAACATACATCCGGTGGCACTGGATGCTTACATCGCTTGGAGAGACGTCGCCTGGAAACAGATCTATTGATCTGCAACGCATTTTGTGCGTTCCATCATCTTTACAGGGTTGGGAGGTTGGCTTCTAACTATCCGTTTTGCGTCGGAAACAAGAAACGTGTCACCCAGGAGAACATCCATCCGTGACTGTGACTGCTTAAATCACTACGAGAGAAGTGGGCTGGAGACAATCGTCATTGTGACTGTACTAGGGTTACAATAAACTGTAAGTATTGCGTAGAAGTAAATTGACGCCAAGGGGAGCATACATCAGGTGACAGTGGCTAACGTGGTCGCTTGGAGAGAAGTCACATGGAGACAGATCTATAGCACAGCGACGCATTTTGTGTGTTATATCATCATTATGAGAGTGGATGCGTTACAATTAACTGTCCGTATTGCTTCGGAAACAAGAAACTTGAAACCCCTGACTGTGGGTGCTTAAATCACTAGGAGAGAAGTCAGCAGGAGAATGATGTAGTGAATCGCGATGCAATTTGTGAGTTCCATCGTGCATATGAGTGTACTAGGGTTACAAACAACTGTCAGTTTTGCGTCGATATGAAATAAATTGACTCCTAGGAAAAAATACGTCCGGTGACATTAGCTGCTATGTTCACTTGGAGAGACGTCGCCTGAGATCTGTTGAACTGCGACGCATTTTGTGTGTATCATCATCATTACGAGGGTGGAAGGGATACAATTAAATGTTAATTTTGCGTCGGAAACAAGAAACTTGACACTTAGGAGAAAATCCATCTCTGACTGTGGCTGCTTAAATCACTACGAGAGAAGTGGGCTGGAGACTAAAGCATTTAATCGCGGCGCAATTTGTGAGTTTCATCGTCATTGTGACTTTACTAGGGTTACAATAAACTGGCAGTTTTGCGGTGAAGTCAGATAAATATACTCCAAGGAGAACATACATCCGGTGACTTTGGCTGCTTTGATCACTTGGAGAGACGTCGCATAGCGACAGATCTATTGAACTGCGACGCATTTTGTGTGTTCCACCATCATTACGATTGTCAGACGGATACCATTAACTGTCTTTTTGCGTCGGAAGCAAGAAACTTGACACCCAGGAGAACAACAATCCGTGACTGTGGCTGCTTGAATCATTAGGTGAGATGTCGGCTGGAGACTGGTGTATTGAATCGCGACCAAATTGTGAGTTCCATCTTCATTATGACTCTACTAGGTTTACAAAGAACTGTTAGTTTTGCGCCGAAGTCAAATCAAATTATTCCAAGGAGAACTTACATCCGGTGAGTGTGGCCTGTTTGATCGCTTGGGGAGACGTCGCTTGGTTACAAGTCTATTGAACTGCGACGCATTTTGTGTGTTCCATCATCATTATGAGGGTGGGAGAGGTACAATTAACTCTCCAGTTTGCCATTTTGCGTGGGAATCAAGGAACTTGACACCTACGAGAACATTTATCCGTGACTGTTGCTGCATACATCACATGGAGAGAAGTCGGCTGGTGACTGATGTATTGAATTGCGCCGCAATTGTGAGTGCCATCGACAATATGACTGCACTACGGTTACGATAAACTGTCAGTATTGCATCGAAGTCAAATAAATTGACTCCAATGAGAACATTCATCCGTAGACAGTGTCTCCATTGATCGCTTGGAGAGACGTCGACTGCAGACAGATCTCCTGATCTGCAACTGATTTTGTGTGAACCATGATCATTACTGAGTCTGTCCGTTTTGCGTCGGAAACAACATACATTACACCCAGGAGATCATCCATCCATGACCTTAGCTACTTAGATCACTAGGAGATAAGTAGGCTGGAGACTGTTGCATCGAATCGCGACACAATTTGTAAGTTGCATCGTCATTATGACTGTAATAGGGTTACAAAAATCTGGCAGTTTCGCGTCGAAGACAAATAAAATGACTCCAAGGAGAACATATCTCCGGTGACAGCGGCTGCATTGATCACTTGGAGAGACGTCATCTGCAGACAGATCTATTGAATTACGACGCATTTTGTGTGTTCCAACATTATTACGAGGGTTGGAGGGTTACAATTAACTGTCCGTTTTGCGTCGGAAACAACATACATGACACCCAGGAGATCATCCATCCATGACCTTAGCTACTTAAATCACTAGGAGATAAGTAGGCTGGAGACTGTTGCATCGAATCGCGACACAATTTGTAAGTTGCATCGTCATTATGACTGTAATAGGGTTACAACAATCTGGCAGTTTCGCGTCGAAGACAAATAAAATGACTCCAAGGAGAACATATCTCCGGTGACAGCGGCTGCATTGATCGCTTGGAGAGACGTCATCTGCAGACAGATCTATTGAATTACGACGCATTTTGTGTGTTCCAACATCATTACGAGGGTTGGAGGGTTACAATTAACTGTCCGTTTTGCGTCGGAAACAACATACATGACACCCAGGAGATCATCCATCCATGACCTTAGCTACTTAAATCACTAGGAGATAAGTAGGCTGGAGTCTGTTGCTTCGAATCGCGACACAATTTGTAAGTTGCATCGTCATTATGACTGTAATAGGGTTACAAAAATCTGGCAGTTTCGCGTCGAAGACAAATAAAATGACTCCAAGGAGAACATATCTCCGGTGACAGCGGCTGCATTGATCGCTTGGAGAGACGTCATCTGCAGACAGATCTATTGAATTACGACGCATTTTGTGTGTTCCAACATCATTACGAGGGTTGGAGGGTTACAATTAACTGTCCGTTTTGCGTCGGAAACAACATACATGACACCCAGGAGATCATCCATCCATGACCTTAGCTACTTAGATCACTAGGAGATAAGTAGGCTGGAGACTGTTGCATCGAATCGCGACACAATTTGTAAGTTGCATCGTCATTATGACTGTAATAGGGTTACAAAAATCTGGCAGTTTCGCGTCGAAGACAAATAAAATGACTCCAAGGAGAACATATCTCCGGTGACAGCGGCTGCATTGATCGCTTGGAGAGACGTCATCTGCAGACAGATCTATTGAATTACGACGCATTTTGTGTGTTCCAACATCATTACGAGGGTTGGAGGGTTACAATTAACTGTCCGTTTTGCGTCGGAAACAACATACATGACACCCAGGAGATCATCCATCCATGACCTTAGCTACTTAAATCACTAGGAGATAAGTAGGCTGGAGACTGTTGCATCGAATCGCGACACAATTTGTAAGTTGCATCGTCATTATGACTGTAATAGGGTTACAAAAATCTGGCAGTTTCGCGTCGAAGACAAATAAAATGACTCCAAGGAGAACATATCTCCGGTGACAGCAGCTGCATTGATCACTTGGAGAGACGTCATCTGCAGACAGATCTATTGAATTACGACGCATTTTGTGTGTTCCAACATTATTACGAGGGTTTGAGGGTTACAATTAACTGTCCGTTTTGCGTCGGAAACAACATACATGACACCCAGGAGATCATCCATCCATGACCTTAGCTACTTAAATCACTAGGAGATAAGTAGGCTGGAGACTGTTGCATCGAATCGCGACACAATTTGTAAGTTGCATCGTCATTATGACTGTAATGGGGTTACAAAAATCTGGCAGTTTCGCGTCGAAGACAAATAAAATGACTCCAAGGAGAACATATCTCCGGTGACAGCGGCTGCATTGATCGCTTGGAGAGACGTCATCTGCAGACAGATCTATTGAATTACGACGCACTTTTTGTGTTCCAACATCATTACGAGGGTTGGAGGGTTACAATTAACTGTCCGTTTTGCGTCGGAAACAACATACATGACACCCAGGAGATCATCCATCCATGACCTTAGCTACTTAAATCACTAGGAGATAAGTAGGCTGGAGTCTGTTGCTTCGAATCGCGACACAATTTGTAAGTTGCATCGTCATTATGACTGTAATAGGGTTACAAAAATCTGGCAGTTTCGCGTCGAAGACAAATAAAATGACTCCAAGGAGAACATATATCCGGTGACAGCGGCTGCATTGATCGCTTGGAGAGACGTCATCTGCAGACAGATCTATTGAATTACGACGCATTTTGTGTGTTCCAACATCATTACGAGGGTTGGAGGGTTACAATTAACTGTCCGTTTTGCGTCGGAAACAACATACATGACACCCAGGAGATCATCCATCCATGACCTTAGCTACTTAGATCACTAGGAGATAAGTAGGCTGGAGACTGTTGCATCGAATCGCGACACAATTTGTAAGTTGCATCGTCATTATGACTGTAATAGGGTTACAAAAATCTGGCAGTTTCGCGTCGAAGACAAATAAAATGACTCCAAGGAGAACATATCTCCGGTGACAGCGGCTGCATTGATCACTTGGAGAGACGTCATCTGCAGACAGATCTATTGAATTACGACGCATTTTGTGTGTTCCAACATTATTACGAGGGTTGGAGGGTTACAATTAACTGTCCGTTTTGCGTCGGAAACAACATACATGACACCCAGGAGATCATCCATCCATGACCTTAGCTACTTAAATCACTAGGAGATAAGTAGGCTGGAGACTGTTGCATCGAATCGCGACACAATTTGTAAGTTGCATCGTCATTATGACTGTAATAGGGTTACAACAATCTGTCAGTTTCGCGTCGAAGACAAATAAAATGACTCCAAGGAGAACATATCTCCGGTGACAGCGGCTGCATTGATCGCTTGGAGAGACGTCATCTGCAGACAGATCTATTGAATTACGACGCATTTTGTGTGTTCCAACATCATTACGAGGGTTGGAGGGTTACAATTAACTGTCCGTTTTGCGTCGGAAACAACATACATGACACCCAGGAGATCATCCATCCATGACCTTAGATACTTAAATCACTAGGAGATAAGTAGGCTGGAGTCTGTTGCTTCGAATCGCGACACAATTTGTAAGTTGCATCGTCATTATGACTGTAATAGGGTTACAAAAATCTGGCAGTTTCGCGTCGAAGACAAATAAAATGACTCCAAGGAGAACATATCTCCGGTGACAGCGGCTGCATTGATCGCTTGGAGAGACGTCATCTGCAGACAGATCTATTGAATTACGACGCATTTTGTGTGTTCCAACATCATTACGAGGGTTGGAGGGTTACAATTAACTGTCCGTTTTGCGTCGGAAACAACATACATGACACCCAGGAGATCATCCATCCATGACCTTAGCTACTTAAATCACTAGGAGATAAGTAGGCTGGAGACTGTTGCATCGAATCGCGACACAATTTGTAAGTTGCATCGTCATTATGACTGTAATAGGGTTACAAAAATCTGGCAGTTTCGCGTCGAAGACAAATAAAATGACTCCAAGGAGAACATATCTCCGGTGACAGCAGCTGCATTGATCACTTGGAGAGACGTCATCTGCAGACAGATCTATTGAATTACGACGCATTTTGTGTGTTCCAACATTATTACGAGGGTTTGAGGGTTACAATTAACTGTCCGTTTTGCGTCGGAAACAACATACATGACACCCAGGAGATCATCCATCCATGACCTTAGCTACTTAAATCACTAGGAGATAAGTAGGCTGGAGACTGTTGCATCGAATCGCGACACAATTTGTAAGTTGCATCGTCATTATGACTGTAATAGGGTTACAACAATCTGGCAGTTTCGCGTCGAAGACAAATAAAATGACTCCAAGGAGAACATATCTCCGGTGACAGCGGCTGCATTGATCGCTTGGAGAGACGTCATCTGCAGACAGATCTATTGAATTACGACGCATTTTGTGTGTTCCAACATTATTACGAGGGTTTGAGGGTTACAATTAACTGTCCGTTTTGCGTCGGAAACAACATACATGACACCCAGGAGATCATCCATCCATGACCTTAGCTACTTAAATCACTAGGAGATAAGTAGGCTGGAGACTGTTGCATCGAATCGCGACACAATTTGTAAGTTGCATCGTCATTATGACTGTAATAGGGTTACAACAATCTGGCAGTTTCGCGTCGAAGACAAATAAAATGACTCCAAGGAGAACATATCTCCGGTGACAGCGGCTGCATTGATCGCTTGGAGAGACGTCATCTGCAGACAGATCTATTGAATTACGACGCACTTTGTGTGTTCCAACATCATTACGAGGGTTGGAGGGTTACAATTAACTGTCCGTTTTGCGTCGGAAACAACATACATGACACCCAGGAGATCATCCATCCATGACCTTAGCTACTTAAATCACTAGGAGATAAGTAGGCTGGAGACTGTTGCATCGAATCGCGACACAATTTGTAAGTTGCATCGTCATTATGACTGTAATAGGGTTACAAAAATCTGGCAGTTTCGCGTCGAAGACAAATAAAATGACTCCAAGGAGAACATATCTCCGGTGACAGCGGCTGCATTGATCGCTTGGAGAGACGTCATCTGCAGACAGATCTATTGAATTACGACGCATTTTGTGTGTTCCAACATCATTACGAGGGTTGGAGGGTTACAATTACCTGTCCGTTTTGCGTCGGAAACAACATACATGACACCCAGGAGATCATCCATCCATGACCTTAGCTACTTAAATCACTAGGAGATAAGTAGGCTGGAGACTGTTGCATCGAATCGCGACACAATTTGTAAGTTGCATCGTCATTATGACTGTAATAGGGTTACAACAATCTGGCAGTTTCGCGTCGAAGACAAATAAAATGACTCCAAGGAGAACATATCTCCGGTGACAGCGGCTGCATTGATCGCTTGGAGAGACGTCATCTGCAGACAGATCTATTGAATTACGACGCATTTTGTGTGTTCCAACATCATTACGAGGGTTGGAGGGTTACAATTAACTGTCCGTTTTGCGTCGGAAACAACATACATGACACCCAGGAGATCATCCATCCATGACCTTAGCTACTTAAATCACTAGGAGATAAGTAGGCTGGAGACTGTTGCATCGAATCGCGACACAATTTGTAAGTTGCATCGTCATTATGACTGTAATAGGGTTACAAAAATCTGGCAGTTTCGCGTCGAAGACAAATAAAATGACTCCAAGGAGAACATATCTCCGGTGACAGCAGCTGCATTGATCACTTGGAGAGACGTCATCTGCAGACAGATCTATTGAATTACGACGCATTTTGTGTGTTCCAACATTATTACGAGGGTTTGAGGGTTACAATTAACTGTCCGTTTTGCGTCGGAAACAACATACATGACACCCAGGAGATCATCCATCCATGACCTTAGCTACTTAAATCACTAGGAGATAAGTAGGCTGGAGACTGTTGCATCGAATCGCGACACAATTTGTAAGTTGCATCGTCATTATGACTGTAATAGGGTTACAACAATCTGGCAGTTTCGCGTCGAAGACAAATAAAATGACTCCAAGGAGAACATATCTCCGGTGACAGCGGCTGCATTGATCGCTTGGAGAGACGTCATCTGCAGACAGATCTATTGAATTACGACGCACTTTGTGTGTTCCAACATCATTACGAGGGTTGGAGGGTTACAATTAACTGTCCGTTTTGCGTCGGAAACAACATACATGACACCCAGGAGATCATCCATCCATGACCTTAGCTACTTAAATCACTAGGAGATAATTAGGCTGGAGTCTGTTGCTTCGAATCGCGACACAATTTGTAAGTTGCATCGTCATTATGACTGTAATAGGGTTACAAAAATCTGGCAGTTTCGCGTCGAAGACAAATAAAATGACTCCAAGGAGAACATATCTCCGGTGACAGCGGCTGCATTGATCGCTTGGAGAGACGTCATCTGCAGACAGATCTATTGAATTACGACGCATTTTGTGTGTTCCAACATCATTACGAGGGTTGGAGGGTTACAATTAACTGTCCGTTTTGCGTCGGAAACAACATACATGACACCCAGGAGATCATCCATCCATGACCTTAGCTACTTAGATCACTAGGAGATAAGTAGGCTGGAGACTGTTGCATCGAATCGCGACACAATTTGTAAGTTGCATCGTCATTATGACTGTAATAGGGTTACAAAAATCTGGCAGTTTCGCGTCGAAGACAAATAAAATGCCTCCAAGGAGAACATATCTCCGGTGACAGCGGCTGCATTGATCGCTTGGAGAGACGTCATCTGCAGACAGATCTATTGAATTACGACGCATTTTGTGTGTTCCAACATCATTACGAGGGTGGGAGGGTTACAATTAACTGTCCGTTTTGCGTCGGAAACAACATACATGACACCCAGGAGATCATCCATCCATGACCTTAGCTACTTAAATCACTAGGAGATAAGTAGGCTGGAGACTGTTGCATCGAATCGCGACACAATTTGTAAGTTGCATCGTCATTATGACTGTAATAGGGTTAAAAAAATCTGGCAGTTTCGCGTCGAAGACAAATGAAATGACTCCAAGGAGAACATATCTCCGGTGACAGCGGCTGCATTGATCGCTTGGAGAGACGTCATCTGCAGACAGATCTATTGAATTACGACGCATTTTGTGTGTTCCAACATCATTACGAGGGTTGGAGGGTTACAATTAACCGTTTTGCGTCGGAAACAACATACATGACACCCAGGAGATCATCCATCCATGACCTTAGCTACTTAGATCACTAGGAGATAAGTAGGCTGGAGACTGTTGCATCGAATCGCGACACAATTTGTAAGTTGCATCGTCATTATGACTGTCATAGGGTTACAAAAATCTGGCAGTTTCGCGTCGAAGACAAATAAAATGACTCCAAGGAGAACATATCTCCGGTGACAGCGGCTGCATTGATCGCTTGGAGAGACGTCATCTGCAGACAGATCTATTGAATTACGACGCATTTTGTGTGTTCCAACATCATTACGAGGGTTGGAGGGTTACAATTAACTGTCAGTTTTGCGTCGGAAACAACATACATGACACCCAGGAGATCATCCATCCATGACCTTAGCTACTTAAATCACTAGGAGATAAGTAGGCTGGAGACTGTTGCATCGAATCGCGACACAATTTGTAAGTTGCATCGTCATTATGACTGTAATAGGGTTACAAAAATCTGGCAGTTTCGCGTCGAAGACAAATAAAATGACTCCAAGGAGAACATATCTCCGGTGACAGCGGCTGCATTGATCGCTTGGAGAGACGTCATCTGCAGACAGATCTATTGAATTACGACGCATTTTGTGTGTTCCAACATCATTACGAGGGTTGGAGGGTTACAATTAACTGTTCGTTTTGCGTCGGAAACAACATACATGACACCCAGGAGATCATCCATCCATGACCTTAGCTACTTAGATCACTAGGAGATAAGTAGGCTGGAGACTGTTGCATCGAATCGCGACACAATTTGTAAGTTGCATCGTCATTATGACAGTAATAGGGTTACAAAAATCTGGCAGTTTCGCGTCGAAGACAAATAAAATGACTCCAAGGAGAACATATCTCCGGTGACAGCGGCTGCATTGATCGCTTGGAGAGACGTCATCTGCAGACAGATCTATTGAATTACGACGCATTTTGTGTGTTCCAACATCATTGCGAGGGTTGGAGGGTTACAATAAACTCTCCGTTTTGCGTCGGAAACAACATACATGACACCCAGGAGATCATCCATCCATGACCATAGCTACTTAAATCACTAGGAGATAAGTAGGCTGGAGACTGTTGCATCGAATCGCGACACAATTTGTAAGTTTCATCGTCATTATGACTGTAATAGGGTTACAACAATCTGGCAGTTTCGCGTCGAAGACAAATAAAATGACTCCAAGGAGAACATATCTCCGGTGACAGCGGCTGCATTGATCGCTTGGAGAGACGTCATCTGCAGACAGATCTATTGAATTACGACGCATTTTGTGTGTTCCAACATCATTACGAGGGTTGGAGGGTTACAATTAACTGTCCGTTTTGCGTCGGAAACAACATACATGACACCCAGGAGATCATCCATCCATGACCTTAGCTACTTAAATCACTAGGAGATAAGTAGGCTGGAGACTGTTGCATCGAATCGCGACACAATTTGTAAGTTGCATCGTCATTATGACTGTAATAGGGTTACAAAAATCTGGCAGTTTCGCGTCGAAGACAAATAAAATGACTCCAAGGAGAACATATCTCCGGTGACAGCGGCTGCATTGATCGCTTGGAGAGACGTCATCTGCAGACAGATCTATTGAATTACGACGCATTTTGTGTGTTCCAACATCATTACGAGGGTTGGAGGGTTACAATTAACTGTCCGTTTTGCGTCGGAAACAACATACATGACACCCAGGAGATCATCCATCTATGACCTTAGCTACTTAGATCACTAGGAGATAAGTAGGCTGGAGACTGTTGCATCGAATCGCGACACAATTTGTAAGTTGCATCGTCATTATGACTGTAATAGGGTTACAAAAATCTGGCAGTTTCGCGTCGAAGACAAATAAAATGCCTCCAAGGAGAACATATCTCCGGTGACAGCGGCTGCATTGATCGCTTGGAGAGACGTCATCTGCAGACAGATCTATTGAATTACGACGCATTTTGTGTGTTCCAACATCATTACGAGGGTGGGAGGGTTACAATTAACTGTCCGTTTTGCGTCGGAAACAACATACATGACACCCAGGAGATCATCCATCCATGACCTTAGCTACTTAAATCACTAGGAGATAAGTAGGCTGGAGACTGTTGCATCGAATCGCGACACAATTTGTAAGTTGCATCGTCATTATGACTGTAATAGGGTTACAAAAATCTGGCAGTTTCGCGTCGAAGACAAATGAAATGACTCCAAGGAGAACATATCTCCGGTGACAGCGGCTGCATTGATCGCTTGGAGAGACGTCATCTGCAGACAGATCTATTGAATTACGACGCATTTTGTGTGTTCCAACATCATTACGAGGGTTGGAGGGTTACAATTAACCGTTTTGCGTCGGAAAAAACATACATGACACCCAGGAGATCATCCATCCATGACCTTAGCTACTTAGATCACTAGGAGATAAGTAGGCTGGAGACTGTTGCATCGAATCGCGACACAATTTGTAAGTTGCATCGTCATTATGACTGTCATAGGGTTACAAAAATCTGGCAGTTTCGCGTCGAAGACAAATAAAATGACTCCAAGGAGAACATATCTCCGGTGACAGCGGCTGCATTGATCGCTTGGAGAGACGTCATCTGCAGACAGATCTATTGAATTACGACGCATTTTGTGTGTTCCAACATCATTACGAGGGTTGGAGGGTTACAATTAACTGTCAGTTTTGCGTCGGAAACAACATACATGACACCCAGGAGATCATCCATCCATGACCTTAGCTACTTAAATCACTAGGAGATAAGTAGGCTGGAGACTGTTGCATCGAATCGCGACACAATTTGTAAGTTGCATCGTCATTATGACTGTAATAGGGTTACAAAAATCTGGCAGTTTCGCGTCGAAGACAAATAAAATGACTCCAAGGAGAACATATCTCCGGTGACAGCGGCTGCATTGATCGCTTGGAGAGACGTCATCTGCAGACAGATCTATTGAATTACGACGCATTTTGTGTGTTCCAACATCATTACGAGGGTTGGAGGGTTACAATTAACTGTTCGTTTTGCGTCGGAAACAACATACATGACACCCAGGAGATCATCCATCCATGACCTTAGCTACTTAGATCACTAGGAGATAAGTAGGCTGGAGACTGTTGCATCGAATCGCGACACAATTTGTAAGTTGCATCGTCATTATGACAGTAATAGGGTTACAAAAATCTGGCAGTTTCGCGTCGAAGACAAATAAAATGACTCCAAGGAGAACATATCTCCGGTGACAGCGGCTGCATTGATCGCTTGGAGAGACGTCATCTGCAGACAGATCTATTGAATTACGACGCATTTTGTGTGTTCCAACATCATTGCGAGGGTTGGAGGGTTACAATAAACTCTCCGTTTTGCGTCGGAAACAACATACATGACACCCAGGAGATCATCCATCCATGACCATAGCTACTTAAATCACTAGGAGATAAGTAGGCTGGAGACTGTTGCATCGAATCGCGACACAATTTGTAAGTTTCATCGTCATTATGACTGTAATAGGGTTACAACAATCTGGCAGTTTCGCGTCGAAGACAAATAAAATGACTCCAAGGAGAACATATCTCCGGTGACAGCGGCTGCATTGATCGCTTGGAGAGACGTCATCTGCAGACAGATCTATTGAATTACGACGCATTTTGTGTGTTCCAACATCATTACGAGGGTTGGAGGGTTACAATTAACTGTCCGTTTTGCGTCGGAAACAACATACATGACACCCAGGAGATCATCCATCCATGACCTTAGCTACTTAAATCACTAGGAGATAAGTAGGCTGGAGACTGTTGCATCGAATCGCGACACAATTTGTAAGTTGCATCGTCATTATGACTGTAATAGGGTTACAAAAATCTGGCAGTTTCGCGTCGAAGACAAATAAAATGACTCCAAGGAGAACATATCTCCGGTGACAGCGGCTGCATTGATCGCTTGGAGAGACGTCATCTGCAGACAGATCTATTGAATTACGACGCATTTTGTGTGTTCCAACATCATTACGAGGGTTGGAGGGTTACAATTAACTGTCCGTTTTGCGTCGGAAACAACATACATGACACCCAGGAGATCATCCATCCATGACCTTAGCTACTTAAATCACTAGGAGATAAGTAGGCTGGAGACTGTTGCATCGAATCGCGACACAATTTGTAAGTTGCATCGTCATTATGACTGTAATAGGGTTACAAAAATCTGGCAGTTTCGCGTCGAAGACAAATAAAATGACTCCAAGGAGAACATATCTCCGGTGACAGCGGCTGCATTGATCGCTTGGAGAGACGTCATCTGCAGACAGATCTATTGAATTACGACGCATTTTGTGTGTTCCAACATTATTACGAGGGTGGGAGGGTTACAATTAACTGTCCGTTTTGCGTCGGAAACAACATACATGACACCCAGGAGATCATCCATCCATGACCTTAGCTACTTAAATCACTAGGAGATAAGTAGGCTGGAGACTGTTGCATCGAATCGCAACACAATTTGTAAGTTGCATCGTCATTATGACTGTAATAGGGTTACAAAAATCTGGCAGTTTCGCGTCGATACAAATAAAATGACTCCAAGGAGAACATATCTCCGGTGACAGCGGCTGCATTGATCGCTTGGAGAGACGTCATCTGCAGACAGATATATTGAATTACGACGCATTTTGTGTGTTCCAACATCATTACGAGGGTGGGAGGGTTACAATTAACTGTCCGTTTTGCGTCGGAAACAACATACATGACACCCAGGAGATCATCCATCCATGACCTTAGCTACTTAAATCACTAGGAGATAAGTAGGCTGGAGACTGTTGCATCGAATCGCGACACAATTTGTAAGTTGCATCGTCATTATGACTGTAATAGGGTTACAAAAATCTGGCAGTTTCGCGTCGAAGACAAATAAAATGACTCCAAGGAGAACATATCTCCGGTGACAGCGGCTGCATTGATCGCTTGGAGAGACGTCATCTGCAGACAGATCTATTGAATTACGACGCATTTTGTGTGTTCCAACATCATTACGAGGGTTGGAGGGGTACATTTAACTGTCCGTTTTGCGTCGGAAACAACATACATGACACCCAGGAGATCATCCATCCATGAACTTAGCTACTTAAATCACTAGGAGATAAGTAGGCTGGAGACTGTTGCATCGAATCGCGACACAATTTGTAAGTTGCATCGTCATTATGACCGTAATAGGGTTACAAAAATCTGGCAGTTTCGCGTCGAAGACAAATAAAATGACTCCAAGGAGAACATATCTCCGGTGACAGCGGCTGCATTGATCGCTTGGAGAGACGTCATCTGCAGACAGATCTATTGAATTACGACGCATTTTGTGTGTTCCAACATCATTACGAGGGTTGGAGGGTTACAATTAACTGTCCGTTTTGCGTCGGAAACAACATACATGACACCCAGGAGATCATCCATCCATGACCTTAGCTACTTAAATCACTAGGAGATAAGTAGGCTGGAGACTGTTGCATCGAATCGCGACACAATTTGTAAGTTGCATCGTCATTATGACTGTAATAGGGTTACAAAAATCTGGCAGTTTCTGCGTCGAAGACAAATAAAATGACTCCAAGGAGAACATATCTCCGGTGACAGCGGCTGCATTGATCGCTTGGAGAGACGTCATCTGCAGACAGATCTATTGAATTACGACGCATTTTGTGTGTTCCAACATCATTACGAGGGTTGGAGGGTTACAATTAACTGTCCGTTTTGCGTCGGAAACAACATACATGACACCCAGGAGATCATCCATCCATGACCTTAGCTACTTAGATCACTAGGAGATAAGTAGGCTGGAGACTGTTGCATCGAATCGCGACACAATTTGTAAGTTGCATCGTCATTATGACTGTAATAGGGTTACAAAAATCTGGCAGTTTCTGCGTCGAAGACAAATAAAATGACTCCAAGGAGAACATATCTCCGGTGACAGCGGCTGCATTGATCGCTTGGAGAGACGTCATCTGCAGACAGATCTATTGAATTACGACGCATTTTGTGTGTTCCAACATCATTACGAGGGTTGGAGGGTTACAATTAACTGTCCGTTTTGCGTCGGAAACAACATACATGACACCCAGGAGATCATCCATCCATGACCTTAGCTACTTAAATCACTAGGAGATAAGTAGGCTGGAGACTGTTGCATCGAATCGCGACACAATTTGTAAGTTGCATCGTCATTATGACTGTAATAGGGTTACAAAAATCTGGCAGTTTCGCGTCGAAGACAAATAAAATGACTCCAAGGAGAACATATCTCCGGTGACAGCGGCTGCATTGATCGCTTGGAGAGACGTCATCTGCAGACAGATCTATTGAATTACGACGCATTTTGTGTGTTCCAACATCATTACGAGGGTTGGAGGGTTACAATTAACTGTCCGTTTTGCGTCGGAAACAACATACATGACACCCAGGAGATCATCCATCCATGACCTTAGCTACTTAAATCACTAGGAGATAAGTAGGCAGGAGACTGTTGCATCGAATCGCGACACAATTTGTAAGTTGCATCGTCATTATGACTGTAATAGGGTTACAAAAATCTGGCAGTTTCGCCTCGAAGACAAATAAAATGACTCCAAGGAGAACATATCTCCGGTGACAGCGGCTGCATTGATCGCTTGGAGAGACGTCATCTGCAGACAGATCTATTGAATTGCGACGCATTTTGTGTGTTCCAACATCATTACGAGGGTTGGAGGGTTACAATTAACTTTCCGTTTTGCGTCGGAAACAACATACATGACACCCAGGAGATCATCCATCCATGACCTTAGCTACTTAAATCACTAGGAGATAAGTAGGCTGGAGAATGTTGCATCGAATCGCGACACAATTTGTAAGTTGCATCGTCATTATGACTGTAATAGGGTTACAACAATCTGGCAGTTTCGCGTCGAAGACAAATAAAATGACTCCAAGGAGAACATATCTCCGGTGACAGCGGCTGCATTGATCGCTTGGAGAGACGTCATCTGCAGACAGATCTATTGAATTACGACGCATTTTGTGTGTTCCAACATCATTACGAGGGTGGGAGGGTTACAATTAACTGTCCGTTTTGCGTCGGAAACAACATACATGACACCCAGGAGATCATCCATCCATGACCTTAGCTACTTAAATCACTAGGAGATAAGTAGGCTGGAGACTGTTGCATCGAATCGCGACACAATTTGTAAGTTGCATCGTCATTATGACTGTAATAGGGTTACAAAAATCTGGCAGTTTCGCGTCGAAGACAAATAAAATGACTCCAAGGAGAACATATCTCCGGTGACAGCGGCTGCATTGATCGCTTGGAGAGACGTCATCTGCAGACAGATCTATTGAATTACGACGCATTTTGTGTGTTCCAACATCATTACGAGGGTGGGAGGGTTACAATTAACTGTCCGTTTTGCGTCGGAAACAACATACATGACACCCAGGAGATCATCCATCCATGACCTTAGCTACTTAAATCCCTAGGAGATAAGTAGGCTGGAGACTGTTGCATCGAATCGCGACACAATTTGTAAGTTGCATCGTCATTATGACTGTAATAGGGTTACAAAAATCTGGCAGTTTCGTGTCGAAGACAAATAAAATGACTCCAAGGAGAACATATCTCCGGTGACAGCGGCTGCATTGATCGCTTGGAGAGACGTCATCTGCAGACAGATCTATTGAATTGCGACGCATTTTGTGTGTTCCAACATCATTACGAGGGTTGGAGGGTTACAATTAACTGTCCGTTTTGCGTCGGAAACAAAATACATGACACCCAGGAGATCATCCATCCATGACCTTAGCTACTTAAATCACTAGGAGATAAGTAGGCTGGAGACTGTTGCATCGAATCGCGACACAATTTGTAAGTTGCATCGTCATTATGACTGTAATATGGTTACAAAAATCTGGCAGTTTCGCGTCGAAGAGAAATAAAATGACTCCAAGGAGAACATATCTCCGGTGACAGCGGCTGCATTGATCGCTTGGAGAGACGTCATCTGCAGACAGATATATTGAATTACGACGCATTTTGTGTGTTCCAACATCATTACGAGGGTGGGAGGGTTACAATTAACTGTCCGTTTTGCGTCGGAAACAACATACATGACACCCAGGAGATCATCCATCCATGACCTTAGCTACTTAAATCACTAGGAGATAAGTAGGCTGGAGACTGTTGCATCGAATCGCGACACAATTTGTAAGTTGCATCGTCATTATGACTGTAATAGGGTTACAAAAATCTGGCAGTTTCGCGTCGAAGACAAATAAAATGACTCCAAGGAGAACATATCTCCGGTGACAGCGGCTGCATTGATCGCTTGGAGAGACGTCATCTGCAGACAGATCTATTGAATTACGACGCATTTTGTGTGTTCCAACATCATTACGAGGGTTGGAGGGTTACAATTAACTGTCCGTTTTGCGTCGGAAACAACATACATGACACCCAGGAGATCATCCATCCATGACCTTAGCTACTTAAATCATTAGGAGATAAGTAGGCTGGAGACTGTTGCATCGAATCGCGACACAGTTTCTAAGTTGCATCGTCATTATGACTGTAATAGGGTTACAAAAATCTGGCAGTTTCGCGTCGAAGACAAATAAAATGACTCCAAGGAGAACATATCTCCGGTGACAGCGGCTGCATTGATCGCTTGGAGAGACGTCATCTGCAGACAGATCTATTGAATTACGACGCATTTTGTGTGTTCCAACATCATTACGAGGGTTGGAGGGTTACAATTAACTGTCCGTTTTGCGTCGGAAACAACATACATGACACCCAGGAGATCATCCATCCATGACCTTAACTACTTAGATCACTAGGAGATAAGTAGGCTGGAGACTGTTGCATCGAATCGCGACACAATTTGTAAGTTGCATCGTCATTATGACTGTAATAGGGTTACAAAAATCTGGCAGTTTCGCGTCGAAGACAAATAAAATGACTCCAAGGAGAACATATCTCCGGTGACAGCGGCTGCATTGATCGCTTGGAGAGACGTCATCTGCAGACAGATCTATTGAATTACGACGCATTTTGTGTGTTCCAACATCATTACGAGGGTGGGAGGGTTACAATTAACTGTCCGTTTTGCGTCGGAAACAACATACATGACACCCAGGAGATCATCCATCCATGACCTTAGCTACTTAAATCACTAGGAGATAAGTAGGCTGGAAACTGTTGCATCGAATCGCGACACAATTTGTAAGTTGCATCGTCATTATGACTGTAATAGGGTTACAAAAATCTGGCAGTTTCGCGTCGAAGACAAATAAAATGACTCCAAGGAGAACATATCTCCGGTGACAGCGGCTGCATTGATCGCTTGGAGAGACGTCATCTGCAGACAGATCTATTGAATTACGACGCATTTTGTGTGTTCCAACATCATTACGAGGGTTGGAGGGTTACATTTACCTGTCCGTTTTGCGTCGGAAACAACATACATGACACCCAGGAGATCATCCATCCATGAACTTAGCTACTTAAATCACTAGGAGATAAGTAGGCTGGAGACTGTTGCATCGAATCACGACACAATTTGTAAGTTGCATCGTCATTATGACTGTAATAGGGTTACAAAAATCTGGCAGTTTCTGCGTCGAAGACAAATAAAATGACTCCAAGGAGAACATATCTCCGGTGACAGCGGCTGCATTGATCGCTTGGAGAGACGTCATCTGCAGACAGATCTATTGAATTACGACGCATTTTGTGTGTTCCAACATCATTACGAGGGTTGGAGGGTTACAATTAACTGTCCGTTTTGCGTCGGAAACAACATACATGACACCCAGGAGATCATCCATCCATGACCTTAGCTACTTAAATCACTAGGAGATAAGTAGGCTGGAGACTGTTGCATCGAATCGCGACACAATTTGTAAGTTGCATCGTCATTATGACTGTAATAGGGTTACAAAAATCTGGCAGTTTCTGCGTCGAAGACAAATAAAATGACTCCAAGGAGAACATATCTCCGGTGACAGCGGCTGCATTGATCGCTTGGAGAGACGTCATCTGCAGACAGATCTATTGAATTACGACGCATTTTGTGTGTTCCAAAATCATTACGAGGGTTGGAGGGTTACAATTAACTGTCCGTTTTGCGTCGGAAACAACATACATGACACCCAGGAGATCATCCATCCATGACCTTAGCTACTTAGATCACTAGGAGATAAGTAGGCTGGAGACTGTTGCATCGAATCGCGACACAATTTGTAAGTTGCATCGTCATTATGACTGTAATAGGGTTACAAAAATCTGGCAGTTTCTGCGTCGAAGACAAATAAAATGACTCCAAGGAGAACATATCTCCGGTGACAGCGGCTGCATTGATCGCTTGGAGAGACGTCATCTGCAGACAGATCTATTGAATTACGACGCATTTTGTGTGTTCCAACATCATTACGAGGGTTGGAGGGTTACAATTAACTGTCCGTTTTGCGTCGGAAACAACATACATGACACCCAGGAGATCATCCATCCATGACCTTAGCTACTTAAATCACTAGGAGATAAGTAGGCTGGAGACTGTTGCATCGAATCGCGACACAATTTGTAAGTTGCATCGTCATTATGACTGTAATAGGGTTACAAAAATCTGGCAGTTTCGCGTCGAAGACAAATAAAATGACTCCAAGGAGAACATATCTCCGGTGACAGCGGCTGCATTGATCGCTTGGAGAGACGTCATCTGCAGACAGATCTATTGAATTACGACGCATTTTGTGTGTTCCAACATCATTACGAGGGTTGGAGGGTTACAATTAACTGTCCGTTTTGCGTCGGAAACAACATACATGACACCCAGGAGATCATCCATCCATGACCTTAGCTACTTAAATCACTAGGAGATAAGTAGGCAGGAGACTGTTGCATCGAATCGCGACACAATTTGTAAGTTGCATCGTCATTATGACTGTAATAGGGTTACAAAAATCTGGCAGTTTCGCCTCGAAGACAAATAAAATGACTCCAAGGAGAACATATCTCCGGTGACAGCGGCTGCATTGATCGCTTGGAGAGACGTCATCTGCAGACAGATCTATTGAATTGCGACGCATTTTGTGTGTTCCAACATCATTACGAGGGTTGGAGGGTTACAATTAACTTTCCGTTTTGCGTCGGAAACAACATACATGACACCCAGGAGATCATCCATCCATGACCTTAGCTACTTAAATCACTAGGAGATAAGTAGGCTGGAGACTGTTGCATCGAATCGCGACACAATTAGTAAGTTGCATCGTCATTATGACTGTAATAGGGTTACAACAATCTGGCAGTTTCGCGTCGAAGACAAATAAAATGACTCCAAGGAGAACATATCTCCGGTGACAGCGGCTGCATTGATCGCTTGGAGAGACGTCATCTGCAGACAGATCTATTGAATTACGACGCATTTTGTGTGTTCCAACATCATTACGAGGGTGGGAGGGTTACAATTAACTGTCCGTTTTGCGTCGGAAACAACATACATGACACCCAGGAGATCATCCATCCATGACCTTAGCTACTTAAATCACTAGGAGATAAGTAGGCTGGAGACTGTTGCATCGAATCGCGACACAATTTGTAAGTTGCATCGTCATTATGACTGTAATAGGGTTACAAAAATCTGGCAGTTTCGCGTCGAAGACAAATAAAATGACTCCAAGGAGAACATATCTCCGGTGACAGCGGCTGCATTGATCGCTTGGAGAGACATCTGCAGACAGATCTATTGAATTACGACGCATTTTGTGTGTTCCAACATCATTACGAGGGTGGGAGGGTTACAATTAACTGTCCGTTTTGCGTCGGAAACAACATACATGACACCCAGGAGATCATCCATCCATGACCTTAGCTACTTAAATCCCTAGGAGATAAGTAGGCTGGAGACTGTTGCATCGAATCGCGACACAATTTGTAAGTTGCATCGTCATTATGACTGTAATAGGGTTAAAAAAATCTGGCAGTTTCGTGTCGAAGACAAATAATATGACTCCAAGGAGAACATATCTCCGGTGACAGCGGCTGCATTGATCGCTTGGAGAGACGTCATCTGCAGACAGATCTATTGAATTACGACGCATTTTGTGTGTTCCAACATCATTACGAGGGTTGGAGGGTTACAATTAACTGTCCGTTTTGCGTCGGAAACAACATACATGACACCCAGGAGATCATCCATCCATGACCTTAACTACTTAGATCACTAGGAGATAAGTAGGCTGGAGACTGTTGCATCGAATCGCGACACAATTTGTAAGTTGCATCGTCATTATGACTGTAATAGGGTTACAAAAATCTGGCAGTTTCGCGTCGAAGACAAATAAAATGACTCCAAGGAGAACATATCTCCGGTGACAGCGGCTGCATTGATCGCTTGGAGAGACGTCATCTGCAGACAGATCTATTGAATTACGACGCATTTTGTGTGTTCCAACATCATTACGAGGGTTGGAGGGTTACAATTAACTGTCCGTTTTGCGTCGGAAACAACATACATGACACCCAGGAGATCATCCATCCATGACCTTAGCTACTTAAATCACTAGGAGATAAGTAGGCTGGAGACTGTTGCATCGAATCGCGACACAATTTGTAAGTTGCATCGTCATTATGACTGTAATAGGGTTACAAAAATCTGGCAGTTTCGCGTCGAAGACAAATAAAATGACTCCAAGGAGAACATATCTCCGGTGACAGCGGCTGCATTGATCGCTTGGAGAGACGTCATCTGCAGACAGATCTATTGAATTACGACGCATTTTGTGTGTTCCAACATCATTACGAGGGTTGGAGGGTTACAATTAACTGTCCGTTTTGCGTCGGCAACAACATACATGACACCCAGGATATCATCCATCCATGACCTTAGCTACTTAAATCACTAGGAGATAAGTAGGCTGGAGACTGTTGCATCGAATCGCGACACAATTTGTAAGTTGCATCGTCATTATGACTGTAATAGGGTTACAACAATCTGGCAGTTTCGCGTCGAAGACAAATAAAATGACTCCAAGGATAACATCTCTCCGGTGACAGCGGCTGCATTGATCGCTTGGAGAGACGTCATCTGCAGACAGATCTATTGAATTACGACGCATTTTGTGTGTTCCAACATCATTACGAGGGTTGGAGGGTTACAATTAACTGTCCGTTTTGCGTCGGAAACAACATACATGACACCCAGGAGATCATCCATCCATTACCTTAGCTACTTAAATCCCTAGGAGATAAGTAGGCTGGAGACTGTTGCATCGAATCGCGACACAATTTGTAAGTTGCATCGTCATTATGACTATAATAGGGTTACAAAAATCTGGCAGTTTCGCGTCGAAGACAAATAAAATGACTCCAAGGAGAACATATCTCCGGTGACAGCGGCTGCATTGATCGCTTGGAGAGACGTCATCTGCAGACAGATCTATTGAATTGCGACGCATTTTGTGTGTTCCAACATCATTACGAGGGTTGGAGGGTTACAATTAACTGTCCGTTTTAAGTCGGAAACAACATACATGACACCCAGGAGATCATCCATCCATGACCTTAGCTACTTAAATCCCTAGGAGATAAGTAGGCTGGAGACTGTTGCATCGAATCGCGACACAATTTGTAAGTTGCATCGTCATTATGACTATAATAGGGTTACAAAAATCTGGCAGTTTCGCGTCGAAGACAAATAAAATGACTCCAAGGAGAACATATCTCCGGTGACAGCGGCTGCATTGATCGCTTGGAGAGACGTCATCTGCAGACAGATCTATTGAATTCCGACGCATTTTGTGTGTTCCAACATCATTACGAGGGTTGGAGGGTTACAATTAACTGTCCGTTTTAAGTCGGAAACAACATACATGACACCCAGGAGATCATCCATCCATGACTTAGCTACTTAAATCACTAGGAGATAAGTAGGCTGGAGACTGTTGCATCGAATCGCGACACAATTTGTAAGTTGCATCGTCATTATGACTGTAATAGGGTTACAACAATCTGGCAGTTTCGCGTCGAAGACAAATAAAATGACTCCAAGGAGAACATATCTCCGGTGACAGCGGCTGCATTGATCGCTTGGAGAGACGTCATCTGCAGACAGATCTATTGAATTACGACGCATTTTGTGTGTTCCAACATCATTACGAGGGTGGGAGGGTTACAATTAACTGTCCGTTTTGCGTCGGAAACAACATACATGACACCCAGGAGATCATCCATCCATGACCTTAGCTACTTAAATCACTAGGAGATAAGTAGGCTGGAGACTGTTGCATCGAATCGCGACACAATTTGTAAGTTGCATCGTCATTATGACTGTAATAGGGTTACAACAATCTGGCAGTTTCGCGTCGAAGACAAATAAAATGACTCCAAGGAGAACATATCTCCGGTGACAGCGGCTGCATTGATCGCTTGGAGAGACGTCATCTGCAGACAGATCTATTGAATTACGACGCATTTTGTGTGTTCCAACATCATTACGAGGGTGGGAGGGTTACAATTAACTGTCCGTTTTGCGTCGGAAACAACATACATGACACCCAGGAGATCATCCATCCATGACCTTAGCTACTTAAATCACTAGGAGATAAGTAGGCTGGAGACTGTTGCATCGAATCGCGACACAATTTGTAAGTTGCATCGTCATTATGACTGTAATAGGGTTACAAAAATCTGGCAGTTTCGCGTCGAAGACAAATAAAATGACTCCAAGGAGAACATATCTCCTGTGACAGCGGCTGCATTGATCGCTTGGAGAGACGTCATCTGCAGACAGATATATTGAATTACGACGCATTTTGTGTGTTCCAACATCATTACGAGGGTGGGAGGGTTACAATTAACTGTCCGTTTTGCGTCGGAAACAACATACATGACACCAAGGAGATCATCCATCCATGACCTTAGCTACTTAAATCACTAGGAGATAAGTAGGCTGGAGACTGTTGCATCGAATCGCGACACAATTTGTAAGTTGCATCGTCATTATGACTGTAATAGGGTTACAAAAATCTGGCAGTTTCGTGTCGAAGACAAATAAAATGACTCCAAGGAGAACATATCTCCGGTGACAGCGGCTGCATTGATCGCTTGGAGAGACGTCATCTGCAGACAGATCTATAGAATTGCGACGCATTTTGTGTGTTCCAACATCATTACGAGGGTTGGAGGGTTACAATTAACTGTCCGTTTTGCGTCGGAAACAACATACATGACACCCAGGAGATCATCCATCCATGACCTTAGCTACTTAAATCACTAGGAGATAAGTAGGCTGGAGACTGTTGCATCGAATCGCGACACAATTTGTAAGTTGCATCGTCATTATGACTGTAATAGGGTTACAAAAATCTGGCAGTTTCGCGTCGAAGACAAATAAAATGACTCCAAGGAGAACATATCTCCGGTGACAGCGGCTGCATTGATCGCTTGGAGAGACGTCATCTGCAGACAGATCTATTGAATTACGACGCATTTTGTGTGTTCCAACATCATTACGAGGGTGGGAGGGTTACAATTAACTGTCCGTTTTGCGTCGGAAACAACATACATGACACCCAGGAGATCATCCATCCATGACCTTAGCTACTTAAATCACTAGGAGATAAGTAGGCTGGAGACTGTTGCATCGAATCGCGACACAATTTGTAAGTTGCATCGTCATTATGACTGTAATAGGGTTACAAAAATCTGGCAGTTTCGCGTCGAAGACAAATAAAATGACTCCAAGGAGAACATATCTCCGGTGACAGCGGCTGCATTGATCGCTTGGAGAGACGTCATCTGCAGACAGATCTATTGAATTACGACGCATTTTGTGTGTTCCAACATCATTACGAGGGTTGGAGGGTTACAATTAACTGTCCGTTTTGCGTCGGAAACAACATACATGACACCCAGGAGATCATCCATCCTTGACCTTAGCTACTTAAATCACTAGGAGATAAGTAGGCAGGAGACTGTTGCATCGAATCGCGACACAATTTGTAAGTTGCATCGTCATTATGACTGTAATAGGGTTACAAAAATCTGGCAGTTTCGCGTCGAAGACAAATAAAATGACTCCAAGGAGAACATATCTCCGGTGACAGCGGCTGCATTGATCGCTTGGAGAGACGTCATCTGCAGACAGATCTATTGAATTACGACGCATTTTGTGTGTTCCAACATCATTACGAGGGTTGGAGGGTTACAATTAACTGTCCGTTTTGCGTCGGAAACAACATACATGACACCCAGGAGATCATCCATCCATGACCTTAGCTACTTAAATCATTAGGAGATATGTAGGCTGGAGACTGTTGCATCGAATCGCGACACAATTTGTAAGTTGCATCGTCATTATGACTGTAATAGGGTTACAAAAATCTGGCAGTTTCGCGTCGAAGACAAATAAAATGACTCCAAGGAGAACATATCTCCGGTGACAGCGGCTGCATTGATCGCTTGGAGAGACGTCATCTGCAGACAGATCTATTGAATTACGACGCATTTTGTGTGTTCCAACATCATTACGAGGGTTGGAGGGTTACAATTAACTGTCCGTTTTGCGTCGGAAACAACATACATGACACCCAGGAGATCATCCATCCATGACCTTAGCTACTTAAATCATTAGGAGATATGTAGGCTGGAGACTGTTGCATCGAATCGCGACACAATTTGTAAGTTGCATCGTCATTATGACTGTAATAGGGTTACAAAAATCTGGCAGTTTCGCGTCGAAGACAAATAAAATGACTCCAAGGAGAACATATCTCCGGTGACAGCGGCTGCATTGATCGCTTGGAGAGACGTCATCTGCAGACAGATCTATTGAATTACGACGCATTTTGTGTGTTCCAACATCATTACGAGGGTTGGAGGGTTACAATTAACTGTCCGTTTTGCGTCGGCAACAACATACATGACACCCAGGAGATCATCCATCCATGACCTTAGCTACTTAAATCACTAGGTGATAAGTAGGCTGGAGACTGTTGCATCGAATCGCGACACAATTTGTAAGTTGCATCGTCATTATGACTGTAATAGGGTTACAACAATCTGGCAGTTTCGCGTCGAAGACAAATAAAATGACTCCAAGGAGAACATATCTCCGGTGACAGCGGCTGCATTGATCGCTTGGAGAGACGTCATCTGCAGACAGATCTATTGAATTACGACGCATTTTGTGTGTTCCAACATCATTACGAGGGTTGGAGGGTTACAATTAACTGTCCGTTTTGCGTCGGAAACAACATACATGACACCCAGGAGATCATCCATCCATGACCTTAGCTACTTAAATCCCTAGGAGATAAGTAGGCTGGAGACTGTTGCATCGAATCGCGACACAATTTGTAAGTTGCATCGTCATTATGACTGTAATAGGGTTACAAAAATCTGGCAGTTTCGCGTCGAAAACAAATAAAATGACTCCAAGGAGAACATATCTCCGGTGACAGCGGCTGCATTGATCGCTTGGAGAGACGTCATCTGCAGACAGATCTATTGAATTGCGACGCATTTTGTGTGTTCCAACATCATTACGAGGGTTGGAGGGTTACAATTAACTGTCCGTTTTGCGTCGGAAACAACATACATGACACCCAGGAGATCATCCATCCATGACCTTAGCTACTTAAATCACTAGGAGATAAGTAGGCTGGAGACTGTTGCATCGAATCGCGACACAATTTGTAAGTTGCATCGTCATTATGACTGTAATAGGGTTACAAAAATCTGGCAGTTTCGCGTCGAAGACAAATAAAATGACTCCAAGGAGAACATATCTCCGGTGACAGCGGCTGCATTGATCGCTTGGAGAGACGTCATCTGCAGACAGATCTATTGAATTACGACGCATTTTGTGTGTTCCAACATCATTACGAGGGTTGGAGGGTTACAATTAACTGTCCGTTTTGCGTCGGAAACAACATACATGACACCCAGGAGATCATCCATCCATGACCTTAGCTACTTAAATCATTAGGAGATAAGTAGGCTGGAGACTGTTGCATCGAATCGCGACACAATTTGTAAGTTGCATCGTCATTATGACTGTAATAGGGTTACAAAAATCTGGCAGTTTCGCGTCGAAGACAAATAAAATGACTCCAAGGAGAACATATCTCCGGTGACAGCGGCTGCATTGATCGCTTGGAGAGACGTCATCTGCAGACAGATCTATTGAATTACGACGCATTTTGTGTGTTCCAACATCATTACGAGGGTTGGAGGGTTACAATTAACTGTCCGTTTTGCGTCGGAAACAACATACATGACACCCAGGAGATCATCCATCCATGACCTTAGCTACTTAGATCACTAGGAGATAAGTAGGCTGGAGACTGTTGCATCGAATCGCGACACAATTTGTAAGTTGCATCGTCATTATGACTTTAATAGGGTTACAAAAATCTGGCAGTTTCGCGTCGAAGACAAATAAAATGACTCCAAGGAGAACATATCTCCGGTGACAGCGGCTGCATTGATCGCTTGGAGAGACGTCATCTGCAGACAGATCTATTGAATTACGACGCATTTTGTGTGTTCCAACATCATTACGAGGGTTGGAGGGTTACAATTAACTGTCCGTTTTGCGTCGGAAACAACATACATGACACCCAGGAGATCATCCATCCATGACCTTAGCTACTTAAATCACTAGGAGATAAGTAGGCTGGAGACTGTTGCATCGAATCGCGACACAATTTGTAAGTTGCATCGTCATTATGACTGTAATAGGGTTACAACAATCTGGCAGTTTCGCATCGAAGACAAATAAAATGACTCCAAGGAGAACATATCTCCGGTGACAGCGGCTGCATTGATCGCTTGGAGAGACGTCATCTGCAGACAGATCTATTGAATTACGACGCATTTTGTGTGTTCCAACATCATTACGAGGGTTGGAGGGTTACAATTAACTGTCCGTTTTGCGTCGGCAACAACATACATGACACCCAGGAGATCATCCATCCATGACCTTAGCTACTTAAATCACTAGGAGATAAGTAGGCTGGAGACTGTTGCATCGAATCGCGACACAATTTGTAAGTTGCATCGTCATTATGACTGTAATAGGGTTACAACAATCTGGCAGTTTCGCGTCGAAGACAAATAAAATGACTCCAAGGAGAACATATCTCCGGTGACAGCGGCTGCATTGATCGCTTGGAGAGACGTCATCTGCAGACAGATCTATTGAATTACGACGCATTTTGTGTGTTCCAACATCATTACGAGGGTTGGAGGGTTACAATTAACTGTCCGTTTTGCGTCGGAAACAACATACATGACACCCAGGAGATCATCCATCCATGACCTTAGCTACTTAGATCACTAGGAGATAAGTAGGCTGGAGACTGTTGCATCGAATCGCGACACAATTTGTAAGTTGCATCGTCATTATGACTGTAATAGGGTTACAAAAATCTGGCAGTTTCGCGTCGAAGACAAATAAAATGACTCCAAGGAGAACATATCTCCGGTGACAGCGGCTGCATTGATCGCTTGGAGAGACGTCATCTGCAGACAGATCTATTGAATTACGACGCATTTTGTGTGTTCCAACATCATTACGAGGGTTGGAGGGTTACAATTAACTGTCCGTTTTGCGTCGGAAACAACATACATGACACCCAGGAGATCATCCATCCATGACCTTAGCTACTTAGATCACTAGGAGATAAGTAGGCTGGAGACTGTTGCATCGAATCGCGACACAATTTGTAAGTTGCATCGTCATTATGACTGTAATAGGGTTACAACAATCTGGCAGTATCGCGTCGAAGACAAATAAAATGTCTCCAAGGAGAACATATCTCCGGTGACAGCGGCTGCATTGATCGCTTGGAGAGACGTCATCTGCAGACAGATCTATTGAATTACGACGCATTTTGTGTGTTCCAACATCATTACGAGGGTTGGAGGGTTACAATTAACTGTCCGTTTTGCGTCGGAAACAACATACATGACACCCAGGAGATCATCCATCCATGACCTTAGCTACTTAGATCACTAGGAGATAAGTAGGCTGGAGACTGTTGCATCGAATCGCGACACAATTTGTAAGTTGCATCGTCATTATGACTGTAATAGGGTTACAAAAATCTGGCAGTTTCGCGTCGAAGACAAATAAAATGACTCCAAGGAGAACATATCTCCGGTGACAGCGGCTGCATTGATCGCTTGGAGAGACGTCATCTGCAGACAGATCTATTGAATTACGACGCATTTTGTGTGTTCCAACATCATTACGAGGGTTGGAGGGTTACAATTAACTGTCCGTTTTGCGTCGGAAACAACATACATGACACCCAGGAGATCATCCATCCATGACCTTAGCTACTTAAATCACTAGGAGATAAGTAGGCTGGAGACTGTTGCATCGAATCGCGACACAATTTGTAAGTTGCATCGTCATTATGACTGTAATAGGGTTACAACAATCTGGCAGTTTCGCGTCGAAGACAAATAAAATGACTCCAAGGAGAACATATCTCCGGTGACAGCGGCTGCATTGATCGCTTGGAGAGACGTCATCTGCAGACAGATCTATTGAATTACGACGCATTTTGTGTGTTCCAACATCATTACGAGGGTTGGAGGGTTACAATTAACTGTCCGTTTTGCGTCGGAAACAACATACATGACACCCAGGAGATCATCCATCCATGACCTTAGCTACTTAGATCACTAGGAGATAAGTAGGCTGGAGACTGTTGCATCGAATCGCGACACAATTTGTAAGTTGCATCGTCATTATGATTGTAATAGGGTTACAACAATCTGGCAGTTTCGCGTCGAAGACAAATAAAATGACTCCAAGGAGAACATATCTCCGGTGACAGCGGCTGCATTGATCGCTTGGAGAGACGTCATCTGCAGACAGATCTATTGAATTACGACGCATTTTGTGTGTTCCAACATCATTACGAGGGTTGGAGGGTTACAATTAACTGTCCGTTTTGCGTCGGAAACAAAATACATGACACCCAGGAGATCATCCATCCATGACCTTAGCTACTTAGATCACTAGGAGATAAGTACGCTGGAGACTGTTGCATCGAATCGCGACACAATTTGTAAGTTGCATCGTCATTATGACTGTAATAGGGTTACAAAAATCTGGCAGTTTCGCGTCGAAGACAAATAAAATGACTCCAAGGAGAACATATCTCCGGTGACAGCGGCTGCATTGATCGCTTGGAGAGACGTCATCTGCAGACAGATCTATTGAATTACGACGCATTTTGTGTGTTCCAACATCATTACGAGGGTTGGAGGGTTACAATTAACTGTCCGTTTTGCGTCGGAAACAACATACATGACACCCAGGAGATCATCCATCCATGACCTTAGCTACTTAAATCACTAGGAGATAAGTAGGCTGGAGACTGTTGCATCGAATCGCGACACAATTTGTAAGTTGCATCGTCATTATGACTGTAATAGGGTTACAACAATCTGGCAGTTTCGCGTCGAAGACAAATAAAATGACTCCAAGGAGAACATATCTCCGGTGACAGCGGCTGCATTGATCGCTTGGAGAGACGTCATCTGCAGACAGATCTATTGAATTACGACGCATTTTGTGTGTTCCAACATCATTACGAGGGTTGGAGGGTTACAATTAACTGTCCGTTTTGCGTCGGAAACAACATACATGACACCCAGGAGATCATCCATCCATGACCTTAGCTACTTAGATCACTAGGAGATAAGTAGGCTGGAGACTGTTGCATCGAATCGCGACACAATTTGTAAGTTGCATCGTCATTATGATTGTAATAGGGTTACAACAATCTGGCAGTTTCGCGTCGAAGACAAATAAAATGACTCCAAGGAGAACATATCTCCGGTGACAGCGGCTGCATTGATCGCTTGGAGAGACGTCATCTGCAGACAGATCTATTGAATTACGACGCATTTTGTGTGTTCCAACATCATTACGAGGGTTGGAGGGTTACAATTAACTGTCCGTTTTGCGTCGGAAACAAAATACATGACACCCAGGAGATCATCCATCCATGACCTTAGCTACTTAGATCACTAGGAGATAAGTACGCTGGAGACTGTTGCATCGAATCGCGACACAATTTGTAAGTTGCATCGTCATTATGACTGTAATAGGGTTACAAAAATCTGGCAGTTTCGCGTCGAAGACAAATAAAATGACTCCAAGGAGAACATATCTCCGGTGACAGCGGCTGCATTGATCGCTTGGAGAGACGTCATCTGCAGACAGATCTATTGAATTACGACGCATTTTGTGTGTTCCAACATCATTACGAGGGTTGGAGGGTTACAATTAACTGTCCGTTTTGCGTCGGAAACAACATACATGACACCCAGGAGATCATCCATCCATGACCTTAGCTACTTAAATCACTAGGAGATAAGTAGGCTGGAGACTGTTGCATCGAATCGCGACACAATTTGTAAGTTGCATCGTCATTATGATTGTAATAGGGTTACAACAATCTGGCAGTTTCGCGTCGAAGACAAATAAAATGACTCCAAGGAGAACATATCTCCGGTGACAGCGGCTGCATTGATCGCTTGGAGAGACGTCATCTGCAGACAGATCTATTGAATTACGACGCATTTTGTGTGTTCCAACATCATTACGAGGGTTGGAGGGTTACAATTAACTGTCCGTTTTGCGTCGGAAACAACATACATGACACCCAGGAGATCATCCATCCATGACCTTAGCTACTTAGATCACTAGGAGATAAGTAGGCTGGAGACTGTTGCATCGAATCGCGACACAATTTGTAAGTTGCATCGTCATTATGACATTAATAGGGTTACAAAAATCTGGCAGTTTTGTGTCGAAGACAAATAAAATGACTCCAAGGAGAACATATCTCCGGTGACAGCGGCTGCATTGATCGCTTGGAGAGACGTCATCTGCAGAGAGATCTATTGAATTACGACGCATTTTGTGTGTTCCAACATCATTACGAGGGTTGGAGGGTTACAATTAACTGTCCGTTTTGCGTCGGAAACAAAATACATGACACCCAGGAGATCATCCATCCATGACCTTAGCTACTTAGATCACTAGGAGATAAGTAGGCTGGAGACTGTTGCATCGAATCGCGACACAATTTGTAAGTTGCATCGTCATTATGACTGTAATAGGGTTACAAAAATCTGGCAGTTTCGCGTCGAAGACAAATAAAATGACTCCAAGGAGAACATATCTCCGGTGACAGCGGCTGCATTGATCGCTTGGAGAGACGTCATCTGCAGACAGATCTATTGAATTACGACGCATTTTGTGTGTTCCAACATCATTACGAGGGTGGGAGGGTTACAATTAACTGTCCGTTTTGCGTCGGAAACAACATACATGACACCCAGGAGATCATCCATCCATGACCTTAGCTACTTAAATCACTGGCCGTGCGGTTAAACGCGCTGCAGTCTGGAACCGCAAGACCGCTACGGTCGCAGGTTCGAATCCTGCCTCGGGCATGGATGTTTGTGATGTCCTTAGGTTAGTTAGGTTTAACTAGTTCTAAGCTCTGGGGGACTAATGACCTCAGCAGTTGACTCGCATAGTGCTCAGAGCCATTTGAACCAATTTTTTGAACTTAAATCACTAGGAGATAAGTAGGCTGGAGACTGTTGCATCGAATCGCGACACAATTTGTAAGTTGCATCGTCATTATGACTGTAATAGGGTTACAAAAATCTGGCAGTTTCGCGTCGAAGACAAATAAAATGACTCCAAGGAGAACATATCTCCGGTGACAGCGGCTGCATTGATCGCTTGGAGAGACGTCATCTGCAGACAGATCTATTGAATTACGACGCATTTTGTGTGTTCCAACATCATTACGAGGGTTGGAGGGTTACAATTAACTGTCCGTTTTGCGTCGGAAACAACATACATGACACCCAGGAGATCATCCATCCATGACCTTAGCTACTTAAATCACTAGGAGATAAGTAGGCTGGAGATTGTTGCATCGAATCGCGACACAATTTGTAAGTTGCATCGTCATTATGACTGTAATAGGGTTACAAAAATCTGGCAGTTTCTGCGTCGAAGACAAATAAAATGACTCCAAGGAGAACATATCTCCGGTGACAGCGGCTGCATTGATCGCTTGGAGAGACGTCATCTGCAGACAGATCTATTGAATTACGACGCATTTTGTGTGTTCCAACATCATTACGAGGGTTGGAGGGTTACAATTAACTGTCCGTTTTGCGTCGGAAACAAAATACATGACACCCAGGAGATCATCCATCCATGACCTTAGCTACTTAGATCACTAGGAGATAAGTAGGCTGGAGACTGTTGCATCGAATCGCGACACAATTTGTAAGTTCCATCGTCATTATGACTGTAATAGGGTTACAAAAATCTGGCAGTTTCGCGTCGAAGACAAATAAAATGACTCCAAGGAGAACATATCTCCGGTGACAGCGGCTGCATTGATCGCTTGGAGAGACGTCATCTGCAGACAGATCTATTGAATTACGACGCATTTTGTGTGTTCCAACATCATTACGAGGGTTGGAGGGTTACAATTAACTGTCCGTTTTGCGTCGGAAACAACATACATGACACCCAGGAGATCATCCATCCATGACCTTAGCTACTTAAATCACTAGGAGATAAGTAGGCTGGAGACTGTTGCATCGAATCGCGACACAATTTGTAAGTTGCATCGTCATTATGACTGTAATAGGGTTACAACAATCTGGCAGTTTCGCGTCGAAGACAAATAAAATGACTCCAAGGAGAACATATCTCCGGTGACAGCGGCTGCATTGATCGCTTGGAGAGACGTCATCTGCAGACAGATCTATTGAATTACGACGCATTTTGTGTGTTCCAACATCATTACGAGGGTTGGAGGGTTACAATTAACTGTCCGTTTTGCGTCGGAAACAACATACATGACACCCAGGAGATCATCCATCCATGACCTTAGCTACTTAAATAACTGGGAGATAAGTAGGCTGGAGACTGTTGCATCGAATCGCGACACAATTTGTAAGTTGCATCGTTATTATGACTGTAATAGGGTAACAAAAATCTGGCAGTTTCGCGTCGAAGACAAATAAAATGACTCCAAGGAGAACATATCTCCGGTGACAGCGGCTGCATTGATCGCTTGGACAGACGTCATCTGCAGACAGATCTATTGAATTACGACGCATTTTGTGTGTTCCAACATCATTACGAGGGTGGGAGGGTTACAATTAACTGTCCGTTTTGCGTCGGAAACAACATACATGACACCCAGGAGATCATCCATCCATGACCTTAGCTACTTAAATCACTAGGAGATAAGTAGGCTGGAGACTGTTGCATCGAATCGTGACACAATTTGTAAGTTGCATCGTCATTATGATTGTAATAGGGTTACAACAATCTGGCAGTTTCGCGTCGAAGACAAATAAAATGACTCCAAGGAGAACATATCTGCGGTGACAGCGGCTGCATTGATCGCTTGGAGAGACGTCATCTGCAGACAGATCTATTGAATTACGACGCATTTTGTGTGTTCCAACATCATTACGAGGGTTGGAGGGTTACAATTAACTGTCCGTTTTGCGTCGGAAACAACATACATGACACCCAGGAGATCATCCATCCATGACCTTAGCTACTGAAATCACTAGGAGATAAGTAGGCTGGAGACTGTTGCATCGAATCGCGACACAATTTGTAAGTTGCATCGTCATTATGATTGTAATAGGGTTACAACAATCTGGCAGTTTCGCGTCGAAGACAAATAAAATGACTCCAAGGAGAACATATCTCCGGTGACAGCGGCTGCATTGATCGCTTGGAGAGACGTCATCTGCAGACAGATCTACTGAATTACGACGCATTTTGTGTGTTCCAACATCATTACGAGGGTTGGAGGGTTACAATTAACTGTCCGTTTTGCGTCGGAAACAAAATACATGACACCCAGGAGATCATCCATCCATGACCTTAGCTACTTAGATCACTAGGAGATAAGTAGGCTGGAGACTGTTGCATCGAATCGCGACACAATTTGTAAGTTGCATCGTCATTATGACTGTAATAGGGTTACAAGAATCTGGCAGTTTCGCGTCGAAGACAAATAAAATGACTCCAAGGAGAACATATCTCCGGTGACAGCGGCTGCATTGATCGCTTGGAGAGACGTCATCTGCAGACAGATCTATTGAATTACGACGCATTTTGTGTGTTCCAACATCATTACGAGGGTTGGAGGGTTACAATTAACTGTCCGTTTTGCGTCGGAAACAAAATACATGACACCCAGGAGATCATCCATCCATGACCTTAGCTACTTAGATCACTAGGAGATAAGTAGGCTGGAGACTGTTGCATCGAATCGCGACACAATTTGTAAGTTGCATCGTCATTATGACTGTAATAGGGTTACAAAAATCTGGCAGTTTCGCGTCGAAGACAAATAAAATGACTCCAAGGAGAACATATCTCCGGTGACAGCGGCTGCATTGATCGCTTGGAGAGACGTCATCTGCAGACAGATCTATTGAATTACGACGCATTTTGTGTGTTCCAACATCATTACGAGGGTGGGAGGGTTACAATTAACTGTCCGTTTTGCGTCGGAAACAACATACATGACACCCAGGAGATCATCCATCCATGACCTTAGCTACTTAAATCACTGGCCGTGCGGTTAAACGCGCTGCAGTCTGGAACCGCAAGACCGCTACGGTCGCAGGTTCGAATCCTGCCTCGGGCATGGATGTTTGTGATGTCCTTAGGTTAGTTAGGTTTAACTAGTTCTAAGCTCTGGGGGACTAATGACCTCAGCAGTTGACTCGCATAGTGCTCAGAGCCATTTGAACCAATTTTTTGAACTTAAATCACTAGGAGATAAGTAGGCTGGAGACTGTTGCATCGAATCGCGACACAATTTGTAAGTTGCATCGTCATTATGACTGTAATAGGGTTACAAAAATCTGGCAGTTTCGCGTCGAAGACAAATAAAATGACTCCAAGGAGAACATATCTCCGGTGACAGCGGCTGCATTGATCGCTTGGAGAGACGTCATCTGCAGACAGATCTATTGAATTACGACGCATTTTGTGTGTTCCAACATCATTACGAGGGTTGGAGGGTTACAATTAACTGTCCGTTTTGCGTCGGAAACAACATACATGACACCCAGGAGATCATCCATCCGTGACCTTAGCTACTTAAATCACTAGGAGATAAGTAGGCTGGAGATTGTTGCATCGAATCGCGACACAATTTGTAAGTTGCATCGTCATTATGACTGTAATAGGGTTACAAAAATCTGGCAGTTTCTGCGTCGAAGACAAATAAAATGACTCCAAGGAGAACATATCTCCGGTGACAGCGGCTGCATTGATCGCTTGGAGAGACGTCATCTGCAGACAGATCTATTGAATTACGACGCATTTTGTGTGTTCCAACATCATTACGAGGGTTGGAGGGTTACAATTAACTGTCCGTTTTGCGTCGGAAACAAAATACATGACACCCAGGAGATCATCCATCCATGACCTTAGCTACTTAGATCACTAGGAGATAAGTAGGCTGGAGACTGTTGCATCGAATCGCGACACAATTTGTAAGTTCCATCGTCATTATGACTGTAATAGGGTTACAAAAATCTGGCAGTTTCGCGTCGAAGACAAATAAAATGACTCCAAGGAGAACATATCTCCGGTGACAGCGGCTGCATTGATCGCTTGGAGAGACGTCATCTGCAGACAGATCTATTGAATTACGACGCATTTTGTGTGTTCCAACATCATTACGAGGGTTGGAGGGTTACAATTAACTGTCCGTTTTGCGTCGGAAACAACATACATGACACCCAGGAGATCATCCATCCATGACCTTAGCTACTTAAATCACTAGGAGATAAGTAGGCTGGAGACTGTTGCATCGAATCGCGACACAATTTGTAAGTTGCATCGTCATTATGACTGTAATAGGGTTACAACAATCTGGCAGTTTCGCGTCGAAGACAAATAAAATGACTCCAAGGAGAACATATCTCCGGTGACAGCGGCTGCATTGATCGCTTGGAGAGACGTCATCTGCAGACAGATCTATTGAATTACGACGCATTTTGTGTGTTCCAACATCATTACGAGGGTTGGAGGGTTACAATTAACTGTCCGTTTTGCGTCGGAAACAACATACATGACACCCAGGAGATCATCCATCCATGACCTTAGCTACTTAAATAACTGGGAGATAAGTAGGCTGGAGACTGTTGCATCGAATCGCGACACAATTTGTAAGTTGCATCGTTATTATGACTGTAATAGGGTAACAAAAATCTGGCAGTTTCGCGTCGAAGACAAATAAAATGACTCCAAGGAGAACATATCTCCGGTGACAGCGGCTGCATTGATCGCTTGGACAGACGTCATCTGCAGACAGATCTATTGAATTACGACGCATTTTGTGTGTTCCAACATCATTACGAGGGTGGGAGGGTTACAATTAACTGTCCGTTTTGCGTCGGAAACAACATACATGACACCCAGGAGATCATCCATCCATGACCTTAGCTACTTAAATCACTAGGAGATAAGTAGGCTGGAGACTGTTGCATCGAATCGTGACACAATTTGTAAGTTGCATCGTCATTATGATTGTAATAGGGTTACAACAATCTGGCAGTTTCGCGTCGAAGACAAATAAAATGACTCCAAGGAGAACATATCTGCGGTGACAGCGGCTGCATTGATCGCTTGGAGAGACGTCATCTGCAGACAGATCTATTGAATTACGACGCATTTTGTGTGTTCCAACATCATTACGAGGGTTGGAGGGTTACAATTAACTGTCCGTTTTGCGTCGGAAACAACATACATGACACCCAGGAGATCATCCATCCATGACCTTAGCTACTTAAATCACTAGGAGATAAGTAGGCTGGAGACTGTTGCATCGAATCGCGACACAATTTGTAAGTTGCATCGTCATTATGATTGTAATAGGGTTACAACAATCTGGCAGTTTCGCGTCGAAGACAAATAAAATGACTCCAAGGAGAACATATCTCCGGTGACAGCGGCTGCATTGATCGCTTGGAGAGACGTCATCTGCAGACAGATCTACTGAATTACGACGCATTTTGTGTGTTCCAACATCATTACGAGGGTTGGAGGGTTACAATTAACTGTCCGTTTTGCGTCGGAAACAAAATACATGACACCCAGGAGATCATCCATCCATGACCTTAGCTACTTAGATCACTAGGAGATAAGTAGGCTGGAGACTGTTGCATCGAATCGCGACACAATTTGTAAGTTGCATCGTCATTATGACTGTAATAGGGTTACAAGAATCTGGCAGTTTCGCGTCGAAGACAAATAAAATGACTCCAAGGAGAACATATCTCCGGTGACAGCGGCTGCATTGATCGCTTGGAGAGACGTCATCTGCAGACAGATCTATTGAATTACGACGCATTTTGTGTGTTCCAACATCATTACGAGGGTTGGAGGGTTACAATTAACTGTCCGTTTTGCGTCGGAAACAACATACATGACACCCAGGAGATCATCCATCCATGACCTTAGCTACTTAAATCACTAGGAGATAAGTAGGCTGGAGACTGTTGCATCGAATCGCGACACAATTTGTAAGTTGCATCGTCATTATGACTGTAATAGGGTTACAAAAATCTGGCAGTTTCGCGTCGAAGACAAATAAAATGACTCCAAGGAGAACATATCTCCGGTGACAGCGGCTGCATTGATCGCTTGGAGAGACGTCATCTGCAGACAGATCTATTGAATTACGACGCATTTTGTGTGTTCCAACATCATTACGAGGGTTGGAGGGTTACAATTAACTGTCCATTTTGCGTCGGAAACAACATACATGACACCCAGGAGATCATCCATCCATGACCTTAGCTACTTAAATCACTAGGAGATAAGTAGGCTGGAGACTGTTGCATCGAATCGCGACACAATTTGTAAGTTCCATCGTCATTATGACTGTAATAGGGTTACAAAAATCTGGCAGTTTCTGCGTCGAAGACAAATAAAATGACTCCAAGGAGAACATATCTCCGGTGACAGCGGCTGCATTGATCGCTTGGAGAGACGTCATCTGCAGACAGATCTATTGAATTACGACGCATTTTGTGTGTTCCAACATCATTACGAGGGTTGGAGGGTTACAATTAACTGTCCGTTTTGCGTCGGAAACAACATACTTGACACCCAGGAGATCATCCATCCATGACCTTAGCTACTTAGATCACTAGGAGATAAGTAGGCTGGAGACTGTTGCATCGAATCGCGACACAATTTGTAAGTTGCATCGTCATTATGACTGTAATTGGGTTACAAAAAATCTGGCAGTTTCGCGTCGAAGACAAATAAAATGACTCCAAGGAGAACATATCTCCGGTGACAACGTCTGCATTGATCGCTTGGAGAGACGTCATCTGCAGACAGATCTATTGAATTACGACGCATTTTGTGTGTTCCAACATCATTACGAGGATTGGAGGGTTACAATTAACTGTCCGTTTTGCGTCGGAAACAACATACATGACACCCAGGAGATCATCCATCCATGACCTTAGCTACTTAAATCACTAGGAGATAAGTAGACTGGAGACTGTTGCATCGAATCGCGACACAATTTGTAAGTTGCATCGTCATTATGACTGTAATAGGGTTACAACAATCTGGCAGTTTCGCGTCGAAGACAAATAAAATGACTCCAAGGAGAACATATCTCCGGTGACAGCGGCTGCATTGATCGCTTGGAGAGACGTCATCTGCAGACAGATCTATTGAATTACGACGCATTTTGTGTGTTCCAACATCATTACGAGGGTTGGAGGGTTACAATTAACTGTCCGTTTTGCGTCGGAAACAACATACATGACACCCAGGAGATCATCCATCCATGACCTTAGCTACTTAAATCACTAGGAGATAAGTAGGCTGGAGACTGTTGCATCGAATCGCGACACAATTTGTAAGTTGCATCGTCATTATGACTGTAATAGGGTTACAAAAATCTGGCAGTTTCGCGTCGAAGACAAATAAAATGACTCCAAGGAGAACATATCTCCGGTGACGGTGGCTGCATTGATCGCTTGGAGAGACGTCATCTGCAGACAGATCTATTGAATTACGACGCATTTTGTGTGTTCCAACATCATTACGAGGGTTGGAGGGTTACAATTAACTGTCCGTTTTGCGTCGGAAACAAAATACATGACACCCAGGAGATCATCCATCCATGACCTTAGCTACTTAGATCACTAGGAGATAAGTAGGCTGGAGACTGTTGCATCGAATCGCGACACAATTTGTAAGTTGCATCGTCATTATGACTGTAATAGGGTTACAAAAATCTGGCAGTTTCGCGTCGAAGACAAATAAAATGACTCCAAGGAGAATATATCTCCGGTGACAGCGGCTGCATTGATCGCTTGGAGAGACGTCATCTGCAGACAGATCTATTGAATTACGACGCATTTTGTGTGTTCCAACATCATTACGAGGGTTGGAGGGTTACAATTAACTGTCCGTTTTGCGTCGGAAACAACATACATGACACCCAGGAGATCATCCATCCATGACCTTAGCTACTTAAATCACTAGGAGATAAGTAGGCTGGAGACTGTTGCATCGAATCGCGACACAATTTGTAAGTTGCATCGTCATTATGACTGTAATAGGGTTACAACAATCTGGCAGTTTCGCGTCGAAGACAAATAAAATGACTCCAAGGAGAACATATCTCCGGTGACAGCGGCTGCATTGATCGCTTGGAGAGACGTCATCTGCAGACAGATCTATTGAATTACGACGCATTTTGTGTGTTCCAACATCATTACGAGGGTGGGAGGGTTACAATTAACTGTCCGTTTTGCGTCGGAAACAACATACATGACACCCAGGAGATCAACCATCCATGACCTTAGCTACTTAAATCACTAGGAGATAAGTAGGCTGGAGACTGTTGCATCGAATCGTGACACAATTTGTAAGTTGCATCGTCATTATGATTGTAATAGGGTTACAACAATCTGGCAGTTTCGCGTCGAAGACAAATAAAATGACTCCAAGGAGAACATATCTCCGGTGACAGCGGCTGCATTGATCGCTTGGAGAGACGTCATCTGCAGACAGATCTATTGAATTACGACGCATTTTGTGTGTTCCAACATCATTACGAGGGTTGGAGGGTTACAGTTAACTGTCCGTTTTGCGTCGGAAACAACATACATGACACCCAGGAGATCAACCATCCATGACCTTAGCTACTTAAATCACTAGGAGATAAGTAGGCTGGAGACTGTTGCATCGAATCGTGACACAATTTGTAAGTTGCATCGTCATTATGATTGTAATAGGGTTACAACAATCTGGCAGTTTCGCGTCGAAGACAAATAAAATGACTCCAAGGAGAACATATCTCCGGTGACAGCGGCTGCATTGATCGCTTGGAGAGACGTCATCTGCAGACAGATCTATTGAATTACGACGCATTTTGTGTGTTCCAACATCATTACGATGGTTGGAGGGTTACAATTAACTGTCCGTTTTGCGTCGGAAACAACATACATGACACCCAGGAGATCATCCATCCATGACCTTAGCTACTTAAATCACTAGGAGATAAGTAGGCTGGAGACTGTTGCATCGAATCGCGACACAATTTGTAAGTTGCATCGTCATTATGATTGTAATAGGGTTACAACAATCTGGCAGTTTCGCGTCGAAGACAAATAAAATGACTCCAAGGAGAACATATCTCCGGTGACAGCGGCTGCATTGATCGCTTGGAGAGACGTCATCTGCAGACAGATCTACTGAATTACGACGCATTTTGTGTGTTCCAACATCATTACGAGGGTTGGAGGGTTACAATTAACTGTCCGTTTTGCGTCGGAAACAAAATACATGACACCCAGGAGATCATCCATCCATGACCTTAGCTACTTAGATCACTAGGAGATAAGTAGGCTGGAGACTGTTGCATCGAATCGCGACACAATTTGTAAGTTGCATCGTCATTATGACTGTAATAGGGTTACAAGAATCTGGCAGTTTCGCGTCGAAGACAAATAAAATGACTCCAAGGAGAACATATCTCCGGTGACAGCGGCTGCATTGATCGCTTGGAGAGACGTCATCTGCAGACAGATCTATTGAATTACGACGCATTTTGTGTGTTCCAACATCATTACGAGGGTTGGAGGGTTACAATTAACTGTCCGTTTTGCGTCGGAAACAACATACATGACACCCAGGAGATCATCCATCCATGACCTTAGCTACTTAAATCACTAGGAGATAAGTAGGCTGGAGACTGTTGCATCGAATCGCGACACAATTTGTAAGTTGCATCGTCATTATGATTGTAATAGGGTTACAACAATCTGGCAGTTTCGCGTCGAAGACAAATAAAATGACTCCAAGGAGAACATATCTCCGGTGACAGCGGCTGCATTGATCGCTTGGAGAGACGTCATCTGCAGACAGATCTATTGAATTACGACGCATTTTGTGTGTTCCAACATCATTACGAGGGTTGGAGGGTTACAATTAACTGTCCGTTTTGCGTCGGAAACAACATACATGACACCCAGGAGATCATCCATCCATGACCTTAGCTACTTAAATCACTAGGAGATAAGTAGGCTGGAGACTGTTGCATCGAATCGCGACACAATTTGTATGTTGCATCGTCATTATGACTGTAATAGGGTTACAACAATCTGGCAGTTTCGCGTCGAAGACAAATAAAATGACTCCAAGGAGAACATATCTCCGGTGACAGCGGCTGCATTGATCGCTTGGAGAGACGTCATCTGCAGACAGATCTATTGAATTACGACGCATTTTGTGTGTTCCAACATCATTACGAGGGTTGGAGGGTTACAATTAACTGTCCGTTTTGCGTCGGAAACAACATACATGACACCCAGGAGATCATCCATCCATGACCTTAGCTACTTAAATAACTGGGAGATAAGTAGGCTGGAGACTGTTGCATCGAATCGCGACACAATTTGTAAGTTGCATCGTTATTATGACTGTAATAGGGTTACAAAAATCTGGCAGTTTCGCGTCGAAGACAAATAAAATGACTCCAAGGAGAACATATCTCCGGTGACAGCGGCTGCATTGATCGCTTGGAGAGACGTCATCTGCAGACAGATCTATTGAATTACGACGCATTTTGTGTGTTCCAACATCATTACGAGGGTTGGAGGGTTACAATTAACTGTCCGTTTTGCGTCGGAAACAACATACATGACACCCAGGAGATCATCCATCCATGACCTTAGCTACTTAAATAACTGGGAGATTAGTAGGCTGGAGACTGTTGCATCGAATCGCGACACAATTTGTAAGTTGCATCGTCATTATGACTGTAATAGGGTTACAACAATCTGGCAGTTTCTGCGTCGAAGACAAATAAAATGACTCCAAGGAGAACATATCTCCGGTGACAGCGGCTGCATTGATCGCTTGGAGAGACGTCATCTGCAGACAGATCTATTGAATTACGACGCATTTTGTGTGTTCCAACATCATTACGAGGGTTGGAGGGTTACAATTAACTGTCCGTTGTGCGTCGGAAACAACATACATGACACCCAGGAGATCATCCATCCATGACCTTAGCTACTTAAATAACTGGGAGATAAGTAGGCTGGAGACTGTTGCATCGAATCGCGACACAATTTGTATGTTGCATCGTTATTATGACTGTAATAGGGTTACAAAAATCTGGCAGTTTCGCGTCGAAGACAAATAAAATGACTTCAAGGAGAACATATCTCCGGTGACAGCGGCTGCATTGATCGCTTGGAGAGACGTCATCTGCAGACAGATCTATTGAATTACGACGCATTTTGTGTGTTCCAACATCATTACGAGGGTGGGAGGGTTACAATTAACTGTCCGTTTTGCGTCGGAAACAACATACATGACACCCAGGAGTTCATCCATCCATGACCTTAGCTACTTAAATCACTGGCCGTGCAGTTAAACGCGCTGCAGTCTGGAACCGCTAGACCGCTACGGTCGCAGGTTCGAATCCTGCCTCGGGCATGGATGTTTGTGATGTCCTTAGGTTAGTTAGGTTTAACTAGTTCTAAGCTCTGGGGGACTAATGACCTCAGCAGTTGAGTCCCATAGTGCTCAGAGCCATTTGAACCAATTTTTTGAACTTAAATCACTAGGAGATAAGTAGGCTGGAGACTGTTGCATCGAATCGCGACACAATTTGTAAGTTGCATCGTCATTATGACTGTAATAGGGTTACAAAAATCTGGCAGTTTCGCGTCGAAGACAAATAAAATGACTCCAAGGAGAACATATCTCCGGTGACAGCGGCTGCATTGATCGCTTGGAGAGACGTCATCTGCAGACAGATCTATTGAGTTACGACACATTTTGTGTGTTCCAACATCATTACGAGGGTTGGAGGGTTACAATTAACTGTCCATTTTGCGTCGGAAACAACATACATGACAGCCAGGAGATCATCCATCCATGACCTTAGCTACTTAAATCACTAGGAGATAAGTAGGCTGGAGACTGTTGCATCGAATCGCGACACAATTTGTAAGTTCCATCGTCATTATGACTGTAATAGGGTTACAAAAATCTGGCAGTTTCTGCGTCGAAGACAAATAAAATGACTCCAAGGAGAACATATCTCCGGTGACAGCGGCTGCATTGATCGCTTGGAGAGACGTCATCTGCAGACAGATCTATTGAATTACGACGCATTTTGTGTGTTCCAACATCATTACGAGGGTTGGAGGGTTACAATTAACTGTCCGTTTTGCGTCGGAAACAACATACTTGACACCCAGGAGATCATCCATCCATGACCTTAGCTACTTAGATCACTAGGAGATAAGTAGGCTGGAGACTGTTGCATCGAATCGCGACACAATTTGTAAGTTGCATCGTCATTATGACTGTAATAGGGTTACAAAAATCTGGCAGTTTCGCGTCGAAGACAAATAAAATGACTCCAAGGAGAACATATCTCCGGTGACAGCGGCTGCATTGATCGCTTGGAGAGACGTCATCTGCAGACAGATCTAATGAATTACGACGCATTTTGTGTGTTCCAACATCATTACGAGGGTTGGAGGGTTACAATTAACTGTCCGTTTTGCGTCGGAAACAACATACATGACACCCAGGAGATCATCCATCCATGACCTTAGCTACTTAAATCACTAGGAGATAAGTAGGCTGGAGACTGTTGCATCGAATCGCGACACAATTTGTAAGTTGCATCGTCATTACGACTGTAATAGGGTTACAAAAATCTGGCAGTTTCGCGTCGAAGACAAATAAAATGACTCCAAGGAGAACATATCTCCGGTGACAGTGGCTGCATTGATCGCTTGGAGAGACGTCATCTGCAGACAGATCTATTGAATTACGACGCATTTTGTGTGTTCCAACATCATTACGAGGGTTGGAGGGTTACAATTAACTGTCCGTTTTGCGTCGGAAACAAAATACATGACACCCAGGAGATCATCCATCCATGACCTTAGCTACTTAGATCACTAGGAGATAAGTAGGCTGGAGACTGTTGCATCGAATCGCGACACAATTTGTAAGTTGCATCGTCATTATGACTGTAATAGGGTTACAAAAATCTGGCAGTTTCGCGTCGAAGACAAATAAAATGACTCCAAGGAGAACATATCTCCGGTGACAGCGGCTGCATTGATCGCTTGGAGAGACGTCATCTGCAGACAGATCTATTGAATTACGACGCATTTTGTGTGTTCCAACATCATTACGAGGGTTGGAGGGTTACAATTAACTGTCCGTTTTGCTTCGGAAACAACATACATGGCACCCAGGAGATCATCCATCCATGACCTTAGCTACTTAAATCACTAGGAGATAAGTAGGCTGGAGACTGTTGCATCGAATCGCGACACAATTTGTAAGTTGCATCGTTATTATGACTGTAATAGGGTTACAAAAATCTGGCAGTTTCGCGTCGAAGACAAATAAAATGACTCCAAGGAGAACATATCTCCGGTGACAGCGGCTGCATTGATCGCTTGGAGAGACGTCATCTGCAGACAGATCTATTGAATTACGACGCATTTTGTGTGTTCCAACATCATTACGAGGGTTGGAGGGTTACAATTAACTGTCCGTTTTGCGTCGGAAACAACATACATGACACCCAGGAGATCATCCATCCATGACCTTAGCTACTTAGATCACTAGGAGATAAGTAGGCTGGAGACTGTTGCATCGAATCGCGACACAATTTGTAAGTTGCATCGTCATTATGACTGTAATAGGGTTACAAAAATCTGGCAGTTTCGCGTCGAAGACAAATAAAATGACTCCAAGGAGAATATATCTCCGCTGACAGCGGCTGCATTGATCGCTTGGAGAGACGTCATCTGCAGACAGATCTATTGAATTACGACGCATTTTGTGTGTTCCAACATCATTACGAGGGTTGGAGGGTTACAATTAACTGTCCGTTTTGCGTCGGAAACAACATACATGACACCCAGGAGATCATCCATCCATGACCTTAGCTACTTAAATCACTAGGAGATAAGTACGCTGGAGACTGTTGCATCGAATCGCGACACAATTTGTAAGTTGCATCGTCATTATGACTGTAATAGGGTTACAACAATCTGGCAGTTTCGCGTCGAAGACAAATAAAATGACTCCAAGGAGAACATATCTCCGGTGACAGCGGCTGCATTGATCGCTTGGACAGACGTCATCTGCAGACAGATCTATTGAATTACGACGCATTTTGTGTGTTCCAACATCATTACGAGGGTGGGAGGGTTACAATTAACTGTCCGTTTTGCGTCGGAAACAAAATACATGACACCCAGGAGATCATCCATCCATGACCTTAGCTACTTAAATCACTAGGAGATAAGTAGGCTGGAGACTGTTGCATCGAATCGCGACACAATTTGTAAGTTGCATCGTCATTATGACTGTAATAGGGTTACAAAAATCTGGCAGTTTCGCGTCGAAGACAAATAAAATGACTCCAAGGAGAACATATCTCCGGTGACAGCGGCTGCATTGATCGCTTGGAGAGACGTCATCTGCAGACAGATCTATTGAATTACGACGCATTTTGTGTGTTCCAACATCATTACGAGGGTGGGAGGGTTACAATTAACTGTCCGTTTTGCGTCGGAAACAACATACATGACACCCAGGAGATCATCCATCCATGACCTTAGCTACTTAAATCACTAGGAGATAAGTAGGCTGGAGACTGTTGCATCGAATCGCGACACAATTTGTAAGTTGCATCGTCATTATGACTGTAATAGGGTTACAAAAATCTGGCAGTTTCGCGTCGAAGACAAATAAAATGACTCCAAGGAGAACATATCTCCGGTGACAGCGGCTGCATTGATCGCTTGGAGAGACGTCATCTGCAGACAGATCTATTGAATTACGACGCTTTTTGTGTGTTCCAACATCATTACGAGGGTTGGAGGGTTACAATTAACTGTCCGTTTTGCGTCGGAAACAACATACATGACACCCAGGAGATCATCCATCCATGACCTTAGCTACTTAAATCACTAGGAGATAAGTAGGCTGGAGACTGTTGCATCGAATCGCGACACAATTTGTAAGTTGCATCGTCATTATGACTGTAATAGGGTTACAACAATCTGGCAGTTTCGCGTCGAAGACAAATAAAATGACTCCAAGGAGAACATATCTCCGGTGACAGCGGCTGCATTGATCGCTTGGAGAGACGTCATCTGCAGTCAGATCTATTGAATTACGACGCATTTTGTGTGTTCCAACATCATTACGAGGGTTGGAGGGTTACAATTAACTGTCCGTTTTGCGTCGGAAACAAAATACATGACACCCAGGAGATCATCCATCCATGACCTTAGCTACTTAGATCACTAGGAGATAAGTAGGCTGGAGACTGTTGCATCGAATCGCGACACAATTTGTAAGTTGCATCGTCATTATGACTGTAATAGGGTTACAAAAATCTGGCAGTTTCGCGTCGAAGACAAATAAAATGACTCCAAGGAGAACATATCTCCGGTGACAGCGGCTGCATTGATCGCTTGGAGAGACGTCATCTGCAGACAGATCTATTGAATTACGACGCATTTTGTGTGTTCCAACATCATTACGAGGGTGGGAGGGTTACAATTAACTGTCCGTTTTGCGTCGGAAACAACATACATGACACCCAGGAGATCATCCATCCATGACCTTAGCTACTTAAATCACTAGGAGATAAGTAGGCTGGAGACTGTTGCATCGAATCGCGACACAATTTGTAAGTTGCATCGTCATTATGACTGTAATAGGGTTACAAAAATCTGGCAGTTTCGCGTCGAAGACAAATAAAATGACTCCAAGGAGAACATATCTCCGGTGACAGCGGCTGCATTGATCGCTTGGAGAGACGTCATCTGCAGACAGATCTATTGAATTACGACGCTTTTTGTGTGTTCCAACATCATTACGAGGGTTGGAGGGTTACAATTAACTGTCCGTTTTGCGTCGGAAACAACATACATGACACCCAGGAGATCATCCATCCATGACCTTAGCTACTTAAATCACTAGGAGATAAGTAGGCAGGAGACTGTTGCATCGAATCGCGACACAATTTGTAAGTTGCATCGTCATTATGACTGTAATAGGGTTACAACAATCTGGCAGTTTCGCGTCGAAGACAAATAAAATGACTCCAAGGAGAACATATCTCCGGTGACAGCGGCTGCATTGATCGCTTGGAGAGACGTCATCTGCAGTCAGATCTATTGAATTACGACGCATTTTGTGTGTTCCAACATCATTACGAGGGTTGGAGGGTTACAATTAACTGTCCGTTTTGCGTCGGAAACAAAATACATGACACCCAGGAGATCATCCATCCATGACCTTAGCTACTTAGATCACTAGGAGATAAGTAGGCTGGAGACTGTTGCATCGAATCGCGACACAATTTGTAAGTTGCATCGTCATTATGACTGTAATAGGGTTACAAAAATCTGGCAGTTTCGCGTCGAAGACAAATAAAATGACTCCAAGGAGAACATATCTCCGGTGACAGCGGCTGCATTGATCGCTTGGAGAGACGTCATCTGCAGACAGATCTATTGAATTACGACGCATTTTGTGTGTTCCAACATCATTACGAGGGTTGGAGGGTTACAATTAACTGTCCGTTTTGCGTCGGAAACAACATACATGACACCCAGGAGATCATCCATCCATGACCTTAGCTACTTAAATAACTGGGAGATGAGTAGGCTGGAGACTGTTGCATCGAATCGCGACACAATTTGTAAGTTGCATCGTCATTATGACTGTAATAGGGTTACAAAAATCTGGCAGTTTCGCGTCGAAGACAAATAAAATGACTCCAAGGAGAACATATCTCCGGTGACAGCGGCTGCATTGATCGCTTGGAGAGACGTCATCTGCAGACAGATCTATTGAATTACGACGCATTTTGTGTGTTCCAACATCATTACGAGGGTTGGAGGGTTACAATTAACTGTCCGTTTTGCGTCGGAAACAACATACATGACACCCAGGAGATCATCCATCCATGACCTTAGCTACTTAAATCACTAGGAGATAAGTAGGCTGGAGACTGTTGCATCGAATCGCGACACAATTTGTAAGTTGCATCGTCATTATGACTGTAATAGGGTTACAACAATCTGGCAGTTTCGCGTCGAAGACAAATAAAATGACTCCAAGGAGAACATATCTCCGGTGACAGCGGCTGCATTGATCGCTTGGAGAGACGTCATCTGCAGTCAGATCTATTGAATTACGACGCATTTTGTGTGTTCCAACATCATTACGAGGGTTGGAGGGTTACAATTAACTGTCCGTTTTGCGTCGGAAACAAAATACATGACACCCAGGAGATCATCCATCCATGACCTTAGCTACTTAGATCACTAGGAGATAAGTAGGCTGGAGACTGTTGCATCGAATCGCGACACAATTTGTAAGTTGCATCGTCATTATGACTGTAATAGGGTTACAAAAATCTGGCAGTTTCGCGTCGAAGACAAATAAAATGACTCCAAGGAGAACATATCTCCGGTGACAGCGGCTGCATTGATCGCTTGGAGAGACGTCATCTGCAGACAGATCTATTGAATTACGACGCATTTTGTGTGTTCCAACATCATTACGAGGGTTGGAGGGTTACAATTAACTGTCCGTTTTGCGTCGGAAACAACATACATGACACCCAGGAGATCATCCATCCATGACCTTAGCTACTTAAATAACTGGGAGATAAGTAGGCTGGAGACTGTTGCATCGAATCGCGACACAATTTGTAAGTTGCATCGTTATTATGACTGTAATAGGGTTACAAAAATCTGGCAGTTTCGCGTCGAAGACAAATAAAATGACTCCAAGGAGAACATATCTCCGGTGACAGCGGCTGCATTGATCGCTTGGAGAGACGTCATCTGCAGACAGATCTATTGAATTACGACGCATTTTGTGTGTTCCAACATCATTACGAGGGTTGGAGGGTTACAATTAACTGTCCGTTTTGCGTCGGAAACAACATACATGACACCCAGGAGATCATCCATCCATGACCTTAGCTACTTAAATAACTGGGAGATTAGTAGGCTGGAGACTGTTGCATCGAATCGCGACACAATTTGTAAGTTGCATCGTCATTATGACTGTAATAGGGTTACAACAATCTGGCAGTTTCTGCGTCGAAGACAAATAAAATGACTCCAAGGAGAACATATCTCCGGTGACAGCGGCTGCATTGATCGCTTGGAGAGACGTCATCTGCAGACAGATCTATTGAATTACGACGCATTTTGTGTGTTCCAACATCATTACGAGGGTTGGAGGGTTACAATTAACTGTCCGTTGTGCGTCGGAAACAACATACATGACACCCAGGAGATCATCCATCCATGACCTTAGCTACTTAAATAACTGGGAGATAAGTAGGCTGGAGACTGTTGCATCGAATCGCGACACAATTTGTATGTTGCATCGTTATTATGACTGTAATAGGGTTACAAAAATCTGGCAGTTTCGCGTCGAAGACAAATAAAATGACTTCAAGGAGAACATATCTCCGGTGACAGCGGCTGCATTGATCGCTTGGAGAGACGTCATCTGCAGACAGATCTATTGAATTACGACGCATTTTGTGTGTTCCAACATCATTACGAGGGTGGGAGGGTTACAATTAACTGTCCGTTTTGCGTCGGAAACAACATACATGACACCCAGGAGTTCATCCATCCATGACCTTAGCTACTTAAATCACTGGCCGTGCGGTTAAACGCGCTGCAGTCTGGAACCGCTAGACCGCTACGGTCGCAGGTTCGAATCCTGCCTCGGGCATGGATGTTTGTGATGTCCTTAGGTTAGTTAGGTTTAACTAGTTCTAAGCTCTGGGGGACTAATGACCTCAGCAGTTGAGTCCCATAGTGCTCAGAGCCATTTGAACCAATTTTTTGAACTTAAATCACTAGGAGATAAGTAGGCTGGAGACTGTTGCATCGAATCGCGACACAATTTGTAAGTTGCATCGTCATTATGACTGTAATAGGGTTACAAAAATCTGGCAGTTTCGCGTCGAAGACAAATAAAATGACTCCAAGGAGAACATATCTCCGGTGACAGCGGCTGCATTGATCGCTTGGAGAGACGTCATCTGCAGACAGATCTATTGAGTTACGACGCATTTTGTGTGTTCCAACATCATTACGAGGGTTGGAGGGTTACAATTAACTGTCCATTTTGCGTCGGAAACAACATACATGACAGCCAGGAGATCATCCATCCATGACCTTAGCTACTTAAATCACTAGGAGATAAGTAGGCTGGAGACTGTTGCATCGAATCGCGACACAATTTGTAAGTTCCATCGTCATTATGACTGTAATAGGGTTACAAAAATCTGGCAGTTTCTGCGTCGAAGACAAATAAAATGACTCCAAGGAGAACATATCTCCGGTGACAGCGGCTGCATTGATCGCTTGGAGAGACGTCATCTGCAGACAGATCTATTGAATTACGACGCATTTTGTGTGTTCCAACATCATTACGAGGGTTGGAGGGTTACAATTAACTGTCCGTTTTGCGTCGGAAACAACATACTTGACACCCAGGAGATCATCCATCCATGACCTTAGCTACTTAGATCACTAGGAGATAAGTAGGCTGGAGACTGTTGCATCGAATCGCGACACAATTTGTAAGTTGCATCGTCATTATGACTGTAATAGGGTTACAAAAATCTGGCAGTTTCGCGTCGAAGACAAATAAAATGACTCCAAGGAGAACATATCTCCGGTGACAGCGGCTGCATTGATCGCTTGGAGAGACGTCATCTGCAGACAGATCTAATGAATTACGACGCATTTTGTGTGTTCCAACATCATTACGAGGGTTGGAGGGTTACAATTAACTGTCCGTTTTGCGTCGGAAACAACATACATGACACCCAGGAGATCATCCATCCATGACCTTAGCTACTTAGATCACTAGGAGATAAGTAGGCTGGAGACTGTTGCATCGAATCGCGACACAATTTGTAAGTTGCATCGTCATTATGACTGTAATAGGGTTACAAAAATCTGGCAGTTTCGCGTCGAAGACAAATAAAATGACTCCAAGGAGAACATATCTCCGGTGACAGCGGCTGCATTGATCGCTTGGAGAGACGTCATCTGCAGACAGATCTATTGAATTACGACGCATTTTGTGTGTTCCAACATCATTACGAGGGTTGGAGGGTTACAATTAACTGTCCGTTTTGCTTCGGAAACAACATACATGGCACCCAGGAGATCATCCATCCATGACCTTAGCTACTTAAATCACTAGGAGATAAGTAGGCTGGAGACTGTTGCATCGAATCGCGACACAATTTGTAAGTTGCATCGTTATTATGACTGTAATAGGGTTACAAAAATCTGGCAGTTTCGCGTCGAAGACAAATAAAATGACTCCAAGGAGAACATATCTCCGGTGACAGCGGCTGCATTGATCGCTTGGAGAGACGTCATCTGCAGACAGATCTATTGAATTACGACGCATTTTGTGTGTTCCAACATCATTACGAGGGTTGGAGGGTTACAATTAACTGTCCGTTTTGCGTCGGAAACAACATACATGACACCCAGGAGATCATCCATCCATGACCTTAGCTACTTAGATCACTAGGAGATAAGTAGGCTGGAGACTGTTGCATCGAATCGCGACACAATTTGTAAGTTGCATCGTCATTATGACTGTAATAGGGTTACAAAAATCTGGCAGTTTCGCGTCGAAGACAAATAAAATGACTCCAAGGAGAATATATCTCCGCTGACAGCGGCTGCATTGATCGCTTGGAGAGACGTCATCTGCAGACAGATCTATTGAATTACGACGCATTTTGTGTGTTCCAACATCATTACGAGGGTTGGAGGGTTACAATTAACTGTCCGTTTTGCGTCGGAAACAACATACATGACACCCAGGAGATCATCCATCCATGACCTTAGCTACTTAAATCACTAGGAGATAAGTACGCTGGAGACTGTTGCATCGAATCGCGACACAATTTGTAAGTTGCATCGTCATTATGACTGTAATAGGGTTACAACAATCTGGCAGTTTCGCGTCGAAGACAAATAAAATGACTCCAAGGAGAACATATCTCCGGTGACAGCGGCTGCATTGATCGCTTGGACAGACGTCATCTGCAGACAGATCTATTGAATTACGACGCATTTTGTGTGTTCCAACATCATTACGAGGGTGGGAGGGTTACAATTAACTGTCCGTTTTGCGTCGGAAACAAAATACATGACACCCAGGAGATCATCCATCCATGACCTTAGCTACTTAAATCACTAGGAGATAAGTAGGCTGGAGACTGTTGCATCGAATCGCGACACAATTTGTAAGTTGCATCGTCATTATGACTGTAATAGGGTTACAAAAATCTGGCAGTTTCGCGTCGAAGACAAATAAAATGACTCCAAGGAGAACATATCTCCGGTGACAGCGGCTGCATTGATCGCTTGGAGAGACGTCATCTGCAGACAGATCTATTGAATTACGACGCATTTTGTGTGTTCCAACATCATTACGAGGGTGGGAGGGTTACAATTAACTGTCCGTTTTGCGTCGGAAACAACATACATGACACCCAGGAGATCATCCATCCATGACCTTAGCTACTTAAATCACTAGGAGATAAGTAGGCTGGAGACTGTTGCATCGAATCGCGACACAATTTGTAAGTTGCATCGTCATTATGACTGTAATAGGGTTACAAAAATCTGGCAGTTTCGCGTCGAAGACAAATAAAATGACTCCAAGGAGAACATATCTCCGGTGACAGCGGCTGCATTGATCGCTTGGAGAGACGTCATCTGCAGACAGATCTATTGAATTACGACGCTTTTTGTGTGTTCCAACATCATTACGAGGGTTGGAGGGTTACAATTAACTGTCCGTTTTGCGTCGGAAACAACATACATGACACCCAGGAGATCATCCATCCATGACCTTAGCTACTTAAATCACTAGGAGATAAGTAGGCTGGAGACTGTTGCATCGAATCGCGACACAATTTGTAAGTTGCATCGTCATTATGACTGTAATAGGGTTACAACAATCTGGCAGTTTCGCGTCGAAGACAAATAAAATGACTCCAAGGAGAACATATCTCCGGTGACAGCGGCTGCATTGATCGCTTGGAGAGACGTCATCTGCAGTCAGATCTATTGAATTACGACGCATTTTGTGTGTTCCAACATCATTACGAGGGTTGGAGGGTTACAATTAACTGTCCGTTTTGCGTCGGAAACAAAATACATGACACCCAGGAGATCATCCATCCATGACCTTAGCTACTTAGATCACTAGGAGATAAGTAGGCTGGAGACTGTTGCATCGAATCGCGACACAATTTGTAAGTTGCATCGTCATTATGACTGTAATAGGGTTACAAAAATCTGGCAGTTTCGCGTCGAAGACAAATAAAATGACTCCAAGGAGAACATATCTCCGGTGACAGCGGCTGCATTGATCGCTTGGAGAGACGTCATCTGCAGACAGATCTATTGAATTACGACGCATTTTGTGTGTTCCAACATCATTACGAGGGTGGGAGGGTTACAATTAACTGTCCGTTTTGCGTCGGAAACAACATACATGACACCCAGGAGATCATCCGTCCATGACCTTAGCTACTTAAATCACTAGGAGATAAGTAGGCTGGAGACTGTTGCATCGAATCGCGACACAATTTGTAAGTTGCATCGTCATTATGACTGTAATAGGGTTACAAAAATCTGGCAGTTTCGCGTCGAAGACAAATAAAATGACTCCAAGGAGAACATATCTCCGGTGACAGCGGCTGCATTGATCGCTTGGAGAGACGTCATCTGCAGACAGATCTATTGAATTACGACGCTTTTTGTGTGTTCCAACATCATTACGAGGGTTGGAGGGTTACAATTAACTGTCCGTTTTGCGTCGGAAACAACATACATGACACCCAGGAGATCATCCATCCATGACCTTAGCTACTTAAATCACTAGGAGATAAGTAGGCTGGAGACTGTTGCATCGAATCGCGACACAATTTGTAAGTTGCATCGTCATTATGACTGTAATAGGGTTACAACAATCTGGCAGTTTCGCGTCGAAGACAAATAAAATGACTCCAAGGAGAACATATCTCCGGTGACAGCGGCTGCATTGATCGCTTGGAGAGACGTCATCTGCAGTCAGATCTATTGAATTACGACGCATTTTGTGTGTTCCAACATCATTACGAGGGTTGGAGGGTTACAATTAACTGTCCGTTTTGCGTCGGAAACAAAATACATGACACCCAGGAGATCATCCATCCATGACCTTAGCTACTTAGATCACTAGGAGATAAGTAGGCTGGAGACTGTTGCATCGAATCGCGACACAATTTGTAAGTTGCATCGTCATTATGACTGTAATAGGGTTACAAAAATCTGGCAGTTTCGCGTCGAAGACAAATAAAATGACTCCAAGGAGAACATATCTCCGGTGACAGCGGCTGCATTGATCGCTTGGAGAGACGTCATCTGCAGACAGATCTATTGAATTACGACGCATTTTGTGTGTTCCAACATCATTACGAGGGTTGGAGGGTTACAATTAACTGTCCGTTTTGCGTCGGAAACAACATACATGACACCCAGGAGATCATCCATCCATGACCTTAGCTACTTAAATAACTGGGAGATGAGTAGGCTGGAGACTGTTGCATCGAATCGCGACACAATTTGTAAGTTGCATCGTCATTATGACTGTAATAGGGTTACAAAAATCTGGCAGTTTCGCGTCGAAGACAAATAAAATGACTCCAAGGAGAACATATCTCCGGTGACAGCGGCTGCATTGATCGCTTGGAGAGACGTCATCTGCAGACAGATCTATTGAATTACGACGCATTTTGTGTGTTCCAACATCATTACGAGGGTTGGAGGGTTACAATTAACTGTCCGTTTTGCGTCGGAAACAACATACATGACACCCAGGAGATCATCCATCCATGACCTTAGCTACTTAAATAACTGGGAGATGAGTAGGCTGGAGACTGTTGCATCGAATCGCGACACAATTTGTAAGTTGCATCGTCATTATGACTGTAATAGGGTTACAAAAATCTGGCAGTTTCGCGTCGAAGACAAATAAAATGACTCCAAGGAGAACATATCTCCGGTGACAGCGGCTGCATTGATCGCTTGGAGAGACGTCATCTGCAGACAGATCTATTGAATTACGACGCATTTTGTGTGTTCCAACATCATTACGAGGGTTGGAGGGTTACAATTAACTGTCCGTTTTGCGTCGGAAACAACATACATGACACCCAGGAGATCATCCATCCATGACCTTAGCTACTTAAATAACTGGGAGATGAGTAGGCTGGAGACTGTTGCATCGAATCGCGACACAATTTGTAAGTTGCATCGTCATTATGACTGTAATAGGGTTACAAAAATCTGGCAGTTTCGCGTCGAAGACAAATAAAATGACTCCAAGGAGAACATATCTCCGGTGACAGCGGCTGCATTGATCGCTTGGAGAGACGTCATCTGCAGACAGATCTATTGAATTACGACGCATTTTGTGTGTTCCAACATCATTACGAGGGTTGGAGGGTTACAATTAACTGTCCGTTTTGCGTCGGAAACAACATACATGACACCCAGGAGATCATCCATCCATGACCTTAGCTACTTAAATCACTAGGAGATAAGTAGGCTGGAGACTGTTGCATCGAATCGCGACACAATTTGTAAGTTGCATCGTCATTATGACTGTAATAGGGTTACAACAATCTGGCAGTTTCGCGTCGAAGACAAATAAAATGACTCCAAGGAGAACATATCTCCGGTGACAGCGGCTGCATTGATCGCTTGGAGAGACGTCATCTGCAGACAGATCTATTGAATTACGACGCATTTTGTGTGTTCCAACATCATTACGAGGGTGGGAGGGTTACAATTAACTGTCCGTTTTGCGTCGGAAACAAAATACATGACACCCAGGAGATCATCCATCCATGACCTTAGCTACTTAAATCACTAGGAGATAAGTAGGCTCGAGACTGTTGCATCGAATCGCGACACAATTTGTAAGTTGCATCGTCATTATGACTGTAATAGGGTTACAAAAATCTGGCAGTTTCGCGTCGAAGACAAATAAAATGACTCCAAGGAGAACATATCTCCGGTGACAGCGGCTGCATTAATCGCTTGGAGAGACGTCATCTGCAGACAGATCTATTGAATTACGACGCATTTTGTGTGTTCCAACATCATTACGAGGGTGGGAGGGTTACAATTAACTGTCCGTTTTGCGTCGGAAACAACATACATGACACCCAGGAGATCATCCATCCATGACCTTAGCTACTTAAATCACTAGGAGATAAGTAGGCTGGAGACTGTTGCATCGAATCGCGACACAATTTGTAAGTTGCATCGTCATTATGACTGTAATAGGGTTACAAAAATCTGGCAGTTTCGCGTCGAAGACAAATAAAATGACTCCAAGGAGAACATATCTCCGGTGACAGCGGCTGCATTGATCGCTTGGAGAGACGTCATCTGCAGACAGATCTATTGAATTACGACGCATTTTGTGTGTTCCAACATCATTACGAGGGTTGGAGGGTTACAATTAACTGTCCGTTTTGCGTCGGAAACAACATACATGACACCCAGGAGATCATCCATCCATGACCTTAGCTACTTAAATCACTAGGAGATAAGTAGGCTGGAGACTGTTGCATCGAATCGCGACACAATTTGTAAGTTGCATCGTCATTATGACTGTAATAGGGTTACAACAATCTGGCAGTTTCGCGTCGAAGACAAATAAAATGACTCCAAGGAGAACATATCTCCGGTGACAGCGGCTGCATTGATCGCTTGGAGAGACGTCATCTGCAGTCAGATCTATTGAATTACGACGCATTTTGTGTGTTCCAACATCATTACGAGGGTTGGAGGGTTACAATTAACTGTCCGTTTTGCGTCGGAAACAAAATACATGACACCCAGGAGATCATCCATCCATGACCTTAGCTACTTAGATCACTAGGAGATAAGTAGGCTGGAGACTGTTGCGTCGAATCGCGACACAATTTGTAAGTTGCATCGTCATTATGACTGTAATAGGGTTACAAAAATCTGGCAGTTTCGCGTCGAAGACAAATAAAATGACTCCAAGGAGAACATATCTCCGGTGACAGCGGCTGCATTGATCGCTTGGAGAGACGTCATCTGCAGACAGATCTATTGAATTACGACGCATTTTGTGTGTTCCAACATCATTACGAGGGTTGGAGGGTTACAATTAACTGTCCGTTTTGCGTCGGAAACAACATACATGACACCCAGGAGATCATCCATCCATGACCTTAGCTACTTAAATAACTGGGAGATGAGTAGGCTGGAGACTGTTGCATCGAATCGCGACACAATTTGTAAGTTGCATCGTCATTATGACTGTAATAGGGTTACAAAAATCTGGCAGTTTCGCGTCGAAGACAAATAAAATGACTCCAAGGAGAACATATCTCCGGTGACAGCGGCTGCATTGATCGCTTGGAGAGACGTCATCTGCAGACAGATCTATTGAATTACGACGCATTTTGTGTGTTCCAACATCATTACGAGGGTTGGAGGGTTACAATTAACTGTCCGTTTTGCGTCGGAAACAACATACATGACACCCAGGAGATCATCCATCCATGACCTTAGCTACTTAGATCACTAGGAGATAAGTAGGCTGGAGACTGTTGCATCGAATCGCGACACAATTTGTAAGTTGCATCGTCATTATGACTGTAATAGGGTTACAAAAATCTGGCAGTTTCGCGTCGAAGACAAATAAAAAGACTCCAAGGAGAACATATCTCCGGTGACAGCGGCTGCATTGATCGCTTGGAGAGACGTCATCTGCAGACAGATCTATTGAATTACGACGCATTTTGTGTGTTCCAACATCATTACGAGGGTTGGAGGGTTACAATTAACTGTCCGTTTTGCGTCGGAAACAAAATACATGACACCCAGGAGATCATCCATCCATGACCTTAGCTACTTAGATCACTAGGAGATAAGTAGGCTGGAGACTGTTGCATCGAATCGCGACACAATTTGTAAGTTGCATCGTCATTATGACTGTAATAGGGTTACAAAAATCTGGCAGTTTCGCGTCGAAGACAAATAAAATGACTCCAAGGAGAACATATCTCCGGTGACAGCGGCTGCATTGATCGCTTGGAGAGACGTCATCTGCAGACAGATCTATTGAATTACGACGCATTTTGTGTGTTCCAACATCATTACGAGGGTTGGAGGGTTACAATTAACTGTCCGTTTTGCGTCGGAAACAACATACATGACACCCAGGAGATCATCCATCCATGACCTTAGCTACTTAAATAACTGGGAGATAAGTAGGCTGGAGACTGTTGCATCGAATCGCGACACAATTTGTAAGTTGCATCGTCATTATGACTGTAATAGGGTTACAAAAATCTGGCAGTTTCGCGTCGAAGACAAATAAAATGACTCCAAGGAGAACATATCTCCGGTGACAGCGGCTGCATTGATCGCTTGGAGAGACGTCATCTGCAGACAGATCTATTGAATTACGACGCATTTTGTGTGTTCCAACATCATTACGAGGGTGGGAGGGTTACAATTAACTGTCCGTTTTGCGTCGGAAACAAAATACATGACACCCAGGAGATCATCCATCCATGACCTTAGCTACTTAAATCACTAGGAGATAAGTAGGCTGGAGACTGTTGCATCGAATCGCGACACAATTTGTAAGTTGCATCGTCATTATGACTGTAATAGGGTTACAAAAATCTGGCAGTTTCGCGTCGAAGACAAATAAAATGACTCCAAGGAGAACATATCTCCGGTGACAGCGGCTGCATTGATCGCTTGGAGAGACGTCATCTGCAGACAGATCTATTGAATTACGACGCATTTTGTGTGTTCCAACATCATTACGAGGGTGGGAGGGTTACAATTAACTGTCCGTTTTGAGTCGGAAACAACATACATGACACCCAGGAGATCATCCATCCATGACCTTAGCTACTTAAATCACTAGGAGATAAGTAGGCTGGAGACTGTTGCATCGAATCGCGACACAATTTGTAAGTTGCATCGTCATTATGACTGTAATAGGGTTACAAAAATCTGGCAGTTTCGCGTCGAAGACAAATAAAATGACTCCAAGGAGAACATATCTCCGGTGACAGCGGCTGCATTGATCGCTTGGAGAGACGTCATCTGCAGACAGATCTATTGAATTACGACGCATTTTGTGTGTTCCAACATCATTACGAGGGTGGGAGGGTTACAATTAACTGTCCGTTTTGCGTCGGAAACAAAATACATGACACCCAGGAGATCATCCATCCATGACCTTAGCTACTTAAATCACTAGGAGATAAGTAGGCTGGAGACTGTTGCATCGAATCGCGACACAATTTGTAAGTTGCATCGTCATTATGACTGTAATAGGGTTACAAAAATCTGGCAGTTTCGCGTCGAAGACAAATAAAATGACTCCAAGGAGAACATATCTCCGGTGACAGCGGCTGCATTGATCGCTTGGAGAGACGTCATCTGCAGACAGATCTATTGAATTACGACGCATTTTGTGTGTTCCAACATCATTACGAGGGTTGGAGGGTTACAATTAACTGTCCGTTTTGCGTCGGAAACAACATACATGACACCCAGGAGATCATCCATCCATGACCTTAGCTACTTAAATCACTAGGAGATAAGTAGGCTGGAGACTGTTGCATCGAATCGCAACACAATTTGTAAGTTGCATCGTCATTATGACTGTAATAGGGTTACAAAAATCTGGCAGTTTCGCGTCGAATACAAATAAAATGACTCCAAGGAGAACATATCTCCGGTGACAGCGGCTGCATTGATCGCTTGGAGAGACGTCATCTGCAATCTATTGAATTACGACGCATTTTGTGTGTTCCAACATCATTACGAGGGTGGGAGGGTTACAATTAACTGTCCGTTTTGCGTCGGAAACAACATACATGACACCCAGGAGATCATCCATCCATGACCTTAGCTACTTAAATCACTAGGAGATAAGTAGGCTGGAGACTGTTGCATCGAATCGCGACACAATTTGTAAGTTGCATCGTCATTATGACTGTAATAGGGTTACAAAAATCTGTCAGTTTCGCGTCGAAGACAAATAAAATGACTCCAAGGAGAACATATCTCCGGTGACAGCGGCTGCATTGATCGCTTGGAGAGACGTCATCTGCAGACAGATCTATTGAATTACGACGCATTTTGTGTGTTCCAACATCATTACGAGGGTTGGAGGGTTACAATTAACTGTCCGTTTTGCGTCGGAAACAACATACATGACACATAGGAGATCATCCATCCATGACCTTAGCTACTTAAATAACTGGGAGATAAGTAGGCTGGAGACTGTTGCATCGAATCGCGACACAATTTGTAAGTTGCATCGTCATTATGACTGTAATAGGGTTACAAAAATCTGGCAGTTTCGCGTCGAAGACAAATAAAATGACTCCAAGGAGAACATATCTCCGGTGACAGCGGCTGCATTGATCGCTTGGAGAGACGTCATCTGCAGACAGATCTATTGAATTACGACGCATTTTGTGTGTTCCAACATCATTACGAGGGTTGGAGGGTTACAATTAACTGTCCGTTTTGCGTCGGAAACAACATACATGACACCCAGGAGATCATCCATCCATGACCTTAGCTACTTAAATAACTGGGAGATGAGTAGGCTGGAGACTGTTGCATCGAATCGCGACACAATTTGTAAGTTGCATCGTCATTATGACTGTAATAGGGTTACAAAAATCTGGCAGTTTCGCGTCGAAGACAAATAAAATGACTCCAAGGAGAACATATCTCCGGTGACAGCGGCTGCATTGATCGCTTGGAGAGACGTCATCTGCAGACAGATCTATTGAATTACGACGCATTTTGTGTGTTCCAACATCATTACGAGGGTTGGAGGGTTACAATTAACTGTCCGTTTTGCGTCGGAAACAACATACATGACACCCAGGAGATCATCCATCCATGACCTTAGCTACTTAGATCACTAGGAGATAAGTAGGCTGGAGACTGTTGCATCGAATCGCGACACAATTTGTAAGTTGCATCGTCATTATGACTGTAATAGGGTTACAAAAATCTGGCAGTTTCGCGTCGAAGACAAATAAAATGACTCCAAGGAGAACATATCTCCGGTGACAGCGGCTGCATTGATCGCTTGGAGAGACGTCATCTGCAGACAGATCTATTGAATTACGACGCATTTTGTGTGTTCCAACATCATTACGAGGGTTGGAGGGTTACAATTAACTGTCCGTTTTGCGTCGGAAACAAAATACATGACACCCAGGAGATCATCCATCCATGACCTTAGCTACTTAGATCACTAGGAGATAAGTAGGCTGGAGACTGTTGCATCGAATCGCGACACAATTTGTAAGTTGCATCGTCATTATGACTGTAATAGGGTTACAAAAATCTGTCAGTTTCGCGTCGAAGACAAATAAAATGACTCCAAGGAGAACATATCTCCGGTGACAGCGGCTGCATTGATCGCTTGGAGAGACGTCATCTGCAGACAGATCTATTGAATTACGACGCATTTTGTGTGTTCCAACATCATTACGAGGGTTGGAGGGTTACAATTAACTGTCCGTTTTGCGTCGGAAACAACATACATGACACCCAGGAGATCATCCATCCATGACCTTAGCTACTTAAATAACTGGGAGATAAGTAGGCTGGAGACTGTTGCATCGAATCGCGACACAATTTGTAAGTTGCATCGTCATTATGACTGTAATAGGGTTACAAAAATCTGGCAGTTTCGCGTCGAAGACAAATAAAATGACTCCAAGGAGAACATATCTCCGGTGACAGCGGCTGCATTGATCGCTTGGAGAGACGTCATCTGCAGACAGATCTATTGAATTACGACGCATTTTGTGTGTTCCAACATCATTACGAGGGTGGGAGGGTTACAATTAACTGTCCGTTTTGCGTCGGAAACAAAATACATGACACCCAGGAGATCATCCATCCATGACCTTAGCTACTTAAATCACTAGGAGATAAGTAGGCTGGAGACTGTTGCATCGAATCGCGACACAATTTGTAAGTTGCATCGTCATTATGACTGTAATAGGGTTACAAAAATCTGGCAGTTTCGCGTCGAAGACAAATAAAATGACTCCAAGGAGAACATATCTCCGGTGACAGCGGCTGCATTGATCGCTTGGAGAGACGTCATCTGCAGACAGATCTATTGAATTACGACGCATTTTGTGTGTTCCAACATCATTACGAGGGTTGGAGGGTTACAATTAACTGTCCGTTTTGCGTCGGAAACAGCATACATGACACCCAGGAGATCATCCATCCATGACCTTAGCTACTTAAATCACTAGGAGATAAGTAGGCTGGAGACTGTTGCATCGAATCGCAACACAATTTGTAAGTTGCATCGTCATTATGACTGTAATAGGGTTACAAAAATCTGGCAGTTTCGCGTCGAAGACAAATAAAATGACTCCAAGGAGAACATATCTCCGGTGACAGCGGCTGCATTGATCGCTTGGAGAGACGTCATCTGCAGACAGATCTATTGAATTACGACGCATTTTGTGTGTTCCAACATCATTACGAGGGTGGGAGGGTTACAATTAACTGTCCGTTTTGAGTCGGAAACAACATACATGACACCCAGGAGATCATCCATCCATGACCTTAGCTACTTAAATCACTAGGAGATAAGTAAGCTGGAGACTGTTGCATCGAATCGCGACACAATTTGTAAGTTGCATCGTCATTATGACTGTAATAGGGTTACAAAAATCTGGCAGTTTCGCGTCGAAGACAAATAAAATGACTCCAAGGAGAACATATCTCCGGTGACAGCGGCTGCATTGATCGCTTGGAGAGACGTCATCTGCAGACAGATCTATTGAATTACGACGCATTTTGTGTGTTCCAACATCATTACGAGGGTTGGAGGGTTACAATTAACTGTCCGTTTTGCGTCGGAAACAAAATACATGACACCCAGGAGATCATCCATCCATGACCTTAGCTACTTAAATCACTAGGAGATAAGTAGGCTGGAGACTGTTGCATCGAATCGCGACACAATTTGTAAGTTGCATCGTCATTATGACTGTAATAGGGTTACAAAAATCTGGCAGTTTCGCGTCGAAGACAAATAAAATGACTCCAAGGAGAACATATCTCCGGTGACAGCGGCTGCATTGATCGCTTGGAGAGACGTCATCTGCAGACAGATCTATTGAATTACGACGCATTTTGTGTGTTCCAACATCATTACGAGGGTTGGAGGGTTACAATTAACTGTCCGTTTTGCGTCGGAAACAGCATACATGACACCCAGGAGATCATCCATCCATGACCTTAGCTACTTAAATCACTAGGAGATAAGTAGGCTGGACACTGTTGCATCGAATCGCAACACAATTTGTAAGTTGCATCGTCATTATGACTGTAATAGGGTTACAAAAATCTGGCAGTTTCGCGTCGAAGACAAATAAAATGACTCCAAGGAGAACATATCTCCGGTGACAGCGGCTGCATTGATCGCTTGGAGAGACGTCATCTGCAGACAGATCTATTGAATTACGACGCATTTTGTGTGTTCCAACATCATTACGAGGGTGGGAGGGTTACAATTAACTGTCCGTTTTGCGTCGGAAACAACATACATGACACCCAGGAGATCATCCATCCATGACCTTAGCTACTTAAATCACTAGGAGATAAGTAGGCTGGAGACTGTTGCATCGAATCGCGACACAATTTGTAAGTTGCATCGTCATTATGACTGTAATAGGGTTACAACAATCTGGCAGTTTCGCGTCGAAGACAAATAAAATGACTCCAAGGAGAACATATCTCCGGTGACAGCGGCTGCATTGATCGCTTGGAGAGACGTCATCTGCAGACAGATCTATTGAATTACGACGCATTTTGTGTGTTCCAACATCATTACGAGGGTTGGAGGGTTACAATTAACTGTCCGTTTTGCGTCGGAAACAACATACATGACACCCAGGAGATCATCCATCCATGACCTTAGCTACTTAAATCACTAGGAGATAAGTAGGCTGGAGACTGTTGCATCGAATCGCGACACAATTTGTAAGTTGCATCGTCATTATGACTGTAATAGGGTTACAACAATCTGGCAGTTTCGCGTCGAAGACAAATAAAATGACTCCAAGGAGAACATATCTCCGGTGACAGCGGCTGCATTGATCGCTTGGAGAGACGTCATCTGCAATCAGATGTATTGAATTACGACGCATTTTGTGTGTTCCAACATCATTACGAGGGTTGGAGGGTTACAATTAACTGTCCGTTTTGCGTCGGAAACAAAATACATGACACCCAGGAGATCATCCATCCATGACCTTAGCTACTTAGATCACTAGGAGATAAGTAGGCTGGAGACTGTTGCATCGAATCGCGACACAATTTGTAAGTTGCATCGTCATTATGACTGTAATAGGGTTACAAAAATCTGGCAGTTTCGCGTCGAAGACAAATAAAATGACTCCAAGGAGAACATATCTCCGGTGACAGCGGCTGCATTGATCGCTTGGAGAGACGTCATCTGCAGACAGATCTATTGAATTACGACGCATTTTGTGTGTTCCAACATCATTACGAGGGTTGGAGGGTTACAATTAACTGTCCGTTTTGCGTCGGAAACAACATACATGACACCCAGGAGATCATCCATCCATGACCTTAGCTACTTAAATAACTGGGAGATAAGTAGGCTGGAGACTGTTGCATCGAATCGCGACACAATTTGTAAGTTGCATCGTCATTATGACTGTAATAGGGTTACAAAAATCTGGCAGTTTCGCGTCGAAGACAAATAAAATGACTCCAAGGAGAACATATCTCCGGTGACAGCGGCTGCATTGATCGCTTGGAGAGACGTCATCTGCAGACAGATCTATTGAATTACGACGCATTTTGTGTGTTCCAACATCATTACGAGGGTTGGAGGGTTACAATTAACTGTCCGTTTTGCGTCGGAAACAACATACATGACACCCAGGAGATCATCCATCCATGACCTTAGCTACTTAGATCACTAGGAGATAAGTAGGCTGGAGACTGTTGCATCGAATCGCGACACAATTTGTAAGTTGCATCGTCATTATGACTGTAATAGGGTTACAAAAATCTGGCAGTTTCGCGTCGAAGACAAATAAAATGACTCCAAGGAGAACATATCTCCGGTGACAGCGGCTGCATTGATCGCTTGGAGAGACGTCATCTGCAGACAGATCTATTGAATTACGACGCATTTTGTGTGTTCCAACATCATTACGAGGGTGGGAGGGTTACAATTAACTGTCCGTTTTGCGTCGGAAACAACATACATGACACCCAGGAGATCATCCATCCATGACCTTAGCTACTTAAATCACTAGGAGATAAGTAGGCTGGAGACTGTTGCATCGAATCGCGACACAATTTGTAAGTTGCATCGTCATTATGACTGTAATAGGGTTACAAAAATCTGGCAGTTTCGCGTCGAAGACAAATAAAATGACTCCAAGGAGAACATATCTCCGGTGACAGCGGCTGCATTGATCGCTTGGAGAGACGTCATCTGCAGACAGATCTATTGAATTACGACGCATTTTGTGTGTTCCAACATCATTACGAGGGTTGGAGGGTTACAATTAACTGTCCGTTTTGCGTCGGAAACAACATACATGACACCCAGGAGATCATCCATCCATGACCTTAGCTACTTAAATAACTGGGAGATAAGTAGGCTGGAGACTGTTGCATCGAATCGCGACACAATTTGTAAGTTGCATCGTCATTATGACTGTAATAGGGTTACAAAAATCTGGCAGTTTCGCGTCGAAGACAAATAAAATGACTCCAAGGAGAACATATCTCCGGTGACAGCGGCTGCATTGATCGCTTGGAGAGACGTCATCTGCAGACAGATCTATTGAATTACGACGCATTTTGTGTGTTCCAACATCATTACGAGGGTGGGAGGGTTACAATTAACTGTCCGTTTTGCGTCGGAAACAACATACATGACACCCAGGAGATCATCCATCCATGACCTTAGCTACTTAAATCACTAGGAGATAAGTAGGCTGGAGACTGTTGCATCGAATCGCGACACAATTTGTAAGTTGCATCGTTATTATGACTGTAATAGGGTTACAAAAATCTGGCAGTTTCGCGTCGAAGACAAATAAAATGACTCCAAGGAGAACATATCTCCGGTGACAGCGGCTGCATTGATCGCTTGGAGAGACGTCATCTGCAGACAGATCTATTGAATTACGACGCATTTTGTGTGTTCCAACATCATTACGAGGGTTGGAGGGTTACAATTAACTGTCCGTTTTGCGTCGGAAACAACATACATGACACCCAGGAGATCATCCATCCATGACCTTAGCTACTTAAATCACTAGGAGATAAGTAGGCTGGAGACTGTTGCATCGAATCGCGACACAATTTGTAAGTTGCATCGTCATTATGACTGTAATAGGGTTACAACAATCTGGCAGTTTCGCGTCGAAGACAATTAAAATGACTCCAAGGAGAACATATCTCCAGTGACAGCGGCTGCATTGATCGCTTGGAGAGACGTCATCTGCAGACAGATCTATTGAATTACGACGCATTTTGTGTGTTCCAACATCATTACGAGGGTGGGAGGGTTACAATTAACTGTCCGTTTTGCGTCGGAAACAAAATACATGACACCCAGGAGATCATCCATCCATGACCTTAGCTACTTAAATCACTAGGAGATAAGTAGGCTGGAGACTGTTGCATCGAATCGCGACACAATTTGTAAGTTGCAGCGTCATTATGACTGTAATAGGGTTACAAAAATCTGGCAGTTTCGCGTCGAAGACAAATAAAATGACTCCAAGGAGAACATATCTCCGGTGACAGCGGCTGCATTGATCGCTTGGAGAGACGTCATCTGCAGACAGATCTATTGAATTACGACGCATTTTGTGTGTTCCAACATCATTATGAGGGTTGGAGGGTTACAATTAACTGTCCGTTTTGCGTCGGAAACAGCATACATGACACCCAGGAGATCATCCATCCATGACCTTAGCTACTTAAATCACTAGGAGATAAGTAGGCTGGAGACTGTTGCATCGAATCGCAACACAATTTGTAAGTTGCATCGTCATTATGACTGTAATAGGGTTACAAAAATCTGGCAGTTTCGCGTCGAAGACAAATAAAATGACTCCAAGGAGAACATATCTCCGGTGACAGCGGCTGCATTGATCGCTTGGAGAGACGTCATCTGCAGACAGATCTATTGAATTACGACGCATTTTGTGTGTTCCAACATCATTACGAGGGTGGGAGGGTTACAATTAACTGTCCGTTTTGCGTCGGAAACAACATACATGACACCCAGGAGATCATCCATCCATGACCTTAGCTACTTAAATCACTAGGAGATAAGTAGGCTGGAGACGGTTGCATCGAATCGCGACACAATTTGTAAGTTGCATCGTCATTATGACTGTAATAGGGTTACAAAAATCTGTCAGTTTCGCGTCGAAGACAAATAAAATGACTCCAAGGAGAACATATCTCCGGTGACAGCGGCTGCATTGATCGCTTGGAGAGACGTCATCTGCAGACAGATCTATTGAATTACGACGCATTTTGTGTGTTCCAACATCATTACGAGGGTTGGAGGGTTACAATTAACTGTCCGTTTTGCGTCGGAAACAACATACATGACACCCAGGAGATCATCCATCCATGACCTTAGCTACTTAAATCACTAGGAGATAAGTAGGCTGGAGACTGTTGCATCGAATCGCGACACAATCTGTAAGTTGCATCGTCATTATGACTGTAATAGGGTTACAACAATGTGGCAGTTTCGCGTCGAAGACAAATAAAATGACTCCAAGGAGAACATATCTCCGGTGACAGCGGCTGCATTGATCGCTTGGAGAGACGTCATCTGCAGACAGATCTATTGAATTACGACGCATTTTGTGTGTTCCAACATCATTACGAGGGTTGGAGGGTTACAATTAACTGTCCGTTTTGCGTCGGAAACAACATACATGACACCCAGGAGATCATCCATCCATCACCTTAGCTACTTAAATCACTAGGAGATAAGTAGGCTGGAGACTGTTGCATCGAATCGCAACACAATTTGTAAGTTGCATCGTCATTATGACTGTAATAGGGTTACAAAAATCTGGCAGTTTCGCGTCGAAGACAAATAAAATGACTCCAAGGAGAACATATCTCCGGTGACAGCGGCTGCATTGATCGCTTGGAGAGACGTCATCTGCAGACAGAGCTATTGAATTACGACGCATTTTGTGTGTTCCAACATCATTACGAGGGTGGGAGGGTTACAATTAACTGTCCGTTTTGCGTCGGAAACAACATACATGACACCCAGGAGATCATCCATCCATGACCTTAGCTACTTAAATCACTAGGAGATAAGTAGGCTGGAGACTGTTGCATCGAATCGCGACACAATTTGTAAGTTGCATCGTCATTATGACTGTAATAGGGTTACAAAAATCTGGCAGTTTCGCGTCGAAGACAAATAAAATGACTCCAAGGAGAACATATCTCCGGTGACAGCGGCTGCATTGATCGCTTGGAGAGACGTCATCTGCAGACAGATCTATTGAATTACGACGCATTTTGTGTGTTCCAACATCATTACGAGGGTTGGAGGGTTACAATTAACTGTCCGTTTTGCGTCGGAAACAACATACATGACACCCAGGAGATCATCCATCCGTGACCTTAGCTACTTAAATCACTAGGAGATAAGTAGGCTGGAGACTGTTGCATCGAATCGCGACACAATTTGTAAGTTGCATCGTCATTATGACTGTAATAGGGTTACAAAAATCTGGCAGTTTCGCGTCGAAGACAAATAAAATGACTCCAAGGAGAACATATCTCCGGTGACAGCGGCTGCATTGATCGCTTGGAGAGACGTCATCTGCAGACAGATCTATTGAATTACGACGCATTTTGTGTGTTCCAACATCATTACGAGGGTTGGAGGGTTACAATTAACTGTCCGTTTTGCGTCGGAAACAACATACATGACACCCAGGAGATCATCCATCCATGACCTTAGCTACTTAGATCACTAGGAGATAAGTAGGCTGGAGACTGTTGCATCGAATCGCGACACAATTTGTAAGTTGCATCGTCATTATGACTGTAATAGGGTTACAAAAATCTGTCAGTTTCGCGTCGAAGACAAATAAAATGACTCCAAGGAGAACATATCTCCGGTGACAGCGGCTGCATTGATCGCTTGGAGAGACGTCATCTGCAGACAGATCTATTGAATTACGACGCATTTTGTGTGTTCCAACATCATTACGAGGGTTGGAGGGTTACAATTAACTGTCCGTTTTGCGTCGGAAACAAAATACATGACACCCAGGAGATCATCCATCCATGACCTTAGCTACTTAGATCACTAGGAGATAAGTAGGCTGGAGACTGTTGCATCGAATCGCGACACAATTTGTAAGTTGCATCGTCATTATGACTGTAATAGGGTTACAAAAATCTGGCAGTTTCGCGTCGAAGACAAATAAAATGACTCCAAGGAGAACATATCTCCGGTGACAGCGGCTGCATTGATCGCTTGGAGAGACGTCATCTGCAGACAGATCTATTGAATTACGACGCATTTTGTGTGTTCCAACATCATTACGAGGGTTGGAGGGTTACAATTAACTGTCCGTTTTGCGTCGGAAACAACATACATGACACCCAGGAGATCATCCATCCATGACCTTAGCTACTTAGATCACTAGGAGATAAGTAGGCTGGAGACTGTTGCATCGAATCGCGACACAATTTGTAAGTTGCATCGTTATTATGACTGTAATAGGGTTACAAAAATCTGGCAGTTTCGCGTCGAAGACAAATAAAATGACTCCAAGGAGAACATATCTCCGGTGACAGCGGCTGCATTGATCGCTTGGAGAGACGTCATCTGCAGACAGATCTATTGAATTACGACGCATTTTGTGTGTTCCAACATCATTACGAGGGTTGGAGGGTTACAATTAACTGTCCGTTTTGCGTCGGAAACAACATACATGACACCCAGGAGATCATCCATCCATGGCCTTAGCTACTTAAATCACTAGGAGATAAGTAGGCTGGAGACTGTTGCATCGAATCGCGACACAATTTGTAAGTTGCATCGTCATTATGACTGTAATAGGGTTACAACAATCTGGCAGTTTCGCGTCGAAGACAATTAAAATGACTCCAAGGAGAACATATCTCCAGTGACAGCGGCTGCATTGATCGCTTGGAGAGACGTCATCTGCAGACAGATCTATTGAATTACGACGCATTTTGTGTGTTCCAACATCATTACGAGGGTGGGAGGGTTACAATTAACTGTCCGTTTTGCGTCGGAAACAAAATACATGACACCCAGGAGATCATCCATCCATGACCTTAGCTACTTAAATCACTAGGAGATAAGTAGGCTGGACACTGTTGCATCGAATCGCGACACAATTTGTAAGTTGCAGCGTCATTATGACTGTAATAGGGTTACAAAAATCTGGCAGTTTCGCGTCGAAGACAAATAAAATGACTCCAAGGAGAACATATCTCCGGTGACAGCGGCTGCATTGATCGCTTGGAGAGACGTCATCTGCAGACAGATCTATTGAATTACGACGCATTTTGTGTGTTCCAACATCATTATGAGGGTTGGAGGGTTACAATTAACTGTCCGTTTTGCGTCGGAAACAGCATACATGACACCCAGGAGATCATCCATCCATGACCTTAGCTACTTAAATCACTAGGAGATAAGTAGGCTGGAGACTGTTGCATCGAATCGCAACACAATTTGTAAGTTGCATCGTCATTATGACTGTAATAGGGTTACAAAAATCTGGCAGTTTCGCGTCGAAGACAAATAAAATGACTCCAAGGAGAACATATCTCCGGTGACAGCGGCTGCATTGATCGCTTGGAGAGACGTCATCTGCAGACAGATCTATTGAATTACGACGCATTTTGTGTGTTCCAACATCATTACGAGGGTGGGAGGGTTACAATTAACTGTCCGTTTTGCGTCGGAAACATCATACATGACACCCAGGAGATCATCCATCCATGACCTTAGCTACTTAAATCACTAGGAGATAAGTAGGCTGGAGACTGTTGCATCGAATCGCGACACAATTTGTAAGTTGCATCGTCATTATGACTGTAATAGGGTTACAAAAATCTGTCAGTTTCGCGTCGAAGACAAATAAAATGACTCCAAGGAGAACATATCTCCGGTGACAGCGGCTGCATTGATCGCTTGGAGAGACGTCATCTGCAGACAGATCTATTGAATTACGACGCATTTTGTGTGTTCCAACATCATTACGAGGGTTGGAGGGTTACAATTAACTGTCCGTTTTGCGTCGGAAACAACATACATGACACCCAGGAGATCATCCATCCATGACCTTAGCTACTTAAATCACTAGGAGATAAGTAGGCTGGAGACTGTTGCATCGAATCGCGACACAATCTGTAAGTTGCATCGTCATTATGACTGTAATAGGGTTACAACAATGTGGCAGTTTCGCGTCGAAGACAAATAAAATGACTCCAAGGAGAACATATCTCCGGTGACAGCGGCTGCATTGATCGCTTGGAGAGACGTCATCTGCAGACAGATCTATTGAATTACGACGCATTTTGTGTGTTCCAACATCATTACGAGGGTTGGAGGGTTACAATTAACTGTCCGTTTTGCGTCGGAAACAGCATACATGACACCCAGGAGATCATCCATCCATCACCTTAGCTACTTAAATCACTAGGAGATAAGTAGGCTGGAGACTGTTGCATCGAATCGCAACACAATTTGTAAGTTGCATCGTCATTATGACTGTAATAGGGTTACAAAAATCTGGCAGTTTCGCGTCGAAGACAAATAAAATGACTCCAAGGAGAACATATCTCCGGTGACAGCGGCTGCATTGATCGCTTGGAGAGACGTCATCTGCAGACAGATCTATTGAATTACGACGCATTTTGTGTGTTCCAACATCATTACGAGGGTGGGAGGGTTACAATTAGCTGTCCGTTTTGCGTCGGAAACAACATACATGACACCCAGGAGATCATCCATCCATGACCTTAGCTACTTAAATCACTAGGAGATAAGTAGGCTGGAGACTGTTGCATCGAATCGCGACACAATTTGTAAGTTGCATCGTCATTATGACTGTAATAGGGTTACAAAAATCTGGCAGTTTCGCGTCGAAGACAAATAAAATGACTCCAAGGAGAACATATCTCCGGTGACAGCGGCTGCATTGATCGCTTGGAGAGACGTCATCTGCAGACAGATCTATTGAATTACGACGCATTTTGTGTGTTCCAACATCATTACGAGGGTTGGAGGGTTACAATTAACTGTCCGTTTTGCGTCGGAAACAACATACATGACACCCAGGAGATCATCCATCCATGACCTTAGCTACTTAAATCACTAGGAGATAAGTAGGCTGGAGACTGTTGCATCGAATCGCGACACAATTTGTAAGTTGCATCGTCATTATGACTGTAATAGGGTTACAAAAATCTGGCAGTTTCGCGTCGAAGACAAATAAAATGACTCCAAGGAGAACATATCTCCGGTGACAGCGGCTGCATTGATCGCTTGGAGAGACGTCATCTGCAGACAGATCTATTGAATTACGACGCATTTTGTGTGTTCCAACATCATTACGAGGGTTGGAGGGTTACAATTAACTGTCCGTTTTGCGTCGGAAACAACATACATGACACCCAGGAGATCATCCATCCATGACCTTAGCTACTTAGATCACTAGGAGATAAGTAGGCTGGAGACTGTTGCATCGAATCGCGACACAATTTGTAAGTTGCATCGTCATTATGACTGTAATAGGGTTACAAAAATCTGGCAGTTTCGCGTCGAAGACAAATAAAATGACTCCAAGGAGAACATATCTCCGGTGACAGCGGCTGCATTGATCGCTTGGAGAGACGTCATCTGCAGACAGATCTATTGAATTACGACGCATTTTGTGTGTTCCAACATCATTACGAGGGTTGGAGGGTTACAATTAACTGTCCGTTTTGCGTCGGAAACAAAATACATGACACCCAGGAGATCATCCATCCATGACCTTAGCTACTTAGATCACTAGGAGATAAGTAGGCTGGAGACTGTTGCATCGAATCGCGACACAATTTGTAAGTTGCATCGTCATTATGACTGTAATAGGGTTACAAAAATCTGGCAGTTTCGCGTCGAAGACAAATAAAATGACTCCAAGGAGAACATATCTCCGGTGACAGCGGCTGCATTGATCGTTTGGAGAGACGTCATCTGCAGACAGATCTATTGAATTACGACGCATTTTGTGTGTTCCAACATCATTACGAGGGTTGGAGGGTTACAATTAACTGTCCGTTTTGCGTCGGAAACAACATACATGACACCCAGGAGATCATCCATCCGTGACCTTAGCTACTTAAATAACTGGGAGATAAGTAGGCTGGAGACTGTTGCATCGAATCGCGACACAATTTGTAAGTTGCATCGTCATTATGACTGTAATAGGGTTACAACAATCTGGCAGTTTCGCGTCGAAGACAAATAAAATGACTCCAAGGAGAACATATCTCCGGTGACAGCGGCTGCATTGATCGCTTGGAGAGACGTCATCTGCAGACAGATCTATTGAATTACGACGCATTTTGTGTGTTCCAACATCATTACGAGGGTTGGAGGGTTACAATTAACTGTCCGTTTTGCGTCGGAAACAACATACATGACACCCAGGAGATCATCCATCCATGACCTTAGCTACTTAGATCACTAGGAGATAAGTAGGCTGGAGACTGTTGCATCGAATCGCGACACAATTTGTAAGTTGCATCGTCATTATGACTGTAATAGGGTTACAAAAATCTGGCAGTTTCGCGTCGAAGACAAATAAAATGACTCCAAGGAGAACATATCTCCGGTGACAGCGGCTGCATTGATCGCTTGGAGAGACGTCATCTGCAGACAGATCTATTGAATTACGACGCATTTTGTGTGTTCCAACATCATTACGAGGGTTGGAGGGTTACAATTAACTGTCCGTTTTGCGTCGGAAACAAAATACATGACACCCAGGAGATCATCCATCCATGACCTTAGCTACTTAGATCACTAGGAGATAAGTAGGCTGGAGACTGTTGCATCGAATCGCGACACAATTTGTAAGTTGCATCGTCATTATGACTGTAATAGGGTTACAAAAATCTGGCAGTTTCGCGTCGAAGACAAATAAAATGACTCCAAGGAGAACATATCTCCGGTGACAGCGGCTGCATTGATCGCTTGGAGAGACGTCATCTGCAGACAGATCTATTGAATTACGACGCATTTTGTGTGTTCCAACATCATTACGAGGGTTGGAGGGTTACAATTAACTGTCCGTTTTGCGTCGGAAACAACATATATGACACCCAGGAGATCATCCATCCATGACCTTAGCTACTTAGATCACTAGGAGATAAGAAGGCTGGAGACTGTTGCATCGAATCGCGACACAATTTGTAAGTTGCATCGTCATTATGACTGTAATAGGGTTACAAAAATCTGGCAGTTTCGCGTCGAAGACAAATAAAATGACTCCAAGGAGAACATATCTCCGGTGACAGCGGCTGCATTGATCGCTTGGAGAGACGTCATCTGCAGACAGATCTATTGAATTACGACGCATTTTGTGTGTTCCAACATCATTACGAGGGTTGGAGGGTTACAATTAACTGTCCGTTTTGCGTCGGAAACAACATACATGACACCCAGGAGATCATCCATCCATGACCTTAGCTACTTAGATCACTAGGAGATAAGTAAGCTGGAGACTGTTGCATCGAATCGCGACACAATTTGTAAGTTGCATCGTCATTATGACTGTAATAGGGTTACAAAAATCTGGCAGTTTCGCGTCGAAGACAAATAAAATGACTCCAAGGAGAACATATCTCCGGTGACAGCGGCTGCATTGATCGCTTGGAGAGACGTCATCTGCAGACAGATCTATTGAATTACGACGCATTTTGTGTGTTCCAACATCATTACGAGGGTTGGATGGTTACAATTAACTGTCCGTTTTGCGTCGGAAACAAAATACATGACACCCAGGAGATCATCCATCCATAACCTTAGCTACTTAGATCACTAGGAGATAAGTAGGCTGGAGACTGTTGCATCGAATCGCGACACAATTTGTAAGTTGCATCGTCATTATGACTGTAATAGGGTTACAAAAATCTGGCAGTTTCGCGTCGAAGACAAATAAAATGACTCCAAGGAGAACATATCTCCGGTGACAGCGGCTGCATTGATCGCTTGGAGAGACGTCATCTGCAGACAGATCTATTGAATTACGACGCATTTTGTGTGTTCCAACATCATTACGAGGGTTGGAGGGTTACAATTAACTGTCCGTTTTGCGTCGGAAACAACATACATGACACCCAGGAGATCATCCATCCATGACCTTAGCTACTTAAATAACTGGGAGATAAGTAGGCTGGAGACTGTTGCATCGAATCGCGACACAATTTGTAAGTTGCATCGTCATTATGACTGTAATAGGGTTACAAAAATCTGGCAGTTTCGCGTCGAAGACAAATAAAATGACTCCAAGGAGAACATATCTCCGGTGACAGCGGCTGCATTGATCGCTTGGAGAGACGTCATCTGCAGACAGATCTATTGAATTACGACGCATTTTGTGTGTTCCAACATCATTACGAGGGTGGGAGGGTTACAATTAACTGTCCGTTTTGCGTCGGAAACAACATACATGACACCCAGGAGATCATCCATCCATGACCATTGCTGCTTAAATCACTAGGAGATAAGTAGGCTGGAGACTGTTGCATCGAATCGCGACACAATTTGTAAGTTGCATCGTTATTATGACTGTAATAGGGTTACAAAAATCTGGCAGTTTCGCGTCGAAGACAAATAAAATGACTCCAAGGAGAACATATCTCCGCTGACAGCGGCTGCATTGATCGCTTGGAGAGACGTCATCTGCAGACAGATCTATTGAATTACGACGCATTTTGTGTGTTCCAACATCATTACGAGGGTTGGAGGGTTACAATTAACTGTCCGTTTTGCGTCGGAAACAACATACATGACACCCAGGAGATCATCCATCCATGACCTTAGCTACTTAGATCACTAGGAGATAAGTAGGCTGGAGACTGTTGCATCGAATCGCGACACAATTTGTAAGTTGCATCGTCATTATGACTGTAATAGGGTTACAAAAATCTGGCAGTTTCGCGTCGAAGTCAAATAAAATGACTCCAAGGAGAATATATCTCCGGTGACAGCGGCTGCATTGATCGCTTGGAGAGACGTCATCTGCAGACAGATCTATTGAATTACGACGCATTTTGTGTGTTCCAACATCATTACGAGGGTTGGAGGGTTACAATTAACTGTCCGTTTTGCGTCGGAAACAACATACATGACACCCAGGAGATCATCCATCCATGACCTTAGCTACTTAAATCACTAGGAGATAAGTAGGCTGGAGACTGTTGCATCGAATCGCGACACAATTTGTAAGTTGCATCGTCATTATGACTGTAATAGGGTTACAAAAATCTGGCAGTTTCGCGTCGAAGACAAATAAAATGACTCCAAGGAGAACATATCTCCGGTGACAGCGGCTGCATTGATCGCTTGGAGAGACGTCATCTGCAGACAGATCTATTGAATTACGACGCATTTTGTGTGTTCCAACATCATTACGAGGGTTGGAGGGTTACAATTAACTGTCCGTTTTGCGTCGGAAACAGCATACATGACACCCAGGAGATCATCCATCCATCACCTTAGCTACTTAAATCACTAGGAGATAAGTAGGCTGGAGACTGTTGCATCGAATCGCAACACAATTTGTATGTTGCATCGTCATTATGACTGTAATAGGGTTACAAAAATCTGGCAGTTTCGCGTCGAAGACAAATAAAATGACTCCAAGGAGAACATATCTCCGGAGACAGAGGCTGTATTGATCGCTTGGAGAGACGTCATCTGCAGACAGATCTATTGAATTACGACGCATTTTGTGTGTTCCAACATCATTACGAGGGTGGGAGGGTTACAATTAACTGTCCGTTTTGCGTCGGAAACAACATACATGACACCCAGGAGATCATCCATCCATGACCTTAGCTACTTAAATCACTAGGAGATAAGTAGGCTGGAGACTGTTGCATCGAATCGCGACACAATTTGTAAGTTGCATCGTCATTATGACTGTAATAGGGTTACAAAAATCTGGCAGTTTCGCGTCGAAGACAAATAAAATGACTCCAAGGAGAACATATCTCCGGTGACAGCGGCTGCATTGATCGCTTGGAGAGACGTCATCTGCAGAAAGATCTATTGAATTACGACGCATTTTGTGTGTTCCAACATCATTACGAGGGTTGGAGGGTTACAATTAACTGTCCGTTTTGCGTCGGAAACAACATACATGACACCCAGGAGATCATCCATCCATGACCTTAGCTACTTAAATCACTAGGAGATAAGTAGGCTGGAGACTGTTGCATCGAATCGCGACACAATTTGTAAGTTGCATCGTCATTATGACTGTAATAGGGTTACAACAATCTGGCAGTTTCGCGTCGAAGACAAATAAAATGACTCCAAGGAGAACATATCTCCGGTGACAGCGGCTGCATTGATCGCTTGGAGAGACGTCATCTGCAGACAGATCTATTGAATTACGACGCATTTTGTGTGTTCCAACATCATTACGAGGGTTGGAGGGTTACAATTAACTGTCCGTTTTGCGTCGGAAACAACATACATGACACCCAGGAGATCATCCATCCATGACCTTAGCTACTTAGATCACTAGGAGATAAGTAGGCTGGAGACTGTTGCTTCGAATCGCGACACAATTTGTAAGTTGCATCGTCATTATGACTGTAATAGGGTTACAAAAATCTGGCAGTTTCGCGTCGAAGACAAATAAAATGACTCCAAGGAGAACATATCTCCGGTGACAGCGGCTGCATTGATCGCTTGGAGAGACGTCATCTGCAGACAGATCTATTGAATTACGACGCATTTTGTGTGTTCCAACATCATTACGAGGGTTGGAGGGTTACAATTAACTGTCCGTTTTGCGTCGGAAACAACATACATGACACCCAGGAGATCATCCATCCATGACCTTAGCTACTTAAATAACTGGGAGATAAGTAGGCTGGAGACTGTTGCATCGAATCGCGACACAATTTGTAAGTTGCATCGTCATTATGACTGTAATAGGGTTACAAAAATCTGGCAGTTTCGCGTCGAAGACAAATAAAATGACTCCAAGGAGAACATATCTCCGGTGACAGCGGCTGCATTGATCGCTTGGAGGGACGTCATCTGCAGACAGATCTATTGAATTACGACGCATTTTGTGTGTTCCAACATCATTACGAGGGTTGGAGGGTTACAATTAACTGTCCGTTTTGCGTCGGAAACAACATACATGACACCCAGGAGATCATCCATCCATGACCTTAGCTACTTAGATCACTAGGAGATAAGTAGGCTGGAGACTGTTGCATCGAATCGCGACACAATTTGTAAGTTGCATCGTCATTATGACTGTAATAGGGTTACAAAAATCTGGCAGTTTCGCGTCGAAGACAAATAAAATGACTCCAAGGAGAACATATCTCCGGTGACAGCGGCTGCATTGATCGCTTGGAAAGACGTCATCTGCAGACAGATCTATTGAATTACGACGCATTTTGTGTGTTCCAACATCATTACGAGGGTTGGAGGGTTACAATTAACTGTCCGTTTTGCGTCGGAAACAAAATACATGACACCCAGGAGATCATCCATCCATGACCTTAGCTACTTAGATCACTAGGAGATAAGTAGGCTGGAGACTGTTGCATCGAATCGCGACACAATTTGTAAGTTGCATCGTCATTATGACTGTAATAGGGTTACAAAAATCTGGCAGTTTCGCGTCGAAGACAAATAAAATGACTCCAAGGAGAACATATCTCCGGTGACAGCGGCTGCATTGATCGCTTGGAGAGACGTCATCTGCAGACAGATCTATTGAATTACGACGCATTTTGTGTGTTCCAACATCATTACGAGGGTTGGAGGGTTACAATTAACTGTCCGTTTTGCGTCGGAAACAACATACATGACACCCAGGAGATCATCCATCCATGACCTTAGCTACTTAAATAACTGGGAGATAAGTAGGCTGGAGACTGTTGCATCGAATCGCGACACAATTTGTAAGTTGCATCGTCATTATGACTGTAATAGGGTTACAAAAATCTGGCAGTTTCGCGTCGAAGACAAATAAAATGACTCCAAGGAGAACATATCTCCGGTGACAGCGGCTGCATTGATCGCTTGGAGAGACGTCATCTGCAGACAGATCTATTGAATTACGACGCATTTTGTGTGTTCCAAAATCATTACGAGGGTTGGAGGGTTACAATTAACTGTCCGTTTTGCGTCGGAAACAACATACATGACACCCAGGAGATCATCCATCCATGACCTTAGCTACTTAGATCACTAGGAGATAAGTAGGCTGGAGACTGTTGCATCGAATCGCGACACAATTTGTAAGTTGCATCGTCATTATGACTGTAATAGGGTTACAAAAATCTGGCAGTTTCGCGTCGAAGACAAATAAAATGACTCCAAGGAGAACATATCTCCGGTGACAGCGGCTGCATTGATCGCTTGGAGAGACGTCATCTGCAGACAGATCTATTGAATTACGACGCATTTTGTGTGTTCCAACATCATTACGAGGGTGGGAGGGTTACAATTAACTGTCCGTTTTGCGTCAGAAACAACATACATGACACCCAGGAGATCATCCATCCATGACCTTAGCTACTTAAATCACTAGGAGATAAGTAGGCTGGAGACTGTTGCATCGAATCGCGACACAATTTGTAAGTTGCATCGTCATTATGACTGTAATAGGGTTACAAAAATCTGGCAGTTTCGCGTCGAAGACAAATAAAATGACTCCAAGGAGAACATATCTCCGGTGACAGCGGCTGCATTGATCGCTTGGAGAGACGTCATCTGCAGACAGATCTATTGAATTACGACGCATTTTGTGTGTTCCAACATCATTACGAGGGTTGGAGGGTTACAATTAACTGTCCGTTTTGCGTCGGAAACAACATACATGACACCCAGGAGATCATCCATCCATGACCTTAGCTACTTAAATAACTGGGAGATAAGTAGGCTGGAGACTGTTGCATCGAATCGCGACACAATTTGTAAGTTGCATCGTCATTATGACTGTAATAGGGTTACAAAAATCTGGCAGTTTCGCGTCGAAGACAAATAAAATGACTCCAAGGAGAACATATCTCCGGTGACAGCGGCTGCATTGATCGCTTGGAGAGACGTCATCTGCAGACAGATCTATTGAATTACGACGCATTTTGTGTGTTCCAACATCATTACGAGGGTTGGAGGGTTACAATTAACTGTCCGTTTTGCGTCGGAAACAACATACATGACACCCAGGAGATCATCCATCCATGACCTTAGCTACTTAAATCACTAGGAGATAAGTAGGCTGGAGACTGTTGCATCGAATCGCGACACAATTTGTAAGTTGCATCGTCATTATGACTGTAATAGGGTTACAAAAATCTGGCAGTTTCTGCGTCGAAGACAAATAAAATGACTCCAAGGAGAACATATCTCCGGTGACAGCGGCTGCATTGATCGCTTGGAGAGACGTCATCTGCAGACAGATCTATTGAATTACGACGCATTTTGTGTGTTCCAACATCATTACGAGGGTTGGAGGGTTACAATTAACTGTCCGTTTTGCGTCGGAAACAACATACATGACACCCAGGAGATCATCCATCCATGACCTTAGCTACTTAGATCACTAGGAGATAAGTAGGCTGGAGACTGTTGCATCGAATCGCGACACAATTTGTAAGTTGCATCGTCATTATGACTGTAATAGGGTTACAAAAATCTGGCAGTTTCGCGTCGAAGACAAATAAAATGACTCCAAGGAGAACATATCTCCGGTGACAGCGGCTGCATTGATCGCTTGGAGAGACGTCATCTGCAGACAGATCTATTGAATTACGACGCATTTTGTGTGTTCCAACATCATTACGAGGGTTGGAGGGTTACAATTAACTGTCCGTTTTGCGTCGGAAACAACATACATGACACCCAGGAGATCATCCATCCATGACCTTAGCTACTTAAATCACTAGGAGATAAGTAGGCTGGAGACTGTTGCATCGAATTGCGACACAATTTGTAAGTTGCATCGTCATTATGACTGTAATTGGGTTACAAAAATCTGGCAGTTTCTCGTCGAAGACAAATAAAATGATTCCAAGGAGAACATATCTCCGGTGACAGCGGCTGCATTGATCGCTTGGAGAGACGTCATCTGCAGACAGATCTATTGAATTACGACGCATTTTGTGTGTTCCAACATCATTACGAGGGTTGGAGGGTTACAATTAACTGTCCGTTTTGCGTCGGAAACAACATACATGACACCCAGGAGATCATCCATCCATGACCTTAGCTACTTAAATCACTAGGAGATAAGTAGGCTGGAGACTGTTGCATCGAATCGCGACACAATTTGTAAGTTGCATCGTCATTATGACTGTAATAGGGTTACAAAAATCTGGCAGTTTCGCGTCGAAGACAAATAAAATGACTCCAAGGAGAACATATCTCCGGTGACAGCGGCTGCATTGATCGCTTGGAGAGACGTCATCTGCAGACAGATCTATTGAATTACGACGCATTTTGTGTGTTCCAACATCATTACGAGGGTTGGAGGGTTACAATTAACTGTCCGTTTTGCGTCGGAAACAACATACATGACACCCAGGAGATCATCCATCCATGACCTTAGCTACTTAAATCACTAGTAGATAAGTAGGCTGGAGACTGTTGCATCGAATCGCGACACAATTTGTAAGTTGCATCGTCATTATGACTGTAATAGGGTTACAAAAATCTGGCAGTTTCGCGTCGAAGACAAATAAAATGACTCCAAGGAGAACATATCTCCGGTGACAGCGGCTGCATTGATCGCTTGGAGAGACGTCATCTGCAGACAGATCTATTGAATTACGACGCATTTTGTGTGTTCCAACATCATTACGAGGGTTGGAGGGTTACAATTAACTGTCCGTTTTGCGTCGGAAACAACATACATGACACCCAGGAGATCATCCATCCATGACCTTAGCTACTTAAATAACTGGGAGATAAGTAGGCTGGAGACTGTTGCATCGAATCGCGACACAATTTGTAAGTTGCATCGTCATTATGACTGTAATAGGGTTACAAAAATCTGGCAGTTTCGCGTCGAAGACAAATAAAATGACTCCAAGGAGACCATATCTCCGGTGATAGCGGCTGCATTGATCGCTTGGAGAGACGTCATCTGCAGACAGATCTATTGAATTACGACGCATTTTGTGTGTTCCAACATCATTACGAGGGTGGGAGGGTTACAATTAACTGTCCGTTTTGCGTCGGAAACAACATACATGACACCCAGGAGATCATCCATCCATGACCTTAGCTACTTAAATCACTAGGAGATAAGTAGGCTGGAGACTGTTGCATCGAATCGCAACACAATTTGTAAGTTGCATCGTCATTATGACTGTAATAGGGTTACAAAAATCTGGCAGTTTCGCGTCGAAGACAAATAAAATGACTCCAAGGAGAACATATCTCCGGTGACAGCGGCTGCATTGATCGCTTGGAGAGACGTCATCTGCAGACAGATCTATTGAATTACGACGCATTTTGTGTGTTCCAACATCATTACGAGGGTTGGAGGGTTACAATTAACTGTCCGTTTTGCGTCGGAAACAACATACATGACACCCAGGAGATCATCCATCCATGACCTTAGCTACTTAAATCACTAGGAGATAAGTAGGCTGGAGACTGTTGCAATGAATCGCGACACAATTTTTAAGTTGCATCGTCATTATGACTGTAATAGGGTTACAAAAATCTGGCAGTTTCGCGTCGAAGACAAATAAAATGACTCCAAGGAGAACATATCTCCGGTGACAGCGGCTGCATTGATCGCTTGGAGAGACGTCATCTGCAGACAGATCTATTGAATTACGACGCATTTTGTGTGTTCCAACATCATTACGAGGGTTGGAGGGTTACAATTAACTGTCCGTTTTGCGTCGGAAACAACATACATGACACCCAGGAGATCATCCATCCATGACCTTAGCTACTTAAATCACTAGGAGATAAGTAGGCTGGAGACTGTTGCATCGAATCGCGACACAATTTGTAAGTTGCATCGTCATTATGACTGTAATAGGGTTACAAAAATCTGGCAGTTTCTGCGTCGAAGACAAATAAAATGACTCCAAGGAGAACATATCTCCGGTGACAGCGGCTGCATTGATCGCTTGGAGAGACGTCATCTGCAGACAGATCTATTGAATTACGACGCATTTTGTGTGTTCCAACATCATTACGAGGGTTGGAGGGTTACAATTAACTGTCCGTTTTGCGTCGGAAACAACATACATGACACCCAGGAGATCATCCATCCATGACCTTAGCTACTTAGATCACTAGGAGATAAGTAGGCTGGAGACTGTTGCATCGAATCGCGACACAATTTGTAAGTTGCATCGTCATTATGACTGTAATAGGGTTACAAAAATCTGGCAGTTTCGCGTCGAAGACAAATAAAATGACTCCAAGGAGAACATATCTCCGGTGACAGCGGCTGCATTGATCGCTTGGAGAGACGTCATCTGCAGACAGATCTATTGAATTACGACGCATTTTGTGTGTTCCAACATCATTACGAGGGTTGGAGGGTTACAATTAACTGTCCGTTTTGCGTCGGAAACAACATACATGACACCCAGGAGATCATCCATCCATGACCTTAGCTACTTAAATCACTAGGAGATAAGTAGGCTGGAGACTGTTGCATCGAATTGCGACACAATTTGTAAGTTGCATCGTCATTATGACTGTAATTGGGTTACAAAAATCTGGCAGTTTCTCGTCGAAGACAAATAAAATGATTCCAAGGAGAACATATCTCCGGTGACAGCGGCTGCATTGATCGCTTGGAGAGACGTCATCTGCAGACAGATCTATTGAATTACGACGCATTTTGTGTGTTCCAACATCATTACGAGGGTTGGAGGGTTACAATTAACTGTCCGTTTTGCGTCGGAAACAACATACATGACACCCAGGAGATCATCCATCCATGACCTTAGCTACTTAAATCACTAGGAGATAAGTAGGCTGGAGACTGTTGCATCGAATCGCGACACAATTTGTAAGTTGCACCGTCATTATGACTGTAATAGGGTTACAAAAATCTGGCAGTTTCGCGTCGAAGACAAATAAAATGACTCCAAGGAGAACATATCTCCGGTGACAGCGGCTGCATTGATCGCTTGGAGAGACGTCATCTGCAGACAGATCTATTGAATTACGACGCATTTTGTGTGTTCCAACATTATTACGAGGGTTGGAGGGTTACAATTAACTGTCCGTTTTGCGTCGGAAACAACATACATGACACCCAGGAGATCATCCATCCATGACCTTAGCTACTTAAATCACTAGGAGATAAGTAGGCTGGAGACTGTTGCATCGAATCGCGACACAATTTGTAAGTTGCATCGTCATTATGACTGTAATAGGGTTACAAAAATCTGGCAGTTTCGCGTCGAAGACAAATAAAATGACTCCAAGGAGAACATATCTCCGGTGACAGCGGCTGCATTGATCGCTTGGAGAGACGTCATCTGCAGACAGATCTATTGAATTACGACGCATTTTGTGTGTTCCAACATCATTACGAGGGTTGGAGGGTTACAATTAACTGTCTGTTTTGCGTCGGAAACAACATACATGACACCCAGGAGATCATCCATCCATGACCTTAGCTACTTAGATCACTAGGAGATAAGTAGGCTGGAGACTGTTGCATCGAATCGCGACACAATTTGTAAGTTGCATCGTCATTATGACTGTAATAGGGTTACAAAAATCTGGCAGTTTCGCGTCGAAGACAAATAAAATGACTCCAAGGAGAACATATCTCCGGTGACAGCGGCTGCATTGATCGCTTGGAGAGACGTCATCTGCAGACAGATCTATTGAATTACGACGCATTTTGTGTGTTCCAACATCATTACGAGGGTGGGAGGGTTACAATTAACTGTCCGTTTTGCGTCGGAAACAACATACATGACACCCAGGAGATCATCCATCCATGACCTTAGCTACTTAAATAACTGGGAGATAAGTAGGCTGGAGACTGTTGCATCGAATCGCGACACAATTTGTAAGTTGCATCGTCATTATGACTGTAATAGGGTTACAAAAATCTGGCAGTATCGCGTCGAAGACAAATAAAATGACTAGAACATATCTCCGGTGACAGCGGCTGCATTGATCGCTTGGAGAGACGTCATCTGCAGACAGATCTATTGAATTACGACGCTTTTTGTGTGTTCCAACATCATTACGAGGGTGGGAGTGTTACAATTAACTGTCCGTTTTGCGTCGGAAACAACATACATGACACCCAGGAGATCATCCATCCATGACCTTAGCTACTTAAATCACTAGGAGATAAGTAGGCTGGAGACTGTTGCATCGAATCGCAACACAATTTGTAAGTTGCATCGTCATTATGACTGTAATAGGGTTACAAAAATCTGGCAGTTTCGCGTCGAAGACAAATAAAATGACTCCAAGGAGAACATATCTCCGGTGACAGCGGCTGCATTGATCGCTTGGAGAGACGTCATCTGCAGACAGATCTATTGAATTACGACGCATTTTGTGTGTTCCAACATCATTACGAGGGTGGGAGGGTTACAATTAACTGTCCGTTTTGCGTCAGAAACAACATACATGACACCCAGGAGATCATCCATCCATGACCTTAGCTACTTAAATCACTAGGAGATAAGTAGGCTGGAGACTGTTGCATCGAATCGCGACACAATTTGTAAGTTGCATCGTCATTATGACTGTAATAGGGTTACAAAAATCTGGCAGTTTCGCGTCGAAGACAAATAAAATGACTCCAAGGAGAACATATCTCCGGTGACAGCGGCTGCATTGATCGCTTGGAGAGACGTCATCTGCAGACAGATCTATTGAATTACGACGCATTTTGTGTGTTCCAACATCATTACGAGGGTTGGAGGGTTACAATTAACTGTCCGTTTTGCGTCGGAAACAACATACATGACACCCAGGAGATCATCCATCCATGACCTTAGCTACTTAAATAACTGGGAGATAAGTAGGCTGGAGACTGTTGCATCGAATCGCGACACAATTTGTAAGTTGCATCGTCATTATGACTGTAATAGGGTTACAAAAATCTGGCAGTTTCGCGTCGAAGACAAATAAAATGACTCCAAGGAGAACATATCTCCGGTGACAGCGGCTGCATTGATCGCTTGGAGAGACGTCATCTGCAGACAGATCTATTGAATTACGACGCATTTTGTGTGTTCCAACATCATTACGAGGGTTGGAGGGTTACAATTAACTGTCCGTTTTGCGTCGGAAACAACATACATGACACCCAGGAGATCATCCATCCATGACCTTAGCTACTTAAATCACTAGGAGATAAGTAGGCTGGAGACTGTTGCATCGAATCGCGACACAATTTGTAAGTTGCATCGTCATTATGACTGTAATAGGGTTACAAAAATCTGGCAGTTTCTGCGTCGAAGACAAATAAAATGACTCCAAGGAGAACATATCTCCGGTGACAGCGGCTGCATTGATCGCTTGGAGAGACGTCATCTGCAGACAGATCTATTGAATTACGACGCATTTTGTGTGTTCCAACATCATTACGAGGGTTGGAGGGTTACAATTAACTGTCCGTTTTGCGTCGGAAACAACATACATGACACCCAGGAGATCATCCATCCATGACCTTAGCTACTTAAATCACTAGGAGATAAGTAGGCTGGAGACTGTTGCATCGAATCGCGACACAATTTGTAAGTTGCATCGTCATTATGACTGTAATAGGGTTACAAAAATCTGGCAGTTTCGCGTCGAAGACAAATAAAATGACTCCAAGGAGAACATATCTCCGGTGACAGCGGCTGCATTGATCGCTTGGAGAGACGTCATCTGCAGACAGATCTATTGAATTACGACGCATTTTGTGTGTTCCAACATCATTACGAGGGTTGGAGGGTTACAATTAACTGTCCGTTTTGCGTCGGAAACAACATACATGACACCCAGGAGATCATCCATCCATGACCTTAGCTACTTAAATAACTGGGAGATAAGTAGGCTGGAGACTGTTGCATCGAATCGCGACACAATTTGTAAGTTGCATCGTCATTATGACTGTAATAGGGTTACAAAAATCTGGCAGTTTCGCGTCGAAGACAAATAAAATGACTCCAAGGAGAACATATCTCCGGTGACAGCGGCTGCATTGATCGCTTGGAGAGACGTCATCTGCAGACAGATCTATTGAATTACGACGCATTTTGTGTGTTCCAACATCATTACGAGGGTTGGAGGGTTACAATTAACTGTCCGTTTTGCGTCGGAAACAACATACATGACACCCAGGAGATCATCCATCCATGACCTTAGCTACTTAAATCACTAGGAGATAAGTAGGCTGGAGACTGTTGCATCGAATCGCGACACAATTTGTAAGTTGCATCGTCATTATGACTGTAATAGGGTTACAAAAATCTGGCAGTTTCGCGTCGAAGACAAATAAAATGACTCCAAGGAGAACATATCTCCGGTGACAGCGGCTGCATTGATCGCTTGGAGAGACGTCATCTGCAGACAGATCTATTGAATTACGACGCATTTTGTGTGTTCCAACATCATTACGAGGGTTGGAGGGTTACAATTAACTGTCCGTTTTGCGTCGGAAACAACATACATGACACCCAGGAGATCATCCATCCATGACCTTAGCTACTTAAATAACTGGGAGATAAGTAGGCTGGAGACTGTTGCATCGAATCGCGACACAATTTGTAAGTTGCATCGTCATTATGACTGTAATAGGGTTACAAAAATCTGGCAGTTTCGCGTCGAAGACAAATAAAATGACTCCAAGGAGAACATATCTCCGGTGACAGCGGCTGCATTGATCGCTTGGAGAGACGTCATCTGCAGACAGATCTATTGAATTACGACGCATTTTGTGTGTTCCAACATCATTACGAGGGTTGGAGGGTTACAATTAACTGTCCGTTTTGCGTCGGAAACAACATACATGACACCCAGGAGATCATCCATCCATGACCTTAGCTACTTAAATCACTAGGAGATAAGTAGGCTGGAGACTGTTGCATCGAATCGCGACACAATTTGTAAGTTGCATCGTCATTATGACTGTAATAGGGTTACAAAAATCTGGCAGTTTCGCGTCGAAGACAAATAAAATGACTCCAAGGAGAACATATCTCCGGTGACAGCGGCTGCATTGATCGCTTGGAGAGACGTCATCTGCAGACAGATCTATTGAATTACGACGCATTTTGTGTGTTCCAACATCATTACGAGGGTTGGAGGGTTACAATTAACTGTCCGTTTTGCGTCGGAAACAACATACATGACACCCAGGAGATCATCCATCCATGACCTTAGCTACTTAAATAACTGGGAGATAAGTAGGCTGGAGACTGTTGCATCGAATCGCGACACAATTTGTAAGTTGCATCGTCATTATGACTGTAATAGGGTTACAAAAATCTGGCAGTTTCGCGTCGAAGACAAATAAAATGACTCCAAGGAGAACATATCTCCGGTGACAGCGGCTGCATTGATCGCTTGGAGAGACGTCATCTGCAGACAGATCTATTGAATTACGACGCATTTTGTGTGTTCCAACATCATTACGAGGGTTGGAGGGTTACAATTAACTGTCCGTTTTGCGTCGGAAACAACATACATGACACCCAGGAGATCATCCATCCATGACCTTAGCTACTTAAATCACTAGGAGATAAGTAGGCTGGAGACTGTTGCATCGAATCGCGACACAATTTGTAAGTTGCATCGTCATTATGACTGTAATAGGGTTACAAAAATCTGGCAGTTTCTGCGTCGAAGACAAATAAAATGACTCCAAGGAGAACATATCTCCGGTGACAGCGGCTGCATTGATCGCTTGGAGAGACGTCATCTGCAGACAGATCTATTGAATTACGACGCATTTTGTGTGTTCCAACATCATTACGAGGGTTGGAGGGTTACAATTAACTGTCCGTTTTGCGTCGGAAACAACATACATGACACCCAGGAGATCATCCATCCATGACCTTAGCTACTTAAATCACTAGGAGATAAGTAGGCTGGAGACTGTTGCATCGAATTGCGACACAATTTGTAAGTTGCATCGTCATTATGACTGTAATTGGGTTACAAAAATCTGGCAGTTTCTCGTCGAAGACAAATAAAATGATTCCAAGGAGAACATATCTCCGGTGACAGCGGCTGCATTGATCGCTTGGAGAGACGTCATCTGCAGACAGATCTATTGAATTACGACGCATTTTGTGTGTTCCAACATCATTACGAGGGTTGGAGGGTTACAATTAACTGTCCGTTTTGCGTCGGAAACAACATACATGACACCCAGGAGATCATCCATCCATGACCTTAGCTACTTAAATCACTAGGAGATAAGTAGGCTGGAGACTGTTGCATCGAATCGCGACACAATTTGTAAGTTGCATCGTCATTATGACTGTAATAGGGTTACAAAAATCTGGCAGTTTCGCGTCGAAGACAAATAAAATGACTCCAAGGAGAACATATCTCCGGTGACAGCGGCTGCATTGATCGCTTGGAGAGACGTCATCTGCAGACAGATCTATTGAATTACGACGCATTTTGTGTGTTCCAACATCATTACGAGGGTTGGAGGGTTACAATTAACTGTCCGTTTTGCGTCGGAAACAACATACATGACACCCAGGAGATCATCCATCCATGACCTTAGCTACTTAAATCACTAGTAGATAAGTAGGCTGGAGACTGTTGCATCGAATCGCGACACAATTTGTAAGTTGCATCGTCATTATGACTGTAATAGGGTTACAAAAATCTGGCAGTTTCGCGTCGAAGACAAATAAAATGACTCCAAGGAGAACATATCTCCGGTGACAGCGGCTGCATTGATCGCTTGGAGAGACGTCATCTGCAGACAGATCTATTGAATTACGACGCATTTTGTGTGTTCCAACATCATTACGAGGGTTGGAGGGTTACAATTAACTGTCCGTTTTGCGTCGGAAACAACATACATGACACCCAGGAGATCATCCATCCATGACCTTAGCTACTTAAATAACTGGGAGATAAGTAGGCTGGAGACTGTTGCATCGAATCGCGACACAATTTGTAAGTTGCATCGTCATTATGACTGTAATAGGGTTACAAAAATCTGGCAGTTTCGCGTCGAAGACAAATAAAATGACTCCAAGGAGACCATATCTCCGGTGATAGCGGCTGCATTGATCGCTTGGAGAGACGTCATCTGCAGACAGATCTATTGAATTACGACGCATTTTGTGTGTTCCAACATCATTACGAGGGTGGGAGGGTTACAATTAACTGTCCGTTTTGCGTCGGAAACAACATACATGACACCCAGGAGATCATCCATCCATGACCTTAGCTACTTAAATCACTAGGAGATAAGTAGGCTGGAGACTGTTGCATCGAATCGCAACACAATTTGTAAGTTGCATCGTCATTATGACTGTAATAGGGTTACAAAAATCTGGCAGTTTCGCGTCGAAGACAAATAAAATGACTCCAAGGAGAACATATCTCCGGTGACAGCGGCTGCATTGATCGCTTGGAGAGACGTCATCTGCAGACAGATCTATTGAATTACGACGCATTTTGTGTGTTCCAACATCATTACGAGGGTTGGAGGGTTACAATTAACTGTCCGTTTTGCGTCGGAAACAACATACATGACACCCAGGAGATCATCCATCCATGACCTTAGCTACTTAAATCACTAGGAGATAAGTAGGCTGGAGACTGTTGCAATGAATCGCGACACAATTTTTAAGTTGCATCGTCATTATGACTGTAATAGGGTTACAAAAATCTGGCAGTTTCGCGTCGAAGACAAATAAAATGACTCCAAGGAGAACATATCTCCGGTGACAGCGGCTGCATTGATCGCTTGGAGAGACGTCATCTGCAGACAGATCTATTGAATTACGACGCATTTTGTGTGTTCCAACATCATTACGAGGGTTGGAGGGTTACAATTAACTGTCCGTTTTGCGTCGGAAACAACATACATGACACCCAGGAGATCATCCATCCATGACCTTAGCTACTTAAATCACTAGGAGATAAGTAGGCTGGAGACTGTTGCATCGAATCGCGACACAATTTGTAAGTTGCATCGTCATTATGACTGTAATAGGGTTACAAAAATCTGGCAGTTTCTGCGTCGAAGACAAATAAAATGACTCCAAGGAGAACATATCTCCGGTGACAGCGGCTGCATTGATCGCTTGGAGAGACGTCATCTGCAGACAGATCTATTGAATTACGACGCATTTTGTGTGTTCCAACATCATTACGAGGGTTGGAGGGTTACAATTAACTGTCCGTTTTGCGTCGGAAACAACATACATGACACCCAGGAGATCATCCATCCATGACCTTAGCTACTTAGATCACTAGGAGATAAGTAGGCTGGAGACTGTTGCATCGAATCGCGACACAATTTGTAAGTTGCATCGTCATTATGACTGTAATAGGGTTACAAAAATCTGGCAGTTTCGCGTCGAAGACAAATAAAATGACTCCAAGGAGAACATATCTCCGGTGACAGCGGCTGCATTGATCGCTTGGAGAGACGTCATCTGCAGACAGATCTATTGAATTACGACGCATTTTGTGTGTTCCAACATCATTACGAGGGTTGGAGGGTTACAATTAACTGTCCGTTTTGCGTCGGAAACAACATACATGACACCCAGGAGATCATCCATCCATGACCTTAGCTACTTAAATCACTAGGAGATAAGTAGGCTGGAGACTGTTGCATCGAATTGCGACACAATTTGTAAGTTGCATCGTCATTATGACTGTAATTGGGTTACAAAAATCTGGCAGTTTCTCGTCGAAGACAAATAAAATGATTCCAAGGAGAACATATCTCCGGTGACAGCGGCTGCATTGATCGCTTGGAGAGACGTCATCTGCAGACAGATCTATTGAATTACGACGCATTTTGTGTGTTCCAACATCATTACGAGGGTTGGAGGGTTACAATTAACTGTCCGTTTTGCGTCGGAAACAACATACATGACACCCAGGAGATCATCCATCCATGACCTTAGCTACTTAAATCACTAGGAGATAAGTAGGCTGGAGACTGTTGCATCGAATCGCGACACAATTTGTAAGTTGCACCGTCATTATGACTGTAATAGGGTTACAAAAATCTGGCAGTTTCGCGTCGAAGACAAATAAAATGACTCCAAGGAGAACATATCTCCGGTGACAGCGGCTGCATTGATCGCTTGGAGAGACGTCATCTGCAGACAGATCTATTGAATTACGACGCATTTTGTGTGTTCCAACATTATTACGAGGGTTGGAGGGTTACAATTAACTGTCCGTTTTGCGTCGGAAACAACATACATGACACCCAGGAGATCATCCATCCATGACCTTAGCTACTTAAATCACTAGGAGATAAGTAGGCTGGAGACTGTTGCATCGAATCGCGACACAATTTGTAAGTTGCATCGTCATTATGACTGTAATAGGGTTACAAAAATCTGGCAGTTTCGCGTCGAAGACAAATAAAATGACTCCAAGGAGAACATATCTCCGGTGACAGCGGCTGCATTGATCGCTTGGAGAGACGTCATCTGCAGACAGATCTATTGAATTACGACGCATTTTGTGTGTTCCAACATCATTACGAGGGTTGGAGGGTTACAATTAACTGTCTGTTTTGCGTCGGAAACAACATACATGACACCCAGGAGATCATCCATCCATGACCTTAGCTACTTAGATCACTAGGAGATAAGTAGGCTGGAGACTGTTGCATCGAATCGCGACACAATTTGTAAGTTGCATCGTCATTATGACTGTAATAGGGTTACAAAAATCTGGCAGTTTCGCGTCGAAGACAAATAAAATGACTCCAAGGAGAACATATCTCCGGTGACAGCGGCTGCATTGATCGCTTGGAGAGACGTCATCTGCAGACAGATCTATTGAATTACGACGCATTTTGTGTGTTCCAACATCATTACGAGGGTGGGAGGGTTACAATTAACTGTCCGTTTTGCGTCGGAAACAACATACATGACACCCAGGAGATCATCCATCCATGACCTTAGCTACTTAAATAACTGGGAGATAAGTAGGCTGGAGACTGTTGCATCGAATCGCGACACAATTTGTAAGTTGCATCGTCATTATGACTGTAATAGGGTTACAAAAATCTGGCAGTATCGCGTCGAAGACAAATAAAATGACTAGAACATATCTCCGGTGACAGCGGCTGCATTGATCGCTTGGAGAGACGTCATCTGCAGACAGATCTATTGAATTACGACGCTTTTTGTGTGTTCCAACATCATTACGAGGGTGGGAGGGTTACAATTAACTGTCCGTTTTGCGTCGGAAACAACATACATGACACCCAGGAGATCATCCATCCATGACCTTAGCTACTTAAATCACTAGGAGATAAGTAGGCTGGAGACTGTTGCATCGAATCGCAACACAATTTGTAAGTTGCATCGTCATTATGACTGTAATAGGGTTACAAAAATCTGGCAGTTTCGCGTCGAAGACAAATAAAATGACTCCAAGGAGAACATATCTCCGGTGACAGCGGCTGCATTGATCGCTTGGAGAGACGTCATCTGCAGACAGATCTATTGAATTACGACGCATTTTGTGTGTTCCAACATCATTACGAGGGTGGGAGGGTTATAATTAACTGTCCGTTTTGCGTCGGAAACAACATACATGACACCCAGGAGATCATCCATCCAAGACCTTAGCTACTTAAATCACTAGGAGATAAGTAGGCTGGAGACTGTTGCATCGAATCGCGACACAATTTGTAAGTTGCATCGTCATTATGACTGTAATAGGGTTAAAAAAATCTGGCAGTTTCGCGTCGAAGACAAATAAAATGACTCCAAGGAGAACATATCTCCGGTGACAGCGGCTGCATTGATCGCTTGGAGAGACGTCATCTGCAGACAGATCTATTGAATTACGACGCATTTTGTGTGATCCAACATCATTACGAGGGTTGGAGGGTTACAATTAACTGTCCGTTTTGCGTCGGAAACAACATACATGACACCCAGGAGATCATCCATCCATGACCTTAGCTACTTAAATCACTAGGAGATAAGTAGGCTGGAGACTGTTGCATCGAATCGCGACACAATTTGTAAGTTGCATCGTCATTATGACTGTAATAGGGTTACAAAAATCTGGCAGTTTCTGCGTCGAAGACAAATAAAATGACTCCAAGGAGAACATATCTCCGGTGACAGCGGCTGCATTGATCGCTTGGAGAGACGTCATCTGCAGACAGATCTATTGAATTACGACGCATTTTGTGTGTTCCAACATCATTACGAGGGTTGGAGGGTTACAATTAACTGTCCGTTTTGCGTCGGAAACAACATACATGACACCCAGGAGATCATCCATCCATGACCTTAGCTACTTAGATCACTAGGAGGTAAGTAGGCTGGAGACTGTTGCATCGAATCGCGACACAATTTGTAAGTTGCATCGTCATTATGACTGTAATAGGGTTACAAAAATCTGGCAGTTTCGCGTCGAAGACAAATAAAATGACTCCAAGGAGAACATATCTCCGGTGACAGCGGCTGCATTGATCGCTTGGAGAGACGTCATCTGCAGACAGATCTATTGAATTACGACGCATTTTGTGTGTTCCAACATCATTACGAGGGTTGGAGGGTTACAATTAACTGTCCGTTTTGCGTCGGAAACAACATACATGACACCCAGGAGATCATCCATCCATGACCTTAGCTACTTAAATCACTAGGAGATAAGTAGGCTGGAGACTGTTGCATCGAATTGCGACACAATTTGTAAGTTGCATCGTCATTATGACTGTAATTGGGTTACAAAAATCTGGCAGTTTCTCGTCGAAGACAAATAAAATGACTCCAAGGAGAACATATCTCCGGTGACAGCGGCTGCATTGATCGCTTGGAGAGACGTCATCTGCAGACAGATCTATTGAATTACGACGCATTTTGTGTGTTCCAACATCATTACGAGGGTTGGAGGGTTACAATTAACTGTCCGTTTTGCGTCGGAAACAACATACATGACACCCAGGAGATCATCCATCCATGACCTTAGCTACTTAAATCACTAGGAGATAAGTAGGCTGGAGACTGTTGCATCGAATCGCGACACAATTTGTAAGTTGCATCGTCATTATGACTGTACTAGGGTTACAAAAATCTGGCAGTTTCGCGTCGAAGACAAATAAAATGACTCCAAGGAGAACATATCTCCGGTGACAGCGGCTGCATTGATCGCTTGGAGAGACGTCATCTGCAGACAGATCTATTGAATTACGACGCATTTTGTGTGTTCCAACATCATTACGAGGGTTGGAGGGTTACAATTAACTGTCCGTTTTGCGTCGGAAACAACATACATGACACCCAGGAGATCATCCATCCATGACCTTAGCTACTTAAATCACTAGGAGATAAGTAGGCTGGAGACTGTTGCATCGAATCGCGACACAATTTGTAAGTTGCATCGTCAGTATGACTGTAATAGGGTTACAAAAATCTGGCAGTTTCGCGTCGAAGACAAATAAAATGACTCCAAGGAGAACATATCTCCGGTGACAGCGGCTGCATTGATCGCTTGGAGAGACGTCATCTGCAGACAGATCTATTGAATTACGACGCATTTTGTGTGTTCCAACATCATTACGAGGGTTGGAGGGTTACAATTAACTGTCCGTTTTGCGTCGGAAACAACATACATGACACCCAGGAGATCATCCATCCATGACCTTAGCTACTTAAATCACTAGGAGATAAGTAGGCTGGAGACTGTTGCATCGAATCGCGACACAATTTGTAAGTTGCATCGTCATTATGACTGTAATAGGGTTACAACAATCTGGCAGTTTCGCGTCGAAGACAAATAAAATGACTCCAAGGAGAACATATCTCCGGTGACAGCGGCTGCATTGATCGCTTGGAGAGACGTCATCTGCAGACAGATCTATTGAATAACGACGCATTTTGTGTGTTCCAACATCATTACGAGGGTTGGAGGGTTGCAATTAACTGTCCGTTTTGCGTCGGAAACAACATACATGACACCCAGGAGATCATCCATCCATGACCTTAGCTACTTAAATCACTAGGAGATAAGTAGGCTGGAGACTGTTGCATCGAATCGCGACACAATTTGTAAGTTGCACCGTCATTATGACTGTAATAGGGTTACAAAAATCTGGCAGTTTCGCGTCGAAGACAAATAAAATGACTCCAAGGAGAACATATCTCCGGTGACAGCAGCTGCATTGATCGCTTGGAGAGACGTCATCTGCAGACAGATCTATTGAATTACGACGCATTTTGTGTGTTCCAACATCATTACGAGGGTTGGAGGGTTACAATTAACTGTCCGTTTTGCGTCGGAAACAACATACATGACACCCAGGAGATCATCCATCCATGACCTTAGCTACTTAAATCACTAGGAGATAAGTAGGCTGGAGACTGTTGCATCGAATCGCGACACAATTTGTAATTTGCATCGTCATTATGACTGTAATAGGGTTACAAAAATCTGGCAGTTTCGCGTCGAAGACAAATAAAATGACTCCAACGAGAACATATCTCCGGTGACAGCGGCTGCATTGATCGCTTGGAGAGACGTCATCTGCAGACAGATCTATTGAATTACGACGCATTTTGTGTGTTCCAACATCATTACGAGGGTTGGAGGGTTACAATTAACTGTCCGTTTTGCGTCGGAAACAACATACATGACACCCAGGAGATCATCCATCCATGACCTTAGCTACTTAGATCACTAGGAGATAAGTAGGCTGGAGACTGTTGCATCGAATCGCGACACAATTTGTAAGTTGCATCGTCATTATGACTGTAATAGGGTTACAAAAATCTGGCAGTTTCGCGTCGAAGACAAATAAAATGACTCCAAGGAGAACATATCTCCGGTGACAGCGGCTGCATTGATCGCTTGGAGAGACGTCTTCTGCAGACAGATCTATTGAATTACGACGCATTTTGTGTGTTCCAACATCATTACGAGGGTGGGAGGGTTACAATTAACTGTCCGTTTTGCGTCGGAAACAACATACATGACACCCAGGAGATCATCCATCCATGACCTTAGCTACTTAAATCACTAGGAGATAAGTAGGCTGGAGACTGTTGCATCGAATCGCGACACAATTTGTAAGTTGCATCGTCATTATGACTGTAATAGGGTTACAACAATCTGGCAGTTTCGCGTCGAAGACAAATAAAATGACTCCAAGGAGAACATATCTCCGGTGACAGCGGCTGCATTGATCGCTTGGAGAGACGTCATCTGCAGACAGATCTATTGAATTACGACGCATTTTGTGTGTTCCAACATCATTACGAGGGTTGGAGGGATACAATTAACTGTCCGTTTTGCGTCGGAAACAACATACATGACACCCAGGAGATCATCCATCCATGACCTTAGCTACTTAAATCACTAGGAGATAAGTAGGCTGGAGACTGTTGCATCGAATCGCGACACAATTTGTAAGTTGCACCGTCATTATGACTGTAATAGGGTTACAAAAATCTGGCAGTTTCGCTTCGAAGACAAATAAAATGACTCCAAGGGTAACATATCTCTGGTGACAGCGGCTGCATTGATCGCTTGGAGAGACGTCATCTGCAGACAGATCTATTGAATTACGACGCATTTTGTGTGTTCCAACATCATTACGAGGGTTGGAGGGTTACAATTAACTGTCCGTTTTGCGTCGGAAACAACATACATGACACCCGGGAGATCATCCATCCATGACCTTAGCTACTTAGATCACTAGGAGATAAGTAGGCTGGAGACTGTTGCATCGAATCGCGACACAATTTGTAAGTTGCATCGTCATTATGACTGTAATAGGAATACAAAAATTTGGCAGTTTCGCGTCGAAGACAAATAAAATGACTCCAAGGAGAACATATCTCCGGTGACAGCGGCTGCATTGATCGCTTGGAGAGACGTCATCTGCAGACAGATCTATTGAATTGCGACGCATTTTGTGTGTTCCAACATCATTACGAGGGTTGGAGGGTTACAATTAACTGTCCGTTTTGCGTCGGAAACAACATACATGACACCAAGGAGATCATCCATCCATGACCTTAGCTACTTAAATCACTAGGAGATAAGTAGGCTGGAGACTGTTGCATCGAATCGCGACACAATTTGTAAGTTGCATCGTCATTATGACTGTAATAGGGTTACAACAATCTGGCAGTTTCGCGTCGAAGACAAATAAGATGACTCCAAGGAGAACATATCTCCGGTTACAGCGGCTGCATTGATCGCTTGGAGAGACGTCATCTGCAGACAGATCTATTGAATTACGACGCATTTTGTGTGTTCCAACATCATTACGAGGGTGGGAGGGTTACAATTAACTGTCTGTTTTGCGTCGGAAACAACATACATGACACCCAGGAGATCATCCATCCATGACCTTAGCTACTTAAATCACTAGGAGATAAGTAGGCTGGAGACTGTTGCATTGAATCGCGACACAATTTGTAAGTTGCATCGTCATTATGACTGTAATAGGGTTACAACAATCTGGCAGTTTCGCGTCGAAGACAAATAAAATGACTCCAAGGAGAACATATCTCCGGTGACAGCGGCTGCATTGATCGCTTGGAGAGACGTCATCTGCAGACAGATCTATTGAATTACGACGCATTTTGTGTGTTCCAACATCATTACGAGGGTTGGAGGGTTACAATTAACTGTCCGTTTTGCGTCGGAAACAACATACATGACACCCAGGAGATCATCCATCCATGACCTTAGCTACTTAAATCACTAGGAGATAAGTAGGCTGGAGACTGTTGCATCGAATCGCGACACAATTTGTAAGTTGCATCGTCATTATGACTGTAATAGGGTTACAAAAATCTGGCAGTTTCGCGTCGAAGACAAATAAAATGACTCCACGGAGAACATATCTCCGGTGACAGCGGCTGTATTGATCGCTTGGAGAGACGTCATCTGCAGACAGATCTATTGAATTACGACGCATTTTGTGTGTTCCAACATCATTACGAGGGTTGGAGGGTTACAATTAACTGTCCGTTTTGCGTCGGAAACAACATACATGACACCCAGGAGATCATCCATCCATGACCTTAGCTACTTAAATCACTAGGAGATAAGTAGGCTGGAGACTGTTGCATCGAATCGCGACACAATTTGTAAGTTGCATCGTCATTATGACTGTAATAGGGTTACAAAAATCTGGCAGTTTCGCGTCGAAGACAAATAAAATGACTCCAAGGAGAACATATCTCCGGTGACAGCGGCTGCATTGATCGCTTGGAGAGACGTCATCTGCAGACAGATCTATTGAATTACGACGCATTTTGTGTGTTCCAACATCATTACGAGGGTTGGAGGGTTACAATTAACTGTCCGTTTTGCGTCGGAAACAACATACATGACACCCAGGAGATCATCCATCCATGACCTTAGCTACTTAAATCACTAGGAGATAAGTAGGCTGGAGACTGTTGCATCGAATCGCGACACAATTTGTAAGTTGCATCGTCATTATGACTGTAATAGGGTTACAACAATCTGGCAGTTTCGCGTCGAAGACAAATAAAATGACTCCAAGGAGAACATATCTCCGGTGACAGCGGCTGCATTGATCGCTTGGAGAGACGTCATCTGCAGACAGATCTATTGAATTACGACGCATTTTGTGTGTTCCAACATCATTACGAGGGTGGGAGGGTTACAATTAACTGTCCGTTTTGCGTCGGAAACAACATACATGACACCCAGGAGATCATCCATCCATGACCTTAGCTACTTAAATCACTAGGAGACAAGTAAGCTGGATACTGTTGCATCGAATCGCGACACAATTTGTAAGTTGCATCGTCATTATGACTGTAATAGGGTTACAAAAATCTGGCAGTTTCGCGTCGAAGACAAATAAAATGACTCCAAGGAGAACATATCTCCGGTGACAGCGGCTGCATTGATCGCTTGGAGAGACGTCATCTGCAGACAGATCTATTGAATTACGACGCATTTTGTGTGTTCCAACATCATTACGAGGGTGGGAGGGTTACAATTAACTGTCCGTTTTGCGTCGGAAACAACATACATGACACCCAGGAGATCATCCATCCATGACCTTAGCTACTTAAATCACTAGGAGATAAGTAGGCTGGATACTGTTGCATCGAATCGCGACACAATTTGTAAGTTGCATCGTCATTATGACTGTAATAGGGTTACAAAAATCTGGCAGTTTCGCGTCGAAGACAAATAAAATGACTCCAAGGAGAACATATCTCCGGTGACAGCGGCTGCATTGATCGCTTGGAGAGACGTCATCTGCAGACAGATCTATTGAATTACGACGCATTTTGTGTGTTCCAACATCATTACGAGGGTTGGAGGGTTACAATTAACTGTCCGTTTTGCGTCGGAAACAACATACATGACACCCAGGAGATCATCCATCCATGACCTTAGCTACTTAAATCACTAGGAGATAAGTAGGCTGGAGACTGTTGCATCGAATCGCGACACAATTTGTAAGTTGCATCGTCATTATGACTGTAATAGGGTTACAAAAATCTGGCAGTTTCGCGTCGAAGACAAATAAAGTGACTCCAAGGAGAACATATCTCCGGTGACAGCGGCTGCATTGATCGCTTGGAGAGACGTCATCTGCAGACAGATCTATTGAAATTACGACGCATTTTGTGTGTTCCAACATCATTACGAGGGTTGGAGGGTTACAATTAACTGTCCGTTTTGCGTCGGAAACAACATACATGACACCCAGGAGATCATCCATCCATGACCTTAGCTACTTAAATCACTAGGAGATAAGTAGGCTGGAGACTGTTGCATCGAATCGCGACACAATTTGTAAGTTGCATCGTCATTATGACTGTAACAGGGTTACAAAAATCTGGCAGTTTCGCGTCGAAGACAAATAAAATGACTCCAAGGAGAACATATCTCCGGTGACAGCGGCTGCATTGATCGCTTGGAGAGACGTCATCTGCAGACAGATCTATTGAATTACGACGCATTTTGTGTGTTCCAACATCATTACGAGGGTTGGAGGCTTACAATTAACTGTCCGTTTTGCGTCGGAAACAACATACATGACACCCAGGAGATCATCCATCCATGACCTTAGCTACTTAAATCACTAGGAGATAAGTAGGCTGGAGACTGTTGCTTCGAATCGCGACACAATTTGTAAGTTGCATCGTCATTATGACTGTAATAGGGTTACAACAATCTGGCAGTTTCGCGTCGAAGACAAATAAAATGACTCCAAGGAGAACATATCTCCGGTGACAGCGGCTGCATTGATCGCTTGGAGAGACGTCATCTGCAGACAGATCTATTGAATTACGACGCATTTTGTGTGTTCCAACATCATTACGAGGGTTGGAGGGTTACAATTAACTGTCCGTTTCCGTCGGAAACAACATACATGACACCCAGGAGATCATCCATCCATGACCTTAGCTACTTAAATCACTAGGAGATAAGTAGGCTGGAGACTGTTGCATCGAATCGCGACACAATTTGTAAGTTGCATCGTCATTATGACTGTAATAGGGTTACAACAATCTGGCAGTTTCGCGTCGAAGACAAATAAAATGACTCCAAGGAGAACATATCTCCGGTGACAGCGGCTGCATTGATCGCTTGGAGAGACGTCATCTGCAGACAGATCTATTGAATTACGACGCATTTTGTGTGTTCCAACATCATTACGAGGGTTGGAGGGTTACAATTAACTGTCCGTTTTGCGTCGGAAACAACATACATGACACCCAGGAGATCATCCATCCATGAACATAGCTACTTAGATCACTAGGAGATAAGTAGGCTGGAGACTGTTGCATCGAATCGCGACACAATTTGTAAGTTGCATCGTCATTATGACTGTAATGGGGTTACAAAAATCTGGCAGTTTCGCGTCGAAGACAAATAAAATGACTCCAAGGAGAACATATCTCCGGTGACAGCGGCTGCATTGATCGCTTGGAGAGACGTCATCTGCAGACAGATCTATTGAATTACGACGCATTTTGTGTGTTCCAACATCATTACGAGGGTTGGAGGGTTACAATTAACTGTCAGTTTGGGTCGGAAACAACATACATGACACCCAGGAGATCATCCATCCATGACCTTAGCTACTTAAATCACTAGGAGATAAGTAGGCTGGAGACTGTTGCATCGAATCGCGACACAATTTGTAAGTTGCATCGTCATTATGACTGTAATAGGGTTACAACAATCTGGCAGTTTCGCGTCGAAGACAAATAAAATGACTCCAAGGAGAACATATCTCCGGTGACAGCGGCTGCATTGATCGCTTGGAGAGACGTCATCTGCAGACAGATCTATTGAATTACGACGCATTTTGTGTGTTCCAACATCATTACGAGGGTGGGAGGGTTACAATGAACTGTCCGTTTTGCGTCGGAAACAACATACATGACACCCAGGAGATCATCCATCCATGACCTTAGCTACTTAAATCACTAGGAGATAAGTAGGCTGGAGACTGTTGCTTCGAATCGCGACACAATTTGTAAGTTGCATCGTCATTATGACTGTAATAGGGTTACAACAATCTGGCAGTTTCGCGTCGAAGACAAATAAAATGACTCCAAGGAGAACATATCTCCGGTGACAGCGGCTGCATTGATCGCTTGGAGAGACGTCATCTGCAGACAGATCTATTGAATTACGACGCATTTTGTGTGTTCCAACATCATTACGAGGGTTGGAGGGTTACAATTAACTGTCCGTTTTGCGTCGGAAACAACATACATGACACCCAGGAGATCATCCATCCATGACCTTAGCTACTTAGATCACTAGGAGATAAGTAGGCTGGAGACTGTTGCATCGAATCGCGACACAATTTGTAAGTTGCATCGTCATTATGACTGTAATAGGGTTACAAAAATCTGGCAGTTTCGCGTCGAAGACAAATAAAATGACTCCAAGGAGAACATATCTCCGGTGACAGCGGCTGCATTGATCGCTTGGAGAGACGTCATCTGCAGACAGATCTATTGAATTACGACGCATTTTGTGTGTTCCAACATCATTACGAGGGTTGGAGGGTTACAATTAACTGTCCGTTTTGCGTCGGAAACAACATACATGACACCCAGGAGATCATCCATCCATGACCTTAGCTACTTAAATCACTAGGAGATAAGTAGGCTGGAGACTGTTGCATCGAATCGCGACACAATTTGTAAGTTGCATCGTCATTATGACTGTAATAGGGTTACAACAATCTGGCAGTTTCGCGTCGAAGACAAATAAAATGACTCCAAGGAGAACATATCTCCGGTGACAGCGGCTGCATTGATCGCTTGGAGAGACGTCATCTGCAGACAGATCTATTGAATTACGACGCATTTTGTGTGTTCCAACATCATTATGAGGGTTGGAGGGTTACAATTAACTGTCCGTTTTGCGTCGGAAACAACATACATGACACCCAGGAGATCATCCATCCATGACCTTAGCTACTTAAATCACTAGGAGATAAGTAGGCTGGAGACTGTTGCTTCGAATCGCGACACAATTTGTAAGTTGCATCGTCATTATGACTGTAATAGGGTTACAACAATCTGGCAGTTTCGCGTCGAAGACAAATAAAATGACTCCAAGGAGAACATATCTCCGGTGACAGCGGCTGCATTGATCGCTTGGAGAGACGTCATCTGCAGACAGATCTATTGAATTACGACGCATTTTGTGTGTTCCAACATCATTACGAGGGTTGGAGGGTTACAATTAACTGTCCGTTTCCGTCGGAAACAACATACATGACACCCAGGAGATCATCCATCCATGACCTTAGCTACTTAAATCACTAGGAGATAAGTAGGCTGGAGACTGTTGCATCGAATCGCGACACAATTTGTAAGTTGCATCGTCATTATGACTGTAATAGGGTTACAAAAATCTGGCAGTTTCGCGTCGAAGACAAATAAAATGACTCCAAGGAGAACATATCTCCGGTGACAGCGGCTGCATTGATCGCTTGGAGAGACGTCATCTGCAGACAGATCTATTGAATTACGACGCATTTTGTGTGTTCCAACATCATTACGAGGGTTGGAGGGTTACAATTAACTGTCAGTTTGGGTCGGAAACAACATACATGACACCCAGGAGATCATCCATCCATGACCTTAGCTACTTAAATCACTAGGAGATAAGTAGGCTGGAGACTGTTGCATCGAATCGCGACACAATTTGTAAGTTGCATCGTCATTATGACTGTAATAGGGTTACAACAATCTGGCAGTTTCGCGTCGAAGACAAATAAAATGACTCCAAGGAGAACATATCTCCGGTGACAGCGGCTGCATTGATCGCTTGGAGAGACGTCATCTGCAGACAGATCTATTGAATTACGACGCATTTTGTGTGTTCCAACATCATTACGAGGGTTGGAGGGTTACAATTAACTGTCCGTTTTGCGTCGGAAACAACATACATGACACCCAGGAGATCATCCATCCATGACCTTAGCTACTTAAATCACTAGGAGATAAGTAGGCTGGAGACTGTTGCTTCGAATCGCGACACAATTTGTAAGTTGCATCGTCATTATGACTGTAATAGGGTTTCAAAAATCTGGCAGTTTCGCGTCGAAGACAAATAAAATGACTCCAAGGAGAACATATCTCCGGTGACAGCGGCTGCATTGATCGCTTGGAGAGACGTCATCTGCAGACAGATCTATTGAATTACGACGCATTTTGTGTGTTCCAACATCATTACGAGGGTTGGAGGGTTACAATTAACTGTCCGTTTTGCGTCGGAAACAACATACATGACACCCAGGAGATCATCCATCCATGACCTTAGCTACTTAAATCACTAGGAGATAAGTAGGCTGGAGACTGTTGCATCGAATCGCGACACAATTTGTAAGTTGCATCGTCATTATGACTGTAATAGGGTTACAAAAATCTGGCAGTTTCGCGTCGAAGACAAATAAAATGACTCCAAGGAGAACATATCTCCGGTGACAGCGGCTGCATTGATCGCTTGGAGAGACGTCATCTGCAGACAGATCTATTGAATTACGACGCATTTTGTGTGTTCCAACATCATTACGAGGGTTGGAGGGTTACAATTAACTGTCAGTTTGGGTCGGAAACAACATACATGACACCCAGGAGATCATCCATCCATGACCTTAGCTACTTAAATCACTAGGAGATAAGTAGGCTGGAGACTGTTGCATCGAATCGCGACACAATTTGTAAGTTGCATCGTCATTATGACTGTAATAGGGTTACAACAATCTGGCAGTTTCGCGTCGAAGACAAATAAAATGACTCCAAGGAGAACATATCTCCGGTGACAGCGGCTGCATTGATCGCTTGGAGAGACGTCATCTGCAGACAGATCTATTGAATTACGACGCATTTTGTGTGTTCCAACATCATTACGAGGGTTGGAGGGTTACAATTAACTGTCCGTTTTGCGTCGGAAACAACATACATGACACCCAGGAGATCATCCATCCATGACCTTAGCTACTTAAATCACTAGGAGATAAGTAGGCTGGAGACTGTTGCTTCGAATCGCGACACAATTTGTAAGTTGCATCGTCATTATGACTGTAATAGGGTTACAAAAATCTGGCAGTTTCGCGTCGAAGACAAATAAAATGACTCCAAGGAGAACATATCTCCGGTGACAGCGGCTGCATTGATCGCTTGGAGAGACGTCATCTGCAGACAGATCTATTGAATTACGACGCATTTTGTGTGTTCCAACATCATTACGAGGGTTGGAGGGTTACAATTAACTGTCCGTTTTGCGTCGGAAACAACATACATGACACCCAGGAGATCATCCATCCATGACCTTAGCTACTTAGATCACTAGGAGATAAGTAGGCTGGAGTCTGTTGCATCGAATCGCGACACAATTTGTAAGTTGCATCGTCATTATGACTGTAATAGGGTTACAAAAATCTGGCAGTTTCGCGTCGAAGACAAATAAAATGACTCCAAGGAGAACATATCTCCGGTGACAGCGGCTGCATTGATCGCTTGGAGAGACGTCATCTGCAGACAGATCTATTGAATTACGACGCATTTTGTGTGTTCCAACATCATTACGAGGGTTGGAGGGTTACAATTAACTGTCCGTTTTGCGTCGGAAACAACATACATGACACCCAGGAGATCATCCATCCATGACCTTAGCTACTTAAATCACTAGGAGATAAGTAGGCTGGAGACTGTTGCATCGAATCGCGACACAATTTGTAAGTTGCATCGTCATTATGACTGTAATAGGGTTACAACAATCTGGCAGTTTCGCGTCGAAGACAAATAAAATGACTCCAAGGAGAACATATCTCCGGTGACAGCGGCTGCATTGATCGCTTGGAGAGACGTCATCTGCAGACAGATCTATTGAATTACGACGCATTTTGTGTGTTCCAACATCATTATGAGGGTTGGAGGGTTACAATTAACTGTCCGTTTTGCGTCGGAAACAACATACATGACACCCAGGAGATCATCCATCCATGACCTTAGCTACTTAAATCACTAGGAGATAAGTAGGCTGGAGACTGTTGCTTCGAATCGCGACACAATTTGTAAGTTGCATCGTCATTATGACTGTAATAGGGTTACAACAATCTGGCAGTTTCGTGTCGAAGACAAATAAAATGACTCCAAGGAGAACATATCTCCGGTGACAGCGGCTGCATTGATCGCTTGGAGAGACGTCATCTGAAGACAGATCTATTGAATTACGACGCATTTTGTGTGTTCCAACATCATTACGAGGGTTGGAGGGTTACAATTAACTGTCCGTTTCCGTCGGAAACAACATACATGACACCCAGGAGATCATCCATCCATGACCTTAGCTACTTAAATCACTAGGAGATAAGTAGGCTGGAGACTGTTGCATCGAATCGCGACACAATTTGTAAGTTGCATCGTCATTATGACTGTAATAGGGTTACAAAAATCTGGCAGTTTCGCGTCGAAGACAAATAAAATGACTCCAAGGAGAACATATCTCCGGTGACAGCGGCTGCATTGATCGCTTGGAGAGACGTCATCTGCAGACAGATCTATTGAATTACGACGCATTTTGTGTGTTCCAACATCATTACGAGGGTTGGAGGGTTACAATTAACTGTCAGTTTGGGTCGGAAACAACATACATGACACCCAGGAGATCATCCATCCATGACCTTAGCTACTTAAATCACTAGGAGATAAGTAGGCTGGAGACTGTTGCTTCGAATCGCGACACAATTTGTAAGTTGCATCGTCATTATGACTGTAATAGGGTTACAACAATCTGGCAGTTTCGCGTCGAAGACAAATAAAATGACTCCAAGGAGAACATATCTCCGGTGACAGCGGCTGCATTGATCGCTTGGAGAGACGTCATCTGCAGACAGATCTATTGAATTACGACGCATTTTGTGTGTTCCAACATCATTACGAGGGTTGGAGGGTTACAATTAACTGTCCGTTTTGCGTCGGAAACAACATACATGACACCCAGGAGATCATCCATCCATGACCTTAGCTACTTAGATCACTAGGAGATAAGTAGGCTGGAGACTGTTGCATTGAATCGCGACACAATTTGTAAGTTGCATCGTCATTATGACTGTAATAGGGTTACAAAAATCTGGCAGTTTCGCGTCGAAGACAAATAAAATGACTCCAAGGAGAACATATCTCCGGTGACAGCGGCTGCATTGATCGCTTGGAGAGACGTCATCTGCAGACAGATCTATTGAATTACGACGCATTTTGTGTGTTCCAACATCATTACGAGGGTTGGAGGGTTACAATTAACTGTCCGTTTTGCGTCGGAAACAACATACATGACACCCAGGAGATCATCCATCCATGACCTTAGCTACTTAAATCACTAGGAGATAAGTAGGCTGGAGACTGTTGCATCGAATCGCGACACAATTTGTAAATTGCATCGTCATTATGACTGTAATAGGGTTACAACAATCTGGCAGTTTCGCGTCGAAGACAAATAAAATGACTCCAAGGAGAACATATCTCCGGTGACAGCGGCTGCATTGATCGCTTGGAGAGACGTCATCTGCAGACAGATCTATTGAATTACGACGCATTTTGTGTGTTCCAACATCATTATGAGGGTTGGAGGGTTACAATTAACTGTCCGTTTTGCGTCGGAAACAACATACATGACACCCAGGAGATCATCCATCCATGACCTTAGCTACTTAAATCACTAGGAGATAAGTAGGCTGGAGACTGTTGCTTCGAATCGCGACACAATTTGTAAGTTGCATCGTCATTATGACTGTAATAGGGTTACAACAATCTGGCAGTTTCGCGTCGAAGACAAATAAAATGACTCCAAGGAGAACATATCTCCGGTGACAGCGGCTGCATTGATCGCTTGGAGAGACGTCATCTGAAGACAGATCTATTGAATTACGACGCATTTTGTGTGTTCCAACATCATTACGAGGGTTGGAGGGTTACAATTAACTGTCCGTTTCCGTCGGAAACAACATACATGACACGCAGGAGATCATCCATCCATGACCTTAGCTACTTAAATCACTAGGAGATAAGTAGGCTGGAGACTGTTGCATCGAATCGCGACACAATTTGTAAGTTGCATCGTCATTATGACTGTAATAGGGTTACAAAAATCTGGCAGTTTCGCGTCGAAGACAAATAAAATGACTCCAAGGAGAACATATCTCCGGTGACAGCGGCTGCATTGATCGCTTGGAGAGACGTCATCTGCAGACAGATCTATTGAATTACGACGCATTTTGTGTGTTCCAACATCATTACGAGGGTTGGAGGGTTACAATTAACTGTCAGTTTGGGTCGGAAACAACATACATGACACCCAGGAGATCATCCATCCATGACCTTAGCTACTTAAATCACTAGGAGATAAGTAGGCTGGAGACTGTTGCATCGAATCGCGACACAATTTGTAAGTTGCATCGTCATTATGACTGTAATAGGGTTACAACAATCTGGCAGTTTCGCGTCGAAGACAAATAAAATGACTCCAAGGAGAACATATCTCCGGTGACAGCGGCTGCATAGATCGCTTGGAGAGACGTCATCTGCAGACAGATCTATTGAATTACGACGCATTTTGTGTGTTCCAACATCATTACGAGGGTTGGAGGGTTACAATTAACTGTCCGTTTTGCGTCGGAAACAACATACATGACACCCAGGAGATCATCCATCCATGACCTTAGCTACTTAAATCACTAGGAGATAAGTAGGCTGGAGACTGTTGCTTCGAATCGCGACACAATTTGTAAGTTGCATCGTCATTATGACTGTAATAGGGTTACAACAATCTGGCAGTTTCGCGTCGAAGACAAATAAAATGACTCCAAGGAGAACATATCTCCGGTGACAGCGGCTGCATTGATCGCTTGGAGAGACGTCATCTGCAGACAGATCTATTGAATTACGACGCATTTTGTGTGTTCCAACATCATTACGAGGGTTGGAGGGTTACAATTAACTGTCCGTTTTGCGTCGGAAACAACATACATGACACCCAGGAGATCATCCATCCATGACCTTAGCTACTTAGATCACTAGGAGATAAGTAGGCTGGAGACTGTTGCATCGAATCGCGACACAATTTGTAAGTTGCATCGTCATTATGACTGTAATAGGGTTACAAAAATCTGGCAGTTTCGCGTCGAAGACAAATAAAATGACTCCAAGGAGAACATATCTCCGGTGACAGCGGCTGCATTGATCGCTTGGAGAGACGTCATCTGCAGACAGATCTATTGAATTACGACGCATTTTGTGTGTTCCAACATCATTACGAGGGTTGGAGGGTTACAATTAACTGTCCGTTTTGCGTCGGAAACAACATACATGACACCCAGGAGATCATCCATCCATGACCTTAGCTACTTAAATCACTAGGAGATAAGTAGGCTGGAGACTGTTGCATCGAATCGCGACACAATTTGTAAGTTGCATCGTCATTATGACTGTAATAGGGTTACAACAATCTGGCAGTTTCGCGTCGAAGACAAATAAAATGACTCCAAGGAGAACATATCTCCGGTGACAGCGGCTGCATTGATCGCTTGGAGAGACGTCATCTGCAGACAGATCTATTGAATTACGACGCATTTTGTGTGTTCCAACATCATTATGAGGGTTGGAGGGTTACAATTAACTGTCCGTTTTGCGTCGGAAACAGCATACATGACACCCAGGAGATCATCCATCCATGACCTTAGCTACTTAAATCACTAGGAGATAAGTAGGCTGGAGACTGTTGCTTCGAATCGCGACACAATTTGTAAGTTGCATCGTCATTATGACTGTAATAGGGTTACAAAAATCTGGCAGTTTCGCGTCGAAGACAAATAAAATGACTCCAAGGAGAACATATCTCCGGTGACAGCGGCTGCATTGATCGCTTGGAGAGACGTCATCTGCAGACAGATCTATTGAATTACGACGCATTTTGTGTGTTCCAACATCATTACGAGGGTTGGAGGGTTACAATTAACTGTCCGTTTCCGTCGGAAACAACATACATGACACCCAGGAGATCATCCATCCATGACCTTAGCTACTTAAATCACTAGGAGATAAGTAGGCTGGAGACTGTTGCATCGAATCGCGACACAATTTGTAAGTTGCATCGTCATTATGACTGTAATAGGGTTACAAAAATCTGGCAGTTTCGCGTCGAAGACAAATAAAATGACTCCAAGGAGAACATATCTCCGGTGACAGCGGCTGCATTGATCGCTTGGAGAGACGTCATCTGCAGACAGATCTATTGAATTACGACGCATTTTGTGTGTTCCAACATCATTACGAGGGTTGGAGGGTTACAATTAACTGTCCGTTTTGCGTCGGAAACAACATACATGACACCCAGGAGATCATCCATCCATGACCTTAGCTACTTAAATCACTAGGAGATAAGTAGGCTGGAGACTGTTGCATCGAATCGCGACACAATTTGTAAGTTGCATCGTCATTATGACTGTAATAGGGTTACAAAAATCTGGCAGTTTCGCGTCGAAGACAAATAAAATGACTCCAAGGAGAACATATCTCCGGTGACAGCGGCTGCATTGATCGCTTGGAGAGACGTCATCTGCAGACAGATCTATTGAATTCCGACGCATTTTGTGTGTTCCAACATCATTACGAGGGTTGGAGGGTTACAATTAACTGTCCGTTTTGCGTCGGAAACAACATACATGACACCCAGGAGATCATCCATCCATGACCTTAGCTACTTAGATCACTAGGAGATAAGTAGGCTGGAGACTGTTGCATCGAATCGCGACACAATTTGTAAGTTGCATCGTCATTATGACTGTAATAGGGTTACAAAAATCTGGCAGTTTCGCGTCGAAGACAAATAAAATGACTCCAAGGAGAACATATCTCCGGTGACAGCGGCTGCATTGATCGCTTGGAGAGACGTCATCTGCAGACAGATCTATTGAATTACGACGCATTTTGTGTGTTCCAACATCATTACGAGGGTTGGAGGGTTACAATTAACTGTCAGTTTGGGTCGGAAACAACATACATGACACCCAGGAGATCATCCATCCATGACCTTAGCTACTTAAATCACTAGGAGATAAGTAGGCTGGAGACTGTTGCATCGAATCGCGACACAATTTGTAAGTTGCATCGTCATTATGACTGTAATAGGGTTACAAAAATCTGGCAGTTTCGCGTCGAAGACAAATAAAATGACTCCAAGGAGAACATATCTCCGGTGACAGCGGCTGCATTGATCGCTTGGAGAGACGTCATCTGCAGACAGATCTATTGAATTACGACGCATTTTGTGTGTTCCAACATCATTACGAGGGTTGGAGGGTTACAATTAACTGTCCGTTTTGCGTCGGAAACAACATACATGACACCCAGGAGATCATCCATCCATGACCTTAGCTACTTAGATCACTAGGAGATAAGTAGGCTGGAGACTGTTGCATCGAATCGCGACACAATTTGTAAGTTGCATCGTCATTATGACTGTAATAGGGTTACAACAATCTGGCAGTTTCGCGTCGAAGACAAATAAAATGACTCCAAGGAGAACATATCTCCGGTGACAGCGGCTGCATTGATCGCTTGGAGAGACGTCATCTGCAGACAGATCTATTGAATTACGACGCATTTTGTGTGTTCCAACATCATTACGAGGGTTGGAGGGTTACAATTAACTGTCCGTTTCCGTCGGAAACAACATACATGACACCCAGGAGATCATCCATCCATGACCTTAGCTACTTAAATCACTAGGAGATAAGTAGGCTGGAGACTGTTGCATCGAATCGCGACACAATTTGTAAGTTGCATCGTCATTATGACTGTAATAGGGTTACAAAAATCTGGCAGTTTCGCGTCGAAGACAAATAAAATGACTCCAAGGAGAACATATCTCCGGTGACAGCGGCTGCATTGATCGCTTGGAGAGACGTCATCTGCAGACAGATCTATTGAATTACGACGCATTTTGTGTGTTCCAACATCATTACGAGGGTTGGAGGGTTACAATTAACTGTCCGTTTTGCGTCGGAAACAACATACATGACACCCAGGAGATCATCCATCCATGACCTTAGCTACTTAGATCACTAGTAGATAAGTAGGCTGGAGACTGTTGCATCGAATCGCGACACAATTTGTAAGTTGCATCGTCATTATGACTGTAATAGGGTTACAAAAATCTGGCAGTTTCGCGTCGAAGACAAATAAAATGACTCCAAGGAGAACATATCTCCGGTGACAGCGGCTGCATTGATCGCTTGCAGAGACGTCATCTGCAGACAGATCTATTGAATTACGACGCATTTTGTGTGTTCCAACATCATTACGAGGGTTGGAGGGTTACAATTAACTGTCAGTTTGGGTCGGAAACAACATACATGACACCCAGGAGATCATCCATCCATGACCTTAGCTACTTAAATCACTAGGAGATAAGTAGGCTGGAGACTGTTGCATCGAATCGCGACACAATTTGTAAGTTGCATCGTCATTATGACTGTAATAGGGTTACAACAATCTGGCAGTTTCGCGTCGAAGACAAATAAAATGACTCCAAGGAGAACATATCTCCGGTGACAGCGGCTGCATTGATCGCTTGGAGAGACGTCATCTGCAGACAGATCTATTGAATTACGACGCATTTTGTGTGTTCCAACATCATTACGAGGGTTGGAGGGTTACAATTAACTGTCCGTTTTGCGTCGGAAACAACATACATGACACCCAGGAGATCATCCATCCATGACCTTAGCTACTTAGATCACTAGGAGATAAGTAGGCTGGAGACTGTTGCATCGAATCGCGACACAATTTGTAAGTTGCATCGTCATTATGACTGTAATAGGGTTACAAAAATCTGGCAGTTTCGCGTCGAAGACAAATAAAATGACTCCAAGGAGAACATATCTCCGGTGACAGCGGCTGCATTGATCGCTTGCAGAGACGTCATCTGCAGACAGATCTATTGAATTACGACGCATTTTGTGTGTTCCAACATCATTACGAGGGTTGGAGGGTTTCAATTAACTGTCCGTTTTGCGTCGGAAACAACATACATGACACCCAGGAGATCATCCATCCATGACCTTAGCTACTTAAATCACTAGGAGATAAGTAGGCTGGAGACTGTTGCATCGAATCGCGACACAATTTGTAAGTTGCATCGTCATTATGACTGTAATAGGGTTACAAAAATCTGGCAGTTTTGCGTCGAAGACAAATAAAATGACTCCAAGGAGAACATATCTCCGGTGACAGCGGCTGCATTGATCGCTTGGAGAGACGTCATCTGCAGACAGATCTATTGAATTACGACGCATTTTGTGTGTTCCAACATCATTACTAGGGTTGGAGGGTTACAATTAACTGTCCGTTTTGCGTCGGAAACAACATACATGACACCCAGGAGATCATCCATCCATGACCTTAGCTACTTAAATCACTAGGAGATAAGTAGGCTGGAGACTGTTGCATCGAATCGCGACACAATTTGTAAGTTGCATCGTCATTATGACTGTAATAGGGTTACAACAATCTGGCAGTTTCGCGTCGAAGACAAATAAAATGACTCCAAGGAGAACATATCTCCGGTGACAGCGGCTGCATTGATCGCTTGGAGAGACGTCATCTGCAGACAGATCTATTGAATTACGACGCATTTTGTGTGTTCCAACATCATTACGAGGGTTGGAGGGTTACAATTAACTGTCCGTTTTGCGTCGAAAACAACATACATGGCACCCAGGAGATCATCCATCCATGACCTTAGCTACTTAAATCACTAGGAGATAAGTAGGCTGGAGACTGTTGCATCGAATCGCGACACAATTTGTAAGTTGCATCGTCATTATGACTGTAATAGGGTTACAACAATCTGGCAGTTTCGCGTCGAAGACAAATAAAATGACTCCAAGGAGAACATATCTCCGGTGACAGCGGCTGCATAGATCGCTTGGAGAGACGTCATCTGCAGACAGATCTATTGAATTACGACGCATTTTGTGTGTTCCAACATCATTACGAGGGTTGGAGGGTTACAATTAACTGTCCGTTTTGCGTCGGAAACAACATACATGACACCCAGGAGATCATCCATCCATGACCTTAGCTACTTAAATCACTAGGAGATAAGTAGGCTGGAGACTGTTGCATCGAATCGCGACACAATTTGTAAGTTGCATCGTCATTATGACTGTAATAGGGTTACAAAAATCTGGCAGTTTCGCGTCGAAGACAAATAAAATGACTCCAAGGAGAACATATCTCCGGTGACAGCGGCTGCATTGATCGCTTGGAGAGACATCATCTGCAGACAGATCTATTGAATTACGACGCATTTTGTGTGTTCCAACATCATTACGAGGGTTGGAGGGTTACAATTAACTGACAGTTTTGCGTCGGAAACAACATACATGACACCCAGGAGATCATCCATCCATGACCTTAGCTACTTAAATCACTAGGAGATAAGTAGGCTGGAGACTGTTGCATCGAATCGCGACACAATTTGTAAGTTGCATCATCATTATGACAGTAATAGGGTTACAACAATCTGGCAGTTTCGCGTCGAAGACAAATAAAATGACTCCAAGGAGAACATATCTCCGGTGACAGCGGCTGCATTGATCACTTGGAGAGACGTCATCTGCAGACAGATCTATTGAATTACGAAGCATTTTGTGTGTTCCAACATCATTACGAGGGTTGGAGGGTTACAATTAACTGTCCGTTTTGCGTCGGAAACAACATACATGACACCCAGGAGATCATCCATCCATGACCTTAGCTACTTAAATCACTAGGAGATAAGTAGGCTGGAGACTGCTGCATCGAATCGCGACACAATTTGTAAGTTGCATCGTCATTATGACTGTAATAGGGTTACAACAATCTGGCAGTTTCGCGTCGAAGACAAATAAAATGACTCCAAGGAGAACATATCTCCGGTGACAGCGGCTGCATTGATCGCTTGGAGAGACGTCATCTGCAGACAGATCTATTGAATTACGACGCATTTTGTGTGTTCCAACATCATTACGAGGGTTGGAGGGTTACAATTAACTGTCCGTTTTGCGTCGGAAACAACATACATGACACCCAGGAGATCATCCATCCATGAACTTAGCTACTTAAATCACTAGGAGATAAGTAGGCTGGATACTGTTGCATCGAATCGCGACACAATTTGTAAGTTGCATCGTCATTATGACTGTAATAGGGTTACAACAATCTGGCAGTTTCGCGTCGAAGACAAATAAAATGACTCCAAGGAGAACATATCTCCGGTGACAGCGGCTGCATTGATCGCTTGGAGAGACGTCATCTGCAGACAGATCTATTGAATTACGACGCATTTTGTGTGTTCCAACATCATTACGAGGGTTGGAGGGTTACAATTAACTGTCCGTTTTGCGTCGGAAACAACATACATGACACCCAGGAGATCATCCATCCATGACCTTAGCTACTTAAATCACTAGGAGATAAGTAGGCTGGAGACTGTTGCATCGAATCGCGACACAATTTGTAAGTTGCATCGTCATTATGACTGTAATAGGGTTACAAAAATCTGGCAGTTTCGCGTCGAAGACAAATAAAATGACTCCAAGGAGAACATATCTCCGGTGACAGTGGCTGCATTGATCGCTTGGAGAGACGTCATCTGCAGACAGATCTATTGAATTACGACGCATTTTGTGTGTTCCAACATCATTACGAGGGTTGGAGGGTTACAATTAACTGTCCGTTTTGCGTCGGAAACAACATACATGACACCCAGGAGATCATCCATCCATGACCTTAGCTACTTAAATCACTAGGAGATAAGTAGGCTGGATACTGTTGCATCGAATCGCGACACAATTTGTAAGTTGCATCGTCATTATGACTGTAATAGGGTTACAAAAATCTGGCAGTTTCGCGTCGAAGACAAATAAAATGACTCCAAGGAGAACATATCTCCGGTGACAGCGGCTGCATTGATCGCTTGGAGAGACGTCATCTGCAGACAGATCTATTGAATTACGACGCATTTTGTGTGTTCCAACATCATTACGAGGGTTGGAGGGTTACAATTAACTGTCCGTTTTGCGTCGGAAACAACATACATGACACCAAGGAGATCATCCATCCATGACCTTAGCTACTTAAATCACTAGGAGATAAGTAGGCTGGAGACTGTTGCATCGAATCGCGACACAATTTGTAAGTTGCATCGTCATTATGACTGTAATAGGGTTACAAAAATCTGGCAGTTTCGCGTCGAAGACAAATAAAATGACTCCAAGGAGAACATATCTCCGGTGACAGCGGCTGCATTGATCGCTTGGAGAGACGTCATCTGCAGACAGATCTATTGAATTACGACGCATTTTGTGTGTTCCAACATCATTACGAGGGTTGGAGGGTTACAATTAACTGTCCGTTTTGCGTCGGAAACAACATACATGACACCCAGGAGATCATCCATCCATGACCTTAGCTACTTAAATCACTAGGAGATAAGTAGGCTGGAGACTGTTGCATCGAATCGCGACACAATTTGTAAGTTGCATCGTCATTATGACTGTAATAGGGTTACAACAATCTGGCAGTTTCGCGTCGAAGACAAATAAAATGACTCCAAGGAGAACATATCTCCGGTGACAGCGGCTGCATTGATCGCTTGGAGAGACGTCATCTGCAGACAGATCTATTGAATTACGACGCATTTTGTGTGTTCCAACATCATTACGAGGGTTGGAGGGTTACAATTAACTGTCCGTTTTGCGTCGGAAACAACATACATGACACCCAGGAGATCATCCATCCATGACCTTAGCTACTTAAATCACTAGGAGATAAGTAGGCTGGATACTGTTGCATCGAATCGCGACACAATTTGTAAGTTGCATCGTCATTATGACTGTAATAGGGTTACAAAAGTCTGGCAGTTTTGCGTCGAAGACAAATAAAATGACTCCAAGGAGAACATATCTCCGGTGACAGCGGCTGCATTGATCGCTTGGAGAGACGTCATCTGCAGACAGATCTATTGAATTACGACGCATTTTGTGTGTTCCAACATCATTACGAGGGTTGGAGGGTTACAATTAACTGTCCGTTTTGCGTCGGAAACAACATACATGACACCCAGGAGATCATCCATCCATGACCTTAGCTACTTAAATCACTAGGAGATAAGTAGGCTGGAGACTGTTGCATCGAATCGCGACACAATTTGTAAGTTGCATCGTCATTATGACTGTAATAGGGTTACAACAATCTGGCAGTTTCGCGTCGAAGACAAATAAAATGACTCCAAGGAGAACATATCTCCGGTGACAGCGGCTGCATTGATCGCTTGGAGAGACGTCATCTGCAGACAGATCTATTGAATTACGACGCATTTTGTGTGTTCCAACAACATTACGAGGGTTGGAGGGTTACAATTAACTGTCCGTTTTGCGTCGGAAACAACATACATGACACCCAGGAGATCATCCATCCATGACCTTAGCTACTTAAATCACTAGGAGATAAGTAGGCTGGATACTGTTGCATAGAATCGCGACACAATTTGTAAGTTGCATCGTCATTATGACTGTAATAGGGTTACAAAAATCTGGCAGTTTCGCGTCGAAGACAAATAAAATGACTCCAAGGAGAACATATCTCCGGTGACAGCGGCTGCATTGATCGCTTGGAGAGACGTCATCTGCAGACAGATCTATTGAATTACGACGCATTTTGTGTGTTCCAACATCATTACGAGGGTTGGAGGGTTACAATTAACTGTCCGTTTTGCGTCGGAAACAACATACATGACACCCAGGAGATCATCCATCCATGACCTTAGCTACTTAAATCACTAGGAGATAAGTAGGCTGGAGACTGTTGCATCGAATCGCGACACAATTTGTAAGTTAAATCGTCATTATGACTGTAATAGGGTTACAAAAATCTGGCAGTTTCGCGTCGAAGACAAATAAAATGACTCCAAGGAGAACATATCTCCGGTGACAGCGGCTGCATTGATCGCTTGGAGAGACGTCATCTGCAGACAGATCTATTGAATTACGACGCATTTTGTGTGTTCCAACATCATTACGAGGGTTGGAGGGTTACAATTAACTGTCCGTTTTGCGTCGGAAACAACATACATGACACCCAGGAGATCATCCATCCATGACCTTAGCTACTTAAATCACTAGGAGATAAGTAGGCTGGAGACTGTTGCATCGAATCGCGACACAATTTGTAAGTTGCATCGTCATTATGACTGTAATAGGGTTACAAAAATCTGGCAGTTTCGCGTCGAAGACAAATAAAATGACTCCAAGGAGAACATATCTCCGGTGACAGCGGCTGCATTGATCGCTTGGAGAGACGTCATCTGCAGACAGATCTATTGAATTACGACGCATTTTGTGTGTTCCAACATCATTACGAGGGTTGGAGGGTTACAATTAACTGTCCGTTTTGCGTCGGAAACAACATACATGACACCCAGGAGATCATCCATCCATGACCTTAGCTACTTAAATCACTAGGAGATAAGTAGGCTGGATACTGTTGCATCGAATCGCGACACAATTTGTAAGTTGCATCGTCATTATGACTGTAATAGGGTTACAACAATCTGGCAGTTTCGCGTCGAAGACAAATAAAATGACTCCAAGGAGAACATATCTCCGGTGACAGCGGCTGCATTGATCGCTTGGAGAGACGTCATCTGCAGGCAGATCTATTGAATTACGACGCATTTTGTGTGTTCCAACATCATTACGAGGGTTGGAGGGTTACAATTAACTGTCCGTTTTGCGTCGGAAACAACATACATGACACCCAGGAGATCATCCATCCATGACCTTAGCTACTTAAATCACTAGGAGATAAGTAGGCTGGAGACTGTTGCATCGAATCGCGACACAATTTGTAAGTTGCATCGTCATTATGACTGTAATAGGGTTACAAAAATCTGGCAGTTTCGCGTCGAAGACAAATAAAATGACTCCAAGGAGAACATATCTCCGGTGACAGCGGCTGCATTGATCGCTTGGAGAGACGTCATCTGCAGACAGATCTATTGAATTACGACGCATTTTGTGTGTTCCAACATCATTACGAGGGTTGGAGGGTTACAATTAACTGTCCGTTTTGCGTCGTAAACAACATACATGACACCCAGGAGATCATCCATCCATGACCTTAGCTACTTAAATCACTAGGAGATAAGTAGGCTGGAGACTGTTGCATCGAATCGCGACACAATTTGTAAGTTGCATCGTCATTATGACTGTAATAGGGTTACAAAAATCTGGCAGTTTCGCGTCGAAGACAAATAAAATGACTCCAAGGAGAACATATCTCCGGTGACAGTGGCTGCATTGATCGCTTGGAGAGACGTCATCTGCAGACAGATCTATTGAATTACGACGCATTTTGTGTGTTCCAACATCATTACGAGGGTTGGAGGGTTACAATTAACTGTCCGTTTTGCGTCGGAAACAACATACATGACATCCAGGAGATCATCCATCCATGACCATAGCTACTTAAATAACTGGGAGATAAGTAGGCTGGAGACTGTTGCATCGAATCGCGACACAATTTGTAAGTTGCATCGTCATTATGACTGTAATAGGGTTACAAAAATCTGGCAGTTTCGCGTCGAAGACAAATAAAATGACTCCAAGGAGAACATATCTCCGGTGACAGCGGCTGCATTGATCGCTTGGAGAGACGTCATCTGCAGACAGATCTATTGAATTACGACGCATTTTGTGTGTTCCAACATCATTACGAGGGTTGGAGGGTTACAATTAACTGTCCGTTTTGCGTCGGAAACAACATACATGACACCCAGGAGATCATCCATCCATGACCTTAGCTACTTAAATCACTAGGAGATAAGTAGGCTGGATACTGTTGCATCGAATCGCGACACAATTTGTAAGTTGCATCGTCATTATGACTGTAATAGGGTTACAACAATCTGGCAGTTTCGCGTCGAAGACAAATAAAATGACTCCAAGGAGAACATATCTCCGGTGACAGCGGCTGCATTGATCGCTTGGAGAGACGTCATCTGCAGGCAGATCTATTGAATTACGACGCATTTTGTGTGTTCCAACATCATTACGAGGGTTGGAGGGTTACAATTAACTGTCCGTTTTGCGTCGGAAACAACATACATGACACCCAGGAGATCATCCATCCATGACCTTAGCTACTTAAATCACTAGGAGATAAGTAGGCTGGAGACTGTTGCATCGAATCGCGACACAATTTGTAAGTTGCATCGTCATTATGACTGTAATAGGGTTACAACAATCTGGCAGTTTCGCGTCGAAGACAAATAAAATGACTCCAAGGAGAACATATCTCCGGTGACAGCGGCTGCATTGATCGCTTGGAGAGACGTCATCTGCAGACAGATCTATTGAATTACGACGCATTTTGTGTGTTCCAACATCATTACGAGGGTTGGAGGGTTACAATTAACTGTCCGTTTTGCGTCGGAAACAACATACATGACACCCAGGAGATCATCCATCCATGACCTTAGCTACTTAAATCACTAGGAGATAAGTAGGCTGGATACTGTTGCATAGAATCGCGACACAATTTGTAAGTTGCATCGTCATTATGACTGTAATAGGGTTACAAAAATCTGGCAGTTTCGCGTCGAAGACAAATAAAATGACTCCAAGGAGAACATATCTCCGGTGACAGCGGCTGCATTGATCGCTTGGAGAGACGTCATCTGCAGACAGATCTATTGAATTACGACGCATTTTGTGTGTTCCAACATCATTACGAGGGTTGGAGGGTTACAATTAACTGTCCGTTTTGCGTCGGAAACAACATACATGACACCCAGGAGATCATCCATCCATGACCTTAGCTACTTAAATCACTAGGAGATAAGTAGGCTGGAGACTGTTGCATCGAATCGCGACACAATTTGTAAGTTAAATCGTCATTATGACTGTAATAGGGTTACAAAAATCTGGCAGTTTCGCGTCGAAGACAAATAAAATGACTCCAAGGAGAACATATCTCCGGTGACAGCGGCTGCATTGATCGCTTGGAGAGACGTCATCTGCAGACAGATCTATTGAATTACGACGCATTTTGTGTGTTCCAACATCATTACGAGGGTTGGAGGGTTACAATTAACTGTCCGTTTTGCGTCGGAAACAACATACATGACACCCAGGAGATCATCCATCCATGACCTTAGCTACTTAAATCACTAGGAGATAAGTAGGCTGGAGACTGTTGCATCGAATCGCGACACAATTTGTAAGTTGCATCGTCATTATGACTGTAATAGGGTTACAAAAATCTGGCAGTTTCGCGTCGAAGACAAATAAAATGACTCCAAGGAGAACATATCTCCGGTGACAGCGGCTGCATTGATCGCTTGGAGAGACGTCATCTGCAGACAGATCTATTGAATTACGACGCATTTTGTGTGTTCCAACATCATTACGAGGGTTGGAGGGTTACAATTAACTGTCCGTTTTGCGTCGGAAACAACATACATGACACCCAGGAGATCATCCATCCATGACCTTAGCTACTTAAATCACTAGGACATAAGTAGGCTGGATACTGTTGCATCGAATCGCGACACAATTTTTAAGTTGCATCGTCATTATGACTGTAATAGGGTTACAACAATCTGGCAGTTTCGCGTCGAAGACAAATAAAATGACTCCAAGGAGAACATATCTCCGGTGACAGCGGCTGCAATGATCGCTTGGAGAGACGTCATCTGCAGGCAGATCTATTGAATTACGACGCATTTTGTGTGTTCCAACATCATTACGAGGGTTGGAGGGTTACAATTAACTGTCCGTTTTGCGTCGGAAACAACATACATGACACCCAGGAGATCATCCATCCATGACCTTAGCTACTTAAATCACTAGGAGATAAGTAGGCTGGAGACTGTTGCATCGAATCGCGACACAATTTGTAAGTTGCATCGTCATTATGACTGTAATAGGGTTACAAAAATCTGGCAGTTTCGCGTCGAAGACAAATAAAATGACTCCAAGGAGAACATATCTCCGGTGACAGCGGCTGCATTGATCGCTTGGAGAGACGTCATCTGCAGACAGATCTATTGAATTACGACGCATTTTGTGTGTTCCAACATCATTACGAGGGTTGGAGGGTTACAATTAACTGTCCGTTTTGCGTCGGAAACAACATACATGACATCCAGGAGATCATCCATCCATGACCATAGCTACTTAAATAACTGGGAGATAAGTAGGCTGGAGACTGTTGCATCGAATCGCGACACAATTTGTAAGTTGCATCGTCATTATGACTGTAATAGGGTTACAAAAATCTGGCAGTTTCGCGTCGAAGACAAATAAAATGACTCCAAGGAGAACATATCTCCGGTGACAGCGGCTGCATTGATCGCTTGGAGAGACGTCATCTGCAGACAGATCTATTGAATTACGACGCATTTTGTGTGTTCCAACATCATTACGAGGGTTGGAGGGTTACAATTAACTGTCCGTTTTGCGTCGGAAACAATACATGACACCCAGGAGATCATCCATCCATGACCTTAGCTACTTAAATCACTAGGAGATAAGTAGGCTGGATACTGTTGCATCGAATCGCGACACAATTTGTAAGTTGCATCGTCATTATGACTGTAATAGGGTTACAACAATCTGGCAGTTTCGCGTCGAAGACAAATAAAATGACTCCAAGGAGAACATATCTCCGGTGACAGCGGCTGCATTGATCGCTTGGAGAGACGTCATCTGCAGGCAGATCTATTGAATTACGACGCATTTTGTGTGTTCCAACATCATTACGAGGGTTGGAGGGTTACAATTAACTGTCCGTTTTGCGTCGGAAACAACATACATGACACCCAGGAGATCATCCATCCATGACCTTAGCTACTTAAATCACTAGGAGATAAGTAGGCTGGAGACTGTTGCATCGAATCGCGACACAATTTGTAAGTTGCATCGTCATTATGACTGTAATAGGGTTACAAAAATCTGGCAGTTTCGCGTCGAAGACAAATAAAATGACTCCAAGGAGAACATATCTCCGGTGACAGCGGCTGCATTGATCGCTTGGAGAGACGTCATCTGCAGACAGATCTATTGAATTACGACGCATTTTGTGTGTTCCAACATCATTACGAGGGTTGGAGGGTTACAATTAACTGTCCGTTTTGCGTCGTAAACAACATACATGACACCCAGGAGATCATCCATCCATGACCTTAGCTACTTAAATCACTAGGAGATAAGTAGGCTGGAGACTGTTGCATCGAATCGCGACACAATTTGTAAGTTGCATCGTCATTATGACTGTAATAGGGTTACAAAAATCTGGCAGTTTCGCGTCGAAGACAAATAAAATGACTCCAAGGAGAACATATCTCCGGTGACAGTGGCTGCATTGATCGCTTGGAGAGACGTCATCTGCAGACAGATCTATTGAATTACGACGCATTTTGTGTGTTCCAACATCATTACGAGGGTTGGAGGGTTACAATTAACTGTCCGTTTTGCGTCGGAAACAACATACATGACATCCAGGAGATCATCCATCCATGACCATAGCTACTTAAATAACTGGGAAATAAGTAGGCTGGATACTGTTGCATCGAATCGCGACACAATTTGTAAGTTGCATCGTCATTATGACTGTAATAGGGTTACAACAATCTGGCAGTTTCGCGTCGAAGACAAATAAAATGACTCCAAGGAGAACAATACTCCGGTGACAGCGGCTGCATTGATCGCTTGGAGAGACGTCATCTGCAGACAGATCTATTGAATTACGACGCATTTTGTGTGTTCCAACATCATTACGAGGGTTGGAGGGTTTCAATTAACTGTCCGTTTTGCGTCGGAAACAACATACATGACACCCAGGAGATCATCCATCCATGACCTTAGCTACTTAAATCACTAGGAGATAAGTAGGCTGGAGACTGTTGCATCGAATCGCGACACAATTTGTAAGTTGCATCGTCATTATGACTGTAATAGGGTTACAAAAATCTGGCAGTTTCGCGTCGAAGACAAATAAAATGACTCCAAGGAGAACATATCTCCGGTGACAGCGGCTGCATTGATCGCTTGGAGAGACATCATCTGCAGACAGATCTATTGAATTACGACGCATTTTGTGTGTTCCAACATCATTACGAGGGTTGGAGGGTTACAATTAACTGTCCGTTTTGCGTCGGAAACAACATACATGACACCCAGGAGATCATCCATCCATGACCTTAGCTACTTAAATCACTAGGAGATAAGGAGGCTGGAGACTGTTGCATCGAATCGCGACACAATTTGTAAGTTGCATCGTCATTATGACTGTAATAGGGTTACAAAAATCTGGCAGTTTCACGTCGAAGACAAATAAAATGACTCCAAGGAGAACATATCTCCGGTGACAGCGGCTGCATTGATCGCTTGGAGAGACGTCATCTGCAGACAGATCTATTGAATTACGACGCATTTTGTGTGTTCCAACATCATTACGAGGGTTGGAGGGTTACAATTAACTGTCCGTTTTGCGTCGGAAACAACATACATGACACCCAGGAGATCATCCATCCATGACCTTAGCTACTTAAATCACTAGGAGATAAGTAGGCTGGAGACTGTTGCATCTAATCGCGACACAATTTGTAAGTTGCATCGTCATTATAACTGTAATAGGGTTACAACAATCTGGCAGTTTCGCGTCGAAGACAAATAAAATGACTCCAAGGAGAACATATCTCCGGTGACAGCGGCTGCATTGATCGCTTGGAGAGACGTCATCTGCAGACAGATCTATTGAATTACGACGCATTTTGTGTGTTCCAACATCATTACGAGGGTTGGAGGGTTACAATTAACTGTCCGTTTTGCGTCGGAAACAACATACATGACACCCAGGAGATCATCCATCCATGACCTTAGCTACTTAAATCACTAGGAGATAAGTAGGCTGGAGACTGTTGCATCGAATCGCGACACAATTTGTAAGTTGCATCGTCATTATGACTGTAATAGGGTTACAACAATCTGGCAGTTTCGCGTCGAAGACAAATAAAATGACTCCAAGCAGAACATATCTCCGGTGACAGCGGCTGCATTGATCGTTTGGAGAGACGTCATCTGCAGACAGATCTATTGAATTACGACGCATTTTGTGTGTTCCAACATCATTACGAGGGTGGGAGGGTTACAATTAACTGTCCGTTATGCGTCTGAAGCAAGAAACTTGACACCCAGGAGAACATCTATTTTTGTCTGTGGCTGATTAAGTCACTGGGAGAGAAGTCGGCTGGAGTCTGATGTATTGAATCGTGTTGCAATTTGTGAGTTGCATCGTCCTTATGAAGGTGTAATGGTTGCAATTATTTGTCAGACATGCGACGGTAATAAGAAACGTGACCCCCAGGGTAACCCCCGTATGGTGACCATGGGTGCTGTATTTGCTTATAGAAAAGTCCGATTTTGACTGCTGTATAGTGTCGCTACTCAATTTTTGTGTTCCATCGCCATTCCGAGTGTGGGAGGGCTACAATTACCTTTCAGTTTTGTGTCAGGATCAAGAAACTTGACTCGCAGGGGAACTTCCATCCTTGACCGTGGCTGTGTTAGTCGTTTGGAGAGAACTCGCCAATAGACTGAGGTATAGAATGGCTATGTAGTTTGTATGTTCCTTCGTCATTACGAGGGTGCAAGACTTACAATGAATTGTCAGTTTTGCGTCGGAAACATGAAACTTTATTCCCAGAATAATGTTCAACCGGCGACCGTGGCTGCTTGAGTCGTACGAAGAGAAATTGGCTGCCGGCCGATGTATTGAATCGCAGTATCATTTTTGTGTTCCACCGTCATTATTACTTTGCGAGGTTTACAATAAATTGTCAGTTTTGCGTCGGAGTCAAAATACTTGACTCCTAGGAGTGCGTAAATCTGGTGATCATGACTGCGATGATAGCTTGGAGAGAAGTCGGGTGCAGACTGATGTTTTAAACATTACTCAATTTGTGAATTCCATCGTCATTACGAATGTGAGAGGGTTACAATTATCTGTCAGTTTTGCATCGGAAACAAGAAACTTGATTCCCAGGAGATCGTCTATCCCGTGGCCGTGGCTGCCTTAGTCAGTTGGAAAGAAGTCGCCTGGAGTGTGATGTATAGAAAGCGACGCAATTTGTATGTTCCTTCGTTCCCAGACAACATCCATACGGTGACTGTGGCTGCGTTAGAATTTTGGAGGGAAGTCAGCTGGAGACTATTGTATTGAATTCAGACGCAATTTGTGTGTTTCTTCGTCATTACGAAGTTGCGAGTCTTACAATTAACTGTCAGTGTGGCGTCGGAAACGCGAAACTTGTGTCCCAGAAAAATGTGCATCCGGTGATCGTGGCTGTCCTAGCGGCTTGAAGAGAAGTCGGCTAAAGACTGTCGTATTGATCGCGACGCAATCTGTGCATTCCATCGTCATTACGAAGGTGCGAGGTTAACAATTAACTGTCATTGTTGCGTGAAAAGCAAGAAACTTGACGCCCAGAGTAACGTCCATCCGTTGACCGTGGTTTTGTTAGTCGCTCGGAGAGAAGTCGGCTGGAGGCTGATGTATTCAATCGCGACGCTATTTGAGTGTACCTGCCTCATTACGAGAGTTACAATTAACTGTCTGTTTTGCGTCGGAAACAAGATGCTTGACTCCCAGGAGACCGTCCATTGGCAGAGCGTATCTGTGTTGGCCCCCTGGAGAGAAGTCGGCTAGAGGCTGATGTTATTGAATCGTGCTGCCAACTGTGTGTTTCTATCCTCATTAGGTGGGTGCGAGGGTTACAGTTAACTGTCAGTTTTGCGACGGAAACATAAAACTTTATGTCCAGGAAAAGGTCCATCCGGTGAACGTGGCTGCGTTAGACCTTTGGAGAGAAGTCGACTGGAGACGTATTGAATCGCGATGCAATTAGTGTGTTCCATCGTCAATACGAAGGTGTGGGGGCTACAATTAACTGTCAGTTTTGCAGCCGGAACAAGAATCTTGATTCCCAGGAGAACGTCCATATGGTGACTGTGGCTGCGTTAGACCGTTGGAGATGGTAGGCTGGAGATTGATATATTGAATCACGACGAAAATTGTGTGTTCCATCCTCATTACAAGGTAGCGAGGGCTCCAATTAAATGTCAGTCTTGCGTCGCAAACACGAAACTTGAGTCCCAGGAGAACGTGCATCCTGCGTCCGTGCTGCGTTAGTCGTCGGAGAGGAATCGGCTGGAGACTGAAAATGGTTCAAATGGCTCTGAGCACAATGGGACTTAACATCTATGGTCATCAGTCCCCTATAACTTAGAACTACTTAAACCTAACTAACATAAGGACATCACACAACACCCAGCCATCACGAGGCAGAGAAAATCCTTGACCCCGCCGGTAATCGAACCCGGGAACACGGGCGTGGGAAGCGAGAACGCTACCGCACGACCACGAGATGTGGGCAAAATGAGGAGACTGATTTATTGGATCGCGACGCAATTTGTGTGTTCCATTGTCAATATGTAGGTGCGAGGGTTACAATTAACTGTCAGTGTTGCGACGGAAACAAGAAACTTGACTCCCAGGCGATCGTCCATCCGGTGACCATGGCTGCGTTAATAGCTTGGAGAGAAGTCGGCTGGAGACATGTATTTTATCGCGACGCAATTTGTGTGTTCCATTCTTTTTACGAGGGTGCGAATACGTCCTGATAGGATATGATTTTAATTACATTCTGCACCCTACAAGTCAGGCTCCAGCTATACTATGTTCCAGGAACTACGTGTAGTGTTGCAAGACCATCTTCAGGATCTTGTGGAGAGACTAAATGCTTTCGTTTTTACTGTTCGAACGGTATAAGAATAAATAGTTTGATACGAGAGGTAGTCTGCTTAATTTCATTCGCTTCTGACATACAGTATTAAATTTCAGCGTAAATCTTTCCATTCTCAGAGGATATTTTCGGCTCTGAAATGGGCTGTTCTGACGATAAATAGTGTATATTTGCGAACCTCTTTTCGACTTCTGTTCATTAATCTGGGAATTCTGACAATGGCATCTCAATGTATATATTCATTACTGTTATGATTGTAAAGAATCCTCCTAGACTGCAAATAGAAACCGAATGTTGACCTAGGTTTCTGCGTGAATAGGTAAGCCTTCTTCGGAACACATTAAAAATACAAACTGCCGAAAGACGCATGGTCTAACCGTATCACAGAACGCCCAAAAGGGCAAAAGACTCGCATAAAATGTAACATAAACGGTACGTCTGTACCATGTCAGTAGCTGTACTTAGCTCAAACGTCATAAGCGTGGTTCCTCACCCCTGCCAACGTTCCGTGGGCCATGGGCTTCCAGGAAAACTGAGGTGGCCCTAGCAGCTAGGCTGTGAGAAAGCCAGAACGTTGCGCGCATGCGTAAATTGAGAAATCGTCTTCTTCCATGTAATTGGCGTAAAATGTGTTACGAAAGTGGTTCCGATGACCGGGTCAAAGGCGCAGGAAGTTAATGCGTGTGTATGTATATTGTCCTACCTCGAGGACAATTTTATACAACTATAGGACGTGGATAGGCTGAAACTATAAACACTCCTGGAAATTGAAATAAGAACACCGTGAATTCATTGTCCCAGGAAGGGGAAACTTTATTGACACATTTCTGTGGTCAGATACATCACATGATCACACTGACACAACCACAGGCACATAGACACAGGCAACAGAGCATGCACAATGTCGGCACTAGTACAGTGTTATCCACCTTTCGCAGCAATGCAGGCTGCTATTCTCCCATGGAGACGATCGTAGAGATGCTGGATGTAGTCCTGTGGAACGGCTTGCCATGCCATTTCCACCTGGCGCCTCAGTTGGACCAGCGTTCGTGCTGGACGTGCAGACCGCGTGAGACGACGCTTCATCCAGTTCCAAACATGCTCAATGGGGGACAGATCCGGAGATCTTACTGGCCAGGGTAGTTGACTTACACCTTCTAGAGCACGTTGGGTGGCACGGGATACATGCGGACGTGCATTGTCCTGTTGGAACAGCAAGTTCCCTTGCCGGTCTAGGAATGGTAGAACGATGGGTTCGATGACGGTTTGGATATACCGTGCACTATTCAGTGTCCCCTCAACGATCACCAGTGGTGTACGGCCAGTGTAGGAGATCGCTCCCCACACCATGATGCCGGGTGTTGGCCCTGTGTGCCTCGGTCGTATGCAGTCCTGATTGTGGCGCTCACCTGCACGGCGCCAAACACGCATACGACCATCATTGGCACCAAGGCAGAAGCGACTCTCATCGCTGAAGACGACACGTCTCCATTCGTCCCTCCATTCACGCCTGTCGCGACACAACTGGAGGCGGGCTGCACGATGTTGGGGCGTGAGCGGAAGACGGCCTAACGGTGTGCGGGACCGTAGCCCAGCTTCATGGAGACGGTTGCGAATGGTCCTCGCCGATACCCCAGGAGCAACAGTGTCCCTAATTTGCTGGGAAGTGGCGGTGCGGTCCCCTACGGCACTGCGTAGGATCCTACGGTCTTGGCGTCCATCCGTGCGTCGCTGCGGTCCGGTCCCAGATCGACGGGCACGTGCACCTTCCGCCGACCACTGGCGACAACATCGATGTACTGTGGAGACCTCACGCCCCACGTGTTGAGCAATTCGGCGGTACGTCCACCCGGCCTCCCGCATTCCCACTATACGCCCTCGCTCAAAGTCCGTCAGCTGCACGTACGGTTCACGTCCACGCTGTCGCGGCATGCTACCAGTGTTAAAGACTGCGATGGAGCTCCGTATGCCACGGCAAACTGGCTGACACTGACGGCGGCGGTGCACAAATGCTGCGCGGCTAGCGCCATTCGACGGCCAACACCGCGGGTCCTGGTGTGTCCGCTGTGCCGTGCGTGTGATCATTGCTTGTACAGCCCTCTCGCAGTGTCCGGAGCAAGTATGGTGGGTCTGACACACCGGTGTCAATGTGTTCTTTTTCCCATTTCCAGGAGTGTATGTGGGAGAGCAAATTCCGCGGATGGTCAAAACGCATGCACGCAGGACAGACAAAATACTATCAGCTAGAAACAGGCTACTAATGTGGGGGATGAATAACCCATGTTTCAATTACATGGGTCCTGTGATACTATGTGATCACTACACATGGATAAGCGTGTAAAGTTACTATACTAAATTCCAAGCGCTATTGGCCAGAAAAGGGTCAAATTAGTTTGACAAACTTAATGTAATTGCTGAAAGGACGTGCAACGTCGCCTTCATCGCCCTTAACATCTAATCACCGGATGAGGTCATTTTGAATAGTGGTATTGGATATGTGCCAAAATAGTGTAAAAAGAACCTAAAGCGAAACTAGTTTCTTAAAATCAGGTACTTCAGGTACAGAACCATGAAGCTTAATCAAGTGAGGTCTGTGAACGCCTATAGCGTGTAACAGACAAACTACCTTTATGTTCTAATAGCTATTGACTTTAAAGGTCAAATAATGTAACAGGCTTAATATACATGCGTGAAAGGATGTACAACGTCGCTTTCGCGATCTTATTATCTATTGACCGCCAGAGGTCAAAGTGATTAGTGCTATCAGGTGTTACCAAAATGGTATGCAATGTTATGTGTATATACGTGAAGAGACGTACGACGTCACTTCAACGTTTCTAAAAAGGTTAAGGACTTTCCTAATTTTAGGCCAGATCTCGGAAACAATATGACTAAAAACATCCTTGCATCACCATATTGAACTTGGATTATTATAGCTAAGTGGGAATGGCAATTAGGACCATATTAGAAATATTGGAGCTTGTTAGAACTGAGAATACTGTGAAAATGTACAAGAATCACTCATTATAAGGCGTTAAATGAAAGAGAAAAGCATGTGTATTGTATCAGTGTGGCCACGTTTGCAAGGGCAGCTGTCATAACCAAAATTAAGGGAACCTAGAGCGTGACTGAACGAATTGACCATCCGTGACACTGACGGCATGAATGCATCGGCTATCTTCTATGTCGTATGGTAGAATGTGAAGCAATGAGCAAGGGGATATACATTCGAAAAAATTTTTGTTTTTTAACTGTAGTTGGTCGTTATGGATTCAGTCTTTGTCATAACATAGATGTTTAAAGATCTCCGTTTCTTCTAGTATGTCTAATTTCATACCCTTAACTTCACAATGAAGCAGCTCAGTAGTGGCCTGGGGATTAGGCGCGTGAGTCATTTGTACAAGATGTTTAGCGAAGGTGGAACCTAGCGTACCGTCACAACTTCTGGTGGGAATATGTTCCTTATATCTAGTAGCTAGACCTCGAACTGTTTGACTGATAAAATATTTCAGACAGTCAACGCAGGTAATTTTCATTTTGGACATTCTGTGTTAATGTTGGACCATGCCTCTTTTGGCAGTTTGTAGTTTTAGTGTGTTCTGAAGAAGGTGTGGGTATCCCCGCCGAAACCTAGGTCAACATACAGTTTCTATTTGTAATCGAGGCGGATTCTTTATAATCATTAAATTGTTCACGATTGCTGATGCGCTGCTATGTTACAATTTCTCATTCCTTACTTTCATTTCTTTATGAGCTTATTCACAACGATTAACAGCATTCACTCACTTATTTCTAGGCAGAAATCCAGTTTTCATTAGGCGACTGAAGTCATGGACGGCGGTAATCAGTTATTAAATGCGCCTTCCCGAAAAATACAAGTACGCGGTCTCACGTTTGGTTAGTTCAGAACGCAGGTACTTCCCTCAGAACCTCTGAAACCCTGACGGATTCCAGTGCACAAGTGGACCCGTTTGCTGGTCTGTCAAACCAATTTGACGCCATGCCACGACCGTGCGTGTCGGAATACGTCAAATGTTTAGACGGCCGACTCAAGACAAATAACTACACCCACACATCACTTGTTGTGACCGTGATGATATAAGCAGTACCTTTGATGGTTCAGAAGGAGACTGTAACAGGTTCTAACTCGCACACTAGCAAAGGACACAAGTCTCACCATTTAGATAGAGACCTGCAGTTCTTTACTAGCAAAGCGCCAGTACAAGAGACTTGTACAAGAGTGCCGATCTCCGTTTCTCCCTGTTTCCTCGTCAGCTCGGTTCCAAAAGCACATTTCTCTTTATTTGACTTCCCCCATTTTCACACAAGCCAATCACGAGCTGGAGCCCGGCATTCTAAACTCGGTGAATGGTCTTTGCACTGCAAACCGATTTGACCAATCAGAGACGTAAAGTTAATTGGCAGAAAACAGAAACAAGTTCAGCTTCTCGGCCTCTTTCCCACATGTTTGCCGTGTCTTTTGCTAACACAATACAGGGTGGAAGCACAGCCCTCCATAAGAAGCTTGTTATCTCCCCTGTTGCGTCCATTTCAAAGTTTGCAAGGAAAGGCCATAAACTCGCATTGAAGAAACAAGTTTTGAAACAGAGTCTGACCGTTTGGGCCCCAGTTTCCCTGTCTGAAGGACATTTGCAGAACGTGTACATTCCTTGTGACAGCTTGCTCGCTAACAAGGCCTACAACGCGCTGTCGGCGACTTTTCGGCGCTAGACCGTATACCTGGACGTCTGGCGCCGAAGCTAATGTGCTTTGCACAATGCGACCGCTGCACGCGGCCGTCTGGAAATGTCTTTTCATCGTTCCTCAGTAAAAACGCACTTTGTCGCCCCACCAACGCTGTACATTTACTGCAGTCATCTAAGTCGGCACCCTGTTCCTTTGAACGCAGGTAAAGCTTACCATATTTCTTTCCCTAGAGCACGCAAACAAGACCATAAACTGCTACCCACCATTTCACCACAATGAATGCAGTCAAAACGCTGTAGATCGTATTCCCTACATCGAATCAGAAGTGAGAGTGCCCTGCAACCTCTCACTGTTATTACCGTTATGTTGTAATTTCGGATACTGACACGTTCCAGGACCTTGGAATTTGCTCCTCAATTTGCTCCTATTTGACCTAGATGTGTAAAATAAAAAAAATAAAATAAAAAACCTCCTGCTCCAAGATACCTGGGAAGTCCACCATGGTGACCGTTCTGTACATAACTGTCTTAAAATCATTCCGGGATCCGTCTAGACAGGATATATTTCTCTCGGGATGTTACATCTGTAATATGGGAAGCTGAATGCTGGCTAGTTGCCTTTTCCGGTCATTACATCAGGGGCAAGCTGCTAGATTTGTTACCTGTACATTCTAACAACACGTAACTATTACAGAGATGTTTCAGGAACTCAAATGTCAATCCCTGAGGAGAGGGTGACGTTCTCTTCGAGAAACACTATCGAGAAAATTTAGAGAACTGGCTTCTGAAGCTACATGCCAAACGATTCTGCCAACATACATTGCGTGTAAGGACCATGAAGATAAGATACGAGAAATTAGGAGTCATATGGAGGCATATAGACAGTCGCTTGTCCCTTGCTCGATTTGCGAGTGGAACAGTAGACTAGTAGTCGTAGTGGTACAGGGTACCCTCCATAAGGTTGCTTGCACAGTATCTGTGTGGATGTAGATGTAGACTGTACTTTCGTCTCCACAATCCTCTTTCTGCCCCAGTCTGTATGGCACAGCTGTGCAACTTGGAAACTGAATACTTGTAATCTGTACGAAAGCAGCTTGTCGCTAGCAAATTACTGTGGTATGAGCAGTCTGCGAGCGACATCTTCCCAGCTACCTGTCTACAATGACGTGGTAGGTGGACCATACCAAATCTGCGATCCAGAGAACACTGATGAGATATGGGAAGGTCTTGGACGAATGGAATCCTGATGCTGTCAGATTCAACTAAGCGATCCTCCGTTATCTGAACTCACAGTCAGCGTCCCCAGACATCCAGATGGAATGGCACAGAACTAAGGGGAAGATGACTGGCCGGCCGGAGTGGCCGTGCGGTTCTAGGCGCTACAGGCGCTGGGGTGACAGGTTAACATACAGACTGGCACAAACGAACGCCGCTACTTGTTGCAATGGCGGTGACGTGGAGACTCCATGCAGAGGTCATACCTATATATTTCGATAAAGTGTGCCTCTGTTTCCAACCTGCATGGGCATCTCACCTCCCATCACCGACGTCCTCCGGCACATATATCACAGGGGGCTGAAATCAAAATTTAACTCACAACTGTAAAAAGAATAGTGAGCAGATTATTTGTAGGACGCATCAGTCATCAATCGGTACGACTAATCAAAAATGGCTTTGAGCACTATGAGACTTAACAACTGAGGTCATCAGTCCCCTATAACTTAGAACTACTTAAACCTAACTAACCTAAGAACATCACACAAATCCATGGCCGAGGCAGGAATAGATCCTGCGACCGTAGCGGTTGTGCGGTTCCAGACTGAAGCGCCTATATCCGCTCGGCTACACCGGCCGGATTGGACAAACCGTTGGACGATAAGGTATATAGAAAAGCAACACATTCGAGTCGATATATCTCTATGGAACGGAGATTTTCGAAACTAATGTGGAACAACCATTGCTGACATGAAGAGTATTTTCTTCTCTTTCATTGAAAAGATCATTGATCTCATGGAGAAAGATTTGGCAAGCCAAGATGTCCTACAGATTTTTTAAGCCACCAGGAAAATAACAAAAACGTTGAGAAATTGAAAATATGTATTTCATTCAATAGCGAGACATTCGTCCACAAAATTCCTTGCAAGTTTTTCTGTGATGATGTCACAAATTGTTAGGGGTGACTGAAAAGAATAATTGTATTAATTTGAGGTAAGGTAAGATTCTTGAACAGCGAAAATCGTTCTGAAACCTCTGAGTGGAAAAGGTAAGGTAAGATTCTTGAAAAGCGAAAATCGTTCTGAAACCTCTGACAAGGGGAGGCCGCCAATTGTGAAATTCAGATTCGATTCATACTGCGCATAATAAAAGCTCATGGCCAGAGGTGTAATGTGGCAAAGCACCAAGATGCACTTCTCAGCCGTTGTCGAGAAAATCGACAGTTAAAAGAAACCGTTGCAGTGAAATCCACTCTACGATTAACAATTTTCTACAGCGTCGTGGCGCAGCGGTAAGCGCTCGGATTCGTAATCCGTAGGTCGCCGGATCGAGTCTCGCGCCATGCAATTTTTTTATTATTACTTTTTTGTAATTCATATATATATATATATATATATATATATATATATATATATATATATATATATCAGTAAAAAATCACAAGAAAGTCTACATTTATTTAACGAGGTTAGAAAACAGGTTTCAAAATCAATTAGGCAAGCTAAAAGGAAGTACACAAAGGCACAACTGGATGCCATAGAAGAAAATTTCCAAAACTATAATACAAGAGACTTCTACAGAACTTTCGCAGATAAAATACGAGGATATATCCCTCGAAATTTATGTTTCAGAAAACCAGATGGTAAATTAGCTCTAACAAACCAGGAAAACTGTCAAGTATTGGCTCAATATTTTTCTAACCTACTAAATTGCCCAGAACCTAGTTTAAGGTTTCCCAAAGAAATCTGTGCCAACGCTCAACCGGATTCATTACCACCAACACAGGAAGAAATCAAATGTCACATTAAAAACTTAAAAAATAATAGAACATTTGGCGAAGATGGCATTGTTGCAGAGCTATTAAAAAACCTAGGACCAAAGACGTTGCAAGAGCTCACAAAAATAATAACAAAAATATGGGAAACAGAAAAATTACCAGAGGAGTGGAAATGTGCCCCTATTCACCCGTTACATAAAAAAGGAGACAGAACAAATGTCAATAACTACAGGGGAATCTCACTTCTACAAGTCACCTACAAAATTCTCTCAACATGCCTGCTGAAAAGAACACAAGAGCAGCTGGAATGCCAAATTGGTGATTATCAAGCAGGCTTCCGCCCCGGTCGCTCATGCATAGAACAAATATTTAATTTAAAGACAATATTAAAACACAAAGCAATTAGAAATGCCCCCATAATTTGTACATTTGTAGATTTTAACATTTTAGAGGAACTTGGACTTGACTCCAAAACACTAAGGCTTATCAAAGAATCACTGACAGACACTGTATCTAAAGTTAAATTCAGGGGAGAAATCTCTGAACCTTTTCTCATAAAAACTGGAGTACGTCAAGGTGACGGGCTATCTCCACTTTTGTTTAATATAGTCCTGGATAAAGTCATTAAGGAATGGGAAAAAGAATTAAAAAATCAATCCTACTGGAAACCAATCCATCTTGGTAGAACCAAAGACAACGTGGAGATATCTTGTTTAGCATTCGCGGACGACTTGGCCATACTTGCAGATGATGAAGAAATCGCCACCAAACAAATAGAGATCCTTAAGGAATGCGCGGATAAAGTAGGTTTACAAATTTCGTTTCAAAAGACAGAATTTTTCTGTACGAAATTCCATATACACAGTTTGAACACAAAATATGGAAAAATAAATAGAGTAAAACATTTTAAATACCTAGGTGAAATTTTGGAGCCAACCGGAGGAGAGAAAGTTGCACAGAAGGTCAGACAACAGAAAATGAAGAGAGCATATGGTATGACACATGAAATATACAATAAAAAATGCATCTCCTCGAACACAAAAATCAGACACCACTGCGCAGTAATTAAGCCAGCAGCACTATATGCTAGTGAAACGCTCACACTCCACACAAAATGTGATTTAGAAAAAATACTAAAAGAAGAGCGAAAAATTATGAGAAAGATTTTAGGTCCAAAATTAACAGAAGAAGGATACCGGATACAATCAAGAAGAACCAAAGAAACTATATCAAACTTGGCAGCAGACATAAGAAGGCGAAGATTAAAATTTTATGGACATGTCACTAGACATCCCCCCACACGACTCACCAACAGAATTCTCACTTACATAGAAAAAGTCAAATCAACAACACCATGGATTAGCCAAGTAAAATTAGATTTACAAAAAGCAAATATTGAACTTAAAGATGTCAAAGATAGAAAAACGTTTAGAAATAAGGTGGAAAAGTGGAATGTATTGCCCGAGAAGGAAGCACTAAAGAGACCAGGAACAAAATGGACAGAAGAAAGAAAAAGAAAACATGGAGAACGAATGAAAGAAGTATGGAAGAAACGACGTCAGAAAGCTTTGCGCGATAAGTAAGTATATATATATATATATATATATATATATATATATATATATATATATATATATATATATATATATATACTATTAATGAATTGCTTATGCATGTTGGTGAAGGCGGATCGCTCTCCAATTGTACCGCCTCCATTTTTCCGTTTTCTTAACAGGGTGTAGTGTCGGCAGACTTGCCAACACTACGCACACTAATTGAAAGAGGCGGCCAAGATGCACGCGCTAACTCACGAAGGATGGAGTGAGGTCTGAAACAGGATACGTAATGAATGTTATAAAGAAAAGTACGTAGCTCCTTGAATACTTAACTTTTAATACATCCTTGTATACATCGTTCTTGATGAGACATCTGGAGTTTGTGACGATACAAGTGAGACTCTCTCCAGATATGGTTAATGGCGCCTTGCTAGGTCGTAGCCATGGACTTAGCTGACGGCTATTCTAACTGTATCTCGGCAAATGAGAGAAAGGCTTCGTACGTGTAGTCGCTAGCAATGTCGTCCGTACAACTGGGGCGAGTGCTAGTCCGTCTCTCTCTAGACCTGCCGTGTGGTGGCGCTCGGTCTACGATCACACAGTGGCGACACGCGGGTCCGACATGTACTAATGGACCGCGGCCGATTTAAGCTACCACCTAGCAAGTGTGGTGTCTGGCGGTGACACCACACAGGGTGTACCAAAGCTCTCCCGTCCGCACTGATTTTCGACGATGTTATAAGTTGCGCTATGGACCGCATCTACCTTCTTTCGAAGTTAGCAGGTAACTACGCTGTTATGCGGCGGCTCGTTTCGGCCCATTCAACTGTCCTTCAAGGGTAACGAGCGAGTAACGGAGTTTATATTTCATACCCGCCACAGCAAATTTGTGTTCGTGGGGTCTCTATTCTAATTGGAACGTTTGACTTACGCTATACGTATTCGTTTCGGAATATCGTCTGTACGTCTTCCGTTAACTATACGTGGTTAACATTATGAAGACAATAACATTTGTGAAATACAACTTTGTTTGCGGAAAACATAATGATGTTCGAAGTCGCCAGTTTTTCCACGACAAACGACTTTCAACAACTTATTATATGCATAATTGTTGCAACTGATTGCCGGGAATTATATATATATATATATATATATATATATATATATATATATATATATATTTGAATTACAAAAAAGAAATACAAAAAAAAAGGTTGGATGGCGCGAGATTCGATTCGGCGACCTTCAGATTACAAACCAGAGCGCTTACCGCTGCGCCACGACCCTGTAGACAATTACTAATCGTAGAGAGTATTTCTCCGGAACGGTTTCTTTTAACTGTCGATTTTCTCGACAACGGCTGAGAAGTGCATCTTGGTGCTTTGCCACATTACACCTCTGGCCATGGGCTTTTATTATGCGCAGTATGAATCGAATCTGAATTTCACAATTGGCGGCCTCCCCTTGTGAGTGGAAAACATGTAACAGTGCTGTTGTTGCTTGAATTGCAGGGTAGGCAAAGAAAGAAAATTTACTGTCAATGTTTTCTAGACATTGTTTTCTTCCTTTGCTTCGCACTACCGCCTGTGAAAATTGTTTACCCTACAATGTCAGCAACAATAGTACCGTGATATATAACTCAGTTCGAGAGGTATCAGAACGATTTTCATTATAACTTTTCTGTCGTTAGTGTACCTTCCCTGAAATTGATAGAATTACTCTTCTCCATCATACCTGAAAATCATTAACACCGTCACGGAATCACATCGTGTGTTACTACGTCAAGAGGAAGCGTCAAAATCCACCTAGCCATATACAAGGCGATCTATCGCTTCATATAACCTTAAAGTCAGCTGTCGGGGAACGTGCTTTACGATGTTTATTTTCCTTTATTGAATTTCGATTCCGCCCCCCACCCCAACCAGACAGGGAGGGGGGTGCCCTTGTTAAAAACAGTAAAGTGGCGAAAAAGTTGCGGAAGTTGAAATAGAAAAAAAAAACGTAGTTCACGATGCTAACGAATACACATAGTAAGGACACAGCCACAATTTATAAAACACGGCGACAGTATGTTTTCTGTTCGCCACACTATAAATACAGGGCACACTACACTGAACACCAAACACTGCACCAGAGACCAGTGACGAAAATAACGCACATAACCTAAGGCAGATGGGGTGGGGGATGCTTTACGATGTTGAGGCGAAATTTAAATTTCGTGAGACTAGCGTTTCAGGTAAGACAACGCATTTGCGTAGGCGCTTTGCAGTATCCTAGCGTAGGTTAAAGGAAAAAAAAACAGCATGCATTCATGTAGAGTAACTGATTCGCCTAGCTGGGCAATGTATCCACCTTCTCCACTGCGGGTGCACAAGTACGTCCAACCCCCTGCGGGAATCTCAGAGTAGCGAGGAAGGAGGAAATGGACAGGTGGCACTCGCTGGGGTGTGGGTCGGTCATGAGGCGTGCTGAGATAGTTCGCGCAGTTGCGGTAACAGTGGGTCCCTGATGGTGCAGTGGTTAATGTATCTGCCTAGTAGGCAGTCAGCCTTCAGCCTTCCACACGTGAGCGCGAGAGGTCATTACGTTAAGTGTATATAGAACGAATCATGGCCTTGTCGTTCCGAAAATCAACACTGAAATTTAGTTTTGTTACCAGATATGCTGGACCGAAAGGTTACGGGACAGGGTAAAAATCGAACCTGACGTTCTAGTAGGAATATACTTATCTCTAGTAAGCAGCGTGGTCTACGTCAAGCTCATCAATGAAGCGGCATGTGACGAACTACTACTCCGACACCGACAACGACTTCGTTTCTGTCATTCGGACGTTAATGTTGGAGAGGTTACAGTTGAACACGCCGGCATGGGACTGCGAACAATCCACGCCTTGGAGCTTGCACTCGAAGTGCCACAAGAATTGGTGACAGACGCCCTGCGTCCTTACGGAACGGTCCTATCTCATGTGGCTGAAAAATGGGTAAGTTTCAAAACGTATCCTGTTCTCAATCCCGTCAGACAAATACGGATCGAACTCCGAAAACACGTTCCGTCATACTCGTACATCGCTGGTAGTACGGCGACTGTTATCTACGACGGGCAACCAAGGACGTGCTTTGCGTGTGGGAAGAAGGGACACGTAGGTTCTGAGTGTACTGAAGGAAGGTTGTTACAGCTGCCACGGGATGATCCACCACTCACACCGCATCCGACTGTGCTCCCCATGACGTATGTCGCCGCATTACGCGATGCCATAGAGCGCGAGCCAGAAACGTACCGGAACATACAGAGAGAGGCAGATCGTGGCGAGCCACGGAAGAACGACGATGCGCTGGACCTCCTGGAGCAGTCACCGGACGCCCTCTCTTCGGTGCCGCTCGCGGCCCCTTCAGATAAGGCACTTACAGAGGTCGATAATTCAACGGCGCACGATTCCGATGTCCCCCACGACCAACCAGAGGCCATGCTGACCACTGATTGAAATAGCTCCAAGCTCTAAGGGACTTTACACCTGAGATCATCAGTCCCCTAGACATAGAACTACTTAAATGTAACTAACCTAAGGACATCACACACATCCATGCCCGAGGCATGGATTCGAACCTGCGACCGCAGCAGCAGCGCGGTTCAGGACTGAAGCGCCTAGAACCGCTCTGTCACAGCGGCCGACCCCACTGATTCCGAGGCTGGCAACGAAAACAACGATCACCAAAACGCCGGATGAAGCGCAGCCTCGCGGTGGAGAACGACGAGTATGATCTAGCCAGCAATTCTGAAGCGTTCTCGGGTACAGAGCTGACAACCGTGGATAGCGTGGGTGCAAGGGTGGCCAGCGGGACGGCGACACGACCTTCCGATGAGGATGCTCCAGAACAGCGGAGGCGTTCGATCGACGGCAACTTGCTACTGAGGTACGCTAGGGGACTGGTATGAAGACACGCCCCTGTGGGGAACAGATGATGCTGGAGAAACCGCTCCCACACACCCTCCCGGTGTAAGACCGGAAGAGTGCACGGAATAACAGCAGAACATATGCGGAGATGGCGGGGGACGTTAGAAAGAAAGCAGCCTGCGTACGGAAGACAGCCAGCTTATCGGATAGGATCTGTTAACATCAATAGCTTTGGGACGCAGGGAAAAACAAAGATGATGCGTGACATTAAAAAGGCTGCAGATTTAGATAAGGCGCTATTATAGGAAATTACGTTTGGTTCCCCCCCTAGGTCCTTTACGGTGACGGTGACGTGAGAGGCGTTGGCACAGCAATACTATCGAAGGAAGGGATACGTGCGGACGAAGTAGAGTATTAGCCTTCTGCCCATGGTACGGCCGTGTCCATAGGTGGAATATGTTTTATCAATATATACGCAACGTGAGGCTCGGATAAGAGAAGGCACAGAGCAGATATTTACGCCCAAGAGGTTACACCGTTGTTCTGGGGACGATACGATGCTTGCATACTCGACGGAGGTTTTAATTGTGTGCTCTACAGAAATTACCAACATCCTAACAATAATCCTAGCCAACAACTTCGAGAACTGGTCAACGGGATGGAATTAGTCGATAAATGGGACCCGAAGTATGGCACCCAACAACGACATACAATTTTAACGAGACACTCCGCGAGCCGTTTGGATCGGATCTACGTTTCACGGGCGTTAGCGATGTTGACGGTGGACGCAGAAATCTGGCCGACCGCGTTTACAGACCATGAGGCACATATTTGTACGGTTAACCTTGATAGGCAGCAGGTAGGGAGACGGACGAGTAATTGGAAAATGAAAGTCTCCCACCTGTGTGGTGCAGAATGTCGACGCATGGTGCAGGACTCCTGGCAAGGCTGCCTCCGTCGATGATAACCTTATGGTTGTGTCCTACAGTGGTCGAAGCCAGCTTTACGGAAGATGTTAATAGGTTATGGGAAGAACGTTTCTCAACGGCTGCACATGACTTTTAATTTATGACCCTCTGGAAACTGTTCGCTGAACCACCTATACGAGAGCTCCAGACGGCCATCCACCGAGTCAAGGCGAAGTTGATACAACTTGCGATGGCAGGTACGATGATACGCGCGATGTCGCAGGATTGCCTGCCCAACGAAATTTCCTCGATGCATTATGTGATAAAGGTAAGAAGAAGAATACAAAGGTCGTTAATTCATGAGATTTAGCACGGCGATGGCCGTCACTTCGCAACACAAAGGGGCATAGCCCAGGCGTTCACGGATCATTTAGCAGATTCTATGCGAGCGACTGGCAGGGCCAGAGGGAGCTGGGGTACGTCCTGGAAAAGATCACAGACGCGATGGGAGATAAGCGGAAAAAAAGTAAACATGAGGTCCCGGGTTCGAGTCCTGGTCTAGTACATATTTTCACCCCTCACCATTGATTCTGCGCGGAGTCCTGATGCTGCAAATAGCAGTAATCCCTTCCCTTTCCTTTCCTTTCTCCCCTCCCCACCCACCTTCAGTTAGCATACAAATGCAAGAGGACAAACATCCAATGACGGCGGGTTCATTTCTTGGATCAGCACCTAACATTGTCCAGTCATCAACGAAAGGCGCGGATTTTGGGAATCAATAGCGTAGTCGCAACACGAGACTCAGGGTACATCATGGATTCAATAAATTTATTTATTTTCGTCAGTCTAACTCTACACTAGAGGCTGATTCGAAGCACCTGAAAAAACGAACGATGCAACTTACTGTGCAACAGGTATCAGTGACCGAGTCCCTGCGGTGAGAGCTAACATAACTACCAATCACTAACGGCATTGTACAATTTAAATATGGGGAGTAGCATTCCAAGTTGAAAAAAACAGACATGTCGTCGCTTACCTGAGGGAGACCATCAGCGAAATGCAGTTTGCGCCGCAATGGTCTGACTGAGAACTCTCCTGCATGATAAAAATCTGGTTTTTTGAAAGTATTGTGGCGGTGCACTATTTCTCCCTTTCTACAATCGGTCCCCTAATTCACAGGCATTTAACAGGCGTCGACTAATTTGGTGTGTAGCTCTGTACCTCCAGGGTGCCTCTAACCAAACACATTTAGAACCCCCCCTCCCTACTTCTCGTACTCTGTAGGTAGGAATGTTCCTGACGTTTACACTAACAAACACCAAACAGTGTCCAGCTGAAAGCTAAATGTTACTGCCCATCCTATTAAGGACAGAAATAACAGTGTTTTACGTCACTTGGGACCGCCCTGAGGGCTGTCGTCAGTGAGGCCGTTATTCTGCAGGTTTTACTCATTTTCCATCTCATTCTAACCTATCTAAACCCTCTGACGTTGCTGTTCTCAGCAGAAAGTAACAAGCTTGTTGCCAAGAGTAAGACGTGTCTGCTCGTGACCAGCGTCTGCTGAGAACTATCGTCTAGGCGGTGAATGAAGTTAGCAGTTAATTCTCGGAAGTCAAACTCCAACTTGGGACAACTGCCTGGGGTGTCAGCAAGTTCCCAGGCTTCTGCTTCGTCTCTGCTTAGTCCTCTGATATCCAATCTTGGAGTGTCCTCACTGGCTTTCAACGACCTTAAAATTAACAGCGTGCAAGTCAACAAGTCATAAATACATAACAGGTTGCCTAAGAGGCAATATAAATTTGTAAACAAAGTGTTGAATTACAGGAAGAGAGAGTAAATGAATGAAATATGGATGTCGGCTTCTCACCAAGAGAGTAAATTCTATCAATTTCTAATTTAAATGTTAACGACGCCACATGTCACAGATAATCATACTCTCGACAATGTGAAACTATAGTTGCTGAGCCCTATATGTATAAGTAACTTCTGGCATATTGCAATAGATCTGTTGTAAGACCATTACTGTTTGCAAAAACTCTCAGTGAGCTAGTGGATAACATTGGAAATTACAGGAGGCTATGCATATTCTATTTTACGGAACCAGTTTTCATCGGAATGCCTCTCATGAAGTTCTGGATTCATATAATGATAAATTGTTGCCACGGGCTGTCTTCTTTCTGTTTCAAACGAAGTCCTCCTGGGAATCAATGCTCAAAATCAGAAAACGTTATACTCAGTATGTTTAAAATCAGTCCCCACGTTTTTGCAGTACTGGATACACACTGTTGAACTATTCCTGGTTGCATGCTTCTGAAGGTTACCAAGTTCCTAATTTCCTGTTTGTTTTGTGGATCAATCTTTTCCTCTTTATTTAAAAGTTCGCCCTTGTGTACGACTTACAGTAAATAATTCTATCCATTCTAAATTATCTGTTCCGAATATTCCACTTTGCTACGAATTTCTGAAGCAGCCTTTCAAGTATTTCTTCAAATCTGGCTTGTCATGTTTCAGAAGAAACTACATCATTATGTACGTCACACTGCACACATGAGGTATTGTTTCTCAATTTTTAAATCTCTAAACGTGTTTCTTCACTAATTTCTGTTTTAATTAGTGAAACCAATTCCTATACCTTACATGTCTACAGTAGATTCCGAACTTTTCCTATCGTTTCTACCCTTAAATAATATCTAGTTTTAACACTTGTACCTCATTTAGAACTTCTATTCACTATTTCTCGACAGAGCATTCAGCTATTCAGTCTGTTTATCCACTTTATCTGTGAAACTAATATTCAGTACGTTCAAATAATTAATCAGAGCATTACTTCTATTGAACATACCTTGGTTAGACTGTTCATGTTAATTCTAGAGACAGATATATTTCCTTCCATTTTACTACTAGTGATGTCAATTCTGTTAATGAGATCCTTTGTTCGATTAGTTATGTTTCCATTCAAGGTTTTCAGTCTTTAGCATTTACATAATTTCAGATTGAAGAGTTTCCTGTTCTGAATTTCCTTGCATCTTGTTCTGGGGTGGTGGTATTATTGTATATTATAAAATAGTTTACAGAAATATCATGTGCCAGCGGTTATAGTATAATCAGTGCAGCAGTAATCTTGTGCACCATCCAATTTTTTGACATTTTTGACTGTTTGATGTTCGATAAAAAATGGATGAGTTGATAATTGGTGTGTAACAATATAAACAATAATGAAACTTGTACCTCATAACTGTTGAGACAATTTATCGTGTTTCCGGTCTTCCGAGTTTTATTTTAAGCATCAGAACACCTCATATAATTGATTTTGCTAGTAACTTGTGGTTCCTGGTCGGTCGTTACAGAACCTGCATTCGAAGATGGTCAGGTATACCAAAATAACTTATTACCAGGTGTCATTGAAGCTGAATATTGACTATAAGTTGCACAGCACATTCAAAAGAGCTGACGATTACCAAGAAAGAAAAGATTGTTTATTAATCTTCTAATTAATTTTAGATATAATTAAAATGTTTAGGGGAGTACTTTAGATGCTTTATTGAAAGGAATGTTTATTGTTACTTATTGATTAAAAAAATATCACCAAGTAAGGTTACAGTACCTCTTATTAATCAGATTAGGCTGGCCATTATCCTATACAATTATTACATTAAATAATATTATTTCAAAGGGGGATTTTTCGTATGTTTGTTAACTGTAATAACTGCTGAAAAAAACATCAGCATCCAAGTGTCAGGTCACATCATTGCAATCAGGTGATGCAGTTACACACACATAATGCTCTATACACGTTAGCTCCACATAAGAACCAATTAATATACAGACCCTTTGACTCTATAGAGGATTATTTGAAATGAAACTGGTAATTAGTTTTGATTTAGAGAATGGTTAAGTTTAACTTTAGCCTGACTGAATCACCATATAGGCAATCATGTATTTCCAAATAGTTTAGTAGATGCATGGTTGGCCCATTGTCTAAATCACTTTAAAAACACTGTGTTCCCCTTATCTTAGACAATATTCAGTTGTCTTCAAGACGTTCACTAAACCAAGGTGCTTATATTCAATTCTGGTGTGAGAACCACTGCAGCCTTACATTGTGACTGTTCCATCTGAAATCTTACTCTTTGCTAAATAATTCTGCCACCAGTCCGAAAGGAACCAAATTGAGAATTATCTTTGTACCTTTATTCCAATTAATCAACAGAGTCTATAATGAAGTTCTAGTACTTGAGTTAAGTAAAAAAGAAAGGAATCAAGCAAAGACAATTTTTCACGTCTTCGCTACAAACATTACTGACATTACTCAAATAGAATTGTGGGCAATGGTAAATTAGGCCGTTTTACGTTACTCTTGTAAGACTCTAAAGGTCAGTTAACCATGAACATTAACAGAACCACCATCCATGTAAATATGTAAAACGTTTACTTGTATTTAATCTGTGACTTCTTTTGTTGCTGTTCAGTCTTAATGCAATAGCAATTTTCTGTAAGAAACTAACCATCCAGTTTTATTGTATGTGAAAAGGCACGACAATTACATCAAGTTACTTCACAATCGTCTGCATATAGTTATTCTCCAGTTAAGAATATAACTACACAAAACGATGTGAGAAGATGAAAATAATATATCTGTAGAAAATAAAAACAGAGCATTATTATTGATTATTCTGATGTATTGTTAATAATTAAGTTTCAACGACTTTCACTAATACAACTGATCGTAGTCTTGTAACTGAAGCACAGACCTCATCTCCACGTCTCAATCAAAGGTGTAGCTTCTGCTATCCACAGTGCATTTCTTTAGAACAGCTTCGCAATTTATTTAGCCTCGAGAAAAAATCTTGCATTCGAGACGACTGCAGAACTGGCAAGTCAGTCTTATTACTACGAAAGTAGTACATCGACAACTGTCAACGGCACTGCACTACTGTCTAGCCACAATTCACTGACTTGTCTCTTTACGCATTGCACGACAAGGTGACAAAAAGAAGCAAAACTAATAGATATTGTGACCACACGGTCCTCACTTTTATGACTGAGGACAACATGCAGATATATCGTATGCCATTCTCTCAGGAATTGATCAGCTATTTACAGCCTTATTTATAATTATTAAGAACGTCCACGTCAACAGTTTGATTTACAATATTTCTTTGATCAAGAAAATAATTATTTACACATTCGGTATGTATGAAACATTATTCAGGACTTCTAGTAGTCAGTCGCACTTAATTGATTATTTCAAAGTGTATGGGCCTGAAGATGGCGTTGACGCAACGTCGAAACTAGTATCCAAATAATTATGAAATCTTTAGTACAGCTGAAGGAGTTTCAATTTTAATAAAATTATACCAGTTGATGTCCCATGATAATCCAGTTTAAATATGGATGTACGAAGATCTGTATATAATGTTCGGTATCACAGTTAGCGAAATGTGCCAGGTTATTAATCATTAGTCGAATGGATTTCACCTCAAAATCCAACATTTCGTCCCCATCTGTAGAGGACACTTTCAAGGGGGATCGTAGCTTTGTTGAATGTCTGATTCATACCCTGGTTTGCTACTGACAACAGCAAAATTCCGTTTCCGTGTGCGTTCGTGCGCAGTGGCGTGACGTCATATGTTTTGCATACGCGAACGCAATTGGTGATTGTCAGTTGTAGTCGTTCACTGTTGCTGTCATCCCATGGTGTATGACTGTTACACATATTCTTCAGCACCGGAAAACGTCATTCAGTTTCAAGCCCTCCTGCTTCCTACTGAAATTCCTGGCGTGTTTTAAAACCTCCATGGAGTTTTATGGTATCCTCTTGTGGCGGTCCTCATTTAGGTCCTGTCAGAATGAATGTGTGTGGTTGGAACGCATGTTCCACAACAGCTGACCAGTCAACTTCTTGTCGGAGGACACGTTAGTTAGCATTGATGCGGTATCGCTATTCACAATGGTTCCACTCAATGAACTGTTGCAACAACTGAATCGTGACTTGGTCGATTTTAGGCGATCTTGCACCTTCCGGGTGGGTTTCCAGATTACGGCGAAGTTCTGCTTGGTTTTTTTTTTTTTTTTTTTTTTTTTTTTTTTTTTTTTTTCAAGATAGTTCCTGTAACGTCGTTTATTGAAAGGCAGGAAAACTTTCAATTTCACCGGCGATTAAACTACGCTATAATATTTTCGCGGTGGTCTTAACGCTCTTTTCACCTCAGAAGAAGAGTAACCATTCTTGAGCAATGCATTCGTGAGGTGTTTTAATTTCGCTACATGCAGCTCTGGTCCGCCGATTTTCCATGCTCTGTCTGCTGTCGCCTTTTAGGATGCATCGCTTTTGTTGTGTTGGTGGTTCGATTCCTGCTGCAAATAATGGTATATTTGGGTGGGTCTTCGGTAACCCGTGTCGCCCAAGCTACCATCTTCTTATTTTTAAAACTAGCACATCAAGAAAATTTAATCTTCCGCCTGTCTTCTCCTCCATGGTAAACTGAATCTTCGGATTGATCCCGTTGGGTTGTTTGCGAAAACGACGCAGTTCCTCCTTTCCATGTCGCAAGAAAACAGTCGTATCATCCACGTACCGGAACCAGATATTCGGTTTCTTGTTCGCAGTTTCCAGTGCGTGCTCCTCGAATTTTTCAATGAAGGTGTTTGTTATAATAACTGGACTTACGGTGCTTCCCATAGTGACAACATCCGTCTGTTCATACAATGCTTCGTACCATATGAAATACATGGTTGTGAGGCAATATTCAAACAGTTTTGCAATATCGGGACGAAAACTCCGATTTATCTGTTGCAACACTTCATTGAACGTAACCATAGTGAATAGCGATACCACCTCAAAGCTAACTAATATGTCCTCCGGCGGGGAGTTGACAGGTCAGTCGTTGTGAAACATACTTTGAATCCAGGAGGCCACCACATTCGTTTTCATAGGACCCAAATACTGGTAGCCACATACGGGTAAGGATGTACAGAGAGGCCATGGAGGTTGTCAAACACCCTAAGAATTTCGGCAGGAAGGAGGATGACGTGAAGTTGAATGACATCTCGATTCCGGTGCTGAAGAATATGGGTACCACTCTTTCACCAGTGGGTGATAGCGACAACGGACGACGGCAGTCGACAACGGACAGCTGCGCTCGCGTATCCAAAACATGCGACGTCACGCAACTGTGCGAAAGCAAGCAGATGCGAAATTTTGCCGTAGTAGCGAGCAGGGTGTGAATTGGGGATCCAAAGAAGCTACGATCGCTGTTGAAAATATCCTCCGCAGATGTTGTGTTGTAATGGGAAATCCATTTGACCACAGCATAACAGCCCCGAACATATTATTAATAGTGACATTTCCGGCCGTGAAATTTTTACATTTTACAGTGGTCGGTATGTTTCAATGAATGTTCAATTCCTCGACGAACTCTCCTTGGTCATGGATCTAAATTAGAAGCGCAGTTTGAACATCCCCATTGTTGGAAATCTGCGATTAAGTTCGTCGATTGACTAGACATTGTCATCTACTTCCATTGCGATCAGCATCATCAATTTTGGTTGGCTGTGCTTGGGTGTGATGGCACCATTTCACTACGGCCGGAGGGACTGATGACCTTAGCAGTTAAGTCTAATAAGATTTCACACACATGCACACTCTGGCCGGATGAAACGCTGGATTGGGTCCACTCCAGAATATCACTGTGAACCTCTCTGCAATTTAGGCGTTTCACTAACAGTAATCGCAGTGTTCCGTGCACTTCAAATATGGAGTACGTTTCCAGTTTCCGCAGCATTTCATCCACACACTGCGATGCATCTATTACCCTTACAGAAGCAAAAGTGTCTGCTGCCAAAGCGATGCCTTCAGGCTCTCCTGAGAAGGCGCCACTCTTGTTGCACATTTGCCTTCGTGAGGGACGACTAGTGTCTCTTGCTCCCTGAATTCCCTACGTGTATAGACTTCGAGGACCAGTATCTCACTATAAAATTACACTGAAGAGCCAAAGAAACTGGTACACCTGCCCAATACCTTTTAAGGCCCGGCGAGCGCGCTGAAATGCTGCAACAAGACATAGCATGGACTTGACTAACGTCTGAAGTAGTGCTGGAGGGAAATTACACCATAAATCCTGCAGGGCTGTCTATAATTCCGCAAGAGTATGAGGGAATGGAGAACAGCACATTGCAAGACGTCCCAGATATGTTCAATAGTTTTCATGTAAGGGGAGTTTGGTGGCCAGCTTTCCTGAAGCCACTCTGTAGCACTTCTGGACATGTGGGGGTGTCGCATTGTCCTGCTGGAATTGACAAAGTCTGTCGGAATGCACAATGGACACGAATGTATACATGTGATCAGACAGGATGCTTACGTACGTGCTACTTGTCAAAGTCGTATCTAGACGTATCATTGGTCCCGTTCACTACAGCGGCACACTTCCCATACCATTACAGAGAATCCCGTTAGCTTCAACATTCCCCTGCTGACAAGCTGGGTCCATGGATTCATGAGGTTGTCTCCATACCCGTACACGTTCATCCGCTCTATACGATTTGAAACGAGATTCGTCCGACTAGGCAACATATGTCCAGTCATCATCAGTCCGATGTCGGTGTTGACGGGCTTTGTATCGTGCAGTCATCAAGGATAGCCGAGTGGGCCTTCGGCTCGGAAAGCCCATATGGATAATGTTTCGTTGAACGTAACGCACGCTGATATTTGTTGATGGCCCAGCATTGAAATCCGCAGCAATTTGCAGAAGAGTTGCATTTCTGTTACGTTGAACGATTCCCTTCAGTCGTCGTTGGTCCCATTTTTGCAGGATCTTTTTCCGACCCTATCGATGTCGGAGATTTGATTCTTTACCGGATTCCTGATATTCACGGTACACTCGTGGCACGGTCGTAAGGGAAAGACTCCATTTCATCGCTGCGTCGAAGATGCTGTTTCCCATCGCTCGTGCGCCGACTATAACACCACTTTCAAACTCACTTAAATCTTGATAACATGCCATGGCAACAGCAGTAACCGACCAAACTGCGCCAGACACTTGTTGTCTTATATAGATGTTGTCGAATGCAGCGTCGTATTCTGACTGTTTACATATCTGTGTATTTGAATTCGCACGTCCATAGCAGTTTCTTTGGTGCTTTAGTATATATTAATAGAACAGTTAGAATAGTACTCACAAGAGAGTCTCATGAACGTCCCCTCGCCGGTTTGATTCACATTGACCGGGTGTGTAAGGCACGATTTGGACTTGAACAAGAAGACGTAGCTCTGAACTGTTTTCCACAAAAACGAATTTGTAACTTTAATGTTAAATCTCATGCCTAACTACATCGTTGTTTCAAGCCATTCGACTGTTTACTTACTTGCACTGCAGAACTAGCTGGAACTATGGTCTCGTACGGCAGGTCATTTCTGTTTCCGCGTTTCTTGAATGAAAATATGACACTTATGACGACACACTACTTTTATATGGCAAATGTCAAACAAATGCTGTCGAAATGGTAATGGAAAATGGCCTGACGAAAGTGTAGTTGTTTCCACAAAATCCTTGAAACGCACGTACATTTGCATTAGTTTTCCTAAGCCCCGTGTGGTGCGCCAGGAGTTAACAGATCTTTCATATGGTTCAAATGGCTCTGAGCACTATGGGACTCAACTGCTGTGGTCATAAGTCCCCTAGAACTTAGAACTACTTAAACCTAACTAACCTAAGGACAGCACACAACACACAGCCATCACGAGGCAGAGAAAATCCCTGACCCCGCCGGGAATCGAACCCGGGAACCCGGGCGTGGGAAGCGAGAACGCTACCGCACGACCACGAGATGCGGGCGATCTTTCATATGCCTTACTTCCATATAAATAAATCACAACTGATGCTGTATTTACTTATGTCGCAAAGGAAATGAGGTTTTATCTTCGTAGCGTAGCCTGTAACTCTGCTCTTAACGACGACGCCTGCCATCTGATCTCTGCTATGCATTGTACGCATCGCAATTGTCCACTCGGGCTGAATTGCTTTCCAACTTTAGTGCGTTTCTCGGACTTTTTGCGAAAGGTTTCAGCGTCACTTGTGAAAAACGCTGTATTACTGTGTCTTTCCAAGGGCCACTGAATGCCATTATGAAAAGTACAAGTTCACATTAAAAAGAAAAAAAATATACTTGTTTCAATATCTCGCTTTATACCTCAGTTCGGAGATTTATCAGCATAAAGTATTACGTGCCCCGCATATTATCAATTGCGGGAAACCTCGTTTCGGTATGTCGAACACTTCAGGAAATAACGTTGGACGTGATTCACCATGTATACTTCGTACAGTCGCCAGTATTCAAGGAGCCTGCAGCTGAGCGAATAAGCGTTTTGTTTCGTAAGAGCGTGGTCCCTAAATCGAATTTGATTAACGGTACTGTTTGCCTTTCCCACGTTATTGTGCCAGCGCACGATATTGAAATAGTCCCTCGCAAATGTAGTCCTCTGGTGTAGCTTTACAACGTTTATTTCCATTAACAGACGAGGAAGCTTATAAAACGACTAAAAAATTGCGCATACATCACTGAACAGAATAGAGAGACAGCTTCTATAGAAGACTGCACAAAATTTCAGTCAGTCGCACTCCGCCAGTCGCCTGTCCAGTAGTCGGTATTAGGTTTCGATACGCAGGGTACATCTCTAATCTATATGGCAACCTGTCTTACAAAAGACAGTTGTTGTTGTTGCTAGGTGTGGTCGCTTCAGAGATATGAAGGTGAACTTTGTTTACTTAAATGTGATGCTATAGTTTGGTACTTATTTTCTTATATCGGCTATCGAGACGAATCCAATGATGTGTAACAGTAAGGGGTATTTGAACATCAACGAAGGTCAGAAAGATGGCATGAACGTCAATTTACAGAAGGTGTTCGAAGTGGTGACCATTGGTATTAACGCAGTGCTGCAATCTTCTTATCATAGATTGAATGGTATTCCTTATAACATCGGCACTTACCGAAGCTCATGCTATGACAATTCTCTCTCGTATATCGTGCAAATAGTAAATATTAGCCCAATATGGAGTATCCCTCTAACGTGCCATTGACATGTGAACACCATTAGACGGTTTCGCAATACCACACTAACAGGAACGGTAAGACAAGTATTGTCGAATCAAGCGAATGTGAATGATGTATTCCTTCGAAGAACAAGTCGATATGCTTCTCATTTAGGGAGAATTCCAACGTAATTCTGTGAGAGTTAGAGACTTATACGTTGAAAGATATGTGTATTATAAATGCATGAGAAACACATCGCGCAAACGAAAGTTACTAACGAGGAAACAGAAACTGCTACTCTTGCCATTGTGGTTCCAGATCCTTGTGCTAGTTTGCTTCAAATCGCGAGGAAGTCTGGCATGAGCCAGAGTAGTGTTGGTCGTGTTCTGCATCGACATAAATATCATTCTTACCATATCAGTCTCCACCAAGAATTAACTGGTACGGTTCTATGCGTCGCACTGAATTCTGCCGATTAGTACAACTTCAGATTCAGAGAGATGACACATTTATTAATTTCAGTTTATTTACTAACGAGGCTACATTCAACAACCATGGAAATGTTAATTTGAATAGCATGCATTATTGGGCAAATAAAAATCCACGTTTGATGCGGCAAGTTGCACACCAAAAACCGTGGTCGGTGGATGTATGGTGTGGGACTCTGGAGGACAGAATTATAGGCTCCTGTTCCATCGAAATTAATCTTAATGATAGGAAGTACACGACATACCTGCAAGAAACATTAGGTCTGTTATTGGAAGAAATACATTTAGGAACAAGGAACAGAATGTGGTATGAACACGATGGGTGTCCGGCACATATTTCGCTGATGGCTAAAAATCAGTTGCAGGGACATAACGTTGGATTGGACGGGGAGGAGATGTCTAGTGTCCGGCTTGTTCGCCAGACTTTACCCGTCTGGACCTTTTCTTGTGGGGATTCGTAAAAGACATTTTTTATAAAGATATTCCAACTACACCTGAAGATATGCGAGAGAGAACTGTCAGAGCATGTGCTTCAATAAGTGCCGAAGTGATAAGGAATACCACTCAATCCACGATAAGAAGATTGCAGTACCGCATTGGTACCAATGGTCATCACTTCGAACACCTTCTGTAAATTGACGTTCATGCCTCCTTTGTGACCGTCGTTGAACTTCAAAGACCTTACACATCACTGGATTCATCTCGATGGCCGCTATCAGAAAATATCAAAATATAGCATCCCATTTTTAAAAACGCAAGTGACCTCGATATCTCTGAAGCGACACAACCCAGCGACAAAAAGCCAATGTCGTTTTAGGGCCCCCGTTGTCCTATGCAACTTTTGTCCTACTAGCTTTTCACCTACTATCATACTTTCGGAGTCATTAAAGGTGGCAATAGTTAGTGACTAACCATGTATATTAAATAAAATAGTCATAACTTCTTAACCCTTTTGCGTTAGGATGTTAAAACTGCAAGGTTGGTAGGGGGCATGATCGAATTAGTAAGGTTTGGCTTAGCGGCGTAGCCCACTTTCATTTGGATGGGTTCGTCAATAGTCAAAATTGGCGCAATTGGGGCTGGAAATCTGAATTCTGCGATCGAGAAGTCTCTTCACCATCAACGGGTGAATGTGTGGGGTCCTGTGGTGTCACCGCCAGACACCACACTTGCTAGGTGGTAGCCTTTAAATCGGCCGCGGTCCGTTAGTATACGTCGGACCCGCGGGTAGCCACTATCAGTGATTGCAGACCGAGCGCCGCCACACTGCAGGTCTAGAGAAACGTCCTAGCACTCGCCCCAGTTGTACAGCCGACTTTGCTAGCGATGGTTCACTGACAAATTACGCTCTCATTTGCCGAGACGATAGTTAGCACAGCCTTCAGCTACGTCATTTGCTACGACCTAGCAAGGCGCCATTATCATTTGCTATTTATCTTGTGATGCATGTACCGTCAGACCGATGTTCACCAATTATGGATTAAAGTTAAGTATTGCAGCAGCTACGTACTTTTTTTGCTAGTATAATTACTTTACCTGTTCGAGACCTCACGCCAGCCTGCGTGAGCTTAAACGCGTGCCTTTCGGCTTCCTCCTAGTGGCTTGGCTGTCTTACCAAGGCACAACAGGTGCAATGTCCAGAATAGTCGGTGTGATAATCTTTGATGGCACGGTGGCTACCAAACGGTACTTTTAGGTTTTGGGAGATGATTTCATCCCATTTGTCCAAAATGACCCTGATTTCGCCATGATGTGGTTCATGTAAGACGGAGCTCGGCCCCGTCAAAGCCGGAGAGCGTTCGATGTCTGGAGGGGCACTTCGGGGACTGCATTCGGACTCTGGTGTACCCACAAGCTACTCGCATGGGCCTCGATTTCCCGCTATGTTCTCCGGATCTGAACACATGAGACTCCTTTTTGTGAGGCTATAGTAAAGATAAGGCGTGCAGCAATAACCCCAAAACTATTGCTGAGGTGGAAACAGCCATTCAGAGGGTTATCGGCAACATCTATGTTCCGGTACTTCAGCGGGTCATGCAGAAGTTCCCTATTCGTCTGCGCCACATCATCGCCAAGGATGGCAAGCGTATCGAACATGTCACAAACTAAATCCGAATATCTGTAGCGGCGTTTACGTGTTGAATAAAATGTGTGCACGCTGTAGTAGTTCAATAAGTGTCACCCTGTAGGTACAATAACACAAATGAAATGACGATGCTGATTTTATTGAAAGTCTCGTGTATCTTCTTTCTATTTCCAGTGTCCCTATTAAGAAAGTTTTTCCACCTTGTTCTAGGATAAATAATAATAATTTGCACAGTCATAATAAATCTCTTACTAGCATTACGTAAAATGAAAAATGTACCAGCAGCGAATTCAAACAAGAGACCTCGAACTTATGAGACTACTGTATTCTGTTACTATACTCTGTTCATCGTAAGGATGCAATTGCTGTAAGCAAACACAAACGTGATGACTGGTCAGAAGCCGTACCACAGGCACGCTGGTGTTGGGATAAGGTAATATTTATCTATTAGATATCTTATTACTAAGTTACGTTAAATATAACTTAAAGATATTCTAATGTATTAACAGCCATCAACGTTTTTCTTACTTACGCTTTAGCTATGTAGTTTTTATTTCCAGAATCGTGTCCAGTTACAGTCCCTGTACTGTTGTGCTCTGATTGCCACGCTGTTAATGCGCATTATGAAAATGGCTGAGGCTACTTCCTGCTCCGTAGTGAAACACGCGTGTGGAACACAGATAAAAAGCGCCGAGAAGTAGGCTGTTCTTAATGCTTTTCATAAATTTGCGGAAACGATCGGCTTTGAAGTTTTCCGAGCGTCTGTATTTGATGCAGGTGAGATGCTACTGCTATCGTGTGACGAGGGCCTCCCGTCGGGTAGACCGCTCGCCTGGTGCAAGTCTTTCGGTTTGACGCCACTTCGGCGACTTGCGCGTCGATGGGGATGAAATGATGATGATGATTATGACAACACGACACCCAGTCCCTGAGCGGAAAAGATCTCCGACCCAGCCGATAATCGAACCCAGGCCCTTAGGATTGACAGTCTGTCGTGCTGACTACTCATATACCGGGGACGGATAAAAAAGATACACTGGATGTATAAGGGAATTGGTAGGGTAGCAGTTTATGGCTCGCTGGTATTAGTCCTGATTCGGACTTCTTTCTTTTCATTCAGTTTGAAATACCTACATCTCGTAACAGTGAAATTCATCATCATTTTTTTACGAATATTACACGATTCGTTGTTCCCAGTTACGTACTGAAAGCGAAATTCCTGTTTTCATTCTCAATATAAAGTCTTAATTATCGCTGTTTTATGAAAGGTTGCTAATAAAGGTTTCTTAAATCAAGAAAACATAATAATTTAATTTTGCGGAAAAAAATGAAAAAACAAGTACTGTTTATTTAGACAGTGTCCATTGTTTTATACACAGATGCAGTCTCACGCGAACCAGAGTGATGTGTCGCAGAACCACGAAAAACAATTATTTTCACAGTATCGAGCACACCATACAAATGCTGCATTTTTAAATTAGCCACTGTACCGTTACAATATGAACGCAACAGAACTGATCTGGAGCCAAGTTAAGTGATCTGTCGTGAGAAATAACAAGACTCAGAAAGCTTCCAGACGTACTGGAACTGTCGCACACAGCTTTTTCCCACGCCACTGCCGAATCCTGGCGGGATACAGAACGCCACCTCATAAAAGAAGAGGAGAAAATGCGTCTCCTGGGTGTCTTTGTGGATTCTGTTGTTGATCGACTCGTTATCAACGTAGAAGTTGACATTTCCGGAACTGAAATGTTTTTCTCTTATTAAGATAAGGAAGGAACTAAGAGATTACCAGACCACTAACTGACTAAGTAATATCTTCATTGGCTTCAGTATTCAACAAAACGGTGAAATCCCTGCTGTATGCTTTTGTATCGCACATAGTTCGCTCAGTAGAAGTACCGTGTGTTTATGTCAGTAATTTTCATCACTCTTGTTTGTAATTAGTGTGCTGTGTTATCTGAGAAAGAGAGCATTTTATGCTCTCCGTCTGGTCACCTGAGAAGCGTGCTGTAGTGCTGCAGTTTGGCCAAATATTATTTCATCCTTTTTAAAAATTAAATGACTCTCGAAGCTATATTGTTCCTCCGCTCGTCTCAGTTTACGTCTGAACTGTAACTGGTGACATCATTGCAGGATAGTTGGACCAGCTGGCTGGCCAGAGCTGTCCAAGTTAAATGCGTTGGTAAAGCTGTTGCCCCGAAATATCGTTCAATCTGTGTCCGTGTCATACAGCATAAAACGGATCCTAATGATCCTACTTGGACTGTTCCGGACACAGCTTGGCTTCCGCTCCATGTGAGACCAAATCCAATGATATTCAAGAAAACGCGGAAGGATACGTGGTGTAAAGTTTAATTCAGATTTATTCTTGTGATAAAAACAATGTCATGTGACTAGGGTCTTCCGTCGGATAGAGCGTTCGCCGGGAGCAAGTCTTTCGATGCGACGCCACTTCGGCCACTTGTGCGTCGATGCAGATGAAATGATGATGATTAGGACAACACAACATCCAGGCCCTGAGCGGAGAGAATCTCCGACCCAACCGGGAATCGAACCCGGATTCTTGTGATGAACAGAGTATAGCTCGGCCGCGGACGGCTTGAATACTGGCGACCATACAATGGTATATAAGCACCACTAAAACTTTCAAACTGCATATTCTCGAAAACTGTCGAGATTTTCGTCTCCCGATTTTCATAATATGTAAACAGTAAGATATAATATGCTGAATGCCTTGTCTGCCCTATGCAACCTGTCGATATGAATCAAATGAACGAGGGGAAATTGATACGGTGCTCGTGTCGGCATGCTTACACAACTGGGAATGCTCAGTTGAATAACTGTGAAAATATGTTTAAACTATTTATGTACGTCAGTGATTCGCGGTTCAAACCATTTCGCTGTCTTCAGTCAAGAAGAGACTGTTTCTCATCCAATCGTCAGTGGTGCTGGTCTTACTCTACATACCCTTATAAGCGTCAGAAAATGACAGTGGAGATATCTAGTGCACGAAATTACACTGAGTAACGAATCCCATCGGACACCTCCTAATACCATGTCGGACTGCGTAGTGCAGAGACACGTAGGGGCATGAAATCAACAAGTCGTTGGAAGTCACCTTCAGAAATACTGAGCCGCCCATAGTCGTGAAAATGTTACCGGTGCTGGATTTCGTACAAGAACTGACCTCTTGATTATCTCCTATAAATGTTTGATGGGATTCATGTCGGGCGATCTGGGTGGCCAAATCGATCACTCGAATTGTTCGGAATGTTCCTCAAACTAGTAGCGAAGAGTTGGGACCTGGTGACAAGGTGTATTGTCATCCATAAAAATACCATGGTTATTTGAGGACATGACGTCCATGAAGGATTGCAAATGACCTACAAGTTACCGAACACAACCGTTTCCAGTCACTGATCGGTTTAGTTTGATAAGAGGACCCAGTTCGTTACACGCAAACAGAGGACTCACGATTATGGAGCCAGTACCAGCTTGGGCAGTGCCTAGTCGATAATTTGGTGCCGGCACCTGTGACCGAGCGGTTCTAGGCGCTTCAGTCCGGAACTGCGCTGCTGCTACGGTCGCAAGTTCGAATCCTGCCTTAGGCCTTGATGTGTGTGATGACCTTACATTAGTTACGCTTAAGTAGTTCTAAGTATAGGGGACTGTTGACTTCAGATGTTACGTCCCATAGTGCTTAGAACCATTTGAACCATTTGATAATTTGGTTCCATGGCACCATGGGGTCTGTGCCACACACTAACTTTACCATCAGTTCTTATCAACTGAAATCGGGACTCATCTGACCAGACCAGATTTTCCAGTCGTCTGGGGTCCAACCGATACAGTATGAGCCCAGGAGGGGCACTGCAGGCGATGTCGTGCTGTTAGAAAAGGCACTCGCGAGGGTCGTCAGCTGCCATAGCACATTAACGCCGCTCTCTCCTAACGGATACGTTCGTCGCATGTGCCACACTGATTTCTGCCGTCATTTCACGCAGTGTTGCTTGTCTGTCAGCACAGACAACTCTGTTCAAACGCCGCTGCTCTCAGTCGTTAAGTGAAGGCCGTCGGCCAGCGCGTTTCCTGTGCTGGGAGGTAATGAATGAAATTTGGTATTCCCGGCACTCTCTTGACACTATGGTTCACGTGAAACGTTTTCACATGAACCACCTGAGTGCAAATGACAGTTCTGCCTGTGCACTGCTGTTTTGTACCTTGTGTGCACGACACGATCGCCATCTGTGTTTTGTCATCTCAGTGTAAAGATGTCATAAAGATTGGCAAGAGGTGTGTGGCAGCCTCAGCGACAGAATTTTTTAATAAGCTGGTCTGTGACTGAGCTGTTATGGACGATGCATGCAGTTCATCAGCCGGATAAGCGTAACTTTCAACAGCTATGACTCTTATTATTTTTTATTTATTAGAGTCCTCATAATATTCAGTAATCTGCGAAGTGTTAATAGTTGTTTTCTCTCTAGGCATTTGTTTATTTATTTGATACCATATTCAAAAAAACTAAGTCGTCTGATGCGAGAGCGGGACAACTTTTTAAAAATATAACATATACACCACTCACCTTAAGGTGACGTAAATGATGGTTAGGAAAAAACAGTATTTATTAACAATTTTTTCCAACTTCTGGAGAGTTATCTAGTTATAGAAGAGTCCCTTTAATTTGAACAGTGGTTAGTAATAACTGAAGAAAAATAAAATGTGATACTAAGTTGGACGGAAACTGATGCTGAGTGAGCGGCACGGGGTGGTGATTATGCAGGTGGTTGCGGCGCATTCAGCCGCCTGCAGCGTCACCTCTCTGCTGTGTATTGCGCTTGGAAACGCGGACGCTAATTGGGCCATTTTGACGATACCGTAGACATCAGCTGTGCTTTGTTCGAGCTGTTGACTGAGAAGGCTGCGCATAATATAATCCGATCTGGCATGGCTCCAGGGCGATCCTCCATACGCGTTAAGGTGGATAACCCGTTAACACACCAATTTCATTTCTCTCACAGGCGACGCATCGGTACGCTGATACGTCCTCGATCATTAGCTAACATTAACAACTCGGTGCCACTTCATCTGTTGTTACTCAGTATATTCCCTTAGACACGCGCAACATAATTTAACCTTCCTCCTCTTCTTAAATGAACCGAATGATATCTAACAGCATACTACCCACAAATCACTTAAAGTTACAATAATTACAAATCTAGTTTCTCTTTGTTCACCTACGGTTACATTTCCACCAGGATTATACGAGTAAATCAGGTGGTTGTAACTAACGTGTAGTTACTCACTGAGGTCCAGTGTAGGCTACAACTGTAGTACGGTACCTAAAATTGGTAGTTATGCTAATGTGTTAATGCGAAACCGAAAAAGAAATAGTTCCTATTTTGGCCACCAGGAGCAAATCTGCCGCTGTACATTGTATGACGGTATGCCGTTCATGCTGTTATTTGACAAGACATAACGTGAGTTAACAGTATGACTATCAAAAAGAGAGACATATGCTGTTAGTGAAACTGTTTTATGTGAACAACATCAGTGACAGTGCTGCACTGAGGGAGTATCGCAGACTGATAGGTCTGAGGACATGCCCGATGTCACTAAATAGTTCAACGAAGGTGAAAATGTAATTCGTGTGCAAGGGTGAGCTTGGTGTGTCATCTGGATCAGACAGGCGTAGTCTTCCGGTGAAGGTTATTGGCGAGGCTACTGTTGCTGTAACTGACCATGCAGCACGTGCCTCGGGTAGTGCTCGTGCTCGTGCACTTGTACGAGAATTGTACATCACATTGTAAGCTGTATGAAACGTTTTGTGATCAATTTTACACTGGTAGCTGTACAACTTCGAGATAGTGCAGGAAATGAATCCTCATGAGCCGCCTCGACGATCTGAGTTTGCTTTTCGGTTGTTGGCATGGATCGAAGTAGGTAACATGTGGCCGGGCAGTATTCTATGGAGTGACCAACACATCTTACACTAGTTACACTAGAGGGAGAAGTGAATACACAGAACTAACGAATTTGGGGTACTGTCAAACTGCGTGTTGTGCACGGAGAGCCATTGCACTCGCCGTACGTGACTGTGTGGTGTGCACTCTCAAGCACCTTTAATTTCGGCCCATTGTTCTTTGAAGTGAATACATCCAGATGACCTGTCAGGTGTACCATGAAGTGCCAGCAACCGAACAGCAAATTCAGAATGTTGATGCGTTAAACGCAGAGGGAAGAGCGGATCCAAACGGGGAGAAAGTGTCTGATGACATCACACAATGAAGTGATCTCGATAAGGAAGACACAGGGCCTGCAGCATTAGATTTCACATGAGCTCTGACAGCACAGCATTGCATAGTAGAGAATCAAGGATTTTTGGAAAACGGAACAGATAAAAATCGATACATTTGAGATGTGGTAATAAGGGATAGAAGGGGTAGATAACATTCCGTCGGAGTTTATAAGATCATTGGTCGGAAATGGCAACAAAAAATATATTCGAGGAGCGTAGAGTTCGTCTTTATGAGACTGGCGACATACCATAAGACTTTCGAAAGAATATCATTTACACAATTCCGAAGATGGCGACGGTAAGTGGGTTCGAAAACTATCACATTATCAGCTTAACGTCTTACGTAACCAAGCTGCTGAGAATCATAGTATACAGAATAATTTAGGATCTTTTAGAAGACGATCAGTTTGGCTTTAGGAAAGGTAAAAGAATGCAGAGAGGCAGTTCTGACTTCGTGCTTGATAATGGAAGCAAGACAAGAAAATTTAGCTCATAAGATTTGTCGATCTAGAAGAAACATTCCACAGTTGAAATGGTGCCACATATTTCTAAATTCTGAGAAAACTGACTAAGCTGCATGGAAGAGCAAGTACAAAGGCTTCCGATTAAAAAGGATGTTAAATGTGATGCAGTCTTTTGCCGCCGCTGTTCAATCTATATAAATCGAAGGAGCAATGTCGGAAATAAAGAAACGTTCAAGAGTGGGATTAAAATTCAGAGTGAATGATAAGATTTACTGATGTCACTACTGTCGTCAGTGAAAGTAAAGAAGAATTATAGGATCTGCTGAATGAAGTGAACGGTCGATTGAGGAGAGTATATGGATTGAGACTAAATGGGTAAAATTTCAATCTAATGAGAAGTGGCAAACATGAGAATAACGAAGAGCTTAACATCAAAATTGGTGGTTACGAAATAGACGTAGACCAGATCTTCTACTTTGGAAGCCAAATAATTCATGATGAACGAAGCAAGGAGTACATAAAAAGCGGACTAGCACCGGCAAAAAGCCATTCCACACCAAGAGAGGTCTACTGGTATCAAACATAGGCCTTAGATTAAGGAGGAAATGTCTGAGAACATAACTTTGGAAAACAGTATTATATAGTAGGAGATTGGAAGAACCGAAACAGAAGAGAATCGATGTATTTGAGATGAGTCTGGCGAATGTTGAACATATATGGACTGATAAGGTAAGGAATGAGAAGGTCCACTGTACACTCGGAGAAGAAATGTACAAGAGCTATTCAGAAAGTAAAGTCCGATGGGTTGTGAAATGGAAACCACAGTGATAAATCACTGAGGCTCCGCACTGATGCATTGGGCAATGCCTCTACTATGCCAGTCGATCGCATCATGTCGATCTTTTCAGTTCTGAGTACACAGTGAACACGTAAAGATGCATAGAACGATAGTGGCTCCTACCAAGTATGAGAGCCTGGTGTGACATTTCACCTGATGCCATGCAGCCCACATAACATAGCTGTAATGCGTTTTCTTCTGCATGTCAATTCTTGGTCGCACTCTTCAGGGGCAATGAAGATGCGCCTGCAGTGCTTTCGATGGGAAGTGTTTGCTCACCCACAATAGGGCCCGTAATTGACCCTCCCTGAGTTTCATATCTGCTCACATGAGCCACTGGCTATGAAGATAGTTCTGGCACAGACAACAAGCTGTAGACCAGCGTACAGAATTTGAAGGAAGCACAGGCTTTTGCCTTGTGTGACGAGGGTATTGGAAAGCTGGTAAAACGCTACGACAAATGTCAAAATCGGAGCGGCGACTATGTAAACAAGTAGCTGGAAGGCTTACCTAACTGTTGCAAATAAAACATTTTTCTATTTTGTGACCGATCGGACCTTACATTCCGAATAGACCTCGTACATAAAGACAAAAAGAAGGGATGGGAAGATAGGATATCTGTTACGTTATCAGGGAGTAACTTCCATGGTGCTAGAGGGAGCTGCAGAGGGTAAAAACTGTAAAGGAAAACAGAGATTGGAATACATCCAGCAAATAATTGAGGACGGGGGTTCAAGTGGTATTCTGAAATATAGACGTCGGCACAGGAGAGGAATTCGTGGCCTACCGCATCAAATTAGTCAGAAGACTGACGACTCAAAGAAAAACATTCCAGTAGAACAGGAAAAGGAATGTGTATTAGTGATACAAAGTACTGATATGGTGGCTTGCGGTGTACATATGTAGAGGAAGTTGTAGATCGACATCTTAGTGAGTCATCACCACATGAATGGAATACGTTTCACAGTAACTCGTTAACTGACCAGTCAAGGACAGGAGTTCAACATGTGTATCGTAGCGGTAATATCATCCGATCAAAGGCATTTGGACACTTACTAGCGGACATTAATATGGGATGCATCGACTTTCTCACTCATCCAGAAAGCGTCCATTCGGTTCAGGTGGGGACCTGGACAGGTCAGTCCATTTCAGAAATATTGTTGCCCAAAAACCATTACCTGGCAGATGTTCTTCATGGCGGTTCATTGTCATCGTGATACAATCATCGTCTCCGAACTGTTTTTCTTCTAAACGTATCACAAAATACTGCAAAATGTGTTCACACGCTTCCGCATTGAGCGTTTCCTTAACATGATGGTGAGCAACGATCTCCAGGCATTGGCCAAGACCCATATCCTTCCATAGGGTTTCCACATAATATAGTGTTGGCTCAAGAAATGTATCATGATGAGCTGTCTACCATTATACCTCATTATTCTTAAATCACTAGGTATAGCGACTGTGCTAGATAGACTGGTGGTAGCACAACTCACTAGCGACTCAATTCCCTAATTTCATACGATTTTTGGCAACCACCCGCCGTACTGTTCGACGGTCCCTGGCCGTTAGAACATGAGGGCGATCTGTTCTTGGTTTTGCAGTGGTTCTTCCTTCGCGTTTCCAGTTTACAGTCACTTCAGCAAGAGTCGAATTTTGCAGCTATAGAGAGACTGAAGTGTCTCTGATGCATTTGTTATTGGGGTGACATCAAGTAACTAGTTCACTTTCGAAGTCAGTGAACCCCATGTCCACTGCTTCTCTACTGACAACAGGGTCGTCCCAACCTGATTTTGTACTTGCGGGTGCGCAGCTCGTGACATCTACTGGTCAGTTCCACATCACAATGGGGTGTCCAGAAACTTTCGGACAGTATATTCAAAAGGGAGATGAATTGAGGGCAGTTTTATAGGAAAGGAGGTAGAAGCAGATGGGAGATATGATAATGTGAGAAGAATTTGATATAGCACTGAAAGAACTAAGCCGAAACAAAGGCCCTAGCAGCAGACGATACTCCGTCAGAACTACTGATAGCCTTGGAAGAGCCAGCCATGACATAACTCTTCCATGTGGTGTGCAAGATATATGAGACACACGAAATGCCCTCAGATATCAAGAAGCATGGAGTAATTCCTATTCCAAGAAAAAACCAGTTGCTGATAAGTTTGAAAATTATCGAACTACAGTTTAATAACTAATGGCTGTTAATACTAACATGAATTCTTTAAAGGGGAAAGGAAAGACTGGTAGAAGCAGATCTTGGGGAAGATCAGAGTGTGTTTCGGAGAAATGTAGGAACAAGTGGGTCGGTATTGACCCTACGACTTACTTTAGATGATAGGTTAAGGAAAGGCAAACCTACATTTATAGCATTTGTAGACTTAGAGAAAGTTTTTTATATAGTTTACTGAAATACTCTCTTTGAAATTGTGAAGGCAGCAGTGGTAAAATACTGGGAGCGAAAGGCTAGTTACAGCTTGTAGTTATAAGAGTCGAGGGGTATGAAACGGAAGCAGTGGTTGACAACGGTGTAAGGCAGAGTTGTAACCCATCCCCTACGTTATTCAATCTGTACATTGAAAAAGCAGTAAAGGAAACCAAAGAAAACTTTGTAGAAGAAAACAAACCTTAAAGTTTGTCGATGAGATTGCAAGTATGTCAGAGGCACCAAAGGGCCTGGAAGAGCAGTTGAACGGAATGGACAGTGTCATCAACAAAAGCAAAACGAGGATAAAGGGATGTAGTCGAATTGAATGAGGTGAGGCCGAGTGAATTAGATGAGGAAATGAGACACTTAAAATAGTAGATGAGTAATGCCATTTGGGCAGCAAAATAACTGATGACGGCTGAAGAAGAAAGGATATAAAATGTAGACTGGCAATGACAAGAAAAGCATTTCTGAAGAAGAGAAATTGGTTAACATCGAATATAGATTTGAGTGTTAGGAAGTTTGTTCTGAAGGTATTTGTATGGGGTGTAGCCATGTATGAAAGTGAAACATGGATAATAAACATGTTTGACAATAATAAAATACAAGCTTTAGAAATGTGGTGCTACAGGAGAATGTTGATTATTAGATGGGTTTATCACGTAACTAATGAGGACGTACTGAATTGAATTGGGGAGAAAAGAAATATACGGCACAACGTGACCAAAAGAAGGGGTCGGTTAACACGACATATTCAGAGACATCAAGGTACGTTTAGCCTTCCGGAAGGCGCGCCTGTTCTTGTCACACGAGCAGGCGCGCGTTGTACAATTTTCAACATTGATATTTGTCAGTAAAAACAAGCATGTGCTGAAAAAACTACACTATTTACTGAAGAAAGCAGTTCATATTCTCTATCTTCAACGTTTATAGCAAAAGCTCATGCTCTTTTAGTTCTTTTAATAGCAATTTAGCCAGTTATACCATATGTATACTTTCATTACACCTTCCACAGAAAACGTGTTCCCTAGTTCACTGCTTACAACCAAATTTATTACATATATCAATTTAAATGATGTAGATCAATTTTTTAACGTCGATGAAGGATACACGTCCCACGTGTTGTGCTGGAGGATCAGGGGGCTGATTTCGGAAGTTGATTCTTCAACACGAAACTGCATAAGAAATTCTTTGAGATCGGCGGCAATTATTTGAACTGAGCTCTAGATGAGAGTTGTTATTTCATAAGATCTTCTGCTAGCTTCTTGAGATAAATACGTCTTCGTGAAGTAACTTCTAGCTTTGTGGAGGAAGATAATATTTGTGGATTAATTCCAGCATGTTCAAAAAATTGAAAAATATCCAATGGTCATCTCTTTGTAATTATTGGTACTAAGTAACAGGCACACACTTTATTTACAAAGTTAACTCCACTTTCTGTCACATTGTAGCGAGCTATGATTTCAGGTTTGTGTGCGTCTTCGTCAACTGACGCCGTGTTATGCGTAGCAGACAAAAGTGTGGCAGCACGGTTGTTATGAGGTACGTATGGTCTTATCATGCTGACATATAAACACTGCACATCGGATTTCTCTTGTCTGGGAGAAATTCTGCAGGACTTTCGTGTCTCGTCTTCCTCATTTTACCAATGCAAGTGATTTTCTCATGTAGAAAATATTCAGAAAGGAGGTAGCAGGTGTGTAAGAGGTCGGTGACTAAGGAATTTATTGCTAGCGCACTCGAGCAGAAGTAATTTCGAAGGATTGCTCACTCGCTGCCTGCGATATGTAAGCTACAAGAGAATCGCAGACCAAAGAGCAGTGTCGTCTGCAGAAGGTGGAGTGTCGGCTGCAGTAGGAGCATTGTCGACAGCTGTGGTGGTAGCTCGCAGTCGGGCGGTTGGGCCGGTCGTGCCTGAGCGATGTAGTACTAGAAAACAATACCGTGTGAAAAAAATTACTTAAAATAACCACAGTGATTTACTTTGAAATGGAAATTCCACCATCGGAATGAACGAAAGAAAATGCAATACCTTCTCATGAAAAGTAAATGGATCGGTATTAATAAGCATTAACAAGAATATACTACACACACAGTATGATAGCAGCCTTGACTATTTATTTTTCTTTCAGGATATGAGGCGATTGTGGCAGGCTGTCAGAGAAAACTGTTAATTTCAATGAGGAAATATGCTAGAAGTAAGAAACTCTATAATATATGAAATACTGAATGATAATGAATAGTTGTATGAAGAAAATGGTAATATGAATAATGAAGAGTCTGTTTCTGGCAGATGATAATAAATGATGATGAATAGTTATATAAGGAATATGGTTATATGAATAATGAAGTTTTTCTTTGCAGATGATGATAGTGATGAAGTTTATATATTTTCTATTAGTTAAGAGATGCTACGTAGTTATTTAATTATTTCTTGCTGTTCTTTTTGATAGTATGTCATATGTGGCATAGTATAATGACTGAATATTTTGGGAAAGACAGCTAGAGTACATTCATATTAAGTACACGTTTCATTACCTGTTAATTCGAAGCTTACTACTTTTCAGCATAATATACATTTGTTCTTTCAGCTCAATAATCCACTTTGTATTTTTTCCAGGAGAAGCTTTTCATGGTATTAATAGGCCACAAGCACTTAGTTATTAAACCTGTTCTAGTACTTGCAATTTTTTACACAGTGGTGTCTATCAGTCGGCCGCGGTGACCGAGCGGTTCTAGGCGCTACAGTCCGGAACCGCGCGATTGCTACAGTCGCAGGTTCGAATCCTGACTCGTGAATGGATGTGTGTGATGTCCTTAGGTTACGTAGGTTTAAGTAGTTCTAAGTTTTAGGGGACCGGTGACCTCAGATGTTAAGTCCCATACTGCTCAGAGTCATTTGAACCATTTTTTATGCCTATCATTCATGAATATGCTCACATATACTCTACTTGACATCTAGTGGAAATCGGGTTTTCTGCCGGATATCAGCGTCTTCCAAACACGATATTTAGACGTCATTACGTGACGTATTCATCAGGTGTTCCCTGAGAAATATCGTGTTTGGAAGACGCTGATATCCGGCAGAAAACCCGATATCCACGAGATGTCATCAAATCGCCGGGAAAGTCAAAGAAAATATAGTCGTTTCATAACCTTGCTACAGCTGACTCATGACGAATGATATTAATAATCCTTATTTCCAGCAATCAGTAAAGAGCAAAAATTTTCATGCCCCAGCAATTGACTATCGATCCAAACGCAATGCATTGCTAGCACAAAATAAAAAAAAATATTATTACCAGTCCCAATTATTACTAGTATACAACTAAATAATGCTACCAGCTTAAAATATATTTCAAGTCCTAAATATAATGCAAATTTTTCAAATGTATTGATTCCATTGTGTCTATGTATTATTGGACTAAACAACATGAATACTAGTTCCAATGTCTTTTAAATATGTCTGATGTCACTTGCATGATGTCATATATATTCACTAGCAGCTTGATGCTACACGCAGTAACTCCTGTTTTGAATCATGACTTCTGAATAATGCATAATAAATGCTTTTTAACTGGCCAACGAGTGCCAATAACTGTAATGAGATTACTTATGATGCCAATAATTACTGTAATGAGATGACTTACGATGCCAATAATTACTGTAATGAGATGACTTATCAGTAATGTTTTATAATACTACACAAATGCTTTCTAACTAGCCAACGAGTGCCAATAATTACTGTAATGAGATGACTTATGAGTAATGTTTTACAATACTACACAAATGCTTTGTAACTAGCCAACGAGTGCCAATAACAGTAATGAGATGACATATGACGTCAATAATTACTGTAATGAGACGACTTATGAGTAATATTCTATAATACTACATAAATGCTTTGTAACTGGCCAATGAGTGCCAATAGTTATTAAAATCGGATGATACACTAGTGTAGTTCTGAACGATGACTAGCATAAGACTTAACGTATCCTTCACCTTCTGATCAAATTATCACCAATTACTACGATATCTTTATGTCCTGTCCATCCTCATTATCATGGAGCACTATATTTGGTTTTTGCACTAGTTCTACGTTGATGTAAGAGTATGGATTCTACAAGAATGTGGTGTTGACGTCAAGCTGTCTACCTTTCTGACCGAAGGAGACGTCATTATGGTGCTACTGTTTGGTGTACCTAATGTACTACCAAAATGTTAACATACAATATTAATACAACATTTCAGTGTCTTGGCTACACTGATAAATAATTAAGGGATGAGAGCTTCAGATTGTCTCACTTGGTGCTGTGCTTCTGTAGAATGATGTGGACTTTTACTGCAGCTAAGTGCAACTCACTGTGCTACAACCATGATGCTATCCTTCCCATTTCTTTCCTAGTTGTTGTAAAATGCTAAAGAACTATACAGTGCGTGTGCACTCTATTTCAATTCTTAGTATGTTCTGTAGTCATTGTGTATACACTTTGTCATTTCTTAATATGTCCTGTACTCAGTGCGTGTGCGCTCTATTTCATTTATTAATACGTCCTGTACTTATATTATTTATCAATAATGTTATATATATATATATATATATATATATATATATATATATATATATATATATATATATATCTATATACTCTGTGACTTTAGACTTATTAAACTAAATAGACTATAGAAAAATTTGTTGCTCACGGCAAGTCCAATTGACTCACCATCGCTGCCAAATTTTTACCCCCCAAGTGGAGGGTTATGTAAGAGGTCCATGACTAAGGAATTTATTGCTAGCGCACTCGAACAGATGTAATTTCGATGGATAGCTCACGCGCTGCCTGCGATATGTAAGCTATAAGAGAATTGCAGACCAGAGAGCAGTGTTGTATGCAGTAGGAGGAGTGTCGGCAGTAGTAGCGGTAGGAAGTCGTCGGGTGGTTGGGCCAGTCGTGCCTAAACGATGTAGTATAAGTTAAAAGCAGCCATGCGCATATCTACTTTGTTACAATTAATTTTTGTGCTATTGTTATATAAAGTCCCATATAATTGATTTTTTTAGAAAGAGAATCTTATTCTTTCTTTTAAAATCAAATTATGAAAATCATTCATCTGAATTTAAAGAATTTACTAATTCCTCCAATCCATGGTCATCTCTATTATCGTAAAGAAAAATCAGTTGTTTCTTTTTATACATGACAAATCTAGCAGCCAGCATTGCACTGGGCTATGCCAGAAAAATTTCTTATAAGAGAGATGTGTACGTGTTATCCGGCGACTTCATTGAGGTAAGAATTTTCAGTTTATTCAGAATGATGTTTCAGGGCCATGACGCAGCACTGCTGACGTCCAAATTTACCAGTTTAGATTCACAGTCAGTTAATTATTAAATAGTTATGTATGAGTCACATTTTTTATTGGGAGGTTAGTCACGTTATTATTGCGAGGTTACGGAATAATAAACTGTTTGGAGGTTACACTAAATGTGAATTTTATGCGTATAATTATGCATATTTTTTGCTGTTAGGAAGTTACAGGTGTACCAATTATCCGTTATGAGGTTCCTGGTAGAGGCTGCTATAAGCACCATAGGTCTGTTCACTATATCCTCAGGAGTATTAGATGCCCGTTATCGCCCTTCTCGTTGCGTGATGTAGTAAATCTCCGGATTAACGCAATAAAAGGTTTTGTATCACACAGTGAAAATATTGCTATCCCATATTTAGCTAGTATGCTGAGCACGTACTGAATCCATCTACAGCAGCCTCTGAAAGGGTGAATCATTTCACCTATCAGTTTTCCTTCTGTCGCCCCTAGTTTCCATCAAACTGTTACACCTCAGGAGTGGGTTTGGGTTGTTTGGGGAGAGGAGACCAGACAGCGAGGTCTTCGGCCTCATTGGATAAGGAAGTCGGCCGTACCCTTTCAAAGGAACCATCCCGGCATTTTCCTGGAGCGATGTAGGGAAATCACGGAAAACCTAAATCAGGATGGCCGGACGCGGGACTGAGCCGTAGTTGAAGTGGTTCAGATGGCTCTGAGCACTATGGGACTTAACATCTGAGGTCATCAGTCCCCTAGAACTTACAACTACTTAAACCTAACCAACCTAAGGACAACACACATATCCATGCCCGAGGTAGGATTCGAACCTGCGACCGTAGCGGTCGCGCGGTTCCAGACTGACGCGCCTAGAACCGCTTGGCCACACAGGCCTGCTGAACCGTAGTTCTCCCGACTGCGATTCCAGTGTACCAACCACTGCGCCACCTGACTCGGCCACCTTAGGAAAAACGGAAACATTTTGTCATTGCAGCCCTATCGAGTTGCATTACTGTTCCATCCGCCGCCCAGAGTTCCAGCACAGAAGATGACGACCTTTTCTTTTCCAGTCAAAACAAGAATCCCAAATGCAGACATTATTTCGTGTCTTGATGTCACTTTCTTGTCTCTTTTTCTCTATAATTGATGCGTTTCTCGCTGTTTCGTTAGTAAAGCCAAGGTCAATTTTTCTTCGAAAATCCATCACGTTTCTCTGTGACCCTGGAGGAATTTTGCACGATGTTTTTCTCTTCGTTTTTGACGGACAGCACACACCCCTTTACACCTATGCGTAGATTTCTCTTCCCCAGTGAAAAACTGCCCCGTATCTGCTATGTCTTTGAGATCATCACAAGCCTCACCTTCTAGATCAGATTCATAGCCTTAGTCCTCATATTCAGTGTTTTCATAATTAAAATCGACTTCACTTTCCTCCAAGTCTGAAGTCTGGATAGACTTCATCATCACTTTCTTCGAGTTCTTTGCGAATTTCCTCGTCTGATACACCCTTTGAACTATGATAAAATCAAAATAATTGAAATTTATAAATTAATAGAGATGTCAGTATAACCAAATTAACGTTTAATGTGCGTCTATACAAAATAAAAAACAACGATTAAGCATAGTTAACTTTTTAATACACCTACCTCTGCATATTGACTGCTGGAACAATGCTTGCAACTGCCACACCAGCAGGCGCGCGTTGTACTTTTTACAGAACCCAACACCTCGCCACTTACAATTCACGAAAAAGACTGAGAGGGCTAACCAAAGAAACTGAAGCCGCCTAAACATTGTCGAGAAAACATCAGCAGTGGAATACATGGAAGCGGTGGCGCAATAGCTCAAGTTCAAGGCATCGATTAGGCATAAAAACCACTGGTGTTGCACTTTTTACAACAGCGCGCCCGCTCGAGGATTAGTATTGGAAGGAAGTGTGGAGGGTAAAGATTGTAGAGGGACACCAAGAAATGAATAGAGTAAGCAGATTCAGTAGGACGTACGTTGCAGTAGTTATTCGGGATTGTAGAGGATCGCAGAGGATAGAGTAGCTTGGAGAGCTGCATCAAACCAGTCTTCGGACTGAAGAATACAACAACAACAACAACAATTCACATTGTGAAAGTATTTTCTTGCTTATTAGCCGACGATTTCCTACGTTTAGCACTCCTTTCACCCGGTGATTAATTACTAAGAAGTCGATGTCGGTATCGATGCGGTTTGTACAAGCCAAGGATGCAATATATAAAAAAAGAATTTCAAATAAAGTAACGTTAAAGTATACAACATTCTAAATACGAATCATGTAATTATGTGAATGCTCTTTGCTAATAGCTTATGGCTCGTGTGGCTGCAGGTCTTCTTCGCCTATTATAAGCAGTGATATTACTATGCGTATGACATGAAACCCTGTTCGTTAGGAGCAGTGTTATGAGGCAAATCCACCAGAGTAATGGAACAGCTTCCAGGCTCCCAATGAATGCTCCGTCCTTCATAACGGAGATATTCATTACGCGCGCCTGTGGAACGATGTACGTACTATGGCAGAGGTATAAATGAGTCTCTTACTGCAAATTTTTGTAGTATGTGCACAAAGGATGGAGCAGTAAAACAGAGAACGAAACAGGCGCCTAGTAATTTCTACGATAACAATAAGTTAATTCTCCTGCCGGATAGCAACGAATGAAAACATAACGTGACGCGCTACCGGCAACAAACACAAAAACAAACATAAAAGATCCTGAAACGATGGTTGTTCGAAGGATCGTTTAGTGAATAAAGTGTTATTTTCCATCGATTTAGAAGCTAATTAATCCTGTGACCATTGTTCAAATTGCTAACAGCAGTGAAAGAGGACAGAAATTTTTCAGTGGGTATGATGGCTCACTGGTTTTTAAAATAATACTCACTTTACCTTTAAACTTTACCTAAATAGTAAATAAATCCATTCTGTTTTATATACTTTTGTTTCATGCCTCGTATTGTTCCCAATTGTCACGTCAAATTCAGTACCTATTTCTTTCATGGAAACTTATTTCTTCAAACTTTCTGCCGGCTGACATTATTTCTATTTCGATATGCACGGACCTCTACATGACTTAGAAGAACAAGTGGCTGCATAAGAAATTAATTAATGTTTTACGTGAAACTCATAATTAAATACTATGTCCTGCAGTCATAGCAAAACCAACTGACCGTCATCATTCTCGGGCTATACGTGTCTCCCACAATACTACTGCACACATTGTAGCTGATTATTTCATGTACAGATAGAATCTGGTTTAGTAACACTGTTGAAAAGTAACAACTCGTCCTAGGGTCGTCCATATGGGTTTCCGTACAGTTGCTATGCATCTCATTCCACTCAATTTTTCTTTGTTATTGTGTTTCATTATTTGACTTTTCAATATATCTGATGTCACACAATCCATTGGTAACGAGGAGCAAGTTGTTTATTGTGAAGAGTCTCTGTCTCAAATTTGAAGAAAAGGAAAAAGGAATATCAACATACGCATATACGCATTGGAGGTAAACACAGAAGCAAGGTTTTCTTGCTCATAAACCATACCGCACATACAAAATGTGCAACTTATTTGCGACTACCTTGAAGAGATATTTTAAAGATTTAACAATTTTAACTACTGCTAAACAGTAAATATGTCATGTAATGGAATTCTCCGGAAATCTCGTATTCCCTTTATAACTCTGTATGTAAATTGAGATGAATATGTAACAAGCCTGGCCTTTAAAAAACTGTAACAGAAGACAGAGTTCTGAGAGATTATGGGATCGTTAGTAGGAACGAGAGAGGAGAACGGTTCCTTGAGTGCTGCAATCAGTTGAGGAAGTGATAGCAAATGTGCAGTTCTAGACACATAAGAGCAGGAGGCACACTTGGAAAAGGGCTGCCGTCGTAGTGGAGCAGCATGGTGCGGCGAGCAGAGCAGCCCTAACAAAACAAATCAGTACTGTTCACTGTACGTGAATACAGTAGCGTTGCAACCAGAGTGGCGCTCAGCGAATCATTCTAACTTCACAGCGCGGCGGCCACAACGTTCGCGTGACTCCGGCTGCGTTCGGACAACACCGGATCCGCTCCAGGCAAATGCTACTGTGAAAGGGCTCGGGCGATTTCCTTCCCCATCCTCGACGAAATTCGAGCTTGTGATCCGTAGAGAGAACATTAAACCAAATCTTCCTCAACTCCCTCCTTAACTATGGGTATAATTCATCTCCATAGAATACAGAAAGCAAAACGACTGATGTCTTTGGTAGTGGCAGTAAGCGAATTGCACTAACAAGAATGAAATTGTACCGTCGCTTTCTTTCCCATGTCCTGCAACATCGATTATAATGAATTTCCTCCGAGGATCTGATGCTGCTTGTAATACAGGCTAAAAATGGCTCTGAGCACTATGGGACTTAACTTCTAAGGTCATCAGTTCCCTAGAACTTAGAACTACTTAAACGTAACTATTTTAAGGACATCACACACATCGATGCCCGAGGCAGGATTCGAACCTGCGACCGTAGCGGTCGCGCGGTTTCAGAGTGTAGCTCCTAGAACCACTCGGCCACCCTGGCCGGCGCTTGTAATACGACCGAGTGAAAATTTTTATGAGTACAAAATATTGCTCCAGAATTTTCTGACCGTTTTAGACGAGTATGTTATTTGTCAACATCACCGATGTATTTGGAAAGTTTTGAATGATACAAAACAGTATTTGTAACAGTATTTAGAAAGAGGCAATGCCACGTAGGGGCCTGGAAGCTATCCGACATTACTTCGTCAGGGGCCTCCACAGTTCTAACAAGGGTTGTGAATCCTTTTGTGAATGTCGGAATCATGTCTCGAAAACTTCTTATGGTTTCTTGCAGCCAATATCAACTTTCGTTTCACAGATATCGATGTCCCTTAAAAAAGGCATTATTTCATTGTGTAAAACTGCAGGTGATGGAATATCCGTTACAAATGGAAGTTTCGCCTGGTAACGATGTGGCTTCTCTTCGCATACTATCATTTGCTAAAATCCTGTTTCGATGTCTGAAAACGTGCATGAGATACGAGGAATGTTACGAATATTTTATTCTAGATTTTCCGTGCGTGTTCGGGACGAAGCGCTTTACATACGATCCATTTTCTCTAGACTGGTAAAAGATAGTGACATCCTTCTGCCCTTTGAAAAATAATCCAGTATGTTAGCTTAATCCGATGCTCTGAAGCATATGACCTAACATGGCCAAAACAAAAATTCATAGCGAATCCTATTTCTCAATGGAAACTTTTCAAAATTCTTGCATTCTGTGGCGGATCGTGAGTGTAATAATAATACCCATAATTTGTACGAGAAAGCAAAGAGTTGTTTTTGTGCAATTTTGTTGTTTTGTACATAATTATGTAAAGTTTAGGGCAAGAACGGAATAGTGTTTAAGTTTTCGCTACTCTTCGTTTCATATTTTTGTGTAAGTAGGGAGTTTTCGTGCTTCTTTGGTTTTTTGCTGACAAATCCACAAGAACCCTGACACATGTATTAACTGACGAATTAACTTCCGGGTTTAAGACCAGACATTCGTACGTTGCAGTCACACACCAACGTACACTTATTACACACTTCTCCGTTAAATGTTCGCTTGTTCAAAAATGGTTACTTGATATCATCGTTTTCCCAGGCCACGAATCTGGTGTGGGAGGTCTTAATTCCTCTGCGGCAAACTTTCCTGGTAATTTTCTTTTTTGTCAGTACCTCAGATTCAACAGAGTTCGTGTTGACAATGCACAGGAAAGCCGGTTCCATGCTCTTGTGCTCGTACACAACAGCCGCCAGAGCTTAATCCTGATTAACGATATGATAGGCACTCCGTAATGAAGCTGACGAGCAAAGCTGAGAAAGACTGCAGCTCAGCTAGGCTGGCTTGCGCTTTTTCCGTCCACGCGTTGGAGCGACCTCGCCTGCTGCCGTCCCACTCCATGGCCGCACTATAAACTGGATGCGTGGCAACGCTGCGACAACCGCCGTGTGTGCAGCTCCACTCTGCTCTATTGCGTTTCGGGCCTGAGTTGCAGCTGTCGCACTACAGGGCACAGGCACGTTCGTAACTGTGTGCACCTGTTGTAGCCTGAGAAACACGCTATGTGTGCAGCACAATACAGTACAGACGTCAAGGACCGGTAACCTGTTCCAAATTTCTGTGCTGCCCTCCACACTTAAGAAAAAATTTTGTATGTTCACAAGGCTACCAGTCGCTAATATTAAATTACTTAACAAAGTTCAATGTAATTCGCGATGCAAATAATGTAGATTTTGTTGGTTTCGAGGAATATAAACAATGTTTCATAGCCCGGAATGCAAAAATATCCATATAAACCGGGTAAAAACTGATTCTATATCTCACACTTATACACTTAACGTATTTCCACCACAGGCAAATTAATATGTCATGTTTGTATGGGTTGTTAGTTGTTTTGATTCACCTTCAGCAGCTTATATTTATACGTCTACACCTATGTGACAAATCTGCTATTCACAATTAGGTGCCTGGCAGAGGATTCATCGAACCATTTTCATGCTATTGCGCTATCGACTCTCGAACAGAGTGTCGGGAAAACGAACTGTTAGATCTATTAGCGGGAGCTCTGATTCCGTGTCAACAAAATACGAGGGTCATTCAAAAATTATAGTTAAAGGGAGAAATTGATCTGTGGAAAAAAACTGTTGGCAGGGCATGTTTGGTACTTCTATGGCTTTAAGTAGGCATCACTGGCATGAGTCCTGACCAGCTGATGTATCAACATCGTTTTGTTTATTACCTCAAAAATGCATTTCAAGATGGCGAGTCCGCTTGAAACGTCCACACTAATTGAATAAGTTCTGTTATTCGTTTTTTACTTGCTGAAGGCGAGAAAACAGTGAATATATACTGCAGAATGTCTCAAGTTTATGGTGAAAGTTGTATGAATCGCGCAACTTTTTACAAGTGGGTAGAGCAGTTCAAAAATGCTGTCGACTCAGTAACTGACGAACACCGTTCTGGCCAACCAGTTGCAGTTTCAACACCCTCACTTGAAATTGGTGACATTATTCTTGCCAACCGCCTTGTGAACGTGTAAATGGTAGTTGATAAGGCTCAAGTTAGTACTGATACAATTCATAACATTATCTGTAACGAGATGAAGAACCGCAAATCATGTGCAAGGTGGATCCCAAAGGAGCTGATACGGCTACACAAGGAAACAAGGTTGTGATTGTGCACATAGCTAAAGGAACGTTATGAAAGAGAAGGTGAGCACTTCCTCTACAAAATTTTAACTTCTGATGAAACCTGGGTTCACTATTATGAGCCAGAATCAAAAAGACAAAAGCATGGAGTGGAAGCAATCCAACTCACATGTCAAGAAAAAATTCAAAACTCAATATATGTTGACAGCTGCCATTCTATCTTCCGATACCCTTCTACCCGTTGTCGTCCGGTCACTAGCGGATGGTACTGGTCGAGACGGAGTCGATATCTTCATCCTGAAAGCCACCCGTGGCGCTGTTTTAACTCGCGCAAGTGACGAGTCTCTATGGCACTGGCAACATCTCGCATCTTTGCGCCTGGGGTGCTTTTGCCCTGGCTGTGTCTTGTTCGGACGACACAGCTTTTCTTCTCTTATTCGTTGTCTTCGCACCTAACTTCCTTATTTTTACATCTGTTGGAACACCTTCCATGATGCCTTTTTTTTTTTTTTTTTTAGAGATGTCCACTCCTCTTCAGCTTTACTGCTTACTATAGTATTTTAGTCGCGGTGCGATTGACTTTGCTTCAGTGTCTGCAGGTATCTCTGTTCGATATCTCGAGCAAGTGTAGGAGCTGTGATTACTAGAGGAACTCTGCCGCCTCTAGTTCAAAGGCGGAGCGCGGTGGCGGCAGAGGAGATGGTGATACCGGCGCCTTGGACCGACACACTGATTGCAGGGGCTTGGAGAGCGCCTGACGCGACCCCAGAGTGAGCGCCGCTCTTCGCTCCTGAAGGTATAGAGGTTGAGCCACCGACCGACTGGCAGTACGCCGCGGAGCTGTGTATTGTGCCCTGTGTGGACTCGCGGTTGTGCCGGTGTTGGTCTCTGCGAGGCGGAACGATGTATACAGAGCCTTCGTGTTTGCAGTCGGCGTGTGGTATCTTCGCTTAGTTCGGAGAGTGGATCGCGGTTCTCGGCAAATGTAATTGCTGTTTGTTCCCTGTGGGAGGTACCGTTCCGCACTCAGCTTGTGGAACAAGTTCCTGCCGATAGTGAGTGGGACGAGGCCAGCCATGGATGGACCTCTAAGTTTGTTGATGTCTGTGAGAATGGAATTATTGCAATAAGGGTGAACGACGCAGTGAGTGTTTGATTACTGGTAAGCGCTTACCCTATTTTACACATACGCGCTCGCGCGCACACACACACACACACACACACACAGACACACACACACACACACACACACACACACGTGTTGTACTACACCCATGTGAGGATCGCCATCCTAATTACAAGAAGTAGTTTTTTTGTTAATAATTGCTTTGGTGTTCCAATAGTAATTTTACAGAGGGCAGTGCAGCAAGTGACATAGATGCAATTTAACAGTATATAAATTTGATAGTTGTTACCATTGTTCACCTTTTTAATTACCTTCATTTACTGTGTGTAGTAAACTGCTGTGTCAATCGTTGGTTGTTGATGACGAATTATTTGTAAGTGCTGTAGCTATTCGGTGTAAATGTTGACTGAAGCACTGGTAACGCACGAGGTACTTTCGGTGATTAAACTGATCATTATACATCGGCACCCATTCATTAATAAACATTCCTGATCACTAAAATATTTTGTTTGAAATTAAATAAAGTAGGCATCAGTTAATTATGCAAAAGGCTTGTAGTGAAAAGATTACGTGCTAATTCGGGTTTCCTGGTTACTGTAAGTGCTTAGCAGGTTTTATGTTGCAGGATCAATTGCTATGTGCTGAAATTCATACTATTAAATTGATGTAAGGTACGAATAGCAGCCATGGAGGCGGCTAACAGAAAATGTGACCAGTGGACTCAGTTTAGTGTTAATACTGCTGTGTAAACGGCTTCATTTTGTATACGAAGTGTCCAACTCCTACTTTTTGCCGAAATGGTTAGCCTAGATTTGAGATTTCAACGATTAGCTTCCGAGTGTTATACTTGAAAAAGCTTGGTGTTTTTTATATTTATTCCGAAGTTTTACTTAAAGAATTTTAAAGATACGAAAGCTTCTGATGCACTGCTAGGTTTTGCTTGAATTTAGAAAGTTAATACTAAACTGTCGTGGTTTTGTAGTAAAAGTGAATGAATGCATTGGCGTCCCCTAGAACTTAGAACTACTTAAACCTAACTAACCTAAGGACATCACACACAACCTGCGAGCGTAGCGGTCACGCGGTTCCAGACTGAAGCGCGTAGAACCGCACGGCCACACCGGCCGGCATAGTTTTACTATCCCGAAAGAATTTTGTGGACCGAGTGGACTATGGAGACAACGTGAACATTAATGTGGACTATCGGTGCCTGATTGCTTCACCGACGGCGATAGCACTTTCGAACAGGTTAACTATGTGTCTGTCTGACAACGCCATAAAGTTTCTACAGTGTTTAAAGGAGCATGATAGGGAACTCACGTTGATGTCTTGGCCTGAAAAAGTATCTGATTTAAGGCCGACGGAGTGCGTCTGGTACTCTACGATGCGTCAGTTCCACACATATAGACCAACCACGTGTAATTTGCGGAAGCTACGTAACCTGTGCGTAGGCGTCTGGTTTCACATACCTCCGGAAAGCTGCAAGAGAATCTATGTCCGTTGAATCACTGCAGTGCTGTGTTCCGAATTTGGATCAACACGATCAGCATGATATGAATCTTTGAATATGAATGATATTTAGAGAAAGATAGGTGAACTGGTGGTACGTAGAACTGAAAGAGGGCATCACAAACTCCTGAAAGTTTTCATTAAATAGATGGAGGGCGACCAATAGTCAGAGATTATTTTTATATGTGCCATTAAAATTCATTGCTGGCACGTGTTTTTGATACATATCTGCCGTAGAACTATTCAAATACACTGGCATACACACATTTATAATTGTGTGCACCCTTTTCTAAAATCAGTTTAAAAAGAGATGTATTGTTAGCGTGTGCAGTTTTAAAAGAAAAACGTGTTGCCGAAATCTTTAAGATATAACGCTACGAGCCGTGCCGTAGTCTAAATGCATCATCTGCATGATTTTAAAGCTTTAGCATTCCCTTTCGAATCGATGAGAAACTACACAGATGCGCCAAAGAAACTGGTACAGGCACGAGTATTCTAATACAGAGGTACGTAAACAGGCAGAATACGGCGCTGCGCTCGGCAACGCGTATACAAGACAACAAGTGTCTTGCGCAATTGTTAGAATGGTTACTGCTGCTACAGTGGCAGGTTATCAAGATTTAAGTGAGTTTGAACGTGCTGTTATAGTCGGCGCACGGGCGATGGGACACAGCATCTCCGAGCTAGCGATGAAGTGGGGATTAGACCGTACGATTTTTTCACGAATGTTCGGTGAATATCAGGAATTAGGTAAAACGTCAAATCTCCGACATCGCTGCCGCCTGAAAAAGATCTTGCAAGAACGGCTGAAGAGAACCGTTCAACTTGACAGAAGTACATTCCTTCCGCTACATGCTAGAGCTTCCAATGCTGGGCCATCGGCAAGAGTCAGCATGCGAACCTTCCAACGAAACATCATCGATATGGGCTCTTGGAGCCGAAGATCCACTCGTGTACCCTTGATGACTGCATGACAGAAAGCTTTACTCTTCGTCTGTGCCTGTCAACACCGTCGTTTCCAGTTTTACTGAGCGGATGGACGTGTACGGATATGGAGACAACCTCATGAATCCACGGACACCGCATGTCAGGAGGGAGCTGTTAAAGCTGGTGGAGGCTTTGGAATGGTGTAATGGAGTGAGGCGTGTGCAATTGGAGTGATATGGGACTCCTGATACGTCTAGATACGACTCTGGCAAGTGACACGTGCGCAACCCTCCTGTCTGATAACGTGCATCCATTCATGTCCATTGTGCATTCCGATGGACTTTGGTAAATCCAGCATGACAGTGCGACACCCCACTCGTCAATAATGTTACAGAGTGGCTCCAGAAGCATACTTCTGAGTTTAAACAATTCCACTGGCCACCAAACTCCCCAGACGTGAACATTATTGAGGTTATCTGGGATGCCTTGCAAAGTGTTGTCCAGAAGAGATTTCCTGCGTCTCGTACTCTTACGCATTTATGGACAGCAGTGCAAGATTCATGGTGTCGGTTCCCTCCAGCAGTGCTTCAGACATTAGTCGAGTCCGTTCCACGTCGTCTTGCGGCACTTCTCCGTACTCGCGGGGGCACTACACGGCATCAGGCAGGTGCATGAGTTTCATTGTCTCTTCAGTGTATGTTCGTCACTTAGGTAAATTTTTAACAGTATCTTCTAGAATGTGTTAAACGTCAATGGGCCACCTGCTCTCAAATGTAGTACCAGCTCATATCACTCACATTCCTTAGAACATCCCACTTCAACATAGATCACTGTAGCGCTGGCCGAAAATTTTTGACAGAGTGCCCAAATATTCCTCACAGATACAGTGAAGTTATATATCCTACCTTCCAAACTTCACTGAAGGTCTTGCACTCCGTTCTTCCAGGAGTGCTACTTCTGCACAGTTCGCATAAGAACATCTGTGAAGTTCGGAACGTAGAAGACGAGGTACTGGCAGAACTGAAGCTGTTACGGAGGGTCGTGAGTCGTTCTGAGGTAGCTCAGTCGTAGAGCACTTGCCCGCGAAAGGCAAAGGTCCCGAGTTCGACTCTCGGTCTGACACACAGTTTTAAAGCTGTCGCTGTTTGTAAAAGTTCACAACTAGGTGGGAGGTTCGGAAGTCGAGAAGCTGCATGCTTATAGAATCTGCATCCGCTAGATACTCCCTTTCATATAACTACCGTGTGTGGTGTCAATGCACAAGATTTTCCTTATTGTAAGGCGGGGGATAAGGAAAAATCGAAATCTTGGCAGCGTAAGCAGTGTCTCAATTATTAGAAATAAAATAACATTTTGTGTCGTATGATACGTAATTTATTTTCAGATTCCTTCGCGATGGTAATACACATTAATAAAGCAGATAATTTCTACAATAATATGACTAAATTATATTAATAATACAATATTAAATATACTGACAGAATCAGATTATTTCAGGAACACCTATCAACACACTTGACTTCCGCTTTAGTTTCTCACTTGTGGTAAATCTCCGGAAGTGTTATGCAGACCTGATAACTTTGACTGTTATGAAGTTACTTTTAACTTATAGAATTCAATCGAAAGTAATTTGTTGGTGTCCATACATTTGCTACATCTATGACGACCGTTACAAATCTGGATTGACTGTATCCCCTCGTGCGATTACATACAGATTTAATGAGAAACTTTTTATGCTGAAGAAAATAGTGGAATGAATACTCCACATACCAGTAAGGACAGGAGACAGTTAATCTCGTTTTCTGACTTAATGTAAACTATTTTTTCTTCAAAATTTGAAAGTAGCAGAGGTAGCAGAAAGTACCAGGTGTGCGGCATCTACAGGGTAAAGGTACTGCCTACAAATGTAAATAGAAGGAGGAGTAAAAACAATCTTTTACTACATACAATCATTTGTCACACAACGCTGGACAGACTTTTTGGACTTAGTTCAATTAATGTTTAGAGACATATACTTTATCGATGTATATTTGTTGACACCTACATCAGTGCGTGAAGTAAATGGCTCTGAGCTCTACGGGACTTAACTTCTGAGGTCATTAGTCCCCTAGAACTTAGAACTACTTAAACGTAACTAACCTAAGGACATCACATACATCCATGCCCGAGGCAGGATTCGAACCTGCGACCGTAGAGGTCGCGCGGTCCCAGACTGTGGCGCCTAGAAACGCTCGGGCACCCCGGCCGGCGCGTGAAGTAATGAACTTTACAATTTACGATCTCTCTTTTCGTAGGTACGTGAGTAAGAATCGAACTTCACAACGGTGGTACTCTATGAAGAGTTTGTCAACATTTCCGAGATACTAAGAACTCGGTTTATACCACAACTTTACTATTGGTAAAGTATCAGTCTCCGAGTAGACATTCACAGTACTAAGAAAAATATCTGTCGATAGTTCAGGCGAGTGGAAGCAAAAGCAACAACGTCAATAAATTATTAAGGCTGATGTCATTGGATCGACATGCAGAAAAGCTAAGGAATTTTTAAGTGCACCATTTAGTTGATCAGGATAGAAAACACAAGATCACAAAAGGTGGGATGGGAAGCCAGAAAAACTGGTTATTTCGAAATATAATCACTAGCGCATTGACGAAAAACAAGTACTTGAGGATAAAGTGTGCATTATTTCAAAAACACGTGGGCTGGACGAGTGAATAACCGGTGATTAAGCGTAATTTAGTAGCTGTGTGCTTTAAATATGCTTACACATGAAATGTCGTTAAGAGATGCTTAACTACAATGACGATGCAATAAGAGAATATAAATGTAGGATGGAGATGCTTTGAATGAAATCGACTGTGAGTATTTCCAAGGTCTCAGGCATTCGTCCCAAGCGGTTTAAGGAAAGTGAAGTGGCCAAATGATTATTAGGTCATTGGCAGACTCTGATAAATGCAAGATCATTGTTTTTGCCCGAAGTCTCTCTCTCAGCCTGATATTCCGTGCTGCATGTGGATGGAATCGTGGCCCACTAAAGTGATTAAATCACAAAAAATTACTTGGCTCAAACGAGATATAGTTTATAAAGTCAGATATAATAAAACTGTGGGAATTTGTCCTAATATCATTCTCATCCGACTATTGAATATGTATAAGTAAATGTCAGTTGGGCCCCATTTTAGTACCGTAGATTGAATCCGAGAAGCGCACAGTTTCGGTTCACGCTTGTTTGCTCTGTGACGGGTTGGACAAGTTCTTGCAGCGCCGGTCTGTGTCGCTGCAAACTCGGAGGACGGCTCTGTGGCCACAAAATAACGATCCGGCCATTACGCACAGCCTGCTGCGTCATTAACAACAGTTCCTGACAAAGCACAGCCGGCGGCAGCTGTGTCCTCCCGAAAATCGCCCAATTAGCGTCGCCGCCGCGGGAATTACGCGGCCTGTCGGCCTGTCCAGGTGGGCGCCCCAGGGTGCAGCAGGCAGCAGGGCTGCGAAAACAACTGCCTAACCACAACGGACCTCCATTAGCACTCCCCGTGTGTGATGTCTCTCTGCACAAACGCTGACGTCGATCGAGCGGTAACATTTGTAACATGCTTCTGGCCAACAGCTCGATTCAGACGTCAGTTTACCTAACTGTTCACTGTGGACATTCTATACGAGTTTCGTCCAACTACTTACCTTTCTATTACTTCCTCATCTGAATGTTATCACATACGTCGACTCTTATTGAGATCATTTTTCCTTCACTCAATGTAAATTATCTTTCTTTCTCTCATTTTTTTTTCTCTCTCTTAATCAGGGAAGATTCGTCATAGTGTAATTTATTGAAAACTGTAAATTGTTTCATTTCAGCTGAAAACTACACTGTACAATACAACTTAAGACTAACTTTTGAAACAACGTAATTATCTCCCCCTTTTAGGCAGAAGTTTGAAGTTTGGCCTAAATGTGCACACAAGCTTCCTCTGCAATGGTGCAAAGCAGTGGCACCCTGGTACGTCACCCTCGGCCTCGGTGACACGTCAAGAAGAATGCGAAATAAGTGCCAGAGCGTTAGGTGGGTTAATGACGTCGTATTGGCACCAAATTGCACCACAATTCCGCCCAAAGCCACAGTGGGCGTGTCACCAGATGGGTAAGTCGTCACTCGCCCTGTTACTCATATTTCACCCGTTATTTTCACGCCTCTGCAATGGAGATCAGAGCTTCGATGCCCGGATGTTAAATCATGCAGTTTCCTTGTGGGTGGCCCAGGAAGACATTTAAGACACACTGCCACTCGGAATCGACACGAAAAGGCCTCAGAGGGTGGCATAAAGGGCATGAATGACATACTACCATCTTTTGGGGCGTTCCTTTCCATACATTACGCAGTAGGAAGAGATATGTGCAACAGAAGGCCGTTCTCGACAATTTTCGACACTGTTCACATCCTCCCATGGTTAAACCCATTGAACGTTATCTGAATAGCGCAAACAATCGGGGAACATTCAAGGCCATTCGACGATATTTGACATTTGAACGTTATCTGTAGCAGCAATGAGTGTTTATGCTTTTTCAACCTCTTGATTCGCCCTCTCCTTGGCATGCTCACGGGGCAGTTGGGCGTCACTCATACATGAGTGAAAAAATGTACCTACACAGAGACTACCGTTTCTTCGATCTTAATGCACCTCCAGTCGAGCATCATCTTTGACACCCCTCCGATACCACAATCCTTGCAAATCTCCATACAGATACATTTTTAATGTGCTCAACGCTGGTGTGCGTATGTCTCCGAGTGCTAGGCAAAACTGTGAAGTCCGAGAGGAACCCCTTTTCCTTTTGCACTGATAAGCCAATACATTATGGCCACTGCCCACTGCAAGGGTGGGTGCCACCTCACGGCACTGCGGTCGCTTGACGCATTAAGAAAAGCGTCGAGCAGAGCCGGGTGGTAAACTACCTTAGCGAAGATATGGGCTGAAATTTGAGATATCCACTGAGGTAAACGACATTCCCAAATGGCAGATTATTTTGGCACAGAGCCTGTGAACGACTATCTTTAAAACAGCGAAACTGGTCGAATATTCTCGTGCTACTGTCGTGAGCATCTACTGAAAGAGGTAGAAGGGCAGTGAAACTACCACTAGTTGCTAAGTGATTGCCACTGTTTGTCCTTCCTGTGCGTATTCGTGATGCACAATTCCACGGACATCAAAGAAGACTTTTTTGTTTCACGGTCATACCCGTACACCCATGACCCATCTCCAGTTATCACGGTGTTCAGAAACCCAGGATCAGTGTTGGTGGTGTCCAGAAGTTCCTGTACAACATCAAACCGGAGGTCATTTTGTTCTGGCGACAATCTTCATTGAATGTGAGGTATGGAGGCGTCTATGTAGTGTAAGATAGATGGGCGTCTGTGGCACCTCTGGTCAAAGTGCACAGTGCCAGTGGACGCCGATACGAGGTCTGTCTAAAAAGTATCCGACCTTTGATTTTCCAATGCAAAATAGAGACGATAGCGCGGCGCCACTACACAGTAAAGGAAGAAACCTTTATGCGCAAGCGTGAATTTTGTCCCCGCCTTCCAGCGGGTCAGTCACAGCCTGTAGGTCGCTGAGTGATGTGCTACACAGCGTGTTCGTCGGATTACCTATTCTCTCAAGATGACTGAACATACTGAGCCAAGATACTGCATCAAATTTTGGCAAAAGCTTGGTCATTCTCCAAGCGAAGATTCAGTAGGTGTTTGGAGAAGATGCGATGGGTGTAAAACAAATTAAGGAGTGGTTCAACCGATTAAAAATGGCCGCACGTCGGCGAAGAGTGACCAGCGTTCTGGCAGGCCCCAAACTGTTCGGAGTGTAGCTGTTGTTGAGAGGGTGCAAAATTTGTTGATGGGAGACCGTCGTTTTTCCACGAGGGAGGTTGCCTGAGAGGTTGGAGTAAGTAAAGATTCTGCGCATGGAATTTTGAGTCATGATTTGAACATGTACTGAGTGGCCACGTTGTGGTCTCCAGAAGAAAAAAAGACCTCCGGTTTGATGTTTCACAGGACACTCTGGGTACCACCAACACTGATCCTGGGTTTCTGAATACCGTGACAATTGGAGATGGGTCATGGGTATACGGGTATCACCCAGAAACAAAAAGTCAGTCGTCAGATCCCGAGACTCCAAGGCCAAAGAAAGTGCGGCAGGTGCGAACCAAAATCAAGTTGATGCTGACTCTCTTCTTTGATGTCTGTGGAATGGTGTATCACGAATACGCACATGAAGGAAAAACCGTGGCGAAGGAGTCAAGATGTTCTCCGGCGACTCCGTGACGCGTTTGGCGCAAAATACTAGATATGTGGCAACGAAAAACTGGCAACTGCATCACAACAACGGCCTCGCACATTCATCCCACTTGATCCTAAATTTCTTGGCCAAACTTGGAATTATAGCGGTTCACCAACCTCCCTAGTCTCCAGACATGATTGCTTGTGACTTCTGGTTGTTTTCAAATTTGAAGACGCCACTGAAAGGATCCCGTTTTGATAGTAGAGAAGAGATAATGCGGAACACGATGACCGAGCTGAACATCATCCCAAAAAAAGAATTCTAGAGGTGTTTCCGGCAGTGGAAGGATCGGTGGGCTAAGGGTGCTCAAACACAAGGGGTTTAGGGTCCCGTCAGGTATCTAAATATTTTTATCTGACCAAAGGTCAGATTCTTTTTTGGCAGGCCTCGTATGTTTCGGAACACGAAATTCAGCGCACATTGTTGAACAAGGTGTTCTATAACGGACGATCCCAGCGCGTTCAAAAGTTGGTCCAACTGCATCGTCATTTACGATTGCAGTGGGTTCGGTATAATTGAGATTGGACCGTGTATAACTGGAAATGTGTTGGCTTGTCTGATGAATAACGTTTATGCTCGATGGTCGCCTCAACAAACGCCGTCATCAAGCCGAATGGTTGCTCCAAACGTGCATGACCCCATGGACGCAGGCTGATGGAAGTAATATTATGCTATGCTAGACGTTCTTGTCTCCCCCATGAACCATGGACATCGTCGTTGGTGGGGAGGCTTTCATGCCTCAGCGATACAGATATGCGTACCATAGGTGCAACCACAACGGAGAGGTATCTGTTCAGAGGCCAGGCAAACGTGTGGTTCCTGAAGATGAGCAGCAGCCTTTTCAGTAGTTTCAGGGGCAACAGTCTGGATGATTGGGTGATCTGGCCTTGTAACACTGACCAAAACGGCCTTGCTGTGCCAGTACTGCGAACGGCTGAAAGCAAGGGGGAACTACAGCCGTAATTTTTCCCGAGGGCATGCAGCCTTACAGTATGGTTAAATGATGATGGCGTCCTCTTGGGTAAAATATTCCGGAGGTAAAATAGTCTCCCATTCGGATCTCTAGATGGGGATTACTCAGGGGGATGTTGTTATCAGGAGAAAGGGAACTGGCGTTCTATGGTCGGAGCGTGGAATGTCGGATTCCTTAATCAGGCAGGTAGGTTAGAAAATTTAAAAAGGGAAATGGATAGGTTAATGTTAGGTATAGTGGGAATTAGGGAAGTTTGGTGGCAGGAGGAACAAGATTTCTGGTCAGGTGAATGCAGGGTTATAAGTACAAAATCAAATAGGGGTAATGCAGAAGTAGGTTAAATAATGAGTAAACAAAATATGAATGTGGGTAAGCTACTACAAACAGGATAGTGAATCCATTATTGCGGCCATGCCTACCACAGTAGTACAAGTTTATATGACAACTACTTCCGCAGATGATGAAGAGATTTATGAAATGTATGATGAAATAAAAGAAATTATTCAGATAGTGAAGGGAGACGAAAATTTAATAGCCATGGGTGACTGGAATTCGATAGTACGAAAAGGAAGAGAAGGAATTGTAGTAGGTGAATATGGAATGGGAGTAAGGAATGAAAGAGGAAGCCACCAGGTAGAATTTTGGTTCAAGAATCATGAAATAAGGTTTTATATGTGAAAGAAGCCGGGAAATACTGGATTTCAGATAGATTATACAGGGTGAGTCACCTAACGTTACCGCTGGATATATTTCGTAAACCACATCAAATACTTACAGACCGATTCCACAGACCGAACGTGAGGAGAGGGGCTAGTGTAACTGTTTAATGCAAAACATACAAAAATGCACGGAAATATGTTTTTAACACAAAACTACGTTTTTTTAAATGGAACCACGTTAGTTTTAATATCATATCTGAACATATAAACAAATACGTAATCAGTGCCGTTTGTTGCATTGTAAAATGTTAATTACATCCGGAGATATTGTAACCTAAAGTTGACGCTTGAGTACCTCTCCTCCGCTGTTCGATCGTGTGCATCGGAGAGCACTGCAACATACATCGCGTTTCTACAGAATGATCTGCCAACGTTGCTCGAAAATGTCCCACTGGAAACGCGTCGACGTATGTGGTATCAGCATGATGGTGCACCTGCACATTCCGCAATTAACACTAGGCTGACCCTTGACAGGATGTTTGGCGGGCGTTTCATAGGACGTGGAGGACGTGTAAATTGGCCAGCCCATTCTCCTGATCTTACACCTCTGGACTTCTTTCTGTGGAGTACGTTAAAGGAGAATGTGTACCGTGATGTGCCTACAACCCCAGAGGATATGAAACAACGTATTGTGGCAGCCTGAGGCGTCATTACACCAGATGTACTGCGGCGTGTACGACATTCATTACGCCAGAGATTGCAATTGTGTGCAGCAAATGATGGCCACCACATTGAACATCTATTGGTCTGACATGTCGGGACACATTCTATTCCACTCCGTAATTGAAAACTGAAACCACGTGTGGACGTGTACCTCACCCCTCATGGTAATGTACATGTGCGTCAGTGAAAAAGACCAATAAAAAGGTGTTAGCATGTGGACGTAATGTGCTGTTCCAGTCTCTTCTGTACCTAAGGTCCATCACCGTTCCCTTTGGATCCCTACGTAATTCGGTGCTCTCCGATACACACGATCGAACAGCGGAGGAGTGGTACTCAAGCGTCAACTTTAGGTTACAATATCTCCGGGTGTAATTAACATTTTACAATGCAACAAACGGCACTGATTACGCATTTGTTTATATGTTCAGATGTGCTAACAAAACTAACGTGGTTACAATTTTAAAAAACGTAGGTTTGTGTTAAGTAACATACTTCCGTGCATTTTTGTATGGTTTGTATTAAACAATTACACTAGCCCCTCTCCTCACGTTCGGTCTGTGGAATCGGTTCGTCAGTATTTGATGTGGTTTACGAAATATATCCAGCGGTAACGTTAGGTGACTCACCCTGTATAATCAAATGGTTCAAATGGCTCTGAGCACTATGGGACTTAACATCTGAGGTCATCAGTGCCCTAGAACGTAGAACTACTTAAACCTAACTAACCTAAGGACATCACACACACCCATGCCCGAGGCACTTTTCGAACCTGTGACCGTAGCAGTCGCGCGGTTCCGAACTGAAGCGCCTAGAACCGCTGGGCCACCGCGGCCGGCGATTATAGAATCATTCAGATAGATTATGTAATGGTAAGGCAGAGATTTAGGAACCCGGTTTTAAATTGTAAGACATTTCCAGGGGCAGATGTGGACTCTGACCACAATCTGTTGGAATTAAACTGTAGATTAAAAGAAACTTCAAAAAGGTGGGAATTGAAGGAGATGGGAACTGGATAAACTTACAGAACCAGAAGTTGTAGAGAGTTTCAGGAAGAGTATTAGAGAACGATTGACAAGAATGGAGGAAAGAAATGCAGTAGAAGAAGAATGGGTAGCTTTGAGAGATGAAATAGTGAAGGCATCTGTAGGTAAAAAGACGAGGGCCAACAGAAATCCTTGGGTAACAGAAGAGATATTGAATGTAATTGATGAAAGGAGGAAATACAAAATTAAGGTAAATGAAGTGGGCAAAAATGAATACAAACGTCTCAAAAATGAGATCGACAGGAAGTGCAAATTGGCTGAGTAGGGATGGCTACAGGACAAACATAAGCATGTAAGGGTAAGATGGATACTGCCTACAGAAAAATTAAAGAGACCTTTGGAGAAAAGAGAACCACTTACATGAATATCAAGAGCTAAGATGCAAAAACAGTTCTAAGCAAAGAAGGGAAAGCAGAAATGTGGAAGGAGTATATAGAGGGTCTATACAAGGGCGATGTTCTTGAGGACAATTTTACGGAGATGGAAGAGAATGTAGATGAAAATGAAGTGGGAGATATGATACTGTGTGAAGAGTTTGACAGAGCACTCAAAGACCAAAGTCGAAACAAGGTCCCGGGAGTAGACAACATATCTTTAGAACTAGTGATAGCCTTCGGAGTGCCAGCCCTGACAAAACTCTACCATCTGGTGAGCAAGGTGAATGACACAGGCAAAATACCCTCAGACATCAAGAGCAATATAATAATTCAAATACCAAAGAAAGCAGTTGTTGACAGATGTGAAAATTATCGAACTATCTGTTTAATAAGTCACAGCTGCAAAATACTACCACGAATTCTTTACTGGCTAATGGAAATACTGGCAGAAGACGACCTCGGGGAAGATTAGGATTCTGTATAAATATGCGCACACGTGAGGCAGTACTGACCCTACGACTTATGTTAGAAAATAGATTAAGGGAAGGCAAACCTGCGTTTCTAGCATTTGTAGACTTATAGAAAGATTTTGTCCATGTTGACTGGAATACGCTCTTTAAAATTCTGATGGTGGCAGGGGTATAATACAGGGAGCGAAAGGCTGTTTACAATTTGTACAGAAACCAGATGGCAGTTATAAGAGTCAAGGGGCAAAAAAGGGAGACATTAGTTGGGAATGGAGTGAGACAGTGTTGTAGCATATCCCTGATGTTATTCAATCTGTATATTGAGCAAGCAGTAAAGGAAATAGAAGAAAAATTCGGAGTGGGAATTAAAATCCAAGGGAAAGAAATAAAAACTCTGAAGTTCGCCGATGACATTGTAATTCTGTCAGCGACAGAAAAGTGCCTGGAAGAGCAGCTTAACAGAATGGATAGTGTCTTGAAAGGTGGATATAAGATGAACATCAACAAAATCAAAACGGGGATAATGGAATGTAGTCGAATTAAATCGGGTGATGCTGAGGTAATTAGATTAGGAAATGAGACGCTTGAAGTAGTAAGTGAGCTTTGCTATTTGGGGAGCCAAATCACTGATGATGGTCGAAGAAGAGAGGCTGTAAAATGTAGACCGGCAATTGCAAGGAAAACGTTTCTGAAGAAGAGAAATTTGTTAACATAGAGTATTGATTAAAGTGTCAGCAAGTCGTTTCTAAAGTATTTGTATGGAGTGTAGCCTTGTATGGAAGTGAAATGTGGACGATAAATAGCTTAGACAAGAAGATAATAGAAGCTTTCAACATGTGGTGCTAAAGAAGAATGCTAAATATTAGATGGGGAGATCACATAACTAATGAGGAGGTATTGAATAGAATTTGGGGGAAGAGAAAGTTGTGGCACAACTTGACTAGAAGAAGGGATCGGTTGGTAGGACATATTGTGAGGCATCAATGGATCACCAATTTAGTATTGGAGGGCAGAGCGGACGATAAGAATCGTAGAGGGAGGCCAAGAGATAAATACTCTAAACAGATTTAGAAGAATGTAGGTTGCAGTATGTACTGGGAGATAAAGAAGCTTGTACAGGATAAAGTAGCATGGAGAGCTGTATCAAACCAGTCTCTGGACTAAAGACCACAACAACAACAGACATTCTTACATGGGACTTATAGTATTAATTGAAGGCACCTGGTCAGGTATGGGCCACCTGCATCCCTTCATGCTTGATGTCTTTCCTAACGATTATGGCATTTCTGAACAGCAGCAGCAGCAGCTGGCTGAGAAACACGCAGCAACAAGGAACTAAGCGATTTTGTGACTTTTATGAGTTCCTAACCAGGAGCAAATTTTGTAGTATCACCTGTATGTTTTAATGGTTAGTTCATGAGCCCACGCGAGTAGCAAACGGTTGTGAAAACACACTTCACCTCTTAGCACCAAATAATCCTGAGTCAGTAACGAGCATCCAAAAAGATACAAGGATTAGTGAACACAGGGTTGTAGTAGCGAGCCTGAATACTGTAACCCGCAAATCCTCCAAAAATAAACGAAAAATATACCTCTCCAAAATAGCAGATAAAATTCACTTGACGCCTTCCTGAGAGACAATCGCCACTCCTTCCAAATTAACAATATACGAGTAAAGGTAGTAGGAGTAATCTACTAAATTACAGGTCCATATCATTAAGGTCGACATGCAGTAGGATTATGGAAGATGTATTGTTTTCGAACATTATAAATTACCTCGAAGGAAACTGTCTATTGAAAAACAGTAAACATCGGTTTAGAAAACATCGTTCTTGTAAAACACAACTAGTTTCTTCCTCGCGTGAGATGTTGAGTGCTATTGCCAAGTGGTTTCGGATTGATTCCGTATTTCTCGTTTCCCGGAAGGCTTTTGACACTATACCACACAAGTGGCTTGTAGTGAAATTACGTGCTTATGGTATATCGTCTCAGTTATGTAACTTGATTTGTGATTTCCTGTCAGAGAGGTCACAGTTCGTAGTATTTGAAGGAAAGTCATCGAGTAAAACAGAAATGATTTCTGGCGTTCCTCAATGTAGTCTAATAGGGCCTTTGCTGTTTCTTATCTATATAAACGATTTGGGAGAGAAACCGAGCACTCGTCTTAGGTTGCCTGCAGATGATGCTGTCGTTTATCGACTAATAAGGCCATCAGGAGATCAAAGCAAAAGAGAATTAGAAAATGTATCAGTATGGTTCGAAAATTGGCAGTTGACCCTAAATAACGAAAAGTGTGAGGTCATTCACATTAGTGCTAATATTAATCCGTTGAACTTAGATTACACGGTAAATCAGTCAAATCTAAAGGCCGTAAATTCAACTACATACGTAGGAATTACTATTACTAAGAACTTAAATTGGAGGTAACACACAGAACACGTTGTGTTGAAGGCTAACCAAAGGCTGCGTTTTATTGGCAGGACACTTAGAAAATTTAACAGACCTCTTTTAGAATACTGTTGTGCGGTCTGGGATCCTTACCAGATAGGATCGATGGAGTACATCGAAAAACTTCGAAGAAGGGCAGCTCGTTTAGTATTGTAGCGAAAAAGGGTGATGCTAGAGGATTTGGGGGGGACATAATTAAAACAAAGGCATTTCTCGTTGCGGCGGACACTCCTCACGAAATTCCCATCACCAACTTCCTGCTGTGAATGTGAAAGTATTTTGTTGACACCGGCCTACATAGGGAGAAACGATCACCAGATAAAATAAGGGAAATCAGAGCTCGTACGGAAAGATATAGGTGCTCGGTCTTTCCGCGCGGTATACGAGACTGGAATAATACAGAACTGTGAAGGTGGTTCGATGAATCCTCTGCCAGGCACTTAGATATGATTTGCGGAGTCTCCATGTAGATGTAGATGCAGATGATGATGCGTGTCTCAAAGCCAGAACGGTGGTACAGCGGTTCGAGGAGCATGATGGTGAAATCACGTTATTTTATTGGCCACCAGATTTGCTTGTGAATGTGATGGTTCCCATATCTGGGTCGCTATCGAGCGCAGTCAGAACGAACACAAATCAGCGGCCAGTTATTTACGGGAATCATGTGTACAGACACATGATGCTTTATACGAGGGCAGTTCAATAAGTAATGCAACACATTTTTTTTTTTCTGAAACAGGGGTTGTTTTATTCAGCATTGAAATACACCAGGTTATTCCCCAATCTTTTAGCTACACAACACTATTTTTCAACGTAATCTCCATTCAATGCTACGGCCTTACGCCACCTTGAAATGAGGGCCTGTATGCCTGCACGGTACCATTCCACTGGTCGATGTCGGAGCCAACGTCGTACTGCATCAATAACTTCTTCATCATCCGCGTAGTGCCTCCCACGGATTGCGTCCTTCATTGGGCCAAACATATGGAAATCCGACGGTGCGAGATCGGGGCTGTAGGGTGCATGAGGAAGAACAGTCCACTGAAGTTTTATGACCTCCTCTCGGGTGCGAAGACTTGTGTGAGGTCTTGCGTTGTCATGAAGAAGGAGAAGTTCGTTCAGATTTTTGTGCCTACGAACACGCTGAAGTCGTTTCTTCAATTTCTGAAGAGTAGCACAATACACTTCAGAGTTGATCGTTTGACCATGAGGAAGGACATCGAACAGAATAACCCCTTCAGCGTCCCAGAAGACTGTAACCATGACTTTACCGGCTGAGGGTATGGCTTTAAACTTTTTCTTGGTAGGGGAGTGGGTGTGGCGCCACTCCATTGATTGCCGTTTTGTTTCAGGTTCGAAGTGATTAACCCATGTTTCATCGCCTGTAACAATATTTGACAAGAAATTGTCACCCTCAGCCACATGACGAGCAAGCAATTCCACACAGATGGTTCTCCTTTGCTCTCTATGGTGTTCGGTTAGACAACGAGGACGCAGCGGGAACAAACCTTTGAATATCCCAACTGGTGAACAATTGTGACAGCACTACCAACAGAGATGTCAAGTTGAGCACTGAGTTGTTTGATGGTGATCCGTCGATCATCTCGAACGAGTGTGTTCGCACGCTCCGCCATTGCAGGAGTCACAGCTGTGCACGGCCGGCCCGCACGCGGGAGATCAGACAGTCTTGCTTGACCTTGCGGCGATGATGACACGCGCTTTGCCCAACGACTCACCGTGCTTTTGTCCACTGCCAGATCACCGTAGACATTCTGCAAGCGCCTATGAATATCTGAGATGCCCTGGTTTTCCGCCAAAAGAAACTCGATCACTGCCCGTTGTTTGCAACGCACATCCGTTACAGACGCCATTTTAACAGCTCCGTACAGCGCTGCCACCTGTCGGAAGTCAATGAAACTATACGAGACGAAGCGGGAATGTTTGAAAATATTCCACAAGAAATTTCCGGTTTTTTCAACCAAAATTGGCCGAGAAAAAAAATGTGTTGCATTACTTATTGAACTGCCCTCGTAGTTCCACAAATCTACCAACCAGGTGTAATGTCGATGAACGCAGAATTGGTGATGTACTGCGTTTCAAGGATTGCCCAACAAGCTATTAAGCAGGTGATAATAATGTCAGTGTATTACACCCACGTCTGTTGTGTCGTACCCTCGCACCCGACAACACCCCCCCCCCCCCTCGCGTACAACAAAAACACTAGTTGCTGCTTCATGTAGCGTTCAAATAATTTTAAAAGGTCCATCGTCGTTCCACCTTCTATACCACAGCAAAAACTACAACTGCGCTACACTCCAAAGGCCTCATATTAGTTCAATATTGTTGTAACATAATGATGTTCTTAGAGACGGTTGAAACATGTGGATTGTCAGCAGGACAATCTTCAAAGGGTGCTTGGGATTTGTGCAGGGGGTGTGTCAATAGCGAAGAGAAATATGAGAATCTGAAGAATATGATATGGTCTAGACAGTCACTTGACTTAAATCCCATTGAATTGTTACGGTGTGAACTAGACAGGGAGGTCAGCGAACAGAGGTGATCTAACGCTGAAGATCCTTCGAATAGTTTACACATATATTTTACTGCAATATCTACAAATCACAGAGACGTTATTTATTTTGTTGGTCTGCTTAGTTTGTGCGTTGTGTTTGTACATTGAAATAATACATATAATTTTTGTCATGGGTGATCGAGAAGTTTTGACCGGTGGTGTAGATGGGAAAGGAGGTAGACACATGTGCATTCTTTCTTACTAGAGGTTGGGCAAATAAATCTGTTGCGATGAAAATAAATAGGGAATTAAACTACTGACAAAAAGTTGTGGCAGAAGTCGGACATAGATTTAATGAAAAGGGACATACTGTCACCTTTGAGGCTGTCTTCTGAGAGTTGAGCCACGGTAGTGTAACTAGTTATTTTGGTAGCCAATGAAAGGGAACCCGCAATTTTTGAAATAATATGTATTGTTCCCTTAGGGTGGCAATTTGCTGAGGACATGATCCTAAGCTAGAAATAAAAGGGTGATGCCTTCAGAAAATTCGAAATGTTTTGGGGTTCCTACCGAAAACGAATAATCGATTAAAGTAGTTCTGGATGTGTTCTGAATTAAAAAAAAAAAAAAGAAAGAAACATGTATCCGTTCATAAACAATATTTAGACCCATGAATCAGTGTAGTAATTTGGTATGACTACAAATTTAGTATCATATTACCTGATCGGGGGACGATGACTTTGCGTAAGGATTTATAATCAGCGTAGAAAAAAGGAAACTGAATTTACTTGAAACTGCGTATGAAACTGCGTCACTGAACAAACGTTTCACCATGATTAAAAATGTTTAATGCAATATGGATCACAGTGCCATGTGGTGCGATGGTAATGTTGTTCCAGTCTGAAATCGTAGCTGACAAATACATCAAATAATCACACTCTGTGTAGAATAGATGACTGCGGCTGTGCCAGCTCACGTACCCGTTCTGAAAATCGTGCATAGAAACGAGAAATATTATGTTCACAGTCATTCACTATAATTTTGATACTTATTTCACTAAGAAGTCCAATTTCTGAACGCAAGTAATACGATTCGTATCGAAGAAATGTACAGGAAGGAAAGATCAAATATTGTTTCAATATGAATCTGTATGACTGCCTCCCCAAATAGTTAAGGAGAATGGCATGAGCAACATCAACACTTGGAAACATATACTCAGGGTTCCAGCTTGGGAGGAAATCAAACACAGAAATCGCTTAACACTGATGAAAGCTCATTTTCATGAAGTGTGACGATGTTAAAATTTATATGACTCAGATCAAATAGCCCAGATTCTGTACAGCGTATCGGAACCTACTCTCCCCACAAAAGCACAAACACCGGCATCCGCATGGGAGACGGGCTCCGAAATAATCAAATTTTCAGTGTAATCTCAATGCTCCCAACAAATGCGTTATTCGTTTGCTGCCCGTTCGTTGTGAATGTTTACCAAATTCATACTGAAAATATGCTCTCATTGAGCGCAGGCAGTCTGCTTCCTACCATCACGTCACGCCGCAAACAACTGATGGTCTATCCCGATTATAAACCACGCTTTTCTCTAAGCTCGCCAGGAGGTAGGTGCATTTAGAAACAAGCGACCCAGAGATCTACACTATATGAGTTTGACGTGATTCGTTAGTTCAGCCAGAACCAAAACAACAGATCTCAAACGTTCCTCGGACTGATACAAATACTAACTATGTTCTTCAGAATCGATAAATGGGTACAGAACTGTCTTTGCAATAAACCTGGATTAAGCAGTACTTTACGTAATTAAACAGAGAAAGGTGTAATTGAATAGTGAAAGTGGTGAATATTACAACCAGCTATAAACGGTTTTTCATATTCTTCTGTTCTCACGAGGCGCTGAGCAGGTGTGCTAGTCACTGTGCATGCAGCTACTTCGTTGTTTCGTTATACTGCGCCTGTGCCGCGTACAAGCTAAACTCCTCATGGCACGCCCATCAGATTAAATAGCATAATGACCCAGTGGACATCCTGTCAAAAACGGAACACAGATCAAGTATGAAACCATGAAGAAGGTATGCTGAACTATGAAAAAATAAGCAAAATAGAAAAGGTGAACGGTCCAAGTTCAAGATTTGCAACATCGAGCTCGTTGCACTAACAATGGCGTCGTGGTTGTTTGGTCACGGTGTTACACTGCAAAGTGGGATACCCCTGTTTAAATCTCCCTCGAGTCGCATACTTCATGCTTTTTTTTTCACGAAATTGTCAACTTTCCGTCCGGTCTCCGACGTGTGTGTTCTCCTTCTGTATTTTGGCAATTTTCATATTATACATTTGCTATAGAATACGAAACATACAGTAAGAATACACACTGAAGGGCCAAAGAAACTGGTATACGCATGCGTATTCAAATAGAGAGATTTATAAACAGGCAGAATACGGCGCTGTTGTCGGCAACGCCTATATAAGACAACAAGTGTCTGGCACATTTATTAGATCGGCTACTGCTGCTACAATGGTAGGTTACCAAAATTAAAGAGAGTTTGAACGTGGTGTTAAGTCGGCACACGGGCGATAAGTCTCAGCATCTCCCAGATCGCGATAAAGTGAGGATTTTCCCATACGACCATTCCACGAGTGTACCGTGAATATCAGGAACACGGTAAAACATCAACTCCCCGACATGGCTGCGACCGGATAAAGGTGCTTCAAGAACGGGACCAACAACGACAGAAGAGAATGTTCCAACGTGACAGAAGTGCAGCCGTTCCGCAAATTGCTGCAGATTTCATTGTTGGGCATCAACAAGTATCAGCGTGTGAACGATTCAACGAAACATCATCGATATGGGCTTCCGGAGTCAAAGGTCCACTTATATATCCTGGATGATTGTGAAACACAAGGCAACTGTCGCTGGTTCGAATCCTGCCCAGGGCGTGGATGTGTGTGATCTCATTACGCTAGTTAGGTTTAAGTAGTACTACGTCTAGGGGACTGATGACCCCCCATAGTGCTTAGAGCCATTTGAACCGAAATAAGTGACAGTATACTTTCTCTGCAACTGCTACACTTATCAGTTCTTCGAATGGTTAATATTTTATACACCAGCGGAGAACCTCCTGGCACTTTAGAAAACGAACTCTAGGGAAGGAAAAAAAAATACGATGCACAGTTTCCTATTACGAAAGTATACATTCGAATTCAACCAAACAGTACGTTAATTACCGAAGCACTGACATCTAGATTACTCTTCACTTTTGTAAGCCAATCACAGCCCAACAGCTAATGATAGCAGATATTGAGAACATAGGACACGGTGATGTAGTGAGCCAATATCAATATCACCTTTAGGTAGTGCGAACACACATAAAGGAAAAGTTAATAGTTTTAATTAATATACATTGTGTATCTCCAAGGAACGCTAAGCTTTCACATAAAATTTTGCGTCTTTTTTGTGTGTGCTAAACTTTAAGACACATCATACAAAAGTTCCAGTACAATTTTAAACAATGACATTATCATCTGGCCTTCTGGGCTCGAGGTTCTTCTTAAGTGGCTGACACTGAAAGTGTTAAGCTTTAAACGATAGTCAAACAATGTTATTTGAGAAATTCAAAGCACATTCTCACACGAAGTATAATTCACCTTGCGTAAAATGAAACTTACTTTGTACATAACGCTTTTCAAACCATCATTCGCAATAATTTCCCGCGACATGTTAGAATTAGTTTCAGCAGTTGTCTGAGAGCAACAGAAAGAAGACGTTACTACTCGTGTTCAGCTACGATGACATAGGAAGCCCTTATGTTTGTACATGTATAGCATTAAGAGATGTTACATTATGTTCTATGCGAAACTGGGTGTCAGAGGATATTGCTAAAGCACAGGAATTTCGTTAACTCTACTAAAATGCATAATTCGGGTTAAAGTGCAGATTTGTATGTCCTGATTCAGTTACAACAGCCCAAGAGATAAAGACGGAAGTGGCACAAACGAGAATGTTTAAGTGGATTAGTGGGGTGAGATGAAAGGATAGACTAAGGAATGACTACATCAGGGAAACAGTGAATGTGGGGCCCATAGTTAATAAGATCCAAGAAAGTAGGCTAAGATGGCATGGACATGTGCGGAGAAGAGGGGAGTACTACGTAGGGAAAATTGAAGACCTGGAAATCGAAGGATCAAGGAGAAGAGGAAGATCGAAACTGAGATGGGAAGACAAGGTAGCAGGGGACCTATGGGAGAAAGGGTGGCTCAGAGAAGAAGCACTGGATAGACAATTATGGAAGATAAATACCCATCAAAGCAACGCCGATCCCACATGATGTGGCAAAAGGCTGAGATGATGATGATGATGGACAAAGAAGTAGGCCTCAATCTGATATTAAGCTTTTCAGTGTGGTTTTCGAGAAGCAAATTTTTTTATTTCAGTACCAGTATTATAGTATTCGTTCTTTATTTTGGCATAAATCCATGTGCTGGTGTAACCTGTCGCCAGGATACCAGTCGCCAACGATGAAGCGAAGATCGGTAGTAGCCGCTGTATCAAGTGCACCTGTCACGAGAGAGGCCAGAGCCACAGAGCCACACCAACAAGCAACAGGTCGCCAACGCCCTCTCAATAGCAAGATCACCGATGTTGTGTGCAAGAGGACTATTACGGATGAGCTTCTACTAAGTGTGCATATGTGTTGTAGAAAGTGATTACAGGCCGCCCCTAACAACATCCTCTCCCTTGCTTCCTACATTACAAGACCCTACAGTGACGGCGAAGATACTGCAGTAGCGACAGGGATGGTATACAACAGTGGGAGCGAGGGTACTACAACCCATATGAGCCAGATGATGAAAATGTGTACTTGAAATTCAGCAAAAATTTGAAACTAGCCAATAGTGTGGAATGAGACTCTTCGTTACTCTGCGGAAAAGATTAATAAAAGCCAAATTTCTTCAGAAAACCGACATAAATAACTTCATTTTTCTGTATGATGAGCCGGCTGGTGTGGCCGAGCGGTTCTAGGCGCTTCAGTCTGGAACCGCGCGACCGCTATGGTAGCAGGTTCGAATCCTGCCTCGGGCATGGATGCGTGTGATGTCCTTAGGTTAGTTAGGTTGAAGTAGTTTTAAGTTCTAGGGGACTGATGAGCTCAGATGTTAAGTCCCATAGTGCTCAGAGCCATTTGAACCATTTTGATCTGTATGGTGATTAATGGTTGAGTACCATAAACAAAGAAATAAAATAAAATCAGAAAACTGAAACTAATAATTTTTTAGCCTTCTGTAATAATGTGAATGCATTTTAATTCGCCTGATTGCTCCCGGCCATAGAAAATACTTTTGTTTCTATTTGAAGTAAGAACTGTAAACGAGTCACGTGAACCTATCCCCCTTCCCACTACAACTCAGACTGCTCTGCGTATGCGCGAATCTGGCAGCTTGGGCACCCGCTGCCAACTCCTCAAACGAACCTAATGCAACAGTTGTGACATCACGCTCATCGGAAGTAGTTTGTTGCTATGAAGTATTGCATAGTCCTCGTCCTAAATCCTTTGACAAATTTTGCAGTTGGCAGACACTTATGTGTGCACTGCGTTTTGTTGTTGTAAATGGGGCACTTCCTTTGCAACTGAAGTTTTTTTTTCCTTCACGTTTTGCCGGCCGGAGTGACCGAACGGTTCTAGGCGCTTCAGTCTAGAACCGCGCGACCGCTACGGTCGCAGGTTCGAATCCTGCCTCGGGCATGGATGTGTGTGATGTTCTTAGGTTAGTTAGGTTGAAGTAGTTCTAAGTTCTAGGGGACTGATGACCTCAGAAGTTAAGTCCCACAGTGCTCAGAGCCATTTCCTTCACGTTTATGTTTCATTGTCACAGTATTATTCTACAGTAGCTGGATACGGTAATTTTTTTTAGCGTAACCGTTTTTACCAGTCAGAATTACAAATATTTAAATGAAAATGAAAAGAGTGACAAATTCTCGGAATTCTAAAAAAATCGCGGGGTCCTCCCGCTATTCTCCCGGATGAAAAAATTCGCAGGTTTTTCCCGTATTTTCCCGATTGTCCCGTGGCGTACACAGCCTGGATTTGTACCTCTAGCGAATTTAACCCTGCCTATTTCGTTTTCCCTCAGCTCAATTGTATGACGCAATATCTACTGAACTATGTGTTGCATAATAGTATATGTGGATAGCGTGTGCGATGCGTGTTGCTAGTAGTTAGTGGGAAAAAAGTAATAAACAGAGAAGTCCTGCCTGATGCTGCTTGTTTATTGCATGAATAGCGAACATGTAGTTGGGGTTAACCTCTGTTCCTTGCATCGCTTCGTGGGGGTTTCAGCGAGAAAAGGCCCCTTGATGGTTTCAAATTACGTGTAAAGTTTGTTGCAACTAATAAGTGCTCTAATTCTCAAATCCAAACAAATTATAAAAAATTAAGGTACGTATGTTTTTATGCACGTTGAAAGGTGGCTACACTGAGCCACAGCGCCAGAGATCGCGCTAGAGAGTATTGTTCCGCCGCCTCCACTGGCAGTGATTATTGAGAACTCGTAGTGGGCAGTGCTTTGGGAGAACTCGTGGTAGTCAGTGCTGAGATGTCGTAGTGAGGAGTGTTTGTTGAGATGAGCTAGTAGGCAGTGCTTGCTGAGATGTGATACTGAAAAGTTCTTGTTGAGATGTGATAGTAGCGAGTCGGTGTGGAGAGATTGTAATGTCTAGAGTGCTTTTCATCAATATAAATTAAGGTAACAAACTACTTTTCTTTTCTTTCTCATTATTTCAATGTCCTGAATAATGCGTCATTACAGGTTCAGTCAACAAAGCATCTGGCTTGTGTTCTTGTATTAGAGTGTAATTCTGGTTTTCTTGAGTAATTATGGTATTTCTATTTTCTTTAATTAATTCAGTATAAATGATATTTAAAATTTCTTGTGTTGTTGAAGAAGAACCGTGCCAGATGCGTACGTTGAGACATACTTCCACACACGGAACAGTTATACTTGTGCTTTGGTTTCGTAGGTTTTATAGTTGCTGGGGACTTAATTAATTAATTGTGTTAATGAAAATTTCCATTTCATTCTTTGTTGTTGTTCTATGCAGTCAGATAGCGTAATAATACTAGTCAGGGCCAACCGTTTACGAGACTTCGTAACCGAACAGACAGCTACTGAAGCAAAAAAATAAAATTATTTGCATTTTATTTTAATTAAGCCCCCATGCACGTGGCGACCGCTGCTTCGGATCGTCCCTTGGAAATCTTCTGATTATAAAAATAGTAGACAGTAGCATTGTTGTAGTAATTTGTAGTTTAGTAATTATAGTCTATTTTGCATGTGTAGATTTGGTAATTGTCATTCTTAGAATGGTATTTTTTTCTCTGAATTTGATTTGTTGTTTTGTATACGCGTTGACGATTTAGCGCGATTATTTCAATTGTTCGTTAATCGTGTTTGAGGGAAACATTTCGAGTGAGTGGTATTGTTGATGATAAAGAGTCATTGTGTGTAATTTTCGTACTGTGACGAGTTTTGTATGTTTTGTAAATGATTACGCGGTCGATGAAAAAGGCAAAAATGATGGACAGTAAGAATGACGAAATTGTTGACATGGTGAACTCGCCAACACAGGACAACAGTATGATGAATAATGGAGTTGAAAACAATGTAATAAGTCGGGAAAGTAGTCCGGAACCATTTCAAAATTTTTCTCAATCAGAAAATTCACAGAATACGAAATTAACGACAGAAGATATGCAGCAGTTGATGGGTGCAATATTAAATCTGGGATCACAGTTGGAATCTAATTTTAAAACAGAGATGGGAACTTTGGGATCTCAGATAGACTCATGGGGACCTGAATTAAGAGCAGCGATAAGAGGGTTAGGCTCACAAGTAGGAACAAGTAAAACCGAGATGGAAACAATGGAAACACATTTAGGCTCACGAACAGGGACATGTTTCAAAAACACGAAAGATGAATCAAAGAAAGAATTAGAGAAGAAGTACAACCGATTTTGAAGGCTCACAAAAATAGCTTAGTTTCAACAAAAATCAGACAAGAGGAACAGGACAGAGAACGGGAAGAAAAAGATCGCGTAATAGTACAAAATTTTTCAGAATTAAATTTACAACGTGCGCATGATAAGGAAGAAATAATTGAGAGAATCGAGGAATCCGTACCAAATGACAGAATAAATAATTTAACGCAACAGAGTGAACAGTTAACTACTAAATGTGACAATACCGAAACCCGAGTCGCGACACTTAGGGAAGACGTAAACTCATTGGAAAGAGATGAGGAGATTTCAGATAAATTGACAAGTCTTAGTTTACATGGGGACAGAGATTCGGATGATACAGCTCCATTACCATTTGCAGAAACCGAAGAGTACCAGAACATAAATAAGCATGTTGAAAATCAGGAAAAATTTAATGATCGCGTTAATAGGGAATTTGAGGCACTACAAAAGCAAGACAAATATATTAAAAGCGAAATCGTAGGAAAAGACAGCAGACGAATTTTAGTATCACAGATAGCAGAGGGCTTTGAAGAAAGTAATTTGTTTCATTTACGGGATGTAACAAGAGAGCGCCAGGCGCGGGAACTTGACAATAATCAACATTGGGACTGGGACAGACGCGGTAGGTCTTTGTCGCCACGAGGCGAAAACTTTGACTATAAACACTTTTTGACTGTTCGGAAATTTAAGATCTTCCGAAATTCTAAGAATGACATACATCCATGTTCATGGTTAGATCAATTTACGTACGCACTTCCGCCAGATGTGCCACTAAGTCACAAACTGAAATTTATGTGCAGCTATTAAAGTCCTCAGGGGATTCACTATACTAAGTGAATATGTGCCGTAGCGTTCACAGGACCCCGAGCTGTAGTGGTGCTATTTCTCTTTTAGTTTTCTGCACCGCTGCCTACTCTTTCACTATTCTTTGTATCTATAAAAACAACTCTTCTACTATCCATCTACCTAGACAGTAGGTAAAGAATAACCGGATTTGACTGTTTGACCCAAAAGTGACTTTGGAAATTACCGTTTGGACTTACTATATTTTCTGCAGCATTCATTCGTAGCTTAAATGAAATTTTACCTGTTTATCTTCGTGACAATATTACTTCATATGTTGCCGACATTCTTATTGCTAAACGTTCTTGGAGTGAGCACAACAAAATTTTCGATTCATTATTACGTATTTTTGCAAGATTTGGCATTACAGTGAACTTGAAAAAATCTGAATTTGGTCGTTCTCAGGTGAAATTTCTCGGTCACATTATTTCTACAGAAGGTATTCTTCCTGATCCAGAGAAACTAGACGCTATTCGTAATTATGCTGTTCCTACCACAAAACATGATGTTCGTAGTTTCCTTGGTGTCTGTAATTTTCTTAGACGCTTTGTTAGATTGGATGATTTGGCCACACCTCGTTTACACATTTCAGTTATGCACATTTTGGTCCCAGAAAATGCTTTTATAAATTACGAGAAAATTGTTACTTCAGTAATATGGAAAAGCGTATTCGAACTGTTCTTGCCAAATGCAAATTATGTCAAAAGGCTAAGCCGCCAACTGTTTCTCACAGAGCACTGTTGTTTCCTATCATTCCAGCGAAATTAAAGGACATGGCTGCAGTCGATTCGTTCGGTCCAGTGGTTCGTTCTACTAATGGTTTTGCGTACGTTTTCGTAGCAGTGGAATTGACATCAAAATATGTGTGTTTTACACCTTTACGCAAAGCAACAGCTCGTTCAGTATCTAATGCTTTCATCAAACATTTTCTTAAAGAAGTTGGTCATGTTGATAAGGTTATATCAGATAATGGATCACAGTTTCGCTCTAAAATTTGGCTTCGTACTCTACGGCGTCGTAAGATTAAACCAATTTTTATTTCACTTTTTCACCCTCAGTCTAACGCTTCAGAGAGATGGATGAAAGAAATTAATAAATTGTGTCGTCTTTATTGTCATCAGAATCACAGAACTTGGGATCAGTATCTTCATATTATTCAAAACATTCTGAATGAACTTCCTAATGACTCAACTTCTTTACCGCCTCTATTGATATTGAAAAATAAAGTACCAACAAATCGCATTTCTGAAATCGTTCCTTTTCCACCTACACGGAAACTGCGGCATTCTGAAGTTGTCAACCTGGCTCTACGAAATATTGCATCTGCGGCTGCTAGAAGAGAAAAATCAGCGAAGCGTCCTGGTCGTTTAAAAATTTTGTCAGTTGGTCAAAAGGTATTAATTAAGTCTCACCGTTTGTCTCATAAAGGGATATCGAACGTAAAAATTTTTGTGGAATGACATACTTTTGAGAAACCAACAGTTATACGTAAACATGCAGAGAATACAAGGATACCACGCTGTGTTTTGGCGGCGGCACATACTCAAAGCAACAGTCAGTCTGCGCGCCGCACAAGGCAGTCGTTGACCGCAAACAATCACTTTCTACGTCACGCGCCTACAGCTGATCGAGCGCTCAGTGCGAATGCACTGACAGACGTAAACAAATACACAGTCTAATTTCTCCGACTAAATTCTGTATAAAGCTATGGTGACTTTATAAATTATGTTATTATCGTTCAGTATTTTTCAGGATACGGTTCTATAAAATATTTAAGACCTTCAGGTAAATTCTGTGCGTGTCCGACGTTAAGACGACTTGCTATCGAGAAAATTTCAGGAAGAATGTAATTTCGAAAAAAAAAGTAATAAACTAAAAAAGGTAACTGTTAATTGAGTTTATTTTTCAGGTAACATAATTCCACTTAGATACGTACTTTAGACGTAATTTGCTGCTCGCGATTACGTGATTCAGACTTTGTGCTAAATTTCATGTTCTATGAATTTACTTGTGAAGCGACGTGCTTGTGCACATTTACTGATTTTGACAATGATTGATTAATGAATAGGGTTGTTACTTGTGTATATTATGCATCGCTTGGCAGCTATGCCTTTTCACTGATGTCATATTTTTTTATTATGTGCCTGCTGTGCTTATTTATTTAAATTAGAATTGTCAACTGATTAATTGTGCTGACTGTGGTTATGTATGTAGGTTACACTTTGTGATTTATCTGCTTGCGCCTTCATGTTTACTTATTAAGATTACGTATGAATATTTAATTGCTTATGCTGATATGATGATAATGACCTGTTTATTATGTAAGATACATGTTTGCTGTTTTGCGTATGGATTGCATATTAACACATTTCCTTTTGTTGTCATAAGTACTCTTTAATTTGGTATATAGAAATGCTGATATACTGTGTACAAACATAGAGTTTAGGTCACACCATGGTGTTAATTATAGATTGTTCGCTTGACGGAGACTCGTTATAGGGATTGTGCTGCATCCACTTGTTGACATTCTGTTCTCTACTGGTATACTGTTGCGCTATTGCATGTTTTGCTTACGCTCAGTGCCTTATATTTTTAAGATAAGAAAATGAACTGCTATAATTCTACGAACGACATTGGTACAAGAAACTGCATAGAAGTCACATGAGCTGGAGGTTTTATGGAAGCTGTATAAATTTATGCTAATAGGAAGGAAGCTAACGACATGACATACCAACACTAGGTTAGACCATTGACAGTTATTACACTGCATTCTTCGTGAGTACTTGAAATAGGAAGTGACACTCGACACAAAAAATACTCCACATGTTTGTTTCTGCCATGATTCTTGAAGTGGCGTACACACTGTGAAATATTATGATCATTCACACTCCGTAATCGTACTTAATTACTGAGAGTTATTCGAACTAAAGGCTGTTAGAGGTCATATATGCATTTCTTTTATTTAATGATGGACAAAGTAACCAAAATATATTTTATGAGGCATAATGAGTAGAAAATTTGGGTCAGATGGATTACACAGAGGTGTGTGTGGACACTGTGTCTTCGGATTGTATGGGATGCTGAATTGAAGTTGCACTAGGATTTTGTCTGTACTTGTTCGAGGAGACTGACTAGAGGGAAGAGTTGTTATGGAAGTGAAATGATATTCGTGCTGAGGTTTATATATATCGACGTAGTGAAGAGGTATTATTGAAGTATTAAGATTAAGTGATGATGATTGGAGTTTTCGTGGACAAGAGGTAAGGTAAATGATATTGATGATAAGGTTTATATTAATCGACGTATTGAAGAGGTATTAGTGAAGTATTGAGATTATGTGATGCTGATGATTATTGGAGTTTTGGTGGATAAGAGGTGAAGTAAGTGAGGAGCATATTTTTTTTGGTTGGTCTATATGGAACAAGGAGTATGAAGATGGCAAACTAGAACACTAAAGTGGAAGGAAGATAGTCTATACACACACTTTGTTAAATCACGAAGCAGTATATACTTTTTTTTGGAGAGAGGAAGTAATTGCATATCTTGGCTCACTGACAGTTGTTCAGCAACCGTACAATTTGATCTGGCTTGGCAAACATTGGTCTTGACATGATGACTATGACGCTGACTATTATTGACTGTTATACATTGCTGCCACTACTACTTGATACACATGATGAACATAAAATTTTGACAGAATTGCATTTACACAGTTAACACTATTCAATTACACAGTAGTACTAATGTGGATGAAAGATGAGTGAGTGTTTTTTGTGTGTTTTCCTTTCCCTATCCCAAATTGGTACCAACCTATCTCCTAAATATTATTTTACTTGTTGTTGTGGCTTGCACTGACACCCATAAAAATTATAGGTTTACTGATATTTGTGTATTTGTAATATTTAATATGACAATTATCTGATATCATTTGTGTGTTTATTATGATTTGTATGTTTAGTGTAAAAGCATTGTATGTGTATTCAAACTATTGTTCATGCCTGAACTGTCTGATTAGTGATGGTGCTGCACTTTTCAACATGATGTGTGACATTTAGTCATGTTTAATTTCTGCTGATGAACAGTGTGATTAGTGAAAGTGAATTTTATGGACTGCGGTCAGCACCTGCTCAACATTGCTTGGTGCCACTGATGGACTGTTTCTACTGACATAATGTCACTTGTTGCTGTGTGCACCTGCTCAACATCGCTGGGTTCCACTAATGGACTGCATCTACTGAAATGAAGTCACTTCTTGGTGTCTGCACCTATTCAACATTACTGGGTGCCACTGATGGACTGCTTCTACTGAAAAGATGTCACCTGTTGATGTCTGCACCTGCTCAACATTGCTGGGTGCCACTGATGGATTGCTTCTAATGAAAAGATGTCACCTGTTGATATCTGCACCTGTTCAACATTGCTGGTGCCACTAATGGAACTGCTTATACTGAAATGGTGTTACTTGTTGGTGTCTGCACCTGTTCAACATTGCTGGTGCCACTAATGGAACTGCTTATACTGAAATGGTGTTACTTGTTGGTGTTTGCACCTGTTCAACATTGCTGGTGCCACTAATGGAGCTGCTTATACTGAAATGGTGTTACTTGTTGGTGTCTGCACCTGTTCAACATTGCTGGGTGCCACTGATGGACTGCTTCTACTGAAAAGATGTCACCTGTTGCTGTGTGCACCTGCTCAACATTGCTGGTGCCACTAATGGAACTGCTTATACTGAAATGGTGTTACTTGTTGGTGTCTGCACCTATTCAACATTACTGGGTGCCACTGATGGACTGTTTCTACTGAAAAAATGTCACTTGTTGGTATTTGCACCTGTTGACCATTGCTGGGTGCTACTGCTGGAACTGTCAACTACTTGTTTCTTGGGCTATGGAAAGCGTTTGTGTGAATATTTGTATAAACTGATTTTTTGTGTATTACTGTTTGCGAAAAGTTATGAGACTCTTACCTGCACATATTCGTCATTGCTGACGCTATTGATTGAACTGTTTAACCACATAATACTTGTGTAAACTGTTATGTAAAGTCACATGTATGAAAGAATTTGTATTGCTTACTGTATTTTATATATTAGGTTATTGAAAGGTCAGTGCAAAGCCAAAATTTTATCTAGTATGTGATATTTACGTATTAATATTATCTTTTAATTTTGTCTGTATTTTTTTGACGAATTAGGTGGTATTTTCACCACCAATGCTGGCAAAAATACCATCAAATTCTAGCCTGTGGAGGAAGGGCATATGAAAGGTGGCTACACTGAGCCACAGCGCCAGAGATCGCGCTAGAGAGTATTGTTCCGCCGCCTCCACTGGCAGTTATTATTGAGAACTCGTAGTGGGCAGTGCTTTGGGAGAACTCGTGGTAGTCAGTGCTGAGATGTCGTAGTGAGGAGTGTTTGTTGAGATGAGCTAGTAGGCAGTGCTTGCTGAGATGTGATACTGAAAAGTTCTTGTTGAAATGTGATAGTAGCGAGTCGGTGTGGAGAGATTGTAATGTCTAGAGTGCTTTTCATCAATATAAATTAAGGTAACAAACTACTTTTCTTTTCTTTCTCATTATTTCAATGTCCTGAATAATGCGTCATTACAGGTTCAGTCAACAAAGCATCTGGCTTGTGTTCTTGTATTAGAGTGTAATTCTGGTTTTCTTGAGTAATTATGGTATTTCTATTTTCTTTAATTAATTCAGTATAAATGATATTTAAAATTTCTTGTGTTGTTGAAGAAGAACCGTGCCAGATGCGTACGTTGAGACATACTTCCACACACAGAACAGTTATACTTGTGCTTTGGTTTCGTAGGTTTTATAGTTGCTGGGGACTTAATTAATTAATTGTGTTAATGAAAATTTCCATTTCATTCTTTGTTGTTGTTCTATGCAGTCAGATAGCGTAATAATACTAGTCAGGGCCAACCGTTTACGAGACTTCGTAACCGAACAGACAGCTACTGAAGCAAAAAAATAAAATTATTTGCATTTTATTTTAATTAAGCCCCCATGCAACGTATGTTCCACATCTGCTCCAATACCACTGGATCGATTTCAGCTAAACTCGGTACACATATCATTTATTGCCTCTAAGTATAACTCTTGTGGTAACAGTCACACACCTAGCAATGGGTTGGGGATAAGGGTAAAAAGTACTTGCAGCCCAGGACGGTAGAATAGCCATACATTAGTGATCCAGTATTTGGACTGACAGCACTTAATCCTTGCAAAATAGTTACATGTAATTTCAAATCTTTCCAAAACATTTTTTCGCTGACTGCCCCCACAAAATGATGAAAGGCAAAAGTTTTGTAGGTTACCACATTTTCGCTGTTCATGCACTAAAACTTCCATATGAAGCATGAAGTTTTACTTTTACTTCTCTCCCTTTAATTGTGTTCGTAACACATTGTATTTACCAGAAAAATTACATCATTGTATAACACTTAATATTTATTATTTTGTTACTACTAACTCTATTCGGAACCCATTCCACAGACAGTAATTATATTTGCCATTGTGTGTGTCTACAAAAATGTGCCATTGTATGACACATAGCTCAGGAGATATAACGTCAAATAATGAGATGTGAGAAAAAACTAGCACATCATGTGTGGCGTTTTAAGTTATTTCTTTTTTGCTATTAACTCTATTCTAAACACATTTTGCTGACAGCATCCGCAAATGCCGCTGAATGTACAGTCGTGGACAAAACGAGCGAGACCTCGCCTTTTCGTTGTGCTGATCCACACGGCTTTTAAGTCTGCTACACAGCTTAACGGGCAAGGCGACTAAGTGCTACCAACATACTATGCACAGGCGTGAAATTGACAAACTATCTGAACTTTTTTCGGCTGTTTTGAATAATTTGTAAGAATATATTAATGCTGATTAGTGTGTTAAATACAACACGTAAATATAAGACACAACTGAAAGAAGAAACGCTAATTGGTATGAACTGTACCAAAAACATGAATTTCAACTTATCGAGATAACATAACTGTTTTAGTAAGTCAAAGAACCCCAAATCGTTACGTAGTTAGCAAAATATTATCCGCTTTCGGCCGCGAAACGGTCTGTGTCAACGTTCAGACCAGTCATACTGCATTACTGTTGCTGACCTGCCATGAAACTGAGCAAATTTAACAATGCGTGAAGATTCATAACGAAATTCAGCTAAAAATCATTCAGTGCCACACTTAAGTCAATTCCATTTTTGACAGACGTGGAAAAAGTAGGCCGTAACATGTATAAAATTCTACAAGAGTGTCATATTGACATCCACAGGGCGCCAGTACAGAATAAAGGTAGCGATGAAACGTATTAGGGGCGCGAGAATTTCTTCAAATTGCTTTACTGATATTCTACCTGCCTCCATCGATATTAGAACCGAAAACAAACCAGACCTTCCTTTCACTACGCTAGCAGACAACCCAGGCAAACAGCCCTCTGTTATTACCCCATACATGAATAAGCCGGCAATTTCGCAATGAAAATGGCAAAATGATCTCCACTTTCTGTTGCATAGAGCTTTCTGGACTCAAAAACATTAATTTTCTTCCATTATGTCACCGCTTATGTGACAATCATTCGGGATGTTTATCGAAATTACAAAATACTGTTATTAGAGAGTAAATTTAGTGGGATAATTCTGCACCACCCCAGGAAATGAACGGCTACATAGCTGCCAAACGTATTCTACTCTGTTTCGAGTTCTCCACTAGACTCGCCACAGCCAGAAAATGTTCATTAGCCGAAGTGTTTCTTAAGCTAGCTAGCAGTGGGAATGTTCGCACTTCTAAAGCACGGTGGCATTAATACTGGGATGTGAATTACCACAAATGGATTCTATTTGCATTCCTGTAATAGTGATTTGGATCGATAGCGTAGCTACGATTAATATGCTGATGTATCGACTGCAACTAGAACATTTCGAATAAAGAGTAGGGGGTGTTACTTATGCGGCCCTCCTCTTCAGTAGCTGTCGTAGCTGTTTTCGTTGTTAGGATTTCGTCACCTAAACCGGTAAAAACGGAACCCTACTAGTCTCACTTTCTTGACCGTCTATCGGTCTACCCAACCCTTAAAACCCGTTTACCTCCAGAACGGGTATACATAATAAGCGAAAATGTATCGCACTTCTTGCGGTAACCGGTCCCTTGGTGGTGTAAAAAGTGAGCTTCTACGTCAACGCTATCTAAATATACGGCCGTTTATGTAAAGAAAATTTACGCGAAAGGTCAAAACATGGCTCCAAGAACAATGTTACCAAACTAATTACATCAGCCCCTAGACCTAGAACTAAATAAACCAACCTACCCTAACACACATCCATGCCCGGGATAGAATTCGAACTGACGGCGCAAGCAGCGATGCGATCTTCGATATGACGCCGTAGAAAGCACTGCTAACCCGCGCCGGCAAGCTGTTAATTTCATCTGATGTTGCTAACAAGTTATTTACTTCTGCTGAATGATTTTCTGCGCAGTTCATTTACGATAGAATAACTAAAATATATTTGATGTTACGGAAGACGAAGGACGCCCAATTCATTTCCCTCTCTTTATTTATGATGTTTGATTCGCAATCTGAGCATACGTATTATCCATAACCACACTTTAGCGCCACACAGATATGTGAATGAAACACATTGGCGTACAGTTTCTAAGTCCGGCCATCTGCACAATCTGGCAACACTGTTAGATGCGGAAGTGTTAGGAGGACGTGTTGTCAACTTCTGATATATATATATATATATATATATATATATATATATATATATATATATATATATTCCTGGAAATTTAAATAAGAACACCGTGAATTCATTGTCCCAGGAAGGGGAAACTTTATTGACACATTCCTGGGGTCAGATACATCACATGATCACACTGACAGAACCACAGGCACATAGACACAGGCAACAGAGCATGCACAATGTCGGCACTAGTACAGTGTATATCCACCTTTCGCAGTAATGCAGGCTGCTATTCTCCCATGGAGACGATCGCAGAGATGCCTGATGTAGTCCTGTGGAACGGCTTGCCATGCCATTTCCACCTGGCGCCTTAGTTGGACCAGCGTTCGTGCTGGACGTGCAGACCGCGTGAGACGACGCTTCATCCAGTCCCAAACATGCTCAATGGGGGACAGATCCGGAGATCTTGCTGGCCAGGGTAGTTGACTTACACCTTCTAGAGCACGTTGGGTGGCACGGGATACATGCGGACGTGCATTGTCCTGTTGGAACAGCAAGTTCCCTTGCCGGTCTAGGAATGGTAGAACGATGGGTTCGATGACGGTTTGGATGTACCGCACACTATTCAGTGTCCCCTCGACGATCACCAGTGGTGTACGGCCAGTGTAGGAGATCGCTCCCCACACCATGATGCCGGGTGTTGGCCCTGTGTGCCTCGGTCGTATGCAGTCCTGATTGTGGCGCTCACCTGCCCGGCGCCAAACACGCATACGACCATAATTGGCACTAAGGCAGAAGCGACTCTCATCGCTGAAGACGACACGTCTCCATTCGTCCCTTCATTCACGCCTGTCGCGACACCACTGGAGGCGGGCTGCACGATGTTGGGGCGTGAGCGGAAGACGGCCTAACGGTGTGCGGGACCGTAGCCCAGCTTCATGGAGACGGTTGCGAATGGTCCTCGCCGATACCCCAGGAGCAACAGTGTTCCTAATTTGCTGGGAAGTGGCGGTGCGGTCCCCTACGGCACTGCGTACGATCCTACGGTCTTGGCGTGCATCCGTGCGTCGCTTCGGTCCGGTCCCAGGTCGACGGGCACGTGCACCTTCTGCCGACCACTGGCGACAACATCGATGTACTGTGGAGACCTCACGCCCCACGTGTTGAGCAATTCGGCGGTACGTCCACCCGGCCTCCCGCAAGCCCACTATACGCCCTCGCTCAAAGTCCGTCAACTGCAAATACGGTTCACGTCCACGCTGTCGCGGCATGCTACCACTGTTAAAGACTGCGATGGAGCTCCGTATGCCACGGCAAACTGGCTGACACTGACGGCGGCGTTGCACAAATGCTGCGCAGCTAGCGCCATTCGACGGCCAACACCGCGGTTCCTGGTGTGTCCGCAGTGCCGTGCGTGTGATCATTGCTTGCACAGCCTTCTCGCAGTGTCCGGAGCAAATATGGTGGGTCTGACACACCGGTGTCAATGTGTTCTTTTTTCCATTTCCAGGAGTGTATATATATTAACCACATTTCGTTCTAAAGTTATGAGTCTGATTGAGCATCGAAGATAATTTGCTTAACATTCTACCCACCAGCAATAACAAGTATTCCAGTAACAACTCCGCAGGACAGCTCGTGGGTGCGTCGCGAACATAACAGATTACGCTCGAGCGTTTCCTCGCGCTACAGCGGCTACCGGCCACCGGCCAGACGCCAACCGCCGCCTGAAATCCGGCGCCGCCCATGTGAACGTCGCGCCACGCTGTCAGTGTATGTATCAACTGTCATTTTCGAATTTGAAGTTCATCTTGCTGTTAAGCATTGGATTTGGCATACTTGATAATCTTGAACTGCAGTTAAGCATAGTAAAATTGAGTAGCAAGTGGAAAAAGGTGTAACATCTGCAGCACAACGTTTACTTTTGGTATAACAGAGGGAGAAATGGAAAAGAGGCAGCTAGAAATATTTCAACTGTGTTTGGAGCGAGTGCTTTTGGGAAAAATACGCCAGAAAAACATATTCGTGTTTCAACAAAGATCGTTTTGGCATGAATGATTTTCCACATTAAGGTAGTCTCGACTATTGATATAGGTGATAGATTACCATTTTACCATCAGGCGACATTTGCATTCAACAGGCTAAGTTCAGAAGTCTGATGTAGGAGTACTGCATGCTCTAATTCGAAACAACAAAAATCAACGGAGTGACTATTATTGAACGTCATCAGGTCACTCATCGAGCATTCCTATGCAGTACTGTTACTGGTGATGTGTTATGATGCCTTTATCGTTAACTTCCTAGGAAGAAATGATACGCTGAGCCCACCAAAAGACGTAAACTCGAGTAAAGAGTAGTGTGAACATAATATTTTACATCTGATAAATCCAAAAGTGTGTTTTGGGCTACGAATTCTGCCCCAGGGTGTGTGCTACGCAGCTGGAATTTGTTGCCAACGTCTGGGACACCTTTCGGTCGCAGTGTAAGAAAATCGAGCAACAAAACTACATCACCTGTGCTACTGCATGATAACGCACTATGTTGATTTGAGAAACAAAACTATTCAGGAGATTGATAGGAAAGTCGTCTCTCAGGCACTTGTATTGATAGGGAAGTCCTCTCTCAAGCACTTGTCCGTCTCGCCATATATTTGTAAAATTTTACCTTTCCCGCTCTTGATCGATCAACCGTCAAGGCAATTCATTTCTATACGAAAATACTCTTAAAACTATTCTGGTTTAATGACATCGTTAGAAACAGTAGGTTTCTACAGGCATAGAATTTGAAATCAACTTTAGCATTGTCAGATCGTTTTAGATATCGTGAAAGAAAATTCTGCTGCTGATTAATTTCTCTTTGATAATTACTGTTGCGTTTAGTCAACTATTGGAAAATGCAATTAAAATATTCACTCTACTAATACAAATTAAATTCAGCTTACTACAGAAACATCACGACGGCAGTCTATCTTAATAAAGCATTAAGTGTCTGTGAGACGCTTGAGCATATTTTAAGACGAATTAGTAGGATATTACCGACTTTTGACTTCGAAAAGATCTGTATTTAATTCATTTCCTGTACCATTCGTAATTATTATGAAATTTGACATTTCATCGATAATATTATGCATTCACAACAACAAAAATATGTCGGCAGAAAACAAAAGTGGCATTATGAATTTGGCAGTACCGTAAGGTTTTCGCTCTGACACTAAGAGTTACTGAAAGTAGCAAGACGAAATTTGCCCGAGCGTTGTGTTACGATTCCTTTATTGAGTTTTTATCTGCCTGCTTGTAGCTGTGCTACCAAAGAATTAAAAATCTGGCTGTCAGCGAGTCTCGAAAGGCGAACGAAAGCAGCTTGCACCTGGTAGCTAAGGATGTTACCTGGGAACTGGTTTTTTCCTAAAGTGGGAAGACATCCTTTTGTGGTTGAATTATTGGCAAATATCAGTCAGACGTGTGCCGTTGGTCTAAGCGTTTCGTTGTGTTGAATTTGTACCAACGATTTTTCTACAGGTTTTTTCTGTCCCAAATAGAGAGTTGAAGTCTCCAATTAGATATTTCACGTCATCTTGGTGAATTTTACTCGTAGTATTTTCGAGTGTGTTCCAGAATTTTTCGACATTTTCGGTGTTTTTCGTCTTTTCGATGTTGGTGGGGACACGTGTATTGATGAGTGCATATTTTTTACTGGGGCTCTGACTGAGCATAGTCATAAGTCGCTTGTTGATGGGCTGGCCGCGGTGGCCGAGCGGTTCTAGGCGCTACAGTCCATAACAGCGCGACTACTACGGGCGTTGGTTCGAATCCAGCCTCGGGCATGGATGTGTGTGATGTCCTTACGTTAGTTAGGTATCAGCAGTTCTAAGTTCTAGGGGACTGATGACCTCCGCTGTGAAGTCCCATAGTGCTCAGAGCCATTTGAACCATTTTTTTGATTGATGGATGCGATTTCTTTGACAGAGTTGATGATAGATCTGTGTTCGAGAAATGCAATGCCGAATATTGGTACGCCTTTCGCTACCTTTTGTTGTATTTTGCAATTGTTTCCCTAATGCAAGGTTTCATTGTCAGTTAGTCGTCGTTCTTGAAGTGCTAGGAAGAGAATTTTTTGTCGGTAGATTTCTTTTGTGGAATTATTTATTTTTCGCGTTTAGATCAATGTATCGATGTTTACTTTTAAATGCATGTTTTTTGCTTGTAGGGAAATTTACCAGAGAGCTTCGATATTCTCTACCGTGCTAACCTGGACTCCCCAGAATCCGAAAATCCAACTGCCGCCTGTCGACAGCCGGGCTGTGTACCACCTGGGGTAAAGTTGACTTTGTTTGCATAGTTCATGTTTGCTTGTGTTTCATTGGTTTGGCCTGGGTGATACCAGGACGGGACAGGACCAGAGGATGTTGAAGCCTTTAAAGCAAATATTTTCAGCCAAGCTCATTGAGATAACAGATGGTGACCAGAGTAGCGGTGATTTTCACTCAGACATGTCTGGATTTTGGGTTCAACGGATTGAGGAGCCGTTCAGGATTGTGTTAGTATTTGGTTCACTCCTAGTATTTGATTTCGACGGTAGCACCCATATGGGGGAGGGTTTCCCCTATCCGCCACACGCGACTATTATTATTATTATTATTATTGTCATTATGTCATCAGGAAACCCGATATGGTCTATCTTCCCACCACTGAAATAGATGTGTATTGTACGATTCAGTATTTCCATCACATAAATGTGGGTTATAATTACGTTACATTGCTGCTAGTAGACATATTTCTCACTTTTTCTTAGACAGTTGCTACCTGTTACTCCTTCATAGGAATTTATGTGCGCAGCATTGTTGCAATACAGACGTTCAAATTATCCGATTTCTGTAATTTCATTTCGATACCAGATCGTTCTAATCGGATTCAGCCAGGCAGTCTTAATGTGGATATCCGACTACGACTCTCATCATATGATAGACTGGGTAAACCACACTCTTAATAGGACAGTTGAATATAGATCACTTATCTATGACAGGGCCTGAATTCTTAAACACTGTGGAAAATAATAATCAAATGTGCTTATTACAAATACGTTATTTAAATATAATAACGAAATAACAGTTTATTTACAGGAGCAGAGCCCCATCCATCATAGCAGAGCAGTGCGAGATTGGTTTCAGTGCCAAGAGAGGATAAAGCTGTTGCCGTTTGTTCCACGATCACTAAACATCAGCCAGATAGAGAATATGTGGGCAGAGGTAACAGGGCCATTGCCACGAGGATCTACAAAAGCAAACGACCTTTGGATAAATATAGGAAACGTATGTTGAGAAGTACACTGTCGACGACTTAATGAAATCAATTCCCCTACGCCTTCGAGAAATCTTACGTAATGATCGTGGGTGGGTTGGTTACTAAAAGTAAAAAAAAAAAAATGTTCAAATGTGTGTGAAATCTTATGGGACTTAACTGCTAAGGTCATCAGTACCTAAGCTTACACACTACCGAACCTAAATTATTCTAACGACAAACACACACACACACACACACACACACACACACACACACACACACACACACACACATGCCCGAGGGAGGACTCGAAACTCCGCCGGGATCAGCCACGCAGCCCATGACTGCAGCGCCCCAGACCACTCGGCTAGTCCCGCGCGGCTGCTAAAAGTAGTCCACAAAACCCATGTGGACAATTATCAGACAATCGGTCAAGCTTTGCTTTGTCGCAGCTCTTTAGCATACAAGTTCATTTACTTTCAGGCTCCTTCTTACAATTCTTGCAATGCAAGGTAATTGAAAAAACTCATCCAATCGACGCCAACTGGGGAACTGGCTGGTGCATGTGTTGTTCAACACACAGTAGTTGTCACCCTCACTGGAATCAAAGACTGTGTGTGTGTGTGTGTGTGTGTGTGTGTGTGTGTGTGAGAGAGAGAGAGAGAGAGAGAGAGAGAGAGAGAGAGTTTTCGTGTTCATTCACAATCTGAATCAATACTATTAATACTAGAGAGACAACCAGCAATAAATAATTGCATCAAATATGACTGTAAAGTATTTTAATGCGATGGGAAGTTACAAACTGAATTTTTACCCAACCAAAGACCTGCATATTACGTTAAGTAAGATGTATTAAATCCATAGTATCGTTAGCAGAGAAAGTGCGCTCTTGTTGTCGAGGCTCGCGACAAGCGCAGCGATCAGCAGTGCCCAATGCCGCCGCGATTTCGTTATGTTGGCTGAGCGTGGACACTGCAGCAGACGCTTCGCCGTAAACAGAAAGAAATCACCTTGGCCGTGAGCAAGTGCAACGGGTATCATATCATTAGTCATCAGAATATTAACCAGTGATGAAATCTCCACTCTATTTGAATCCCAAGAAAATAGGAACCTACTCACAAAGGAATGTGAGGTGATATTAAAATTTATCCAACATACAAAAATTAACTGCAGGGCTTTCATGTGTGCAGTAGTAGCACACAAGGAAATATTATGTCTTGGAAGCGTATATTTCATTTCCTCTTCTCATATTAACGCCCTTGTTTTAGTATGAAGTGGGAAAATAAACACGAAAAACTTAAGTTCCTGAGAAGCATATAAGTCATTTCCTCTTCTCATATCACAACTTTTGTTTTAGTATGAGATAAAAATAAACAGTTTAGGGTTCTGAAACATAATATGACACCAGATTCTTATCGTAGGCGCTATGGGAAACCTAAAAAACAGGGAGCTGTCCATTCTTTTGTCCAAAGTTCTGTTTCCTTTCATGCATTACTCACGCTAGGAGATTCTTATTTAAGGACTTGTGGACATCATGTTCTTCAGCAGTACAAGCCTTATTTTTCCAGAATGAGATTTTCACTCTGCAGCGGAGTGTGCGCTGATATGAAACTTCCTGGCAGATTAAAACTCGAGACTCGAACTCGGGACCTCTGCCTTTCGCGGGCAAGTGCTCTACCATTTGAGCAACCGAAGCACGACTCACGGCCGGTCCTCACAGCTTTACTTCTGCCAGTATATCGTCTCTTACCCTCCAAACTTTACAGAAGCTCTCCTGCGAACCTTGCAGAACTAGCACTCCTGAGAGAAAGGATACAGCGGAGACATGGCTTAGCCACAGCCTAGGGGATGTTTCCAGAATGAGTTCTAATCTGCCAGGAAGTTTCATATCAGCGCACACTGCGCTGCAAAGTGAAAATATCATTCTGGAAACATCCCCTAGGCTGTGGCTAAGCCATGTCTCCGCAGTACCCTTTCTTCCAGGAGTGCTAGTTCTGCAAGGTTCGCAGGAGAGCTTCTGTAAAGTTTGGAAGGTAGGAGACGAAATACTGGCAGAAGTAAAGCTGTGAGGACCGGGCGAGATTCATGCTTCAGTTGCTCAGATGGTAGAGCACTTGCCCGCGAAAAGCAAAAGTTCCGAGTCTCGTTCGGGCACACAGTTTTAATCTGCCAGGAAGTGCAAGCCTTATGTTATTTTGCTAATTACGGTATGGTAAAAATGCAACAAAGACGAGTTCCCCTGGAGCACTGAGGATACTTGCACATATCTGTATTCAGCAATGACTGCCAGCTGCCACAACACTTCACAGAATCCTTGCGGCAGGCAACACAACTGTGCGAGCACTTCAGACTTCATTCAGTTAGACGTCAGGAGATGGATGAATACGTCAAATTAACGTTGCTTTCCGAGTCGTACTCAACTAGAATGAGGTGTTATTAAGGTAGTTGAACGTTCTAGCAATTACAGTTCTATAATTCCCATATGAGTATTCCGATAGCCAAAAGAAACCGTTAGTGTGAAACCATCTGGAACTGCATTAACATCAAACTGCAAGAACTTGAGAGCATACGTGGACTCTTCTCTTCGCTAGGTGACCTATTACTGATATTTAGGATTCTCTCCGTCCTAGGCGTGATGGAAATGGAACTTCAGAGGCACTTTCCGCTATTCTTGACAAACATGAGAAACTTGTAATCACTGCGAGTTACAATTGCGTGATGATAATGGTTCAGGTTGTCAGTAGTTGTGGTGGTGTTATCCTGTGAAACTGCTTACAGCAACGTTAATGGTGGCGCACTTAATTTAGCGCTGACTACCTACTCAAGTAAAGATAGTGTGGTGGCGTCGTCGCTTGTCTTTATTTGGCCCCAGCTTGAGTAATCCGATTTAACGAACATAGTACTACATTCGCGGACTGCTAATGATACAGTAAGACTACAGAGATCATCGTGCGGGTATTACATAAATTCTGCAAAGAATTGTTTAAAAACTATTACCCTCAGCTATGCAGCTGGAGTGACTCATTACACAGGTACTCTATGTTGCACTTGGTTAAGTGATCAGTTCGCTGCAATCCCGCTTCTACAGTTTACAAATACTTGTATACTTCAAAAACGGTTCAAATGGCTCTGAGCGCTATGGGACTTAACGTCTGAGGTCATCAGTCCGCAAGAACTTAGAACTACTTAAACCTAACTAACCTAAGGATATCAGACACATCCAAGCCCGAGACTGGAGTCGAACCTGAGACCGTAGCTGTCGCGCGGTTCCAGACTGTAGCGCCTAGAACCGCTCGGCCACCCTGGCCGGCATAATTGTATACTGATCATTCGTTATTTGACTAAATATGAACTACAATCTAATTCGCATGTATAAAGCATGGGTTAGCTCCGGCACGAAGGTATGACTAAGGATTGGATGCCGTTGGAGTCCCGTTATTTTGATGGCTGGACAAATGTTCGCAAGTCACCTCTATTGCCTCAAAATACAATTGCATCTTAAATATCGAAGGACCGACGTCCACACTGTCACAGCGCGTTGAAATACTGCAACGACGGCAGATGAAAATTTGTGACCGACTGAGCTTCGAACCTAGACCTCCTGCTTACTAGACTGACGTGCTGACCACTGCACTATTATTTTTTTTTAGAGTTTGAGAAGACTTTCAGTACCAGGTAGGCGGAGGAAAAGAGGGCGGGGGTCGAAAATCCGAGGTCTGGCCACAATGCCTCCCCCATACCTGTCACTGAGCAGCTGCATTATTCACATGTATTCCATGTTTGCATTTATATATTCCTTTAAATTGTTGAACAAAATGGAGGTAGTAATTGAGGTAAAATAAATTACAGATTGTCGCCTCCAATGGCGTGCGTTCCTTGTGGAACATATAACAGTGAACAGGGTGACGGAAAAATAAATAACAAACATTCATTCAGAAATATATTCACAATTTAAGTTATTATGCACTGGATGCATACGTCTGTAAGGAAGCCATATATTTTTCAACAAATGGAAGAATTTTCGGAGCCGGAGGGGTTTTGCCAAATTAGAACGGTTCCGATTTTAGAACCAACGTAAAAGAATATTCCAGGAATAAAAAAAGTGAAAGAATAGTATTCTGCTTCTAATCAGTAAAACTGTCCACCTCTTTGTAGCCCACATAAAGCAATAGATAAAAAAATTTTAAACCATTCCGTATATTTGTTTTTCTTCTTCAGGTTAAAATGTTCTTCTGCAATATAAAACATGCACTGTTCTAAGTTCTAAGTTTTGTTTGTTACTACGTAAAACACAAACTGTCCCAGAAGCCACGAATAACTGTTATTCTTTGCGGACGGGTAACATTTCCAGTCGGGTTGTAAAGCTTCCGTTATCGGTATATGACTTTCTACGGTTCTGTTGATAGTGCTAATTTCTTCCTAGTCCAGTTACAAATTCTGATTCTATTTTCACATAAGAAGGTGTGCGCTACAGTTTCTACAAGCCCACGTTTGTCGCAGTATGGAGATGGTCTCAATTTGATTTTTCATAATCGTTCCGCTAGTTGGTATAAATTCAATTTTGATATTTTTCCAGACGTTCCTCCATTTTTTTGTAGGTTAATTTACCGGAATTGGTTTGTGTAGACGATGTCTGGTAATATAATCATAGACGGTTCTAGTGTTGGTTTGTGCTGGTGGAAGTCTTATACAGCTCCAATCGCCATAGTACTTTCGTACGTAATCCAGGCTGGCGTCCTACATTAACAGGAGCGTTCCTATCCCCAGGATCTAACGAGAGGAACAGACGTTTCGTGATGTCTGTCTTAGTGGCGTGTATTAGTTTAAAAGCACGTCTTTAATTGCAAGTCCTCTGTTTTGCCTCTGCAAAGTCGCCGTGTGGAAGGATACTTTGAAGATATTTTGTTTCCACACATTGTATTTATAAACTGAACTTTCTGCAGTCAGTCTAACGATCGCATGTCATGGGCCTTAAACAAGGTTCCGATGACCTAACGTTCCCGCTCCCAATTGTTCGTGGCCATGCGCTTGAGATTCGTCCTTAATCACAATCCGAGTTGGAGACTCTCTTCAGTTACATCTAACCAGTACGCACCTATTGCACTATTGTAAGAACCAAGATGCAGTATTTTGGATTTAAAATTTTGTAAATTTATGGTAAGAACTTATGAGACCAAGCCACCCGGCCATTATTCCACTCGCTCGCCCCACATGTATCCCCGCGTGGTTTCGGACGATGACGTGCGTCTAGTACTGAATACTTTAGATGAGCCGCCGAGACCAAAATAATTATACAGGATGTTTGAGGACGTATAGAAAATATTGTAGGAGGTGGTAGTATAGACAAATTGCAGAAGAAATGCCATGTAACAGGTGTTCAATATTTATTTCGTACATACAGCTGGGTTCAATGCATTTCCGTTTCGTATGTTGGTCCTTACAGGACCCAGTTGTCTACACTTCCTTGAAAATGATTTCCAGCGTTATTGGAAGAGGTTCATTTGGCTACAGGAATGCCTATGTTCCTCCTGCAAATTCTAGTCGTCAGATGACACATTATCGAGACCTAACATTTTCTGGAAGATGGATCATTAGATATGGGCACTTTTCTTGGCCTTCAAGGTCCCTGGACGTTTTCTCTTTGGATTTTTGCCTGCGGGGATGTTTAAAAGCGAAGTCTACAAAGAAAAAAAAAACCCAAGAGCCGATTTGATCGTTCGGATTGTAAATAGTGCAGCCCTCATAAAACAACGCAAAGTCGACCTCAGAAGAGCTACACGTGGTGTTATCAAGAGAAGTCAAATTTGCATTGAAGTTGGTGGGGTGATTTTCGAAAACCAACTTTGAAAGTCCTCATTTGCCTTTGATTTGAGTTTGTTAGGGTTACGTACTAACAGCTGTATCTCTGTCCTCAATAAAAAGTGGACGCATTTATATGGATTTTTTTTATTCAATTCGTCTGTACTACTACCTGCTAAAATATCTACTATTCCTCCTGAAACACCCGGTATATGGATATACGTGTGGTGTCTGTTCTTTCGGACATGTCCGAAAGAAAATGTTTCATGGAATTCTGCAACGACCTTCGATCTGGTTGCAGGGGCTGATAGAGATTTCAGAGCTGCTTGGCTGTCTGAATAAAAGTAGATGCTACGATTTTTGTAGGGTCTACTCTAATTCTCCTCCATGCACATGCTGAAAAAAGATGTCATGTAATACTGTGGCCATCTTCCCTAAAGAGATTCTAGGTAGTACACCAGAACTGGTACTTTCATCTGTTTTCGACCTGTCAGTAAACCACTATATTATGTTTCCTGCACGGTGAAGTAGTTCGTTTTTCCACTGCTCCCTGCCTCCAACTGTTACATGGCAAGGTTTATTGAAACAGCTAGGAGTTATTGTATAGTTAGTCGGGACTTCACGAGCCATCGCCATACTGATTTGGGATTCCGTATATTCTAACTACATCCAGCTATTTCCAATTTTTAGCCTTTCTGTCCCTGCCGCTGCCTCAATTTTAAGCCACAGGTGTAAGGCAGGCATGTCTAGCGTAATATCAATCCCAAGAGTGGATGTCCTGCTAATTCCATCTGTTTGTGAAAGCAGATCAGTCTCTGCACTTTGCGAGACTCCCTAGCAGCCACCTTCTGTTCGCCTTTGTTCATATTATAGGCCTATAAATTATCAATGGTCTTTTTGCAGAGGTGTATATCCAGTAAGTACTGGATTTAGACCGCAGTTTACCCTACAGCAGCATGAGTGCTTTTAAGATTGTCTTTCGCAGTGGAACACAATCTTTACGTGAGCTGTTCATAATATTTTTCCATTCAGGGCTATCTCTAGATACACTACAACCCAGCTATATGTATGTTCAATAAAAATTGGACACATGTTATATGTCATTGTTTCCTACAATATTTACAATTTCTCCTCAAACATCCTCTATAATTATTTGGGTCTCGACGGGTCATCTAAGGTTTTCAGTGCTAGACGCACGACATCGTCCGAATCCTCACGGGAATACGGAGTGGCCGGGAGCGAGTGGAATAATAGCCGGGGGGGGGGGGGGGGGGCTCCCGCGCATGTGGCATGCGGCAAAGATGGGAATTCGCGTCTGATGAGGAGCGTGTGTAGATAGGTGATGCAGAGAGGTTGGTTGCTGTGTCCCCACAGTGCCCACCGTCGGAACTTCGAGTCTTCCCTCCGGCATGGGTGTGTGTGTTGTCCATAGTTGGATTAAGTAATGTGTAAGCTTAGGGACCGATGACCTAAGCAGCTTGGTCCCATAAGATCTTACCACAAATTTACAAATTATTAAATCCAAAATACTGCATCTCGGTTCTTACAACAGTGCAATGGGTGCGCACTGGTTGGATGTAACTGAAGAGAGTCTCCAACACGGATTGTGATTAAGGACGAATCTCAAGCGCATGGCCACGAACAATTGGGAGCGGAAACTTAATGTCATCGGAACCTTGTTGAAGGCCCATGACATGCGATCGTTAGACTGACTGCAGAAAGTTCAGTTTATAAATACATACATACTTAGCAAAATTTATCATGTCGCAGCAGTCTTACCGATACTGCAGGTCACTGCACTTAAAATATTAGCTGTAGCCTCTTGGTATGTGTGGAAACTAAATATCTTCAAAGTTTCCTTCCACACGGCGACTTTGCAGAGGCAAAACAGAGGACTTGTAATTAAAGACATGCTTTTAAACTAACACACGCCACTAAGACAGACATCACGAAACCACTGTTCCTCTCGTTAGATCCTGGGGATAGGAACGCTCCTGTTAATGTAGCACGCCAGCCTAGATTACGTCCGAAAGTACTATGGCGATTGGAGCTGTATAAGACTTCCACCAGCGCAAACCCACACTAGAACCGTCTATGAATATATTACCAGACAGCGTCTACACAAAACAATTCCGGTAAATTAACCTACAAAAAACTGGAGGAACGTCTGGAAAAATATCAAAATTAAAATTATAGCATCTAGAGTCAGTGCCGTATGGTGCGACGCTGTAAACGAAACCATACCCACAGAAGAACGATTATGAAAAATCAAATTGAGACCATCTCCATACTGCGACAAACGTGGGCTTGTAGAAACTGTAGCGCACACCTTCTTATGTGAAAATAGAATCAGAATTTGTAACTGGACTAGGAAGAAATTAGCACTATCAACAGAACCGTAGAAAGTCATATACAGATAACTGAAGCTTTACAACCAGACTGGAAATGTTACTCGTCCGCAAAGAATAACAGTTATTCGTGGCTTCTGGGACAGTTTGTGTTTTACGTAGTAACAAACAAAACTTAGAACTTAGAACAGTGCATGTTTTATATTGCAGAAGAACATTTTAAGCTGAAGAAGAAAAACAAATATAAGGAATGGTTTAAAATTTTTTTATCTATTGCTTTAAGTGGGCTACAAAGAGGTGGACAGTTTTATTGATTACAACCAGAATACTATTCTTTCACTTTTTTTATTCCTGGAATATTCTTTTGCGTTGGTTCTAAAATCGAAACTGTTCTAATTTGGCAAAACCACTTCGGCTCCGAAAATTATTCCATTTGTTGAAAAATATATGGCTTCCTTACAGACCTCATATGCATCCAGTGCATAATAACTTAAATTGTGAATATATTTCTGAATGAATGTTTGTTATTTATTTTTCCGTCACCCTGTTCACTGTTATAAGTTATGTTCCACAAGGAACGCATGCCGTTGGAGGCGACAATCTGTACTTTATTTTACCTTAATTACTACTTCCATTTTGTTCAACAATTTAAAGGAATATATAAATGCAAACATGGAATACATGTGAATAATGCAGCTGCTCAGTGACAGGTATGGGGTAGGCATTGTGGCCAGGCCTCGGATTTTCGACCCCCGCCCTCTTTGCCTCCGCCTACCTGGTACTGAAAGTCTTCTCAAACTTTAAAAAAAAATAATAGTGCAGTGGTCAGCACGTCTGTCTAGTAAGCAGGAGGTCTAGGTTCGAAGCTCAGTCGGTCACAAATTTTCTACTGCCGTCGTTTCAGTATTTCAACGCGCTGTGACAGTGTGTACGTTGGTCCTTCGATATTTAAGATGCAATTGTATTTTGAAGCAATAGAGGTGACTTGCGAACATTTGTCCAGCCATCAAAATAACGGGACTCCAACGGCATCCAATCCTTAATCATACCTTCGTGCCGGAGCTAACCCATGTCATATACATGCGAATTAGATTTTAGTTCATATTTAGTCAAATAACGACTGGTCGGTATAGAAGTTTTCCGGCCAGGGTGGCCGAGCGGTTCTCGGCGCTACAGTCTGGAACCGCGCGACAGCTACGATCTCAGGTTCGACTCCAGTCTCGGGCATGGATGTGTCTCATGTCCTTAGGTTAGTTAGGATTAACTAGTTCTAAGTTCTAGCGGACTGATGACCTCAGACGTTAAGTCCCAATAGCGCTCAGAGCCATTTGAACCATTTTTGAAGTATTCAAGTATTTATAAACAGTAGAAGCAGGATTGCAGCGAACTGATCACTTAACCAAGTGCAACATAGAGTACCTGTGTAATGAGTCACTCCAGCTGCATAGCTGAGGGTAATATTTTTTAAACAATTCTTTGCAGAATTTATGTAATACCCGCACGATGATCTCTGTAGTCTTACTGTATCATTATCAGTCCGCGAATGTAGTACTACGTTCGTTAAATCGGATTACTCAAGCCGAGGCCAAATAAAGACAAGCGACGACGCCACCACACTATCTTTACTTGAGTAGGTAGTCAGCGCTAAATTATGTGCGCCACCATTAACGTTGCTGTAAGCAGTTTGACAGGATAACACCACCACAACTACTGACAACCTGAACCATTATCATCACGCAGTTGTAACTCGCAGTGATTACAAGTTTCTTATGTTTGTCAAGAATAGCGGAAAGTGCCTCTGAAGTTCCACTTCCATTACGCGTAGGACGGAGAGAATCCTAAATATCAGTAGCAGGTCACCTAGCGAAGAGAAGAGTCCACGTATTCTCTCAAGTTCTTGCGGTTTGATGTTAATGCAGAGTCCAGATTGTTTCACACTAACGGTTTCTTTTGGCTATCGGAATACTCATATGGGAATTATAGAAGTGTAATTGCTAGATCGTTCAACAACCTTGATAACACCTCATTCTAGTTGAGTGCGACTCGGAAAGCAACGTTAATTTGACGTTTCCATCCATCTTCTGACGTCTTACTGAATGAAGTCTTAAGTGCACGCACAATTGTGTTGCTTGTCGCAAGGATTCTGTGAAGTGTTGTGGCAGCTGGCAGTCATTGCTGAATACAGACATGTGCAAATATCGTCACTGCTCCAGCGGAACTTGTCTTTGTTGCATTTTTTCCATACCGTAATTAGCACAATAACACGAGGCTTGAAACTTCCTGGCAGATTAAAACTGTGTGCCCGAACGAGACTCGAACTCGGGACCTTTACCTTTTGCGGGCAAGTGCTCTACCATCTGAGCTACCGAAGCACGAATCTCGCCCGGTCCTCATAGCTTTACTTCTGCCAGTATCTCGTCTCGTACCTTCCAAACTAAACAGAAGCTCTCCTGCCAACCTTGCAGAGCTAGCACTCCTGAAAGAAAGGATACCGCGGAGACATGGCTTAGCCACAGCCTAGGGGATGTTTCCAGAATGAGATTTTCACTCTGCAGCGGAGTGTGCGCTTATATGAAACTTCCTGGCAGATTAAAACAAGCGACCTATGACTATGCTCATTCAGAGCCCCAGTAAAAAACATACACTCATCAATGCACGTGTCCCCACCAACATCAAAAATAAGAAAAACACCGAAAATGTCGAAAAATTTTGGTACACACTCGAAAATACTGTGAGCAAAATTCACCAAGATGACGTGGAATATCTAATGGGAGACTTCAACTCTCTATTTGGGACAGAAAAACCCTGTAGAAAAATCGTTGGTACAAATTCAACACACCGAAACGCTTAGAGCAACCGCACACGTCTGACTGACATTTGCCAATAATTCAACCACAAAAGGATGTCTTCCCACTTTAGGAAAAAACCAGTTCCCAGGTAACATGCTTAGCCACCAGGTGCAAGCTGCTTTCGTTCGCCTTTCGAGACTCTCTGAAAGCTAGATTTTTAATTCTTTGGTAGCACAACTACAAGCAGGCAGATAAAAACTCAATAAAGGAATCGCAACACAACGCTCGAGCAAATTTCGTCTTGCTACTTTCAGTAACTCTTAGTGTCAGAGCGAAAACCTTACGGTACTGCCAAATTCATAATGCCACTTTTGTTTTCTGCCGACATATTTTTTGTTGTTGTGAATGCATAATATTATCGATGAAATGTCACATTTTCATAATACTTACGAATGGTACAGGAAATGAAATAAATACAGATCTTTTCGAAGTCAAAAGTCGGTAATATCCTACTAATTCGTGTTAAAATGGGCTCAAGCGTCTCACAGACACTTAATGCTTTATTAAGATAGACTGCCGTCGTGATGTTTCTGTAGTAAGCTGAATTTAATTTGTATTAGTAGAGTGAATATTTTAATTGCATTTTCCAATAGTTGACTAAACGCAACAGTAATTATCAAAGAGAAATTAATCAGCAGCAGAATTTTCTTTCACGATATCTAAAACGATCTGACAATGCTAAAGTTGTTTTCAAATTCTATGCCTGTAGAAACCTACTGGTTGTAACGATGTCATTAAACCAGAGTAGTTTTAAGAGTATTTTCGTATAGAAATGAATTGCCTTGACGGTTGATCGATCAAGAGCGGGAAAGGTAAAATTTTACAAATATATGGCGAGAGGGACAAGTGCTTGAGAGAGGACTTCCCTATTAATACAAGTGCCTGAGAGACGACTTTCCTATCAATCTCCTGGATAGTTTTGTTTCTCAAATCAACATAGTGCGTTATCATGCAGTAGCACAGGTGATGTAGTTTTGTTGCTCGATTTTCTTACACTGCAACCGAAAGGTGTCTCAGATGTTGGCAACAAATTCCAGCTGCGTGGCACACACCCTGGGGCAGAATTCGTAGCCCAAATTACACTTTTGGATTTATCGTATGTAAAATATTATGTTCACAATATCAGTAGTCGAGACTACATTAATGTGGGAAATCATTCATGCCAAAACGATCTTTGTTGAAACACGAATATGTTTTTCTGGCGTATTTTTCCCAAAAGCACTCGCTCCAAACACAGTTCAACTCATTCTAGCTGCGTCTTCTGCATTCACCCCTCTGTTATACCAAAAGTAAACGTTGTGCTGCATATGTTACACCTTTTTCCACTTGCTACTCAATTTTACAATGCTTATCTGCAGTTCATGATTTTCAAGTATACAAAATCTAATGCTTAACTGCAAGATGATAACTAGAACTTCAAATTCGAGAATGACAGTTGATACATGCACTGACAGCGTGGTGAGTAGCGTGTTAAGCGAATTATCTTCGATGCTCAATCAGACACATAACTTTAGAACGAAATGTGGTAAGTAAATATATATATATATATATATTTACAGGTGGACGCGAACATGCGACTATTAATTTAGAATGCACGACGACTACCACTAGGCCACGCTCTCACACAATCCGAGAACATCTCGGAAGTAGATAACACTTCCTCCTAACACTTCTAACAGTGTTGCCAGATTGTGCAGATGGCCAGACTTAGAGTTGTCAGGGGCGGTGAGTTTTATTGGCCACGTTAAGTGAACGACTCGGACTTAGTCTCTGTGGCGGCCGGCCTTCGGTCAGTTTTTATGTCTAAAACCGTACGCCGATGTGTTTCATTCACATATCTGTGTGGCGCTAAAGTGTGGTTATGGATAATACGTATGCTCCCATTGCGAATCTAACATCATAAATAAAGAGAAGGAAATGAATTAGGCGTCCTTCATCTTCCGTAACATCAAATATATTTTATTTATTCTAACTTAAATGAACTGCGCAGGAATCATTCAGCAGAAGTAAATAACTTGTTAGCAACATCAGATGATATTAACAGCTTACCGGCGCGGTTTACCCGTGCTTTCAACGGCGTCATATTGCGGATCACATGGTGCTTGTGCCGGCGGTCAGTTTTTCTGTCTAAGACTGTACACTTGAGATATTTCGTTTCCCATGAAATCGTGGCAGACGATGCCATGGTGTCTTCGAAGCGCGAGGTTCGTCAGTGCAAGATATCTCAGCAGAGCTGAGCGAACGTTTTCTTCCTGCTGCTAGTCTAAAGCACAGTGGCAATACAGTAGAATACTTTTGACAACTATGTGACCATCGATTTATGTTCGTGAGTGGTTCAGAATTATGTTAGTAAATTCACTCGATATTCTTAAGTCCTTTAAATTACATTTGCTACATGATTCGCATTGAAGACGTAGGAAATGTATGTTATTTGGTCCAGGAAGCACGTTCCAACAGAAACTGATGCTTACATTGACATTTATGTTGCGAATAAGTCGTCTTATCCATCACATGGAAAACGAGGATGCTCCGTTTTGCTACAGTTGTTTCATAGCTAACAAGGGAACCTCCCCATCACACCCTCCTCAGATTTAGTTATAAGTTGGCACAGTGGATAGGCCTTGAAAAACTGAACACAGATCGATCGAGGAAACAGGAAGAAGTTGTGTGGAACTATGAAAAAATAAGCAAAATACACTCCTGGAAATTGAAATAAGAACACCGTGAATTCATTGTCCCAGGAAGGGGAAACTTTATTGACACATTCCTGGGGTCAGATACATCACATGATCACACTGACAGAACCACAGGCACATAGACACAGGCAACAGAGCATGCACAATGTCGGCACTAGTACAGTGTATATCCACCTTTCGCAGCAATGCAGGCTGCTATTCTCCCATGGAGACGATCGTAGAGATGCTGGATGTAGTCCTGTGGAACGGCTTGCCATGCCATTTCCACCTGGCGCCTCAGTTGGACCAGCGTTCGTGCTGGACGTGCAGACCGCGTGAGACGACACTTCATCCAGTCCCAAACATGCTCAATGGGGGACAGATCCGGAGATCTTGCTGGCCAGGGTAGTTGACTTACACCTTGTAGAGCACGTTGGGTGGCACGGGATACATGCGGACGTGCATTGTCCTGTTGGAACAGCAAGTTCCCTTGCCGGTCTAGGAATGGTAGAACGATGGGTTCGATGACGGTTTGGATGTACCGTGCACTATTCAGTGTCCCCTCGACGATCACCAGTGGTGTACGGCCAGTGTAGGAGATCGCTCCCCACACCATGATGCCGGGTGTTGGCCCTGTGTGCCTCGGTCGTATGCAGTCCTGATTGTGGCGCTCACCTGCACGGCGCCAAACACGCATACGGCCATCATTGGCACCAAGGCAGAAGCGACTCTCATCGCTGAAGACGACACGTCTCCATTCGTCCCTCCATTCACGCCTGTCGCGACACCACTGGTGGCGGGCTGCACGATGTTGGGGCGTGAGCGGAAGACGGCCTAACGGTGTGCGGGACCGTAGCCCAGCTTCATGGAGACGGCTGCGAATGGTCCTCGCCGATACCCCAGGAGCAACAGTGTCCCTAATTTGCTGGGAAGTGGCGGTGCGGTCCCCTACGGCACTGCGTAGGATCCTACGGTCTTGGCGTGCATCCGTGCGTCGCTGCGGTCCGGTCCCAGGTCGACGGGCACGTGCACCTTCCGCCGACCACTGGCGACAACATCGATGTACTGTGGAGACCTCACGCCCCACGTGTTGAGCAATTCGGCGGTACGTCCACCCGGCCTCCCGCATGCCCACTATACGCCCTCGCTCAAAGTCCGTCAACTGCACATACGGTTCACGTCCACGCTGTCGCGGCATGCTACCAGTGTTAAAGACTGCGATGGAGCTCCGTATGCCACGGCAAACTGGCTGACACTGACGGCGGCGGTGCACAAATGCTGCGCAGCTAGCGCCATTCGACGGCCAACGCCGCGGTTCCTGGTGTGTCCGCTGTGCCGTGCGTGTGATCATTGCTTGTACAGCCCTCTCGCAGTGTCCGGAGCAAGTATGGTCGGTCTGACACACCGGTGTCAATGTATTCTTTTTTTCATTTCAGGAGTGTATACAAACTGAGTAGTCCATGCGCATGATAAGCAACATCAAGGATACTGTGAGCTCGCTAGCGCCGTGATCGCGTGGTTAGCGTGAGCAGCTGCGGATCGAGAGGTCCTTGGTTCAAGTCTTCTCTCGAGTGAGTCGTTTTATTTTTTATTTTCAGACAATCATCACCAGACGTACTGTTTATCAACAAATGTAGGAAATAATCATACAAATGTTCGACAATCGTTCGATCCCTTAAGGAACTTTCCGATGCCTTACAGTTCGGAAAATGTTCATTGACATTATTATTGAAGTCCGGAGCTATATTTGCTGGATTCATATTGCCCACGGATTGGTTCTCACGTATTTAATGCACTCTCGTCCAAAGTAGCGAACAGTCAACTGTCAGCCAGGGAGCCTCGTTAGCAGGAATACTTTCTCTTCCGTGCGCTGTAGTCGACTGACGTCATGTGCTTCGATGTTTGTTTAGGTGTAGCGTGATCATACTACGGCGCAGTTACCTAGCATCGGACGGACGGACGGACAGACGGAGAGATAATAATTGTCTCAAAATAAAAAATTAAACTTTTCACTCGAGGTAAGACTTGAACCAAGGACCTCTCGTTCCGCAGCTGCTCACGCTAACCACGGGATCACGGCGCTCCTGAGTGCACCCTATCCTGTTGTTGCCTATCTTGCGCATGGACTACTCAGTTTGCATATTTTGCTTATCTTTTTCATAGTTCCACAAAACTTCTTTCTGTTTTCTCGATTGATCTGTGTTCAGTTTTTCAAGGCCTACCCACTGTGCCAACTTATAACTAAATCTGAGGGGGTTGCGATGGGAAGGTTCCCTTGTTAGGGGTATTGTGTGTTTGTGACGTTGCCAGTTTACATACTGTGCATGTAACACACATAAAATGCGTTGGATGCTTCCTGTGATCAGTTTACTTGAAAAACGTTTGTCGTCATCGTAATTTATGTAACTGGCTCTCCGACTTCCAATCTGACAATTTGTGGAAAAATTGTTTACCTTGCTAGTCCTAGTTTCCAACATTGTCTGACAGAAAACGGAGCATGAAGGAGTCAGTAAAAGCAATTATTCGCTGTTATAGCAAACTTTTGAATCCACTGGACACTTGAATTCTCTATATTGATTCTGAGAGTTTTGTTATTTCTCTTGTTATTTACTGTCTCAATGTCATCCGTGAGAATAAAATTAAAGGCCGGCCGAAGTGGCCGTGCGGTTAAAGGCGCTGCAGCCTGGAACCGCAAGACCGCTACGGTCGCAGGTTCGAATCCTGCCTCGGGCATGGATGTTTGTGATGTCCGTAGGTTAGTTAGGTTTAACTAGTTCTAAGTTCTAGGGGACTAATGACCTCAGAAGTTGAGTCCCATAGTGCTCAGAGCCATTTGAACCAATAAAATTAAAGGCAGTCGGATTAGGTTCCTGATCTATTAACTGTGATTTAATATTCTGCGTTGCTAAATACATTTTGAAGGTTATATTCTTTACGTAAAACAGACTATCGGTTTCAGTCCTAGGATTGACGATAAACTTCAGAAATACAATTACAGAATAGTGGCATATCGATTATGGCTCCTCACCATCAACAATAGTTGTTACCCATAGTTTCGTATTTGCTATTTTACCGTCGTTACCCTTTAGAGACCAACCTGACCTTTCCACAATGCAATTTTTGACTTGCTTCTTAATATGTCCTATAACTACAGATTTGTTGAAAATATTAACTGTTAAATACGCTATTCCACAAATTAAAAACTTCCAGTTATTCTTCATATCTTGAAACTTACTACCGTTGACTTTCACTGAAGAAAAGATATATAACAATAAAATGAAAGATTAGAATGTCAAAGCATAGTGTGAATGGTTAAAATTAAATGAACTAAAAATCATCTTCTTCTCTAAAACACGTTACTCTTGCAGAGAACTTCGGCATCTCTAAAAATTTTTACACCTCTGATGTTTAGCCACATGTGGACAAATAGTGGGTCTCGTGATGCAGCACTGTTTAGCCGTCACAAAATAAAGCCTCAAAAATCTGTAAATAAAACTATTCTTCTACTGTTGCTCCGAATCGCATATACCAACTGCCCTCTGCTGCGACAACGACTCAAAGTCTATTGGGTATCTGATTTTTCTCTGCTTTTTCGGGCCTCCTTACCTCTCCTTCTAGCCCAACCTTTGTTCTCCAATAACGCCTTCATCGGCGAGCTTCTCCTCAATATTTTTCATTTCTGCTGAATTGTTTTGTACCCTTCTTGCATATACACGTGTGTCATGTATTTTTTACAGACTGCATGAATATATAAGGTGAGTATTTCTTCTCTTATCAAATTAAATATTACATATCTTGCTGTGAATTAATTTGTTTGTCCACATTCCACTTACTGCGTTTCCTTGAGATTATATAAAATATACCTCTGTAAAAAAAAAAAAAAAAAAATTTGAAACAGCTGTTGCAGCTGATTGGTGAAGGGCTGAAAAAAAACCGCCTCTGCTGATGCTGCTTAGTATCGCGTATAGCCTCCTTCGGCTTCCACAACAGCTCGAAGTCTGTTGGGCATTGAGCCCACAACTCGAGCCACATAACTAGGAGATTCAAGTAACTCATTCCAAGCGTCATGAATCACATCAGGAAGTTGTCGGCGAGTCGACGGTGTCTACCCCTTTTCTCGTATTACTCTGAACATTTCTGCCCAAATATTCTCAATGGGATTCATGTCAGCTACTTTAGGTGGCCATTCCATTACAGTAATATTACTATGGTCGCCGAACCACCTCTTAACCACACGTGCCATATGAATAGGCTAGCGATCTTGTTGGAACATGATCTGATCATCGCCAAATCTTGCTGTCGCCGAAGGCAACACGACGTTCTCCAGAATTGATATATAACTGCGCGCATCGAGTCTTCCTTCCACTTCCCACAGGAGCCCACACCCTTCGGCCGATATCCATGCCCATACCGTTACCGACTCCCTGCCACTCCTTCGGCAACTGTAAATATATTTTCGATTATACCTAGCACCTTTAGGCCGGTAAACAAGTACTTTTCCGGTTGATGCCGTAGAGAAAACTTTTTCGTCCGTGAAAATCACTCGCCTCCAAAACTGGAGAGGTTTGTCGACATTTTCAGCAGCAAAAGCAAGGCGAGCTTCTCTGTGGGAAACAGTCAATGTCACTTTCACAGCAGCGCTTCTTGCTCTCAGTCCACCTTCCCTTAGACGACGAGTGACGGTCTTACTTGAGACCCAAAGTTTTCAGATTTTGTCGTGCGTTGACAAATGGGTGGTTCTCACTGAAACGGCGTATCTGCTGATCCTGAGCTGCTGTTGTTTTGCGGCGACGGCCATGAGGCCTCCCATTCAGGTTACCACTCTCTTCCTTTCGTCTAATCCACCTGGCTACCGTCGACTTGTGAAGACCCGTAGGTCTTGCTATATAGCGATTTGAAGATCCCTCTGCATGGAGTGCTATTATAGCGCCGTTGTCTGCCTTAGCCAGATGAGCCATTTAGCGTTGACTGAATGATTTGTCGCGGTTAATATCTGCTGCGGAAACAGCGCTAGCAGGAAACAGACTGCCTCCTCCACGATGGCAGCCACAACGCAATGGCCAAGTACGTGTAACACGGAAATCGATGGCATAAACGAGAGATCGCAAGCCCGTACCCGTGTCATTACATAGTGGAGCAACTTTGTAATTTTTTTCAGGAGGGACTGGTCCACTCTTGTCATGTCTTATCCTGATGAATATTACATGAAATGAAATGTTTACGTTTTGCATATGCGGCAGGCCTAACGCAAGAAACATTTATGAAATATCTGAGGCAACCTGAAGAACAATCCGTGAATTTTAGCTGTAGAAGGTTGCCTTATAAGAAGGAAAACATGTTTATCCCCGCTCGGCGTGTTTCCAAGTGGCGCAGTTTACTCTGAGGCATACATAATTCTCGCCGGGCGTAAGAAGCGACTCGACGAGCGAGGGGAACTCGCCAAGTGTCATAGGCTGATTGTCCGGAAACTTTGCTCAATGAAGGAGAGGACAAAATAAGCGAACATGTGTTTCGACTTACCTGCAGACACTCGACCGTTTCCGAGAAAACGACGGTCAAAGTTATCAAGGCGCTGTTGCTCTAGTGCAGATACCTTCTGCAGCCGAGAACCCAATTGAAGCGGTGGCTCAGTGGCTACCGTCGTTCCTTCTTAACTTTGATTCCCGTGTTCGAGATCATATTGGGTTTTTTTGTTATTATTTTTTCCTGCCTCTCTATCAGAATTATCTCAGAATGTTTTTTTCTAATTTATGTTGAAATAAGTCCGCAGCTCGTGGTCGTACGGTAGCGTTCTCGCTTCCCACGCCCGGGTTCCCGGGTTCGATTCCCGGCGGGATCAGGGATTTTCTCTGCCTCGTGATGACTGGGTGTTGTGTGCTGTCCTTAGGTTAGTTAGGTTTAAGTAGTTCTAAGCTCTAGGGGACTGATGACCATAAATGTTAAGGCCCATAGTGCTCAGAGCCGTTTGAACCATTTTTTGTTGAAATAATGTCATTATTCGCCAATAAACTTTATGTGTAATTAATGAATTAAAAAAATAATAAACGAATGAGACAAGCTGATCTAAAATCATCTGGTCAGCTTCATGTATCGTTATATACAAATGGTTTGTAAATGTTAATCTACATTCAGATCCGATGATGGTACCTTTAGTGTGTTGGAACCGTTTATCCAGTAAACAGTATTTAAGTGATCTTGGCTACTGAATTATTTCTTTACATACGCCGGCCGCGGTGGCCGTGCGGTTCTAGGCGCTTCAGTCCAGAACCGCGTGACTGCTACGGTCGCAGGTTCGAATACTGCCTCGGGCATGGATTGTGTGATGTGCTTAGGTTAGTTAGGTTTAAGTAGTTCTAAGTTCTATGGGACTGATGACCTAAGATGTTAAGTCCCATAGTGCTCAGAGCCATTTAAACCATTTATTTCTTTACACAGTAAATTAACTGACGAATAACTACAACAGTGTTTCAACATAAATTGGAATAAACATTCGTAGATAATTCAGAGAGTGAGGGGAAAAAAGGAAAAACCGAGTTTCCAACTCGCAGCGCGAAGTTCCGAAGTCGCAATGGTAGCCGCAGAGCCACCGCTTCACTTGAATCCTTACCCGCTTAGAGGTATCTACACTATAGCAACAGAGCATTGAAAACTTTGACCGTCGTTTTCTCAGAAGCGGTAGAGTGTAAGCAGATAAGCCGAGACACGTGTTCGCTTATTTTGTCGCCTCTTTCACTGAGCGAAGTTTCAGCAAGATCGGGGTGTGACACTTGGCGTGACCCCTCGTAAGTGGCGTGCGTTGGGATTCAGTAGACAGAATGCGTCCACTTTCCTCGACTACTCATTGACATGTTTGGAAACTTTCTTTCTTGTAGTGGCACTTTGCATTATGAGGGCTGATTTTCCCAATTTACGTTACTGTGTAGTAGACCTACTGCAAATACATATACCGGAAATGTTTGTTTATTTGGATACTCCGTTTCTTAGTTGCTACATTTCGCTATAATATTTTCCTTAGTGTCAAAACGGCAAGTTAAGATGACCACTGCAACTTGGTAACATCAGTAACAATTTAATACTTTGAAACATTTATGTGTGGTGTCCGAGGAGTGTACTCTGTTGAATGAGGAATACATTAAACACGAAAGCTGCGTCCAATAACAATAATTAACTTTCGGTTACATGACAAAACACAAGTCGAAGCACTGTCAGTTCATCTCAGTACCCAGTAAAACTTAAACTGGAACGATCGAAAACATACTTTTGTGGGGAAGGCAAACGAATGACTCCGTTTTATTGGCCGCACACTAACAATACGCAACAGGCCAACTGAAAACACTGCCTACACTACATTTGTCCGTCCACTGCTATAATATCCTTGACAGACGTGATTGACTGTGCACGCAAAAACGTCCAAGGAACGGTAGCACGATTTGTAAAGTCACGAAATAGGAGAGAGAGGGTCCCAGATTTGATAATCGAATTGGGGTAACATTCATAAAAACAAAAGCGTTTTTCGTTGCCGCGAGATCTTTTCACGAAATTTCGATCACCAACATCTGTTCTGAATGCCAAAACATTATTTCCTCAGGAACTTACACAGGAAGAAACCATAGTAATAGTGTAATTCAAGGCTCGCAAGAGAAGATTTAAGTGGTCCTTTTTCCCGCACACTGTTAATGAGTGGGACGGTAGAGAAATTGTCCGAACCTTCTGCCAGGCACGTAAGTCTGGATTGCAAAGAAATCCTGTTAATGTAGTCATGTATATGTAACAAGGAAATTATGTTGTAATTGCGACATCTGACTTTCATTTGATTTGAACATCGAAGTTGTTTGCTGTTTATTTACATTTTGTTCATTAGTTTCATTAGTTTCAGCCATATACGAACACCTAGGCGCGTTAAATTGATATTGAAATAAAGTGTCATGTATGGACGAATATCAATAAATTCTTACCTACTTGTTATGGTACTGCAGTATCTGCCAGCATCTTCAGAAGTGGATATCGCATACGACGTTCCTAGGGTGTTTATAAATGGATATTGCAGACGACTTGGAACAAAGTTTGAATGTAGCTTCGTAAAAGCTCAGTGATCAAACGATTTGAGTTGCTGGCGAATACAGTTTATCCTCACTAGGCAGTATATATTATCATTATACATGAGGTGAATAGGGTTTCGCCGGGTTCGGTGGCAGAGCGGTTCCAGGCGCTTCAGTCACGAACCGCACGGCTACATCAGTCACAGGCTGGAATCCTACCTCGGGCATAGATGTCTGTGACGTTCTTAGGCTAGCTAGGTTTAAGTAGTTCTAGGTCTAGGGGCTGATGACCTAAACAGTTTGGTCGCATAGTTCTTGAAGACATTTTTTGGCCTTTCGCGTAAATTTTCTTTACATAAACGGCCGTATCTTTAGATAGCGTTGACATAGAAGCTCACTTTTTTACACCACCAAGGGACCGGTTACCGCAAGAAGTGCGATACATTTCCGCTTATTATGTCTACCCGTTCTGGAGGTAAACGGGTTTTAAGGGTTGGGTAGACCGATAGACGGTCAAGAAAGTGAGACTAGTAGGGTTCCGTTTTTACCGGTTTAGGTGACGAAATCCTAACAAAGAATATCAGTAAAGCAATTTTAAGAAATTATCGCTCCCCCAATACGTTTTATCGCTACCTTTATTCTGTACTGGCGCCCTGTGGATGTCAATATGACACTATTGCAGAATTTCATACATGTTACTGCCTACTTTTTCCGCTTCTGTCAATAATGGAATTTTTAGCTGAATTTCGTAATGAATCTTCACGCATTGCTAAATTTGCACACATTCATTGTATGTCAGCAACGGTAATCCAGTATGACTGGTCTGAACGTTGACACAGACCGTTTTGCGGCCGAATGCGGAAAATATTTTGCTAATTCATAACGATCTGGGGTTCTTTGTCTTACTAAAACAGTTATCTCGATAAGTTGAAATTCATTTTTTGGTACAGTTCATACCAATTAGCGTTTCTTCTTTCAGTTCTGTCTTATATTTATGTGTTGTATTTAACACACTAATCAGCATTAATATAGTCTTACAAATTATTGGAAACAGCCTAAAAAAGTTCAGATAGTTTGTCAATTTCACGCCTGTGCATAGAATGTTGGTAGCACTTCGTCGCCTTGCCTGTTAAGCTGTGTAGCAGACTTTAAAGCCGTGCGGATCAGCATAACGAAAAGGCGAGGGGTCTCGCTCGTTTTGTCAACGACTGTACATTGAAAAATACATTATTTGATAACACACAGTTAAAGAGATATGACAACGCCGATAAGTGTGGGAAACTACTGCATCATGCTTGACGTAGGCACAGATACCACCAGATGTCGTTGCACAGCACATAATTCTGGAGAGACGACCTCATGAACATTATGCTGTAGAAAAATGCAGACAAAATTTGCTAGACATATAGGTAAAATATTTATACAGATACGCAGGAAATAGGCTAAATATGTGTGAAATGTAACTGACATGTGCATATGAAAGGGAGGGACGTTGGAGATGGACAGCGACAGGGGGGATGTATAGGGAGGGAGGAGAAGTGGATAAAGGAAGAGGGTTTATGTAGAGAGAGGGGGAAGGAAAAGGTAGATAAAGGGGGGATGAGGAGATAGACAGAGAGGAGAGAGACGGAGATGGACTAATAGATTTGATTAAATAAACACCCGAGCAACGCTAGGTTTCTCAGCCAGTATTGCATAAAAACGGTTTGGCTATTTGTGCGTAGTGAGCTACGCTTCTTTTTTAGTGTTATCCCCTCCTTTATGACAGGTAGGTGGTTCTTAACCCAACGGTGGCTATTTTGAGACAGTAAGTGACATAGCTACATAGCTACCAATTTTGGTTGAAATCGATAGAGAGGTTTCGGTGGAGATGTGGAACATTATTAGATATTTACACTTTTATAATATGTATGGACTCCACATTAGCCCTTGTCTTGTTATTCTGCCAAAAATACGTGGCTGACACTCTTCCAGAAACCTTCTTGTCATCCACGATGTATTTCCGTTTTGCATTAGATTATATCCCTACATCTGAAATCATTTAACAGAGCGGATAGAACCGCGGATAGTAAACTGTTAAATAACTTACAGAAGTTCTCCCGAGTGTAATATTATTGAATAAAATTGGTGCTAGTGTGAACTGCATCGAAAACTATAACGGTGAAGCATTTATCATACTTAAATGGATTAACCACGTAGAAATTCCACATATTTCCCATTCGCTACTAATAATGTAGTACTAAATGTGAATTTTTTTTTTTTGGTCATTAGTCTTCTGACTTGTTTGATGCAGCCCACCACAAATTCCTCTCCTGTGCTAACCTCTTCATCTAAGAGTAGCTCTTGCAACATACATCCTAAATTATTTGCTGGATTTATTCCTATCTCTGACTTCCTCTAAAGTTTTTTGCCCTCTACGGCTCCCCCTAGTACTATGGAGGTCATTCGTTCATGTCTTAACAAATGTCCTATAATCCTATCCCTTCTCTTTATCAGTGTTTTTCACATATTCCTCTCAGATTCTGCGCAGAACCTCCTCATTCCTTACCTTATCAGTCCAACTAATTTTCAACACTCGCCTGTAGCACCACATCTCAAATGCTTCGATTCTCTTCTGTTCCGCTTTTCCCAAATTCCAAGTTTCACCACCATAAACAGTGCTGTACTCCAGACGTACATTATCAGAAATTTCTTCCTAAATTGTGTGGTGTCACCGCCAGACACCACACTTGCTAGGTGGTAGCTTTAAATCGGCCGCGGTCCATTAGTACATGTCGGACCCGCGTGTCGCCTCTGTCAGTAATTGCAGACCGAGCGCCGCCACACGGCAGGTCTAGAGGGACTTACTAGCACTCGCCACAGTTGTACAACCGACGTTGCTAGGAAAGGTTCACTGAGAATTACGCTCTCATTAGCCGAGACGATAGTTAGCATAGCCTTCAGCTTAGTCAATTGCTGCGACCTAGCAAGGCGCCATTTATCCTTTGCTATGTATCTAATGAAGCATGTACAGTAACAAGACCAGTGTTCACCAATTGTTGATTAAAGTTAAGTATTCCAGCAGCTACGTACTTTTCTTTACAGCATTCTTTAAGTATCCTGTTTCAGACCTCACGCCATCGTGCGTGAGCTTATAGCGTGCATTTCGGCTTCCTCAAACAACACGGTGTAGGCACTTCTGCCGACGCATCAAATTGAAGGCCGATATTTGATATTAGTAGAATTCTCTTGGCCAGGAATGCCCTTTTTCATATTGATAGTCTGCTTTTGATGTCGTCCTCGCTCCGTCGGCTATTGGTTATTTTACTGCGTAGGTAGCAGAATTCTTTATCTTCGTCTACATCGTGACCATTAATCCTGATTTTAAATTTCTCGCTGTTCTCCTTTCTACTACTTCTCATTACCGTCTTCTTTCTTCGATTTACCCTCAATCCATACTGTATACTCATTAGACTGTTCATTCCGTTCAGCAGATCATGTAATTCTTCCTCACTTTCACTCAGGACAGCAATGTCACCAGCAAATCATATCATTGAAATCCTTTCACCTTTCATTTTAATTCCACACCTGAATCTTTCTTTTAATTACATCATTGCTTCTTCGATGTGCAGATTGAAAAGTAGTAACGAAAGGTTACATTCTTGTCTTACACCCTTTTTATTACCAGCACTTTGTTCTTGGTCAGCCTCTCATGCTATTCCCTCTTGGCTGTTGCTCATATTTTTATGACCCGTTTCTCCCTACAGCTTATGCTTACTTTTCTCAGTATTTGGAACATCTTGCACCAATTCACATTGTCGAACGCTTTTATCTGATCGACAAATACTATAAAAGAGTCTTTATTTTCCCTTACTCTTGCTTCCATTATTAACCGCAACATCAGAACAGTCCCTCTCGTGCCTTTACTTTTCCTAAAGCCAAACTGATCGTTATCTAGCGCATCCTCATTTTTCTTTTCCATTCTTCTGTATATTATTCTTGTAAGCAACTTGGATGCATGGGCTCTTAAGCTGGCGTCTTCGAAATTGTGTGGATGTAACTTTTTCCGCAAGTCAGATCGTATGTCGCCAGACTCATACATTCTCCTCACCAATGTGAATAGTCATTCTGTTGCCATTTTCCCCAATGATTTTAGAATTTCCGATGGAATGTTAGTTATCCGTTCTGCCTTATTTGATCTTAAGTCCTCCAAAACTCTTATAAATTCTGATTCGAATACTGGATCCCCTGCCTCTTCTAAATCGACTCCTGTTTCTTCTTCTGTCACATCAGACAAATCTTCCTCGTCATAGGTGCTTTCAATGTATTCTTTCCACCTATCCACTCTGCATTTAACAGTGGAATATCCTGCAGCGCTCTTAATGTTTGCCTTTAATGTAACTGTAGGTTGTTTTGACTTTCCTATATGCTGAGCTTGTTCTTCCGATAATCATTTCTTTTTCGATGTATTCACATTTTTCGTGCAGCCATTTCGTCTTAGCTCCCCTGCACTTCCTATTCATTTCGTTTCCCAGCGACTTGTATTTCTGTATTCCTGAGTTCCCCTGAACATTTTTGTACTTCCTCCTTTCATCGATCGGTTGTAGTATTTCTTCTGTTACCCATGGTTTCTTCGCAGTTACCTTCTTTGTGCCTATGTTTTCCTTCCCAACTTCTTCATGGCCTTTTTCATAGATGTCCATTCCTCTTCAACTGTACTGCCTACTGAGCTCTTTCTTATTGCTCTATCTATCGCCTTAAAGACCTCCAACCGTATCTCGTCAGTCCTTAGTACTTCTGTATTCCGCCCGCAGCTCGTGGTCGTGCGGTAGCGTTCTCGCTTCCCGCGCCCGGGTTCCCGGGTTCAATTCCCGACGGGGTCAGGGATTTTCTCTGGCTCGTGATGGCTGGGTAGTAGTTCTGAGTTCTAGGGGACTGATGACCATAGATGTTAAGTCCCATAGTGCTCAGAGCCATTTGAACCATTTGAACCTGAACTATCGTTGTCGGTGTTCATTTGCTGTCGATAAGAGCAACCCTATCACTGAACTGTTCACATTAACACTCTCTCTCTTCTACCTTCATATCCATAACGAATCCTACTCACGTTATACCGTTATACCATTTTCTGCTGCTGTTGATATTACTCTATACCAATCTGACCAGAAATCCTTTTATTGTTTCCACTTCACTTCACTGAACCCTACTACATTTTGATTGAGCCTTTTCTGGTTTCCCTACCACTTTCAAGCTTCTGACATTCCACTCCCCAACTCGTAGAAAGCTATCATTCCGTTATTTATTCAGCCTTTTTCTCATGGTAACGTCCCCCTTGGCTGTCCCCTCCCGGAGATCCGAATGGGGTACTATTCCGGAATCTTTTGCCAATTGAGAGATCATCATGAGGCTTCTTCACCTACATGCCACGCACACGTTCTCTCTCTCTCTCTCTCTATTCGTTTAGTCGGTTCCGACTCTTCGTGACCCCATGAACCAAATCACGCCACTTTTTCCTGTCTTGCACTTTCTCCCGTAGACCTTCCAGGTTGGAACACATTGCTTCTGTGATGCCATCGAACCATCTCATCCTCTGACGTCCTCTTCTTCTAGTTCCTTCAATCTTCCCCAGCATTAATGTTTTTCCAGCGAGGCATGCCTTCGCATTGTGTGTCCAAAGTTGGTCAGCTTATGTTTTTACATTAGACCTTCCAGAGAGAAATCTGGTTTTATTTGCTCCAATATTGATCTTTTGGTTCTCTTTGCAGTCCATGGAACTCTAAGAAGCTTCCTCCAACACCACAATTCGAAGGAGTCAAATCTTCGCCGTTCAGCCTTTCTAATCGTCCAGGTCTCACATCCATACATCACAACTGGAAGAAACCATAGCGCTCACAATACGGATCTTTGTTGCTAGTGTTATATCTCTGGGCCTTATAACCTTGTCAAGGTTTGACATCGCCTGTCTAACGAGCAACAGGCGTCTCCGGATTTCATGGCTGCAGTCCCCATCAGCAGAGATCTGGGAACCGAAATAACTGAATGTGGTCACTACCTCCATGGTTTCTCCTGCTATATCCCACGAATTGGTAGGTGTAGTAGACATAATTTTCGTTTTCTTCACACTCGGCATAAGACCGACCTTTTCACTTTCGTCTTTCACCTTCAGTAAGAGTGTTCTCAATTCTTCTTCACTTTCTGCCAACAGGATCGTATCATCCGCGTACCTGTGGTTGTTTACATTTATTCCAGCTATTTTAATTCCTGTTTCTCCTACATCTAGCCTCGTATTCCTCATAACATGTTCTGCATACAGATTGAATAAGTACGGTGACATTATGCAGCCTTGCCGGACCCCCTTCTGAATCTTTACCCATTTCGTTGTTCCATACATAGTTCTCACCGTGGCTTCTTGGTCAAGATATAAACTCCGTATCAGATGAATGAGGTGATCTGGTACACCCATGTTTTTCAGTACGTTCCATAGTTTGTTGTGATCGACGCAGTTAAAGGCTTTGGTGTAGTCAATAAAGCAGAGGTACACATCTTTCTGGAATTCTCTCGCTTTTTCCGTAATCCACCGAATGTTAGTAATTTGATCTCTAGTTTCTCTTCCTTTCCTAAATCCAGCTTGTTCTTCTCGTAGCTCTCGATCTAGATATTGGCGAAGTCTATTTTGTAAGATTTTCAACATAACTTTGATAGCATGTGAAATAAGTGCGATTGTTCGGTAATCTGAGCATTCTTTAGAACTTTTCTTCTTTGGAATGGGGATGAATACTGATCTTTTCCAGTCTTCTGGCCACTGCTGCGTGATCCATATTTTTTGACATATTGAGTGCAGCACTTTCACTGCATCCTTTCCAGTGACTTTAAACAATTCTGCTGGTATTTCATCATGTCCACTAGTTTTGTTATCAGCGATATTTTCAAGGGCCCACTGAATTTCGCTCTCCAAAATATCTGGCTCTAGTTCTAAATTAACATTAACATCAGCAGTAGGAGCCCTGTCATTATGCAGTTGCCACTGCCTTTTGCATCCTCATGCCGTTAATCATTGCTGATTCTTCCACCTTTAGCGTTAGTTTCCCACCCTTAAGACAAGAGAGTGCTCTGAACCTCTTTCCGCTCCTCCGCCCTCTTTGACAAGGCCGTTGGCAGGATGAGGCTGACTTCTAATGCCGGAAGACTTCGGCCGCCTATGCTGATTATTAATCAAAATTTAAACTGCGGAGGGATTTGAACCCGCGACCGAAAACGTTCTGATTATGATTCAAAGACGCTACCCTAGACGACGGGTGAAATTTTATTACTGATTGAAAATAGGGAAATCCTTTGGACCGTCAGGAATGTATAAATAAGACTGTTTTATGAAAATGTTAGAAATAGTCTTGATATTGTGAGACACACAGTTGTTCGTAGATAATTAAGACTTCACAAATATCTCAAGTTTCTTTTGTCTTCGTATTGACCAACTAGGACACGAGAACTTCAGTGCCTTTTCATTCTTTCTTGTTCACTATTTTTCAGATACTCCTTTATCCTCTCCCCACGCTGTGTTTACTTTTATCCTGTCCATGTTGTTCCTTGCTTCTTATGTTTTCTGCCCTGAGAGGCTTATAAATTCAGTATTTTGTTTTTAAAAAGGTTTCATATGGTTATTGACAATTCTCTGCTATTCTTCCTTTCTAGTTCTTCTCTTATTTCTGTAATCCACGCTCTTGCAGATTTCGTTTTCTACAAAGAAAGGAATATTTATTGTTTTGTTAGCCTGTTTTGATTCATCCAGTATAGGTATAGATAAACCTTCACTTTTGCACTACTTCGGATTTTTTCTCTATAGTTTCAGAGATCTACTCATAACTTCTTATTCTCTACCCATCTGTAGTGTCTTGTTGAAAAAAATCAGCAACCAGTTATCGGTTTCAGACACATAGTGTCCTTCTTCAGAAATTTATAACCATCCCATTATTAGCGAGATTAAAAAATAAGCAGGTATGTGTAACAGATAAGTGTAGGCATGTACAAAAATGTTATACGGAAACCAAAGAGCACTCGCTAACAATGTGATAACTGTAATCTTCTGGGGAAGGGTACTATTTCCCTGAAACCGGTAAATAAATTACATTTATTTTAGGCAAGTGCTTAATTTTTTTCCAACAAATAGGCATAAATTGCTAATGATGGATAAAGTAAAACATCTGTAGCCTGTATTGCACCGATAATTTTTCTAATAATCCGTCATTCAAGTACCTCTAACCCGTCCTGGTTATACCGTATCATTGAGCTATCGCATGCATGTAAGTTTTCGAGGCTCACCAGTGTGGCATAGTGTATAGTTTCGTGTATCTAGATGTACATTTTTGTACCAGATTTTTTTTGCTCAACCATATACCCTTTCCGCTTCATTAACTCTTACATCAGTTCTATTTCTGACTAGTCCATTCTGCCGTATAGTTTCTCCAAAATATCAAAATTTAATAACTCGCTCTAATTACCAAATTATATTTCTGTGTATTTTAATGCTTTATTTAAACTTATGAATTTCAATTTTCAGCTGAAATTTTGAGAGGAATTGAGTTTGCATTTCTTCAGAAGATTTATATCAGTAACTGATTCTGTCAGACTTTCTGAAGAAAGTAACGATAAACATTATAAATCCTCACCTGGTCTAAAATCAGCCTTTCTCAATTTTTATTTTTCAAGTTCGTGAGACACTTGTCTTATTCGTCGGTGTTTGACGAGTGAAAACTTACATTAACTGCGATAATCCCCCAGCTGCATAAAAAGGGAGGCAAGCTAAAAATCAGGAATTACAAAGGAGTCATTTTCTCCAATGGCAAACAAAACATAATCAAAAGTCGTCCTGAACCGAACTGAAGGGACTAAAGACAAGCAACTGGGCAACACTAGTACGGTTTTAGAAAGAGAACATCATACACAGAACAGATTGTTATCTAGAAAACAATAATTCGCCACTAATTTTTCAGAAAGCACTTGATGCGGTAGACAGAGAAACAATAAATAAAATGTCACAAATTAATGTTTCATTATTTCTGTTTGACTATCGGCCATTGCTTGAAGAAGAACGATGCTATTTTAAGTACAATAAAGCAAGGCCACTTAGTGAAGCGGAGCTGTAAATGTGATCGTCACAAGGAGGCAAGGAGGAGGAAGACCCGCTGCCTCATTCTTGAGTCGGGGTTCTACGGTAAAACGACCTCCGGGACGCAAGCTGCTGCTCTCTTTCAAATGTAAGGCAACAGTGCTCCAGCGACAAAGCGAAGCCATCGCTTGTCTGGCGGAAGAGCAAAAGAAGGAAGAGAAGAAACGGCTGCTAACGAGAAACGGAAACAGTAGGAGGGGACAGTGTGGCAGAATACGAGGGCGAGATAAAATGTGGTGGCAGTGGACTGCAGTCCCGGAACGCCAGCGAATCGGGCGCCGTTCTGTCTTGCGGTCTGGAAGTTGTTAACCTCCAGCAGAATCACTTTCTGGATCGTCTGACAGGCACTAGGTTTCCGTTGTTATTTCTGCATTCCCTACTACATTCAGCAAGGCTTTCCCAGGCTGTAACAATTTCGAAGAGAGCTTTCCAGTGCCTGTTTACATGCACGAAAGGAATGATGCTTTCGTACGGTGAAATGAGAAATTTCTCTTGTGCTTTTCTTCAAAATATTCGTCGATGCAATTGGTGTGTTTCTTGTCTCTGTATAGGATATTGGAAAATGATCTGTGGCTAACTTCAGTGAGTGGCTCAAACTAATTTATCACCACAGCTGGACATGAGAAGAAATGAAGGTTGGGAGTCTTATATCTTTCTCCAACATTTCTTCACCTTCTGACAATTCTACAAGCTAATACATCAACAACAATACAATCATATGACGTTATACAGTTATTCTCACTGGTAAGCAAATTGTCAAGTGATAGGGTAAATCGTCGAGTTAGATGTCAAAATTTGAAAGCGGAAATATTCAGTAAATAATGAAATCATGCTGAAATCAGTCTGCTTTCCGCAACGATTGGTTCCGTGACTGCATCACATGACGCAAAAGTGATTTATACCATCGCAATAAAAATTTTTCTAGGCTTACCACTGAAAGCTGTAAATCAATGCAGCCCGTCTTACATCAAAGTCTTTTTTCCAAAGCTGTTGCAAAAAAGCAGGTTTGATTCCACGAGAGAAATACTGAAAGGTGTCCATCTGCGGACATCACAACCTATCTCCGGCTGTAATAGCATCTTAAGACACTAAATATTTAGGTGTGCGAACAAGCTGCTTAGTGGAAAATTTCTTAGTAGTGTGGATGAGTAAAACGCTCATAATTCGAATGTTTCTCATATTCAACTGACAAAACACCTTTGTAGGCAATACCGTTTGCCTAGTAGTAGTAGTGGTAGCCTTATTCATTCGTAGATCTCTTTTTACAAAGATGTAGGACATGTCAAATTATTTACAAGTATAGACCAAATTAATAAGCTGATTCGTATACATATATATTTACAAACTTCTAGCTATACATAATTATTAGATTTTCTCTTGGTATACAACACCTTTATTACGAATAATTTAATGCCACACTGTTCACTCATATCTCACTATCAGTCACTGCACACACTATAAAAACATTGTTTCATAGCACTTCACTCACTGCATACACACACACACACACACACACACACACACACACACGCTGGTGATCTCTAGACCATATCCCGTACCGCAACTTCCGATTTGCTATCCTGAAAAACCCAGTCATCATCCCTCCATAATAAGTGAGATGCTGAGTTCAGAAAGAGGAAGAGGTGTTAGTATTGTGCTGTGCATAGCTTGGGGATAAGTATTTCTAGAAAGGAAAGAAAACATCAATTGAAGATGTTATATGGAATGCTGGATATTTTATAATCATTATTATCATATTTATTCATGCAACATTTTTTTTATCTCACCTCTACTCTATTTTATTTAAGTAATCTTTCAATGTATAAAATGTATTGCATAACAGGTACTTTTTAGCTGCCTTTTTAAATAACTCTAATTCTGCAATTTCTTTAATCCCTTTTGATTATTTATTGCACAGTTTTAGTCCTTGGTAGAAAATGCTGTTTTGAGTTTTATGTTTATTTTTTCTTGGTAAATGTAAGTTGAGTCTATCTCTGGTTGCATGGTGATGGACAGCGCTGTTTGTCCAGTAATTACGAATGTTATTTTTGATGTGTATAACTGACTGGTAAATGTGTTCACATGCAGCAGTTAAAATCCCCAGTGTTTTGAACAGATCTTTACAATGCGCTCGACTGGTATTTTTGGTTATTATTCTTATGGCTCTTTTTTGGAGTTTGAATATTGTGTTCTTATTTTGTGCGTTTGTTAACCAAAAAAGAATGCCATTACTAAGAACTGAGTGTACATATGAATAATATGTATCTAAAAGACACTGCATGTTACACACTGTTAGGATTCTAAGGTCATAACATGCTGATGACATTCTGTTTGTAAGTAACTTTGTGTGTTCACACCACTTCAACTGAGAATCGATATTCTTTCCTAGAAATTTTGCATTTGTTACACAGTCTACATTTAATTTAATATTGTCTTTTTCCTCTTCAAACTGAAATTCGTGGCATTAATTTTCTTTATGTTGAATGTCACTTTATTGTTTATTGACCAATCATAAACTTCCTTGAGAGTTTCATTTGGTTTCTCGGCAAGGAGTTCTCTTGTTTTCTCAGTGGCTATAATATTGCTGTCATCAGCGAAGAGAATTTTTTCACCATGAGTAACACTAGTGGGAAGGTCATTTATGTATACCGGGAATAGTGTTGGTCCTAATATGATACCTTGCAGAACCCCTATATTAACGTATTTTGGTTTTGATAAGTGTTTTACTAAATGTTTAGATCTATTTGAAGTATGTGTTATCTCTACTCTTTGTACCCTATCTGCTAGGTATGATCGAAACCAGTCATTAGCTACCGATCTTATTCATAATGCTTCTAATTTATTTAATAGAATCTAGTGGTCAACTGTATCAAACGCCTTAGAAAGATCCAAACATATGCCTGTGACTAATGAATTACGTCCTTTTTTTAGTTCTTCCAGAGCATTTGTAGAGCATCCCCCAATGTTTGTTTTACCTTAGCGCAGTAATCAGTGATGGCATTTTGTATCGGTGAATCGGAGGTTCGATGGAACGCTAGTCGCCATTCGTTCAGTGTCTCTGTTTCCTGATCACAATTTTGATAGCTGTTTCGTTTGTCTTGGATCTGTAGGGCCCTAATTTCATCCAATGAACAAAAACACGTAGACAATATGTTACAATAAATTTTAACATGTCAAGGGGTAGCTAGACGTTTGGTTTCACATTTGCTTTCTGCCAGCATTCAACGAACTCGGATCTATAGTGCACAAAGCATTTTTATTATTGCTGTAAGCTACATTACACTCGCTCTTTTTTTTTTTTTTTTTTTTTTTTGCCTCAGTTCGTCCGACACGATACGTGCACAATCGAAGTGCTTACGTTTGAAGTTTGTCGCCATTCTCAACGCGGATGGGAACAAAGTATACACGGCAGTATCTCAATTAGCCAGTCAAAGCGATGGAGCAATTTCTCCTAAACTTTCATCAACGTCGACTTATCTCCGTTGGCGGTAGTGTGGAAGAACTGTAGAATTTTATGGTGACACTGTATTAAAGTTTATGTGTTTTAACTAATCACGCCACTAGATTTACATTTAGCAATTCGTGTAGAGAAAACTATTTACCAGATCAAATAGACATTTGAGGCACGTTATTGTGAATCGCACTTATCAATACCATGTTGTAGCCCTTCTGGTGCTGAGTAATGCACTGATTCGATTGGGAAAGGTGTCACAAAGCCATTGTATCCTCTTCTGAAGCAAGCTGGCCAACATCCTTCGGTCACTGATATCTTGGATACGGGTATAGAGACAGGACGTACGAGTTGCTGCCACACACTTTCTGTCAGCTACAGACCTGGGTGTCATGCTTACCACAGCAGTACCTCAACATCACGCAGTAAGTACAGAGAGAAACGTGCCTTCTGTACGAGCATTACGCAGTTGGACAATGGCACTACGATACTGTTGCGTGAGAGGTGAAAATGAGGACACAGGCTGTACGTGACGCATTGTCGTGCCTTAAGAGTTCCCCCAGTCACGGAAACCGCAATCTGAAGTCATAATCGATACTTCGCTAAACTATGACGCCAGCAGATTCACCACTGTGCCTCTTCGAAACATTAGACAAACGGGATTTCTCGATGGGTCCCCGCAATACTTGCTGAAGATGACCAACCTGGGTAGTACAGAACTACGATTCGTCACTGAACGTAAGTCTTCGCACTTCATCAGCAGTCCATGTTTCCCAGCCATGGCACCACCCCAGCGCACCCATTTGCGTTGTTCTATTAACGGGGCAGCCTACACGAGGGACAGTAATCACACGGTCCATCTTTTGTAATTCTGCGAACGATATTTGCGGGGTGGCAGTGTATGTTACAGAGTCTTCATTACTAGTTCTCCGATAACAGGCGCAAATGTGGAGAGGATACGATGTACTCTGTGCACAATACGGCGATCATCAGGCGTGGTGGCCAGAGGTGGTTGACCGGTATCTGGACGATGAGTATGCGTACAGTAGCATTTCCATGCAGTCAAAGATCGAGCCACTGAATCATCCGAATGTCCCACAAAACTAGGATATTACACTGAAGCATTTCATGTTATATTTCAGCTCGTGTTTCCAAGCGCCAGTTTTCTATCTAAGAGAGGTGTAAAACTTTTGATATGGAATTGTATAAATTTCGGCGCAGGGTAACAGAATTTTGCGAAAATAATTTTTAACGGAGATACGTGGAGCTCATGCTACACGACGTGAAATCCAGACTAGCAGGCACATCAAACAATTCGCCAACGAGAAAGCAATCCGTTTTCAATGAAATTTATACTTGGTATCTGACTGCTAAACAAATGATCGAGATTAAAATGCTGGCCCTGAATATAGCTAATCTTTATCTTACTCTTGTAAACAAGCACAACACTAGAAATGTAATTTTAATTACAGAGAAAATGAACATAAATAATTAATCCACCAGACTTTCAGGTGAAACTTCTTGAAAATTCACAAAATAGCATTGTACCTAAATCCTTTACTGGTAGTAAGCCTCAGAACTGATACTGATATATTCACCAAAATACTCTCACAATCACTGTGCCTTACGGTGGACAAGTACTTTGTTGGTAGTTAAATTTATTGGAATACCTGTGCGCACGGACCGCTTGTCTGCTCTGCAACCTGTCACTAATAGAAATATTAATTCGACTATTCAGAACCAATTGTCATAAGCCATACCTCCGATGTTCAATTCCAAGTGTTATCATACAAGTTTTCATTAAAATGCTTCTCAGTAAACAACTTACAATGTGCAGTGCGGGTATGCGAACACAGTCATGAAAGTAAAGGAAACTGGGGAACTAATCTTAACGGCTGATAAGTAGAACAAGGCCTTACGTTTAACTATGCTTCATCAAGCCATGACAACAATACACTTTACCATAAAGTTCTCACACCTACACAACTTCCCTGTGCACAAAACTTCCTTGACACATGTTTCAATTATGCGACAAAACAATGTGTAGCAGTATAAAATTTCTACAGCAAATTTCAACCATACACAGTGTTCTAACCATAAGAAGCTATACAGTTACAAAAATGTAAAAAACTGGACTACCTTAAAAACTGATGTTCTCTAATTCTTCAGTTCATTCATCTCATTTCCTCAATATTTTACCTCAAAACATATTATTACGAAATACATCTTAAATAATGGTGCTTCCATTACACGGCAGGCAGCTTCCATCCTTTTCATACCGAGTACATGCCCGCCTGGCCAGCCGCGTGGTCTAGAGAGCTGCTTCCCGAGTGGGAAGGCGTCCGATCCCCGGCACGAATCCGCCCGGCGGATTTATGTTGAGGTCTGGTGTGCCAGCCAGCCTGTGGATGGGTTTCCATGTGCCTCAGCGAATGCGGGCTGGTTCCCCTTATTCCACCTCAGTTGCACTGCGTCGCCGATTGCTGCACAAACACCGTTTCCACGAACGGGTACACTATAATTACTGTACCACGCCAACATTTGGGATACACTCGTCTGGTATGAGACGTTATCAGTGCAGAGGAGGAGGGGGGGGGGGGGGGTTACGGGGGCTCAATCCGCACAATTACACAGGGTTCGGCGTGGGGCGCGGCGGTGGGGTAGGTGGACTGCTGTGGCCTGCTGTAAGGTTGTGAACCACTGAGGGCAACGGCGGGACGAAGCATCTCCGTCGTTTCAAGATTCCCAGTTCAATACACAGTACACACACAAATCAGATTGCCAAACACACACTACACACTGCTATTCTCTGACTCACTCTAGCATATTTGGTCTCAAAACACAGACTTACAAAGAGTATGATTATATCGATACTACAATAGGACAGTTACCTTTCGACATGATTCGACTAGTAAGCCAAATGGAAAGTCGGGTGAGTCCAGTTTCCAACCGGGTCAGGTGCTGATAACGGTATCTCATATCCATGTCCCTCACAGTGACCATACCACGTCTGATACTGTTCTGGCTCTCATATATCCTACCAGGTCCGGTATCAACACTACATACGGTCAACACTCTGGTGACCTTCCTGCATGTCACAGAGAATTGCAACTCTGAGTATTTACAAAACAACCGTTCGTGCGTATATGCACAAAGTTATATTGATATCTGACTATGTACTCTGGATGTTCACATTTTTGTCAGACAGTGTATTTACCAAGATAAATGTTACTTATTGATATCAAAGATATTTATGTCTTACTCTTAGGGTAGACACCTACTAAGTAAATTTGTGATTCACCAGGCGTCATTTTTCAGGAGTATTTAAATATTCAACTATCGAAATGTCTTTAAATACAACATAAAAATTATGCCTAATAACTCTTTTGATGTATACAGCATACACGGTAGATCACCTACAAGTTGCACCGCAAATATTAAGGAAATGGAAAGTACTGTTGAAGTTTTCACAGGATACATTGGTAGATGGGGGCTCGTACTGTTAGCCAATAACCAGACTGTAATAACAATTAGAAAGTGTATTTTTGTGCAAACATACCCTTTTTAAATGGAACTATGCCTAGTCACACTAACAAACTAAAAAGAGGATAAATTAGAACGTTAGTGGTATTTGTTGCAGGATTCCAGTGTGAGTCGTTTACGAGACATCGTACTTTGTCAAGTTATGACATCGACACGTGTTTGTGCCATTCAGCCTGTGTATTTACTAAGACTGACGTTATTTTGTGTGCTTATAGTGTACTTGTACGTTCCCTGGGTGCACTGCGACTGGATAGCTAGTTAGTGTGCGACAGTCCAACCAGTAGGTCGAGAGTGAACGATCGGATTTACCAACGCAGAAAAAGCCGACATGTGCACGGTGTGTGGAGAGCGTCAGAAGAATGTAGTTTGTTCCTGTACGGTGCGGCAAGATATCTCAATAGATGCCAATAACCAGGGCATATACACTCCTGGAAATTGAAATAAGAACACCGTGAATTCATTGTCCCAGGAAGGGGAAACTTTCAAATGGTTCAAATGGCTCTGAGCACTATGGGACTTAACATCTATGGTCATCAGTCCCCTAGAACTTAGAACTAATTAAACCTAACTAGCCTAAGGACAGCACACAACACCCAGCCATCACGAGGCAGAGAAAATCCCTGACCCCGCCGGGAATCGAACCCGGGAACCCGGGCGTGGGAAGCGAGAACGCTACCGCACGACCACGAGATGCGGGCGGGGAAACTTTATTGACACATTCCTGGGGTCAGATACATCACATGATCACACTGACAGAACCACAGGCACATAGACACAGGCAACAGAGCATGCACAATGTCGGCACTAGTACAGTGTATATCCACCTTTCGCAGCAATGCAGGCTGCTATTCTCCCATGGAGACGATCGTAGAGATGCTGGATGTAGTCCTGTGGAACGGCTTGCCATGCCATTTCCACCTGGCGCCTCAGTTGGACCAGCGTTCGTGCTGGACGTGCAGACCGCGGGAGACGACGCTTCATCCAGTCCCAAACATGCTCAATGGACAGATCCGGAGATCTTGCTGGCCAGGGTAGTTGACTTACACCTACTAGAGCACGTTGGGTGGCACGGGAGACATGCGGACGTGCATTGTCCTGTTGGAACAGCACGTTCCCTTGCCGGTCTAAGAATGGTAGAACGATGGGTTCGAGGACGGTTTGGATGTACCGTGCACTATTCAGTGTCCCCTCGACGATCACCAGTGGTGTACGGCCAGTGTAGGAGATCGCTCCCCACACCATGATGCCGGGTGTTGGCCCTGTGTGCCTCGGTCGTATGCAGTCCTGATTGTGGCGCTCACCTGCACGGCGCCAAACACGCATACGACCATCATTGGCACCAAGGCAGAAGCGACTCTCATCGCTGAAGACGACACGTCTCCATTCGTCCCTCCATTCACGCCTGTCGCGACACCACTGGAGGCGGGCTGCACGATGTTGGGGCGTGAGCGGAAGACGGCCTAACGGTGTGCGGGACCGTAGCCCAGCTTCATGGAGACGGTTGCGAATTGTCCTCGCCGATACCCCAGGAGCAACAGTGTCCCTAATTTGCTGGGAAGTGGCGGTGCGGTCCCCTACGGCACTGCGTAGGATCCTACGGTCTTGGCGTGCATCCGTGCGTCGCTGCGGTCCGGTCCCAGGTCGACGGGCACGTGCACCTTCCGCCGACCACTGGCGACAACATCGATGTACTGTGGAGACCTCACGCCCCACGTGTTGAGCAATTCGGCGGTACGTCCACCCGGCCTCCCGCATGCCCACTATACGCCCCCGCTCAAAGTCCGTCAACTGCACATACGGTTCACGTCCACGCTGTCGCGGCATGCTACCAGTGTTAAAGACTGCGATGGAGCTCCGTATGCCACGGCAAACTGGCTGACACTGACGGCGGCGGTGCACAAATGCTGCGCAGCGAGCGCCATTCGACGGCCAACAGCGCGGTTCCTGGTGTGTCCGCTGTGCCGTGCGTGTGATCATTGCTTGTACAGCTCTCTCGCAGTGTCCGGAGCAAGTATGGTGGGTCTGACACACCGGTGTCAATGTGTTCTTTTTTCCATTTCCAGGAGTGTATTTTTCAACCTCTTCAACAATTTACGGGAAAATGGTGGCGTAACACCTCGAACAACGTAGCAGAAGGAAACAAGTGGCGACAGAAGAAGGGGAAATTAACGTTCCTACTTCTATTATAGTTGATCCGAGTGTCCTAAGCATTCTCCGTCGACATAGGTTCCATCCCTATCATATCTCTCTCCGTGAAGAGTGGAACCTGGTGTTTCGCATTACAGAGCGGATCAGGTTGTGGAAAGGAGCCAATGTCAATTACTGTTATTTATACCAAAACACACAACATCATTCCTCGAAAAAATTCACGGTTTTTTCTTTAAAGCAACAAAGATCAATTCATGGGTGAGTCCTCAAGGAAACATCTCCCAGGCTGTGGCTAAGCCATGTCTCCGCAATATCCATTCTTTCAGGAGTGCTAGTTCTGCAAGGTTCGCAGGAGAGCTTCTGTAAAGTTTGGAAGGTAGGAGGCAGAAGTAAAGCTGTGAGTAGCGGGCGTGAGTCGTGCTTCGGTAGCTCAGATGGTAGAGCACTTGCCCCCGAAAGGCAAAGGTCACGAGTTCGAGCCTCGGTCGGGCACACAGTATTAATCGGCCAGGAAGTTTCAATCTCCAAGTAATTTCACCAAATAAGTTTAAATAATTCCTTCTAGAACACCAGGATTTAGAGACACGGCTGAAAGCCTTACTTAAGTAAAATGTCAATATCTTCTCGGCTGAAGATCAGCTAAGGAAATTCTTTAAAAGCCAAGCATTTACAAATTTCGGCTAAAGGCCATATTAATTAAAGTTCAAATTAACTCTTGGGCTTTTTTTCACGTAATAAAACAGGGGCTTTAATGATAAAATTTTGTACAGTACAACAGAAAAACATCTTAAGAAAACTTGCTGCATCTTGTCGGCAAAGGCCCAAACAATTGCTCAAAAATAATCAAACACAACCTTAAGGTTAACATTTACACAACACGGCTGGAGTCCGTTTCAAGAATTCAAGGTATTTAAAGAGAAGGCTCACGGACAAGGATTTACATATTAAAGCCACAGATTCTGAAACAAACTCGGCCGAAGGCCTAAATACAGGAAACAAGAATTTTAAATAAAAGACGGCTGAAGGCCTAATCTTAAAACAGTTGATATGAAGTTCGCCTGAAGGCCATATACTATACATAAAACAGAAAGTATTGGTACACGGCTGGAGGCCTGGAACACTACCTGCGACCAAAGAAAATCACAATCACGAACAACAGAACAGTGGTACTCTGAAGTGTTCCAGGGGTCGGCCTGGGCATGAAACTCTAGCAACAGTTTAGGTGAGACAAGCATAGAAGCGTAATACTAAATAATCGGGTGGTAACACGACCTAGGGACGGCCAAAGAACCAACAAACAGCCTAATCAATTCCGTCCGTCGTAACCGACCAACTGCCTACTCCTGTACGCAGACAGCATTCATCTGCTCAGTGGAAATCAGAGAAGCTACACACAGTTCCACGTAAACACACTTGCACAAGAACTCGAACAGTCTGCAACAAAAACCACTGATGTTCTAATTTACCGTATTTTTAGCTTGTTAATGTCAATACGCATTGTCCCATTTACAAATGTGTATGTCTTTACAAAAATACACTTTCTAGGTATTATTTATATCTGTTTCGTTGCTAACAGTACGAGTCCTTGACTACCAATCCATTTTGTGAAAAGCGCACTTCAGCGGCACATTCCATTGCCGCAATATTTGCTGTGCAAGGTTTAGGTGATTAACTCATGTATATGGTGAATCAAAAATCTCGTACTTGAAACTCAACACGCCACACCTTTATAATTAGAAATTCAAAAACTTTTGTAGCGGAACTTTTTTTTCATTATGGATGTGAAGCTCTACAACTATCTACACATCTACATTACTGGCCATTAAAATTGCTACACCTCGAAGATGACGTGCTACACCAAATTTAACCGATAGAAGAAGATGCTGTGATATGCAAAAGATTAGCTTTTCAGAGCATTCACACAAGATTGGCGCCGGTGGCGACAACCTACAACGTGCTGACATGAGGAAAGTTTCCAACCGATTGCTAATTCACAAACAGCAGTTGGCCGGCGTTGCCTGGTGAAACGTTGAAGTGATGCCTCGTGTTAGGAGGAGAAACGCGTGCCATCACGTTTCCGACTTTGATAAAGGTCGGATTGTAGCCTATCGCGACTGCGGTTTGTCGAATCGCGACATTCCTGCTCGCGTCGGTCGAGATCCAGTGACTGTTAGCAGAATTTGGAATCGGTGGGTTCAGGAGGGTAATACGCAACGCCGTGCTGGATACCAACGGCCTTGGATCACTAGCAGTCGAGATCAGAGGCATCCTATCCGGATGGCTGTAACGGATCGTGGAGCCACGTCTCGATCCCTGAGTCATCAGATGGGGATGTTTGCAAGACAACAACCATCTGCACGAACAGTTCGACGATGTTTACAGCAGCATGGACTATCAGCTCGGAGACCATGGCTGCGGGTACCCTTGACGATGCATCACAGACAGGAGAGCCTGCGATGGTGTACTCAACGAACCTGGGTGCACGAATGGCTAAACGTCATTTTTTCGGATGAATCCAGGTTCTGTTTACAGCATCATGACGGTCGCATCCGTGTTTGGCGACATCGCGGTGAACGGACTTAGGAAACGTGTATTCGTCATTGCCATACTGGCGTATCACCTGGCGTGGTGGTATGGGGTGCCATTGGTTACACGTCTCGGTCACCTTTTGTTCACACTGACGGCACTTTGAACAGTGGACGTTACATTTCAGATGTGTTACGACCCGTGGCTCTACCCTTCATTCGATCCCTGCGAAACCCTACATTTCAGCAGGATAATGTACGACCGCATGTTGGAGGTCCTGTAGGGGCCTTTCTGGATACAGAAAATGTTCGACTGCTGACCTGTCCAGCACATTCTCCAGATCTCTAACCAATTTAAAACGTCTGGTCAATGGTGGCCAAGCAACTGGCTCGTCACAATACGCCAGTCACTACTCTTGATGAACTGCGGTATCGCATTGAAGCTGTATGGGTAGCTGTACCTGTGCACGCCATCCAAGCTCTGTTTGACTCAATGCCCAGGCGTATCAAGGCCGTTATTACGGCCAGAGGTGGTTGTTCTGGGTACTGATTTCTCAGGATCTATGCACCCAAATTGCGTGAAAATGTAATCACATGTCAGTTCTAGTATGATATATTTGTCCAATGAATACCCGTTTATCATCTGCATTTCTTCTTGGTGTAGCAATTTTAGCGGCCAGTAGTGTATAATATAACTGTATCTATCCGATGTCGGTATATAAGAGATATTTAATAAAACTTACATGAGGAGTCTTTATCACAGCAATAGAAGCAAAAACAATTATTTTTACAATTTTTGTTTGTTGTCTGTCTGTCTGCTGTCTGTTCGTATGCTGTGCACGAAATTTTTACAGTTGTGTTGTTAGAAGTTTAACTTTAAATCTGGTACATGTTTCATCTCGATATGCCGCTTAGAAGCCTAGCCATCTATACATATAGAGTGTTTTCATTAACCGGGACAGTACGGGGAAATCGTGTTCCATAGAAGACACAGGGAAACTGTGAAAAAAATGTTCAAATGTTTGTGAAATCCTATGGGACTTAACTGCTAAGGTCATCAGTCCCTAAGCTTACACACTACTTAACCTAAATTATCCTAAGGACAAACACACACGCCCATGCCCGAGGGAGGACTCGAACCTCCACCGGGACCAGCCGCACAGTCCGTGACTGCAGCGCCTTATACCGCTCGGCTAATCCCGCGCGGCGGGAAACTGTCTTGTTATTTCTTCCTTTGCACGCTGTGTAGTTCCTTTATGGATACAGGAGGGAGGAACAGATGCTGTTCATGAACAGAGAATTTGGATATTAATTTATTCTTTGTCTAATATGAAATAGTAATAATAAAATTTACTTTGTTGGTGTAACAGCATCGTCTGAAATACACACCGATACCAAGGATTTATGAAGCAGCCACTCTTCAGTACAACGCCTATTGAGATAATATCGAGCCCTGGCCACCATGAAAGTCTGTAAATGATATTCACCTGTCAAACACACAAACTGGGGACAGTGAATGAATGTTCAGACTTAAGTGCACCAGCCGCTGCAGCTCCGGAGAGGCGGTGCTTGCATGCTATTGGCGGAGGCGTAATCGCTCGTGGCAGCGCCGTCGTGCCGCGGTGGCGGCTGTAGGAAACACAGCGGCGACGTAAATGGCGGTTCGCGTATTTGAAAGTGCGGCTGACAGGATAACGGCCGATATCGTAAGTAGCTTTAGGTGCCTTTTTGTGAAACCAGTTCTGCAACAGTCAGATTTTTAGTCAAGCCTGTGTTTTCGATGAAAATGAGCAAAACTGATTTTTTTTTTTTTGTTTAATGTGGCTCGACTCAGTTTCGCGTAAATATAATTTCACTATGGTGGAAGAAAACAAAATCGCGACTTCAGATGATCATCGCTCATAAAGTGAGTGTTCCGATTATGCTGCTTCGGAATTTAATCTCCACGAATCTGTGTGATGGAGCTGGCTTGAAAGTAGGACTGCTTCGTAATAATATTGTAGAAGCTGAAATTCACACAGCCTGTGGAGCTGGTGAAATAGTTTTGATACCAAGCTTATCCCTCATTCCCAACTATTCCATTAAAAATTAATGAGCGTGCAGTTTCCCGTGCTCATATGCTTACCCATGACCATCGAAAATTCACAAGGACAGGCGCTTCTACTCACCGGTTTCATCCACAGGACGGACTGTTTGTCACATGGACAGCCCTACGGAGCTTGCTCGCGGGTCATTTAGCTCAGATAATTTGTTTTTAATAGTTGCAATGGGCATAACATCAAATCTTGTATATAAAGAAATTCTTTAATTTTCGTAATTTCGTTCCGATATGGCGTTCCCGTATCCGGGTCTATTTGCATTTTATACTTCAAAAACTGTATCTGTGCTTATAAGCAAGCCGTTTCTTTCCCGTTGCACCCTTTTGACAGTTTCACTTCCAGTTCTTTGTGTCTGTTTCTTTCTCTAATAATGTATTTAGGAGTTTTTCAAAACTAATACTGGTTCGAGATCCACGTGGACGAAGTGACTGACAAAATTTGTTACATATAATAAAGGTGTAATCTCTCGATCGATGTACGTAGGAATTACTTAAGAAAACTGAATATCAGGGATGTTTGTAATAGCAGTAGGAGCTAAAGCAGATATTTTTAACATTTTTGTGTGTCTGTCCATATGTTTGTACGTGTCTCACGCAAACATTACAGCACGAAATTTGGTGCGGTTATCACATTTGTATTAATATTGGAGTTACTATTTAATATTTGGTACGAGTTTCATCTTGATACGCTGCCCAGAAGCCCTATTATCTATGCACACAGTGTTTTTTCCTTAACCGAGTCAGTATGGAGAAAGCGGAATCCATAGGAGGAACAGGGAAACATTCTTAGCAACTTTTCGATGCTTATATGTGAAAACAACTTTGCAATAATCAAATTTTTGGCCAAGCTCAGCTGTCCATAAAAATGAGTAAAACTGACAATATTTTTCTCGTGTGTATGTCGACTCAGTTACATGTAAGGATCATTTCATTATACCGGAAGTAAAAATCAGGACACAAGAAGTTTTATAAAACTAAACTAAACAAAATCGGGATGTGACTATTGTCATTGGTAAATTTGTCGAGTTCATACCACTATTATCGCTAATAAATTTGTCGAGTTGACAGTAAAAATAACTTTCGCACATTTCTTCAGATGTTTTCACCGTGTCTTATTGGTGACAGAAATATGATTTCAAATTAGTGTCTTCTGTCGTTTTTCTTCTTTCATTTTTGAATTTATTCTGAAACTGGTTGTTGGTAAGTTTGTCTAATAGCAATAATGTCTTACGAGAACGATCTAACCTTTATTCTGTTTCTGCTCAAGCGAAACGAGCGCGACTGAAAAGATTAACAGAAAGTGGATTGAAGCGTGACTAGCTTGTAGCATTGCCGCCTTCTATAATTGCATTGTCTCGACCTCAGGAGACTTCTTGTGGATACGAATGACGTTTGAATGACAACATACGCCGTAACGCTACAGGGACTAACGTAGAACGCGAACGTATCTTGAGCGGAGGCGATCTCGCCACGCTACAGGCCGAAGTGAGGAAGCTCTGAAAGAGTATGAGATTCGATTATCCTGTGATCGTAGGCGCCACGAGATCTCCCGATCTGTTGAGACGAATTGCGAATGGGAATTGCTTTTGGCTAATGTCTACTCCCGTCACGAAATATCACATTCTCTTCAAACGCCCCAGGAAAGAGAAGCTCGTTTATCTGCTAACCGTAGCCGTCATGAAATATCGGGGCTTTTGTAGATAGGACGAGCTTCGTTTGTTTGTCGAGCGGAGCCGCCGTAAAGTCACGACTTAGATGAGCAGCCGTGATTTTATTTCTCTGCTGCTAGGAGCCACTAGCATGGTAGATAGGAGACAACTGTCCATCACTTGGAACAACAAGGGAGTCGTATACAGGAAGTGCGACAAAAATTATCCAGTGAGACCAGAATGATGCAGTTAGAGGAAGATCGGCTGCGCCAAACCGTCCTTAAGCTGTCAGTGACGATGACGAGCCGATGGTATACGATGCTGAGGAGCTACAGAAGCTAGAAAAAGCAAGTGGATATGACTACTATTCAGTTACAAAATATTTCGATTATTCTCAACTTGGATCAATGAACTAAATATGCGCGCATTGCCGAGCTTTGACGTGGCACGAAGAACCCAAGGGAATATGCTGTTGATCTGAATACGTTCGCCTAAAAAAATACGAGATCGACCAGAGCCACTGATAGAGGAATGAAATGGAAAACATCTGCTATCCAAACACTTTTTGTAGAACGTAGGACCTGTAACATCGCTTTCGAAATGACTTCTTTTGGAGCGAATCGGATGCCTGACGAAGCGTTTTTGCTTACTGTTAAGGTGCTGGATCGAGTGTACCACTTGACTGGCACTTTGTTGCCGACAGATGTTCAAAGCTTTCTACAAATTTATTTTGTAGCTAACACTAAGACCAGACCAATGTTAGGCAGCAACATATTCCTAATTCAAATTCAGGTTTGGCATGAAGCCTGCGTAATGTGCTAAACAGTATGAACCCGTACGTCAACGGTTTTAAAGCGGCACATCAATTTGTCCAAGTGAGTAGTCCAATAATTACAGGGTTGTAATTACAACCACAGAAAGAGCAAGAGCATCCCACCCAGGTCGCTACAGTGTACTAGCTACAGATGTTAGTGGACCAGGAATGTGGTAGGAGAGACATTGCGTCACGTACTCATGGTGATCGTTTTCGGAGAATTAATTAAACACAGCACGCTTATGATCCGTTTCGGCATCCTTTAATGTTTTGGCGAGGTGAAGACTGCTATAATGTTCATTTATATCATTTTCATCCTCCCCCAGGTGCTACAAATGTAAATAAAAGGACCTCAGCAGTGCAATTCTGCAGTTTTTTTAATCCGGCTACATAAGAAAGAACGTATCTAATTAGTCCGATTTCGAGGTGTTTTTAACCAATTTTTGGTAGACGTATATGGAAAGACTGAAACTGAACGGCTAGTATTTATTCGAACTGATCATAGACAATTACGTGCAGAAAATTACATCGACCTTAGAGACGCGCCACAGCAGTATTCTGATGCTAAAGACTAGGGTGGGATGGCGATTCTCCCTTCCATACTTACTGGTGGTCCCAGGTATAAGGACGAAGGTACTTAGGATGAGTTTTGCTATCTTAGAAAATACGGTGAAGCAGGTTCGTTTATTAACATGATCACCAATCCAAAGCGGTCCCAAATAGAGAACAACCTCCTTGTCGGCCAGGCATCCTCAGAAATTCGGGGTAACAGTATCTGTGAACAATTGTGTCAGAGAAACTATCAACAGGCACTGATACTCGCTTTACAAATTACGATCAGGTTGTGAGGTGTTATTTGCTTAGGATGTGCTGCAACCTGTGGCTATGCACCTAAAGTTTTGCATTTGACCTGTCTGCTACAGATGCGGTAATGGTGTACATTTCTCTGGCCACCTGGTGAGCTACGAATTTGGCAACTTGAAATATATTTGTTTTTAAAATACTGGCAGTGTGTCATAGCAGCTAAAATTTATACATAGTTTTCATTTCTCTGTTTACTTCCTGAATAAAAAACATCAGGCAGGTTTCAACATGTCAGATTGGACCGTTCGCCTGTTTGACTGGTGGTCATACTCTCATTCTGGACCAGGATAGTCTTCCTTATCCTGAGTATCTAGAGCACAGTTAGTCAACCACGCCCCTACCGTCTGCTAGTGGGCATTCAAGCTTTCATGATGGGTGGTAGGTTAAAATGGCTATAAGCACTATGGGATTTAACACCTGAGGTCATCCGTCCCCTAGACTTAGAACTACTTACACCTAACTAACCTAAGGGCATCACACACATCCATGCCCGAGGCAGGATTCGAACTGGCGACCGTAGCAGCCGTGTGGTTCCGGACTGAATCGCCTAGAACTGCTCGACCACAGCGGCCAGCTAGGTGGTAGGGATTTTAAAAACATTTTCCGATAGATTTTCATACAATTTCAAAATAAATTATTTGATAAGTAATTCTTATTATGTGCTTTAACTTACTGTGACTCCGTTTTATAAATTTTATGAAGTAAAGTTACTTTCTAACCTGTAGCTCACCTTTGAATCCCGTGGGTGGTTAGAGAATTTTAGGAGCCAACAGAGATACAAAAGTGGGCCATAGGACAAAACCGCTGACTACCCCTGATATATATACACTCCTGGAAATGGAAAAAAGAACACATTGACACCGGTGTGTCAGACCCACCATACTTGCTACGGACACTGCGAGAGGGCTGTACAAGCAATGATCACACGCACGGCACAGCGGACACACCAGAAACCGCGGTGTTGGCCGTCGAATGGCGCTAGCTGCGCAGCATTTGTGCACCGCCGCCGTCAGTGTCAGCCAGTTTGCCGTGGCATACGGAGCTCCATCGCAGTCTTTAACACTGGTAGCATGCCGCGACAGCGTGGACGTGAACCGTATGTGCAGTTGACGGACTTTGAGCGAGGGCGTATAGTGAGCATGCGGGAGGCCGGGTGGACGTACCGCCGAATTGCTCAACACGTGGGGCGTGAGGTCTCCACAGTACATCGATGTTGTCGCCAGTGGTCGGCGGAAGGTGCACGTGCCCGTCGACCTGGGACCGGACCGCAGCGACGCACGGATGCACGCCAAGACAATAGGATCCTACGCAGTGCCGTAGGGGACCGCACCGCCACTTCCCAGCAAATTAGGGACACTGTTGCTCCTGGGGTATCGGCGAGGACCATTCGCAACCGTCTCCATGAAGCTGGGCTACGGTCCCGCACACCGTTAGGCCGTCTTCCGCTCACGCCCCAACATCGTGCAGCCCGCCTCCAGTGGTGTCGCGACAGGCGTGAATGGAGGGACGAATGGAGACGTGTCGTCTTCAGCGATGAGAGTCGCTTCTGCCTTGGTGCCAATGGTGGTCGTATGCGTGTTTGGCGCCGTGCAGGTGAGCGCCACAATCAGGACTGCATACGACCGAGGCACACAGGGCCAACACCCGGCATCATGGTGTGGGGAGCGATCTCCTACACTGGCCGTACACCACTGGTGATCGTCGAGGGGACACTGAATAGTGCACGGTACATCCAAACCGTCATCGAACCCATCGTTCTACCATTCCTAGACCGGCAAGGGAACTTGCTGTTCCAACAGGACAATGCACGTCCGCATGTATCCCGTGCCACCCAACGTGCTCTAGAAGGTGTAAGTCAACTACCCTGGCCAGCAAGATCTCCGGATCTGTCCCCCATTGAGCATGTTTGGGACTGGATGAAGCGTCGTCTCACGCGGTCTGCACGTCCAGCACGAACGCTGGTCCAACTGAGGCGCCAGGTGGAAGTGGCATGGCAAGCCGTTCCACAGGACTACATCCAGCATCTCTACGATCGTCTCCATGGGAGAATAGCAGCCTGCATTGCTGCGAAAGGTGGATATACACTGTACTAGTGCCGACATTGGGCATGCTCTGTTACCTGTGTCTATGTGCCTGTGGTTCTGTCAGTGTGATCATGTGATGTATCTGACCCCAGGAATGTGTCAATAAAGTTTCCCCTTCCTGGGACAAAGAATTCACGGTGTTCTTATTTCAATTTCCAGGAGTGTACCTTTGTATTATTTTTGTTCCTTGATAGCTGCACTATACATTGCATGTCTTGCTTTCATTCTTTGTTCTCCATCAGACATGTCTTAGCTAATGCCATGCCTAAGAGAGGTGGTTTTAGCGCAATTGGTAGCGGGTGGCTTTGGGAGGAAACGCAGCGGTGTGGCCGTGTTGTTAGCTAAGCTTTCTTTATTGGCCCTACCGCCCTCGGTATTATATCCATTTGTGGCCACTTTCTGTCGTCTATGTTTACCCAGGAGTCTCACTGCGGTTCGGGTGACAGTCTGTTGAGCTATTTTGCTGGACTCCCACGAAATATGGCGGGCTGGTCAATGATATGGAAAGCTGCTCTTGAATTTCATCAAAATTTGCATTTTGCTGGTTTCATGTCTTCATTTTAATTAAGCCCATGTCATATGTCTTGCTTATTTGCTGTATATTACCTTATTCAATTCTTTTTCATTTCTACGTACGCACAAATTGGAATCGCAAGTTTGGTTCCTCACCAGTGGGACACAAAACTTGTCGCCAAACCTTAGGTTCATGTTTTATGCTGTGTGGTCGTTTGAACTCAACACTGTTACTGTTTCCATTCCGCAGGACCTGCAACGCACCGGCACTGTTGAATGCAGCGTGCTGCGGTTTCACCTGCCCTAGAGTTCGAATGCTTGTCGGAGGGTCACCGCTAACCCTGTTCACGCGCACGTTGCGTCTGAGTCATGTAATGTATCCATGCTGCCAACGCAGACAGCAGACTGTGATGCGAAGACCAATCGAACCAGCAGGCAGTTCCTCGTGGTCGGTACAGTTGGCACAGGTTAAGGTGGACGATGCGCAGTGATCAAAATGGCTATGAGCACTATGGGACTTAACATCTGAGGTCATCAGCCCCCTAGAACTTAGAACTACTTAAACCTAACTAACTTAAGGACATCACACACATCCACGCCCGAGGCAAGATTCGAACCTGCGACCGTAGCAGTCGCGCGGTTCCGGACTGAAGGGCCTAGAACCGCTCGGCCACCGCGGCCGGCCGCAGTGATCAGGTTTCATCAAAAGTGGAGGACGAATTCACTTGTTTGTTCGGAAGGGGAGGCCGACAAGTGGTTTCCATCGTTTAGCCCGTCTGCAATGACAGAATCAAGGCGCATGCCCTGCAAATATTCTGCCGGCCGTTGGTGGCCGAGCGGTTCTGGCGCTACAGTCAGGAACCGCGCGACCGCTACGGTCGCAGGTTCGAATCCTGCCTCGGGCATGGATGTGTGTGTTGTCCTTAGGTTAGTTAGGTTTAAGTAGTTGTAAGTTTTAGGGGACTTATGACCTCAGCAGTTGAGTCCCCTAGTGCTCAGAGCCATTTGAACCATTTTTTTGCAAATTTTTCTGATAGATTTTACAGAAACCACAACGTAAAATGAATCATTTTTGCGTTACTTATAACATCATATGTCAGGTTCATGATGATGTGGCCATCATTCCGTTAATGGTCATAGTTATTGTGATATTTGCATGGGAATAACAAACTGCGCGAAATTCGAAAAGTTTGCAATGAGAAATGGAGGTAGCTATGATGTAGCGTTTGCTGCAAATTACATAATATACTGCAGCGCATGAAGTTTAACTAGCATATCGAATTTTTCCTCAGACTTTGGTGAAGGTCTCTATCTGTCACCAGTCTCAAGAAAATTGATCTGATGCAGCACACTCATTGCGATTGAGTCGTGCCATTGGTGAATCCAGAATGAAATATCCACAACATTCCTCATATTTCATAAATGATTTGAGAAATCGAAATGCGATTTTGGAAAATGATAGCAAACGAGAGGAAAGTATTTTACTATATGGTTACTACCGAAAACTTCGTTGTCCACAGACTTTCTCGATGAAAGAATGTAATGTGTAGCTGCCATAGATAGCTGGTGAAATGTGAAATACTATGGCATATGGAACAACATAAGTGAATACAATATACATTATTTTGTAATGAGCATGTGCTATTTTAAAGAGCTACTGACCTCACTTTTCCTCACGTCCTCACTTAACAAACTTAATACGAGGTTGAGTCAAATGAAAAACTTAAATTTGTAATAACAAATCGAAATTTCGCGCCGTTATCCTGTAAGTAGGTAAGCGTGCTACAAATATCGTGCAGAATGGCCTGTATGTAGCAGCATAGTGCAGATGCACACATACCGTCGCAGTATCAGTATAAAGGTGGCCGCCCCACTTGCGACGTGCATCAGGATGGAACAGCGTTCTGTTATTCGGTTTTTACGTAGTGAAGGTGTGAAACCTATTGAAATTCATCGTCGAATGAAGGTTCAGTACGGTGATGCATGTTTGTCACAGCAGCAAGTCTACGAATGGAGTAGGAAGTTCACAAATGGTGTGACTTCAGTGGGAGATGCTCCTCGTCCAGGTCAGGCACAACGAGTTGTGACATCACAGAACGTTGCAGCAGTTGAAGCCATAGTGAAGGAAAACGGCCGAGTGTCACTGAATGACACTGCAGCATGTTTACAGATTAGTCATGGGTCAGCACACCACATTGTGCATGACGTGCTCCAGTTTCACAAAGTGTGAGCAAGATGGGTGCCACGGCAGCTGACTCCTGAAATGAGAGAACGACTTGTTGATGCTTGTGAAGAACTTCTTTGAACGAGAAGATGATGGCTTCCTTGAGTCGTTACTGGGGACAATCTGCAGCATGTTTACAGATTAGTGATGGGTCAGCACACCACATTGTGCATGACGTGCTCCAGTTTCACAAAGTGTGGGCAAGATGGGTGCCACGGCAGCTGACTCCTGAAATGAGAGAATGACTTGTTGATGCTTGTGAAGAACTTCTTTGAACGAGAAGATGATGGCTTCCTTGCAAGAATCGTTACTGGGGACAACACCTGGGTTCACTTCCACCAACCGGAAACGAAGAGAGCGAGCAAGGAATGGCGCCATTCCTCGTCACCAAAGCCAGAAAAGGCGTCATTTTGGAACATTACATGCCTAGAGGGACCACTGTCACCAGTGAATCATACACAGATCTCCTAAAAAATCATCTGCGGCCTGGAATCCAATCAAAGCCATGTGGATTGCTATCAGCAGCTTTCCTTTTGCCACATGACAATACAAGGACCCACACTGCACGTATAACAGTTGCAACAATCACAGATCTGCAATTGGAATGTCTTTCTCATCCACCATACTCGCCAGACCTTGCCCCACATGATTTCCATACGTTTGGACCACTCAAAGACGCAATGGGAGGAAAGAGGTTCCGTTCTCATGAGGAGGTACGCCACGCTGTGCATGAGTGGTTTCGCGGACTATAAAATTTTTTTTTCTAAAGGAAAGTATGCACATTGTAAGCGGTGGAGGACTTGCATTGAGCGTGGGGGAGATTATGTTGAAAAGTGGTACAACTTTGTACCACTTCTGCAAATAATATTTAAAAAAGAATTTAAGGTTTTAGTTGGACTCACCCTCGTAAATCGCTGTTTCAGCATTCTCTCGCCCAACTTGTAAGAGAGGTGACGCTGTGTATACTCCGCTGTGTTTTGACAAAAGAGGCAAATTTTAACATAGCAACGAGAGAAATGTGTAATTTTTACTCAAAATTCACCACTCATGACGCTTCTCTGAAACGTAAAAATGGTTAACAAGCCGATCGAAAATTAATCGCTGCATTTCTCAGAAGAATTCTTTTTGGATACTAATCAAAGCAGAGTGACAGATATATTTGAATGGTCGCCATGCAAGTGTGGTCGTGGACGGGCTCTACTTAATATTTACGAAAAATGTGGGCGTAGACTTCAGTTTAGAGCGGCGATACTCCTCCAGCGCTTGATACGAGGCCTGTTCAGAAAGTATGCTCCGATTGATTGCCAAATTGAAACCACAGTGAACATCAGAAATGTTTTACTTGTAACAATTAGCTACACCTTTCAGCTACTTCTCTAAGTAGTCGCCGTTCTGACTTAGACTTTTGTCATAGCGTTGTACCAACTTTTCAATAGCCTCATCATAGAAGGCAGCCGCCAGTGCTTTCCGCCAATTCTCCACGCTGGCCTACACCTCGTTGTCTGTGTCAAAATGTTGTCTTCAAAGACAGCGGTTCATGTGACCAGAGATGAAACTCAGGGAGAGACAATTGCGGACTGTATTGTGGGTAATCTCACATTTCCATTTGAAAACGATGCAGGAGCATCTTCATTGCCCTTGCAGAATGCGGCTGAGAATTGTCTTGAAGAAGAAACAGCACGACAGTTATGTAATGTTAGCTGCATAGCTTCAGGCGAAATTTCTCACCAGGCCCTCGTACTTGGCGGCAGACACTATTTTCTAGACATATTTACGCACTCACTGCGAGCTCAGAAATGAGAAGAGCGACGTGATGCTAACTGGGGTTATACTAGAGACACTACCCAACACATCTGTGCTAAGCTTTATCGGATTTTCATAGTCGTTTCCATTTCGCGACCGATCGGAGCTTACTTTCTGAACGCCCCTCGTATTTTCCCTACAGAGCCTGCCCGCGGCTCCCACCGTTACCGCTCTTCCCACGTGTGCCCTGCCGACTGCGCATCTGGCGGGCACGTCATTTGCGCGGACTATAACGACAGAAGTCATGTAGAGAATAGATGACCAGAAGTGCACATAAAGTGAAGTTTTAGTGGATTTTAACGAAATAATGTTAATTTAGTTACGTATTTGTTTCCATGTCTTTCTTGTTAACTGCCGTATTTTTACCATTATTATAAATCCTAATTCACATTATGTTTTTTGTAGATGTATACACCTGATAATGCAGTTAAACCGTCTTGAAACCGGTTGAGCGTGATCCTGCCGTACAGGAACTGCAAAGAGCTAAAGCAGCTACCAAAACGTTTTTTTACATGATCTTAATAGTCCTTTAATTACTATTGAAAATATTTTGACACTGACATAATTGCTCTCAAGCACGCTGCGCTAAGTGATCTTGCACTTCTACATCTACATTTATACTCCGCAAGCCACCTAAGGTATGGTTCTCGGGAAGAACGACTGCCGGAAAGCCTCTGTGCGCACTCGAATCTCTCTAATTATACATTCGTGATCTCCTCGGGAGGTATAAGTAGGGGGAAGCAATTTATTCAATACCTCATCCAGAAACGCACCCTCTCGAAACCTGGACAGCGAGGTACACCGCGATGCAGAGCGCCTCTCTGGTAGAGTCTGCCACTTGAGTTTGCTAACATCTGCGTAACGCTACCACACTTACCAAATAACCCTGTGACGAAACGCGCCGCTCTTCTTTGGATCTTCTCTGTCTCCTCTGTCAACCCGACCTGGTACGGATCCCACACTTATGAGCAATACTCAAGTATAGGTCGAACGAGTGTTTTGTAAGCCACCTCCTTTGCTGATGGATTACATTTTCTAAGGACTCTCCCAGTGAATCCGAACTTGGCACCCGCCTTACCAGCAATTAATTTTATATGATCATTCCACTTCAGATCGTTCCTCAGGCATACTCCCAGATATTTTACAGAAGTAACTGCTACCAGTGTTTGTTCCGCTATCATATAATCATACAATAAAGGATCCTTCTTTCTATGTATTCGCAATACATTATATTTGTCTATGTTAAGGGTCAGTGGCCACTCCCTGCACCAAGTGCCTATCCGCTGCAGATCTTCCTGCATTTCGCTGTGATTTTCTAATGCTGCAACTTCTCTGTATACTACAGCATCATCCGCGAAAAGCTGCATGGAACTTCCGACATTATCAACTAGGTCATTTATATACACTCCTGGAAATTGAAATAAGAACACCGTGAATTCATTGTCCCAGGAAGGGGAAACTTTATTGACACATTCCTGGGGTCAGATACATCACATGATCACACTGACAGAACCACAGGCACATAGACACAGGCAACAGAGCATGCACAATGTTGGCACTAGTACAGTGTATATCCACCTTTCGCAGCAATGCAGGCTGCTATTCTCCCATGGAGACGATCGTAGAGATGCTGGATGTAGTCCTGTGGAACGGCTTGCCATGCCATTTCCACCTGGCGCCTCAGTTGGACCAGCGTTCGTGCTGGACGTGCAGACCGCGTGAGACGACGCTTCATCCAGTCCCAAACATGCTCAATGGGGGACAGATCCGGAGATCTTGCTGGCCAGGGTAGTTGACTTACACCTTCTAGAGCACGTTGGGTGGCACGGGATACATGCGGACGTGCATTGTCCTGTTGGAACAGCAAGTTCCCTTGCCGGTCTAGGAATGGTAGAACGATGGGTTCGATGACGGTTTGGATGTACCGTGCACTATTCAGTGTCTACTCGACGATCACCAGTGGTGTACGGCCAGTGTAGGAGATCGCTCCCCACACCATGATGCCGGGTGTTGGCCCTGTGTGCCCCGGTCGTATGCAGTCCTGATTGTGGCGCTCACCTGCACGGCGTCAAACACGCATACGACCATCATTGGCACCAAGGCAGAAGCGACTCTCATCGCTGAAGACGACACGTCTCCATTCGTCCCTCCATTCACGCCTGTCGCGACACCACTGGAGGCGGGCTGCACGATGTTGGGGCGTGAGCGGAAGACGGCCTAACGGTGTGCGGGACCGTAGCCCAGCTTCATGGAGACGGTTGCGAATGGTCCTCGCCGATACCCCAGGAGCAACAGTGTCCCTAATTTGCTGGGAAGTGGCGGTGCGGTCCCCTACGGCACTGCGTAGGATCCTATTGTCTTGGCGTGCATCCGTGCGTCGCTGCGGTCCGGTCCCAGGTCGACGGGCACGTGCACCTTCCGCCGACCACTGGCGACAACATCGATGTACTGTGGAGACCTCACGCCCCACGTGTTGAGCAATTCGGCGGTACGTCCACCCGGCCTCCCACATGCCCACTATACGCCCTCGCTCAAAGTCCGTCAACTGCACATACGGTTCACGTCCACGCTGTCGCGGCATGCTACCAGTGTTAAAGACTGCGATGGAGCTCCGTATGCCACGGCAAACTGGCTGACACTGACGGCGGCGGTGCACAAATGCTGCGCAGCTAGCGCCATTCGACGGCCAACACCGCGGGTCCTGGTGTGTCCGCTGTGCCGTGCATGTGATCATTGCTTGTACAGCCCTCTCGCAGTGTCCGGAGCAAGTACGGTGGGTCTGACACACCGGTGTCAATGTGTTCTTTGTTCCATTTCCAGGAGTGTATGTTGTGGAAAGCAATGGTCCCATAACACTCCCCTGTGACACGCCAGAGGTTACTTTATCTTCTGTTGACGTTTCTCCATTGAGAACAACATGCTGTGTTCTGTTTGCTAAAAACTCTTCAATCCAACCACACAGCTGGTCTGATATTCCGTAGGCTCTTACTTTGTTTATCAGGCGACAGTGCGGAACTGTATCGAACGCCTTCCCGAAGTCAAGGAAAATCGCGTCTACCTGGGAGCCTGTATCTAACATTATCTGGGTCTCATGAACAAATAAAGCGAGTTGGGTCTCACAAGATCGCTGATTCCGGAATCCATGTTAATTTCTACAGAGAAGATTCTGGGTTTCCAGAAATGATATGATACGCGAGCAAGAACGGTGTTCTAAAATTCTACAACAGCTCGATGTCAGAGATATAGTTCTATAGTTTTGCGCATCTGCTCGACGACCCTTCTTGAAGATTTGGACTACATGTGCTCTTTTCCAATAATTTGGAACCTTCCGTTCCTCTAGAGACTTGCGGTACACGGAAGTTAGAAGGGGGGCAAGTTCTTTCGCGTACTCTGTGTAGAATCGAATTGGTATCCCGTCAGGTCCAGTGGACTTTCCTCTGTAGAGTGGTTTCAGCATGTTGGTAACACTAACGAGCTAAGATCAAATGGACTGAAGTCCTAGAAGGTGGGGACAAAGTGTCAAAGACACACAGTGACATCTGGTGGAGGTGAGTGGGAAGGAAGCTGATATGGGCTTCTTAACTAATCATTAACTGTATGAGCCTCCATCAGTTAATTACATATTAGTAACGGCGATTTCTATGTCCTCGTATTCCAATAGCAGAGCTACAAGCTGACAATCATAACGTTTCAGTTTATGACTCAGTCGTATCGGGAACAGAATTCTTGACCTCAAATTGTCACATTTAATGTACTGCCGCGTCTACAATGATTTTATCATTACAAGAACCTTTTATAAGAGCCGCGTAGCGTTCGATTTAATGTTTGCGCGCGAATCTCTCGAGAAATCTCGCACAAAAAAAAGTGTTTCAGATACATCTGTTTGCGGATGAAGCTGGTAAAAGATAAGCTCATTAATTTAGTCGTAAATTTCAGTGAAATCGGATGAAACCCCGTGAAGGTAACTCCTCCTTCTTGTTACGTAATACGGTTCTATGATAAAAATTAAATAACTTCGATATCTATATCTACATAACTACCTCTACATGAATGCCTGGCATAGGGTTCACTGAACCACCTCCAGACTTATTCTCTACCTTTTATTCCTGAATAGTGCTCCGAAGAATGAACACTTAAATCTTTCAGTGTGAGCTCCGCTTTCTCTAATTTTTATTACGGTGATCACTACTTCATAAGTACGTGAGCGTCAGCAAAATATTTTCTCGTTCACCTTGTTTTCACTGCCCTTTCAGGTAGCAACTGTAATCAATGGAAGGGAGTTAAACCTCATTTTTAATAGGAAACACAATTTTAATTACATTCAGTCATTCTGCATATAGATAACTGCATTATAACAAACACTAATGACATTGCTCTTTAACTGGGCTTTAGCATCAGATTTGTCCATGTGCTTGCCAAGCAGGTTACACGAGAGCGGCCTTTGCACATCATGTGGCTGCGATAGTGCCTGTTTTGGTCGTGTGGGCTTTCGTCTATTCACACCAAATGCAAAAATTATAATCAGAATTTCCATTAATTTGCTAATAATGGCTTCAAATCCTCCTGCTTACTTGTTGGCAGAATTTTTGGGTGGTATTCGATAGAACTCTCTTCTTATAGGTCATTTTAGTCACAGAAAATTTTACTTATATCCACACAAAGAAAGGTCAGACGGGGACCAGAAATTCATTTCTCGTAGGTGGTCCACAGAAAATTTACGTTCTGGAAAAATTTTTAACGTGACATTTTAACACTTCTCCCGAAATGTGCAGGTGCAGTAACGTAAAAGAACCACATTCACAATTCTTCTTAAGGAATTTAACGTCATTGCATAAAATGAAGGTATACACCAGCAACGTTACCTTAAAAAAATTCGGTCATGAGGTCCTGGAGACAACAATTCCACAACAAACACCGAAACTTCAACGATGTTGATTACACTAGTTTTAACAAAAATTTTACTGTACACAATTTTCAGCCATGACGGCGCCATCTAGTTTGTTAACGAATGCAGTATTCAGATAAATACTAAGCACTGTTTATAAAAATAGTATGGTTGCTTTGTGGAGCTTTCACCTCCCTCCCCCTCTTTACCGAGCGAGATCGCTGTGGCATCCACGGAATCGCATTTCGGAGGATGACGGTTAAAGTCCGCATCCCGACTCCAGATTTAGGTTTCCTGTGATAGTGATAAATCACTCCAGGTCTGTGCGGGAATGGTTTCTTTGAAAGTGCACGGCCGATTTCCTTCCCCACCATTGAAACAATTCGAAATTGTGCTCTGTCTCCAATGATTTTGATCTCGACGGGACGTTAAACCCAAATGTTCCTTCTTTCTCTCCCCTCTTTGTTAGCTACAAGTTTTACCTGAGACATTATTGTCACGGAATTTATATATTTCGAGGTGTATAGGGTATCCCTCTCAAACCTCCCTGATTTCAAAGACCGAGGAAAAAAAGCACAATAGATGCAACAATGACAAATGCAACACATTGTAGAGCATCTCAAAGAATTTTTTTATTCATCATGAATATCAATACACCTCTACATGTGAACCATTTGTAGCACGAAGAATTTCGAGTCTATATTCAGTTGCTTGCCAAGTTCTTTGTAACATTTCCTTTGTTATTGTTGCCATCGCATTAGTGATACTATGTCGCAGCGTAGAAATATCGTCCAGTTCGGTCGCACACCCGCGGTCCTTCACGAATCCCCACATGAAGAAATCAAGCTGCGTAATGTCGGGTGAACGTCGTGGCCAGGCAATGGGTCCTCTGCGTGCGATCCAAGGACTGGGAAATTTCCTATCCAGGAACTTGCGAACGGCCGTTGACCAATGTGAAGTAGCTCTATCCTGTTGAAAAATGATGATGGGTTGCAAGTCTTTTATCTGAGGATACACAAACTGCTCCAACACGTCCAGATACACTGACCCATCCACTGTTTGTTCCACAAAGAAGAATGGTCCAACAATCGTGTCGTGCATTAGCCCACGCCAGACGTTTAGTTTAGGGCTATCATGAACATGTTCAATAGGAAGGTGCCGATTTTGTGAACCCCAAATCAGAACATTAAGCCTATTAACCCTTCCTGATAGATGAAAGGTAGCCTCGTCTGAGAATAAACATGTTTCCATATCAATACGCTGCAGCTTATCCACAGCAAATTGTTGTCGGAATGTTTTGTCGTTCTCCGACAGATGTTGCAGAATTTGCACTTTGTAAGCACACATACGAAGACACTGACGAACTACACGATGCAGTGTTGATCGAGGTACATGAAGTTGCCTAGATGCTTGACGAATTGACTGTATGTGGGCTACTGAGAAATGTTGTCTGATGTCCTCCACTGTCCCTTCTGAAACTCAGTAATGTGCACCGCCATAATGCTTCAGAAGACTTCCTGTTGCCAGAAACTTCCTATACCATTCCTTAATTGTTTTTACATCATGTGTGTCACATTCAACCACACAAAGATAATTTCTTGGCACAGTAATCGCCGATTTTGTTTCTGCAAAGCACACTTCTGGTTGCGGGCACTGCTGTGGAGTCCCCATTTTCACTTCATGCGACCATACTGCACTCTGGCGACGATGATTGGCACTTCTGACGCGGGAATATAAATTCTTTGAGATGCTCTACAATGTGGCGCATTTTTCACTGTCATAACTACTGTGGTCCTTGAAATCAAGGAGGTTGAGTGCTACACCCTGTACTTCTGAAAAGAATTAAATTGGACATCATGTATACTAACAGAGAGTGTGCATGAAAGGAGTTTTGATGCTAGAGGGAGAAGGAGACATAATGACACGCACACACACACAGAGAAAGAGAGAGCGAGAGAGAGAGAGAGGGAGAGAGACAGACAGACAGACAGAGAGAGACAGAGAAAGAGAGAGCGAGAGAGGCAGAGAGAGTGAGAGAGGCAGAGAGGCGGAGAGCGACGAAGAGGAGCGAAGAGATTGGGAGCGAGAGAGACAGGGAGAGGGAGAATCAGTGAGGGGGAGCGACAGAGGGAGAGACAGACAGAGTGAGAGAGGCAGAGAGAGCGAGACAGGCAGAGAGAGCTAGGGAGGGAGAGAGACAGGGATAAAGACAGGGAGAGGGAGAGAGAGAGGGGGGGGGGGAATGGAGAGGAGACGAAATCCTGTTTAGAGCAACAGATACACTTCGCCATGCATATGACACAGTTAGCAAAGGGCGACTGGACATCCGATATAAATATTTGAGGTGCTGGATAGCTTGGCAGTAACGCCACTGGCGCCAGACTAAGGTAGTAACTACCGTGTCTGAGTCACGACACGGTCTCACATTAAACTCAGGTGTGCTGGCCATGCTAATAAGCACGTGAGGTCCCCTTTAATGGCCCACCGACCATGCGGCGAATCCTGCAGTACCTAGCAACTGGCGCCGAGCCATTCTGAGACCACACGCGTCTGCGTAGGCCAGCGTACGCCGACGTACACCAACACACGACGACAAACACGTACCGCCACCCTCACATTTCTACTGATGACAGTAATGCCGTCATTCAATACTGGGAGCACATTCAGCTTCCATAACCTCACAGCCGCTATTGGTTAACGCAATTGTAATTCATACGGTGTGCTTTTCGTAGAAACTTTCACGCGAGAATATGTGAATATTTGTCTGCTTGTACGTACTGCATAAAAAAATTCAAAATAGATACATCTAGATTCGTATTCCACTTACTAATCTACCAAGCCACGAGGTTCGGTGATGAAAAGACTGAAGTTTTGTTTTGCGAAAGCTGGATGAAAATTCCGGTGTTCCGATGCTTCCCTGTATAAATAAAGGCGACTGCCTAATGGCTCCTTTAAAAGAGACACAACTTTTTTACGCACTTTACCTATCCAGTTACATTTTACTTTGCGTCCTTGATAACCACACTGTTAATGGGGAAATAGAACTTCACCTTACTCTAATAGATAATTAGTTTTTCCAGTCTATACTGTACTTACAACTAAATTTATGTAAAACGTATCGGATTAACTTTAAGGCAGTCATTCTATATAAAACCCCACTCGTATCTATATGGAATGTATACATCTCAACATTAACGTTTCTTAATTTTAACAGTTAGCGTAATATTATTGACGCCACTAATTTAAAATCTAGTACATGCAACGGCATTGCTTTTTTTTAAAGAAAAATTATGAAGAGTGCCTACAAGCTAATCAGAGCTTCTAATTTAATACACAAAAGGTCCTTTAGCAAACGACGAATGAAGTGTCGCTATCTGTGACAAGGGAGGAAAGAAGAAAAGGACTATACTGTCAAAATATAAGAAAGAAATGAAATACTAATAACATAACAACGAAGCAGTGCAAGTAGTTACAGATATACCATGGGATAAAAAAATATACACTGAAGAGATAAAGAAACTGGTACGCCTGCCTATTATTGTGTGGGGCTCCCGGGAGCTCGCAGGAGTGCCGCAAAAAGACATGGCGTGGACTCCACTAATATCTGAAGTAGTACTGGAGGCAACTGAGACCATGAGTCCTGCCGGGCTGTCCATAAATCGGTCAGAGTACGAGAGGATGGAGATCTCTTCGGAACAGCACGTTGCAAGGCATCCCAGATATGCTCAATAATGTTCATGTCAGTAGTATTTGATGGCCAGCGGAAGTGTTTAAACTCAGAAGAGTGTTCCTGGAGCCACTGTGTACCAATTATGAATGTGTGGGGTGTCGCATTGTCCTGCTGAAATTTATCAAGTCCATCGGAACGCACAATGGACATGAGCGGATTCAGGTGATCGGACAGGATACTTACGCACGTGTCAACTGTCGTATGTGTCGTATCTAGAGTTGTATGTTGGCGCCGGCCGGTGTAGCCCTGCGGTTCTAGGCGGTTCAGTCTGGAACCGCGTGACCGCTACGGTCGCAGGTTCCAATCCTGCCTCGGGCATGGGTGTGTGATGTCCATAGGTTAGCTTGGTTTAAGTAGTTCTAAGTTCTAGGGGACTGATGACCGCAGATGTTATGTCCCATAGTGCTCAGAGCCATTTGAACCATTTTTTTTGTATGTTGGCGCATCGGGAATCCCATATCACTCCAACAGTACGCGCCCCACACCACCAGCTTGAACAGTCGCCTGCTGTCATGCAGGGTCTATGGATTCATGACATTGTCTCCATACCCCTACACGTTCCTCCGCTTGATACAGTTTGAGACTCGTCCGCTGTCGGTGTTTACGGGCCCATTCGAGGTGTAAAGCTTTGTGTCCTGCAGTCACCAATGGTACACGAGTTGTCATTCGACTCCGAAAGCCCATATCGATGATGTTTCGTTGAATGGCTCAGACGCTGACACTTGTTGATGGCCCAGCACTGAAATCTGCAGCAATTAGCGGAAGGATAGCACTTACGTGACGTTGAACGATTCTCTTCAGTCGTCGTTGGTCCCGTACTTGCAGGATCTTTTTCCGGTCGCAGCGATGTCGGAGATCTGATGTTTTACGGGATTCCTGATATTCACTGTACACTCGTGAAATAGTCGTACGGGAAAATCTCCACTTCATCGCTACTTTGGAGATGCTGTGTCCCATCGCTCGTGCACCGACTATAACACTACGTTGTAACTCACTTAAATCTTGATAGCCTACCATTTGAGCAGGAGTAATCGATCTAAACACTGCGGCAGACATTAAATGTCTTATATAGGCATTGCCGAACGCAGCGCCGTATTCTGCCCGTTTATTTATCTCTGTCCTTGACTGCGCATGCCTATACCAGTTTCCCTCGCGCTACAGTATATATATATATATATATATATATATATATATATATATATATATATATATATATAGTCAGAGATATAGCAGAAAGCAAGGTAATTTGGTCTTATAAATAATCATCAGTCCGTAGATTGTTTGGATCACCACTGTGTTTTATTGGGCATTATGCTTTCGGAGGTGATATGGCGTCGTCTTCCTCCGATCTTTAGAACCGACTTAACCAGTCAGTCACATCCTGGGACCTACGGTTTAACGTGGATTCTAAAACGCGGTGCAACATGAATAAGCAGTGTGACATAGGAAATCAGTGATAAATGACAGATAAAAATACTAGGATTGACCAGGAATCAAACCTGTAAGCTTTGGATTTGCAGTCTGGCACATTAATACTTTTCCGTGCTTTTCACGTATTTTCCATAATTCTTGTGATAGTTAACTAAATTTTCTATTTTCTCACTGTGTCGACATAAATATTGTATTCTGGAATATAATAGGGGTCCACTGGCAAGTTAAATTGTTTAAGAAACACATGTGACTAAAATGGAAAGTATTCCTTTTGAAACAACTGCTTCCGCTGTGGCCTCTACCATCACTAATCTTACTCGTTATTGGCTGTTAAAGTCTTCCACAAACTGCGCTAAGGTTTATTATGTATTTTTCTACGTCTTCTTCGTTGGTAGCGAGGTACTGTGTCTTGTGTTTAATTCAAGTGACTTACTGATTGAGAGATCTATATGTAAATAGCAGTTGCACGACTGCAACGTTACAACATTAAGTAAATATATTTGAAATTAAAAGTTGATCTTCGATGTTGTTACGAAGTTTGAAGTTCCGTTATCATTGCACCTCTTCAGTTACTACGAAACTGTCCTTCCTAAAAAAATGGGACTTTTCCTTTAGTCCGAAAAAATTAATTTGTGCTATTAAATACTGTAGTAAATCAGGCTTAGTTTTCTCGTCCCGAGTTAAATGGTAAAACACTTGTCACATTAATCAGTTTATGGCGTTTGTTTTGCTCGCAGGATATGGTCTGTCATCAGTACTTAATACATCAGTAGGAGTCATGTATGCTGCGTGATCCAATTTATAATTGCATCTTTGTGTTTCATAATGTCTCATATCTTTCTCGAGTTTATGTACACAAATCTATGTTCGTTATTGGTTATTTGGCCACACGTAGTGGAAATTTATTGTGCAGGCCTTTGAGGCCGTGCGGTTCTAGGAGCTACAGTCTGGAACCGCGTGTCCGCTACGGTCGCAGGTTCGAACCATGCCTCGGGCATGGATGTGTGTGATGTCCTTAGGTTAGTTAGGTTTAAGTAGTTCTAAGTTCTAGGGGACTGATGACCACAGATGTTAAGTCCCATAGTGTTCAGAGCCATTTGAACCATTTTTTTGAAATTTATTGTGTTATCTACCACTGTGCCTTCACTTATAATGGCAGATGTGGGCTGTGTACGTTGTCCCATGTGTCTAACCAATCTTTGTGTCCCTATTTCCGGACCACCATGTTATTTGTCTTAAGCTGTAACAGGTTCATCTACATTTCGTTGACTCATAATCCGTTTTTCTGGTACTCTCAGACGGATGCAAAGATATTGCAATAAGAAGCATTTCAAATGATACAAATCATGTGGAATGTGTTCCACGTTTCTCGGCAGAATGATGTTCTTAGGAGCGATGTTGTTCAGTAAGTGTGAGGTAAGACTGTTTGGAACTGATCGCTACTGTTGACATTAAGGACTCGCGCCTTTCTGGATACGTCTTTAAAATCCAATCCGCAGTGTCGCTGCTAAGCTGACACTTTATTGCAATTTCTGAAGTTTTGCCTTGTAACAACTTCTGCACTATTTCGATAAAGCGATGTGGGTAGCCCATCTGCTGCTCGGTGTGCAACAGAAAACGATGACTAACCATTTCGAACGCTTCAGTGACCATGACGCATTTTATCTTACAAACGTCGGCTATCGCTCAGACGTCTCATACTGTTCTAAGTTCTGAAAAATGGATCTCTCGTAAACAAAGCTATTTGATGAGCTTCTATGACGATATTCATCACTTTTTTTCGCTCTTCCTGTTAGGATGCGTATTAAGAACTTACAGTCAGTGTTAAGTTGAATTATCGGCAGAAACTTCTCATCTGAGGTACTGTCTGTGCTTTTCGGAATAAAAGCGACTAACCATCCTCTGAATTCTTGGAGAATCGTCTTCCGAGCCACCGATCTTGTTAGACTGGACGAAAGTGTGACTATTTAATTAGAAATGTGGAGTGGAGTGGACTATCGCCAGCAACTTTCAGGTATAAATTGTTGTCGATTTTGCGAGGATTCATTTTTCGCTAAAAAAATCAGCGTTTTATCTACGCAACATATACTGAACGTCACTGTGTCATTTCCAATTGGCTCTTTACTGCGGAAAAACGAGGAACTACTAAGATCAGTCGCGTAAAATTAGGCCACTAGTATGATGATTGGCACAGGGCACTAGCTGTTTCCAGCCGGCCGCGGTGGCCGTGCGGTTCTGGCGCTGCAGTCCGGAACCGCGGGACTGCTACGATCGCAGGTTCGAATCCTGCCTCGGGCATGGGTGTGTGTGATGTCCTTAGGTTAGTTAGGTTTAAGTAGTTCTAAGTTCTAGGGGACTTATGACCTAAGATGTTGAGTCCCATAGTGCTCAGAGCAATTTGAACCATTTTTTGAACCATTTGAACCACTAGTTGTTTCCATACATTAACGATTACGATATTCTACGGAATGGCACTGACACCTGTGATGACGCGATTTCATGTTGTCCTCAGCTACGTATGAACCATAACTTTCGGTTATCTTTTTGGTGTACATGGGTGGTTAAAGTACTGCTGACGCAGCTAAGTTCATAATGTGAACTGGAGAGAGCTTTAACATACATCCACTCCAGATATGGAAGTCTTTTGCCAAATTTAGTGGATCACCATTGTCTGATTGCCTATTCTTTCATCTTTACCATGACGTTTGTGTGCGATCTTTCACCAAGATAAATCATAACTGTGGAGGGCATCGTTTTATCTTGTTTCTTACGAGGATAAGGAGTAATGAAGGTTACATTACTCTGGGGTCCAGTGTATGCTAGTTGTACTGTCGATTATTTTAAGCGAGGATGATTGGTAGATATTAGTAACATGTTCCATAAGAGTTATATTTGGCCTCAAATTCTATGCCATGTTATAGCTATTCAGTGTTTCTAAAATTGACGAAAGGCGTCTACAGTAGCACATAGATTAAGAGAGAAATTTAAAACACAGACAATAACTAACACAAAAGCATGCAAAGGTAATTTCAGACTAAGGATAAAAACATTGTATTTGTGAAGAAAGGTAAGATAACTTGAGATAATCTATCATTGGAAACGGTAAACGCTTTTAGCAGTGTAATGAAAAGGAAACTGATGACTTATTTACAAAAATTTTACGCAACAAGTTATTTCTTCGAATCATAACCAATGTCCCATAAGCTCTGCTTCTCAAGTAAGGAAACAGAAAACGTACAAGCAAGTACACACCTAGGACTTTCCAATTAGTAATTTCAAGATGTTCACTGAAATAATCACAATTCGTGTAAAATCCATTGCATTTTGGTTAAGCAAAGTAATATGCTTGCATTGAAAGTGTGTTTATGACAACTGTCCACTATGAACCTGTAAAGCGAAATATGGAACGAAGCGTTAAAATGAAGTGTCACTCCGCATTTAATTTACATAGAAGGCGTTTCAAAAAGAATGAGGTCATTTTGCAGGGGAATAATTACTGAACATGGGACATGCCGGCAGGGAAATCTGTGTTTTTCAGTGGGCTTATCCTAGTGTGTCAGAAGATCACCGTTATGTGCCAGTCAATGCATCTTCTCAGTTTGTAGGCCGTCAGAAGTAAGATGGTGTCCGCTCAACAGAGGGCGTTTAATGTGCTACAGTTTGCAAAAAAGTGAGTCAGTGATTTCGGTCCAGCGTGCTTTTCGTCGCCGTTTTGGCATTTATCCACCTGCACCATTGGCGTCGACTACGGGTATGCTCGGTCGCTAAAGCAAACTCCAAAATTGGAGTAAGTATTCACCGGACACCTCAATGAAAGTTGTGGTAATGTTTTTTCTGAAAACAAACGGCTAATAGCATCCGTAAGAATTAAAATCCACGTTAACGTATAGCTGTGGTGACTGTTTTCTAAAACGTCCGAATATTCAGACTGATATGTGTTAGGTTAATAATGTAAACGGAAAGCGGTATTCGCTAATTATTATTGTTGTATTAAATAACTGGAAATGGAGCCGGTTTGGTACGGTACAATGAAAACGTTTATTCTACGAAGTATGAAATTTTTAGGACTTCTTTTAACTTCTGACACAACCACATATGTTACCATTGAGTCGATATACCTGTTTCTAAGGGTGCTCCATCCTTCCTCGCTACAACATTCAGTAAATGGACAGTACATGTAATGACTTGGCGAAGTTCCTTATGGTTTAACTGAGTGCTCTGCAAAAATCACGAAAGGCAGCAGCCAGAGAGAGAGTTTTTCCTGTGAAATCATATTGGATATAGTGTAACTAATACTGAATTTGAACTTTCAGGCGTCAGCAATTGAAGGAACAACGAAGTAATCGGACGTCAGAGCGTGTGGACCGCTAGAGCTTAGTTTGTGTTCGCTTCTCTTGTATCACTTGTGCTTGGAATTATGTTTAGTATTCCCTGTCAAAATCGTTAAAATGGATAAGTGTATAGCAAACACGAAAGGACTTCGACTGATAATCGTGGTGGTATCGAAGCGACGCGTGTAGCAGTAAAATTGATCCATCTTCGGCAGCTTGTGACAATAAAATGCCTCTTACTATTTCTGGAAATTCCACGAGAAATGATACCGGTACTGAAAGTGAAAGCCGCAATAGCAGGACTTTTCTACATCTACATCTACATCCATACTCCGCAAGCCACCAGACGGTGTGTGGCGGAGGGTACCTTGAGTACCTCTATCGGTTCTCCCTTCTATTCCAGTCTCGTATTGTTCGTGGAAAGAAGGATTGTCGGTATGCCTCTGTGTGGGTTCTAATCTCTCTGATTTTATCTTCATGGTCTCTTCGCGAGATATACGTAGGAGGGAACAATATACTGCTTGACTCTTCGGTGAAGGTATGTTCTCGATACTTTAACAAAAGCCCGTACCGAGCTACTGAGCGTCTCTCCTGCAGAGTCTTCCACTGGAGTTTATCTATCATCTCCGTAACGCTTTCGCGATTACTAAATGATCCTGTAACGAAGCGCGCTGCTCTCCGTTGGATCTTCTCTATCAACCCTATCTGGTACGGATCCCACACTGCTGGGCAGTATACAAGCAGTGGGCGAACAAGCGTACTGTAACCTACTTGCTTTGTTTTCGGATTGCATTTGCTTAGGATTGTTCCAATGAATCTCAGTCTGGCATCTGCTTTACCGACGATCAGCTTTATATGATCATTCCATTTTAAATCACTCCTAATGCGTACTCCCAGATAATTTATGGAATTAACTGCTTCCAGTTGCTGACCTGCTATTTTGTAGCTAAATGATAAGTGATCTATCATTCAATGTACTCGCAGCACATTACACTTGTCTACATTGAGATTCAATTGCCATTCCCTGCACCATGCGTCAATTCGCTGCAGATCCTCCTGCATTTCAGTACAATTTTCACATTGTTACAACCTCTCGATACACCACAGTATCATCTGCAAAAAGCCTCAGTGAACTTCCGATGTCATCCACCAGTTCATTTATGTATATTGTGAATAGCAACGGTCCTATGACACTCCCCTGCGGCACACCTGAAATCACTCTTACTTCGCAAGACCTCTCTCCATTGAGAATGACATGCTGCGTTCTGTTGTCTAGGAAATCCTCAATCCAATCACACAATTGGTCTGATAGTCCATATGCTCTTAATTTGTTCATTAAACGACTGTGGGGAACTGTATCGAACGCCTTGTGGAAGTCATGAAACACGGCATCTACCTGTGAACCCGTGTCTATGGCCCTCTGAGTCTCGTGGACGAATAGCGCGAGCTGGGTTTCACATGACCGTCTTTTTCGAAACCCATGCTGATTCCTACAGAGTAGATTACTAGTCTCCAGAAAAGTCATTATACTCGAACATAATACGTGTTCCAAAATTCTACAACTGATCGACGTTAGAGAAATAGGTCTATAATTCTGCACATCTGTTCGACGTCCCTTCTTGAAAAAGGGGGTGACCTGTGCCCTTTTCCAATCCTTTGGAACGCTACGCTCTTCTAGAGACTTACGGTACACCGCTGCAAGAAGGGGGGCAAGTTCCTTCGCGTACTCTGTGTGAAATCGAACTGGTATCCCATCAGGTCCAGAGGCCTTCCCTCTTTTGAGCGATTTTAATTGTTTCTCTATCCCTCTGTCGTCTATTTCGATATCTACCATATTGTCATCTGTGCGACAATCTAGAGAAGGAACTACAGTGCAGTCTTCCTCTGTGAAACAACTTTGGAAAAAGACATTTAGTATTTCGGCCTTTACTCTGTCATCCACTGTTTCAGTACCATTTTGGCCACAGAGTGTCTGGACATTTTGTTTTGATCCACATACCGCTTTGACATAAGACCAAAATTTCTTAGGATTTTCTGCCAAGTCAGTACATAGAACTTTACTTTAGAATTCATAGCACGCCTCTCGCATAGCCCTCCCCACACTACATTTCGCTTCGCGTAATTTTTGTTTGTCTGCAAAGCTTTGGCTATGTTTATGCTTGCTGTGAAGTTCCCTTTGTTTCCGCAGCAGTTTTCTAACTCGGTTTTTGTACCACGGTGGCTCTTTTCCATCTCTTACGATCTTGCTTGGCACATACTCATCTAACGCACAATGTACGATGATTTTGAACTTTCTCCACTGATCCTCAACAGTATCTGTACTTGAGACAAAACTTTTGTGTTGAGCCATCAGGTACTCTGAAACCTTCTTTTTGTCACTTTTGCTAAACAGAAAAATCTTCCTACCCTTTTTAATATTTCTATTTACGGCTGAAATCATCGATGCCGTAACCGCTTTATGATCGCTGATTCCCTGTTCTGCGTTAACTGTTTCAAATAGATCGGGTCTGTTTGTCACCAGAAGGTCTAATATGTTATCGCCACTAGTCGGTTCTCTGTTTAACTGCTCAAGGTAGTTTTCAGATAAAGCACTTAAAAAAATTGCACTGGATTCTTTGTCCCTGCCACCCCTTATGAACGTTTCAGTCTCCCAGTCTATATCTGGCAAATTAAAATCTCCACCCAGAACTATAACATGATGGGGGAATCTATTCGAAATAATTTACAAATTATCCTTCAGGTGCTCAGCCACAATAGCTGCTGAGCCAGGGGGCCTATAGAGACCTCCAATTACCATGTCTGAGCCTGCTTTAACCGTGACCTTCACCCAAATCATTTCACATTTCGGATCTCTGACAATTTCCTTCGATACTATTGCACTTCTTATCGCTATAAACACGTCTCGCCCTTCACTGTCCAGCCTGTCTCTGCGGTATACATTCCAATCTGAGTTTAGGATTTCATTTCTGTTTACGTCTGGTTTCAGCCAACTTTCTGTCCCTAGTACTATATGGGCGTTGTGACCATTTATTAATGAGAGGAGTTCTGGGACCTTTCTATAGACGCTCCTGCAGGTTACTATTAGCACATTAATATTGTTATTCCCTGTCGCATTTTGCCTACTCCTACCTTGCCGCGTCTCAGGAGGCGTCTTGTCGGGCCTAGGGAGGGAATTCTCTAACCTAATAAACCCCCATGTGCACTCCACACGTACTCCGCTACCGTTGTAGCCGCTTCCGGCGTGTAGTGCACGCCTGACCTATTCAGGGGTACCCTACATTTCTCCACCCGATAGCGGAGGTCGAGAAATTTGCACCCCAGATCTCTGCAGAATCGTCTGAGCCTCTGGTTTAAGCCTTCTACTTGGCTCCAAACCAGAGGACCGCGATCGGTTCTGGGAACAATACTACAAATAGTTAGCTCAGATTCCACCCCGTGAGCGAAGCTTTCCGTCTTCACCAACTCCGCCACCCACCTGTGCGAACTGAGGATGACTTCTGAACCCAGACGGCAGGAGTCATTGGTGCCGACATGAGCAACAATTTGCAGTCGGGTGCACCCAGTGCTCTCTATCGCCGCCGGTAGGGCCTCCTCCACATCTCGGATGAGACACCCCGGCAAGCAGACAGAGAGAACCCCGGCCTTCTTCCCCGACCTTTCCGCTATTTCCCTAAGGGGCTCCATCACCCGCCTGATGTTGGAGCTCCCAATAACTAATAAACCCCTCCCCCCGTGTGCCTGCTCGGACCTTGCTGAAGGAGCAGCCACATGTCCACTCACAGGCAGAGTGGGCGATGCCACACGGCCAGCCTCCACATTGACCCTCCTCCTCGTGCGCCGCGAACGCCACTGAACCCGCCACTCCCCTTGGGGAGAGAATGGCCCAACCGCGCCCGGTACCCGCGAAGATGTCCCGACAGCAGGGACAGTGGGTGAAGCATGTAACACCTGGGGTGTACCTTGCGACGCACCAGACTCCCCACTGCCGCTACACTCCGAGGCAGCAGGCTGACGACGGCTGACCGCGGCCATCAACACGCTCAGCTGTTCGCGAACAGTGGCCAGCTCCTCCTGCGTCCGTACACAGCAGTCACACATCCTATCCATCCTAAGGAATCAATTTACTTTTAACTAGACTGCTAATTCACTAAAGGCGGCTGTTTATTGACTAAACTGTGGTTGCTAGCCACTTCTTGTAGAAAACAATGAAAGTAGCACTACCTGTCTCTGGACTGTATTGAAAACAAACACTAGCACTTCTGGCACTATGGTTGACTAAAGGGACACTCTCTGACTGTATTCAAAACAAACAGGAAATCTATGGAACAATATTAATAGCACTCCACAATTAAAGCTTGCTAAAAGCAAAAACACACGGAAGAAGAAATGACAAGTAAGAAAAATACAGTTAATACTTAAATTAAGGTAGCTCGCTGCACAGCAGACGTGAAGCAGACGGCGGTTAGGACGACACTCAAAAGAACACTTTTCACACTTTTCAAAACATTTTTCAAAACACTTTTCACTCACACTTTTCAAAAACATTGGTTAAAAACATCTCCACGTATTCACTAAGATGATGGAGTTTATTGGTTTTCGTGTAGCTCTATGTGTGAAAACAAGAGAATGCCTCCAAAAGCTGTTACGGCATTCTAAAATTCCTGTAATTCAGTAAGTGCGGCTTTAAGAACACATCCGTTGCTCTAAAACCATTCAAATCTCACGAAAAAAGTGATTTGCATATGTGTTCAGTTAGTGCAAATAGTTCTATGCAAAAGGAGTAAATATTTTGTTATCAGTTAGTCATTCTAAAGCAAAAGAAATGCTGGCCGCTTATTTTGTTGAAGGAAAATTTTTATTACAATACTGTTGTTTTGCTTGCTAACGCTTGGCCTTAAAAGGCCATGCTGGTGAGTCTTCTAATTTTGTCAATCTTCTGAAATTGCTTTCTGAGGATATACCTTAACTGAAACTATGACTTCAGACTGGTTACATATGGATTTCTCATGAAACAATTAATGAACTAATAATAATTTATATCTATTACTGTTGGATGAGACAGCCAATATATAAGTTAGATTGCAGACCTGCTTATTTTCGTACTGTTGACCAAAGTTTTGCTGTTCATGAGTTGTTTTGTGGTTTTTATGAACTAGTATTGATTGATTCAGATACCCTGGTTAAATCCGTCAGGGATATATGATTAAGATATTCTATTCGCGTGAACAACTGTCGTGGACAATGCTGTGTGTGGCCGAGCGGTTCAAGGTGCTACAGTCTGGAACCGCGTGGCTGCTACGGTCGCAGGTTCGAATCCTGCCTTGGGCATGGACGTGTGTGATGTCCTCAGGTTAGTTAGGTTTAAGTAGTTCTATGTCTAGGGGACTGATGACCTCAGAAGTTAAGTCCCATAGTGCTCAGAGCCATTTTAATTTGACAATGCTGTGACGGCGTAACAAACGTTACCACTTGTTTGCAAGGATTACAGTCAAGAATAAAATAACATTCCAATATTATGAGATATTCTATATGTTCTCGAGGATTTGATTTAATTTATTCGTGGTTCACCGAAGAAGTTAGGAAAGGTTGGAAATCTTAAACAATTGTCATCTTCAACTTTTGTAGTCCTGTCTTCCTCAGTTGCGTGTAATATTACGGTGTATTGATAATTTTATTACTTATGGACCGTCTGACATCAACCGAATAAAACACAGTTTTAGTGCCATACGCGTGTCGCCTTTATTTTCTGCAAGGCATCATCAGTGGCCTGGAATACGTACATATGTTAGCTATTTTATTTACATTTTTGTCACTGTGCCTATAGGTTATAAACAGTTCTGGTGGTTGGTATTTTCTATTAAGTAGTAATGTTTTGAAATGTACTTACAGGTTGTGTGGACAGTTTCTTACATATTACGCTCCTGTTGCATTTTTGTTGTTGTTATTCTTCTTATGAACGCTAATTTGCGGTTTTTTCCACATTCCACAGCACTATGCACTGAACGCTTGTTTTAATGCAATGTTTTGGTTTCTGTTGCCGACTGTCAAATGTTTTTGCCAAAGATCGAATATTATTGCCAACAGTGACAAAATCCTATAGGTTATAAACAGTTCTGGCGGTTGGTATTTCAGGCACAGTGACAAAAATGTAAATAAAATAGCTAACATATGTACATATTCCAGGCCACTGATGACGCCTTGCAGAAAATAAAGGCGAAACGCGTATGGCACTAAAACTGTGTTTTATTCAGTTGATGTCAGACGGTCCATAAGTAAAAAAAAAAATTATCAATATACCGTAATATTACACGCAACTGAGGAAGACAGGACTACAAAAGTTGAAGATGTCAATACAGCTATGTCAAGCATTCCCTGTCAACGTGTACAACAGGTTAAAGAAAATACATCTGAGACTCCATAAGACGATACAGCATATAAAATTCAACAAAACATACAAAAAGAACGATTTAATTCCAAGTTACATTAATGTAAAGGTTAAAAACAGTTCTACAGTGGCACAAAAGTCGAAATCATTTGCAGAACGACATTGGTTACAACATGAAATTAAGATGCTCTATTCGAAAAAACAGCGCCTAAACATGATGCTCTATGAGACTTATCTAGAATTGGCAAAAAAGTAGGAAACGCCGCAGTTTTCATGGCACTAGTAGAAAAAACTGAGCACAACACATACACAGCAATGAAACACTTACAAAACAAACATAAACACAAGATAATGAAACTAACAGTAAAAAAGACGCAAAAATACATTTATATTTTAAATGTGAAACCACATGAACACCAACACACATTCCATCCACGCTTAGTTACCCTAACAAAGACAGAACTACACGAAAATGAAAAAAAATGCTCTTGGAAAAAGGTTTGAAACACTGCACCAATAGCAAAGTGAACAATCAATACATAGAAAATCTCATAGTAGAAACCGAACACATCCTTACACGTGAAGAACAACAAAACAATTGTGAAATAAACATAGGACTGACAAGACAACTAGTAAAAGAAGAAATAAAAGGCATAATGAAACAAACACAGCAGACACACAATAAGAACAACCAAACAGAAGCAGCTACTATGAGAAGGTTAAAACAAAAGTTAACAAACAATAACGTATTAATAACAAGAGCAGACAAGGGACATGTAACAGTACTCATGGATAAAGAGCAATACATCACAAAAACCAAGGAATACATAAACACCAACGCCATACAAAAACTGAAGTCAGATCCAACTACACGATTCCAGGCAAATGTGAAACGAACACTGAAAAACATTGAACACACACTCACAGACAAACAGAAATACTACTTAACACAGAAAAACCCACAAGCACCAACACTCTGCAGTCAACTGAAAGTACATAAAGACGGAATGCCAATGAGACCTGTTATCAACTTCAAGAAAGCCCCAATATACCGCATAGCCAAACACCTCCAAAAGTTAGTTACAAAACACAATAAAGTAGAAAACAACAGAACAGTGATAAACACAGGAAACCTAATAGAAAGCATACAGACCATACAGGTACCACACACAGCATCACTGATTTCATTTGATATAGAAAATATGTATACCTCCATCCCCATCACAGAAACAATAGAAATCATAGAACAAAATCTCTCATCCCACAGCAACCTCACCACAGACACAATAAAAGAAATAACAGATATGCTCAGACTGACAATTGAACAAAACTACTTTCAGTTTGAGAAAGAATATTATCTACAAACTGATGGACTGCCCGTGGGATCCCCAATATCAGGAACACTAGCAAACATTTTCATCAGTCACCTAGAAAATCAGATATTTCATTAGATAACCACAAATGAAAGTTTCAAAATCATATATTGGTACAGATATGTGGATGACATTATTTGTCTGGTAGATGAGCCAAGTGAAAAAATAGATGAACTCCATTCAGAAATAAACAAAGCTCATCAGAACATAAAATTCACACTTGAAAAAGAAAAAGAAAATCAAATAAATTTTCTTGACATTACAATTAAAAAAGAAAATGGAAAACATACATTTAACATCTTTAGAAAACCAACAGCCACAGACACAATAATACATTCCACATCCAACCACCCCCACAGCCAGAAACTTGCTGCACTAAGACACATGTTACATAGATTAAACAGAATCCCACTCAGCAAGAGAAACTATGAACAAGAAATGAGTACAATCATACAAATAGCTAGGAACAATGGGTATGACACACGTGTGGTACACAGGCTCAATCAAAAAATAAAAACACAAATAAAAAACAAACATAACATTTCCACAATACAAAAGAACTCACAACCTGAAAACTTACAAACACACTCAAACACACACAATGACAACACCACACAGAAAAGAACTAGATGGTACACCATGACCTACACACATAAACTAACACACAGAGTTACAAACATCCTAAAGAGACAGGGCTTCAAAATAGCATATAAGCCTGGGCAAACCCTTCAATCACACCTAAGCCAGCCAGCTACCAAGAGGGACAAATTCCAGCAATCAGGAATATATAAACTTAAATGTCAAAGTTGTGATGCAGTATACATAGGCATGACATGCAGGAATTTTGAAACAAGATACAAAGAACATATCAGATGTTGGAAGTATGAAACAAACCATTCCACATTTGCAGAGCATTTAAAACACTACAACCATCATCCTACAAACATGGAACAAGAAATGAAAATAATGAGAATAAGCAACCATGACAAACATCTTATACAAATGCAAGAAAACTTCCACATCCAGAAAGCCATAGCAGAAAACAAATATGTGATAAATGAACAAACACACATCAGCAAAGGCTCCCTACTACACTTAATAAAGGAAATGATAACATAAAAAAAACTCTTCCCCACACCATCTGGACACACACACACACACACACACACACACACACACACACAGGCGCCCCCCCAAATATAAAAAAACCACACACATACACACACACAGCACAAAAAAATATATATCACACCAAAACACACACACACACACACACACACACACAGGACAAAAACAAAAACAAAAAAATAAAATAAAATAAAATAAATAAATAAATAAATAAAATTAAATTAAATTAATACCACACCAAAAAACACTCTCTCTCTCACACACACACACATACACAAACGTACACACAAATGCATACACGAACAGACCACAGATACTTCAATATTTACACTCATAAGTTGGCAATAATATTCGATCTTTGGCAAAAACATTTGACAGTCGGCAGCAGAAACCAAAACATTGCATTAAAACAAGCGTTCAGTGCATAGTGCTGTGGAATGTGGAAAAAACCGCTAATTGGCGTTCATAAGAAGAACAACAACACCAAAAATGCAACAGGAGCGTAAAATGTAAGAAACTGTCCACGCAACCTGTAAGTACAGTTCAAAACATTACTACTTAATAGGAAATACCAACCACCAGAACTGTTTATAACCTATAGGCACAGTGACAAAAATGTAAATAAAATGGCTAACATATGTACATATTCCAGGCCACTGATGATGCCTTGCAGAAAATAAAGGCGACACGCGCATGGCACTAAAATTGTGTTTTATTCAGTTGATGTCAGACGGTCCATAAGTAAAAAAATTATCAATACACCGTAATCTTAAACAATTGTTTTCAGATTCTCATGTGATTGAGGCAGGTCAAGATTTAAGACCGTTCTGTCTAACGGGATGGTATATGCCTGTTGTGTCTGTGTTGTGCATTGATCATAATTGTGGAGTTGTTTTGCAATTTCTTATTGCTACGCAAGATGAAAGAAATGATGCTGGTGCAAAAGCTACAGGATTTCTAAAATGTGTGCAAAAATTTAAAACTGTGTTTCATATCAAGATGCTAATTCTTGTGATCCAGAGAACAGAGAAACTTAATGCACGACTTCAGAAAGTTTCATTGAATTTCCGTCCTGTTCGTAACTCTGTAGATGCTGTTTTCTTTTCAATAAAAGAAGCCAGAACTACAGAAAAATTTCATCACATTGGAAGGAACAGTCTGATTCATTGCAATTAAATCTTCCCACTGTTTCACGCCCGAGAAAACTGCCATTGAAATTAGGAGGTGGCGATTAGCATAATTCTAGCATCATTCAACGAAAGTTGAGAGTTTAAGTTTTTGACGTAGTGGATCAAACAGTAAACGGCTTTAAAAGCAGATTTCTGCCCGAAAAAATATCTCACTGTTTTTATTAAGCAAAGAAGTTAGTAACTACATTACTTCTTTTTATTGTGACTATTTCAACTGTGTAAGACTGACTCTTCATAGAGATATTTTGTTGGATGTAGTAAAACCGCATAATGGTACACTAGATAGCTTTGAAATTTTAGTGCAATACTTGGGTAGGGATACCAGAATATCTAAAGTTATTGTGATTTCCTTTAAAGATACCTTTTAAAGATACCTGCACCCACGTCTGATACAGAATGTTCGTACTCTGCACTTCTAAGACTGAAAACGTACACCAGAACCACCATGATCCAAGGCCGGTTAAATCATGTAGCATTATTGAACGTGCGTTCTGATCTGGTAAGAGAACTGAACCTGGAATCTCAGTGAATTCATCAGCAAAACAATTGTTAGGAGGAGTACGTCCTAGTATCTCCCTATTTAGGTGAGTGATCATTCATTTTAAGTTACTTTCGTAGCATTTACATTTAGTATAATTATATAGAGGGTAATTAGGAGTTTTAACATGTAACATGGTGAGCACACCCAAAAATATTCGTCTTTGGTATGGCCAATTTGAAGAGACAGGACGTTTACGCAAATATAAGAGTCCAGATCATCGTCGCACTTCTGATGACATGGCGAAAGAATCTGGCAAAGTCTGAGCGGAGAACACAAATGTCTACTCTCCGCGCAAGCAGATAACTGGCAGTGCTTCATACGACTGTCTGGTGAGTGTGAAGACGATCGACCGTGCGCGTATGAGGACTGCATCACACTCATCACATTGCTGAGCATGAAACAGACTCACGTAATGGGAAAGTTATTTTTTGAGGGAAACACAGTGACAGGAATGAGTTGCTTTACATGCTGCAAAACTTTTTTTTTTCTGCAACTTCAGGAGGACTCCTTTGTCTTAATTTTCGAACAGGATGGAGCTGCACCAAGCTGGTACAACGATGTACATCAGTTTCTCAATGACACCCCGCCTCAACCCAAGATACGGCACACGGGACCCTGAGATACTGCTCGGCTTTCTTAGTTTACAAGATCGTCAGACATGACCCTATACGACTTTTTCTCTTGGGAATATGTGAAGGAAAGTGTGTTCATCTTTCCTTTATCTCCTGACTTTGAGGAAGCGAGAAACACAATAAAGACGTCTAAAACTTCTGTAAAAGGAGGTGCAATTTCAGTCGCCGAGCTTCGTTGGAAAAATGGATCAGCAATTGTTCCTGGCCAAGGTGAAACACATTCCGCCTTTTTGGCACGGACCGTCCCCCTATTGTTTACTGGAAAGTTTCCCGTAACGTCTGCGTCAGCTAGGCCGGCGAAAACTTTTCGCGGAAACAGTGCTGGAAGCCAGACACTTATTTTAATTCACGTATACGCACAGGACGAACCCCAAAATGACAGTGTGTTCATTGGAACACAAATCATATCATAAGAAATCGTCATAGCCCCGATACCTTTTGAGTTCCTTGAGATGAAATGGACTTGAGGAACAGTTTCTTCCAGTGTTATAGAGAGAGTCTGCACAGTGCATGAAGTGATGTGGAATTGTGTTGGAGTACTTTCTGACTTCTCAGATGGTGGGTATAGCTTTTCCGTGCGAACTCCTCATGAAGCTTTTTGTGGACTTGCGTATGGTGTAAAGAGCAGAGGCTCAGTCACGAACTATGAAGTGCGGTTGAATTTTGGTATTGAGCTAAAGAGGAGATTAGGTTTTGAAGGAGGAGACAGAGCTCTGCCGTCTGACGCGACGCTGAGGAGTACTGAACACTGTCTCTCGACTTTTGTACTTGTGTATACGCAGTATTTCACAACACCATCAGTAGGAATCTTTAGAGTGAATTCTCTTACATTACTGCGCACCCACTTCAGCAGCAGCTGTTATCCGATCTAACGGGCTGTGGTAGTTTGTTTCAGGTTTCAGTTCAAATTTACTGTAATCCGTGTTACTCATAGTCAGATCCCGTTATCCATTTGGTTTAAAATCACAATTAAAATCGGATCACCACCCATGGTTCAACTTCATCAACAGTCTATCATAACACTTTACCTTATGAACGCACGGTAGAACGTAATCGTTATGTTATGCTGACCTACGTTCCTACGTGGAACTCATGTGACATTGAATTCTATCTAACATTCAAGTAGACCAGAGCTATCGATCACCTTTAATAATGTTGCTTATTAATGTGGGAAATAACAGAAGTATTCTTGAAGTAAAAAATGCATTGTGTCGTCATCAGTTTAACTATACGCACATTTTATAGCCATTAGTATTTTAATTCATTGTGTATAATTTTCGTGTTAGTGTCTCTGAAGCGATGGTTCTGTGTCTTAGAGATATCGAGAGGCAGACATTCATTAGACATCCACACATGCCTACCCACCAGAGAGACGTGTTTTGTGGTATACAAATTCTTTACTTGCAAAAGACATGTTAAGGAATACAGTTCGTCAAAGAACAAGTTTCATTTCATGTAAAAATAAAGAAGTAAAAGATCAATCCTAGATCGTGAAGGCTTTTAAGAAACAAATGACAAGGAAAACAGACATTGTTGTGTACGTTCGTTGTAACAGAAGATATTTAGTACCAAGAAGGTAAGTCATTATAACACAACAACGAATGAATGTAATAAGAATATTTTACAAGCGTGATAACAAAGAGTGTTACAGCTAGTACACTGTCTCGTGGTCACAATAAAGTGAACGTCGTATTTGGTATGAGCTAGAGCATGCTGGCACAGCGAGAGATTATTAACGAATACGACTTCGCAACTGTGTGTTGTGTTAATGTTTATAGGCAAGGGACTGGCTTGCCAATCACGTTTATTGTGGTATTAGGAGACTTATTAGGTGACAGTTAGTTTGGCCAAACACACAGAGAAGTTGTGATTGAGTAGATAATTTCAGCCGACGTATAAGTCGGCTAGTTACTTAATGGTGATTTAAGTATTGAGATATAAGGCGATGTGCATTCTGCCAATTTAACTTCTCTGAAGTTAAATCATTATGACTGAATAATGTCTGGTTACTTGAACGGCAGATTTTGCGCTAGAGAAGTTGCTTCCCCTATGTCCTTAACATAGATATCTCCCACATTCACAGGTATAAATTTAATTCCTGTTTGAATTTTCAGGTGTATAAAGCAAAACCATTAATGGTATGTAAAGGGCAATTATAGTTCGTAATCATGCTCTGTCTCCCTCCTGATCTCAAAGTCAGCACCTGGAATAAAATATCTGTGTCTCTGCAGAGATCCGGTGATCGCAGACTGAAAGTTCTTAAAAAAGTCAGAGGCACAGTCGTCCGCCGTGGGGAAGCCATCTTGGCTGGTATAACGTACTCATTCTGCAACATGGGAATCTGTCCAAGTTTCGTATTATTTTTAATAAAGGTACAGAAATTAATCCCTCAAAATAGAGTACAATTGCCCGTGGTGCAGGCTTTACTGATTTCCTAGGATAAAAAGTTACCTTCTAATTACGACGAACCAAATAATGTTCCGAGCCACAACAAGGGAAAAGTTAAAATGACCAAAGAATTAAACGTACCTCTTCCATATAGGAAAGTAATTTTTCCATAAAAGCTACATTTCGGGATAGATTTTCTGCTTGTGTAACATGAAATGTTATCATAATTAATCAGATTACATTATGTAGTGAAAATAGCAGCTTCAAACAGAGTTACTAATTACAGTTCATCTGAGATCATACCATCCGATTCCCCTCTGGAAATGCCAAATCAGAAGTAGGTAAGTTCATAGCACACATAAAGTTCCATATTATATCCATATAGGTTTTATATCACCCCCCCCTCTCACTCTCACTCTCTCTCTCGCTCTCGCTCTCTCTCTCTCTCTCTCTCTCTCTCTCTCTCTCTCTCTCTCTCTCTCTCGCAGTCGTAATGAGTCTTTGATGCATATAGTACCACTTCCTCAGTTTCGCTTAATAATTTGTGCAAATAGCAAGAATTGGCAGGATAAACACGATATTAAGCGAAAAGTTAGGCAAATATTAGATAGCATGTATATAGTTGGTAAGTGTGAGAGCTTCATTAGCAATATGAAGGCCACAAATCAGGCGTGGAAAAGTTGTGATTTACGCTAACGTCTTGACTGCAATTAACAGTCATGGAATTAGCGTCGAACAAAACGTTGTACAGGTGACAAAATGTTTAACTAGCTCCGTGAAACGTACTGCACTTTACATATGAATATATTGTATCATAATTTCTGTAAAACTATGATATACTCACAACTTAATGTGATGTATTATGAAACAATGTACATATATCTCTAAGGAGATGTTGACATGCCGTGAATATGTTTATGATTTATGGCAGACTGTCAGTGTTAAGGTGACATACTGTGGAAATAACATAACACATTCATGGATCGTATTGACAATAAATGAATGTCGTTTGGATATATTACGATTTATTTCAGCTGAGATTAAGAGATGGAGTGAGGTGCGCACATACACACATCAAAAAAGTTTTGCATCACCTCGGCTCTGAGAGTTCCGGAACCTTTACAGAAAATTGGAATAGAGATCATCATAAACATTTCCACCCCTTCTATTGCTCATGGAAACCACACATTGCATGTTGTACGAACATACAGCGAGACCTACAGAGGTGATGCTCCTGACCGCTACACACACCGGTACGTCTAATAACCAGTAGCACGTTCTCTTGCATTGATGCATGTCTGTATTCGTCGTGGCATACGGCGATTCGGCGTAGCTCCGTCAGAGTGGTTGGTGGGTCACGTCGTCTATGGACGGCCATTTTCAATGTATCCGCCGGCCGGAGTGGCCGAGCGGTTCTAGGCGCTACAGTCCGGAACCTCGCGACCGCTACGGTCGCAGGTTCGAATCCTGCCTCGGGCATGGATGTGCGTGCTGTCCTTAGGTTAGTTAGGTTTAAGTAGCTCTAAGTTCTAGGGGACTGATGACTTGAGAAGTTAAGTCCCATAGTGCTCAGAGCCATTTGAACCATTTTTTTTTCATTGTATCCCAGGCATGTGCGATACGGTTCATATCTAGAGAACGTGCTGGCCACTCTAGTCGAGCGATGTCGTTATCCTGGAGAAAGTCCTTCGCAGGATGTGCACGGTGGGGGTGCGAATTGTCGTTCATGAAGACGAGTTCCGCGAAAACATGCTGCCGATATGGTTTCACTATTAGTCGGACGATGGCATTCGATACTACAGCCGTTACGGCATCTTCCATGACCTCTAGCGGCGTACGTCGGCCCCACATAATGCCACCCCAAAACAGCAGGGAACCTCCATGTTGCGGCACTCGCTGGACAGTGTGTCTAAGGAGTTCAGCCTGAACGGGTTACATCCAAATATGTTTCCGATGATTGCCTGGTTGAAGGCATATGCGGCACTCATCGGTGAAGAGAATGTGATGCCAATCCTGAGCGGTCCATTCGGCATGTTGTTGGGCCCATCTGTGACTCTCTGGATGGTTTGGTTGCAAAGATGGACCTCGCCATGGACGTCGGGAGTGAAGTTTCGCATCATACAGGCTATTGACAGAGTTTGAGTTGTAACACGACGTCCTGTGGCTGCACGAAAAGCATTATTCATCATGGTGGCGTTGCTGTCAGGGTTCCTCTGAGCCATAACCAGTAGGTAGCGGCCATCCATTTTTGTAGTAGCCCTTGGGCGACCTGAGCGAGGCATATCATCGACAGTTCCTGTGTCTCTGTATCTCCTCCATGTTCCGAACAACATCGCTTAGGTTCACTCCGGGACGCTTGGCCTCTTCCCTTTTTGAGAGCCCTTCCTGGCACAAGGTAACCATTCGGACGCGATCGAACCACGGTATTGACCGTCTAGGCACGGTTGAACTGCAGGCAACATACGCCGTGTCCCTTCTTCTTGGTGGAATGACTGGAACTGATCGGCTGTCGGACACCCTCTGTCTGATAGGCACTGCTGATGCATGGTTGTTTACATCTTTGGGCAGGTTTAGTGACATCTCTGAACAGTCAAAGGGACTGTGTCTGTGGTACAATACCTACAGTCAACGTTTATCTTCGAGGTTCTGGGAACCGGGGTGTTATTCAGATTTCATCGGCACCCATAACAGATACCATCAATACTAAGTCTAGTACAGTTTATTCAGTTTCTTTTTATCACCAGTGTTCTTTAAGAACTTAGTTTCAAACAATGCAGACAAAGAACCCCGTTAGAATTGGGCGCGCTAACACTATGAACCGAACGGAGTATTTCGGGATGGTTAACCGTGGGAGTCGAGTGCTAGAGGTGTGCGCTCAGGTGTTGTAATTCGTCAGAACGACTAAGATGTATGATTTGGGAGGTAGGGGTGACTCACGCCGTGTAGGAAAACACAGTCAAATGTGTCATTGACTATATTACATTGAAGGCAGACTGTGGGCCTGCTGCTGAACTCCGTGATGGCGCAGCACAGCGTGCTTCCATGGGTCAGTGCCACTGCCAGTCCCGGAGTTTGCAGTGTCGGCTTCTGGTCACCCAGTCTTGCATACGTAGTGCTCCTGCTCACGTTACGGCTAAGTAATCAAAGCTCAAATTTGGACATGCACGTGTAATCCGTAGTAATACAGAGACGGGAAGGTATTGGACGCTAGGACGTTACTTGAAATGAAGAGTGACTCTTGTTTCCATGTAGTTGCATAGGATAATTTGTTGACAAACAATCAGAGCCCCCTGCAGTAATGTTTACTCCATAGTGAGGAGGATAAATAACCTATACCGAATGTATGCATTCGAGTCCATGCTGAAAAATAATGCCTCCGAAATTTTTGTGTGGGAACTCTTTAAGGCTTTTTAAATAAAACCGATGTCTTTATCATTCTACATTTTTATTCTTCATTCGACACATTTATTTCTGTAGCAACGAAAAACGTTTCTTCTGACGAGGGACAAGTTTGTTGATACTGTAAGAAGTCTACCATGTCTACAGACCCACAGCCTCATCTCTGCTGGCACTTCTTCATCCTATCAAAGTGAAATCCTGGAATGTGTTCTATAAGGAAAGCAACTGCAAGGAAACCATGGGTAACAAATGAAATATTCCAGCTGATCGACAGAAGAAGGAAGTATAAAAATGTTCAGGCAAATTCAGGAATACAGAAATACTAGTCACTTAGGAATGAAATAAGTAGGAAGGGCAGGGGAAGCTAGGACGAAATGGTTGCACGAAAAATGTGAATTGAACGGAATCGGACTACAAAATGTCAGAACAATCTTTGGTGAAACTAAAAGCAAGGGCGGCAACGTTATGAGCGCAATGGGAATGCAGAAGAGAGAGTGGGTAAGTGGAAAGAGTACATTGAAGGCCTGTTCACGGAGTAAGACTTGTCTGATGACGTCATGGAAGAAGAAACAGGAGTCGACAGAGAAGAGTTAGCACGTCCAGTATTAGAATCACTATGCAAAAAAGCTATCGAAGACATAGGACCAAGTATGGCAGAATTGATACATAACATTCCATTGGAATTTATAAAACCGTTGGGAGAAGTGCCAACAGATGTAGGTGCGTCGAATGTATGGGACTGGCGACAGACCATGAGAGTTTCGCAGAAACATCACCCACATTATTCCGAAGATGGGAAGAGCCGACAAGTGCGAGAACTATCTCACACTCAACTGAACAACTCATGTAGCGAAGTTGCTGAGAAGAATGGAAAAGAAAACTGGGGGTCTGTTAGATGACGACCTGTTCGGCTTTAGGAAAGGTAAAAGCACCAGGGAGGCAGGGAGGCAGTTCTGACGTTGGGGTTGTTAACGGAAGCAAAAGTAAAGAAAAATCGAAACCCGCTCATTGGAATTGTCGACTTGGAAAAAGTGTTTGACAATATCAAATTGTGCAACGTTTTCAAAATTCTGAGAAAAATAGGGATAAAGTATAAGAAAGATGTTTATATGCAATATATACAAAAACGAATAGGGAATAGTAAAACTGGAAGACCAGGATGTAAGACAGGGATGTAGTCTTTCACTCCTACTGTTCATTCTATACATCGAACAAATAATGATAGAAATAAAAGTAAGGTTCAACAGTGGGATTAAAATTGAGTGCGAAAGGATATTAACTATAAGACTGGCTGATTACATCGCTATCCTCAGTGAAACAGAAGAATTACAGGATGTACTTAATGGAAAGGGCAGTCTAATGAATACAAAATAGAGATTAATAGTTAATCGGAGAAAGACGAGAGTAAAGAGAAGTAGCAGAAATGAGAAGAGCAAGAAATTTGACATCAGAATTGGGAATAACGAAGTACATGAAGTTAAGGAATTCTGCAGCAATATAACCAATGAGCAATGAGGACATAAGAAGCAGACTAACACTGCCAAAAATGTATTCCTGGTCACGAGAAATCTGCTAGAAACTAACATAGGTCATTATTTGAGAAAGAAATTTATGGGTGGAGTACAGTATTGAATCCCAGTGAATCAAGGACTGTGGGAATTCCGGAACAAAAGAGAAACGAAGCATTTGAGATGCGATGCTGCAGAAGAAACTTGAAAATGAGGTGAACTTATAAGGTAAAGAATGATGACGTTCAGCACAGAATCGGCGAGGAAAAGAATATATGGACAACACTGACAAGAAGAGCTGACAGGATGATAGGACTACTGTTAAGACATCAGGGAATAACTTCCATGGTACTAGACGGAACTGTACAGGGTAAGAACTGCAGAGTAAGACAGAGATTGGATTACATATAGCAAATAAATGAGTGAGTATGTTGCAAGTGCTACTCTGAGATGAAAGGTTGACACAGGACAGAAATTAATGACAGGCTACATCAAACCGGTCAGACGATTGGTGACTTAAAAAAAAAAAAAAAAAAGAAAGAAAAAAAAAGTGTCATTTCATTCGACTTTTCCTTATACCGTTGAATTCTGGATGGTTGGAGATTGTGTCATTTTTTTCCATTAGAAGATGTGCCGTTAGCATGAGGTACTCTGACACAGCTCTTTCCTTTGTTGATGGCCACGACCACCTAAACAACACACAGTGTCTGACGAGCAAAGTGAAGTACTCGGAACAGACGGTCAGATTCCAGATTAGTGCTGCAATTCTTTGTGACAGGTAGAACGGGAACCTGAGTACATTAGTCATGTTAGTGCTTGGTGGCAGTTACCAGGCCTCGTAGAGTATGTAAGAGGCGTGAACAGCGACAGATGTTGAGTGATCAGTGCAGAAGACTAAAGTGCGCGTCATTTATGTTGGCGGCCGAGTTTAGGTTCGTTCTGCGCATCTGACGTCAAAAAAATACAGTCAGCCAATGAACAGAGAACGACGTTGCCAGATCTCGACTGCAGAGCAGAGCACGGACGAGTGTATTTAGTTTTAGAAACGTTCAGTCATAAATGAAGTAATAGAACAAAAGCAATGTCTTGATAGCAGACTTTGTTTTTTGAGAGTTTGTAAAAACCATTCTTTATACCAATTGCTTCATTTTCTATTAATTAATTAAACCAAACAAGCAATAAGACTCTTAATTTAGGCGATAGCAAGGAAAGGTGTTTGTATCAATTTCACGAACCGCTTTTTCGCAATAAAGAACAGCGGTAATTGTTTATTTCCTATTGTACTTCGACGAAGTGCGAGGAATTCATAGGCATACCAACAGTGTTTGTCAGAATTTTGCGTGACCTGATAGAGTCCCTATGGAGAGATGTTGCAGGACGAGCTGCGCTAGCGTAACGGTTAAGGTGTTGTGTTAGTAAGTAATATGTAAAGAGTTCAAACTTTGTGTGGTGCTAAATATTTTTTTTTATTTTAAAACAATATCGAAGTGTCTTACTTCATGAATTTTATTCGTTTGAATGCAATTTTTTGAAATTCTTTGTCTCTTCATTAACCCTTTCGCTGCTGCAGTCACGTGCTCCCCGAATTCCGCGCTGTGCCGCGATTTTGTCATCACTGCACTGCTCGCCTGTGCAGACACATGGTGTTCCCACTGCTTTGACACACTTATCATTCGATTTCACAAAAACTATTTGGCCCAAAAATTTGATTTTTACACATCTTCTTGACTGATACTTTCCCCCCACAAATGACTTAATTTTGTTTCGATGTTCAACCCAGTTATTGCGCAGCATTAAATGTAGTAAACCATTGCACGAAATTTTGAAGAGTTTGCAGAGGTAAAAGTCGATAGCGTATACTTTCCGTATGGTCGATTTTAGTTGCCACAATGTTGAGAATGAAATGTGGACAAGGTACCTAAATTTCATATAAAATTTACTGTATTACAATATCTCATTTAATTTAAGTACCACATAGGTCTCGTATGTAATATTGAGAAATATTCCGTCTTTCGTGACTGTAATAAAAGTTTTATTCACACCGGGCGCGTTTGACTTTATTTTAAAGCACTTCAGTCAGTCAAAGGAAGTGGGGGGAAGGTATCAGTCAAGAAGATGTGTAAAAATCAAATTTTTGGGCCAAATAGTTTTTGTGGAATCGAATGATAAGTGTCTCAAAGCAGTCGGAAACACCATGTGTCAGCACAGGCGAGCAGTGCAGTGACAAGATCGCGCACAGCGCGGAATGCGGGGAGCACGTCTCTGTAGCAGTTAAAGGGTTAATGCGGCTGTGGTGGCTTTACTTCATAAACAGCGCGCTCCCCCCCTAAACGTAAGCTTGCGAACTATACTATACTATGGCGCTGTTTCTCTTGGTGTGTGCGTTGTGTGCAACTGGCAACGCAGCAATCTCCCGCATCTGGGCGGGCGTGCGCGAGCCGCCAAGATAAAAGAATTCAACTGTAGGAGATGCCGCGTAATCTTGTGAGGCAGAGTTATCAGCACCGGACAGCGATAGAAAGCGAACTCATTCTGAGTACGCATTTAGAAGGCTGTTCGAACCGTTCAACACGAGATGTGTGACATAAGTATAGGAACTAATTTTTTTACCCATAGTAGTTTGTATTTTTGGAAACAACAATAATGTTAGGGGACATTATTGTTGTTCCAAAAAGTAATTCCCTTCGGCAGCGGAGTCGTTCTTCCCAGTCTTGGTAGCAGTTCTGAAAAGTTACAACAGGCAGGGCCGTTAACATGTCGGACACATGCCTTTGAATGTTCTTCAGAGTCGCAAAATGACATCCTTTACAGGCATTTTTTAAATTCCGGGTGAAGAGAAAAGTCACAAGCACTCACACAAGGTGAAGAGCGGGGCTGTGGAATAGCGGGTAGGTTTTTTGATGTCAATAATTCTGTGATGGAAGTGGCCGTGTGACTTGGGGCGTTGTTGCGATGCTGCATCTACTTGTCTACAATGTCCGGTCTCACTCGATTCACCCTTTTCCCAAGACTTTCAAAGACATCTTTGTGAAACATGTGGTTGACAGTTTGGCCTGGAGGAATAAGTTCTGTATACCTAATATACCCCACCCCCCACCGTGAAAAATTAAATACATAATTTTGATCTATGATTTGCTCATACGAGCTTTTTTCGGTCAAGAAGATCTCTCAGTGTGCCACTCTTCGCTTTGCAGTTTCGTCTCAGGATTGTACTGAAGCCGGCCGAAGTGGCCGTTATAACGATATGTTTACGTAAAGTGTATACATAAACATACAGTTATAAATGTCCCCGTTCGTAGTCTCTAATTATAACAATATGTTACTTTTGTGCTGTATCATATAGCTATAATCAGCGGTGGAAACATATTTGCGAACGCCGACCGTCTGCGGCTGTTTCTTGTTGGATCGTCTGATCAATCGGAAGTTGCATTGCAGAGGAGAGTAAATGCCTATTCAAAATATAATTATTTTGGATAGCTCAACATGAATTTCCTAAGGGACCGTAGTTTATCATGCATTTACCAGTAGAATATGGCGCGGAGAAAATATTTCGCCGCATGCAACCTCCGTCCGAACTCGACGAAAGAATTCGTGACTATGAACTCTCTATTTGGCAGAAACATATAGAAAATTAAATAATTTCATGAAGAAGTGAGACATAGATTCTATAGTAAATGAATAGTCCATACACCAGTTCCATTTAACTCTGAATTTATGGCAATTAATAGACGAACTTACACTGCAATGAAGAAATTAACATGGATGCCGTTTTGACTGGCACTTCTCTTAATGAAAACAATTCCTTTTGACGTTTTCACATACACGTCGCACAATAAATCTACTGCTAGGCACTTTTAGTATTACACATTTACTTTACACTAGAACAATATTAATTTTGACAATAATAATACGGCGGCAAGACATGCGCGTCCGACACAAGTTACAGGAGACAAGAGAAGAATGAGTAACTGTTCATCGAGAATATCTCGTACAACAAAACAAAATGTGTAAAAATGTTCTTCTTCTGTCCGTTTTTCGCGCCGCGGTTTTCAAAGTCAATAACTCACAGCATCTCTGACGGCGCTTCGACAATAAACAAGTTACGTCACAGGTCTTCCACCTTTTACATTTTCGCAAAGTTATTTGCTAACTGTAGCTGTTGCCGAGCGACTGCTCGATTAATGAATGATTTAAAATGATAAGGCAATCACATAATGTTACACCGTGCGGTTAAAGGCGCTGCAGTCTGGAACCGCAAGACCACTACGGTCGCAGGTTCGAATCCTGCCTCGGGCATGGATATTTGTGATGTCCTTAGGTTAGTTAGGTTTAACTAGTTCTAAGTTCTAGGGGACTAATGACCTCAGCAGTTGAGTCCCATAGTGCTCAGAGCCATTTGAACCATTTGATTGTACTGAAAAGTCCAGGTTTCATTCCCTTTGATCACACGACTGAACCACTCGTCTTCATTCGAAATCTCACACGCTTCTTCGACTGTTCTTCTGCTCATTGTAAGAGATTTCGGAACTATTCTTCCATAAACTTTTCGCATGCGCAGAATTTCTGTCAAAATTTGATCTGTGGTGAAAGTGTTTTAAGTTTAACAGGTCACCCATCATCCTCATGTTGGTTTGGTCTCAGAAGAGCACGCGCAGGTTCGAACTTTCGTCGGTTTTTTAAATTCTGCAAATTTGTGGTAAGGTCTTATGGGACCAAACTGCTGAGGTCATCGGTCCCTAAGCTCACACACTATTTAACCTAACGTAAACCAACTTACTATAACGACGACATACACACCCATGCCCGAGGGAGGACTCGAACTTTCGACGGGGGAAGCCGCGTCAAGACCCCTCAGACCGCTCGACTACCCCACGGGGATCGGTTTTTGAAGTAGCAGGTCTCCCTGAGCGAAGCTCATCTTCAAATTCTTCTCTACATCCCATAAATGAGTTGTGCCTGTCAAAACCTTGCGCTCTTGCTGAGGATATTCCCCATATGCCTGTTCCAGCATTTGAAATGTCACACTCGCGGATTCCTCAAATCTAACAAAAAACTTGAGGGCATAACGTTCCTCTAAATTCCACTGTTCCATGTTCCTAATACACCACTAAAAGGGATCTTTACTACTGCCGCTCTCGGGATTTGCGAGATGGCCGTATGGAGCTCGAACTCGGACTGAGCGTCTGGATGAATGCGACGGTCTACATAAGCAGAACAACACAGAGTTGCCAGATCGTCCGCAGTATTGTCAATCACATTGCTTTTTTCGCACACCTCGTATGGGGTTTTGTAGGGTGACCTGATATGACAGCGGCCAGATGTTGGTCTGAATGGCAACTTGGGGGCAGACATAATTGCCACCAAGGTTTTCGTCAACCCCTCTATCACCACAAGGGCGCACAGCCGCATTGTACACCAAGCACATCGTAACCTCTTCATGCCTACGTCTAAGAGCTGAGAACACGTAATATGGCTTCTTCAGCAATCAGCGTCACCCCACGTCACTGGTTGGAAACCAGCAGCAGCCGGATTAAGGAATTGCATACAGACCCATGCCTAGAATACAGTTAACACTGCAACGCCAACGGCTGTGTTTGAGTTGGTGTCATGTCTGAGAAGCATGAAATCCTTATTAATGGCGTCGTATTGTGTTCAGCGACGAAATACAGGTTGTTTACCTCGCCGGATGACCATTGTCGGCGAGTTTCTTCCAGTGTTTTGGAGGAGCACTGAGGTGTTATTCCGGGAGTCGCAGTGTGGGGAGCCATCGAATATGACTCTAGGTCACGGCTTATGGTGACTGAAATATGTCACTAGATTGCTACATCATGGCCACGTAAAAAATGTGTCTCAGTGTACTTCCGTGAAGCTGAGGTGCTTCTATGGGCAGCAAATACCCAGGTCTGGCACCAATGCAACATGTGCGGTAATAGCTCATACGTCAACTCCGTCACAGTGCTAATATCTTGTATATCAAGGGCCATTTGCAACAGTTATGGACTAGTTTGCCTTCGGAGAAGAGTAAATGGCTTTATAACATCCTTCACATCCGAATCAGTGCATGCATCCGGCCCACAATGGGTGCAAAGTAATACTGCATGTGGCGTTACACTGTGAAGTTCTTTGTAAACAGTAATGTAATCACTGTAGTAAGAACGCACGTCCTTTACACTTGTGAAGTTTTATTTAGTTTCGTCATTCTCTTCTGGGTGTCTTCACTTCCTTGCCAGGCAACAACACAGTCTGATGAAAAGCGCCTGGCCACCTAGAGTAGACATTAATAATGGGTGTGCCTACCCTTTACCTTTTGAAATCTGCTAGGGACACTTTCACTGAGTAGCCACAGTGTCTGTTGGGGAACGATAGACCATTATTTAGGAAGAACCTGAAGTAGAGAAAGTAGTGATCTTGGACGCTGGGTTCTGAAGTCGACGTTCTAATTTATCCCAAAGTGATCCACTGAGTTCAGTTCGCAACTGTAGGTAGGCCAGGCCAGTTAATGTATGTTACTGTCCACAAAACACTGAATCATAGATGCTATTATTTGAGATGTCACTTTGTGATTTATTCCTGTTCTATATGCAGTACACAACGCTGTAAATGTGTTCATATCCTTCCGTATTTTGCGTTTTCTTAAGCGCAGTAAGAACACTTAACAATGAATGACACTCCATACCGTTACACTACCTCCAATGGTGGCACTACACGTAATGGCAGGTAACATTTACCCGGCATATACCAAACGCAGACGACTGCGTTGGTTTGTCTGGATTTAGCGCCGTTCATCGCTCCGAATCAGCCGTTAACACAGAGGTAGAAAATGCCGCTATAGCTGTACAGTTATTTTATTATCACACGACCGGTTTCGGCTTCTTATAAGCCCATTTTCAGGCGTCGCAACTTGGTGCTGAGACCCCCGACCGCCTCGGTGGACGTGTACGAGGTGCGTTTTGTGCTACCTAGGAGCGCTCGTAGGTAGCGCACCTTGCCTCGCACACGTCCACCGCGGCAATCGGGGGTCACAGCACCATGTTACGACACCTGAAGATGGGCTTATAAGAAGCAGAAACCGGTCGTGTGATAATAAAATAACTCTCCAGCTGTAGTGGTATTTTCAGCGTCTGATATAATGCTCAGTTGTGGATGTTCCTCCTACAGGATTGTTTGTAGCCGTCAACAGCCATCCACTGACCAGTGGAGTAGCTCTTTACAACTCAAGAGTCACTTAGTAACGACTACAGAAATGTGTGGCTTATGAAGTGACGATCGACCCTTGTATCTCATTCGTTTTAACTCGCTATGCGCAGTGATCGTGCTAGCTGCTAATACTTCGTAAACTCACGAGTTATTCCTTCCGCTGATTTCGTGCGATTTTTTTAACCACCCTCCACACTGTTCGACGCTACGTGAGGTCTGGCCGAACCTGGCATAACAGATGTTGTTCCTTCACGTGTTCAGATTTAGAAGCGTTGAAATGCCTCAGATGAATCTCTACAGACCGACCCATTCTTCCGTTACTGCTTCTCAACTGACCACACAGCTCTAACCGCCAACTTTTATATTGGCGGATTCGCCTCTCGTGACAGCTGATGGTAAATTTGGTGTTACAGAGGGGTGATTGGATATTTTGGATCAAATGCTGTACATCCGAATCGTTGGATATAGAGGGGAGGTCTTACACTACGGGTAACACGAATGCATATTTTCATTCCTTCTGATTTAGTGCTTTAGAGAGACGAGAAGACGATTATATACGAAATATTAATCGGAACTCACGTAAACCTAGATCATGACGTCCTACATGGATGCATTGTTGTACTATACCTGATCAGACATATTTTAAAAACGACGGAAAAATGCGCTGCAGTAGAGCATCGATCAAGAATACCGCAGAACTATTTTCAATTAATTTCTATAAGACTTTTTTAATTGTTGTAAATTACTTACTTAAGTACATATGCATGTACGAGAAATGTTTCCCTGTGTCATTTGCAGTTTTGCGTCATCAAACGCCAGTGTAATCTAAGTTCCAAAGCGTTGGGGCGCTCACCCAATTCATTCTAGTATATACTCGAGTACATGTCATACGCCGTATAGTACTTTTTAAATGTAAATTTGTCCATATAGTATGCTATAGCTGAGATCTGCTAATGTATTATAATGTTTCTCAACTTTAGGCGCTTTATCCAGTATTTATTGGCACTGCACTTTTCCACCACATGCTGTAGCAGTCATTGTCTAAACGTTGCTTGCACATCAGTTGTTCATTGCCAATGCATGTGAATTGATGAGAAGGTTTTTACTCGATATACCAGTGAGATTATGTATCGAAAAAATGGTCAGTGCCTTCATGTTACAAAAAAAATCAAAAGAAGCTTAAAAATTATCTTACAATCATTTTTTTTTTTTGCGTCCACGGATTACAAGAAAGTGCCATTCACTAATTGCTAAACATCACGTAATAATTGTAGAAAAATATCCGCTACCAGTCACAATAAAAGGTTATTTGTTTGTCACACGACCGCTTTCGGGTTTGCGTCCATCCTCATGTACACATTCATGTACCCGTTTATACTGCTGGAGATCAATGAAGATGAAGCACCGTTATTATAGTTACGCTGTGGTGATAGTCTTGCGACTTAGTTACACACGTAATATCATTTTTACGTCCATATATCAGGTTTGCCAAGTTTAGCTGCATATTTCACTATTACGATGGCCACTAATGAAATTACTATGTTTACATAGTGCACATGTTTGTATGTAAGCACAGTGTATTTCACCAGTGCACATCGTAATAGTGAAATATGCAGCTAAACTTAGCAAAACTGATATATGGACGTGAAAATGATAATATGTGTGTAGCTAAGTGGCAAAACTGTCACCACAGCGTAACTATAATAGTGGTCCTTCATCTTTATTGATCCCCAGCAGTATAAATGTATACATGAATGTGTAAACACCCGAGGATGGACGCAAGCCTGAAACCGGTCTTGTGACAAAAAGTAACCATTTATTTTTCTACACTCTATAAAGCAACAGTCACAGAGTTCGACAGCATCCACTATGGATAAAATTCATATAATTGTGTCTGTAAGACTATCACCTCTTTAGAAACGTAGCTGTTCCCATAAGTTAACTGTTCGTTTGTTCTTCCTTTTTTCTTGTACCATATAATAGTAAAAGTGTTTAAATTAGATACATTAAAATTGAAGTTTTTACACTATCTGTATATTTTTCAGATCTAGTGCCTCGTTGCATTACAAGCCACTGTAGCTAAAATTCTGTTGATCTGATCATAAGTATATCTTGTTTCATAGATTTCAAACATACTTTTAAATTATTTATAGTGTTAAATTTCATACCGACAACACCAAGGTGCGATGTTTCAACTTTTCCAGATACCATTCGTCACAAGCGGAGGAACAGGAGACAATCCTCCTACAGAAATGAACTTCTGGAATTATTTTACGTCAAACAAGGTGTGATACAAAGACGGACATCACTTCATATCATCGCTAGTAATACCACATCCTACAAAACGCCAACGGCTTTGCCTCGCTGAATACATCAGTTCTCGTCAGAACACCGACGTTAGCCAACGTCGACTGTGACAAGCACATGGATGGGTACAACAGGTGCTGTTTGCCGCAAAGTGGAGGAGAGCTGGTGGCGTGAAGTTCCTGGTAATCAGACTATTGCAGCGTTATCCTGTACTTACTTTCAAATCTCTCTGCAGTGTATTTTGAAGCAAGGGAATGTAACATCCATAGAGACATTAAGCTCGTCGGCCTTCTTTGTACCGGTACTCTGCGATAGCAATAGTCTGTATACCGGGGCCGAGTTTCACCCTCTCCCTTCTCCCATTGCCATCTAACAGTATCATGTCATCACACTACACATACTCAATACAGTTACTTGCGCTTCTCAGATTCACTTAAACAAAGAACTTTCAAACTTTGGGCTGGAAAGCTGCCATTGTTGGTGAAAGAGAAATCTTTCCGTTTATGCAGCCATTAATGCCACCTGACTTTACTTTCTTACTCCACGAAACAATCGTAATTAATGAGGTGCTTCGCACCCAGTAAGTACAAATTTGAAGAAGAGATAAAAAAAATGGTTCAAATGGTTCTGAGCACTATGGGACTTAACTTCTGAGGTCATCAGTCCCCTATAACTTAGAACTACTTAAACCTAACTAACCTAAGGACATCACACAAAACCATGCCCATGCAGGATTCGAACCTGCGACCGTAGCGGTCGCGCGGTTCCAGACTACAGCGCCTAGAACCGCTCGGCCACTGCGGCCGGCAAATGAGAGAGACACAAAGAACAGGTTTCCCCAGTCAACGAGAGTGGAGTATAAATAGAAATGAGACCTGTTGAAGTATATTTAGAGTCAGTTTTTAATGGAAAATGACAAAGGAGGGCCAGTTTAAAACATGGCGGGTTTCAAACAGCTGGTGGTCGAAGCAAGTTTCCGACGATGGTAATGGCATGAGCGCATTTCCATAGCCTAAGATGGCAGGATTCACGGTTATGGCAGTCATGAGATAAGGCGAGCTCTTCGGTCCAGTCCGGAGATTGTGTCGTTCCACCAGAGCCCTATCTCCGCGTTAAATCTGTTCTCCGCCACTGCAGCAGCCTCAGCGTACACGAGCATGGATGACGACAATCCCCAGGTTACCTGCAGATTCGCAGTATTCAAGAGAGCTGATGTTATCGAGCATCTCTGAAGAGTGCCACACGTAACTACATTCCACAACAGTATATAACATATTTATTGCCTCGTAGTACAACAAGTGAGCAAATTGCTGGTTTTTTCACTTCAGTAACCTACTGGAGACTATTATAGTTTTCAGTAGATATCCAAGCCTTCTAGTTTCGGATTCGTTCTATTTTTCTGCTCCTTTCTCCTGCTATTACATTCATGTTAACTCTTAGCCACTTATGATTTCTCTAAAGTCATTGGGGTGTCGTCTCTGTCATTATTATTGTTTCTGATATAGTACTCAGTGTATATAGCTGTACTGTGTGACTGTAATTAAACAGCAGGTGTTCGAGTGTTGCAGTATGGGCTGTATACATCGTAGGAGGCTGAAACAGCCTACGTATATTTACTAATCAATGCGGTCTCGAAATATGCTGGTAAAATAGTACTTCCACTTTCTGCCACGAGGTGGCGCTCTATTTGCCTTCAGTATGTCGTTTGTCACTTGGTGTTATGTTTTGATTTATTTTGTCAAGTGACTGTTGGTGTAAAGAAAATAAACAATTTTTTTCAGCTTTCAGTTGCAAGGTAATTTTTACTCGTTTACCTAGGTTTCGATTCCAGTAATGGAATCTTCTTCGGAACAAAAAATTTAATTATTTTGAGAGCAATTAAAAATTAATCTGTGACATGGCCAGTGTTTGGCTCTCAAAATAATTTATTTTTTTGTTCTGAAGAAGATTCCATTACTGGAATCGAAACCTAGGTAAACGAGTAAAAATTACCTTGCAACTGAAGGCTGAAAAAAATTGTTTATTTTCTATACATATACGGTTGCTGACGCGCTGCATGATGTTAAATATTTGTAAAGTTGGTGTAAAAGGTTAAGGAGATGGGAGTTTTCATACGGAAAGCAATGATTCGAGAAAAAAGGAAAGCGTTCCCATTCCCGACGGCGTCCGTAGCTCGAGGTGCCTCTGGATCGCGGGGCCACGGGTTCGATTCCCAGCGAGGTTGGAGATATTCTGTGCCCGGTGACTGGGTATGGCCTCATCATTTCATCGTCATCATCATTCGTGACAATAGATAGATTGGATTGTGTAAAAACTGGACTGTGCCAAAACTGGGACTTTGTACGGGCGCTGATGACCGCGCAGTTGAGCACTCCGCAAACCAAACATCGTCATCATACCCGACGGCGACAGCACAAAATCCTGGCGCCACAATTCGTCTCACAGTGTCACCGCTGGCTTTTCGCCAGCATTCAACGTAACGGCTGTACGCACAGTTAAAGGAGCAGATTCGTTGAGGAGGGAAACGCCAACGTATATAGGACGCCGAACCGAAGACAGCAGCAGTCATCAGGAACCATCTGAAGATGGCAACAAATCAGTTTTCCAAAAATTGAGGGCGGTTACGATGTGACCCGGGCGTAAACCTGAGAACTCTGTAACAATTAACTAACTTTGGGACTATACTTGATGGTGGAAAATTAACTTCGTTGTAAAATTGTTTATAACAATTTAATACTTAAACAATTTTTGTGAAACGAAAAAACTTTGATACTTGAAATGGCAGAATTGTTATGCATTGCTGAAATTCATCACATGCACACCATTATCAGCCAGCTTCCGTAAACGGATGTGGATATTCGCTACAAATTTCTCCAGAGTATCCACCGCCACATTTTGAAGAACTTGGCGAATTCGCTCATCCAATTCATTATGAGATTTTGGCTTTGTTCGATAAACTTCCTCTTTTGCCCACCGCAAGTGAGATAAATCGCAGGGCGTTTGCTCAGGAGCCGTTACTGGCCATTCAAGGGAAACACGACGTCCTAGCCAGCGTCCTGTCAAATAGATGTTGGGTCACATGCGGACTGGATACACGAAGTGAGATGGGCCCCATCTTCCACACTGATTAGGTCATTGAAATTGTCCCGTGTGGATAAAAAATACCGGGAACATAATTTTCAAGCATATCGAAGTACCGTTCTGTATTCTCTGTGTCCCGAATGATATACAATCCTGGAAATTGAAATAAGAACACCGTGAATTCATTGTCCCAGGAAGGGGAAACTTTATTGACACATTCCTGGGGTCAGATACATCACATGATCACACTGACAGAACCACAGGCACATAGACACAGGCAACAGAGCATGCACAATGTCGGCACTAGTACAGTGTATATCCACCTTTCGCAGCAATGCAGGCTGCTATTCTCCCATGGAGACGATCGTAGAGATGCTGGATGTAGTCCTGTGGAACGGCTTGCCATGCCATTTCCACCTGGCGCCTCAGTTGGACCAGCGTTCGTGCTGGACGTGCAGACCGCGTGAGACGACGCTTCATCCAGTCCCACACATGCTCAATGGGGGACAGATCCGGAGATCTTGCTGGCCAGGGTAGTTGACTTACACCTTCTAGAGCACGTTGGGTGGCACGGGATACATGCGGACGTGCATTGTCCTGTTGGAACAGCAAGTTCCCTTGCCGGTCTAGGAATGGTAGAACGATGGGTTCGATGACGGTTTGGATGTACCGTGCACTATTCAGTGTCCCCTCGACGATCACCAGTGGTGTACGGCCAGAGTAGGAGATCGCTCCCCACACCATGATGCCGGGTGTTGGCCCTGTGTGCCTCGGTCGTATGCAGTCCTGATTGTGGCGCTCACCTGCACGGCGCCAAACACGCATACGACCATCATTGGCACCAAGGCAGAAGCGACTCTCATCGCTGAAGACGACACGTCTCCATTCGTCCCTCCATTCACGCCTGTCGCGACACCACTGGAGGCGGGCTGCACGATGTTGGGGCGTGAGCGGAAGACGGCCTAACGGTGTGCGGGACCGTAGCCCAGCTTCATGGAGACGGTTGCGAATGGTCCTCGCCGATACCCCAGGAGCAACAGTGTCCCTAATTTGCTGGGAAGTGACGGTGCGGTCCCCTACGGCACTGCGTAGGATCCTACGGTCTTGGCGTGCATCCGTGCGTCGCTGTGGTCCGGTCCCAGGTCGACGGGCACGTGCACCTTCCGGCGACCACTGGCGACAACATCGATGTACTGTGGAGACCTCACGCCCCACGTGTTGAGCAATTCGGCGGTACGTCCACCCGGCCTCCCGCATGCCCACTATACGCCCTCGCTCAAAGTCCGTCAACTGCACATACGGTTCACGTCCACGCTGTCGCGGCATGCTACCAGTGTTAAAGACTGCGGTGGAGCTCCGTATGCCACGGCAAACTGGCTGACACTGACGGCGGCGGTGCACAAATGCTGCGCAGCTAGCGCCATTCGACGGCCAACACCGCGGTTCCTGGTGTGTCCGCTGTGCCGTGCGTGTGATCATTGCTTGTACAGCCCTCTCGCAGTGTCCGGAGCAAGTATGGTGGGTCTGACACACCGGTGTCAATGTGTTCTTTTTTCCATTTCCAGGAGTGTATGTATTCACAACTTAGGGGAATATCATGATACACCATACTGTGACCTTCGGGCGGTGTTAGCTCGTTCAACAACCACCTTCGGATCCTCTGTTTACACATTGAGCCAGCTAATAAACCCTCAGATATCAAACACTGCTTCATCTGGCCTCAGGATACTGCTGAAAACTGAAGCTTCTCGTGGGGAGAAATAAGAAGGAGCGATTTGTTTTACTCGGTCAAAAACTTGCAATAGCCAAGATCGCATAAATACTTATTTGTTTTCAACAACTACTCTCGACAAGTTTCCTTGTCAAAAAATGTTCAAATGTGTGTGAAATCTTATGGGACATAACAGCTAAGGTCATCAGTCCCTAAGCTTACACACTACTTAACCTAAATGATTCTAAGGACAAACACGCACCCATGCCCGAGGGAGGACTCGAAACTCCACCGGGACCAACCGCACAGTCCACGACTGCAGGGCCGAAGACCGTTCGGCTAATCCCGCGCGGCAGTTTTCTTGTCATCTTCTGGTCATCAAAACTGTTTGTTAGAAAGCGTGTTCATTGTGAGCAGGAACATCAGGCCGTCATATTAGTTGATAAAATACAGCCCGCTACGCTAAAGGTTTGTGAGATATAAAACGATTTACTCTAAAAACCCATCTTGCGCACATGGTCACGTCCGTATATGTAGCGCTAACTCAACAATCATCTGTGAGTGACACATATACGGACATGGCCATGTACAGAAGGGGGGGTTCGATCGTAAATGTTTTCGGAGGAAGCAACCCACTACCCGCCTTTTGCATAAGCTGAGGAATTCAGGATCTGTATCTCCGTCCATGTGATTGATGGTCTGTGGCACTTCAGCCTATCACTTAATTGATAAAATTAAATACTTACAGCCATCTCCAGTCATATACATGATCCCACCAGTGGCCCAACTCTATGAACTGGCTTCTGTAGCATACTGCAAAATTTATGTTGACCATTGGTGAGTCGTGTATACAACTGGAGTTCACTGTCTTAGCGTCACTTAAGGCCTGAAGATGGGGCACTGAGACACCAAAACGGGTTACAATGTAATAAAACAACATCAAAACACATGGCAGCTATTGTTTCATCTTATTACGTTAATTAGTGTAATCGGGCAAGGATGTGAACTACCGTCCTTCCAAACGCGAGTCCATAGCTATTTCTCACACGGTAATTTTGTGAAAGGTTTACCTTTGTTAGAAATTTTACAACCTAAATGCATCTCTGAGCCATCATCGGCACAAATACTACTTTATTCTCTACCGGTTTCTGTTAAATAACCATCTTCAGAAGGGATAAAGCTATACAATGATGAGACACGAACACATTATCTTCAAACCAGCTGAAATAAAATTATTTTGTGTGGTAGAAAATAAAATTCTGTATAAAACGTTATCTTTACCTGGTAAAACTAACAGGTGTTTTTGAACAGCTAGGGATTACTTTCTATACAGTACTGAACTTTGTATCAGACAAAGTGATTTTAGTTCATCTCAGTTTTGGAGCAATTGTATGAACATGGGATGGGAGTTGATTTGAAGATAATGTATTCGTGATTCATCATTGTACAGCTTTCCTCCCGTGAAGACGCTTATTTAACAGAAACCGACGGAGATAAAGGTGTATTTGTGCAGCTGATGGCTTAGAGATGCGTTTCTTCAAAAGTAGCTTTGTCTTCCACTACACTCACACATCTTTTGAGTTTTCATGCTGAAAGGCATATAACTGAAGTACTGCCAGCGCGATAGTGTCAACTCTTGCTCAGAGGCAGAAGCCCTACAGTTTACTGATACCGAACGTCAGGTTCACTATCAAAGCTTACGCTAATCAGAAAAGGAATGATTATTCCTTCGAATGCATTTTTCGCTGTCCCAAAAATAAGTCTGCAAGTCTATTGGCTCACGCCTTAACCTTCTTACTGTTAACGTGTGTCCTGTCTTAGATACTGGCTGAGCTGTACTCAAATTCTGAGATTTTTTTTTTTATTTAACTTTGTGGCCCTAGGACTAGCTGCTAAGGGAGGAACTTCGAGTGCACACCCTATATACGAAACGTGTAAATTACATTATGCGTATTACCGTATTTTAACTGTTTGTGGGACTTATTCTCTGTGTCGGAAAGATTCCAGTCCATCAATTGCCCAAACGAGCGTTGACTACCTGTAACGTCTCCTGGTAAAACACATGTTATATGTGTTGTGTCTAGCTCCTACAGCATAGACACAATGAGGTAGCTAGGTGCACGCTAAACTAACGCAGACGGGCGTGAAGTCTGAAACAGGATACTGGATGAAAACTATAAAGAAAAGAAGGGAGCTTCTTTTATACTTAACTTTAATGAATCCTTGGAATACATCTCTCTTGAATATTCGTTAGCTATAAGCACTGATACAAATGGCGCCTTGCTAGGTAGTAGCTATGGACTAAGCTGAAGGCTATTCAATCTGTCTCTCGGCAAATGAGAGGAAAGCTTCGTACGTCTGGTCGCAAGCTATGTCGTCCGTACAACTGGGGCGAGGTCGAGTCCGTGTCTTGTGACCTGCCATGTGGTGGCGCTAGGTTTGCGATCACCCAGTGGCGACACGCGGGTCCGACATGTACTACAGGACCGCGGCCGATTTAAGTTACCACCTAGCAAGTGTGGTGTTAGCGGTGACACCACAATATGTGGTAAAAAAAAAAAGAAATAAATAATTGAACTGGATGGTTGTAATTGCGTGGACAATGATTGTGCGAACTTTATGTAATAAAGAGAAACCAATATGTGCCATATTTTATACTTGTATAGAATTATGTACCTCTTTATTTTTAAAGATAATATCTGTGTCGGCGAGTACTGAAACCGCCACAGACGATACTTATTAAATACCAAACAAAGATGGAACTATAACAAACCGACTATAAATGGTATTGACCGGGCATTAATTTCTCTGTGGTCTTTTTTGGAGTTACGTCAGTAGGAAGAGCCTGTGACGCTATATTGTATGCTTGTGTAGCATTCTTTTATCAAGATTGAGAGAAGGAAAAGGTGTGTAAGAGTTTAATCTGTCTCAATATTTTGAATAGATTACTTAGTGAAAACTTGCATTATGATTTGTAATAAGGTTATCTGCTATATTATCCCATTCTTTTAAGACATTTTCAGGTATTTAAATATTATTCGTTGTGTAGAGCTGCGTTACGAACGCAGCAGCGGCGCATTCAAACTGCATTAAATGAAACCAATCATCCCGGAAAGAAACGGACAGGTAATAGTGAACTAAAATTATTTCTTTCAGCTTTCGGGATTGCAGGGCAGAGCAGCAGATTTTATAATGGGTTTTACAGGTGGACGTGGGCTGCGGATGATATATTATTAACATTGCAAAAAGATAATTTACCTACATGAAATAAAACAAATCTTGCTGTGCGTAGTTCTGGTCTGGCGAACATTACAGTAAAAACATTATTTCTCTCATTATAGTCTCATGTTCTTCTTGTCAGTCGTGGTACTTACTGGTGCTTTAGTGTTAACAGAAATCCACTGCAAAATTTTGATGTTGAATAACCTTTTCAATAACTGTAAAGTAAGAATATGTTGAACTTTATAGGGAGTTACAGTAACGAAACAATGTTCCTTTTATAGAAAGCCAGATCCAGAATAATAAGAACATAATATATTTTGTTTTGTGGAAAATTAATGATCCAAGGAAAGTCACAGCACAGCATCCCTAAAAAGGATTTCAGGGCTCTTTTCGTATCAACACATTAATCTCATCCATTTATCAATATATTTGTTGTTACGCGAGCAATAACAAGCAGACAGCGAAACATCGCGTAGCGACACCACTAAGGCAGGTCAACCCACTGCATTGATTCGATTCTGGTTTGAACCACTTTCCTTTCCCACAATCCAGCGCTCTGAGCGCAATGCTGTACGGGCAGGTTGTAATGTCCCACAACATGCTCTGAAAAATCAATAGCATAAGTGACAATATTTGAGAGACATAAGTCAGGCGCGAAATAAATCTAAAAAATATATGTTTCCGTCAGCGAGAGAAATGGCTCTATGGAGTCGCCAATCAAGAAAAAAGATATTTTCTACGTGTAATTACGGTTCCACCAAATGGGATGGAAGTAATATACAAGCCGTAATACAAATAATGACTCCAATGGTATGTGTCCTCAGAGTCTCCAATGGTAGTAAACTAATTATTTTCAGTTATTAAAATGAACAGAGTTCCGAAAAGACCACCAAAAAGCTGCGAACGTTTCCCGATAGGACAGCGCAGCAACTCATTACTCGACGATTCATTAAGGAATTCTAAACACTACTTACATGCACGGAACATGGTACGCTGTATCCGACTTTATGATAGGTGATTCTGAATGCCCAGACGGTTTATAATGGTAAAAGCACGTGCAGCAGTATTACAGTAGCTGAGAGAGAATAATATTCTAGTGAAACGACCCTGTTTGGTAGCTAATGCCGATCTATCGCCATCTTCGTGGATACTCCCGATGCCACCTATTCAAAACAAACTGTGCAATGAGCATTTCACTCTTAGCATATACACATTTGGTGTTCAAAATGTATGTTGCTTATTCTCCTGCTTCGAGACGCACAGTTGAACAATTTGTGTCGTAATGACAGAGTTCTACGAAATTTATCAGGGGAGGTTCTAAGTTGACCACAGCATAATTCTCATTTAGGTAAAAACTCTTAGCGAGAAGAAAAGAAAACCAATCTTTTTTGAATCCACGCAGGAAGTAAGGGATGTAAGTCCAGATATTTATATAGGTCACTCAGGACCGTGTTCTGAACAACGTTATACCAGTACTTACGTCATTTGCAGAATAATTATCTCGCCCAAGTGATATGTATGTTGATAGATTGGTTAGCACCTCGAGATACGTGTGGCTTTAATGATTATTTCACCTAGACAGCAGGTCATGTGCTGAAGTGTGGACCTTCGGATGTAAAACGGGTAGTCTGTACTGACAGACGCAGTCCACTTATTGATGAAGTTACAACAACGCAGATCAGATTATAAAGTAGGCGTCTTGTTTGTAGGAAGACTGTTCGAAGCACACTGATGTGTCTGCATCTTAAGGTACTACACATGAAAATGTTTGCTTTTATACCCATGATACTCTGTATATAGACACAACGTGTTTCTCACAAATGTACTGGTATAACCAATTTTTTGAAAGTAAATCAAACTAACGTTAGGAGGGCAGAAGCAAATGAACGTGGGTGGTTGAGTGACAAGGCATTGCCTGTACACTATGACGATGTTCATTATACGAAATCATCCCATCCCCAAGCCTAGGAATGACGCGCAGTTCCAAGAAAGCTATCTATCTATAAGCTTACTCTCGGGAGCATCCAAAGTATTCGAGCGTCTCTTCCAGCGACCCCTCCTCGACGATGTGTGTGGTGAAAAACATTTTACAAGATGTCCAGCTTGGATTATCTATTTACTTATTTTCTTTTAGTTTGTTATCTACGTACAAGAACAGACCAAACGTTGCACATCAATTGACATGAGTGTAACACATGACCTTTCAACACAATTTCCAAAGTGTTAATATAACTAAGCATTATGCCATTCAATGGAGGCAAATTTTACATAAAATATTTAAATTGAAAGAAAAAAACTACTAATAGCTTTTGGCTATTTGTCGCACAGAGTCATCCAAAAGCGCATACTACTCTTCTAATGTACTATGCTGCACAATTTTGTAATTTACAGTTCTGGACTACACTACTATACAGGGTGAGTCGCGTGAGACGTTAACACCCCCTTTATTCCGGGGGCGATTGCACGTATCGGCATGCGATTTTCCGCGAATCGTAGCGGACTATGGGGCAGATACATTGGTACAAGCACAACTTTTATATTGACCAAGATAATAAGGCAAGTACATGTTTTTTAAATGGGACGCTGTACTTATTTTACCATAATTCGAACGCTCTGCAAAAGACGCATATAGTGATGTAACGCATGTTGGTATTGTGATTCAAACTTCGCTTAAAAGAGGGCGGATGAGGATTTACCTACGTAGGCCGTGCATGCTGCATAGAGCACGGCAAGTCGGCCTGCGGGTCGCGCGAGGCGTGTTTACCGTCTGCAGCCGCTTCCGACCGCCTCGACCTTCAATCGTACAATATTTCCCAGCGTCTTTTAAGCGATGTTTCAATCACAATAGCAACATGCGTTACATCACTATACGCATCTTTTTCAGAGCGTTCGAATGATGGTAAAAAAGTATAGCGTCCCATTAAAAAACATGTACTTGCCTCATTATCTCGGTCAATATAAACGTTGTGATTATTGTGCATGTACCAACGTATGTGCCCCATAGTCGGCTATGATTCGCCGAAAACCGCATGCCGATACGTGCAATTGCCCCCGGAATAATGGGGGTGTTACGTCTTAGACGACTCATCCTGTATTACAGTACGCTATAAAACGCTACACTGTACTACTGTACTTGGTGTCAGAATCAAGATAGCTTTTTCATACGGCTGGATAGTTAGCCTCTGGTGCGGTGAGGCACAACTCAGGATTCACAGGGGCTGTGCTGCTGTGTCATCCAAGGGGTAAAATTTGGTAAATGGCTGTCAGGGTGTCAGGAAATACTTCGTGGTCTTTCCCTTGGCTCATTTCCTCACTGCTTCCAGTGGGCTGTTGCAAGTGAATGTTCTGCCATGGTGCGCCTCCTTGTCATGATGTAAGGCTGCTTCTTTCTTTTCTCTCTGCCATGTGGGTTTTGTAACGTTCTTTATATAAGCTGTTGAGTGAAGGAACGAATGAAGGTTTTGTGCAACTGATTTTACTAACGTTCTTTAAAGTATCTCTTCTTTCTAATACATTGAATGAACACCTAAACCGAGAATGGATACATGACAGGAGTTATCGTGTGTTGTAAGTGCAAGTGGTGTGCTTACTCTGTGTTATTGTCAGCAAAATCTTTATACGAACTGACTGGGCGGTGTAACTCCCAATGCCTATAAACAAATACAATAACTGGAAAATGCATTCACGCATTAGGTACTGAATCCTTTGGCCCTGTTCAAAACTGGTAACTTTGGTCCCTGTGCACATAAGAAATGAAGTGGTCTTACCTCTAAAGCAGCAACGGTGGAATGCGACATATTCAGGTCAGTCAAAGTTGTTCAAATGGCTGAAAGCACTATGGGATTTAACATCTGAGGTCATCAGTCCCCTAGACTTAAAACTACTTAAACCTAACTAACCTAAGGACATGACACACATCCATGTCCGAGGCAGGATTCGAGCCTGCAACCGTAGCAGCAGCGCGGTTTCGGAATGAAGCGCCTAGAACCGCTCGGCCACATAGGTCGGCTTCTCGTCTCTCATGATAAAGAATAAAATATACTAGCTACAGGCTCAGCGGTGTGCAATGTGGGCCGTAATATTTTGAAATTTACATGAAATTCTTTTGTCTGACAAAACATTTAAGAAAAATTCAATGTCTTTGAAAAAAATTTGACCTGGACAGAGAAGCAGTACTGATATGCTTGAATTACTAACATTGACCTTTCCACTAGTGAAACTGTATTCGAAATTAAGTTTGGTTTTTCAGAACATCTGGCAACTGAAATTACATTACTAAGAGAAATTGCATCCTTTTTAGTAATCGAGTGACAAGGATGAGATTATCCAGCAAGAATTATCTGACCTCACTAATAAAGCATGAATATAAATCATCACATTATACTATATACCTGTGTTAAAAAATCCAAGAAACATCACAAAAGGGGAAATATCTAACTAGCCTTTACATCAAATCTGTTTACGTATATTCTGGGGTTACTCAACAACTGCCAATTATCAGCCAACTCTTCTAGACTAACGCGTTGGAAAAACGAGAGTCATAAATATCTAACATCTTTGCCTTTTTGGCCAGAAGACTTCTGCTTCCACATTGGTATTACCAATAACACATGTACTCGTAATTCCTACATTATAATCTAATACTTGTTGGCTTCACAGAGCACACCACAAAACGTGCCTTCTCTATCCTCTTTCACTCACAGTCAGCTACCCATTGCTGTATGCCAAACGCTCTCTTACTACACTGTATCCTTGGCTCAGCGATCGTGCACAGTCAGCGATCCGCTTTATAAAGCCTGTCAGAGACACACATCATTTATAATATAATAATACTCCGGAGCCACATATAAGTGTACGCCAGTAGACTCCTTTTAGCTTGCAGCACTTACGCTGATATTTCGGCTGTCAGTATGTTCCGCTTGTTAGTGTATTACCAAACACGTTCATGTCCTGGACAGTAACACTTCGTTTAATGGCACACTCCCAGACGATGCGGTCCACAGCGCGAATTCCTCAGCCTTAACAAGCAGCTGGGGTATGGGTCATGCCCCAACGAATAATGGATAGCTCCCTTGCTCGCAAGGGTCCTTGACATTTAGGATCTTTCTTTTAGCTCAGTTCGGATTGATGAAATGGTAGTGTATAACATACCGAATACCACGATTGGTGGAGGATGCAATGGAGGACTTCGACCACCGTATGGATGCCTGTTGATCAGTGACACTTGGGGACCTACTGTATAAGTTCCTAACACACAAGATCCCAACAACCACATATGAGACTACTGCACAGTTACTTCGATGAAAGTACCTTCCACATACCTGCTGCCAAAGGCGTGACATCACGTCGTCCAATCACTACTGCTGTACTGCAAAAGCCGCTGCTGGGGCCGTTCCTGTATACCACAACACCACAGTTGAAGCTGGCCTTACACGCAGATGTCACAGCCTTGTGAACCAAGAGTCTTAACGCATGGTTTCTGCAACGGAGACAGGGCGGCAAAATGGCGGCTACCTGTCAACCCAAACAAGACCCAGGTCATCATTGTCAAGACCATGATGCCAGCAGCTCTGCCGCCTGTCAACGTCAGTAGAACAGGCATAAACTGCCAGATAACTTGGAATCACACTGGACAGACGCCTAAAACAAATGTACGAGGCGCGGCCCTTGGACGACGCAGGGACCAACATCATCCAGTTCTGAGCCCACACTCTACGCTGCCCATTCAGACTGGTCTTTCTATATACATGTACCTATTACACTGAAGAGCCAAAGAAACTGGTACACCTGCCTAATATCGTGTATGGCCTCCGCGAGCATACAGATGCGACGCAATACGTCGTGACGTGGACTCGATTAATGTCTGAAGTAGTGATAGGGGGAAGTGACACCATGAATCCTGCAGAGCAGTCCATAAATCAGTAAGAGTACGAGAGGGTGGAGATCTCTTTGAACAGCACGTTCCAAGGCATCACGATATGGTCAATAATATTCGTCCCTGGGAAGTTTGGTGGCCAGAGGAAGTGTTTAAATTCAGAGGAGTGTTTCTGGAGCAACCCTGTAGCAATTCTGAACGTGCTGGAAGTGTCATTTTCCTGCTGGAATTGCCCGTCGGAATACACAATGGGCATAAATGGATGCAGGTGATCAGACAGGATGCATACATTGATGTCACCTGTCAGGAATCATATCTAGATGTATCAGAGGTCCCATGTCACTCCAATTGCACTCGTCCTATTATTACAGAGCCTCCTCCATTATGAACAGTCCCCTGCTGGTATGCATGGACCGTGGTTTCATGACGTTATCATCATACGCATGCTCGTCTATCCATTCGATACAATTTGAAAGGAGACTCGTTCTACTGGGGAACATGTTGTTAGTCATCAACAGTCCAACGTTGGTGTTGACTGTCCTAGGCCAGGCGTAAAGCTTTGTGTCGAGCAGTCATCAAGGATACACGAGTGGGCCTTCGGCTCTGAAAGCCCATTTCCATAATGTTTCGTTGAATTTTTCCCACTCTGACACTTGTTGATTGAAATCTGGAGCCATTAGTGCAGGGGCTCCTTCTGTCACGTTGAACGATTCTCTTCAGTCGTCGTCCGTCCCGTTCTTGCAGGACTTCTTTCCGTCCGCAGTTATCGCGGAGATTTGATGTTTCACGGATTCCTGATATTCACGGCACACTCGTGAAATGGTCGTACGGGAAAATCTCCACTTCATCGCTACCTCGGAGAATCTGTGTCCCATCGCTCGGGCGCCGACTGTAACACCAAATTAAATCTCACTTCAACCTTGATAACCTGCGCCGGACACGTGTTGTCTTATGTAGGCGTTGTCGACCGCAGCGTCTTATTCTGCCTGTTTACATGTCTCTGTATTTGAATGCCGGCTGTGGTGGCCGAGCGGTTCCAGGCGCTACAGTCTGGAACGCCGCCACCGCTACGGTCGCAGGTACGAATCCTGCCTCGGGCATGGATGTGTGTGATGTCCTTAGGTTAGTTATGTATAAGTAGTTCTACGTTATAGGGGGCTGATGACCTCAGAAGTTAAGTCCCATAGTGCTCAGAGTCATTTGAACCATTTTTTGTATTTGAATACGCCTGCGTATACCACTTTCATTGGCGTTTCAGTGTATGACCCCTTTTCGAATATGTAGCAGCTGCCACTTGCAATGCCGCCTACACCTGCAATCCACAGCTGCAACGATCTTAGAACATGGTGTTTCGAGTGGGTCTTCAGCCTCCTTGGGACTATCCATTTCGTGAACTGCACTGCAGACTTCTATACCACGAGTGAAAGAACGATATCGAGAAACTGCAAGATAACTCTACCAACATATAGCTATCTGTGCAAATAAACGCACCACAAATCTGGGCAAGGAATCGAGTACCAGCTTACTCTACATTGGGGCTGATGTGGTGCGCTAATTAAAAAAAAAATTGAAAATAAGAATAAAACATAAAATAAAAATAAAAATTTATGATGAAAATTAAGTACAGCAAAACCGCTACTTAGGTAGCAGCATTAGTTTTTATTATATTTGCTAAAAGCATGCGTAGGAACCAGATGGAAGAAGAGTGAATGTGAGACACAAGGTTTCACCTTAAAAACTGAAGCCCGTAACACGTCCTTAGTCCCATAACAGTATTGGGAATTAAGAGTTGGATAATTTTCCACCAGTCATGCAGAATTTTGGATAATTTTCCACCAATCATGCTCAACTCTCTGTATTTGATATTGGGTTCGAAATTAATGCAGATCCTATTCTTTCTTAGTATTTATTCATACACGATGATTACCATCAATAATAATTATTGGAAACACCTGTATATCAACTATATACGGATTCTGATGAGAATTGGTTTCCCAGCCTCGCTGTAATTTGTTAGTGAACTTATTGTGCATTAAGTTTTGAAAATATTATTTAGTGCTCTTAGAATTTAGTCACATGGTCTTTGTCAAGTATTATGGTACATAAAGTTGTGACATGATTAAACGTAGTCGCCAGTAGTCTAAATACACGGTCCAGTCATATTAAGGTGATCATCTCGTATATTAGACATCAAAGGGCAATTACCACTCACACACAGTCGTTTTTGCCGAAAGGAGCAACTTGCCTGGTGTCCAAAAAGGCAGGATCATTGGCTATCGGAAGAGGGTTGGACTCATTTCCGAAACCAATGGGATCGTAAACTGTTCGCGTTGCGCTAAAGTTTAAGTAACCCATGCGTGGCAAAATGACGTTATTAAATCTGATGCTGAAGCAATCGCGGTGGACCATTGTGCGTAGATGATAGGAGTGAATGATGGACGCGGAGAGGTGTACGGGAGAACAGGCGTGGAACTGAAAATGAAACGTGTGCGAAATCTTATGGGACTTAAGTGCTAAGGTCATCAGTCCCTAAGCTTACACAAAACTTAACCTAAATTATCCTAAGGACAGACACACACACACCCGTGCCCGAGGGAGGACTCGAACCTCCGTCGGGACCAGCCGCTTAGTCCACGACAGCAGCGCCCTAGACCGCTCGGCTAATCCCGCGCGGCGGCGTGCAACTACTGAGCAACTTACTGTCCCGATGAACCAAGAGGCTGCGGGCAGTGTCTTCTCGACGACCGTTCAGAGAACGTTGATGTGTATTGGCTTCGACAGCAAGTTCATTCGTCCCTCCTGACTGCTGTTGATCAGAGACGGAGCGGTGGATTTTCATGCCAATACTGCTCCTGGACATAATATGAGTGGTGGCAGGTGAATCACGTTCTACGCTCATCGAACAGATGGCCGATGGCTTGTACGGCATGAAACGTCTTGAGACAAACGCCCTGTATCAGTTATGGTCTGGGGAGTGCGTTGTTGGCATTCCCTGGGTGGTCTCGTCATTCTGGAAGGCGAAATGGATCAACAAAAGTATGCACCCATCCTTGGGGACCATGCAGTTTATTTTACCTCGGCACGATAGCATCTTCCAGCAGGACAATGCAACGTGTCACACAGCTCACGGCGTTACGTGCGTGGTTCGTAGAGCACCAGGATGAGTTCACCATACTCCCCTCCCCTGGCCACCAGAGTCCCCATGAGAATTTGTGCGACCACCCATGTTGGTCTGTTCGCGCCATGTATCCTCAATCCAGAAACCTAATGGAACTGGCCACTGCTTGGCGGTACCTTCTAAAGCCTCATTGACACCTTCCCTGCGCGTCTCGCAACGGTGGTTATTAAGGTTTTCGACTTGTGATCACGTTAGTGTGATTGTACAGTCTACACTTGATGTCATAAATGTACCTGCTGCTCTCCACACCAAGTGAGCATGCGTTTTACACTTCTGACCATACCTTACAGCATGGAACAACTTAGTTTTGTAGAACGGGGTTCAACACCTCACAATGGATGACTATGTTTACGTGTCTGGATTTAAATTGCAATAAATAATATTTTTAACAGCCAGTTGCGGAACGACAGCGTTCAGAAAATATATACCGTTTCCCATTATGCATAATACAAACAAGAGAATCTTGTGTGCTTAGTTTGTATATATTAGCTAAAAACGTCTTGCTGTACACCTTGAGCTGTGTGTAAAATATATAATTCTTGACCGGTTTTCAGGTATTGGATAAAGGTCTGGCAGTTTCATTATTTACATGCAGGTCACGGCTAACAGAAAGACCTCTTTTAACTAACACCAGTGTATTAGATTGTCTAGTCTAAGTATCAATTCTAATTCTACATTCGGTAGAAATGAATGAATTTACGTTCATAATGTAGCGAATTCTACAATTTCACGTAACACGTAAAATGATATGTGGTGATTAATCTTGCAAGTGATCCACGAAAGTAGAAGCCAGCACTCGGATAGTTAATGCTCCACTGCAAGAGATTAGAGATATTCAAACTTCCGCATTAAGTGCCTGTATTTATGGAACTGCCGGCAGAAATATTATATGCAGTATGCCATGTCTTCAAGTAGCATTTTTTTTAATAGATCACGAATATTCATATACAGAAACAATGAGCTAAAATTTGCTACCGTTTTAATTCATAGAGCGTTCAATACATTGGAACGATGTTCTCAGAACAAATCTTTTATAATGTGCTGCTTTTCATCTACATGGTAACTTGGCGTGAAGTCCAACTTAAAATGAACACGTTTCACAACAAAAAAATATTTTAAGACCTGAAGATAACAGAAAAGTCTGGTGAAACCAGTTGCTTTAAATAATTTTTATGCGATCTTGGCTTGCGAATGCTTTTAGCAAGTAAAGCAGATGGCGCTTCTGTCTTCTCAAAAGGGGAAAATTCATCAGGTGGTGGTCACATTAAAGTGACTTGACTGTTAAATCTAAGACAAAGGATATCAGAAATATTAAAGTCAATTAAATAAAATGGAAAGAGGAGACTGTAATACGTCACTATCAGTGACCAGAGCCCTCACTCAGCTCCATAGCTGCATTTCAAAATAAAATAAAAGGTCTCCTTCAGCAAATTTTTACGCACTTCGGCGCTACCATGTAGGTTCTATTGATTTCTGGTCCATGGAGAGAGGTATCCAAGTGCAAGTCAGCAATGTGTAGAAAGGTTTTAGCTGGAGTGGTCATTCTACAGGTCCTGCTATTAACTCTCTTCGACACGTCGCACGAGCGCACCTTCTGAGACCACACGTAGTCTTAGGAACTGGAGCGCCCTAATGTTCCTTTAGAGGCCATCTATAGCAGACAGTTAGAATCACTATTACCACCAGGTATCATGTTCCGATCTGGTTCTTGTAGAAGCAGGCATCTTTCGCGAAGCGTCTGCCTAGATTCCTGATGTGTCTGCCCTTCCTCCTTACTTGAAGTTCTATTGGCCAGATTAGCAGCGTAACCGGGAGAGTCCCAGACAGTGTAAAGCTACGAATCGTTTGTTGCATACTTAAAAGAGCTGGTTTCACCAGATACAGCCTATTAGCCCAGACATTAGCTCCCAAACCTACTGTAGCTACCATCATTGCCTCGTGACATATTCTTCGACTATGTAACGGTAGTCCAAGTCCTGTCGACCCTATGCTCACTGAGTGGTAGATAATGGGAAGTCCTTTTTGCAGCTATGTTGATTGTGGAGAACACCAACAGCAGTGAACTCTTTGTCTTTTTTTCATTTGCTCCTATTGTAACATTTCTGTTCGTTGAAGGCTTCCGTTTAAGCATTAGGTAAACTGTGGTGGGTACGGCCATTTGAATTGTATGGTATGACTGTTTATTCCACGCGTGCATTCTCCGTGCAGCTTCTTGAAGCATTTGATCATTCTGTTCGATGTTGTCTTCTATTCTGCTTCTTGAACTTCATATCACTGTAAACTGTAGGAGTGAATACGCATTGTAGCCGCACGCTTCTCTCAAGTCGCCTAGTTTTTCCAGGAGTAGGTCAAGAACAACGTCCTGAAAAATGGATCCACGAACTTGGATAGTCCTTTCATTAGTGATTCCTTAAACTATTTTCCGAAAGTAGTCAGTTTGTCACTTCTGACAAAGCAGGCCGTTACAAAGACTCTTAATAATGTGATGTCCTCTATTTGTCAGAGTAGGGCGAGCCACCATTGATTATCAAACAGTCCCGCAACGTCAACCAAATTTCCTCGACATCTGATATGTGGAGGTAGTGTACCGACGACAGGCAAAGCGCTGCACATGGCGTTCACCATTAATGTTCTCTCTCATCCGCCATACTGGTTGGGGTTTCAGACTACCAGAATCCTGTCGGCTCGTAATTGGCCACGTAAGAGCTCCTTTCTTCCGCCTTTCGTTCAAGAGCAATATGGACCTGCACGGATTCACTGTTGGTCATTCCTACCTTTTGCCTCTTTTTGGTGGTTCAGCCTCCGCTGTATTCGGAAAGAAAAAGCACCGAAATTCCGTCCACAGTCGGGCCCAACGTGTCCGACCGACCGCCGTGTCGGTCTTACCGAATATCATCATCGACATTGACGTGGATTCAGCACACTGCTTACCCGGCCTTTGTTGGGTTGGCAGACCTGATGCCGCTGTCGTATGCTGAAATAGCTCTTCACTTTCCATCAGGAGAGAGGGAGGACCACCTCCCAGTCCTCCAACCACGGAAAAATACCTGGTAGCACAGGCAATCGAACCCACGCGTCTCACATGGCAGTAAGCCGCACTGACCATTCAACTACGGAGGCGGACCCTACATTCCTAATCTTTGATATTTTTCTTCGAAGTAAGTGTTTAAGACTTCGCCCGACTCTATCTTTTAGTGCCTACAGATACTTTGCAATGTATTGTGCTAGGCCCCAGAGCCGTATTGTACCCCAAACGTTAAAGATGACCGTAAATAATTTTTTCATCTAAAGGAATCACTGCAGTGGTGTAATTGTAGGGCAAATTCACTTCCTCATAGCTGTTTTTGTCATCCTTCATCGTTGTAACAATTGTCAACTGGAAGCAGCATCCCCAGTTCTTATCATGGTACCGTCCACTTTCCTTATAACGGGCGTGATACCAGGTAACCTTATCCCCTGTGTCCCCAGTTTGTATGGTTGTTAAGATCTTTCCTAACGAAATATTCTAGTAATTGTTTATTTTCGCTTATTTTATTCTGCGTATTTGTGATTGTAAAAGCTAAGTTGTCTCTCACGCTCTTGGCGCCTGTTGCTTCCTGGTAAAACCTTATGTTGTGTCAGGTTTTTCTGCTTACTTTTGCTAATCGTTACTTCGCACTTTTTGGGGGGAATTTGCATCTTTGCCGATTTGTTGATTGAAGTTGATATATTTGTGCCATTTCACCACTGCCTAATCCTCTGTAGTTGTACGACAGAGGTCTAATTGTGGACGTCAGAATACTCGTATTACCCTTTTTTTTGTTTGGTACTAATCTTACTACTACTCTTTCTACATGTCTTACTAGAGAACATACTGTAACACTTTCTCGCTCCATCCATAACGCTATCTCTCTTGCTGTACACACACCTACATTCAACAGATACACTAAAGCCACAACATTCGTACCCCACGAGGAAAGTGCCCATTGTTTGTGTAGAAAGAAAACCATTCCCGACTAGGTAGTAGTACCTAAACCATTGGGTTTCTCAATCAGCCTTGCAATAGCCAGTGTCTCGCCGCCACCCGTACGAAAGAAAATGAATTGGCGGAAATGCATAACGTATGTCTCGTCGATTGACAGTCGAAATATCTACTCCACTACGGATATTACTGTACTTTTTTTCTGAAGGTTGCTTTTACAAATCAGCGGATTGTTTTAGACATAAATGTGGCAACAGTCTGCCAGAAAATGTCAGCTATAATCCTGAAAAATAATAAACCAGCTGATGTCACATTACAGGCCAGGCTGCCGCACTGGCTCTCAGCAATTATTCCTGTCGACTGTCAATCAATTCACCCCTGCATCAGCATTCTGACTAATAAAAGTAAAACGAAAATATTTAATTCACTTAGAAAGGGATTTTCAGTACGAGTAATATAGGTTTAGAAACATTTGTAAAGATAGTGGTAATAGTGGCCTAAGGATTCATTTAGGAATTGACCGAAGCAGCTACATCACATGTGTTTCGATGTTACATAGTTCTGCGATATATACGCCTCGAGTATTTCTTAGAGATAGGTGAAAACGATTAATTGGTCAGCCCATATCTGTAGTGCATATAGGAAATTCGAGATCATTAAGTGGAGCTTAGCCAAAGAATTGTTCACAGCGATTAAAAACGTCAGTGGTCGTTGACGTGGAGCGGAATTCAGTTTTCAGTCCTGGCAACTTTGGCCGAACTTGAATGCCGCGCACAAAAACTGTCTGGAAACCGCGTCGTTAAATTTGTAATTTACAAGTGTTATGCGAACCCTTAGTGGTTACTGATGTCGTAGGTATAGCCGCTTAATATTCAATTGAATGTTAACGGTTATTGACAAGTGATTTAGCTAAATGGAGATGCAGGTAAACTCAACTTCTTTTATGGTCTCTAGCGGCACGTATGTCATTCGTTGTGCAGATGCTTTACAAAAAGCTGATATTTATAAATTGTAGCTGTTGTCTCCCTGGAAGGTGCCATTCTTGTTTTCTTCTGTCACTCAGTCAAATTTTGAGGCACAATTCTACAATGGAATTTACGCTTACTATGGTATTTCTGAACAATGACATCAGTTTTGTTCCTTATATGCTTACTATGGTCATCTAGTTCTCTGATACAAATATCAGATTCAGTGCGCGATACAGACCAAGCGTCACTACTCACGTGTGACGTTGACTGTCATCCAGAACGAGAAGAATCTCCTTACAGTATGCAATGAAATTGTGTTAACCATAAACAAGGTTTCCCCTCACTGCATCTATTCCATAAGCTCACATTAATATAGTCCAGGTTTCCGTCGATACTGTTCGCTGATTGCAGAGATTCGCATTGGAAGTGTTACTCCCTGGGGCTGTATGACACGAGTTGCGATATTCACAACTTTGGACTAGCACCGGCAAACAAATCTCCCTCAACCTACAGAGTTACATGGTTCTTAGTATCTCTCGAATTATTTCTTCAGGCATATAAGCATTTACACATTTCCAAAACACTCTATCATTTAGGTATCCATGCTGTCACTGGACAACTTAAACATACATCGTCGAAATGGAATGGAAGATTTGGTACTCTTAATAATTCTAAATTTACGATTTCTTCCATTGGAAAGAAGAATTCAACGAAATATGCAGTCGTCAGTCAGTGATTATATTATATGTACCAAAGAAGCAGCTTCTTTTTTCAAGGTTATGTGAGAACTATATATAAGGAAGTTAGAATACACAATGAAGTAAAACCACAACCTGAAAGAAAAAGAAATTACCGTGCACCTGCTACGGAAAGTAAGTATCTGTTTATTATATCAAGAACTGCCCTATCAGTAATTTTGACTATCAGCGACCCTAGATAGCCATAGCGAAGAATTTAAAGTAACACTTATTGCTGTTAGCAAGCTGTCGGAGAATCATTATGTAAAATTAAGCTTCGTCATATCGACATAAGAGCTTTCAATACAAGTCAAAAATAAAAAAAAAAAAAAAAACAGTTTTATCAGCCTACATGTGAGCAAAAGAGATCGTCCATCACAAACGAAACTTCAAAACCACCTATGCAAGTAGTTACTGGAGTACATGGACTGCAGACAGAGAGTCCTGCGCCACATGTGGCTTGGTGAGAGTGGGGGTAAAACTGGGTATGCCGGTTGAACCGGGTATCACCAGACCTCCGAGACAAGTGCTGACATCGATCTGCCAACGTTCGCAACTGCTTGCAGCTGCCATTTCGGTGAGTTGCAGATATTAGTCATTAGCGGATGACTGTTTCTTTTACTTCTAGACTTTTTAAAATATCTTCCTAAAATTTTCCCCGATGTTGTAGCTCCGTGGAGAAGAAACATTATCTGATAAGAAACAGGAAAGTAATTAATTTGATCAAGCATGTTTTTCAATGTACTTCAATGTTAGTGTGATGAACAAAATGTGAATGCTAACCCTCCAAAGCCGTATTTTGTTCAGTTTTGTACTACGGGACAAACGTGGGTACACCAGGTTGTACCCAACGGGACCACACGTCTTTTCCCCGCACATTAAAGAAAGAGAACCACCAAGCAAAGAGCCACAAGAGGAAATTTCAGCAGCTGATTTATTTCAAGATGGCGTCACTCAAGCCAACGTGCTCCAAGACGAAGCTGCTCATTGTTCTACAAACGATAATCTTCCAGAACCAGGAGACGAAGTGGTACTTGTTCCTGGGCCATTCGAAAATGACATTAGACAGATTGGTTGCCGTTGTTGGAACTTCCGGTTCCCACTCTTCATTCTCTGTGTCATCAAATCTTGTAATGTCTCCTCCAAAGCCTCAATTTCTAGAAAGTGCAAAGAAGACCGCCAAGAGCAAAATATGGCATAACAGTCATACTGATTTGCAAGCTGAGAAAAGCAGAACATAGACAGAAGCAAAGAAAAGCCCAAAACTAATGCAATTTATCCTGAAGAACCAAATTGGCGAAGTCATAAAAATAGCGATGAAGCAAAAAAGGACAGTTGAAAAGACTTAACCAGCTGGAAAAAAACTGAAACAAAACGACAAAATATTTCATCATGCGAAGAAGAGAGAGACGAAACGTATGTATTCTGTAGTAGGCTGTACACTGACTCATTAGCGAAGGATGAACGGATCCATTGTCGTGGCTTGGCTCAAGAAAAATGTTCCAATGCTGAGGAGGAAGACAAATACGTCGTCTGTGATTTCTGTCCTTAATGACGTGTATTTCTGCTGATTATTGGGACACGTTATTGAAATCTTTGCCCATATGTTCGTAATATTTTGAAAATTTCAATTTATTTGTCAAAAACCAGTTTTGGCACTTGAAATAGTTTTGTGGTAAACTTACGTAGTAATTTTGAACAACTTGTATCTTTCCATATTTTCTGCAGTGGGGTAAAACATCTTCTTTATCTTTTAGTTTTTCCCATTCATTTCAAAACTGACCTCATTTTGCCCCACTTATGTGATAAAGCCGATTATCTGGCACTTATTATTATCTTGTATGCTGAGACGGCTTATTTTAGGTTGAAACCGAACTAGTATCATATTTATAACAGTATAATTTATAAAGAATATGAAACGTACATCTCCGGAAGTATATATTCGAATGCAACGTTGTGTCAAAATTTCAAAGCAATCGGTGATAAACTTTCGGAGATTTAAGGTTGTGAACAAACGGACATTACACTTTAACCCACGTAGATGGTACTACATAAGCTTATTTTGCAATAACAATGAACGAGGATCAAGGTCAGAGAGAGGGGGAAGAAGAGATGGACGTTTATCCAACTGGCGTACGTATTAGAAGCGTGTACTTCCTCTTTTCTTTCTTTTCCATTTAACCAGATTGAGCCGCAGTAAAACTTGGCCGGCAACTCCTAGTTCAGGATACTTTATATGGATTAAATAACAAGGTACCCGGTTTTGCCTTATTTCACCAAACATCTCCATCACACATATGAATTGAAATCTATGGAAAACTTATATGTCAGAGGACATATATTTGGAAATGGAAAGCCTTGACGAATTTGGTCGTTTATTGAATCTCCTAAAAATTCTGTATTTTCCGTTGTGTACCGCAGTCCTTCACTGACAGAAAAATATATTTTCTCCGCTCAGTGACTAGGTGTTGTGTTTTCCTAGTCATCATCATTTCATCCCCATCGACGCGCAAGTCGCCGAAGTGGCGTCAAATCGAAAGACTTGCACCCGGCAATCGGTCTACCAGACTTGAGGCCCTAGTCACATGACACTTACATTTGAGAGGAATCTACCTAAGATTATCCTGGTGTTATCAATGAGCGTGCTAAGTTTTATCGAGAATAGTGGAATAGCATACTCCACATAATGTAGATGGATTCAACTCTTTTATTAATCTTCAATAAACGTCTCACAAAATACTAACCAGAGAAAATGAAACGCACACGAAGGGTCACTTTTCTATGAAGTATAAAATCCGACAGATAATGACTTAGGTAGGTGTAAAGGACGCTACAAGTCTGGATGAATTTCTGGTACACGGTAAAAAATTTTATTCTGAATATTATTATACTATTCAATCAAGCGTCCAGCACGAGCTTCCTCACAGCCTTCTTGCCTGGTAGAATCGCGACATCAGTGGACCCTACCACTTCCGGTACTTTGCTGACGAAACCAGTTACACCAAGCTGTTAACCCAATAGGAGGCGTGACTCATGTGGTGGTTTCTTGCCACGGCTTGGAGTGTTGACAATTCTCTTGTGTTCCACCTGGGCGACAGAAAAGACGGTTTTATGCCTTCTGTCTTTCTTGTGTTCCAGCTCTTCTGAGAGGATGGGTTACGCCATCTGCCCTTGGGCCCGTTCTTCTTGCCCGGCAAAAAACTATTCAGGCGTGAAGCGCCTTCTCACCCTCTTCCGATGATTTCCTTATCACTCAGGCTTGCGGAAATATCACAGTCCGCCCCTGTCGAGCTCTAATGTATCCCGAGTACACAGAACATAACCAAAGTTCAGCTATTTCACTCTTGTATTTGAAAACTGTCTTTACACGCCCATTCATCATTGCTGACCACGATCCAGATCTACTACTTATGTATAAGTTTCATACGTCTTAGACCTTCACTGAATCCAAGGCAGCAGCAACATTATAGTATGTACGAGGTGAACTGTCAAGTTACATTAATATGACCACCAGTCAAAATCATGAATAACCACGTTTTGCAGCACCAGACGTACAGGAAGAAAGTCAGTGAGGTGGAAGGCATCGACATGGACGTGCAGCCATGCCGACTCAAGTGCTGTGACCAGTCGTCGTAGGTTTCTCGGTTATGGAACCTTCGAGTGAACAGACCGAGCGAGGTGGTTCCACAGATCCGCGGTTGGCTTTAAATCCGGGGAGTTTTGTGGGAGGGGTGTACCGTATGTCGTCCTGGTGCTCCTCCAAATACAAACGGCTTATAGGGGTTGACATGGTCCTAAAGGATAGGTGCGTACTTCTGTTCATCCTCTGTACCTTCCTGGGAAGATGACATCTACATCTATATCTATTAGATTACGCTGCCATTCATAATAAAGTGCCTGGCAGAGGGTTCAATGAACCACCTTGAAGCTCCTTTCCACTCTCGGACGGCACGCGGGAAAACCAGAACTTTAATTTTTCTGTGCGAGCCCTGATTTCTCTTATTTTATGGTGATCATTTGTCCCTACGTAGGTAGGTGCCAACAGAATGTTTACTTAATCGGAAGAGAAAATTTCATGAGAGGATCCTGTCGCAACGAAAAACGTCTTTGTTTTTATGATAGCCTCTGCAATTCACGAACCATGTCTGTGGCACTATCTCCATTATTCCGCCATAATACAAAACGAGCTTTCCTTCTTTGTACTTCTTCAATGTCACTCGTCAGTTCCACCTGATGCGGATCCCACACCTCACAGCAATACTCCAGAACAGGGTTGACAAGTGAGGTGTAAGCAATCTCTTTAGTAGATCTGTTTCACATTCTAACTCTTCTGCCAACGAATCGCAGTCTTTGGTTTGCTCTCTTTCTAACCCTTGTGAGCGTACTGACGTTGCTGTTCTCAGGGCTGGTATCAAGCTGACTTTATACGCTAAGACGTGCCTGTTGGTTACAAAGTTCTACGGTGGCAACCTACTACAGCGTCTAGACGACATATGAAGTTATATGTTTATTTCTTGAAGAGGAAGTAATGCTCTGGGACCGCATCTGGGGGCGTCTGCATTTTTGCAAGGCTCTCCCCTTACGGTTTACTACATATAACAGTGTCTCTACTAGTTTCGTCTGCCCTCAGCGTCGTCTCTGCTTCGGCGCCTTGGAACGTCTGTCCAGCTTTCTCACAACTTCAAGATACCACAACAGTAGTAAGGACTAATCAATATATTACATCTTATATTTTCCCGATCGTCCGATTTTCCCATCACATGATAGGCGCGGCTAACTGTCATAGCTAAAGTTGTTAGTCTTTGCTTGAAGTAAATTTCATTCTGTAATTCTATGGGTTATTCAAGTTAGGTATACAATACCCTGTGCATGAACCGGCGTGGGTAGTAGAACATTACATTCGTTCAAATGGCTCTGAACACTATGGGACTTAACATCTGTGGTCATCAGTCCCCTAGAACTTAGAACTACTTTCACCTAACTAACCTAAGGACAGCACACACATCCATGCCCGAGGCAGGATTCGAACCTACGACCGTAGCAGCATTACATTAGTTCTGGCCCATTTAAGAAAGACTTTTGAAATTCTTCACAAACAATTCCAGAACAGTAAAATTCCTGCAAAAAGTAAGATTCAATAGTTGGCAGCAAAATGCCGATATTGTGGCGATGTCTGTTATTCTGAGCGTAACCGTATGCCTACTGCTCTGGAAGCCGTTGCAAATATTTTTCAGAAAACTAATGCTAATAGAAAAGTATCTGCGGGTCTGCTTACGCTACGTGTTCTTTAGCTTGTAACTTCGCCTCACTTAAGGCTGGTACAGAAAAGAAGACCAAGTATGTCAAGCGGTTGCTTGAAAAGTATGGGCCTATATAGTGCACTTGACCGGAGGTGAGATGTACAGATTGCGTGAAAACTGTTTGTCACATCAAAACAGGTAATAGTATGTCCAGAAATGATTATATTGAGATAGGGGACCAATGGTCGGAAATGCATGTTTATAGCGTTATCGACATACACAGCGTTTACCGCATAACAACAACGCAGCTCATACAGGATGTATACGCGGATAAGAAAAAAAGATTCCGGATGTTTCCCGTATTTCCCGGTTGAAGAACACACTTTTTCCCCGGGTGAAAATACACTTTTTCCGTGTTAGTGACAGTATTCTTCCTCTCGAAACTGTATAACTTATCAGTCCTTTGAATGGTTAAGCTATTATACGGCGGCGTAGACTTTACCGGCACTTCCTAAATTCGAATTCCACCAAAGCATTGAAATCGAGATCGTGATGCGCTTTTGTAAGCCTGTTGTTGCTTATGTCACATAACCTCGCCAGCTTATGTTAGCAGAAGTTCAGAGCATAGGATACGTGACGTAGTCAGCCAATAGCAACATCAATGTTAAGTAGCACGAGCACACAAATACGAAAAGTTAATGGCTTAAATTTATATACACAGTGTAGCTACAAGAAAAACTAGGTTTCACATATAATACTGGTCCAGGAAATTAATAAGCAACAAGAAAGAAATTCTTCTATGTGGCTGGTCCTCAAAGTGTTAAGATTTAAATGAGGGCCAATGGCTCTGTGGTTTAAGAAAGTCATCGCACATTCTCACACGTAACACAATTTATCTTCCCTAAAAGGAAGAGCGGTTTTAGGCGCTTCAGTCCGGACGCATACGGCTGCTACGGTTGCCGGTTCGAAACCTGCATCGGGTATGGATGTGTGATGTCCTTATGTTATTTAGGGTTTAAGTAGTTCTAAGTCTAGGGGACTGATGACCGCAGATGCTAAGTTCCATAGTGCTTAGAGCCATTTGAACCTAAAAGGAAATTTACTTTGAAAGCAACACTTTTCAAACCACCATTCGTAATATATTCCCGCGATCTGTTAGAATTAGGTTCGTTTCAGCAATTGATAGAGCCAGGAAACAGGCGTTACGGCGCGTGCGCAGCTTCGATGGCGAAGGGACCCCGTATGTTGTTAAGTATATATCGTTAAGAGATCTTACATAACGTCATGGAAGAAACAGGACATCAGAAGAAGTTTGAAGAGAATCGAAATCTCCTAAACCATACTAAAGTGAATAATTTGGCTTAAAGCGTTTATTTGTACGTCCAGATTCACAATCAAGTAGGCCTCAGCCCGATATTAAGATTTTCAGTGTGGTTTCCGAGACGTGAATTTTCTTGACGCACCAGTACTGTATTATCTCATATTTGCTTCTTTATTATGGCATAATTCCATACGTGGCAGAAGATGAAGAAGTGCACTTGAAATACAGCGAACGATTGAAACTAGCCAATAGCGTGGAATGAAACACTTAGTAAACGTAAACGCAGGCCACATAGGGAGTATCCGCATCCCCAATACAACCCACACTGCTCTGTGCATGAGCTAACCTCGCAGCTTGGGCGCGCCAGAAAAATTTTTCCAGGTAGCGTCTCGGTGCTTGTTGCTACTGCCAGTACAGATTAATAGCCACAGTTAAGTAGCAGAAGCGGGAGGAGGTGCTACTCATACGTTACTCTACTGCGCATGCGCGTGAGACCGCTGGCAACTGCTCAAACGCACCTAATGTAAGCAGTTTTAACGTCGCGCTCATCGGAAGCAGTTTGCTGTTGTGGAGTATTACATAGTCTTCGTCCTAAGGCCTTTGATACAGTTTGCTGCTGGCAGACGCTTGTGTGTGCTGTGTGTTTTGTTGCCGTAAATGGCGCATTTCCTTTGCAGCTTAAGTTCTATTCTTTTTCCCTCGCTTATGTTCTATTGTTGCAGTATTATTCTGCAGTAACGGGAAACAGGAACATTCAGTTATATTCTTTGTATCAGTTTTTCCCAGTTAAAATAAAAAAAAATTAAAATTAACTGAAAACTAAAACAATGAAAAATTCCCGGAATCCCAAAAATCCAGGGTTTTTCCCGGACGAAAGAACTCCCGTGTTTTTCCTGGATTTCTCGACTGTGCCTGGGCGTATACACCCTATCATAGTACTGTTCAAAGTGAGACCGCTAGTCTCAATGCGTGTATTGCAACAACGCTGTCACTTGTTGGAGACTGTAGCCCTTGATGTCTGCGAAGGGATGTGGTTTCAACACGACGGTGCATCAGCCCATTTCAGTGTTGAAGTCCGGTGAGCACCAGGTCAACACGTACCCTCATCGTTTGACTGGAAGGGGAGGTCCTGTCCCACGGCCAGTGCGATCGCCGTATCTCACACTTTGGGCTCTTTCCTCTGGGATTACATCACGACGTTCGTCTCTGAAACTCCCGTAAAACTGATGAAGGCCTGCTTGGTAGGGTTCATGCTGCCTATTTACTAGTACAACAGACGCTAGTGATCTTCGAGACACTGCGGCGGAACTCCAAGTGCCTATGCCATACAAACGTGCAGATTGGCGGCTGTCACTTTGAACAATCACTATGTGCTACGTTGATGTTATGCGATGTACCTGTGTATGTCCATAATACAATAAATATGAATTTCCCACCATTAGTTTCCTATCCAAATATAACCAGTTGTGACCCCACTATCACCGCTTTCGGATTGATTCACAAGGTTTGAGACACCCTGTACAACTACTGGGACTTGTTGTCTCCTATTTGACCATGTGAATACACGAACTACTCCCTGCTGGCCCACTGGAAACTTTGTCACTGTGTTACAGATTCCACTCCACAATAAGAAAATGGACTTTGCGTGAAATATTGGCGCGATGTTCTTCGAACCTAATGTGAATATAGACGTTTGGCTTTAAATTTTCACGACACCCTACTTTCAAATGAAGCAGCATGGAAGACAGTGATGCTTTTTGTAGCAAGATGAAGCTATGGGTCACATATCTCCTTAATTGTTGTTCCGCATTTATGACACGTTGACAGAAGAACATTCGTGGCCACCTCGATTGGTGGACACTCTTACCTATTAGGTATTTAACAGGCGAATTTGACGAAAATGACCATAAAACGGTACCATCTGAAGAAAAACGTACGCCGATATTTCAAAAGAGTCCAAGACACAACTTCGCGTAAAATGGGTTTGATCTGATTTCACAGGCAGAAGTATGCATAGGGGCACAGGGTGATCACTTCAAACATTTCTTATTATTTCAGTATTTATCATAATTATTCAAATTTTTAAAAGAATTTTACATTTTTAAATGTAACGAAGTTTTTTCTATTGAAGAGTCTATAAGCACTAAAATGAGGATTTAACTGATTACAAAACTAAAGGACAAGCAGCACAGACACAACCGTAGCTTTAATTTAGGGTGCTGTAAGGGTCTGTGTACAGTGGTGGTTGGCACCTCTGATTAGACGTATCAGGAATGAAGCCCTTTGCAATGTGATCCCGGGATCTAGGACGACGGCTATGTGCTTCTTACTAGGAACACGGTTACCTCGTACGAGTTAATACCTTGCTACGACCTTGTTGAGCAGTTTCTCGGAAGGCGTTTCATACGGCTGCGCTGAAATTCAGTTAATTACAGGCGCTGTTCATGTCGATTCCACCGCTTCGTGGCTGTAACGAACTGTTGTAGACAGGGGAATATGTACCAAAGTTAAGAAAGAATTAACTCAATTTCACAATTTGAAATGTAAAACGAAGCCACACCACAAAAAGTAATTTAGATCGACTTCGGTGAAGAAAGTGTACTTCAAAGTATTAAGTACCTTCTGCTGCATTTTTTTTTTTTATTTTCGAGTTATCGGTGTTCTGAGTGGCAGACTGGTGTCATGCAATTCGCCGCGAACTCCATTGTGCCAGCCTCTTGAGCTCCGACTAGCGCTTGCACCCTAAATTCTCAACGATTTATTTTATGTACGCTGATCACTGTCTTCCTCTACAGTTTTTACTCCCCACAGCTGCCTCTACCATGGAACTCGTTCGCTGACGTCTTAACATGTGTCCTGTCATCGTGTCCCGTCTTTTCTCAATGTTTTCCAAATTTTGCTTTATTCGCCAGTTCTGTGGGGTAACTCCATATTCATTACCTCATCAGTCCACCTATTTTTGAACATTATTCTGTAGCACCACATCCCAAACGCCATTCTGTTTTTTTTTTTCCGATGTCTACACTGTCGCTGAATCTCTACAGTACAATTCTATGCTCCAAACGTGCATTCTGAGCATTTTCTTTCACAAAGTAATGCCTATGTTCGATACTGGTATCTTTCTTCTGCTAGGAGTGCCCTCTTTTTCTGTGCTAGTCCGCCATTTATGTCACACTTGCATCGTCCGGGATGTTATTTGGCTTCCAAGGCAGCGGAATTCCTCAACCTCTTCTGCTTGGTTCTCACCAATTTTGATGATGATCGCTATTCTCATTTCTGCTACTTTCGCGTTACTTTGTCTTTTGTTCTGCTTATTTTCAACCCACATTCTGCACTCATTATACTGTTGACTTCATTCACCAACTTCGGTAATTCGTCGTTATTTTCACTGAGTATAGCAAAGTCATCAGCGAATCTTATCGTTGACATCCTTTGATACTGCATTGAAAACCCGCCTTTGATCGTTTTTCTTTAGTTTCAACCATTGTCTCTTTGATGTGTAGATTAAACAGGAGGGGCGAAATACTACACCCCTGTCTTACACCATATGTTATCTGAGTTTGGTCTTTGTCTTTTATTGTTTCCTCTTGGTTTTGTACATATCCAATAGTACTCTCGTTTCCCTATAGCTTAATTTTATTTTTCTCACAATTGTGAACAACTTCGCTAGTTTGCTTTGTCATACGCGTTTGTAGACCTACAGCAGCTCCTAGATTTTCTTTCCCATTATTCTTTGTATTATTCACGTCAGCAACTTGGATACATGAGCCGTTAAATCGATTTTGGGATTATTCTTATACTTTCTTGTTTCCAGATTTCTTCGCCACTAAGTAAATGAAATTTTTACGAAATTCCGATGGCATGTTTCTCGAAATTCCTTCATCAAAGAAGACGAAGTACATATTCCTGAATTCCAATCAAGAACAACTGCCAAGATGAGGAAAACAGAAGTAGATATCCTCGGTGTAGCAAAGCAGCTTAAATCACTTAATACAGACAACACCTCCATCCAGGTTGTACAGCAGTCAGGTTCCTTCCAGAGTATGCTGATACAATAGCTCCATATTTAGCAAATATAGATAACCTCTCGCTCACAGAAAATTCCGTACCTAAAGATTGGAAAATTGCAGTCACACCAAAAACCAAAAAGGGAAATAGGAGTAATCCGCTGTATTACAGGCCTGTATCACTAGTGTCGATTTGCAGTAGGGTTTTGGAACATATAGTGTGTTCGAACAATATGAATTACCCCGAAAAAAAAAAACGATTTATTGGCACTTAGCACGGATTCAGAAAACATCGTTCTTGTGAAACGCAACTGGCTCTTTGTACTCATGAAGTAATGAGCGCTATCGACAGAGGGTGTCAAATTGATTCCTTATTTTTAGATTTCCAGAAGGCTTTTAACGCTGTTTCTGTCTTCCATTCAAAGTGCGTGCTTATGGAATATCGCCTTAATTGCGCGACTGAATTCGTGATTTCCTGTCAGAAAGGTCACAGTTCAATGTAATACTCAGAAATTCATCGAGTAAAACAGACGTACTATCAGGCGTTCCGCAAGGAAGTGTCATCGGCCCTCTAGTGATCCTGATCTCTATTAACAACATAGGAGACAATCTAAGTAGCCCTATTAGATTGTCTGCAGATGATGCTGTTATTTAACGACTTGTAAAGTCATCAGAGGATCAAAACGAATTGCAAAATGATTTACATAATATATTTGTATTGTGCGAAAAGTGGCAACTGACACTGAATAAAGAAAAGTGTGAAATTATTCACGTGAGTATTAAAAGAAATCCGCTAAATTTCGATTATGCGATAAGTTAAACAAATCTTAAGGCTGTAAATTCAACTAAATACTTACGGATTACAATTACAAATAACCAAAATTGGAACGATCACGTATATAACGTTGTGGGTAGATCAAACCAAAGACTGCAATTCATAAGACGAACGCTTAGAAGGTGCAACAGGTCTACTAAAGAGGATGCTTACACTACGCTTGTGCGCCCTATTCTGGAGTAGGCCTATTGCTTTGCGTTGCTGGATCCGCATCAGGTAAGACTGACGGATGACATCGAAAAATTCAAAGAAGGTAGGCTCGTTTTGTGCAATCGCGAAATAGGGGACATAGTGCCACAGAGATGTTACGTGAATTGGAGTGGCAATCATTGAAACCAAGTCGTTTCTCGTTGCGACAGGGTCTTCTCATGAAATTTCAATCCCCAGTTTTCTCATCAAATTGCGAAAACATTGTGATGGCACCCACCTACAGAGGGAGAAATGATCTCCTACATACAAGAAGAGAAATCAGAGCTCGCAAAAAAAATGAAGTGCTCGTTTTACCTTCTCGTCGTTCGACAGTGGGACGGGAAAGAGGCAACTTGAAGGTGATTCATTGAACCCTCTGCCAGGCACTTTATGGTGAATAGCAGAGTAATTACGTAGGTGTAGATGTTGATGCCTCCAGTGTTATAGATTATACACACTAATCCAATGTCGTTCTGTTGCCACGTCCGCCAAATATTTTACAAATTCCGATGGAATGTTACGTATCTCCTCTGCCCGGTTTGATCGCAACTGTTACAATACTCCGTAAAACTCCCATTGAAATACTGGATCGCCGATGTCTTCCGTATCACCCTTCATTTTTCTTTCGTTATATCATAAGACAGATGGCATAGGGCTTACTAAAATGTATCTGACAAGGAAGCAAGGAATTGTGAAGTCCTGGTATCTCATTTTCAGGAAAGAGGTGATGATGAGGTAGGATGCCTTTTAAGTGCGATAATAGATATAGAAGTTGAGGATGAAGTGGCTCGACATATTGCAGAATGAAGAGATAACAGAATCAGTAAATACGATCGCGGAACACCTTTGCTACAAAAATTATAAGGTTATTAGGGTAGGTACTTAGGAAAAACAACGGACTGTTATTTTAGATAAAGAGGGAAGTAGTGAACTACAAAGTTGATGTGCACAGAAGAAAAACGAAGATGCACGTATTAGCTGTATGAGCCTACAATTTTTATTTAGACTTGAGAAACATCAAATAAGATTTGAAATTAGTTGAAAGACGAACGGCAATATTACAACAGTCCATAATATTGTCACTGGTAATGAGTACATACTTGTTGACATGTGGAATAATCGGGTCTACTGCCGGATGTTTGTGTCGCTCTGGCACAATATTTCGGCCACGTAACTCGTTGCCTTCTTCAGGTGCTACCTGTGACTGCCGTATTGGAGGATCTTGTAAAGTATTTATCCTCAGAGGGCACTGGGTGCTCTCTCTGCCGTCCGCGCCCGCCTGGCGCTGCTTGTAATGTGTTGTCTCTTCCCTGGTGCTCCCTCGGATGTCAGCGCCCGACTTGGTCACCACTGTGGCAGCTGTCGGAGGCCCGTCTTGTGTCGGGCGTTCTGTTAGTGGTCCGAGCCCGCCTGGCGCTCCACCTGAGGTGTTGGCACGTCCCTGGTGCTCTGGCGGTCGTCCGCGCTCGGCTCGTCAACCATCTGTGGTTGTGGTGGCTGTCAGAGGCCGTCCTGCGTCTGGAGTTGCGTTCGCGGTCCGCGCTCGCCTGGCGCTGCTCCTGCGATGTTACTACTTCTTCAGGAGTTTCTTGGTTCCATTTGTTGGGCCCTGACAAGCTCCAGAGCGGGACTCCACGCCAAGCTGAGCTGGTAACCGCTGTCTCGGTTTATTAGGTTGTCTGTGACCTTGATCTAGAAAGCCTCGTTTATGACACTGTCCGAAAATAATGGAGTCTGTGTCACAATTTTGGTGTTGTTGTAGTCCATTGAGTGACCGAGCTCCAGGCAGTGCTCCGCTATGGCAAATTTGGTTGCCTGTCAGAGTCTGGTGTGCCTCTGGTGTTGTTTGCACCTGACGTCCACCGTCCTGGTTGTCTGGCCAATGTATAATTTCCCACACTGGCACGGGACGTTGTAAATGCCTGGTTTACGTAGCCCCAGGTCGTCCTTCACGCTCCCTAGCATTGTCCCAATTTTGGAGGGTGGACGGAAGATACTCTTTATCTTTTGAAAGAATTCTGCTGATCTTTCCCGAAATAGGTCCAGCATATGGCAGGTATGCCACCTTCTTCGCTTCCTCTGGCTCCTCTTCTGTAGCCTGTGGTTAACTGATAGCATGAAGTGCCCTTTGGATGTCTGTGCAGGAGTATCCATTTCTACTGAACACCAGCTCTAGATGTTCTCATTCTGTGGCGAGACTTTCGTATCCGACAGAGCCTGAGTCCTATGAACTAATGTTTTCAAGACTCTATTCTCATTAGACGGATGGTAGCAGCTACTGGATTGAAGGTATAAGTCAGTGTGGGTGGGGTTACGATACACACTGTGCCCCAGAGCGCCATCTGCCTTCCTCTTGACCAGGACATCCAAGAATGGGAGTCTCCATCCTTCTCTAGCTCCATAGTAAATTTTATACTTGGGTGGCATGTATTTAGATGTTCCGAATACTCATCCAGCTTCTCCCTGCCATGGGGCCAAATGACAAAAGTGTCATAAATATTCCTAAGAAAGCGGGTTGGTAAGTGGCTGATGCAAGAGCTCCTCTTTGTACCTTCCCATGAAAAGGTTGGCTATCACTGGTGATAAAGAGCTGCCCATTGCCACTACTTCCGTTTGCTCATAAGATAGACCCCTGTAAAGAAAATATGTTGATGTCAGTACATGATTCAACAGGTCGAGCAGGGCACCATCGAACGTCTCACCAATGATATTGAGTGAATCGGTGAGTGGCACTCGTGTGAAGAGCGATAATACATCGAAACTGACCATAATATCAGAGTCCACAGTGTGTAGCTGCCTTAGCCGTTGTAGGAAGTCCGAGTTCCGAATGTGGTGTGCACATTTGCCCACATATGGTGCAATATGCTCTTCAGGTATTGTGCAGTGAGGTATGTCGCTGCACCTATGTTACTGACAATAGTTCGAAGAGGGTACCCCTCGTTGTGGAACTTGGGGAGTCCATAGAGTCTGGAAGGTGCAGGTGCTTTGGGATGAAGCTTCTTGATGACCTGTTCAGGTAGACCTGTCTCCTTCAGCAACTTCCGGGTCTTCTTGTCCACCTTGTCAGTGGATTCGCCATCTAGTGGTTTGTAAGCATTGTCTTCTAGAAGTTGTTGCACCTTCCTATCATACTCCAACTTGTTTGAGATGCCTTATCGGCTGGCAGAACTACAACGCTCTCATCCTCCTGTAGCAGCCTGAGTGTCACCCTCTCCTCACTCGAGATGTTGGATTTGGGGGGCTTTGTCCTGGTGAGTGCCCTGCAGGTCTCCCTGCGGATCTTTTCAGACGACTTGGAAGGTAGCGTGTTGACGAGCTGCTCAATCGAACTGTTGAAGACTGCAACAGGTATGCTTCTGGGAGTCACTGCAAAGTTCAGGCCCTTGCTGAGTGCTTTTGTGGTGGCCTCATCGAGCTGCTTCTCCCTCAGGTTGACCATTGTCCTTGTTATGGCCCTCAAACTTGGCCTTTTGACATGCTGTTGATTTCCTCGTGGTGCATTCAGCCAAGGACCCGGAGGCACCATCAACCTGGTCCCAGTCTACTGCTATGGAAAGATGGAGATGCAGAAACTCCCTGGGTTGGGTTGTTTTGGGGATGGAGACCAGACAGCGAGGTCATCGGTCTCATCGGATTAGGGAAGTACAGGGAAGGAAGTCGGCCGTGTCCTTGAAAGGAACCATCCCGGCATTTGCCTGTAGCGATTTAGTGAAATTAGTGAAAATCTTAATCAGGATGGCCGGACGCGGGATTGAACCGTCGTCCTCCCGAATGTGAGTCCAACGTCTAACCACTGCGCCACCTCGCTCGGTGGCAACTCCCTGGACGTGACATCTAGGCGGTGGCCATCTCACGCACTCTTTCTCTTACAAGCGCGAGGCTCGCAAGATGTTTGATTCACTCGCCGTTCTGGTATTAATATGTTGCTTGAACCTGGTGAAGACAGGAACTACATACCGCTCTCGGCATCTCAGAAGGAAACTGAGAGAACTCAGTATCCTCCCCTTCCTCTGTTGAAGCATATCCAGCTTCTTGATATTAAGGTACATCTCCTCCCCGTAGAGTCTTCTGATGTAACTCTTCAGGCTTTCCCAGCGAGATCTTGACCTGTGGAATAATTGTGTCTACTGCTGGATGTTTGTGTCGCTCTGGCTCAATATTTCGGCCACGTAACTCGTTGCCTTCTTCAGGTGCTACCTGAGACTGACGTATTGGAGGATCTTGTCCAGAGGGCGCTGGGTGAACTCTCTGCCGTCCGCGCCCGTCTGGCGCTGCTTGTAATGTATCGTCTCTTCCCCAGTGCTCCCTCTGGCGTCCGCGCGCTACTTGGTCACCATCTGTGGCAGCTGTCGGATGCCCATCTTGTGTCGGGCGTTCTGTTCGTGGTCCGCGCCTGCCTGGTGCTGCTCCTGAGGTTTTGGCTCTTCCGTGCTGCTCCCACGGGCTTCCGCACCCAGATCGTCCATCATTTGTGGTCGTGGCAGCTGCCTTGGGCCGGATCCGCGTTTGCGTTCCGTTCGTGGTCTGCGCCCGCTTAGCGCTTCTCCACTGTTACTGTCACTGGCACTTAACCATAAGATTCTGCCATGACTCGTGATGGGGGCAGGCTAAGCATATACTGCTATTCCTGCATAAGTCTATATTTGTGGAGTGGCTTCCTCACGGTCCGAATTGGCCTGAGGTGATTTCTGGGGTGTGTTGTCCTTGCTCTGTCACGAGATTTTACTCTCGTAACAGGTTAGGCCAGTGCGTGGTTTGCCTGTGGTGAATAGGGTGGCCCAAGTCCCTAATAAGCCTATTATCGGACCATTCGGTCCGCTCGTAGAAGACCTGCACCGATTGTTTAATCGGTCGTGGAGGTAGGGGATGCCTGTTTGCCGGTGTAGACAAGCAGTCGAATAGAGCCTTGGTAGGCGCAGAGTGAGCTTGAGCGCCGTGTTCTGCACCCTCTGCAGCTTGCTGATGTGTGTGTCGGCCGCGTTGCCCCACACCACGGCCGCATATTCCAGCACTGGATGAAAGAACGCCAGGTACTGCGTGATTCCGTGGTGGGGAGGCTAGGCAGTCGACTGGTTGAGCAGAGGGTACAGAACGCGTAGTCGCCCTATTGCTCTGCCCCTGATGTTCTCGATGTGGACTTTCCAAGTCAGCTTCTGGTGGAGACTGACTCCCAGGTAGCGGCCAGTCTTGCTCCACGGGACAGTGCTTCCCATGACGGTGACTGGCGGAAGATCTGGTGGCAGTGGTTTTCGTGTGAACACCACTGCCTGACTCTTCACTGCATTCTGTTTCAGGCGCCACTTAGTCAACCACGCACCAAGGGCCTCACATCCGCGCTGGAGCAGACGGCGCATCTCGACCGCCTTCATACTCCACATGAATTGCACTGTGTCGTCGGCGTATAGTGCCAACTTCACTGGCGCTACTCGCGGGGCGTCGGCGGTGAACAGGGGGTAGAGCAGTGGGCTGAGAACGGACCCCTGCGGCACTCCAGCACGGATGGGTCGGTGCGTGGACGTCCCTTCGTCCAGACGGACGTGGAAAGTCCTGTCGGCCAGATACGATCCGAGTAGGACCCAGTGTGGCGTCGGGACCCCGTGCACAAAACGTTTGTACATGAGGCCATCGTGCCCCACGGAGTCGAACGCCCTGGAAACGTCGAGGAACACCCAAGATATTCCCGAGTTTCCAGGGCGCGCATGGCCTCTTGCAGCAGCCGCATCAGCTGATGGACCATGGAGTGTCCCCTCCGGAAGCCGAACTGCTCGTCCGGTATCACTCCTTCTGCTGTCACTTGGCGAAGCAGGCGCCTGGCGTAGAGGCGCTCGAACACTTTGGAGAGAGCCGGTAGCAGGCTGATGGGTCTGTAAATGGCGGCGTCACGCGGGTCCTTGTTCGCTTTGGGGATGGCTACCACCTCTGCATGTTTCCACACAGAGGGGTAGACACCTGAGCGAAGGACCTGGTTGAAGATACCTGCCAGCAGCAGATGCGCCCCTGCCGGTAGGTTCCTCAGCGGGTGGTTGGTGACCCCATCAGCGCCTCCGACCTTCGTAGTATTGAGCGCCTTCAGCTGAGCGGCCACCTCAACCTCAGAGATGGCGTCGATTACGTCACCGTCGTCCCTTGCCTCCAGGAACACCGAGATTGCTCGGCTACCTGCTGGATGTGGTCTTCATCCAGTTTGTCGTCCACCGGGGTGAATGACGATTCGAATTGGTCCCCCAGGACACCTCCTTTTCCGTCTGGGCTGCAGACGACGTCATGCCCGACCAGTATCGCTGGTGTGCGCTGTCGCCGGCACAGGAACGACTTCACTGTGCGCCAGGTGCTGCAGTCCTCTGGAGGCGATGAAGTCCTACCACACACTGTTCCTGTGTGCCTCAGCCACAGCTTCGATGTCTCTCCGCATGCGGTTGAGGCGTCGCTTCGTCACTGGTTGGTGGGTGAGCTGCCACTCCCAGAAGAGCCTATTCTTGTTCCTGAGTGCGTCCCGGATGGGAGGCGGTAGATTGTGGGAGACGTCCCTGGGCCCCTGTGGCTGGGGAGTGGTGGCTGCGTCGGCGGCTTGCAGTAGCTGGCGGGAGAAGACCCTCAGAGCGGCGTCCGCGCCCACTGCGTGTGGATCGGGTTCGTCCTTGATCGATTCCAGGACTGTCTCCTGGAACCGATCACAGTCCATGAGCCGGTATGTCTGTTGGCGTGGTCGCAGCGTGGTTCCTGCGACATCTATGGTGAAGACCACCGGCAGGTGGTCTGAAGACAGCGCACACGATGTGGAGGTGGTTGCGTGGTGCCCGATGCCTTTTATGACTGTGACATCGAGCACGTCTGGCTGTCCCCTGGCTGGGTAGATTGTGGGCTCCTGTGGGCCCAGGATCAGGGCGCCGTTCCTCTGGGCAGCGCGGGAAAGTCGGCGGCCCCTGACATTCGTGAGGTGGAAGGTCCATTTCGGGTGCTTCGCATTGAAGTCACCCGCAATGAACACCCTCCCACAAATGACAGCAGCGCGTCGATGTCCACCTCCAGGATGTGTCTGCGGGGTGGCCTGTAGACTGCCACGAACATGATCTGCCCAGCTGTCATGGAGACCGTCACCCCGGTGGCTTCAGGGTGGCCAGGTCCAGGAGTTGCACCTGGTGGTGCCTGAGTGATGCACGGGCATAGATGGATGTGCCCCTGCTGGCTGTTGGCCTGTCATTGCGGTAGCAAACATAGTTTGCTACACGCACGTGAACCCCAGGTTTAAGGTGAGTTTCGCCGACCAGGCTGAGGTCAATGGCCTCGTCCTGCATGAACTGGCGAAAGTCACCTTGTTAGGTGAACAGGCTGTTTGTGTTGAAGCCGCAAACGGTCAATCCATGGATGAGTCGATGACCCATGGCGCGGCTTCGTGGTGATGGTAGCAGCCTGGAGGGCCTCTGTGACTGCCGTGACTAGCACGGGCAGTCGGTGGAGCATGGCAAGAGGGAACACAGAAGGGCTTCCAGGTCTGTGGCTCCTGGTCCTGTAGATGGTGTGGGTGCAGCCGCAGCTGTGGGTGCCCGGGCGGCGGGGCGCGGCGTCGCCGTCGCGTACGTTCACTGGGCCGCGTCCCCAGCAGCCTGTGGCGCGGGAGTGTTGAGTGGATGGGCAGTGCGCCTTCCGCTCTTGTGGTGGTCGGCCTGGGAGTCAGCCGGTGAGGCTGATGAGCCAGGCGTGGTGGCTGGAGCGGTCTCGTTCGAGTCCTGTTGCGGAAGTGGCGGAAAGGCCACTTGTCGTCTCATGGTGGCGTCAGCAGACTCCCCCTTGGTGGCGGGGGTGAGGCTGGTGCCAGATTGCACCTTCCTGGCAGGTGCTGATCGTCCTTTCTGCTGTGGGCGGCGTCGGAATGCAGCGCAGCCTCTGTAGCTTGCCACATGTGGCTTGCTACAGTTGCAGCACTTTGGTGCCTCCTCTCTCTTCTTAGTGCAGTCCCACACTTGACATAGCGGGCCGGCATGGAGCAACAGCACGCCACGAGGTCAAGGCCCTGGCAGGAAAAGCACTGGGCGCGCCTCCCCTTGGCCTTGAGAGGTTCCACTTCCACCTCTATCCGGGCCACCATCTGCAACTGAAACAGTTTCCGGTTTTCGAAGTTGTCCAGGAGAACAACTAGCAAGAGAGGCATATCTCGCCTCGTCCTGGGCGACGTCATGATGGTCACGGAGCTGGCCATGTATCCCAGGCCAGCCAGTTCGTCTTTGAGGTGCGAAGTCTCAATTTTCAGCGGGAGGTGGCGGAAGACCACCTTCAGCTGCTTCACGGGCTCCACAATATGTGTAGAGCAGTGTAGCTTGTCGTTCTGCTCGGTAGTCGTCCATGGTGGCGGTCGAAACCGGGTATAGGTCTCGCCCGACACATTTGACCTTGGCAGCGCAAGCCACTGTCTGAAATTTATCAAGGAAGGACTTGTAAGTGTCCTTCCATGAGACAGTTATCGGTGGTGGGGCGGGTGCCCTCCTCTTGGGTGGCTCAGTGGCCTCCATGGCCTCTGGCTTGTCGACGTCGATGAATGAGTTTGTCGTCGGGAGCGGCTGTACTATTTCGGGCCGTTTGGCCTGAGCAGTGTGCCGCTGCTTCGGGACAGTGAACCCATCGTCTGGGGCCTGGTCTGCCTCAGCAGGGTCGTCTGCCATCTTCTGCTTCTGGCTCCTCCTGCAAACAGACTGAGAGGATGTGGAGGAGTCGTCCTCCTCTGTAGCTGCTGGCCTCTTCCTGGAGGGCCGCTTTGTTACCATGGCTTCTGCCTCGAGCAGGTCGCCTCTATGATCGTGTTGTCGCCTGGCAGGACTGTGACGTCTTCTATTGTCATGCCTGGCGGTACAGTTTCCAGTATATCTGTGCCTCTTCACTGGAAGAGACTGGAGTGGCAGCCAGCAGTGCACCAGTTTCTTCTCCAACTGGGACTGGTGGCGCAACACTCTTCAGGGCCGCCGCTTAAAGAACAGTGTCGTCTTCATTCGACATATCTGGTAGGGCTCCCAACGGTACTCTCTCCACTTCATCGACCATGCGACCGAGTGACTTTAAATACTGCTGGAACAAGCGGAGAGCTCGTTCGTCGGCAGCACGTTCCGGGTAATCAATATCCTGTGCCAATCGGTGCATGATGAGATACAAATGCTCCGCCGTAAGTGGGCATGTTTCCCTTGCACATGCGATCTGATAGGCCATCATCATTTACTGGGTCTTCGTACGTGGGGGGCCGGATGTGGCCGCCGACGGGGCTGACACGCCGCCCGAGCCCGTCCCGCCGGGCAGTGGTCCGCCACACCCTGCGCTTGAGAAGCATGGTCCTGCACTCACGGCATTGCTCACTCGAGTGGCGCTGCTCCTGAGGTGTTGGCACTTCCCTGGTGCGGGAGCAAACCACGAACGGAACGCCAAACGCGGGTCCGGCCCCAGACAGATGCCACGACCACAGATGGTGGACGAGCCGGGCGCGGCCGGCCGTGGGAGCACCAGGGATCTGTCAAAACCTCGGGAGCAGCATCAGGTGGGCGCGGACCACGAACAGAACTCCCGACACAGGACGGGCATCCGACAGCTGCCACAGATGGTCACCAAGTCGGGCGCGGACATCAGAGGGAGATCCGGCGAAGAGACATTACAAGCAACATCAGGCGGGCTCGGACAGCAAAGAGAGCACCCAGCGCCCCCTGGACATAAATACTGGACAAGATCCTCCAATACAGCAGTCTCAGGTAGCACCTGAAGAAGGCAATGAGTTCCGTAGCCGAAATATTGTGCAAGAGCGACACAAACATCCGGCAGTAGATCCAATTATTCCACAGGTCAAGATCTCGATGGGAAAGCCTGAAGAGTTACATCAGAATAGTCTACGGGGAGGAGATGTACCTTAATATCAAGAAGCTGGATAAGCTTCAACAGTGGGAGAGGATACTGAGTTCTCTCAGTTTCCTTCTGAGATGCCGAGAGAGGGATGTAGTTCCAGTCTTCACCAGGTTCAAGCAACATGTTAACACCAGAACGGCGAATAGTATCAAACATCGTGCCAGCCTCACGCTTGTAAGAGAAAGAGTGTGTGAGATGCGCCACTGCCTAGATGTCAGATCCTGGGAGTTGCTTTATCTCCATCTTTCCATAGCAGCTACCCTGACCCGAGTGGACTGGGACCAGGTTGATGGTGCCTCCTGGTCCTTGGCTGAATGAACCACGAGGAAATCAACAGCATGTCTACAGGCCAAGTTTGAGGGCCTTACCTAGAAGGTACAACAGGATGGGGACACACGGACAATGGTCAATCTGAGCGACAAGCAGCTCGATGAGACCACCTAAAAAGCCCGCAGCAAGGGCCACAACTTTGCAGTGACTCCCAGAAGCACACCTGCTGCAGCCTTCAACAGTTCGGTTGAACAGGTCGTCAACACGCTACCTTCCAACGCGTCTGAAGAGAACCTCAGGGAGACCTGCAGGACACTCACCAGGACGAAGCCTCGCAAATCCTACATCTCGAGTGAGGAGAGGAAGGCACTCAGGCAGCTACAGGGGGATGAGAGCGTTGTAGTTCTGCCAGCTGATAAGTGTCATCTTAAACAAGTTGGAGTATGATAGGAAGGTTCAACAACTTCAGGAAGACAATGCTTACAAACCACTAGATGGCGAATCCACTGACAAGGTTGACAAGGAGACCTGGAAGTTGCTGAAGGAGACAGGTCTACCTGAACAGGTCATCAAGAAGCCTCATCTCAAAGCACCTGCATCTCCCAGACTCTATGGACTCCCCAAGGTCCACAAGGAGGGGGACCCTCTTCGAACTATTGTCAGTAACATAGGCGCAGCGACATACCTCACTGCACAATACCTGAAGAGGATATTGCACCATATGTGGGCAATTGTACACACCACATTCGGAACTCGGACTTCCTACAACGGCTAAGGCAGCTACACACTGTGGACTCTGATATTATGGTCAGTTTCGATGTATTATCGCTCTTCACACGAGTGCCACTCACCGATTCACTCAATATCATTGGAGAGAAGTTCGATGGTGCCCTGCTCGACCTGTTGAATCATGTATTGACATCAACATATTTTCTTTACGGCGGTCAATCTTACGAACAAACGGAAGTAGTGGCAATGGGTAGCCCTTTATCACCAGTGGTAGCCTAACTGTTCATGGAAAGGTACAAAGAGGAGCCCTTGCATCAGCCTCTTACCAACCCAAGTGCTTTCTTAGGAATATTGTGACACTTTTCTCATTTGGCCCCGTGGCAGGGAGAAGCTGGATGAGTTTTCCGAACATCTAAATACATGTCACCCAAGTATAAAATTTATTATGGAGCTAGAGAAGGATGGAGACTCCCATTCTTGGATGTCCTGGTCAAGAGGAAGGCAGATGGCGCTCTGGGGCACAGTGTGTATCGTAAACCCACCCACATTGACTTATAACTTTAAGCCAGTAGCTGCCACCATCCAGCCAAGAAGAATGGGGTCTTGAAAACATTAGTTCATAGGGCTCAGGCTCTGTCGGATATGGAAAGTCTAGCCACAGAGCGAGAACATCTACAGCTGGTGTTCAGCAGAATTGGATACTCCTGCACAGACATCCAAAGGGCACTTCATGCTATCAGTTAACCACAGGCTACAGAAGAGGAGCCAGAGGAAGCGAAGAAGGTGGCATACCTGCCATATGCTGGACCTGTTTCGGGAAAGATCAGCAGAATTCTTTCAAAATATGATATGAAGAGTATCTTCACCCTTCAAAATTGGGACAAGGCTAGGGAGTGTGAAGGACGACCTGGGGCTACGTAAACCAGGCATTTACGATATCCCGTGCCAGTGTGGGAAATCATACATTATCCAGACAACCAGGACGGTGGACGTCAGGTGCAAACAACACCAGAGGCACACCAGACTCTGACAGGCAACCAAATTTGTCATAGCGGAGCACTGTCTGGAGCTCGGTCACTCAATGGACTGCAACAACACCAAAATTGTGACACAGACTCCAAGGTTTTGGACAGTGTCATAAACGAGGCTTTCTAGATCAAGGTCACAGACAACCTAATAAACCGAGACAGCGGTTACCGGCTCAACTCGGCGCGGATTCCGGCTTTGGAGCTTGTCAGGGCCCAACGAATGGAGCCAAGAAACTCCTTAGGAAGTAGTAACACCGCAGGAGCAGCGCCAGGCGGGCTCGGACCATGAACATAACGCCCGACAAAGGACGGGCCTCCGTCAGCTGCCGCAGATGGTAACCAAGTCGGGCGCGGACGTCCGAGGGAGCACCAGGGAAGAGACAATACATTACAAGCAGCGCCAGGCGGGCGCGGACGGCAGAGAGTTACCCAGCACCCTCTGGGCATAAATACTGCACAAGATCGTTCAATACGGCAGTCTCAGGTAGCACCTGAAGAAGGCAGCGAGTTACGTGGCCGAAATATTAGGCCAGAGCGACACAAACATCCGGCAGTAGACCCGATTATTCCACATGTCAAGATTTCGCTGGGAAAGCCTGAAGAGTTACTAATGACTGCATCTTTCGACCGAAGTCCTGCTGGGAACACTATCCCATTTTTTTTATTTACTCTGTTTATCGCTTTTTTCACATGACCCGTTATAGCTGATAATGCTAACTGGAACCACCGAAAATAGCAACGATGTGCAAGGTGTAGCGATAACGAAGTGCATCGCGCTTTTGCAACCTGCAATTTCGCAACCTATGAGGAACCGAGCGTGGGCGAAAGACAGCCATCTGGGCATGGACGGCGCTCAGCCAGCTGTGTCTTTTTTTAGCTTTTACATTTAAGAAAAACAACGATCAAAGTCATTGCGATAAATTAAATTCAAAATAAAATTTAAACCCCTGACGGGAGTGGAACACACGATCATCTACGCGGAGGCCCAAACCTAACCAATATTTTTCAGTTTTACAAAAGCGAGGTAACAGGAATGGAAAATCCAATAGAAAAGTGATTCTGCACATCTTCCAATTCCTTGACGACTGAATACGAAGATTTGAAAAAAAGTGCATGATGGGGTGGCATCCTTTGCCATGTCAAATGGACTGTAAATATACACTGGTATAAGGCACTACTGCCCTGGTTACACCCGCTCCCCACAATGGAATGAACATAATGCTCGGTATGCCATATAACTATATTGTTCTTCGTACTGAGAAAGAAGGTTGAGTCGGGACGGAGGAGAATCTCTCCGGAGGTAGTCACTTCCGTTGTCCTGGCAACAAAGACGAATTGTTGGCGGAACCGATCCTAATGTCTGTGACCCCGGGAGGCCAACCGACGGAATAAAGTATCCGTTTGATGGCAACGACTGCATCGTTCTGTCTCACTAACGCCACTGCAAAAAAGTCGAACTTTGATAGGGACAAGATTATGAACGACTTGGTACCATGAGGCCACCACTGTCATCAGAAGAATAGGTAGGCTGACAACAATCTCCCTATATGTCTCTGGCGATAGGGACTCCACATAGGAGACGAGATCTGGAAACATCCAGCGACTAACAGCGTTTTGACAGAGAGATGCGACTGTGGAGGAATGTCAACCCCCAAGTAACTGACATCTATAAAAATTCTCGAATACGCCTTAATTGAAACTTTATGCTACCACCATCTATTGGAGGGGCTAAATTCACAGATCGGAGATAGGCAAAATGGCGATCTGTTAAGCGATTGGGGGCTGCGACGACACGCTAAAACAGTGCGTCGACGAAATAAAGTAGAAGCCCGGGACCGGAGATCAGGGAGGCACAAACTCTCATCAGATGGAATCCCACCGTAACTTAACAGCGCTCCTGGGAAGTTAGAGTGTCTCCAGAAAAATGTGTCCGATAATCGTTGTAACTATCGAGACATAATAGCAAGGGAAAATTTGTGCAGCAAAATACGCTTTACGCAACACATGTTTCCAGTGACAAACCTTATGAAGCAATGAGTGGGAGCGATGCTCATGTTCAAGGATCGCTCCTTCTATCCTTTCCGTCATGAATTCCAGTTTGGTGCAGCCATCTTCATCGAACAACAATCAATAATAACATCCAACGGTCGACAGCGGGCAAACGCCACAGTACATGGAATTCCAACCACGTCAAAATCCCGCAAACTGAGTTACCAACATCTCCGGTCGTTAACCTGTGCTCCCGTAAAACGACAAAAAAATCATCCAAAACGTCCTTGAACAAAGCGATGTCGTCATGAGTACGAAGAAGTATTTTAACGTCATCGACATACGCATGGACGAGAAATCTTTCTCCCAAAAACGACCAGCCACACAGTCGGGCAGCTATGGACAGCAATAAAGTTTTCAGAAGGAACACTAATAACCACGTAGACAGCGGACTCCCTAGCAGGGAATCTCGACACACTTCTGTGTGGGGATTAAGACGACCATTCACGTCTGTAGGGGCCTGAATTCTGAGCCCTCGTGGCTTCTGTCCGGGCACGTGCGATATCCTATTGGTGCCTCTTGTGCCGTGTTCCATCGACCCCGGCCGTCGTCGTATCATCTTTGCTGGGTTATGTGTTTCCTCTGTGGTTCTGTAGGGCGAGTGGTGTGTCGGACACGGAGTTGGACGGGTGTTCCTGGCTACTCTGCGTGCTGTCGTCGTAGAGAGTTAACACCATTGACTGGTGGGGCTTCGGGAGCCAGCGTTTTCCTGCAGAGTCGACCGCTGTTACCGGCGATTTTAGTGGACAAGGAGCGGCTCTCGTTCCGTGCAACCTGGATACAACGTGCATCAGTCAGAATGCCGAGAAGTATAGAACAACTTGCTAGAAGCCACGAGCCTACCTGCGCTGCTCAAGCTATTGGCCCTCTTGGCATTTGCTTCATATTTTCTATGAAGACTGATTAGTAAGTACGGTTCCTGAAGACTGTTAATTCTGCCCGGTGTAATCTGGAGGGAATGCTGTTTCGTCACGCTTTTCGGTGACCCATTTGGGCCAGCGTGTCTCAATCTGGAGGTTTCTGTATGCGCCAAGCTAGTATTTTGCAGTGTCAATATTGTACTTGATTTTGTGGTGTCACCGCCGGACACCACACTTGCTAGGTGGTAGCCTTTAAATCGGCCGCGGTCCGGTAGTATACGTCGGACCCACGTGTCGCCACTATCAGTGATTGCAGACCGAGCGCCGCCACACGGCAGGTCTAGAGAGACTCCCTAGCACTCGCCCCAGTTGTACAGCCGACTTTGCTAGCGATGGTTCACTGACAAATTACGCTCTCATTTGCCGAGACGATAGTTTAGCATAGCCATCAGCTACGTCATTTGCTACGACCTAGCAAGGCGCCATTATCATTTGCTATTTATCTTGTGATGCATGTACCGTCAGACCGATGTTCACCAATTATGGATTAAAGTTAGTATTCCAGAAGCTACGTGTGGTGTCACTGCCAGACACCACACTTGCTAGGTGGTAGCTTTAAATCGGCCGCGGTCCATTAGTACATGTCGGACCCGCGTGTCGCCACTGTGTGATAGCAGACCGAGCGCCACCACACGGCAGGTCTCGAGAGACGTACGAGAACTCAGCCCCAGTTGTACGACGACGTTGCTAGCGACTATACTGACGAAGCCTCTGCTCTCATTTGCCGAGAGACAGTTAGAATAGCCTTCAGCTAAGTTAATGGCTACAACCTAGCAAGGCGCCAACTGTAACAGTGCATGTATCTTACGAGTCTCAATTGTATAGTCAAGAGAGATGTACCAAAGGAAGCATTAAAAGTTAAGTATATTCCAAAGCTACGTATTTTCTTTATAGCAGTCATAACGTATCCTGATCCAGACTTGACGCCAGTCGGCGTGTGTGTACGCGTGCCTTTCGGCTTCCTTCACAGTGTGGCGTAACTCGCTTGTTACGCCACAACACTACGTACTTTATTTGCTAGACTCAAGTCCTTTAACTGTTCCAGACCTCACGCCAGCCTGCGTGAGCTTAAACGCGTGCCTTTCGGCTTCACCTCCTAGTGGCTTGGCTGTCTTGCCAAGTCACAACAGATATCATGGCGTGTTGTTATTGAGTTTTTGATACTACTGGTTGCAATTTCTGTTTGTTGTAGTCCTCATGGCCCTTGCTGGGGCGAGTCGTTGATTTGGCCTGTAACTGAAGTTGTGTGCGCTCAGCCTAATGGCACGCTTGTGTGGGTCATGTGTGTTTTTGCATGCTGGTATTTTCACAACCTCTCACTTTTCGGGTTATAGTTGTACAGTTTAACCGGCCATCTACCACTTCGTGCGTATCCCAATTACAATGTCTATTACCCTCTAATAGGCCCCAGTAAAGGTATACATTATTTTTTTAAATCTTGTTTGAATTATTTTGTAGTTATTCTTTTTGGCTTCTTGTTGTTGCTGGGAATGTTAACTAGCAATGTTTTGTGCGAACCGCTCCCATACCAAAGTTTTAATAGTTTAAGTTTTAATTGCCCGCTTAATTATTACTATGTATGATAATTTGTATCAAATTTATTTTCTGTTCGTTGTTGAATGTGTTGACAGTCTTATATCGGCAGCGGTTGACGCGTTGCTGTTCTGCTGCTCCGAGGCACTAACGGGTTTTCCTTTTGCTTCGGCGGCTTTCCCGTCATCGCACGAGGCCTAAGTTTTGACAGGTCACACACGATTCTGCGGATCTCTCGTTCTAGTCTCAAGTTGAGTAGTTTGTTTTTATTCTTTTCGTATCGTGCTACCTCGGGGGTGTCGGTACATTAGGAGGGAACTAACACATTATTTCTGCTATTGTAAGGCCCTTGTAGGCGTGTGATGAAAGTCTTTGAGCAAACTAACAATGAGATTCTTGATTTCTTAAAAACTTGAGGATTTAATTGTCATTATGACTGTAATTGTGTTCTAAGGGCCCGACAGTGTACTAGTGTGGTTTATGTCGAACAGGCTTGTGGCAGTCAAGTGCTATTGTTGCTTCGGTTTTGCATGTGGACAGGCTTTGGACAGCTTGCCCCTATCTTGTCTACATGAGAGCAGATTAACCAGTTGAGATTTATGCATTTTAATGTCTTATATTCAGGTCTCATTGTGATCCAGTAGCAGGGAAAGACTGCCGCCGCGGGATTGTTTCGTTACTTAACTGTTTGTAGTTGGGCCACCATCGTGTTGCACAGTTGGCATTTTTTGAGAACTATTTGTAATTTTATGTATAATGAAAAGGTTCTTATACAGTTTGAATTTAATTCAGAAATCTTAACTATTTGTATGCACTTCGCAAGGAACTTGGTTACAGTCAGTTGGCTCACGATTGAATTGTTATTAAATAAATATAAATGTTTGGGAATGATAAATGACATATCAAGTTGGGTCATCCTTCCATGTGTTTTCCTTCAGTTAACGCCGATCGTTGTTCTTCGTCTCAAATACCACTAATTATAAAGGTGAACATCCGTCACGCAGCATAATTAAAACCAACAGCCACCGGCAATCGCAATGGAAAATCGTGTCTAACTCGGTCAGAATGCTGACTAAAAACAATAAAAAGGCAAAGCGTCCAACAGGTGAACAGTGGACGGAATCATGATGAGGTCACGACATTCAGCAACGGGTGTCAGGAGAGTGTGACCCGGGAGACAACTTTGATAACACACGACAGTGTCAGCAAGCAAAACCGACAATCGGCCATTTATTGCCCGCGATACGTTTTCATAATCAAAATTGAGTAGCGTTCCCGGTCGGACCCGACCCACGGGAATTATAACAATTTTTCCGCCAGTGGAGAAGGACGGCTTCTGTACCCATTGCACCATTTTATTCACCATAGATGTTATCGTATCCCGTATCAGAGGCCAAAACCGAACATAAAATTCTTGGACAGGACAATCCAGACCCGACAGTTAGCGGGTAGGTAACCGAACTATAATGTCATCACGGCGGAACACTGCCATAAACTCTTCATGGGTTCAAATGGCTCTGAGCACTATGGGACTCAACTGCTGTGGTCATAAGTCCCCTAGAACTTAGAACTACTTAAACCTAACTAACCTAAGGACAGCACACAACACCCAGCCATCACGAGGCAGAGAAAATCCCTGACCCCGCCGGGAATCGAACCCGGGAACGCGGGCGTGGGAAGCGGGAACGCTACCGCACGACCACGAGATGCGGGCACTCTTCATGGGGCGCTGTCAAACAACACTATCAAGGAACTACGGGTAAGTAAAATCAGCAGACGGTATACAGTCTGATTCTGATTCCACTCCAGTGTAAAGATCGCACGTGTTATATCGCGATGGGGTGATCATTCACGTACACCCATACATCGAATGGTAGTGAAACACGTCCTCTGAGATCGCATTCGAAGCCGAATTAGATGAAACAGATACACCAAATCATTCTGGTTAATCGAACTTGGCAGGGGACGCAAACGAAGAGCATCCAGTTGCAGTCTTCGGAGTTGTAGGACTTTCGCTTTCACACAGTGAACATCCACAAACCTCAAACGGGCGTCTCCAGCACTATCATAAAGATCACGAAGGACAGCATAATAAAATTCAGAGCAATCCTAATTTCAGCCGCTTACTAAAGACAAAATGTATAAGTACAGTGCGAAGCCAAGGCTTCGCAACAGCAACCCACGATTCCATATGTGATGGATAACGCACTGGGGAACAGTTTGTGAAGTGCCAAGAGCCACACGGAAGCAGTGATATAATCTAGAGACGAGCTCGTTTGATGTAAAATGTTCAGTTTCCAAAAAGAGCGAGAAAGATATACCCGCTGCCCGACGCCATTTAGAGTCATTGAAACAGCTCAGTGGTCTGTGAGGCTGGCAGGAATAAAATCAATTGACAAAATGGGAACAGACAAATAAAGATGGTCCAGCCGACTGCTAATGTGGAATATCTGCTGATTCAAGATTTAAATTTAATGATGCCACCATATCCTTAGGTTCACGACAATGGTTATAACTGTGAGTCGGATCCACAGGACCTAAGATGCAGTGGAAACTTCCCCCATCAAAATTTATCGCGGATTTTGACGAAGTAAGTAAATGGCATCTTCCTTATGAAAACGCGAGCGGTCTTACGCATGACCGAACCCACAGGTAGGGTAAAGAACAAATTAAGACGAGTTCATAAAAATTATACCGTATACTGCAATCATCCTCCAGAGTTTCCTTGTCCATCAACGGAAAACCGCCCCTATACAATATGGCGATGTCAGTAGAACTTTCAGGCGTAACATAGAAAACATAGAATATCCATGGATACGAAACACGTCAAAGAACTCTTCTTACACTGGACATCAGCTTTGAACCATATATAAACTGTCGTAACGCAACAAGCCGTAACGGATAGCTAATCCTATTAACTTTTGAGGCATTAATTAATTTTGCATTAATTAACACATGTAACATATGAAGAGAGAACTAGAAAGGAATTTACCCATCTCGCCCCGCTCTCCACAACACAGGCAGATGGCGGAGGAGAAGGTATGATTTGAATCCTCCTCGATGGAAGTTGCAGATTCCATGCTTTGTTTTTTTTCAGCACAGCGCTGCGCCCTCAGTTTGAAAAAGCTGTTTCACACCACTCTGTGACAACATGTCTTCTTGATGCAGAAGGTTAAAGGGCTTACCACGGCTCACTGTGGTTTGGGGTGTGTGTGTGTGGGGGGGGGGGGGGGATTCAAGAGAATGCGGTAAACACAACTAGGAGCGATCAACACCAGCCTCAGATAAAGAAGAGACAGGCCATGCAGCGACTGGAGCTTTCTGCACCAACTGACTGTCCGACAGAGAATGTCGCTCCACTGTATTAGAATGAGGAAGGTACGTTATTGCACGCGAAGCAACGCCGCGTTGAGAAATGAATCGTTCACTTCGGCTGGAAGATTATAAACTAACCAGAATATACTCGGTCGCCGCAGTTGCAAAAAGGACTATACTAACGGAACCATCACGATGTGTGAACATCAATTGACAACCACACGGAGAAAGAAGCCGGTCTACTTGCAAGGAACTTCAAACGTCAAAAAATGCTAACAAATGATAGTAAAAATAAGAAATATATACCTGATCCGAGGTAACGCAAATCGTAACAGCGAACCAACCGTGAATTTCAAAAGAGCCTGGTTGAACGTGACGTGTACCCTTCTCAAAACTGAAAGGAACGGTTCGCCGACGACTTATATCCTTGTAAAACTTGACAGACATCAAGGTGTGGGCAGAGAACGCCGCCAGCAGAGAACAATTATTGTTGTTGTGATCATCAGTCCGAAGACTGGTCTGATGCAGCTCTCCATGCTACTCTATCTTGTGCAAGACTCTTCATGTCCGAATAACTACTGCAACTCATATCCTTTTAAATCTGCTTAGTGTTTTCATCACTTGGTGTCCCTCGATGACCTCAACGTCGCCACAGCTCCCTCCAGTATTAAGCTGGTGATCCCTTGATGTCTCAGAACGTGCCCTGTCATCCGACCGCCTATTCTAGTCAGCTTGTGCCACAAATTTCTTTTCTCCCCAATTCTCCTCAGTACGTCCTCATTAGTTACCCTATTTACTCATCTAATATTCACCTCAGCACTCTTATGTAGCGGCACATTTCGAAGGCTTATGTTCTCTTCTTGTCTGAACTGTTTACCACTCACCTTTGACTTACATACATGGCTACTCTCCAAACAAATATAAGAAAAGACATCCTAACACAAATCTATAAATGATGATAACAATTTTTTTTCTTCAGAAGCGCTTTTCTTGCCGTTACCAGTCTGCATTTTATATCCCTCTCTTTTGGCCATCATACATTACTTTACTATCCGCAGCCGTAGCTCGCCCGCTACCCCCTCCAGCCGGCCGCGCGCCAGCCGGCCGCTACCAGCGCTCCGCAGCCAGTCGCCCGGCAGCGCCCGGGGAGTGCGCATTAGCCGCTCCCGGCGCAGCCGCCCAGCGGCAACCGGCCGAGTGCCGAAGGGTTGAGCTCGCTCCCCTTCGACGCAAAGCCGCGCAACCAGTCGCGGACTGCCGCGAAAAGAGCTTCGGCTCGCAGCTCCCGGTAGCCTCCGGTTACCCGACGCCCCCAACGTGATTCTCACGTTCTTTTAGGGACTCTGAGGCAGTACCAGGGCTCCTTCACGGGACCAAGCCCGCGTGCTGCAGGCCATTCTTCTTCCGCACCTCCTTTAGGTGCCGCGCTTGCACAAACAGCGCATGTTAGCGTAAATTAGGGACCACCCACTTCCATAGGGAACAAGCAACACTTCTCTCGCCTTTCGAGAAAAGTAAAATTGTCGTTTCCCCCTTCCCACCCAATAAATAATCCTAAGTGCGAGATGGCGGACGCTACTAGCACTTCCCCCGCTGTCACCCGCAGCAAGGCTGCAACACAAGAGGCGCGAGTATCGACTGCACCCGCCGGAACTTGCGCCCCGCCCGCTACCGAAGGCAAGGGAGCGGCTGGCGACGCTCAACAGCTTGGCGCGAAAGCGCAAAAGCAGCTTGAGACGCGCCGGCTAATCACCGAACTTTTCGGGGCGGACGTCTCTCCCACAAAAACAAGTACACTGAACATCACGATACACTCACCTGTCACTGGACAGTCATGTACCATTCTCCCACCGACGCCGCAGCCTCAAGAGATCGAGGCAGCGACGGCGGATGTGGAGACAGAACACCATTACACAGAGCCCTGGCAGGTGGAGGGCCCAAAACGCAGACCCAAAAAAACACCAGCACAAACAAGCGAGCAACCAAACTCGCTAGGCAACCGAAAGGCGCTGTTGCCTACACCCACTAGCTCACCTCAGGCTAGCAACATTAACACACAACAAAACGCAAACACAGTTGTGGCGAACAACAACAAAGCACACAAAGCCACAACAGTGCCCACACAACACAAGACTGGTTTCCCCCCAGTTGTTATACAAAACTACGGGAACCTTAGTGCCCTTAACACTGCATTCGCGGAGAGGCACATAAACAGCACATTACACGCAAAGTACTCGGGGGATAGGGCCTCACTGTACGTAGCCACAGACAACGAATACAAAGATCTTCTGACCTTCCTCAAAGATCGGAAGATCGAACATTACACGTGCAGAACGCTGGACGAGAGAACCCAGCAGTACGTGATCAAGGGAGTGGATCCCAGCACCCCCAACGAGACAGTACATGCGGCCCTTTGTTATCTGGGATTCGACTGTAAAGAGTGCCTCCCGGATGACAGGGTTCCGTACACACGCACCGCTACCACACTACATGGTTGAGTTAGCCGACACGGCTGATTCCCGCGCCATCCTGCAGATAAAGAGCTTTCTGCGGATGGACGTACGTGTAGAACTATACGAACCACCCAACGTCCCCCAACAATGCAACAACTGCCAGCGGTTCGGCCACTCGGCCCTCCGCTGCGGCCTGGCAACTCGCTGCCGCGGATGCGCTGGCAACCACAGATCCAACACTTGCACACAAATACAACCAAACCAGCGACGCTGCGCCAACTGCGGTGGGCCCCATGCGGCAAACTTCAGACAGTGCAATGCATACAAACAGGCGCTGAAGAGAAAACAAGAAAAAAGCAGGGTACTGTACGACATACCACGCCCAAGGCCAGCGCCGAACCCAGTAAGGAACGGCGTAACGTTTGCCACGGTTGCACGCCCTGGCGGAACGGCACAGGCTGCGGAACCTCAGCGCCCTACACACACACGTGAAACAACCGCTGCAACAGCCACACAACAGCTACAGACAACACCTGAAACCCAACTAGCATCGGTACCAACACCTATGCCCCCAAACAACACGACCCCACTCCCGGAAATCACGAGCTGCGAAGAAACGCACCATATACGGGAAAACACATCCACACAAGAACCCCCCGAACCCCAAGCCCAGAGGAGGAATAGACGTACACGCAAACACAGGGCGGGGAACACGAAATCACCACAACAGGCCACGCAGCAACAACAGAACAGCAACACACAGGAAAACAGTCAACAAGACACCGAGACTGTAACTCACACTACCATCCCCCTCACCACAGAAGTAACACAGGCGCCACAACCTCTGTCACAAAACACAAATGCCGCCCCAAACAACACACCAATACCCGCACAAGCGGCCGCTAACCCCACAGCAGCACCTCAGGCTGCCACACCCAACACCAACACATCACCTGGGGGAATACTGGAAACACTATTCCCCCGTCACACGACCATTGAAATCCTTACCAAGGTGCTGATGGCCGTCACTACACTCATCACCCAGCTCATGAGCGCCGAACCCGGGCAATACTGGGCTGTCATACACACTGCCATCACAACACTCTTTCACACTCTTACATGAATAATACACCACACCTGGCCCATAACGCAGACCCGCACACACTATCACGGATCCTGTTCTGGAATGCAGACTCGATCCACAACAAAAGGGCAGAATTTGCCGCGTTCATGGAGCGCAAGGGAATCCTTGTCGCGCTACTGAGCGAGACTAAACTTAAACCGCACAAACAATTAAACTTTCCTGGCTACTGTGTCTATCGTACCGACCGACCGGGCGACGCCGTGGCAGGTGGAACTGCAATCGTCATACACAAAGACATCGAGCACACAAACATAGAGCTCCCTGAACTGGAAAAAATCGAGGCTACGGCCGTCAGAGTCAAGTTCAACGGAGCCTACACCACACTGATATCGGTATACAACAGCCCTGTAGGCATTTCAACACGCGATATCAGCACATTACTCAACATTTCACCGCGAGTAATCGTCGCTGGAGATCTGAACGCAAAACACCCAGAATGGAATTCACGCATACGAAATCCCAACGGCAAAAAACTGTACGAACATTCACTTGGCAGAAACTACATTATACTAGCGCCGACTGAACCGACGCACATTCCCTATCAGAGGGGACTCATGCCAGACGTGATAGACATGGCCCTCATCAAGGGCATTACAACGACACTCAACGTTGCCGTTGAAAACGATCTGCCCTCAAACCACCAACCTGTAATACTATACATTGAGGAAACACTGCAGCACATGGAACAACGCAAGATGTTGGACTACGGGCGTGCAAATTGGACAAGGTTCAAGCAAACGCTCGATAGCCACATCCCACCTATACACGAAATTAATGAAACAGCACAAATTGACGAGGCAGTAGAAACCCTCACTAACGCCGTCCAGGACGCAATGGCAGGCACCATACCTGATCGCACCTCACAACAACGCAGTGCGGCCCTGCCCCAGGAAATCCTGGGCCTAATCTCAATGAGGAATCGCCTCAGGAGACAATGGCAGCGCACCAGGCGTCCGTACTTCAAACGGCACATTAACAGACTACAGGGCATCATACACGATAAAATACAAACACATAGAACACAACAGTGGGACCAAAAACTCGAAGGGCTGGACACCACACGACCTGGCGTGTGGCAACTAGCCCGACACTTCACCAGGGAGAAAATATACACCCCAACGCTTCAAGGGCCCGACGGACCTGCATACTCAGCGGAAGAGAAAGCAGAACTAATGGCCCGAACACTCGCAGCGTCATTCACACCGAACCTGGTACCATCAGATCCAGTGTTCACACTTGCTTCTGACCAAGAGGTTACACGCATTCTAGCCCAACCATCGCGCGACGACATTCGACATGCTAGCACAGCCGAAGTCTCCTGGGCTATAATGCATTCCGCCGCTAGGAAAGCCCCTGGTCATGATGGCATTCAAAACCGTGTCCTCCAGGAGTTCACGGATAAAGCAACTGAGTACCTAACACACATAACGAATGCCATACTAAAACACCAACACTTCCCCGCCTTTTGGAAGACGGCCAAGGTCCTGATGTTCAGGAAGCCGGGGAAAGACCACAGCCTCCCACAAAATTACCGACCCATCAGCCTTCTGAGCTCGCTCAGTAAGATTGTTGAGAAGGTGATTCTCAAACGCATCACTAGGCACTGCATAACAAATGACATCCTGAGACCGGAGCAATTCGGCTTCAGGAATCACCACTCCACAACACAACAACTCCTACGGGTCGTTGAACATATAACACATGGTTTCAACATAAACAAAGCTACAGGGGCAGTGTTCCTGGACATCGAAAAGGCTTTCGACCGTCTATGGCACAACGGCCTCATTCGCAAACTCAGCGACGCGGGATTCCCCGACGGGCTGCTGCGTCTCATACACTCATACCTCACAGACAGGAGTTTCAACACTGATGTGCAGGGAAAACAATCAACACGACACGGTATACACGCGGGAGTACCCCAGGGAAGCATCCTAGGGCCCCTACTGTTTAACCTCTACATAAACGATCTCCCAACCACACACAACACAATGATGGCAATCTACGCGGATGACACAGCCATCCTTGCGCAAGATTGGAAACCATCAAACATTACGTCACGCCTACAGACTGCACTCAGAGTGGCCGAGCCTTGGTTGGAGAAATGGCGTGTTAGAGTAAACGTCGACAAGTGCGAAGCCGTTCTGTTCACTAGAAGACCGAAGCAACTGCGCAAACACCGTTACTGCAGACCAATAACCCTACATGCACGCCCAATACGTTTCCGCGAGAAAGTCAAATACCTCGGTGTCTGGCTGGACCGGAAATTACTCTGGGGGGACCACATACAACACATGACCAACCGAGCTAGCGCGAGGCTCAAACAGCTCTATCCTATGCTCAACAGGCGTAGCACACTGAACAGAAGGGTGTCGAGGTCCATGTACATGACACTTATCCGACCCCTGATGACGTACGCAGCTCCTGTCTGGGGATACGCTGCGCCTACACGCCTGCGCCGTCTGCAGCTCATACAAAACAAAGTACTCAAAATCATAAGCAATGCTCCACGATACACACGCATCGCGGACCTTCACCGGGAATACCGACTTGAGACTCTCACGGAGGTAATCCACAAACTCACCACAAGACTATACAGAAACTCCAGACATTCGCAGAACCCGTTTATTCTGAATCTGGGGAACTACGACCACAACCATAGATGGAAACATAAAAGACCAAAAGATATACTTGTAAGGGCATAACATCTATGGCCAAGCATACGCAAACATAACGGCACAGGCGAGCCCCTGTTAATCAGACGCTATTACTGGATATCCAGCTGAAATACACTGCCGAACAACTGGCACCACACAGGGAAGCCGTACCGTACACTGCATGCAAACAAGCTCCACACATCCCCCACACAGTGAGACGATCTATGGCCGATCTCCCACTACTGTATAACGATCTTGATTGTTCCAGGAATGTAGCAGCTGCAGCCACTGGGATACATCGCCATTGCTTGTCACGGTAATGATGCATGATACCCATACTAACAAATCCAACCTTGCATGAGCTATCGCAGCTAGTAAGCCACTACTGCTCTTACTACCCATCCCACTGTCGCAGAGGTTTTTTTCCCACGGCACGAGCCATGGCACTTTTTTTCCCTCTGCTTTTCAAATCGCTACCCTCACTCGCGTTTCGTCCACTATCTATCACCTGATGGACCGTGTTAATGCGTAGTCTTACCCAGACGCACGGACAACATCACAGCCCAGCATCCTGTGATCCACTTACTAGATAACTAACATGTTTTACGGAGGTGACAGTAGAACTTTTGGTTTGGTCACCACGTTGGTGCGGGCGTGGAGGGGCCCCATCTTCTATTATCTATGTTTTGCTTTTGTTGATGTTCGTCTTATGCGGGTGTTGGAACTTTAATAGTGGCAACTATTTGTTTACAGCTCGTACAAAGTAGATAAGTGTTTCAAAGTTTTACTGACCTTCAGAGTAGTCACCAGCATGGTATATAACCCGTTGCCAGCGATGTGGATGTCGTAGGACACTGCCAGTTGTGTTGACAGTTCGAGCGGTGCGGTATATTGCCCGACGAATTTGTAGCAGCTCTGAAGCGAATGCCGTGAACTATTTGCTTCAGTTTAGAAGTCGAGTTGAACCCACGAGGGCTTAAGTGAGGGGAGTGCAGTATGTGGTATAGCACTTAGCGGCCCCATCAGTCAAACAAATTAGTAACAGCTAGCACTGTACGTGTTTGAGCAATGTCCTGCAAAATGATGGTCAGGCCCTGCAGAAAGTGTCATTAGGAGCCGGCCTCCGGTCACAAATGTGGCTGCAGCGTTGTGTCGTGGTCTGCGAAAACCCAGTCCTGTGATACGACATACTGCTGTATTGCGCAACACTGTGTCAGCAGTGGTTTAGTACTCAGCAGCAGGTTTATGGAGACGGCTCGTCTCTACGCCTTTCGGTTCGCTGCAAGGTGTGGTCTGCAGCTGCTGCGGCAAAACATTTGGCGATTACCCAGGAATCTTCTGCAACTCCACTGGCTCTTTATATCACCTTACATGAACGCTATACTAAATGCCTATGAAATTTGGAGGAGAGGCTAAAGCAAAGTAATCAGTACCCTCGCTCTTTGGTAGCTCTTCTGTATCTTACGATCACGTGAGTATACTTGTGGACTCAGTTCGCACAACGTGCCCTAGAATAAACAAGCTACTGGTGGTTTTGACGTAACTGTGCTAGTCCCTATTCTCTGTGATGCATGGTAGGAAGAAGTAGGATCATAGCCTCCAAACATTCACAGTGAGAGGCGGTAAATCCAAAAGTGAGATAGTTCTGACGTGGCGCTTGGTAAAGGAGACGAGACTTTCAGTAAAGTCAGACACGTACTATTTTGTTGAAAACTGACGTTTAGAGAGAGAGGTTGTGTACAAAATACAGTCTGACTCTTCCAGAGAAGGTAAAAGCAACTAGCCACTTTCTACAATGCTGTTTACTCACATAAATAGCCCCGTTAGTGGTTTCGAACCGACGTGTTCATCATGAGACGGCTTGCTCATGTTCAGATATATAATTTTGTAGCAGTCTACACTAATTTTCACTTGTTATTCCCCCATATGGTATAAATTCCTTGGGGTATTGATGCCCTAAAACTAAATTTAATAATTTCCTTACATCTTTGAAATCTTTATGAGACACAATCATGATCAAATAGACAGACTCTCATCTCAGGTTTTCGTTGTGGGACACCAACACCCCCAAGAATTTTGACCATATGAGGAAACAAAGAGTAGAAACTAATGTAAACGACTGATGACAAACCTGTCCGTTCGAAACCAGTAAAAGTGGTTGGTTGCAGTTATCTTCTCTGCAGGAATCAACCTGTAAAATAAGTCGCATTCATAGGTTTTGACAACGTATAAAACAGTCTGTTTGAAATCCGCAGAAAAACATGAAGTAGCTACAAGGGAAGCCTGACAATAGACAATATGTACCTCAACGGAGAGATAACAAGAAACATGGAAGGCAAGGAGGGAAACGCTTCGATTACCAAAGGTATGTACTTGATCTGCCCTAATGCTGAAACCGTTCATCGGACATGGAATAAAACAGCAAAAGGGGAAACGATGTTAACGATAAGATAAGCTGATGATGTTGCCATCATCAGGGAAAGCCTAGGAGTTTATTACAGAAAATAATTTAAAATTTTTTAAAACATCGTCCCAGGAAAAGCAGTGATCTTCATACTCCCATAACTAACCTCAGTACACACAGTTGTGAACGTATTCAAGTTGTTTGCTTTTGACGGTCACTTAAAAATAAAAACAAACAACTTAAATGCGATCACGTCTATGTATATTGAAATACGTTATATTACACAACGTGTTCAACAGTATGGTCAGTGGGTAACCAAAATACGATAAAGGCAAACGTAACGTAAAAATAGGGATTCGCTTAGAAGACCAAGTGAACGAACATTTGTTACTAGGAACCCGAATACGGAGTGAATTTAAAAGTAGCAAAGCTGTAGAAGGAGACTTGCATGCGTGGAGAGAGCATTCACTGACAAAAGAAGTCAGCCAGAATCAAATTAAAAAAAAATTAATTTGAGAAGGTGCACGTGACGCCGAGTGGTATATGTGGAGGGTGGAAGAAATAGTTGTGTCAGGGGTGACTGAAAAGTCACAAATACAGTGAAAGTTATGTGTGCGTTTATTGGAGTTCAGTTTACCATGGGACCTTCCAGGAAGGTAGAGTTCCACCATATGCTAGTTTGGTAGGGAATGGGGTGGTGGGTAATAAAATTTAATAAGGACGAAATTAGAAGAAAGGGACAGGGGCCGAGCAAACTTGCAAGAGAGTCAGAAGAACGTGCAGGTTGAATGAGCGGTAGAGGAGGATGGCCTAAGTGGGAGGGAGCGAGATCAGTAGCGTATCCCTGAAGGCAGCAATGGCCTCTCCCCCAGTCCTCCTGATTGAACACTAAAAAAACGCAAGTCTAAGATTTGTTGTATTTACTAACCATGGACTTACGTCAATCGATTTATCACTCATACAGTGGCACTAAATGGCTGGATATGGAAAATAACGTCTTAATATGAGACAAAAATACCGTAATATACACGGTGATTATAATTAAACTTTCAAAACGCTGTAAAAATAACAACACTGATCAGAATGACGTCAAATTGCAACGGAATTTTATCGGAGAAGGGGGAAAACGTATGGCAGAAGGAAAATATTGTGTGAAAATTGATTAACAGATGGAGCTGTATGTGTCAGAATACGTAAATGCAAACACCTGTCATGCGCACGACCTATTGATGTTAGTATAAATACGCCTGGTACACGGCTTTTCCTCCTCTCGCGTCTCAATGCAAGATCCCGCTCTGCTTGTAAAGCTGTATTAAAAGAATAATGACTGTGCGCTCATCGCTCTGTAGAAGTTCCAGACACTGAAGGGTTAGAAAAAAAGCGTTGATCGAATGACTGCCATCATCGGGGCTTCGTCTAGTGTGCAACTTGGTAGAGGGAGGAAACGAATTCGTTCGACGTCAGTGGACGCAGTGACCACAGCAATGCAGGAGGAGACGAGTGGTGGTGTGCAAACGTGTAGTGCTCGGAGAATTGGCCAAACATTGGACATACCCGTGAGCACAGTGCGTAAAACCCTACGAAAGATCCTCATTTGCTATCCATTAATGATACCCCATGTGCACGAGCTGCTTCCTGTTGACCTGCCAACAAGTGAGACCTTTGTTTTAGAATTTTTTTTCTGGCATCGAATTGGACAATGATTGTCCGTGGAAGATTTTGTGAACGGGCGAACTTCTGACAGGATATGTCAACATTGTCGAATATGGGCAACGGAAAATCAACACGCATATCAACCAGTACCACTTCATCTTGAAAAGGTCACTGTGTGGTATGAGTTTACGGCATCATTTATCACAGGGCCATATTTTTACGAAGAGACAGTTGCTTCCGGTCGTGTTACCTGTACCGTTACAAGGTAGGCGCTATGAGTGACTTTTGTGCAACCACGTCATTCCAGCTCTCCAGCAAACGGTTCAAATGGCTCTCAGCACTATGGGACTCAACTTCTGAGGTCATCAGTTCCCTAGAACTTAGAACTACTTAAATCTAACTAACCTAAGGACATCACACACATCCATGCCCGAGGCAGGATTCTAACCTGCGACCGTAGAAGTCGCGCGGTTCCAGACTGTAACGCCAAGAACAGCTTTGCTTTACAAAAGAATAGAAACAAGCATATACATCAGTGTTACAGGAATTATGACATAAGTAAGTAAATGACAATATTCTAACCCTAATTTGACACATGATCATTAAAGGAAAACTTTTTCCAAAGTATTTGACGATAATAGTATTCCTGTTCATAAGAATGTAGCTTCTACTATTGTCAGATAAACATATTAAGACAGGAAGAACACAAATACACTAGGGTACAAAAACACATAGTGCAATAACTCAAAAGGAAAGGACAGTGTTTGTTTTCAGTATAACATTTGATAGTGCAGTATTTACAGTATTTAATTTGCAAACAAAACTTACTTTACTTTTCGGAGATCTCCCTTAGTTCATCATTATTCCTAAAAAGTCTTATCTATGCCTGCTTTCTGTACTTATATGTTCACATATTTCTTACTTCATTATTTATTTTCCATTATCTTACCTCGACATTTGTTTCTTACAAAGTCCTACCTATACCTGATGTCCCAAAAACCCTACATTTTTTTGTTCATATCCTCTTTCAAAAAAAGTATTCTTCATTGTACACTACTTTTTGGCCAAACTTTTTTCTTATATCTTCTCAATGGATTTCTTCCAGTTCATCACAACTCATTCTCTTATATGAACGAGGCAACGTAGCAGCAAAAACAGAAATGACAAAAATGCAAATTGGCAAAGCAAACAGCAGTAGGGCCTATATCTAAATTAGCAAAGGAAATGCAACATTACAACTTATATGAGGCAATGTGCAGCAACAAGAAAAATAAATCAGTAGTAAAACTGGCTTAACAGAATAATACAAAGTGAAATTCAGTATCACTATGCCTGGCAAACAGCAGCAGCAAATGCAATAACTCATACCTAAAAATGACGAAGCTCAAGCGGAAAAATATTACAGTAAAGATAGGAAATGTCTAATACCTATGTCACATCTTAGCACTAAAGTGATGCATCACGATAACTTACTCTACCAAACAAGTTATCTAATCGTTGAAAAAACTATGTGTGCAATTCCTGTGAAGGGAAATGTATATTTGTGCTTCCTTTTTTTTAAGAAAGTAGATCAGAAAATTATTTTTTAATGCATCTGTAGACAGAAAATAGTTATATTAGTACATCTATTAAATTTTATTTTAACCAATGCTGCAGTGTAGGTAGAAACTAAATGTTAAACAAAAGAAGCAAATATATACATAAAGCAAGGCATGAAACTTCATTTACTAGCCATGTGGCATTTCATAACGCAGTAATATCTGGTGTATTCTGGTGTATAGACGTAAAATATTTATCGTCATTTCATTAGGCATTTCAGTAAATATAAAAAATAACGAGCTCCAAACGGTAAACATTTGTTTTCCAATATGAGCGTGTCGTATATGAGACGCTTTCTACAAAGAAATGTCAATAGCGAGGTTAATGGCCTTTTTTTATCCACCTGTGCCTCTGAAGGGCACACACCAATAGCTTTTTTCCAGGCAACTGTCACACAGCTGGGCGCCCAATACGCATTACATGAAGGTCACCTACCTCCTTTACTGAAATATTTACTAGAGCAGTTTCTGGCACAGTGACAATCTCCTGTAAAAAATTTTACAGGTTGAAATGTTATGTTAGAAGTGTGTAGAAACGAAATCTCATATATCATAGAGTTCCAAATTTCTGATACCATAGTGGTACTCACATTCAAGCACTCACTCACCCTTATAATGATTACAACTACACCTCGACTTCACAACACACATCATCGTCGCAATAATTACATCATAACGCCTCAGTCAAATCTCAAAAATGTTGTAGCTTTCTTCATTAATCTCAAAACCTTTAAAAAAATTGTCTCTGCTCGTTTCAATAAAGTCATCTACCCCAAACGTACTTCAAAAATCATGATCCCTTACCAAATACATCATCCAAAGCTCTCATAGTATCACAATGATTTGGAAAACATATGAACAGTCCACAAAGTAAAGACAAAATACAATTTCATATGTGTGAATTAATTTAATTGTGTAATTATGTAAATAGGTGTCACTGACATAGTAAAAAAAGTTTGTCTCACTGTTAAATAATCACATAGCTGTGTAATTCTGTGTTAGAGAAATATGGTACCGATGTGTAAAGATGTATAAGAAAATATCATATTAGCTTGGGCTTCTAGAACTTGCCACACGCTTAGTACACAAAGTAGGCCTGTACCCTTTGAGGATTAATGTAATTATACCATCAGGTGTTAACAGATTGTAGCAATGGAATGAAATTTATCATCGAAAACCTTCTTTGTAATTCAAGAATCTTTAAAAAAAATATAAGTACAAAACTTAATCACTTCAATAGGTGTACTGTAGCGCTAAGCTATGCGTCTTGCTGTAAGATAATTTCTGTCAATACTTGACGGTAAAAATGTGCCAAGTGTCGTAATTATCGTCGTCCATAAGCAAAGTTCTGCATAAGTCAATATACTTACGTCGTCATACATAAAAGAGAATTGCTATGCGTATAGATATCGTAGGTAGTATGTACATTACCATGACCAAGAAAGTACTGTACTGTAACGTATTGTTGTGTTACGAAAAAGCCGGCCGAAGTGGCCGTGCGGTTAGAGGCGCTGCAGTCTGGAACCGCAAGACCGCTACGGTCGCAGGTTTGAATCCTGCCTCGGGCATGGATGTTTGTGATGTCCTTAGGTTAGTTAGGTTTAACTAGTTCTAAGTTCTAGGGGACTAATGACCTCAGCAGTTGAGTCCCATAGTGCTCAGAGCCATTTTTTGTTACGAAAAATACCTATCTCACTGTAGCTATGCCACAAAAGTTACTACTAAAACATGTTGTACTTTCCAGAATAATACATAAAAACTGTGCAGATACAAAACAGATAAAGTGCAAAAGAAGTAATATACATAGTGTGTCACTCATTAATAGCGTGATAATATAATCGCGTAGCTGTCACACAAACCAAATACTAAGTCATCTGTAATCTCACAGAAAGTACTTTAAATAGAGAATGTCTTTTGAAGTAAACCAAAATGTTGCCTTAAAATCTCTTTAGCAGTATATGTTCTAAGTATGTAAGCCTTATAGTCGTTATGTAATTGTGCAACTAACAAGCTAGATTAACACGCAATAACACTGTGTATTCTGTTGACTGTAACAATGGAGTCGTAATTACTGTCTAAATAGGTTACCTAGAATATTGCCTTGATAGTTATCTTCAAAACATTGTTGCATGTTAACAGTTTCTAGGTGCGACAAAGCGTACGAGTAACGTGAAGTAGAAATTTATAGCAACGACTAATTCAGAAAGCAAATTATGGTTTTACATGTGAAATGTGGTACAATCCTTTACTCTTCCTGGTACGCAGAGATTCAACTTCAACGTAATTATCATGTGGTATATGTCGGATTCTGTAAGGTCCGTTATAAATGAGAAAGAATTGGTGACTCAACTGTATCATCTTATGTGACAATGAATAAGCTTTAACGAGAACTTTCTGACTCATATATAGTTTCTTTGCAGCTGATTTAATGTGTAGTTATCTCCTTTTGTCTGCAGCAGAATTTATATTTTCAATAGCCAAATCAGTTATAATCTTGTGTCGAAGTTTACGTGTACTCGGTACAAGCTCTTTGATTCTGTTTGGTGGTTCTTCATGCTTCAGTACAATAATAGGTGGTAAAGCAGTGGAGTCATCAGGCAATTCATTGAGCACGTTTTGAAATGTAAATATCAGTTCCAATACTGATGCTTTCTGTGACAATAAAGCCTGCAAAGCTTACTGATTTCTTTCATAATTCATTCAAGGGAGTTACAATGTGGTGAGTACAATGAAATAAAAAGATGTTTGATTTTACCGATCCGAAACATGCATGACCAAACAGCAGATCCGTTATCTGAAATGACTTTAGCAATGTGACCGTTTTCACGTCAGGAATTTTTAACAAAAGCGCTGGATACAGACGGTCCAGTGGCTTTACGCAACAGAGTGAAAGAAACAAATTTTTAAGTAAGTTCAACAGCGAATAGAACGTACGAAAATCCATTAGATGTTCTGACAAGGGGTCCCAAGAGATCAACAGCACAAATCCTTTTAATTTAGAAGGAATGACAGGAAACAACGGAGCATGATGTGAGTGGTCGACGGTTTAGTTTTTGACAAAGTTTACAAATTGACAAGACTCTTCGATTTCTCTTTTCCATGTTGTTAAAATAACTAGTCATCCAGAGAATATGATAACATTTTCGTGGACCAAAATGTGCAAAGCTGAAATGAATGTACCAAATAAGCTTATTAACAAAATTGTCAGGAATGCAGAGTACCCACAGCTTGTCATCCACAGTGCAACGTTTGAGAGTATGTTGTTTCTAACCAGATAATAATACCGAATCTGATTATTTGTCCTTTTCTGCCATTTACTTTTGATGTCTTCCCAATTCGGATTCTTATCGTGTCCATAAGCAACGTCTTTTAAAGATGTGGTGATGAAGTTTTCGAAGGCGAGTTTCTAATGTAAAGAATACCGAAATTTTTTTCGAGGTTGCCTTCTGTGTTTCTTTTCTCAAGCCCAGTCGGTGCACGCGATAGTGCGTCCGCAACAATGTTCTCCTTGCCGGGAATGTAGACGACTGTGAAGTGGAATTCTCGCAGAAACAATGCCCAACATTTTCACCTGTTATGATTTAATTTTGAAGATATAGGAAATTGTAATGCACGATGATCGTTTTATACTTTTACGTGTTTACCAGGAAGAAAGAAACCGAATTTGTTGAATGGCCAAACGATAGAAAAAGCTTCGAATTCAGTGACAGATTTTGTTACAACTCGGCTAGCAAATGCAATGGTTTTCTGGACAGTAGTGTCATTTTCTATGGCTTCTTGAAATAAATGGGCACCAAGACCGAATTTAGAGGAATCCGTGATAAGGCAGAAATCTCGTGACAGACCTAGGTGAGCTAATATAGGCGCATTAAGTGGCGTTTCTTTCAAAGAATTGAATTCCAACTGTGTCTGTTCGTCCCAGTTCCAATTAGTATTTTTTCCAGTGTGAGAACGAAGTTTTGGTGTAACTAGAATTTGCATATTCAGGAAACGACGGTAAAAATTTACGAGACCTACAAAACTGGCGATTTGTTTTTTCGTGGATGGAACTGGAATGGCTCTGATTGCTTCTAACTTTTCAGGATCCGGCTGAATGCCTTCAGAAGAAATAATATGTCCAAAATACTTCACCTTTGTCCTACCGAATTCAGACATTTCCAAGTGAACTGTAATTTCAGATTCTGCAAAAATACGTAACACACTGTTGAGGATGCTTTTATGTTAATCCCATGAGGCTTTTGCTATTTGAATATCGTCCACATAGAAGGTGATATGACGTTTTAAGAACTCGGGTAATATGGAATTTAGCGCATGAATGAATTCTGCCGAAGAAACGTTCAAACCAAAAGGAAGTTTCCGAAATTGATAATAAACGCCGAAACAAAGATAAGCTGTGTATTTTCAACATTCTGGATGAAGTTTGATCTGATAAAAGCTAGATCTCAGATCAATAGAAGGCAACACTTTTATACCATTAACATTTTGAAGAAGTTCTTCCAACATTTGCGGCCTTTCTGTTTCAGGAATGATGATAGTTCTGATTTGTCTCGAATCCAAGATAAGCCAGATCGATCCATTTTTCTTCTCGACAAAATGTGATGGATTGTTTTATGAGCTTACTGCAGGCTCAATAATGCCCTCGTCAAGCATAGATTGTATTTCTGTTCTAACATGGTCCCTGTAATATGCCAGAATTACGTATGACCTAACACATAATTTAGTATGCTCACGAACACGAAACTGGTATTGAAATCCCTTGATTGTTCCTGCTTTGTGAGTAAAAACGTGGAATGTACTTTCTAAAGTGTCAAGAAGGTCCTGCCTCTCAGTGTCATTACTGTTCTCTGTTGTTTGAATTTTACTCTGAATTAAGTCATTAGTATAAAATACGTCGTCGATATCATCCCTGTCAGTACTTGCAGAGTGATTATCAGTGTGAAGTTCCGTGGAAAGTTCCACACTGTTGTCTAACAAGAGGTAAAGCCGATTAATATCCTCGTCATGGTTTGAGAGCCAATCTTCAAATTTCAAAGCTATTGACATACCTTTTTTCTCTAAACTTATTGCAGCATTGTGAAAGTTGAAGATGGCTTTCTATTCATTCGAAAATTCACCTCCCAATATAATTTACGTCGACAATAATGGAACAATAAGAAAGTTCATAGTGAATTCATGGTTATGACAAAAGAATTCTAAGTTGGTTTGTTGGTGTACATCTACACTTTTTCCTAAAATTGCACTTTGTAATTTAATATTATGTAAAGGGAATGCGGGGCAATCGTTCGGTTTGTTGTATTTGTTAAAAGCTGTTTCACTAATTACTGAAATGGGGCTGACAGAGTCAAGTTCGGCCGTAAATTTTACGTCATTTACTGTGATGTGAATTACAGGCTATGCAATGTTGTTCTGTTTTACGGGAGGTCCCTGGGGTAAGATGTCTTCCATTTTTATGTAACTAATAGCCACGGCAGCTACGTCGTCAGCTTCGTAAGTACGTTTTGTGGCTGCCAGCGGTGTGAGTCATTGCCTACTGTCTCTTTCTTGTCGTGGATCGTTATTGGGATTAGGCAATCTAAAATTTCAACTTGTCGAGAGGGTCCTGCCTTGTTTGCATCCCGCCAGTTCTGATTGCATTCTGTTCTGTTATTAAGATTATATCATCTGTCGTCTTGCTGGTAGTTTCCATAGTTTCTTTCCTGTCAGTCACGTGGTGGAGAATTTCTCCCGGAATCGTAGCTAAAAGGTGGACTGTTACATCTGAAGTTATTCTGTATTCCTAAATAATAATTATTTTGGTTCCCATATTGTCTGTTTCTCTGATTGTCTCTGTCATAGTCATAACTGTGGAGAGGTGATCTTTCCCTGTAATTATTGTTACTCTGCCAACGGTTGACATACGTGTGGTGTCTGTTTTGGTCACGATTTGCGTTATAATAGTAGTATTGTCGTGTCCGGTTATTGTTTCTGTCGTCACGGATTTGTAACAGACGTGATCTGTAATGTTTGTTTTCCTGTTTTCCCATCCCGCGACTGTCTGTGTCAATCATGTCATCAAAATATTTTACCGAACTCGAAAATTTAGACTGTTCAAAATGCTTCATCATTATGAGGCTATGTCTTACTCGGTTTTGAGTAGCTTGAGACCAATATACTGAGAGGAAGGCAGGACTCAACAGGACCAGCCATACCTCTGAGGATGTCCAACGTAGTATTGGACGAAACGTTAGGAATTGAAGTATTCCATGGACCACGGCCATATAACCCGGAAGAATTATCCACAACTGTCTGTGTCAATTTCTAATTCTTGTAAAGTCCCTGAAAACATTCGATGTGGTCTTTGCAACGTCCTGCAAAAATAATGTGTCTTAAACATTCAGGAAATTTGATTAAGCAAATGTGGATGAGTTCTGAGGGGCTGTATGAGTTTGACAGGTACTGATTTTTGTGCAACATGTCATTAAAATATTTTACCGAACTCGAAAATTCAGACTGTTCAAAATGCTTCATCATTATGATGCTATGTCTTACTCGGTTTTGAGTAGCTTGAGACCAATATACTGAGAGGAAGGCATGATAAAATTCTCCTTCACTGTGAAAATCGCGAATGATCGAACGCATTCTTACAGCAGGTTCATTTTCAAAATAGCCACACATCACTTCTAATTTGTGCTCTAACAGCTAATCGGGAGGAAAACTATGAGAGAATCGATGAAGCCACGTTTTTGAGTCAATGTCGTTGCCAGACTTAATTAAATGTTTTCAACTTAGGTGTAGTAATGAACAGTTTATAGTCAAAATCATCATGTCGGCGAGTCGCATGTCGGTCATTGTTGCGTCGTGTCGGTGGCTCCATCTCACAATTCGGTGCACCTTGTCCATTTCTTTCATCATTTCCAAAATGCCCTGTGTAGTTATTTTGTGGCGTTTCCGTATTTCTAAATCCTTCTTCTGGTATTGGAGCGCGAGTTTCCTCTGAAATATGTAATTCTCCTATTACTTGGGCGAACTGATCTTGTACTCCCCAGATTTCTCTTTGTGTTGCATATTAATTTGATTCTGATTTTGTTCGAACTTCCTAATTTGTTCGTACTGTTCTGTGGGAGCATCTAACTTCGTAGGTAAATTATTTAGCTGGTCCGAAAGTTCGACTACTTTCTCTGATAATGAACTGATTTCCTCCGTGTGTCTTTCTGAACGATGTTTCAGAGTGTCTCTTTGTGTCGAAAGCGTATTTACTGTGTCTTTTAAGTTCTCCTGCGTTTTTGCAAGTTGCGTAACCGAATCGGTAGATGCAACTGAGTCAATTTTAGCTTGCAAGGTGTCGTGATTTTCATTAACAATTGTTTGCAGTACTTTTATGGCTGCTTCGTGATTTTGCAATGCATTTTCATGACGCGAAAAAATGGTTGTAAAGCTCACAAATTTGTGTTTTCACGTCATTACAGACTTTTTGACATTTATATTCAGTTTTAAGTAACTCTTCAGTTAAATCTTCTCGTGTTTATTCAAGCGTTTGTTCCACTGAGTCTAACTTTTGAAGCTGTTGCTGTGTTTGATTTTGTTCCATTTGTTTTTGATTTTGTTTCGTTTGTTGCATTGATTGCAATAATAATGTATTTGTGTCTGGAGACTGTTCCTCTATGGTTTTCGGCAGTGCATTTGCACCGGCAACATTCGCATTTTGAAAAGCAGAAAATGCGTCTTGACCTAACTGACGAAAAGGTGAGGACTCAAAACCTGAATCTACGGTATTTGCAAGATTGTGTCATGTTATTTCGGGTTCCTGGGGCGAGCTGTTGCCAGCCGATCGATCGGCAATGCTTCCATGTTCACTAATTGTTTCACTGTCTACACCATTATTTGCCGCCTGGTCCATTTCCCTACGCACGATTACCAAATTACTACTTTGAATATCTGTTAATTCATTACACTGTGGTGCTGTTAAGCTACGCTCTTCGTCACTATCATTTCTTAATTTTTGGAGCCTGGTGTTACGTTTTTCACACGCCATGATTGTCAAAATGTTTCACACAATAACATTGAAAAGCACAATTTGAAGAGTAAAACCATAAAACACATTAACATAGCACTGAAAATACTATCTAATTAATTGCAAGCAAGGCTGCGAATTTTTTGGTGCAAATCTACATGCATGCCACAACAGTTTTACTGTACAACAATGAAAAACTAAAATTACAAAGGAAATTCTCTCTACAATTACGCGCTAGCAATAAACAATGACTATACTAATCCAGTCCAGTGAGGTATCCTCGGCTAAGGGTCGACATATGAAACGTACCCTTCGAAAAACTATAAATGACTGTGCTGGTAAACTGCTATGTTATTTGATAGTGAAATGGCTGAGCAAAACTCAACATACTGAAACAGTTTTCTCTTTACTCATTCTGATCATCACTAAACTGACACACAATATTTGTTGCGCAACGCAATCTGACTTTTAATAACCCCTACAAAGAATGGCCCTGACTAACAATAACCTATACCCTTTTGTGAATCACTTACCTCACAAAAAATCTTCGCTACCCGAACTACTGCAATACAGCGAGCGCCAATATTGCCAGGTAAATAAAAGATTCTAACTACTGAAGACACTAACTACTTATAGGCATAGTTAGCAAATGAAAGATTTTGATAGAGAATAAACAATGTATTTACCTTAATAGCGATCAAAGGTCATTATATATATATATATATATATATATATATATATATATATATATATATATATATTTGAGACATCCAATTACACGAATTTCCTTTTTCTGACGGACACACGTCCAGACTGTCCGCTCAAAACTCTGGCATCTCTCTCCCCATATCCACCACTGCTGGAGGCTCATCTCCAACTGCCTAACGATACGCGTTGTTCACATCCACCTGTCCAACACTACACGATCGGATACTCCAACAATGAGTCCAACCAGCCACAGACAGCACACAGCACAATCAGCGATTTTTATATATTTGAGACATCCAATTACACGATTTTCCTTTTTCTGACGGACACACGTCCAGACTGTCCGCTCAAAACTCTGGCATCTCTCTCCCCATATCCACCACTGCTGGCGGCTCATCTCCAACTTCCTAACGATACGCGTTGTTCACATCCACCTGTCCAACACTACACGATTGGATATTCCAACAATGAGTCCAACCAGCCACAGACTGCACACAGCACAATCAGCGATTTTTATATATATATATATATATATATATATATATATATATATATATATATATATATATATATATATATTTGAGACATCCAATTACATGAATTTCCTTTTTCTGACGGACACACGTCCAGACTGTCCGCTCAAAACTCTGGCATCTCTCTCCCCATATCCACCACTGCTGGCGGCTCATCTCCAACTGCCTAACGATACGCGTTGTTCACATCCACCTGTCCAACACTACACGATCGGATATTCCAACAATGAGTCCAACCAGCCACAGACTGCACACAGCACAATCAGCGATTTTATATATATATATATATATATATATATATATATATATATATATATATTTGAGACATCCAATTACACGAATTTCCTTTTTCTGACGGACACATGTCCAGACTGTCCGCTCAAAACTCTGGCATCTCTCTCCCCATATCCACCACTGCTGGCGGCTCATCTCCAACTGCCTAACGATACGCGTTGTTCACATCCACCTGTCCAACACTACACGATCCGATATTCCAACAATGAGTCCAACCAGCCACAGACTGCACACAGCACAATCAGCGATTTTATATATATATATATATATATATATATATATAGATATATATTTGAGACATCCAATTACACGAATTTCCTTTTTCTGACGGACACACGTCCAGACTGTCCGCTCAAAACTCTGGCATCTCTCTCCCCATATCTACCAATGCTGGCGGCTCATCTCCAACTGCCTAACGATACGCGTTGTTCACATCCACCTGTCCAACACTACACGATCGGATATTCCAACAATGAGTCCAACCAGCCACAGACTGCACGCAGCACAATCAGCGATTTTATATATATATATATATATATATATATATATATATATATATATATATATATATATACACTCCTGGAAATTGAAATAAGAACACCGTGAATTCATTGTCCCAGGAAGGGGAAACTTTTTTGACACATTCCTGGGGTCAGATACATCACATGATCACACTGACAGAACCACAGGCACATAGACACAGGCAACAGAACATGCACAATGTCGGCACTAGTACAGTGTATATCCACCTTTCGCAGCAATGCAGGCTGCTATTCTCCCATGGAGACGATCGTAGAGATGCTGGATGTAGTCCTGTGGAACGGCTTGCCATGTCATTTCCACCTGGCGCCTCAGTTGGGCCAGCGTTCGTGCTGGACGTGCAGACCGCGTGAGACGACGCTTCATCCAGTCCCAAACATGCTCAATGGGGGACAGATCCGGAGATCTTGCTGGCCAGAGTAGTTGACTTACACCTTCTAGAGCACGTTGGGTGGCACGGGATACATGCGGACGTGCATTGTCCTGTTGGAACAGCAAGTTCCCTTGCCGGTCTAGGAATGGTAGAACGATGGGTTCGATGACGGTTTGGATGTACCGTGCACTATTCAGTGCCCCCTCGACGATCACCAGTGGTGTACGGCCAGTGTAGGAGATCGCTCCCCACACCATGATGCCGGGTGTTGGCCCTGTGTGCCTCGGTCGTATGCAGTCCTGATTGTGGCGCTCACCTGCACGGCGCCAAACACGCATACGACCATCATTGGCACCAAGGCAGAAGCGACTCTCATCGCTGAAGACGACACGTCTCCATTCGTCCCTCCATTCACGCCTGTCGCGACACCACTGGAGGCGGGCTGCACGATGTTGGGGCGTGAGCGGAAGACGGCCTAACGGTGTGCGGGACCGTAGCCCAGCTTCATGGAGACGGTTGCGAATGGTCCTCGCCGATACCCCAGGAGCAACAGTGTCCCTAATTTGCTGGGAAGTGGCGGTGCGGTCCCCTACGGCACTGCGTAGGATCCTACGGTCTTGGCGTGCATCCGTGCATCGCTGCGGTCCGGTCCCAGGTCGACGGGCACGTGCACCTTCCGCCGACCACTGGCGACAACATCGATGTACTGTGGAGACCTCACGCCCCACGTGTTGAGCAATTCGGCGGTACGTCCACCCGGCCTCCCGCATGCCCACTATACGCCCTCGCTCAAAGTCCGTCAACTGCACATACGGTTCACGTCCACGCTGTCGCGGCATGCTACCAGTGTTAAAGACTGCGATGGAGCTCCGTATGCCACGGCAAACTGGCTGACACTGACGGCGGCGGTGCACAAATGCTGCGCAGCTAGCGCCATTCGACGGCCAACACCGCGGTTCCTGGTGTGTCCGCTGTGCCGTGCGTGTGATCATTGCTTGTACAGCCCTCTCGCAGTGTCCGGAGCAAGTATGGTGGGTCTGACACACCGGTGTCAATGTGTTCTTTTTTCCATTTCCAGGAGTGTATATATATATATTTATTTGAGACATCCAATTACACGAATTTCCTTTTTCTGACGGACACACGTCCAGACTGTCCGCTCAAAACTCTGGCATCTCTCTCCCCATATCCACCACTGCTGGCGGCTCACCTCCAACTGCCTAACGATACGCGTTGTTCACATCCACCTGTCCAACACTACACGATCGGATATTACAACAATGAGTCCAACCAGCCACAGACTGCACACAGGACAATCAGCGATTTTATATATATATATATATAGATATATATTTGAGACATCCAATTACACGAATTTCCTTTTTCTGACGGACACACGTCCAGACTGTCCGCTCAAAACTCTGGCATCTCTCTCCCCATATCCACCACTGCTGGCGGCTCATCTCCAACTGCCTAACGATACGCGTTGTTCACATCCACCTGTCCAACACTACACGATCCGATATTCCAACAATGAGTCCAACCAGCCACAGACTGCACACAGCACAATCAGCGATTTTATATATATATAGATATATATTTGAGACATCCAATTACACGAATTTCCTTTTTCTGACGGACACACGTCCAGACTGTCCGCTCAAAACTCTGGCATCTCTCTCCCCACATCCACCACTGCTGGCGGCTCATCTCCAACTGCCTAACGATACGCGTTGTTCACATCCACCTGTCCAACACTACACGATCCGATATTCCAACAATGAGTCCAACCAGCCACAGACTGCACACAGCACAATCAGCGATTTTTTATATATATATATATATATATATATATATATATATATATATATATATATATATATATATATATATATATATATATATATTTGAGACATCCAATTACACGAATTTCCTTTTTCTGACGGACACACGTCCAGACTGTCCGCTCAAAACTCTGGCATCTCTCTCCCCATATCCACCACTGCTGGCGGCTCATCTCCAACTGCCTAACGATACGCGTTGTTCACATCCACCTGTCCAACACTACACGATCGGCTATTCCAACAATGAGTCCAATCAGCCACAGACTGCACACAGCACAATCAGCGATTTTATATATATATAGATATATATTTGAGACATCCAATTACACGAATTTCCTTTTTCTGACGGACACACGTCCAGACTGTCCGCTCAAAACTCTGGCATCTCTCTCCCCATATCCACCACTGCTGGCGGCTCATCTCCAACTGCCTAACGATACGCGTTGTTCACATCCACCTGTCCAGCACTACACGATCGGATATTCCAACAATGAGTCCAACCAGCCACAGACTGCACACAGCACAATCAGCGATTTTGAAACAAAGCACTATGTGGCGTTACCAAGATATAAGCCTACTTACAACGGGAAGGACAGGTACCACCTCAAGAGCTCGGATGAAAAACCAATCCTAAACAAAGAAGAGAAAACTGAACGGTAGAAATAGTATATAGAGGATCTATACAATGGAGATGAACTTAAAAGCGATATTATTATTCTCTCATGATAGGTGCACTTGATCAACCGCCTACTAATCGATCAGCACAGTAGCGGTAAAGTACAGGGCGCAAAGGACTATTTACAAACTGTACAGAAACCAGGTGGCAGTTGTAAGAGTCGAGGGGCACGAAAGGGAAGCAGCGGCTGAGAACGACGTGAGACAGGATTGTAGCCTGTACTCGGTGTTATTATCGGTACATTAAGCAAGCAGCAACAAGAATGAAAGAAAAATTAGGAGTAGTAATTAAAGTTCATGGATATGAAATAAAAACTTTGCCGTTCGCTGACGATAATTTAATTCTGTCAGAGACGGCAAAGGAGTTGGAAGAGGAGTTAAATGGAAAGGAAAGTTTCTTGAAAGGATGATATAAGATGAACATGAACAAAAACAACAGAAGAATAATAGAATGTGGTCCAATTAAATGAGGTAAGGCTGAGGGAATTAGATTATGAAACTAGACACTCAAAGTAGTAGATGAGTGTTGCTTTTTGAGCACAAAGTAATTAAAAATTGTCGAAGTAGAGGGAATATAAAAATTAGTCCTACAGTGACAAGAAAATGTAAAGAAAAGAAATGTATTAACATCGAATACAGATTGTCAGGAAGTCTTCTCTGGAAGAATTTGTAAGTTGCGGATGGCAATGAAAGATAGATACACGATGAACAGTTTGGACATGAGGAGAATAGAAGTTTTTGGAATGTAATGCTACAGAAGAATGCTGAAGATTATATGTGTAGATCTCGTAACTAGTGAGGAAGTACTAAGCAGAGTAAGCGAGAAAAGAAATTTGTGGAACAACCTGACTAGAAGAAGCAGTCGGTTGATACGACGATTATTCGGAGTTGAAGAGGCTTGCTTATGATAGAGGGCGTGGAGGGGTGCATCATACCACAGACTGAATACCACAATAGCACAACAACAAACATCAACTGACAATAATTTATTATATACCGACAGGTTGGTGTCCGCTGTCTTTTGGTTTTAGACAGCGTATCCGAGCACTGTCAATACAGTTAGTCTTGGTAAAACTTACACTGCACTTCCAGAACAGTAAATTAAACTCCACTGTATAGTAATCTGATAGCTGAGAAAGCAGCTTAAAATTAGACGTTAAACGTTAAAATAAATAATTTTGGATCGGATCGAAATCTCTCTTCCAAACCGGTGCAACCTACAGTGACCGCGGATTCACTGTCATATAGTCATTACTGCAGGTGTAAGCTTTTTCTTCCTGAACGAGCGTCTCTTTATTCAAGTTTTAAATAACGCTGTCTTAGCACGATGTAGATCTGTGTGTCGAAAGCTCGCTGGTAAGTGACTGCTTACTGTTTGTGTATGTTTCGCTTCCCAATCAAAGAAAATATGTAAAAATTCTTGATGAGAGGATCCAGGTATTTAGATTATGTTCCAAATATAGTCACCATTGAATCATTTCCCTATGCATGAAGGTGCGGTTTTAATTTTTAAATTGCACTTAATACGTTTTGAACCCAAACACAGGACAAAATACTTTTTCAACCAATCCTGTTCTCACATAAAATTGTTTGAAATATTCATTTCAATTATTTTTATTCATTTTATTGCTGGACGCAGGCCATCGCAAGGAAAAAATGTTATTAACATTATTGACGCTAGACTGAAGTGTTACAATCCTGCAATTACTTCTTTCTCGCGCACCTGCCAGACACTTATCGTTCTACAATATCCAGTTACTCAACTGTTTACTGCCGAATGATAATGATATCTCAAAAGCAGCATAACACTTTAACGCTTTAGTAGGCGTATTATAAACAACATTTTTAATCTACCTCATACGACACAACTATGGAATTCCAGTTGCGGTATCCTGCATACTGCTTTCCAGTTCTTCATGGTTTTGGAGATGTAACTTTCATCACACAGAGTCTGCGATCATGGTTCATTTCGTTCGGGACGCGATAAACTTTAATTTTTGCTTTCGCCAGTTAGAATTCTGTGATCCTTTCGCAGTTGAATCTACTTCTTTGTGGTTACAAGGCCGCTCGAAATTACTTAAATGTGCATGCCGGTTAAAGCACTTAAAGCGAAATACGTCTCCTCACGTCATAACTACAGATAGTAAAACTGCATAAAAGTGTAAAAACATGCTTTTATACACTCACACGAATAATACATCAGTGGACGGAAATTTACAGATTTCACTGACAACGATCGTTCGTAGTTAGTGAGCTTCCTTTCACGCTGTCTTTTAGTTTTTGCGGCTATTTCCCCTTCTACGTACTTTCGGTGAGCTTCAGGATCTACATAGTGGGAACGGCCAACAAATTAAAGGATTAATAAAGCATGCATCCAGGGAAATATGTCTTGAAAATAATACCTATGAACTGTCGGCTGTAATGTACATTATACGGTTTTATCCGAGTCACGTTTTCATCACTAAATCACTGTGGGAATGACCACAAAATAACACAATCTGACCCAATAGCGTTAAAGAGCGTACCACAAATGGGGTGAAAACGCATCAGTCTCTATTGTCACTTCGGCTATAATTATAATACGTTTTGAAACGATGCTTCTTATTTATGTTTTCTAATTAAAGAAGTGACGTACGTTACAGTGAATCGTGTCGCTTATTCATGGAACGACGGTAGTGGGAAATTGATTAAGACTTCGGACAGAGTACGTATCTGATGTAACGTAGCTGAGCGCAGTGCAGGGCATCAATCACCAGCTGCCAACGCGTCATCAGCAGCTCATGTGAGCGATGAAGTCGGCTGAAGGCTCATTAACCATCCGCGGCGATCTCAGGGACGTACACTGACATCTTCTTTGTAGAGGCAGGCGAGGCATGCTCTTTTGAAAATATGGACGTCTCGGTGTCAATGACGTCACGTATTTCGCCACTGGTAACAGCTACCTCATAGACACTAATCTCGTAGTCTGACGTAGCAAGTGTATTCCAGAAACGACTTATACGAAGATTTTCACACCTGTATAGCATCAACGCACAGGACAGACCACTACAGATACCGGGTGATCAAAACGTCGGTATAAATTTGATAACTTAATAAACCACGGAATAATGTAGATAGAGAGGTAAAAATTGACACACATGCTTGGAATGATATGGGCTTTTATCAGAACAAAAAAAAAAAACAAAGTTCACTAAATGTCCGACAGATGGCGCTGGACAGCAAAACGTCAGTGACAATCGTGTATAAAAGGAGCTGTAATGAGAGAGAGAATCAGATGCGCCAGCAGTCGCAGCATGTTGACGTTACCTGAAAAGGCGCTTTTAGTGAAGCTGTATTATCAGAATGGGGAATGTGCTAGTTCAGCGTTACGATCCTATCGCCATAGGAAGGGGATTCGAACTGATAAATTCCCGTTGACAAATGCAGCTGTGGTGACAATGATTTCGAAGTTCGAAGCCATGGGTTGTTTAGACGATAGATCCCGTAGTGGCCGACCGAGCAGAAGGCGTCATGCTGCTGAGACAGTTCAGGAAGAAATGGAGACTGTAGCGGGTTCGTCTATACACGGGGAAGTCAGCAATCGTGCAATTGCACGTAACACCGGCATTCCATACACTACTGTTTGGTTAGTACTGAGTCGTACTGTCCAATGGTATCCGTACAAAATCCATCGGCATCATGAACTGTTACCTGGCGATTTAGTGAAGCGGGGGGCATTTGCAGTGTGGGCGTTTCAAAAGATGGCGGAAGATGACGATCGGTTAAGTAATGTGTTGTGGACCGACGAAGCTCATTTCACGCTCCGAGGGTCTGTCAACGCCCACAAGTGCAGAATTTGGGCTACCGAAAATCCTAGAACTGTCGTGGAAACTCCATTACACGACGAGAAAGTCACGGTATGGGTTGGATTTACCACATCTACCGTTATCGGGCCTTTTTTCTTCTAGGAAATGCGTGATTCAGGTTTTGTAACTGCTACCGTGACGGGTGAGTGGTACGCCGATATGTTACAGAATCGCATCATCCCCAGCATGGCTGATAAACACCTGCTGGAACGTACGATGTTTATGCAGGATGGCGCTCCACCCCATATAGCTAGACGCGTGAAAGATCTCTTGCGCGCGTCATTTGGTGATTGATGATCGTGTGCTCAACCGCCACTTTCGTCATGCTTGGCCTCCCAGGTCCCCAGACCTCAGTCCGTGCGATTATTGGCTTTGGGGTTACCTGAAGTCGCAAGTGTATCGTGATCGACCGACATCTCCAGGGATGCTGAAAGACAACATCTGACGCCAATGCCTCACCATAACTCCGGATATGTTTTACAATGCTGTTCACAACATAATTCCTCGACTACAGCTATTGTTGAGCAATGATGGTGGACATATGGAGCATTTCCTGTAAAGAACATCATCTTTGCTTTGTCTTACTTTGTTATGCTAATTATTGCTATTCTGATCAGATGAAGCGCCATCTGTCGGACATTTTTGATCTTCTGTATTTTCTTGGTTCTAATAAAATCCCATGTCATTCCAAGCATGTGTGTCAATTTGTACCTCTCTACCTACATTATTCCCTGATTTATTCAGCTTTCAAATTTATACTGACTTTTTGATCACCCAGTATATCGAGGACTGGTATATAACCTGAAGAGCGAAATAAACTGGTACACCTGGCTAATATCGTGTAGAACTCCCGCGAGCACGCAGAAGTTACGCAGCATGACCTGGCATCTACTCGACTAATGTCTGAAGTAGTGCTGGAGGGAACTGACACCATGAATTCTGTAGGGCTGTCGATAAATCCGTAAGATGACGAGGTGGTGGAGGTCTCTTCTGAACAGCACGTTGCAAGGCATCCCAGATATGCTCAATAATGTTCATAAATGGGGAGGTTGATAGCCAGCGGAAGTGTTTAAACTTAAAAGAGTATTCCTGGAGCCACTCTGAAACAATTGTGGACGTATAGGGTGTCACACCGTTCTTCTGGAATTGCTCAAGTCCGTCGGGTTGCGGAATGGACATAAATTTGTGCAGGAGATCAGACACGATGCTCACATACGTGTCACCTGTCAGAATCGTATCTAGACATATCAGGGGTCCTATATCACACCAACTGCACACGCTCCACACCATCCCACAGCCTCCACCAGCTTGACCAGTCCCCTGATGACATGCAGGGTCCATGGACTCATGAGATTGTCTCCATACCGGTACACGTCCACCCAATCGATACAATTTCATCCGAGACTCGTCCCACCAGGCAGCTTGTTTCCAGTCATCAAAGGTCCAATGTCGGTGTTGACGGGCCCAGGTGAGGCTTAAAGCTTTGTGTCGTGCACTCATCAAGGGTGCACGAGTGAGCCTTCGACTCAGAACGCCATATCGATGATGTATCGTTGAATGGTTCGCACGCTGACGTAGATGGTCCTGCCTTAAAATCTGAAGCAATTTGGGGAAAGTGTGATATTTACCTGATTCCTGATATTCAAGGTACGCTCATGAAATGGCGGTACTGGAAAATTGCCACTTTACCGCTGTCTCGGAGAAGCTGTGCCCCCTCGCACCGAATGTAACACCACTTTCAGTCTCACTTAAATCTTCATAACCTGCCCTTGTAGCAGCAGTAAGCGATCTAACAATTGCGCCAGACACTTGTTGCCTCGTTGCCTTACATAGGCGTTGCCGAACGCAGCACCATATTCTGCCTGTTTACATATCTCTGTACTTGAATACGGATTCCTGTACCGATTTCTTTGGGGCTTCAATGTATATCTCTATGCTGTTTTGGCAGAGGTTTGGCGGTGGATGTGAGGAATCATTTAACAGAGATAATTTGTAACTTTTGTGTGACGGATTACGATGCCAAATTTTTTAAAAGTCGAATTTAATACCTTTTCCTGTAGCACTAGACAGTGCCATACGCGAGGACATTAACACATATTACGTATGGGACTGTATCCAATTGTTACTTGGTACAAGCACCGGAAGCTACAGTCGCGCAATCAGAAGAGGTCCCTCAAGTGTATGCCTCATTACAAAAAATTGTTAGTAGTCTTATAATTCTGGCACCGTTCGTGAGCTTTCTTGTGCGCTAGGAGCTAATCAGTCTCTGCTCTGCTATTGTAGCTATCAAACTATTTGTTCAAGGAGATAACTAAAGATGCACAGTGTATATGACATCCCAAATAATGGCTATCGTTTTCGTCCTTGATGACAGTCGTCAAACTGATAAATAGGCGGAACGGTTTACTCTGAAAGGAATCACAATTGTGCCGAGCTCTCAAGAACAGTCATTCGAAATATTATAAGAAATCATGCAATGAGGTGAGAAGAATTAAATACTGCAACGAGAAAGAACCGCAGCTAACGTGTTAACAATGGTGTCAAATTGTACACATGTCTACGAGTTAGTTAGAATGAGTGAATTGGATGAATGATAGCACTATTCTGAAATTATAAAATTCCAGAGCATTTCATGTTTTACGATTTTCGTTACGTCACTAGCACGATGGATGTGACATTCGAAATTGGTTACGTTTGTCCGAATTTTGTTGACGGAAACTGCAAAGTGATACCGCGATTCTGCAAAAGAATTTGTTTGTGGCTGAAGCATTTGTACGTATCACAAACTTGTAATTTTATGGGGAACGGCCCATGGATCTAAACGAAAATATTCCTTCACAAAATCCTCTCAACTCTGCGTGTAGGTTTCCTGAATATTCCCTTTATAGACTTTTTTTTTTCCTCGTGTAAATGATTAGTAAATACCGTCTATCTTCTGGAATGAAACTCTTCTGATATCGCCTTTTTGACCCCACATTGTGTTCTTGGAATCAAGGAACTAGGCTCGGAGTAGACGACGTCCACGTATCTGGCACAACTCTTTCTAAAACATTTTGAATCCAAGACGTTAATTCTTCTCCAAACACGTCTACAATCATGTATCCGCACGACTAAGGAGGCTAAAACTCCCGTAGAAGCAGTCCCCAGTTGGTTTTGTCATAATTTTTTATCGTAAGCCATTGGTGTGGTTCTACATGAAGTTTCTCCACTTGGAATTCAATTACATTATGACCGCTGATGACAGCGCCGTCCAGAACTTTCCAATTCGGGAGTATTGTCACAATCATTTTAGTGGCAAATTTCACATCAATGTTGTTGTTCTATTGACCTTCAGGTGGAAGACTGGTTCGATGCAGCTCAGCGTGTTGCTCTATCCTGTGGAAGCCTCGTCTTTTCCGGCAACCTACATTTTTATGAATCTGCTTACTGCATTCAACTCTTTGTCTCCCTTTACGATTTTTACCAACCACGCTTCACTCCAGTAATAAGTTGGGAGAACCTTAAATGTCGCACATTGTGTCATACCAACCGATAACTTCTTCTAGTCAGGCTCTGCTACAAATTCTATTCAGTACCTCCACATTAGTTACGTAATATACCCAACTAATCTTCAACATTCGTATGTAGCACCACATTTCAAAAGCTTCTATTCTCTTCTTGCCTACACTCTTTATCATCCTTGTTTCACTTCCATACAGGACTACACTCCATACAAATAATACTTCCTGACACTTAAATCTGTACTCGATGTTAATAATGTGGTGTCACCGCCAGACACCACACTTGCTAGGTGGTAGCCTTTAAATCGGCCGCGGTCTGGTGGTATACGTCGGACCCGCGTGTCGCCACTATCAGTTATTACAGACCGAGCGCCGCCACACGGCAGGTCTAGAGAGACGTCCTAGCACTCGCCCCAGTTGTACAGCCGACTTTGCTAGCGAAGCTACACTGACAAATACGCTCTCATTTGCCCAGACTATAGTTAGCATAGTCTTCAGCTACGTCATTTGCTACGACCTAGCAATGCGCCATTATCATTTGCTATTTATCTTGCGATGCATGTACCGTCAGACCGATGTTCACCAACTATGGATTAAAGTATTCCAGAAGCTACGTACTTTTTTTACTAGACTCAACTCCTTTGTTCCAGACCTCACGCCAGCCTGCGTGAGCTTAAACGCGTGGCTTTCGGCTACCTCATAGTGGCTTGGCTGTCTCGCCAAGTCACAACAAATAAATTCTCTTCTTTACAAACGCTTTTCTTGCCGTTGCCAGTTTACATTTTATATCCTCTCTATATCGACCATCATCAGTTATTTTGTTGCCCAAATAGCAAAACTCGCCGCTACTTCAAGTGTCTCATTTCCTAATCTAATTCCCTCAGAATCACCTGATTTAATTCTATTACCCTCGTATTGCTTGTCTATGTTCATCTAATATCCTACTTTCAGGACACTGTCCATTCCGATCAACTGCGCTTCCAAGCCCAGAATCACAATGTCATCGGCTAACCTCAAGGATTTATTTCTTCTGTCTGGAGTTTAATTTCTATTCCAAATTTTTCCTCTGCTTACTTTACTGCTCAGTATACAGACTGAATAACGTCGGGGATCGGTTACAACCCTGTCTCACTCCGGTCTCGAGCACTGCCTCCCTTTTGTTCCTCTCGGCTATTATAAGTGCCATCTGCTTCCTGTACAAGCTTCAAACAGCCTTTCGCTCCTTGTGTATTACCCCTTCCACCTTTATAATTTGAAAGAGAATATTCCACTCAACGTTGTCAAAAGCTTTCTCCAAGTCTACAAATGTTATAAACGTAAGTTTGCATTTCCGTAAACTATCTTCTAAGAAAAGTTGTAGGGTCAGTATTGCTGCGTGTCTTCTTGCGTTTCTCCGGAATTCAAACTGATCCACCCGTCGGCTTCTTCCCGTTTGCCATTCTTCCGTAAAGATATCCCGTTAGTATTTTGTAGCCACGACTTACTAAGCTGATAGTTTGGTAAGGCTCACTCCGTCAGCACCACCGTTCTTTAGATTTGGAATGACTAAATTCTTCGTGAAGTCTGAGGGCATTTTGCGTTTTTCAACATCTTGCACACCAGATGGAAGATTTTGGTCATGACTGGCTATTACAAGGCTGTCAGTTAGTCTGACGGAATGTAGCCTACTCCTGTGGGAATTCTTTCGACTTAGGGTCTTTCAGTGAACAGTCAAATTCATCTCGTAGTGCCTCTTCTCACATCTCATCTTCATTTGTGTTCCCTTCCATTTCTATAATATTGAGTGTAAGTTCGTCACCTTTGTGTAGATCTTCTATATAGTCCTCCCTCCTTCCAGCTTTAACTTGTTTCCTTAGCATTGTTTTCCATCTGATTTCTTGACTCATGACTTCTCTTTTCTCCAAATGCATCTTTAGTTTTCTGTAAGTAGTACCTATATTTCCCCAGTGAAATATGATTCTAAATACTTATATGTGTCCTCTACACATTCTGTTTAACCATTTCGCACTTCCTGTGAATCCCATTTTTTAGATGTTTGTATTCCCCCTCGCTAGCTTCTTTTACTTCGTTCTTATATTTTCTCCTTTCGTTGATTAAATTCGATATATCTTGTTTTACCCTAGAATTTCTACTAGCCCTCGTCTTTTTACCTACTTGAGCCTCTGCGGCCTTCACTATTTCATCTCTCAAACCTACCCATTCTTCTTCTACTGTATTTCTTTTTTGTTCATGTCTATCGTTCCCTAGTGCTCCCTCTGAAACTCTCCACAAACTCTCGTTCTTTCAGTTTATGCAAGGCCCATCTCCTTCAATTGTTGCCTTTTTGCTGTTTCTTCAGTTTTAATCTACAGTACATATCCAATGAATTGCGGTCAGAGTCCACTTCTGTCCTTGGAAATATCTTACACGTTGAAAGCTGGTTCCGGAATCTCTGTCTTACTTTTGTATAACCAATTTCCAACCTTCTGGTGTCTCCAGGTCCCTCCCAATTATATAGGCTTTCTTAGACAAAGTGTTATCGATGATTAAGTTACTCTCTGTGCATAATTCATGCGGCTTCCTGTTTCATTCCTGTCTCCCAGTCCTTATTCACACATTTTTCTATCTCTTCCTTTTCCTGCTATTGAATTTCATTCCCCAATTATTAGCAAATTTTCGTCTCCTTTAACTGTCTGAATAATTTATTTTATCTCTTCACACATTTCTTCAATCTCATCATCTTCTGCGTCCACTATGTTTTTCATATTAGGTAATCCGCGTTCCATTATTAAACCTACTCCTACGTTTCCCCTGTTTGTTTTATGTTTGCAACCCTGTATTTCCGCAACCAGGAGTCCTGTTCTTCCTGCCACCGAACTTCACTAACTCCCATTACATCTACCTTTAACCTGTCTATTCTCGTTTTCAAATTTTCTAACCCAATTTAGGGATCTGACATTCCACACTGCGATCCGTAAACGCCAATTTTGTATCTCCTGAAAACGACGTCCTCCTGAGTAGTCCCCACTGGAGATCCGAAACAGTTACATCAACATGTAAGTTTAAATTCATACTCAGAACTACCATCGTGGCTCATTTTTCATCTTGTACATTACCGAACCACAACAAGGATTTAGCATTAGCCTCCAATATTAAAATGACTCGTTTACCCTCTAAAACCTGTAGTATGTCTTTCAGTAGTGTCTGGTGTATTACTAGGTCGTGTCTATACCAACATTACATATTAATCAAAACAAAACTACTGTAGGATAACAAAATTTCAACTACTGCTAGTACATGTCCATTAGAAAACTGTATGAGTCTAACTGCTCTAATACTTCAACTTAAAATTACTGCAACAGCCATTGGAACCTAACCATGTACAATTACCTGTGATGTTACTGCCATGTTCGGTATCTTGCATCACCAGTAGTAAGGTTTTTGGAACCGAATTGTATCACCTTGCTGATCTTCTCCAATCTTCCGAATCTCCCTAATCGCAATCTTACTTCTCACTCCATTTTATTGTAATTCGTTTACCGCAGAGCCCATCAAGAATGCTACGTGTATACATAAGAATCAGGTCATTTTTACTGCTATCAGAGGCCCCGCTTCCATACCCATCAACATTTGTTGATAGATATTATGAAGGTCAAAAGCCTTCAAGCGCCTACTATATAGTTGTATCACTAGTTCTTTCGATTCAGTCGGATCTGTTGGAACATTTAAAGAAACCAACTGGATGAAGTCCACATGGTAAAATACATGGGAAGACTATCCTGGACTCCCTGGATGCCCAGAATGCACAAGTTGTCTCAAAGCTGACGTTAAAACATTTGGTTCTTCTAACTGTGATATACGGACAGCACTATCGCGTAATGCGTAAACATTTTCTGTACCGACTGCGTTGTATTTAGCTGTAATTGCAAACCCGACTACGCCTGCAACGTCGTCTTCAACCGGCTCACTCCCTGTGTCTTCAACGTTTTCCCGTGCTACCAATTCCTCAGCACTTTTCGCCTTAACACTATCACATCAATTTCGGTATGTTTCCCAACGTCCACATAGGTGGAAAGGTGGGATTCAATTGCAGGTTAGTCCATCTTTACTTCGTGAAGACTTTGGTACCCTCCACTCTTGTCTCTTGTAATACTGAGTTGGCACTCCCATAGAGAGCTGATCTTGCATTTCTGTGAACCTTGCTATGGAACGTACAATTTACCTTTGCTCCCACTCCATCAACGTTGGATAGTCAGACCCTGGCTTGTCACAGTTCTTACCTCCAGTATTTACAGGGGATGCTCATAGGATTTTAATTGTTTTTAAATTGACGGTCCTTACGCATAATGTGTACCTCGAGGCGTGCACAGATTTTTCTAGCTACAGAATAGCACTATGTGACTCTACAGTTCTTACTGCACTTCGCTAGCGCTGAATATCTTTCATCGCTACCTAACTAAATCCGACTGTCAGTCTTTCTGTTTCAAATATTTTGTTCTAAAATTAGCTGGTGTTTAGAAAACGTTGTGCACTGTTTCCTTATCTTTCTGTCCTCTATTAAACCTTAATTTAAATTCCGCCATAAACTGTTTCCTAGATAAATCAGAACCTCGACTGCTAGGGTATTTGCTGCCACGCGGAAACTATTTATCTTCACTTTCTCTTAATGTCGATCGTCGTTAACAAAAGTCTCTCAAACCTCTTTTATGTCGTTTCCGTCGCTTAAAGCACTTGTTCAGGCACCTTGTGAGTTGCTGTATTGACAACAGCTCCATAGGGTTGTACTGAAAACAGCCCCATAGGACGCATGTAGGGTTGCTCGTAATATCTCATTCGATTTTCGAAGCTCTTCCAAACGTCCTTCCTGTTTGACTGCAATAACTGTCCAGTTTATCAGTTGCATCTTAATGTTTTCCGGTGTTGGGCTGATATCTTGCCGTGACCACTACCAGTTACATGTAATACATTCGTTACTCGAAACTACTTCTTAGCTGCAGTAAATCTGTCCATCTCCTCTTCACGTTCTTCTGTACGTGATGTTTGCAGAATATCAGTATAATTTACTGAACATTTTTTCCTTGTTTTGGTCTATACTACCACTTCCCAAAACATGGAAAGCAAAGAGCTTGCAGTATAAGAGATTGATTTCACAGTATAGGAGATCAATAATTGCTCATTGCCCCTGATGTCTTTCCCCTACTGCCACTGTCTTGTCTATAATATTCGATATCTTTTCCGCGTGCCCCATGTTCTACGTCTAGCTTCTAAATAATTTCGGGAAATTGTTACTGAATTCCGTTTTAATATATTGTACTAGTTCTGTTAATGTTCTCCATCTGCACTAATGTAGGGCTACCTCTGACTTACAGCTCATTCTGGCCGTCCTGCGCAATCTTCCTTTCCACAAAAAGCCGCTACTCCACTTTTTGTGTTACTGTTTCTTCCACTAATCTGACACGTTAATCACTCTTTACCTTTCTGCTACTCCTCCTTTATTTTTATCTTTTTACAAATATATACTAGATTGATTCATAAGTTCGTTGCGTCTTCCGGTAAGTTTAATAAACACAAAGCAGAGACTTTAGTCATCAATAGACTACTTCGACCCACTATTTACAACAGTCCCATGACGCTGGCATAACTCCTCGATTCCACGACCGTAGAAATCAGGTGGCTTTGAGGCGAAGAAATCGTTGAGCCATGTTCATATTAGTCTGGGAAGGAAGTGTCTTGAAGGTTGTTGGATACAGAGCATAAAAGGTGGAATGACGTTCCACCTCAAATTCAGTACATCATTTTTTGTCAGTGTAGGAGAATGTGGGTGGCCGTTATAGTGTAAGAGCACCACTTCACGCAGTCTTCCTGCACGTTGTTCTGGGCCGCGTGTCAGAGGCGTCTCAGTTGTTGACAATAAATGTCTGCAGTGCTGTTACACCTCGAGGAAGCAATTTGTAGTACACCACATCGTCGCTCTTCCACCTGATGTTATCTTCTGTGGGTGCACGCAGGTCGTTGTTCGGAGAGATGCTGATATGTTTGTTTTCCTTATGTTAGCATAGATGTGCCATTTCTTGTCACCAGTAACGATATAAGGCAGGAGTGGTAGGTGATGTTAACGAGCCAATTGATGACGAGCAAGCAAAGATTCACATGTGGCTAGCCACTGATTTTTGTCTTAGAACGTGTGGTACCGATACACCCGATTTTCGAGCTTTCACCACTGCGTGCAAATGTCGCACGATGGTGGAACGATAAGAGTTCACATTTGCCAGTACTCGAATACACTGCCGTGGATGATTGTGGATTAATTCGTTTAAACGACGATCATCGAACCCCGACATTCTTCCTGAAAGTGGAGTCTCTAGTAACGAAATGATCCTCCTTAAAACGACTAAACCATTTTCTTGCCGTGCTCTGTCCAGTGAAATATTTCCCATACATGATGCTAATCTTTCTGACTGCCTCCGCTCCTGTCACGTCTCTATTGGACTCAAACCGAATAATATGTCGGAAATGTTAGGTTTTCTCCACTTTCTCCACTTGACACTCAATTTTCTACCGTCCACAACCCCACACACAATCTGCAGATGACAAAATGAGAATATGTATATCGAAGAAGCAACAGTGAACAACAAATAAGAAATGACAAGCGATGAAAGAAGCCCATAGCAACAGGAATAACAACATCGAAATCAAAAAAGTTTCGAACCTATGTAACAACCTAATATGTGGTGCAAAGGATGCTTTTCACTCTATACAGGGTGTTACAAAAAGGTACGGCCAAACTTTCAGGAAACATTCCTCACACACAAATAAAGAAAAGATGTTTTGTGGACATGTGTCCGGAAACGCTTAGTTTCCAAGTTAGAGCTCATTTTAGTTTCGTGAGTATGTACTGTACCTCCTCGATTTATCGCCAGTTGGCCCAATTGAAGGAAGGTAATGTTGACTTCGGTGCTTGTGTTGACATGCGACTCATTGCTCTACAGTACTAGCATCAAGCACATCAGTACGTAGCATTAACAGGTTAGTGTTCATCACGAACGTGGTTTTGCAGTCAGTCCAATGTTTACAAATGCCGAGTTGGCAGATGCCCATTTGATGCACGGATTAGCACGGGGCAATAGCCGTGCCGCGATACGTTTGTATCGAGACAGATTTCCAGAACGAAGTTGTCCCGACAGGAAGACGTTCGAAGCAATTGATCGGCGTTTTAGGGAGCACGGAACATTCCAGCCTATGACTCGCGACTGGGGAAGGCCTAGAACGACGAGGACACCTGCAATGGACGAGGCTTTTCTTCGTGCAGTTGACGATAACTCTAATATCAGCGTCAGAGAAGTTGCTGCTGTACAAGGTAACGTTGACTGTATGGAGAATGCTCCGGGGAACCAGTTGTTTCCGTACCATGTACAGCGTGTGCAGGCACTATCAGCTCCTGATTGGCCTCCACGGGTACACTTCTGCGAATGGTTCATCCAACAATGTGTCAATCCTCATTTCAGTTCAAATGTTCTCTTTACGGATGAGACTTCATTCCAACGTGATCAAATAGTAAATTTTCACAATCAAATTGTGTGGGCTGACGAGAATCCGCACGCAATGGTGCAATCACGTCATCAACACAGATTTTCTGTGAACGTTTGGGCAGGCATTGTTGGTGATGTCTTGATTGGGCCCCATGTTCTTCCACCTATGCTCAATGGAGCACGTTATCATTATTTCATACGGGATACTCTACCTGTGCTGCTAGAACATGTGCCTTTACAAGTACGAAACAACATGTGCTTCATGCACGATGGAGCCCCTGCACATTTCAGTCGAAGTGTTCATACGCTTCTCAACAACAGATTCGGTGACCGATGGATTGGTAGAGGCGGACCAATTCCATGGCCTCCACGCTCTCCTGACCTCAACCCTCTTGACTTTCATTTATGGCGGCATTTGAATGCTCTTGTATACGCAACCCCGGTACCAAATGTAGAGACTCTTCGTGCTCGTATTGTGGACGGCTGTGACACAATACGCCATTCTCCAGGGCTGCATCAGCGCATCAGGGATTCCATGCGACGGAGGTTTGATGCATGTATCCTCGCTAACGGAGGACATTTTGAACATTTCCTGTAACAAAGTGTTTTAAGTCACGCTGGTACGTTCTGTTGCTGTGTGTTTCCATTCCATGATTAATGTGATTTGAAGAGAAGTAATAAAATGAGCTCTAACATGGAAAGTAAGTGTTTCCGGAGAAATGTCCACGTAACATATTTTCTTTATTTGTGTGTGAGGAATGTTTCCTAAAAGTTTGGTCGTACCTTTTTGTAACACCCTGTATAAAGTGCGACCTTTAAGACTGATATATATTTCTCTTCAAGTTTTCCTTTCTTTCAGGGCTTTATTGGTCGCCCGATAACAGAGGTGTAACAAATATTTACTCAATACAGTCACAATCACATCTTAATCTCTTTACATACACTCGCAATTTATTGCAAACTATCTTAAGATTACACGTACCGTGTTAAGTTTAAAAATAATGCTTTTGCGATGTAGAACAGTTGTGAAGTCAATGGAAAGGCAGAAAATCTGCTTGCAGATTGACTCCCACTCTCACTGTGTTTCTTCAGTGTTTCTCTGTATTCCAGTTAAACACCAGTTTAAAGAACAGCAACTGTGCCTTACGCAATTTTTTTTTTTTTTTAGAAATGGAATATCTTGGACGTCAGCTTTCATTAGTCACATTTCTATGCATTAAGACTTATTGGTTCAGCTCGATTTCCTTACTCAGGATCAAACGTTTCAGTTTCTGTAGTTATCCTAGTTTTTGAAACCTTCAAGTAATCATCAGTGAATCTGGCTAACTAGTTTGAGCTCAGTTTAACTACAGTTACGTCAATCTCTGTCTGCTCTATATCCTCCATAACGTACCCGGACGATTCTCCCCTGTACACGCTGTCCATGTACGAGTATTACCGCCAACGACCTGCCTTTGCTTCCCCACGAAAAAGAATTCCACTATTTTCATCAGGCTGCCATCTGACCTTACTTTCTCCTTTTCCCTAAATTTCTTTGGATTCTCCAACGTGGCACGACAGTCTCTCCTCGAACCATTTTGGTCCAATTTCCTTATTTCAGTGTTTCGTCCACTGTGGTACATACTCATTGTACAACATTATCTGAAGCAAAACGTTCGTACAGTGTGCTGTGACCCCAAAGAACTCCTGCATTGGTATTTACCCTTTAGCTCACAAGATCAAATCTGCTAACACATCCTCTTTCCTCCCTACGCATGCTCTCTGAAAATGTACTGACGGAAGAAAAATCGCAACACCAAAAAATAATTATTGCCGACTAATGAAGTTTTGGGAATACATTTCTCTGGGTAACTTATTTAAACATGATTAACATTGCAAAATCACAGGTTCATGTAAGCACGAGATAAAACATCGTAAATGTGAAATGTTGGAATATTAATGACCGGTGAAGCCGCCAGGACGTTGAATGAAAGCATACAAACGAGCATGCATTTTTTCAGACGTCTGTTTGTGGGATTGCGTTCCATGACTGTTGCATTTAGTCGATCACTACAGGGACTGTTAATGATGATTGTTGATGACACTGGAGTTGTCATCCGATGATGTCTCACTTGTGCCAGGGTGGAGACTTCTGGTAATCCAGCAGGCCGAGGCAACATGTCGAAACTCTGTAGAGTATGTTGTGTTACAACAGCGGTAAGTGGACGAGCATTATCCTGTTGGGAGACACCCTCTGAGTGGCACTACAACATGACGAATCACGAGACTGACTTACAAATTTGGAGTCTTGGTGCTTGTCAGCAATCGCTTCGCAGACCATGAGTCCAGGTGTAAGTACAGTGCGTCCAGCACGTAGGCAGGTTGGCTGCAGGGCATCAACTATCCTCCTTCTAAACTACAGTCGGCCATCGGTGCCACCGAGGCACAAACAGCTTTCGTCAGGAAACACAACAGATTTCCACCCAACCCTCCAATGAGCTTGACACCGAGCAGCAAATAGTAGTGGTTTGGGGTCAGTGGCATGCACGCTACAGGGCGAATGGCTTGGAGGTTTCCTCGAAGTAAAGGTTTGTAATATATCGTTGTGTCACTGTGATGCCAGTTGTTGATCGAATTGCTTCTGCAGGTGCCTTACGATGCGCAAGAGCCGTACGCAGAACACGATGGTATTCCCTCTCGGTAGTCCACGTGGCCGTCCGGATCTCTGTATTTTTGCGACAGTACGCTCTCGTGATTACCACAGCCAGGAATCACGTATCGTGACTACATTGCTGCCAGTCCTTTCTGCAATATCGCAGAAGGCACATAAAGCTTCTCCTAGCCCTGTTATACGATCACTTTCAAACTCAGTGAGCTGGTGAGAATTGTGTCTTTGTCGCCTTAAAAGCACTCTTGACTAATATTAACTCACCGCGTCCAATCTCTGTTGTAACTAACGCCCACTGCCGTTACAGCGTGTATTCACAGCTAACTTGATTTGCATTCTGATGGCGGCACTACCAGCGCCATTCCAACGCGGCTGGCGTCAAATTTGAACAGACATAATCCTACAGATGTAGAAACACAGGTACCAGATCCGTTTGTGTCGCACAATTCCTTCTTCGTGCTACGATATTTTTCCGTCAATGTATTTTCCGTGGTGAATCAGCGTCGTAGGACTCTCTACTGTTCTTGGTTGCTACCATATGAACGCGAGCATTAACGAATTTCGGCCAGAGCCGTTGCTGACACACACTCGAGAGCCCTTGCGACATGTCGAATACCATATTTTCATTTTGAAATTTTCAGCTTTATAGGTGTTCCACAAACACATGCATAGCGAATTTCCCATCCAAATTCTGGTTGAGTAGAGAGACAACATTGTCGTTGTGAAACGGTCTATATGTACCTTGAGACCGCTTTGTTGGAAAGGGGAGGGTGGGTAGTATATACTTTACACGATGTACTCTTACATTGAGGCAAGTTCAGAGCGCAGGGGATTACGTTCAGACCATTATTTGCCTCAAAATGTTTTGCGAGTGGCTTTGAGATGAAACGGTTTTAACAGTGCCCTCTCTGGGGAGCTGAAGCGTTCCGTGAATCGGCGAGCAGAATTTACTGGTGCTCGACAAGAATAACGGCCCTATTAAGGAAAAAGCGGCTTTCTGCGAGACAAAAGAGCTATTTGTCAGCGCATTGTAATTGTGTGGTGAGATCTCCGTACTCTTGAAAGAAGGTGTTTAGTTACTAGTGTACGGTAAATTTCTCTGACCACTCCTGCCCACAGCTACCATCCACTGTGGAAGCTGTTGTTTTAAACGGCTAAGTCCTTCTACATACAATATTTCATTTTTACATCTTTGTAACATATATGAAGTGAAATCATCCAAGTATATCCATCAGTCACAGAGAATTAGTTGAACTGAAATTCTCATGTGATAATTACCATGCTCTCTTCTTTGAAATTATATAACGGAAGAAATTACATCACGAAGGTTATTTCAGTCCCTCTATTTTGACAGATCATGCATGAATATGTAAATATTTTCTTCATGCACATCAGTGTGATAGAAAAATGGAAGGGTACTTAGATCTAAGATGTTCTCATGACATGAGCACCATTAGAAAAGTTAAATGGAAAATTCTGTATGGTAAATATTGCATATGGTAGCTGATGGAGAATGCGACAAGTAGCTAAAAGCTACCTAAAATTTAATCCTGAGCGTAAACCTTTTTCTAATTATAATACGTATTTTAAGTGGTATGTTACAGCCGTAATCTTATTTGCACGAGTTGTATGCAACTGCTTTTTAGTCAGCTATATACAACTAGTTAAGTGGTGGTAGCAGTACAACAGGGTGAGATGAGGACAATAAGTTTTATGCGGATATGTGTATCATATTAACTCGTTTATCACCTAGAATACAAATGTTCTGGCCACACTGTAATTTATTCACTGAATTTGATCTAAAGAATGAAAACAAAATCGGCGCTCGCGCAATTTTTTTTTGTCATTGATGATTTATCTTCAACAAATGAAAGGTTAAGTGTGCAAAGCTACTGTAGACTATTTATAATAGTTATGGTTGAGAGGGAACAATACAATTACGCAGGTGTGGCAATTCACACCAAAAAGCAGGTTACGAAATTGTATTACCGCTGGCAGATCAGATAGAAACTCCAAAGCATAACTGCGATACAAAGTTATTTTACAAAGGACATAAGTGCATTGTTCCGAAGAAGCGGACTCAAAGAAGAAACACGAACTAGTTGGAATATAAAGCAAGGACCATCATGTCAGTAATAGCCGAATGTCACCGATTGAGGAATATTCTGCAAACCGAAAAAGGTTATTTTATTTATTAATGCAGGTCTGTGGTAAACTTCGTCAAGTTTACCTCACTTACTGTCAATATCGAATGCCTGTTTCACTTACGTTACTTTTCTGTATGCAGAATTATGTACCTCTCTGTGCTGGGTGTTCCTAATGGTTGACCTTCAGAAGTAGATTTGAATGATGTAACAATGACAGTCCATTCGTTCAGATATAAGTAATGCATAAGTATGTCATTACTCAATGCTTATCTTTGACTACGGCACTGAAAACCTGATTTCAAACAAAGAACTTTAAGCTAAACCATAAGGGGTGACCAAACAGTTTCCTTTAGAAGGCCGTATGGTGCAGGGTCGGTACGCTAGCCAGGCAAAATCGTCACGAGCACCCCGAGGAAATCCTCCCACGGACGCACCAGATTGAAGATAACCGTTTCGAAAAAAAAAAAAAAAAAAAAAAACCGTGATGAGTGACAGAAGTCCGCAACTGCCTGCAGCCCATCCTCGTCCGACAGCAATCGTCTACCCGTCGAGACGTCTTTTAAGATACCGAAGGCGTGATAACAGCAGGGGGAGAGTTCAGGACTATAGGTCGAGTTCTTGAGCTTCTCTTACCTGAGTTGGAGTAACTTCTGCTTTACGACATCTGCAGTATGGAACGTGCGTTATCATGAATAAATATCACCCTTTTCATTTATTTATTTATTTACACGTCTAGTTCCGCAGGACCCAGGCGAGGAGCAAATCTCCAAGGTCATGGAACTTTTCACTACATGAAATTACAACATAAAGTAATGACACATAAAATAAAATAAAATGCTTATCAACCCAAAAAAAGTCAAGCCATAAGTAAATGCAATCAACAGTATAACACAGGAATGGCATTAAGTTTTCAAAGAACTCCACGACACATTAGAAGGAGTGACCCATGAGGAAACGTCAGGTTCGATTTGAAAGCGCTTGCATTACTGCCAAGGTTTTTGAACTTTTGTGGTAGCTTACTGCAAATGGATGCAGTAGTACACCGCATACTATCCTCAGAAGTGTTAAGGAAATGCGATCCAAATGCAGATTGGATTAACTAAGATGCTAATTCTTGGGAATAAGCTGATAACTGTTAACAAGAAATATCAGTAAACAATATACACTCCTGGAAATGGAAAAAAGAACACATTGACACCGGTGTGTCAGACCCACCATACTTGCTCCGGACACTGCGAGAGGGCTGTACAAGCAATGATCACACGCACGGCACAGCGGACACACCAGGAACCGCGGTGTTGGCCGTCGAATGGCGCTAGCTGCGCAGCATTTGTGCACCGCCGCCGTCAGTGTCAGCCAGTTTGCCGTGGCATACGGAGCTCCATCGCAGTCTTTAACACTGGTAGCATGCCGCGACAGCGTGGACGTGAACCGTATGTGCAGTTGACGGACTTTGAGCGAGGGCGCATAGTGGGCATGCGGGAGGCCGGGTGGACGTACCGCCGAATTGCTCAACACGTGGGGCGTGAGGTCTCCACAGTACATCGATGTTGTCGCCAGTGGTCGGCGGAAGGTGCACGTGCCCGTCGACCGGGGACCGGACCGCAGCGACGCACGGATGCACGCCAAGACCGTAGGATCCTACGCAGTGCCGTAGGGGACCGCACCGCCACTTCCCAGCAAATTAGGGACACTGTTGCTCCTGGAGTATCGGCGAGGACCATTCGCAACCGTCTCCATGAAGCTGGGCTACGGTCCCGCACACCGTTAGGCCGTCTTCCGCTCACGCCCCAACATCGTGCAGCCCGCCTCCAGTGGTGTCGCGACAGGCGTGAATGGAGGGACGAATGGAGACGTGTCGTCTTCAGCGATGAGAGTCGCTTCTGCCTTGGTGCCAATGATGGTCGTATGCGTGTTTGGCGCCGTGCAGGTGAGCGCCACAATCAGGACTGCATACGACCGAGGCACACAGGGCCAACACCCGGCATCATGGTGTGGGGAGCGATCTCCTACACTGGCCGTACACCACTGGTGATCGTCGAGGGGACACTGAATAGTGCACGATACATCCAAACCGTCATCGAACCCATCGGTCTACCATTCCTAGACCGGCAAGGGAACTTGCTGTTCCAACAGGACAATGCACGTCCGCATGTATCCCGTGCCACCCAAGGTGCTCTAGAAGGTGTAAGTCAACTACCCTGGCCAGCAAGATCTCCGGATCTGTCCCCCATTGAGCATGTTTGGGACTGGATGAAGCGTCGTCTCACGCGGTCTGCACGTCCAGCACGAACGCTGGTCCAACTGAGGCGCCAGGTGGAAATGGCATGGCAAGCCGTTCCACAGGACTACATCCAGCATCTCTACGATCGTCTCCATGGGAGAATAGCAGCCTGCATTGCTGCGAAAGGTGGATATACACTGTACTAGTGCCGACGTAGTGCATGCTCTGTTGTCTGTGTCTATGTGCCTGTGGTTCTGTCAGTGTGATCATGTGATGTATCTGACCCCAGGAATGTGTCAATAAAGTTTCCCCTTCCTGGGACAATGAATTCACGGTGTTCTTATTTCAATTTCCAGGAGTGTAAGACCAACGTGTCGTTATTTTTTTCTTGTTTTCCGAATAGCAGACACCGGTACATATGCATCAGACATTGAAGGATGTGTAAGGGTTAGCATGTCTTTCGAAAGCCACTGTTGTGGAATGGTGGGTCAAGGGGTGTAAAGAAGGCTTTGACTGGGGCACAGTCAAATGGGGGAAGGGGCCTGGGATCAGTGTTGGAGCCACTCCAGTTCCTTATTTGTATAAATGATATGCCCTGTAGTAATACAGTCAATTCTATATTTATGTTTGCCAATAACACCAGCTTGGTAGTAAAGAATGTCGTGTGCAACATTGGCTATGTTTCAAATCGTGCAGTTCATGACATAAGTCGATGGCTTGTACAAAACAAAATAACGTTACATCACAGTAAGACCCGTTTTTAGAGTTTCTAACACACTATTCAACAAAACCCGACGTTTTAATTTCACAGAATGGGCACATGATTACTGAACCTGAACAATTCAAATTTCTAGGTGTTTATACAGATAGTAAACTGTCGTAGAAGACCCACGTTCAGGAACGTGTTCAAAGAATTAATGCTGCCATTTTTACAATTCGAACCGTATCTGTAGTAAGTGATCGTTCGACACGAAAATTAGTCTTCTTTGGTTGTTTTCATTCGATTATGTGATATGGTATTGTATTTTAGGGTAACTCTTCCCATTCCTGAAGGATATTTTTCGCTCAGAAATGATCAGTTTGGGCAATAAGAGGTGCAAGTTCGCAAACAACTTGTCAGCCCCCGTTCACTAGCCTTTGTATTCTGACATTGACATACACTCCTGGAAATTGAAATAAGAACACCGTGAATTCATTGTCCCAGGAAGGGGAAACTTTATTGACACATTCCTGGGGTCAGATACATCACATGATCACACTGACAGAACCACAGGCACATAGACACAGACAACAGAGCATGCACTACGTCGGCACTAGTACAGTGTATATCCACCTTTCGCAGCAATGCAGGCTGCTATTCTCCCATGGAGACGATCGTAGAGATGCTGGATGTAGTCCTGTGGAACGGCTTGCCATGCCATTTCCACCTGGCGCCTCAGTTGGACCAGCGTTCGTGCTGGACGTGCAGACCGCGTGAGACGACGCTTCATCCAGTCCCAAACATGCTCAATGGGGGACAGATCCGGAGATCTTGCTGGCCAGGGTAGTTGACTTACACCTTCTAGAGCACCTTGGGTGGCACGGGATACATGCGGACGTGCATTGTCCTGTTGGAACAGCAAGTTCCCTTGCCGGTCTAGGAATGGTAGAACGATGGGTTCGATGACGGTTTGGATGTACCGTGCACTATTCAGTGTCCCCTCGACGATCACCAGTGGTGTACGGCCAGTGTAGGAGATCGCTCCCCACACCATGATGCCGGGTGTTGGCCCTGTGTGCCTCGGTCGTATGCAGTCCTGATTGTGGCGCTCACCTGCACGGCGCCAAACACGCATACGACCATCATTGGCACCAAGGCAGAAGCGACTCTCATCGCTGAAGACGACACGTCTCCATTCGTCCCTCCATTCACGCCTGTCGCGACACCACTGGAGGCGGGCTGCACGATGTTGGGGCGTGAGCGGAAGACGGCCTAACGGTGTGCGGGACCGTAGCCCAGCTTCATGGAGACGGTTGCGAATGGTCCTCGCCGATACCCCAGGAGCAACAGTGTCACTAATTTGCTGGGAAGTGGCGGTGCGGCCCCCTACGGCACTGCGTAGGATCCTACGGTCTTGGCGTGCATCCGTGCGTCGCTGCGGTTCGGTCCCAGGTCGACAGGCACGTGCACCTTCCGCCGACCACTGGCGACAACATCGATGTACTGTGGAGACCTCACGCCCCACGTGTTGAGCAATTCGGCGGTACGTCCACCCGGCCTCCCGCATGCCCACTATACGCCCTCGCTCAAAGTCCGTCAACTGCACATACGGTTCACGTCCACGCTGTCGCGGCATGCTACCAGTGTTAAAGACTGCGATGGAGCTCCGTATGCCACGGCAAACTGGCTGACACTGACGGCGGCGGTGCACAAATGCTGCGCAGCTAGCGCCATTCGACGGCCAACACCGCGGTTCCTGGTGTGTACGCTGTGCCGTGCGTGTGATCATTGCTTGTACAGCCCTCTCGCAGTGTCCGGAGCAAGTATGGTGGGTCTCACACACCGGTGTCAATGTGTTCTTTTTTCCATTTCCAGGAGTGTATTTGGACGCATTTGGTAATAACGTCGCCACAGTTCACGTTTCCACATTTACCGTACGCACGTCGACAAGTGACAAATATCACGCGAATCTTTTGCCTACACGTCGGTGGATATACACCCGCATCGGAGTCACGCTACTTTACGGATAAGCTGCCGCAACGCTCTCAGACGGAAACTTTCTGATCGCCCCTCATACAACTTCTTCTGCGATCGAAAACCCACACACGTCGGTAATACGTTTACACGTAAGGAAGCGTTCAGAATTCATTATCACTGATTTAAGCCTTTTATTCATCTTTTCTGAGCGTTGAATATCCTCACTTCATAGCACAGTTAAATTGAGTGTGTGTGTGTGTATTTGTGTGTGGAACTGAGCCTGCCTCGTCGGTACCTTCTGCATTATATTCGTTTAGCAGAGGTACAATTCTTGAATGGTTTAAATACTCTGAGGATTTCTCTGATGTGAAACATGAGTTTATTGTTCGTTATGGGAGCTTATATGCACTCTATGCTTTGTTTCAGTACACAATTTGGCATTTCATGTAAGCCTCCTGACAAACTAGTGTTTAGTTATCGTGGAATTTTACTGACTTCTAGCACTGTGGTTGGCAGCAACATCATTGTATCTAGTGCATCATCATTTACAGGTGTAATTTTCATTTTTAGGAGTTTTTGCTGTAACTCCCTTGGAGTACCCGAAAAATGCTCACTCACATAGTTACCTAATGTGGATCATTTATTACTTTATCTTCCATCCGTTATCAGCATGTTTTTATGCCTCAGTTTTTCTCTTCCTGTTCCCTGTTTTGTATGACATCCCAGAGACTTCCGATTTTAATATATGCATTACATATTGTTTCACCATTATACGACTTTTAGCAGTTACCTGCACCTTCCCATAAATCTTTTTGTGACTATGGTATAAATTCAAGACCTCTGGCTCATTATGACCCATTTCCATTGCACTGAAGAACTTATGGGTTAGGGAGGACTTCCTAATATCTAATGTTATCCATTTGTTTTTGTGGGACGTGATACTGGTGCAGGAACTGTTGGAAACGTCTTTTCTACGTTCAGTTTACTTACCTTTGGGAACTAAGAGAATTTCACTTTTAAATTAGTTTCCCTGTAGACTTCATCCTAGCATTGATTTGCTAATTGTTTTGAAAAATCTTGTATTTTGAATTCTGATAAGTGTCTTTTGTAACTTTACAATTTATGAAATTTTTCCAGACCCGATTTTATGTTTATTATTCGACAGAAAAGATAGATCGTTTACAACCCACAATTTTTCCTGTCCATGTTTATGACTATACGGTGAATTAGTAATGTACTCTTTGTAGTAACCCTTGTTGCACTGTGCCAAAACTCTGAATCATATCGTTGGAGGCGATACTAGTATGACTTATGATATTTGTTTTATGTTCATGTCTCCACACAAAATTATGATGTCTTTCGTGCTTAAGATTTTATCTAGTACTTATATTAATATATTGAAATAAGTGTTCATACGATCGCTAGGAGATCGATGCACACACAAAATGATTAATTTGTTGGTGTTATCAACCCCTGTTAAGTAAATGGCTGACATTTGAAAGCATTTCTCTTCACTTATTGTAATCAGTTTGTGTCTTGAGTTGTAGTGAGCTCTTTGAAGCAGACCTACAATATGAATCAGTTCTTCCATACAACCATAGGACTGAATGTCGGAGTTCTGTGACTCTACAGCAGTACTTAGTGCCACAAACTACTGTGCAGGACAGTGAGCGGAGCTCAACATGAAATTGTTGTATTTTACTCTTTATTGACTGCATGTTTGAAGAAGGACTGTGAAGTCTGTGGAATGTCGCATGCTGCTGTTTCCAATGGTTCCTTCTCTTTAGGGCATGTAGAACAAGTGTCATTTGGTGTGCTGTAATCCATCTTGTGAGTGATTGCTCCAAAATTTTGTAAACTGCTATATATAGCCTCTGTGTAGGGAAAAGGTTGTATGGACTTATCCTAAAAAACATCTATACTATTCCTACCTATTACAATAGGTATTTGACCATGTGTGACCATTCAAACACTGTGTTGGCATTGGTTATCTATCAATTCCGATGGGAACAACACAATCGCTGAACTATTGCTACCACATTCTATTGTTACATAATTAATTCATTCACTTAAGCTAAACTGCCAAAGAAGATAAATCTGAAACGCGTAGTGAGTTAATACACGGGAAATAAGCAAAATATCTACCTTCAAGTCGCAATGGCAGAAGCTTCTAAGTAGGAAATACACTGCATTAAAGGAACATCTGCATGTTAATTAAAATTGCACATCTTGTAAGGAATTTATCATGTGATATTCCTGTAACTTCTGTAGTTTATTGTGTATTCGTGATTCATTAGCATATGACTATTTACTTGAGCCGGTTTTAATGCTCTAACTGTTTGATGAGAATTATTACAACGGCAGTTAACTGTCATTAGCGCTCTGTATTTGAACCGGCGAGTTGAATGTCATTTATACTGTTGAATACTCATCAGATGTTGAAATTATTGAACAAGGAAATCATTGGCAACGCATATACATGTAGTAAGTACGAAAATTGTGCTTATCCTGAAACCTCTGCTGCTTCTTACATAATGTTCTTCCATTACGAACTTCGTATTACTTCTTTCATGAAGATAATGACACTGTGTGCATGGAGAATCATTTACCAAATTGAAACTGTGAGGGAGTTGACTATTCCTACTGAAAAAAAAAATCTGCTTATACTTCGTACGTTCAGCAATTCTATGTCAGAAAAGAATGTAGTAACAGAAATTTATGTCCAATATGGTTTTTTTTGCATACTAGCATTTTTATAGATGAGTGTCATAGTCTTCAGAGGAAATTAATTCCACCACTAGCTAGTTTGGAGGATAGCTCAAGTTTGAGTCTATCAATGATTGGATACTCTACTAGGAACAGTGCTATTGACAGAAGATTTTCAAATATTTGTTGATTTTTATAATGTTAATATAGGCTGTATTTATTGAAAGGAACTGCAGCATATTTTGTGGGTGTCCTTGTTTGTTTTTTAGTAGTTGAATAATTATCGCCTCTGTGTGGAATGGTTCACTGGTCTCAGTTAGTGTATACTGTTGCCAAGACTATTTCCTGAGAGAATACCAATCACCATATCAATTTGATTCAATCTTTTACAATGCTTCAAATTATTTATCCTTCTGTTTCGAATTATTTCGCACTTTGGCTATCGTTCATCTGTTTCACATTCTTTGTAATTTTGTAGAGGATTTTACGTTAATTTGTATTTTTATTCTTAATGACACTTCTTTTTCATTAATGAGGTTCGGTCTTCCTTGGACAACGAACCTTATTACTTCTCGTTACTGTCCGTTGTTTCATCCTATGCTATGTATTTCCTTTTTTGTTTTGTGACAGAAAAAGAGGCTCAAAATACTGTTGAAATATGTTTAAATCAGCGTTTCAGTGTGTCATCTACATACACTGGTTTGTTTATTTACTCGAACTCCTGGCGAATTTTTTTTTCTCTGACGGAGCCCTTGGGCACTCTAATAAATAGGAATTGTCTCATAAAAGTGTTGAACGATAAATATTTTGCTCAGAGGTTGGAGCCTACGTAACATCGTTTACGTAACGGCTGCTGCCTCGAGGGCCTGCCACGTACAACATTGATGCGCTGCCAAAGTGTGTTACCTGGAAATCGCTCTCATAACACGTCCTGCCGGTGCTTCGTATCTGGTAAAAAGAATTCTCTCTCTCGTGTCAGGAGTGAAACGTAAACACAAGATCGTATGTCGAGGTACGTTATCCTCACAGAAGCAGTACTTCGGTATGACAGGCGGCTCCATATTGGAGCTCAAACATCACTTCAAGCTCAGTGTTTTAGAATATTTCTGTTTCTTTTAATATTTGTATTGCAGGGTCGAAGAAACTGGTATAGGTACGCGTATTCAAATGCAGAGATATGTAAACACGCAGAATACGGCGCTGCGGTCGGCAACGCCTATATAAGACAAGTGTCTGGCGCAGTTGTTAGATCGGTTACTGCTACTACAATGGCAGATTGTCAAGATTTAAGTGATTTCGAACGTAGTTTTACAGTCGGCTCACGAGCGCTGGGACAGAGTATCTCCGAGGGCGACGAAGTGGGGATTTTCACGTACGACCATTTCACGAGTAAGAATATCAAGAGCTCAGATGGCAACCCAGTTCTAAGCAAAGAAGGGAAGGCAGAAAGGTGGAAGGAGTATATAGAGGGTCGATACAAGGGCGATGTACTTGAGGACAATATTATGGAAATGGAGGAGGATGTAGATGAAGATGAAATGGGAGATACGATACTGCGTGAAGAGTTTGACAGAGCACTCAAAGACCTGAGTCGAAACAAGGCCCCCGGAGTAGACAACATTCCATTGGAACTACTGACGGCCTTGGGAGAGCCAGTCCTGACAAAACTCTACCATCTGGTGAGCAAGATGTATGAAACAGGCGAAATGCCCTCAGACTTCTAGAAGAATATAATAATTCCAATCCCAGAGAAAGCAGGTGTTGACAGATGTGAGAATTACCGAACAATGAATTTAATAAGCCACAGCTGCAAAATACTAACACGAATTCTTTACAGACGAATGGAAAAACTAGTAGAAGCCGACCTCGGGGAAGATCAGTTTGGATTCCGTAGAAATACTGGAACACGTGAGGCAATACTGACCTTCCGCCGGCCGCGGTGGCCGTGCGGTTCTAGGCGCTGCAGTCCGGAACCGCGGGACTGCTACGGTCGCAGGTTCGAATCCTGCCTCGGGAATGGATGTGTGTGATGTCTTTAGTTTAGTTAGGTTTAAGTAGTTCTAAGTTCTAGGGGACTGATGACCTAAGATGTTAAGTCCCATAGTGCTCAGAGCCATTTGAACCATTTTTGACCTTACGACTTATCTTAGAAGAAAGATTAAGGATAGGCAAACCTACGTTTCTAGCATTTGTAGACTTAGAGAAAGCTTTTGACAATGTTGACTGGAATACTCTCTTTCAAATTCTAAAGGTGGCAGGGGTAAAATACAGGGAGCGAAAGGCTATTTACAATTTGTACAGAAACCAGATGGCAGTTATAAGAGTCGAGGGACATGAAGGGGAAGCAGTGGTGGGGAAGGCAGTAAGACAGGGTTGTAGCCTCTCCCCGATGTTATTCAATCTCTATATTGAGCAAGCAGTAAAGGAAACAAAAGAAAAATTCGGAGTAGGTATTAAAATCCACGGAGAAGAAATAAAAACTTTGAGGTTCGCCGATGACATTGTAATTCTGTCAGAGACAGCAAAGGACTTGGAAGAGCAGTTGAACGGAATGGATGGTGTCTTGAAGGGAGGATATAAGATGAACATCAACGAAAGCAAAACGAGGATAATGGAATGTAGTCGAATTAAGTCGGGTGATGTTGAGGGTATTAGATTAGGAAATGAGACACGTAAAGTAGTAAAGGAGTTTTGCTATTTGGGGAGCAAAATAACTGATGATGTTCGAAGGAGAGAGGATATAAAATGTAGACTGGCAATGGCTAGGAAAGCGTTTCTGAAGAAGAGAAATTTGTTAACATCGAGTATAGATTTAAGTGTCAGGAAGTCATTCCTGAAAGTATTTGTATGGAGTGTAGCCATGTATGGAAGTGAAACATGGACGGTAAATAGTTTGGACAAGAAGAGAATAGAAGCTTTCGAAATGTAGTGCTACAGAAGAATGCTGAACATTAGATGGGTAGATCACATAACTAATGAGGAGGTACTGAATAGGATTGGGGAGAAGAGGAGTTTGTGGCACAACTTGATCAGAAGAAGGGATCGGTTGGTAGGACATGTTCTGAGGCATCAAGGGATCACCAATTTAGTATTGGAGGGCAGCATGGAGGGTAACAATCGTAGGGGGAGACCAAGAGGTGAATACACTAAGCAGATTCAGAAGGATGCAGGTTGCAGTAGGTACCGGGAGATGAAGAAGCTTGCACAGGATAGAGTAGCATGGAGAGCTGCAACAAACCAGTCTCAGGACTGAAGACCACAACAACAACATTTCACGAGTGTTGGTTGGTTGGTTGGTTTGGGGAAGGAGACCAGACAGCGTGGTCATCGGTCTTATCGGATTAGGGAAGGACGGGGAAGGAAGTCGGCCGTGCCCTTTCAGAGGAACCATCCCGGCATTTGCCTGGAGTGATTTAGGGAAATCACGGAAAACCTAAATCAGGATGGCCGGACGCGGGATTGAACCGTCGTCCTCCCGAATGCGTGTCCAGTGTCTAACCACTGCGCCACCTCGCTCGGTATTTCACGAGTGTACCGTGAATATCAGGAACCAGGTAAAACATCAAATTTGGGACACCTCTATCGCCGAAAAAGATTCTGAAAGAACGGGAGCAACGACGACTGAAGAGAATCGTTCAACGTGACAGAAGTTCAACCCTTCCGCAAATTGCTGCAGTTTCCAATGCTGGGCCATCAGCACGTCAGCGTGCCAAACATTCAACGAAATATCATCGATATGCGATTCTGAAGCCGTAAGCCCGCTCGTGTATCCTTGATGACTACACGCCACAAAGCTTAACGCCTCGCCTGTGCCTGTGAGCACCAACATTGGAACGTTGATGACTGGAAACATGTTGCCTGGTCGGACGAGTCTCGTTTCAGATTGTATCGAGCGGATGGACGTGTACAGGTATGGAGACAACCTCATGAATCCATGGACCCGATGCCTCATATGAATAAATAATTTCCTAAATTTTATGTCATAAACGTTTAAAAATATAAACACTTACATAAATCGAAATTTGTATTGTACTCCACTAGACACCTAAAGATGTGTGGCGGAGGGTAATTTTGATAGCAGTAACCGATTCCCTCCTTCCCTGTTCTACTCAAATGTGGGTGGCAGGGATGGTTGTCGGTAAGACTCCATGTTAGCCCTAATTTGTCGAATTTTCTCGTGGTGGTCACTCCGCATCAAGTGTTTGGGACGAAGTAATATGTTGTCCGACTCTACCCGGAAAGTGGTCTCTCGAAATTTCAATAGCGAACCTCTTGTTGAAGCACAGCGCCTCTTGTAGCGTTGTAGCGTCTACCACGGGAACTTGGTCAGCAGTTTACCATCTCTGTAGCCATCTCGCGACGATTAAGCGATCCTGTGACGAAACGCGCCGCTCTTCCTTGGATATTCTCTGTCTCTTCTCTCAGTCCTGCCTTTGAGGATCCCCTATGTACCTCATAAAAGGAGAGCCAGTTTAAAGCCGAAGCTACGCAGATTGCTGCTTTGGACGCCAAATTGAGAGGGATACTGCCAAAAAGAAAAAAAAATTGTGTACGAGGGATAGGGACCCCCAAATGATAACTCGCATGCGGGGAAAATTATTCTCTAACAAGCGCTGGATATACGAGTGCTGTTGAATAAGGAATGACCACAATTTTATTTACAGTCATAATTTATAGCGGTAGAATCTAATCTTATGACATTCTGCTAGCTTAATCTGCAACAAGCACGTCGCACTACTTTCACTGTTTGTAACAAGCGGCCGTGCTTTATTTTGGAGCGGCGTCCAGCGGTTTCCAAGATATGAGGTCTTCCGAGCCTGAAACGAACATGCGAAGTTTTCGGGACATCTCTCTATTATCGTCCAGTTAATGGTGTGCCTCCAGATACACCAGTTTCATAAACCATTCAATGAATATCGAATGAATGAGATGACCATAACTTTCGCAGCAGAAGTAACCACTTTTCCTCTTTGAGAGTTAGTGACGAAGAATATTTCTACACTGAGCTTGCTGTCTGCCCTCATGATCGAAATGATGTAGGCAAGTTCCCTCAGCAGTGATTACCCCAGAAAGCAACTTGGTAGCTTCCTCTAACGTCGACTACATGCAGAAAAGGAGGCAAATTTCCTTTCCTACGTGAATCAGTACTTCTAGAACTCACCGGGCACAAGTATGTCCGATATACAAGTTTGCTGTCACCAGTGTGTGGGTAGAATCCAACGAAATTTTCAGTATTTCAGAAAGTGTTCGTAAGTTTATTCGTAGATCCACTCTCTAAATGACAACAGCGCTGTTGATGGTTCCTTCCGTAAGAGCACTAACTGGAGCGCCAGGGAATTCGTCCAACGTTGTCAGCAATTTCAGCCGTTTTCGAGCCGTGTTGTACGGAAGATCAGATTCTTCGTAAGCCTCCTGTAACACTGCAGAGCCTGCAGCAGATGATTTTTTGTCGAGACGAAAGCAGAATTTCAAAGCGGCATATTACACTAATCTGCACTTTAAAACTTTTTTTCAGATGATTTGTAGGTGTTCTTGTATCAATTATTATGCTGATTCTAGAAATAACTACCATTTCCCCTATCATGTCAGGTTTTTACAGAAAATAAGAAGCAATATTTTGACTATTTTCACTTCTGAGACACAAGCTCATTCTAAAACCATTTTCACACCAGGTGAGTTTTTGATCAAAACACATGTAAAAAAAGAGACTCCTCAGAACTCCCCTAATTGGTCTCGAGACTACCATGTACAGAAACAAATAGTCAACAGTATTCCATTAATTTTCATACTTTCTCTTCTCTGATTTCCTTAGAGATCCGTCTGTATGAACTGTCCCTCTTCAACATCCAACAGTAGTCGGCCATCATAGCTGCAGTCCATTGCCGCTGAGCCCTCCTCTCTATATCCTTAACATCTCGGTAGAAACGTTCACTCTGCACTTCAGTATAATGTCCCTAATTTTCGGAAACTAGTCGATATGTGAATGTAGAAAGTGAGCTTTCACTCTTATTTAGCTACCCATTTTCTTGAAATTTCGCAACTATTTTCAACAACGGCCTTGTAATTAGGATCTTTGGTATTCCATAGAAAGATCTCAGTAACTGAGTGGAAAGCAGTAGTGCACCTTTTTCTCTTTTCTACATTGTCTTCTCAGGATCTTCATCCTTCATCAGTTTCTTTATTTGACGACTGAAAAAAATTCCAGTCTTCAATTTGTCTCGTGTGGTGAAGGGAAATTTCTAGGAAAAGTACTTGGTGCAGGGCCTAGTCTGCGGTAGAGCCTTTACAAATTACTCCATCAAGCCCAATTTTATTTGTGGAGATGGTAGCAAGACTTTTTTTGTTCTACAAGCGGTTCGTGCAAGATATTTTTAGTTACGTGCCCAAAATTTCTCCGCTCTGATCAAACTCTCAAACTCCGATGTTTTTGCCTTAACCGACTGTCCCAGTTGCATAGGAAGCAAGGCATTTTCGTGAAACCAGCTTGTTGTCCCAATAGTATTCCGATAACTTTGAAGTCACCTCATACTGAATACTTGTTAAGAGTATCTTCATGTTCTCATATGTCGCTTTCATTTGCACTGAATGGGCCATAAGAATGGACCCGTAAACATTTCCATTAAGCAGTAACACGCCTTTAGGGCTCCCCATTGTCGAGTCTAGAAAAGTCTCCACTGTGTAGTAAAATGTTCAATGCCTTAGAAGTGGATTAACTGGTTTATGTTATAGCTGTAAACCAATAACTCGTTGTGTGTGAATAAAACATGATCTAATTCTTAGTCTTCATGTCTGTACTATGAGTAATGTGTTGCTGGTTCCAGAAGATTCTTACTTTTTAACTGTGTGCCAAGTAGTTCGGTAGATTAATTACGCAAATTCAAATCTTGCACGAGAGCAGTCTGAAAGAACAGTTATGGAGCAGTTATGGAGTTGCATTCCGACTTGTGGACAACACTATTTTCTTCGGTAATTGCATGAATTTCATTTTCTTCATCATCTTCTGCCAGGTCTCTACAATAGTTAAAGGAAGAGGAGCAAGGTGAAGTGGGGCAATTGGCCTATATATTGTCCGGATTTAGCCCCGTGTGTCATTTTTCTATTCCAAAACCTGCAGAAACACCATCGCGGGAGCCATTTGCCGTCATAAAAAAAAGGAGATTTACCTCGGCAGCCTGCCGAAACGCCGGAACAAGTGCATCGCATCAGAAGGTGATTGATTTGAGAAGGATCACCAGAATTACTGGTATGAGTAAACGTACGTTGTAAAAAAAGTAATGATCATTCATTATTTTGTGAAAATCGTGGTATTACAAAATCGGAACAAGCAAAAATGCTGCATATCAATTACGAAGATAGTATATCCTTTATTCCATGCCTGTAAGCAACAGTCGTAGATAATGAGCAAATAGAAAGTCCTTAAGTTGGTGTGATTGTTTTCATGAGCACCTTCCGGAACATCTACTATAATCAATTGTTGTCGGATTTTTCCGTCCTAAGCTAACACATATAAAAATTATTTTTCTCAAGAAGCGTTTCACTTTTATTTCTAAAGTATTTTTTATATTCGCTGGTGTTTTCTCCTCTTGTCATATGTTCAGAAGTCACGTACTTTTTCCTTCGTTGTTATCTGAGATTCAAATAAAAAAGAAACTAAACGTGGTTGCCCACTCGCTTTTCTCAATATTTCGGGTTTTATGAAAGCGCTGTCAGCACAGTGCTGAGAGCGGAGGGTGTGAAAACTGCAATACTGTTTCTGTTAGCAGTTTACAGAAGTGAGGTAAAATCGAAAAACCAGAAATGCAGCGTATAGGAAAGTGTTCATAACAGGTGAAAAATTGTGGAAAATATATGTGTACCCACGATTTTTACACACTTCGGTCCCTAATAAGAATGAAGAAAAACGCACAGAACTCCATAATCACTAACAAGAGACTAAAAAATGGTTCAAATGTCACTGAGCGCTATGCGACATAACTTCTGAGGTCATCAGTCCCCTAGAACTTAGAACTACATAAACCTAACTAACCTAAGGACATTACACACAACCATGCTCGAGGCAGGATTCGAACCTGCGACCGCAGTGGTCGCGCAATTCCAGACTGAAGCACCTAGAACCTCTCGGCCACACCGGCCAGCCCAAGTGACTACAACAACAATGACCACAGGTGCTGCTGAATCAATTAAATCGCAAACTGTCTAGTAAGAAATGCTCTTTAACGACAGTAAGCTAAAACAGGAAAGGCGGAAACCAGTTTGATCTCCAACTTGAGTATGAAAATATCATGCCATCACTAACCACCTAAGGTTTTTGCGGAGAATCACTGACACTGTAATGGCAGCTGAAACATAAATTTGTTAACGATAGAAAAGGCCGTTCTCGTCAATGGTAGATCATTTACTCTGTAGCTTCGTTGTACCGTTTTAAGAAAAAGTTGTAGTGGGGCGTGCTTTAGCTGCCACTGGCCGGTAAGCGCAGTGTGGTAACTTATACACTGATCTGCCCGAACATTATGACCATCTGCCTAAGAGCCGGTAAGTCCACCTTTGGCACGCATAACAACAGCGCCATGTTGTGTCGTATCGTGGCATTGAAGCAATGACACGGTGGGTCGCTGGAGGGCGTTGTCACTACATCCAGACACAGAAATCACTTAATTCTCATTAATTCTGGGCAGCGATGAGCTCCGACGCCACATTCAACCACAACCCAGATGTGTACGATTTGCTTCATATCTGGTGAGTTGCGTGGAGGGCGAGGGGACTGGGCACAGATCAACTGGAACTGGATTTCGCCGTTGCGTTCCTCGAACCTCACCATCACACTCCTCACCTTGTGACATGGCACGTTATCTTGTTGAAAAATGCCACAGCAGTATGGAAACGTCTTGAAGGGGTGTATGTGGTCTGCAATTAGAGTACGATACACTTTGGCTGTCATGGAGACTTGCACCAGCTCCACTGGACCCGTGGACGCCCACATAAATGTTGCCAATTGCTTAATAGAGCCACTGCCAGCTTGTCTCTGTCCTGCGCCAAATTCCAGTGCTGACGGTCACGTTTCCATTTCAGTCGTAGTCACCATTGTCGTGGTGTTAACATTCGCGCATGCGTAGGTCGTCGGTTATGGAGGCCCATCAATAGGATTGTTCGGTGCACTGTGTGTTCGGATGCACTTGTACTCTGGGCACCTTCAAAGTCTGATGTCAGTTCCGCCATAATTCGCTACCTGTCGTGTTTTACCACTCTTCCCAGCCTACAATGTCCGACATTTGTAATGATGGCTGGCCACCCAGCCCCACGACGTCTGGACATGGTTTCACGTTGACTTCGCCACATGTTGGAGACACTCCCAACAGCACTCCTCGAACACCCACCAAGTCGCTCAGTTCCGAAATTCTCGTGATGGGCCTTCAGGCCATCACAATCTGCCCTCACAAGGGGAGGCCGCCAATTGTGAAATTCAGATTCGATTCATACTGCGCACAATAAAAGCTCATGGCCAGAGGTGCAATGTGGCAAAGCACCAAGATGCACTTCTCAGCCGTTGTCGAGAAAATCGAGAGTTAAAAGAAACCGTTGCGGTGAAATACTCTCTACGATTAATAATTTTCCACAGTGTCGTGGCGCAAGGGTAAGCGCTCCGGTTCGTAATCCGATAGTCGCCGGATCGAATCTCGCGCAATGCAACCTTTTTTTTTAGTATTTGTTTTTTGTAGTTCATATATATATATATATATATATCGTGGGGTCTCTATTCTAATTCGAACGTTTGACTTACACTATACGTATTCGTTTCGGAATATCGTTACTACGTCTTCCGTTATATATATATATATATATATATATATATATATATATATATATATATATATATGAATTACAAAAAACAAACACTAAAAAAAAGTTGCATGGCGTGATATTCGATCCGGCAACCTTCGGATTACGAACCCGAGCGCTTACCGCTGCACCATGACGCTGTGGGAAAGTATTAATCGTAGAGAGTATTTCATCGCAACGGTTTCTTTTAACTGTCGATTTTCTCGACAACGGCTGAGAAGTGCATCTTGGTGCTTTGCCACATTGCACCTCTGGCCATGAGCTTTTATTGTGCGCAGTATGAATCGAATCTGAATTTCACAATTGGCGGCCTCCCCTTGTCAGTCAAAGTCGGACAGATCGCACTCCTTCCACATTACGCACACAAAACACTCACTCAGGCTACATGCACTGTGCGTGTATCTGACTAGCAGTTATTCAACACTAGGTGACGCTGGTATAGACTGGATGGGTTTATATCGATAGTAGGTTAGTGGTAACAATGATGTAGCTGATCAGTGTAGGTTATTTCAAGATTTATGCATGGGGATTGCGTGGCGGCTAAGCTGTGCTTGGTGGAAGCTGCACCACGTTGCATTAATAGCCAGAGCGGGCACGACGGTATCACCAAGCCAGAGCAAAAACCATGTAATGAGCAATGTGACTGGGGGCTAGATAATATCAAGCGCAACTAACGTGCCTCAGAGCCGTATAAATAACAATGGTTCTTGAGGGAAATTAATTCAGAGTCCAGCAGCACCACCACAATGTCAGTGCCATGCCAGATGATGAGACTACTGGGTACCAACAGCTGCATTTCGAGATCAGGTTGGGGGAGCCGTCTCCTGTAGTAAATCCACTCTTTGTATAGGGTGTTTCAAAAATGACCGGTATATTTGAAACGGCAATAAAAACTAAACGAGCAGCGATAGAAATACACCGTTTGTTGCAATATGCTTGGGACAACAGTATATTTTCAGGCGGAAAAACTTTCGAAATTGCAGTAGTTACAATTTTCAACAACAGATGGCGCTGCAAGTGATGTGAAAGATATAGAAGACAACGCAGACTGTGGGTGCGCCATTCTGTACGTCGTCTTTCTGCCGTAAGCGTGTGTTGTTCACAACGTGCACGTGTGCTGTAGACAACATGGTTTATTCCTTAGAACAGAGGATTTTTCTGGTGTTGGAATTCCACCGCCTAGAACACAGTGTTGTTGCAACAAGACGAAGTTTTCAGCGGAGGTTTAATGTAACCAAAGGACCGAAAAGCGATACAATAAAGGATCTGTTTGAAAAATTTCGACGGACTGGGAACATGACGGATGAACGTGCTGGAAAGGTAGGGCGACCGCGTACGGCAACCACAGAGGGCAACGCGCAGCTAGTGCAGCAGGTGATCCAACAGCGGCCTCGGGTTTCCGTTCGCCGTGTTGCAGCTGCGGTCAAAATGACGCCAACGTCCACGTATCGTCTCATGCGCCAGGGTTTACACCTCTATCCATACAAAATTCAAACGCGGCAACCCCTCAGCGCCGCTACCATTGCTGCACGAGAGACATTCGCTAACGATATAGTGCACAGGATTGATGACGGCGATATGCATGTGGCCAGCATTTGGTTTACTGACGAAGCTTATTTTTACCTGGACGGCTTTGTCAATAAACAGAACTGGCGCATATGTGGAACCGAAAAGCCCCATGTTGCAGTCCCATCGTCCCTGCATCCTCAAAAAGTACTGGTCTGGGCCGCCATGTCTTCCAAAGGAATCATTGGCCCATTTTTCAGATCCGAAGCGATTACTGCATCACGCTATCTGGACATTCTTCGTGAATTTGTGGCGGTACAAACTGCCTTAGACGACACTGCGAACACCTCGTGGTTTATGCAAGATGGTGCCCGGCCACATCGCACGGCCGACGTCTTTAATTTCCTGAATGAATATTTCGATGATCGTGTGATTGCTTTGGGCTATCCGAAACATACAGGAGGCGGCGTGGATTGGCCTCCCTATTCGCCACACATGAACTCCTGTGACTTCTTTCTGTGGGGACACTTGAAAGACCAGGTGTACCGCCAGAATCCAGAAACAATTGAACAGCTGAAGCAGTACATCTCATCTACATGTGAAGCCATTCCGCCAGACACGTTGTCAAAGGTTTCGGGTAATTTCATTCAGAGACTACGCCATATTATTGCTACGCATGGTGGATATGTGGAAAATATCGTACTATAGAGTTTCCCAGACCGCAGCGCCATCTGTTGTTGAAAATTGTAACTACTGTAATTTCGAAAGTTTGTCTGCCTGAAAATGTACTGTTGTCCCAAGCATATTGCAACAAACGGTGTATTTCTATCGCTACTCGTTTAGTTTTTATTGCCGTTTCAAATACACCGGTCATTTTTGAAACACCCTGTATCTTGTAACGGTACGACCGGTCGCCTTCAAAGACAATCAGTGCCAACGTTATAACTCTGCTAGGAATTTTTAAGAAAGTAGACCGTGAGATAACGTAATGGAAACATATCAAGGACACTAGGATTCGTTTCCGAAATACTCCAGCAGAGTATAAGCGATAGTAGCCGGTGGGTCAGGCACAGCCGTTCTCCCAGCACAAAAGCAAGTTGTAACATTACATATTAAAACAGGTCCAAATCCTAATTAGGCATTCTTGTGTCAATCAAAATGATAAAGCAGAAGGCAGTGCTAAGCCTAACCTTCCTTGACACACACACTAAACTCTTTTCGTAAATCTGTACCCACTACAACACAGTAACCTAAACTTGCAGATAAATGTGCTCCTAACTAGTAAGTCAGATACGCAAATGGCCATTGATACAGTACACAGGAACATGTGCCTCTCAACAAAACGTGTCATAAATGAGCTAGGTGCAGCAGTTTATAAAACCAAATACCGACACACATGAAACTAGTATCAATACTGAACAGGGAAAAGATCCTGAATTTAAATCAGGGAGTCTGTTAATGATCATATTCTGACACTGCACTGCTTAGTACAGGGTCTCTATGCCTGTGCACTAACCAACTTACATTAGAATAGATAATACGGTAAATAGGTCTTTCTTAAACTCCGTTTGAAGCAATTAAACTGAATGAAAATCTAATTACACTGGCTCTGAAGGAGCCTTTGCAGTGCTTCATTAACTAACTGGGCTGGTATATGAGGACCCTTAAACTTTCATGGTTTGAAGAACCATGCTCATTAAAGAAACTACACCAGTATTATGAGAAAAGATACGTATTCTTATCATTAATAATTAACTAAGTTAAGCACAACAAACTCTGACTCTGCAAATAACAAATGTGCTTTGATAAGCAGTCTTTTGACCTACTGAAAAATATTATTGGCTGTGTAAATGGGAAGTAAACATTAAATTCATGTTCAACCACTTTCTCATAATAAATTAGGACACTCGGAATGAAATTCACTATGATAGGATAGCTATCCAGGTTTATGACTTGGGATAATCACGGCTGTAAGAGAGAGTTTTTAGCAACAGGACGATTATTATTAAAATCAACCAAATTTCACAAATACCTGATCCATTTTCAGATTGCTAAATATAGAGAATTTAGTGGAAGGCTGGTGGCACTGGAGGCGCAATTTGTAGTGGCTATTAACCGGGCTGCGATGCGGTCATAGCAATACTGTTGGCCTCGCCATGTTACATATCTTCTTGGCGACAGAATTCTATTTATAGCGCCAGTAATCGTGCCGTGATGTATCACTAAATGCAGCATCCGCTGCCCATAAATATTGCCCTTATCTGGCCTCAAAAATCCAGGAATATGAGCCACTATGATCCGATACTGCTAGCGAGGTGTTAACCACAGCACTGCTCAGTGCAGGCTCCTTACCCATCACAAAAGATGAGTTGCCACTTGCGCGCCAACCACACCTTTTCCACTCTGCCAGGCTACCTCCGTAGCTGCTAGGCTTCCACACATCTTTTACTTTCAATCCTATGTTCCCTAATTAATGGCCAAGTCATTTATAGTCTATTACATAACAATAATTCCCGTAGTTAATTAAATTCACAAACATAATACACTCCTGGAAATGGAAAAAAGAACACATTGACACCGGTGTGTCAGACCCACCATACTTGCTCCGGACACTGCGAGAGGGCTGTACAAGCAATGATCACACGCACGGCACAGCGGACACACCAGGAACCGCGGTGTTGGCCGTCGAATGGCGCTAGCTGCGCAGCATTTGTGCACCGCCGCCGTCAGTGTCAGCCAGTTTGCCGTGGCATACGGAGCTCCATCGCAGTCTTTAACACTGGTAGCATGCCGCGACAGCGTGGACGTGAACCGTATGTGCAGTTGACGGAATTTGAGCGAGGGCGTATAGTGGGCATGCGGGAGGCCGGGTGGACGTACCGCCGAATTGCTCAACACGTGGGGCGTGAGGTCTCCACAGTACATCGATGTTGTCGCCACTGGTCGGCGGAAGGTGCACGTGCCCGTCGACCTGGGACCGGACCGCAGCGACGCACGGATGCACGCCAAGGCCGTAGGATCCTACGCAGTGCCGTAGGGGACCGCACCGCCACTTCCCAGCAAATTAGGGACACTGTTGCTCCTGGGGTATCGGCGAGGACCATTCGCAACCGTCTCCATGAAGCTGGGCTACGGTCCCGCACACCGTTAGGCCGTCTTCCGCTCACGCCCCAACATCGTGCAGCCCGCCTCCAGTGGTGTCGCGACAGGCGTGAATGGAGGGACGAATGGAGACGTGTCGTCTTCAGCGATGAGAGTCGCTTCTGCCTTGGTGCCAATGATGGTCGTATGCGTGTTTGGCGCCGTGCAGGTGAGCGCCACAATCAGGACTGCATACGACCGAGGCACACAGGGCCAACACCCGGCATCGTGGTGTGGGGAGCGATCTCCTACACTGGCCGTACACCACTGGTGATCGTCGAGGGGACACTGAATAGTGCACTCATCGAACACATCGTTCTACCATTCCTAGACCGGCAAGGGAACTTGCTGTTCCAACAGGACAATGCACGTCCGCATTTATCCCGTGCCACCCAACGTACTCTAGAAGGTGTAAGTCAACTACCCTGGCCAGCAAGATCTCCGGATCGGTCCCCCATTGAGCATGTTTGGGACTGGATGAAGCGTCGTCTCACGCGGTCTGCACGTCCAGCACGAACGCTGGTCCAACTGAGGCGCCAGGTGGAAATGGCATGGCAAGCCGTTCCACAGGACTACATCCAGCATCTCTACGATCGTCCCCATGGGAGAATAGCAGCGTGCATTGCTGCGAAAGGTGGATATACACTGTACTAGTGCCGACATTGTGCATGCTCTGTTGCCTGTGTCTATGTGCCTGTGGTTCTGTCAGTGTGATCATGTATCTGACCCCAGGAATGTGTCAATAAAGTTTCCCCTTCCTGGGACAATGAATTCACGGTGTTCTTATTTCATTTTCCAGGAGTGTATAAACAACATCGTTCAAAAATTCACATAACTGAAACATGTACACATAGTCAAAGAATTTCCGTGACAGATACAACATCATACATACGCAATACTACAAATTGACACAGAAATATCGATATAGATACAAAATAGGTCAAAATTAGGTGTTACATTGGTACTACAGCACTGTTTCGAGGGGCAGGGGTCATGTCCCATGCATGGCAGTCTACTTTCAGCACCGCAGTGGATGTCAGACTGGCCTGAGTCACCAAAGTGCAGTTCTTTTGCAGTAGAATGCAGTTACAGCACAAGAAGAGCGCTGCTGCTGTGAGGGTGCTGATGTGTACACCTCTACACCCTAGTGAAAGCCAGCTGTCTGCTGGCCATATCTGGCATGCTGCATCAGAGTGGAGCGTCTCTGCCTCACATTCTCAACAATGAGATGTTTAAATGAAGATATTTTACTAATCTAGACCACCAGTATATGTCACTGGGCTGCACCAGCCGTCAGCCCACAGCGTGGGTCCTGAGACTGGTGTCGCTCCCCTGCGGAATCATGTAAAGAGAGGTGGTATCAGCATAAGTGGAAAGCAGAGGTGGTGTCCCAACTACAGCAGCATGACGTTCAAACTGGAGCCAATGGTATCTTCGTTGTGGCGTGAGTGAGAGCATAGTTTCCGTTTTGGTGAGAATAATTGGGTGAAGACCTGCTTAGCTGCGTGGTAGCGTGTTTGCCTCCAGTGCAGCGGTCCCGGGTCCGATTCCCGGCTGGTTTGAAGATTTTCTCAGCTCGCGGACTGGGTGTTGTTGTTGTGCTCATCATTATCCTCATCACCGGCTGGCAAGTCGCCCAGAGTGGCGTCGGCTGAAATGAGACTTGCACTTGGCGGCCGAACTTCCCTGGATGGGGCATCCCTGTAAACGGTGCCACACGCTTATTTCATTTTTATGGGGTGAAGAGTTAGGATCATCTTGACCCCAAATTGATTTTTGTGGAGACAGAGAAACCGGTAGACGTCTTCCTGTTTAAGGGGGATTGTAAATTTCAAGGGGCGCTGATATGATCTCTTGCAATGTGCAATGTGTAATGTACTTGTGAATTCTGCCTTTTCTATCGAATCTGTTTCAATTGTTTGTTCTGGATGCCATCGTTTTGGCCGTATGGCAGCCAACACAACTGGCGTCTATAGGTCGACAACCCACCTCAGAGGCGTATAGCTTCGGGATTACCGCACAAGGAACTCGCAGGGGTGGCGCCGCCAGGGAAGTGACATGCGTCGGTGCCACAGGAGAGTGGGCAGTTCGTCAGCTCGACTACCGAGAAGACCGCCTTCTACGAGCGTTGCTAAGAAAGTTATGTACCGCATATTGTTTCTCAGCCGAAAACAATGCTACAAATGCGAAACATTAGGAACGTATTCTTTGAAGTCACCTCAGTGAGCGAGCCCAGTTTCCGTCACTTCCAACAGATAGCGTAGCTGCAGGACACTTTCCAAATGACGTCTGTAGGTGACGTAAGTTACAAGCAACAGGCCGTCATTCAATTTCTCGCTGCAGAGAAAGGAACTGTGGTGGATATTCACAAAATGCTACTGCGAAGTCTATGGAGCATCTGCTGTCAACAGAAATACAGCTAGTCGCCGGGCACGGAAGGTGAGGTCATCAGAAGGCGATTCGGCGGAGCTCCATAATCTGCAGCGGTCGGGGAGACCACCAAAGGCTGTCACACCTGCATCGAGCCCTCTCGGACTTCCACTTGTTTGGGCCATTTGTGGAAGACATTTTGAGGACGAAGTGGAGGTGGTCTACACAGTGAAGCACTGGCTCCGTCATCAGGACCCGGACTAGTAACGACAGGGCATACACGCCCTTGTTTCGCGCTGGAGGAAGGCTGTAGAATAGGATGAAGATAACGTGGAAGAATGGGGTGTGCAGACGAAACACCATTCTTTCGTGTGTGTAATTCTCATTATGTTCAGTAAAAACTTGTTCAAGAAAACCAATTTTGGGTATTAGTTCGTGGCCAACCCTCGTATGTAAGACAAGCGCAGTTGCTAGATCGGTTACCGCTCCTATAATGGCAGGTCATCAAGATTTCAGTGAGTTTCAAAGTGTTGCTATAGTCGGTGCACGAGCGATGGGCACAGCATCTCTGAGGTAGCGATGAAGTGGAAATTTTCCAGTACGACTATTCCATGAGTGTATTGTGAATATCAGGAATCCGGTACAACATAAAATTTCCGACATCGCCATGGCAGGAAAAAATGCTTCAAGAACGTGACCAACGATGACTTAAGAGAATCGTTGAACGTTATAGAATTTCAAAAACTTCCGAAAATTGCTGCAGATTTCAATACTGGGCCATCAACAAGTGTGAGTGAGCGAACCATTCAACGAATTATCATCGGTAGGGGCTTTCAAAGCCGAAGGGCCACTCGTGTACCCTTGATGGTTGCACTACATAAAGCTTTACGCCTCATATGCGCCCGTCAACACCGACGTTGCACTGTTGGTGACTGGTCGCACGAGTCCCGTTTCTAGTTGTATCGAGCAGATGGACGTGTACGGGTATGAATCTAAGGACGCTGCATGTCAGCAGGGGACTGTTCAAGCTGGTGGAGGCTCTCTAATGGTGTGGGGCATGTGCAGTTGGAGTAATGCGGGATCCCTGATACGTCTAGATACGACTCTGACAGGTGACACATATGTCCTTTCTGATCACCTGGATCGATTCATGTCCATTGTGCAATTCCAGGATGACAATGCGACGCTCAACACGTCTAGAATTGCTACAGAGTGCCTCCAGGAACATTCTTCTGAGTTTGAACACTTCCGCTTGCCACCAGACTCCCCAGACATGAACATTATCGAGCGTATCTGGGATGCCTTACAACGTGCTGTTCACAAGAGATCCCTCGTACTCTTACGGATTTATGTACAGCCCTGCAGGATTCGTGGTGTCAATTCCCTCCAGAATTACTTCAGACAATAGTCGAGTCCGTGCCACGTCGTGTTGCTGCACATCTTTGTGCTTGCGGGGGCCCTACACTATATTAGGCAGGTGTACCAGTTTCTTTGCATTTTCAGTTTAATAATCAAAGGAGGGGATGCTGATATTCTACCGCTCCAGTCAATATTTAGTCAGCTAAATGGAACATCTTAGAAAAGACGCAGACAGCAAGAGAAACGTTTTGGGCGTGGCTGTTATTAGAGGGGAGAGGAAAATTAATTTTCTATTTGTTGTTAATCAACCAAATTAGATACAAAAGTAGGTGCAGATTCAAATCATCCTCGTAACACGAAAAGGAATTTCTCATGCTATGGTGGCACAGCTATCTAAATTTCCGTTCGAAAATATGGAGGTCCAAAGGGAAGTCGATATCGTTAAACATGTGACTATAGATAACGGATAAATACTGAAGCTGGTAAAGATTTTTCGAAAAGAGAGGCAAGCAATTGCCCAAAACACAGAAAGAATATTTGTTGCCTTGCAGAACCATAGAATAGTTTCGGAGAAGTTGGCGCCCGTGTTCCCTAAAAGTATTAGTATAGCTTTTTAAACAAAGGGCCATTCGGAATTTAGGATGAACACGAATTAAACACAAGAGTAGGTAGGGGAAAAGTAAAGAAATATGATGCACTGGGAATATAGAAGTTAAGATGTGGAACATCAGACATGTTCTACATGTCGATGAGAGCTTTGGTGGAATAATGTTCTTCTTAGATATAGTGGAAATACATATTTATTATAATTTTCCTCCGATTTTTTTTCTCCTTTTGAACATTGCGTCTGCAGTTCCTCTCCACTGTAATAGTCAAATGTCAAATAGGGGTATATTAGGTGTTTCGTTCTATCGATAGTGCTCAAAACACTCTACACCCTCTCTCTCTCCCTCTCTCTTTCTCTTTCTCTCTTTCTATCTCTCTGCTTCATTCTGATTATTAGAACTTCTTTGATGATGTTTATCTACTCTTTGTGAGAGTCATACAACTGCTTCGAGTTGCAAACTAGTTAAGACAGCTTCTCAGGTAAATGGGTCTGTGTGCCTCAATGTATGGCTGCGCTCCCAAATGTCCTATTATTGATGACGGTGGCTCCGCTCTTTCAGAATCGGGCGTAATCGCTTGAACAGGCCGTTCGGTATGCGGTCTGTGGTAAGTTTCCTCCAGCGGTGTTACACACTGAAACCACAGAATCAGGACCACTTCTCCTTGACGTGAGCACCCACATGAAATGATGACAAACTTGTTCACAATGTTAACAAACTTGTTTTGAGGAAGCAAGCCTTTTGCAGTAAACTAATGTGTAGGGTGTGGCTGCGCAGCAAAATGCCTGTTTGTGGCAATCCCTTAATATTTGCATGTGATCAGAAATCGCAACAGCCGACTGCAATGCAGTAGATGAAAAATACTCCTCCAGTGTCATAGAGACGATGAAAGCTTTCATTCAAGAGAAATTCACAAATATCGGCAACACCAGTATTTTAATCTTTACTAATAAAGCCACTGTACTAAGAAAGAGGATTTTGAGACATAGCACATTCATATATTTTTAACTGGATATCTTGAGGTTTATTGGAACTTAGAGGCATGTTGGCAGCAAGTCAATATTTGTTCCAAGAAGGAAAACGCTGGACCCGTCCCCTTCTTCCGAGCCATTTAATTTCTTTCTGACACATTATGTTCCATTATGATCTGTTCGATTCAGATCATTTTTGTACCAACCTGTTCTGTTCTTTTCCAAACCGATCCACTCCCATTCATTTCCATTACATTTAACAACCATGCAGCAGACTGGTGGTCAGAGGAAATAGAGGTCCTTGTTACAGAAAAACGATATGCGCTCCTCCAGTAGTTGAATGATAAATCAGAAGAAACAAGATCAATATACAAGGAAAAGAAGAATGAAGTGATGAAAAAAATAAGGATGTCAAAAAACGAAGCATGGGAAAGAACATGAGCCAAGGTGAATAGCAAATTTGGTTTCGGGAGAGCAAAAGAAGCATGGTCAGTATTAAAAGGGCTTCGACAGGAAACAAAAAGCAAAACCAATCTCCAACTGATAACACTAAAGGAAAGGGAAGAGTATTTCCAAAAATTATTAAATGAGGATAGCGAACAATATCTAGAAGAAGGAACAGTGGAAGTAAAAGGACATGAAGATGATGAGATCCAGATTTTAGAAAGTGAAGTACTTCAGGCGTTGAGAGTAGGAAAGAATAGTAAATCACCACGACCAGGCAATATAAATCTGGAGCGTCTGAAATATGGTGATGACAAAATTGTGTAACTGATAATACATCAAGAAAATAATACATTGAGATTCAGTACCCAACGAGAGGAAGCTAGGTTACATTAATACCATATTTAAGAAAGGGGATGGCAAAATTTGTTCAAACCATCGAGGAATTTGTATTACAAACACATTAATGAGAATTTTTGCGAAAGTAATTAAAAACAAACTGGAAAAATATTTTAGAGCCCAAGAAGAACAATGTGGATTCACGGCTGGGAGATCATGTGTAGACCATATTTTCATATTACAACAGATTTTGGAGAAATAGGGAAAAATCGAAAAATATAGGATTAATTTTCGTAGACCTAGAAAAAGCGTATGATACTGTTCCAAGAAAATTACTTTGGAGAGCACTACATATGGCAAACATAAATCCTTTCTTGATTAAAATAATACAACAGATGTATAAAGATAACATTTGCCAAATGAAAGTTGGTAGTAAACTTTCACAGAAATTTAGAACAAGCAAAGGCCTTTTACAGGGCTGTCCCATGTCATCATCATTATTTAAAACCTATATAGATATTAACCTTAGAACATGGTCTCGTAAAAGTAATAGTATGAGATTAGAAATAATAGATGACTTACATCATTTATTGTTTGCTGATGATCAAGTAGTCATAGCACAAGATGGGGAAGATGCTAACTATATGTGTAATAAATTAGCAGTAGCAGAGAAAACTTGTTGTTTGAAGATTAATTACCAAAAAACAGAATACTTGACTAATGATTTAGATGAGCTATACACTGAGGGAACGAAAATCAAAAAGTTAAAAACTTTATGTTATTTGGGACCCATTTTAGATATCAAGGGAAAATCAGAGTCAGAAATCAATAAAAGAATTAGTAGCGGAAAGAAGGTCATTGGGATGCTTAACTCAGTCTTATGGAGCATGAATGTAATGAGCAGAACTAAAAAAATTTATATTCAAATCCATATTAGAGAGTGTGGTTCTATATGGAACGGAGACCTGGACAATTAACCTGAAGCACATGAAAAAATTACAAACTCTAAAGATGGATCTCTGGAGACGACCGGCAAGAATCTCCAGGAAAGGAAAGATACGCAACAGCGAAATAATAAGGATAATGGAAATAAAAGAAAGAATATCTGACGTAATGGATAGGAAGAAATAACAGTGGTACGGGCATGTACGACGAATGGAGAAAGAATACCGAAATTGATGCTGGAGTGGGAACCGGAGGGGAGAAGAAGATGAGGACGACCTATGACAACCTGGCTCCAAAATGTACAGCACACAATGAGGAGAATGGGCGCAGAGGAAGAGGACACACATGATATGGAATATTTTGAAAATATAGTTTAAGAACATTTATTCTTTGTATTATTATTTCCGAGTTAATTATTATGTTGGAGATAAGCCTCTGTAACGAGGAAAAGCTCAAAATAATAATAATAAAAAATTTAAATCGTCAAATTACAATAAAATGAAAACTGAAGTGTACGGCAAAAACTCTTGCTATAAAGGTGGACTATAAGCTGTTATTGGAAAAATAATAATCTGTTGCACATGTGGAGGACAGACTCACATAGAACTTTAAACACAGTGTACGTAAAAGTCCTGATGTGAGTGGGGTATACAACATCTACACATTTAATATAAATACCAACATCACACATACCGTTTACATAAGTCCAAAACTCATCGAAATTCTTTGCTTACCTATGAAGGGTCTGATTGGTAAGCTCATTAAGGGCATATCACAAATTTCCTAATAATGCTCATTCACAGTACCTCGGAGGGTCGAGTTAGCACACATCTAGGATTTGAATGTTGATTCCTGAAAGTGTGTTCTCTCTTTGGTGTTCTCATTGTTATACAGGATGAATCACCTAAAACGTACGCCGAAAATATTGCAGAAATGGAAAGTGCTATTGGTGAGCAGTTTTCGCAGAATGGACTGGTAGTCAGGGGCTCATATTGTAAGGGTGGGGTCATAGTGGTATTTCCACTACGAAACTGGTCACAGCCAACGGTTAGTAACGCAAAAACCGAGGCGTTGTTGTTATGTTAGGCATTAACGGAAATCGTAAAGGAAAATTATCCAAGAAAACGTTATCGAGAAATTTACGTATTTTCACGACATAGTCACTTTAGAGGCTCTCTGTAAACATAGTACTCTGCCAGTTTCTGAGGCACTGTCGTTCTGACAGCAACAAATGACAAATATTTGAACAAGTGTGGCCGCACCTCAACAGAGGCGTCTTTTGGGCGTTTGCGGAAACGTGTAACTTGCTGAGACCACAGGCAGGGAGTGAGAGCAGCAGGCACTGGGAGGCAGCAACCGCGTGCGGCAGACAGCAGGTGAAACTCCCGCAAACTGACGGCCGATTAGATCTGCCACTTCCGAGGCGCAACTCTCTGTGCTCCACGAGTCCAGTAATTTCTGTCGGGGCACGGAGAGGGCTCTTCCAAAACACAGCTTGCGTACGTCAGTTGGCGGCCACAACCATCTGCAATTTCGGCTGTAGCGTGCCGTGCATAAGATCGATCGCTAATGCACTGACGTAAGCGTCGAGCAAGCAGCCACAGATAACAACTGGCAGAGTCCCGTTATTATTTGTGGAGAAAAGGTCGGTCGCGTTCTATGCTGTGCAACAGAAATGAAGAATCACTGTTCCGAAACGCGATATTTGTCTCTCATTACGACGTAGAAGCTTAAAACAGGGCTCTAAGGTGAAAACACAAAATTGCTATCTTCACCTCCAGTCACTGGGGATGAACTCCCTCTATATGGTGAACGTGTCACCGTATTGTGTAGCTTCACGGCTACGTACATCACTGGCCCATTCCTTTTTGAACAGGTTGGCGTTCACGAACCAAAGATGTGCTAGCGTGACTGGATAGCGTTACTGCGATATGCTTCGCCAGCATGTCACACCCACCCTACAGGAGAGAGGCTCGTTGAACTCAACAGTTTTCATGCAAGATGGGCCCAACCGCACATCGCTCGTGAAGTTCACCTGCTTCTCCGAAACACATTGGAAACGTTCTAATTATCAGCCAGTCGTTTCCAAATGCTTGGCCGGCACGATCACCTGATCTAATTCCCTGTGATTTCTGGTTGTGGGGCTAACTGAAGGACAGGGTCCACCAGGGAACACTAACTCATATGCTGATCTGAAGCGCTGCATATCAAGAGAGATAGCCAGCATACCTATGCACATGTTTCTTTCTGCTGTGCAAATTGCAATCCTCCGCTTTCAGACTCTTCTGGACAAAGATAGGCGCTATACTGAGTCACATTTGTAGTAGTAATTGTAATAGTACGTAATGGTATGATGTACCTTAGCACCACATTAAAAGTTTTTCACTTGAATTGATTCTGCATTTTGTCTCTTCCCCATGTTATCGACATTAATGACGACAAAGTTGGTACTCGTACAGTCATTAGTTTCCGTGTTGTAAAGTGTTAAATAGGGAAAGTATAACTATAACTGTTGTGACTTGGCAAGACAGCCAAGCCACTAAGCCGAAAGGCACGCGTTTAAGCTCACGCAGGCTGGCGTGAGGTCTGGAACAGTTACAGGAGTTGAGTCTAGTAAAAAAAGTACGTAGCTTCTGGAATACTTAACTTTAATCCATAATTGGTAAACATCGGTCTGACGGTACATGCATCACAAAATTAATATCAAATGATAATGGCGCCTTGCTAGGTCGTAGCAAATGACGTAGCTGAAGGCTATGCTAACTATCGTCTCGGCAAATGAGAGCGTAATTTGTCAGTGAACCATCACTAGCAAAGTCGGCTGTACAACTGGGGCGAGTGCTAGGAAGTCTCTCTAGACATGCCGTGTGGCGGCGCTCGGTCTGCAATCACTGATAGTGGTGACACGCGGGTCCGACGTATACTAACGGACCGCGGCCGATTTAAAGGCTACCACCTAGCAAGTGTGGTGTCTGGCGGTGACACCACACTCCTGCCCCGCAAATCGGCGGACGGTTGTGGTATAAGGCTTCCGCCCGCCGTGGAGAGGACCCCATGTTGGCGTATGCGACGAGGTGGGGAGCCTAACAACAGGCGAGGCTGTGCCACCCGCACCCTGCCATTCGGCCCGAGGGGAGCTAGGAATCACCTGAAAACCTGCTTCAGGGTGCACGCCAACATGCGGTGAATGCGCCCTTAGAGAGACAGGAGGGGCCGAAGGGTCGACCTCCATCGAGCCGGGGCACCCGACGGGCGAAGACGACATATGGTCCGGAGCGGGCAAGAGTTCCATGGCGGAGGACAACTGGTCACGGGAAGCGATCGGCGGCGCGTGACCCATGGAGGCGCCCGGCGGTTGCAGCGACGCGTCCACTGCGGGCGTCGCCGGCGGGAGAACAGGCGGCGGCGGCGGTGCGTCGCCATGGTGCAAAATGGAAGGCATCGTCGGTAACACCTGGGGCTGAGACGAGCCAGTAGATGGGTCCCCAGGGCGCTGACCTGACGGCACCGTCGCTGAAAGCAGACGGGTAGCGGCAGATCCCGTGCGACGACAGAGGCGCAGCTGATTGAGATGCCGGCTCACCTCTTCACCAGTGGCCCCCAAAACCAGATACACAGCGCGGCTTAGGCAGCGAAGAATGCGCCCTGCGAGACAACGCCGTGAACCTCGATAGGTGCGGTAGTAGACAAGATCGCCTGGGGCAAAAGCAGGTGTCTGCCGCTGCACAGGAACCTGATGCGGCGGATGTAGCAAAGACATCAAGGTGCGATGAGGGCGACCGTGCAACAACTCAGCCGGCGAGTGACCATCTCGGGGCTGAGAGCGATACGAGGACAAAAAGAGCAATAACGTGTCCGCCCGAGAATGCGACTCTTTCAACTTCAACATATGTGATTTGAAAGTCCTGACCAATCGCTCAGCGGTACCATTTGACCGTGGCGAAAACGGCGCGGACGTCAGATGTTGAATACCATTGGCCTTGCAGAACAACTGAAATTATGCGGACATGAATTGCGGGCCATTGTCGGAAACAATAGTCTGTGGAAGACCTTCAATGCAAAAGATAGCCGATAACGCTTCGATGGTTGCAGAAGACGTCGTGGAAGACATTCGGACAACAAAAGGGAAATTACTGAATGAATCGACAACAACCAACCAGCGAGCATTCCAGAATGGACCAGCAAAATCGTTGTGTAAACGTTGCCAAGGGGAAGTGGCTTTTGGCCATGCAAAGAATTTCCGCGGTGGTGCGGATTGTTGTTCGGCACACGCCATGCAAGTAGAGCACATATGCGCAATCGCAGCATCGATTCCGAACCAAGTACAGTGCTGACGAGCAAGTTGTTTCGTTCTCACTATACCCCAATGTCCTTGGTGGAGAAGCTGTAAGACAGAGGACTGTAACGAACGTGGGACCACGACCCTGGACTGATCATTATCAGAAAGCAACAGCAAAACACCACGTCGTACAAAAAGTCTCTCCTTGTGAGCAAAAAATCTGCGAACCAACGGATCCTCGATCCGTGTCTTTGACAAGGGCCATTGCGTGGCAACAAAACGCAAAACGGTAGCAAGGACAGGGTCGGCAGCTGTGGCAGTAGCTACACGACAAAAATCCATCGGATATGATTCGACCACGTCATCGGATTCCGAATCAATGAACATGCAAGCAAGTTCGGAGGAATCGAATGCTCTATCCTCACCAACAGGCAAACGGGACAACGCATCGGCGTTTCCATGCTTAGGAGTGGACCGATACAAGATATCGTAGTGGTACTGTGAGAGGAAAATAGACCAGCGAATGAATTTCTGCGCTGTACGTGGAGGTACAGGCTTGGTCGGATGAAAAAGCGACGTCAAAGGTTTGTGGTCTGTGATGATGGTAAAGTGACGACCATACAAGAAATCATGAAACTTTGTAACACCAAATACGAGAGGCAAAGCTTCTTTCTCGATCTGTGAATAATTTCTTTGCGCAGACGAGAGCAATTTGGACGCAAAGGCAATAGGGCGATCATGTGATCCATCTTTGTGCGCAAGCACAGCACCGTTCCCGAAATCCGATGCATCCACCATCAACAAAAGGGGTTTCTGGGGATCGAATGGTGTAAGGCAAGTATTGGAAAGCAACGCCGATTTCAACTAGCGAAAGGCGCGTTCGCATTCCGTCGTCCAGACGAACGGAACACCTTTACGGCGTAAGCGATGAAGCGGAGCTGAAATGGAAGAGGCGTGGCGCACATAGCGATGATAATAATTGATTTTTCCCAGCACACTCTGTAACTGCTTCAAATTCTGCGGCGAAGGCAAGTCTTGTATGGCACGTAGGTGCTCTGGACTGGGATGTATGCCTTGGGCATTGAGTACATGGCCCAGATAGGGTAACTCACGAGCAAAAAACACACATTTGTCCTTCCGCAAGCGAAGACCATTTTGTCGCAAGACCGGAAATAATGTTCTGAGATTGGCTAAATGTTCGTCTTCCGTCTTTCCGGAGATCACAATATCGTCCAGATAGTTTGCTGCAGTAGGGACCGACGCACAAACAGTTTGTAGATATTGCTGAAACAAAGCAGGGGCGGATGCACACCCGAATGGCAGTCGTTTGAATCGGTACAAACCAAGATGCGTGTTAACCACTAAAACGCGCTGGGATTCGTCGTCCACCGGTATTTGCAAGTACGCATCTGCTAGGTCCAACTTCGAAAAATATTTACCCGGGCACAGTTTGTCAATAAGATCTTCCGGGCGGGGTAAAGGAAAAGTTGCAGTCACTAGTTGGGGATTCACTGTTGCCTTGAAGTCCACGCAAAGTCTCAATTTTCCGGAAGGCTTTTGCAAAATTACTAAGGGTGAGGCCCAGAGAGAAGCCTGCACACGTTCAATTACACCTTGTGATTCCAAATCGTTTAATGTTCTTGCGACCTCATCACGCAAGGCGTGGGGAACATTGCGCGCTGTGAAAAATTTCGGTTGCGCGTTTACTTTCAGTTCCAAATGTGCTTTATAGGTCGTAGCGCAACCAAGGCCCGGTGCAAAAATGTTTGCAAATTCTTCACATAGACGAGAAACACTGTCTGAAATCACAGTCTGGTTCACTGATAGGACCTGATAGACTATAGAGAAGTTAAACAACCGAAACAAATCGAAACCAAACAAGTTCCCTGCAGAAGAAGAACGAAGGACGTACAATGACACAAGTTTTGTTTGTCCCTTGTATGTTGCAAGAAGACTGCACTGTCCTAACACAGGGAGCCCGTGACCCGAATATGTAGTTAGCTTAACATTTGCGGCACGCAACGGAGGTGTGCCCAGCTGTTTGTACGTGTCTTGATTGATCAGTGAAACTGCAGCTCCGGTATCGAGCTGGAACGGTACAACTTTGCCGTTAATGTCCAAGTCTACAAAAAGTTTATTGTCCTGCTGACGACAAGGGCGACTGTCTCGTGCAACGTGAACTGACACTGGTACAGAATCACTTGCGACTTGACGGGATTTCCGGCGATGTCGACGCACACTGTTTGTGGGACGAACACATTCACATTCAAAATCGCAATCCCTAGTAAGGCCTTGCAAGGTTGCAACACACTCTCTATTTGACCTGCCGTACGTTTTGTACGAAAGAAGGTATACCTTTTCGCAACTACATTGACTGATTCTTTGAAATATGCATCTAATGCAGACAAAATTTCTTCGTAGGATAGAGTTGCTACGTCGCGGCGGGGAAATAATTTGACGATCATACGGTACGTTTGGACGCTGACGGATGCCAACAAAAAAGGCTGCCGCTCGTTACCTTGAATTCTGTAGGCGGCGAGATGGAATCCAAATTGGCGTGACCACTCCGTCCAGCTTTCCAGTGCAGCATCAAAAGGACGAAAAGGTAGTGCAACTGCGTGTTGTGGCTGCGGTAGCGGTGAAGCGGCGGTTGCCGCATCGTTTTGCATTGCACGTTGACACCGGACGAGCTGTCCAAGGGCATCCAGTAAGGCCTGCGTCTGCTGGTTCTGTAAGCGATAAAATTCGGACAGTATATCTGGAGATGGTGGCGAAGCCATTACACAAGTAAATCAGTCTGTATCAATACGAACGCAAAATCCTCGTCGTCAAAATGGAAGACAGCCAAGCCACTATGAGATAGCCGAAGGGCACGCGTTTAAGCTCACGCAGGCTGGCGTGAGGTCTGGAACAGTTACAGGAGTTGAGTCTAGTAAAAAAAGTACGTAGCTTCTGGAAAGCTTTAATCCATATTTGGTAAACATCGGTCTGACGGTACATGCATCACAAGATAAATATCAAATGATAATGGCGCCTTGCTAGGTCGTAGCGAATGACGCAGCTGAAGGCTATGCTAACTATCGTCTCGTCAAATGAGAGCGTAATTTGTCAGTGAACCATCGCTAGCAAAGTCGGCTGTACAAATGGGGCGAGTGCTAGGAAGTCTCTCTAGACCTGCCGTGTGGCGGCGCTCGGTCTGCAATCACTGATAGTGGCGACACGCGGGTCCGACGTATACTAACGGACCGCGGCCGATTTAAAGGCTACCACCTAGCAAGTGTGGTGTCTGCCGGTGACACCACAGTAACTACCCGGTATATCCCGTCCTGAAAATGAAATGGGAGTTACACGTCGAAAATTCTCTTATTTACACTAGCTTCCCAAGCCACATTCCTATGAACTGTTGAAATTGTTGAAATTTTCTCCTTAATCCACACACACATATGAGATAGTTGTTAAGTGTTTGTGTCACTTAATGACTCACATCTCGTTAGCGTACCTGGTAGTGTAGAGACGTTAAGAGAAAGACAAAGTTGTTCGGGATATGAAGTGATTGCTATCAGTACGTAATGTTGTTACGGATAGTTTCTAGAGAGGAAAAGAGATACGTCCAGAGACTTAAACGTTTCTTTCAAATTATTTGGATTATAATGATGGGAGAAATCTGCCTGTGAATTACCTGTAATGCAGTTTACACTGTTGCGACTTAAGGACGAAATTAGATAGACATTTGAGCTACCGTTTAGTCTCGGAGACACGAAATTGGGGGGGGGGGGGGAGGTGGTTGTTTTGGGGAAGGAGACCAGACAGCGAGGTCATCGGTCTCATCGGAATAGGGAAGGGCGGGGAAGGAAGTCGGCCGTGCCCTTTGAAAAGAACCATCCCGGCATTTACCTGGAGCAATTTCGGGAAATCACGGAAAACCTAAATCAGGATGGCCGGACGCGGGATTGAACCGTCGTCCTCCCGAATCACGAAATCGGACCAGATTCATGACTGTAATTACGACTTCGAAACCGATCCAACTCAGCATGTTTATCGTGAAGGGATGAAATGACATACACACAGCAAAATAAGTTTCCCATCACCTCGGTTCCGAGAGTTCCGGAATCTGTACAGAAAATTGGAATAGAGATCAACATAAACATCACTTCCATCCCTTCTTATTGCTCATGAAAACCACATTGCATGTTGTACCGCCATAAAGCGAGACCTTCAGAGGTGGTGGTCCAGATTGCGGTACACACCGGTACTTTTAATACCCAGTAGCACTTTCCCTTGCATTGATGCATGCCTGTATTCGTCGTGGCATACTATCCACAAGTTGGTCAAGGCACTATTGGTCCCGATTGTACTACTCCTCAACGGCGATTCGGAGTAGATCCCTGAATGTGGTTGGTGGGTCACGTCGTCCATAAACAGCACATTTCAGTCTATCCCAGGCATGTCCGATAGGGTTCATGTCTGGAGAACATGCTGGCCACTCTAGTCGAGCGATGTCGTTATCCTGAAGGAAGTCATTCCCAAGGTGTGCACGATGGGGGAGCGAATATTCGTCCATGAAGACGAATGCTTTACCAATATGCTGCCGATGTGGTTCCACTATCGGAGGATGGCATTTACTATCGTACAGACGTTACCACGCCTACCATGACCATCGGTGGCGTACGTCGGCCCCGCATGATGATACCCCAAAACAACGGGGAACCTCTTCCTTGCTGCATTCGCTGGATAGTATGCCTAAGGCGTTCAGCCTGACCGGTTTGCTTCCAAACACGTCTCCGACGATTGTCTGGTTGAAGGCATATGCAACACTCATTGGTGAAGAGAACGTGATGAAAAACATGAACGGTGCATTCGGCATGTTGTTGGGCCCATCTGTACTGCGCTGCATGGTGTCATGGCAACAAAAATGGAACTCGCCATGGACGTCGGGAGTGAAGTTGCGCATCATGCAGCCAATTGCGCCCAGTTTGAGTCGTACCACGACGTCCTGTGGCTGCACGAAAAGCGATACTCAGCATGGTGGCGTTGCTGTCAGGATTCCTCCGAGCCATAATCCGTAGGTTGCAGGCAGTCATCCACTGCAATAGTAGCCCTTTGGCGGCCTGAGTGAGAAATATCATCGAAAGTTCCAGCCTCTCTGTATCTCCTCCATGTGCGAACAAAGTCGCTTTGGTTCACTCCGAGATGCCTGGACACTTCGCTTGTTGAGAGCCCTTCCTGGCACAAAGTAACAATGCGGACGCTATCGAACCGCGGTATTGACCGTCTAGGCATGGTTGAACTACAGACAACACAAGCTGTTACCTCCTTCTTGGTGGAATGACTGGAACTGATCTGCTGTCGGACCATCTCCGTCTAATAGGCGCTACCCATGCATGGCTGTTTACATATGGCTCTGAGCACTATGGGACTTAACATCTATGGTCATCAGTCCCCTAGAACTTAGAACTACTTAAACCTAACTAACCTAAGGACAGCACACAACACCCAACCCTCACGACGCAGAGAAAATCCCTGACCCCGCCGGGAATCGAACCCGGGAACCCGGGCGTGGGAAGCGAGAACGCTACCGCACGACCACGAGATGCGGGCGCTGTTTACATATCTGGGCGGGTTTATTGACATCTCTGAACAGTCAAAAGGACTGTGTCTGTGATACAATATCATCAGTCAACGTCTGTCTTCAGGAGTTCCAGAAACCGGGGTGATGAATATGTTTTTTGATGTGTGTATGTGAAGTAAATTTCAGGAGAGCCCGAAGACAGCCGTAAAAGCATACTAGTGTTTACAATGTATATAAATAATCCATTGGGTAAAGTCGGTAGCTTCGTGAAGCTGTTCCCAAACGGTGGTTTTGCCTACACTCCTTAGTCCTTTGTGGCGAATATGCTGGATTCTCAGTGAATAAACTAATCTCGATGTGCTTAATCTGGTACATAATTTACAAAAAATGGCTCTGGGTACTGTAGGACTTAACATCTGAGCTCATCAGTCCCCTAGAACTTAGAACTACTTAGACCTAACTAACCTAAGGACATCACACACATCCATGCCCGAGGCAGGATTCGAACCTGCGACCGTAGCGGTAGCGCGGTTCCAGAGTGTTGCGCCTAGAGCCTCTCGGCCACCCCGGTCGGCTATAATTTACACCACGTGTTTAGAGTGCACTGCTTGTTTCTGTGTTTGCATGTTCCCAGTAGGTGGTTAGAGCTGCCTAAAGAGAGCTGTTTATGACAGTATCAGCATTTCTTCAAGAAATGTTTTAGAACATACTGTAACACTGTGCTACTGCAAATGATTCATTCGTTTTCAAGTTTCAATAAGTTCAGAGTATTGCATTTGAAAATACGACGGATGCATGAACGGAGTTCACAATGTTTGCACTGTGCTCACCATTTGGCATTATGAGTGCATTGCTCTGACACAATGCTGACAAAGCAAGAAAAGAGAATTTCTGTGTAGGAAGCCTGTGATTGGTGCTCGTACCTTGATATGCTGCAGTGGTGCTAGATTGTACAACTGACTGCTGATTCTGAGGTTTTCGTCCTCCAAATTGATGATTCATTCTCTCACTGGCGCACCAATTGTCGTTACTACATATATGACGAACTTCTGCGTCACTGGATTGGGGGTAGCGGTGAAGATAATAAGGCTCTGCTCCCTTGGCCACCCCAGGTCGCTTGAGCTAACGCTTTGAGTATTTTTTCATTTGGGGATCGATTAAGGATCGTGGTTACATACTCCCACTGCCGAGAACACTTGAGCAGCTCCGGGAGCGCACTGACATTGCTGTAAAGACGATTGACAGGATGCTGCTACATAAGGTATGGAAAGAACTTTACTGCCAGTGAGATGTTTGTTGCTTGCAAAATATAAAAACGTGGTGAGTTTACGGTTATATTCAGGCATAAATCGTATTTGTACATGTAATACCACGGAAAGTATAAATCTTTTTGAGCTAAGAATCAGTAATACTATCCTGTATGCTTATATACACTTCGCTGTTGAACATAGATTGTTTATTTTAGATCAACGAAACACTGATTTTTGTTTCGATGCAGCAATGGGCCTACGCTGTGCTTCAACATACACATATTCAAGTGGTATTATTTTCAGAATTATTAGGTGTTTAATATTAGTTTTCAGAGTAATGCACATATTTCTTTACTGAGAAACGTGATGTAAGAGTAACGTGTACTGCTCACCCACGATCAGCTTGTAGATGTTTAAGGAGTTAGACATTTTGACTACTGGTTGGAAGTACATTTATTCCCTAATGAAGTTTGTTGTAAAATGTCCACTGCAGTTCGAAACCAACAACGACGCTGGCTGTTACATTACAACTACTAAGCGATGTAGAGCGTGTCTTGAGGAACAAATAAAGGATACGAACCTGTGTCCGTAAACGTCATCCAACGACGTTACAGATCGTCGAAGCTACAGGCGCCCGTTCCTGAAACTGGGCCACCCCTTCGGCAGAAACGTGTCTTTGCATGCACGTCTCGCAATGTTATTTATTGTGCAGTGATCGCGACGGCTTACCACTATCGCCAACGGACTAGATGGAGATGGTTGCTGTGTAGAGAGGCTTTGTCTCCTATTAATGCGATGCTCTGTCACCACGGTGTATTAAGGAGTCGTACACAGATTTCCATTCATTCTGGAACCGTCTAAAATCTCCGTTGTTTTTCGGTATAGTGGAGAAAACTAAACTGCAGATGGAAACCCGTGTCCGAAACAGGCATCCACCAATGCAACACAGTATCACATTCATAGAAGACAAGGCCTGTCTACACACGAGCTAGCGGCATCTTGTCCATTGGCGATCGTGGTAATCAGTCGCCATCACTGAACAACAAATAACATTACCTACGTTCCGTCAGCGTTCAATTTTTCTGCAGAAGGTGCGGCATAGTGGCAGGCGCCGGCTCTGTGGCGTCATTAGATGACATTTCCTGACTCTGTTTCCCACACTCAATTTGTTCGTGAAGATACTCTCTACAAGCCCTCGAAGTTCGCCGCAACATTTCTAGGACACGCTGTACACAGAATACGAGGCTTGTGAAATGCACTCCTGGAAATGGAAAAAGAACACATTGACACCGGTGTGTCAGACCCACCATACTTGCTCCGGACACTGCGAGAGGGCTGTACAAGCAATGATCACACGCACGGCACAGCGGACACACCAGGAACCGCGGTGTTGGCCGTCGAATGGCGCTAGCTGCGCAGCATTTGTGCACCGCCGCCGTCAGTGTCAGCCAGTTTGCCGTGGCATACGGAGCTCCATCGCAGTCTTTAACACTGGTAGCAGGCCGCGACAGCGTGGCCATGAACCGTATGTGCAGTTGACGGACTTTGAGCGAGGGCGTATAGTGGGCATGCGGGAGGCCGGGTGGACGTACCGCCGAATTGCTCAACACGTGGGGCGTGAGGTCTCCACAGTACATCGATGTTGTCGCCAGTGGTCGGCGGAAGGTGCACGTGCCCGTCGACCTGGGACCGGACCGCAGCGACGCACGGATGCATGCCAAGACCGTAGTACCCTACGCAGTGCCGTAGGGGACCGCACCGCCACTTCCCAGCAAATTAGGGACACTGTTGCTCCTGGGGTATCGGCGACGACCATTCGCAACCGTCTCCATGAAGCTGGGCTACGGTCCCGCACACCGTTAGGCCGTCTTCCGCTCACGCCCCAACATCGTGCAGCCCGCCTCCAGTGGTGTCGCGACAGGCGTGAATGGAGGGACGAATGGAGACGTGTCGTCTTCAGCGATGAGAGTCGCTTCTGCCTTGGTGCCAATGATGGTCGTATGCGTGTTTGGCGCCGTGCAGGTGAGCGCCACAATCAGGACTGCATACGACCGAGGCACACAGGGCCAACACCCGGCATCATGGTGTGGGGAGCGATCTCCTACACTGGCCGTACACCACTGGTGATCGTCGAGGGGACACTGAATAGTGCACGGTACATCCAAACCGTCATCGAACCCATCGTTCTACCATTCGTAGACCGGCAAGGGAACTTGCTGTTCCAACAGGACAATGCACGTCCGCATGTATCCCGTGCCACCCAACGTGCTCTAGAAGGTGTAAGTCAACTACCCTGGCCAGCAAGATCTCCGGATCTGTCCCCCATTGAGTATGTTTGGGACTGGATGAAGCGTCGACTCACGCGGTCTGCACGTCCGGCACGAACGCTGGTCCAGCTGAGGCGCCAGGTGGAAATGGCATGGCAAGCCGTTCCACGGGACTACATCCAGCATCTCTACGATCGTCTCCATGGGAGAATAGCAGCCTGCATTGCTGCGAAAGGTGAATATACACTGTACTAGTGCCGACATTGTGCATGCTCTGTTGCCTGTGTCTATGTGCCTGTGGTTCTGTTAGTGTGATCATGTGATGTATCTGACCCCAGGAATGTGTCAATAAAGTTTCCCCTTCCTGGGACAATGAATTCACGGTGTTCTTATTTCAATTTCCAGGAGTGTAGTTATTCCACAATTCTTGAGTACTGTTCCACATTTTGGGGTGTTATTGTTAGATTTATTTGTTCTCGTCAGGTTGATTTAAAGTATTTGATGCCTATTTTCTGTTGCTCATGTTCGTAAAGGATACAACAGATATAGACAATCTAACGGAAAGCTTAGCGCTTCGATGCACTGTTATTTACTTAGTGCGAGAAAGTTACGGATGTGCAAGTGGTAGATGCTACTTTTTTAAATTACCTTTGATTCCCTACCGCTGGTGTGAAAGGGAATGCTAAAGAAATGGCCCGTTGAAGAGTCAATGGCTCTGCAACCAAATACCTTGCAACCTGCTAGTGGGAAAAACGGGAGACCAGATTGAGATTTACTGGGATAGGACTCTCAGCTCCAGGATTAGCGTTACGAGAAGGAAAACCTCATGAAAACCTAGATCAGAGACGGATGATTGGGGATGATTTTATTTGTCGAACATCATCTTCTACACTAAAAGTGTTCAGGCCCAGTGTACGCATAGCTGCATATATTTTCGTGTACACAGGATAAGGTTACGGTCACAGTGGCACCAACATCGGTGGATTCTGGCAACGACGGACATCGGCCAAAGACGGCCGATCATTTCAAATTAGTACGTCTTTACTTTCGCTGTCACACTGTAGCCTATCTCATCTTCTGAACATACAGTGCGACATGACCCCATCGATGTATCTTGGATCCTGCTATAGTCACTCAGGATCGGCACCATTCTGTACATCACAACATCATCAGGGAACAATCGCAGAGTGCTGCGCACAGTGTTCGTCACATCATTTATGTATTTAGAAAACAACAGTTGTACTGTCACATTTCCCTGGGATACTCCTGACGATACCCTTGTGTTGTGGGGAAACAAGCGCTACATTATTTGAGAGACATAAACTCGAGCTGTGGCCAGGAATTACACCAGTTCAGTGCTACTAGCGCCACGTCATCATAACGCGCCTGTGCGTAGCATAATCTATTGAGCCACAATCTAAAGAGGATATGCTTCAGTATATTCTACATCTACATATACATCCATACTCCGCAAGCCACCTGACGGTGTGTGGTGGAGGGTACCTTGAGTAATGTTACAATTGTTAAATCTTAGAATGACCAGTTTAATATGTTTCCCTAAATAAATCGTTATAAAACAAAAATTTATGGAGCTAAATAATAAAGATAGAAAACCAAAAATTCTTCAGAATGTGCAAATGTATGTCGCGATCAACTGTTAACAAGTCTTAACTTGATTGGAGCACTATTTTGTTCCAAATGAATGTTTTTTCGAAAAATTGAAAACTATAAATATTAGACTCAGAAATACGAAAATTAGTATCACGCTTGAGTTTGGTATAAAAATATTAACTATGTGATCCCATCAAGCTACATCTAATAGTTTTCAAATAATTTACTAAAAACTGAATATGGAACATAAACGTTCTTATTTGTAATAGATTAAGTATCATTCATATTAATGGCAGCAAGTTCTGATTAAAGCACTTCATGGCATCCATTAAATGCTAAAGCTATAAAATGTTTCAAGACCTTAATGTAAATAACGATCCGTACAAGCACTCTTAATGAAATAGCTCAGAGGTCATGTTCTGCAGTTGGTTCCATTCTAAAAACTCTAACCAACAATGTTTAAATGTAGTCGAGCTATAACTTTTTCTTTAATTAGAGTCTACTTAAGTCCATCCATATAAAAATTATGAATATTGTAAATTGATTCATGGCCGAGTTATTAAAATACATGTGCCCGAGAAAGCGGCAACTTAAATGCTGCTCTCTGGGCATACAGCAGATGACGACAGATGTGCCCTTCGGTCGTTCGCTGTGCACATATATAGATACGGCCTGAGAGGCAGTGACACACATACTTCGCACCGATCTGTCAACCTGTCCGCGTCAGTCAAACGCTGGCATACTCTGGGTCGCGCATCATGTCATAGGAGGCTACTATCAAAAACATATTTTCGCTAAAAATAGGACTGTACACCTTCCCCGATATTTTAGATTTCACGGGAGTAACTGTTTGTGTGTACCCCGTACTGATACTAAAACCCACTTTTTTGGCGAGCAGTTAACTTTGATTATTAGAAGTCGCCCAGAGCGAAAGACCCTTTCATGGGAACTTAACGTAGAGATCGCCTCTGAACTACTCATAGTGCTGTTTGTGATAGAGACAATATTATTATTATTCTTTACTTTCTCAGACGTTAAGTCTGGTTAAAAATGGAAAGTGACGCAGACCTTGATCAAGCGTCACTTCCTTTTAACTGTATGGTATGTGTTATATTGCATTTAAGAATTTTCGGGTAATTGAACATGTATCAATAATTACTGATTTCTGTAGTTGTATATATAAGTTTGGATGTAGCTGTATTGCATTGATGAACTGGTGGATATTGTGTGGTATGACTCCTGTAGTTGATAGTATAATTGGTATAATGTCAACTTTATCCTGATGCCACATATCCTTGACTTCCTCAGCCAGTTGGATGTATTTTTCAACTTTTTCTCCTGTTTTCTTCTGTATATTTGTTGTATTGAGTATGGATATTTCGATTAGTTGTGTTAATTTCTTCTTTTTATTGGTGAGTATGATGTCAGGTATGTTATGTGGTGTTGTTTTATCTGTTATAATGGTTCTGTTCCAGTATAATTTGAATTCATCATTCTCCAGTACACTTTGTGGTGCATACTTGTATGTGGGAACGTGTTGTTTTATAAGTTTATGTTGTATGGCAAGCTGTTGATGTATTATTTTTGCTACATTGTCATGTCTTCTGGGGTATTCTGTATTTGCTAGTATTGTACATCCGCTTGTGATGTGATCTACTGTTTCTATTTGTTGTTTGCAAAGTCTGCATTTATCTGTTGTGGTATTGGGATCTTTAATAATATGCTTGCTGTAGTATCTGGTGTTTATTGTTTGATCCTGTATTGCAATCATGAATCCTTCCGTCTCACTGTATATATTGCCTTTTCTTAGCCATGTGTTGGATGCGTCTTGATCGATGTGTGGCTGTGTTAAATGATATGGGTGCTTGCCATGTAGTGTTTTCTTTTTCCAATTTATTTTCTTCGTGTCTGTTGATGTTATGTGATCTAAAGGGTTGTAGAAGTGGTTATGAAATTGCAATGGTGTAGCCGATGTATTTATATGAGTGATTGCTTTGTGTATTTTGCTAGTTTCTGCTCGTTCTATAAAGAATTTTCTTAAATTGTCTACCTGTCCATAATGTAGGTTTTTTATGTCGATAAATCCCCTTCCTCCTTCCTTTCTGCTTAATGTGAATATTTCTGTTGCTGAATGTATGTGATGTATTCTATATTTGTGGCATTGTGATCGTGTAAGTTTATTGAGCGCTTCTGGGTCTGTGTTACTCTATTTCACTACTCCAAATGAGTAGGTCAATATTGGTATAGCATAAGTATTTATAGCTTTTGTCTTGTTTCTTGCTGTCAATTCTGTTTTCAGTAGTTTTGTTAGTCTTTGTCTATATTTTTCTTTTAGTTCTTCTTTAATATTTGTATTATCTATTCCTATTTTTTGTCTGTATCCTAGATATTTATAGGCATCTGTTTTTTCCATCGCTTCTATGCAGTCGCTGTGGTTATCAAGTATGTAATCTTCTTGTTTAGTGTGTTTTCCCTTGACTATGCTATTTTTCTTACATTTGTCTGTTCCAAAAGCCATATTTATATCATTGCTGAATACTTCTGTTATCTTTAGTAATTGGTTGAGTTGTTGATTTGTTGCTGCCAGTAGTTTTAGATCATCCATGTAAAGCAAATGTGTGATTTTGTGTGGGTATGTTCCAGTAATATTGTATCCATAATTAGTATTATTTAGCATGTTGGATAGTGGGTTCAGGGCAAGGCAGAACCAGAAACGACTTAATGAGTCTCCTTGGTATATTCCACTCTTAATCTGTATTGGCTGTGATGTGATATTATTTGAATTTGTTTGGATATTAAGTGTGGTTTTCCAATTTTTCATTACTATGTTTAGGAACTGTATCAATTTAGTATCTACTTTGTATATTTCCAATATTTCTAGTAACCATGAGTGGGGTACACTATCAAAAGCTTTTTGGTAATCAATGTATGCATAGTGTAGTGACCTTTGTTTAGTTTTAGCTTGATATGTCACCTCTGCATCTATTATCAGTTGCTCTTTACATCCTCGTGCTCCTTTGCAGCAGCCTTTTTGTTCTTCATTTATAATTTTGTTCTGTGTTGTATGTGTCATTAATTTCTGTGTAATGACTGAAGTTAATATTTTGTATATTGTTGGTAGGCATGTTATGGGGCAATATTTTGCTGGGTTTGCTGTGTCTGCTTGATCTTTAGGTTTCAGATAAGTTATTCCATGTGTAAGTGTATCAGGGAATGTGTATGGGTCTGCAATGTAACTGTTAAATAATTTAGTTAGATGTGAATGTGTTGAGGTGAACTTCTTTAGCCAGAAATTTGCTATTTTATCTTTTCCAGGGGCTTTCCAATTGTGAGTAGAATTAATTGCTTGGGTGACTTCATGTTGCAAGATTATCACTTCAGGCATTTGTGGTATCATCTTGTATGTGTCTGTTTCTGCTTGTATCCACCGTGCATGCCTGTTATGTTGTACCGGGTTTGACCATATGTTGCTCCAGAAGTGTTCCATGTCTGTTATGTTTGGTGGATTGTCTATTTTAATGTGTGTGTTATCTATTGTCTGGTAAAATTTCTTTTGGTTTGTGTTGAATGTTTGGTTTTGTTTCCTTCTATTTTCACTTTTTTTGTATCTTCTAAGTCGTTTGGCCAATGCCTGTAATTTCTGTTTCTTTTCATCTAATTGCTCTATCGCTTCTTGTTGTGAGATTTTACCTAACCTTTTTCGTTTTTTTTCTGACATTTCATTTCTTATAAATTGTGTTAGCTGTCCGATGTCCTTTCTCAGTTTTTCTATTCTGATCTGTAGCCTGTGTTGCCATGCTGGTTTTGTGGGTTTCTTCTGTGTGTTGGTTGGTTCTGATCTCTGCCTAGTGTGTATATTTAGTGTAGTGAGTGCTCCTATATAAACCAGTGGTTGTAACTCTTCCATAGTTGTGTTTTCATTTATTTTGTTGTGTATGATTGTGTTGATAGTTTTTATTGTTGTTTCGACTTGTGGGTTATTTGGCGGTCTTTGCAAGAATGGTCTAATGTCTGTATTTGTGTCTTTGTATTCTATATATGTCAGCTGAAATTTTTCTTCTATATCTAACATGTGTGTCACTTCGTGTTCTATTTGTGCTTGTTCTGGTGGCTGTCTTAAGATTTCGTTTTCCTCTGATTGTTTAATTGATGCGTGTTGTTCTTTGTTAGTTTGCTCTGGGATGTTTGAGTCCATTACTGTATTTTCTTCTTCTTCTGATTGCACATTATTTTGTTCCAGTATTTGTTGTACTTGTTGTTTGATGTTTTCTAAATCTGACTGGGGTATCCTGTTATTTTTGATTATTACACAGATCTGATCAGCTAGTCGTTGTTCTGTTAAAAATTTTAATTCTGGGTATCTGGTAATAAATGCTGTGTATACTTGTGATCTGTATCCAGTTGTGTTGGTTTCTAGGTTTGTTGCTCGGTAATAACAGAACATGAGGTGTCGATTAACTTCATCTGACCATCTCATCCTCTGTCTTTGTTTTCCTTCTAGGGTGGTTGCAGGAAACATATCCTGCAAAACACCTATATTGGGATTTAAATCATTTTCCAGTTGGCTAGCAGTGTCGTTACCATTGTGGGCGGGCATAGGGTTCAAGCGTCGTCCCCGACCATGACGGCGCTTGTCCGAGGCTTCTTTAGTTCTGTCCTGAACCAACTAATCACACTAAAAGGGGGGTTAGCCCTATTAGTGGTTTGTTCTTTTCGTCGCCTTTTACGACTGGCAGAACATACCGGAGGCTTATTCTTTTCCCGATTATTATTATCAGGAATATTACTATGTTGTGCGTGTGAAATTTTATTGAACGTATGAATCAGTTAGAAGTCAAAACTTTTACTTATAATCATAGTTCCTGATCCTGCTAAGTAAATACAGAGCAGAAGCATTTCTTTCAGTGAGCATAAGAAGAATGTGGAGTTACAGACTAGAAACTATGGTCAGTATATTCTCCATCGCTTTCTGAATGACTGCAAAAATAGTTTTCAGGCTCCTGTAAAAAGACGCGACGAACGAATAAATACAATATTTCTTAAAATCAACCAGCAGCCCCACACTCTCTTCGTCAGAGAATCCGTTTCTTCAGAAGGCAGTTCTTCACACGTATCAGTCGCGAAAGGGGGAGCAGGTATATCTGGCTCCACGGTGAGTGTTCCCGCCTACGGTGTTGCCTTGTTTTACCAGTATCACCGATATGCTTTGTGAACATACGGCGGGGCAGGGTTCGATTTTCTTCATACTGTTATCACACTAAACAGTTCAGTCCACCTACCTCCATACTCCGCACTCTTCTTGTCTGCTCGTTGGGCTTTACTCTGTCGTAACAGGTACTACCTAGGTGCGCAAAGCGGCGTTAAGGAAGTCACCACCTAATACCTACCACATAGTAGCCGCAAAACTAGTTAAAAATCAGTTCCTGAAAGTTACTGACAAATGTGGGGTGTTGGCGTTATACCTGTTTGTAACAAGATGTTTAAATTTTTATTGACTATTTATTGCCACTAAGACTCATGAAATGACTAACAAATTCATTTTTATTGCTACGCTAATATTGTCTCCGCAAGTTTATATTTATAAAGATGTGCCACACATTGTCACACGAAACCTGCCAGAATTCTGACAGTTCGTCCAGAATATTATTTACGGTATAGACAGTCACTGACCCACAACTTCACGCGAGTTAAACATTCCTTCGATTCAGTGGTCTTCACTTACAGAAGTGCTCGCCGTACTATACTTTCAGGAATGCGAAACATGCCACATGGATTTTATAAGTTCGATCAGAATATTTCTCACACGATTATTTTTCACACAGAAGCACATAAAATTGCCAAACGTTCACTAAAATGCTTCCCACTCAAGTCTGTTTCTGTCAGCGATAACCGTACCGAATTTAGGATTCTAATTCTTCATTTTACATACTATTTTCGAAGAGCGGACTAAGATGATGGGTTCGGTACAATGCTTCGGGAGCGGCCTCCCTAGGCACTGTCCTCGTACAAATAGCACCCCTCTCTCGGCGCTGAAAGCTCTCAATTCTGATTGGCTGTTGATCTGAATGACCAATCAGAACATTCTTCCTAGATGATTCTCGTGGTAAAATCCTCTCTTATTCAATCACAATTTAGAAAGCAATTTTACATAAGCAAAACTCCAGATTATTACATTGGATTTCATTGTAAACCAGAGTATATAATAATTACTAAATTACATGAGAAATTTATTCCGTTCCTAACTTCTTTTCTGGCTTTTTTTTACAAAACCATTCTCACTCAGACATATATTACATGACTCACGGTTCTTCCAAGGAATTTTTCCCGAAGTTAGGATTTCACATAAAAACAAAACATATCGAATTTTCGTATGTCCGTAATTCACTCTCTCACTCATTCCAACGCACACAAACAAAAACAATATAAGTGAATATTAATTTTAAAAGATTTCAGTATTATGTCAAATAAAAATTACACAAGTTATAAAATGAAATATTCTAGTTAATAGCTTTTGGGGAACGGAACTTTCAATAATAGCTCCATATGACATTGAAAGTTCCATCTATCAACGTTACTCGACCTGTTTTGAAATACCAGAATGCTTTTTTGTGATTTTTAGGTACAATGTTCTATCGTCAAAACAATGATAAATAACGAAATGAAATCTGGACAGTATCATTTTAACAATAAAAAAAGCAATGTGTAAAGTTTGGACAGATCTGCAAGATAACTAATACTTTTTTCAGAAATAGAGGGAGTGCAAATTCTGGCACAGTTCTACTGGCAGTCGGAGTCCCTGCCACAGAAAGCATCTGATAATAAGTGAGTCAGCCGCGTTCTAACTAAAGACAAAAAGCGAACGAATCTCCTGCAGCTCATGGGCTGGATGTGCTCACAGCTCCATACTTTACTGCACATATGTAAATGTAAATGCCGTGTGACTAGGGCCTCCCATCGGGTAGACAGTTCGCCGGGAGCAAGTCTTTCAATTTGACGTCACTTCGGCGACTTGCGTGTCGATGGGGATGAAATGATGATTGTTAGGACAACACAACACACAGTTCCTGAGCGGAGAAAATCTTCAACCCAGCCGGGAATCTAACCCGGGCCCTTAGGATAGTGCACCTATGATGGTTCAAAACGGCTCGGAGCACTATGGGACTTAACTTCTCTGGTCATCAGTCCCCTAGAACTTAGAACTACTTAAACCTAACTAACCTAAGGACATCACACACATCCATGCCCGTGGCAGGATTCGAACCTGCGACCGTAGCAGTCGCGCGGTTCCGGTCTGAGCGCCTAGAACCGCTAGACCACCGCGGCCGGCGGACCTATGATGGCACGGAATAACTTGCTACGTTACAAACACGTGAAGTAATGTGCATCCAACCTTGATCAAAATAACCAACGACCCTTAGCGGTAAAATTCCACGTCATGTTGTCTGGAGAAGATTGGGAAGTAGGTGAGCATGCAGTTTATATTACAAACTGATCTTCTGTATCTCCGTAAAGTGGTTTCTTTGCTTCATATTTCTCGCGACGCGTATTTCAAATGGGAAGTGGAATGAATCCGGGGGATGAATTTAACTGCTGTAACAGTGTTTCCAAGACATGTAGAATTGTTTCAGAATTATGTTACCTTTAGGCGCGTAATATAACCACGAACAAGACTCGCCAACTTCACAGTTGCTGTGTATGTGAAGTGACACGAAAGTGACAATAGAAGAAACTCCCAAGCCAATGAATCTGATTCATCGTTGTTTTTGAATGGTGATGACCCGCTGAGAAACAGAACAAAGTGTTTTGCTTCAATTTCCCATTCGATTGCGGGAGGAATCACTTTTTCAAGCCCAGCCACTGTCATCATAATCAAGTTCTTTGCATTTTCATTAAGCTTATGAGCACATTTGAAACTGTTGTAGAACAATCTATTTGTTTTATTTCTTTTGTTCCTTGTTTTTCTGAATTCTGCTTCCACCCCACTCCGCCAGATGACGAACCGTATTAGGAAAAGTGGACTGTTCAGGGTGCTTTCTGAGCAGTCATCTTGGATATTTTGTGGGCTGTCTTGTGGCAACTACTACTGACTATGCTAGCATGGCACCTGAGGTGATTTAGTGAACTAGTATTGTAAAGATACGCGACTGCGTACAATCGTAATGGATTTTTAGAACGAACAGGTTTCTGAGCAAAAAACAGTACATCTTACATATTTTTCTATTGACGCCTCACAACCACCATGCACTGCGAGAAATCATAGCCCTTCCTGGGAAAACGTTTTGCACCGCCACCAAACCTTAGTAATCAAACAAAATCTTAGATTCACTCAGGTGCTCCCTCATCAGACGAAAGAGGCGAACATGACTTGAAACTACGTCAGATCTGAACGGTGGGTTTTCAACCAGCGCAAAACCAAGATTTTGAAAATACGCTAGTTTATTTCTGATGAAATTGCATGCATTCTTACCGGTTCTCTCTCCCCTTCGTTTTGGTCTTGTGTTTTGAAACTCGCAGTAGCTCTCAACAGCTGTCGCTAACCACTGTTTGACCTTTAGCAGTGTTATGAATCTGGAGTGGACCATTCGTACGACAAAACACTTGATAGTCACCTTTCTTCCAGCAGAAGCACGGCATTTGAAATATTTTGCTGTTGGCGATGGTGGATGCTTCCACACTAAGCTCTCCTACTTATTTCGTGATCCTTTGGTTCTCAGGAATGAACACACGTCTTATTGTAGTTTACTGTGGAATTGAGAAAGTCTCATATTCCCCCTTCAATGCGTTTTAAATGTCATACCGAGTTGTCGAAATGTTCCTGTTTGTGTTGGACTGTCAGTTTACGTGGTGACCAACGAGCACAAATTTGCGATAACATATAGTGATGTGTCGGCAGAAGTGCCAACACCGTGTTGTTTGAGGAAGCCGAAATGCACGCTATAAGCTCACGCAGAATGGCGTGAGGTCTGAAACAGGATACTTAATGAATGCTATAAAGAAAAGTACGTAGCTTCTGGAATACTCAACTTTAATCCATAATTGGTGAACATTGGTCTTGTTACTGTACATGCTGCATTAGATACATAGCAAAGGACAAATGGCGCCTTGCTAGGTCGTAGCAATTGACTAAGCTGAAGGCTATGCTAACTATCGACTCGGCAAATGAGAGCGTAATTCTCAGTGAACCTCTCCTAGCAACGTCGGCTGTACAACTGGGGCGAGTGCTAGTAAGTCTCTCTAGACCTGCCGTGTGGTGGCGCTCGGTCTGCGATCACTGACAGTGGCGACACGCGGGTCCGACGTATACTAATGGACCGGGCCGATTTAAAGCTACCACCTAGCAAGTGTGGTGTCTGGCGGTGACACCACATATAGTTTAATTCGCGAATACACAGGCTGAAATGTCGCCTAACGATCAAATCATCCGTAATACCATTAATTCTGACACGGCGATCAGCACTAATTATACGCTCAGCTGCCACGATGTTCCTGGCCGTTTTCTAAACTGATGAGCTGATGACATAATGAACGACCTTCATCCCAGACAGAGGCACGTCATCTTTTTAAGCGATTAACCTGCTCGCATATTTTTATTTCACTAAAACATCTGTCGCCATGCTGCAGTTCCATTACGGGCATAAGCAGCTTTATTCCTGTCAGAAAAGAGAAAACTAAATGCTTGTGTCTTTATTCTTTTGAGCATACAGACGAGCGGGCACTCTTAAGAAAATGCTGTGAACTCACAGCTAAAAAATTTTAACTGAACCAACACAGCTAACTCAAGGCATGTTAGCGCTGAGTCATTGGTGTAAACCTAAGGAACAAAAAAGTGGACTGTACTTTGTAAGAACGCTATTTCAGGTTTGCCCAAATGATACTAATGCTGAATATAAATTCAAAGGTTTGATAAAATAATTTATATGTTTCTCACCCTTATGAACATCTAAGTGCAACAGAATTAATGTTTTTTAAAAATGAATGTGCACATAGGTATTTTGTGACCGCTTTGGAGAAGTTCTATTAACTGTGCTATTATGCTGTATTTAGCCACCCATTTAGTACTTAAATATGCATGTGTAGTTCGAACACAATGAGTACTCACCTCTGTCCTTGATCCCAACTCACTTCACCGTGTATAAGAAATAAAATGGGCAATAGTCTTGTACACGCTATAGTCAGTGATCCAGCAATGGTCTTAATTGGTCCTGACCACGTGGTCACCTAAATTTCTGATTTTTCGACGGAACAGTGTATTATCCTGTAAATTTTAACAAAACAAGAACAATCGATGCCGCAGGCATAGACGGCTCTTGCTGAGCAAGTGTGTAGCAGACCGATATCGGTTGGCAGACATTAGGAAAACAGGAGTTCATCATTCAGGTGTAGGAAAATTTATTTTCATAACACTTTCAGCTGATTCACATGTGTTCATCACATCTCACACATGGGTCTCCCGTGAATACAACAATCAGAAATAAGGGAGTTACTAAAGAAAATTAACGAAATCTACCTTCATTTATTTCGTTTACTGAAAAGGGATCAAATAACAACAGGAATTGCCAGATACATAGTAAACAGATAATATGTTGTTGTTGTGGTCTTCAGTCCAGAGACTGGTTTGATGCAGCTGTCCACGCTAATCTGTTCTTCTTCATCTCCCAGTACCTACTGCAACCTACATCCTTCTGAATCTGATTAGTGTATCCATCTCTTGGTCTCCCTCTACGATTTTTACCCTCCACGCTGCCCTCCAGTACTAAATTGGTGATCCCTTGATGCCTCAGAACATCTCCTACAAACCGATCCCTTCTAGTCAAGTTGTGCCACAAACTCCTCTTCTCCCCAACTCTATTCAATACCTCCTCATTAGTTATGTGATCTACCCAGCTTATCTTCAGCATACTTCTGTGGCACCACATTTCGAAAGCTTCTATTCTCTTCTTGTCCAAACTATTTATAGTCCATGTTTCACTCCCATACATTGCAACACTCCATACAAATACTTCCAGAAACGACTTCCTGAGACTTAAATCTATGCTCGATGTTAACAAATTTCTCTCCTTCAGAAACGTTTTCCTTGCCATTGCATTGCCAGTTTACATTTTATATCTTCTCTACTTCGACCATCATAAGTTATTTTGCTCCCCAAATAGCAAAACTCCTTTACTACTTTAAGTATCTTATTTCCTAATCTAATTCCCTCAGCATCACCTGACTTAATTCGACTACATTCCATTATCCTCGTTTTGCTTTTGTTGATGTTCATCTTATATCCTCCCTTCAAGACACCATCCATTCCGTTCAACTGGTTTGATGCAGCTATCCATGCTACTCTATATTGTGCAAGGTTCTTCATCTCCCAGTACCTACTGCAACTTACATCCTTCTGAATCTGTTTAGTGTATTCATCTCTTGGACTCCCTCTACGATTTTTACCCTCCACGTTGCCCTCCAATACTAAGTTGGTGATCCCTTGATGCCTCAGAATATGCCCTACCAACCGATCCCTTCTTCTAGTCAAGTTGTGCCACAAACTCCTCTTCTCCCCAACTCTATTCAATACCTCCTCATTAGTTATGTGATCTACCCAGCTAATCTTCAGCATACTTCTGTGGCACCACATTTCGAAAGCTTCTATTCTCTTCCTGTCCAAACAATTTATAGTCCATGTTTCACTCCCATACATTGCTACACTCCATACAAATACTTCCAGAAACGACTTCCTGACACTTAAATCTATGCTCGATGTTAACAAATTTCTCTCCTTCAGAAACGATTTCCTTGCCATTGCCAGTCTAAATCTCTACTTCGACCATAATCACAATCGCGGAAACTCGTACACACATTTCCCTCGAAGGCCTTGGCTTTCCACAATAAAAATAAAAATACAGTATTCCCGAAATTGAATCAAATACTTATGACCTAAGATACCAAGTAAAACGACGTACTTTTCTCCCAAAAACTGCTCCAGTTTTACCCTCCTTAATCAGGTAAAACAAAGCAATTTGACCTCTCTGGCCACCACGTGGTAGGCAAATCCATTAAATTATTTGTTGTTTCCGTTATCGGACGTTAAACATTGAAAGATGTTCAAGCAGTGGTACATAAACGAGAAAACTGTCGTTGAAGTTGACTTGTGCATGAAGGCGATGTGAGTTATCAGATTTAATTTAGTTTCCTGAACTAAAATGAGATGGGATATGTAGGTCGACTACAAAGTTAATTAAATCTCTTGTTTGCGGACGGACACTCGAACTCGGGACATTGGCATTTTTCAGAGGGATTTATAGCAAGCAAACTTTGTTTTACATCCTATAATGTCTACTTATCAGTTCTGCAATACGGAGGAAGGACTACCGTGTAAGCCACAGGCCCCTGCAGAAATTACAGAAAATTTACACTTAACTAAACAGGGAAGGTACTCGACTGGATATAAGACTTCTCAGTGACATACAGAAAGACAATGGCAATCCGTACTGTTTCCAGACACAAATATAATGACTGTCCCTCATATTGATATCATCACTCTGGTACTGCAAAGACGTTATGGATATTACTACAGTGCGTAACTTCGTGATTAAATTTCTTCTTAACGAAGCCCAAAAGAAAGTAGTTCAGCACTACAGCCTATATGTTCTTCGCGAGAGTTTTAACAGCTGTTTCGATGGTTAAAAATTTATACATCGTTTATTTTCTGGTCTCAGTTGAACAATTTTTTTAAAGACATTAGTTTCTGGTGATATGTGTGATACGATGTGTTACTTAGACAACTACATAGATCTAGAGATGATGACATGTTACAGAAACAATCATAATCTAAAAAAGTTAAACCAATACAGGAAAATAAACGATACATAAATTTTTAAACGGGTGTTTTAGTGTTACAAATTTCAAGGACTAGCAACATTTTGTACTATAAATTAATAGTAGAACACCAAATGAATTCCACAAGTTGACAGCAAGCATATTTCGTATCTATACATGTTTATCACCAACGGAGTATTTTGGCTATTAAAGATTTGCATCCCATTATCGATAAGACTATACTATGTTTAAAGTATACAAAGCCGGTAGCTAAGTACCTGACGCAAACTGTTTAATATGCACCGTTCTTGTCGACTAGCCGTTTTATGATCTAGCCAGCCTTGTATGTCATTAATGATCTTACATGCTTTCCCGTCACGGTGAAAGCAGCCTGCTCTCAACAAAAAGTGAAAACACGCTGGCCCCTGCCGTCTACCTTGTACTTACTTTTGAAGACTTTTGAAGGGCGCTGATTAAAAGTTTTCGTTTCGTGAGGAGGGACGTGCAGAGAATTCTTTGATCATTTCTACGTGACACACATTCTACAGCTAACTTCGTGAAAATCTCAACAGCCTCATCTTTGCAAAGGACGGCGTCATCTCCAGGCCGAAAAGTGATCACAGACGTCCCTTACTTATGAACGTAGAAATATAATGTGATTACATATAATTTTCCAGTCCCCGCTCGCGTCGGAAAATAGGAACTGTTTGAGTCATAGGTTGTTCTCTCGTGATGAAACATTTACGTTCTGTGTAGTGAAGCTATCTTTCCTCACCTTTAAATCGATAAATACCGCTGGTCAATGAAACTTAGTAATTTTTTTATGGCAATGCGATAGTAAGTTAACCTTTGTTGTTTGAATTAAATTGAATCCCAGTACTCGCTGCTAATAAATTCTATTTACGTCTCAATAAATATCAGAAATTTTGTAGTGTAAAAATTATGTTACCTATTATAGAATGTTATTCTGCTGTTGTGTATTAGTAAAATACCCTTTCATTATCAGACATCTTTTAATCACGCCTTCTGTTCTCCACTTACATTTGACGATTATTTCTAGTAAGTCGGAAATAGCTAGATTGATCGCTGGTATAGTTAGTGTTTAATAACTCTCAAATCCTCAAATACAATAACGCAGGAAACTTTTTTCCGATGTTACGCCGACACACGGCGGGGTACCTCATTGTAATAGTTTGAAGAGTCAGAGGACAGCAAATTCAATAATAATAATAATAATAATAATATTAAAAAGTTCCAGAAATCTGTGACTTTCTTCATTATGTAGTGAATCATCTCTTCAACGAACAGTTTCCTTACCAGTCTGCCCGCAAATCTACAGTCTTGGACTTTGCACTGAAAGGAGGATATTTAATGACATGTGATATTTTATTCCTCCTGAATCTAAGAGGGTTGCCCAGAAAGTATTGCACCGCAATTTTTTTGTCAGCTGAAAACAATGCCACGAATGCGACCCATTACGTATGTATTGTTTGAAAACTCCTGAGTAAGTGCACAAAGTTTCCGTCACTTCTACCAGATAGCGTAGCTGCAGAACAGCTTCAAAATGACGTTCGTAGGTGACATACGTAACAAGCAATGTGGCCTCATTGAATTTCCCACTGCGGATAAACTAACTTTGAGAAATAATCACAAAGGCTTGTCCAAAGTCACTGGAGCATCAGCTGTCGACAGAAGTACACTACTGGCCATTAAAATTGCTACATCAAGAAGAAATGCATGTGATAAACGAGTATTAATTGGACAAATATATTATACTACAACTGACATGTGATTACATTTTCACGCAATTTGGGTGCATAAATCCTGAGAAATCAGTACCCAGAAGAACCACCTCTGGCCTTGATACGCCTGAGCATTGAGTCGAACAGAGCTTGGATGGCGTGTACAGGTAAAGCTGCCCATGCAGCTTCAACACTATACCACAGTTCATCAAGAGTAGTGACTGGCGTATTGTGATGAGCCAGTTGCTCGGCCACCATTGACCAGACGTTTTGAATTGAAGAGAGATCTGGAGATTGTGCTGGCCAGTACAGCAGTCGAACATTTTCTGTATCCACAAAGGCCTTTACAGGACCTTAAACATGCGGTGGTGCATTATCCTGCTGAAATGTAGGGTTTCGCAGCGATCGAATGAAGGGTAGAGCCACGGGTCGTAACATATCTGAAATGTAACGTTCACTGTTCAAAGTGCCGACAGTGCGAACAAGAGATGACCGAGACATGTATCCAGTGGCACCCCATAACATCACGCGGGGTGATACGCCAGTATGGCGATGAAGAATACACGCTTCCAATGTGCTTCCACCGCGATGTCGCGAACCACGGATTCGACCATCATGATGCTGTAAACAGAACCTAGATTCATCCGAAAAAATTACGTTTTGCCATTCGTGCACCAAGGTTCGTCGTTGAGTACACCATCGCTGGCGCTCCTGTCTGTGATGCAGCGTCAAGGATAACCGCAGCCATGGTCTCCGAGCTGATAGTCCGTGCTACTGCAAACGTCGTCGAACTGTTCGTGCAGATAGTTGTTGTGTTGCAAACGTCCCCATCTGTTGACTCAGCGACCGAGACGTGGCTGCACTTTCCGATCCGTTACAGCCATACGGATACTATTCCTGTCATCTCGACTGCTAGTGATACGAGGCCGTTGGGATCCAGCACGGCATTCAGTATTACCCTCCAGAACCCACCGATTCTATATTGTGCTAACAGTCATTGGATCTCGACCAACGCGAGCAGCAATGTCGCGATACGATAAACCGCAATCGCGATAGGCTGTCAACCCGACCTTTATCTAAGTCGGAAACGTGATGGTACGCATTTTTCCCCCTTACACGAGGCACCACAACAACGTTTCACCAGGCAACGCCGGTCAACTGCTGTTTATGTATGAGAATGCGGTTGGAAACTTTCCTCATGTCAGCACGTTGTAGATGTCGCCACCGGCGCCAACCTTGTGTGAATGCTCTGAAAAGCTAATCATTTGCCTATCATAGCATCTTCGTCCTGTCGGTTAAATTCCGCGTCTGTAGCACGTCATCTTCGTGATGTAGCAATTTTAATGGCCAGTAGTGTACAATAGTCGCTGGGCACGGAGGGTGAGGTCGTCAAGATGCGGTTCGGCGGAGTTCCGCGATTTTCAGTGGTCGGGGAGACCGTCCACGGTTGTCACACCTGACATGTTGCAGCGAGTCGATGTTGTTATTCGCGAGGACAGTGCATTACGACTCGGCAGTTGGTGCTGCATCTGTCAATTAGCAAAGGAATTGAGGATGCAGTCATCCCCACTCATGGACATTCAGAAATGTCTGCAAGATGGGTCGGCGGCGTCTAATGATTGAACGCAAATCGCACAGAAAAAACACGTGTGGTGAATTGTTGCAACGTATTGATGCTGAGGCGGAGGCGTTCTTATCCCGGAATGTGACAGGTGATGAAACCTGGGTTCACCATTTTGAGCGCGAAACAAAACGACAGTCGATGGAATGGCGCCATTCCCACTCCCCACTGAAGAAAAAGTCCAGAACAACTGCTTCCGCCAGTAAGGTCATGATCAACATGTTCTGGGACTGTGGAGATGTGATTCTCGTTGATGTGATGCCAAGAGGCGGTACCATTAATTCAGAAGCATATATCAGCACATTAACAAAAGTAAAGGCGCGCTTGCGGCGACTTCGACGCCACACCAACCCAGGAGATGTTTTGCTGCAACACGATAACGCTCGGCCCCACACAAGTCTGAGCACTGATGACACATCGCGAAACAGGGCTCGACAATGTTACAACATCCTACCTACGTCCCTGAACTTGACTCCTCGAACTTCCATTTGGTTTGGCCATTAAATGATGCGCAGACGCTTTGAGGACGATGAGGAGATGAGGCCCACAGTGATGCACTGGCTCCGGCACCAGGACAAGGATTGGTACCGTCCGGGCATTCACGCCCTTGTTTCGCGCTTGAGGAAGGCCTTCGAACGGGATGGAGATTACGTGGAAAAATGGGGCGTGTAGGTGAAACACCATTTTTTCTGTGTGTATTTCTCATTATATTCAATAAATAATTGTTGAAGAAAAAGATGCAATGCGTTACTTTATGGGCAACCCTCGTATAAAGGGCAGTGAAATGAAAACGAGGGAGAGGGAAAAAATTAAGTTAAGTTTTACTATCATAGCTGTTAATACATTTATCGCACTGTGAGACAAGACGGTGACTTTCAAGGAAAAATATTTTAGGCTGTCAGTTACGTTATGAAAGTGCCCAGACGTGGACCTCTTCATGCGAAGCAAATCGACGACCACGAACCACTGTCTTCAGGGCTCCAAAAATATGGAAATGGCATGGGGAGGGATCGGGACTCCATGAAACATGTGTAAAGGCTGCCAATGTGAAGTATTTGGAGCGTAGTCGAAACAACCAGCCAATTAAACACCAGTCCACTTGATGCTAACTTTTTCTCCGCTAAACTTAGGAAGCTTCGCTGGGGAGCCCTTTCACATTCTCCATACAGCACGATTTCGATATTTTTGGATCCCTGGTGAAACACGTAAGTGGCCGTCGATTTCCTTCGAACGAAGTGGTGCACTCCGAGGTAGAATCATGGTTCCACAGACAACCGCAAACGTTTTCCATGAAAACACTGACCGTTTTATCTCACAGTGTGATAAATGTATTAATAGAAATGATCTACTTTTGAAACGATAAACAGTTTACTTGCTTTTTTCCGTCCATCTTATTTTAATTCGGCTGCCTCTTATACATATGCTTTGTGGTTATTTCGTTTTAGGTCAAGCTGTCGATCAGCGTGCCAACCGCAAAGTGCGTGTGTTGGGCATCTTTGCTAGTGTTAATACGCAGTAATCTCTTCCGAAGAGCTGAGGTATTGAAAGCTTGGTCAGCCAACCAGAAAGCGAGGTGGTAGATGTGTATGGTTTTGCGGTCACATGGTTCTGAGCACGCGAGGACTCTTAGCTGTTCCCCCGCTGCTGGTGGACATAAATTAGATGGAGCAAATGCTCTGACTTGCAACACCCCATATTCAAGCAGTTATAGAGACGTTCTGTGTGTTGCACAATATGGAAGCCTTCTAATAGCCCATTATGATGTAATGCGGTGAGATTCTATACTTTCGTGAGTCTTGGGTTTCAATTTCGGTTTTTTCAAATGATGTCTTTCTTACCGGATTATCAAGCTGTAGTTACGTGCGGCAAATCTGGGTCGTTGTTCGTCTCAGCACTTACTGTCTAACATATGTTATCTGAAATTAATTTCAGTGACATGCTTCCAATACCGCAAGTGACTTTCATCCAGCTTATCTCACTCTAAAATACGTACTTATTCCATGTGGCATAATGTTTACTTTGATGTAGTTCTAGGTTAATGTTCAGAAGACAAGAAAGGTTACTTCGTCCCATTGTGCACGTAGAACCACCAGGAATGAAATGTGCACTTGATATTGTTTTCCAGTGATAGCTTCAGGCCCCTTAATTTACCAACATGATTTAAATAACTTTTTCCCCGTTTCCTGGAGCATAAGACTTGCTTGCCATGCTGTATAGCAATTATGTTAGGATTCAAAATTAAACCGTTCAACGGGCTCATATGGTCCGTAGAATCCGTTATTCTCAGCGACACATCGTACTAGCGGGATCTCTTGGAACTCAACTTTCGTGGTATTTCATGTCGTAAGTTAAGTCTAAGACGGATGTAGTTTGATCCAAGATCCTCTGACGGGGCAGACGAACAACATGTAGTCATTAGCATCGTTCGTTCCAAAGACAGAGGTTTTGCAGGCGATTAAACAGTACAGAACATGGGATATTTTAGACACATACGGTATAGACGTTGAAGTAATGGAACCAGCATCTCGTACAAGCAATTCGTCTTTAATGTTCAGTAAGGCATCGGTATTAAATTAATTTCTTGCTTGTTTGTTGCGCTCTTGGGTAAATTTGCGCTCCCTATCACTATTGCAGTCACACAGCTTTACATTTTCAGACTATTTTTTTTAGGGTCAACTAGAGGGCATAAACAATTATTGTACACTTAGGTGTCAATGCAAGATCATAAGACCGTGGTCGACTGACAGTTCAGATGGCTCTGAGCACTATGAGACTTAACTTCTGAGGCCGTCAGTCCCCTAGAACTTAGAACTACTGAAACCTAACTAACCTAAGGACATCACACACATCCATGCTCGAGGCAGGATTCGAACCTGCGACAGTAGCGGTCGCGCGGTTCCAGACTGTAGCGCCTAGATCCGCTCGGCCACCCCGGCCGGCTGTCTTAGGAAACTTCTGCTTGGTGAATGGAATACAGGTCTACTTTTGTCTGTAGACTTAATGAAAGAGGAGAAAGACTAATTGAGTTCTGTAACAAGTTTCAGCTAGTAATAGCGAATACCCTGTTCAAGAATCACAAGAGGAGGAGGTATACTTGGAAAAGGCCGGGAGATACGGGAAGATTTCAATTAGATTATATCATGGTCAGACGGGGATTCCGAAATCAGATACTGGATTGTAAGGCGTACCCAGGAGCAGATATAGACTCAGATCACAATATAGTAGTGATGAAGAGTAGGCTGAAGTTCAAGACATTAGTCAGGAAGAATCAATACGCAAAGAACTGGGATACGGAAGAACTAAGGAATAACGAGATACGTTTGAAGTTCTCTATCGCTATAGATACAGCAATAAGGAATAGCGCAGTAGGCAGTACAGTTGAAGAGGAATGGACATCTCTAAAAAGGGCCATCACAGAAGTTGGGATGGAAAACATAGGTACAAAGAAGGTAGCTGCGAAGAAACCATGGGTAACAGAAGAAATACTTCAGTTGATTGATGAAAGGAGGAAGTACAAACATGTTCCGGAAAAATCAGGAATACAGAAATACAAGTCGATGAGGAATGAAATAAATAGGAAGTGCAGGGAAGCTAAGACGAAATGGCTGCAGAAAAAATGTGAAGACATCGAAAAAGATATGATTGTCGGATGCACAGACTCAGCATACAGGAAAGTCAAAACAACCTTTGGTTACATTAAGAGCAACGGTGGTAACATTAAGAGTGCAACGGGAATTCCACTGTTAAATGCAGAGGAGAGAGCAGATAGGTGGAAAGAATACATTGAATGCCCCTATGAGGGTGAAGATTTGTCTGATGCGATAGAAGAAGAAACAGGAGTCGATTTAGAAGAGATAGGGGATCCAGTATTAGAATCGGAATTTGAAAGAGCTTTGGAGGACTTACGGTCAAATAAGGCAGAAGGGATGGATAACATTCCATCAGAAAAAAAATGGTTCAAATGGTTCTGAGCACTATGGGACTCAACTGCTGAGGTCATAAGTCCCCTAGAACTTAGAACTACTTAAACCTAACTAAGGACAACACAAACATCCATGCCCGAGGCAGGATTCGAACCTGCGACCGTAGCAGTCGCGCGGTTCCAGACTGTAGCGCCAGAACCGCTCGGCCACCAGCGGCCGGCATTCCATCAGAATTTCTAAAATCATTGGGGGAAATGGCAACAAAACGACTATTCACGTTGGTGTGTAGAATATATGAGTCTGGCGACGTACCATCTGACTTTCGGAAAAGCATCATCCACACAAATCCGAAGACGGCAAGAGCTGACAAGTGCGAGAATTATCGCACAATCAGCTTAACAGCTCATGCAACGAAGCTGCTTACAAGAATACTATACAGAAGAATGGAAAAGGAAATTGAGAATGCGCTAGGTGACGATCAGTTTGGCTTTAGGAAAAGTAAAGGGACGAGAGTGGCAATTCTGACGTTACGGCTAATAATGGAAGCAAGGCTAAAGAAAAATCAAGACACTTTCATAGGATTTGTCGACCTGGAAAAAGCGTTCGGCAATATAAAATGGTGCAAGCTGTTCGAGATTCTGAAAAAATAAGGGTAAGCTATAGGGAGAGACGGGTCATATACAATATGTACAACAACCAGGAGGGAATAATAAGAGTGGACGATCAAGAACGAAGTGCTCGTGTTAAGAAGGGTGTAAGACAAGGCTGTAGCCTTTCGCCCCTACTCTTCAATCTGTACATCAAGGAAGCAGTGATGGAAATAAAAGAAAGGTTCAGGAGTGGAATTAAAATACAAGGTGATAGGATATCAATGATACGATTCGCTGATGACATTGCTATCCTGAGTGAAAGTGAAGGAGAATTAAAATGATCTGCTGAACAGAATGAACAGTCTAATGAGTACACAGTATGGTTTGAGAGTAAATCGGAGAAATACGAAGGTAATGAGAAGTAGTAGAAATGAGAACAGCGAGAAACTTAACATCGGGATTGATGGTCACGAAGTCAATGAAGTTAAGAAATTCTGCTTCCTAGGCAGTAAAATAACCAATGACGGACGGAACAAGGAGGACATCAAAAGCAGACTCGCTATGGCAAAACAGGCATTTCTGGCCAAGAGAAGTCTACTAATATCAAATACCGGCCTTAATTTGAGGAAGAAATTTCTTAGGATGTACGTCTGGAGTACAGCATTGTATGGTAGTGAAACATGGACTGTGGGAAAACCGGAACAAAAGAGAATCGAAGCATTTGAGATGTGGTGCTATAGACGAATGTTGAAAATTAGGTGGACTGATAAGGTAAGGAATGAGGAGGTTCTACGCAGAATGGGAGAGGAAAGGAATATGTGGAAAACACTGGTCAGGAGAAGGGACAGGATGATAGGACACCTGCTAAGACATGAGGGAATGACTTCCATGGTACTAGAGGGAGCTATAGAGGCAAAAACTGTAGAGGAATGACTTCCATGGTACTAGAGGGAGCTATAGAGGCAAAAACTGTAGAGGAAGACAGAGATTGGAATACGTCAAGCAAATAAATGAGGACGTAGGTTGCAAGTGCTACTCTGAGAAAGGAATTCGTGGCGGGCCTCATCAAACAAGTCAGTAGAGTGATGACAAAAAAAAAAAAAAAATCAAAAACAAAAAAAACAGACTTAGCAAACCCCGTCCATTAGTCCATTAGCCTAGTGTATAATGAGAAGTAAACACATGGCAGAAACATAATAATATCCTGATTCTCCAGCGTGTGTCAGTCTGAAAAAGAAAGGGGAAAAACTGAACAGAAACGGTCTAATGTAACGTGGACTCATTTGCCTAAATGTAAGCTATAAAATACAGTAGAGAAGCATTTGAAACCAATTTTAAAGGGTCACGTAATCATACAGAATATATCTTATAACTATTCTAATATTCTAAAGTAAACATTGAAGTTAAGATTCTCAATCGGCAGAGCATTTTCTGCACCTGACTTCGAACATCATTCAAAGATGTGCCATGTGTTTCTCTAATATATTTCATTTCTCACTTTTAGATAACTCATTCAACAATATTTTCCAAATTCTGTTTATAATACATGAAATATAATGTGAGTAACTATCGCTCGGTATTCTGTATGATAAGGGGAAAGTCGAGACGTTTAAGTTTATGCAGTAATTTTATGATTATATGCCGTGCGTGCATTGTTACCGATATCTTTGCCTGTAGAACGTCTCTGAGTTTCGTTTCCTAGCAACGGTTTCTCTGGCGTCTCTGTTGGTAGCGATGGAGAGTCGCCACTTCATCTGCTCGTGCGGTAACGGTCCATACTCAGGAGTTCAACTAGCCCTGTTTCTTGACGACTTGGTTGGAGGACATGGTCACATACAACCTCCATAATTCTCCTAGGCCTGAGGCAGTAATAACGGTGAGCACCATTTACTATTTGTGGCTATGTGTCTGCAAAAATTCGTGAGAATTTTGCTACTGAATTTCGTTTGATGTTCTCGTCTCACATTGCTGGTCATTCTTTTGAACCAAGCCCTTAACACGCAACAGAACCAAGTTATAAGGATACGTTGACGCTTAAGATGTATTCGACTGCAATAGGACTTCCCTATTAACTTCTTCTGTTTGTGTAAACTTTGTCTGGAGAGTCTTGCTTTTACGTGAACGAATGTTGTGCTTCTTCTAGGTTTAGGTGTCTCAAAAAATTTTCATAATTACTGTCAGCTAACATTGATCCAGAGAGACTTGTCTGTATCTGCGCCACTGGTGCGTGTATTATATAATTTTAGGTATCTTTAAAGGTTTTTATTGTTAACTATGACGTAAAAATATTTTCCTTTACCAGCACTACTGGTGCGTGTCCATCCTGGGTTAATGTATTTCTATCATTTTTTATTATCAGTTAATATTAAATCCTCATTCTGTGCACTGTAATTTAATTAATTATATAAATTCTACTCTGTTAGCCCCAAGTACTTGCGGTTAAACGGACTTAGCTTTCTGCCTTGTTTCCCTGTCATGTTTGGTGGCCAGTGTGCTGTTTGCCATTAATGTGTTATATAAATCTAATGTATTTTATTTTGCATATTCTATAATCTGTACTACGTAGAGCAGTCATTCTGGGAGAGCACTGAGCTCACGGGCGTTCAGCATGCGTTGCTTATGGCTGGTTCAAATGGCTCTGAGCACTATGGGATTTAACTGCTGAGGTCATCAGTCCCCTAGAACTTAGAACTACTTAAACCTAACTAACATAAGGACATCACACACATCCATGCCCGAGGCAGGATTCGAACCAGCGACCGCAGCGGTCGCGCGGTTCCAGGCTCAAGCGCCTAGAAACGCTCAGCCACTCTGACCGGCTGCGTTGCTTAATCAATGGGCTTCAGCACATTTACTTGCCTTGTATTAGCCTTTGGTTGATCTCGTGAGTATTTTCTTATGGTTGTCGCTTTGCTAATGCTAATTTTCTTATTTGAACACTGTTATCCTTTCCTGAAATTTTTTAATGTTTAAAGTGTATGTCTTTGAGCGATCGGTTTACTAGTAGCCAGAGTTATTGCTAGGCCTAGTAGATGCCCACGGGGCCATTTTCTGATGTTTACAGACCTCAAATAGTTTATATGGTTATTTTCCAACCACGAATATGTGTAGTATTACAGAAATTGTAATATTTATTTTATTTGGTGTTTGCTAGTGAGCTTAATGCTTTAGATTTTTTTATATTAAACTTGGTCTCTGTGGCGAATAAACATTGCTCATTTTGTTGATGTTAAATTTGGCCTCGGTGGTGCTTAAATATGTTAAAAGGATCACTTTCTTTATGGTCACCACGTTCCCAGTCCCAGATTCTAACTTTCCATCTTTTCACTCTTTTTCTCTTTTTTTTTTTCAACATGAAATGAAGAATTTCCCTATTTCTACACCAATGTAACTTTTTATTTGGAAAGTAGCTAAATGTTGAAGAAATGAACTTTTTGATACTTCAGTTACGTATATAGCATCGAGTGTTCATGGAATATATAAGTTTTCTCTGAACTCATAAGTTTAGTTTTTCTTAATTACGTTAATTACTCTGAAGCACTTAACTAATTTTTTTGCTGAACGAGACCACAGGCTGGTCAATTTGATATACCATTTGTCAACTTCAGACCCTTGCTTTGGCTATGAAAATTTCAAAAACAATCCATTGTGTAACTTAAATGGGGATCCTGTTTTTGCTCTTCTCAGTCATTCGACAATAAATGACAGATGAATCTAATCGAAATATTGGTGAACATATGATTGCCTTGTATGACCTTCCCTTCGGAAACCAAAAACTTGTCGGCAGTTCTAACTGAATACATGTTACGACATTAATTTTTAGAACACTTGATTGGCTTACTTAAGCTTACGTCAAAGGCTTCATTTATTCATATTGGTGGCAGCTAGACCTATTACTACAAGCCAATTAAAAAATGGAACAATGGGGATGCTAACCTGATGATCAGATATGAGATGTCAGGAGATTTGAGGTATCAGGAAATCAGACATTAACTTGCTGAGAGTAGGCTAAGCATTCCATCTAGCCAAATCCCATTAGTGTAAGAGGTGTTGGGACGCTTTAACATATTAATAACAATTAAACTCGACAATTGCACTTCGAATGAAATGAGAGATGTGACGGTGATCGAATGGAAGTACAAGAGACCGTGTCTTTTCAAGCCGGACAGAGAACTGACTGCCAGTGGAGAACGGAACAGCGGCGTACCATGCGAACGGGTGGCCAGCCCCGAGGCAGGTGCTGGGCCACAGACAGTCAGTGTGACAGACAACACACAGAGATGCAGCGCCGATGTCAATATGCAGCAACCCCTGTTCTTTCAACGTGACTTGCCAATCGTACCAAGTCCCCACAGGATAATGAGATACACTTCCACGGTAGTGTGAGGTATTTCAAAGGAGACGCTATCTCTGGATTTGCAAAGGCATAGGCTCTGGCAGCAGACAACATCTTCAGAAGCCTACCCGAAACAGCAACGAGGCTGACTTTAGTACAAAGCTGGTGGTCCACCAAAGCGACACCAAGAAAGTAGGACGCCTCTTTTCCCATGGTGAAAACACGTCTGCAGGGAAAGCACGATCCTACACTAGTAAATGGCTTGTGGCGTTGGTCGGCAATCCCACATATTAACTTGAGGTGTGCGGTAACGCGGTTGATTGGATTAACAGTTTTACTGAGCCACTAAAGACAGAATTAAAAACATCAGAAAAATATATTATTGGCCAGTGTTGGTCGGAAAATTTCCTGCCCTGGTAAAAATTTTTGGTATTCGAAAAACTGTAGCTGGGCCGGGTGTAGTTCCGTTTCATCGACATTCCTGATTTGCAGGTTCAGGAGGGAAGACTCGATTGGCAGAGATGAGAGACATTGGATTTAGATTAGATATACGTTATAGGATATTTTGGCTCCGTTGACAGTGAGAGAGAGGAGACTTGAAAGCCAAACTCTGAGGAGAGACGAAGGACCCCGTCAAGCTGACGCTATTACTGCTTGATGCCAGTCACCCCTTACTCAATTTCAGATCACAATGCAGCAACAGCATATAGGGCTGGATAGGAATGCTAACTTGTTACAGTGTTAGTCATAATGAAATCTTGAATGGTCGCTCTGGCACAGTAATGTGTTTGTCTTCGCTGACTATCATCCTCCCGCCTTGCAATCACTGCGTACTCGTTCTTTGTCTTTGCGACAGGATAACGACGATAGGAAATCTGTGTACTTAAATTACAGAATCCATCCATCTCAGAGCCTTGCCAAGAAGGAGGCACAGTCGTTTATTTGACCACCTATGTTATACTTCATTTATAACAGTTTATAATGAATATTTAATTCCTTCAGTACTTAAAATTCCAATTACAGATTAAATTATGAAAATAATTTACTTCTAGGCTTTTCTTTCGTTGTGAGTGAAACCCATATCAAATCGTAGAATTAATAGAAAGTTGACTGTGACCCGCTCGGGATACAGTTCTCAGGGCCCCATAACTTGACGCGATCTTTAAATTCCTTTGCGCGACATAATGAGTCACAGTGGCTCCCGAGGAGCAGTATTACTCTGTAGCTATATCGGTCAGGTCACCAAGCTGAAAACCTGACGAGCTTATGAGTTATGTCATTTTGTCAGAACATGCTCAGGAATCGATAGCACATAGTATCTTCCAAATATAATGGGAATCTAGAAAGTAGCATCGTTAGACACGCAAGTTTCCAATTAGTGAAAATTTTAGAAAGCAATAAATAAAAGTGATTAGTAAATTTTTCAGATATAGCATAATACAGAAAGTACGAAAAAAATAATCCTTGTACTCTGTCTTTTGAGTATTCATTCCACTGTCTTTTGAGTATTCATTCCACTGTATTCATTTATGTTTGAAATTGGTTTGTGGTGACATAACTACCTGCATGTTTGTCCTTGCGGTTGACCATTGTTGTAAATATAGGAATGGTATATTCGTATACGTGTGTAAAAAGTAGAAACATTTTTTGGAGTATCAGGGTATCTGGACTGTGGAATTGAAAAAATTAGTCGGGCACGTATGATGAGTTCAACGAATGCATACAAGAAGGATGTCATAAGTTAATTACGCTCAGTTCAGTAGAAAAATGGAAGAGAAAAGTGTAGGGGCCATAAGGCGAAATTGGGAACTGTAAATAAGGAAACCCACGATTAATTGAGAGAAGATTTAAGTGTGTGGGAGACGAGAAATGAAAAACAGCAGGACATAACGGCCAATAATCTAGAGGAGCTGATGTGCGACTGTTGGAACAGCTTCCAACATTAAATCAAAAGGTAAATGCGATAGAGGAAAGGCAAAGGCAGCAAGAGAACAGCACAGGGGATGTGGAAAGGTGTGTAAGGACGGGAGAAGACCAGGCAGGCAAGCTTGGAGAACATACTGAGTCAAATCTGTGCAAGGCAACGGATAGTTTAGAAACAGAGAACAGAAATATTATCACGGAAGGAACAGGAAAAGGGCGCGAAGAATCTGAGGGCACAGAGTCGGCTCCAATATGAGAAACAGGTGGAAGTAGAGTAGATATTGGAATCCAAAGAGAAGTTAGAAAATATGAATATGAAACAGCAGAGACAAGTACAGCTGGCGCTTCTGGTGCAAGCTGTATTACAACACTGAGAGGAGTGCGTAGTTTGATATATGGAGTGACTTACTTCTGGTGTCAGATGTATGAAAGGAAGTTCAACGTAGTGATGGACCATACTGCTCTGAAGTGATTACTAGTCTTGAAGGACCATGGGCATTGAAATTCACTGAATTTGAGTACGAAGTAATCCATAAACCAGGGAAGAAACAAGGAAATGTAGATGGTCTGAGCATTAAAATACCTGTAGTGCAGGCACTACGTCATGATCCTGACAGAGCGCTAATAAAGAGTATATGGAGGGACAAGGTTAGGACCCCGAGTTTTGGTACCATCCAAGATGAAGTTACGAGGGTTACACGATATGTGTTACCACATTTTATCAGGCTATGAGAATGGCAGACGAAGAATCGGAGAAAAAGTACTGGTGGGAGGGAAGGAAATATGATTCGACTGGTATGTCAGGATTCTTGTGGATTGTGCTCAGCGAGCCGATTTGAGGTAGAAGCATGTACTGTTACAGAGATTACCAGAATCAATATGACCGTGCAGTTCCTCTGCGGTGGACATGTTAGGTCCATTCAACCGAACACCGTAAATTAATCGTTTTATATATACCACAATACACCATTTTTGTCTTTACATCGAGATGGTACTGATGACGGACCAATATGTGCTCGCAACCATGCAAGCGTTGGTGAATAGGTGGATATTGATACTTGAGTTGCCAGAGTCGATAACTCTTGGCCATGGATTAACTTTATGACAAGCACGATGAAAGAGCTGAGTCAGTTACTAAAGTTGAGAAAACTGAAAACCAGTCCACCTCACCCACAAACTAATGAAAGGTTGGTACGAGTTCATCAGACAACTGAGAAATGCTCATTAATTACGTGAACTCAAGCTATATAGATTGGGACACGTATCCATCCTTTGTAGTGAGTACTGAATACGTCCTAGCAAAAGAGTATTGTCATTAGAGGTGGTATATTGAAGAAAGATGCCATCACTATTGGACATGACTAACCTGAAAGGAGACAGTAAAGGAGAGGTGGTATGAGAATTTACGAGAATGTTGAGGAAAGTATGGAGAACGTTCCAGAGAGTTAATACTAAGGCACTGAAAAAGCAAGAAGAGGCGGTGTAATGTGTGGGAACATTACCTCGGCACAAAGATGGTCAACATTACCAAGCTCATATACTCTGAATGGAAAGACGAAGTAGTTTGTGACATAGTACCTGAGCCTTAATGAAGCAACTGAAACTACATCACCAGCAAATGTGAAGCTGCACTTACTGAAAAGGGCAAAAGATAAGCATGTTGGGCGTCTATGAAAATTCCAGGGTGCGCAGGCGGCAATTCCACGAAAGTTATTACCAACAGCTAGTTTATACGAGAAAACGAAGTAGAAAGAAAAGCGAAAGTAGAGATAGGGTTTTTCGTAAGCGTGTAGAGACGTGCTGTCTGCAGACATCAGGCTTCTGGAGCTAGGGGGTGATGATATTGGTCCCTGTCCTTAGTTTGCCGAATGGGATAAAGGTTGAAGAAGAATAACGCCGTTTTTAGCAGTGCTGTACCTCTTAACCGGAGGTGGAGCTATGGTGCTGCATGATCATCATCTGGACTGAAGATTTTGCTTTCCAGGCAGCCATATCTGGTGTTATCCAGCCACAGATGGACATTGGATTTAGTGTGTAATGTGTTGGAGATGTAGAACGAAATCTGGAGGCAGAAGGATATGCTATCAGATATTCAACAGTTAGTGTTTAGTAGCAGAGAGCTGGAAGAGGTCTCGAAAGAACACAGGAATTTGCTTTGGGGAATACCTACGATAAAATGAGCAGATGCAGGAGATGACTGTAGTGGATCTGCGCGAATCCAGGAGATTAAAAAGGGGATTGATAGACTCTGATGGCAGAATATTAAAGACACTCTTTGCGACAGCAGACGTGAATTAAATTAGCAAAGCCCACCGCTGCGGCCGAGCGGTTCTATGCCTTTCTGTCCGGAACCGTGCTACTTCAACGGTCTCAGGTTAGAATCCTGCCTCGGGCATGGATGTGTGTGATGTCCTTAGGTTAGTTAGGTTGAAGTAGTTCTAAGTCTAGGGGACCTATGACTTCAGATGTTAAGCCCCACTGTGCTTAGAGCAATTTTACCCATCTTTTGATATTAGCGAACTGAACGAAACGGCAGAGATCACAAAGCTGTTAGAGGAGGACAATAAAATAATTACGGAGTGTACTACCTCACAGATAATAAGCTTCTAGGGCGTCTTTTTAAACAACACACGCATATTCCGGCAAGTGACTGAGGATGTTGTGGATTATGCAGTCTGAACCGGGATTTGGAAGCAGTACAAGCTCAAACATAGCTACTGGATGCAAGACTAAAGGTGTCGAGGCTATTGCAGCCACGGAGTGATAGTATGTGGGACGCAAGAATGGAGTTAAAGAGATTGCAGGATGTTGTCCATCAAGCGCTACATGGGCAGTTAAGTTCTGTGTTGCTGTCACCTGAACAATGTCTGAAGAGACTGAGTAAGATACAGGGGAACTGCCGCCGGAATTTATAGCTAGTGGTGAAACCGAGCAGCCATAATTTGCCATTTTACTGCCATAGTGCTATGGTGGTGTAACATCAAATAACGCATGAATACACACGTCGGTGAAGTACAGTACCAGCAGTGAGCAAGCACATGGCATTCAGGTGTTACACGGTGCACACTTATCCAGTAGAGTTAGCAGAATTTGTGAAGTTCGTGAAAATAAGAGAGGAAGGGGTGTTGCTATTGGCGAAAGATGGGGGTCAGCATTTGGTGATGACCGAGGGTGAGCTGCATCAACGCCAGTGTGGCATAGTCAGAACATACCCAGCTCACGAAACTGTGACATACTGGAGTACATGCATCAATAACTCTTCAACCAGACGTCCTCCCAAAAAAATGTGACTGAACAAGAACCATATTTTCAGAATGAAACTTTGCGTTGCATACACTCAATTTATAACTATGTAGTGGTGATTGCTAGTTGCTGTGACCAAGCGAAAATTTTGGACTGGAGATGCTTTGAATTACGAGGTAGTGGACTGTTAGTCAACGTACTACGCGTGATACTACGGGCGTCACGTTTCATTTGCCACCTGCTGAGACAGGATTTATTTTGCTAAACGTGACAGAGCAATAGTTGTATTGGCCAGACGAACCTCTACAGATGTTGTTGAAACAAAACGTTTCTTTTCTTAACTACAACTGGGAACCTAGCACGGATCGTGCATTAAGCAGTCTAAGTGTGGCGGATCACTGCAGAGCAACTGTTGCAGAATGTGGAACACCACCAGCATTGTAAACGTCAGGTAACTGTGACCTTTAACATAGAAATTCCTGGCCGTATAGTGACTCTAAATATGCTCAGCCTAGCTCCCATGTAATTGAAGCGGTGAGCTATGCAGTAGCTCGATCCAGGGCTGATCCAAGTTACCATACACTGGATACCCTGAGCGAGAGATGAAGATAGATTTATGGAGTCAGGGATTCAGTAATTTGCGTAGTAATTAAGAACAGCGGATAGAGTTTTGCTGTCTTTATGGAATAAAAGTAGAGGTAATTAGAATGTAGCTCGCGGCTGGGGTGAGACCTAAGTGACCAGATCTTCTGGACATGGGAGAAGAGTGTAGCGACAGGACCCAGCCTTTGATCAGAAAGTTATTAGTCTTCAACAAAAGTAAAAAGAAGTTGAATGGAAGCGCCATAGAGCATTGCGTTAACAGCCATGAGTGAAAAAAAATGGTTCAAATGGCTCTGAGCACTATGGGACTTAACAGCGATGGTCATCAGTCCCCTAGAACTTAGAACTACTTAAACCTAACTAACCTAAGGACAGCACACAACACCCAGTCATCACGAGGCAGAGAAAATCCCTGACCCCGCCGGGAATCGAACCCGGGAACCCGGGCGCGGGAAGCGAGAACGCTACCGCACGACCACGAGCTGCGGACGCCATGAGTCAGGAGCTGCCATTGTGGCGACATTCGGGCCACAGTAACAGGCATGAAAGTGGATTGCACAGTGAGAATAGCCAAGCTCAATGGTATTCCCGCTAATCCTAAGAAGTGTTGACGGAAGAATGTCAAGTTTTCTCCAATGAATATAATTGTGAACCGAATTTTTAATAATGTATTGTGTTGGCCGCACAATGGTAACCATGCAGCAAGTGGAGCTGTGTAATCACACCAGCGCGAGTCTCTTGTTGTGGCAACATGACTAGACACCATGTTTTACTGAAACCAATGGGCACTGGAGGCGTATAAATAAGTCTAGATTTTAAGGCATGGGCCACTTGTCATCACCGGAAGCAGGCAGTACCATAATGGCACCAGGGCGCCACTGGACAGCGGGGACTCTGCCAGCTACAGCCATGGGTTCTTGAAAGGGCAGCTCTACATGTCCTTAATGGGACTTGGTATCGTCGCCCCGCCGACCTGCCATCCATGTCTGTCGCCACCGACGCTGATTTCCTAGTGGGACTTGGTACCACAGCATCTGGTCCGAGGGCAGCAGGTTACGTGGGTTACACCTCGCACACAGCAGGCTCCACACGCCTCCATGGCAGCCGTTTGTGCCGGCGAGGTACTGTCACCCGAGTCGGAAGCCATTGCGACGCACCACGACGCGCCGCTGACGTCAGCGGCTGTGACCTACAAAGGCTACCTGTGTCAGCAGCGCAGAGCGCAGTCTCAGCAGCACAAAACGCCTCCCATTCATCAGACCCATATGTTGTTGTTGTGGTCTTCAGTCCTGAGACTGGTTTGATGCAGCTCTCCATGCTACTCTATCCTGTGCAAGCTTCTTCATCTCCCAGTACCTACTGCAACCTACACCCTTCTGAATCTGCTTAGTGTATTCATCTCTTGGTCTCCCTCTACGATTTTTACCCTCCACGCTGCCCTCCAATGCTAAATTTGTGATCCCTAGATGCCTCAAAACATGTCCTACCAACCGATCCCTTCTTCTAGTCAAGTTGTGCCACAAACTTCTCTTCTCCCCAATCCTATTCAATACCTCCTCATTAGTTACGTGATCTACCCACCTTATCTTCAGCATTCTTCTGTAGCACCACATTTCGAAAGCTTCTATTCTCTTCTTGTCCACACTGGTTATCGTCCATGTTTCACTTCGATACATGGCTACACTCCATACAAATACTTTCACAAACCACTTCCTGACTCTTAAATCTATACTTCATGTTAACAAATTTCTCTTCTTCAAAAACGATTTCCTTGCCATTGCCAGTCTACATTTTATATCCTCTCTACTTCGACCATCATCAGTTATTTTACTCCCTAAATAGCAAAACTCCTTTACTACTTTAAGTGTCTCATTTCCTAATCTAATCCCCTCAGCATCATCCGATTTAATTTGACTACATTCCATTATCCTCGTTTTGCTTTTGTTGATGTTCATCTTATAAACTCCTTTCAAGACACTGTCCATTCCGTTCAACTGCTCTTCCAAGTCCTTTGCTGTCTCTGACAGAATTACAATGTCATCGGCGAACCTCAAAGTTTTTACTTCTTCTCCATGAATTTTAATACCTACTCCGAATTTTTCTTTTGTTTCCTTTACTGCTTGCTCAATATACAGATTGAATAACATCGGGGAGAGGCTACAACCCTGTCTCACTCCTTTCCCAACCACTGCTTCCCTTTCATGCCCCTCCACTCTTATAACTGCCATCTGGTTTCTGTACAAATTGTAAATAGCCTTTCGCTCCCTGTATTTTACCCCTGCCACCTTCAGAATTTGAAAGAGAGTATTCCAGTTAACGTTGTCAAAAGCTTTCTCTAAGTCTACAAATGCTAGAAACGTAGGTTTGCCTTTTCTTAATCTTCCTTCTAAGATTAGTCGTAAGGTTAGACCCATAAGGCGTGCCTAACTAACTATGCCATGTATCTTAATCAATAAAAGTGGCTGTTAACAGGTTCTCCCAGGATCCCACCGCCTGTCACCAGCCTGTCACCAGTACACACTCATCTCCCAGTGGTCCCAGCATGCTACAGGAAGTAGGTGTAACTATCTTTTTGTTGTAACCAAGTCACTTCACTCATTCTAATATAATTTCTTTTGACAGGATAGCTATGAATTTATACTCCAAAACATAATAATACAGTAACTACGGCACTATACGCCAGAGAGAAGGATAAGCTTTCTTATTGTGTGACTTTCTTAAAACAAGTTAGAACTTGAAATTCAATCTGATGACATTAAGGGGCTCCGGAACGCCCTATACTTGCAATGTTAAAATAACGCTTATAAATTACATCTTTCCTCACAAAGTATTTGAGGTAGGAAGTTGAACTTTTTACAGATTATTTATTGGAATATGGCCTACAACTTAACACAGGGATTTTACAAAATTTTAGTTCAGTTATTAAAGATGATTTTCTTTTTAATTGTAATGAAAATTCACAACATTTTTTTGGAATTTTTTATTTATATATTCAAAAATATACAGTTTTTTGGAAAAAGGCTGTGTTAAATTATGCAGAAGGTACTGTGTAACATTTACTGAAAGTTTGAAACAAATATGTTTGGAAGATCCTTAGAAAATATGTAATTAGTATGAGAAAATAAAAGTTTTGGGAATCGAGCGACAAAGATTGGATTAACTTTTCAGTGCATTCCAGGTCCATAGGATGGATTATCTTCATCCTCTGCAAACTCCTCCTCCAGCTTCCTCTTGTTCGTCCTCCTGTTTACTCTTGCTTGTATTTCTAGACTCTTTACAGCCCTGTCTGCAGCCCGAAGGCGTTCCTTGTCTAAAGCAAGCATCGCTCGTACCATGTTAGAACCTATCTTCATTCCCATATTTTTAAATACCTTGCACCTTACAATCTTGCCATCCTTGAAAGTCGCAACAGCATCATACACACCAAAGTGAAGTGTTTCTATTCCAACAAATACAGTCTTGGGGATTCTCGACCATATAACACTATTTACACTTTCATTGGGGTTTTGAGTTTTTCCGTGAATACACATTTTCAACAGTTCAGGTGCTGCTAAGTCTCTGAAAATAGGTTTTATCACCTCCATTATTGCATGAGGCAGACTATGCTTATGAGTGTACAATTCACCAGTTAGCAACCCTTTGTTATATTTACACCAACTGTCTTCTTCTTTGGGACACAAGCTATGTTGGGGATTTTCATCGTCTTTATTGTTTACAGTAATAACACATACCTTTGGCTTTCCAACATTTCTCCTTTTCTTAAAAGCCTTCAGAGGATTTCTAATAACTTTACTTTTACTCATTATTATACTTCAACAAAACAGAGACTCAAGAAACAGAATTAATTACGAATATTTTCGAGATAACGACAGAGTAAATAAACATAAAACAATCGACAATCACACCAGCGATATATATTGAACCATCACAGGTTAGCCACAATACATACTTTATCTCACATCACTAAAATGTACCTGATGAAAACGGACGTTAATAATAACACCATTTGACAGCAGTTTAACAGCGCCACAGTGGGTCACGCCCATGTAGAACACATTTCAAAAAAAAATTTAAAAATAGTTGTAGTCTTAGGAATTGAATAAATTATATATCTATTAAAAGGTAATAGTCTGCAGATTCAGAAAACGCAAAAAAGTAAAAATTTAACTTTTCATGATTTTGAGCCTTTCCGGAGCCCCTTAACAAATTTAAAAATTGGAATTTAAATTTAAATGTAATGAAAGAACTTCTGCAGAATAGTAAAGAAATAAAAATTAAATAAAAATTGCTACTTTGAACATAAAACAGTTGACCTTGTAAAACTTTATAAGATTCATTCACTGACAATATTGCAAATATCTGAACCAGCCATTTAGGTTACAAGATTAAATTATTTTAAAATTGAAATTAGCCAATCCTCGTTTATTTACTATAGTAAGGTGGAGAAATTAGTGAAAAGAAGCTTGTAACTAGGCAGTTAAAAGACACACACAAGTTAGTAGCTAGTAGTGAAAACTTAACTTTGACTTTACTCGCTGGGTGTAGACGATATCGTTTCATAATTATCTTATTCGAGAGGCTGAATTAAATAGCTTATCATTTATGTATTAATGGAAATACCCAAAATCGCTGAGAATCTTCGAGATGCTTTAGCTATTAATAAAATGTATTCGACAATTTCAAAACAACTCAGCATGTTAAATTGATGGACAAAATGCATTTCTCTTCTGCGTACAGTGATTTTGACGTAAATGATGCCCAGAAGTCATTTCTGTTGCATTTATGCATTGGTATAAATTCGATGTTAACGGAAAATATTATTATTTTGTAAATCAATTACAGTTCGATCTATTCTGTTCATTTAGGCAAATGTCATAAAATCATTGAGTGTGTAATATTGCTCGACGGTTTGAATGATATTACCTTTAATTAAATGATGATAAAATTACGTTGTATTTGACGGGCCGTAAATGTTATGAGAACGATGAGTCTGACAGATATTAAAACGTGATTGGCAGCGTGCGCCATTCGTAAACCGACGTCGGAGCTACGTCCTTGGAAAACAACAGTTTAAATACCGGTTATTCATTTAGTTATTAATACATTCTTAAGGATTTATGTATCCGCTTCCTGTGAGCTGAGCCGTTAGTTTTCATATGCTTTATCTTCATTAAGTATACCTATAGTCTCAAAACGGTCACAAAATCACGTTAAACTAAATTTCGATATTTTATTCGGGAACTTTGTTTAGTTATATTATACCTAACTGCTAGGTCACTCTCCCTTACTTGAACGTATTATTACTGAGAGCACCCTATTTTAGTTCCATTAACATTGCTTAGCATGTATTTATGTGAGTATAGAATATATTAATACTCGTGATTGAAATGCGTTATTTTTTTTTCCCATTCGCTATATTCCTATCAACTGTGGTAGCTATACGTCTGATTCAGCGTCACAGTTACAATTTAATGTGCTTCCTCAGTGTCTTAAATGTCTACAATTTGTGATATTGCTTATGTCTGATTTATGGACGTACGTCCGTGGTCCAAGGCATAATTATCTGTGAAAAGTTTCGACTTCCACAGCTGGAGACTTCATCACAGGACTTATATAAGGGAGCTGCTACAGACTAAAAACGAACTCCGCCGAGCCGTTCGTATGTATCCACGCTAGCCTATTTGTGAAGTCATGTGACCTTCCTAGATCGCGGAGTAGTGCTGACGTATGCTATGGGGTTGTAGAGCGGAAGAGTGGGAGCTGTTTTGCTTTATGTCTCACTAACGTCCACAATTTGTGTAACTTCAATCCTTCTCTTTCTTGCTTCTGTTTTTTAAGGATTGCAATAAGAATAGTGGGGGGTCTTCGTGAAAATTAAAACAAACAGTGTAAATCCTTCCCTACTCTGCTATCTTAGGCGGAGATCTGATGACGTCACAAACCAACCACTGCGTGAATACATAAAACAGTTAGACATAATGAGCTTGTTTTGTGTCTGTAGCAGCTTTCTGAGTCGTTAAAGCCTCTAACGATGTCTCCATCAGTGGAAGTCGAAACGTTCGGCAGAGAATGAAGCCTCGGATCTCCAATTCTTAAATGAAATCATTAAGCAATATCGCAAATATCGGACTTGAAAGTATACATTGTCTGTTTACAATTTGTCATGGTGAACGCGTTACGGTAGTTCTTGGTGCATCTGATGGGTAATTAGTTCAGTTTCTAAGATGTTCATTTAGGTAATGTCCTCGTTGACAGTGTTATAATCAATTTAAGCTGCAATCACTTCGATTACAATAAATTAATTATGCGGTTACTGGTGTACTTAGCGGTATTAGCATTACAGCCTGTGACTAAAGTGTAAATTTTTTATTAGACACTTTACTGGGTCAGTGTAGACAATTGTTATCACAGGTAAATTTAGAGCCAGATAGCTATTTCCGTACTGATAAGCCACATCCGCTAATATAATCAAACGAGCAAAGTCGTCACTCCACAAGGAGTCATATACTTAGTACATTATATGTAATTCATACGCAGTCGAATGAACTTTCTATTTATTTCTTACCAACAATCCCAGAAGAAAACGTTTAGAGGAAATACGTCAACAAGCAAACTGCACTGAAGTTCATCATGGGTGTGTTCTTTTTTTCGTGTGGTTATCGCCTTCGTTTGTAGACCATGTGATGAAGTATTTTGGATCGAGGAGTATCATGAACCCGTAGTCTCTATGACAAGTCCGTGAACGATATACTATCGCCCACTGTTGCTTCAGAAAGTGAAGTGATATATATGTAATTGTTAAGAGAGGCATTCTTGTCTTGGCGCTCGGCATTGCTACTGTAAATGTGTACGTATTCTCATATGTTAGTGCCATATTAGCGTTTCTAACGACAAAGATCGACGACATGCTCTCGTCATACGGATCAACAATTGCAATACCACAAAACTCCTTTCACGAAGTCACCAGCTGTGCATGATTGCGCCCGCATCTCGTGGTCGTGCGGTAGCGTTCTCGCTTCCCACGCCCGGGTTCCCGGGTTCGATTCCCGGCAGGGTCAGGGATTTTCTCTGCCTCGTGATGGTTGGGTGTTGTGTGATGTCCTTAGGTTAGTTAGGTTTAAGTAGTTCTAAGTTCTAGGGGACTAATGACCACATATGTTAAGTCCCATCAGTTGTGCCACAAGTTTCTCTTCTCCCCTATTCTGTTCAGTATCTCCTCATTAGTTACGTGATATACCCATCTAATCTTGAGTATTCTTCTGTAGCAGCACATTTCAAAAGCTTCTGCTATCTTCTTGTCTAAACTGTTTATCGTCCATGTTTCACTCTATACGTTGCTACACTCCATACACCCAGTTATGGGTGACTGGAATTCCAGTGTAGGAAAAGGGAGAGAAGGAAACATAGTAGGTGAATATGGATTGGGGCTAAGAAATGAAAGAGGAAGCCGCCTGGTAGAATTTTGCACAGAGCACAATTTAATCATAGCTAACACTTGGTTTAAGAATCATGATAGAAGGTTGTATACATGGAAGAACCCTGGAGATACTAAAAGGTATCAGATTGATTATATAATGGTAAGACAGAGATTTAGGAACCAGGTTTTAAATTGTAAGACATTTCCAGGGGCAGATGTGGACTCTGACCACAATCTATTGGTTATGACCTGTAGATTAAAACTGAAGAAACTGCAAAAAGGTGGGAATTTAAGGAGATGGGACCTGGATAAACTGAAAGAACCAGAGGTTGTACAGAGTTTCAGGGAGAGCATAAGGGAACAATTGACAGGAATGGGGGAAAGAAATACAGTAGAAGAAGAATGGGTAGCTTTGAGGGATGAAGTAGTGAAGGCAGCAGAGTATCAAGTAGGTAAACAGACGAGGGCTAGTAGAAATCCTTGGGTAACAGAAGAAATATTGAATTTAATTGATGAAAGGAGAAAATATAAAAATGCAGTAAATGAAGCAGGTAAAAAGGAATACAAACGTCTCAAAAATGAGATCGACAGGAAGTGCAAAATGGCTAAGCAGGGATGGCTAGAGGACAAATGTAAGGATGTAGAGGCTTATCTTACTAGGGGTAAGATAGATACTGCCTACAGGAAAATTAAAGAGACCTTTGGAGATAAGAGAACCACTTGTATGAACATCAAGAGCTCAGATGGAAATCCAGTTCTAAGCAAAGAAGGGAAAGCAGAAAGGTGGAAGGAGTATATAGAGGGTCTATACAAGGGCGATGTACTTGAGGACAATATTATGGAAATGGAAGAGGATGTAGATGAAGATGAAATGGGAGATACGATACTGCGTGAAGAGTTTGACAGAGCACTGAAAGACCTGAGTCGAAACAAGGCCCCCGGAGTAGACAACATTCCATTGGAACTACTGACGGCCTTGGGAGAGCCAGTCCTGACAAAACTCTACCATCTGGTGAGCAAGATGTATGAAACAGGCGAAATACCCTCAGACTTCAAGAAGAATATAATAATTCCAATCCCAAAGAAAGCAGGTGTTGACAGATGTGAAAATTACCGAACAATCAGTTTAATAAGCCACAGCTGCAAAATACTAACACGAATTCTTTACAGACGAATGGATAAACTAGTAGAAGCCGACCTCGGGGAAGATCAGTTTGGATTCCGTAGAAATACTGGGACACGTGAGGCAATACTGACCTTACGACTTATCTTAGAAGAAAGATTAAGGAAAGGCAAACCTACGTTTCTAGCATTTGTAGACTTAGAGAAAGCTTTTGACAATGTTGACTGGAATACTCTCTTTCAAATTCTAAAGGTGGCAGGGGTAAAATACAGGGAGCGAAAGGCTATTTACAATTTGTACAGAAACCAGATGGCAGTTATAAGAGTCGAGGGGCATGAAAGGGAAGCAGTGGTTGGGAAGGGAGTAAGACAGGGTTGTAGCCTCTCCCCGATGTTATTCAATCTGTATATTGAGCAAGCAGTAAAGGAAACAAAAGAAAAATTCGGAGTAGGTATTAAAATCCATGGAGAAGAAATAAAAACTTTGAGGTTCGCCGATGACATTGTAATTCTGTCAGAGACAGCAAAGGACTTGGAAGAGCAGTTGAACGGAATTGATAGTGTCTTGAAAGGAGGATATAAGATGAACATCAACAAAAGCAAAACGAGGATAATGGAATGTAGTCGAATTAAGTCGGGTGATGTTGAGGGTATTAGATTAGGAAATGAGACACTTAAAGTAGTAAAGGAGTTTTGCTATTTGGGGAGCAAAATAACCGATGATGGTCGAAGTAGAGAGGATATAAAATGTAGACTGGCAATGGCAAGGAAAGCGTTTCTGAAGAAGAGAAATTTGTTAACATCGAGTATAGATTTAAGTGTCAGGAAGTCTTTTCTGAAAGTATTTGTATGGAGTGTAGCCATGTATGGAAGTGAAACATGGACGATAAATAGTTTGGACAAGAAGAGAATAGAAGCTTTCGAAATGTGGTGCTACAGAAGAATGCTGAAGATTAGATGGGTAGATCACGTAACTAATGAGGAGGTACTGAATAGGATTGGGGAGAAGAGGCGTTTGTGGCACAACTTGACCAGAAGAAGGGATCGGTTGGTAGGACATGTTCTGAGGCATCAAGGGATCACCAATTTAGTATTGGAGGGCAGCGTGGAGGGTAAAAATCGTAGGGGGAGACCAAGAGATGCATACACTAAGCAGATTCAGAAGGATGTAGGTTGCAGTAGGTACTGGGAGATGAAGAAGCTTGCACAGGATAGAGTAGCATGGAGAGCTGCATCAAACCAGTCTCAGGACTGAAGACCACAACAACAACATCAGTGCTCAGAGCCATTTGAACCATTTTTTTTTTTGCATGATTGCTTGTTTATGGTGAGCAGATTTATCATGAAACAGGTGTTCGACCAGACAGAGAATGGTCGTGACTCATATCGGTTCGGACGCCAAGTTCAGTCCAAAAACGTTATGCTTTGACTGCTGCTTCTCTTCGGCCCCAGTTGATCTATGTCCATATTGGCTGAAAATTGTAAGACGTCTTTGCTGTGTTAAGCACGTCTATAGTCATTTCTGGTTGCTGCGATAAATGACTATACAACTGACCATTACCACAAAATCTGTTTAACATTAATTATGGTATGATGTATGCCTTATTGGTCATATAAAACCTCTGGATTACTTCCTGTGGGGCCACGAGCAAGAAGGTGTGTATGCCTTGCCTGTACATAACCTTAGCCATCTCCGCTGAAGAATTGTGGATGCAACAGTCTCCATCGCCCAAAACGTGCTTGTGCACAAACGGTTTGAGACAGAGTATCGTGTAGGCATCTTTCGGGTAATGAAATGAGCCACGAAGAAGTGTATAAATTTTTTTGCATAAACCATTTTGAGTTATTTTACATGATACCACAAATCGCAAGTATCTATGTGTTATAGTTTTATTAACAGAATTTGGAAATATGGAATGTTTCAGGTGGACACCGTGTACATCTCCCTTTTTCATTTTTAAACTATCCTGGGTTACATGGTTAATGCTATTTCAAACTTCTGTATCACATCTAATCTGTAAGTGCAAAAGTGAACGAAAATACGCAGTATCTCCATTTCCGTAAATTCTTAATTCCCTTATGTCTTTCCTGAAGATTTCAGTTCCCTTTATTCAAGTCAAGAATTAAATAAGAGAAGAACGATCTACAATAACTGTACTGAGTGCGGTAATGTTTAATTCTAAAAGAACGATCAATTTTATTCGATTTCATGTACTTCTTACACCTTCTGTTATCACTTACTCTACACACTCACTGACGTAAGAATAATACAAGTATATTCACCAATACATTGAGCTGCTTTTGATGTCGTTGTTGCGGTCTCCAGTCCGAAGACTGGTTAGATGCAGCACTCCACGCTGCTCTATACTGTGCCAGCCTCTTCACCTCCGGGTAACCACTGCAACTACGTCCTTCGGAATCTGCTTACTATATTCATTTCTTGGACTCCCTTTACGACTTTTGCCATCCACGCTTCCCTCCAGTACCAAATAGCTGATCCCTTGATGCCTCAGAATGTGCCCTACCAACGGATCCCTACTTCTAGTCAAGTTGTGCCACAAGTTTCTCTTCTCCCCTATTCTGTTCAGTATCTCCTCATTAGTTACGTGATCTACCCATCTAATCTTGAGTATTCTTCTGTAGCAGCACATTTCAAAAGCTTCTGCTATCTTCTTGTCTAAACTGTTTATCGTCCATGTTTCACTCTATACGTTGCTACACTCCATACAATACTTTCTGAAACTTTCTGAAACTTCAATCAGTATTCTATGTTAACATTCTCTTCTTCAGAAACGCTTTTCTTGTCATTGCCGATCTACATTTTATATACACCCTACTTCGACTATTATCAGTTGTGTTCCAAATAGCAAAACTCATCTACTATGTTAGGTGTCTCGTTTCCTAATGTAATTACCTCAGCCTTATGTGATTTAGTTCGATTACGTTCCATTATCCTCGTTTTGCTTTTGTTGATGTTCATTTTATACCCACTTCTCAAGACACTACCCATTTCTTTCAATCGTTCTTCCTAGTCGTTTGCTGTCTCTGACAGAACTGAAATTTCGTCCGCAAATCTCAAGGTTTATATTTCTTCTCCCTCGACTTTAATTCTTACTCCAATCTTTTTTCTTTTATTTCGTTCACTGTTTGCCCAATGTACACATTGAATGACATCGGATATAGGCTGCAACCCAGTCACTCCCTTCTCAACCACTACTTCCTTTTCGTGTCCCTCGACTCTTATAAGTGCCATTTGGTTTCTATACAAAATGTAAATAGCCTTTCACCCCCTTCATTTTAACCCTGATAACTTTGAAATTTTAAATAGAATATTCCAGTCAACACTGTCAGAAGTTTTCTCTAAGCCTATAAATGCTATTAACGTAGATTTGCACTTCCTTAACCTACCTTCTATATGAAGTCGTAGGGTCAACACTGTGTCGCGTGTTCCTACATCTCTCCTCAATCAAAACTGATCCTCCCCGAGGTCGGCTACTACCAGTTTTTCAATTCCTCTGTAAATGATTTTGCAACCGTGACTTATTAAACAGGTCGTTGTGTGATGTTCACATCTATCAGAATCCGCTTTCTTTTTAACTGAAATTATTGTATTCTTCTTGAAGTCTGAAGGTATTTTGCCTGTCTCGTACGTCTTCCTCACCAGATGGAAGAGTTTTGTCATGGCTGGCTCTCCCAAGGCTATCAGTAGCTCTAACGGAATGTTGTCTACTCCCGGGGCCTTGTTACAACTGAGGTCTTTCAGTGCTCTGTCAAATTATTCACACAGTATCATATCTCCATTCTAATCTTCGTCTAAGTTCTCTTCCACTTTCATAATATCACCCTCAAGTACAAGGAAAGGCAAACCTACGTTTCTAGCAATTTTAGACTTAGGGAAAGCTTATGACAATGTTGATTGGAATACTCTCTTTCAAATTCTGAAGGTGGCAGGGGTAAAATGTAGGGAGCGAAACGCTATTTACAATTTGTATAGAAACCAAATGGCAGTTATAAGAGTTGAGGGGCATGAAAGGGAAGCAGTGGTTGGGAAGGGAGTGAGACAGGGTTGTAGCCTCTCCCCGATGTTATTCAATCTGTATATTGAGCAAGCAGTGAAGGAAACAAAAGAAAAATTCGGAGTAGGTATTAAAATCCAGGGAGAAGAAATCAAAACTTTGAGGTTCGACGATGACATTGTAATTCTGTCGGAGACAGCAAAGGACTTGGAAGAGAAGTTGAACGGAATGGATAGTGTCTTGACGGGAGGATATAAGACGAACATCAACCAAAGCAAAACGAGGATAATGGAATGTAGTCGAATTAAGTCGGGTGATGTTGAGGGTATTAGATTAGGAAATGAGACACTTAAAGTAGTAAAGGAGTTTTGCTATTTGGGGAGCAAAATAACTGATGATGGTCGAAGTAGAGAAGATATAAAATGTAGACTGGCAATGAGAAGGAAAGCGTTTCTGAAGAAGAGAAATTTGTTAACATCGAGTATTGATTTAAGTGTTAGGAAGTCGTTTCTGAAAGTATTTGTATGGAGTGTAGCCATGTATGGAAGTGAAACATGGACGATAAATAGTTTAGACAAGAAGGGAATAGAAGCTTTCGAAATGTGCTGCTACAGATGAATGCTGAAGATTAGATGGGTAGATCACATAACTAATGAGGAGGTGTTGAATAGGATTGGGGAGACGAGAAGTTTGTGGCACGACTTGACTAAAAGAAGGGATTGGTTGGTTGGACATGTTCTGAGACATCAAGGAATCACCAACTTAGTATTGGAGGGCAGCGTGGAGGGTAAAAATCGTTGAGGGAGACCAAGAGATGAATACACCAAGCAGATTCAGAAGGATGTAGGTTGCCGTAGGTACTGGGAGATGAAGAAGCTTGCACAGGATAGAGTAGCATGGAGAGCTGCATCAAACCAGTCTCAGGACTGAGGACCACAACAACAACAACAAGTACATCTTCTTTGGATAGATCCTCTATATACTCCTTCCACCTTTCTACTTTTCCTTCTATGCTAAGTTTTCCCTGTGAAATCTTGATATTCATGATGGTGATTCTCTTTTCCCTAAAGGTCTCTTTAATTTTCCCGAGTGATATATGCTTCTACGTCCTTGCATTTATCGTCTTGCCATTCCTGAGTCGCCGTTTTACACTTCCTGTCAAACTCATTATCTGGACGTTTGTATTCCCTTTTGCTTGCTTCTGATTTTCATTTTCTCCTTCCATCTATTACATCCAATATCTCTTGTGTTACGAAAGGATTTCTACAATCTCTCGTATTTTATCTACTTCATCCTCTGCTGCCTTGACCATTTCATCTCTCAAAGCTACCCATTCTTCTTCTACTGCATTCCTTTCCCTGTTCTTATCAACAGTTCCCTGATGCTCCTCTGAAATTCTGTACAACCTCTGGTTCTCTCAGTTTATCTAGGTCCCTTCCCCTCAAACTCCGTCCTTTTCGCAGTCTCATCAGTTTTAGTGTACATTTCATAACCAATAAATTGTGATCAGAGTCGACATCTGCCTCTAGAAATGTCTTATAATTTAAAACCTGGTTCCGAAGTATCTGTTAGCATTATATATTCAATATGAAACCGTCCGGAGTCCCCAGCTCTCTTCCAGTATACAACATTCTTCCTTGATTCTTAAACGAAATGTTAGTGATGATTAAATTATACTACGTGCAAACTTTCACCAAGCGGATCGTCTTTCATTCCTGTCCCCCAGTCCATATTCACCTAGGACTTTTCCTTCTCTTCCTTTTCCTACTATCCAATTCCAGTCCCCCATGACTATTAAATTTATGTCTCTCTTAACTATCCGATTAATTTATTTTATCTCGTCATGCATTTTCTCTATCTCCTCCTCATGTGCGGAGCTTGTTGGCATGTAAACTGGTACTACTGTGGTGGGTGTGGGCTTTGTGTCTATCTTGGCTGCAATAAAGCGTTTCCTATGCTGTCATAGTAACTTGTCCGCGTTCCTATATTCTTATTCATTATTAAACTCACTCCTGTATTACCCATATTTGATCTTGTATTTACAATCCTGTATTCAACTGACCAAAAGTTCTGTTCCTCCTGCCTCTGAACTTCATTAATTGCCACCAAAGCTAACTTCAGCCGATTCCATTTCCCTTTTTAAATTTTCTAGTCTATCCGTTCGATTAAGGGATCTGATATTCCACGCTCCGATCCGCAGAAGGGCAGTTTTGTTTCTCGTGATAACGACGTCGTCCTGAGTAGTCTCCACCCAGAGAACCGAATGTGGAACTATTTTACCTCTGCAATATTTTACCCAAGAGGACGCCATTATCATTTAACCATACAGGAAAGCTGCATGCCCTCGAGAAAAATCACGGCTGTAATTTCCCCTTGCTTTCGGTCTATCGCAGACCATCACAGCAATGCCGTTTTGGTTTATGTTACAAGGCCAGATCATTCAACCATCTAGACTGCGGCCCATGGAGATACTGAAAACGCAGCTGCCCCTCTTCAGGAACGACGCGTTTGTCTGGCCTCTCAACAGATACCCCTGCGTTGTGATGGAAACTACGATCTGTATTGCTGAGGCACGCAAGCCACCCCTCCAACGTCAATGTTTTCATGGTTCGTGGGTGGTGGAGGGGGGGGGGGGGCGGAATCAATATATTATAAATCTATTATATCCCATATATGGATATTACTGTGCATTACTCTTAGAATTCCCTATGATCCATTTCACGGGGTCTCGATGGGTCTAGAAGGTGCTACTACAGCAGTTTAAACAGGCGTGAGGTGTGCTTGGATAGTTCAGTAGGTACAGCACTTCCAGCGAATACTCAGACATTCCAGGTTAGATTCCCTGTGCGGCACACTACTTTCATCTCTAAAGACTTTTAAAATCGGCACACATGCCGCTGCTGAGTGAAAGTACTGGGTACATTATCTTTGGTTTAAACGAGATCATCCTTAGACTGGAGTTCGTAGTCTGACACTCCCTAGGCGTTTCAGGTGTTTATATCGTTACGCCACATGATTTACTGAGACGAAATATAACGTTCTGTTGGAACCTTGCAACAATAATCACCCCCATCCATTAAATATAACTAACAATTACTCTATTCATTAATAGGAATGTATCTATTAGATAATTCGACACATTTTTTGATAACAGGAACAACTATAATGTGCGCATTTCAGCCACGTAAGTAGGCAAGTGACCTCAGGTTCGTTAGCGCATCACTTATCACTTTGAGTTCATAAGTGGCTAGTGATGGGCTAACGAACATGCGTGTCTACAGACTATCTTGTTTTATGACATATGGATATATGTGCTCGCAATATGTAACAGCATCATGAATGTATTTAATAGTTATAACAACGACATACAAATGTGTCATCTCATTTTAAGTTGACATGGCTTAAAGGCATAAAAATCACCACTTGATAATGGCCTAAGCCCGAAATTTCATTCGTGAAATTTCAGTCGTGAAATAAAGGAAGTTGTCAGTCACTAGCGTAAATAAGTCTTTTATAGAGTTCTAAATGACTGTGAATCCCAGATATAAAACAATTAAATTTGACCTCTAAGTCCTCATGTATTTTAATCGGTTCTGTTTCTAGCCTTTCAGAGTACACGTTAGAGTTAACATAACCGTATAGCCAAGCAGTGCATGATATACCTTTAATGCAGAAGGGTGTACATATCATAAAACCTCTTCATTCTTACTTGCTACTCTGTTATCAGATTATGCCAATAATACTGAAGACTATTCGGCACATCTGAATAAAAATTTCTCTCATCAGTAAATGTCACTTTATCTCATTCTGAAGTCCGCGACATATTTTTTCAGCGAACTCCAGTCCAGCTTGCTCAAGTTTGGTGGTGCTACCTTGATGTAGGGGTAGTGACTTTTATTAATAATCGCAACATTCACTGTCACAGGTTCTAACTCTCCCACCGTTTACATTGACGGCCAAAGACTTCCAGGATAAGAACTCACCATTATGCGGCAAACGGCCTTGTCAAAGAGGGCGGAGGGGTGGATAGAATTTAAGGAAACTACCCCTAAAGGTGGAAGAATCAGCTATGACCAACGGCTTGATGATGTAGAAAGCATTGGAAACCACTGCATTAAAGACATATAACGTGCATCCACAGGGCATGTCTGTAATTGAAAAACTGTCCTGATGATTTCTGCATCGGCAAAAGATTCCGGAATAGTTCCCCTTTCGGATCCCCGGGAGGGAACTGTCAAGGGAGAGGTAGGCTTGAGCAACAGATTGAATATGCAGCAAAAGGACATCGTTCTACAAGTTGCGACAGGGAATATCAGAAGTTTAAACGTGTTACGGAAGTTGGAATATCTGAATAGGAAAATGCAAAGGCTCAATCTAGGTATAATGCGAGTCAGTGAAGTGAAATGGAAAGATGACAAGTATTTCGTGTCAGATGAGTATAGCGTAATATGTACAGAAGCAGAAAAATAGGGTTCGTTATGAATAGGAGAGCGGGGCACAGAATGTACTACTGTGAACAGCTCAGTGATGGCACTGTCCTCATCAGAATAGGTAGCAAACCAACAGACAACGGTTGTTCAGGTATACATGCCGACGCTGCAAACTGAAGATGAAGAGGTAGAGAAAGTATAGTTCTAGAAGATCTAATAGTCATGTGGCACTGGAATGCGGTTGTAGAGGAAGGAACAGAGGAAAGGGTTACGGGAGAATATTGGCTTGGTACCTGGAATGAGATAGAAGGAAAACTAACTTATTTCTGCTATAAATTTCAGCTAGTAATACCGAGTACTCTGTTCAAGAGTCACAAGAGGAAGAGGTATACTATGAAAAGGCCGGGAGATACGGGAGGTTATAGCTATATTACATTATAGCCTGGCAGCGATTTCGAAATCGGCTACTGGATTCTAAGGCGTATCCCGGAGCAGTTGTAGGCTCAGATCACAATGTTGTAGTGACGAAGAGTAGGCTAATGTTTAGGAGATTAGTCCGGAAGAATTAAGATGCAAACAATATGGATATTGTAGTAATAAGAAATGATGAACTCGAAGTTCTCAAAGTCTTTAAATGCTGCAGTAAGGATTAGATCATTAAGCAGTTCCGTTGAAGAGGAATGGGCATGTCTAAAAAGGGCAATCACAGGAGATGAAAGGAAAACAAAGGTACAAAGAAGGTAACTGAGGAGAAACCATGGATAACATAAGAAAAACTTCACTTGATCGAAGAAAGAAGGATATACAGACAAATTCAGGAATATGGAAATACATTGCACTAGGGAATCAAATAAAGAGGAAGTACAGGGAAATCACGGGAAATGGCTGCATGAAAAATGTGAATAAATCGAAAAGAAATTGTTGTTGGAAGGAGTAATTCAGCATATATGTTCAAATGGCTCTGAGCACTATGGGACTTAACTTCTGAGGTCATTAGTCCCCTAGAACTCAGAACTACTTAAACCTAACTAACCTAAGTACATCACACACATCCATACCCGAGGCAGGATTCGAACCTGCGTCTGTAGCGGTCGTGCAGTTCCAGACTGTAGCGCCTAGAACCGCTGGGCCACCCCGGCCGGCCAGCATATAGGAAAGCCAAAACAACTTTCGTGAAATTGAAAGCAATGGGATAAGATCACGAGTGAAATGGGAATGGAGAGGAGGGAACGGAAGGGTGGATACATTACATTCAATTCGTCTATGTGGAGGAAGACTTGTCTGATGTGATAGAAGAAGAAACAAGAATCGATATAGAAGGGGTAGGGGAACCAGTATTGTAATCAGCATTTGAAAGAGCTTTGGAAGACTTACGGCCAAATAAGGCAGAAGGGATAGATAACATTTCCTTAGAATTTCTAAACTCGTTTGGGGAAATGGCAACAAAAATACTATTCACATTGGTGTGTAGAATGTATGAGTCTGGCGATATAACACCTGACTTTCGGGAAAATATCATCCACAAAATTCCAAAGAGTGCAAGAGGTGACAAGTGCGAGAATTATCGCACATTCAGCTCAATACCTCATGCGTCCAAGTTGCAGGCAAGAATAATGTACAGAAGAAAGGAAAATAAAACTGAGGATGTGTTGGATGACTATCACTATGGATTTGGGAAAGCTAAAGGCAGCAGAGGGGCAGTTCTGATATTAAGGTCGATAACTGAAGGAAGATTAAAGAAAAAGCAAGACCCCTTCATAAGATCTGTCGACCTGGAAAAAGTGCTCGACGCTATCGAGTGGTGTACGATGTCTGAAATTCTGAGGAAAATAGAGGTAAGCTTTAGGGAGATACGCGTAATATACAAGATGTACAAGGAATAATATGAGTGGAAGACCAAGAAGGAAGTGCTCGGATTAAAAAAAAGTGTAAGACAGGGAGCCCCTGCTGTTCAGTCTCTGCATTTAAAGAGCAATGCCGAAAATAAAGGAAAGGTTTAAGAGTGGAATTAAAATTCTAGGAGGAAAGATATCAATGATAATATTCGCTGATGAAATTGCTGTCCTCTGGGAAAGTAAAGAAGAACTACATTATCTGCTGAGTGGAATGGACAGTCTAATGAGTACAGAATAGGGATTGAGACTAATCAAAGAAAGACGTAAGTAAAGAGAAGTAGCAGAAATGAGAACAGCGGAAATGTAGCATCAGGACTGAGCTCACAAAATAGATGAAGTTTAGGTATTCTACTATTTAGGCAACGAAATAACCCAATAACCCATAACGGACTTGGCAAGGAGGACATCAAAAAGAGACCAGCACTGACTGTATGGGCATTCCTTGCCAATAGAAGCCTACTAGTGTCAAATATTGACCTTAATTTAAGGAAGAAATTTTTAAGAATGTACGTTTGCAGCACAGCGTTGCATGGTAGTGACACAATGACGGTGGGAAAACCTGAACAGAAGAGAATCGAAGCATTTTAGTAGGGTGCTGCAGACGAATGTTGAAAACTATGTGGACCGATAAAGTAAGGAATGAGAAGGTTCTGTGCCGAATAGGAGAGGAAAGAAAAGTATTGATGACACCGACAAGATGAATGGACAGGATGACAGGACTTGTGTCACGACATGAGGGAATAACGTCCATGTTAGCAGAGGCAGCTGTAGAGGGTAAAAACTGCAGAGGAAGACAAAGATTGGAATGTTGTTATTGTGGTCTTCAGTCCTGAGACTGGTTTGATGCAGCTCTCCTTGCTACTCTATCCTGTGCAAGCCTCGTCATCTCCCAGTACCTACTGCAGCCTACATCCTTCTGAATCTGAAGATTGGAATACATCCTGCAAATAATTGAATACTTAGGTTGAAAGTGCTACTCTGATGGTTCAAATGGCTCTGAGCCCTATGGGACTTAACTTCTGAGGTCATAAGTACCCTAGAACTTAGAACTACTTAAATCTAACTAACCTAAAGACATCACACACATTCATTCCCGAGGCAGGATTCGTACCTGCGGCCGTAGCGGTCGCGCGGTTCCAGACTGTAGCGCCTAGAACCGCTCTGCCACTCCGGCCGGCTGCTACTCTGAGATGAAGATGTTGGCTCTGAAAAGGGCCACATCAAATCAGTCAGATGACTGATGACTCACGAAACAAAAATGTTTCGGTGTTAGAACAGGTTTCTGCAATCATTTCTTGAATGCAAGATAATTTCTACGTGACAAAATTTGTCGTAGACGTCTGGCATAACTGGCAACTGTAAATCAGCAACAAGATGAGAAGAATAACAGTTTGCAGCAACTACTTTGCGCAAAAGTAATAGCTATGATGCCTCAAATAATTTTCTACCTACAACTTGGTTGCAATTCTGATTTATTACAGCTGGTAAAGTTTAACATTAACAAGAAGGAGAGACGAGGTCATGTTTAAGTTGAAACGTTGTGTCATGCCTTTTTTTTTTATTTTGTACCACTAATACTCTTGGTGTGTTATTGACAGGTTTTTCATTGTAAGTGTGGGTGAATATTACTGTATACACAGAAATAAACGGCTTGGAAAACATCTACTCAGCCACCATTGCGGCAATCTCACCTAGATAACTACGAAATGTAGTACAGAAATTGCTTAGAACGTGCTTGTCATTAAATTCATGAAGTCCGATTGCCCCGTGCGAATAATACTGTAGCACTTAAGGTATTCTTCTAAGGTCTCAAAAATGAGGACACAAGACGGTTTTTAATCTAAAGAGTAAATTTTCTTGTTTAATAGGACAACAATGTGTAGAGTTCTCGTTAGGTCAACTCAGCCTGTGTAAAGAGAGAGTTTAACCTGTATCAGACTTCAAGGCACCACTTGAGTGAACGTCTTGTTACTGTGCAAGGTGGGTAAATTTTACTAATCAAATATCGAAGCTCCTAGGGAGAACACAATTTTGAATTGAGGTAGTTCGATATATGTTCGTTTACAGGGGATTATTGTGCTTTACAATGTACATTTTATGCATTTGTATAATTTAAAATCCCGAAAGTAACTACGGAAGTTTCTAAACTAACACAAAAATAGCGATGGTGAATTTTACATATTTCTGTTGGGAGATATTTAGCAGTATTTTGCATTTCCATCCTAACTGACAGCCTATTTAGGGAAACAATAAGACAATAGTAGTTCAAAGCACAATGTAAACAAGAGAATGCACAGGGGAATAAAAAATCGGATTTTCTTAAAATGTATTCGAAGCTAATGAATCTAAAACAAGAAGAATTAATTGTCAAAATTAGTCTTCTGCCGTTAGACAGTTCTTCATATGGTAATTATCAATGCTCACCTGTCTTCTCCCATCCTCTTCAGGTCCAAGTAATTTCCGCTTTCGTTTATATCGTCCATCATGTGCTATCTCCTTCTTCTTCTCAATCTTCCCTCACATCTAGATACTCCAAAGCCTCACTTAAAGCACTCGCGTCTCAACGAATGTCCCAGCCTGTTGCTCTTCCTTTCTCTTATGTCATGCAGCAATTTAAAGAAGTGGAGCCGGCCAGTGTGGTCGTGCGGTTCTAGGCGCTTCAGTCTGGAACCGCGTGACCGCTATGGTCGCAGGTTCGAATCCTGCCTCGGGCATGTATGTGTGTGATGTCCTTAGGTTAGTTAGGTTTAAGTAGTTCTAAGTTCTAGATGACTAATGACCATAGATGTTAAGTCCCATAGTGCTCAGAACCATTTGGATCATTTTTTTGAAGAAGTGGATGAAAACTGCCCGTCCATTTACTGCTTGAAACGATACGACCAATCAAAAGGAAACCCAGAAAGGGTCCAGGCTTATTGCAAAAGATGGGATGCGAAGATTGTACCACATCAAAGGCATTAATTTTTGTGTGGAATCATTTCAACGCTGACAGTGATCAAGGATAGGTCTTCAGTTATCATTCAGACTTCAACGTATGGCATGTCACGCTAAAGGGTGGAAGTTCAACAGAAGATTGTTAACTGCCAGTAATATTGTTGTGTTTTATCAAGTTAATTGGTGTAACTAAGACTTTAATTTTGTTTACTTCCTACAAAATGGGTTTTGAAAAGCTTACTGTTGGGTTTTAGTTACTCATTAGTGTTTTCTATGCTATGCATAATAATAGGTGGGTAAACCTGCTCGATACTCGGGGTATCTAGGCACTTTTGGGACTATATAAACTTATTTTGCAGTCATAAATGCAAAGTTTATTTAGAAGCATACATACAAAACTACACTGTAATAATATTTTTGTACTACCAAAATATTTGAAACCCGATAAATCTAACCAAAAAAAAATTAAGAATTGCGAAAAGAAATTCGCGTAAATGCTCCCTGGTCTGCCCTGCCCACAGAAAATGTTGATCAAAGACCAGTGATTCAGTTCAAAATTGGTTTTCATGAATTTCAACTCTGACTCCAATGTACTTTACAATTCTCTTCACAACATAGCATGTAGCTCTTCTGAGACCGTCTTGACGTTCTTTCATGAGGGCAGCACACTTCTCATAATCCGAATGATTTTGGACATTATTGTTTTCATTTAATTACAAGCTCTAGAGATGGACTTCTAAAGACGATCGGCAAGAATCTCCAGGAAAGAAAAAATAAGGAACACCGAAATAATAAGGAGAATGGAAATAAAAGAAAGAATATATGACGGAATGGATAGGAAGAAATTACAGTGGTACGAGCATGTACGACGAATGGAGGAAACCAGAATACCAAAATTGATGCTGGAGTGGGAACCGGAGGGGAGAAGAAGAAGAGGACCAGCTATGACCACCTCGCTCCAAAATGTACAGCACAAAATTAGGAGAATGGGCATAGAGGAAAAGGACACACAAGATCGAAACACCTAGAGGAATATTTTGAAAATATAGCTCAAGAACGTTTATTGTTTGTATTGTAATTTCCAAGTAAATTATTATGTTGGAGATAAGCCTCTGTAATGAGGAAAAGCTCAAAATAATAATAATAATTGGTTTCATTTTATTCGTAGACAAGAAGAGAACAGAAGCTTTCGAAATGTGGTGCTACAGAAGAATGCTGAAGATTAGATGGGTAGATCACATAACTAATGAGGAGGTATTGAACAGAATTGGGGAGAAGAGGAGTTTGTGGCATAACTTGACAAGAAGAAGGGACCGGTTGGTAGGACATGTTCTGAGGGATCAAGGGATCACAAATTTAGCATTTGAGGGCAGCGTGGAGTGTAAAAATCGTAGAGGGAGACCAAGAGATGAATACACTAAGCAGATTCAGAAGGATGTAGGTTGCAGTAAGTACTGCGAGATCAAGAAGCTTGCACAGGATAGAGTAGCATGGAGAGCTGCATCAATCCAGTCTCAGGACTGAAGACAACAACAACAATATTTTATTCGTAGACTTTGACCTTCAAATAACCTTCAGTACTTCTGCTTTCTGCCATCCTCTTCAGATCCAAGTAATTTACGCTTTCGTTTATATCATCTTCTACCTCCTTCTTCTTCTCAAATCTTCTCTCACATCTAGATACTTATTTTAAAATGGTTTAAGATACTATGGCAGGACAATGGGTCGCGTTGTTTTGATTTCATCATTTAAACATTTACTTGACCTGCTTTGTAACGATCGTACGCACTTTTTTTGTCACTAATGCACCCTTCTCTGACTTGAATGCGCATATGTTTTCAGTGGGAAACAGGCCGACCCATATTATTAGCACAATCTACAACCGTTTGAAGTTTTAGTCACTGGCGCCTTTACGTATCTATAAATGGTATAAAAGACCCAACGTCAACGCAATTTGAATCTAGGGGCCGTCAGACAAACGGACATACTAGTTCAACTGAAATAATTCCTGCCATTTGACTTTCTATGGTGTGCAGTTAGTGCGAAACTCTAGTGCTTGGTCATCCTGCTAAGTTCTACTTTTCATTTTTATTCGTATTTTCTCAGAGCGTTTTCTTCAGGCACTAAGGATCAAATAAATACACGAGAAGTGGGCGTGATTTTTATACACGATAATGACATTTATTTTTAACTTCGGAAATCAGACAACTAACAATGAACACGCAAGAACTCTTTGGTCTCTCAGAATTTCCCTGTGTATTTCTTACGCTGTTTCAATTTATAATGATGAAACATGTCCCTTGAATCTGGAAGGACCCTGAACGGGAAAAGAACAGCAAATTTCGGACAGCATGTGGTCTCAGTTTGGACTCTCTAACGTACATTCACAAGGGCTGTTGTATGGAAAACGAAAAGAGAATAACCGATTTACTGTCTCCTCGTTACGGTTTACTGAGAAACAGAGAAAATAGTTTTGATCTGTGTGACATACTTGAAGTACTGTATAGAACCAAATAAATAATGTGAAGCGCGTGATAAAAGGCGATCAGTGATTCCTGTGAAGGACAGAACGATCCGTTACTTTAGAAAGAAATCTTCGTAGGTGAAAGAAAAGCACCCACCCGAACAGTAAAATATCCCACCCAAATTTATTCCACATTGTCAACCCTGTGATGTATATTTTTAGGAGAAGATTAAAATATTCACGAGAGAAGTACAAAATTATCCCGACTTCCTAATGTCTCATCGAGAAATCGATTTGAGGGAAGGTTGCACAAAAACATTCTTTAATTCAGCATGATTGTAGTGCATCTGATTTAAAAGAACAATAAACAATAAAATATGCTACATTAACATTGAAACTGATCGACGGAAGGACAATCAAATGGTTCAAATGCCTATGAGCACTATGGGACTTAGCTACTGAGGTCATCAGTCCCCTAGATCTTAGAACTACTTAAACCTAACTAACCTCAGGACAACACACACATCCATGCCCGAGGCAGGATTCTAACCTGCGACCGTAGCGGTCACGTGGTTCCAGACTGTAGCACCTAGAACGGATCGGCCACACCAGCCGGCCAAAGGACAATCATTTTGAACTTATAGTAAATGTGTTATCTCGTATCGCTCAGAAAATTCTGTTTTCCAGCATGGCAGTAGGATTCATTAAAAGTGTGTGCTGGTCTAAGAACTTGTGTGTCATTTTCTTCTGCAACAAATATCGTTTGGGATTCTACTCTAGCACAACAAGCAATGCAAGTAATAGTGAGTAAAACGATTCTGTAATCTATTCTGCAACAAACAGAGTATACATTGGAAGAACATTTGCTGTAATGATTATTATAGTAAGGAAAACACTATGGCGAAAATCACTGTTTTTGAATAACTTTGCATGACATATACTTTTCAATGACATTTTGTGCCATGTAACTGATAAGAAGCCCTTGTATGTACTTCGAAAATTCTGTTGGTGTCTTAGGCCTTTTAATACCAGAAAAAAAACAGTATCTACAACGAAGAGCCACAGAAATTGGTGCACCTGCCTAATATCGTGTAGGGCCCCGGCGTGCCAGCAGAAGTGCCGCAACACGACTTGTCATGGACTGGACTAGTGCCGGAAGCAGTGCTGGAGCTAATTGACACCATGAATCCTACAGGTCTGCCCATAGATCCGTAAGAGTAAGAGGGGTCGGGATCTCTTCTGAACAGCTCGTTGCAAGGCATCCCAGATATGCCCAATAATGTTCATGTCTGATGAGCCTGATGGCCAGCGGAAGTGTTTAAACTCATACGAATGTTCATGGAACGACACTGTAGCAATTCTGGACCTGTGGGGTGTCGCATTGTCCTGCTGCAATTGCCCAAGTGTGTCGGAATGCACAATGGACATGAATGCATGCAGGCGATCAGACAGGATGCTCACCTATCTGTAACCTGTCGGAGTCATATCTAGACGTGTCAGGGGTCCCACATCTCTCCAACTGCACACACCTCACATCATTACAGAGCATCCACCAGCTTGAACAGTCCCCTGCTGACCTGAAAGGTCCATGGATTCATGAGGAGGTCTCTGTATCCTTATACGTCCATCCCAGACCCGTCCGACCAGGCAACATGTTTCCGCTCATCAACAGTCAGATGTTGGTGTTGATGGGCCCAGGCGAGGCGTAAAGCTTTGTGTCATGCCGTCAGCTCAGTAAGCCTATATCGATGATGCTTCGTTGAGTACTTCGCACGCTGTTACTTGTTGATGGACCAGCATTGAAATCAGCAGCAACCTGCGGAAGGCTTGAACTTCTGCCACGTTGAACGATTCTCTTCAGTCGTCGCTGGTCCCGTCCTTGCGGGATCCTCTTCCCGGCCGGAGCAATGACGGAGAATTGACGTTTTACCGGATTCCTGATGTTCACGATACACTCGTGAAATGGTCGTACGTGGAAAAACCCCACTTCATTGTTACTTCGGAGATGCTGTATCCCATCGCTCGTGCACCGACTATAACACCACGTTCAAACTCACTTAGATCTTGATAACCTGCCATTGTAGCAGCAGTAACCGATCTAACAACTGCGCTAGACACTTGTTGCCTTATATAGGCATTGCCGAACGCAGTGCCGTATTTTGTGTGATTTCATATCTCTGTATTTGAATACGCATGACTATACCAATTTCTTTGGCGTTTCAGTGTAAAAACCGATTGTATGCGGGGATGATATGTCACCAAAAGACACTCGCTCTTACTAATTGGTGACAGAATCCTTGTCTGTACCGTTATGTGTTCATTTTATGTGAAATGACCCTCAACAACCATCGCTAAAATCATGAGATGGCATCATGTACTTCCAAACGCACACCCCCTAACTTAACTACACGGTACCCCAAAATTAAAGGTGCAAACACCTATTTCCTCGTTCTGTCTCTAACTCACGATAAAATCATACAAACTGTCAGCAGATATCCGTACGATAGTGGGCTCTGCGGAAGATGGAATTGCGGTTCAACGGATAACCCCGCCAATGAAGACGTCAGGGCGCCTATCAAATGGGGTATTGTTTTGCTAGGTAGTCTCACATTCACACTCACTGTGTACTCAGTCATAGACGGTTGCGGTATGGCACAGAGAAGACGCCTATTAGACCCTCTGTCGCTGGTGCCCATGGAAGCAGGACAGTCGCAAACTGATGTGGGCCGAGGTTTAACGTGAATCGTTCTGTTGTTTCTCGGATGTGTCGATAGTTTAAAGAAACTGAAACTGTATCCCGAAGAGCAGGGCAGGTCTGACGACGTGTGACACTTGAAAGAGAGAGTCGTTCTTTGGCTGTAAGGGGTCGACGGTACCATTTTAGTACTGCACGGAGATTGGCATCTGACCTGGCAGCATCCACTGGACGTGTCGTAAGGAGGCAAACGGTGTACTGGAAGCTTCAGCAGAGTGGCCATTGTTATCCGTGACCTGCTGTATTAGTACCGCAGACGCGTCTTCACAGAAGGGAACGACTAGAGTGGAGCCGTCAACATGCCACCTGGAGAGGCGAACAGTAGGCCAACGTTCTTTTCACAGATGAGTCCCGACTTTGTCCGCAGAGTGATTCTCGACGTATTCGCATCTGCAGGGAACGTGGAACACAATTTCGGGATCCAAACATTGTGAAAAGAGATCTATATCGAGGAGGGTCCATAACGGCAAGAGCAAGGATTACGTTGAGCACTCGAACACCTCCGCATGAAATTTTACGGCTGAACTGGCAATGTTTAATTGCTGTCACATGTCGTGACGAGATCTTGGTACCTCATGAAAGGTTGTTGCGAGGTATTGTAGGCCCATACGTCGTATTGAAGAATGATATTCACGACGTCATAGAGCAGGGGCGGTTGATGATTTCTTGGAAACGAAAGGGTTTGCACCCATGGAGTAGCCTGCTCGTTCTCATGATTTGAATCTCAGAGACCACGTCTCGTATACACTAGGTGTAAGACGTCACGGTCTCCTAATCTTCATTGCTTACATGTTCCTCCCTCACAGTCATGTTCAGCTTAAAAGCAAATTCCGCTATATGGCGTGGGAGCGGTCAGCCTACGCATTCTTTACAACTTAGCACGCAGTTTCAAAGATTTTCACAGGGAGACAGCAAACGCCAAACTCCAAAGCTACAAGTTTCCTGATTAACCGCCTTAAACGAAACGTCATTCTCCTGTTTTAGAAGTGCAATGCTGATTGGCAGACGATATTCCTGACACCTTGAGCTGAAGGAATAATGGAAGAGACTGAAAGATATAACCCTTCACGTCTGGCGTGGAGAGGCGCCGTTCCGTTGTCGCTCTTGGAGCGAGAACACATAACGAGAGTGTGCGCGCTCGTACGTGTAGTCGAAAGAGCGAGGAACAAGTCTCTCCTTAGTATTTCACTGGGAGAGCACCTCTGTCGAGAGCGAATCGAAGTGCTACTCTATAGTGAGTCCTTGCGATTAAGCGTAGTTCACTGTGTTGGCCGACACACTTATTGTGCGGTGTGAATGGACAGAGTTATAGTTAAACACCTGCGAGCGAATTTTGAGTGGCATCGTGGTGGACTGGTTATCTGACCGGTGTACCACGCCAATAGTTAGACTAAGGGCGAATAGGAATCCTTGACTTCATCAAGGCATAGGGAGAGTTTGATTGGCGAAGGTCAATCCAGACAGAACGAGAGTTATCTTATGTGTCAGCAGCGAGCGGCGCAGACAGCAGTCATCGCAGATTACGGTATTATACGCTACAGCTATTGCGAGCCCCTTATTTCCTCCACAACAGTACACTTCACTGCATTTCACACGCGACAGCCTCGACCATAACTAGCAAGATTCTAAATGATAATTATTCAAGTTGAGTAGGCGTGCCTCTCAGCCATTCTGCCAAGTTAACTACCATCTTAAACTTTGTGTAGAAATTTCGTTAGCGAATCCTATCCTTGAAAGGTAACTTCACATTCCGTAAAGAACTAGGATATAACTTGTTCTATTTATAATTAAAAGAGGTATTGTGATTTCGCAGAATTTTGCAAAATAAATAATAACTCTCGTTAGTTCCATTTTTTCTTACACTAAATAGCACTACTCCAGTACCCAAGTATCCCACTAGTTACATAAGAAATATTCAGAATTTTTGTGTCATTACCTTACAGTGGACAACTCCAGAAGATATGTATTGCTGAAAGTATTACAGGCATTTCCCTTCAGAGCGTTAGGAGCGTCTGTCTGACTTCTGTAGCAGTGTGGGGTGGTAATTGCATCTTGCTGGAGCTACAGGATAAAGGGTACATCTCAGATTAATCCATTGCGCAGAATAACAGAATAATATGATCAATCCCCCACACCTCAGAAAATGGCGACCCTGCCAGGATAGGTAAAATAGGTGCCAGGATAGGTAAAATATATAAACTGCCAGGATAGGTGAAATAGGTAACCTGCCAGGATAGGTAAAATAGGTAAACTGCCAGGATAGGTAAAATAGGGAAGCTACCAGGATAGAAAAGTGTCAGGATAGTTAGGTACAGTAGGTCACAGCAGTAGAACTTTCATTCATGTATTAAATAGCTATTTGCAAAGATTTGGATCAGAATAGATACAGGTAGTGAAGAAAGGTGAATTGTAGGGAAAAGGGCGTGTGTTATTGTGTGGGAAAATTTGGCATTTGTTTTTTACTATTTTTGTGTAGCTGTTAGGGCATAGAATTTTCAGGTGATAGTCAGAGACGCAGAACGACGCAGAGACGCAGTGTGACGCAGCATCATATAAATTAGAATTAAGTAATAACGTTTTTCTCCCTTTGCAAGGGCACAGGTAGAGACTGGAGACTGTAGCAGCACATATAGAACATTAGCCGAGAAGTCACGACGTTGTGGTTGTTGTTGGTTCAACCAACTGGTAAGTGGTCGTACAGTTTTGTAGATAGGGTTGTGGTGTGTTGAAAGAATTTCCATGTTAACGAGCGCACAAGCCAAAAGTTTAAGGGAGAGGCAGCAAGTAGACAAGATGGGGGAGAATCAACTAGACTGACTGCAAGTAAACGAGCTTATTGAGAATAGGACAGAAGGTGAACCTGAAATTAGGACACACGGTGAATCAGAGAATAGGACAGTCGGGGAGCTGCAGAATCAGCAGGCTCAGTTAGACTGGGATAAAATTGAGACATATAAGACAAATGGGAATCGAAGGGATGAGAACATCGAATTTCCAGAATATGAAATTCCAGGTAGGGCACATTCTGAGCCAGAAATAGGTAGTCCACGTAGGAAATGGCAAAGATTAGAAGCGAGACGAGCACAGGAATCGCGTTTCTTTGCCGCATATTCAGGGACAGAATACGCGTCAATACAGTCAATGAAACGGCAGTTAGCTAACGTTCAAAGAGAAGTAGACAGTGAGGAAGAGGAGGAACATTTAGAATACGTCGAACCTATCGTACACATTCTAAATATGCCCCAACAGCAGAGACAGAATTTTGCGGAGTTACAGGCGCCAAGAATAGGTTCCGTAACAGACGCAACTGTACCTGCAAACACAAGACATACACAACAGAGAGGGCAGAATGAGGAGTTGTTTGCGCCACGTAGTGGTTCAATGACAAACTCAACTAGTCCTCAACACAGACAGCACGGGTTATTGCAATTATCAAACTTAGAAACGCCACAGCATAGCCCAGTAAACGACGTAACTGGCCGAGTGGAAAACAATAGATCGATAGTACATAGTTCAGCAGAAGGTAGTGTTGCAGGACAGGACGCGATCATGGAGATGTTACAAAAATGAGCGTTAGTATGACGAAACAGAATCAGGATATTAATACATAGATAACGAAACAGAATACACAGATGGCAAAGCAGTATCAGGAATTGAAACAGGACAATCAAGCTATTAAGACACAGATCCAACAGGTTAAAATCCAGATGGAAGAAGGGATCGCTAGAATTGATAGTCAGATCACTCACATAAAGACAGACGCGAATGAATCTAGAGAACGAGTTCAGGTACTAACACAAGGTCAGCAGTAATTACGCACTTACGTGGACAAGGTCCAATTGGACATTGTAAACGTTGACCAAAAGGTGGAACGTTTTACGAAAAAAGCCACTCGAACAACAATAAAACTTTCGGAAGAACAAGCAATTCAAAGCAAGGTTGCAAAGGTTGCACTGAAAAAGTATCATCAGCGGATTAATAAAATAGAACTTAAAAACAAAGTTCAGTTTGAAAGGCTTCGAACAGAGATGACACAAACTATCGAAGAAAAGATCGAGACCGATTACACCTGTAGCGAAACAACTGACGCGTCAGGCATTAATTCAGTACACGAACACGCGCCGTCTAAGAAAGTTCAAGCAGAACCAAGGCTAGACGTAACACGCGCGCAGAAATCGAAACAGAAAACCCCGAATAAAGTAATACATGACATGCCACAGGACCAGGCACAGTACCTAGAAAACGGAACACATACATTCAGCCGATACCAATCGAAAGACAGGCAACTGAACCAGTAAATCCAATGACACAACATAATAGCAGCACAGGTACTATACCTCGAACGACGAGAGTAGAAACACACGAAAAACACTTTTGTTCACCAATGATACGATGTGACGCGCATATGAGTCAGGAAATTGAGAATAGGCAGACAGGCAGTAGATTACCAGAGAATAAACACGACGACACAAGCAATGGCAGATTATTTGAGTCTATGAATCAGCCACATACCGGATTTATGAGTAGATATGATACAGAACACTTCCTTACAGTTAGAAAAGTTCAACATTTCAAGGAAGAAGGCGGTAGCTTGCATGCACGCACATTCATCGACCAGTTTCAAGTAGGCTTACCAAACCACTGGAGCGTGGCTCACAAACTTGACTTTATTTTGGCACACATGTCAGGGACAGTAGCAGAGGTGATGCAAAAGATCGTGGCTTCCTGTACGTCTTACCTACAGTTCAGAACAGCATTTCTCGAAAGATATTGGTCCAAGGAGGCGCAAAACAAAATTAAATACGAGTTACTTCAGATGACACCATATGAAAACTCAGGAGAGAAAAGCGTGGTAAAATTCTTTGATACAATGGACAAGAAGAATCAATGCCTAGACAAACCATACAGTAACGGAGAGCTGATACGTCTTTGTAGAATGAAATTACCGGTAAAGTATCAACAGGCAACAGTAGGAAAAAATGAAAATACCTAAGATTTCAAATAGGTTTTAAGGGAACTTGAATTTATGTTTAAAGAAGACGAAGTGAAAGAAAAAAGAAAGGAAAGGGAACAGCAAGAGGAGAGGACTAGGGACGAATATTCCAATAATAATAATAACCATAATCCTAGCACCAATAATTTCAGGCAATTTGACAGACAAGGACAGTGGCACAATGGAGACAATTGGTACAGGAACGAAAACCAGAATAATTGGTACCGAAATAGGAACGGGATGGACACTCATACAGTAACGGATATGGATTTAGGAAACAAAATGCCAACGGTCAAGTGCACTTTGAAAGAGGTCACGATGTTAGAAACAGCAACTGGCGAGACCAGAGCGCGAATAATTACCGAGGAAATTATGGTCCACAGAGACAAGAACAACACAGCAAAGAGATACCAGATGTACAAGTTAGGCCACCGAACACTGCAAAACGTAAAGATTGAATTGAAAAATGCGGAAGAGGTTAGACAAACTAACGTCCACCCTATTTTATACTAAGTACTAAATAAAGGACAATTAATAGATCAATAAAATAACACATTAAATAAAAGAAAAGAGAGGCACAATATACACCAACAATATCTTGTAGTACCAAGTACACTACAGTATGCACACAAACAATGAACGGTACACAACAATTAAAAGAATGATGAAGTGGTAGGCTATAAGAATGATAGATATAAGCTTTAATGAAATTATCATATGAGAATTAAATAATAATTTTCTTCATTTTTATAAACATTGCATTGTATAGAGCCAATATCTCTTGTTGTTTGTATAAAACAAGACATCGTAAAAAATTTCTCTACACGAAAAGAGGGACATCGCCACCAACACCAATCACCAGCTCCCTTAACACCAGATGCTTCTAGATAGCGACAGAGAGGATACAGACATGTGGAGAAAGCACTGAGGGCAATAACAACAACATGAAGACCAACGCCACACTGGAAATGCAGGTTGCAACCAGGTTGGACATTGGGAGGACAACGCGCAGCACGTACATTTCATATGTCACCACACTCCTACACAACGGAAGAGCGTGGGGAGAATCATAATACGACGAGACCACAATGAAGGTACAAAAAAAAAAATTACTAAGATCTACAAACTCTTCAAGTAACAGTGGGAAAGGCAGTCAGGTCCTACAAATCCTACATCACTCCTACACTAAAATTCGCATATTCCAAGCCCAAGAAGAACATAAGAATGCAAGAAAAAAGAGAATAACAGCAGATGCAAGATGAAGAAGGCCAGAGGACAGCAAGATACCTTTCTCTCCTATCCTACAAAGCAAATTGATACATACGTCTTTTCTTGAACTTTGAGGCATGGCAACTAATAGAGCCACCTCTCCCAAAATAAACATTGAATCGTCAAACAAATACAAGCGAACGGCAAACGGAATATTAAGAAGTACCAACCGACATTATCTAGAAGTAGATTCAGCAAAATGAACAGTATTCTCCCTACCACATCATCAAATAGCAGTACCGTCCCAGGTGTGACAGCAAAGGAGTACCAAGACATCACTGTTTATGCAGTAAACCACAGTCATCATCATCAGTTAAAAGTACCACTCCATGATCACAAGGTCGACAAGTAAGACCCGGCATCGCATGCTAGAGTGCTTCTCTCATGATTTGTGACACCCATACAAATGAGTCGACGCCTTCCAGCATTTCAGTGGGGATCGTCGAACACAAAAACTGACGCAGCACAAAACAAAACAAAAAATTGATAAAATACGAATGTAGAGTTAAGAAAATAGTATTTTTGTAGAAATATTTTCTTTTCCTTTTTTGTAAAAGTAATTCTTTTATTATGTACATAAAGTACACAATTTATAGATACCTTAAACTTTTGTAAAGAAACTTAGTATAGTTATATAATCTCACAAGATCACGGAAAGTCTATTTATTTCCTTTATATGTAAAATTAGAAAAGGATTTATGCAGGACTTTTTTCTTTAAGTAACATTCAAAAACACCTTTTTGGGGTAATAATATTAATACCGAGGATAGAATTAAGAGGAAACGATTCTTCAATCATACAAAAAAAAGAAAAAAAATACAATGATACATAAAGAAAAAGATAATGCCTAAACAAATAAAACAAAGCAATACAACAGAGCTAGACAAACAGAGACACGTACTGGAACCAAAAAAATGGTTCAAATGGTTCTGAGCACTATGGGAGTTAACATCTGTGGTCATCAGTCCCCTAGAACTTAGAACTACTTAAACCTAACTAACCTAAGGACATCACACACATCCATGCCCGAGGCAGGATTCGAACCTGCGACCGTAGCAGTCGCGCGGTTCCGGACTGCGCGCCTAGAACCGCTAGACCACCGCGGCCGGCGTACTGGAACCGACAAAGAATAACAACCTTTGTATTTGCCTAACAACAAAACATAAATTGTAAAATAAAAAATAGAAACAACAGCTATAAAGAAATCATTAGAAAAAATTGTTAAGAATGGCTGAGAAAGGTTTATTGGAAAATCTAAAAGAACAAATTTTGCCTGACTTTGTCAGTGTTTTCCTCGGCATTGACAAACCCCAGACAAACATTTTGTCAGAAGGAGGGAGGTATGTAAAACGTCACGGTCTCCTGACCTTCATTGCTTACATGTTCTGCCCTCACAATCATATTCCGCACATCAAGATGCTTCATTCGAACCCAAACTCGATAAGATTATGTCAATGTTGTATGAATTCACGGAAACGATATTCAATTGACAAGTGAGCGCACCATGGTTGAAATACTCGAGGCAGGCGTGCACACATACATTCCAGACATGACGGTCACAGAGGCTTTTAGTTCAGGAGAGAGGCCGCACAACGGGATGCTAGCCCCTTCAGAGGGCGACCCAGCCCATGTCGACCGGTGAACGCCGGTAGCGGACAGCTAGGGCCCGTGTGGAAATGGGGAACAACCCCGTGTTCGGCTTAATAGCAAATTCCGCTACATTGTGTGGGAGCAGCCAGCGTACGCATTCATCACACATAGCACGCAGTTTCAGAGATTTTCACAGGGAGACAGCAATCGCCAAACGCCACAGCTACATGTTTCCGGATTGGTCGCCTTAAACGAAACGTCATTCTCCTGTTTTAGAAGAGCAATGCTGATTGTCAGACGATATTTCTGACGCCTTAAGCTGAAGGAATAATGGAAGAGACCGAAAGATATACCCCTTCACGTCTGGCGTGGAGAGGCGCCATTCCGTTGTCGCTCTTGGAACGAGAACACGTAACGAGAGCGTGCGCTCTCGTACGTGTACTCCAAAGTGCGAGTAACAAGTCTCTCCTCAGTGCTGCACTAGAAGAGCACCTCTGTCGAGAGCGAATCGAAGTGCTACTCTATATTGAGTCCTTCCGGTTAAGCGTAGTTCACTGTGTTGGCCGACACACTTTTTGTGCGGTGTGAATGGTCAGAGTTATAGTTACACGCCTGGGAGCGAATTTTGAGTGGCATCGCGGTGGACTGGTTATCTGACCGGTGTACCACGCCAATAGTTAGACTAGGGGCGAATAGGAATCCTTGACTTCATCAAGGCATAGGGAGAGTTTGATTGGCGAAGGTCAATCCAGACAGAACGAGAGTTATCTTATGTGTCAGCAGCGAGCGGCGCAGACAGCAGTCATCGCAGCTTACGGTATTATGCGCTACAGCTATTGCGAGCCCCATATTTCCTCCACAACGGTACGCTTCACTGCATTTCACACGCGACAGCCTCGACCATACCTAGCAAGATTCTAAAGCATAATTAATTATTCAAGGTGAGTAGGCGTACCTCTCAGCCATTCTTCCAAGTTAACTACCATCTTAAACTTTGTGTAGAAATTTCGTTAGCGAATCCTATCCTTGAAAGGTAACTTCACATTCCGAAAAGAACTAGGATATAACTTGCTCAATTCATATCTAAAAGTGTCATTGTGATTTCTCAGAATTTTTGCAAAATAAATAATAACTTTCGTTAGTCTCATGTTTTTCTTACACTAACTAGCACCACTCCAGTACCCAAGTATCCCACTAGTTACGTAAGAAATTTTCTGAATTTTTGTGTCATTACCTTACAGTGGAAGACTACAGAAGATATTTATTGCTGAAAGTTTTTCAGGCATTTCCGTTTAGAACGTTAGGTGCGTCTGTCTGACTTCTGTAGTAGTGTGGGGGTGGTAATTGCATCTTGCAGGAGCCACAGGATAAAGGGTACATCTCAGATTAATCCGTTGCGCATAATAACAGAATAATAGGATGAACCTCCCACACCTCAGATTGGGACACGAGTTTCATTACGTCAGCATCCACCAACCATCCTCCAAGACTAGCGAGACTTCAGGAAGAATGGGCGTTATTGCATCACTATGAGATTGTTGACATCATTCGCAGAAGGCGTCCACTGTTACGCACGTTGCAGTTCTGTATTCTTCACTGAGTTTCTACTTTACTATCACCTGACTGTACTGTTTTACGGCACAATAAACGCAGCCTCGAAAAATTTCAGTTTGTTGCTTTAATTTTAGGCACCAGCGTATATCAGCGAGGATCGTCCCGTTCATCTCTCCAAGTGGTGTGGTGTAGTGATTAAGACACGGAACTAGCATTGGACCTGGGCTTGATTCCACGTTCGAGAATCCTGATGACTTGATCGTTTAAGGCAAACTGGCGCTTCGAAATTCCTTCGCTGTACCGTTCCACTTCGTGGTTGTACTCCGTCAGCAACGACATCGTCATCGATTGAAAATTAAAGCCTATACTTTCTTCCTTCATGATGTTCATTGTTTGTTGCCAGTAATATATTAAGTAGTGATTGTACCCTTAATCACATTGTGACCCGAACATGCCGAAATATATTTATATGTAAGTTTTGTTGTATTCACTACCCGTTATGACCTTAACACTTTATGAGCAAAATACCATGCAAAGGAAATACGTGAGACATTTTATTTAACACTCGATCGAAAATTCTGTTTGTAGGCGGCTACGCTTCATCTGAGACCTTATATTCCTAGCCCAATGTTGCAGTCGCTATGCGTCTTGTTCTGAAAAGATACATTGACGGAAGAAAATTGTTTTGCGGATTGGCAGCCCTGATGAAAGACATGTCTAGCAAGAATTTTATCTTTTCTTCGGTATATTCTGAGTTCCTTTACTTTCTTTACTGTGTGAAGCCTTTCGTTGAGCGTATTTTTCTTACTTCGCTCCACCAAGTGTTGTTATGGTTCTCAGAAACTGTTTTGTTTCTGGTCGGTATGCTTTACGGCGATATTCCCGTAAGGAAAGGAACGCACTGTCCGTACGTCCAACAAATCAACCAATGCTAGTTATGTAAGGTCTACTCCGCTGTCTCGAGGCTGAAGTTCATAACAAAGCACTTATAAGAGTACTGACAACGAAATTTTTTTAAGCAAGGTTGAGTATACAGTGTTACGTGCTCAGTTATAATAAATTGTTACGTGTAAGCACTAAGTGTGAGTGGGTATTGCACTTTTAGGGTGCCGACTATGAAAGTACAGCGATTGCGTCTAATAATAGCAATAAACTTTCGCTAGACTTGGTACCGTTTTTTTAATTATGAAGCAGTAAGCTGGAGTACAGCCTGAAAAGTTTTGATAAGATTACTGAAGAAATTAAGCATATGAGCGCATACAACTAATAAATTATGGTGACGAAGTAAATAAAGAATATAAATGTGTTCAAAAGACAGAGAATGAGCTTAACGGTCAATGTGGGTATACAGGATATTCGAATTTGTCAGCACGTACACTACTACATTAGTGCGCAATGCGCAGTTGCATAAACGTGTATTACATTGTCTCGAAGTCAGTTTATACCCTGTTAGAGACCATTTGATTTAGGTAATCTAAAATGAACTTGGTATTATGAATGTCACTCACCATTGTCCAACGGGTGATATATTATTTACCGCAACATTTTTGCGGACTACGCATTCCCGTTATCAAGTGCTATGAAACAAGATATCTAATTAATATTTCGCAGAGCTTCACATACTGACAACCATGTAAATATTTATGTCGTCCTCTGCTACAACATACCTTAAAAGCTTTGATCCCATTAGATATCATCAAAACAAAAAATCCAACAGCAGTATCTTCACATAAAACTGATCCTTCAGCATCTCACGGTGACTCATCATACTAGCACATTTCTCACTGGCGAGGTTCTTCAAAAGGGACTTCACTGGTTTTCACCACGTAATATGAACATGAAATGTACTACCATCTCCTCTTCTTGCACAGAATATTTTTTGGCATGACTCTTAACGATCTGCAATGAGCAGCATTTTAACTGGTCGAGACGAATGATCTTCTGTATAACTTTAATAAAGAGACAATAATGTCCGGAACTGTGAGAATTACAGGTGTCGGAAGACGTTTCCAAAAATGAGGTTGACATCAAGTGTCCAGGATGTGCAAAGTGAGCCCACGAAGACTGCACGGCATTTGATGAGGACGAAAATGACTATTGTGCAAAAACTATGACTAATATTTTTAATCACGTTACTCTTCATTTACTTGGTTCAAATAATGATTTTTTTAAATTATATCAATACGATGTGATAAACTTGTTGCTCTCAACGTGTAATTTATACCGCAAATAAGTTCCTTTTTTCTCAATAGGCTTGCTCTAAGTTAATACTGGCTTTCTAAATTTCTTTAGCTTTTCATGGGTAGGGAGCCATGCCAACTCGTCGGTCACATACGCTATTTGGGTATTTTTCTGATTATTTTTTCCGAGGAGAATGAAATAATCAGGCAGGTACGAAGTTTGTACGACTGTACAACCTGTGACTTGTAGTTTCTAAATCGATTGGAACTTAGTAAAAAAAAAAAAATACCAACCCTTGGATGGCTGTCATGCCAGCCCTTCACTGTCCATGCTGACGACATTTCCATACATCAAAAAAAGTTTTGTATCACCCCGGTTCACAGAACTCCTGAAGACAGACAATGACAGTGGATGTTGTATCACAGACACAGTCCCTTTGAATGTTCAGAGATGTCACTAAAACCCCTCAAATATGTAAACAACCATGCATGAGCAGCATCCATTAGACGGAGAGGGAGCGCCAGCCTATCAGTTCCAGTTATTCCACCAGGAAGGAGGTGCACGGCTCGTGTTGTCTGTAGTTCAACCATGCCTAGACGGTTAGTACCGCCATTCGATGGCATCCGTATTGTTACTTTATGCCAGGAAGGGCTCTCAACAAGGGAAGTGTCCACACGTCTCGGAGTGAAGCAGAGCGATGTTGTTCGGACACGGAGGAGACACAGAGAAACCGGAACTGTCGATGACATGCCTCGCTCAGGCCGCCTAAGGGCTACTACTGCAGTGGATGGCCGCTACCTACGGATTATGGCTCGGAGGAACTCTGACTCCAACGCCACCATTTTGAATAATGCTTTTTGTGCAGCCACGGGACGTCGTGTTACGACTCAAACTATCCGTAATCGGCTGCATGATGCGCAACTTCAGTCAGGGGATCTGGGAAGAGTTCTTACACGTACATACATATATATACTCAGCTGTGCATTTATATATTTATATATACCATTTATTCATGTTTCTGACACATCTGTTGTGGGTCAGGTTTATCTGTAGTGTAGGTACATACATCTGAACTTTCACAAGAAGCTGTCTCACTGATTTCTATGATATTCACTTAAATATGGCGGATCGAAGAGGGTGTGCTATTGGCCCTCGTGGCTCTCAGCGCCTCATTTGCATTCTAATCAAGTGGCCTTGTTGTTAAATCATACTACTTGAATTTAATCATTTCCGTAAACGGCAGTGTGGTTGTCAACTGTGCAGGAATCGGTTTTCGGGTAGAGAGTCGGTATGAACTCTGTTGAACCTGTATTATGAGCTAACGGAAGAGAAAATTCCAGACCATATCCGTTACCTCAGAGAGTGACGAAATCATCCAAGCATGACAACAAGCGAACATTTAACAACAATCTGTATGATAAGCGTTAGTTGTTGTGTGTGTGCTACGGAAGAATGCTCAGAAGCTATTTTGTTAACTAATACATGAATTAGAAACCTTGCATATTTGTCCGAAAAAATAAAAAACGTTATTTCGTTCTTGCTATAAACTGTGCTTAATTATGTACAACCAACAAAACTCTAGGAAGACACATCTTATTTCAGACATGTTATGCATATTATTATTGTTATTTTTACTGATATTATTATTATTGTTATTATTGACAGTGGTTGAAGCTGTATAAATATGTTGATAAGCATATCTGCTGTACGGCAGATGCTATTAACTTTGGACTCACATAATTACTACATTTAAAAATGTGATCATCAAGAGTGTGTACCCACGAGCTGCCACTGCATGGGATGTCAACTGAGTAACAAATCCATCAGGGGCATTTCACCTCTTCTGAAGCTACCCAAGTGTACTGTTGGTGATGCGATTGTGAAGCGGAAACGCGAAGGAAAAATCTCAGCTAAATAGAGACCGGGCAGACATCGCTTGCTGATGGAAATGGACTCTTGAGTATTTTTAAGCACGATTGTAAAAATAAAATCGCTTGAAATCAGTGGAAAGAGTGCTACCAGTTGTGCGTGTAGGGACTTGGATGAATGCGGTACAACGATCAAGTAGGTGGACGGCAAGCCTTACATTTGTTTACGTCAGTGCTAAGGAACACTTCCGACAGCGTAGAGAGAAATGCCACTGGAAAATACAGATGACTGGAAACGAGTGATTCGCTATACTCTATCAGAAGCAAGGGACTGAGTTGGGCAAATACTCCAGAAAGAAACGATACCTGCCGTCATCTCTAGAGCCAGCGCTGAAGTACGAATCAGGTCATGTTAGAACACGGCAGTGTTTTTCGTACTTGCACTGTGTTCAGCCCATTGCGCTGAGAAAACGCTAAATATTAAAGGATGTGAAGACATTTTACAACATGATGTACTGTATACAGTAGAGGAACAGTTCGGAGATGATAATTGCATTAGCATGAAAATGCAAGACCTTAACTTTTCGCGGCGATCTGAATGTTCAAATAACTTACAGGTTTGCTGCCGGGTGACGTTCCGACCACCGCCGATATTTCGACAGGAGCACACCCTGCCATTCTCAAGGCACAAATGCAAGGAGGAAGAAACGTGCAAGAGAATTTAATATCTCAGTTCACAGAAGAGAAACAAGGAAGATACCGCACACAGAACAAGTGTCAACACAAACAAAGAAAGATAACCAACATCAGAAATATCGATAGTGACTATTAATCAACAGGTGAGGTAGCACTACTTCTGTCCCTCTGTTTTTTGATGAGAGACAGAGCCGGATTCCAAGCAGAACTTAAACAAAATCCATTATCTCTATGTATAAGGTTGCTTGATAGTTTGATTTAAACAGCTTCCTTAATAACACTATCCCAATAGCAGGACGTGCAAGCCATAATGTCCGTGTTGTTGTATTCCATAGGATGACCGGTGTCAAGGCAATGTTCTGCAATAGCGGATTTGCTCGGCTGTTGTAAGCGTGTGTGACGCTTATGTTCAATACACCGGTCTTCCGCAGTCCTGATTGTCTGACCAATATATGACATGCCACAACTGCTAGGAATACAAAAGACACCAGCCTTACGCAAACCAAGATCATCGTTTACGGACTCCAACAGGGCGTTAATCTTAGAAGGCGGTCGATAAACACATTTGACATCATATTTCCGCAAAATATGGCCAATCCCTTTGGAAATGCTTCCTGCGTAAGGCAAAAAAGCCGTCGACTTAGGTGCCACTTCGTTGCTATCGTCACTCACCCGTTGCAGAGAAGGCTGATAGCGTATCGCACGTTTGATCTGCCTCTCACTATAACCATTCTGACGAAAGGTGACTTCGAGATGTGATAGCTCAGCTGCCAAACTTTCAGGGTCTGAGATAACGTGGGCCATGTGAACCAAGGTACGAAGTACTCCCTCACGCTGAGCAGGATGGTGACAACTATCAGCTCTCAGATACAAGTCAGTGTGAGTGGGCTTCCTGTAAACAGAATGTCCCAACGTACCATCAGTCTTCCTTCTGACCAACACATCAAGGAAGGGAAAGCATCCATTCTTTTCCACCTCCATGGTGAACTTAATATTCGGGATGACTGAATTCAGGTGTTCCAAAAGCCGGTTTAAATTCTCACTACCATGAGACCAAACATCAAAAGTATCGTCTACATATCTGAAAAAACACACAGATTTCATGGTCGCTGACTCCAATGCACGTTCCTCAAAGTCCTCCACAAACAAATTAACCACAATAGGTGACAACGGGCTTCCCATTGCAACTCCATCAGTCTGTTCGTAGTACTGACCATTGAATAAAAAGTAAGTGGAAGTCAGCACATGTCGAAACAAGTTTGTTAACTCGACACCAAACTTAACCTCAATTAGCTGCAATAAATCAGAGAGAGGAACGCGAGTGAAAGAGAAACCACATCAAAACTGACTAAAATATCAGAGTCATTCAAACGTAATCCCTGCAATCGACGTAAGAAATCTGCAGAGTTCTTAATGCTGTGTTCACACCTACCTACTAGTGGGCTCAACAAACCAGCAAGATGTTTAGCTACACGACATGTCGGAGCACCAATATTAGAAACAATAGGCCTCAACGGGACAGCCCCTTTATGGACCTTAAAGAGGCCATATAATCTACGTGGTACAGTACAGTAAGAATTAAGACTCTTGATAGTCTCCTGTAACAAAAAACTTTTCTTCAGGAGGTTATTAGTCTTTCTCTCAACACTCTTAGTAGGGTCAGCACCGATTTTGCGATACGCCGAATCAGAAAGTAGACACTGCACCTTTTGAATGCAATCGTGCTTGTTCAACAAAACCGTGGCATTTTCCTTGTCCGCAGGTAAAATGACAATATCAAGATCCATTCTATGTGAACGTAAAGCAGCCGCCTGAGCTGCTGTAATGTTACACTTGGGTGGACGGGCACCATTCAACAAACAAGCTTCCCTCCTAACCTCTTCCGCAGCCTCGGAAGGTAGTTTATAAACAGCCTGTTCAATAGAAGTAATAAAATCAACGACTGGCAAACTCTTAGGAGTCGGTGCGAAATTCAATCCTTACCCCAGCACAGACAAAGCTGCGTCGTCAAACGTTTTTTCCGTGAGATTGATCACAGAACGTCGAGAATAAAAATTTGAATTAGACACTGAGCCAAGGAAACGTTCAACTTCGCCGAATGACGAGCAGTTACAGATTGAAATTCCCAGTCAGACTGCGACCAATAGGCACCGTCCACGCATTCCTAAGAAAATAAAGAAACGTTAGACCCCATAATTAAATGAAGCTGAAATCATCCCTTAGAAACAAAATCTAATTGACGGCTTGTATAGTGGATCCTTCCACGAACAAGAGCTAAACCAGCACTTTGCTTGGTGCGATTGGTGGCAGGAAAATTAATATGATCCACAACCTTAGCAGACGTTGGAACCACACTATGATTTCGACACTTCAATAAAAACGACAATGCAGATTCCAACCTTACTCTACTGCTGCGAAGTTTATCCAACCTCCGCAGGCAACGAAACATTTCCTCCCCGTACAGGTAAAGAATGTGAGACCTTAACTTTTCCTGGCGAACTGAATGTTCAAATAACTTACGGGTTTGCCGCTGGGTGACGTCGCCGACCACCGCCGATATTTCGACAGGAGCACACCCTGCCATTGTCAAGGCACAACACTTGTTCTGTGTGTGGTATCTTCCTTGTTTCTCCTCTGTGACCCGAGGTATCAAATTCCCTTGCACGTTTCTTCATCCTTGCATTTGTGCCTTGAGAATAGCAGGGTGTGCTCCTGTCGAAATATCGGCGGTGGTCGACGACGTCACCCAGCAGCAAACCCGTAAGTTATTTGAACATGAAAATGCACTTTGGCGTAAAGTAGCATCTGTGACGCGATAGTTTGTGGACTATAACGTTCTTGACCTGGATTGGTCTGCGCAGAGCCCAGAGTTGGATCTAATGAAATACCCAACACCGATTACACTCCAGATATCAACGTCAAACATCACCATCTTCTCCGGTATCAGCTAATGAAGAAGGATGAGCTGTCACTCCTCCAGAGACATTCAAGCACCACATTGAAAGAGTTCCAAACAGAGCTCAAACCGTTATGTAGGCTAAGGGTGTACACAGCAAGTAAAAGTGCCTGGAACCTATTAATCAGATACTGTATATTCGCAAAGTGCTAAGCTTGTTCATTGGGCACACTCGCAGACGCAGGATCCCTTTGTAACGGCTTCCATGTGCAATATATATTTTTTATTTTCAACATTTTATATAATTATAGACCGAATTTAACAATGTAAATTTCTGTCAAAATATACTCATTACAAGTTATATTTCAGTGGCAGAAGTCATGGAATCGAGAGATGTGCATATACACATGGTGCTAGTACAGCGTATACGAGGCATAAGAAACAGTCAATTGGCCTAGTTGTCATTTGTACTCAGGTCATTCATGTGAAAAGGATTACGAAGTGATTGTGGTCGCACGGGGCGAATAAACAGACAATTAACGTCGAATGGGAGTTGGAGACGACTGCATGGAACATTCCATCTCAGAAACTAGCAAGGTGTTCAGTGTTCCGAAATCCATAGCATCGAATGTGTGACGAGAGTAGCAAATCTCAGGCATTACCTCTCACCACAGTGGCGAACGGCCTCTACTTAAGAACCGATGGCAGCCGCGTGTGGGTGGAGTTGTCACAGCTAAAAGACATGCAACACCTCGTGAAATAACCACAGAACTCAATGGAAGACGTACGACACACGTATCCACAGGGACAGTGCTGCGAAATTTAGTGTTAATGGACTACGTCAGCAGACGACCGACGCGAGTACCTTTGCTGGCAGTACGACATCGCCTGCACCGATTCACATGAGGTCGTGCCTATTTCAGTTGGTAAGAGCAGATGGTAGGATTCAAGTGTGGCGCACACCTGAGTAAGCCATGGACCCAAGTTGTCAAGAAGGCGCTGTGCAAGCTGGTGGTGGCTCCATAATGGTGTCGTCTGTGTTTACATGGAATGGAATGGGTCCTCTGGCCCAACTGGAAAGGTCAGTGACTAGAAGCGGTTATGTTCAGCTACTTGGAAACCATTTGCAGCCATTTATGCACTTCATATTCCCAATCAACGACGCAGCATGTCACCCGACCACAATATTTCGCGATTGGTTTGAGGAATATTCTGGACAGCTCCAGAGAATTATTTGGATATCCAGATCGCCCGACATGAATCCCATCGAACATTCATGGGACACAAATATCAGATCTATTCGTGTACAACACCTTCCACATGCAGTACTTTTGCTATTTATTTATCGTGTCAAGATATGAGTGTGTGTGTTTGTGGGGGGGGGGTCTGTTGACATAATTTTACACAAAAGTAAACCAAAAACAGGACACTTTAAGCACATTTGGTGTAGCTCTCATAAGCAGGTGTTTGGTGATGAGGAACACTGAAGGATATGACTATTAGTCTGCTCAACGCCACACTGGCAAAGAACTGAGTCCATAGAGATACTAAAACAGCTAATAAAAAGCACTGATGCTCAAATTGTTATAGGCGCTGAAAGTTGGCTGAAGTGAGAGACACGTTCAGCCGAAATTTTTGTGAAGCCCCTAACGGTTTTCAGCAAGGATAAGATAAGTACAGTTGGCGGTGGTGTGTTTGTAGCCGTTAGATTTTATCTTGTAGCGAAATTGAAGTAGGTAGTTCCTGTGACATAGTATGGATAGAGGGCATTCTTGGCAAGCATAATAAAATAATGACTGGATCCTTTTAGTGACTTCCCAACTCATATTATAGAGCTGGTGAAAGGTTCAAAGAAAACTTGAATCTAATTTGAAACACGTACCTGAATCATACAATTATAGTTGATGGTACCTTCAATTTACTCTCGATAAGTTGGCGATAATACTTGTTTATAGCCGCAGATATGCATAAAACATCATCTGAAATTCATTTCGAGCCATTGGCTCATGGGCCCATTCTAAAATTACTCAGTTGTGAAAATACACTTGGTCTCTTAGCAACAAATGTCCTGAGCTAATAACGAGCATCAGAACGGATACAGTGATATGCAAACACAGGGTTGTCGTAGCGAAACGGAATACGATAACTCCCAAATACACCAAAAATAGACGACAAATAAGTCTGTTCATGAAAACAGACTACAATTCGCAAGACGCCTTCCTGGGAGACAATCTCCACTCCTTCCAAATTAACAGTGCAAGTGTAGAGCAGATGTGACTTGACCGCTAGGACATAGTATTGACAGTAATTGAGAGATCTATGCTAAATTAATTAACATATTACTTAGCTCATCCTCCATGGTTCATAATACAGGTCAGAACACTGTAGCAGAAACAATGAAAAAAGCGTGCCAGTTTTCTCCAGGAGCAGAACGGTTCTAGGCGCTCAGTCTGGAACCGCGCGATCGCTACGGTCGCAGGTTCGAATCCTTTCTCGGGCATGGATGTGTGTGATGTCCTTAGGTTAGTTAGGTTTAAGTAGTTCTAAGTTCTAGGGGACTGATGACCTCAGATGTTAAGTCCCATAGTGCTCAGAGTCACTTCAGCCATTTCCCCAGGAAGCAACAGGCAGAATCCGAGTAACGTCGCCTATAGCCTTGATAATGGCATCAGCTACGGATAAAATAAAATCCACAGTGTATATCAAATACAGGTGAAGCCATTCATTTGTAATTAAATCCCGTAGAGATACCTAATAGTGCGATAGTAGGCTGCTACAATTCGGCTGCTTTTCCAGATATCCCTGACACTTCCATAATGAGATTTTCATCCTGCAGCGGAGCGTGCGCTGATATGAAAGTTCCTGGGAGATTAAAACTGTGTGCCGCAACGAGTGTCGAACTCGGGACCTTGACATTTGCAGGCAACTTTGGACGGTAGGAGACAAAGTACTGGCAGAACTGAAGCTGTGAGGAGAGGTCGCGAGTCGTGCTAGGGTGGCTCAGTTGGTAGAGCACTTGCCCGCGAAAGACAAAGGTCCCGATTTCGAGTCTCGCCCCCACATACAGTTTTAATCTGCCAGGAAGTTTCATTCCTGATATTGTCTATCGGACTAAGACAGAGTGATTTGATGAGCAAATCCTGGTTCGAGAGGGTGGCTTAAGTTTTCGCCAAATCAGGAAGGAACGAGTACAGCCCCGAGAATACGGCTTCTGTCATCTTGGAAAACGGGAGTTTCCCCAGCACAAGCATCATGAAGGTTTTGTAAAAAGGGTGGCATTTCGTTATAGAGAAAGCTGATATAAATTTCTTTGTTCCCGTTCGCCGTCAAGTGGATGAGTGGGCCCAAGTAATGGTACAAGAACCACATCCAAGACATTACAGAACTACTTCAGGCCTAATATACGCTCTACATCTACTACGAGTTCAACGCGTCATTAGGCCAGTGGTGCTCTCGACTCTGGCGTCATTTGCAAAGAGACTAAACCATGACTCGTTGGACCAGACATCACGTTTTGATAAATTGCTTTCTTATTTCTGTGTTTTTCGACCCTATGACGACCTGCAAACAAATGCGCTGTTGGGACCAGAGGCCTTTTGCGACACTGTAGAGCCAAGTCCAATTGGCCATCGAACATAGTTTCCTTCGCATTGATGGCTCGGGAACCGGGTGAGAGATGAGGCCAGGCATTCACTGACAACAGCAATCCTTGTTGGGTTAGACTGTTAGGTGCGGGTGGTGTTCAATTCGACAATGAGATGTAGAACAGACTGCGTTGATACACCGAAAATTGGGTAACTTCTTTCACAAGGTGGTCATGGACACGTCCAAACACGAAAGCTCCTGTCACATCTCGACGTGGATCCATCTCCCTGAACTGATTCCATACAGTCCAAAGCCACGTACACACTACTTCTCCACCATGACTTACGTCATCGGTGGAGTATCACATGACCAGTTGGCACCCTTTTTGCACCATATGCATTGCTCCAAAGTGACGTGAATGCTCCTTAAAGCCGGCCGAAGTGGCCGTGCGGTTAAAGGCGCTGCAGTCTGGAACCGCAAGACCGCTACGGTCGCAGGTTCGAATCCTGCCTCGGGCATGGATGTTTGTGATGTCCTTAGGTTAGTTGGGTTTAACTAGTTCTAAGTTCTAGGGGACTAATGACCTCAGCAGTTGAGTCCCATAGTGCTCAGAGCCATTTGAACCATTTTGCTCCTTAAAGGCATGGCAGAGGGACCAACATTGTGTGCTACGATTTTACCAACTAAGTATGCGTCAGATGGAGTGTCCATGGAATAATACATTTTTATTGAACTATTCATATAGAGAATGTCTTACAACGAATTAGGATCTCTCATCGTAATGCACATTGAATATACGGGTTGTTTTAAGGAACAATAGTAAGTACATGAGATTTATACACTGAAGAGGCAAAGAAACCGGTATACCTGACTGATTTCGTGTATGGTCTCCACGAGCATCGAAAAATGCCGCAATACGACGTGGCATGGACTCGACTAATGTCTGAAGTAGTGCTGGTGGGAACTGACACCATGAATCCTGCAGTGCTGCCCATAAATACGTAAGAGGACGAGGGAGAGGAGATCTCTTCTGAGCAGCACTTTGCAAGGCATCCCAGACATGCTCAACGGTATTCATGTCTGGGTAGTTTGGTAGCCAGCGGAAGCATTTAAGCTCAGGAGAGTAGTCCTGGAGCCACTCTGTGGCAATTCGGGATGTGTGGGGTATCACATTGTCCTGCTGGAATTTCCCAAGTCCTTCGGAATGCACAATGTACGTGAATGGGTGCAGGTGATAAGACAGGATACCTACGTACGTCTCATCAGTCAGAGTCGTATCTACACATATCAGGCGCCCCATATCACTCCAGCTGCACAGGCCCCACACCATTACAGAGCCTCCACCAGCTTGAACAGTCCCCTGCTGATACGCAGAGTCCATTGGTTCATGAGGCTGTCTGCATACCCGTACACGTCCAAACACTCGGTACAATTTGTAACGAGACACGTCCGACCGGACAACATGCTTCCAGTCATCAACAGTCCAATGTCGGTGCGACTGTTCCATGCGAGGCGTAAAGCTTCGTGTCGTGCGGTCATCAAGGGTACACGAGTGGGGCCTCGGGAAAATCCCCACTTCATCGCTAGCTTGCTGTTTCCCATCGCTAGTACGCCGACTATAATATCGCGTTGAAAATCTTGTTAACCTGCCATTGTAGCGACAGTAACAGATCTCAGAACTCGACCAGACTCTTATGTTATATAGGCGTTGCTGACTGCAGCGCCGTATTCTGCCTGTTTACTTATCTCTGCATTTGAATACGCATGCCCATACTACACTCCTGGAAACTGAAATAAGAACACCGTGAATTCATTGTCCCAGGAAGGGGAAACTTTAATGACACATTCCTGGGGTCAGATACATCACATGATCACACTGACAGAACCACAGGCACATAGACACAGGCAACAGAGCATGCACAATGTCGGCACTAGTACAGTGTATATCCACCTTTCGCAGCAATGCAGGCTGCTATTCTCCCATGGAGACGATCGTAGAGATGCTGGATGTAGTCCTGTGGAACGGCTTGCCATGCCATTTCCACCTGGCGCCTCAGTTGGACCAGCGTTCGTGCTGGACGTGCAGACCGCGTGAGACGACGCTTCATCCAGTCCCAAACATGCTCAATGGGGGACAGATCCGGAGATCTTGCTGGCCAGGGTAGTTGACTTACACCTTCTAGAGCACGTTGGGTGGCACGGGATACATGCGGACGTGCATTGTCCTGTTGGAACAGCAAGTTCCCTTGCCGGTCTAGGAATGGTAGAACGATGGGTTCGATGACGGTTTGGATGTACTGTACACTATTCAGTGTCCCCTCGACGATCACCAGTGGTGTACGGCCAGTGTAGGAGATCGCTCCCCACACCATGATGCCGGGTGTTGGCCCTGTGTGCCTCGGTCGTATGCAGTCATGATTGTGGCGCTCACCTGCACGGCGCCAAACACGCATACGACCATCATTGGCACCAAGGCAGAAGCGACTCTCATCGCTGAAGACGACACGTCTCCATTCGTCCCTCCATTCACGCCTGTCGCGACACCACTGGAGGCGGGCTGCACGATGTTGGGGCGTGAGCGGAAGACGGCCTAACGGTGTGCGGGACCGTAGCCCAGCTTCATGGAGACGGTTGCGAATGGTCCTCGCCGATACCCCAGGAGCAACAGTGTCCCTAATTTGCTGGGAAGTGGCGGTGCGGTCCCCTACGGCACTGCGTAGGATCCTACGGTCTTGGCGTGCATCCGTGCGTCGCTGCGGTCCGGTCCCAGGTCGACGGGCACGTGCACCTTCCGCCGACCAGTGGCGACAACATCGATGTACTGTGGAGACCTCACGCCCCACGTGTTGAGCAATTCGTCGGTACGTCCACCCGGCCTCCCGCATGCCCACTATACGCCCTCGCTCAAAGTCCGTCAACTGCACATACGGTTCACGTCCACGCTGTCGCGGCATGCTACCAGTGTTAAAGACTGCGATGGAGCTCCGTATGCCACGGCAAACTGGCTGACACTGACGGCGGCGGTGCACAAATGCTGCGCAGCTAGCGCCATTCGACGGCCAACATCGCGGTTCCTGGTGTGTCCGCTGTGCCGTGCGTGTGATCGTTGCTTCTACAGCCCTCTCGCAGAGTCCGGAGCAAGTATGGTGGGTCTGACACACCGGTGTCAATGTGTTCTTTTTTCCATTTCCAGGAGTGTAGTTTGTCTGGCGCTCCGTTGGAGTACAGACTGGCTCGAATAAAACTTCCCGTCTGACGTGTATGCAATTCTTATTTTTTACATCTGGTTACAGTTTAACTTTAACAAGTAGGAGAGACCAGGATATGTTTACGTTGAAACGATGTGTCTTGCCTTTTTTTTAATTTTGTACCATTAATACACTTGATGTGTCATTGAGAGGTTTTTCCGTTAAGTGTGTGTTAATCTTACTGTATGCACAGAAATAACCGGGTTGGGCAACATTTGCTTGGCCGTCATTGAGGCTACCTCACCGAAATAACTACGAATTGTAGTACAGTAATTACTTAGAACATGCCTGTCATTAAATTCATGGAGTCCGACTGCCCGGTGCGAATAATATTGTTGCACTTAAGGTGTTATTCTGCGGTCCACAAAATGAGAAGACAAGACGGTTTTTTTCTAAAGAGTGAAATCTCGTGTCTCATAGGACTTCAATCTGTAGAGTTTTCGTCAGCTCAACTCAGCTCTCTCGAACGTCACGGCACCACTTGAGTGAACTTCATGTTACTTTGAGTAAATTTTACTAATCAAATATCGAAGCTCCTAGGGAGAACACGACTTTGAATTGATAATAGTCAGATATAATTTCGATTACAGGAAATTATTCTACGTTAGAATATACTTCTTATGCATTTGTATAATTTGAAAGGCCGAAAGTAACTACCGAAGTTTCGAAACTAATACAAACATTGCGATGGGGAATTTTACGCATTTCTGCTGGGACGTGTTTAGCAGTATTTTGCATTGCCATCCTAACTGACTGCCTAATCAAAGAAACAATACGACAGCGGTAGTTCGAAGCGCAATGGAAAAAAAGTGAAGGCACAGGTGAATAAAAGGTAGGATTTGCTAAAAATGTATTCGAAGTTAATGAATCTCAAGCAGAAAGAAGTAATTCTATTACGACAAAGACAGATAAGGTCAAGAATAAGGAAAATGCAGAAAGGCCTACTTTTAGTGTCATCGTTAGTCTTCTGTCCATAGGCAGTTTTTCATGTGGTAAATATCAGTGCTCTCCTGTCTTCTGCCATCATCTTCAGGTCAAAGTAATTTCCGCTTTCGTTCATGTCGTCAACAATCTTCTGTCTCCTTCCCCTTCTCAATCTTTTCTCACATCTAGATATTCCAAAGACTCTCTTAAAGCACTCCCGTCGAACGAATATCCCATCCTATTGCTCTTCCTTTTTCATATATCATGCAGCAGCGGATGAATACTGCCTTTCTATTTACTGCTTGAAACGATAGAACCAATCAAAAAGAAACCAAGAAAGGGTGCAGAGTTATTGTAAATGATGGGATACGAAGATTGTACCGCTACAGAGGCATTAATTTTTGTGTGCATTAATTGCAACGCTAACAGTGATCATAAATAGGACTTTAATTAACATTCGAACTTCAAGTGGGGTATCTTACGCTAACGGGTGGAAGTTCAACAAAAGATTGTTAACTGACAGTATTATTGTTGTGTTTTATCCAGTTAATTGGTGTAACAAAGACTCTAATTTTCTTTCCTGCCTACAAAACGTATTTTAAAAGTTTACTGTTGCGTTTTAATTACTCATTACTGTGTTCTATAATACGCATAATAATAGGTGCATAAACCCCACCCATACCCTGGGTATGTAAGCACTCGACGTGGTCTATACAAAATTACACTCCTGGAAATGGAAAAAAGAACACATTGACACCGGTGTGTCAGACCCACCATACTTGCTCCGGACACTGCGAGAGGGCTGTACAAGCAATGATCACACGCACGGCACAGCGGACACACCAGGAACCGCGGTGTTGGCCGTCGAATGGCGCTAGCCGCGCAGCATTTGTGCACCGCCGCCGTCAGTGTCAGCCAGTTTGCCGTGGCATACGGAGCTCCATCGCAGTCTTTAACACTGGTAGCATGCCGCGACAGCGTGGACGTGAACCGTATGTGCAGTTGACGGACTTTGAGCGAGGGCGTATAGTGGGCATGCGGGAGGCCGGGTGGACGTACCGCCGAATTGCTCAACACGTGGGGCGTGAGGTCTCCACAGTACATCGATGTTGTCGCCAGTGGTCGGCGGAAGGTGCACGTGCCCGTCGACCTGGGACCGGACCGCAGCGACGCACGAATGCACGCCAAGACCGTAGGATCCTACGCAGTGCCGTAGGGGACCGCACCGCCACTTCCCAGCAAATTAGGGACACTGTTGCTCCTGGGGTATCGGCGAGGACCATTCGCAACCGTCTCCATGAAGCTGGGCTACGGTCCCGCACACCGTTAGGCCGTCTTCCGCTCACGCCCCAACATCGTGCAGCCCGCCTCCAGTGGTGTCGCGACAGGCGTGAATGGAGGGACGAATGGAGACGTGTCATCTTCAGCGATGAGAGTCGCTTCTGCCTTGGTGCCAATGATGGTCGTATGCGTGTTTGGCGCCGTGCAGGTGAGCGCCACAATCAGGACTGCATACGACCGAGGCACACAGGGCCAACACCCGGCATCATGATGTGGGGAGCGATCTGCTACACTGGCCGTACACCACTGGTGATCGTCGAGGGGACACTGAATAGTGCACGGTACATCCAAACCGTCATCGAACCCATCGTTCTACCATTCCTAGACCGGCAAGGGAACTTGCTGTTCCAACAGGACAATGCACGTCCGCATGTATCCCGTGCCACCCAACGTGCTCTAGAAGGTGTAAGTCAACTACCCTGGCCAGCAAGATCTCCGAATCTGTCCCCCATTGAGCATGTTTGGGACTGGATGAAGCGTCGTCTCACGCGGTCTGCACGTCCAGCACGAACGCTGGTCCAACTGAGGCGCCAGGTGGAAATGGCATGGCAAGCCGTTCCACAGGACTACATCCAGTACTAGTGCCGACATTGTGCATGCTCTGTTGCCTGTGTCTATGTGCCTGTGGTTCTGTCAGAGTGATCATGTGATGTATCTGACCCCAGGAATGTGTCAATAAAGTTTCCCCTTCCTGGGACAATGAATTCACGGTGTTCTTATTTCAATTTCCAGGAGTGTATTTTGCACTCATAAATGTAAAGTTCATTTAGAAGCATATATACGAAGTTATACTGTAATAATCTTTTTGTAAGACCAAACAATTTTAAACACGATAAATCGAACCAAACAAAAAATTAAAAATTTCAAAAAGATATTTGCGTAAATGCACCCTGATCTTCCCTACTCACAGAAGACCAGTGATTCAGTTCAAAATAGGTTTTCATGAATTTCGCCTCTGGTTTCAAAGCACTTTCGAATTCTCTTGACAACACCACATGTAGCTCTTCTGAGGCCGTCTGGACGTTCCTTCATGAGGGCAGCACACTGCTCATAAGCCGAAAGATTTTCGGGAATTTAAGGAGATGTGACCTGGATAAATTGAAGGAACCAGAGATTGTACAGAGTTTCAGGGAGAGCATAAGGGAACAATTGACAGGAATGGGGGAATGAAATACAGTAGAAGAAGAATGGGTATCTTTGAGGGATGAAATAGTGAAGGCAGCAGAGGATCAAATAGGTAAAAAGACGAGGGCTAGTAGAAACCCTTGGGTAACAGAAGAAATATTGAATTTAATTGATGAAAGGAGAAAATATAAAAATGCAGTAAATGAAGCAGGCAAAAAGGAATACAAACGTCTCAAAAATGAGATCGACAGGAAGTGCAAAATGGCTAAGCAGGGATGGCTAGAGGCCAAATGTAAGGATATAGAGGCTTATCTCACAAGGGTAAGATAGATACTGCCTACAGGAAACTTAAAGAGACCTTTGGAGAAAGCAGAACCACTTGCATGAATATCAAGAGCTCAGATGGAAACCCAGTTATAAGCAAAGACGGGAAAGCAGAAAGGTGAAACGAGTATATAGAGGGCCTATACAAGGGCGATTTACTTCAGGACAATATTATGGAAATGGGATAGGATGTAGATGAAGATGAAATGGGAGATATGATATTGCGTGAAGAGTTTGACAGAGCACTGATAGACCTGAGTCGAAACAAGGCCCCCGGTGTAGACAACATTCCATTAGAACAACTGACAACCTTGGGAGAGCCAGTCCTGACAAAACTCTACCATCTGGTGAGCAAGATGTATGAGACAGGCGAAATACCCTCAGACTTAAAGAAGAATATAATAATCCCAATCCCAAAGAAAGCAGGTGTTGACAGATGTGAAAATTACCGAACTATCAGTGTAATAAGTCACAGCTGAAAAATACTAACGCGAATTCTTTACAGACGAATGGAAAAACTGATAGAAGCCGATCTCGGGGAAGATCAGTTTGGATTCCGTAGAAATGTTGGAACATATGAGGCAATACTGACCCTACGACTTATCTTAGAAGAAAGGAAAGGCAAACCTACGTTTCTAGCATTTGTAGACTTAGAGAAAGCTTTTGACAATGTTGATTGGAATACTCTCTTTCAAATTCTGAAGGTGGCAGTGGTGAAATACAGAGAGCGAAAGGCTATTTACAATTTGTACAGAAAGCAGATTGCGGTTATAAGAGTCGAGGGACATGAAAGGGAAGCAGTGGTTGGGAAGGGAGTGAGACAGGGTGGTAGCCTCTCTCCGATGTTATTCAATCTGTATATTGAGCAAGCAATAAAGGAAACAAAAGAAAAGTTCGGAGTAGGTATTAAAATCCATGGAGAAGAGGACATTGTAATTCTGTCAGAGACAGCAAAGGACTTGGAAGAGCAGTTGATCGGAATGGACAGGGCCTTTAAAGGAGGGTATAAGATGAACATCAACAAATGCAAAACGAGGATAATGGAATGTAGTCAAATTAAGTCGGGTGATGCTGAGGGAATTAGATTAGGAAGTGACACACTTAAAGTAGTAAAGGAGTTTTGCTATTTGGGGAGCAAAAGAACTGATGATGGTCGAAGTAGAGAGGATATAATATGTAGACTGGCAACGGCAAGGAAAGCTTTTCTGAAGAAGATAAATTTGTTAACATCGAGTATTGATTTAAGTGTCAGGAAGTCGTTTCTGAAAGTATTTGTTTGGAGTGTAGCCATGTATGGAAGTGAAACGTGGACGATAAATAGCTTAGACAAGAAGAGAATAGAAGCTTTCGAAATGAGGTGCTAAAGGAGAATGCTGAAGATTAGATCGGTTGATCTCATATCTAATGAGGAGGTATCGAATAGAATTGGGGAGAAGAGGAGTTTGTGGCACAACTTGACTAGAAAAAGGATCGATTGGTAGGACTTGTTCTGAGACATCGAGGGATCACCAATTTAGTATTGGAGGGCAGCGTGGAGGGTAAAAATCGTAGAGGGAGAACAAGAGATGGATACACTAAACAGATTCAGAAGGATGTAGGTTACAGTAGGTACTTGGAGATGAAGAAGCTTGCACAGGATAGAGTAGCATGGAGAGCTGCATCAAACCAGTCTCAGGAGTGAAGACCACAACAAAAACATGTTTTAGTGGAAAATAGACCGACGGATATGATTAGCACGATCTACAACCGTTTGAAATTTTAGCTATTGGCGCCTTCATGTACCTGTAGGGGCTATAAAAGACCCAATGACAACGCAATTGGAATCTAGGGGCCGTCAGAGAAAGGGACATACTAGTTTAGCTGAAATAACGTGTGCCATTTGACTTTCTATGGTGTGCAGTTAATGCGAAGCTGTAGTGCTTGGCCATCCTGCTGTGTTCTACCTTTCATTTTTATTCACTTTTTCTCAGAGAGTTTTCTTTTGGCACTGAGGCTCAAATAAATACACGAAAAGGGGACTTGATTTTTCTACACGATAATGACATTTACTTTACCTTCGAAAATCGGACAACTAATAATGAATATGCCAGAACTCTTTGGTCTTTCAGAGCCAGTTCTCTTTGGTCTTTCAGAATGTCCTAGTGTATTTCTTACACTGTTTCAAATCACAATGTTGAAACATGTCCCTAGGACTCTGAACCGGAAAAGAACAGTAAGTTAAGAAAATATTGTGGTCTAAGTTTGTACTCGTTAAGGTACAATCACATGGACTGTTGTATGGAAAACGAAAAGAGAATAACCTATTTACTGTCTCCTGGTTAGGATTTACTGAGAAAACGACAAAATAATTTTTGACCTGTGTGCCAAACTTAAAGTACTGTATAGAACCAATGAAATCGTGAGAAGCGCGTGATAAAAGGCGATCAGCGACTCTGGCGAAGAATTTTACATATGACTGCGTGATCTCTGATTCTGAGTACAAAAGACATGAATAATTTGTATTTTTTACCGCTTTTGTTCAGCGAACAAAGACTGACTCTCGCTCTCTTAAGATTACCGCTAGTTTAGACGAACGTGATTGTAATAGCTCTCATTAAATACAAGTCTGTTAATAATAGTTATGTGAATTACTTATTAAAGCGCTTTCAGAATGCAATATTATATTTTGTAACTACTAAAATCTTCTTTTATTTGTAATATAGAGCTCTTATATTTAAGATAATTTTGTGGTGTCACCGCCGATCGCTTCCCGTGACCAGCTGTCCTCCGCCATGGAACTCTTGCCCGCTCCGGCCCAGATGTCGTCATCGCGCGTCGGATCCCCCGACGCAATGGAGGTCGACCCTTCGGCCCCTCCTGTCTCATTACGGGCGCATACACCGCATGTTGGCGTGCACCCTGGACTAGTTTTCCAGGCGTTTCCTAGCTCCCCTCGGACCGAATGGCAGGGTGCGGGTGGCACGGCCTCGCCTGTTGTTAGGCTCCCCACCCCATCGCATACGTCAACATGGGGTCCTCCCCACGGCGGGCGGAAGCCTTATCACACGACCGTTCGCCGATTTGCGGGGGAGGAATGTGGTGTCACCGCCAGACACCACACTTGCTAGGTGGTAGCTTTAAATCGGCCGCGGTCCATTAGTAAATGTCGGACCCGCGTGTCGCCACTGTGTGATCGTAGACCGAGCGCCACCACACGGCAGGTCTAGAGAGACTGACTAGCACTCGCCCCAGTTGTACGGACGACATTGCTAGCGACTACACGTACGAAGCCTTTCTCTCATTTGCCGAGAGACAGTTAGAATAGCCTTCAGCTAAGTTAATGGCTACGACCTAGCAAGGCGCCATTTGTACCATTGCATGTATCTCAAGATAGTCTCACTTGTATCATCAAGAATGCTGTATACCAAAGGACGATATAAAAGTTAAGTGTTCTAGTAGCTACGTTCTTTTCGTTATCACATTCATTACGAATCCTGTTCCAGACTTCGCGCCAGTCGGCGTGTGTGTACGTGTGCCCTTTCGGCTACCCGTCACTGTGGACTGGCTGCCTTGTCAGTCCACTACAAATTTTACGCAGCTTCAGTACCCTATTGTTAACCCCCATTGCTAACGGCATAACTACTTTTGTCAATTGCGGCTCTTCAAGCCTACTTATGTAGAAGTTCATTCAATCTGTAGCCAAGGTCACAGGAAATGTCTAATAACAATGTTTCCTTGTTTTTGCAAAGAAAATCAGTGGACGTACCGGATATATGCTCCCACGCACGATCAGATTACCGTATTCGCCATCACAGAATGTTAACTAAAAATACAGACAGATTGCAATCTGAATGTTAGCAACACTGTAATGCACCTTTACATACAAACGAATCCATTTCCGACTGAAATCTCTGAGAAGCTTATTAATTCATGTTCCACTGAAATTTATTGCTCTAATGCATATAAAAGTAATTTACGCCAACCTTTGGCGCTTTTTCCCACAAATACTTAAAAATACTGACATAGCATCAGAGTGCTGTTGGCGTTATAAATGTGTTGGGGTATTAATATGGTTTTCTCGAAATGATATCGGTTTCAAATGCATGAATTAACGATAATAACTTTAACTTTTTTTTGTATTTGGAGCATATTTAAAGATCGTTGAAACCACAACGCGTACACTCCTCAAACATGATATATGTTACACCGAGAGGAATAATTAATAACGTATATTAAAAGGTCAATGGCTCAGGCATCGAACAGGACTTAATGATGGTGATTACATGCGTGAAGAGCTTCAAAAATCACTGGTTTGATTACGAATTGGGTTTTCGGAGACAATTACACGCGAGAAGGTGGAAGTATTACAGTTTCTTGATTTCACGAAAGGGTGAAGCCCAGACTCATGCAAGCATAATTACGAACTTGATGATTCAAAAACATTATTCACTAAACAAATTTTATCCCGTTAAAATTTATCAGATACGGCAAATAATTATTAATTTCTCTTGGCAGAAATACTATTTTTAACTCAGACAATGGAAACACTGCCCATCCTGTAACCGCTTTCCGGCGCGGGACCCCGGTACACCACAAAGACTTTACGAAAGATACAGACCAAAGTAGTGAACAAATATTTTACGTTAAGTGCCGTAAAGTAGCCTAGTATTTTTGTTAACCTTCTAAGGATTATGGCGAATTATGTGTAAGTGTGTGAGGCAGAACTACACTCACTCTGTCACAGGAAAGAACTCACGCTGAACTAGGAAAAATTCGTAAAATTTAGGCAAAATACTCTCAAAATTTGTCACACGGTAAACCTGAATCAATTCCCTATAAGGTAATTAAAGAACTGAGTAACATATGGAATGTTATATGTAAATTAGAATATGAGTTACTGTCTTAACTACCGCACTGCCTCAGTTGGTTGGTTATACGTAATTGAGCTATATTGTTTTGTTTATACACGGTTTGTGCAAGAAAACGTATAACATGAAACACAGCTTTGCACTGCATCACTAAACACATTACGGACACCCACTGGGCATTCCTGGACCACGAACATGCTGCCGTATCCTTTGCACTCCCTTCCGTCTCATCAGAAAACTGCCTCCTGGCCCGTAAACATGAAGTTGTGCCCCGTGAACGTAGCTATTGTCATTTCTCCAGTCAGCCTGCAAAACAGATTCATTACCCTTCATGTTGATTGAGATGATGTACTCAACAATGTAACCTTTAGTCCTGTTACTCACGTATTTTGACGAGCCTTACAAGGGGAGGCCGCCAATTGTGAAATTCAGATTCGATTCATACTGCGCATAATAAAAGCTCATGGCCAGAGGTGTAATGTGGCAAAGCACCAAGACGCACTTCTCAGCCGTTGTCGAGAAAATCGACAGTTAAAAGAAACCGTTGCGGTGAAATACTCTCTACGATTACTAATTTTCTACAGCGTTGTGGCGCAGTGGTAAGCACTCGGGTTCGTGATCCGAAAGTTGCCCGATCGAATCTCGCGCCATGCAACCTTTTTTTTTAGTATTTGTTTTTTGTAATTCAAATATATATATATATATATATATATATATATATATATATATATATATATATATATATATATGCAACTGATTGCCGGGATATAATTCCCGGCAATCAGTTGCAACTATTATGCATATAATAAGTTGTTGAAAGTCGTTTGTTGTGGAAAAACTGGTGACTTCGAACATCATTATGTTTTCCGCAAACAAAGTTGTATTTCACAAATGTTATTAATTGTCTTCATAATGTTAACCACCTATAGTTAACGGAAGACGTAGAAACGGTATTCCGAAACGAATACGTATAGCGTAAGTCAAACGTTCGAATTACAATAGAGACCGCACGAACACAAATTTGTTGCGGCAGGTATGAAATATAAACTCAGTTACTCGCTCGTTACACTTGAAGGACAGATGTTGAATGGGCCGAAACGAGCCGCCGCATAACAGCGTAGTTGCCTGCTAACTTCGAAAGAAGGTAGATGCGGTCCCTAGCGCAACTTATAACATCGTCGAAAATCCGTGCGGACGGGAGAGCTTTGGTGCACCCTGTTAAAAAACGGAAAAATGGAGGCGGTACAATGGGAGAGCGATCCGCCTTCACCAACATGCATAAGCAATTCATCAATAGTTTATATATATATATATATATATATATATATATATATATATATATATATATATATATATATAAAACTAATAATAAAAAAAATTGCATGGCGCGAGATTCGATCCGGTGACCTTCGCATTCGTAGAGAGTATTTCACCGCAACGGTTTCTTTTAACTGTCGATTTTCTCGACAACGGCTGAGAAGTGCATCTTGGTGCTTTGCCACATTACACCTCTGGCCATGAGCTTTTATTATGCGCAGTATGAATCGAATCTGCATTTCACAATTGGCGGCCTCCCCTTGTTAGTTATGTTGTAAGAGATGGTTCAAATGGCTCTGAGCACTATGGGACTCAACTTCTGAGGTCATTAGTCCCCTAGAATTTAGAACTAGTTAAACCTAACTAACCTAAGGACATCACACACATCCATTCCCGAGGCAGGATTGGAACCTGCGACCGTAGCGGTGTCGCGGTTCCAGAATGCAGCGCCTAGATCCGCACGGCCACTTCGGCCGGCATGTTCTAAGAGAACCTGTCCTCAGCACATGGCCGTAAGCATTTCATGCGACGGCCTCTTAGTCTCTGGGAACACTGATGCTGATGTCTCATGAGCACTTTCTACACCCATAACGTTACATCTATTTGGCCAAAGTAAGCGTAGCGCAGAAGCTGCTACCACATTAAGCGTCCGTGAATTTTTTTCTTCATTTTCATGTTACAGAATATTCCTAATTTTGACCAAACTTAGGCAATTAGTACTGATCAAATGGCTAATAGTACCAATGGATGTACAACAGACATCTTGGGAATAAGAATTTTAAACCATCCCTGTGCACAAAGAGGTGTGACTCGGATTAGTCATTCCTTCACAGCACAGTGTACAATAACTGTGTCAGGAAAGATACTCGTTTACGTTTTTTATGCATGTAAGAACCATCTGGGAAATTTAATCGGACTATTCTAAAAAGAGCTTACGAGATGACTCACAAATTAAAAATGTAACTGTAACCTGGTCGAAATCGGTGAGATCATGGTAGTGCTGTAAGACGAATTTTTAAAATCTGTTATTGTACTATAATTAAATTTTCATTCTGCGGAGCAGAACGTGCTGATATGAAACTACCTGGCGGATTAAACCTATGTGCTGCACCGAGACTCGAACTCAGGACCGTTGCCTTTCACGGGGAAAGGCTCTACCCACAGTTCTACACACGCACGACTCACAACCCCTCCGCACAGCTTTACTTCCGCCAGTATTACATCTCCTACCTGGGGGACGCACCGTGATTCGCGCATCGGTAGCTCAGCCGATAGAGTCCTTGGCCACAAAAGCCAAAGGCCCCGTGTGTGAGGGACTCGGTTCTACACGCAGTTTTTTAGTCCACCCCCAAGTTCTGCAGTTTTTCTGCGCTTAGAACAGGAACTATTTCTTTACACTATTGGTTCCTTTGGAGGGCAGAATGATCCGTTACTTTAGAACGAAATCTTTGTAGATGAAATAAAAGCACCCATCTGCACAGTAAAAATATCCCACACATATGTATTCCATTTTGACAACCCTGTGATGTTTATTTTTAGGAGAAAATTAAAATTTCCAAGAGAAAAGTAGAGAATGACTAATCGAGAAATCAATTCGAGGCAAGACTGCACAAAAACACATTCTTTAATTCAGCATCTTTATAGTGCATCTGCTTTCAAGGGAACGGTAAAGTTTGCAAACTTAGCATCAAAAGTGACCGACGAAAGGACAACCATTTTGAATTTATAGTAAATGTGTTATCTCGTATGGCTTAGAAAAATCCATTTGCCAGCATGGCAGTGGGATTCATTGAATGAGTGTGCTGGTCAGAACTTGTGTTTCAGTTTCTTCTGCAACAATTATCATTTGGGATTCTACTCTAGCGCAACAGGCAATGCAAGTAATAGTGAGTAAGATGATTCTGTAATCTATTCTCCAGCAAATAGAGTAGACACTTGAAGAACATTTGCTGCAATTTTTATTATAGTAACGAAACCACTACGGCGAAAATGAGTGATTTTGAATACCTTTGCATGACATATACTGTTCAATGATATTTTATACGACGAAAATGACAAGAGAAGAAGTTCAAGCGCAGGATTTGAAACCGCACCACTTCGCGGCTGTGAATCTCGGTTGTTATAAAATGCTGTTTTCAGATTTCTGTTGTTTTTTTGTTTCATCAATGTAAGTTCAAACTGGTTCTTATAGCAATATTATCTATAAAACCACTGCTGAAATACTTTCTAATGTAGTCTCTGGTATTCACAACAAATATGTAGGTCTTATGACTTGGCGCCGTAAGGTTCCCCAGTTTTTCAAACAGTTCTCTACATACTGCCCGAGCACTGCTCTTAGTAATGTTTAAGTATGCTCTTAAAAAATTCTGTCCTTGTCTAGGGCCTCTTAATACCAGAAAAAGAACCAGTATCTACACTGAAGAGCCACAGAAACTGATACACCTGCCTAATATCGTGTAGGGCCCTGGCGAGCACTCGCAAGTGCAGCAACAGGACGTGTCATGGAATGGACCAGTGTGGGAAGTACTGCTGGATGTAACTGGCACCATGAATCCTACAGGGTTGTCCATAAATCCGTAAGAGTACGAGGGTGTGGAGATCTCTTCTGAACAGCACGCTGCAAGGCATCCCTGATATGCTCAATAATGTTCATGTCTGATGAGTTTGGTGGCCAGCAGAAGAGTTTAAACTTAGAGGAATGTTCATGGAACCACTCTGTAGCAATTCTGGTCGTGTGGGGTGTTGCATTGTCCAGCTGGAATAGCCGAAGTTCGTCGGAATGCACAATGGACATGTATGGATGCAGGTCATCAAACAGGATGCTTACGTGTCTGTCACCTGTCAGAGTCTTATCTAGACGTGTCAGGTGCCCCATATCATTCCAGCTGCACACACCTCACATCATTACAGAGTCTCCACCAGCTTGAACAGTCCTCTACTGAACTGCAGGGTCCATGGATTCATAAGGTTGTCTCTATAGCCGGCCGGAGTGGACGAACGGTTCTAGGCGATACAGTCTGGAACCGCGTGACCGCTACGGCCGCAGGTTCGAATCCTGCCTCGGGCATGGATGTCGCTAAAATCATCAGATGGCAGCATGTATTTCCAATGGCACACCCCTTACCTTAACTACACGGTACCCAAAATCAAAGGGGCAAACAGCTATTTCACCGTTCTGTGTCTAACTCACGATGTAATCATACAAACTGTCAACAGATATCCGTGCGATCATGTGCTGCACCGAAGATGGCATTCCGGTTCAATGGACAACCCCACCAATTAAGACGTCAGGGCACCTATCAAATTGGGTATTTTTTGCTGGGTAGTCTCACATCCACACTCGCTTTTCACACAGTCATAGGCGGTTCAGTATGGCACAGAGAAGACGCCTACCAGACTCTCTGTGGTAGGTGCCCACAGGAAGAATGGAAGCAGGACAGTCGCAAACTGACGTTGGCCGATGCTCAACGTGAATCGTTCTGTTTTTTTTTTTTCGGATGTGGCGATAGTCATGTCCCTAGGTTAGTTAGGTTTAAGTAGTTCTAAGCTCTAGGGGACTGATGACCTCAGAAGTTAAGTCCCAAATGGCTCAGAGCCATCTGAACCATTTTTTGTCTCTATATTGTTGTACGTCCATCCGAGACCCGTACGACTAGAGGACATGTGTCAGCTCATCAACCGTCAGATGTCGGTGTTGACGGGTCCAGGCGATGCGTAAAGTTTTGTGTCGTGCAGTTAGCTCAGTAAACCTATATCGATGATGTTTCGTTGAGTGGTTCGCATGCTGACACTTTTTGATGTCTAAGGCTCTGCAGTCATGGAATGTGCGGCTGGTTCTGGCGGAGGTTCGAGTCCTCCGTCGGGCATGGGTGTGTGTGTTTGTCCCTAGGATTATTTAGGTTAAGTAGTGTGTAAGCTTAGGGACTGATGACCTTAGCAGTTAAGTCCCATAAGATTTCACACAAATTTGAACATTTTGAACCAGTTGATGGCCCAGCGTTAAAATCTGCAGCAATCTGCGGAAGTCTTGCACTTCTGACACGTTGAACGATTCTCTTCAGTCCTCGCTGGTACAGTCCGTGCAGGATCCTCTTCCCGGCCGCAGCAATGACGGAGATATGACTTTTTACCGGATTCCTGATGCTCATGACACAGTTCTGAAATGGTCGTACATGAAAAAACCCCACTTCATGGCTGATTCGGAGATTTCGTGACCCATCGCTCGTGCACCGACTATAACACCACTTTCAAACTCACTTCATCTTGATAACCTGCCATTGTAGCAGCAGTAACCGATGTAACAACTGCGCTAGACACCTGTCGTCTTATATAGTCGTTTCCGAATGCAGCGCCGTATTCTGCGTGTTCACATATCTGTGTATTTCAACACGCATGCCTATACCAGTAAAAACGGAGTGTATGCAGGGATGGTATGTCACCAACAGACATTGGCTGTTACTAACTGATGACAGAATCCTTGCCCATACCGTTATGTGTTCATTTCATTTGAAATGACACTCAATAAAAATCGCTAAAATCATGAGATGGCAGCATGCATTTCCAAAGGCACATCCCTTACCTTAACTCACGGTACCCAAAATCAAAGGGGGGAAACAGCTGTTTCATCGTTCTGTGTATAACTCACGATGTAATCATACAACACATATCCGTGCGATCATGTGCTGCACCGAAGATGGCATTCCGGTTCAATGGACAACCCCGCCAATTAAGACATCAGGGCACCTATCAAATTGGGTATTGTTTGCGGGGTAGTCTCACATCCACACTCGCTTTTTACACAGTCATAGACGGTTCAGTATGGCACAGAGAAGACGCGTACCAGACTCTGTGGTAGGTGCCCACAGGAAGAATGGAAGCAGGACAGTCGCAAACTGACGTTGGCCGATGCTTAACGTGAATAGTTCTGTTGTTTTTCGGATGTGGCGATAGTTTATAGAGACTGAAACTGTATCCCGAAGACCAGGGCAGGACTGACGACGTGTGACACCTGAGAGTCGTTCTTTGGCTGTAAGGGGACGACGGTACCACCTTAGTACTGCACGGAGACTGGCATCTGACCTGGCAGCATCCACTGGACATATCGTAAGGCGGCAAACGGTGTACTGGAGGTTTCAGCAGAGTGGCCTTTATTGTCGGAGACATACTGTATATGTACCACTTACGCGTCTTCACGGATGGGAACGTCTAGAGTGGAGTCGTCTACATGCCACCTGGCGAGGCGAACAGTGGGCCAACTTTCTTTTCACAGATGAGTCCCGATTTGGCCTGCAGAGTGATTCTCGACGTACTAGCATCTGGTGGGAACGTGAAACACAATTTCGGGATCCAAACATTGTGAAAAGAGATCTGTATCGAGGGGGACTCCCAATGGCGTGAGCAAGAATTATGTTGACCACTCGAACTCCTCTGCATGAACTTGTACGTCTGAACCGGCAAGGTTTAAGTGCTGTCACATGTCGTGACGAGATCTTGGTTCCTCATGAAGGGTTGTTGCGAGGTATTGTAGGCCGAGACGTTGTATTGAAGGATGATTATCCTCGACGTCACAGAGCAGGGGTGGTTGATGTTTTCTTGGAAACGGAAGGGTTTGCACGCATGGCGTAGCCTGCTCGTTCTCATGATTTGAATCCTATAGATCACGTCTGGTATACACTAGGGCACGAGTTTCATAACTTCAGCATCCACCAACCACCCTCCAGGACTACCGAGAATGCAGGAAAAATTGGCGTCATGGCATCACCGTGAAATTGATGACATCATTCGCAGAATGCCCGGTCGTTGTTAGGCCTGTATTGCTACCAGTGATGGTCGCACCACACATTGAGCACATTAACCAGTTATCAGAATGTGTGTGTTAATCCATCAAGTTGGAAGAACGAAGAACATTTTTGTCCACTGTTATACATGCTGCAGTTGTTTACGTTCCGTATTCTTTACAGTGTCTCTACTTTACTATCACCTGATTGTACCGTTTTACGGCAAAATAAACACAGTCTTGCAAAATTTCAGTTTCTTGCTTTAATTTTAGGCACCAGCGCATACCAGCGAGCCACTGTCCTTTTCACCCCTCCAAGTGGTGTGGATACAAGTGATTAAGACATGGAGCCAGCACTGGATCTGGGCTTGATTCCACGTGCGAGAATTTTGACGATTTTTTCGTGTTTTCTCTTGATCGTTTAAGGCAAATGACTTCACACTTCCTTCAGACTGGCGCGTGGAAGTTCCTTCGCTATAACGTCCCCCTTCGTGCTTGTACTCCGTCTGTAATGACATCATCATCGACGGAATGTTAAAGCCTAAACTTTTTGTCCATTGTTTGCTGCCAGTAATGCATTATGTAGTGTCCTGTACCCTTAACCACATTGTGACTGGAACATGCGAAATATATTTATATGTAAGTTTTTTTGTATTCACTACCCGTTATGACCTATACGCTTTGTGAGCATAATACTATGCAAAGGAAATATGTTAGATATTATATTTAACACTCGATAGAAAATTCTCTTTGTAGGCGGCTACGCTTCATCTCTGTGCATATATTCCAAGCCCAACGTTACAGTCCCTAGGCTTCTTGTTGTGAAAAGAGATATTGACGGAGAAAATTGTTTTGCGGAATGGTAAAAGGCATGTCTAGCAAGAATGTTATCATTTCTTCTGTACATTCTGAGTTCCTTTTCTTTCTTTGCTGTGCAAAGTTTTTCGTTGAGCGTATTTTTCTTACTTCCCTCCACCAAGCATTGTTATGATTCTCAGAAAATGTTTTTGTTCCCGGTTGGTATGCTTTACGGCATATTCCAGTAACGAATGGAAGGCACTGTTCGTACGTCCAACAAATCCACTAATGGTAGTGATCTAAGGTCTACTCCGCTGCCTCGAGACTGAAGTTCATAACAAAGCACTTATGAGAGTACTGAGAACGAAATTTTGTTAAGCAAGGTTGAGTATACAGTGTTACGTGCTCAGTTATAATAAACTGTTACGTGTAAACACTAAGTGTGAATAGGTATTGCACTTATCTCATAGGGTGCCCACTATACAAATACAGCGATTGCGTCTAATAATAACACCAAACTTTTAGCTAGACGTAGTACCGTTTTCTTTAATTATGGGGCAGTAAGCTGGTGTGCCGCCTGAAATGTTTTAGGAAGATTACTGAAGAAATTGAGCAAATGAGGGAATTCTAGAAATAAATTATGGTGCTGAGGTAAATCAAGAATATAAATGTGTTCACAAGACAGGGAGTGGGCTTAACGGCCAATGTGGGTATACAGGCTATGTGAATGTCTGGAAGTCAGTTTATACACTGTTTGAGACCATTTGATCTTAGGTAATTTCTCACTTCGTATATTAAAACGAACTTGGACAACAAGTTAGGTTTTTCTAAGATACTCTTGTTGGTACTGGGAAAGTCACTCACCATTGTCCAAAGGATGAAATATTATTTACCGCAACCTATTTGCTGACTACGCGTTCCCGTTATCAAGTGCTATGAAACAAGAAATCATGTTGATACTTCGCAGAGATTCATATACTGACAACCACGTAAATATTAATGTCGTCCTGTGCTACAACATACCTGAAAAGCTTTTATGCCATTAGGCACCATTAAAAGGAAAAAGTCAACAGCAGACTTGTATCTTCACATAAAACTGTTCCTTCAGCATCTCACGTTGCCCCATCATACTCTCACAAGTCTCACTGGCGAGGTTCTTCAAAAGGAGCTTCAGTCGTTTTCACCACATAATATGAAGTGTACCACCATCTCCTCTTCTTACACAGAATATCTTTGGCATGACAGTTAACGATCTGCAATGAGCAGAATTTGAACTGGCCGAGAAGAATAATCTTCTCCATAACTTCAATAAAGAGACCATAATGTCTGGATCTGGGAGGATTACTGGTTTCGGAAAACGTTAACAAAAGTGAGGTTGAGATCAAGTGTCCAGGATGTGCAAAGTGAGCCCACGAACAATGCACGGAATTTGATGAAGACGAAAATGACTATTGTGCAATAATTATGCGTAATATTTTTAATCATGTTAATCTTCTTTTACTTGGTTGAAATAATGAAATTTTTTAAATTGTAATTATAGGATGTGATAAACTTTTTGCTCTCACCCTGTAATTTATACCGTAAATAAGTTCTTTTTATCTCAATGTGCTTGCTGGAAGTTAATACTCTCATTATCAATTTATTTAGCTCTTCATAGGTAGGTGGCCATTACGAGCCAACTCGTCGGTCACATTGGCTATTTCGGTATTTTTCTGATTATTTTGTCAGAAGAGATTGAAATAATCAGGCAGGTACGAAGACTGTACGACTGTACACCGTGTGACTTGTAGTTTCTAGTTCGATTGGAACCTAGTACAGAAAAATCACCAAACCTTGGGAAGGCTGTCATGCCAGCATTCCACTGTCCATGCTGATGAGATTTACACACATCAAAAAATGTTTTGCATCACCCTGGTTCGCAGAACTCCTGAAGGTAGACTTAGACTGGGGACATTGTATCACAGACACAGACTCTTAGACTGTTCAGAGATGTCACTAAACCCACTCAAAGATGTAAACAACCATGCATTAGCAGCACCTATTAGACAGATGCGGTCCGACAGCCGATAATTTCCAGACATTCCACCATGAAGGAGGTACACGGCACGTATTGTCTATAGTTCAACCATGCTTGGACGGTCACTACCGCGATTCGATGGCGTCCACATTGTTACTTTATGCCAGGAAGGACTCTCAACAAGGGAGGTGTCCAGGCGTCTCGGAGTGAACCAAAGAAATCTTGTTCGGACATGCAGGAAATTCAGAGGGACAGGAACTGTCGATGACATGCCTCGCTCAGGCCGCCAAATGGCTACTACTGCAGTGGATGACCCTTACCTACGGATTATGTCCTGAAGGAACTCTGATAGCAACGCCACCATGTTGAATAACGCTTGTTGTGCAGCCACAGGACGTCGTGTTACTACTCAAAATATGCGTAATAGGCCTCATGATGCGCAAACGTCACTCCTGACGTCTATGGCGAGGTCCATCTGTGCAACTACGAAACCATGCAGCGCGGTACAAATGGGCCCAACAACATGCCGAATTGATCGCTCATGATTGGCTTCACTTTCTCTTCACCGACAGGTGCCGCATATGCCTTCAAAAAGACAATCGTCGGAGACGTGTTTGGAGGCTGAACACCTTAGGCATACAGTCAAGCGAGTGTAACATGGTGAACTTTCCCTGCTGTTTTGGGGTGGCATTATGTGGGGCCGACGTACGCCGATGGTGGTCATGGAAGGCGCCTAACGACTGTACGATACGTGAATGACATCCTTCGACCGATAGTGCAACCATATCGTCAGTATATTAGCATGGCATTCGTCTTCGTAGACGACAATTCGCGCCCCCATCGTGCACATCTTGTGAATGACTTCCTTCAGGATAACGAAATCGCTCGACTAGAGTGCCAGGATGGTTTTCAGACATGAACCCCATCGAATATGCCTGGGATGGATTGAAAAGGGCTGTTTATGGACGACGTGACTCACCAACCACTCTGAGGTATCTACGCCGATTCGCCGCTGAGGAGTGTTACAATCTGGACCAACAGTGTCTTGATGAACTTTTGGATAATGCCATGACGATCACAGGCATGCATCAAGAGAACGTGCTACTGGGTATTAGAGGTACAGGTGCGTACAGCAATCTGGACCACCACCTCTGAAGGCCTCACCGTACGGTGGTACAACATGCAATGCGTGATTTTCATGAGCAATAAAAAGGGCGGAAATGATATTTATGTTGATCTCTATTCCAATTTTCTGCACAGGTTCCGGAACTCTCGGAACCGAGGTGATGCAAACAAAATTATTTCAGGGTGTTTAAAAAATGACCGGTATATTTTAAACGGCAATAAAAACTAAACGAGCAGCGATAGAAATACACAGTTTGTTGCAATATGCTTGGGACAACAGTACATTTTCAGGCAGACAAACTTTCGAAATTACAGTAGTTACAATTTTCAACAACAGATGGCGCTGCAAGTGATGTGAAAGATATAGAAGACAACGCAGTCTGTGGGTGCGCCATTCTGTACGTCGTCTTTCTGCTGTAAGCGTGTGCTGTTCACAACGTGCAAGTGTGCTGTAGACAACATGGTTTATTCCTTAGAACAGAGGATTTTTCTGGTGTTGGAATTCCACCGCCTAGAACACAGTGTTGTTGCAACAAGACGAAGTTTTCAACGGAGGTTTAACGTAACCAAAGGACCGAAAAGCGATACAATAAAGGATCTGTTTGAAACATTTCAACGGACTGGGAACGTGACGGATGAACGTGCTGGAAACGTAGGGCGACCGCGTACAGCAACCACAGAGGGCAACGCGCAGCTAGTGCAGCAGGTGATCCAACAGCGGCCTCGGGTTTCCGTTCGCCATGTTGCAGCTGCGGTCCAAATGACGCCAACGTCCACGTATCGTCTCATGCACCAGAATTTACACCTCTATCCATACAAAATTCAAACACGGCAACCCCTCAGCGCCGCTACCATTGCTGCACGAGAGACATTCGCTAACGATATAGTGCACAGGATTGATGACGGCGATATGCATGTGGGCAGCATTTGGTTTACTGACGAAGCTTATTTTTACCTGGACGGCTTCGTCAATAAACAGAACTGGCGCATATGGGGAACCGAAAAGCCCCATGTTGCAGTCCCAACGTCCCTGCATCCTCAAAAAGTACTGGTCTGGGCCGCCATTTCTTCCAAAGGAATCATTGGCCCATTTTTCAGATCCGAAACGATTACTGCATCACTCTATCTGGACATTCTTCGTGAATTTGTGGCGGTACAAACTGCCTTAGACGACACTGCGAACACCTCGTGGTTTATGCAAGATGGTGCCCGGCCACATCGCACGGCCGACGTCTTTAATTTCCTGAATGAATATTTCGATGATCGTGTGATTGCTTTGGGCTATCCGAAACATACAGGAGGCGGCGTGGATTGGCCTCCCTATTCGCCAGACATGAACCCCTGTGACTTCTTTCTGTGGGGACACTTGAAAGAGCAGGTGTACCGCCAGAATCCAGAAACAATTGAACAGTTGAAGCAGTACATCTCATCTGCATGTGAAGCCATTCTGCCAGACACGTTGTCAAAGGTTTCGGGTAATTTCATTCAGAGACTACGCCATATTATTGCTACGCATGGTGGATATGTGGAAAATATCATACTATAGAGTTTCCCAGACCGCAGCGCCACCTGTTGTTGAAAATTGTAACTACTGTAATTTCAAAAGTTTGTCTGCCTGAAAATGTACTGTTGTCTCAAGCATATTGCAACAAACGGTGTATTTCTATCGCTGCTCGTTTAGTTTTTATTGCCGTTTCAAATATACCGGTCATTTTTGAAACACCCTGTATGTGTATTCAATTTATGCGTAACAGGGAAGAAAAGTGAACAAAAAGAATAATAACATAATGTTTCGAGCATGTTCCATCGTACGATTTTCAAAATTAAGTGAACAGAACACTAATAGCAGTTCTTGTTCGTTAATTGTCTTCAAATCATCAACTACATTGAAGTGCCAAAGAAACTGGTATAGACACGCCTATTCAAGTACTGAGATATGTAAACACGCAGAATACGGCGCTGCAGTCGGCAACGCCTATATCCCACAAGTGTCTGGCGCAGTTGTTAGATCGGTTACTGCTGCCACAGTGACAGGCTATCAAGATTTTAAGTTCGTTTGAACGTGGTGTTACTATCGGCGCACGAGCGATGGGACATAGAATCTCTGAGGTAGCGATGAAGTGGGGATTTTCCCGAACGTCCACTTCACGAGTGTATCGTGAATATCAGGAATCAAGTAAAACATCAAATCTCCGACATCGCTGCCGCCGGAAAAAGACTCTGCAAGAACGGGATCAACGACGACGGAAAAGAATCGTTAAATGTGACTAAAGTGCAACACTTCCGCAAATTGCTGCATATTTCAGTGCTGGACCTTCAACAAGTGTCAGCGTGCGAGCCATTCAACGAGGCGTCATCCATATGGGCTTTCGGAGCCGTAGGCAGACTCGTGTGGCCTTCATGACTGGACGACATAAAGCTTTACCCCTCGCCTGCACCCGTCAACACCGGCATTAGACTGTTAGTGACTGGAAAGATGTTGCCTGGTCGTTCGAGTCTCGTTTCAAATTGAATCGAGCGGATGGACGTGTACGGGTATGGAGACAAACTCATGAATCCGTTCACCCTACATGTCATCGGGGGGCAGCAAAGGACTGTCCACGTTGGTGGACGCTGTGTAATGGTATGGGGCGTGTGCAGTTAGAGTGATATGGGTCCCCTGATATCTAGATACGACTCTGATAGGTGACACGGACGTAAGCATCCTGTCTGATCACCTGCATCCATTCATGTATTCGGACGGACTTGGCCAAATCCAGCAGAACAATGCGACAACCATACCTCCAGAGTTCCTATAGTGTGGCTCCCGGAAGACTCTTATGAGATTGAACTTTAGCATTGGCCATCAAACTCCACAGACATCAAAATAATTGAGTATGTTTGAGATGTCTTGCACTGTGGTGTTAAGAAGTGGTATACACCACCTCGTACTCAGGATTTATGGACAGACAGGATTCATGGAGTCAGTTCCATCCAGCACTGCTTCAGACAGTAGTCAGCTCCATACCACGTCGTGCTCGCCACTTCGTCGTGCTCGTAGGGGCTCTACATGGTTTTAGGCAGGTGTACCAGTTTCTTTGGGACAACTGTGTAATAACAATGTTTTTTCCTTCAGCAATGTCGGTTTACATCTATGTGAAACAATTTATTTTTAGACAGCTGAAATAGATTTGTGAGAAGTAGGTGATATTACTCTCCACATACGTCTCTAATGCTACAGTGCCTTAGAGTGAAATACTACCTCGACAGTCGATAACTCCGAATGAAAGGCCATGAAGTACTTCCACCACACACCGCTTAACGTTTCGACACTGTTGATTTTGCAGTCATAATTATAGACGTACTTGTTTAAATAACTGTAGCGGAATGGAGACTTAAAGTTGAAGCATATCCACACCATGGAGTTTGTCATTTGAGACCCTCTTTTGTATTGATCTTCTCATTACCGCCGATTATTATATAATAATCAGGATACTGAATTAGTACTTGAAGGGACTAGATAGGTTCGCTATTAATTTGAATAAATCACATACAGGTATCAGGCAATGTGAAAGCATAGAAATGAGGGTTAGTAGTCATTGCCTCTTCCGTTATCAGGTCGTCGCAGACGGAGCAAACGCAAATGTGGGGAAGGATGAGAAAGGCCTTAGGGCGCGATTTTCAAAAGAACCATCCTAGAATTTTCATAAAGCTACTGTTATTTAAGGAAAGCACGCTAAACCATCAACTGGATTTTTCGCACGGGAAAAAGAACGGTTGTCCTCTCAAATGTGGGGCAATTTCATCAGCAGAGCGTCACATCGCTCTGTCTAAAGCAATGCAGCCAATGCCAAGCCGTCTGAGGACGACACTAGTGTGAAGAACGTAGAAGAACTTTTGGTGCATTTGGGAATTTTACCAGTACTTTAAACATTACTGGTTCACTGCCAACATGTAGACTCTTGATGTTAGTTAAGTGAGTGAAAATGAGTTATAGCAATTCAAATTGTGAATACAGCTGCGGGACAAGGTTTAAATTTGAAAACCAAGTAATAAAAGTTTTATACACTCACTTTTCAGTACGTCCTTCAGTGAGAATTATTAAACAATTAGCAGTACAGACACTTCCGACATCTTGTAATTCAGGAATAAATATTGCCGAGTGAAGATAGTAGTCACCCAAAAGAACATTGAACACTTCAGAAACGGGTTGTTTCAGTCATCTCACAAACTCATTCTGTCTCACTGCAACGCCTATTCAAATGGTACATAACTTTCTACGGCCACCTCAGTGCAAAGAAACGTACGTATTGACTACAGGAGCGAAGTTTTACAGGTGAACAATATCGTAAGCACAGTGTGTATTAGTTTTAGACCCTCCGTGAAGCCCGTACCAGATGACATATTTTAGAATGATTGAAAAATCAGCACAAAGAGCTCTAATAAGGAAAGAAATACAGGTATGGTAGAAACGCATCTCCTTAGTCTGTAAATGAATTCGTTGACTAATACTGATTCTAAACCATTACGAATGACTGAATATAGACGTAGACAACAGGAAGATTATTTTCACTGCGTGTTTTTGCATATTAGCATATGGAGTTGTTATTCCCGTTTTCTACGTCGATGACAAAAGCATATGCACAAGATTGTTGAAATGAACCTTAAAAACAAACGCTGGTGTACGCGTCTGAAAGCGGGGGTAGTAAATGTGTAATTGGCAGACATCTATCCAGACCATCACACTGGAATTCCAAACTGCATCAGGATGCACTGCAAGTACGAGGTGCATTCAAGTTCTAAGGCCTCCGACTTTTCTTCTAATTAACTACTCACCCGAAATTGATGAAACTGGCGTTACTTCTCGACGTAATCGCCCTGCAGACGTACACATTTTTCACAACGCTGACGCCATGAGTCCATGGCAACGTGTAAGGCTTCTTTAGGAGTCTGTTTTGACCACTGGATAATCGCTAAGGCAATAGCAGCACGGCTGGTGAATGTGCGGCCACGAAGAGTGTCTTTCATTGTTGGAAAAAGCCAAAAGTCACTAGGAGCCAGGTCAGGTGAGTAGGGAGCATGAAGAATCACTTCAAAGTTGTTATCACGAAGAAACTGTTGCGTAACGTTAGCTTGATGTGCGGGTGCGTTGTCTTGGTGAAACAGCACACGCGGTGCCCTTTCCGGACGTTTTTGTTGCAGTGCAGGAAGGAATTTGTTCTTCAAAACATTTTCGTAGGATGCACCTGTTACCGTAGTGCCCTTTGGAACGCAATGGGTAAGGATTACGCCCTCGCTGTCCCAGAACATGGACACCATAATTTCTTGAGCACTGGCGGTTACCCGAAATTTTTTTGGTGGCAGTGAATCTGTGTGCTTCCATTGAGCTGACTGGCGCTTTGTATCTGGATTGAAAAATAGCATCCACGTCTCATCCATTGTCACAACCGAGGAAAAGAAAGTCCCATTCATGCTGTCATTGCGCGTCAACATTGCTTGGCAACATGCCACACGGGCAGCCATGTGGTCGTCCGTCAGCATTTGTGGCACCCACCAGGATGACACTTTTCGCATTTTCAGGTCGTCATGCAGGATTGTGTGCAGAGAACCCACAGAAATGCCAACTCTGGAGGTGATCTGTTCTACAGTCATTCGGCGATCCCCCAAAACAGTTCTCTCTACTTTCTCGATCATGTCGGCAGACCGGCTTGTGCGAGCCCAATGTTGTTTCGGTTTGTTGTCACACGATGTTCTGCCTTCATTAAACTGTTGCACCCACAAACGCACTTTCGACACATACATAACTCCATCACCACATGTCTCCTTCAACTGTCGATGAATTTCAATTGGTTTCACACCACGCAAATTCAGAAAAGGAATGACTGCACGCTGTTCAATTAAGGAAAACGTCGCCATTTTAAGTATTTAAAACAGTTCTCATTCTCGCCGCTGGCGGTAAAATTCCATCTGCCGTTCGGTGCTGCCATCTCTGGGACGTATTGACAATGAACGCGGCCTCATTTTAAAACAATGCGCATGTTTCTATCTCTTTCCAGTTCGGAGAAAAAAAAATTGGAGGCCTTAGAACTCGTACTATGAAAGTCAGGTGGGAGGTGAGAAAACTTCGATTTCATGCTCTAGCGGCTGCTCATAAGCTAGACCTCACGCCGATAAACGACAAACGACGCCTCGCTTGGTGTAAGGAGCGTAAACACTGGGCGATTGCACGGTGGAAAAACGTCGTGTGGAGTGACGAATCACAGTACATAGTGTGGTGATCCTGTGCCACGGTGAGTGTATGGTGAATGCCCGGTGAACGTCATCTGCCAGCGTGTGTAGTGCCAACAGTAATATTCAGAGGCGGTGGTGTTATTGTGTGGTCGTGTTTGTCATGGAGGGGTCTTGCACCTCTTGCTATTTTGCCTCGTACTATCACACCACAGACATACATTAATGTTTTAAGCACCTTCGTGCCTCCCATTGTCTAAGAGTATTCTGGGATGACGATTGCATCTTTCAACACGATCAAGCACCTGTTCAAAATGGACGGCGTGTGGCCGAGTGGTTTCACGACAATAACATCCCTGTAATGGATTGGCCAGCACAAAGTTCAGACCTGAATCCTATAGAATACCCTTGGGATGTTTTGGAGCGCCGACATCGTGCCAGGCGTCACTGGCCGACATCGATACCTCTCCTCTGTGCAGCATTCCGTGAAGAATGGGCTGCCATTCCCCAAGAAACCTTCTAGCAGCTGACTTAATGTATGCCAGCGAAAGAGGAAGCTGTCATCAAGGCTAAGGGTGGGCCAACACCATATTGTATTCCAGCGTTACCGGTGGAGGGCGCCACAGACTTGTTAGTCATTTTCATTCAGGTGTCCGCATATTTTTGATTACATAGTGTATCATTGAAATATCAATGATATTTTGGTTCCCTTCAATTAGAAAAAGTTTCACAAGGATCCGACTATTAAGATTTTAAAAATGACCAATCGACTGATGTAAGCGTCTTCATTCTCCGCCGACAATAAGATGCTGCTTTGTAAAACAGAACCGACCCACCTAGACGTTACGGATTACCCAAAGTGCATAATCCTGAGGTTCCGTTAAGGCCAATTGTCAGTTGTCTAGGCTGTCCTATCCACGAGTTGACTACACAAATGTCTCTAAGCACTATAGGGCTTAACATCTGAGGTCATCAGTCTCCTAGACTCAGAACTATTAAAACCTAACTAACCTAAGGACATCACACACATCCATGCCTGAGGCAGGATTCGAACCTACGACCGTAGCAGCTGCGCGGTTCCGGACTGGAGCGGCTAGAACCGCTCGGTCACAGCGGCCGGCGAGGTGGCTTGACATCTCGCCTCACTGTTGCCAGCTTATGTAGGTAGGACTGACTGCAGTCATATTAAAAATTCAGCTCGTTTCATTGACAAGTTAAGCGAAATGAGAGTGGGCCAAGATGATATCCTCGTCAGCTTTGACATTGTGTCGTTATTTACCATGATTCCGGTAAACGAAACTATCTCATGCATGACTGATATTTCCCTACCGATATTGTGGCATTATTCCAATACTGCCTCACTACAACCTACTTTCAATACAATAGTGATTTTTGTGAACAGTTTGACGGGGTGGCTGTGGTCAGTGCTCTTAGTCCTGTTGTCGCTAACTTATTTATGGAAACGTTTGAACAACGGCCGTTGCAGACTGCCAGCCAGATGGCGTCGCTATGTTGATCACACTGTCGTAGTATGGACGCACAGAGCAGAGGACATGGATGCTTTCCTGATACATCTAAACAGCATTAATTCGCAAATCCTATTCCCTATAGAGACGGAAAGTAGTGTGCAATTGAATTTTCTGGATGTGCCAGTGATTAAACGACGGGACGGAACGTTGGCCATAAGGTGTATAGAAAGGGCACGTATGCTGATCGTTACCTGCATACAGATTCAAACCGCCATGCTAGACAAAAAAAGAGGTGTAATAAAACCTTGGTAGACAGGGCGTACAAAATTTGTGAACTTGTCTATTTAAAAGATGAGAATGAACATCTGCGATTGACTCTCGTGAAGAATGGCTGCTCTACTACGGAGATAGATGGAGCACTTCGCTCTAGGCAGAGAATCAGGAGTAACGACGAACGACGGCCGTCCAGTGGCAAGGTTTTTCTTCCATTCATTAGTAAGGTCACAGATCGCACTGGTAAAGTGTTAAGCAAGTATGGGGTGGAAACTTTTTTCATACCCAACAGGAAAATAAAAGACCATTATGATCGGCAAAAGATACACGACATCCTTTGGCTACACCAGGAATCTATAAAATTCCTTTTGGTTGTGGACAGGTTTATATCGGTAACCATAGAGAATTGTGAACATCGGGTTGAACATAAAGGAACTGCCACCTGGGTCATACGGATAAATCGGCAATAGCAGATCATGTTTACGAGGAAGGTAATTATGAATTAAAATTCAGTGACAAGAGCGTCATATCTACAACCTCGCATTATTACCCGTGCATGTATGGAGCGGCTATCGAGATTGATAAACACTGAAATAATTTTAAGACGAAAGACGAAGGTGTTAAATTGGATACAATTTGGATGTTAGCGTTACACCGTAAACGTGACTACTGATTACATTCAGTGGGGATTGTCGGCTTTACCAGAGAGAGTCTCATAGCCGACGCCACGTGATGGACAGTGACGCCCTCTGCACTGCCTATATAATCGGCACATCCTCGAGTTCTCTTTGCATATCGCCACGAAACATCAGGGTAGAGTGTTATGCACCTACAAGAGTAGAGATGTATCTCTCCTCTGTTATTATGTCTTGAAATGTTAATTTTTCAGTACGATTCATGAAACTGTTGGCTAATGTTCCTGAAATAAGTGAATCCATGGGCAAACCTTCTTCTTGTATGCGTAATCTTGACTGATTCAAAATTATTTTCTATTGGTATTAACTGTAATAATTTTAATGTTTCATCTGTGTGTTCATGAGGTAGCTGGTTGTGTGTTTTCAGGTTTTCTTCAATTATTTTTATAGATGCAACTGTACACGCTTTCCACATCAAAGCAGAGCGGTGCTTTTATGCCAGGAATTTTAGTGTCTCCTACATGTTCTACCATTGAGAGGTTTTTCTGATTGTTCTATCATTTTCAAGTTTATAATACTGGCAGAGCAGTGACTGCATTTATTTTGCTAGTAGGTATGTAGGAGGTGCTCTGGAATTCACTGTTGGATGGACTGGATCATTTCCTTCATGGAATTTTGATTGACATCGCATGTTGGGGATTTGAGGACTTTTTTGTAGAACTCCCTGTTTCTCTTTTTCTGGAAATGTATACTCTATGTTTTTGAGTGTGTTTTTAATGTGGATTTGAAATGTGATAGTTGGGTTTGATTTTAACATTTTTATGTTGTTTTTACTGATGAATTCTTCTGTTTTTTTCTGTATATTACTTTGTTCTCATGAGGACGACACCATTACGATTTTCAGATTTTGTAATAATGATGTTTTCTGCTTGCAGATTTTTGTTTAGATTTTTAAGCTTTGTTTCATCACAGTTAATTTTTTGATTTTAATGTACTTCTTTTTAATCTGTGTTGTTATGTTTTTAATGTCTTCATTTACTAACTCTCTAGTTACCACAGTGTTTACATTGTTACTGTAATCTTTTTCTTCTATAGTGAGAATACATTCAGATTCTATAATGAGAACTATCTGTTGTTCATCTGCTGATGAGTCAATATTGTGCTTTAGACCTTTCTCTAATGAATGATTTTCGTTTTCATCTACTGTTATATCTGTGAGATAGAGCACACTACGATAGAAATGGTGTTTGTGCTGTGTTTTCTGTTACGGAGTTTTGTGTAGTGAAATTTGAGGTTTTAAATTTTCTTATTATGCCTTAATCGCATTTTGTTTATAGCTCTGCATCTCCAGAACTTGACTTTTTCTACCAATGGAACCGCAAATAGCACGATTATTTAATTATAGTGTTAGCTGAAGGTGAATTTCGTATAATTCTTGGTTTAGTGTCTGTTTAGTTATATGTAGTGACTTAATTTCGTGTTTCAGCCGGCATTTCTAGCAGCCTGTCTGGCAACTTTTGATGCTTTCGAACACTTTTTGATCTTACATTTGTATATTTTGGTATAATATGACTAAGTTTGCAATGTTTATTGTATCTGATGGTTTTAACTACATCTACATTTATACTCCGCAAGCCACACAACGGTGTGTGGCGGAGGGCACTTTACGTGCCAGTGTCATTACCTCCATTTCCCGTTCCAGTCGCGTATGGTTCGCGGGAAGAACGACTGTCTGAAAGCCTCCGTGCGCGCTCTTATCTCTCTAATTTTACATTCGTGATCTCCTCGGGAGGTATAAGTAGGAGGAAGCAATATATTCGATACCTCATCCAGAAACACACCCTCTCGAAATCTGGCGGGCAAGCTACACCGCGATGCAGAGCGCCTCTCTTGCAGAGTCTGCCACTTGAGTTTGTTAAACATCTCCGTAACGCTATCACGGTTACCAAATAACCCTGTGACGAAACGCGCCGCTCTTCTTTGGATCTTCTCTATCTCCTCCGTCAACCCGATCTGGTACGGATCCGACACCGATGAGCAATACTCAAGTATAGGTCGAACGAGTGTTTTGTAAGCCACCTCCTTTGTTGATGGACTACATTTTCTAAGGACTCTCCCAATGAATCTCAACCTGGTACCCCCCTTACCCACAATTAATTTTATAAGATCATTCCACTTCAAATCGTTCCGCACGCATACTCCCAGATATTTTACAGAAGTAACTGCTACCAGTGTTTGTTCCGCTATCATATTATCATACAATAAAGGATCCTTCTTTCTATGTATTCGCAATACATTACATTTGTCTATGTTAAGGGTCAGTTGCCACTCCCTGCACCAAGTGCCTATCCGCTGCAGATCTTCCTGCATTTCACTACAATTTTCTAATGCTGAAACTTCTCTGTATACTATCCGCGAAAAGCCGCATGGAACTTCCGACACTATCTACTAGGTCATTTATATGTATTGTGAAAAGCAATGGTCCCATAACACTCCCCTGTGGCATGCCAGAGGTTTCTTTAACGTCTGTAGACGTCTCTCCATTGATAACAACATGCTGTGTTCTGTTTGCTAAAAACTCTTCAATCCAGCCACACAGCTGGTCTGATATTCCGTAGGCTCTTACTTTGTTTATGAGGCGACAGTGCGGAACTGTATCGAATGCCTTCCGGAAGTCAAGAAAAACAGCATCTACTTGGGAGCCTGTATCTAATATTTTCTGGGTCTCATGAACAAATAAAGCGAGTTGGGTCTCACACGATCGCTGTTTCCGGAATCCATGTTGATTCCTACATAGTAGATTCTGGGTTTCCAAAAACGACATGATACTCGAGCAAAAAACATGTTCTAAAATTCTACAACAGATCGACGTCAGAGATATAGGTCTATAGTTTTGCGCATCTGCTCGACGACCCTTCTTGAAGACTGGGACTGCCTGTGCTCTTTTCCAACCATTTGGAACCTTCCGTTCCTCTAGAGACTTGCGGTACACGGCTGTTAGAAGGGGGGCAAGTTCTTTCGCGTACTCTGTGTAGAATCGAATTGGTATCCCGTCGGGTCCAGTGGACTTTCCTCTGTTGAGTGATTCCTGTTGCTTTTCTATTCCTTGGACACTTATTTCGATGTCAGCCATTTTTTCGTTTGTGCGAGGATTTAGAGAAGGAACTGCAGTGCGGTCTTCCTCTGTGAAACAGCTTTGGAAAAAGGTGTTTAGTATTTCAGCTTTACGTGTGTCATCCTCTGTTTCAATGCCATCATCATCCCGGAGTGTCTGGATATGCTGTTTCGAGCCACTTACTAATTTAACGTAAGACCAGAACTTCCGAGGATTTTCTGTCTAGTCGGTACATAGAATTTTACTTTCGAATTCACTGAACGCTTCATGCATAGCCCTCCTTACGCTAGCTTTGACACCGATTAGCTTCTGTTTGTCTGAGAGTTTTTGGCTGCGTTTAAACTTGGAGTGAAGCTCTCTTTGCTTTCGCAGTAGTTTCCTAACTTTGTTGTTGTACCACGGTGAGTTTTTCCCGTCCCTCACAATTTTACTCGGCACGTACCTGTCTAAAACGCATTTTACGATTGCCTTGAACTTTTTCCATAAACACTCAACATTGTCAGTGTCGGAACAGAAAATTTCGTTTTGATCTGTTAGCTAGTCTGAAATCTGCCTTCTATTACTCTTGCTAAACAGTTAAACCTTCCTCCCTTTCTCTATATTCCTTTTAACCTCCATATTCAGGATGCTGCAACGGCCTTATGATCACTGATTCCCTGTTCTGCACATACAGAGTCGAAAAGTTCGGGTCTGTTTGTTATCAGTAGGTCCAAGATGTTATCTCGACGAGTCGGTTCTCTGTTTAATTGCTCGAGGTAATTTTCGGATAGTGCACTCAGTATAATGTCACTCGATACTCTGTCCCTACCACCCGTCCTAAACATCTGAGTGTCCCAGTCTATATCTGGTAAATTGAAATCTCCACCTAAGACTATAACATGCTGAGAAAATTTATGTGAAATGTATTCAAAATTTTCTCTCATTTGTTCTGCCACTAATGCTGCTGAGTCGGGACTTCGGTAAAATTAGCCAATTATTAACCCAGCTCGGTTGTTGAGTGTAATGTCCACCCATAATAATTCACAGGAACTATCCACTTCTACTTCACTAAAGGATAAACTACTACTAACAGCGACGAACACTCCACCACCGGTTGCATGCAATCTATCCTTTCTAAACACCGTCTGTACCTTTGTAAAAATTTCGGCAGAATTTATCTCTGGCTTCAGCCAGCTTTCTATACCTATAACGATTTCAGCTTCGGTGCTTTCTATCAGCGCTTGAAGTTCCGGTACTTTACCAACGCAGTTTCGACAGTTTACAATTACAATACCGATTGCTGCTTGGTCCCCGCATGTCCTGACTTTGACCCGCACCCGTTGAGGCTGTTGCCCTTCCTGTACTTGCCCAAGGCCATCTAACCTAAAAAACCACCCAGCCCACGCCACAACTGTTTTACACAGACTGAAATGAAACTCCTTAAACAGCTACTAAAGGTCAACTGGAAATGCTTGCCAAGCATTCATTAAAGTCTTTATTTGTGTGGCCGCGTTGTCCCTAGTTGCTTTACAGTTCTTGAGGGAATTTCTGTTCTGTCATTGCAGCTACAAACATGCGTGTTTTTTCAGCAGACTCGTTTCGCTTTATTGAGGTAATTACCATCAGTGGTCTGTAATTAAGTTATTTAGATTTTCGTTTGCTTATGGACCGAAAAACAGTTGGTTAGCAATATCTTGATTTGTACTTTGTGTGAGTTTAGCTTGATTCTTGCTTACATCGGGAAATGCCGTGTGCTAGTACATCGTTGATGGTTTTTCTTCTTTAGACACTGATAATTGTCTAATATTTAGTTCTTCTGAAGCGCTGTGCATTTGTTGTGGTTTCCACAGCACACTTTTTCATGAATCACTGGTTTTTGTTTGTTTTTATACTTTCAAGTATGTGTTGTGGTCTGTGTATTGCAGCGTTGCAAGCGTTTGGTAAACAGCGGAAGAGTTTAAACTCAGAAGAGTTTTCCTGGAGCCACTCTCTAGCAGTTCCGGTCGTGTAAGGTGTATTATCGTCCTGCTGGAATTACCTACGTCCTTTGAAATGCACAATGGACATGAATGGATGCAGGTGATCAGGCATGATGCATATGTACGTGTCATCTGTCAGAGACGTATCTAGACGTTTAGGGGTCCTACATCACTCGTGCGCCGACTACAACACCACGTTCAAATTCACTTAAATCTTTATTACCTTCCACTGTAGCAGCATTAAGCAATCTAACAACTGCACCAGACACTTGTTATCTTATATAGCCGTTGCCGACCGCAGCACAGTGTTCTGCCTGTTTACATATCTCTGTATTTGAATACCAGTTTTTTTAGGCCCTTCAGTATATAAAGAAGAGCTCTCTTCATAACCATGGCATTCTATTTCACATCAGTCTTATAAACTATTCTGGACCTGCAATATTTTGGCTCTAAAGCCTTTGATGTAGAAAACGGTCCCCGAAGCACAGTTTAAAATTAACTTCGAAGAGGAATGATTGCCTTTTACCGCTCCTCATCCGAATTTAAATGATGAGCTAGCAACGAATAAACAAAACCATACTAATTACATTCCTTGGTGATCACTAGCGTTTCGACGATAGAGTGTATCTCCCCTGACAACCTTAGCTGATCTTTGCTTGCCTGCTGTTTAGCACCTTTAATTCGGAATTCTTCCTTTCCCAGAAATTGACTAACAATACAACTTAATTCAGAAAACTCCTGTATGAAACAGAACGTAATACGTTCCTTCACTCTAACACAACGCGATCGTAATCTCGACATGGGTGCAATATCATTCCGGTTAGGTCAAAATACATACACCTGAAAGCGAGTGCATCACGAGAACGTCACCACCAGCTGGCGCTAATGCCAATATTGCACCCAACGCTCGCAGCGCGTGAACAACGATAATTCAGAAAAATTGAGCGAGCAGACAAAGATTAATTTTACTGCTCGATACAACGAAGGACCCTCACAAGGTACGATGATTTGTAAGGACTTTCATAGGTACAAAAATTTCTTGCTAAAAGATGCAACTCTGCCAATGACAGAACTCCATAGCATCCACATTCTTTGATGAAGCCTATCTGGACGCCTCAGTGTATTGCGCAGTTGACCAACAGATGTCACGAGCGGCGGGCAAGTCGGTGTAAAAGGAGATGGGGAGTATTGTGTTGTCAGTAGAGACGTAGAAGCAGCAGAATCGCTCTGTCGGGAGATCTCAGTAACTTCGAACGTTGACTAATCATGGGATCAGTGGCGGCTGCTGTGTAATAGCACAAGAGCACGTGAACACCCTAACTTTAGACATCTCGCGGACTTATTGGCTATTTTTCTTTCGTTGCTGTTAAACGCTGTGTGTGTGTGTGTTGTAATCTGAAATACACAGCACTAAATCTACCGTGCTGTGCAGCACATTGCTCCTCTAGACTCTGTGAAACTTGGCATCAGGGTCGCGAGCACACCTTTACTTGTGCACGTTTTAAGGTGCCTCTGCGCATACGCAAACTATGTGACGTAATTGTCTTATGGCCAAAATACACGCGGATTTGATGAAGAATGTGCATGGCCCACGGCGTGCCTGCTAGCTCTTACCACTGTACTACACGTTTCCGTCAATGCCGCCAGATGGTAGCACACTGCAGCAGGCTATTGTCTACGTTCACTTGACATAAATCCCACTTAAACTCACCATATAGGAAAATTAGATCGGACATGAATATATGTTATAGTTATACTGACAGAAAAACCTATTTTGTGAGATTCTAAATGAGATATAGTACGAATATTAAGTCTTCGATTTTATCATTAATCCTTACTGAGATCCATAAAGCATATTATCGTCGATTGTGGGACTGCAGCATTTATTCATGCTTCTAACATCTGTTGATCTTGTGGTGGGTCAGGTTTATCTCTACTGTAGGTCCACATTGTGCGCATATCTGAACATTCACAAAAAGCTGTCTCACAGGTTTATGTGATATTCACTTAAGTATGGCGGATCTAAAATCAAAATGGTTCAAATGGCTCTGAGCACTATGCGGCTTAACTTCTGAGGTCATCAGTCGCCTTGAACTTAAAACTAATGAAACCTAACTAACCTAAGGACATAACACACATCCATGCCCGAGGAAGGATTCGAACCTGCGACCGTAGCGGTCACTCGGCTCCAGACTGTAGCGCCCAGAACCGCACGGCCACTCCAGCCGGCGCGGATCTAAAAGGGTGTGCTATTGGCCCTGATGGTTCTCAGTGCCTCATTTGCAATCTAGTCGAGTGGCCTTGTTGTTAGATCGTAGTAGTTGAATTTAATCATTTCCGCAAACGTCAGTTTGTGTTTGGAGTTGGTTGTCTACTGTGCAGGAATCGGCTTTCCCGTATAGAGTCAGCATGAATTCTGTTGAACCTGTATTGTGCCCTAACGGAAGGAAATTAGGGCACTCCAGACCAGATCCGTTGTCTTAGAGAGTGACGAAATCATATAAGTGTGACAACAAGCGAAAATTTAACAACGATGTGAATTATTAGCGTTACTTGTTGTTGTGTGTGCTACGTAAGAATGCTTGATTTTCAGCCCAGAAGATAATACGTTAACTAATACATGAATTATCTTTTATATTTGTCCCAAAAAAATAGAAAAGCACGAAAACTCCCACTTACACAAAAATGTGAAACGGAGAGTCGTGAAAGCCTAAACGTTATTTTGTTCTTGCTATAAACTGTGGTTAGTTATGTACAAATAACAAAATTCCAGGAAGAAACTTCTTCCTTTTTTCAGACATGTTATGCATATTATTATTATTTCTTTCCTTTCTCAGACGTTATGTCTGATTAAAAATGGAAAGTGACGCGGACCTTGATCAAGCGTGACTTCCTATTAACTGTACGGTATATGTTACAGTGCATTTAGGAACTTTCGGGTAATTGAACATGTATCAATAATTACAGATTTCTATCGTTGTACAGGGTGGCGCAGATGGATCGGGTGGTTTTGAAGTGGACTGTACGTCTGGAGGGGGGGAGCCAGGTGTTCGGCGACTTCGTCCTGTGGTGGGGGGGACGGGAAGTTTCAGTTGCAGGCTGGCAGTCAGTCGCGATGGCTACGTGGTCCGTTGAGCATCGTGTTTTCGCAGTGGAAGAGTTCATACGCAATAACGAGTCAATTGTTGCTGTGACGCGTGCCTTTCGCCGGCGTTTCAACATCCCACCTCGCGGTAGTGTTCCTAAGCGAGATACGATATTGAGTTGGGTGCATAATTTCCGCACTACTGGTTCATGTGCTCCAAAATGGACGCCTAGACCGCCAACAATAACAACGCCTGAGAACGTGGAGCGTGTGAGACGCGATGTCACTGCGAGCCTACGTCGATCAACGAGACGTCGTGCTCAAGCTCTTGGAATGTCACGTCGGAGCCTTCAAAGGATTCTTAACGAAGAACTGAAATTCCACCCCTATAAAATCCTGTTGGTACAGAAGATTCTCCCAACAGACCATCTTCAAAGGCTTCGGTTTAGCCAACAGATGTTGGAGTTATTGGAAGATGTAAACCTGATTATCATGATGTCTGACGAGGCTCACTTTCACATTAACGGATACGTAAACAAGCAAAATTGCCGTTACTGGGCCGACACTAACCCAAGAGATCTACACCAACGGCCTCTCCATAGTGACAAAGTGACGGTTTGGTGTGGGGTTTCTAAGGTAGGGATAATTGGTCCTTACTTTTTTGAAAATGAAAGGGAGCAGGCGGTTACTGTTAATTCGCAGCGTTATGTGAACATGATTGAAGATTTTCTTCTCCCACAACTTGAAGAGAACAATTACGACATGGGCAATATGTGGTTCCAACAAGACGGGGCAACTGCACATACCGCTAGGATATCAATGCAAGCTGTACGCGCTCTGTTCCCTGGCCGTTTGATTTCCCGTAATGGAGATGTCCATTGGCCCCCTCGCTCGCCGGACCTCACGGTATGTGACTTTTTCTTATGGGGCTATTTAAAAGCAAGGGTCTACATGAACAAACCCCGGACCATTCAGGAGTTGAAGGCAGCAATTCACACCGAAATCACATCAATTCCTGGTGATGTGCTCGAGCGGGCAATGCGGAACGTTAAGGACCGACTCCAAGAATGCGTCGCTCGAGAAGGAGGGCATTTGATGGATGTAATTTTTAAAAACTAACATTACTATTTTTTTGTTAATAAACTTCCATTGTAACTACACGTTTTGCACTTTATTTCAATCCAGTACCTTTACAATTGACAGTTTGACAAGTATTTTAAAACCACCCGATCCATCTGCGCCACCCTGTATATATACGTTTGGATGTAGCTGTATTGCGTTGATGTACTGGTGGATATTGTGTGGTATAACTCCTGTAGCTGATAGTATAATTGGTATGATGTCAACTTTATCCTGATGCCACATGTCTTTGACTTCCTCAGCCAGTTGGATGTATTTTTCAATTTTTTCTCCCGTTTTCTTCTGTATATTTGTTGTATTGGGTACGGATATTTCGATTAGTTGTGTTAATTTCTTCTTCTTATTGGTGAGTATGATGTCAGGTTTGCTATTTGGTGTTGTTTTATTTGTTATAATGGGTCTGTTCCAGTACAATTTGTATTCATCATTCACCAGTACATTTTGTGGTGCATACTTGTATGTGGGAACGTGTTGTTTTTTTAGTTTATTTTGTATGGCAAGTTGTTGATATATTATTTTTGCTACATTGGCATGTCTTCTGGGGTATTCTGTATTTGCTAGTATTGTACATCCGCTTGTGATGTGATCTACTGTTTCTATTTGTTGTTTACAAAGTCTGCATTTATCTGTTGTGGTATTGGGATCTTTAATAATATGCTTGCTGTAATATCTGGTGTTTATTGTTTGATCCTGTATTGCAATCATGAATCCTTCCATCTCACTGTATATATTGCCTTTTCTTAGCCATGTGTTGGATGCGTCTCGATCGATGTGTGGCTGTGGTAGATGATACGGGTGCTTGCCATGTAGTGTTTTCGTTTTCCAATTTACTTTCTTCGTATCTGTTGATGTTTTGTGATCTAAAGGGCTGTACAAGTGGTTATGAAACTGCAGTGGTGTGGCAGATGTATTTATATGAGTGATTGCTTTGTGTATTTTGTTAGTTTCTGCTCGTTCTAGAAAGAATTTTCTTAAATTGTCTACCTGTTCATAATGTAGGTTTTTTATATCGAGAAATCCCCTTTCTCCTCCCTTTCTGCTTAATGTGAATCTTTCTGTTGCTGAATGTATGTGATGTATTCTATATTTGTGGCATTGTGATCGTGTAAGTGTATTGAGTGCTTCTAGATCTGTGTTACTCCATTTCACTACTCCAAATGAGTAGGTCAATATTGGTATAGCGTAGGTATTTATAGCTTTCTTTGCCTATATTTTTCTTTTAGTTCTTCTTTAATATTTGTATTATATATTTCTATTTTTAGTCTGTATCCTAGATATTTATAGGCATCTGTTTTTTCCATCGCTTCTATGCAGTCGCTGTGGTTATCCAATATTTAATCTTCTAGTTTAGTGTGTTTTCCCTTGACTATGCTATTTTTCTTACATTCGTCTGTTCCAAAAGCCATATTTATATCATTGCTGAATACTTCTGTTATCTTTAGTAATTGGTTGAGTTGTTGATTTGTTGCTGCGAGTCATCCATGTATAGCAAATGTGTGATTTTGTGTTGGTATGTTCCAGTAATATTGTATCCATAATTTGTATTATTTAGGATGTTGGATAGTGGGTTCAGAGAAAGGCAGAACCAGAAAGGACTTAATAAGTCTCCTTGGTATATTCCACGCTTAATTATTATTATTATTTGATTACTTTCTCAGACTTTTTAGAAGTCTGGTTAAGAATGGAGTGACGCGGACCTTTATCAAGCGTCACTTCCTTTTTGCTGTACGGTACATGTTATATTGCATTTAGGAACTTTCGGGTAATTGAACATGTATCAATAATTACGGATTTCTGTAATTGTATATATATGTTTGGATGTAGCTGTATTGCATTGATGTATTGGTGGATATTGTGTGGTATGACCCCTGTAGTTGATAGTATAATTGGTATGATGTCAACTTTATCCTGATGCCACATGTCTTTGACTTCCTCAGCCAGTTGGATGTATTTTTCAATTTTTTCTCCTGTTTTCTTTTGTATATTTGTTGTATTGGGTATGGATATTTCGATTAATTGTGTTAATTTCTTCTTTTTATTGGTGAGTATGATGTCAGGTTTGTTATGTGGCGTTGTTTTATCTGTTATAATGGTTCTGTTCCAGTATAATTTGTATTCATCATTCTCCAGTACATTTTGTGGTGCATACTTGTATGTAGGAACGTGTTGTTTTATAAGTTTATGTTGTAAGGCAAGCTGTTGATGTATTATTTTTGCGACATTGTCATGTCTTCTGGGGTATTCTGTATTTGCTAGTATTGTACATCCGCTTGTGATGTGATCTACTGTTTCTATTTGTTGTTTACAAAGTCTGCATTTATCTGTTGTGGTATTAGGATCTTTAATAATATGCTTGCTGTAATACCTGGTGTTTATTGTTTGATCCTGTATTGCAATCATGAATCCTTCTGTCTCACTGTATATATTGCCTTTTCTTAGCCATGTGTTGGATGCGTCTTGATCGATGTGTGGCTGTGTTAGATGATACGGGTGCTTGCCATGAAGTGTTTTCTTTTTCCAATTTACTTTCTTCGTATCTGTTGATGTTATGTGGTCTAAAGGGTTGTAGAGGTGGTTATGAAATTGTAGTGGTGTAGCCGATGTATTTATATGAGTGATTGCTTTGTGTATTTTGCTAGTTTCTGCTCGTTCTATAAAGAATTTTCTTAAATTGTCTACCTGTCCATAATGTAGGTTTTTTATATCGATAAATCCCCTTCCTCCTTCCTTTCTGCTTAATGTGAATCTTTCTGTTGCTGAATGTATGTGATGTATTCTATATTTGTGGCATTGTGAGCGTGTAAGTGTATTGAGTGCTTCTAGGTCTGTGTTACTCCATTTCACTACTCCAAATGAGTAGGTCAATATTGGTATGGCATAAGTATTTATAGCTTTTGTCTTGTTTCTTGCTGTCAATTCTGTTTTCAGTATTTTTGTTAGTCTTTGTCTATATTTTTCTTTTAGTTCTTCTTTAATATTTGTATTATCTATTCCTATTTTTTGTCTGTATCCTAGATATTTATAGGCATCTGTTTTTTCCATCGCTTCTATGCAGTCGCTGTGGTTATCCAACATGTAATCTTCTTGTTTAGTGTGTTTTCCCTTGACTATGCTATTTTTCTTACATTTGTCTGTTCCAAAAGCCATACTTATATCATTGCTGAATACTTCTGTTATCTTTAGTAATTGGTTGAGTTGTTGATTTGTTGCTGCCAGTAGTTTTAGATCATCCATGTATAGCAAATGTGTGATTTTGTGTGGGTATGTTCCAGTAATATTGTATCCATAATTTGTATTATTTAGCATGTTGGATAGTGGGTTCAGAGCAAGGCAGAACCAGAAAGGACTTAATGAGTATCCTTGGTATATTCCACGCTTAATCTGTATTGGCTGTGATGTGATATTATTTGAATTTATTTGGATATTAAGTGTGGTTTTCCAATTTTTCATTACTATGTTTAGGAACTGTATCAATTTAGGATCTATTTTGTATATTTCCAATATTTGTAGTAACCATGAGTGGGGTACACTATCAAAAGCTTTTTGGTAATCAATGTATGCGTAGTGTAGCGACCTTTGTTTAGTTTTAGCTTGATATGTCACCTCTGCATCTATTATCAGTTGCTCTTTACATCCTCGTGCTCCTTTGCAACAGCCTTTTTGTTCTTCATTTATAATTTTGTTCTGTGTTGTATGTGTCATTAATTTCTGTTTAATGATTGAAGTTAATATTTTGTATATTGTTGGTAGGCATGTTATGGGGCGATATTTAGCTGGGTTCGCTGTGTCTGCTTGATCTTTAGGTTTCAGATAAGTTATTCCATGTGTAAGTGTATCAGGGAATGTGTATGGGTCTGCAATGTAACTGTTAAATAATTTAGTTAGATGTGAATGTGTTGAGGTGAACTTCTTTAACCAGAAATTTGCTATTTTATCATTTCCAGGGGCTTTCCAATTGTGAGTAGAATTAATTGCTTGGGTGACTTCATGTTGCAAAATTTTCACTTCAGGCATTTGTGGTATCATCTTGTATGTGTCTGTTTCTGTTTGTATCCACCGTGCATGCCTGTTATGTTGTACCGGGTTTGACCATATGTTGCTCCAGAAGTGTTCCATGTCTGTTATGTTTGGTGGATTGTTTATTTTAATGTGTGTGTTATCTATTGTCTGGTAAAATTTCTTTTGGTTTGTGTTGAATGTTTGGTTTTGTTTCCTTCTATTTTCACTTTTTTTGTATCTTCTGAGTCGTTTGGCTAATGCTTGTAATTTCTGCTTCTTTTCGTCTAATTGCTCTGTCGCTTCTTGTTGTGAGATTTTACCTAACCTTTTTCGTTTTTTTTCCGAGATTTCATTTCTTATAAATTGTGTTAGCTGTCCGATGTCTTTTCTCAGTTTTTCTATTCTGATCTGTAGCCTGTGTTGCCATGCTGGTTTTGTGGGTTTCTTCTGTGTGTTGGTTGGTTCTGATCTCTGTCTAGTGTGTACATTTAATGTAGTGAGTGCTCCTATATAAACCAGTAGTTGTAACTCTTCCATAGTTGTGTTTTCATTTATTTTGTTGTGTATGATTGTGTTGATAGTTTTTATTGTTGTTTCGACTTGTGGGTTATTTGGTGGTCTATGCAAGAATGGTCTAATGTCTGTATTTGTGTCTTTGTATTCTATATATGTTAGCTGAAATTTTTCTTCTATATCTAGCATCTGTGTCACTTCGTGTTCTATTTGTGCTTGTTCTGGTGGCTGTCTTAAGATTTCGTTTTCCTCTGATTGTTTAATTGGTGCATGTTGTTCTTTGTTTGTTTGCTCTGGGATGTTTGAGTCCATTACTGTATTTTCTTCTTCTTCTGATTGCACATTATTTTGTTCCAGTATTTGTTGTACTTCTTGTTTGATGTTTTCTAATTCTGACTGGGGTATCCTGTTATTTTTGATTATTACACGGATCTGATCAGCTAGTCGTTGTTCTGTTAAAAATTTTAATTCTGGGTATCTGGTAATAAATGTTGTGTATACTTGTGATCTGTATCCAGTTGTGTTGGTTCCTAGGTTTGTTGCTTGGTAATAACAGAACATGAGGTGTCGATTAACTTCATCTGACCATCTCATCCTCTGTCTTTGTTTTCCTTCTAGGGTGGTTGCAGGAAGCATATCCTGCAAAACACCTCTATTTGGATTTAAATCATTTTCCAGTTGGCTAGCAGTGTCGTTACCATTGTGGGCGGGCATAGGGTTCAAGCGTCGTCCCCGACCATGACGGCGCTTGTCCGAGGCTTCTTTAGTTCTGTCCTGAACCAACTAATCACACTAAAAGGGGGGTTAGCCCTATTAGTGGTTTGTTCTTTTCGTCGCCTTTTACGACTGGCAGAACATACCGGGGGCCTATTCTTTTCCCGGGCCTCCACGGGGATTATTATTATTATTATTATTATTATTATTACTGTTATTATTATTATTATTGTTATTATTGGCAATGGCTCAAGTTGTATAAATATGTTGATAAGCATAACTGTTATACAGCAGATGCTATTAAATTTGGACTGTCATATATATCTGGATTTAAAAATTGTGATCACCCAGAATGTATAGCCACGAGCCGCCACTGCATGGGATGTCAGCCGAGTAACAAATCCATCAGGGGCATTTCACCTCTTCTGAAGCTACCCAAGTGTACTGTTGGTGATGCGATTGTCAAGCGGAAACGCGAAGGAAAAATGTCAGCAAAATCAAGACCGGGCAGAAATCGCTTGCCTATGGAAATGGACTTTTGAGAATTGCGAAGGACGATTGAAAAAGAAAAATCGCTTGAAATTAGCGGAAAGCCTCTCCCACGAGTTCCAGAGTGCTGCCAGCGATGTGCGTAGGGACTAGAATGTATGCGGTACAACGATTAAGTAGCTAGACGACAAGCCGCACATTTGTTTACGTCAGTGCTAAGCAACGCCTTCGACAGTGTAGGGAGCAATGTCGCTGGAAAATATAGATGACTGGAAACGAGTGATTCGCTATACTCTATCCGAAGGAAGGGATTGAGTTTGGCCAATACCTCAGAAACGATACCTGCCGTCATTTCTAGTGCCGACGCTGAAGTAAGAATGAGGTCATACGGGAGTGTTTTACGTGCTTGCGGTGTGTTCACCCTATTGCGCTGAGGAAACGCTAAATATTAAAGGATGTGAAGACATTTCAGAGCATGATGTACTGTATAAAGCAGCTTATGGGACGCAATGGGTTGTGGACTATAACGTTCTTGACCTGGATTGGCCTGAGCAATGCCCCCAGTTGGATCTAATGGAACAACACCGATTACGCTTCATACATCAACGTCAAACATCACTGTCTTCTCCGGTATCAGCTTATGAAGAAGGATGGGCTGTCAGTACACACACATTCAAGCACCGCATTGAAAGAGATCCAATCAGAGTTCAAACCGCTATGTAGGCTAAGGGTGGACACAGAAAATATAAGTGCCCGGAATCTTTTGATCAGATACTGTATTTTAGCAAAGTGCCGCGCTTATTCATTGCGCACACTCGCAGATGCCGGTTCTATTTCTAATGGTTTCCAGGTGCAATATATATTTCTTATTTTCAACATTTTATGTAATTATCGACCGAATTAAACAATTTAAATTGCTGTCAAAATATACTCATTACGAGTTACATTACAGTGGCAGAAGTCATGGAATCGCGAGATGTGCATGTACACATGGTGCTAGTACAGCGTATACAAGGCATAACAAACAGTCAATTGGCCCAGTTGTCAATTGTACTCAGGTCATTCATGTGAAAAGGATAACGAAGTGATTGTAGTCGGACGGCGCGAATAAACAGACAATGAACGTCGGATAGGAGTTGGTGCCACTTGCGTGGAACATTCCATTTCGGAAACTACTAGGGTATTCAATGTTCCGAAATCCACAGTATCGAATGTGTGACGAGAGTAGCAAGGTTCAGGCATAACCTCTCACCACCGACGACAGAATGGCGAACGGCCTCTACTTAAGAACCGATGGCAGCCTCGTTTGCGTAAAAGACATGCAACACGCGAAACAGCCACAGAACTCAATGGAAGACGTACGACACGCGTATCCACAGGGACAGTGCTGCGAAATTTAGTGTTAAAGGACTACGTCAGCAGACGACCGACGCGAGTACCTTTGCTGGCAGTACGACATCGCCTGCAGCGCCCCTCATGAGGTCGTGACAATATCGATTGGACCCTAGACGACTGAAAAACCGTGGCCTGGTCGGGTGAGTCCGTATTTCTGTTGGTAAGAGCAGATGGTAGGATTCAAATGTGTGCACAACCCACTAAGCCATGAACACAAGTTGTTTACATGGAATGGACAGGATCCTCTGATCCAACTGAACCGATCACTGACTAGAGGCGGGTATGTGCAGCCACTTGGAAAGCATTTGCAACCATTTTGGACTTCTTGTTCCCAATCAACTACGCAGCATGGCACCAGACCACAATTTTTCGCGATTGGTTTGAGGAACATTCTGGACAGCTCCAGAGAATTATTTGGCCGTCCAGATCGCCCGACATGAATCCCATCGAACGTTTGTGGGACATAAATATCAGATCTGTACGTGCACAAAACCTTGCACCGGCAACACTTGCGCTATTTACTTATTTATTTTGTGTGTGTGTGTGTGTGTGTGTGTGTGTATTTGGTGTAGCTCTCATAAGTTCTTGTATGGTGCAGGTGGTTGGTGATGAGGAACTCTGAAGGAAATGGATGTTAGTCTACTCAACGCAACACTGGCAAAGATCTGAGTCCACAGAGATACCCCAAGTCCGCAGACTGGTCTTGCATCTCGTCTTGTTTGATCGTAATCTATTGAGAGACCTCTATATTGACCACTTCTCCGAATGTGCTGGAGGAAGCTCTTCCTTTGGAGCCGTCCAATCTCCCAAATACCGACGTTTCTTCCGCCATCGCGAGATCCTCGGCGTATATGGGTTCTCCATGAGAGCCTCAGTAGTTGTCAAGAAGCTCTTTCTTGATTTCAGCCTAGGATTTGCGGGCTGACGACCATATAGTGGATGGGCTTCCTTGGTTGTGGCCTTACTTTTCTCGTATCTTGCAGCTACCTCACGTCTGATTTCAGGAGGAGCTACGCCAGCGAGGCAATGGAGTTTGTCCACGGGAGTAGGTCTTAAGCAAACGGTGATAATCCGGCAAGACTCATTCAGAGCCACACCTACTTTTCTGGCAAGACAGAGCTTGTATCACACCGAACATGCATATTCAGCAATGGAATAAAATAGAGGAAGCTGCTTGAACGCACAGTGCATGGATTAGCACTCCATGATGTACCTGTAAATTTTCGCACTATGTTGCTTCTGGCTGCCACTTTCTGTTTGGTGTTTAGGCAATGCTTTTTATTTGTTAGCGGGCGATCCAGATTTTCTCCAAGATATTTGGGAGCAGGATTACTTTCGAGTAAGGTGCCTCCACAGTATATATTTAAGGTTCTATTTGCTTGTTTATTCTTCAGGTGGAAAGCGCATGTCTGAGTCTTGGTAGGATTAGGTTTCAAGTAATTTCGATGATAGTGAACAGTGAATTCTTCCAAAAATTTTGATAGCGTATCTTCTACAGTCTCAAAACATAGCACAGTCATCAGCATAAATAAAGCTTCTATTTCCTTCAGGGGTAGGTTGATCGTTGGTGTAATGTTGAATAACTACTGAGGTCATCAGTCCCATAGAACTTAGAGCTACTTAAACCTAACTAAACAAAGGACAATACACACATTCATACCCGAGGCAGGACTCGAACCTGCGACCGTAGCGGTCTCGCGGTTCCAGACTGAAGCGCCTAGAACCGCTCGGCCACACTGGCCACCGAGGAGGTATTCCATGACTTTTGTCACCTCAGTGTACATTCATAAGTTAAAGGTTTGAAACAGTAACACATGTATTACTCTAAGAAACAGTGTTTATGTCTTAAGACAGGGTAATTCATGACGCCCAAATTATTTCAGTGTTTGAGAATGGAACTCATCAGCTATTTCCAACAAAGGTTAAACATAATTTCAAACCTTTTCCAATCATTCTTTGTCTAATTGCTTAACATCAGTATTAACTCATCTGTAAAGTAATTGGATCCTTGATGCTGTTTCATACATGTGACGTCGATTTAGTGATGTATCGGAGCTTCAGAAGACTGTGCAGCAACCATTGAGCGTATTTGGAGCCTTTTAGCTTAAAAAACATTCCGTAATAAGTTTACAAGCTGCAGCGGCAACCGTTAAGGACTACACCGTTACCGAAATAAATCATTGGTATGGACAATTTCACAAAAATATGCCGATTCTGTTTGTGAAATCAGATTACGGAAACAAAAATCACTTTACTCTATTCAATCATGACTATCAGATGTGTGATCGAAATAAGCGAATCAGGGTATTGGTCTTTAACCTATTAAAGATATCATAGTGAGTCCAGTCTTGTTATATACAGAAAAAACACACCAGAATGCTTAGTGAAACTTGCTCCCAGTAATTACCATACTGAATAATATCTTCACTTGATTATGGCTAATGTTGAATTACTGTAGCACTCTCAAAATGGGACGCGATATATTTACATGAACACAAATAATGATAACATTCTTACGAGTAACCCACTTCGACTCAAGAACACTCACATGTAAGTGTAATATATAATCGTTTTCGACATGCGACGTGATACTCAGCGGAAAATAAATGTGACGGATGCAGTTTTCAGTTTGAAAGTTATTGAGTTTGTAGTTGACAAGGTTCCTCATTTTTACGCGTTGTGTACTTAACATTTATATAAAATATGTTAGTGGATTTATCACCAGAGTAAATACATGTGGAAGGTTTCTACCTGGAAACATATCGAGCTTCTAAGTGTCACTGGCCGTATCGTCGGAACACATGTTCTGACTAGGGCGACTTAAAGAGTGGCCCTCCCCGGCATTCTTTCTTAGTCACGGGGTTTGAAACTCAGTGTTCAGACATCAGTTTCTTGAAGCAGTATGATAAAGCGGCGACCTGCTCGTGTAGTGTAAAGATCAGCACGATAGATTGCAGGACAGGGAGGTCAGCCTGACTCCGATCGCGTGCGCGCAGTGAATTAACGACCGTGGGCTAGTACACCAGGCGGCCTGTGTCTGGTTATTAGACTGTTTACGACTCCCGTTTGGTCTGCTGCTGAGCCTCTTCCGATATACAGCCTCAGAAAATGCGATTAGCAAGTAGTTAAATACAGTAACACACAGAAGGAAGTTCACCATTTTATAGACAAATGGCACGCGTGACGAGTCTGTCTCTGGTTACATTGGCAAGAAAGGCCTTCGGCGACAATTTTAAACAAAAGAAAAAAAAAATAAATCTGTAAAATCCTAAAAAAGCGGACACATACTAAACGATGGGCAAGAAGAAGTAGGTGAAGTACGATGAAATTCTCAAAAATATGAAATAATTTTCTCTGCAATTTATGAAACGTTTCTAGCTTATTGACGTACTCGTCTGTAGGTGAGTGCGTAGCGTGTTTGTAATGAAGTCGCTGGTAACAACTCTTTTCTCTTTTTTTTCTTGTTCTTCTACACTTCATGGATTTCGCATTGAGCCTGTATCTGTAAATCTTTTCTTAGGTCATCCTAGGTCTCTTCAACCTGCCAAGTTTGGAATGCCGTTTACCATCAGTTCTTAGTACTTGTCCGTACCAGATGTGTGGCATTTGATTATTCTGCCTTCAATTGGCGTTGCTGTCATCTCATGTCGCACTGTTTCTTTTTTTATATCCTTCCCAGCATTCTGTACTTACTAACAAATTACCTGTATCCCCACAGGTGTACCCATGTATGTTTTCAGCACATATTTTGCACACATCTCCTCTTCCTCGTCTTCCCCCCGCCCCTTCCACTGTCTCCTGCACTTCCTCCCCACAATCAATCTGTCAACATTATTTCCCACTTATATGTACATGTCAATCTCCTCCTCCCCACTCTCTCTGTCTCCTCATTTCTTCATCTCTCCCCCCCTTTGTATCTCTCCTCCACCCTCTCTCTCCTATAATGTCTTCCTGCCCCTGTCTTAGTCCATCCCTCTCTTGCTTTTCTCCCTGCCCATCTCCATGTCACTCTACTCCTCCTCCACTCTCTTTCTGTTCCTCGTCTCCATCCTACTCTCTCTATCACCTCCTCTTCATCTCCTCTCTACCTCTACTTGTCTCCTACTATCGATTACCTTTGTCCAGCTGATCTGCACCCTTGTCTCATAATCCAGCACCTTCCCCATTTTCTCTGCCCTGTCGTGGAAATCTGAACGTGCAGTCTCTGCAAGACGAGCAGATACTAGCTGCACAATGGACCTGTCACGCAGGGCAGCCTGCAAGTTAATGGCAGAAGAAAAATCATTTTCAGGTATGTCATTCCTATGTGACCTAGTAGGTTCTAATCCCCACATTTCTAATTGTCATACAGCAAGTTGTATCTGCAGGAAGTTTCATTGAAATCCATCCCGTGGTCTAGGAGGAGAGGAGACGCTTGACATTCACACACACACACACACACACACACACACACACACACACATGCACATGCACAGACACAAACACAACCAGACATACAAAACCCACTTTATATATGTAAAGTTTACTAAACAAATTGATTCGTTATTTGTTGGTAAGAGTAACAACTTTTTATAATTATTGCTTGTGTTGATGTAAATTAGAAAGAAATGCAAAATGCTTTTCTGTTAAATGAAAAAGTGATATACATCAGTAATACAGTTCAATATCCAGAAATAAGGAATTATTGTAATTTATGTTTGGTGTTTCCAATTCTTGTAGCAAATTTGAATTGATTCTGAATGCTCTCATTTTCAAGAAAATAGTAATTCAAACTAACAACGTTGTACTTTTATTAGAAATTATGTTGAAGTATGTTTAGGTACAGGTTCCATTTACTATTAAATACTGAGTTTAAAGAAAATTTAGAAAGTATGCTTCTAGTTACATTCGAACGAGTGACCCTGCTTTCCATCCAGGTGGGACACATATTAACTTCGCAGATGAATACATTATTAAGACAAAAATTTATTGTGCACTATGACAGTCAGATGTCTTATAATTTTCGAAAGCTATTTATTCGAAATTGTTTGAGAATTTTGTTGTTCTTCGCTATCATCGAGAAAGGTGGCGCAGTGGTTAGCACTCTGTACTCGCATTACGGAGGACGACGGTTCAAACCCGCGTCCGACCATCCCGATTTAGGTTCTCCGTGATTTCCCTAAATCGCTCCAGGTAAATACCCGGATGGTCCGTATGAAATGGCGTGGTCGACTTCCTTCCCCATCCTTCTCTAATCCGATTTGTCCGACGAACTCGCTAGTTGGTCTCCTCCCCCAAACCAACCAACTAACTTCGTTATCAAATAATCTATATCCCAGCACTTACATCTACATGATTACTCTGCAGTTCACATTTAAGTGCTTGGCAGATGGTTCATCAAACCACTTAGGCATTATGACTATCGAAGAAGTCAAGTCTTTAAGGTCTCCTCATGAGTATCTACACAATAGAGTAACATAAAGAAGAATGATCATCAGACAGGATATGGTTTATTTCGTTACATCATAGTTTTGGCAGTCCTTCCAATAGAGGGATCTTGTAGTGTCACCGCCAGACACCACACTTGCTAGGTGGTAGCCTTTAAATCGGCCGCGGTCCGTTAGTATACGTCGGACCCGCGTGTCTCCACTATCAGTGATTGCAGACCGAGCGCCGCCATACGGCAGGTCTAGAGAGACTTCCTAGCACTCGTCCCAGTTGTACAGCCGACTTTGCTAGCGGTGGTTCACTGACAAAATACGCTCTCATTTGCCGAGACGATAATTAGCATAGCCTTCAGCTACGTCATTTGCTACAACCTAGCAAGGCGCCATTATCATTTGTTATTTATCTTGGGATACATGTACAGTCAGACCGATGTTCACCAATTATAGATTAAAGTTAAGTATTCCAGCAGCTACGTACTTTTCTTGATAGTATAATTACTTTGCCTGTTCCAGACCTCACGCCAGGCTGCGTGAGCTTAAACGCGTGCCTTTCGGCTTCCTCCAAATCCCGTGAATTGGCTCCTGCCAATTCACAACAGATCTATACTACATTAACATGACGCAACCGTTTAAAAAAATCATAAAAATACTGGTGTTTGTATAAATCAGTTTGTGAGACAATTAGCCATAGATGAACAAGAAGGTGCGGCATGGAAGAACAAGAGGTAACGTTTAGCGTTAGTGGAAGCGTTGAATGTGAACGAACATTGGGAGGTTAACTGCTGTAAGATAACGTCCAACTTAATTGCTCTAGCAGAAGCAATAACAATACATCTCCCAGTGGGGGGTGATCTATGGGTGGGATTCTGCTAATAGCTCCTGCAGAGCACTTCCTGGTGCCCTGAGGACTTACGACGTCCATAGCTAAGGTCCTTCCCTTTTCTAGGATACAGCTGTAACTTTCTCCTTAGTCGGACCGACTCAAGTCGTTCTTTCTTTTACAACTGCTGGTTATATGTGATCGAACGTGTGCATTTCTGCTATGCTTCGAAACAGCTGCAGAAATTTCTCAATGTTGCATTCCCAGTACCTTACAGCCGTCACAGAGCCATAATTTAGGGTCGACTTAGGAAATTAAGTACAAATGAAACGCCATCATTACAGTCTCTAGAACAGTGCTCATAATGATTACGGAAAAAAATAATGCTAAACGTCGACAAATAATACACTGAAGAAAGCTGAGGGAGAGAGAGAGACCAGATGGATCTAAGTTTCTGCTCCTTCCAGCACATTCAAAGCAAAGAGACGCCGGGAAAGCTTGAGGGTGAAGCGATAAATATGTAGAAAGGCGAGAGCGAGTAGAGGCAGAAAGCAAACTGTCGACTCACAACAGAGGGAAGCAACCAGAATAACATGATAGAAACACAAGGGGTTGAAGGAAATTGGAACGAGGCTGACCATAGGACGCCTAGAGGAACGCGTGGGCCGAATAAAAATAGAAGAGATTGGAATGAGAGAGGCTATTACTTCGAAAGAAGAGATAAGAGTGTATATCTGTATAAGACGTTAGTAGAATCAGGAGAATGCGTACCGAGTCACCTGTACACTACGGATGAGAGTGCGTCATTGGATTGCCCACATTTGGTAGCACAACCAGTAGAAGGAACTTAAAGCGTGAATAAGAACACCAAAAGAGAATGTCGGAATGTTTCATCTGAATGTGGAAGAGAAGGCCGCCGTTATAGTACAGTGCACCTTCTGCAGCGATATTGTCCATTTCCAGGAGACATTTTATCTTATAAAGATAGTCTTAGGCACGAAATTAAGGTGCTACCAGGAGCAGAAGGTAGGGTAATTTTGTCGCACCTTTACAAACCACGGTAAGTACAAGGGTAGGTGCTCTGGCAAAAACTTGAACAGATGTTGGAAGACGACATCGTAAAAAGTAAAAGTGATTGGTACATTCCATTGTTATGATTCTGAAGAAAAAGGATGCCAGTGGAAAGCTAAATTGGACAATAGTCGTGGACTATAGGTGACCGAATGAGATCTCCCCAAGCCAGTTTGTCCTCTGCAAGGAATAGATGACGTTCTTTAAAATATAGGAAAGGGAAAGTACTTTTCTGCCCTCGATTTAGCGTAAGGCTGTTCTCAGGTCCAATTAGAAGACAGAACCGAGAAACGACGGCTTACAGTTTGTCGTACAGGCATTATGAGTACAAATGAATGACCATGGGTCTTAAAACAGACCAAAGTGCATTTCTGCAGTTGTTGAACTCTTTTTTTTTGACACAGTCACGAGGTTACAAGTTATTAATTTACCTGCACGATATGCTGTTATTTGGCTCCCCCTTGAAAGGACACAATGTACAGCTGGCAGAACTGTTTGAAAGACAGACCCCACAATTTAAAGTCACAGGTATGCAGTCTGGGGCACGTCGTAACGACCAAAGTCCCGAGGCCAAACGCACAGAACGTCAGAGAAATAAAGGAGTGTCCAGAGCCCAAAACAACGAAGCAAGAAAATGTGTATAGGCCTTCTGAGATACTACATTCTTTGGTAAGGTAAGTTAAGACCCACAGAAAGTCAAAGTAATAGAGGAATATTCACAGCAGAAAGCAACAGAGGAGCAAAAGCTGTACCTACGGCTTCTGGGATACTACAGGTATTTTATAAGGAAATTCCGGAAAACTGCCAAGCCAGTACATGAATTATTACAAAAGGAAGTGCCTTACACGTTGGATGTCGAGTAGGAACATGCATTTCAGGATTCGAAAGTGAAGATGTACAGCCCACCAAAACTATAGTATCTGGAATTTCTAAAGGACTTTATAATCCACACGGACGCTACTCAGACCTCTCCTGGATCTATTTATTGTCAGGGAAAAAATGGAAAAGACATACCAGTCGCGTATGCCTCGAGAATCTGAATAACGTGGAAGAAGGGTACGGTATGCTTGAGAGGTAAATGCAAGTCATTTCTTGCGCAGTACCATACTTTAGAGTAAATGTATTTGACAGAAATCGTCCAGGTTGATGAAGTTTAGATTAAAACTGGAGGAATATGACTGTCAGATCACGTACAATAGTGGTTAATCAAGACTTTCTAGTTATCTTTCATAAATTATGTGCATATCTCTCCCTCTCTCTCTCTCTGTGTGTGTGTGTGCGCGCGCGTGCGTGCGTGCGCGCGCGCGCGCGCGCGCGTGTGTTTGTGTGTGTGTGTAAATTTCAAAGACCAGTATCTAAGGTAAATATCTTTTATTTTCAAGTAAGTAATGCAACTTGACACCATCCTTACAGATGTTAGTGTTACACCGATTAAATATACATATATGTATGCATATCCAAACAACTATGACTTTTATGGAAATAATTCCTATCGAGGGACATTTAATGAAAAATGCACTGGTTAGTGTTTGATGCAACAAAAATCAAAATTATGTCAGATGTAGTTGGGAGCTTGAGGAAGAAGTACATGTTTTTAGTTTTTTTGCTGTGTACTCTAGTATCAAATTGGCGAGAGGTAAAAATGGACCCTAAAGGGGTCTTGTGTAACATGACTTTTGAAGACCAGAGGTTGTACATCAAGATCTAGCCTTTATGCGGTAAAAACCATAAATCCCTATAGAAGTCGAAGTGAGTAACGTGAAGTTTGTGGTGAGTTTACAGTGGACCGTAGTAAAGTTCAACGTTGGGATAATCGTTCGTGGTGCTGGTAAGTGCATAGACGATAATCCAACTCCCGGAAATCCAAAAACGTCAACAAATGAACGAAGTGTGATACTTCTGGCAGACACTCTTAAAGAAGATCGCAGTGAGACTTGTGAGGAACTCCCTGAAGCCACGGGATTCCCCCAACATCAGTATTCCTTATTCTGACGAATGATCTGAAGAAGAGGAAAATTTCGGCGAGATGGATCCCACACTCTTTGACTGCTGAAGAGAAACAACAATGCAACGTTGCTCAAACAATGATTCAACCGTGAATGGCAAGGAATCTTGTGTTGAACTGTCGCTATTATAGGAACGTGGATTAGGGACTTCGAATTGGAGTTGATATCACATTCCAATGAGTGGAGAGCTTCAGATTTTCCATGTCCAAAAATATTTCAATCTGCTCAATCAAACATCTTGCAAATTATGATTTTTGTTTATGATCACCAAGTAATCAACATGGCAGATAGCATCCCATGTGGAATAAGTATCACAGCAGTGCGTTATCGTAACTTCATACAAAACCTGGCCATAAAAGTGCACAAAACCCGACATCAGTTGCTCGATGCTGGATCACTCAGTCTCTATGGAAATCGTCGCCAACCAGTCGGAACTGCTGTATCCCAAAACCTGCGCGAATTCGGATGGGAAGTGTTGCCGCATCCTCCCTACTCCTCGGACATGAATCCGCGAAACGTCGACTTGTTCCAGAAGTTGAAGAAACCTATGCGTAGGTGTCGTTATCGTCCTCTGGAAGATCTTTCCTCAACTGTTACCCAAGCCATTAAATAGTTGAACGGAAATGGTGCCTTGAATCGGATAACAGAACTTCTGAGACGTTCGAATTCAGTCGTAGAGAGGCAGAGAAATTTTACTGAAGGACGGAAAAGAGACGTTGAAACAAAAGTACTTGTGTCAGTTTAAAAAAATTGTGTGCTTTATTTTTAATGTGTCCATAGAAACTTTGAACTTGGTGCCTAATCAAGAAAAGATTACATAATTTTTACTGCATACCTACAAACACGGTACATTATTACACATCTAATTGCCTCATTCCTATACTCCACTCTTATTGGCCTGAGAGGGAGAAATAGGTAGGGTAAAAAGCACAACTGGTCAAGTTCTATGATCCTCGCTTTTTAAATTTCCCACCAATTTTTAAATTTACCACCACAACCATGTTCCCTTTGTTACACTTCATGTCTTCTTCCACTTTTTTTTTTTTACTCTCCTGTAAATTTTTATAATTTCCTGCTATCTGTTAGGCTATATTTTCAATTTTTTGCCGATCTTTAAACTTCCCACTATCTGCCATGACGGAGTTTTTAATTTCTCACCACAGCCACTGGGAACAGTGGTTATGACTAGCGGTGGAAAGTTGAGCTATGCACTAGAATGTTATTACCTTGCTACTCAGACGCTCGTTCTATTTATAGGTAGAAGACGAGGAATGATAGTGAAGAGCCTTCTGGTTTAATCACCTTTGTTGTTCAGTGTCGAGGCTTGAATAGCCTCTTTGAAACATTAGAATATTCACGTCGTTTCCTGTTTATTTCTTCACATTTAATACTATGTTTCCTCGTGATTGGGGAAATCTTTTGCATGCTCTGTAATATGACTTTCGTAAGACAGGCATGCCCCCATAAGGATAAATCTGTGGTACTATTTCGAGTCACTGGGAGGACTTGCACTTCCGAGTTTGTGTATTGGATGGTATATTGTGCTATTATTTCCCTCTCCAGTTGCATCCCTTTGCCTGGAAGCTTGAGAAAAATATTCCAGAATGCTGTACTCGCCATGCTGGCCTTTGTTTCCTCGGCGTCCATTTAGTATAATGAAAGGTGGTCACTAAATAAATGCATGAAATTCCACTATTTCCTTACTAAAACGTTTCTTTTCCCGATGCTACCGGTATTTAAAACTGTAGTAGGCCTCATCTGTTAACGTTTCTGGAAACATAACATCCCTCTCTGGATCCACCACCTCAATGAAAGAGTGAATATGTGGTCAAGTGAGTTCGTGTATTATGATGAATAGCAGTGTAGCTGCTGGCAGGGTGGACTAAGCCAGCAATGCCCCTACATGGGTATCTGACAGTGAGTATCTCCCAACGCCGCATCTTTCCGTTATCCTGTCCTGTTCTTCCTACGAATTTGGGCTTGCACAGCTGAAAAGTCCAGAAAAGGAGTCTGCCTACGATATCACAGCCCAAAATATTGCCTGGTGTTCCAGGTCGGGGGTTGAATCGTAGAATCACGTCAGCAGCACATATGAAACACAGACTCATGGCTCAAGGTCCGTCAAAAGCCTCAGATGAAAAATGGAACATCACAGAGACGAGAATGGCTACAAAAAATTACTCTACAGGTCCTAAACACCATGAACAAAAAATTTCCATGGTCTGGAATTATTATAGGTTGATGTGGACATTTTAGGTGAAAGAAAAAAAGTAGAAGAAAAATGAAATGGTGGGAGTTTGTTTTCACTTCATCAATGGTGCTGCAAATAAATAGAGGGCCAAGAGAGGCGTGTCAGTAGAGTTGCACAAGAGGCATAAGAAGGGCATACAGATTTGCCAACAAATAAATGAAACACATTCATAGAAGAATAAGAGTAGTGGGTCACTGTCAATCCAGGCCAGCCCAACGCTTACTCAATATACATTGGCACTTTTACATCATCACATTCAGCCACATGCACAAGGCCAATCTGGGAATCCTGAGCCGGCCGGAGTGGCCGTGCGGTTCTAGGCGCTACAGTCTGGAGCCGAGTGACCGCTCCGGTCGCAGGTTCGAATGCTGCCTCGGACATGGATGTGTGTGATGTCCTTAGGTTAGTTAGGTTTAATTAGTTCTAAGTTCTAGGTGACTGATGACCTCAGAGGTTAAGTCGCATAGTGCTCAGAGCCATTTGAACCATTTGGGAATCCTGACAATGGCTTCAGCACTTTCTTGTCAGTACAGCCATCATGCCAAACGCACACGTGCCCCCCACACCCAGCCCCGCCCTCAACACCCCCACAACCATACCCCCTGTGCCACTACACCACTCATTGATGTCATCATGCTGTCAGCCAGTTGCATGCCAGTTCCGCTGAGGAATTTGGCATGTAGTGCAATTTTTCTGCTGCTGTATTGTAGAGAAGCTGTGATCTGATGAAGCCTGCAAATGTGTCTTCATCATAATAAATTAATAGGTAAAACACATGATGCAGTGTAGCGCAATCATTTCTTCGTTGTCTGTAAATACATCTAGGTCTCACATGTTCACTTGGCAAGAAGTTTGTATTCAGCTAAGAAGGGTTTAAGAAGTTCATTTGCTGTGCACATCTTTAAGGGAAACGTACTCATAACTTTTTGCACCCAGATTGGAAACGCGTCATAATGGTGAAGCATAAGACTGAAAAATGGAGAACATTGTTCAACATATAATAGAAATGCAATGGAATGATTGCAAGATGCATTACCTGACTGGACCCACCAACACACTGTGGTGCATATGTTGAAATTGTTCACTCATTTTCCAGTATTCCTTTTGCTGTCATGCTGTCATTTCCACGTGTTCAAAACGATAGATTTGCCTTGGTACTATGTCTCACATAGACAAACGTAATGAATTTAATATGTACACTATAATTAAATGATTTACACATCTCCCGTTTTGAGATTACTGACCGTCCCTTTTCTAATCGCTCCTGACAGTACACTGGATCACACATTTTAACTAGCATAACTCTATCGTAAAACGGTTCTGTAATGTATGATCTTGACGAGCGTATGCACTTGGGTAGGCACACAGAACATGGTAGCTGGGGAACAGCGATTGGGTATTGGATAGCCTTGGTGTTAAGAAAGTGCTAATGCTGACTTTACGACTCCAGAAATGACCTTGTGTGGTCATGCTGATAAACCAGGTGACTGATGCTGAGTCAGCGTTCTTGGCCAAAATAGACACTGGTCGACTAGTAATAGTTATGGAGGCGGATGATGGAATAGTGAAAACATTGGAGATGATGTCATAAGGGATATGGCAAAAGACTAGTAAATACATGAAATGCAATGGATCTGAAAATTTAAAATGGTTTCTTCTCCTCTAAGTGGATTTACGTAAGCATGACACAGCCATTCACGAGATCTGAGTCCGCCACCGCAGTTGAGTGTGGACTGCGCACCGGCTTGTCATTCCAGGGGGCCTGAGTTCGATTCCCGGCTAGGTTGGAGATTTTCTCCGCTCAGGAACTGGATGGTTGGGTCGTCCTAATCATCGTCATTTCATCCTCATCGACGCGAAAGTCGCCGAAGTGGCGTCTCCTCAAAAGACTTGCACCAGGCGATGGGGTCTGCCCGCCGGGAGACCCCCGGCACACTACATTTCATCTACGAGATTTGAGAAAACTGTAAATTACATCATACAACAGAAAAATTGGAGCCTTAGTGCTATTGACTTAAGGATATACAGACGCACGAAATTTGGCTTCAACCACTTTTGGAGTGTAGACTGTCTTTAGGAGAGAAGAATACTCCTGAAAGGCAGTGCTCCAGTTAAAATTCTGGATGCTGTTAAACAAAGTGTAAATGGTCTCAAAGACCTTATTTACTGAGATAGCTTATAATCTGTAAAGTTTTGATGCAGACAAATATGCCAGGGAGAAATGTCATGCATTCATGAGGCAGCATATGAAGCGCTGGTTCACCAAAGCAGTGAAAGATAACAAAGCTGTGAGTGGTGGTCTGTGAATACTAGATAAAAGAGAAGGAAATTCATAGCAGTTGGCAGAGTGTGAGAGACCTGGCAGATAAATAAATATATGGGAGTAAACAAAGAAAAAATTTGTAAACAAAAAATGAAATGTGGGAAATGAGATGTGAGAAACTTAGATAGATGTACAGCTGGAGAGAGCCTGAACAGTGAAGAATTTAATAAGAGATGTGAAAGAAGTACAAATAGAACAGTTCCTGGTATCAGGAATGGGAAAATCATTTCAAGAAACTGGTGACAGAATAGAGAATCAGGTATGAGGAAAAAGAACTATATTTCGAAAACGAACTATCTGCAGGAAATGTAGACCCAATATCCACAGAGTAGATGGGAAAATCTGTGAAAGATATGGAAACTTGAAAATCTCCCGATCCAGGAAATATACCAATAGGGTTAGTAAACTGTGGACCGAGTGTGTTACGTTAATTTTTATGTAATTTCTTTAATGCATGCATGTTAGAGGGAGAAATAGTAACTAAGGAACTCAATGTGACATGTGTAAGTCCAGTTTAGAAGACAAGTGGTAAGACGGGATGACGGAAATTATAGTGGTATCAGAGTTACAATCTCTCTTGGTAAGTTGTATGGCTGGATCCTAAAAGACAGAATAGAGGGGACGTTGTTGGACGTTGAAACGCAAAGTGGGTTCTGGGATGGGAGATCTGGCACTGCTAATATTTTTACTTTAAGACAAAGAGTGCCTAAGAAATTGGAGTAGCCATTCAATGTTCTTTGGTCACGAGAAGGCGAATGACACAGTGTCACCTAAGAAACTATTTCAAGTCCTGAAAGGGACGGTGCTTGAAAAGACAAAATTTAGAAGTGTAAAACCTATACGAGTTGGCAGACTGTCTACTCATAGTTGCAAATAGAATTTAGTCAGAACTTTTCAAAATTACAAAACAGGGTATAGCAGGAGTGCTGCATGTCCCTAGATTGATTATTATGTACATCCAAAAAGACTTAGACTGAGCGATCAGCGCCTCTCACTGCCGCATAGTGTGCCCTGGTTCGATTTCCGGCGGAGTCGGAATTTTTCTCCGCTCAGGGACTTGGTGTTGTGTTGTCCACATCACCAGTTCATCATCATGCACACGCCATTCGCCCAATGTGACATCAACCGAAAAGTCTTGCAATTGGGCGGCCAAACTTCTACAGTTGGGTACCCCGGACCATCAGTGGCATACGATCATTGCATTATTTTCGCATGATTGGGAATCCATATTGTTGTGTCTAGACAAGACAGCCTAGACACAATGAGAGGCAGCCAAAGGCACGCGCTTAAACTCACGCAGACTGGCGTGAGGTCTGAAACAGGATACGTAATGAATGCTATAAAGAAAAGTACGTAGCTTCTGGAATACTTAACTTTAATCCACATTTGTAGAACATCGCTCTTGATGATATATTAATAGAATCTCAATATCAATTGAATACGGCGCCTTGCTAGGTCGTAGCAAATGTAGCTGAAGGCTATGCTAACTATCGTCTCGGCAAATGAGAGCGTATTTGTCAGTGAACCGTTCCTTGCAAAGTCGGCTGTACAACTGGGGCGAGTGCCAGGACGTCTCTCTAGACCTGCCGTGTGGTGGCGCTCGGTCTGCTGTCACTGACAATGGCGACACGCGGGTCCGACGTATACTACCGGACCGCGGCCGATTTAAAAGCTACCACCTAGCAAGTGTGGTGTCTGGCAGTGACACCACACATACAACAAAGAATAGTGTATGTACAATTTGATTTTTGCAGATGGTCAAGTTGTAGTTTCTAGTAAAGAGAATGATACTGCTAATGCTAAGATAATTATTAGAAGAATGTGATAACTGGGGATTGAAAGTAAATTTTGAAAGGAGCGAATACCCAAGGAGTGAAAAAATATCAGGAAAGAGAATAGTAGATATCTAGCATAGACAGATATATGGCGTGTGGCGACACATGTAGGATAGCGATATGAGAGAGAGAGAGAGAGAGAGAGAGAGAGAGAGAGAGAAAGAGCGCTGGAGAGGGAGAGAGAGAAGGAAAGAGAGGGGGATTTAAGAACATAACATACTGAAAGTTTTATAAAAACCTAACAAAAACAGTTAGGGTACTAATAACTAGATATGTTGGTATGGCACAATCACTCCGCAAACTGTGAGTCCAACCTCCAACAGTAAAGAGTCAATATATTACCACGAGAGCTGCGACATTCACAGGGGAATGGAATAAAGTAGCGCTTTTGTGGCCGGATAGGCAAATCTAATAACTAATTTGTGAAAAATTGTGGTAGGAAGACCTTAATCCAAATGCTGCACAACACCCTACTCATTAAGTACACTTTGATTTTACTTCCGTGAAATTTTTGTTTCTGCTTTGTTTAAACTTTCCAGGTGATTATCGACTGTGCAATCAATGCAAAAGCTACAAAACTAACATTCCATACATTAATAATAGTCTGGGGTCGCACATACTAGCATATTGTTTAGCAGCTGTAAGAGAGCGGATCTGATATTTGACGGTTGTAATATAACATTGTCGCCTCTCCAGTGCTGCTGTGTAGTATGAAAGCTGTACCGACAATCCTGTCGTTACATTTGCGTAATCGTTATCTCACTTGTTATTCGACAATTAACAGCGCTACAAAGGCGTGTTAAGGGATTCGTGCGATCAGCCTCGTTAATGCAACTGCGCGTTCTGGTTAGTACTGTTGAATTGTCTCCTCTCGGTAAAATACGTATTCACAGAGCGTACTGGACGCTGCGATCGTTTCCCTTGCCCGCATTCACCGACAAAAGATCGGTTTAGTATTGTTATCGGACAAACACCACCATCATGTATGATGCCTCTGCACGACTTATATAGTTTATAGCTTCGGTTTAAAACTTGATGTAATGATTTCAGATAAATGTGAAACTGTTGGCAGAAATAAAATTTACATTTGAACTGATTATAGATAATAACTTGAACGGATGTACTAAATGACTGTCTATTAGAGATAAAGTCTGACATGGTATGATTTCGAGGGAAACACTATAATCACCGCAAATGAAAACGGTAATATTAGGTACGGTATTTCATTATAGGGAAACAAGATAAAAAAAAAACGAACTCCGAAATCAGTGGATGTCATGGTTGTCATTCAGAGACAGAGGAAGAGGTAGATAGGTGGATTGAATTAATAGAGAGAGAGAGAGAGAGAGAGAGAATAGGAGAGAGGAAGACTGAGCCATATGGCGGGATCGTCTTCCCAGTAATTAAAGTATTAAACTTTCTGTCTGGACCTGCGATCCTAAGACTTAGTGTGTAAAGAAATCGACTGGTCCCTTAATGAAGCTAAAACTGATATAAAACTAGGCTAAGAAAGATATTTGTTGAATTTTTTATTCTTATTATACATTGTGGACCGCAGAAGATGGGGTAGTGGGAAGATTAATCATCCTTGAAGCAAAGAGGTCCTTACTCGACCCAAGTTGGCTGTAGGGTTAGTGCTGCAATATCTGCACCACAGAGGAGTAAGAGTTTTTCAAAAAATGGTTCAAATGGCTCTGAGCACTATGGGACTCAACTGCTGAGGTCATTAGTCCCCTAGAACTTAGAACTAGTTAAACCTAACTAACCTAAGGACATCACAAACATCCATGCCCGCGGCAGGATTCGAACCTGCGACCGTAGTGGTCTTGCGGTTCCAGACTGCAGCGCCTTTAACCGCACGGCCACTTCGGCCAAGAGTTTTTCCACTACCTCCTTTCTACATAACTGTTGTGGTGTAGACTTCATTTTGTTATTTCGTATAAATCAATGCCGATTGTTACATGTGTCTGAAATACGCGTAAAAGATTCAGTCGCAACCTACAGCGATGATAACGTAACGCCGCAGTTTAAATTCTGAATATTGTTTTTGGAACGCCACTTATAATTTTAGCGCGAGTAAATGCTTCTCAAATATACGTAGCGTGACTTAATCTCAATACGCAGACAAAACGTAATTTATTGTTAATGGAGATGTTACGCTCTCTTTCAATGAATGACACCGTAACGTAACCTGCAACAAACCCAGCGATAATATAAAGCATGAAATGATTTCCTTTCCGAGAAAAGTAATCTAATGTTACACAGAAAGAAAGAAAGAAAGAATGGTACAAACACCTGCGTGTTAGTGAAATAACTGCAAAGAATTTTGCAATCGCAAAACAACAGTTCAGTACGTTCCACGAAAGCATGGTACTTCACTTTGCGGTGTTAAATCTGTGAATAAGTTTCGTAATTAAAAATATTTACTAACTTTAATATTGAAAACTGAATGTAAAAATTCATAAAAGCACTTAAGATTAATTACCTAAGCGAGTGAAGCTCGCAAACACTGAAATATTCTTTAGTACACCTAATGGCGGAGTCAGCACCACGGAAAAAGTCGAAGCCAGATGGGCAATCGAGAGAAATATTATTATTATTTAAATAAATTTCACGTGGAGGGAGAGGTATTTCTGAAAGGAAATACAAGATATTTTCAATTAACAGTATATTGCAACCTTAAAGCTCGTACAGACAGCTCGTTATACACACATCGACCCACAGGAGAGAGAGAGATAAACAGGCGAAAAACAGAATATACAGGGGCGAGCAACATGGCTTCCGTGTATATACATTATACTTAATGTTCCATACTTGAACTACGAGGGCAGTTCAATAAGTAATGCAACACATTTTTTTTTCTGAAACAGGGGTTGTTTTATTCAGCATTGAAATACACCAGGTTATTCCCCAATCCTTTAGCTACACAACACTATTTTTCAACGTAATCTCCATTCAATGCTACGGCCTTACGCCACCTTGAAATGAGGGCCTGTATGCCTGCACGGTACCATTCCACTGGTCGATGTCGGAGTCAACGTCGTACTGCATCAATAACTTCTTCATCATCCGCGTAGTGCCTCCCACGGATTGCGTCCTTCATTGGGCCAAACATACGGAAATCCGACGGTGCGAGATCGGGGCTGTATGGTGCATGAGGAAGAAGTTTTGTGAGCTCCTCTCGGGTGCGAAGACTTGTGTGAGGTCTTGCGTTGTCATGAAGAAGGAGAAGTTCGTTCAGATTTTTGTGCTTACGAACACGCTGAAGTCGTTTCTTCAATTTCTGAAGAGTAGCACAATACACTTCAAAGTTGATCGTTTGACCATGGGGAAGGACATCGAACAGAATAACCCCTTCAGCGTCCCAGAATACTGTAACCATGACTTTACCGGCTGAGGGTATGGCTTTAAACTTTTTCTTGGTAGGGGAGTGGGTGTGGCGCCACTCCATTGATTGCCGTTTTGTTTCAGGTTCGAAGTGATGAACCCATGTTTCATCGCCTGTAACAATCTTTGACAAGAAATTGTCACCCTCAGCCACATGATGAGCAAGCAATTCCGCACAGATGGTTCTCCTTTGCTCTTTATGGTGTTCGGTTAGACAACGAGGGACCCAGCGGGAACAAACCTTTGAATATCCCAACTGGTGAACAATTGTGACAGCACTACCAACAGAGATGTCAAGTTGAGCACTGAGTTGTTTGATGGTGATCTGTCGATCATCTCGAACGAGTGTATTCGCACGCTCCGCCGTTGCAGGAGTCACAGCTGTGCACGGCCGGCCCGCACGCGGGAGATCAGACAGTCTTGCTTGACCTTGCGGCGATAATGACACACGCTTTGCCCAACGACTCACCGTGCTTTTGTCCACTGCCAGTTCACCGTAGACATTCTGCAAGCGCCTATGAATATCTGAGATGCCCTGGTTTTCCGCCAAAAGAAACTCGATCACTGCCCGTTGTTTGCAACGCAAATCCGTTACAGACGCCATTTTAACAGCTCCGTACAGCGCTGCCACCTGTCGGAAGTCAATGAAACTATACGAGACGAAGCGGGAATGTTTGAAAATATTCCACAAGAAATTTCCGGTTTTTTCAACCAACATTGGCCGAGAAAAAAAATGTGTTGCATTACTTATTGAACTGCCCTCGTATCCTATCGTTTATCTTTGCGATTAATGAATAATACTTACAATATTTGTCATCAAATATTATCAGACTCGACAAAATGACTCGTAATATTACAAGCATTACTTTCTACCTTTGCATCACATTCATATAAGTTGAATAAATTCCGTCATACATTAGATAAGCTTCCAGGGGACGCCACAAAGCGTTTACTGCGCAAGCGAGATAAAGAGCATCAGGCCGTAGAAAAGTGCGCCGCTAGGTTTGTGTGCAGCGATTTTCGTATATTATTAGTAATTTAATCTGATATGTGTGATTCTTTTTGGAAGTATCGGGGAACTAATCACACTGCTTGACAAAAAAAGGTAAAGCACCCAGAATGGGAGGAGGAAACGAAACGAAATTCACCGGTTGATAGGGCGTGTAATTTTATTTCAGAGATTACAGTATCGAGTCAAATGTACAAAGAAAGCGGTATATGAACCCCTTACCATTTTCACGATGCACCACCGTGGCGTTAATACGTCCCCTTACTTGGTTAGGAAGCGCACCACAGAGCCATTGTATTCTCTTCCGAGCAACGTAACGCGCAACTGCTGTCACAGTTGGTTGATAACCTCGATGGCGACACTGGGACAGAGTCGACGTCCTTACTACTTCAACATAGAAGATGTGGCTAGAAAAAAACCGGACTAGTACTGGTGAAACAATAAAACGAATGCAATAAGGCTGAAAGTCGCGTGGCCTGTCACGTGACTCTCGCTCCGCCTACTGCTCGAGTTTCATCTGCCTCCTGCACTCAGTCTGCCCGTGGCGTCTGTTTTAAGTAGTTGACGTTTTGTCTGTGCGTCGGAAAATGTTGAGTGTACAGAAAGAACAGCGTGTTAACATCAAATTTTGTTTCAAACTAGGAAAATCTTCAAGTGAAACGTTTCTAATGTTACAACAAGTCTAAGGCGATGATTGTTTATCGCGAACACAAGTGTTTGAGTGGTTTAAACGATTTAAAGATGGCCGCGAAGACACCAGTGATGACACTCGCACTGGCAGACCATTGTCAGCAAAAACTGATGCAAACATTGAAAAAAATCGGTAAACTTGTTCGACAAGATCGCCGTTTAACAATCAGAGCAGTGTCTGAGTTAACAGGAGTTGACAAGGAAAGTGTCGAACAAGTTTACCGATTTTTTCAATGTTTGCATCAGTTTTTGCTCACAATGGTCTGCCAGTGCGAGTGTCATCACTGGTGTCTTCGCGGCCATCTTTAAATCGTTTAAACCACTCAAACACTTGTGTTCGCGATAAACAATCATCGCCGTACACTTGTTGTAACATTAGAAACGTTTCACTTGCAGATTTTCCTAGTTTGAAACAAAATTTGATGTTAACACGCTGTTCTTTCTGTACACTCAACATTTTCCGACGCACAGACAAAACGTCAACTACTTAAAACAAACGCCACGGGCAGACTGAGTGCAGGAGGCAGATGAAACTCGAGCAGTAGGCGGAGCGAGAGTCACGTGACAGGCCACGCGACTTTCAGCCTTATTGCATTCGTTTTATTGTTTCACCAGTACTAGTCCGGTTTTTTTCTAGCCACACCTCCTACAATGGCGTGACAAGTACCCAGGTGATTCGTATGTCGGAGTGGCCGAGCGGTTCTAGCGCTACAGTCTGGAACCACACGACCGCAAAGGTCGCAGGTTCGAATCCTGCCTCGGGCATGGATGTGTGCGATGTCCTTAGGTTAGTTAGGTTTAAGTAGTTCTAAGTTCTAGGGGACTGATGACCTCAGATGTTAAGTCCCATAGTGCTCAGAGCCATTTGAACCATTTGATTCGTATGTAAACATTTCCGACGTGCGTATGACCGCACGACGAGTGTCAACAGACTTTTAACGCGGAATGGTAGTTGTAGTTACACGCATGGGACATTCCATTTCGGAAATAATTAGGGAATTCAGTATTCAGAGGTCCTCAGTCTCAACTGCGTGCGCGACAACACCGAATTTCAGGGATTACTTTTCACCCGGTCAAAGTAGTGGGCTACGGCCGTCACCTGAAGACCGAGGGCGGCGACGTCTACGTCGAATTATCAGAGCTAACAGTCATGCTACACTGCGTTAAATAACCGTAGAAATCCGTTTGGGAGGCACGACGAACTTATCCGTTGGGACAGTGTTGTGTCTAGACCATACAGCCTAGACACAATGCTGTAGCCGATAGGGCACGCAAGGCTAACGCAGACGGGCGTGAAGTCTGGAACATGAGAACTTATAAATGAATAAGAAGAAAAGTACGTAGATGCTTGTTACTTAACTTTTAATTAGTCCTTGGAATACATCTCTCTTGAATATTAGTAAGCTATAGGCACTGATACAAATGGCGCCTTGCTAGTTGGTCGCCATTTAACTTAGCAGAGGGCTATTCTACTGTCTATCTCTCGGCAATTGAGAGCAAGGCTTAGCACGTCCAATCGCTAGCTATGTTGTCCGTACAACTGGGGCTGAGGTCTCCTCAGTCTCTCGAGACCTGCCTTGTGGTGGCGCTAGGTTTGCGATCCCACAGTGGCGACACGCGGGTCCGACATGTACTACAGGACCGCGGCCGATTTAAGTTACCACCTAGCAAGTGTGGTGCCTAGCGGTGACACCACATTCCTCCCCCGCAAATCGGCGAACGGTCGTGAGATAAGGCTTCCGCCCGCCGTGGGGAGGACCGCATGTCGACGTATGCGATGAGGTGGGGAGCCTAACAACAGGCGAGGCTGTGCCACCCGCACCCGGCCATTCGGTCCGAGGGGAGCTAGGAAACGCCTGAAAACCTAGTCCAGGGTGCACGTCAACATGCGGTGTATGCGCACGTAATGAGACAGGAGGGGCCGAAGGGTCGACCTCCATTGCGTCGGGAAATCCGACGCGCGATGACGACATCTGGTCCGGAGCGGGCAAGAGGTCCATGGCGGAGGACGGCTGGTCACGGGAAGCGAGCGGCGGCGCGTGACCCTGGGAGGCGCCGGGCGGTTGCAGCGAAGCGTCCACTGCGGGCGGCGCCGGCGGCGGCTGCGGCGGCGGCGCGACGCCATGAGGCAAAAGGGAAGGCAGCGTCGGTAACACCTGGGGATGAGACGAGCCAGTAGATGGGTCCCCAAGGCGCTGACCGGACGGCTCCGTCGCTGAAAGCAGACGGGGAGCGGCAGAACCCAGGCGACGACAGAGGCGCAGCTGATTGAGATGCCGACGCACCTCACCAGAGGCCCCCAAAACCAAATACATCGCGCGGCCGAGGCAGCGAAGAATGCGCCCTGCGAGCCAACGCCGTGAACCGCGATAGGTGCGATAATAGACAACGTCGCCAGGAGCAAAAGCAGGAGTCTGCCGCTGCACAGGAACCTGATGTGGCGGATGCAGCAAAGACATCAAGGTGCGATGAGAACGACCATGGAGCAATTCAGCCGGCGAGCGACCATCGCGGGGCTGAGAGCGATACGAAGACAAAAAGAGCAACAAAGCGTCCTCCCGAGAATGCGACTCTTTCAATTTCAACATCTGTGACTTGAAAGTCCGGACCAATCGTTCAGCGGCACCGTTGGACTGAGGCGAAAACGGCGCGGATGTCAGATGTTGAATACCATTGGCCTCGCAGAAGGACTGAAATTCTGCGGACATGAATTGTGGGCCATTGTCGGAAACAATAGTCTGCGGAAGACCTTCAATGCAAAAGATAGCAGACAAGGCTTGGATTGTGGCAGAAGACGTCGTGGAAGACATCCGGACAACAAAAGGAAAATTACTGAAAGAATCGACCACAACGAACCATCGAGCATTCCAGAATGGACCAGCAAAATCGATGTGCAAGCGTTGCCAAGGGGAAGTGGCTTTCGGCCATGCAAAGAATTTCCGCGGAGGTGCGGATTGTTGTTCGGCACACGCCACGCAAGAAGAGCACATATTCGTAATCGCCGCATCGATTCCGAACCAAGTACAGTGCTGACGAGCAAGTTGTTTCGTACGCACTATACCCCAATGTCCTTGGTGAAGAAGCTTTAAGACAGAGGACTGTAACGAACGTGGGACCACGACTCTGGACTGATCATTATCGGAACGCAACAACAAAACACCACGTCGGACAAAAAGTCTCTCCCTGTGAGCAAAAAAACGACGAACCAAAGGATCCTCGATCCGTGACGTGGACAAGGGCCATTGCGTAGCAACAAAACGCAAAACAGTAGCAAGGACAGGGTCAGCAGCTGTGGCTGTAGCTACACGACGAAAATCAATCGGAAACGATTCGACCACATCATCGGTTTCCGAATCAATGAACATGCAAGCAAGTTCGGAAGGATCGAATGCTTTATCCTCAGCAACAGGCAAACGGGACAACGCATCAGCGTTTCCGTGCTTAGCAGTGGACCGATACAAGATATCGTAGCGGTACTGCGAGAGAAAAAGAGACCAGCGAATGAATTTCTGCGCTGTACGTGGAGGTACAGGCTTGGTCGGATGAAAAAGCGATGTCAAAGGTTTGTGGTCCGTGATGATTTTAAAGTGACGACCATACAAGAAATCGTGAAACTTTGTAACACCAAACACGAGAGCTAAAGCTTCTTTCTCTATCTGTGAATAATTTCTTTGCGCAGATGAGAGCAATTTGGACGCAAAGGCAATAGGGCGATCATGCGAGCCATCCTTGTGCGCAAGCACAGCACCGATCCCAAAATCCGATGCATCTACCATCAACAAAAGGGGTTTCTGGGGATCGAATGGCGTAAGGCACGTATTTGAAAGTAACGCCGATTTCAACTGGCGAAAGGCGCGTTCGCATTCCGTCGTCCAGACGAACGGAACACCTTTACGGCGTAAGCGATGAAGCGGAGCTGAAATGGAAGAAGCATTGCGTACAAACTTTGCATAATAATTAATTTTACCCAGCACACTCTGTAGTTGTTTAACATCCCGTGGCGAAGGCAACTCCTGTATGGCACGGAGGTGCTCTGGACTTGGATGTATACCTTGGGCATTTATGACATGCCCCAGGTTGGGTAAGTCCCGAGCAAAAAACACACATTTGTCCTTCCTCAAGCGAAGACCATTCTGACGCAAGACCTGAAATAATGTTCGGAGATTTTGCAAATGTTCGGCTTCTGTCTTTCCTGAGATCACAATATCGTCCAGATAGTTCGCAGCAGTAGGGACCGACGCACAAACAGTTTGTAAATATTGCTGAAACAAAGCAGGGGCGGATGCACACCCGAACGGTAGTCTTTTGAAGCGATACAAGCCAAAATGCGTGTTAACCACTAAGACGCGCTGGGATTCTTCGTCCACAGGTATTTGCAAGTACGCATCTGCTAGGTCCAATTTGGAAAAATATTTTGCCGGGCACAGTTTGTCAAAAAGATCTTCCGGGCAGGGCAAAGGAAAAGTAGCAGTCACAAGTTGAGGATTCACAGTTGCCTTGAAGTCCACACAAAGTCTCAATTTTCCGGAAGGTTTTGGTAAAATTACTAAGGGTGAGGCCCAGAGAGAAGCCTGCACACGTTCAATTACACCTTGTGATACTAAATCGTGTAATGTTCTTGCGACCTCATCACGCAATGCGTGGGGAACATTGCGCGCTCTGAAAAATTTCGGTTGTGCGTTTTCTTTCAGTTCCAAATGCGCTTCATAGTCCTTAGCGCAACCAAGGCCCGGTGCAAAAATGTCTGCAAATTCTTCACAAAGACTAGAAACACTGGCGGAAGGCACAGTCTGATTCACTGATAGGACCTGATTTACTATAGACAAATTAAACAATTGAAACAAATCTAAACCAAACAAGTTCACTGCAGTAGAAGAACGAAGAACGTAAAATGAAACAAGTTTCGTTTGTCCCTTGTATGTTGCAAGAAGGCTGCACTGTCCTAACACAGGGATATGCTGTCCTGAGTAACTATGTAACGTAACATTTGCGGCACGCAATGGCGGTTTGCCCAGTTGTTTGTACGTGTCGTGATTGAGCAATGAAACTGCAGCTCCGGTATCGAGCTGGAATGGTATCACTGTGCCGTCAAAGTCTAAGTCCACAAAAAGTTTATTGTCCTGCTGACGACAAGAGCGACTGTCACGTGCAATTTGAACTGATACAGGTACAGAAGCACTGGCGACTGTACGGGATTTCCGGCGACTTCGACGCACACCTTTGGTGGGACGAACATAGTCACTGTTAGCTAAAGTGTCACTGGACGGGTTGGAATGAACTACATGAATGTCCATGGGCGAAGGTCCACGAGCCTGATTGTCCTGGGTTCGATTCCGGCGCGAAGCATAGGGCCTGGAAGTATTGTGATTGTCGGATCTTAACTTTGTCTGGCAAACACTTTGAACATGTCCTTTCTTTTGACAGTAAAAGCAAATAGCTTGGCGTGACGGGCAATTTTCACGCGAATGTCTAGCTGCACACCGCAGGCATGATTTCACTACAGTTGCTTGCTTACGCGGCGCACGTGTTTGCAAGCTAGGCTGCCGCGGCTGTGACGGGCGCGAGGGCCGCCTAGCGTCCCGTGCAGCGGGCCCGGCGGGCCGGTTAATGTGACACACTGCTGGCGAAGTTTCAAATGAGTCCTGAGCAAAGTCAAGTGTGGCTTGCCTATCCAATATGTCTATCACTTGTTGGAGGGAGAGATTAACGAGTTTCAAAATCTGTTCCCGTATGCGAACATCAGAAACGTTCTGTGCTATTGCATCACGCACCATAGTGTCTGAATAAGGAAGGCCACAGTCACATTCAAAGGCACACTCCCTAGTAAGTCCTTGCAAAGTTGCAACCCACTCCCTATTAGTCTGACCGGCCGTACGTTTTGTACGAAAGAACGTATACCGTTTTGCAACGACATTCACTGTTTCTTTGAAATAGGCATCTAAAGCAGACAAAATTTCTTCGTAGGTCAGAGTTGCTACGTCGCGTCGGGGAAACAATTTCACCATCACACGGTAGGTAGACACACCGACACAAGAAAGCAAAAACGGCTGCCGCTCGTTACCTTGAATTCTGTAGGCTGTTAGATGTAACTGGAACTGGCGGGACCATTCTTGCCATGTTTCATCGGCCGCCACGAATGGTCTAAATTGCGGTGCAATGGCGTGTTGTGGCTGCGGTAGCGATGAAGCGGCGGCTGCCGCATCGTGTTGCAGCACACGTTGACCCTGGACGAGCTGTCCCAGGGCATCCAATAGCGCCTGCGACTGCTGATTCTGCAAGCAAAAAAGTTCGGACAGTACATCCCATCCTCGTCGCCAATAATGTTGTGTCTAGACCATACAGCCTAGACACAATGCTGTAGCCAATAGGGCACGCAAGGCTAACGCAGACGGGCGTGAAGTCTGGAACATGAGAACTTATAAATGAATAAGAAGAAAAGTACGTAGATGCTTGTTACTTAACTTTTAATTAGTCCTTGGAATACATCTCTCTTGAATATTAGTAAGCTATAGGCACTGATACAAATGGCGCCTTGCTAGTTGGTCGCCATTTAACTTAGCAGAGGGCTATTCTACTGTCTATCTCTCGGCAATTGAGAGCAAGGCTTAGCACGTCCAATCGCTAGCTATGTTGTCCGTACAACTGGGGCTGAGGTCTCCTCAGTCTCTCGAGACCTGCCTTGTGGTGGCGCTAGGTTTGCGATCCCACAGTGGCGACACACGGGTCCGACATGTACTACAGGACCGCGGCCGATTTAAGTTACCACCTAGCAAGTGTGGTGTCTAGCGGTGACACCACAGACAGAGCGGCGAAATTTTGCGTTTATAGTCTATGGCAGCATATGACCGGGACGAGTGCTTTCGCTAAAAGCTCAACATCGGCTGCAGCACCTGTCTTGGGCTCTTGACGACATCATTTTGACCCTAGAAGACTGAAAAACCGTGGCCTGGTCAGATGAGTCCCGGTTTCAGTTGGTAAGAGTTGATGGTGGGACTCGAGTGTGTAGCAGACCCCACGGAGTCATGGAACCTACCTGTCATTAAGACACTGTGCAAGCTTGTGGTGGCTCCATAATGGTATGGACTGTGTTCATATGGTATGTACTGTGTCCTCTGATCAAACTGAACCGATCGTCGACTGGAAATGTTTATTTCCGGCCACTTGGACACCATTTGCAGCCATTGGCTCAAATGGCACTGAGCACTATGGGACTCAACTGCTGTGGTCATCAGTCCCCTAGAACTTAGAACTACTTAAACCTAACTAACCTAAGGACATCACACACAGCCATGCCCGAGGCAGGATTCGAACCTGCGACCGTAGCAGTCGCACGGTTCTGGACTGCGCGCCTAGAACCGCGAGGCCACCGCGGCCGGCTTGCAGCCATTAATGGACTTCATGTTCCCGAACAACGATGGAACTATTTGTGGGTGACAACGCGCGATGTTACTGGGTCACAATTCTTCGCTACTGATTTGAAGAACTTTCTGAAGAGTTCGAGTGAATAATATGGCCTCCCAGATCACCCGACATGAGTCCCACCGAACATTTATAGAATGTACTCGAGAGGGCAGTTCGTGCACAAACACCTGCAGTGCCAGCGCTTTGGCACTAATTATAGAGGCTGCAGAGGCACCATGGCTCAGTATTTCTGCATGGAACTTCCAACGACTTGAGTCTATGCCGAGTTGCTGCAGTACGCAGGGCAAAAGGAGGTCCGACACGATGTTAGGAGATATCCCACGACTTTTGTGACCTCAGTGAATGTTTTATTGAGGGCAGATCTGGGGTCCTGCTGGTGACGTGAGAACGTTAAAAACAAGTAGACAGTTTGTAGGGACAGTTGCCATGTGTAAACGAGCATTGTCCTGATGGAAACTGCCACCATGATGGCCGTGCACAGTCGAAAGCTGAATTTGCAACTTCCACCCCGCCTAAGAAGTGCACTTGGGGTGGAGCAATGGGGCCGACTACTATTGCAGCAATTGCGTCGCGAGAGTGGATATGTTCTTTTAGCACTAATGTTATCCACCTTGGTCACGACCTGGCAGCACCTGATAGTAGAAGATGGGTCGAGGCCAGTTGCACAAGACAAACTTCAGGTAGCAAACAGCCCGAACTGTAGTTCTTTATTTCTAGGGCATCAGGTTTGAAGCTAAGCCTGCCGCTGAATACACGTCTGGACTCTTCCTCCCCTGCTAGTGCAGTGGTCTAATGTTTGTGTAGTTCCTGGTTAGTCAAGTGGGGTAAGAAGGGGTGTTACTTATTGAGAGCTTGATGCCGGAACACCTGAGCGAAACGACATAAGAGAAGTGGGGCACTACGAGCTGATCTGGATTAACGACAGGTGTTTGTGTCAGATGACGGGACTCGTACTCAGATTGCGAGCTATCGCAAGAATGGGAAGATATGGACACGTTATAAATACTGACATTGTATTCATTAATAATGGAAATTTGTGGTAAAGTCTTATGGGACCAAACTGCTGACGTCATCGGTCCCTAAGTTTACCCACTACTTAATCTAACGTAGACTAACTTACGCTAAGGACATCACACACACCCATGACCGAGGGAGGACTCGAACATCCGACGGAAAAAGCAGCGAGGACCGTGACTAGGCCACTAATGATGCATCCATTGCTCTGCGGGCTAAAATGCCGAGAAACTTTTATCTCCCAGTGTGCGGGAATTACGAAATGTGAGAGTGCGAGTCTGCGTACTTCTTGGCATATGGCAGTTTGTGTCTTCTCGGACAGCCGAAGTGGTTAAATCGAGCGCTCACAATAAGTGGGAAATCCGGGATCGACTCCCGGTCTGGCATAAATTTTCATCGGTGCCATACAGCTATCAGAATCGGGATCAGCGGAACGCGGATCAAGTCCGTAATAGATGTAAGCGAAGGCTTCCGCGGCCGTTGTCATCTTCAATAAAATTCTTCAGGGTATCAGACCGCATCGTCATAATTTAAAATGCGCCAACGTTTCGGCCAGCGTTGCAGCTAGCCTTCATCAGGGCCTTACGTTAAACTGCTAAATGAATCACACTTGGTTCCTTAAATGATATGTCGATGATACTTTCGTCATCTGGCCCCACGGAGAAGAGGAGTTACAGAACTTCCACAAGCACCTTAACCAACAGCATAGGAAAATTCAGTTTACAATGGAAACAGAGAAGAATGGGGTGCTACCTTTTCTCGACGTGGAAGTTTATCGAAAACCTGATGGTAAACTTGGCCACAAAGTGTATAGGAAACCTACCAGTACGGACAGGTACCTTCACGCCTCCTCCCACCATCACCCCACGCAGAAGAAGTCCGCCCTGCACACGCTAACGAAGAGAGCGTACAGGATAAGCGACGAAGAACATCTGAAGACAGAACTTGAACGCCTCAGGTCCATCTTCGGAACTAATGGCTATGGGAAGCAGATGATAGACAGCACCATGTCGACAAGGGAGAAGAATAATAGGGAAGAGGAGAAGGAGGCACAGAGCATTGCTGTGTTACCATATGTACAAGGGGTCACCGAACGTATTGGCAAAATTCTACGAAAAGCCGACATCAAACCAATTTTCCGAAGCAGAAACAAAATATCAGACATGCTCGGTTCTACCAAGGATGCAGTTGACAAACTACACACAGCTGGCGTGTATGAATTTGGTTGTGCGTGTGGATTAGTCTACATAGGTGAGACGGGACGTCCGATCAGCACAAGGCTCTCGGAACATGAAAGATATATCCGCCTGAAACAACACACTAAGTCAGCAGTGGCGGAACACCGAGACGAGTGCGGGAAACCAATATTTTTTCAAGAAGCCCGCGTCCTGGCAAAACAGCCTCTCACTTTCAAAAGAAAGATTAGAGAGGCGATAGAAATAGCCAAAAGACCCGCCAACATGAATAGAGAGGACGGATACAAGCTTCCGAGGTCTTGGCTGCCTGCAATAGCAGGGCTACGGAGCGGCGGCAGAGCCGCGGCGGCCCATGCAGACACGGGGAGAGCCGCAGTAGTGGTCGCGAGCACACAGAGCAATGGCACGCCGCAGCCGGCTCCTGGACAGCATGTAAACAGTGTGACGTCACAGCCATCACCTGTTCGCTATTCGTCCGTCTCCTCCAATGGGGTGGATTAATGTAAAGACCAATAGAAAACAGCTATTTCAACCAATGACAGATAATAAAGGAAACACCAATAAAGCATACCTTCCACCCCTCCTCCTCATCTTTCTACAGCCAATCAAGTAACGACACCGTTTTCTCGTGCAGCTATTTAAGGAACCAAGTGTGATTCATTTAGCAGTTTAACGTAAGGCCCTGATGAAGGCTAGCTGCAACGCTGGCCGAAACGTTGGCGCATTTTAAATTATGACGATGCGGTCTGATACCCTGAAGAATTTTATTGAAGAAGTCCGTAATACTTACCACAGTTGTAATCGTCCGAACCGTGTCTGTATGCATACATATCTGAACGACATTATAATGTGAAGATATAACTTTGTATTAACACAGACATCGCTGCTATCAAAAAGGATTGCAGCAAATCTGGTACGACCCTGGGGCATATTCCTGAAGAAAATCGTCCGCGAAATGGAAGAATACTGTTTCCAGTTACATATTGTGTCCTGGGGTGTAAGACAATTCTGGGTGCCATTCAAAAGTTTATGGAAGTGATAAAGACCGCTAGGCTCGCTCGTGCAGTATCGATTGACAACCTTCTATCATGAAGTGATCGTACACTTACAGCCTTCAGTCAAAGTGTCGGTTTTCTTTGGATGCAAATCTGTCGGATAAAGATTAATAATTTATGTGTGCCTACTGTGCACTAAAGTGAGAACTCTCAGTTCAGATCGGGTGATAAAGTACATATGAAAAGCTCGTGTACGTCTATTCTTCTTCTTTTGTTGAAAGCTTGGTGAAACTCCTTGATTATACGACGAAAATGTACCACGTAGTAACTTATTCACATTACTGATTGAAGTACCAGTTTATAACTGCAGTGTTCGTAGCGAACTCCAAGAATTCAGGTCTTTACAATAATCGTGATGCCGGGAAACTGAAAATACAACAGCAACTGTAATGCATGGATGAACCAAGAGATGGTATGTCTGTAACAACACATAGAAACATAAAGACCTGCAAGGTGAAGAAAATAATCGAACTACGAACTCGTAGGGACTTTCACAAGCACCTGTGGTACACTTAGATTAATAACCGAATGTTTCTACCGCGTGAGGTGAGAGAGATAACGATGGTGTTTTAGGTTGGAGAGGAAAACACAACTGGGAAAAACTGGGATAGGAAGTATGCCTGTAACACAGAGAAAAGCTTTAATCCCCTATTGAATGCAGTGTAGGTTTACTTTAGATGTAGTTTAGCCAACGATATGTTCCTCAGATATGTAGATGAAGTGAGATAGAGATGCATAGATAGATAAAGGCGAGCAACCAGAGGCAATTTCAATTACAGACAGCTGAAAGTAACTTGATATTCGAGGAGACCTACTAGGAAATCAGGGAGCAGTAAAGTAATTAACATCTTACTGTCTATTTCGGTTCATCCCTTTTTACTAATGCACTGAAGAGCCAAAGGAACTGGTACACTGCATAATGTCGTTTAGAGCCCCCAGCGAGTGTCGCAACTCGAAGTGCCATGGACTCGGCTAATGTCTGAAGTAGTGCTGGAGGGAATGGACACCATGAGTCCTGCAGGGCTGACCATACATCCGTAAGAGTACGAGGAGTTTAAGATCTCTTGTGAACAGCACGTCGCAAGGCATCCCAGATATTCTCAATAATGTTCATGTTGGGGGAGTACGGTGGCCAGCGGAAGTGCTTAAATTCAGGAGATTGTTTCTGCACCCATACTGTAGCAATTCTGGACGTTTGGGGTGTCACATTGTCCTGCTGGGATTTCCCAAGTCCGTGGGAATGCACAATGGATATGAATGAATGCTGGTGATCAGACAGGATGCTTACGTACGTGTAACCTGTCAGAGTCGTATCTAGACGTATCAGGGGTCCCATACCACTCCAACAACACGTGCCTCATAACATTACAGAGCCTCCACCAGCTTGAACAGTCCCCAGCTGACATACAGGGTCCATGGACTCATGAGGTTGTTCCCATCCGCTCGATACAATTTGAAACAAGACTCGTCCGACCGGGCAACATGTTTTCAGTCGTCAACAGTCTAATGCCGGTGTTAACGGGCCTAGGCGAGGCGTACAGCTTTGTGTCGTGCAGTGGGCTCTGAAAGCCCATATCGATGATGCTCCGTTGAATAGTTTGCACGCTGATACTTCTTGATAAAACAGCATTGATATCTGCAGAAATTTGCGGAAGGTCTGCACTTTTGTCACGCTGAACGATTGATTCTTTACAAGTGTCGTTGGTCCCGTTCTTGCAGACTCTTTTTCGGGCCGCGACAATGTCAGAGATTTGATGTTTTTATTGGATTCGTGATTTTCACGGTACACTGGTGAAATGGTCATACTGGAAAATTTCCACTTCATCGCTATCTCGGGGGTGCTGTGTCCCATCGCATGTGCGCTGACTATAACTCCAAGTTCAAACACACTTAAATCTTGATAACCTGCCACTGTAGCAGCAGTAACTGTTCTAACAACTGCTCCAGACATGTGTTGTCTTATATAGGCGTTGCTGAACGCAGCACCATATTCTGCCTGATTACATGTCTCTGTATTCCAATACGCGTGTCTATACCAGTTTCTTTCGCTCTTTAGTGCAATAAGAAGGATAATAAGAACTAACATACGTATTATACGCAAGAATTCAAGATGAGGTAGAGTTCTGAGACGTCAGTAACAGTGCCATGCTAAATAACATTAGGTCTGATGGCTGGAGCAATGTTTGACTTAACACGACGTGAAATTTTGACAGTACGTCCGACCTAACTAGATCACCATTGACGATTACGTGGAGTTAATTTACTGTTTTCCTTTTGTTGGCTCATTTTCACGATTTCTTATCGTGTTTCTGGACCATTACCTTGTGATGAATGGAATTTATTCGCGTTTGCGAATATCGTACAACCAGCTGTATAACGGAATGACAAAAATGAAAATTTCGCTGGACCGGGACTCGATCTCAGATTCCTCCCTTATCGCGAGCGGTCGCAATACCGTTATGCTAGCCGAACACGAGTCACGGCTAGATCCAAACTTGCAAATTTCATTAACAATGTGTCAACAGCCTGCACTCGTACATTCGTTATCTATATTCCTGTACAGGGGCAGACATTTTAATCGAAAATCGCTTTCCCTATGTCAGCGAATAAATACGATATTGCATTATCTATATTGTTCAGAGGTACGATTCAAAGTTCCTTTGGACATGCATGCAGGCGACTACAGCCGTTATGAAATACGTGAAATGTATTCTGGGTGGCGAATATGGACAACCATCGGTTGCATAATGGCGTGACGATAGTGAAAAATGTGCCGATGTGCCGAACCGGGACTCGGACCCAGATTTCCAAGCATGCATGTCCGAAGGAACTTCGCATCGTACTTCTGAACAACATAGGCACAGCAATATTGTATTTACCTTGTGAGTCCACTATAGGCAAGAGTTGCTGTTGTCATGCACCAAGTCTCAATATAGCAGACTTCTCACACAGTTGTTGAAGCTATCTTGTTCCATTACAGGTTCAGACAGTTATAACAAAAATTAATATCAACAGTGTTGTTTGATGTTGTTGATGTTTTCAGTGCGACGAATGGAGTGATGCAGTTCTCCAAGCCAGTCCATCCTAAAGAAGTCTCATCTTTGCATTAACTAGTGCAACCTACATCAGTTTCAAACGGCGTACTTCACCCAAGCCTTTGTCTTTTTTCCAAGTTCAGTTGAGTACCTCTTCATTATTGCTACCACACTTCCATTCTCCAAGTGTCTAGTCTTCGACGTGTCCTTCAGACTGTTCACTTTGTCTAATCAAGTTCTGCTATGTAAATATGTTTTTCCCCTGTTCGTTTATGTACCTCTTGATTACTACCAACCTAGCTTCAGCATTCTTATATAGCACTACTTTTCAAAAGTCTCTATTTTTATGTGCGTACTGTTTATTGTCCATTGTTCAATCCTCCCAGAAGGCTCTATTCCAGACAAATACCTTCAGAAAATAATTCCCAGTATTTAAATTAATATTCAGTATTGATAAATTTCTCCTTTTCGGTAAAAGTTTACTTACTATTGGAGAACTGAATTTAATGTCCTCTCTGCTTAGGCCATCATCAATGACTTTGCTGCGAAAACAGCACAACTCATCGGTCACTTCTAATGTATCAAGTCCTAACGCAATTCTCTCAGTATCGTCTGATTTAATTGTAATACATTCAAGTACCTTACTAACACTTTTGTTGAAATTCGTCTTCTGAGCACTTTTCAAGACACTGTCTATCACGATCAACTCTTTCATGAAAGCTTTTGCCGTCTCTACCAAAGCGAAAGTGCAGCTGGTCAGTATCAAATTTATTATATCTTCTCCCGATCTTCCATTCGATATCCAGATTTCCCTCACTGCTTGCTCAATGTACAAGCTGAGTGGCATCGGTGATAGGTTACAAACCCTCTCAGTGAATTCTCAATAATTGCTTCCCTTTCATGTCCTTCGCTCTTAAAGCTGCAGTCTGGTTTATGTTCAGGGTGAAAAGAGCCTTTCGTTCTTTGTATACATAGTCGCAAGTTTCAAACTTTCAAGGAGAGCTTTCCAGTTAATATTTTCAGTAGCTTTCGCTATTTCTATAACTCCTATAAACATAGGTTTGCCTTCCTTTATCCTGTCTTGTAAGACGAGTCTAAAGGTAGTGTATCTTTGCGTATTCTTCAATTTCAGGAAGCCAAAGTAATCTTTCCAGAGGTTGGCTGTTACTAGTTTTTCCATTGTTCAGTTAATTATTCGTGGGAGTGTTTCGCAAATATTATTCATTGCAATGACGATTCTGTACTACTTTCACTTGTTGTCAGCACATGCCCCCTTTGAATTTAGAATTAGTCTTGAAGTGCGAGGATATCTTGCCTAATTCGTACATCTTTCGCACTAGGTGGAACTGTTTTCTCATGGCTGCCTCTTGCAAGGACCTCAATATACACTCCTGGAAATTGAAATAAGAACACCGTGAATTCATTGTCCCAGGAAGGGGAAACTTTATTGACACATTCCTGGGGTCTGATACATCACATGATCACACTGACAGAACCACAGGCACATAGACACAGGCAACAGAGTATGCACAATGTCGGCACTAGAACAGTGTATATCCACCTTTCGCAGCAATGCAGTCTGCTATTCTCCCATGGAGACGATCGTAGAGATGCTGGATGTAGTCCTGTGGAACGGCTTGCCATGCCATTTCCACCTGGCGCCTCAGTTGGACCAGCGTTCGTGCTGGACGTGCAGACCGCGTGAGACGACGCTTCATCCAGTCCCAAACATGCTCAATGGGGGACAGATCCGGAGATCTTGCTGGCCAGGGTAGTTGACTTACACCTTCTAGAGCACGTTGGGTGGCACGGGATACATGCGGACGTGCATTGTCCTGTTGGAACAGCAAGTTCCCTTGCCGGTCTAGGAATGATAGAACGATGGGTTCGATGACAGTTTGGATGTACCGTGTACTATTCAGTGTCCCCTCGACGATCACCAGTGGTGTACGGCCAGTGTAGGAGATCGCTCCCCACACCATGATGCCGGGTGTTGGCCCTGTGTGCCTCGGTCGTATGCAGTCCTGATTGTGGCGCTCACCTGCACGGCGCCAAACACGCATACGACCATCATTGGCACCAAGGCAGAAGCGACTCTCATCGCTGAAGACGACACGTCTCCATTCGTCCCTCCATTCACGCCTGTCGCGACACCACTGGAGGCGGGCTGCACGATGTTGGGGCGTGAGCGGAAGACGGCCTAACGGTGTGCGGGACCGTAGCCCAGCTTCATGGAGACGGTTGCGAATGGTCCTCGCCGATACCCCAGGAGCAACACTGTCCCTAATTTGCTGGCAAGTGGCGGTGCGGTCCCCTACGGCACTGCGTAGGATCCTACGGTCTTGGCGTGCATCCGTGCGTCGCTGCGGTCCGGTCCCAGGTCGACGGGCACGTGCACCTTCCGCCGACCACTGGCGACAACATCGATGTACTGTGGAGACCTCACGCCCCACGTGTTGAGCAATTCGGCGGTACGTCCACCCGGCCTCCCGCATGCCCACTATACGCCCTCGCTCAAAGTCCGTCAACTGCACATACGGTTCACGTCCACGCTGTCGCGGCATGCTACCAGTGTTAAAGACTGCGATGGAGCTCCGTATGCCACGGCAAACTGGCTGACACTGACGGCGGCGGTGCACAAATGCTGCGCAGCTAGCGCCATTCGACGGCCAACACCGCGGTTCCTGGTGTGTCCGCTGTGCCGTGCGTGTGATCATTGCTTGTACAGCCCTCTCGCAGTGTCCGGAGCAAGTATGGTGGGTCTGACACACCGGTGTCAATGTGTTCTTTTTTCCATTTCCAGGAGTGTATCTCAGGGGATGTCATCTGCTGCAGAGGCCTTGTACTTTCACTGTTTTGAGAAATTCTTCCCTCAATATCATAGCTCCAATCTCATTCTCATTTACTTTCTCTTCCCTTTCTGTTATATTACATTCAAGTTATCTTCCCTTGTACAGATCTCTTATATATTTCTTTTAAATTTCAGCTATCGTTTCGTTCTTTAGTCCAGCCTTGCTATCTGTGCTCTTAACATTTATACAGCTGTCTTCCTTTTGTCCAAAAGTTTCTTTAATTTCCCTGCAGGCTGCACCTATCCTGAGCCTAATTATACACGCTTCAGTATCCAACATTTGGCCTCTAGACATTCCTGCAGAGTGATTTAACCCTTGAGTCATTTTACTATTTCCTCCGTTTTCTTCTTGATTAAATGTAATTTAAAGCTTCTTCTGAACCTTGTCTTTAGTGACGTACTTGATCCCGCGGTGCCATCAGCATTTCATCTCCCAAAGCTTCCAGTTCGCTTCGGTTGTATTTCTTTTCTCTGTTTCAGTCAATCATTATCCGATGACGAATGTGTTAAATTACAGACGAAGTACTTATTGTACTGTAAGTTTCAATGTTTCAATATTTCTAATATTCGTTTCAGCTGTCACCTATTTGTATAGCAACCTATCAGGATGTCTACAGTCAATTACATGACGTATAAAATGCATGTTTGACCATCAGCTGCATTTATTTTAAACCCAAATATCAATCGGTTTCGATCATGGACCATCTTCATGGGTAAGGGTTAAAATACTTTAAGCCAACGCATTACATTACTTGTCGTTACTTAAATAATGTGTCGAACATGTCATAAATATGAATATACAAAACAGGACTTTTAGAAGCATACATACTAATACTAGGCGTACAGAGAGTGTACAGTTAGTACAAAGAGTGACCGCTTAGTACAATCTGTGTACACTTAGTATAAGTATGCTTGCTTCTAAAAGTCCTGTGCCATATACTGATATTCATGACACACACTACACATTATTTCAGTAATGATAAATGTAATGTGGTGGCTCAAAGCATTTAAACCCTTATCTACAAAGAAGGTCCATGACTGAAACCATTTCATATTTGGGTTCAATGTAAAAGCAGCTGATGATCAAACATGCATTTTATACATTACTTGACAGCTGTTAATAGTCACTTTCCAGAACTGTTTAAAATTACATGACGCCATGTCCTGATATTCCTATCCCTGCTTAGTATTTCTGGTTTTGAAGGAACCATATTTGACAACTTATGTACATGTGTAATTACGAAAACACTGGAATGAAAACCCTCACTATCCACTTTTATCGCAAATAATAGAATATGTAAGCAAATTTGATGACAGTCAAGAAGGATTTTAAGCTCAAATTAAGAATTAAGAGAAGGTGTAGTTTTCGTAGTGTCTAGTTAAACGAATAATTTTTCACGTTGCTGGTAATTAAGGGATGAGAGCAAATGTGTAACATCTCCATACGAATATGCCTTACAAGACTCTGTGGTGTTCACAACCACATTCGTACTTATACTGTTTTACCGACGTCTAATTACGATGTTATAAATACAAGTGTCACTACAGTTAAAATAACTCCTTCATATTCATCAGAAATAGATGATGACGTTTCTTGCCTTTCTAATAATATAACAGTAAAGTGGGCATATGAGTAGGTGGCATTGTTTCGATCTGTAGCTAAGGTTCTAATGGTACAACATATTTTATTGGTCAAAGTATCCCATATGCAGCCGTCAGGCACTTAGTTAACATCACTGAACCAGAGGGCAGTTCATGTACAAAGTAAACCTTCCACGTTGTGTGAGACCGCGCAACAAACTAAGCAAATGTGAATGAATATGCACACAGAGTCAAATCGTTGTCACTGTAATGCATTGTACTCGTATTATCCAAAGACTTTATTTTGAATTAACCTTGTATATTTGTAGACAAGTGATGAAAAAATTAAATGTATTGCCAAGGTATCGCACTAATGTTACATAAACATCGATAAACTATCGATTAATCAATGGTATCCGCACTATCCTCACTATCGCTAGTCTGGTTTAACTATCGACAGTCCTATCGTTTTTAATAAATTCCTTTTGAATTGGCGCCGGAAAATTGTAAGTTCCCATTACGTCCATGAAGTTTGGAGTGCAGAGGGAAAGTAGATTGTGTGGAGGTACTTAAACATCAACAAATATGGCGGCGCCTTAGGCAGTCTAAGTTGCTTATAAACTATGTTGTTAATAGATTGGTCGCTCTGTAGGAGGGGTCGTGAAAGAGGGAATTTTCTTCTTTTCCCACCATGCATGACAACTCACGAGCGTGCGCATCTCTTATCGATCAGATGCTTCTGTTGAAAACTAAGCACGTAAATACCATGGATTGGTGAATGTGCATTATACTGATTTTCATCTTCAAGTGTGTAAGCTTACTTACTTGTAGCGAGGAATACAAATATAAATAAGGCTGTTATAATACAACGCAGTTAGTAGAGGAAAAACTGACATTTTAAGGATTTGTTAAGTGTTTCTGATTGTAGTGTTCAGTGCGTTTTAAAACAAGTACAGTTATTGTTGTTATTATTTAAGCACACCTGCTAATGTCCTCTTCCTCACGTTGTATTTGCAAGTGTTTCCAGTTGTACATGTTAACGTGTAATGTGATTAGAAAACACAAAACACCGACTTAGTGCTAATGCACCTGCGTCACTTCAGCTGTTGCAGAAGCACAAATATCATAATATCTTGGTTGCCCTTGTTGTGGTCGATTAGCGGAGCTTGTTCATTCAAGGATACACCAGCTTTCGCGGAAACTAAATATAGTAAAAGCACAATCCGTCGAGTGTCCAGTTTTTTTTATTTCTATGGTGGCAGGACATAATCATTAAAATATACAGCTGTATTTACACGCTAACTGCTTTCACAGGAATGCATCACTACAGTGAAGCCGAACGACCGCTATCTGTCAGGTTCTGTGAAGTGCAAACTTTGAGCGGCGCGGATACATTATAGGAATACATCTTTATGATGGGTGAAGGTGCCAGCACTGCGGTGTCTCGCTTCACCTTTGCTGCCGATCTCAGCGATGTAGCCGCTGCAGCACTGCAGTAGAGTGATGGCCCTTTTCTTCTGTACTGACTGTCAACTCAACTGAGGAAAAACATAACGAGTGAAAAAGCCACCCTCGGTCTTATCAACGCAGTTTCATTCTTGTTATTCCCACGTGCAGTTTATATCGTATCTGCTCCAGTTCATCAGCAAGCACGCACACCTAAGGCAGCAGCATTGCAAAAGAGACCAATAAAAACTTCCCCTAACGCATCCCTGACGCTCAGCGTAACATCGATAAGTAATATAGTGGCCCAGTTTTTATGAGAATTATTTCTTTCTTTTATGAAAGTAATTTTTCAGATAACAAGACGTTGAAATAAAAGCAATTTTTGACAATATTATGCGAAATTTCGGATATTCTGTCATGTTACATTAACATTACATTTTTTCACGTCATCTGTAAAATCTTACTACAATACAATATCCATTATAAGACAGTAGTAGTGATTACAGACAACGCTGCAGATACGAAAAAGCTTCCTAAATCTTAAGGATTCTGTTTTGCCCATTACATCAACATAACGGTACAAGATCGTTTGAAAGCAGAAACTTTCTCCAAAATTTTATTGAAAACAAACGCTCTTGTGACCTTCTTTCATAACTCTAAACTAGCCAGTGCCAAACTGCACAATGTTTAAAAAAGAGCGAACTAAAAAGAAGTGAGACTGATACAAGAGGTGCCAACTCGATGGAACAGCCCATGCCACAAGCTCAGAAGTGAGTTTGAGTTTACTATGAATGAAAGTTCAAAATCACTGCCTAGCCTCACAGCAGAAAATTACTTAGCTATACAAGAGATAATATATCTTCTTGAACTGTTTGAAGTAGCAACAACAGGAATCTCAGGGGAGTCATAAATCACTCCTTCCTCGTTTGTACCTCTTATACGAGGTATTGCTGCAGAGGTTTCAAACTTGTAAAGCACCTTAACAACTAATGAAGGACGGAATGTTGTGGAATCCTTGATTAAATCAATCAGTGAAAGAGTGGAACTATTCAACACATTAACTGTTAATATCATTATTAGATCCTAGGTTTAAAAAACTTGCTTGAGGACATTTCAAGAGGCAGTAAGCCCCTCACAAGTACTCCAGAAGGAGTGTGCTGCTCTCATGCATCTACTACAAGAATAATACCTGAAACAGAAGCATTCATGAGCTCTGCTAAAACGTCTACTGACACGTCAAACAGTTTGAAATCGAATGATCTACTTTCTTTGCCCAGTTATCAACAGCGTTACGTCCGTGTGGTTACACTAGTCAGTGATTCCATAATTGACCTACATAAGTATTTTGAAAAACCTGTAATAGACTAGCATCCTTGGGTACTAGAATATTGTGCAAAATCTAATAGTGTGTAGCATGTATGGCCATTTAATTTTTGTGGTGTCCAGCAACTTCAGTTCCTGCAGAGAGGATTTTCTCCAAGGCAGGGTGAGTAATTATTTAAAAACGCAACAGACTAAAGTAGAGGAATTTAAACACCTTACGTGTTGTATTTTAGAGAAATATACCTTACTTTTTATAAAACAAAATTTGCATATGTTACATTTTTGTAGTTTTAGCGATAAAATTTCTAAGGAAGCTATATTTCCTTTGAAGTACATACCCAAAATAATGAATAATTTATTGATACATCGATAGTTTTTAAAAATACTATCAATAATAACGAACGTGTCAACTATCAATGTTTAAGTAACAAAAAGTCGCACATCGGTTTTGCTACAGCAGTAAGGATCAAAAAGTGGCAGCCACGCAATGTTGGAAGGAATAATTTCTTTTTCCGTAACATCTATCGGGCTTACACCAATCATAAGATTAAAACAGGGATTTCGTGTACCAATTTCTATGTCATGATATTTGCGAAAAACAGTTACAATGATTTCATACATACAAGGACGAAGCAGAAGGCATTGTGTCCGTGCGCGCATTTCCATTGTTGGATTTCCGTAGGGATAGCCCCCCCCCCAGGATAGCCGTGCAGCCAAAGGCACTGCTTTCCGGGAGGGAAGACGCGCCGGTCCCCGGCACGAATCCGCCCAGCGGATTAGTGTCGAGGTCCGGTTTGCTGGCCAGTCTGTGGGTGGTTTTTAAAGCGTTTTTCCATCTGCCTCGGCGAATGCGGGATGGTTCCCCTTATTCCGCCTCATTTATACTATGTCGGCGATTGTTGCACAAACACTGTCTCCACATACGCGTACAACATAACTGCCACGCAAACATTGGGGTTACACTCGTCTGGAATGAGACGTCAATGGGGGATTCCACAGGGGGCCGAAGCGCACAATAACTCTGGATTCTGTGTAGGGTGGCGGTGGTGTGAGTGGACTGCTGTAGCCCGTTGTGGGGTTGTGAACCACTGAAGGCTACGCCGGGGACGAAACCTCTCCGTCGTTTCTAGATCCCCAGTTCCATACAATAAAATACAATTCCGTAGCGATGGGTGAAACAGGCAGCGTTCAGCTGTCAGCAACTTAAGAAATCAGCCATTATAGAGTTGCTGCGATCACCAGGTACAGCGTCAGTGGTTCCAGTACCTTAGTGTGCTTACTAAGAAGTGGCGTCTGTGGTTCTGGCACATCTGCATATACGTCTGTACTTTGAAATATACTGCGAAGTGCATGGCCGAGCGTACTGTTATCTAACCCTACCGGACTCCCCATCCTTTTCATAAATCCGTGGTCGATTGCGACCAGTCGATGTATTCCAAAACCACTGCCATAGAATAAAAGTGCTTTGTAATCTACAGTCTGACATTCGAAGTAAAACAAAAACAGGAGCTTTTGGTAACTACATAAAATTACTTGAACTTATCCGTTGCTATTTACATTGATATATTTACGAGACTTTACCAACTTTCTTGTTGTTAACCATGTTCTTCGGTGGATTCCACTGGGGGCCGAACCGCACAATAACCCTGGGTTTGGTGTGGGGCGGCGGTGGGGTGAGTGGACTGCTGTAGCCTGTTGTGCGGTTGAGAACTACTGAGGGCTACGCCGGGGACGAAGCCTCTCCGTCGTTTGTAGGTCCCCAGTTCCATACAATACCGTAGAGATGGGTAAAAGAGGCAGCGTTCAGCTGTCAGCAACTTAAGAAATTATAGAGTTGCTGTAATGACCAGCTACAGTATCAGTGGTTGCATTACCTTAGTGTGCTTACCAATAAGTGGCGTTTGTGGTTCTGGCACATCTGCATATATATCTGTACTTTTAAATATACTGCGAAGTGCATGGCCGAGCGTACTGTTATCTAATCCTACCGAACTCTCCGCCTTTTTTATAAATCCGTGGTCGATTGCGACTTGTCGATGTATCCCAAAACGACTGCCTTAGAATAAAAGTGCTTTGTAAACTACAGTCAAACATTCGAAGTAAAACAAAAACAGGAGCTTTTGGTAACTATATAAAATTACTTGAACTTATCCGTTGCTACCCACATTGATATACTTAGGAGTACTTTACCAACTTTCTTCGTTCAAAAAATGGTACAAATGGCTCTGAGCACTATGGGACTCAACTGCTGAGGTCATTAGTCCCCTAGAACTTAGAACTAGTTAAACCTAACTAACCTGAAGACTTCAGAAACATCCATGCCCGAGGCGGGATTCGAACCTGCGACCGTAGCGGTCTTGCGGTTCCAGACTGCAGCGCCTTTAACCGCACGGCCACTTCGGCCGGCACTTTCTTCGTGTTAACCATGTTCAATATGCGATTTCTCTTTTAGAAATTGTGAACAGTCGCAGAAATAAACAGGGTGTTGCAGCAGTATTACGAGTAAATTCAAGGAGTTCTAGAGGGTGTGATTTCTCTATTAGAAACGATCAACTGCTACAATAATACACAGGGCGTTCGAGCAATGTTACGAGAAAGTTCAGAGAGCTCTAGAGGGTGTGAGGAACAAGTCGAGGATTGGAATCCTGCCGAGAAATGTCACCCAAAGGTGCTGCAGAACGTCGAAATGATAGGCGCCGGGGCTTACCACTAGGCCACCCGTGATGTGATTTTGTACGCTGACGGACCATAGGCGGAACGTTTCACAATGTTGTTTGTTATTCAGTATTCGCGACTGATTGCCACGTCGCTAATGGAGAACGTGCTGCTGCGTAGAGAGGCCATTTCACCTACGAACTCGATGCTGTGTTGTCTCAGTGGATGCTGCTTTCGGGAACAGGTCCCGCCGCAGTTTATTTTTCAGCTGAAACCCTATAAAACCCCATTTATTTTCGTTCACAGGTGCAAATAAACTATAGATGGAAAGTCGTGATCGAGACCATCGTCCGCCTAGGAAACAAAGCGTAGCTTTTATAGGAGACAACGCATACAAGTTTCCTTTTGTTGTGCCGATGAAATCGACATCTACATATTGCACACGACAGTCTTTGCTGTCCATATTTTAAGTCCAAGGTCTTACTGAAGTACTTAGTTTCACTTTGGAAGAACACACACTTACCTTTGTTACATTTCAGGCCTGCCTATGACAACATTGAACAGGATGCGCAGTTTTCTCAGGTGCCCTTCCGCTGTGCGGCCTAACTAACTCCATCTTGTTTAATGGCAATCGCGGCATCAGCTGTGATCACTGAATAACGATAAACATTTGGGAGACGTTCCGCCTATGGTCCGTCACCGTATGTCACGTCTGCTGCCGAAGTGGTGGCCCTGTGGCAGAAGCCGTTGCCCGTAACTTCGACGCTCTGTGACGTAGTTCGATGACGTTTCCGGAGCCGGCCGCGGTGGTCTCGCGGTTGTAGGCGCGCAGTCCGGAACCGTGCGACTGCTACGGTCGCAGGCTCGAATCCTGCCTCGGGCATGGATGTGTGTAATGTCCTTAGGTTAGTTAGGTTTAAGTAGTTCTAAGTTCTAGGGGACTGATGACCACAGCAGTTGAGTCCCATAGTGCTCAGAGCCATTTTTTGACGTTTCCGGACACGGGTTCCTGTCCTCGATTTGTTCCTCGTGACACCCTCTACAACTCCTCGAATTTTGTTTGAACATTTCTGGGACACCCTGCGTACAGGGTTTACAGTGTATCACAGTAACGTGGGGCAAGCCGATTTCGTTGTTATAATTACTATAAGATTTCCCATGAACGTCATGAAAGAAAACAGGATTTTATTAACTTACGTCCATAATTCGAGTTAAACATAAACATTGGTTGCAGAATGGTTTCGTAGTAAGAAGGAAGGACGAATAAAACGATTTAATTGCTAAGTTAATGCTGCTAGAATTCACAATATTTTCGGGTAAAATCTAGACAAACGTCAATTTCTTTTTTTAAGTGCTAGAAAAATGAGTTTTTAATATTGAAGGATGAGTTTAGCCAAAGTCACATGGAGCCCACACGTGCAGAAACTTATGTGGCTTGACGCGGCTTTATAGATCACAATTGCCATACATCAATGTATTTGTGTCGACATCACCTACACCAATGTGATACTTTGCACTCTGTGCTGAAAGTTAGAATGACCTCGTATTCACAGTACAACGAATAAGTTTTGCGTGAAACAGCATTCATCAATTGTTACTGCAGATAAAAAAACAAAGAGGCTTGGTTTCAAGGATGCAATTATGATTTATGTATTATTATTATTTACCTATTTTAGTTGTAATAAGTGTGATGTGTACAGATCATCTGGATAGAATGATTTGCACACGTCATATTAGGTTTAGATGCTCCGAAGTGGACAGAGGAACTGTGATAGTGGAAGTAAATTAGTGACACACAAATATACACTTTATTCCGATGCTATTCTTAAGTTCTAGAACAACTCCTTGGATGCACTTGCGGACAGGTACAACTGAGCAGTGGACTCAAAAAACTCGCGTTACCGAATACAGTGTCAACAAGACTATGTCCGTCATGGGCGCCAAACTGTCAGTCACTATAGTAAACACTTGTCCCGACGTGAAGGCAGTAGTCGACCCCACTTGTAGATTAGGTCTCACAGGCTGTCTCCACTGTGAACTGGAGCTAAGAACTGTAACACTGGAACTCCGTAATAGTTCTGTCGTACGCCAATGCGGAACAGTTATCGTCCATTACTGCTTATCACAACGCAGAAATCCATCTCAGTGGCGGTGCCGCGGGATTTGCTGATTGAGTCGCACTTGCGGTGGGCGGCGAACTTCAGCGCTCTGCCTTTGGGGCCAGTCTGAAGCTGTCTCACTTGGCAAGCTCCGGCTGAGTCCATTGGCGACAACACAACACTCCTTCCCCCCTTCCCCCGCCGCAAACCTCCTCAACACAGTCGTGTATTATTGGTTGCTGCTACGACGGGTGGGGGAGAACTGCGGATGCAGCAAGAGAAGAGGGAACGGGAGCCGAGTCTGTACTTGGTGCCGAGGCCCCGCTCTGACTCTCGTCATTCGCCTTGCGACCGCGCCGGAAAGCCAGCCAGAAATAGAGGTAGACGGCACACTCCTGCATCGGACAATGGAGCGCAGTCTTCATGGTGTTGACCCGCAACAGCGTCGTGATGTGGGGCGATGGACGCTTGGTAGGACACAGCGTGGAATGGATCGTCCCCGGAAGATGTTGTCCACTCGCTGCTGGTTGAGGCATCGAGTCCACGTCCATGAATTCAGGTATTCAGGTAGTGGCGGCGCGGGACCCCAGATCGCCGGACAGCGCGCTGGCATCATCTGGGCAGGCAAAAAAAAAAAATAAAAAAAGACTCGGCGGCAGGATCACGCAAATGGCAAGGGCTGAGATGGTTCCGTCGCCACCGCTCCAAACCTCATGGACCCTGTAAGAAAAATATGGATCTACCTAATGATTTTACAGTACTGCTGCGCTCCCAGGACTTCTGCCTGCTGTACAGTTTGATAAAAAAATTGTTGATTAGCTTTGTACATCGCCTGAGCGGCTGGAGTAGGCGCCAACCGGTGTGGAGGGTGCAGCAACTGCAGCAGTGTGCAGTGGGGCCGTACATGCAGCAGCTCCACTGTTGAAAGGCTGTTGCAGGGCTGGGAGCAGTAACATGAGAGGAAAAACAACAGAGCCTGTTTCTGCATGTGGCCGGTGCGTAACTTGTCCATCTGCTGTCTGAAAGTCCACACGAAGCGCTCTTTTTCTCCACTTATTTGAGGGCTAAATGACTCACTGGAGATGTGATGAATGCCATTGGTTGCACAAAGTCCACAAATTCTGCCGACGCAATTCGAAGTCCGTTGTAGGTCACTGTGAACTCTGCAAAACCTTTGACTCAAAATATGGACTGCAAAGATTGTCGTGTGCGATATGTAGATGTCGATTTCATCGGCACAACAAAAGGAGACTTGCTATATGCATTGACGACCATCAGCAAATGGATGTTCGTGTAGGGCTCAGCAAAGTCCAAATAAATACACTAACAAGGCACTTCTGGTTTTTGCCAATCAAAGAAACGTTGAGGAAAGGCTACCTGGTTTTCAGTACAAGCATGGCACTATGCCGTCATCTGCTCTGTTTGAGTGGCAGTGCCGAACCAAATACTGTCTGCGAGCTCATTGTTTCGTGCTGGCCACACCCCAGTGACCCTGGCGGAGCATGCTGAATACTTGTCTCTGGGGAGCTGTCGTGGATTACCACACGAGATTGTTCTGATTCAGTACTAGAAAAATAAGACTTTGGACCTGCAAGTGCGACTGCGTCGGAAGAATACCTTGGTAATTAATCGCATGACCTAAGTACTTAGTTTCACTTTGGAAGAACACTTACCTTTGTTACATTTCAGGCCTGCCTCTGACAACACTGCAAAGGGCGCGCAACTTGCTGAGGTGCTCTTCTGCTGTGCGGCCTAATACCACAATGTCATCCAAGTAATTTGTACAAGAAGGCAGAAATGCTGTTAGTTGCGCTGGAAGATCGCTGGAGCAGATGCGTTACGGAACGGCAAACGCACAAATTTGTTGAGTCCCATGTGTGTGTTAATCACTAACACTTCCTGTTAATGCTCATCTAATGGAATCTGAAGGTAAGCATCGTGTCAATCGATCTTGGAAAAGTAGTGACCCTTTCCTCAGTGGTCTATACGCTCATCAGGTCTCAGCAGTTGGAATAAATCAACTACTGCCTGAGGATTCACAGTCGCCTTAAAGTCCGCGCAGATTCTCACTTTTCCTGGAGGTTTGTTCACAAACACTAACGGGGATGACCACAATTCAGACAAATCAAACAAATCCAGTCTAACAATGCAGAAACTCGAATGAGACAGACTTTTACAAATTTTGATAGACGGCGGGAAGGCCACAAGAATCCTGTCCATTGCCGGCCGAAGTGGCCGTGCGGTTAAAGGCGCTGCAGTCTGGAACCGCAAGACCGCTACGGTCGCAGGTTCGAATCCTGCCTCGGGCATGGTTGTTTGTGATGTCCTTAGGTTAGTTAGGTTTAACTAGTTCTAAGTTCTAGGGGACTAATGACCTCAGCAGTTGAGTCCCATAGTGCTCAGAGCCATTTGAATCCTGTCCATTATACGCTATCAGGGTAGTTGTTGTCGTCTGTAACTTGGATTTGCCAAACAGAGCATAAGTATTGTGATTTAACAGCGACACTGCAGCACGTGTGTCTAACTGAAACTGAACACTTTGGCCAAAAATAAAAAGATCCAAAAAAATTTTTCTGGAGTGACGTTGCACTAAAGAAATTACAGATTCATTGTATTGCAGATTTTCAGTGTTACCTTCTACACCAGCATCACAGCTCTGCTAAAAAGGAACAACATACAGTTGAAAGTTCGAGTTATGTGGCGTTCGGTCGGAGTTGAAGTCCTCGTCACTTGCAGACAAACGGCTTGAATGTGCCAGTTCTTACAACATTCAAAAAAGTCGCATAACACGAAGGGCAGCGGTCAAATATGTGTGATTTGAAACAGCGTGAGCAAGATTTCACGCCAGTAGATTTGCCAGCAGGTTGTTTTCGTGGCGTTTGCCTCTTGAGGCTACAGCACTAATGTTTCCTGGTTGAAAACTATCAACTGCGCTGTCACACGAATCTTGAAAATCAGTTATCTGCCAAACTCGTTGTAGCGTGGGGTCACGGTATTTCAGAAATACGATTTGTTCACGAATGCTACTCTCTGTCACTAATAGCGTCACGAATCATCAAGTCACTACAGTGTTTTTCACACTAACACTTAAATTTGGTCTGTCTTGTTAACCCCTACAAATCTGTCACCCATTCTCTGTATGTTGAAAGGTGGCTACACTGAGCCACAGCGCCAGAGATCGCTAGAGAGCATTGTTCCGCCGCCTCCACTGGCAGTGATTATTGAGAAATCGTAGTAGTCAGTGCTTGTCGAGGACTCGTAGTAGTCAGTTCGTGCTCAGACGTGCTAGTAGAGAGTGCTTGCTGAGATGTGATACTGAAAAGTTCTTGTTGAGATGTGGTAATAGCGAGTCGGTGTGGAGATATATTGTAATGATTAGAGTGATTTTGGTCAATATATGAAGGTAACGAAACTTGATTTATTTTTCATTATTTCCATGTTTTAAATAATGCGTCATTACAGGTTCAGTCAACAAAGCATCTGGCTTGTGTTCTTGTATTAGAGTGTAATTCTGGTTTTCTTGAGTAATTATGGTATTTTTATTTTCTTTAATTAATTCAGTATAAATGATATTTAAAATTTCTTGTGTTATTGAAGAAGAACCGTGCCAGATGCGTACGTTGAGTTATACTTCCACACGCAGAACAGTTACACTTGTGCTTTGGTTTCGTAGGTTTTATAGTTGCTGGGGACTTAATTAATTAATTGTGTTAATGAAAATTTCCATTTCATTCTTTGTTATTGTTCTATGCAGTCAGATAGCGTAATAATACTAGTCAGGGCCAACCGTTACGAGACTTCGTAACCGAACAGACAGTTACTGAAACAAAAAATTAAAATTATTTGCATTCTATTTTAATTATGCCCCCATGCAATGTCTGCCCTGGTTGTTTCTTGAGCCTAAGGAATTTAAATCTAGCAGACGCCCCACTGCTCCTATCGTCGTAGTATTTGTTGAGTGGTTGAATATGTTTCTCATAGCTACACCATGTGATCAAAAATATCCGGATACCCACAAAAACATACCTTTTTCATTTTGGGTGCATCATGCTGCCACCCACTGCCAGGTACTCCATATCAGAGACCTCATTAGTCATTAGACATCGGGAGAGAGCAGAATAGGTCGCTCCGCTGAACTCACAGACTTCTAAAGTGGTCAGGTGATTGGGTGACACTTCTGTCATACGTCTGTACGCGACATTTCCACACTCCTAAACATCCCTAGATCCACTGTTTCCGATGTGCTGGTGAAGTGGAAACGTGAAGAGATACGTAGAGCACAAAAGCGTAAATGCCGACCTCGACTGTTGACTGACAGAGACCGCCGATAATTGAAGAGGGTCGTAATGTGTAATAGACCAGACCATAACACAGGAATTCCAAACAGCATCAGGATCGACTGCAAGTACAATGATAGTTAGGTGGAAGCTGAGAAAACTTGGCTTTCATGGTCGAGCGCTTGCTCATAAGCCGCACATCACGCCTCGCTTCGTGTAAGGCGCTTAAGCATTGGACGATTGAACAGCGAAAAAACGTTGTGTGGGGTGACGAATCACGGTACACAATGCGACGATCTGATGGAAGGGTGTGGGTATGGTGAATGCCCAGTGAACGTCATCTTTCAGCTTGTATAGTGCCAACAGTAAAATTCAGAGGCGGTGTCGTTACGGTTTTTCAAGGAGAGGCCTTGCACCCTTTGTTGTTTTGAATGGCATTATCGCAGCACAGGCCTAAATTGATGTATTAAGCACCTTATTGCTCCCACTGTTGAGCATTTCGGGGATGGCGATTACATCTTTCAACACGATCGAACACCTGTTGCATGGGGGCTTAATTAAAATAAAATGCAAATACTTTTTTAATTTTTTGCTTTAGTAGCTGTCTGTTCGATTACGAAGTCTCGTAAACGGTTGGCCCTGACTAGTATTATTACGCTATCTGACTGCATAGAACAATAACAAAGAATGAAATGGAAATTTTCATTAACACAATTAATTAATTAAGTCCCCAGCAACTATAAAACCTACGAAACCAAAGCACAAGTATAACTGTTCTGTGTGTGGAAGTATGACTCAACGTATGCATCTGGCACGGTTCTTCTTCAACAACACAAGAAATTTTAAATATCATTTATACTGAATTAATTAAAGGAAATAGAAATACCATAATTACTCAAGAAAACCAGAATTACACTCTAATCCCAGAACACAAGCCAGATGCTTTGTTGACTGAACCTGTAATGAAGCATTATTTACGACATTAAATAATGAAAAATAAATCAAGTTTCGTTACCTTCATATATTGACCAAAATCACTCTAATCATTACAATATATCTCCACACCGACTCGCTATTACCACATCTCAACAAGAACTTTTCAGTATCACATCTCAGCAAGCACTCCCTACTAGCACATCTCAAAAAACACTCTCTGCTACGAGTTCTTAACAAGCACTGACTACTATGAGTTCTCCCCAAGCACTGACTACTACGAGTTCTCAGCAACCACTGCCCACTACGACATCTCAATAATCACTGACTACTACGAGCTCTCCCCAAGCACTGCACTCCGCTACATCTCAATAATCACTCCCAGTGGAGGCGGCGGAACAATACTCTCTAGCGCGATCTCTGGCGCTGTGGCTCAGTGTAGCCACCTTTCACTGTTCATAACGCACGACCTGTGGCGAAGTGGTTACACTACAATAACATCCCTGTAATTGACTGGCCTGTACAGAGTCCTCACCTGAATCTTATAGAAGACCTTTGTGATGTTTTGGAACGCTGACTTCATGCTAGGACTCAGCGATCGACATCGATACCGCTCCTCTTTGCAGCACTCAGTGAAGAATGGGCTGTCATTCGCCAAGAAACCTTCCAGCACGTGACTGAACGTATGCCTGCGAGAGTGGAAGCTGTCATCAAGACTAAGGGTGGGCCAACACCCTACTGAATTCCCGAATTACTGATGGAGAGCTCCACGAATTTCTAAGTCCTTTTCCGTCAGTTGTCCGGATAGTTTTGATGGCAAAGTGTAACTAGTTCTAGTCTTGTAGTAGGGAATAACGTCGTACAAATGCGGTAAACGGCAACACCCACGGTGGGCAGGAAAAGAAAGAGACTACTACGCGGTGCCTCCTCTTTGGTGAGCGGGCACGTGTGCTTCAAAATGTGGCAAATGCCCGATCAGTCCTCTTTTCTTCTTCAGTTTGACGAAATGCAGGTAGCAGCGAAGGTTGAGGTGCTTCTGTCGGCGTAGTGGATGATAGGGTCCGATTCCGTACCTCATTTTCTACCATACGTGTTTGGTTTGGATGAACCGTGGTCCGTTGACTGCATGTGTAACTGAAGAAACTGATTTAGATCTAGTGGTGGTGTTTCAGGCGTTTGCGTTCGTGGCGCCGCTAACTGTGAGCCAGGCGAAAGAGGGGTTTGGAATGGTGGGTTTAACAGGATAAACAAATGCAAATACAAACACACAAGAAATCCTAAAGCTGAACTATGGCACCACAGCAATAAAATAGCAAAAATAAAGAACACTAATCTATAAAAAAAGTTTCGTAATCACAAAAAGTAAACGAACAAGCAAGCAAGCTAGGAATAACGAAGTAGACACAGTCAATGATACTGCGCAGCGCTTTCGGAATCCTCTTCACCAGATGCTGTGTACAGGTCATCTGAGTAGAACGAATAACGTACATCGTATTACGTTTAGGTGCTCCGATGTGGATGGAGGAACTGCGATAGTGCAAACATGTTAGAGACACATAGACATAAGCTTTATTTCGCTGTAATACTTATGATGTTGTACAGCAGCTCGAAGGACGTGCTTGCTTTTCCTTTATTTCATTTTTTATTTAAACGTCCAGTTCCGCAGGACCAAATTGAGGAGCAAATCTCCAAGGTCATGGAACATGTCAGTACTTGAAATTACAACATAAAAGTAATAACAGATAAAACTAAATGTTCTTGAACCCGAAAAAAGTCAATCCATAAGTTTAAGTAAACGCAATCAACAATACAACAAGAATTAGCTTAATTTTTTAAGGAATTCCTCCACAGAATAGAAGGAGTGACCCATGAGGAAACTCTTCAGTTTCTATTTGAAAGCGCGTGGATTACTGCTAAGGTTTTTGAACTCTAGTGGTAGCTTATTGAAAATGGATGCAGCAGTATACTGCGCACCTTTCTGCACAAGAGTTAAGGAAATCCGATCCAAATGCAGGTTTGATTTCTGCCGAGTATTAACTGAGCGAAAGCTTCTTATTCCTGGGTATAGGCTAATATTGTTAACAAGAAATCTCAGAAAGGAATATATAAATTGAGAGGCCAATGTCAAAGTACCCAGACTCGTGGACAGGGGTCGTCAAGAGGTTCGTGAACTTACACCACCTATTTCCTCTACCGCCCGTTTCGGAGGCAAAAATTTCCTTTTAGGGTGGGGAAAGTTACCCCAAAATATAATACTATATGACATAAGCGAATGAAAATAAGCAAAGTAGACTAATTTTCGTGTCGAACGATCAGTCACTTCAGATACCGATCGAATAGTAAAAATGACAGCATTAAGTCTTTGAACAAGATCCTGAACGTGGGCTTTCCTCGACAGTTTACTGTCTACCTGAACACCTAGAAATTTGAACTGTTCAGTTTCACTAATCATATGCCCATTCTGTGAAATTAAAACGTCAGGTTTTGTTAAATTGTGTGTTAGAAACTGTAAAAACTTAGCCTTACTCTGATTTAGCGTTAGTTTATTTTCTTGAAGCCATGAGCTTAAGTCATGAACTGCATTATTTGAAACCGAGGTAATGTTGCACACAACATCCTTTACTACCAAGTTAGTGTCATCAACAACAGATACCACTAAGCCGTGGCCTATCAAGGTGTGCGTTGCTGATCACAGTGTCAACAATAATATCTGTCCTGGCCGCCACATTGGTTGGCGGCGAACTTCAAAGCGCCGTCAGCGGCGCCAGTCGGAAACTGCCTCTGTGCACCACTTCCGTTGCGTCCATTGGCGAGGACACAACAAAGTACATCCCAGTAACCAAGATCGTTTGTTTCTTTATCGTAAATATCTCGATGCCGCACTTTCCCTGCCATGTGTTCAATGCTGCAGGGTCTCATATGAGAGCACTGCTCATTTTAATTTTCAGCCGCTTTTGGGAAAGTCTTTTTGAAGCTAATAAGATATTTAAATGGAAGCACGATGTCAAAATACCTCGAAGGGTCTGACATGAGAACACTGCTCATTTTAATTTTCAACCATTTTTAGGAAAACCTTTTCAAGCAAATAATGTATTTAAACGAAATCATGAGGTCAAATTAGGTCGATTAAGATAACTATTCTTGTTTAAAAGACGGTTTTTAATCTCTAATAATTAACTAAAACTTCACTAACTTTTGCGTGAACAATATCCAATTTCAGTATTGTAATCCTCGAATGAAAGGGAATCGTTTGATATAGTTCACAATAACGTTCTGTTTGATGTTAAACTTGGATTTTTTCAAGTGAATATTGCTTTTGTATGATTACTGTCCATCCTCTCCCCTGACGCAAGTTTAATTAGTGTATTATTCAAACGATTTGCATGTAGATAGCACCGAAAACTTGTGAGCCATTCTCAATTATCTATATAATGTACTATCAGCATAGCTTACAATTACATTTAACGTAATTTCATTCATACGACGCGTCGTAATTCTGACGAAGGGCTTGTTTGACGTCATGTGAATGACGTCGGCATTCATCAGGATAAATGGAGCAGCAATGTAGAGGTGAGCTGTTGTGGTGAGAGTCTTTGCACGCTGTCGGCGTGTTTAGCAAGCAGACGTACCTACAGATGTGCGTATGTTTTAAGATGGCGCTGTATTGTCTTGCGATATAGCTGAGCGAATCTCACTAGCGTGGCTGTTTATATTTTGGAAGCCAAATAAACATCGTCAACAATGTATTTATTTGTTATTTTTCAAACGAAATATATCTCTATCAAAATATAAACCAAAGGCAGTGCAATCGTGAACAATCAGCCATCAAAAGATATAGAAGTTGGTAGTTCCAACGATGTCAGCGTATTTCCGTTATACAGTCGATCGTAGCGCAGCGTGTAAATGTCAGTTTTGTTTGCTGCACAGTGGCCGAGAATCGCTGTATTTCCACCAACGTCTCTGCAGCTCTAGAAGACAATATGGCGTTTCGACGATCACTGTAATTTTAGAATGAGCAGTAGCTACATCAATACATATAGTCGTCCGCAGAAATTCATCCGAGACTTGCCCAAATTCGAAATTTGTCCTTTTAGGTAAAATGATGTGGTCACTTTCTAATCATGCACAAAGTTCTAAGTTTGATAGGGTGTATCAAAAAGTAATTCTATCTCAAACGCATAATAATTATCAACCTTTAAGATTAGATAGCTTTGGTACATGATCTGTGCATACATTGCAGTTACGTATGCAGTCTCTCTGAAATGACGTCATCATATGACTACATACAGCATAATGAGAGAGTTATGAAATACAGGTAGAAAATATTCAGAAATATTTATTATATTTCAATAATGTTAGGCTGACACTGAAAACCATAAATCAGAAGTATGTGATTCAAAAAGTAAACTCTATGAAACGCAAGAAAAATAGCCAACAAAAGACGTCTTTTTAATTTTCCAACAAGTGATAAACAGAGAATATACAAAAAACACTTATCAGGTTTCACGACACATACGATAATTTGTCTGCTATCGAAACTTCACATACAATCACGTTAACGGATTTATTGCAATGTCTCCTTGCTTTCTAACGCTGATTGGTGAAAGTGTAAATTGAAGAAAATGTGTTTCTAAAACTATTTTCTGGATTGGTTGGAAAAAGTGTAATCCATTGTCAGCACTGGACTGTATGAATGTAGGAAATCTCCCAAAACCACCCTCATATTTATCTACTTTTAAGAACCTATGACTGCACCTAGCCAGAGGTCGTCTCTTTGGTTTGTGATTTCGACCATGAATTTCTCACTTTCCTCTTTTCTGTCGTAGCAAACGGTATCATTTTCGCTACACTGACGTATTTACCTACTAAGATTAGGTACAGATGTACTCACCTGCAGTATAGAATGCACGCATTGTTCAGATATTACAACAGTAGCCCTGCCTGAAAAACTGAAAATATGGTGTACGGTTTTAAAATAACAGGACTGACGCTGTCACAGAGTAAATACGCATACACCAAAGATAAACAAACAATAGTTGTAAAGCGTGAAGCCTTCTTAGTCGAATGTGGCATCTCTGGTGTCTGTAGACAAATCAGTGTGGTCTTGGCCATCGTTTCTGTCAGAGCTGTTATATTGTCTTGACGGACAAATGATAAGTGTTCTCATAGAGCAAAGAATCGTCGTGAAGTTTTTTATGGAACTTGGAAAAACTGTTACTCAAACCTATCTCTTACTAAAACAAGTGAATAGCGAAGACATTTTATCGTGAACGCGGGTCTTTGAGTGGTTCAGGCGTTTCGAAGATGGCTGACAACACGCTGGAGACTCACGCCCGGAAAGACCTTCAACATTAAAAATGTATAAAAATATCAAAAAAGTAGGTAAACTGATTCGATCCGCCCATCGATCCGATTGCCGAAACTGTAGGAAATGACGAAGTAAATTTCATAGAACCATTTTAAGATGAGAAAATTATATCCGGATCTTGTGTCGAAAATTCTCATAATGGAACAAAAGGAAGCTCGTGAAGATGTTTGTACTCACACCTTTGAGTACCACTGAATATAATCCAAATTCCTTGGAAGAGTAGTTTTCCACTCACGATCCGTAATGTAAGCTCCAGTCCATGCACTGGCAGGGACGTAGTTCACCGAGAGCGAAAAACGCTTGAAAAAGCAAAACAAAATTCTGATATTTGATATATGATGACAGTTTTTCAAAAAAATAGTTCAAATGGCTCTGAGTACTATGGGACTTAACTTCTGAGGTCATCAGTCCCCTAGAACTTAGAACTACTTAAACCTAACTAACCTAAGGACATCACACACATCCATGCCTGAGGCAGGATTCGAACCTGCGACCGTAGCGGTCGTGCGGTTCCAGACTGTAGCGCCTAGAACCGCTCGGCCACCCTGGCCGGCGACAGTTTTTCATGGAATTGTGTACGTTCACTGGGCTTCTGAAGATTAATAATACTATCTTAAGGTTCTTGCTCGACTTGAAGAGGAAGTAAGAAAAAAACCAAAATGTGGAAGAAAAAGTCACGGGTTCTGCATCAAGACGATGCGCCAGTACGTACCGCACTGTCGGTTAGGACGTTCCAAGTGAAGTATAGCGTACCAATATTATACCTCCTACCTTTTCCGCCTGACTTAGAACCATGTGACTTTTATCTCTTCTCCAAGGTCAAAGGAACAATATTTCAGTTCGCTGAAGCAGTGGAAGGAAAAGTTGCAGTCATCATCAAGGAGATCATAGAAGAAAACCTCCAGTACAATTTCCACCAGCGGAAAATGCGGAACGAGCGTTGTAGGGATAGAGAAGGATTGGACTTTGAGTGTAACAATAGCTAAATATGCACGTTATTAAAAAAATTGTAGGAGTAGTCTCGTTATTTTATAGCCACACCTCGTAAAATCAACAAGTCATCACGGGTCTTTTTTGTCCACAGAAAAAGGTTAACTATCGATGTGATTCTGTTCTGCAACAAAGGGATGGGGCATCCGTATGAGAGTTTGGGGCAGATGACGGTTACGTATATTTCTGCCACGATTATGTCATTCTGGGATTTGGCGTCGTAATATGCGCCAGGAAAACCGCACTGCGATAACTGGTGTACGAGGAAGTGACGGAATACATGGAAGAAACTAGTTCGGCACTGTTGTGTTCAGTATCCGTCTTGGCAGCAGAAGAGCGCCAAAACGGCCGCCACTTCTGGGAATTCTCATAGTAGCACTTAAACAGCGTCAAAACCGAAATAAATACAGGATATGCACTCACTGCTATAGTCACAGTATTTTCCGTCGGGCTCACCAATGGTAAACCGGCAGTTGATTAGAATCGTAGAAAAGGTTTGCCAGAAATATTTGAAAATTCTGTGTAATAAATAAAAAAACCTGAATCCAGATGCTAGAATAGGGTAAGAGCATACTCTTGCTATACTCCTCCCCCGTCCGACTCACACTGTATCCATTGCACATGCCTATGTCAGTACATAAAGTTTAACTTCCATTTCAGGTTGGGCAAAATAATCACGATTCTGTCACAGGCTCCTAACATGAACAAATGGCAGACAATATCGGCGTAATTAATGAGCAATTGTAAGAGAATATTTTGTGCAAGAGTAATGAAACTTGTCTCATTTTTGGAGGAAGTGTGTATCTTTTGACGGAATAAAATTTTATGAGACAGTACGAAATTCAGTATAAGAACAGGCATTCCTCTCTCACTGATCACGCTTGTCAGTCGAGAACTTACAATTAAAGACGGATCTCAGGTAACAGGAAAATAACTAAACTCCGCCCGAACAGGCCATGAAGGTCCAACGGTACCGACCCGCCGCCGTGTCATCCTCAGCCCACAGAGGCTCACCGATGCGGATATGGAGGGGCGAGACGGGAGCCGCTACTTCTCAATCAAGTAGCTCCTCAGTGTGGCTCACAAGGGCTGAGTGCAGCCCGCTTTCCAACAGCGACCGGCATGGTCACCCATCCAAGTGATAGCCCAGACCGACATCGCTTAACTTCGGTGATCGGACGGGAACCGGGTAACATGAAAACAGGTTCAAAAAAGCCGATAACGTATCGGCTTTCCGAGCTATTTACAATTTTACTGAGATAAAGGGTAAGGGCTGGAGTTCGTACGCATCAATTTCCAAACAGATAACGCTTTAAATCGCATTGTGTCTCATGTATATATGAAGCATCATATCAGGATCCGTAACAAAATGTTTCTGGTATTATTATATTCTGTAAATAAATTTAAGAATGGGTTGATTACCTTTTGCGCTCAGATTATTCCATATTTGAATATTTCCGGAATAATACACTCCCAGAATCTTTTACTGAAGAATACGTAACCTTTATATTGCGTTAGTTTTCTTTATTGCAGTACTACTGCCTGCAAATAATTTTTCTCTTTCATGCAATTTTGGTAACTACACTCCTGGAAATGGAAAAAAGAACACATTGACACCGGTGTGTCAGACCCACCATACTTGCTCCGGACACTGCGAGAGGGCTGTACAAGCAATGATCACACGCACGGCACAGCGGACACACCAGGACCCGCGGTGTTGGCCGTCGAATGGCGCTAGCTGCGCAGCATTTGTGCACCGCCGCCGTCAGTGTCAGCCAGTTTGCCGTGGCATACGGAGCTCCATCGCAGTCTTTAACACTGGTAGCATGCCGCGACAGCGTGGACGTGAACCGTATGTGCAGTTGACGGACTTTGAGCGAGGGCGTATAGTGGGCATGCGGGAGGCCGGGTGGACGTACCACCGAATTGCTCAACCCGTGGGGCGTGAGGTCTCCACAGTACATCGATGTTGTCGCCAGTGGTCGGCGGAAGGTGCACGTGCCCGACGACCTGGGACCGGACCGCAGCGACGCACGGATGCACGCCAAGACCGTAGGATCCTACGCAGTGCCGTAGGGGACCGCACCGCCACTTCCCAGCAAATTAGCGACACTGTTGCTCCTGGGGTATCGGCGAGGACCATTCGCAACCGTCTCCATGAAGCTGGGCTACGGTCCCGCACACCGTTAGGCCGTCTTCCGCTCACGCCCCAACATCGTGCAGCCCGCCTCCAGTGGTGTCGCGACAGGTGTGAATGGAGGGACGAATGGAGACGTGTCGTCTTCAGCGATGAGAGTCGCTTCTGCCTTGGTGCCAATGATGGTCGTATGCGTGTTTGGCGCCGTGCAGGTGAGCGCCACAATCAGGACTGCATACGACCGAGGCACACAGGGCCAACACCCGGCATCATGGTGTGGGGAGCGATCTCCTACACTGGCCGTACACCACTGGTGATCGTCGAGGGGACACTGAATAGTGCACGGTACATCCAAACCGTCATCGAACCCATCGTTCTACCATTCCTAGACCAGCAAGGGAACTTGCTGTTCCAACAGGACAATGCACGTCCGCATGTATCCCGTGCCACCCAACGTGCTCTAGAAGGTGTAAGTCAACTACCCTGGCCAGCAAGATCTCCGGATCTGTCCCCCATTGAGCATGTTTGGGACTGGATGAAGCGTCGTCTCACGCGGTCTGCACGTCCAGCACGAACGCTGGTCCAACTGAGGCGCCAGGTGGAAATGGCATGGCAAGCCGTTCCACAGGACTACATCCAGCATCTCTACGATCGTCTCCATGGGAGAATAGCAGCCTGCATTGCTGCGAAAGGTGGATATACACTGTACTAGTGCCGACATTGTGCATGCTCTGTTGCCTGTGTCTATGTGCCTGTGGTTCTGTCAGTGTGATCATGTGATATATTTGACCCCAGGAATGTGTCAATAAAGTTTCCCCTTCCTGGGACAATGAATTCACGGTGTTCTTATTTCAATTTCCAGGAGTGTATAAGACCATAAATATTACTATTAATTTAGTACTTATTGTTCTTTAAAAAACTTTCTAAATAATTCCCTCAGTCAATTACTGGACATTTCAGCTTTAGCTTATTTCTAACAATGTTACTAGCAATAGCTTTTTTTAATTTTTTATGTACTTGCCCTTTCCTAAACTCCTTAAAATTATTAAGTTGAAAATACGTACAACCCACAAGATGCTCATATTCTGACAATGTGTCCCACTGATATTAGCGACCTGCCAACTACCTTTAACCATTTAGGGATACCCTGAAATAACGTTAACCTCGGCTGTCGACCACGAATATCGTCCCACTCGTCTCAAAGAAAAAAAAAAAAAAAAAAAGTTCAAATGGCTCTGAGCACTATGGGACTTAACATCTGAGGTCATCAGTCCCCTAGAACTTAGAACTACTTAAACCTAACTAAGCTAAGGACTTCACAATCATCCATGCCCGAGGCAGGATTCGAACCTGCGACCGCAGCGGTCGCGTGATTCCTGACTGTAGCGCCTAAAACCGCTCGGCAACTCCGGCCGGCCCACTCGTCTCCAGTGCGACTTAAGTTTTCACCTGCTCGAACTCGCTGCATAAAACACATGGAGTGCTTTATTTTGTTCGGGAGGGTAGAATGGTTCTGGTCAACATCCATTCCTCACACCAGAAGTGAAAGCGTTAGAATTGTAGCCGCATGCACTCCTCTCACTAGATCATACCACATTCATAACAAAAGTTCTGTCTCAATACAATTTCCGTTGCCAGTGATATTTTACAAGGACCGTTCATGGTAGCACTGATTTCTGGGCAATGTCCACCTAATACAGAATCTTCCAAATTACTGAAGAAATCGTAACTTGTGATTTAGATGACTCAATCCAATATTTCCGTAATAGGAGGTAACAACGAACTCAAATAAAATATAATTTGCATCTTTTCATCTGTCCAATAAATTGGCACGCAGAGCACTTGATGTCTGTTTTGACGGAGACAAACTTCGTCGTAATATGCGTCCAAAATGCCTCAGCATCACATCTGACAGGACACTTTCTTTCTTTCTTTCTTTGTTTCTTTCTGTCCATGAGCACTTCATACGAACATCTGTATTAGCAAAAACACAAGTAATGCTCTCCATAAACTCTGTGGCACAAGTTGGGAACCGTGAGGAAAGACTTTTCGATCATCAGTAGTCGGAGTGGCCCACTCGGACTGGTATACTCCATAACACAGTATTGGGGGTCTGCCTGGATAGAAGTCCATATGTAAAAAAGAGTGATGTACAACGTAACGAATCCATGTGCATTGTTAGTGAGTTAATACAATCAATTGCCACACACTGGTTACCTACCTAGAGTCAGGTTCGACCACGTGATGGGATGGAGAACTGCGCTACTACGTGAATATCAGCAGATTATTAGGAACCCCAACCTTCCCTTGTTGAACGATGCACTTCTTGTGGAATGAAGAAGATAAAGATATAGAAATGCCACCTTTATCACAGCCAGGACTCTTCCTGAAAATGATTTCAATGCCACCAAAGAATGGAGAAGTTGTGTGAAACAACCATCCTCCACAATGCTTGAATCTGTCCTGCAACCATATTCAGAAAAAAAACCGGATTTGACGAGTTACAGGCAGTTTGGACTAACCTGAACCAAATTCAAACGGACTATGGAAGAGGTGCCGACACTCTCCAGAAGTGGATAAAATCTTCATCAGCACCTCGCGGCTGTGGTGTGGATCGACAGACACTTACTCATGTCGTATCATCTTTTCATGAATGCCGTGTCAGCTACTGCGCGATGCAGCACATATACAAAAAAAGGAAACAAGCAAGGATAGAAACTGCGTTGGCCAGTGGCAGGAATCCAGAATGATCCGTACATAACACTTCAAGATTAAATGAACACTTTATTTCTAGAAAGAAAAGAAATTTAACTTCTTGTGCCTTCTACATGCAAGTACTTTTCACTATTACTACTCACAGTGTAGTGGACTGTTAAGGCAGCCAGTCCACAGTGAAGTAGCCGAAAGGGCACGCGTCAACTCACGCCGTCTGGCGTTAAGTCTGGAACAGGATTCGTAATGAATGTGATAAAGAAAAGAACGTAGCTACTAGAACACTTAACTTTTATATCGTCCTTTGGTATACAGCATTCTTGATGATACAATTGAGACTATCTTTAGATTCATGAAGTAACTAATGGCGGCTTGCTAGGTCGTAGCCATTAACTTAGCTGAAGGCTATTCTAACTGTCTCTCGGCAAATGAGAGAAAGGCTTCGTCAGTGTAGTCGCTAGCAACGTCGTCGTACAACTGGGGCGAGTGCTAGTCCGTCTCTCGAGACCTGCCGTGTGGTGGCGCTCGGTCTGCGATCCTGACAGTGGCGACACGCGGGTCCGACATGTACTAATGGACCGCGGCCGATTTAAGCTACCACCTAGCAAGTGTGGTGTCTGGCGGTGACACCACACACAGAACGCCGGCTAGGTGTCGTCTTCGTATCTGGAAGACTGCGAATGAACTGGGACCGACCAACGATGGGCGGGTGGTTAAAACATCGTTGAGATGGGACGCTGAATTTTGTCTTCCTGGAGGTTAGGCGCTGCCCACTCTCTCCATTAGTGCACGGGTCAGCACTTTCTTGATGCCATTTCGCAGTAATTCACTGGTCGGAGTCCAGTCAAAGCCTTAGAACTGCACGTTCCTCAACCCCATAATGCCGCACCCTTGTCGTGTATGGACCCATCTTACGATAACAGGAGGGGTGAGGGGGTGTGTAGGCAGGAAACTGGGTGGCGTAAGGAGCAGGGGCAGCTACTGGAACCGATGCCGAGCCCCCGACCGTGCCCCGACATCCGTCCAAGGCGACGAGAGCCACCGTCAGTTCGAAAAACCCCCTGAACGGCGCCCACCCACTTCCTGATCCAGACCGACGAAAAGCGGAGAGGGCGACGTTAAGGACGGCTGCGACGATGACGACAACGACGCGCGCCGGGTCCACTGCGGGCGGCGGAATGAGCGACGGCAAGTTCTGCTGCATCAGTGGCAAAAGCAACTTGTCCAGCTCCAGCGGTTCCACAGGCAGCATCGAAGAGGCAGTCGGGGGGATCGCACCGGCCGCAAGATCAGGGATGGATGGGAATCTGGGGACAGAATATCTCGCAATCGACAAGGACGGATCTGGTTCTGATAGCATTGCAGAATGCCAGCTGCACCATGAATTAAATACATGCAAGCGCCAAAATTTCGAGGAACCGTTCCTCTCTCCTAGCATGTGGTGCGACCAAAATCTCTGAAAGGAGTAGAGTCATCAGGCGCAAAGTGATGCTTGCGGAGGGTGTGAGGCGCCGTCCGCTGCAGTGGTTGCAGCAACTGGAGCAGCGTGCGGTGGTGCCGGCCATGTAGAAGATCCGCCGGCCACGGACCGTCGTAGGGCCGGGTCCGGTACTTCGCGAGCGAGAGAAGCAGTGCTTGCTCCGTGACTGGGAGAAACGTAGTTTGTTCATCTGTTGCTTGAACGTACGCACAAATCGTTCAGATTCACCGTTCGACTGAAGCACTTCAAGTTGAGTGATACCAATGGCTGTACAAAACTGTTGAAAGGCCTGAGTCGTTTGAGTCGTTTAAATTGTGGTCCGTTTTCTGTATCCAACACTTCAGGTAAACCTTCCAAGCACAAAAAAGATGACGATGCCTAAAATGGTACTATACGACACTGAGGAGTTCATGGGCACTGCAAACGGATATTTGCTAAAAGAGGCCACAACAAAAGCTAACAAATGTCCCCAAAGTGACCGACAAAGTCAATATGCACTCGTTGCCTCGCAGATTAAGACACTGGCCAAGATCAGAACGTTTGCGGCAGGGCTGATAGATTTTCAGCACGAGGCGACACTATGACATCATCTGTTCAGCCTATGACCAGCTCAGAAAAGTGCTGATGCGCTAACTGTTTTGTGTGTCAATTCCCCAATGTCGTTCGTGGAGCAATCGCAAGACATAATTTTGCAATACTTTAGAAATAATTAGCACACGATTGTCCATAGGCATTTTGCAATAAAATCACACCATGCTAGATGGAAAGGCTACGAGAACGAAGAAACTTTCGGCGCATACAGAATTCTGAATGTTTTTCACTGAACGATGCCAGGCAGTACGGATGTAGTGCAACAAGAGGTTCAACTCAGGGTCTGCTTCCGTGGCCTGAGCAATTTTCCTTTAGTTCAATGGAATAGTCTGCAAAAGTTCAGTGTTCTGTGGATCGATTTGACAACAAGATGCCGCAGTAGCATCGAATTCATAATCAGGACTAACAGGAAGGCGAGAAAGGGCGTCAGCATTTGTATGCTTCGATGTGGCCCGGTACAATATTTCACACTCATACTATGATAATAACAAAGCCGACGTTGCAGTTCTAAGCCGTGCATAGCGGAACAGGTTTGGACAGATGAATGAAAGGCGGAAGTGGCAAACGGTTCGTTGATAGGTAAAGCTTCCAACCAAACAGATAATGGTGAAACTTTGTCACGCCAACGATAATAGCAACGGCTTCCATCTCGGAATAGTTACATTGAGTTTTGGCGAATAACTTGTAATCAAAGGAGGTGGACCTGTCCTGTGGACCGAATCTGTGCAACTGCGCAGCTCCAGTTCCGTAGGAAGAAGCGTCAACTGCCAAAACCACAGGCTTCAAATGGTTCAAATGGCTTTGAGCAATATGGGACTTAACATCTGAGGTTATCAGTCCCCTAGGACTTAGAACTACTTAAACCTAACCAACCTAAGGACATCACACACATCCATGCCCGAGGCAGGATTCGAACCTGCGACCGTAGCGGTCGCGCGTTTCCAGACTGAATCGCCTAGAACCGCTTGGCCATAAGGCCGACGCACGGGCTTAGCGGGATCGAAATGAACAAGGTATTTGTCACTCAACAAGAAATTTTCAAGTTTCTGGAATGCATCCTGACACTCCTTGGTCCAAACAAAAGGCAAATTCTTCCGGCGAAAATAATGCAACGGAGCCGCAGTCTGGTCTTTGTTGGGTGTAAACTGGATAGAGTAAGTGAACATCCCATGAACTGACTGCAATTCCGTCATGTTCCGCAGGTCAGGGAGGTCCCGAATGGCCAGAAAATGCGATTGAAGGGGATGAACAACTTGGCGGTTAATAAAATGGGCTAAGTACTGAATTTCCGTCTGAAAAATGCCCATTTGTCCAGGCGACACTTCAGATCTGCAGCTAAAAGTATTTGAAAAGCGGTCAAAGGTTATTGATATGTTCCTCGGTGTACGTCCTGACACCATAATATCGTCCAAGTGATTTGAATAGAATGGAACTTTTGCTGTGTGCTTTTCCAAGTAGCTTTGAAATATGGCAGGAGCGGTAGCGCTGCTAAATGGTAAGTCCAAAAATTTGAACTACCCTAAATGTGAGTTGACCGCAAACTGTTCCAGAGACTCTTCATGTAGCGGAATTTGCAAACACGCACAGCGTAAGTCAGTTTTTTAAAAATAGTGGCCTGCACCCAGCTTCTCCATTAATTGTTGTTTGTTGATTCACAGTGAATTTAAAGTCAACACAAAAAGGAAATCTTCCAGAAGCCTTTGGTAAGATGACTAAGGGAGAAGCCTATTGAAAATCCTGGATAGGAACAATAACGACATTGTTTTGTTGTTCCCTAAGTTGACTTGCAACTTTGTCTTGAAGTACATAATGGACGGCATGTACCCGAAAAACTTACGTTGCGCATTGTCCTTCTTTGTAATGTCCGCCACAAAATTAATTACTCTACCAAATCCTTCGAAAATAAATCAGGAAACTCCTGAATCATTTGAGTAATACTTTAGATTGGAAGTAGAAACAGAACGTACTTTGCCCTGTACCCGAATACCAAACATATCAAGTGAATCTAGCGCAGAAACTTTTTCACAGTCTCACGAACACAAAATCGTAAATGTCACTGTTCTTTTGGGAGACTGGAATGTGGCACGCAAACTACATGTACTAAGCGCTGGAATGTTCTGACCGTTATACACAGTACGTTTCATGCAAGATTTTGTTAACTGTGGCGATCCCAGCTGTTCTCAAGTGGCACAGTTAAACAATTTAACAGAAGCGCCAGTGTCTAACAGAAGTCGCACAAAGGTCACAAACACTTTGCTTGATTGTCATTTCACAGTACTTGGGTGGTGTGAAGGCACATCCTGGATTAGGTAATTACTAGTTCCGGTAGCCGATTTAGAAAAAAACTACATTCACTGAGTGAGGTGGTGCTCCGCACTTAAAAGAGCGAACGTGGCTAGAGTTCTTTTTCTGTTGCAGGTACACAGACTGTACATGAGCTGACTTCCCTCAAGCAGAGCGAGCCGTGTTCTGCGATGGGCCGGCCGGGGTGGCCGAGCCGTTCTAGGCGTTACAGTCTGGAACCATGCGACCGCTACGGTCGTAGGTTCGAATCATGCCTCGGGCATGGATGTGTGTGATGTCGTTAAGTTAGTTAGGTTCACGTAGTTCTAAGTTCTGGGGGACTGATGACCTCAGAAGTTAAGTCCCATAGTACTCAGAGCAATTTTTTTTTTTCTGCGACGGGCAGTTTTGTTGTCTATGAATGGAAAGGTTGCAGGGGCATAATTTCACAGCAGACCCACGCATTGACATTTGTTCACTCTGTCCGTGGTGCAGTGGCCGATTAGAACGTGATGGCCAGTCTGCAGCCTGTTTGTGTTACATTGTGGGCAGGAGGTACCTCAAAATTTTCCACGGCACTATCACGCGAGCCTTAACGTTCAACAATTTATAATACTTGTTTCAAAGTAGGATCAGAACGTACAACAATTTGTTCACGAATCCCACTGTGTGGCATATTGTACCTACCTGCATCAAGAATCATTTCATGACTATAGTACTGTCCACAACTGCATTGAAAATGACACTGTTGTGTCAAACATTGAAGTTCAGTTACCCTCTGACGGTACGTGTGTTCTGGCTTTTTCTGCAACGGAAATAAATTGTAATGAGCTGCAGCAATCTGTACCTGGTCCTCGCTATATTTAGTGAGGGCAGAAACTACGAGGCGTATTCCGAAAGTAAGGTCCGATGTACCAACTCTCCAGTACCCTCGTCGTAGAAGACAGCCGCCTGAACTTTTCGCCGATTCTCTACGCCAGGGCTTACCAACTGGCCGGTTTTGAGCGCGAGTACTCGCGTCTGCTCAGGCACGTGCTCGCGAGCAGGTGCAAGGTCGCGGAGTAGGGAGGGAGGGGAGGGAGGGGAAATGCGCGCGCACGTTTGAATGTGATCTCGCGTTCTTGGCAGATTTAACTAGCCATCTGAATGCTTTGAACATTTTACTACAAGGTAAAAATCTGCTAATTATTCATTTTATAGATCGAATACGAGCTTTCAAAATGAAATTGACACTTTGGGTGAGTCAGCTGGAAACAGGAAACCTAGCTCATTTTCCTACATTATCATCCATGCAAGATTTTCACAAGGACTGTGAACGTTATTCACATAGTTTAGTTGATCAGCGCTTTTGAGATCTGACAGCTCTAGACAGTGATTTTGATCTGTTCTCTTCATATTCAGCGAATATTTAAAAGATTCGTCCTGAGCTGCAGCAAGAAATTATTGACCTGCTGTGTGACAGAGAATACAGAGACAACTTTCAGAACAAGAAAAACATTTTGGAATTCTACAGACACTTCCCTCAGGATAGATTTCCTCGTTTGCACAAACTGGCGGCTACAATAATATCAATGTTCGCTTCCACGTATGTTTGTGAACAACCGTTCTCTGCAATGAAATGTAACAAGACGCACTTGAGAAACGAATTGTCTGATCGAAATTTAAACTGCACGCTGCGCCTAAAATGCACAAGAACAATTACTCCGAACATAGACGCAATTGTAAACGGCAAAAAGTACTAGATAACCGAGAATCCCACACTTCAGTGACACCTTTTATTGTGTAACAGTTCACAAATTAATGCGACTGTAGAGGCATACACTAAGCTAATAAAATTATGTGGGAAGTGTACATTCTGCTTTATTTGTTTCATTTGTCGCAGTAATAATTCGTGAGTGATATCCCTGCAGGTGGCCACGGATTTACATTGACTGGCGGCAGCCGTTGTGTGCTCCACGTGACTTTCCCCACTCTCCACTCTGGTCCAGTAGTGGGGGTAGCGTGCTCGCGCTGCTCCGTGCTCGCGCCTTGCTGCTCACAGCTTGCTCCGCGAGCACGTATGTTGTGAAGCCCTGCTCTACGCTGATCTGTAGTTCGTTGTCTGTGCTAAAAGGTTGACTTCATAGCCAGCGGTTCATGTCAGCAGAGGTTAAAATCAGAGGGAGCAAAGTCTGGGCTGTATGGAGGGTGATCAAACACTTCCCATCGAAAACGTTGCAGGGGTGTCTTTATGGCACCTGCACAGTGCCGCCGAGAACTGCCATGGAGAACGAACTGCATGACAGTTATATTGTGTGGGATGCATAAAATCAGGCGAAATCTCCCACTCATACTTGGCGGGAGACACTGTTTCTTAGGCACCTCTACGTGTTCACTATGTGCTCAGAACTGAAGAGACCGACGTGACGCGATTAACGGACGTTCTAGAGACACTGTCCAACGCATCTACGCAAAGCTTTATCGGATTTTTACTGTGGTTTCTATTTCGCGACAAATCGGACCTTACTTTCGGAATACGGCTCGTAAATGTTCAAAGTATGCCAACTCCGTCCTATTAGTCAGGAATGACTTCTGAGCAAGGCGGTTTAATCATGTGCCGGCCGTTGGCAAGAAATAAGAATGTTTTACAGCACCTTGCACTTGTTGTGTAGCACAATGAGCGCCGGTCTGAGCATTCTGTTCGTGCCATTTGCCTTCTTGTTCATAGGAAACTCGGAATGGTGGAAAGCATGGAGGTGGTGCCGCGGATGTGGCTGGGTGTTGTGACGGAGTTGATGCAACCGCGGCTTGCGCATTAATGAGCCGCCGCACAACCGTCACTCCATGCGACATTTGGTGGCTCTGAAACTGAATAAACTGCATTACATCAAAGCCAGCAGCAGCCTGAGGCTTAGGCAGTTTAGAGACCATTTTAATGAGAGGGGCGCCGTAACGATGTTATATAAACAATTCAGATACACCATTAGTAGCAACGCGCCTTTGAAAGAAAAGAGAGAAATATTAGTGACGCGCTGTGACAGGCGAAGGCAGCGTTGGTTCTGGAATACTCATCGCCAATTGTTGTGTCGGTTACTGTGGGAGTGTGCACGGGCAGAAACAAGAAAGGAGAAAAAATTGCCATGGCTGGTGGCAGGAATCCAAAATGATCTGTACCTAACACTTGAAGATAAATGAACACTTTATTTACGGAAATAAAAGAAACTTATCTTCTTGTGCCTTCTACATGGACGTACTTTAGGCTATTACTACTCGCAGAGCACAGAATAAGTGTCGTGTTCGCATTACTCAGCACTGATGCTCTCGAAGACTGCGGCCGAACTGGGGCCGACAAGCGATGGGTGGCTGGTTAAGTCAGCGTTGACAGAGGTTACTAAACTCTCTCCTCCATGAGGTGTGGTGCTGCCGATTCTTTCCAATGGTGCGGTGTCAGCGTTTCGCGGCGCTGCGCTGGTCGGTTTGCAGTCGATGCTTTTAGACTGTACACATGACTGCAAGGGCCCTTTCGAATATTTCCTGAACGTATTCGCCTTTTGATGTTGTTATTTGTGTTATATTGTGCGGGAGAGCTGTGTTGAAATGTTGATATGTACGATGGAACACTGTAAAGTAATACACACATGGTTGTAGAACGGGACCTAAATGACCTTGACAAACACGCCAGATAGGATGTGTAAGGTACCTTTCCATCTATAAGCATGCAATGTTTCAATTCTATAGTGTGTTTTGAGTAGTGGCAGTAGGGAAACGTGTTCTAGTTCTGTGTCAACCCGAGTTAAACAGTGTGTTGTTATCGAATTTTTAACTGCTAAGGGACTGACTCTTTATGAGATTCATCAAAGTTTAATAGTTGTTTATGATGGTGTTGTAGATAGGTCCACTGTAAATCGCTAGGTAACAAAATATCCTGGTTACGAGCCTGTAAAACTCGTAACAAATGAAACACGGAGCGGACGTCCGATCACTGCCAGACACGATAAACAACGCAAATCCGTCAACTACATGATGCTGAATGACAGGCGAATCACTCAAAAGTGTATCGCAGACCATACCGGAATATACAAGGGACGTGTCAGCTTCATTATTTTAGCAATTAGGATGCTCCAAAATCGGTGCACGATGGGTGCCACGCCGTGTCACAGACGAGGACGAACAGCGGCGACTGGAGCGCTTTGAAAGCAACTGAAGAAGCTCTGCCAAACGTTGAGACTTATCTGACTCCACGCTCTCCTTACTCCCCCGATATTGCGCCTAAGGATTTATATTTTTTACCTGTACTGAAGAGAGACCTCAACGGAAATCAGTACACCTGGGACGATAGGGTGAAGGCAACTATCAATTCCTGGGTTCAAGAAAAGTCGGAAGAATTTTTCATTGATGAAATACAAAAACTTGTTACACGTTGAGAAAATGTCTTATTCTTACCGGTGACGATGGAGAAAAATAAATATACGATTTGAAAGCTTAGGAACTGTACTTTAATATTCCTTTCGCTCGATCTTTCTGATTCTCTTTGTTCGTCTTCTACATGCAAGTGTGCATCTTTTTTCCGCCTACTCTCCCTGTAGCTTTGTAACCTTTCTGTACATATAGCTATTTGCGTGGTTCTAAAACAAATAATGTATACGACAAATAAATACACTTGAAGAATGAACTTAAGATCGAAACAGATTTCTTTCGCTAATTTAAGCACTAACTTGGCTTTCCCCCCTGCGGGTTCTGGGGTAAGAAAAGGCCCGCGGTATTCCTGCCTGTCGTAAGAGGCGACTAAAAGAAGTCTCAAACGTTTCGGCCTTTATGTGATGGTCCCCTGTTGGGTTTGACCCCCATATCTCAAAATTCTTCCGAAGAGCGAGCCGATTGGGGAAGGGCGCCTTACTTGGTGCATTGTGTCCATCGTGCGTTGAGACCTTTCGCCAGCTTATTCGTCGTTGCATTGCACTCCTGCCCGCTCTCCATCTCTTGGGAATGGCTACGTTCCTGCGTGCCTTTTCCGCCATGCAATGTGCAGTGCCGCTTTCTGGACTGACGACGAACGTGGACTACTTGTCACCTAATATACAACACGGTAGCCAGTCCGTTGTGGTGGGGCCGCCATGTATCCTGTTGGTTGTACCCCCTGACAACAAAGTGATTGCTCTGCTGATGCCTGCGCTGTTAACTCCCCAAGTATGCCAAGGAGTAGATGCCTATCTCACTGTGGCATCGGGACTCCCGGCAATGACCATCCTGCCAGGTGCCCTTGCTGAGGCTGGGTGGCGCCCGTGGGGAGGGCCCTTCGTCGGAGTGGGTGGCATCAGGGCGGATGACCAGCAATGAAGCGTGGTACGTCATCTATCGCTAGTGGCCAGCCGCCATCAGTCTCTAGGCGTTCTCGGGCTCAATTTAAAGCTCAGAAATACGATCCGTAAACGTTCTCCTCCCTGGCCACACCGTGGGAGGAGCGTAAGTCTCAGGATGGCAGTGACTGTTATTTACCGCGGTCCCTAGTTTGTACGAGAGCTGATGGGAAGTCTTTCATGACCACAAAGCCTCTGTTCTTCGTAGAGCATTTAGAGGACAAGTTTGGGGAGGTGTAGGGCTTGTCCAAAACTTACTCTGAGTCAGTTTTGATAAAAACGGCATCCTCTGCCCAGTCACGAAGGTTACTTGCTTGTGAAAAGCTGGGGGATGGTTACCATCACACCACATAAGAGTCTAAATATGGTCCAGGGTGTTATTTTTTATAGGGACCTACTTTTGCAGTCTGATGACGAGCTGTGCCGCAACTTAGAGCGTCGAGGTGTTCATATCGTGCCGGCCGGTGTGGCCGTGTGGTTCTAGGCGCTTCAGTCTGTAGCAGCGTGACCGTTACGGTCGCAGGTTCGAATCCTGCCTCGGGCAAGGATCTGTGTGATGTCCTTAGGTTAGTTAGATTTAAGTAGTTCTAAGTTCTAGGGGACTGATGACCACATATGTTAGGTCCCATAGTGCTCAGAGCGATTTTTTTTTTGTTTATTTCGTCCGGAGCGTTCATTGGGGTCCGAGGGATAATCAGGTTTCTACCAGTGCCTTCATCTTCGCCATCGATGGTGATACATTACCGGAGAAGGTCAAGGTGATGGTTTACCGGTGTGATGTCCAGCCCTATATCCCTCCCCCGATGCGGTGCTTTAAGTGCTGGAAGTTTGGCCATATGTCTTCCCGCTGTACTTACAGCCTCACATGTTGAGATTGCAGACGTCCATCACATTCCAATACTCGATGTGCCCCGCCTCCCATCTGTGTCAGCTGTGGAGAGCACCTTGCTCGCCAGAGTGCAGGATCTTACAGAAAGAGCGCAAAATGAAGGAATATAAGACTCTGGACCGACTGACCTATACTGATGCTAAGAGGAAAAATGAACGACTGCATCCTGTGCGAATGACTGCCTCATATGCCGCTGCAACGACAACTGTGTTAGCCCCATCTTTTCTGCGAATGCCAGTCGGATCGCCGAACCATACAACACATGCCGTCTTTCCCCATAGGGTGCACCACTCCACCTGTTGCTCCTGCGCCACCTACCTCGGGAGCAACACCCCCCCCCCCCCCCCACACACACACACATATCGTGGATGTCTGTCTCCACTTCTAAGCTGGAGAATTGTCCACCTTCTTCGGGCTTCCATCCCTTGCAAGGGGTCCCTTGGGTCCCTCTCTTCCCTGGTTTCCAAAAGCGGGAAGGCTGACGCCCGACAGTGGCATAAGTGCCTACAACCAGCTGATCGTAGGGCTTTGCGATCCTCCTCCGTCCCGGAGTCTGAATCAGAGAAGCCCTCCCAGCCAGTGAAACGCAAGGAGCAGCGTGAGAAATCCAGGAGGAAGACCTTTAAAGCCAAGGAACTTGCGGTGACACCCACCCCACCGTCGTCGTCGAGCTCTGCGTCTGAGGATGAGGTGGAGATCCTGGCGTCCACTGAGGACCTCGATCTCGCCGGTCCATCAGACACAATGGATAGCACTTACACAGGTGCTCAATCGGTGGCAGCAGGTGACCCAGCGGCGTAATCTGCCTCACCAGTCCCTTCACGCCTTTCTCAGCCATGGACAATATCATCCTCCAGTGGAACTGCAGCGGTTTCTTCCACCATCTTGCTGAGCTCCGACAACTTCTCAGTCTTCACCCTTTCCTCTGCATTGCTCTTCAAGAAATTTGGTTTCTGGCAATGCGAACCCCGGCCTCCGTGGCTATCGTGGTTATTATAGGAATCGGGTAGCTTATGAAAGGGTATCTGGTGGTATCTGTATCTACGTCCTTCACTCCCTTCACAGCGACTCTGTCCCTCTACAAACACCCTTAGAGGCTGTCGCTGTTCGGTTGTGGACGCCACAGGCTGTTACTGTCTGCAGTCTTTATCTTCCACCGTATGGTAATGTCCCACAGCATGTCCTGGCTGCGCTGATAGCCCAATTGCCGCCCCCCTTTGTGTTACTGGGCGACTTCATCACCCATAACCCTCTATGGGGTGGATCAGTGGCAACAGGCCGAAGCGCCACCGTTGAGCATTATTGGCACAGCGCGACCTTTTCGTCTTAAATGATGGTGCCTTCACACATTTCAGTGTGGCACATGGCACTTACTCAGCAATCGACCTTTCGTTCTGCAGCCCTAGCGTCTTACCGTCTGTCCAACGGAGTGTGCATGATGATTTGTGCGGTAGTGACCATTTTCCCATCTTCCTTTCACTACCCCAGCGTCCCTCCCCTGAACGCTTGCCCAGATGGGCATTCAGCAAGGGTAACTGAGAAGTGTTCTCCTCTGCTGCCCCTGTTGAATCTCTCCCCCATGGTAACATCGATGTAGTGGTTGAGATACTGACTACAGCGATTGTTTCCGCTGCAGAACGTACCATTCCTCGTTCGTTAGGATGCCCCCGGCGAAAATCAGTGGCTTGGTGGTCGGCGGAGGTCGCTGACGCCATTAACGTGCGAGAAAGTACCATCGTTCCGGTGCTGAAGCCTGGGAAGGACCCGCTTAATGTGGATAGCTATCGGCCCATCAGCTTAACAAACGCTCTGTGCGAGCTACTGGAACGTATGGTGAGTCGACGGCTGTGTTGGCTGCTCGAGTCTCGGGGTCTCCTGGCTCTGGGCCACAGCGGCTTCCGTCAGGGCCGTTCCACCGCCGATACTTTGGTCTTCCTTGAGTCTGCAATCCGCACTGCTTTTTCCAGGCGCCAACACCTCGTCTCCGTCTTTTTCGACCTCTCCAGAGCATATGACACGACGTGGTGGCACTATATTCTCGTCACATTGCACGGGTGGGGTCTCTGGGGCTCTCTGCCCATTTCTATTCAGAACTTTTTATCTGTTCTGACATTCCGCGTTTTACTTGGCTCATACCATAGTTCCCTTCATAATCAGGAAAACGGCGTTCCAAAGGGCTCTGTATTCATTGTGCCACTTTTCCTTGTGGCCATTAATGGCCTTGCAGCAGCAGTAGGGTCGTCTGTCTCACCGACGTTTTATGCTGACGATTTCTACATCTTTTTCGGCTCCTCCACCATTATTAGTGTTGCGGAACGCAGGTTGCCGGGAGCCATACGTAAGGCGCAGGCGTGGGCCCTCGCCCACGGATTTCACTTTTCTCCTGCGAAGACTTGTGTTATGCACTTTTGTCAGCGTCGCACTGTCCATCATCACCCTGAGCTCTACCTTCAGGATGCCATGCTCAGAGTTGTTGACACTTCCCGTTTTCTGGGATTGCTGTTCGATGCCCAGCTTACATGGCTTCCACATATTCATCAGCCGAAGCGTCAGTGCTGGCAGCATCTGAATGCCCTCCGCTACCTCAGAAACACAACTTGGGGTGCAGATCGTAACACGCTGCTGCGGCTCTACAAAGCCCTCGTGCTGTCCTGACTCGATTATGGGAGTGTGGCGTATGGCTCAGCGTCGCCCTCAGCGTTGCAACTGCCGGACCCCGTTCACCACTGTGGGGTTCGACAGGCGACAGGAGCATTCCGCACCAGCCCTGTTAATAGCCTACTTGCTGAGGCTGGGGTTCCTCCACTTCGCGTCCGGCGTCAACAACTCTTAGCTAACTACGCTGCACACGTCCGTTGTTTGCCCCGTCACCCAAACGACCGTCTCCTTTTCGCTAATGCTGCAGTCCGTATCCCACACCGGCGGCCGCGATCAGGACATACAATTGGGATCCGTGTTTGGTCACTCCTTAGTGAACTCGAATCTCTGCCTCTTCCATCTGCTTTCCAGGTCCGCCCACATACACCACCTTGGTGTATTCGTCGGCTGCAGCTTCGGCTGGACCTCTCAGGATGTCGAAAAGATTCAGTTCCTCCTGCAGTCTTGCGCCGCCAATTTCTTGCTTTCCTAGACGCATCCCGTGACTCGGAGAGTATCTATACCGATGGCTCGATGGTTGATGGCCATGTGGGGTACGCTTATGCTCATGCGGATTATGTAGATCAGCGCTCCTTGCCGGAAGGCTGCAGTGTTTACACCGCAGAGCTAATAGCCATTTTTCGTGCCCTTGAGTGTATTCGTACCAGTACTGGAGAGTCCTTCGTCATTTGCAGTGACTATCTCAGTAGTCTGCAGGCTCTTGACCAGTGCTACCCACGCCATCGCATTGTTGGTGCCATCCAGGAGTCCGTTCACGCTCTTGAACAGCGTGGACATTCGGTGGTGTTCATATGGACCCCGGGACAAGTTTGGATAGCGGGAAACGAACTCGCCGACAAGTTAGCCAAAGAGGCTGCCCGCAAACTGACACTGGAGATCGGCCTACCGGCAACTGATCTCCGATCGGTGTGGCGCGTCGGGTCTTTGGGATTTGGGGAGACGATTGGCGCACTCTGTCTGCACCCAACAACATGCGGCGAGTAAAGGAGACCACGACTGTGTGGGAGTCCTCCATGCGGGCCTCTCGCAGTAATTCTGTTGTTCTCTGTAGGTTCCGAATTGGTCACTCTTGGCTGACGCATGGTCATCTGCTGCGTCGAGATGACCCCCCTCCCCCCTAATTGTCGCTGTGGTGAAAACATGATGGTGGGCCATATGTTATTGGAATGTCCTCTTTTAACCGCCCTCAGGCGAACTTTTAATCTCCTAAGTGATTTATCATCTCTTTTAGGTGACAATGTCTGTATGGCAGATCGTGTTTTAAGTTTTATTCGCGCAAGCGGCTTTTATAGGTCCATCTAATTTTATTGCGTCGCCGTCTTTTGTGCTGTATGTTTTACTTTGTTTTGTGTTGTAATTCGACTCCACTCTAATCTTTTAGGCTGGAGGTTTTAACGTGTTGCAGAGTGGCTGGCTCATCCGTTTATTTTCGTGATCAGCGAGTCACGGTTCTCTGCTGCACAGTTTTACTTCTTTCTGCCTTTCTTCTATAGGTTGTTTTTGACGCTGTGCTCCATTTTCCATGTTGTCTTACCGTTGACTTTAGGGCTTTTCTTCCCCCGAGATTTTTCCTTTTGTTTTAGTGCTCAGCCTGACTGGTGGATGGTTTAAACATGCTCTGTGTGTTTATGAAACAAGGGACCGATTTCCTTTGCAGTTTGGTCCCTTTAATCTTTAAACCAACCAACCAACTAACTTGACTTTCACGAAAAAGAAAAAAAAATCTGTCCATCATCAAACTACAGTATAAATTCCGGTTCATTAACTGCTTGGTACGTGTTTACAATGAAACTGACCAAGTAACCATCGTATGCTTGCTCTTGGTTTCCGAAGTTAGGAGGGTGGGATGACCTCTGTTCCAAGTATTAACCATCGGTTCGGCAACCAGTAAGAGTTTCCCGCATCTGAGTCGCTTACTAATAAAAATTGTGCTGCAATTGATTATTAACAATTATAGCTCACATTAAAAGAAATTGCGTGGTATTACAAATTTATAAGGTTCAGACGTCAGGATGGAACAAAACACTATCCATAAGACTACCACACAGTAACTGTCGCCACATACCTGTTGGAAAGATCATTTTTTGGCTGTGCTTTTTGCGATGGAAGTTGCGAACGGGACACAGCAATATATATGAATTTGTTTAGCGACAAAGCACGTGTGGTAATTTCGTAGAAATGACAGTAGACACGTACCTTCTGTAAAGGGAATCTGGCTGATTTCAAATAAGTTCTCTTTGTATGTCCCTTTCGTTGTCGCTTACGTTCTTTTGTGCTAGGGTATATGAACGAACGATCTCCGGGCGAGTTGTATAACAACGAAAAGCAAACAATCGGTTTTTGCCTTAGTAGGGCAAACCTTCGTAATAGTGCACAGCAGAACAGACTGGAAACTAACATGCGAATAAATCTTAGTTGCCTATTTGTAATTAGGTCATAATGGTCCTATATATTAGAACGGCTAGGAATATATATTTTTAACGTTTGAAAATATGAAGTATCTATTTTTCCAGTACTAATTGTGGACGCCTATTCCTAAATGGCGCTATTAACTGCAATAGAAAACTGCTGGTAATGCCAGAGTGAGGTGCCTGACAGTTCAGGGCAGGCAGTACGTGCTGCAAGTGATGTGTGGCTGAACTGCTTTTGCATCATTACCCCTGTTCGTTATTCCAGTGCCATTACTCAGTGTCTCGAGAGAATGCAGAGCTTCACTGTCTCCCGACAACGGAATGCAGCACGGATTAACTGGCTCCAGAGAATGCGGAAATGCACTGTAGTAAAATTGCTACACCCAGCTTGCAGTTACAATTCTGAAGGAAGTAATAACTAAAAACGGATTAGGAAATTCTACTTTTTATACGAAATTAATCAGTTAGCATCCAAAATTAGTAATAATCATCGCCCACTATATTTCTCATTGATAATTAATAATTATTAAATAGATATAGTGGGAATCAGTGAAGTTCGCTGGCAGGAGGAACATCTGATTAGGTGGAAGCACGATTATAAATACAAAATCAAATAGGTGCGTTTAATAATTAATGAGAATCAAGGAATGAAACCATGAACAGCATAGTGAACATGGACGATAAACATTTTAGACAAAACGCGAACAGAAACTGTAGGAGGTACTGAATAGAATTGGGGAGACAAGAAAATCGTGGCACAACATGACTAAAGGATCGGTTGATAGGACAAATTCTGAGGGCATAAAGGAGTCGCAATTTAGTATTGGAGGGAAGTATTGGGGCCAAAAATTCATAGAGGGAGCCCAAGAGGTGAGTACAGTAACCAGATTCAGTAGGGTGTACGTTGCAGTAGATATTTGGAGACTAAGAAGTTCGTACAGGATAGAGTAGCATGGAGTGCTGCATCAGAGCAGTCATAGGACTGAGGACCACAAAAAACAGCAATTAATAAATGTTTCTGTACAATATAATATCTATTGTGGAGTGTAGGAGGTGACACACACACACACACACACACACACACACACACACACACACACATATATATATATATATATATATATATATATATATATATATATATATATATCACAGTGATTCAATTTCGCTCTGATCGTGTCGTGTTACTGATAAATATTGCAGTTGTAAGTAGTACTGTAACCTACACCACTATCAAAGTTAGTATGCCCAACGAATTTTGTCTGGTGTTAAGAAAGGTTATTGTTAGAAAGTTGTGTGGATGAATGTCCACGGCTTTCTCTGAAGTGAAGTTCACACATGCCTGCTTGTGTGGCAGAGTTTCATGAGGTAAATCATCCTCACGTTTGTATTTGTGTGTTCCGTTGTTGTTTAGTGATGAATCTAAAATGGTTCAAATGGCTCTGAGCACTATGGGACTCAACTGCTGTGGTCATCAGTCCCCTAGAACTTAGAACTACTTAAACCTAACTAACCTAAGGACATCACACACATCCATGCCCGAGGCAGGATTCGAACCTGCGACCGTAGCAGTCGCACGGTTCCGGACCGCGCGCCTAGAACCGCGAGACCACCGCGGCCGGCTAGTGATGAATCTAAATTGACCGGCATTTTCGGTAACTCCCTTACATGATTGGTGAGATGAATTACGACTGCAAGTAAATAATATTACGTGGCACGATGTGGCACCTAAAGTGTGTTTCTCTTGTAGTATTTATAAATCCACTCAGATATAGATTCTCTGACAACTGCAACGCAATTGCTAATTTGGAGTGAAGTGGGGTGACAACGGTCCTGCGTAGCCTAAAACAATTCTCAGACACATCATTTTATCTCTATTACATTGCATTAATACACTGAAGATCCAAAGGAACTGGTACACCTACCTAATATAGTGAAGACCCCCGAGAACACGTTGAAGTGACGCAACACGACGTCGCATGTACTCGACTAATGTCTGAAGTAGTGTTGGAGGAAATCGACATTGTGAATCCTGCGGGGCTGTCCGTATATCCATAAGAGTACTAAGGGGTGGAGATCTCTTCTGAACAGCACGTTGCAAGGCATCCCAGATATGCTCTGTAATGTTCATGTCTGGGGAGTTTGGTGGCCAGAGGAAGTGTTTAAACTCAGAAGAGTGTTCCTGTAGCCACTCTGTAGCAATTGCGGACGTGTGGTGTATTACACTGTCCTCTTGAAATTGCCATAGTCCGTCGAAATACACAAAGGACATGAATGGATGCAGGTGAACAAGCAGTAACCTTACATACGTGTCACCTATCAGAGTCGTATCTAGACATATCAGGCGTCCCATATCACTCCAACTGCACATCCCCAACAACGTTAAAGAGCCTCCACCAGCTTGAACAGTCCCCTGTTGACATGCAGGGTCCATGTCTTCCTGAGGTTGTCTCCATACCTGTACACGTCCAATCACTCGATACAGTTTCAAACGAGACTCGTCCGATCAGGCAGCATGTTTCGAGACATCAACAGTCAAATGTCGGTGTTGAATGGGCCCAGGCATGCCGTAAAGCTTTGTGTCGTGCAATCATCAAGGGTACATGGTTGGTTCTTTGACTCCGAAAGCCCATATCGAAGATGTTTCGTTGAATGGTTCGCAGGCTGACGCTTGTTGATGACCCGACGTTCAAATTTGCAGCAATTTGTGGAAGAGTTGTACTTCTGTCACGTTGAGTGATTCTCTTCAGTCGTCGTTGGTCCCGTTCTTGCAGGATCTTTCTCCGGCCGCAGCGTTGTCGGAGATTTGATGTTTTACCTGATATTTACGGTAAACTCGTGAAATGGTCATACGGGAAAATCCTCGCTTCATAGCTACCTCGGAGTTGCTTTGCCCATCGCTCGTGCGCCGTTATAACACCACATTCAAACTCACTTAAATTTTGATAACCTGCCATTCTAGCAGCAGTAATCGATCTAACAACAGCACCAGACACGTGTTGTGTGATATAGGCTTTGATGACGATAGTACCGTATTCTGCCCGTTTACATATCTCTTATTTGATTACGGATGCCTGTACCAGTTTCTTTGGCACTTCACTCTACAAGATCCATTGAATAACTAACCGGAAATACAAAACTTCGCCTAAGTTTGTGTCTGTTTGTTACTTTTAGTGGTGTACTAGAACAGTTATCAGATGGGTGTTGCATGCCTGCTTCAAGAACAGGAATTAGTGAAAGAAAATGGTGGCACTCTGGCAGGTTTGCACTAACGTGGAGCGTTGGAGTGTCGTTAGATTTCTGTTAGCTGAAGGCTTAAATCCAGACGAAATTCATCGTCGGATGACAGAACAATACGGTGACTGAGATGAACATAAGTGTAAAAATGTACAAAGAAGTTCAATTCAAGGGTAACAAGTGTGGAAGTTTTGGCATACTCAGGACGATCAGTCGGTGCAGTCACGGGGAACAACATTCCTGGAGCTGAGGAGTTGATACGCAGAAACAGGCGTTATTACGTTTGATTGATGTTTCAGCGACGATGAAATAAGTGTTGGATAAGCTCACTATATTGTACAAGACGTAGCCTGTTTTTCAAGATAGTTCATGTGTTGAGGGTTCCAAAACGTTTGACACAAAATATGAAAGAAGTGCGCATGGATGGGTCCTGGACGAACTGACGTTCGTCTGCTTGCTCTACCCCACGTAAGTCCCGAATCTGGCACCTTCAGATTATCACATTTCTAACCCGTTGACAGAAACTCTGTGTTTCAACGTTCGGTAACGGTGAGGAAGTCGAGGCAGCAGTGCATAACCGATTACGCAGACGCAAGTGGACCTGGGAAGCATGTCCAGCGCTGCAGTAAACGCATATAATTTTTTGTAGATTACGTTGAAAAATAAATAAGTGTTGTATCCCGGATAAGATCCAAGTGTAGTATCTGTTCTTATCAGCTTCATATCTGATACGATGACGGAGAGTGGGGACTTGTTCTACCTCTGCAGCTGGTTAGCACATCACTGCAGTTACTAGTAGTAGATACTTCAAAAACAAAATAACCGATTTTTCACTGAATGATCCTTTTATTTCGGTGTGTTACACTACAAGGCATACTATCTTTGAATATAACACTTTTTATAGAAGAAATATCTATGGGACCACTCAGTTAATTATTAACGTCACAGCAGTTTATCCAAAATCTTCTATGACCTTAGTTTGGTTTTTGTGTAGAATAATAGTAGTATTAAGAAACAGATGGTATCTTATTAACCTGTAAAACGGGTTATGCGTCAACAGCAGCTACTAAGATGCTAAAATCTGTTCAAAATAGCTGAACACCAATTGTACTTCATAACGTTAAGCGCAATCTTATTTAAATGATCCGTTACTGCACTATCGGCGGTACAGATACTAAGATCTTCTACCACTTTTACACTCGCGACTACAATAAAGAAAAGTTATAGCCCTCCGATTTCCAAATTGTTACTCATATTCCCTGCATAGTTCGACGTAGTGGATATCCACTGTCACAAACGATCTGCCATAGGTCAAAATACACGGAATTTTTATTCAACCCAAAGAGTTTAGTCAGCGGAACGCAACACGCATGCCCACGCAGTTACCTCATTATTGATGGCCGAGAGACGTCAAGTTTATTGGAGCAATTAACAGCACCAGCAAGTGCGTAACTTCCGCATTGTGCAGGTTCGTTCTCGAAAAAATATTGGACCATATGCCTTCATCCAGAGAGCTTTCCTAAATCATACGATTCGATGAATCTTTTTCAATCCCAATTTATTTTTCAAACATTGTTTCACATACCTATAATGAATGGCATAATTTATCTTGCCATTGAGTGTCGAAAATAATTTCCTTAATTTTTTACTGTTTGATGACGGTGCTATTTTTTTCGCATATAAGGATAAACCTGAATGTAAATGATGAGAAATTTCGGCGTATTCAAGAGCTACTTCCTGTAGGTACCCTGAGGTAGAATGACCTGTTATTTTCAGATGAAAATTTTTGATGATCTCGTAACAAAGTCATTCACAACTGATTAATATCACGTAGCTATGAAGCTACTCACAGAAAGATATATCATGTAAAATTCATCCATGTTTTCGTCATAATCTGTCATGAATCTGTTGCTGCCTATTCCATGTCCCGAAGAATAGTTAACAGTTCCACCTCTGATGCCCCGTTCTACAAACTGCAGTTTTTCTACATCGGTTATTACCTGCAACTCCTCTTTGGCGATTTTCACCAGAGCGTCCCATACGAAACCAGATACGGTAATATAATGCGCAGGGTCAGGTTCACACCGCTTAAGACCAACAACGCGCAAGTTTTCGAAGAGGCTGACGAGGAGCAACACATCAAATTTTAAATATAAATCGGAATAGTCCCTAAGTGTCTTACAACTGTATGCGTTCCACATACGGCATGCTCTATGGTTCTCAGCCTCTGTTATTGTTTCGCCTATTAACAAACTCTCAAACTTGTCGGTTGAAGACAAATAGTCTTGATTGATTCATTGCTTACATTTTCGTGTGGGTCAGCTGCTAACTAAATTAACTCGTGATCGTCGGAAAAAGAATGTGATCTCATTAACATGAAATCAGCTGGTTTCAGGGAAGAGGAACTCTTTTCAAGGGAACATATCTGAAAATTTTATGGGGCCGTGAGTCATAAATCTGTGTTGCATCTCTTGTTTTGATGTATTACAGCAGTGGTTCTCGACGTCTCTTAGACCATTGCCCCAGAGTGCAATCACACAAGTGCCATCACGCTTACCCCATCCCTGCCATCGCTTGCCTGCCCTCCCCCACATTATCACCAGCTTCAGCACATAGCTAAACTGTAGAATGAAAGACTTTTCTTGGAACACTTTCATTTTGAAAATGATGGAATATGAATAATATTTAATATGTGTGTGTTTGTATTTGTGTGTGTGTTTTGTGCTCTGCTAGAATGAATGACGAAGGCATTGGTGGTGCATCGCAAGTGCTAGCCACAAGTTCTTCTCAGTAAAGGAACCTAAGTATCCGCAGTGAGGGTACACACTTGTTACAAAACATCCTGCCCCTGCATTACTCCTCTCCATTGCGGCACTTACTTGACCTGCACACTGCAACCCCATTTAAAATCAAACAAGTTGAGATGTGCGCACTTCACTTATTGTTCGTAAATCACTTGATTGCTTATGAACCGAGAGAAATTGGAATAATAATAATACTGTACAAGCACTATAGTATCGCTTAATATTGCTGTGTTGTGCTGTCAATTAATTCGTTTGTCTGTTACGAACCGAGTAATGAAGTAGTTTCTGGAATTGTGCATCTATAATCTGTAGCTTGGAGAAGACATTTTATTGAGATATTTAGCATTTGTTATGTATATGTCTCACTGTTATCATCAGTGATGTACGGGACAATGTACGAGGTATGTGTGTAGTGGGTGGACTATGTGAGGAACCTATAACCTCCACCGCATTAATGCTGCCAATTGAGAAAAGGTAATTATTGATAGCTTATATAATCAGAATTAGGGTCTTACAAAATTGTGATAGTAACAATGATGTTTCGAAAATAATTTTTTTTCGTGAGTGAAACGGAATCGAATCGTTTTGCTTGTACCCTTCAGAAAATTTCATTCTACCCCTCAGTGGCTACTTACTCCCAGGTTGGGAGCCACTCTTTACAGGAACACTCAAGTGTGAAAGACTTATATCTTCTAAATTTGATGGTATAATGCAAACACGACCCGAATTCAACCTAATTTCTTCATGATCAAGAAATACCAGTCATAATTGCTCAGATGGTGAAACACAGTATAGTGATGTTGTAACCGAACCCACCGATTGCCACGTGTGACCGATTAGATAAATTATTAAAGTAGATGAAACGAGAGTAATAGTACTTTATCAAAATTTTTCATTCCAGGGTAGATATTTCTTCTTATCTACACTGCCATACACAGTGTACGATTGTGGTATCACGTGAGAAACCGAGGAGCCGCCAGCACCACTCGTCTGCAGACTGTTAAATGTCCAATGCCATTTCTCACGATGTCATAACATTGACCACGACAGTGTTATATAAGGTGCCTTATAGCTTCCTGGTCCACTTCAAATAATGTCCTGGAACTCGTTGAAGCTATTTTATAGAAGCCCATAAAAACTTCTTCAACTTGAAGATATTTATCAGTATTTCTGAAATATACGGAGAGCTGTTCCTTTACTGACATTTCAGAAGTCACATCTACATCTCCTTAATGTATTTAACAATGTTTTGCTGTACATCGCTGGTTAGCAACGAGATAATTTCACTCAATATATCGTAATAAACCCACTCGTATGAAGTTCGCTGCAGCCAAGATTTCAAGTAAGGAGCATCTTCTGCCCAAAGGAGCAGCAACTGATGAACGTTTGATGTCGCCGATAGGCACGATGTTGCAATCGCAGTCTGTGCTTTGTTTAATGCAAGAGTGGCGAATGGATCGTTCGTACCTCTCGGGTGCCAGAAAAAGAAAATGTAGTTGTGATATTCTAAAGGAACAACTGCGGTGAAAGGATTCATTAAGTAAATTTTTAAACCGAACTGATATTGCTCCTGTGAAAGTACGGTGTGTAATGAAAGAGCGTAGTGTCATGAAAGCATCATCAGCTGATAATGCAAGTAAGAACTAGCGGCTGATGAAAGTATTCTACTAGAGGAAACACCTTGTGACCGAATTACTGCGGAAGAAACCGGAGCAGACCACTATCACCAAGAAGAAAAAAAAGCCTGAGAATGGTAACGACATTCTAAATATCGATGATCTTAGCGATGAGGGAACATGGACGGATATTATAAACGATAGTTTTAGGATATGAGCAATTCAGAAAGCACTGGACATTAGTGGAAAAATGTAAAATTTTCTCTCTGTAGCGGGATAAGAAAACATTTTACAATTTTTTTTTTGCTTCCATCGCCTTCCAAAAGACGAAAAAGTTAAATGAAACTTTTAGGTGGAAATTCTCTAATTAATTCCAGAACCTGTATGTAGCAACTTTGGTTGCACAAAATTTGGTCAGTTGACCACATTTTCGATTGCACTAGGGCAAGCTTCATCGAAACTGTGGTAAACTGACAAAATGATATGCAACCGAATTCGCTTTATGTACGTTCTGTAATTAAATAGCGTACGGTTGCTGCATGACAACCAATAAAATGTTTAGAATTAGAAATTCTTTCATTTTAAGTGCACATTCGTATATTTTTGATGAATATTCTACTTCTTAACGTGTACCTTTTCGATAATTATGTGCACATTTTAATGCGTAAATGCATACATTTAACTGGGCAAAGCCAGCTGGCAACCTAATCGGGATGGTAGCAACATTCGGAAAAAAGGATGTAAGATTCAATATTTTTTGGTTTACTTATTCTAGGATTGAAGACAACTCTGTAAGCTGAAATGACATGTTTAATGTCGCAATATTAGCACAAAAATACACGCTTTTACACAGTTTTCAATGTGACAAAAAAAACCGTTGTCAGGAGAATGCATCTCGTCAACATCAAAAAGTGAAATAATCCTAAACACAACAATATTAAATATTAACGCTCAGAAGGTTACATTATCCTAAAGACGACAATGTTAAAGTTTAACTAGAAGTTTCTTTACAAAATGGTTCCTACACTTACATTATGATTTTGGTCAGTACTACGAAAATCGTGCAACTACCGTTCAAAGTTCTGTACTATTTTTAGGATGACAAGCAAGTCTACGGTGGATGGTTAGTTAAGTGACAAACTGAGCAAAAGATTGCCCAAGGTCGCTTGAGTTTACAGTGGACACAAGCTGGTGAACCAACAAGTTTACGCCTCAGCACGTGGTATTTACCTTAAGCAGCGATGAGCTGTCATCTGCTAGGCCGCTCTTTTCCGCTGAAATTCCTATGAAACTAATTATATCTTTGCTAAATTTTCCAGTAGAAACTTTCCCTATATTCCTCCTTATGTGAGAGAACATGTACTCATCCCCAGTCCTAGAATGTGGCGATATATACAGCAAAGCAGTGTTCATATTATAATTCCCTCTCAGTTCTCACATGAACGATTAATTAATAGGCTGGTTTGTTTCTCAACAGCTGGAGCTAAACGCTTCAACAGCTAATTTCTAGCTGGATATCAGGCACTCTGAACGCAGTGTCCACACAAATTGCTCCTCTGTGTCGTACAGAGCGTTATGCGCTCCATTCTGCACTTGACGCCAGTTTAGAGAAGAGTCCACGAAAATTTCCATCTTGTCTTAACATAGCCGAACTGTCTCCCCACCTGGGTTCTTTTGTTCTTTACATCATAGCTTTTTTCGCCTAATAGGAGCATTCCTCATATTTTGTGGGAACTCTCTCTACCAATCGCATGGTCCCTACCATTAAATTGCGTCTTTTCTCCTTACTAGGGCATTTCCGCAATTCGGACGTTTTTTACCCATTCCAGATGCCTAAATGCATACATTGGCTCTCTCATGTGTGTACCACTAGCTGGACACGTGTTCGAAAATGTGTCACTGGTCTTCTTTCGTATCCATTTGGAATTCTGAAACGCAGTATTCTAAAAGCTTTCTTTCCTGTCCTCCCTCAGATGGGCCGTTGTACTCGCTCCCCACGTCTGAGTCACCTGGTCGGATGTTGACTTTCCACCTGGGATACCCCTTTAAGTGGTTTCTGTGGTACCCCCTGTAGCGCAGCCTTGCCTCTGCGTTGTCCCTCTGAATTCCTAACTAAAATTCTTCTCACTGCTTGTTTCACTTTCAACTCAAACACACATTATAGGAATGGTGTATTAATTGCCGTTAATTGAATGTCATCCCTTTTTGCATTACATAGTGCAAGGCTAATTTGCTCATTATCGCTGAATTAACTTAGGTGACATATTCACCTTCCTGTAGCGATGTAGAAAGCTCTCATGTAATGTTCAAATTGACCTTCATTTATTCTGCCACCTTACATTTCCTCCTTCTTCCCGATTCAATTTTGTGCTGGGTCAATCAGTGGTTGAGAAATTAATTGAAGTCAATCCAAAATTGGTGGCAACTGCTGTCTATAGCAACTGACGTATTTACTGACCAACTTCTTATTTTAATATTTTGTATAACATGAAATGTATTTCGATTCAGTCTCATTAATTTTCTAGTTTATATTGTACTCGATTTCTTGTTTATGGATTTGACCTTTTAAGTTATTTTCTGTTTTACTTTTAAACTTTAACATTCTTATTAAATTTTTGCTTTTTTCTACAATTCTATTTAACTAACGTAAGGTATTTTTTTTTCTAAATCGTTGTCCACATTTTATTTTTAATTATATATTCAAGCAATCTGAGTTGATATATAATATTGTGTCATAACTATAGTTTTTCTACTTTAATACTGATCTGTTTCTTGCTTCCTTGATTTATGTTAAGTGATGATTGATATGTATTGAAGTTGAGGAAACCTTCATTTGACATTATGCTCCCCTTTTATAATATTTTTTTTTCATATCAGTTATAATTTAAGCAGTTTAATTACTTACACTAAAGCTATATGATCTATAACTCAACCAGTCCCATGACTTTACAGGCATACTCCTATAAATGAAAATATTTAAAGTCCCCAAAACTCTTAGATCTATGCATTATAACTCTACAAGATATTCAAATTTGACTTTACAAACATACTAAATTTCTAATCCTACTATTTATATTACAAAATTTTAAACTGACATCATGGAATAGCTAAATCCTTTCATATTGATCTATCCTATAATTTTAATTAACACATTAGAGTAGAATCTTAATTCTACAAAAGTTTTAATATTAGGTTTTCTAACTTAACATGTTGAAAAACATATACAATACAAGAAAATATTTTTCACATGTCAAGAAAAAAAACATCGTTAGTAAATATCTATTGCTAACACCTAAAAATCTTCAGATTCACATATTTTAAACACAATAAATAATTCACCATTTTTGTATAGTAGTCTGTCACACACAGTTTTTTCTTCTACATCTTTAACATGGTTTATTAAAAATAGTCTTTTTTTTTCTTCAAGTTTTTCGATGTGTCTCCATTGAACATGGAATGATGAGCGTTTGTGTGCGTCGCCATGTCTGTGTTGAGCACGGAACGATGCTTGGTATGTGTCTTGCCGTGTTTCCATTCAGTATGGAATAACGGTCGGCAGAGAGAAAGGTTGCCGGAGGTCTGAGCATGTCGTGAGTGCACGGTTGCCTTTGTTTCATGTTACATATGACCATTGTGACACTGTACTAGAGATCCCTTTTTTAGCAGCATTAACTTTTCTTCATCTTTCGTCGACTCTTTATTTAGGTTCATCGTTGGTCACTTCGTCTCTACGTATCCATACGATTTGTTACCTCCAGTTTTTCGGTATGACATCTGAAGGTGTAGCAATTTGTCATAAAGATCATCGGATGTTTATGTCGTTAGGACATATTAACAGAATCTTCCATCGGTTCTTGATAGAACAACATTATAATAAATGAAAAGCACTATTGAGCTTTTGTTCTACAATATTACTTTTATTGTTAACCGGTCTGAAGATGGCCTTGTAAGCCGAAAACCGGTTAACAATAAAAATAATATTGTGGAACAAAAGCAAACTGGTGTTTTTTATTTATTATCGTTAGAACAGTTAAATTGGATTCTCATTGGTAGTTAAATCCAATAATGGTCTTGTTTGGGAAGGAATTTAAAATGGTTTCTTGATCTCTTCTGGTCCAGGCTCTTCCTTCTTCCAAATCTTCTGCATTGCATCTTCTGTTCTTGGTGCATCTTGCTGTCTTCTCACTTGTATCTTCGCTCTTCTCTGGACCAGGAATTACGATTGAAGACCAGTTTAACCTCGTTCTCGTTTAATTCGTCTTATGGCGTCTTTTTGCAATTGTTGTGAACTCTTAATTGTAATCGGTTCTTCATCTAGATAAGTTGAACATCCTTCCATCATTTTCTTGTTCTGTCCCATGAGTGTTCAGGGATTGTTTCGCCGTTGTCGAATTTCGAATGGTCTAATAACAGTTTCCGCTATTCTGCACACTGAGCTACAGAAATGCGTTTCTTCTTCTTCCTGTGATGAATCTAAGTCTTTGCTCGTCCTCACCGTAATATGTCCGTTTCTGTTCCGGTTAGGTGGACATTCATTATCTCTTCATATGCTGCTTTGAATAGTTCACGATAAAAGTACTACGTATCGAACACTTTCGCAACCATTGTTATAACGCTTGTGTGTGGTTTTCATATGAATAAAGCTCACGTCATGGTACATGTTGATTGTATCCAGGATGCGTTGTAGCTCTCCAAACTTTTCCACACAGGAGCTATCCTCTAGGAATGTTGCTTCCACCAAGGCCTCTTCTTTCGTCATCTCGTAGCTAACGTACCAGCCTCATCTTCATCATAATGTTTAGTAAGAGTGAAATTGATGATGATAACGGTTAATAAGTAAGTGACTTTGTAATTTTATTTCTTTTTTAGTCATCGCACCTTGACTCCGACTCCAGTGTCCTTTTCTCTGCAATTCTGTCTTTTTGTCCTTAGCTGTAACAGAACCTCAAAATACAGTTTGTCTCTGCTTTGTCTTTTGCCTTTCAAAAATCTTCTCTATTAATCTGGTGCATTGTTTTTAAAGCTTAAAGTTCCTAGAATGAGATTTTCACTCTGCAGTGGAGTGCGTGCTGAGATGAAACTTCCTGGCAGATCAAAACTGTGTGCCGGACCGAGACTCGAACTCAGGACTTTGGCTTTCGCGGGCAAGTGCTCTACCATCTGAGCTACCGAGGCACGACTCACGCCCAGTCCTCACAGCTATACTTCCGCCAGTACTTTGTCTCCTACTATCTAAACCTCACAGAAGCTCTCCTGCGAACCTGCAGGAGAGTGCATTCTGGACTAGACGCCACTTAAGAATAGAGTCCATGAGAGTTTCTCTTTTGTCTTACTCTTAGCCAAACTGTCTCCCCACCTGGGTTCTTTCGTTCTTCATGTCACAGCTTTTTTCGACCAATAGGAGCATTCATCTTTTTTGTGGAAACTCTCTCTACCAATCGCATGGTCCCTACCATTAAATTACGTCGATACTGGCTCTTTTCTCCTTCCTAGAGCGCTTCCGCCAATCGCACGCTTCCCAGACGCGTAAATGCATAGAATGGCTGTCTTGTGTGTGTACCGCTAGCTGGACATGTGATCGAAAATGCGTCGCTGGTCTTGTTTTGTATCCATTTGGAATTCCGAAATGCAGTTTTCTAAAAGCTTTCCTTCCTGTCCTCCGTCAGGTGGGCTGTTATACTCGCCCTCCCTGTCTGAGTCATCTAGTCGGTCATTGACTTTCCACCTGTGACAACCCATTAAGTGGTTTCTGTGGTACCCCGGCAGCGCGGCCTTGCCTCTGCACTGACCATTTAAATTCCAAACTAAAATGCCTCTCGCAGTTTGTTTCACCTTCCCCTCGAACATGCGATTTAGGAACGGTGTCTTAATTACTGTTGATGGAATGTCATCCCTTTTTGCATTACATAGTGCTGGGGAAATTTGCTCAAGACCGCCCACTTAAGTTAGGTGCCGTATTCACCTTCCCATTGCGATGTGTAAAGCTCTCATGTAAGGTTCAAATCTGACCTTAATTTATTCTTCCACCTGACAAGGAAGAAAAATAAGAGAATAACGAAGGTATTACAAAAGCTACTTTATACAGTATTCTAACAATCCGAGATTAACACGTTTTACCCCATATAAAATAACACTAAATTAAAATATGTTTTTACCAAGAAGTCCTGAGCCCATGCAAAGTCTCTGGTACGATTGTCCATAGACTCAGACGATCATCAGACCATCATTTTCTTTGAAAATGAAAATACACAAACACACTAATATACACTCCTGGAAATGGAAAAAAGAACACATTGACACCGGTGTGTCAGACCCACCATACTTGCTCCGGACACTGCGAGAGGTCTGTACAAGCAATGATCACACGCACGGCACAGCGGACACACCAGGAACCGCGGTGTTGGCCGTCGAATGGCGCTAGCTGCGCAGCATTTGTGCACCGCCGCCGTCAGTGTCAGCCAGTTTGTCGTGGCATACGGAGCTCCATCGCAGTCTTTAACACTGGTAGCATGCCGCGACAGCGTGGACGTGAACCGTATGTGCAGTTGACGGACTTTGAGCGAGGGCGTATAGTGGGCATGCGGGAGGCCGGGTGGACGTACCGCCGAATTCCTCAACACGTGGGGCGTGAGGTCTCCACAGTACATCGATGTTGTCGCCAGTGGTTGGCGGAAGGTGCACGTGCCCGTCGACCTGGGACCGGACCGCAGCGACGCACGGATGCACGCCAAGACCGTAGGATCCTACGCAGTGCCGTAGGGGACCGCACCGCCACTTCCCAGCAAATTAGGGACACTGTTGCTCCTGGGGTATCGGCGAGGACCATTCGCAACCGTCTCCATGAAGCTGGGCTACGGTCCCGCACACCGTTAGGCCGTCTTCCGCTCACGCCCCAACATCGTGCAGCCCGCCTCCAGTGGTGTCGCGACAGGCGTGAATGGAGGGACGAATGGAGACGTGTCGTCTTCAGCGATGAGAGTCGCTTCTGCCTTGGTGCCAATGATGGTCGTATGCGTGTTTGGCGCCGTGCAGGTGAGCGCCACAATCAGGACTGCATACGACCGAGGTACACAGGGCCAACACCCAGCATCATGGTGTGGGGAGCGATCTCCTACACTGGCCGTACACCACTGGTGATCGTCGAGGGGACACTGAATAGTGCACGGTACATCCAAACCGTCATCGAACCCATCGTTCTACCATTCCTAGACCGGCAAGGGAACTTGCTGTTCCAACAGGACAATGCACGTCCGCATGTATCCCGTGCCACCCAACGTGCTCTAGAAGGTGTAAGTCAACTACCCTGGCCAGCAAGATCTCCGGATCTGTGCCCATTGAGCATGTTTGGGACTGGATGAAGCGTCGTCTCACGCGGTCTGCACGTCCAGCACGAACGCTGGTCCAACTGAGGCGCCAGGTGGAAATGGCATGGCAAGCCGTTCCACAGGACTACATCCAGCATCTCTACGATCGTCTCCATGGGAGAATAGCAGCCTGCATTGCAGCGAAAGGTGGATATACACTGTACTAGTGCCGGCATTGTGCATGCTCTGTTGCCTGTGTCTATGTGCCTGTGGTTCTGTCAGTGTGATCATGTGATGTATCTGACCCCAGTAATGTGTCAATAAAGTTTCCCCTTCCTGGGACAATGAATTCACGGTGTTCTTATTTCAATTTCCAGGACTGTATATGCTGCTGTAAATCAAATTCAACCGATTTCCAGAAATGTACCTCTTCGGTGATACAGGCATTTGCGAACCTGTTTGCTAGGTAGGTATGCAATAGGGTAGTCATGGCAGGCGGTGGTAACAACAGAGCATCTGAAGTCGTTTGAGGTCCACCCTATCTATATGTTTATGTTTCAGCCTCATTCATGTGGCTGTCAGTGTTAGAGCAATATAGCTGACTACACGTTTGCAGAATACACCAACGTGATACTTCAGTATGGCGAAGCTCACAGTAATAGAAAAGCTGCCCATTGCCTTTATCAAGATCCTCCACATCACATACCCTCTCCCCACAGTTTCGTAACGGCTTCGCGAAAGGAGTAGCTTCACCGATAGCAGGGATCACTGTGGTGCTCCAAGGAGAGGAGTTTAAGTGTGAACTACATTGTTTGTCATAAGTGATTAAGTTTGGTTATTAATGAGTGGAATTTTGGGGCAAGTGATGTATTGAATCACAAATAATAAATTAGTTCTAAAAGTGGTTACGTTACTAATATGTTCTCAAATGACTGTAGCACAGAAATAATGCGCTTCCGGACATGGGTTCTGTGCTGGCGTAAGCTGCCACCAGCACACCAGGAGGCAATGAGGTTGAGAGAAGATCGACAGAGGTGAAAGATAGTTTCGCAAGAAATGCGCTGCCAACGCCCTCTCGACCGCCGGTATTTAGATCACCACCTCGGACTGGAGAACCAGTAAGTTCTAGTAAGTCTTCCAGTGAGTCCAGTCGTCAGTCGGAACCCACTGAGAGTCGCAGTAGCGTTTAGCTCAGCCTCTAGCCCAGAGTCAGTCAGTACCTAGTGACCAGAGCTGTGTACATAACGGACTTATGCTTCACCAGCAGAGTGGCTAACGTGGGCAAACAGAAGAGCTTGTACCACAACACCTGGGCTATTTTAAGTAAAGCAACTTCATGTTCTTATCTATGAGGAACCCTGTTAATTCATGCATTCAGTTTGTGTTATAGGAAGAGGATACCGGCCACGAAACATACTCCCCTGTCTTGCCATGGAACGAGCCTATAGTGAAACGAGAGGACACAAAAGGTTTCTCTTCAGAATATTATCTACTAAGTCTCCGATACAAGTCCAGGAAGTTTGTGAAGGAAATTTTAGAGCACTCTCTATGTATATACTCCTAAGAGTCGTCAGCAGCATTTTCATTGGTGTTTCGGTAGATATTTGTAATTTAGTTTTTGCAACGTGTAGCTGGAGCCAACCCGAAAAGTACTGCTGCTCACGTCTTTCATGGTACTCCTAGCGCCGATTTTTGACTATTGCTGTTAATAAATATCGATGAAACGAATAACGCACTAGACTAATTGGGGACTGCTCATGGAATGGCCAAGTAATATTTGTAGTTAAAAATCATTTTGTTTGTAATAGGAAACAAACCGACACTTTTCATCGACCAGTGGGGATCGTTTGTAAGTTTCGATGAGCAGGATTCGTTTGGAATGGCTCTAACTACGTGTTGGATGGAAATTTCAAATACCTGACACCAGACAATATGCACCTAACGACTCTTAGGAGAGGCACCTTGTATATATATATTCATATCAGTTATACATAAATACGAAATAATAGAGAGGCGCCGAATATATGTATTCATAACAGTCATTCATAATTACGAAATAATACAAAGTGAAAAGAAAAGTTCATTCTAGAAAGGTAGTAGAAAGGCCCCGAAATAAGGTTCGAATGGGGTTCTAAAATTCCTTAAAAAACCCGAGTTCAGATGTTGCGGTTGATAATGAAAGCAAGACTGAACAAAAATCGAGACACGTTCATGGGTTTTGTCGATTTGGAAAGAGGGTTTATCAATTACATATGATGCAAGATGTTCGAAATTCTGTGAAACACAAGAGTAAACTACACGACAAGACAGGAAACATACAAAATGTACAAAAACCAAGGGGAAACAATCAACCTGGAAGACCAACAAAGAAGTACCCCGATTAAAAACGTTGTAAGACAGAATTGTTGTCTTTCGCCCCTACTTTTCAATCTATACATTGATGAAGGAGTGACGGAAGTAAAGGAGAGGTTCAAGACAGGGAGTAAAATTCAGGGTGGAAACATAGCAATCATGATATCGCTGATGACACTGACATACGAATGTGAAAAACAATTATTGCTTCTCCTGGATGGAATATGAACAGTCTAATGAGCACAGAATATGGATTGAGTGAAGGTCGGAAGAAGATAAATATAAAGACATGCAGCAGAAATTAGAGAAACGAGCAAATTGACATCAAAGTTTCTGCTAATGAAATAAACAAAGATAAAAAATTCTGTTAGCTTGGAAACTAAGTTATCCATCATGCATAATACAGACTGAAGCGAGAAACGAAAATTTGTTACCAAAGCAGGTATTCAAGCACGGATCTCGTACCGAGCGAGGTGACGCAATGGTTAGCAGACTAGATTACCATTCGGGAGGACGACGGTTCAACCCTGCGTCCTGCCATCCTGATTTAGGTTTCCCGTCATTTTCCTAACACGGTCCAGGCGAATGCCGGGATGGTTCCTTTGAAAGGGCACGGCCGACTTCACTCCCTAATCCAATGAAGCCGATGACATCGCATTCTGGTCTCTTTAGCCAAACAACCCAAATCCCCCCACCCCCCATCCCGATCCCGGATCTCGTGCTCACTGGGCAGATGGGCTACTACTACGCCACTTTGGCAGAATCGCTCGGCACAGCTGCACGGGTTACCGTTACACGCAATTCCTCCAGAAACCAAATTCCGATTTACGCCTCAGCCCTCCTGGTATATCCCCTAAACCAGAAATGCATTGCAGAGGCTCGCCAACTGTATTGGAATAGCATCTCAGACTCGAAGGAAACTGGTTTCTTGCCTGAAACCAAGGTATAGGTGCTTTAAATGAAAAATTTATGTGGTTTCAGAGACCTTGTCTGAAATATCTTTGATGTATGTATGCAGATGGAAGCGATGAATGAAAATTTGTTACTAAGGCCAGGATTCGAAGCAGAGTCCCCCGTTCATTAGGCAGACGAGCTGACCATTACACCACCCTGGCACAGTGCCATTGCACAGCTAAACTGACTACCCTAGCACGTCTCCCTCCACAATTCTAATTCCCACTCGCACCTCAGCCCACTTGGTGTCTTCCCATTCCGTTCGATGCTGAGATACTATTCCATTAGAGTTGCAGAGCCTCTGCAATGCAGTAGGGGGAAAACTAAGAGGGGTGAGGCGTCGATGGGAATCTGGAGGTGTGCTATGGTAGTCCATGCAGGTGTGCAAAACCGCTGTGCTAGGGTGCTCTAGTGGTTAGCAGATGTCCCTTGGCAGCAGGAGGCCAGAGTACGAATTGTGGCCTTGGTATGGACAAAGAGGGTATTCCTGGCCAAGCAAAGTCTACTGGTATCAAACGTAGGCCTTCATTTGAGGCAGATATTTCTGAGAATGTACGTTTGGAGCACAGCATTAAGTTACAGTGAATCTTGGACAGTGGAAAAACCTCAACAGAAGACAATGCAAGCGTTTGAGATTACAGAAAGTATGTTGAGAACTTAATGGACTGATAATATAAGAGTGAGGAGATTGTCTGCAGGATCGTGGAACAAAGGAACATAAGGAAACCACTGGCAACAAGAAGGGACAAGATGACTGGACATGTATTTCGACATCAGGGAATAACCTCCATGGCACTAGAGGAATCTGTAGAAGGAGTATTACGGAAATACATTGATTTGAATACATCCAACAAGTAATTGAGGACTTACAGTGAAAATGTTTCCCTGAGATGAAGACGTTAGGGTAGGATATTATTGGTGGGCCACATCAAACCATTCAGAAGACTATTGACTCAAAAAAATTTAAAAAAAAAACATTTTTTGGAGGTACGTGGGAGCAGGCTAGAAGAATGGGCGTTAGAAAAGTAGGATCATCTGTTGTTTTAATCGTTTTGGAGGTTTAATACTGCACTATGAGATGAGGAGGACGAGCACGTGGGTAGAGCAGGAAAGTGGTCTGGCTATAATTCGACACCATATCAGTACTACACTGTGATTAGTTGGTTGAAAAAAGATGAGGTGGTATAAAATACACAATTGTCCCTGGTTGCATATAAGGAGAGGAGGAGAGTTTTAAATCTGCCATTAAAACAAGAAAGCCGGCCGCGGTGGTCTCGCGGTTCTAGGCGCGCAGTCCGGAACCGTGCGACTGCTACGGTCGCAGGTTCGAATCCTGCCTCGGGCATGGATGTGTGTGATGTCCTTAGGTTAGTTAGGTTTAAGTAGTTCTAAGTTCTAGGGGACTGATAACCACAGCAGTTGAGTCCCATAGTGCTCAGAGCCATTTTGAAAACAAGAAAACTATGTCAGCCATCTTGGATATCACACAATGTTTGGTTGGAGAAAAGAAGTACTGCACTGTGTGGTTGGTTGGGAATACCGGAGAAGGACTTGGTTTTCAATTTACCAGAAACTCAGTTGGCCTATTTCCACCATACTGGATTTCTTTTCATTGGTTGTTTCATTTTTAATACTATGATATGTCTGCTCAGAGACAGAGAGTGAGGATGGGTTTAAATTTACAACTTGTGCAATAGGGCTATATCCGACAATTAGGATTTATAATTCTGTGATAAGATTGAGTGGAGACAAGGAAAGTCGTGGCTCCCCCCGCTCCCCGATCCCACCTCCCACATGTAAAGTAACGCTACGGGACTTTGTATGCTATTTTGGGTTTATAAACTGTGCTATGGTATGCCGAAGTAAGTAGGCGACGTGACGTTCCACGGATAAGATCTAATATTGCACTATGATTGGCTGGGGATAAGAAGAGTGTGCCACCTCCCGCTTGCAAGATGGATGAAGTCACTGCCCCTGCCCCTGCTTGTAGGCAGCAGCAATGCAAGGGTCAAAGTGAAGCATAAAGTACTAGAGCAGTCCACTGGCGTACATCCCATGTATGGTGTGGTTTAGAATGTTTTTGTTTTGGTGTTTCAGACTTGCATGAGGAAGGTTGCTTCTTAATCCACATCTAAAACCTACCAGTATGTAAATACACTACTCACAATTAAAATTGCTGCACCACGAAGATGACGCGCGACAGACGCAAAATTTAACCGACAGGAAGAAGATCCTGTGATTTGCAAATGATTAGCTTTTCAGACCATTCGCAAAAGGGTGGCGCCGGTGGCGACACCCACAACGTACTGACATGAGGAAAGTTTCCAACCGATTTCTCATACACAAACAGCAGTTGACCGGCGTTGCCTGGTGAAACGTTGTTGTGATGCCTCGTGTAAGCAGGGGAAATGGGTACCATCACGTTTCCGAAGTTGATAAAGGTCGGATTGTAGCCTACCGCGATTGCGGTTTACCGTATCGCGACATGGCTGCTCGCGTTGGTCGAGATCCAATGACTGTTAGCAGAATATGGCATCGATTGGTTCAGGAGGGTAATACAGAACGCCGTGCTGTATCCCAACGGCCTCGTATCAGTAGCAGTCAAGATGACAGGCATCTTATCCGCATGGCTGTAACGGATCGTGCAGTCACGTCTCGATCCCTGAGTCAGCAGATGGGGACGTTTGCAAGACAACAACCATCTGCACGAACAATCCGACGACGCTTGCACCAGCATGGACTATCAGCTCGGAGACCATTGCTGCGGTTACCCTTGACGCTGCATCACATACAGGAGCGCCTACGATGGCATACTCGACAAGGAACCTGGGTGCACGAAAGGCAAAACGTCATTTTTTCGTATGAAGCCAGGTTCTGTTTACAGCATCATGATGGTCGCATCCGTGTGTGGCGACATCGTGGTGAACGCACATTCGAAGCATGTGTTCGTCATCGCCATACTGGCGAATCACCCGGCGTGATGATATAGGGTGCCATTGGTTACATGTCTCGGTCACCTGTTGTTCTCATTGACGACACATTTCAGATGTGTTACGACCTGTGGCTGTACCCTTTATTCGATACCTGCGACACCCTACATTTCAGAAGGATAATGCAGGACCGCATGTTTCAGGTCCTGTACGGGCCTTTCGGGATACAGAAAATGTTCGACTGCTGCCGTGGCCAGCTCATTCTCCAGATCTCTCACCAATTGAAATACGTCTGGTCAATAGTGGCCGAGCAACTGGCTCGTCACAATACGCCAGTCACTACTCTTGATGAACTGTGGTATAGTGTTGAAGCTGCATAGGCAGCTGAACCTGTAATGCCTTCCAAGCTCTGTTTGACTCAATGCCCGAAGTATCAAGGCCGGTATTACGGCCAGAGGTGGTTGTTCTGGGTACTGATTTCTCAGTATCTATGCACCCAAATTGCGTGAAAATGAAATCACACGTCAGTTCTAGTAGATTATATTTGTCCAGTGAATACCCGTTTATCATATGCATTTCCTCTTGGTGTAGCAATTTTAGTGGCCAGTAGTGTACTTTATGTAAAAGCATTAAAAAAAACAGCGTTTAATCTTTATATCCTGTTTCATGACAGCGCCCACCCTACACTGCTAGTCGGACGAAGGCTACGCTGCTAAGGTTTGGTTGGGAAACCCTGCAATATCCTCCGTAAACCCCAGGTCTTCCACCGTATGCTTTTCATATCATAGGCGAGCTGGGAAAAGACATGCGTAGATGTTGGTTTCAGTTGGACGCGGGAGGGCAAGAGTGGTTGTGGTTGTGGATCCATCAGTGGCCGATCGCTTTCTACGAAACAGCACCTGATCGTCTCGTCTCCCAGTGAGATAAATGTATGAACACCTGTGGTTATTACTGTCGAACGGCATCATTCCATTGTGCCGTTGTGGCATGTGTTCGGATTTCATTTGACAGCCCGTCATCATCGAGCTGTGTCTCTTCGACGAGTCACACAGGGTCTGAATTTCTGTGGAAGTGACAGTAAAACTGAATCTCAAACCATACAATGGACAGGCCTTGTAACAAATGACATTAAGGAAGGACGAGTAACACGACATACCAAACAGAAAACAATCCGAAAATCCGTAACTGGTTAGCTCGTGCGGCAGAAAAACCAAAGGAAGTCCAGGTCTACTGTAGAAAAAGAGCCGTTAGTAATATAATGAAAATAATGTGCACGTAGACAAAATCTAGAACCAAAATCTTGCAAGACCCTACAGTCACGTATTTCATGCCAGTGTTGGATACTTCCTGTCTCACTCCTTTCGTGTAAAGACCAGAAAAAATTACGGTTTTTGTTCCTTTATACATCTATTTACTTCGTCATTTCTACCGTACAGTTCTCCTTCAATTCTAGATGTCTACATTTACTCAAAAATCATTCTCCAGAATAGAGTCGTCTTTCATCCAACGATTCCCACTGAACTTCCCTGAACAGCATTGTAGAACTTTCCCATGTTCTATAAAGAAGTCTTCTACCACAACTTCTCTGAATTTGTTTAATGTCTCCTGTGATGTCTGCTTCATAAAGGGTTCTAATGCTAGAGAAGGATTTGACATAGCGTTCCACGAAACCCCGGTGTTCCGTAGAAGGTGAATAAGTGCTCCGTGAAAAACTGTCACTAACATAGAGTTTCGTTTTACACATTTTAACCATACTTATTTAATGGATGCAAATTTCATAATCGACCGCTGTAGGCACCATAAAACTTCACTTGCACCTAATTACCATTAACAGCAGACATTCCTTCCAGCTTATATTCTTTATAAAAATACCTTATACTCTGCTGTCGTCTTTAACTTGGTCTCTTCCTCTTTTCACGCAAGGTGGGATTTTGGAGTTTTCATTACTGGAACAACAACCAACATATGCCATCTAACCCAGTTGCTAAGGCTACCTGCCTGCCTGCATGTGGAGTTCACAATGTCATCCCTCCTTTACTCATTCAGTAGCTGTGTAGCAACAGTCTCCATATAAGTTGTTTCATAATCACTAGTAGGAATAAGCAACACTTTTCAACAAGTACGCACTTTCAAGAAACCCATCCGATCTCCGGGCAGAGGTTCTAATCCTCCCTCGGGCATGGGTTTGTGTGTTTGTCCTAAGAATAATTTAGGTTAAGTAGTGTGTAAGCTTAGGGACTGATGACCTTAGCAGTTAAGTCCCATAAGATTTCACACACACACACCCATCCGATCTATAAGGCACGACTGCGTTGTCGGCACAGATTGAAGATGGTTGGAACTCATTTCACCGCACCTCCAACCCACTCAACAATTGCGATCTCTTTTTTGCCTTCGTTGTGCGGAGCAGAAGGCTACTTAGTATGACGCGACAATAGTTTTGACAGTGTTGTTGATAAATTCTTCATAAATATGAATAAAATACGTCAACAGAACAGTTGTTAAATGTTGAGGACACAGACTTCTAAATTATGGAGGAAATTAAGGCCAGAAAAAATAATCCACTATAAGCTTTGCCGAAATTCCATGTGCAGTGTGCTGAATACTATATTGTTTGGAGTATGACTTGGTGAATAACACATTTATTTACAGAATTTTTTCATTGTCCTTTGCTGAGGTTCTGACAGTCAATGTAGCTGAATAATTCTTCCAGATGATCCAAGTCAGTTGAGAATGAAAGAGGGGAACTGCTGATACACTTTGTGATTCTCCATTGAGTTGGTTCATGTTGAAAAGATTTACATTAATGCATAGTTTGGAGGTTAAAGAGAGGAACATGGCGAGAGAGAATTTGTGACAAGTCAACTGCTACACGTGCTATTGAAGAAGAAAGAGATACACAAACCGTATTTTTTTTCAAAACTTAGCATTAAAGACCATGTATTGCATACAAATAGACCTACATAACTCAAAGCGAATGATACAGACTGATTCCTATTTGACTTCCTAAATTCGAATAAGTATTCACTTGAGAGCTGGATTTACTGTTGTTAATACGTGATAAAATTGTGTATCCTGCAGCTGAGTTTTCACACTGTCTTTCTGGTGCAAATGATCTGACTTACATGTCGAGAAAGCTATTGGCGGCGTGCGGCGCTCCGAATTTGCCCGAAGCACAGGTGTGTACATGGTGTTATGTTTTCGACTGTTGCCAACCTCAGCGATCTAACAGATGTGGCGCTATATTGACGAGTACGTCAGTTCAGAAATATGTAACGTAATGGCTGTGTCTGAACATTAACGTCTCTGGCGTGCTTTCACGAAATTTCCTGATCCCATCTGTAATTTATACAGCAGTTGGTGAGGCGGGTGTACGGGTGATCGCCACTGAAAGAGAAACAGAGCAACCTTCCCCTCTCACGTCCGTTCACCACTCGGAGGCCATGTTCTTCCTCCACTTGCTCCACTCTCTAGAGGCCGAACCTTAGCTTGATAAGTTATAGACCTATATACATTTGTAAACGTATTACTTAAAGCGTAAAAAAAGGCTTTTCAACTAAATGTTTCTCTTTGTTACACAATTTAATACTGCTGAAAGCTATTGATGATTTCATGGTTAAAGAGAAGAACTTTGAGGAGAGGAAGTTGCGGTAAGTGAACTGATAAATCTGTTACTGCAGAAGAAAGAGTTATACTAACCGGGATTTCTTCAAAAAATAATGTATAAAGACCATATGTCGCGCACAAACAGACGTAAACGGAAACGTGATTAAAAGTATTTAAAATGTCGGTTCAAGTGGACTGACGAGCCTCATGCTTGTATTGCAATGTGTATTTTATGTCAAACAAAGCTCGCAAACAATTCTTTAACCCCAGCCAAACCTCGTACACACTAATAAACAATGCATTCTGATAACAAAACAAAAAATATTTACTTTTCTAAACGACAGCATGACTCGATATGAGAGTTTAAACCTGAAATAATTACTTTTGAAAAAAGTGAAAATGAAAATTTAACAGAAGCATCTCACATGTAAGTTACGGTATATCGCTTAATAGTGACGTTCATTCAGTTGGAGAAATAACGTATTAAGCCATGTGTAAATGACATAGCATCATCCTCAAAGTTTGCTCTACAACCAATACACCCCGCGTCCTGGGGATGGATAAGTCGCTGATTATTAAAGATATTTTTTCTAACGGTATAAAATTAATGTTTATCTTTAAATGAAGTGGGTTAAAATCAAATACTAAGTTTGGGTAAAGTATGTAAGTTCACTAAAGCCGTATTGATGGAGAAATTGTGTTCCGCGAATGTAATAGGATGGGAGGCGGCAGATGTCTAGATAGAAGCACGAGGGAAGGTAGAGAGCGGGATCGTGTTGGTGCACTTCCGTCCTTCATGGGTCTGCAAACTGAAGATGCAGAAGGCAGATCCCCACTCCACCCCACTACGTTAGAAGAAACACGTAAAAGGGGTTTCACAAAGTTATACGGGTCTTACAAAGCGCATCTTAAGGAGCACTGCCAACGCAGTGCAAATATGTGTCCGGGAATTGTTATCCTGCACAAAACGGCTTAACTAATAGAATTCACATATGAGCTTCTAACGATATTAATGCAGGTAATGCATATGGACAGAATGTACGAAGAATCTGTGGAGACTGTTGAACACTGCTAGAGCAGAAATTGATTCCTAGTCATCTTCTAAGGGAGCTGTAGTGTTCTTCCGGGACACACATCTTCCCTCCTTCCGGAGCGTTACTCGATTTTCAGTTTACAAACAGACTGTACCTCCCCAGTATATCCTGACCAGTTCTCTTATGTGAGGAGCCAATAATTTCACTGAGAATGTTATGAAGCAGTGAAGTTATGTTATTAATTGCGGCCCGCATCTCGTGGTCGTGCGGTAGCGTTCTCGCTTCCCACGCCCGGGTTCCCGGGTTCGATTCCCGGCGGGGTCAGGGATTTTCTCTGCCTCGTGATGGCTGAGTGTTGTGTGCTGTCCTTAGGTTAGTTAGGTTTAAGTAGTTCTAAGTTCTAGGGGACTTATGACCACAGCAGTTGAGTCCCATAGTGCTCAGAGCCATTTGAACCAATTTTATTAATTGCGTCGTTATTTGCTGTTTCTAAGTCACCCACCCTTTCCTACGTGTTCAGTTTGTAAGTGTGCTGTTGTCAGCAACCTGAGTAGTGTCGGTGAGAAGGAGATTGAATTGGTAAATGTTGCACCTTGCTGCAGTCCATCGCTGACAGCGTATTGTAACGCTGTGTAATTGTGTGGCAGCCCCTTGGTGGTGAATGAATGAATAACCAGAAAATTACTCCACCTCTCTCGACAAAAGTGCGTGATTGCTAGGCAGCATGAATCTTATCAAGTAAGGAATCTGGCACCTGTACTGGAGCTGCACTCAGTGGAGCCACTTACCACACATCCACAATATACCTTCCAAGAAGGGTATGAATATGAATGGTGGAATGGGCCTGATCATGTTCCCGTCTACGAAGTGCATTCAAGTTCTAAGGCCTCCGATTTTTTTTCTCCGGACTGGAAAGAGATAGAAACATGCGCATTGTTTTGAAATGTCAATACGTCCCAGAGATGGCAGCACTGTACGGCAGATGGAATTTTACCGCCAGCGGCGTGAATGAGAATTGTTTTAAATACTTAAAATGGCGACGTTTTCCTTACTTGAACAGCGTGCAATCATTCGTTTTCTGAATTTGCGTGGTGTGAAACCAATTGAAATTCATCGACAGTTGGAGACATGTGGTGACGGAGTTATGGATGTACCGAAAGTGCGTACGTGGGTGCGACAGTTTAATGAAGGCAGAACATCGTGTGACAACAAACCGAAGCAACCTCGGGCTCGCACAAGCCGGTCTGACGACATGATCGAGAAAGTGGAGAGAATTGTTTTGGGGGATCGCCGAATTACTGTTGAACAGATCGCCTCCAGAGTTGGCATTTCTGTGGGTTCTGTGCACACAATCCTGCATGACGACCTGAAAATGCGAAAAGTGTCATCCAGGCGGGTGCCACGAATGCTGACGGACGACCAAATGGCTGCCCATGTGGCATGTTGCCAAGCAATGTTGACGCGCAACGACAGCATGAATGGGACTTTCTTTTCGTCGGTTGTCACAATGGATGAGTCGTGGATGCCATTTTTCAATCCAGAAACAAAGCACCAGTCAGCCCAATGGAAGCACACAGATTCACCGCCACCAAAAAAATTTCGGGTAGCCGCCAGTGCTGAAAAAATGATGGAATCCATGTTCTGGGACAGCGAGGGCGTAATCCTTACCCATTGCGTTCCAAAGGGCACTACGGTGACAGGTGCATACTACGAAAATGTTTTGAAGAACAAATTCCTTCCTGCACTGCAACAAAAACGTCCGGGAAGGGCTGCGCGTGTGCTGTTTCACCAAGACAACGCACCCGCACATCGAGCTAACGTTACGCAACAGTTTCTTCGTGATAACAACTTTGAAGTGATTCCTCATGCTCCCTACTCACCTGACCTGGCTCCTAGTGACTTTTGGCTTTTTCCAACAATGAAAGACACTCTCCGTGGCAGCACATTCACCAGCCGTGCTGCTATAGCCTCAGCGATTTTCCAGTGGTCAAAACAGACTCCTAAAGAAGCCTTCGCCGCTGCCATGGAATCATGGCGTCAGCGTTGTGAAAAATGTGTACGTCTGCAGGGCGATTACGTCGAGAAGTAACGCCAGTTTCATCGATTTCGGGTGAGTAGTTAATCAGAAAAAAAATCGGAGGCCATAGAACTTCAATGCACATTGTATAACAGTAATCTGCTGTTATGTATTGCTTTACTTACATTGAAATATCTGAGGTTCTAGAACACTCTGTTGACCTACTACTTCTGTTACAGAGGGAGATGAGTTAAGGCTCTGGGCCACTTTAGATTTTTAATGTACTGACACTAGGGTGATCAATTTGATACCCGTCATGCTCGAAGGTATTCCAGACCGAGCTACTCGAGGCAATGAAATTTACATTGTCATATACATACTGACAGAATATCACATTGGGAAACGGCTGTTTAGTAAATGGTTGACAGCCCCGGTTGTTGAACCTTTTTTACACAGTTTCTCACTGATCAACTGCGAATAAGTACTTACTTAAAAAATTGAAAATAACTCCACTATATAAACATGAGCTCAATGAAGTTATTTGGTCTACTCACATGAGACATCTGAAGAGGATATGGTGGAGAGGTGTAGTCTCCTTGTACACTGAAAATCAAGCACCGCTCATGGTGGCGGAAGTCGACTTTCCCGCATGAACACTACAGGGTGACCAAGCATCAATTTACCCTCTAGCAGTGGAGGACAGTTCGCAGATATTTACATAGACTATGTGCATAGGCAATACTTGTGCTAGTGTTATTAGTATCTCATATTTCTAGTCCATGAAATGTTAATGTGCTTTGTCGAAAATAAACACATCCTGGGCATGTCTGCGCACTGCGTCGCCAGTGATTTCTGAAGAACGCTGTGGATGGTCGGCGTTACTTTGCAGGACACCTTGTAGTAGCTGCTTGTAACGTAGTGGGGTGCATAGAGTTGAGAATCATCTACTCCATCTTTAGTTTGCTGACCTATGAAGAAAGAAAGTGAATGAACACAATCTGACGACAAATATTCCCTCGCGCTTCTATTCACCACAAATGCCACCCCCCTTTCGTCCTACTACGTCCCCAGAGCACAATTTATCCCTTAATACGGCTCCATTGCTTTTAGGGGTGGTACACATATTTAACACTTTTTGTTAACTCATTTCATTTAAGGATAAACGTTAATTTTATACCGTCAAAACTGTTTATACTAGTCTGTCATCATACCATCCTAGTCCAAGAGAAAATATGAACAGAAATTTTTTGTCGTAAAATTAATTTTGTGCCGAGAAATATTTTGGCTAGTAACCGAGGCTTTAGGTATATTCCAGCAAACCATAACAGTAATTTTATATCATACTCCGCTGGCCATTTAGTATGTTACTCATGACATTCCCTCCCAGCACTTTGCGGAAATTTGCTGTTACACGAATTTTTTCCTCTGACTTTCCTTCGTGACTGAACTAACTGGCAGTAATTTGAATACGATCTTCTGTCCATAAACAGTTACAACTGTACTCTACAATACCTATTCCAGAAATAAGTTTTTAATTATTTCAGCCAAAAAAATAAGTAAAAGTCTTTATAAAACGTCCTTCATATTTGTAGAAACCCTCATTATTATTAGGGATTAAATCACACAGAGAACACATCACTGCTATGCCCGCTATACCCGTGAAAGTACTACCATTCAACGAAGACGCGCTGAAAACCTCCTCGTCGTCAACAGAGCTATCGGAAAGCGATAGCCGCAGCAGAGATGCTAGACAGGTAAACTGCAAACTGTGTCGAGGCTGAAACATCGCATTCTGGCATCGTGTGCAACGTAGACTGTCGGCGAGTTTATTGGCTGAAAGGGAGGGATCGAGACCGCTTCAGTTGTCACACAGGAAGGCATTGATGTTTAATATGGAAGCTGTGACGTCACTAAAGGTACTAGCCTTGCGAGTGGTGGCGTAATGAAACTTGTGCGAGGCAGTTTGCACCATGTAACAAGGCTGCTAATCGATTTATTGGTATATTCTCAGTCTTTGGGATAGGTGAAACGTTCCAGAAAATTCTCCGATCAGCATTCTGTATGTTCTAAAAGAGAGGCAGAGCGATTTCCTAAACGGAGTAACGACCATAATTCCTTAAGAGTTCCTACGACCATAATTCCTTAAGAGTTCCTATTGTTAGTAAGATGGAATTCTCGTTTTGATTTTTGTAAGTTATCGACTTGCACGTTGGAGAGAGAGAGAGAGAGCAAGTTATTTTAGTGTTAAACACTCTTTGGCCTTGTTGTGCCACAGTGTTTGCTCTGCGCAGTCTAATACACAGTCTAATACACTCTTAGTTGAAGTGTGGTAGATGATGGACGTATTTAGTACTGCTATGTTGAATTGCGATTATATTTGTTAGATGAAGAACGATTTATTGTAGAGGACAGCAAGGCCAAATATGATGCTTATTTTGGAAGGCGAAAAGAATATAAATTTCGAATAATGTTATTATTTTTGAAGATAAGAAGTTGGAGCAGCTAATTAGTTAGAATAATTATTGTCAGCTAGTTAACTTTCTCAGAGCTGCGAGAAAGATCGCCTAACTTCCCTAAGCTGTGTGGTTGGTACAGAAATTCCCTGTTAACACTGTACCCTTTTCAAATCATTGTTCACTTTGTTAAGCGTAGTATTGTTCGGACCAGTGTTATGTACGAAGATCACGTGAAGTTTTACTATGTCTTTTTGGGCACGTACTCGTACTTCATTCCGTATCATATCATAGGACAAGTTACTCTCACCATCCCACTGTTTAAAGAACGTTTATCGTTACTCATTACCACATAAAACCATCTAGTATGGAACAGCTTGAAAACTGTTTGGAAATTTTATTTCTGAAAATAGAAATATAGGTTAGCCGCTGGCTGCTTGTTATTTGCTGATGTGTTTTCGTGAAAAGTACAACTATGTTGTCAAAACGAGAGGTAAGTGCAGTTTTGATTAGAGCTATATGTTTGTTTAATTTCTTTTGCGCATTTAGTATAAAGATGAGTTGTAATGAGACCAGTTACAGTTCCGTTCAAATTAGTTTCGGTTTAGTTAAAGGTTAGCGTACGAATTTAAGTTGGATAACAGTTTGTGAGCACATAGGTTTTTGGTGATATATAGACTTTTCATTCAGTGGGAGGTAAATTTGGGTTGATCTCATATGGAAACTTGTAGTGGAGAGGTGACATGTTTATTCTAATATTCACATACAGTGGACTTGGAGAGCACATAACAAATTTAACGAGTTCAGATATATGTACGTACTCTTCGTAGTTATGGTAGGGCTGCTAGTACGCTAGAGAAGAGTTTGTATTAATCTGATGTGGTACTAATGTTACTAGGGCAGAAACGACTGTACATTTATACGACCACAAAGTTAGAACTCCCATTTCTATCAGGAAGTGACTGGAGAAGATTTGATGATTGAGAGTACATGAAGGTACATAGCTCCAAAAGTGAGCAGAGACACCAGACGTGTTTCGACTGATACGCTAGTCAGATGCACAAAACACATTTTAATATAATTTAAATCTATTTTAAAATGCCATTTCGAGGAAATATTAAGAAATTTGAATGAAGTCCCACACAATGTCATTTTTTTCATTTTTACGTACACTTTAATCTATATGGTATTATCCCTATAAAGGATATGTCAGAACCAAATGTTAAGTAAAGAAGCCGATCGTAAAGGACGAAGTTTTATCCTCTGCAGCTGATAAAATGGCTTCATTTAGATTTACATACTCCAAATGAAGGTGTATTCAGATCAAAATTCCACGTTAATATTAGACTGTAGACAAAACCACCTTTTTGATGTGTGCTGTATATATTGCTATGCACATTCTCTGTGATGCTTTATCTTACTAAAGGTTTCGATCACTAATTGCATAGAACCGCTGGAAACTGGCAAAGTGATATGAGTCTACAAAGGAGACTTCTTACAAACAGTTCCATCCTACGGTAGAATATTGCTAAAGTGCGTGAGATCCGCACCAAAAAGCTTTAACAAAGAATACTGAATGTATACAAAGATAGGCGGTAAGAGTGATAGAAGGTTGCTTGAATCACAGGACTGTGCAGATCTCAGTTTGAAAACTCTTGAGAAATGGAGGCACATTATTACGAATTTTCAAGAACCAGTAATCGCAGCATCTAGAGAGAATCTTCAGGTTGTTGCGTATCGCTTCAGTAATGATCGTGAGTGCATCATGTTGATTCATTAGAGCGCGCAGAGAGGCATTTCAGCAATCACTCATCTCGCGTTCCATTTTCAGTTGTAATCGGAAGACACACCAGCATCTGGTGTAATACTACGTACTTTCTGACATATGTTTCACAACGCTTTATAGAGTCCATTCCGCCGTGTAAACACAGCCCACGCCATTACCCAGCCACTACCAGCTTGCACTGTCCTTGCTGATGGCCCGGGTCAATAGCTTCGTGGCTGCCACACTCGAACCCTATTATCAGGACCTGCTAACTGAAATCTTGAATCATCTGAGCAGACAACGGTTTTCCTGCCGTCTGGGGTCCAACTGATGTAGAGCCAAGAGCCCAGCAGATGCGCTGCAGGCGACGTCGTGCTATTACCGAAGGCACTCGCGTCGTTTGACAGCTGCCATAACACATTAACGCCAGACTTCGCCTAACTGTCCTAAAGGACACGTTCGTCTTACGTCCCACATTGATAACTGCGGTTATTGCACGTAGCGTTGCCTGTCTGTTAGCACGAGAACTATTCGCAAAAGCCGCTGCTCTCGGTCGTTAAATGAAGACTGTCTGAACGCATTGTCCATGGTGAGAGGTAATGCCTGAAAATTGGTATTGTCGGCACACTCGTGGAAATATTGATCGGGGAATACTGGATTCCCTAACGATTTCCGAAATTGAATGTATCGTGTGCCTAGCTCCAACTACCATTCCACGTTCAAAGTCTGTTAATTCCCGCCTTGAGGACATAATCATATTGGAAGTCTTTTCACGTGAATCACCAGAGTTAGCTCCGTCAACGCACTGATGTCTTATCTCTTGTGCTCGCCATACTACCGCCATCTGTAAATGTGCATAGCGCTATCCCATCAGTTTTGTGACCTAACTGTACTATCCCAAAGTTCTCCGTATGTAGATGTACATATATGAATGGACTACTTAAATTCTGACAGTGTAAAAGATGCTAATCGATATTTCATAATTCATAAAATATGTCATCGTAGTCATTCATTATTGGCTCGAATTCATTGCAAAAGTAGTGTCCGAGACCATGAAGTTGCCACATAAATATTCCTTGTATTGAGCTAGAAAGCCTGTGTTATTTGGAAAGCTAACCACTGACTTTGATTTTCTTTTTTATTGGACTCTCTTCCCCGATTTCCCCTCACTACCGTAAAAAGGCTCTTTTACATTAAAATTACACGAAGCGCTGAAAATGTGAATTGCACCCTACTTTGTACATGTGTCAATTTTCATAATTTCCAACTGGTTTTTGCAATTAGTAAAAAAAATACTACCGGTTCTCTCGTAAATGTGTGCACTATTTCATCAAAGCTGCAAGAATGTGCTACAAGCGCTGAATAATTCGAACTCTACTGGAAGGGTAAAAATTTTTGTGACTATGGAGAAATCACGAAGAGAGTCTCACAATGTTCAATTTCAGGTCCACTCCTCTTTCTTAATAACGCGCTGGTCCACCTCTGGCCCTTATGAAGCAGTTATTCAGTTTCACATTGATTAATAGAGTAGTAGCATGTTCTCCTAACGGATAACGCGCCAAACTGGAGCGTCTGCTCGCCAAAATCCCGAGATGATTGGAAGGCCCTGCTCAATATGCTCCAAAAGTTCTCAGTTAGGGAGAGATCTGGTAACCTTGCTGGCCAAGGTATGTTATGGCAACCATCTATACAAGTAGTAGAAACTCCCGCCGTATGCCGGCAATCCATATCTTGCTGGCATATAAGCTCAGGATGGCTGCCATGAACGATAACAAAACATGGGGTAGAATATCACCGAGTACTGCTGCGCCATAACCGTGCCGCGGACGAAAACCAAAGACGTCCTGCTATGAAAGAAATGGCACCCCGAACTATCTCTCCAGGACACATCTCTCCTAGACACAGAATGGAATATATACCGCAAGGATAGGATAAACGCCAATGGTGGAGGAGTATTTATAGCAGTAAAGAATTCAATAATATCCAGTGAAGTTATTAGCGAATGCGAATGTGAAATAATCTGGGTTAAGTTAAGTATCAAAGGTGGGTCAGATATGATAGTCGGATGCTTCTATAGACCACCTGCATCAGCAACCGTAGCAGTTGAGCGCCTCAGAGAGAACCTGCAGAACGTCGTGAAGAAGTTTCGTGATCATACTATTGTAATAGGGGGAGACTTCAATCTACCAGGTATAGAATGGGATAGTCACACAATCAGAACTGGAGCCAGGGACAGAGACTCTTGTGACATTATCCTGACTGCCTTGTCCGAGAATTACTTCGAGCAGATAGTTAGAGAACCAACTCGTGAAGCTAACGTTTTAGACCTCATAGCAACAAATAGACCGGAACTTTTCGACTCCGTGAATGTAGAAGAGGGTATCAGTGATCATAAGTCAGTGGTTGCATCAATGACTACAAGTGTAATAAGAAATGCCAAGAAAGGAAGGAAAATATATTTGCTTAACAAGAGTGATAGGGCACAAATCGCAGAATATCTGAGTGACCACCATCAAACGTTCATTTCTGAGGAAGAGGATGTGGAACAAAAATGGAAAAAATTCAGAAACATCGTCCAGTACGCCTTAGATAAGTTCGTACCGACTAAGGTCCAAAGCGAGGGGAAAGATCCACCGTGGTATAACAATCATGTACGAAAGGTACTACGGAAACAAAGAAAGCCTCATCATAGGTTTAAGAGTAGTCGAATCATAGCTGATAAGGAAAAGCTGAACGAAGCGAAAAAGAGCGTAAAGAGAGCAATGAGAGAAGCATTCAACGAATTCGAACATAAAACATTGGCAAACAATCTAAACAAGAACCCTAAAAAGTTTTGGTCATATGTAAAATCGGTAAGCGGATCTAAATCCCCTATTCAGTCACTCGTTGACCACGATGGCACCGAAACAGAGGACGACCGAAGAAAGGCAGAAATACTGAATTCAGTGTTCCGAAACTGTTTCACTGCGGAAAATCGTAACACGGTCCCTGACTTCAGCCGTCGCACGGACGCCAAAATGGAAAATATTGAAATAAACGATATCGGAATTGAAAAACAACTGCTATCACTTAGTAGCGAAAAAGCATCCGGACCAGACGAGATACCCGTAAGATTCTACAGTGATTATGCTAAAGAACTTGCCCCCTTTCTATCAGCAATTTATCGTAGATCTCTGGAAGAACGTAAAGTACCTAGCGACTGGAAGAAAGCGCAGGTCGTTCCCATTTTCAAGAAGGGTCATAAATCAGATGCGAATAATTATAGGCCTATTTCGCTTACGTCAATCTGTTGTAGAATAATGGAACATGTTTTATGTTCTCGTATTATGACGTTCTTAGATAATACAAATCTCCTTCATCATAACCAACATGGATTCCGCAAACAGAGATCATGTGAAACTCAGCTCGCCCTATTTGTCCAAGAAATTCACAGTGCCGTAGACACTGGCGAGCAGATTGATGCCGTATTCCTGGACTTCAGGAAGGCATTTGATACGGTTCCGCACTTACGTTTAGTGAAAAAAAATACGAGCTTACGGAATATCGGACCAGGTTTGTGATTGGATTCAGGATTTCCTAGAAGAAAGAACACAACATGTCATTCTTAACGGTTCAAAATCTGCAGATGTAGAGGTAATTTCGGGAGTACCGCAAGGAAGCGTGATAGGACCTTTATTGTTTACAATATACATAAATGACTTAGTTGACAACATCGGTAGCTCCGTGAGGCTATTTGCAGATGACACGGTTGTCTACAAGAAAGTAGCAACATCAGAAGACTCGTACGTACTCCAGGAAGACCTGCAGAGGATTAATGAATGGTGCGACAGCTGGCAGCTTTCCCTAAACGTAGATAAATGTAATATAATGCGCATACATAGGGGCAGAAATCCATTCCAGTACGATTATGCCATAGGTGGTAAATCATTGGAAGCGGTAGCGACCGTAAAATACTTAGGAGTTACTATCCGGAGCGATCTGAAGTGGAATGATCACATAAAACAAATAGTGGGAAAAGCAGGCGCCAGGTTGAGATTCATAGGAAGAATTCTAAGAAAATGTGACTCATCGACGAAAGAAGTAGCTTACAAAACGCTTGTTCGTCCGATTCTTGAGTATTGCTCATCAGTATGGGACCCTTACCAGGTAGGATTAATAGAAGAGATAGACATGATCCAGCGAAAAGCAGCGGGATTCGTCATGGGGACATTTAGTCAGCGCGAGAGCGTTACGGAGATGCTGAACAAGCTCCAGTGGCGGACACTTCAAGAAAGGCGTTACGCAATACGGAGAGGTTTATTATCGAAATTACGAGAGAGCACATTCCGGGAAGAGATGGGCAACATATTACTACCGCCCACATATATCTCGCGTAATGATCACAACAAAAAGATCCGAGAAATTAGAGCAAATACGGAGACTTACAAGCAGTCGTTCTTCCCACGCACAATTCGTGAATGGAACAGGGAAGGGGGGATCAGATAGTGGTACATTAAGTACCCTCCGCCACACACCGTAAGGTGGCTCGCGGAGTATAGATGTAGATGTAGATGTAGATGTAGATGTAGGACTGTATGTTGGGCTACTATCACTTTGGTACCCCCACTGTCCAGGGCGCTTCCAGATACGTATTCACTGGTCACCGGAGCTCATTTCGAAGCGGGACCCATTGCCGATGGCCATTCTACTCTAGTCAATAAGGTGCTAGGGTGAAGACGTGTTTGGAGATGCCCTGGTAGCGAAGGGATACCAACCTAACTGTCGCCCGCCATACTGCTCAGTTACCAGGACTAGTAGTTTGGGGCGCTTTTCCTATAGGGCGCCCTTCCCTGTGGTTGTCATTCGCTGACTCTTACAGCACAGCAGTATGTCGATTACGTTCTACGGCAGGTTCTATTGCCGTTCATGTCAAGCCATCCTCGGGGGGATATTGCCCGCTCGCGCAAGGTGAGAGTTTTTGCTGCATGTCTTCGTGCTTGCCGAAACGCTACTGTGGCCAGCAAGGCCGCTGGATTTCTCCCCAGTTGAGAACATTTCGAGCATTATTGTCAGGGTCTCCTACCAGCTCGGGATTTTGACGAAATAATGCGCCAGTCGGACATGATCCGCGACGATATTCGTGAGGAGGACGTACAACATCTCTATCAATCATTACCAAGCTGAATAACTGCTTGCAGTAGCACCAAAGGTAGACCACCGCGTTATTGACGTCCTCACATTGCGAAGCTCTTCCTCTTGAAAAAATCACCCATTTTCCCTGAAACTGTAATACACACTTAAAAAAAATTGCAACAGCCTGGTTCACAGAACTTGAAGATAGACGTTGACTGTGGGTATTGTATCACAGACACAGTCTCTTTGACTATTCAGAGATATCACTAAACCCGCCCAAAGATGTAAACAACCATGCATGAGCAGCATCTATTAGACGGAGGGTGTCTGACAGCCCAGCAGTTCCAGGCATCCCACCAGGAAGGAGGTACAAGGTTCATGTTGTCTGTAGTCCAACAATGCCTAGACGGTCAACACCGCGGTTCGATCGCGTCCGCATTGTTACTTTGTGCCAGGAAGGGCTCTCAACAAGGGAAGTGTCTAAGTGAACCAAAGCGCTGTTGTTTGGACAAGGAGGAAATACCGAGAGACAGGAACTATCGATGACATGTGTTGCTCAGGCCGCCCAAGGGCTACTACTACAGTGGATGACCGCTACGTAGGGATTATGGCTCGGAGGAACCATGCTATTCGTGCAGCCAGAAGTTCTTTAGAGAACTGCGTTGGGGCATTTCCAGATGGATACAAACAGACCAGCCACGCAGTTGATCACTGGAAATGCTCGTGGTATGCTTGTTATGTACGTGTGTCACTTTTAGGCGTCAGGAGCGGGCACAAAATGTCCGATTGGCTGCAATAAACTCGGAAGGAGAAAAAGTGGCGATGTTTCGAAACAGTTAATAAAGGTATGCCCTCTGCGATTGACAGGGGTAGTTTCGACAAAGTGAAAGTAACGCTCCCATTGGTTCAAAACAGCCGTGACGTGAAGCACGGAAGGGCACAGGTGGAGGAAAGTTTGCTACGAAATACACAATACCGAAAACTTCGAGGACTCTCCATTGAATCTTCGACAAGTGTAGAACAGGGCGCATCACACTCTGTACGGCGCCAAAAGAGGAAATTTGTGTGAACACTGTGTTCACTTTGGCTTTCAGCTAGAAATTAGTTGAGGAGTCGTTGAGCTCCGATAGCGGAGAAGGGAAACAGCCGCGTAATTAATTGTTCTTGCAAGAACTTAGAGGGCATTGAAGTATACACGCTGCACCATCTATGCACGTGTATATCGCCATATTTTTCAGACTAGGGATGAGTGCATGTTTTCTTGACTAACGAGAGGAATAGGACAGTTTCTGTTTATAAAATCAGTAAGGAATTTGATTAGCTTTTTACCGAGTTTTCAGAGGGCGAGAGCAGCCATGCAGCCGACAGACAGCACACTGCAGCTTGTTGGTTCACCAGCTTGCACCCAGCGTGAACTCGAACAACACTGAATAATCCTCTGTAGACTTGATTGTCACCGGCCGTTGTGGCCGAGCGGTTCTAGACGCTTCAGTCGGGAACCGTGCGACCGATACAATCGCAGGTTCGAATCCTGCCTCGTTCATGGATGTGTGTGATGTCCTTAGGTAGGTTGGGTTTAAGTAGTTCTAAGTTCTAGGGGACTGATGACCTCAGATGTTAAGTCCCATAGTGCTCAGAGCCATGTGAACCATTTTGAACTTGATTGTCATCCTAAATAGTACCAAACTTAGAACCGGAATCGGATTAGTCGTAATATTGGCCAAATTCACGGTGTATAAGTAAGAAAACTCTTGTAAAGAGCCTGCTATTCAACTTTGTTATTTTTGTGTTCAGTGCTATTTCTGCTAAACAGGATGTAATGCGTTATATTGACAACTGTACTGTAAGTGTCATTTACAGTCTACGTAAATTCGTGTACTTCTTTGACAATAATTGTGAAATTAAACAAATTGTGTACAGCTAAACACCGACGTGCTCTGTCATAGAAGAAGGGTCCACTCCTAATACAAGTCATTTATTCTAGTGACGCTAACGCTTACACAGGGTGTTTTTCCTGATGTCTGAAGAATGTGAAAAGGAATGGAGTGTCACAACGGAAGAGATATTTTTCTAAGAAGTTTTAAGTTGTTCACAGGAAACAGAATCTCCTCAAATTTTGAGAAAACACGCTGCAATCAATTGTGTACAACAAGTACAGTGATACTAATAATCGGTGTACCACATGAACAGGAATTAGTAAACATGATCATATGTTTCTTATTTTTGGTTGTACGTATTGATAAAAACTCGAAGAGCCGTATTCCAGAGCTTCTCAAAGAATGACTTTCAGTGAGTATTGTTCTTCGCGTGATTACTAGTCTTAGAGACAAACGAATCATTTTCATGATCATGTTGTGCTTTACTCCTTTCAGTAATGTCTTATGGAATAATTTTTATGTTATGTAACCAGTTACAAAGAATGTACTGATGCACAAGAGGGAGCTATAGAAGTAAATTGTGGTGTTCACCCTCAGTCGTCGTTTATGTACTTTCAACGAGTGTTGGGCATTTTAACTGCACCGTTTCAATACGTATATTGTCTAGTCACATGCCTTATAAACAATCCATCACAACCTGCGAAGAGCAGTGTCGTACATATTTCAACTCTAGAGGAAAAAAGACCTATATTGCATGTTATTAAAGCTGTCAGTGGCTCGGAAAGGAGTTCCATGTGCAGCAACAATAGTTTTCATATTATTTTTATCCAGTTCAAGATTTAAGCGAACATAAAATCATATCTCCTCGACAAATGGTTCTATTCCAAGCACGAACTCAAAATTGGTAGCCTGTAAAAAAAATCTGTTTTAAGTGTAGTTGCTTGACTATCCATTAATGGTAACACTAATCACGCATATATATCCTGTAAAGTGTATCATTACACACCATTTGCATAAAAGACTCGTTCAAATGATCTACGAAACGTGTAACTAACTAACTGATATCAAGATCTGGAAACTTATTATATCACACCATGCGGTAAATGTTTCCTCTAAAACGAACACTTCACTTACGGAATTTGAATCTGTTGTGCCATTTAGCTACAGTATGGGGCATTTCATTATTATGCCAAAGTATGCTATTTGGGACAGTGGTCATGAAGGGAGTGATAAGGGATTTGGCAGTCTTGCCACATACGGATGAATATTCAGCCTCCCTTCATCAACTACGAAATCAGTCCAGCAATTATAGCCATCAGTTCCCCGCCCTGTAATTCCAATAGTTGACGAACTATAGGTTCCGAGAACTTCAGAGAAAAACTGGAACGGCTGAAGGGAAAGAGAGATAATATACAATATCTAAAAAATGACAGCAGGGGACAATGTGAACGGATGACTAAAAACGAAGTAGTGGGATTAAAGTGGATATGAGACAGCTCCACATCGAAGCAATAACGGAAATACAAGAAAATATAAAGAACTGGATTACACCTCTGGGTGAATGGATATGAATGACAAAATTCACTTAAGACATTGATATCCTCAGTGAAATTGAAGAAGAATTATAGGACGTGTTGAATGGAATGTATAGTATAATAAGTACAAAATAAGGATTGAGAGTAAACGAAGGAAATATGAGCGTAGTGCGTAGTAGCAGATATGTGATCAACGTTAAACACTACATCAAAACTGGCGGCCACTAGGTTGACGAAGTTTATCACAAAGCGAAAAAAGTGGTCCAACTAAAACATTCATATTTCTTTACGTACTAAACGAATATGTAATACAAAATGGGGGTTTCTATTGAAAAAAACGTAGTTGATATCCGTTTGACCTATAGCATTACCATCTAGCGGGCCAACCATAGTGCCATCTGGTTTCCCCCTTCAAGCTAGACAAGTTTAGTTCTTGTAGTTTTTTCGTTCGACGCTTATTTCGTGAGCTATTCGGCCCGGTCACGATCAATGGACCACCCTGCGTAGGCGTCATCGTCAGCAGAGCCATATTCTGCCCGTTCACATATCTCTGTACATGAATGCTCATGCCTGTACCAGTTTCTTTGGCGCTTCAGTGTATAACCGCTATAGGCACATTTGGCATGATGAACTGCCATATTCTATACTATCCCGTTAGAATTTCTCGTTCTCTATGGAGTTAATTTAGGCATGCCACGGCTGAAGTGGATTTCCTGAAATGAGAAATGATATGCTGCACCGCATTCCAACTTTGAATTAAACTTGAGATTACCCTTATGACAACGTACAGCTTCGTTAGAAGCATCTCGTCTGAATAACGACTTCGTGTAAATTGCTACTTTCTCCTAAATTAGAACTTTCTCCTCACCTGAGACCCTCAAAAAGAGTAAGTTCTCGTTTCATTTCCATTGTCAGTTCCCTTACCGCAGGTTCTCTCACAATTATGACTCACAATTCGTAATATGTCTGTCTCATTTTCATCAGAGAAGACAAGGACGCATTTCTTCAATAAAATGCTGTGAATAAATTTTCTGCGAGAGCTAATTTCGTCTGGTGCTGCAGCCCCCGCAGAGGGTTCTCTGCGATGTATTTAGATTAACAAATTTCACGACTCAATGTAGTTCCACTCAAATATGACTGTTTTCCAGATCAGCTGTAAGGTAAGGTACATAAATTTATGGCCAAACCTGACCAGACCGAAAATATTACCAAATTTGTTTTCTATTTACTACAAGACAAGATGAATAGTTTGTCAGAAAGTTATTTCAAAAGAAGAGCGGGAAAAAGCCACCTGTATTAGGAGGGCAAGTCAACATGTAAGTTTTTTTCGTACTCCATAGGTAGGTGTCACCGAATCTGCAATAACATGCCACAATTTCACAGTTGTTCCTTAGGCTTTAGTGATGCTGCTTCAATGAATATCTCTTTTTTGTGGTATCTTAGCATTTTATTATGAATTTCCCGTTTCTCCGATGCATTAAAGAAGAGATGAGGCGAGCTGCAGCTGCTTGTTAGTAACTGTTTGACGTGTTTTTGACAGGAGAGCCCTGTTAAGGTTGGTAGGGACAGGCACAGCGATCTGAAGCCTGAAGCGATTTGTAAAGAGATGTCGAGTTTCTACAGGTTTGCTTAAACAAGACATAGGAAAGTCCTATTGGTTTAGAGGGGACGGAGTTACCAGCTTATACTGTATGTATTGTATGTTAAATCTGAATTGTATCACAGAAGTATGCATAAGAGCAACCTTTCTTTCATTACCCGACAGGCCATCAACAAAAGATAAGTCCACGTTAAAAACTATTTTATTAGTAAAAGTGACATACAGTTATCGTTAATTTCTGACATAGACACCGTAGCGACTAAAGCATTTGTCATACCTGTGGACAACCATTCCAGCACTCTCTTTACAAAATGTTACCACAAATGACTTGACATTGTCTTAGAATTGCTTGAACCTCCTCGCTTGTCGGAAGCCCTACCCTCCTAGTCGCTTCTACATTTCAGGGTTGAGGGAGAAGTCACTCGGCATTACACTGAGTGACGAAAGAAACGGAATAGCGATGTACACGTATAACAGATCGCGGTAGTATCGCATACATAAGGTATAAAAAGGCAGTGCGTTGGCACAAGAGTCATTTTTATTCAGGCGATTCAAGTGGAAAAGTTTCCCACCCGATTCTGGGCTGGCCTCTGTGGTCGAGCGGTTTTAGGCGCTTCAGTCCAGAACCGCCCTGCTGCTACAGTCGCAGGTTCGAATCCGGCCTCGGGGAATGGCTGTGTGTGATGTCCTTAGTTAGGTTTAAGTAGTTCTAAGTCTAGACTGCATTTCCTCTGAAACGGGTAGATGTATCAAGCAGAAGCTTATATCGCATACTTATGTCGGTGGTGTCGTGGCTTTCAAACAAACGACGGCCTAAGAGTTCAAATGGTAGAAATGTTAGCTAACTCACACTGAGTAGACGATTGCCAAAAGTTAAATCACTATTTATAAACTATGTGAATTACTATCGAAATATCAGATATGTTTCCCTAGTAGTTAGTTAGCCGGTGTATAGTTGTAGGTACGCTTAGAGATTGTAGTGCCCCGTGTCACTTTTATAACATATGAAAAATACTTATACTCCTGGCGCCTTAAAACTTGTTAGAGTAAAACAGGTACAAGTGTAAAATCATTTTATTTACTGTGCCACGTTTTGAAGAATATTTTCGTTCAATACACGTGAAATACATAGTACAATACCTGTTCATTGTAAAACAGGGATATGTAAGTAATTAAAGTGAAACCAATGTACCAAGCTGAAATATTATTGGTAAATAGGCTGCAAAATACCAAGCGAAAATGCACAGACGTGTTTCCAGCACTTAGAGAGATTACTCATAGTCACATTTTATAATCTCCTCACAGTCAATTTGTAAAGAATCATGGTTATTTCCTTCTGTAGTATATTTTCAAGAATGTCGTTCTTGCGCAACATTCGTGATGCTGTACCCTTGGTTGAGCATTTTTCAGTCATTCTCAGCTGGCCGCGGTGGCCGAGCGGTTCTAGGCTCTTCAATCCGGAACCGCGCGACTGCGACGGTCGCATATTCGAATCCTGCCTCGGCCATGGAGAGTGCGATATCGCTAGGTTAGTTAGGTTTAAGTAGTTCTAAGTTCTTAGGAACTGATGACCTCAGATGTTAAGTCCCATAGTGCTCAGAGCCATCCAGTCACAGCCATTCAGTCTTTCTCATCCCCTTCGTTAATCACGTCCTCTTCTTTCTCCACTCTCCCTTCTTACAACCCATGGTAATTTCTGTCTGGGAACGGGATTTATTATTACAGAACTAACACTGAAGTAAATGGTTGTATTTGGTCATCTCCTGAATATTATTCCGCTTCTCAAATTTCTTTCAAACCCATCTTGAAGTAAAGGCTGCAGAGGGAGTACTGATCGGGGACCAATCTGCATCTACATCTACGTGATCACTGGCAGAAACTGTCTCTGAGCGGGCCGCCAATCGAACCCAGAACCCTTACATGGCATTTTGTCGCGCTGACACTCAACTATGGACACGGACGTTCCCTGCATTGAAAAATTCACTCTCAGGACGTCACTTCCAAACCAGTCTTGAGGTGAGAGGCGGGCTGTGTGCCAATTCCTTGCGCCACCGGATACCGAGTCTTACCAGAGACGTTTCTTCAATCTGACTGAACGTTACCACAAATGTCTTATTGTCGATGGCGACTTTGTGGAAAAATAGAGCAACGTGGATCGTTTCTGATGCCATGGTGTATTTGTTTTAGGTAATAAAACTTCCATGTGAAAATCAATAACAAAAATTACATTCGAATTGCCCTCGTATTACTAACGTAAAAAAAAATGGTTCAAATGGCTCTGAGCACTATGGGACTCAACTGCTGTGGTTATCAGTCCCCTAGAACTTAGAACTACTTAAACCTAACTAACCTAATGACATCACACATATCCATGCCCGAGGCAGGATTCGAACCTGCGACCGTAGCAGTCCCACGGTTCCGGACTGCGCGCCTAGAACCGCGAGACCACCGCGGCCGGCTACTAATGTCAGTATGTTTTAAATCGCTCAGTTTCTGCAGCTATTACTTGACATGAGTTTGAAAATATTGCTGCAAGTGACCAAAATTTTGTCTGAAGATAAGGGATTATGACTTTCTACGGAATTTACTTACTTTCTTTCCTTTTCGCATAACTCTCGTAAATCTCTAGTCTACTTTTTTAAGATGCTCGTAGTCAGGTGTGATCCGATTTATAAATCGGTGTAGCAACATTATGAGCATTGTAATAGTGATGAGATGATGGCTGAGAGTAAAATCAGCCACTTTACGGCTATAGAAAAATGCTGTCATGTGTAATAACAGATTTCGGCTTCTCGCAGTTGACAAATGTATCGTATTTCACAAACGACAATTTTGTGAAACTTTCAGCACTTAAGCCACGATTCGGCTAATAAATGAACTTGGTCTGAAAATGGTAGTCCAGCTGAAAGGTATCCGTCACAGTGAAAACACTGTACTCTTATAGCAGCCATTTGGGTGTCATTACATAATGTCTGTAAGAGATAATTTCAATGTTGCGGGTCCATTGAATCGTTAAGGCTATATTGTAAGATTAGATTAATCAAACTTATTTCATTGCATTAGCGCATGCACATGCCTCCTGTATGTGACGTCTGACAGAGGAAAGCCGTGCACTGTCTTAACTTCCTCGTTACCACTGGGTCATACACACCCTTTGATGCGTTATTAGAATATCACTGGGAGTTAGTTGTGCGTATCAGTATCGCACTGTTAAAGGGAAGACAGCTGCTTGTTTAGAGAATTCTTATAATTACAGAGTACCGCTGCAGGTAATGCTCTCTCAAGTGCACTATAGCATTGAATCTTTTCGTGCCTTCAAACAGGCAACCCGATCAACACATCCGAAACGCGGGCTGCAGCACCCTCTCCCCGAACTGTTTTTATCGATGAACCGAATGCCCATACTGATGTTTGCCACGATACAAACTGCACCCATGTTGAGCACTTTAATAAGTTTAAACATTTGAGAGACGCTGTCTGCACTGATGTGCGTCTGATTTTGGTATATCGTGTATGATTTTGAAATCTCAGTGTTGCCTTTCAATAGCTCTGTGTGTCCCACCCCTCTGACCGTTTTAGAACGAAACGGCAGGTAACATTTTTTTCACACGGGAACTATTGTAATGTCTGATTGCACCATTAATTGTTATAATCATACAGTAATGCCTTCACTCGGAAAAAAATTTTGTATAACCAAATGAAAAGGATCACCCACGAAGCAGAAATCAAATGCTCATTTCCAGAATCCTGTGTTAACTGCTCTGGCGCTCTCTTAAATAGGAAACTAGATTTCAGTATGATTCAGGTTGGAACAAGGGTTCAGGTGATTTATGTTTCCAATCGAGTGCCGGACGGTCACGTAAGTAAATTATAATATAAATTGATGCAACTATCCACATTCAAGACATTCTTTGCCACAGTGGGTAAGACGTCAGCCACCAACGCCTATCAGCACACTCTGTCATGGAAAATGGCTCTGAGCACTAAAGGGACTTAACATCTAAGGTCAGAGCCGGCCGAGGTGGCCGAGCGGTTCTATGCGCTACAGTCTGGAACCGCGTGATCGCTACGGTCGCAGGTTCGAATCCTGCCTCGGGCATGGATGTGTGTGATGTCCTTAGGTTAGTTAGGTTTAAGTAGTTCTAAGTTCTAGGGGACTGATGACCTCAGAAGTTAAGTCCCATAGTGCTCAGAGCCAGTTTTTTGAGCCATCTAAGGTCATCAGTCCCCTAGAACTTAGAACTACTTAAACCTAACTAACCTAAGGACATCACACACATCCATGTCCGAGCAGGATTGGAACCTGTTACCGTAGCGGTCACGCGGTTCCATACTGAAGCGCCTAGGACCGCTCGGCCACCACGGCCGGCCAGTTCTTTCATGGACCAGCTGCGAGAACACATATATGTGCTTCTGTGTGTAAACCAAACTTTATTTTCACCCAATAATCAAACGTGAAAGAAGCAATCAAAAATTAGTTGTTGCGTCACAACAAAGGGCACCATATGCACATAAAGTAGCATGCCAAAACGCCCAAACCGGCGATATCGCCACTGAAAGTAAGATGTGAGAATAAAGAACACGTAGAAGAGTTGATTAAAAACTGACGTGGCGGAAGTGATAGCACATGAATCGTCCAGTAGGTATCAAACATTCCCTCTCCTGAATACCTGACTGTCGTATTTTTGCAATTTCGACAACGTGAAAAAGAGATAGACATCAAATCTCAACCATAAAAAGCCTCACGCATTACCGTAGAAGCCGAATGGGCACATAAAACACGTGAAGGGACTGAAATTACTGGCGAACGGACGGCTCATGAGGCCACTTCTGCGAGAACCCTGTTTTATGCATGCTGATGCTAAGAGGATACTGTGCTAAGAGGATATAGGCTGCTCTCACAGGACGACCGTACTGGGAATAAGGTTAAAGGTAGTGCATTGGTCTTTGTTTATGAAATATATATTTCACCTCACCCACCTCCCTCACCACAAGCGTGCAAGCAGTTTCTGTAGTGTTGTGGCGTAACAAGCTAGTCACGCCACACTGACGAGGAAGCCGAAAGGCACGCGTACACACACGCCGACTGGCGTCAAGTCTGGAACAGGATACGTATTGAATACTATAAAGAAAATACGTATCTTTGGAATATACTTAACTTTTAATCAATCCTTGTGATACATCTCTCTTGACTATACAAATGAGACTCGTAAGATACATGCACTGTGACAATTGGCGCCTTGCTAAGTCGTAGCCATTAACTTAGCTGAAGGCTATTCTAACTGTCTCTCGGCAAGTGAGAGCAAAGGCTTCGTCAGTATAGTCGCTAGCAACGTCGCCGTACAACTGGGGCGAGTTCTCGTACGTCTCTCGAGACCTGCCGTGTGGTGGCGCTCGGTCTGCGATCACACAGTGGCGACACGCGGGTCCGACATGTACTAATGGACCGCGGCCGATTTAAGCTACCACCTAGCAAGTGTGGTGTCTGGCAGTGACACCACATGTAGCACCATAAAAAGCAACTGAATTTCTCCACCACTTGCTCGTCACTGTGAACGCTGTCTGAGAACTCATTCCAAAGCTCCACCAACCATTCTCGTTCTGCGCACGAGGTGTGGCTCTGTTAGCATCTGAACGAAGTGTAGAATTATCTAAAGTCTCTTATCATTGGAGAAACTGCCTCTGATGAGTGACATCATTCATACTACTGCTCACAACCCCTTAGAATGGCAGCTTGTGTTTTGGTGTTGTGGGGAAGTGACACAGTAGGAAAACTATGTAGGAGGAGAACGGACGAGTGGGAAATCATGATAGCCACGAAATGGGCCGAAAATGGGGATAGGTGTTGCGTAGGAGACTGTGATAGGTAATTATGGCCCGGCACCTGAGATCGGGCGTATCGGAAACACCGGAGCTGGCCCGCTGTTCACGGACTACTGTCGTGAGCGGCTGTGGAAAGTGACTGAAGGAGAGAGAGAGCCCAAGCAGACGAGAAGGTCTCGAATATCCACACCTCACCACAGAACGTGGAGCTTGGAAGCTTCCCCATCCTGTCAAGCACTACATGTGTCAAACTCAGGGAGATCTGATGTCACAATACAGATACAAGTATTTATGAGTAGACACTTTAGAGTACTTTGTTGAATATGGGAATCCGCAGCTGACGACCACTAAATGTTCCCATGGTGAAATAAATTTTGACATCGAACGCAGAGTCTATACTTTAAAGTACAAGTGGGCACTTGAAATTATCTTAACGGCAGCAAGCGAGAATTTGTGTGTGGCGTAGGACTCGAACCGAGATATTCTCCTTTACGTGAGCGGTCACCGTAACTGCTTCGGCTATCCGAGCACACTTTCCGTCAGACCCACTTCTCGCGGAGCGACTTACGTAGCTCCCCCTGACCACCACATTTGTTTTTCGCCACTGGATTCCCGCAAGAGTTCTGGAAAGAGAGTGTTTCCGCACTCAAATGTCTTTATTGATCGTCAAGTAGTATATATTTATATACACTACTGGCCATTAAAATTGCTTCACCAAGAAGAAATGCAGATGATAAACAGGTATTCATTGGATTCATATTTTATACTAGAACTGACATGTGATTGCATTTTCACGCAGTTTGGGTGCATAGATCCTGAGAAATCAGTACCCAGAACAACCACCTCTGGCCATAATAACGGCCTTGATACGCCTGGGCATTGAGTCAAACAGAGCTTGGATGGCGTGTACAGGTACAGCTGCCCATGCAGGTTCGACACAATACCACAGTTCATCAAGAGTAGGGACTGGCGTATTGTGACGAGCCAGTTGCTCTGCCACCATTGACCAGACGTTTTCAATTGGTGAGAGATCTGGAGAAAGTGCTGGCCAGGGCAGCAGTCGAACATTTTCTGTATCCAGAAAGGCCCGTACATGACCTTAAACATGCGGTCGTGCTTTATCCTGTTGAAATGTTGGGTTTCGTAGGGATCGAATGAAGGATAGAGCCACGGGTCGTAACACATCTGAAATGTAACGTCCACTGTTCAAAGTGCCGTCAATGCGAACAAGAGGTGAATGAGACGTGTAACCAATGGCACACCATACCATCACGCCGGGTGATACGCCAGTATGGCGATGACGAATACACGCTTCCAATGTGCGTTCACCGCGATTCGCCAAACACGGATGCGACCATCATGATGCTGTAAACAGAACCTGGATTCATCCGAAAAAATGACGTTTTGCCATTCATGCACCCAGGTTCCTCGTCGAGTGTACCATCGGAGGCGCTCCTGTCTGTGATGCAGCGTCAAGTGTAACCGCAGCTATGCTGTCCGAGCTGACAGTCCATGCTGCTGCAAACGTCGTCGAACTGTTCGTGCAGATGGTTGTTGTCTTGAAAACGTCCCCATCTGTTGTCTCAAGGATCGAGACGTGTCTGCACGATCCGTTACAGCCATGCGGATACGATGCCTGTCATCTCGACTGCTAGTGATACGAGGCCGTTGAGATCCAGTACGGCGTTCAGTACTACTCTCCTGAACCCACCGATTCCATTATCTGCTAACAGTCATTGGATCTCGACCAACACGAGCAGCCATATCGCGATACGATAAACTGCAATCGCGATAGGCTACAATCTAACCTTTATCGAAGTCGGAAACGTGATGGTACGCATTTCCCCTCCTTACACGAGGCATCACAACATCGTTTCACCAGTTAACGTCGGTCAACTGCTGTTTGTGTATGAGAAATCGGTTGGAAACTTTCCTAATGTCAGCACGTTGTAGTGGCCGGCGCCAACCTTGTGTGAATGCTCGGAAAAGCTAATCGTTTGCATATCACAGCATCTTCTTCCTGTCAGTTAAATTTCGCGTCTGTAGCACGTCATCTTCGTGGTGTATCAATTTTCATGGCCAGTAGTGTATGTATGGTGTCTGTTCTTGCGTACATGTCCGATGGAACAGACACCAGCCATACATAAATGTTTCCGTGTTGACACATCGACAACAACAATTGCGTTTGCTGTGTGCACGGGACCGTCAAGACTGGATCAATGGAAACGTGTCGCCTGTTCGGATGAGCATCGTTTGTTATTATGACAAGTGTATGGCTGTGTCCAGATATGCCGCCAACCAGACGAATGGCTGCTCGAAACATGCGCTATGCCACAGACGCAGGCGCGAGGGGGATATTCTTATGCTATGCAAGACTCTCACCTGGCCTTACATTACATCTGTGGTAGTAATCGAAGGCACCATGACAGCACTGGACTAAGTGAACATTATTGTGTACCGCCAGCATTCCTTCATGCTTGATGTCTTTCCCACGGGCGATGGCATCTTCCAGGAGAATAAATATCTGTATCAGGAGGCTATAATCATGCTACATTGGTTTGAGCTGCGTGATTGTGACCTCACATTAATGTCTTGCTACCAAATTCGCCTGATAGAACGCATATGGTACGATGTTGTGCGCCAGCTCCACGCTCACAAACCTCTGTTCGTAGTTTGCGAAAACTGCATCACCTGTGGATAGACATGTAGTGCTACATGCCTACGGAAACCATCTAAGCACTTGTCGATACCATGCCACAAAGAGCTGCTATTTGTCATGTTCTTTGTTTGTCTGCCGAATATGAGATGGAGCACTCATTTTACCAATGGCAGGCTGTTGTTGCCCAATGGAGAGTGGTAGATGACTTGCACTCCAGTGTTACATCCCTCCAAAACACATTAAAATAGATGCAATTAACAGCTGCTATTGAAATAAAAGGGCAAGATGGAAGTAGTATTAGTGTTAATGATGAAATCAACAAGGTCAACAGAGATTGTAGTATATACCACTGCAATTACCTTCTTTAAAGACAGCAAATGTTAAGAAAAGTTTATAAATAAGGATAAGAAATTACTTTTTGAACTGTTTAAAACTCATCAATTCTTTATAAAAGAAAAGCGCTATCCATTGCATCTTACTTTTGGGTTGCCCTTGCGTTATGAAGTCGACGGTCGTTAGTTGGTTGGTTGATTTGGGGGAGGGGACCAGAAAGCGAGATGATCGGTCCCATCGAGTTAAGGAAGAATGGGGAAGGAAGTCGGCCGTGCCCTTTCAAAGGGATCATCCTACCATTTGCCTGTAGCGATGTAGGGAAATCACGGAAAATCTAAGTCAGGATGGCCGGACGCCGATTTAAAGCGCCGTCCTCCAGAATGCGAGCCAGTTACGCTAACAACTGCACCACCTCGCTCGGTGAGACAGGCTAGTCATAGGTGCTGGGGGCGTAATTTTGTTCCATGAGTGGTAATATTGCAGGGGATGCATCCTCTTATAATTTGATTGGCTGGGCAATAACATCATCCTTCGGGCACTCCTCTTATCTCAGGCTGTGGCTCAACGTCCCTACACAGTTTTAAAACAGTATAAAATTCATCTTGACTCGCTGATCGCGAAACTATTCATCCGCTTGTAGCAATCGCGATCGCGTATTGACAGTACCTCTCGTCATAAACAGTTCGATAGTTTCCACGACGACAGTCAATGTTTTAACGCGCGATGCAGTCGTTGTGTTGGAAACAAAAGTTAAAGTACATTTCTTCATACAACTGCATACACGCAAATATTTTGGTTCTAGCAAAGACAATCACTGTCCAATCGCGAGTACTGCCGTTTATGGTACTCCACAAGATAACAACATTGACACCAGTGGAACATTTTGTTTCCCAAGCCACACTTATAAATTTAGTATTAACAATAACCGAAAAATAAGAACGCGGCAATAAATTTTCGCGTTTTTCTCCCTAGCATAATTATACAATATACGCCCGCCCATAGTAATTACACTGCACACAAGTGACTGTCACTGTTGACTGCAACTATCGATACCGCTTTCTTAGAACCCTTCTGCATGTCACATTTAATTCTACACAATTCATTTAACAAAAGCGTTTAAAATAAGATCAAACAGATGCTAAAGTCTCACTACTGAAATAATAAGAAATTCATGTAGCAGAATTAATAAAGCAGAACATAGTTATATTTCATGTTACGGGGGGAAATAAAAAATATTCTAGACCATCAATAAAACACGCTGATGAGCCAAAGAAACTGGTACACCACTCTAATATCATGTAGGGTCCCCGCGAGCACGCGGAAGCACCGCAACACGACGTGACATGGACTCCACTAATGTCTGAAGAAGTGCTGGAGGGCAGTCACACCATGAATCCTGCAGGGCTGTCCACAAATATGTAAGAGGACGAGGGCGTGAAGATCTATTATGAACGGAAGCTATCAAGGTATGAACAGAAAGTAGCAGGGCATTCCAGATATGCTCATTAATGTTCGCGTCTGGGGAGTTTGGTGGGCAGAGGCAGTGTTTAAACTCACAAGAGTGTTCCTGGAGCGATTCTGTGGCAATTCTGGACGTGTCGGGTGTTGCATTTCCCTGCTGGAATTTCCCAAGTCCGTCGGAATGCACAATGGACGTGAATGGATGCAAGTGATCAGATGGGATGCTTACGTACATGTGACCTGTCAGAGTCGTATCTAGACGTGTCAGGGGTCCCATATGACTCCAACTGCACACGGCACTAACACCATTACAGACCCTCCACCATTTTGAACAGTCCTCTGCTGACATGCAGCGTCCATGGATTCATGAAGTTGTATACATACCCGTACACGTCCATCAGCTCGATACAATTTGAAACGTGACTCGCCCGATCAGGCATCAGGTTTCTAGTAATGATCAGTCCAATGTTGGTATTGACGGGCCCAGACTATGAATTGGAAATTTGTGGTAGGGTTTAATGGCAACTGCTGAGGTCATCGGTCCCTAAGCCCACACATTACTTAATCTAACTTAAACTAATTTAGACCAACGACAATACACACACCCATGACCGAGGGAGTACTCGAACCTCCGACTGGGGGAACCGCACGGACCTTGACAAGGCGTCCTAGAACGAGCGGCTACCCCACGCGGCCCCAGATGAGGCTTAGAACTTTATGTCGTTCAATGATCAAGGGTACATGAGTGGACGTTCGGCTACGAAAACCCGTCTGACACTTCTTGTTGGCCCAGCACTGAAATGTGCAGCAATTTGCGGAAGAGTTGCACTTCTGTCACGATGAACGACTCTCTTCAGTCGTCGTTGGTCTCGTTCTCGCAGGATCTTCTTCCGGCCGCTGCGATGTCGGAGATTTGATGTTTTACCGGATTCCTGATATTCACGGTACACTTGTGAAATGGTCGTACGGGAAAATCCCCACTTCATGGCTAGCGCGGAGAGTTGTGTCTAGTCGCTCGTGCGGCGACTATAATACGACGTTCAAACTCGCTTTAATCTTGATAACTTGCCATTGTAGCAGCAGTAACCGATCTAACAACTGCGCCAGACACATGTCTCATATAGGAGTTGCCGACTGCAGCGTGTATTCTGCCTGTTTACATATCTCTGTATTTGAATACGCATGCCTATACCAGTTCCTTTGGCGCTAGCGTGTATTCTGCCTGTTTACATATCTCTGTATTTGAATACGCATGCCTATACCAGTTCCTTTGGCGCTTCAATCTATATGCAAAGTAAAAGTAAACAAACGAGAAGAAATCACAAGAAAATTATCTCTCGCCATTACCAATATGTTAGCAGTTGGGAAGACGAATACTATGAATTAGAGGCTCCCACGAAGGTTCCGTGAATCCTGGTGTTCGGCATATATCGCTTTGATTATCAGTTATGTTTACCAACTTTACTGGAGGACGGAGGACGTCAACATTATCATCCGCTTTTACCACAGGAGTTTGGTATTCATTTACTGGCCAACAAAACCTGGCCCTGCCATATCATATCAGTACAGAATGTGTCACCAGAAAGTGAGCTACATCGTAGGAGCTGGCGTAGTGAAAACCGAGCACGTGTGTTTCATTGGCTGCAATGCCGCTGAACTCGCCGACTTGTCGACCCAAAGAGGTGGGTCGCGTCATAGTGTATGCCATTGAGGGCAGTTTTTTTTTATCTTAACCTGCTTTTACTGTATCTCCTGATTTTCTTGCTTTTGAGTCTTATATATGTTATTTAAATGCATTTGATAATATACAGAGAACAGATTTCAGTTGTTTATTACAGATAAACTGTGAAAGATACACTCCTGGAAATTGAAATAAGAACACCGTGAATTCATTGTCCCAGGAAAGGGAAACTTTATTGGCACATTCCTGGGGTCAGATACATCACATGATCACACTGACAGAACCACAGGCACATAGACACAGGCAACAGAGCATGCACAATGTCGGCACTAGTACAGTGTATATCCACCTTTCGCAGCAATGCAGGCTGCTATTCTCCCATGGAGACGATCGTAGAGATGCTGGATGTAGTCCTGTGGAACGGCTTGCCATGCCATTTCCACCTGGCGCCTCAGTTGGACCAGCGTTCGTGCTGGACGTGCAGACCGCGTGAGACGACGCTTCATCCAGTCCCAAACATGCTCAATGGGGGACAGATCCGGAGATCTTGCTGGCCAGGGTAGTTGACTTACACCTTCTAGAGCACGTTGGGTGGCACGGGATACATGCGGACGTGCATTGTCCTGTTGGAACAGCAAGTTCCCTTGCCGGTCTAGGAATGGTAGAACGATGGGTTCGATGACGGTTTGGATGTACCGTGCACTATTCAGTGTCCCCTCGACGATCACCAGTGGTGTACGGCCAGTGTAGGAGATCGCTCCCCACACCATGATGCCGGGTGTTGGCCCTGTGTGCCTCGGTCGTATGCAGTCCTGATTGTGGCGCTCACCTGCACGGCGCCAAACACGCACACGACCATCATTGGCACCAAGGCAGAAGCGACTCTCATCGCTGAAGACGACACGTCTCCATTCGTCCCTCCATTCACGCCTGTCGTGACACCACTGGAGGCGGGCTGCACGATGTTGGGGCGTGAGCGGAAGACGGCCTAACGGTGTGCGGGACCGTAGCCCAGCTTCATGGAGACGGTTGCGAATGGTCCTCGCCGATACCCCAGGAGCAACAGTGTCCCTAATTTGCTGGGAAGTGGCGGTGCGGTCCCCTACGGCACTGCGTAGGATCCTACGGTCTTGGCGTGCATCCGTGCGTCGCTGCGGTCCGGTCCCAGGTCGACGGGCACGTGCACCTTCCGCCGACCACTGGCGACAACATCGATGTACTGTGGAGACCTCACGCCCCACGTGTTGAGCAATTCGGCAGTACGTCCACCCGGCCTCCCGCATGCCCACTATACGCCCTCGCTCAAAGTCCGTCAACTGCACATACGGTTCACGTCCACGCTGTCGCGGCATGCTACCAGTGTTAAAGACTGCGATGGAGCTCCGTATGCCACGGCAAACTGGCTGACACTGACGGCGGCGGTGCACAAATGCTGCGCAGCTAGCGCCATTCGACGGCCAACACCGCGGTTCCTGGTGTGTCCGCTGTGTCGTGCGTGTGATCATTGCTTGTACAGCCCTCTCGCAGTGTCCGGAGCAAGTATGGTGGGTCTGACACACCGGTGTCAATGTGTTCTTTTTTCCATTTCCAGGAGTGTAGAAACAAACTGCGCATGTCACTGGATAGAGGTAGCTTCAAAGTTTTCTGTTCGCACAGACAGTATACCATACACTCTACATAAGCACCCTACGTTGCTCGAGAAATATAGAAGCGGTTGACCATTCCATTCTTTACACGAATGTTTAGGACCCTTTTTATTGAATCGTCAGCGTCAGCAGTTCCAGTTCTCAGATTTTGAAGGATAGCTGCGATAGGAGGACAAATGTGAGGTCTGCCGACGTGGGAGGAAAATAAATCAATGAACATGGTTTTGTTGTCAACCTTATCCAATCCACCGTTGTGCGACAGTATTGTTAAGATAACGCCGTACTTCAAGGAGAAAGTGAGACGAGGCGCTATCACGCATAAAATGAATTCACTTCGCTCTTCCTGAAGTTGACGAAATAAGTAATTTAGCTGAATGTCCAGATACGACATTCCTTTCTTTCTTTCCTTTGGAAAAAAAATCAAAGGTCCATAAACTTTGTGAACAGAAATGGCACAAAACACATTCAGTTTCGGTAAGCCTCTTACATGTTCGACGACGACGCCAGGATTTTGTGATCCCCAAATTCTTACATTATGGCGGTGTACTTTACCCTATAGGTGAAACGTCTATTCGTCCGAAAAGACGAGTCGTGTCCTCTGTCATATCCTGGAGAACTGAAACGCAAAATTCGAAGCTTCTGTTATGGTCGCCGGGACCCAAATGCTGCAGTAACTGCAACTTGTAAGGCGGAGTCTCAGAACGCGCCACTCCGTTGTTTGAGATGATTAAGTTCCCGGCGTGCCCGTCTTGTGGACTCCCGAGGGCTTCGTGTGACCGCACCTCGGATACGGTAGACATTTTCATCGGATATGCGTGGCCGACCAGTGCTCTCCCCTTTGCATGTGCAACCAAGAATCTGTTAGAGCAGAGGCAACTTCTTGCTGAATCGACGGTAGAATCCACGTTGCACTTCAACAATGGATTGAATTCGCCCATATTCCAAAAATTGAAAGTTATTTCTCTGGTGGTGTAGTCGCTGTTCGCTACAAACCAACAACAGTGCAGCTGCGACAAAACTTTTAATCTTCTTTTATCCAATGACAGGCGCAATGTGTTTTTATCTTCTATAGTTCGTCTGTAACAGGTAATTGAAATGGGTTCTTGATTTTTGAACCATCCCATATTAATAATGAGGAGCATCGTTTTGCTTACATATACTTCCGGTGTTTGTGAATACATTACGATCTTACAGTATTTTCATTCTCATTGGTTTCTTCAGCGTTCACGTCCTATATATGTTTATATAACTCGCAGCACACTCTTTCCAGCACCACACCTACACTGTCCTACACATTGTCATCAAAAGTATCCAGACACCCCCAAAAACATACTTTTTCATATTAGCTGCATTGTGCTGCCACCTACTGCCATGTACTCCATATCAGCGATCTCAGTAGTCATTAGACATCGTGAGGGAGCAGAATGGGGCACACCGCGAAACTCACGGTCTTCGAACGTGGTCAGGTGGTTGGGTGTCGTGTCATACGTCTGTACACGAGATTTTCACACTCATAAACATCCCTATGTCCACTGTTTCTGATGTAATAGTGAACTGGAAACGTGAAAGGACACGTGCAGCAGAAAAGCGTACAGGCCGACCTCGTCTGTTGACTCACAAAGACCGCCGACAGTTAAAGATGGTCGTAATGTGTAATAGGCTGACATCTATTCAGACCATCACACAGGAATTCCTAACTGCATCAGGATCCGTTGCAATTACTATGACAGTTAGGCAGGAGGTGAGGAAACTTGGATTTAATGGTCGACCTGCTGCTCAAAAGCCACACATCCCGCCGGTATATGCCAAACGACGCCTCGCTTCGTGTAAGGAGCTTAAATATTGGACGTTTGAACAATGGAAACACGTTGTGTAAAGTGACAAATCACGGTACATAGTGTGACGAACCGATGGCATGGTGTGCGTGTGGCGAATGCCCGGTGAACGTCATCTGCCAGCATGTGTAGTGTGTGTAGTGCTAACAGTAAAATTGGGAGGCGGTGGCGTTATGTTGTGTCATGTTCTTTTTTTTTTTTTTGAGTGGAGTTGCACCCCTTGTTGTTTTGCGTGGCACTATCACAGCACAGGTCTACATTGATGTTTTAAGCACCTCCTTGCTTCCCACAGTAGTAGAGCAATTCGGGGATGGCAATTGCATCTTTCAACAAGATCGAGCAACTATTCATAATGCACCGCCTGTGGTGGAGTGGTTACACCACAATAACATCCCTGTAATGGACTGACCTGCACAGAGTCCTGCATACTATAGAAAACCTTTGGGATGTTTTGGGACGCCGACTTCGTGATATGATTTACCGATCGACATCGATACCTCTGCTCAATGCAGCACTCCGTGAAGAATGGGCTGCCATCCCCAAGTAACCTTTCACCACCTGATTGAACGTGTGTGTGCTGGAGTAGAAGCTGCCATCAAGGTTAAGTGGGCCAACACCATTACTGAATTCAATCATTACCGATGGAGAGCGCCACGAACTTGTAAGTCATTTTCAGCCAGGTTTCCTGATACTTTAGATCACATAGTGTATATGATGACAATTAAAATCGCTCAAAAGGGGAAAGGCCGCTGGACCTGATGGGATACCAGTTCGATTTTACACAGAGTCCGCGAAGGAATTTGCCCCCCTTCTTGAAGCGGTGTACCATAGGTCTCTAGAAGAGCGTAGCGTTCCAAAAGATTGGAAAATGGCACAGGTCATCCCCGTTTTCAAGAAGGGATGTCGAACAGATGTTCAGAACTATGGACCTATATCTGTAACGTCGATCAGTTGTAGAATTTTGGAACACATATTATGTTCGAATATAATGACTTTTCTGGAGACTATAAATGTACTCTGTTGGAATCAGCATGGGTTTCGAAAAAGACGATCGTGTCAAACCCAGGTCGCGCTATTCGTCCACGAGACTCAGAGGGCCATAGACACGGGTTCCGAGGTAGGTGCCGTGTTTCTTGACTTCCACAAGGCGTTTTAAACGGTTCCCCACAGTCTTTTAATGAACAAAATAAGAGCATATGGACTAACAGACCAATTGTGTGATTGATGTGAAGAGTTCCTAGATAACAGAACGCAGCATGTCTTTCTCAATGCAGAGAAGCCTTCCGAAGTAAGAATGATTTCAGGTGTGGTTCAAATGGTTCAAATGGCTCTGAGCACTATGGGACTTAACATCTGTTATCAGTGCCCTAGAACTTAGAACTACTTAAACCTAACTAACCTAAGGACATCACAAACATCCATGCCCGAGGCAGGATTCGAACCTGCGACCGTAGTGGTCGCGCGGTTCCAGAATGTAGCGCCTAGAACAACTCCGCTACTCCAGCTGGGTATTAGAAGTGATTTAAAATGGAATGAGCATATAAAATTAATCGTCGGTAAAGCAGATGCCAGACTGAGATTCATTGGAAGAATCCTAAGGAAATGCAGTCCGAAAACAAAGGAAGTAGGTTACAGTACACTTGTTCACCCACTGCTTGAATACTGTTTACCGATGTGGGATCTGCACCAGATAGGGTTGATAGAAGAGATAGAGTAGATCCAACAGAGAGCAGCGCGCTTCGTTACAGGATCATTTACTATTCGCGAAAGCGTTACGGAGATGATAGATAAACTCCAGTGGAAGACTCTGCAAGAGAGACGCCCAGTAGCTCGGTACGGGCTTTTGTTGAAGTTTCGAGAATATAACTTCACCGAGGAGTCAAGCTGTACATTGCTCCCTCCTACGTATATCTCGCGAAGAGAGAGGATAATATCAGAGAGCTTACGGCCCACACAGAGTCATACCGCCAATCTTCATTTCCACGAACAATACGAGACTGGAATAGAAGGGAGAACCGATAGAAGTACTCAAGGTACCCTCCGCCACGGACCGTCAGGTGACTTGCTGAGTATGGATGCAGATGCAGATGTCATCGTGATGCCGTCAATGAAAAGTTGCTATCAAGCAGCTAACGACGGTGCCTTCCGGTATATACTGTACCCCCGCTCAGCATCCACGTGACACACCGATGGGTACAAACATTCCATATTGCAGTTTCATAATCTTATAACATATCTGTGAATAATTTATGATATATTTTTGTGGTTCTTGTAGTCTGGAGGTTGTCTGCCAAGACTTAATTCGGTCTCTACCATTAAAAACCTCTTTTTTGCGATCGAAACCGTTTATTTTAGCCGGCCGAGGTGGCCGAGCCGTTCTAGGCGCTATAGTCTGGAACCGCGTGACCGCTACGGTCGCAGGTTCGAATCCTGCCTCGGTCATGGATGTGTGTGATGTCCTTCGGTTAGTTAGGTTTAAGTAGTTCTAAGTTCTAGAGGACTGATGACCACAGCAGTTAAGTCCCATAATGCTCAGAGCCATTTGAACCATTTTTGGATTATTTTATTAAAATTGAGATTGTGTGTGCCTGTTGGTTGGGTTGCCTCCACTGTAGAGCGGCGCCATGTTGCATGGACACATTTTGTTTGTACTTTTTGTGTTGGCGTGAGCTGTCGCCAGCACACCAGGCGGCAAAGAGGTTACGAGAAGATCGATAGTAGGTGCCACCAATGCGACTACCAGGAGAGTGGCCAAAAACAGACTCCTAGGCAAGGCTCCACCAACGCCCTCTGGACCGCCAGTATTTAGATCGCCCATGCGGACCGGAGGGCCCAGTCAGTCAGTCATCCAGTGAGTCGACGAGTCGAGTCATCAGTCGCAGTGCAGTGGGAGACGCCGCCTCAGCTCAGCCTCTAACTCATAGACAGTCGGCACATAGCGAACAGAGTGGTGTGCATAGCGGGACGTGTACTTCACCAGCATTGAGGCTAACGAGGGCAATTACAGCAGAGCTCGTACCACAACAGCTGGACTACATTAAGTTAAGTAATTTTTGGTTCTTATGAATGAAGAACCCTGTTATTACATGCATGCAGTTGGGTTATAGAAAGGGGATACTAGCCCGCATACAACATCCTCTCCCTGCTTCCCATGGTACAAGCCTAATGTAACAACGAGACGACACAAAATTTTTCACCTAATTAATAGAAACCGTTGTAAAATTAAGAGTTATGTGAATAAGTTAGAAGTCTGCACATTGCAGTAATTATTTTGTTACCACTTCACTAATAGCTTTAGGTATGAAGATGGAAAGTTACCTATGTCTTCATTCTTGTGCCACAGCCGGCCGAATTGGCCGTGCGGTTAAAGGCGCTGCAGTCTGGAACCGCAAGACTGCTACGGTCGCAGGTTCGAATCCTGCCTCGGGCATGGATGTTTGTGATGTCCTTAGGTTAGTTAGGTTTAACTAGTTCTAAGTTCTAGGGGACTAATGACCTCAGAAGTTGAGTCCCATAGTGCTCAGAACCATTTGAACCATTTTTTGTGCCACAGAAAGTCTCCTAAAGGGTAATACAGATTAGTACATATAGAGATGTAGAGGGAAAGCTAACTGAATTAAAGCTAACTGAATTGCTCATGAGTGTTTACTGTGAAAACCAAACGGAATGACATAGTAGTGCTAAATTTTCTGTTTCATTTTTGTTTGCTTGTTTGTTACCCCTGGCTGGTGTCCTGAAAGAATCATTAATCTACAAAACTCTAACAATTAGCACAGTTGTGTACAGTTGTTCCCCCACCCCTCACCCCTCTCTCCATTCCCACTCATATATGGTCCCACTTAGCACACAGAACACGTTTCCCGAGACTGTTATCGTTTATTAGGTCTTTATTCTGCACTGAAAATATGAGATGACAGGTGAGATAACAGGTTTAATGCCACAGGGCATTTCATCGCTTGGGGAGTGGAGGATACGTTTTGTACGTGACGGTGTAGGTTCGGTGGCTTTTATTCGTATGAGGGTAGCAGAATTCTATCGTTCGGTATCACACGATAAACCACAGCGTACTAGGAGATTACTTTGCAGGACGAGTATCATTTATGGAGAAGTTCCGTGTCAATGACGACGGAAGAAAATGTAGGGAGAAATTATACGATTGCGAGACAGTTAACGGATGTGGTAAGATAGGCGGGGCGCAAAGCGTTATACAATTTGCAAGTGATTGAAGCTGGTTTCGTCACTGTCGTACCTAGGCAAGAGAGAGTATTGAATAGATCAAGGCTTTGTAGCTGTGACGCTGATATAGGGTTGCTGTTCGTCCCGATTTATTGGGACCATCAATGTTATGGACTTTCTTGTCTGTACATCCCGCAAAGACCAAATTTTGTCCCAGTTTTGCAAAATACTGTTAGGAGGTTGCCTCAAGTACTGAAGTTACACCATATGCTAGCGCAACTTCTAAATTCAGCCTAAGTAAGTTTTATTTATGTCCAGAAGCTAATGGTGGCAAGGTCGTCTCACACATAGCGTTGCATATCTGCACCATCGTTCGAGAAAATTCCAGACCAATTCAGTAGTTCAATGCCGAAACTACTGAAGTAGTGCAACACGGAAGAATGGGTTGTTCTCATTTGAATAGCGATCTGATAAGACTATTCTTTCTAAACGTAATACGAACAACGAGTGCGAGTTAGTAATGTCTGAAGTGTTTAATGAGGGTACAAAGGGTGGTCCGTTGATCGTGACCGGGCCAAATATCTCACGAAATAAGAGTCAAACGAAAAAACTACAAAGAACGAAACTTGTCTAACTTGAAGGGGGAAACCAGATGGCGCTATGGTTGGCCCGCTAGATGGCGCTGCCATAGGTCAAACGAATATCAACTGCGTTTTATTTAAATAGGAATCCCCTTTGTTATTACATATTCGTGTAGTACGTAAAGAAATATGAATGTTTTAATTGGACCACTTTCTCCGCTTTGTGATAGATGGTGCTGTAATAGTCACAAACATATGGCTCACAATTTTATACGAACAGTTGGTAACAGGTAGGTTTTTAAATTAAAATACAGAACGTAGGTACGTTTCAACATTTTATTTCGGTTGTTCCATGTGATACACGTACCTTTGTGAACTTATCATTTCTGAGAACGCATGTTGTTACAGCGTGATTACCTGTAAATACCACATTAATGCAATAAATGCTCAAAATGATGTTCGTCAACCTCCATGCATTTGGCAATACGTGTAGCGACATTCCTCTCAACAGCGAGTAGTTCGCCTTCCGTAATGTTCACACAGGCATTGACAATGCGCTGACGCATGTTGCCAGGCGTTGTCGGTGGATCACGATAGCAAATATCCTTCAACTTTCCCCACAGAAAGAAATCCGTGGACGTCAGATCCGGTGAATGTGCGGGCAATGGTATGGTGCTTCGACGACCAATCCACCTGTCAAGAAATATGCTATTCAATAGCGCTTCAACCGCACGCTAGCTATGTGCCGAACATCGATCATGTTGGAAGTACATCGCCATTCTGTCACGAACTTCGGTAGAACATTACGTAGGAAATCAGCATACATTGGACCATTTAGATTGCAATCGATAAAATGGGGCCCAGTTATCCTTTCTTCCATAATGCCGCACCATACATTAACACGACAAGGCCGCTGATGTTCTACTTGTCGCAGCCATGGTGGATTTTCCGTTGCCCAATAGTGCATATTATGCCGGTTTACGTTACCGCTGTTGGTGAATGGCGCTTCGTCACTAAATGGAACGCGTGCAAAAAATCTGTCATCGTCCCGTAATTTCTCTTGTGCCCTAAGGCAGAACTGTACACGACGTTCAAAGCCGTCGCCATGCAATTCCTGGTGCATAGAAATATGGTATGGGTGCAATCGATGTTGATGTATCATTCTCAACACCGATGTTTTTGAGATTCCCGATTCTCGCGCAGTTTGTCTGCTACTGATGTGAGGATGAGCAGCGATAGCAGCTAAAACACCTACTTGAGCGTCATCATTTGTTGCAGGTCGTGGTTGACGTTTCACATGTGGCTGAACACCTCCTTAAATAACGTAACTATCCGGCGAACGGTCCGGACACTTGCATGATGTCGTTCAGGATACCCAGCAGCATACATAGCTCACGCCCGTTAGGCATTTTGGTCACAATAGCCATATATCAACACTATATCGACCTTTTCCGCAATTGGTAAACGGTCCATTTTAACACGGGCAATGTATGACGAAGCAAATACCGTCCGGACTGGCGGAATGTTACATGATGCCACGTACTTAAACGTTTCTGACTATTACAGAACCATCTATCACAAAGCGAAAAAAGTGGTCCAACAAAAACATCCATATTTCTTTATTTACTACACGAATATGTAGTAAAAATGGTGGTTCCTATTTTTAAAAACACGCAGTTGATACCCGTTTTAACTATGGCAGCGGCATCTAGCGGGCCAACCATAGCGCCATCTGGTTTCCCCCTTCAAGCTAGACGAGTTTCGTTCTTTGTAGTTTTTTCGTTTGATGCTTATTTCGTGATATATTTGGCCCGGTCACTATCAATGGACAACTCTTATAGGGCGTAATGTGAATAGTAACGTGTACTTCGATGACTAAGGTGTTATCGTCGACTGTTTACCGTCTTTTAAGCTTATCATACTTTACGAAAAAGCCTAAGGGTGGAACGAGAAAGCGTCACTGTTCGGATGATTACACAAAAGAGTGGTCTTTTGTCAACAAAGAAGGTACGTATCAGGGAGCGTTATGTGACATTTGGAGCTGTTTCATATCAGTTACTCATGGAGGTGAAGGGTAAACACGAGGTATCACATTTCAGTGAAGAATCATACAAATAGATTCGCGGTAACATTGACATGAAAGCACGTTTATGCATTAATGATTAAAGACGATATCCGGGAAGAATTGCTTGTTGCTGCTGTAGAAGTCATAACAGATTATAAAGTTCATCTATTCTTCTGTTCTCTTGAATGCACAGTAGGCGTGAATACTGCAATGTATTCTGACTCCAAAGTCGTTGCACAGCAGTCAACAGCCAGGATGAAGGATACTGAAATAATCGTCGTGAAAATATTTAGTTATATTTCAATGCACAAGGTAAGGATAGGGGAGCAGAGAGTTCGTCTTGTACGTTGATGTCAATCATCAGGCTCTTCTATCCAACCCAAAAACAAGATGGCTGTCGTTAATGGCCACAGTCGACACAGATCGTAAGATTCGGACTCTATTGAAACAATTTTTTGACCCCGAAGACAGGGCACCTAAAACAAGTTGAGATTTTTTGCAATAGGCCAATTAGTGGGATAAATTTACTTCATGTTCCTGCATTCAACTTGGCTCTGTTTGGAAAAAAATATATAAAATGCTTTAAGAAGAATAAAGTCTAGGTAATCGGAATAACAAATATATTAATCTACTCTCAAAGATGTCTGACTGAAAGGAAGGCTGCCAATTTTATTGGCATGCAAACCAAATTGAACAAATTAAAGAATGAGAACCATAGCCAAGAAATAACTTGATTTCATAATTTGAGGAAGAGACAATGGCTTTCTGTACCACTGCATTTGATTACTTAGAGAAATGGTCTGTCTCTGGTAATAAATGTCAAGAATTTGACATGATAACCCTATCTGAAACCCCAGATCGGGTGATTATTGAAAACATCATTGTACGCCTGAATAAGAATGGTGTAAGAATTTCAGACGACAGTTGTTTTCAGGAATATATGTGTCTGAAGAGCTTTTCAGGAAGGAAGTGTGAGTCGAAAGAATGGAAGTCTCAACACTCCGTGGAAGAAAGGTGGATTTACTTTCTTAAGGAAACCGAAAATCCTGAACGCAAATGCCAGCTGCTAAAATTATCCGATTATTTGTATTCTAGTCCAGCACACAACGCCAATGTGGAAAGAGTATTTTCGCTGATGTCGGACCAGTGGACTGATGAATGAAATCGACTGCTGCCAGGGATGGTGGAATCAATCTTACAGTGCCAGTTTAACTACAAGCTGATATGCACGGAGTTTTATAGATACATAAAAGGGAAAAAGACTTGCTGAAAAAGATGAAATCTTCCGGGTTCAAATGGTTCAAATGGCTCTGAGCACTATGGGACTCAACTGCTGTGGTCATCAGTCCCCTAGAACTTAGAACTACTTAAACCTAACTAACCTAAGGACATCACACACATCCATGCCCGAGGCAGGATTCGAACCTGCGACCGTAGCGGTCACGCGGTTCCAGACTGTATCGCCTAGAACCGCACGGCCACTCCGGCCGGCGAAATCTTCCGGAAAATATGGTGTACGAACTACTTCTGCCGCAACGAGTTCAATGTAATTGTGTTCTGAATGAAAGGTAGTGATATTAAATAAATGTTTTACTTCAAATCAACATATCTATCTCAGAAAGTCCCGACGATGTCCCAGCTAGATATCGTAACCCTACCCTAGGGTGTAATGCTCTTACGTTCCGCGTCGTTAGTTTCAGTTAAAGTTTTGACTGGGCTAACAGGTGTCAATTTCAACGTAAGCTGACAGATGTATGTTAGTCAAAATTATTTTAGTGCGTTCTCTAAATGGATGGGGCGTTCGTAAATTGGCACCCATATATAATAACAATGGAAGCGCTATATGTGGTTCGTCCTACAATTGTTGCCTGGATTTATCGTGTGGGAAGTCACCGGCAGCGCATATCAACGAACAATGGGACGAGAATCAGAACAACGTACCCAAACGCACAAAATTCATAAAGGCGTTAAGAGACGATGTCGTAGCTGCCTTCATTGAGTTTCACGTTGAAGCCTTCCTCCACCTCTTTCAAAATATTGAGATATTTCGATAAAAAATTTCTCAGGAAGTCACGATACCAAGAAGCTATGAATACCAAGAAATTTTGCAAATTTTGTTATATGTCAGCAAATTTTATTATATGTCAGCATGCATTATTTATGAAGTAAGAAGTCAGACATAAATTGCGGGACTGTGGACATCAGGCCACTGAAGCGACTGACGATGTCATTTTTCGATAATAGATATTCGATTATTCTGAAAAAATTGCTGTATGAAAACGTACGCGAGAATGAGAAAACGATTAAAAAATAAATATCGCAATAGTAGTAAGAAATAAATTACGAAAGAACACGTAAAGTGTTCGGTCGTCATAGCTTCGAATATTCCGTCCTCAGTCTTTTCGATGTCCTTTTCTTTAAAAAGAAAAGCAAAAGAAGACGTATAAAATTTTTTTAATTACACATAAACCTGCGACGGTTAATTGTTTTGAAATAAATACAACTGCGTTAAGATTACAATGTAATCTGTTTCGGTCTATTAACAGGAGAACGCCACAACTCATGACGAGACAGGTGAAGACACAAAAATGCGAGAGAAACTGAAGACTCTAGTTTCATTTGTCAAAAAAATTGATAGAATCTGGATGTTGCTAGAAGTGCGGCTCGACAATTACAGTCTCTGACCACGATAAAGTCAAATAATTAAATTGATTTGACAGTTCCGGTAGTTCCAGAAGAGAGAAAAGAAAAAAAATATATAATTATAGACAGAAAATGTATAGCCACATATACCGAATTCTATTACACATTCGAGTATGTACGTGTATATGTATTTCACATACAGAAAAATTTAATGCCTTAATGCCTGCCGAAGCTGCATAGCGTATAACAAACAAACCATCTCTACTCTGTATAGTCTTTCGACTGTGTTAGTTATTTTATCCATTTCACAAGCAGAAAGAAGTTTATATCGTCGTAGTAGCTTGAGCAGAGCTTATTCGAATTCTTTTGATGTAACTTCATCGCTGTTTTCAGTATTTTCCGCCGGTGGTGTTTCTGAATGACGTAAGTTACGCAATAGGTATGTTACATCTTAGAGAAATCTAAATCAGAAGATCGTGCAACATTCAGCTCCACAACAAGAGGAAAGATCAACAGCATACGCCCGAAAGTTAGGATTCAAACGTTCAAAAATGATGTCAGATTATAAAACTTTGACTGACATGAACAACTGCCGTGTATTACTTTTTTAAAAATAGTGCATGTGTATTTCTTCTTTTTTTGCAACAATTACGGAACAGGTAAGATGACTGATAAGATGTTCGCACAGTTCTTTCCAAATCCTCTCTCATTTCGAACTTACGCCATGTCTTCAAGAGTCTTCCCGTTGATGGCACTTTAATTTTCCTTCCTTCTCCCAGGTGTTTTACTTTTACTTCTAGATAATTAAATTTAGGTACAAATTAATATGTGAGACGGAGTGACATTGCACTTCTGTAACAATTCATTAACTTATTCGTCCTATATACTCAAGAGGTAAAGAGAAGTAGAGTTCATAATTTCGCAGAAACAGACTGAAATTAGCTCAAATCCCTAGAATCTTACTACAGTCATCAGGCAGTTTTTCTTTTGCAACGAGGAAAATGCCAGATCGGTAATTCCATTCCACATTCATATTTTAACTGGGGAGGACCTCTGCCCCATCCAAGTTGACTTAAAGAACTCTTTATAAGGACCGGATCCCAGTCACTTAATTCTACCATTCAAGGTAAAAAAAGAATCAAATATGTCTTTGACTTTATTCTGTTGCGCGCGCGCACACACACACACACATTCACACACTAGGGAATCAAATTTTCGGCCGCATACCGGCAACTGAGGCAGAAGTAATGTGTGAGCTACAAATTCTGTAGCAGAACGTGTCCCTTACTTAGGCTAGTGCACCAGTGTCCGCAAAGTGGCTATCGCTATTTGTAATTAATTGTCCAGGCATCTGTAATTCCAGGAAGCGTAGAGACTACGTTCCATAGAACCGAAAAACAATCTTAAATAGAAATTCTCTGACTTTCGCAGAGGCTAATAAGCGGATTGTAACATCGTGTTTCTGGAAATTTCTCGCACTCGAAACACGGTGTTTCCATTTTTAATGTTCTTGGCGTCGATTGTACTTCCCTGGACAAATACGCTACTGAAAATGTTCTTCTGGGTAACTGTATGCCTTAAGAGTACAGCAGATGAGCCCAATGGAGAACGTAGGAACATTTTAGATTTATAAACGTACTTTTAAATCTTGTCGTATTCTTGTTGGCGTACTGCAAATGGCGTTTTCATTGGAAAATGATAGGATTCTGAGAAAAATTACATTCGTCAGGTAATCTGGGCGAAATTAATTCAGTAGCTGCTTACAAATACCGGAAGCACCAACAAATGACGGTATTAACTTTTCATGTTAAAGTGGCGTGTGACAAACTAGTAGCGTTGAAGAAAAGGCCAATACTGAGCTCTGATGTTGCCACCTCCATGGTGTAATGGGTGACAATGAATTTAAGGTTGTTTTTCGCTTAGATGAACACACGCGACAATATTAGTGTGTCAGACACATACTGGAATCGGTATATTTGCCCTCCGCAGCCTACAATCATCTTGTAGAGCCACTAGAGTCCACGGTAGTAGTAGTAGTAGTAGTAGTAGTAGTGAAACGTCCCCTTAGAAAAATTAGTGAATTACTGTGCTGGTAAACCCCTTACGTTATTTGATTTTCAAACAGCTGTGCAAAACTGAATGTACTCAGACATTTCTCTTTTTACATATTCTAATCATCTGATCATCACTAAACTGACACACAATATTTTTAGCGCAACGCAATCTGACTTTTAATAATCCCTACAAAAGATTGGCCCTGAGTAACAATAACCTATACCTTTCATGAATCACTTACCTCACAAAAATCTTCATTACTCGAACTACTGCAATACAGCGAGCGCCAATACTGCCAGCTAAGTAAAAGATTCTAACTACTGAAGTCAGTAACTACTGATAGGCATAGTTAGCAAATGAAAGATTTTGATAAAGAACAAACAATGTGTTCAAAAGTAATTATATATATATATATATATATATATATATATATATATATATATATATATATATATAATTACTTTTGAACACTATAAAGATATATATATATATATATATATATATATATATATATATATATATATATATATATATATCAGTTCATGACATCCAGTCTTACATATTTACTGTCTCTGATGGACACACGTCCAGATCATCCGCTCTCAAAACTCCGGCATCTCTCTCCCCACATCCACCACTGCTGGTGGCTCACCTCCTACTGCGCAACGCTACGCGCTGTTAACAGCCAACTGCCCAACACTACAATAGCGAATTCCAACAATGCCATCCAGCCACAGACTGCACACAGCACAGCCAGTGATTTTGATACAGAGCGCTACGTGGCGGCGGCGTTACTAATATAAGAACCTAAGCAGCCTACTTACAGTAGTACCAGTAACAGTAATAGCAGTGCCAATGCAAAATCAGTGCTATAAAAGTGTGAAAACATTGTGGAGATCTCTGACAGCATAAGCCATTGATTGAAATTCTAAACGAGGAGAATACGCTAAGCGACTCACACCTGATAAATATATCAGGGCCAGTTCAACGCCAAACGTAATCTATGACCTATGTAAGGTTTCGTTGGCGGCCTTTGACTGCTTTCTGTCGACTTCCGACACCACGGCCAATGGATGGATACGAATAGGTAGTTACAATATATTTGTCGTAGCGTTAACGTCTGTGTTGTGGCCGTGTGCTGATCAGTAATCGAAACGTCTTCGGTCCCAGGTTCGAACTCCGCCACTGCTCAGATTCTGAATGAAAATCATCAGTAATGGCAGCTGATGACTTCCGGCATCAGAAGTCACATCCTTATTCAGCCAACGACTATGTCGAAAAGGACCCTAGAAAGCGGAAGAATTACCAAAGATCAAGGGCATGTGGATGCAGAGGGAATTGGAAACCATTGCATTAAAGAAAAAGAAAATTTGTTCACAGGAGAAGGGGCCTGTAATTAAAAGAGTATTATGATAATCTCTCCACTTGCCAAAGAATCCGGACAAGTTCCACATTTCGGGTCTCCTGGAGGAGATTGCCAAGGGGGAGGTGTCTATGAGATAAAGATCGAATAACGAACTAAAGAATAACGTTCGCGAGTCGGGACGTGGGATGTCAGAAGTTTGAACGTGGCGGGGATGCTAGAAAATCTGAAAACGGAAATGTAAAGGCCCAGTCTACATATAGAGGGCGTGAGAGAAGTGGGATGGAAACAAGACAAGGATTTCCGGCCGGACAAATATAAGTTAATGTCAACAGCAGCAGAAGTATGATTTGTTATGAATAGGAATGTAGGGCAGAGAGTGAGGTACTTAGAACAGTTCAGTGATAGGGTTGTTCTCAATAGAATCGACAGCAAACCGACATCGCCAACAATACCTCAGGTATTTCGGGCAGATTACATCATGGTCAGGCAGAGTTTCCGAAACTGAATTTCAAGGCGTCCATAGGAGCAGATACAGACTCAGATCACAATTTAGTTATGAAGAAAAGCAGGCTGAAGTTAAAGAGAATAGTCAGCAAGAATCAATGCGCAAAGAAGCCAGATACAGAAGTACTAAAGAATGAAGAAATTCGTTGGAAGTTCTCTGAGGCTGTAAATACTGTGATGATGAAGATATCTGTAGGCAGTTCAGCTGAAGACGAATAAACATCAGTAAAAATGGCAATCACAGCAGTTTGAGAGGAAAACGTAGGTACAAGGAAGGTAACTGCAAAGAAACCATGAGTACCAGAAGAAATACTCAGTTGATCTATGAAAGAAGGAAGTACAAACATTATCTGGGAAATTCAGCAATGCCGAAGTACAAGTCACTTGGCAATGGAATAAATAGGAACTGCAAGGAAGCTAAGACGGAATGATTATACTGAAAATGTGAAGAAATCGAAAAAAAATTATTGTCAGAAGGACTGACTCAGCATATAGAAAAGTCAAATAGTGTTCTGTGAAATTAAAAACAAGGGCGCTATCATTAAGAATACACTGAGAAAACTACTGTTAAATTCAGAGAAGGGAGTGGATAGAAGGAAAGAGTACACGGGGGGGGGGGGGGGGCTGACGATCTGATGACAGAAGGAGAAATAACAGTCGGCTTTCGAGACGCATGGAAGTACTAGTCCTGGCATTATAATGTGGAGATTCATTGGGTATTACTACAGGTGACGGCTGGTAGTGACTCACAGAAGTGTAACTGTACTAAGACACGTAACCAAGCATACTGCTGTGTCACTTCTCATTTGACAGTTTGTGATGCTATATTTCAACAGGAGATGTCTGATGCTTATGTACTCCCATGGCCAGCAAGATCCCAAGGTCTCTCCCCAATAAAGCGTATGTGTGACCAACTCGGACGTCAACTTCGTTCTAGTGCAAGTATCCTGGATATAAAAGAGCATTTGTAATAGTTGTGGGCCACTTTGTCTAAAGAGAGAATACAACAGCCTTAAGATACCCATCCTTACTGAATTATTTTGTGCCATCATGCCAGACTAGATGCACTTTATACTGATGAATGGGTTCATAGTACTAAGTAGTTTGTGATTTCAGCCTTAAACACCATCACATACACTTTTAAGATGAAAAGATTGATATCATTTTTTCATCCCTTTCTATATGTTTCAGGTTTTTGTCAAACAGTGTATACAGGGCTTCCCAGAAATACGGTGACAAACTCTGAGCGCTTGTAGAGCATGTCTTGAGGAACAACTCGAGAATAGGAAGCCATCCAACTTGCTACCATGTGTCAAAGTTATAGGCGCTGGCGCCTGCTATTAGGCAACCCTTCAATAGCAAATGTGACTTCGCACACTGTCAGGCTTCAGGAGCAAGGTTTTGCAATATTGTTTGTTACATAATGGTCGCGAATTATTCCCACGGTCACCAGTGGAGAAATGGAATTAGCTGCTATATGAATGTGCTGCTCTGTTGCCTTGATGGATGATGGTTTCGAATACAGGTTTCCATTTACAATTTATTTCCCACTTTTTTAAATATACGGGAGAAAAATAAACTGCAGATGGAAACTTCTGTCCGAAACCGTCATTCAACAAAGCAACAGAGCATCGAATTCATAGCAGACAAGGCCCGTCTAGAAAGCAGCTAGCGCCGCTGGCGAGCGTCGCCATCAGTCATGACCATTGAACAACAAAGAACAATGCAAGGCGTTTCGCCAACGGCCCGTCAGCGTGCAAAGTCACGTTTTCTACAGGAGGGGTGTCTTAGTGGCAGCCAGCGGCGCCTGCAACTTGGACGCTCTGTCGCGTCGTTCGACGATGTTTCTGGACACTGGTTCCTGTCTTCGATTTATTCTTCAAGACACTCTCTACATCCGCTCGAAGTTTATCGCAATGTTTCTGGGATACGTTGTATATAGAAGACGGTTGTGTCATTTAGACCACAAATGCAGCCAGTTACTAGATATGTAGTTTCAGTCTACTGCGAACTTCATTTAGGTGCAAATTACCTTTAGATCGAGTATTTGCCGAGGTATTTAAGAGTTTCGGTTTGCAGAAGTGGACAGAAGAGAGTTGTTAATTACATTTTTTCGAGACGGAATGTTCGGCTGATTTTCCGTATGAGTGCCGAGACTTTCGCGGCACTGACCACAGCTATGGTTCTGTCTGGTGTTGAAATGTTTGAGATGGATCGGATGTAGGGCAAGGAACCAGAGTCATTATCGCATAGGAGTAGGTACGCCATGGAAGAAAGCTTCTGAACTGCAGTTTCGGTAAGTTGTAGATTCTTTGTATATAGTTTACTAGTTCAGGGAGAGAGGCATTTTGTCATTTAGCTGCTTCTCGCGTCATCAACGTAAATTCTATCTCCTACACTTTCTAAGGCTACTACCATGGTTTCATTGATAAATTTACACAATACTTTTGTCTTTTTTGCGATGTTCAAACGGCCACATCCTCGGAAGAATTCGGGAGCATATTAGTGAGTTTGTATTTATTAAATTTTCTTTCTCTCACGCTCGGAGTTGGCGTATGTTCATAGAACCATTCGCACGACTTACACACTGCAGTCGGCCGATGTTGCAGGCCGAAAATAGTTGATACCGGTCATAAAGTGCCAGATGGGGAAGCTATGTAATTGTCGTCTACACCAATAAGTGAACAGTGGCAGTCACGTAGTAACGGGAGGCTCACAGGGGTGCGAGCACATTGTCGCTTCCAGATGGAACGCCCTCTCTGTCTACAGCTCTGACTGAGCCTGAACCATTATAACAACTGCAACAGCCCAATGAGCAACATGGAAGTGATCAAAGCAGTGGTCTTCTACATCAAGTTTATTTGGATTACAATTCATGACAAAGATTGCCTATCATGGTAATTACTGGTTGTAAATGAACATAGACCATTAAATAATCTAATTTTCATAATTTCGTCATATACATCAGCATTATGCCAGCATTAACTCTAAGGCAGCATATATATATCCGCGTTGCGCCAGCATATTGTATTATTTAAGTGCGCTGTTTGGCCACGATAACTTGACGATTGCGCAAGTGCTGCGAAAAGTGAAGAAAATTAGCACTACTTGAAAGATATTCATTTGTCTCCGAGCGCTGCCAACGTCAAGCTTTCACTAGATGCGAATTATTACAAAAGGACTGCGTCCACTAGCAAGTAATTTATGTAAGCACTTGCTTAGGTGTTCACATTAGAAAAAACAAACTTACTCAAGTTTACTTCTTCAAGCCAGTAGGGCACATTTACTTCAGGAACTGGCCTCAAGTTCTTGTTATAGAAGTCAGTTATTTTTAAAAACCAAAGGAGTCACCACTGTTCTTGCATTATAATTAATGAATAAAAATCATGACGAAATACGAAAATCAAAAACAGGAAAAAACATTACAGGAGTACATAGTGATGTTACCGAGAAACATAATTGAATTACCTTAAATCAGATGATTTCTCTTAGATTAAAAACTTACAGGTCGTCGTACACAAATTTCGAACATCTCTTGTCTATTGTATATTCAAATGATCGATAAAAGGAAACGAAAATGTGGCGCTATATTTCACCAAGAGACTGTGTTTTGATTACTCTTCGATTTTTCAAGCAGTATTTACTGTTTTTATCACAAATGTAGTGCACTTATGTTTACGGTAACATTATAAACTCTGCAAAAATTGAAAGACACGTACTACCTTTCTACTTTCCCATCTCGTGAAACAAATTGATTGCTAAACTCATTTTACAGTTTCCTTGAGTGGTCGTGGCAATTATGTGTTTTTAGCTGCTCCAGTGGTCCATTAATTCCGGCCCATCTGTCTTAGTGTCATTCTCCTTTTCGACAATATTTTCGCACCGGTACTAAATAATGCAACTTTGTAAGTTTGAGAACTTCTAAGAAGAGACAAATTAGGCAAGTGCTCGCAGCAAAAACTAGAACGAATTTTCAACCTGCAGCGGAGTGAGCGCTGATTTCAAACTTTCTGACAAACTAAGACTGTGTGTTGGACCCTGACTGGAAGAAAAGTGCATTTCATACTGAGAAAACCGGGATGTTTTTGTTTTTCCTTGTATACATAGATACATATCAAGAAAGTTTTGCATCACCTCGGTTCCGAAAGCCCGGAACCTGTACAGAAAATTGGAATTGAGGTCAGCATAAACATTATTTCCGCCCTTTTTATTGCTCATGAAAACCACACATTGCATGTTGTACCACCATACAGCTTTAACGAAATTGCTATGAATGATTTTTCGTTAAAGAATAATAAATTTTTGCTTTTAAATTAATTAATTTTACCTTACTTTCTTTGCGTGCGAACTTTGTTGTAGAACCTCTCTCTTATTTACGTGTGGGAATAAAAATTTTCACTTTCAAAAGAATTGCGTACATTTAAAAATTACGTGAACTCATAATAACTGATTAAGAATATTTGGTTGAAAATTAAATTCTTTTACATCATTCGGCCTTGGCACACATTTTCTAAATGCAGTGGATTTTTTTGTTAAAATATTTACTAAATTCTATCCCGGCGTTAGCTTTTGAACACAAGATTATCACTATTGCAGAAAATGGTTAATTATTACCAAGCCGACATTTAATTGTCACTGATCAAACCTACTTCGCTATACATTTAAGTTATTTGAAAGAACCAAAATTGTTAAATTTCAACGTTAACTATCCGTCTAAGAATGCACAAATGTGTAACTATTTTTAAAATCTCAGTCACTCTCTGGATCGCTGTAAAAGAAGAACATTCTCTTAATTCACATTTAATTTTTATCTATCTGTTCCCGATTTACGGGTTTGGTTGATTTTTCCTTTAGCGGAACAATTTTTAAATGTGCCGCCGCTGCAAATCGATCGGTCGCGGTACAGCCCAGCAACACCGCTAAAAATGCTGAAAACTCTTTAAAGAAATATTATAGATGACATGGGCAAGCTAATTTACATTAATAATACACACTTTTTATAAATCTCAATAAATTTTTACCACAACAAATATTCAACTCACATTAGTTCGTAATTTCTCCTTCAATGGCGGCTAAATCAAGATACCGACAAATGACGTCTACCCACTTATCAGACACTTCGATACAACTTCCTACCGCTATCAGCTCTAAGCGAGGAAGACCAAAGAATACATAGTGCATTGTGCTTTTATAGTATTGCTGACTATTAACATTTCTTTGTAATTTCACGACATTATTTCCCTCTGGCTGAATTTCACATCTCTGTTATCTCAGATATTGACACATTTCGCAATTACATTATTAATATGGAAATATCACCATCCTAAATACAGAAAGAATATTACTACAAAAAATATTACAATAATAACAAATGTCTTTTACACAAAATTCAATAATATTTTTCGTTAAATAATTACATTATATACAGATTGCTCAGAGCGGCGTATATGGTACAAATAAATTTCCGTTTGTTAATGTGTGAGTTTGCCAGGGAACGTTACATTGCCCCCTGGCAGCATTTGGCAAAGAGTTTCTATACTTTGACACAATGGTGCCAGTAACGTTCTTTACAATTGTGTATTTTTTATGGAATGGCTCTTTTAATTAGTCCCAGGGTTATATACGTTTATGGCTCCCCCATTTGGCCGAAGACAGACAGGAAACCTGGGCAAAACTGTGCCGGAGCCCAGCCATCCCAGTTGGTTCATGATTAATCTTGTCTCTTTAATAGTCATTCTTTTGAATTGATTTAACAGTTTGTCATCAACGGTTACATAATATCACTGTCACATACAGTTGAACGATATACTGCAAGGTCACTTGTCCTATGATAAATCACTTAGTTTTTTGAAATCATTTAGCACAGCATCACTTTTTCTAATGTTCCCACTACCTACGTGTTACCAATCCCATCTCCTACACTTGTTAGTGTTCATTTTCTCTTATCAGTTCACAGGTATACACAATAAATGTTCAATGTTTATCAAAAGTGGAGTCATTGACATGTTATGCAGTTTGTGTAAACATTTTGGAAATGACAACAATGCTGTAGTCGGTGAGCGGTGCGGAGTTGTTGTTGAGCGGCGCTCGGCGCGGCGCGTCGGCTCCGTGTAGGTCACCGCCCCCGGTGTTGACAGCTACGGCGCGGAGGGGCGTGGCTGTCTGATCTGCTACGGGCTGCTGCGGCCGCTGCATGGCTGATGTAGCCGGATGCGCGTTGGATATCAGATCGCCCGTGTGACATCTTCTTGCAGTGCTCCAGCAAACATGCAACAAGTTCACAAACAGTGTACTATCCTTATGGGCATTTTTCCTGCTGTGGGAAAGAACGCACACAGTTATTGGCAGTTATTATTCAGTAGGCCTTCACTAGTCTGGTTTGCACAATGTTTCGTTGACATAGTAGCACGTTTGTGGGCACACAATATTTTTCACCATGTCACGACTTGTCATTAGTCACACGCAAGTTTTCACCTTAGGACAAAATGTATCTCTGTAGTCAATGCGCTTTCCTAGCGTCCCTTGACACACAAAGAGTTAAAGTTTGACACTAACTTGGTCCACCGTCCGTTATCGGCTCACTGTTCGTGTCGTGCTAGTTCCTTGTCCACTTGCACACACGGCGATGATACAGTTTTATAGCTTATACACAACAACTTCGTGACGTATTGCTGCAGGTTTAACAGTCACTGTCTGTCTCTGCCACACAATACTGCACTTTTTGTTTAGGTTCCTTTATTTTTATTTACAATGTTCGCTGTGGAATTTTTGTAACAGCACATTCGTAACTCTTTACCAAGGTGTGTGATATTTGCGTACATGGTAACAAATATTAAAATTTCGTATTAGTTTGCCCAAAATTCATCTATAGTCGTGTTCGAGTAGATTTTATTTGTGCATTCCAGCCGGATTCAGGCATATTGTTCAATAACGCCTTTGAAATCATGTCACACTTTACTATCAAGGTCCTACGTAACTACAGTGTAGTCTCCGTAGGCTAAAATTGACTTGGACTGTATCTGGCTAGCTCTTTTTTTTTTTTTTGTTTTTTTAATGATTGAATCTGCACATGCTTCAATTGAATCTTCTTTGTGCGTAACTTTGCGTTACATAAACTTGCAATAAGTTTGCCTCCCATGGTGCCCTCGGGTCACTACTGGGTGCATTATTCTCTCTGATAACATTGGTTAGATAATAAAGTTCTCAGGGCCTCATATTACTGATATTATTCTGGGTTCGAATCTGTCAATCTGACAGCTACACATATATACATACATACACATAATAGAAAAGATTGTGCCAAGAAATATTTCAAATTTGACACACATATAGAAAATTATGCAGTACACAAACTAATCATTACTAAAATGTTCTTCTTGACTGAACTCTGTCACAGCTTAACACTACAAATAATTGCACTAATCAGATCATCTGTGCAGACATTTAGAGCATGTTTTAGATAACACAAATTAAAAGAGTACATGACACAAATATTCATAAACAAAAGAGAAAGTCAATCATATTCTTATAACTAAATACTTCTACACTAGTACATTATCTCTACAGATCACACATCATTAATGTTCATTATTTACAAAAGAATGGTGTCCACATAGGACTATTAGTCTTTTACTGTAGGAATATTTTTACATCCTTACGCGGATACAGTCCCCGTACTCTCCCTGAGTGGGGATCTGCTAAGAGATAGCTACACTCATGTGGCACACTTACTACTCTAAAAGGTCCATTGCCACTTGCTATTCTGTTTCAAGGATGCCGAGGACTTAGGATGATTGCGTAAGAATACCAAGTCCCCAACACTAAATTTTTGGTTATTCGTCACATGTCGATTATATTTTTCTTTCCTGTCCTGAGCGCACCTGGTAAGGTTGCACCCTGCTTTTCTTATCATCTCTTCCTTAGGCACAGGAATGGCTGGGACCTTAGGCAAAGGTGCCAGCCACTCATTCAGAACTCTATTATTATTCATTATAATCTCGTTTGGTGGATACCCCGTAGAAACATGCGGGGTTGCGTTGTGAATTTCCAAAAACTTAGGTATCAGATCTGGCCATCTTGTGTGCTTATATGCAATGTATAACCTGAAAAATTTATTTAACTCTCCAAATGTTCTCTCTACTAAACTTGCTTGTGGGTGAAAACGGGAAATTAGTATGTGCTTTATATCTTGTTCATGTAAATAGTTTTTCCAGGTATGGCCTGTAAAATAGGAAGCATTATCCGATATTATCGCTTCAGGCTTACCCACTTGTGTAAAATATTCTTTCCCTAACCATTTAACTATTCCACGAGCAGTGGCTGATTTAAGGCAGTATATTTTTTAAGTATTTAGAGAAAAGGTCATACACCGCTAAAATGTACTTTAATCCACCCCTGGCTCGTGGGTAGGGTCCTGATATGTCTATAGATACTAACTGAAGTGGCCGATGAGGCACTATAGGATGCAGTTCAAACCTTGTGGACTTATTTTGAAACTTAGCTTTTTGGCACAGAGGACAAGTCCTGATAATGGTGCGAGTCTGCTGGCTTATTCCCTTAAAGTAACAGAATCTGGATAAAATCCTTATTGTTTTGCCTATCCCAGCGTGACCCCACGCTAAATGCGTGTGCCACACTACAGCTGGGATAGCCTGTTGCGGTATACACACGACTCCATGGTCATTTGACACACCCGTTTTATAATACAGAATATCATCTATTATTTTGAAATTCTGAACACTTTTAAGATTGGTTCCTTCTTTAATTTTGCTAATGATATCTCGCCAAATCGGATCAGTTTCCTGCAATATAGACATATTCTTACACATATGTAAAAAGTCCCTCCTATGTACCGTATCTTGTACTAAGAGTATTCGATATTCCTCCGATTGTTCCAAAATCTCTGACATTGAGGATTGCCCTATTGGAAGCCTCGACAAGGCGTCAGCTACAACATTATCTTGTCCTTTTAGGTACATAATCTTAATTTTATATTCCTGCGATGCTAACCTCCATCTTAGCAAGCGGGTATGGTATAATTTGCATGACATTAAATAGCTCAGAGCCTGGTGGTCACTGAATACTTTGACTTCTTTACCATAGATGTAATAATTGAATTTCTTTACTGCCCAAACCACTGCAAGAGCCTAATTCGGTAGCGGAATATGCTCTCTCACAGCTGTACAGTGTGCGGCTGGCAAATCCGATTACATTGATTGTTGTGGGGTCGTTGCTCCTGTCCCACTGAAATAAACAAGCGCCCAGACCGTATGAACACGAATCTGTCGCTATGCAAAAATCTTTTGTCATGTCTGGGTGTCGCAGTATGTTTGCATTCACCAAGGCATTTTTGATAGCGTCAAATGCGCGCTGACATTCTTCTGTCCATACCCAGTGCGCATTTTTACGCAACAGGCTCAATAAAGATTCGTTATTCATTAATTGGTTTGGAACAAACCGTCTAAAAAAGGATGCAAGACCTATAAACGCTTTGAGTTGTCTCTTAGTTCTCGGACTAGGAAACCCACGAATTGCGTCAAGTTTTTTGCTGTCAGGTTTGATGCCTTGTGGTGTTATTATGTGACCTAGAAATTTAATCTGATTACGTCCAAATTTGGATTTCTCAAGATTCGCTGTTACTCCCGCTTGCTTGAACCTTTCTAAGACTCTACTCAGTAGTTCTACGTGCTCCTCCCAGGTGGTAGTAGCAATCACCACATCGTCTACATACACTGTTACCCTTTGCAGCAAATCCGGACCTAAAACCGCGTCGAGGGCTGTTATGAAAACTCCTGCACTTACATTTAAGCCGAAAGGCAGTACCCTAAATTGGTAGCTCCTTCCCCCAAATATAAATGCAGTAAATTTCCTCGACTCGGGTGTTAGCAAGATTTGCCAGAATGAACTTTTCATATCAATAGATGTCAAATATTGCACTCCATGGAATTTTTGAATATGCTCATCTAAGTTTTCCGGATGAGTCCTGACAGGTACAATAATTTCGTTTATGTCTCTCGCATCTAATACTAACCGTACCTGACCGTCTGCTTTTGCTACCGCCACCAAAGGACTACTATAAGGGGACAAAAACGGTTCTATTATTCCCCACTCGATCAGTTTTCTTATTTCTTTAGCTACTACTTCCTTCTTGGACCAAGGAGTGGAGTATGAGGCTCGACAGTAGGTTTTGTGAGGTTTCACCTCGATATTGTACTGATATCCCTTAACAATTCCTGGTCGTTCTGAAAACACATCTGCATAATTAGATAATAACTGTACCAAATCCTGCTGTTGCATTGAATTCAAGTTTTCGGACTGTGATACTTTGTTCACAAGTGCGTCCACATTTGCTTTTAATTGATCACTTTGTACGTCTGGATAATAGAGATTTTGTCCTTGGCAATGATTGTCTAAATGTAGTACCCACTGATTCCTACATTTTACGTTAATAGTATTACAATTAGGCACAGGTACCTCTTCAGATCTGAGCATGGACAATTCTATCCTCCTACCAGCGTTCATCAAACTTAATTTTCCCCGAGAAAGGTCGATTATTGCGTCCCTTTCTCTCAAAAAATCTACCCCCAAAATGCAGGCTACCTTTAAACCCTTTACTACCAGGAATGACCACGCTATGGCTTCATCCCCTAAATACATCTCTACCCGCACTTGGAGTTTAATTATTTGCCGCTGTGCACTTATGGCTCCTGTGACTTTACAATTATTCACGGGGAAAGTCAGCATACGCTTTTCTTTCCCCAGTACTCTGAATAAGTCCATACTCATGACACCGGCAGTAACACCTGTATCTACGATTGCTTGCACATCAATATTGTTAATTTTGATCTCTATTATCGCTTGTACTTTGTCTTTGTGCTCCTTTATGCACGTGGATGGTTCAGTTATTAATTCATGTCCCATCTGTACCCCGTCATTATACCTAAGGATACAGATTCCCGATGTTTTGTTCTGTGTCGGGCTGCTCTCACTCCAAACCTCAGCCGACGATGGAGAGCGTATCTCGGCTGAATCTAGTTTGTTGGATTATTGCTGGTGGATGGGTGTGGCTGCTCTGTGTCACTGACCTCCACTATGTGTAAGTTGTGTTGCGTCGGCCGCCACGGTTGCGCAATTGGCGCATTTTGTGGTGGCGGTCGGTTATTGTCATATCTTTCACAGTTTTGCCGGTCCGGACTGGGCCTCTGGTTCTGTGGCCAAGTTCGGTTTGCATCATTATAAGTATTAGTGTTCCACGGCCCCCTGGCAGTTTTCCATCTACTATTGTTTGGTGGGCCTGTTTCATATCGGTCATCAGACCTCCTTTTCCGGTCATTATTCACCGGCGGACTATTGCCGTTCCGGTCTCTACCTCTATTCCCGTTTTGTACATAATCTTGTCTCCTATTGTTACCTCCGCCGTTTCCATTACTTGGTGGAGGCGTGTTATTTCGACCATTTCTGTAACCGTTTCCGTTACTTCTAGCCTGTTCAGTGGCTGCCTTAACATCCTCCTGAATCAGGTCAATTGAGTCCAGAACAGACAAGAAATGTTCCATATCGTTTTCGGGCACGTGTATAAGTTTTTCCTTTACATGTATCGGCAAGTGTGATTTCAAAAGTCTGATCAAATCCCGGGATGAAATCTGCTCGTCCCAATAACGGGTCTTATTAATGTACTTCTCAAAATACTTCCGCAAATTGCCTAATCGTGGAGAATACGGCTCTGGATTATATACCTCCTTCCGTAATCTCTCCTGAAAACATGTTGACCAATATTTGGCCAAGAATGCCCTTTCAAATTGCTCATATGTATCGCAACTGTCAGCTGCTTCGGTTGCCCATAATGCAGCAACTCCTTGTATGTAAGACATAACGAATTGTATTTTCTGTGTATGACTCCAAACGCTAGGCAAAATGTTTCAGAATCCCTTGATAAACACTACAGGGTGAACAGATTTCTTCTCCGTTGTAAAGATCTGAAACTGTCGGTTTCTAATCAGACTTTCTTCAATTACTACTTTGGAATGGCATTTATTTGTTTCGCTTACATTGGTTGCCTGTTCTGTCTCGCAGTCGCAATTTTTTACTGCTGTATTTACACTCCTGGAAATTGAAATAAGAACACCGTGAATTCATTGTCCCAGGATGGGGGAAACTTTATTGACACATTCCTGAGGTCAGATGCATCACATGATCACACTGACAGAACCACAGGCACATAGACACAGGCAACAGAGCATGCACAATGTCGGCACTAGTACACTGTATATCCACCTTTCGCAGCAATGCAGGCTGCTATTCTCCCATGGAGACGATCGTAGAGATGCTGGATGTAGTCCTGTGGAACGGCTTGCCATGCCGTTTCCACCTGGCGCCTCAGTTGGACCAGCGTTCGTGCTGGACGTGCAGACCGCGTGAGACGACGCTTCATCCAGTCCCAAACATGCTCAACGGGGGACAGATCCGGAGATCTTGCTGGCCAGGGTAGTTGACTTACACCTTCTAGAGCACGTTGGGTGGCACGGGATACATGCGGACGTGTATTGTCCTGTTGGAACAGCAAGTTCCCTTGCCGGTCTAGGGATGGTAGAACGATGGGTTCGATGACGGTTTGGATGTACCGTGCACTATTCAGTGTCCCCTCGACGATCACCAGTGGTGTACGGCCAGTGTAGGAGATCGCTCCCCACACCATGATGCCGGGTGTTGGCCCTGTGTGCCTCGGTCGTATGCAGTCCTGATTGTGCCGCTCACCTGCACGGCGCCAAACACGCATACGACCATCATTGGCACCAAGGCAGAAGCGACTCTCATCGCTGAAGACGACACGTCTCAATTCGTCCCTCCATTCACGCCTGTCGCGACACCACTGGAGGCGGGCTGCACGATGTTGGGGCGTGAGCGGAAGACGGCCTAACGGTGTGCGGGACCGTAGCCCAGCTTCATGGAGACGGTTGCGAATGGTCCTCGCCGATACCCCAGGAGCAACAGTGTCCCTAAGTTGCTGGGAAGTGGCGGTGCGGTCCCCTACGGCACTGCGTAGGATCCTACGGTCTTGGCGTGCATCCGTGCGTCGCTGCGGTCCGGTCCCAGGTCGACGGGCACGTGCACCTTCCGCCAACCACTGGCGACAACATCGATGTACTGTGGAGACCTCACGCCCCACGTGTTGAGCAATTCGGCGGTACGTCCACCCAGCCTCCCGCATTCCCACTATACGCCCTCGCTCAAAGTCCGTCAACTGCACATACGGTTGACGTCCACGCTGTCGCGGCATGCTACCAGTGTTACAGACTGCGATGGAGCTCCGTATGCCACGGCAAACTGGCTGACACTAGACTTGGCCACTGTTTCTATGTTTCGATACAGTGTACCGATACCTGGAACTGTTTCAGTGTTTCGGAACAGCTGTGGTTCACTGTTTCGAAACAGTGGTGTTTCATTCCGCCCCTGTCTCGGACCAGATTCGATCTCGAGCGATACACTGAAACTGTATCGTTCTTTCAAAATAAGGCTGTTTCAGTCCACCTGTGCTTGGAACGGACTAATTGTATCGAAACAGTGATGTTTCATTCCGCTCTGTGTCGGGCGAGATTCGGGCTCGGCACAGGTACTGAAACACAACATACCACTTCGTGAAACACTTTCGAGGGTGTCGGAATCTTTTTGACAAGCAATAGCATGAAGCTTAAGATATCCGAAAATAAAGCTTCGTTTCTAGCTGACTGTCCTATTCCGAAATGGCGTAACATCTGCTTTATAAACACTAACCAAACAATAAAACAACGCATACTATTCACATTCAAAATAATAAATATGTGAAAATCATTCAGTTAAATTACACTTTTTTTATAACATACGCTTCTCTGTTCATGTACGGTAATAATATTAAGAAACGCAAGTAAGCCTACAACATTTCGAATAAAAAAAAGCGTAGAGTGACAGTTATTAGACATATACATGAATTTGATGTAGGTATAATTGCAAGCAATCTGTTTGACATTTCACTGATAGTGTAATGGTGAACGGGAAGGGCTGGCAAGCATGGTGAATTTATAGTAACGGTTCGAAACACCTTGAAAGACAAAATTGAAAAGTATGAAAGTCACACGACACGAAAGCAGCACATTTGCTGCAGGAAATACGAAACTGCCAAGACGCCTAAGTGATAGCTTCATACTTTCTGCGACATGATTAGCGCTCATTGAAGATGACAAAACGTGTAGGTTTATTAGATAACAAAACACAAAATGTTTCACTGTTCCGAAACAGCGTACCGAAACATTACATTGTACTGTTTCATTTGTTTCGAAACAGTTAGGTGTTTCAGTTTGCCCATCTCTAGCTGACACTGACGGCGGCGGTGCACAAATGCTGCGCAGCTAGCGCCATTCGACGGCCAACACCGCGGTTCCTGGTGTGTCCGCTGTGCCGTGCGTGTGATCATTGCTTGTACAGCCCTCTCGCAGTGTCCGGAGCAAGTATGGTGGGTCTGACACACCGGTGTCAATGTGTTCTTTTTTCCATTTCCAGGAGTGTATATGCCTAGCATTGTTGGACCTGGCTGGCGTGACACACGCCTGCGCGTCGCCGGGCAGCAAGCTGATTTCTAGCTCGGCAAGACGACGGTTGACATTCCGCTGCCATAGCGGAATGTCAGTGTGCACCGCCTTTTTAAGGTCCCGTATTTCCGCATTGGATCCCGCATCTTTGGCTTCAATCGCGGCGTGCACTTGTTCGGACACTTTGTGTTCAATTACTTGATTTGTGTCAATCTCTAATTGTTCCACCCTGTTGGTCAGTACACTGATTTCCTCTACGATACTGGCGTTAGCCACTTGAATACTATCTACTCTTTCGCTTAGTTCTTTCACTGCTTTGGGTATGGTTTCATATTTTTGCTTCATACTAACGATTTCACTTTGCATAGCTTGTAAAGATTGCATTAACTGCAAGTCTCTCTCATGCATGCGTCGATCACGCTCTGCTTGTTTAGCATCACGTTCTCTATCACACTCTGCTTGATTAGCATCACGTTCTCTATCACGCTCTGCTTGTTTAGCATCACGTTCACTATCGCGTTCTGCTTGCATACATGCAAATTCAGCTACCAATCTCTGGTCACGCTCTGCTTGTTTTCATGCAAATTCAGCTACCAATCTCTGGTCACGCTCTGCTTGTTCAGCATCACGTTCTCTTTCACGTTCTGCTTGCATACGTACAAATTCAGCTTGGAAATTGAGCGTGCCCTCGAACATAACTCTTAATGATTGCACTTCTGACACCTCACCATTCTCTGGTCCGTGTCCAGTGCTTGCGGGTGGCACAGTATTTCCGCTATCAACTGAATCACTGGGAAGCAGTAGCAACATATCTTGCCCTTCTGTCCCCAGATTCTCACATTGTACTTCCTGAACTACGTCACTAACATTACTTTGTGTCCCACTTTGTAACTCGGTATCACTACTTACTAACTGTTGCTCATTATCCATGTTGATATCCTTCTGACTACGCAATCTAACCATAGTAAACAAAAGAAATAAAATCTGAACTAAATATCCTAACACTCAGGTTTCACTGACATAATCACACAAGAAATGGTCATTTGTTAAAACACACTTATTATATACTACAGTGACTAACTACTCAAATGTCCTGTTATTTTAAAACAAAGCACTAACAACAAGCACACCACTAATGATCCGAGAACACTGCACTGAGGCTACTTTACTACCCACAGGACAACTACACTGTAGCTTTACCTTTTGGTGATCTATCTTGGGTGCAGCTGCCCCCTGATATTGTGGTAGGTAATTAATTTTTCGAAATAATGAGCTCTCTTCTTCAGCTTGCCTCTGGGTATATAGTGTTCTCATGCAAAAAATCATATACAGGTATTACCACACAATATTGGTTATGCAATACATACAATACATGGAAAAATTATTAAATGTTCTCCAACAAAGTTCGACTATAATAATTCCCTAGTTATCTCATGGGTATTTAGTGGCCACTGCATATTCGAGCCCCACGTTGGGCGCCAATTTAACGAAATTGATGGTGAAATATTTTTCGTTAAAGAATAATAAATTTTTGCTTTTAACCCTGCTGTTCTGTTCACTTTTACTTGACATATATACTGTTCGGGTCAATATGACCCGACATATCAAAATGCTTTAGAAACATAAATTTTGGTACAGTTTTAGCTATCGACATTGTTGTTCTATTCCAGTACCTTGTTAGTAATAATAATAATAATAATAATAATAATAATAATGGTAATAATAATAATAATAACAATGCATACAACTTTATTGAGGGATATTTTTCATTTAAATATGCACATAAATTTGAAACAACAGACAGTTTCCATTACAGGCATTCAACTTAGAAAGCACTACAGTTTTTCCATACTTCTATTCTTATTGTTGACAGTTTAGACGTAAGTATTGACATTTTCTAACAACAGACAGTTGTCATTACAGATATTCATCTTAGAGCACACTACAGTACAGAACACACTACAGTTTTTTTATTACATTCCAACATAGAAAGCACTACAACTTTAGAATCCTCTCTTCTTACTGATTGTAGTTTAGGCACAAGTATTCACATAAATTTGAAACAACAGAATTTTCAATACAATCATCTTATAAAATACTACAGTTCTTTTCTTACTGCTTGCACTGTGGACACAAGTAGGTTACATGTTTCTTGCAAATATGTTTACTACATTTTCCACACACCATGTTTGTTTTATTGTCATTACTTGATGGACAGAACTTACAGCGTGCACGTTTTGTAGATTTTCTTGTTGTTACCGATTCTGACACACCACCCACATCATTCGGGTTTTGGATGCTTGTGACCATTCTCAAAGAATCTTCTGTTCTTGGGAAATGCGTTCTTGATGCAATATGTTCTTTTATCAGTGACTTTCCAAGTTCCTCCAAGAATATTCTCCTTCTAGTCAATTTGCTTGCATTCCAATTAGGGTCAACCGAAATCCACAAAACGTATGCATTATAAGCAGAAACATCAAGAATATTGTAGAAAACTATCATTGGCCACCTATTACTTTTTCGTTTGCATGTATATGTACCTAATAACTGATCAAGCGTGTCTACAGCACCTTTGGTTGAATTATAGTCCAAAATCATTTTTGGCTTCTTATCAGCCCTGTCACTGATTTCCGCATCATGGTGGAGAGTGCTCATAAGTACAACATTCTTGTGTCTCTTAGGAATATAATTAACCACAGTAGTGTCATTTGTGAAGTAAAATGAAGAGCTGTGTACCTCCTTGTTGGTCATTTTGTGTGGAAGCTCCGGCTTATTTTTCCGTATAGTTCCCAACATAGTCAATTTCCTTTTCAGAAGCAGCTGCCCCAAATTGTACGACGTAAAAAAGTTGTCACACGTGATATTCTGACCACGTAACTCAGAAGTGAGATCAGATACCACCCTCATTCCCTGATTTCTTTCTGGTGCCGCTCCACTCACCTTTCCTGTATAAATTTGGGCTTTCAGTACGTATGAAGTTTTGCTGTCACACATGGTCCATATTTTGATCCCATATTTTGCCGGTTTACTTGGGATATACTGCTTGAATGGACAGCGACCTCTAAATGCTACTAACTGCTCGTCAACAGTAACATTTTCTCCTGGATTATACAGTTTAGGAAGGACCTCTACCCACTTCTCCCAAATACTACGAATTGCGGCAAGTTTGTCAGTACGTCGTCTTTCCTCTCTAGTAGATTTCTTGTCAAATCGCAGGACACGTGATATCTTACAGAATGTTTCATGAGACATGGTTGCTCGAAATATGTTTCGCCCAGTATCTTTATCCCACAAACTTTTTGTAGACTCCCCATGAGATCGATATACACCCGCTAGGAGTAAGAGTCCTAAGTATGCATGGAAAACAGAACCATCAATATCTGTCCACTGTTCACCATAAACTCGCTGCCCTTCAATATTTGTCATCTCTATTATTTCATTTTGAAGCGCTGTGTGAAATACTGCTTCAAATGAACATTTTACATCAGATATTCTGCTGACTGCATACCTGGTAACTCCTGGGGTACTCTTGATGATGTTCGAAGCTGGTAGGCGACCATGTTGTGCTGGTGGATGCAACTGCCATTCTATATTCCCATTTTTAGAAAGAAAAGTCTCTACACTATTTTGTATGGGCTGTGGACTGTCGTAACTGTCATCGGAACACTCGCTTTCAGATGCATTGCTGATGTGATCTTCAAACTCAGAAAGTGATCCTTCATCTGGTGAGGCATTTACTATTTCTTCCAACTCACGATCATTCAATGGTCTCATCGCCATGGTGTCACAAGTCAAACTGGGCAGAAACAAAGCATTCCAATTATTGAGAACTGCCAATTATTATTTCCTGGGGAAAGCAACAAACAAGCCCATTGTTGTGAACGCATGGAGCTTTAGGTGATTGTTGAGAGTAAGTTGGAATGATGCAGTCACTATTCCCACACAACACAACAAAAATAATTTTCGCCATTTCCAGATTTTAGAAATAAATACGAGTTACACTAAACATATTTGTGTCGGGTCATTATGACCCGAACATTACATATGCAACTATTACAGTTGAAGCCCAAACTTCTTAAACTTTTTTAAAACCTTTTAAAACACATGCTGCTCATCCATTTTCAGACAAAGTCACAAAGTTTCATAAATATATATTGGTATTTACATAATGTAAAATAACGTTCATATTCGTTTCGGGTCATATAGACCCGAACAGAACAGCAGGGTTAAATTAATTAATTTTACCTTACTTTCTTTGCGTGCGAACTTTGTTGTAGAACCTCTCTCTTATTTACGTGTGGTAATAAAAATTTTCACGTTCAAAAGAATTGCGTACATTTAAAAATTACGTGAACTCATAATAACTGAATAAGAATATTTGGTTGAAAATTAAATTCTTTTACATCATTCGGCCTTGGCACACATTTTCTAAATGCAGTGGATTTTTTTGTTAAAATATTTACTAAATTCTATCCCGGCGTTAGCTTTTGAACACAAGATTATCACTATTGCAGAAAATGGTTAATTATTACCAAGCCGACATTTAATTGTCACTGATCAAACCTACTTCGCTATACATTTAAGTTATTTGAAAGAACCAAAATTGTTAAATTTCAACGTTAACTATCCGTCTAAGAATGCACAAATGTGTAACTATTTTTAAAATCTCAGTCACTCTCTGGATCGCTGTAAAAGAAGAACATTCTCTTAATTCACATTTAATTTTTATCTATCTGTTCCCGATTTACGGGTTTGGTTGATTTTTCCTTTAGCGGAACAATTTTTAAATGTGCCGCCGCTGCAAATCGATCGGTCGCGGCACAGCCCAGCAACACCGCTAAAAATGCTGAAAACTCTTTAAAGAAATATTATAGATGACATGGGCAAGCTAATTTACATTAATAATACACGCTTTTTATAAATCTCAATATATTTTTACCACAACAAATATTCAACTCACATTAGTTCGTAATTTCTCCTTCAATGGCGGCTAAATCAAGATACCGACAAATGACGTCTACCCACTCATCAGACACTTCGATACAACTTCCTACCGCTATCAGCTCTAAGCGAGGAAGACCAAAGAATACATAGTGCATTGTGCTTTTATAGTATTGCTGACTATTAACATTTCTTTGTAATTTCACGACATTATTTCCCTCTGGCTGAATTTCACATCTCTGTTATCTCAGATATTGACACATTTCGCAATTACATTATTAATATGGAAATATTACCATCCTAAATACAGAAAGAATATTACTACAAAAAATATTACAATAATAACAAATGTCTTTTACACAAAATTCAATAATATTTTTCGTTAAATAATTACATTATATACAGATTGCTCAGAGCGGCGTATATGGTACAAATAAATTTCAGTTTGTTAATGTGTGAGTTTGCCAGGGAACGTTACACAGCGAGACCTTCAGAAGTGGTGGTCCAGACTGCTGTACACACCGTCACCTTTAATACCCAGTAGTACGTTCTCTTGCATTGATGGAGGCCTGTATTCGTCGTGGCATACTATCCACAAGTTCAACAAGGCACTGTTGGTCCAGATTTTCCTACTCCTAAACTGCGATTCGGCGTAGATACCACGGAGTGGTTGGTGGCCCATGTCGTCCATAAACAGCACTTTTCAATCTGTTCCAGGCATGAACGATAGGGTTCGTTTCTGTAGAACGTGCTGGAACATGCTGGACTCTCTAGTCAAGCGGTGTCGTTCTCCTGAAGGAAGCCATTCACAAGATGTGTACGATGAGGGCGCGAATTGTCGTCCATGAAGGCGAATGCCTCGCCAATATGCTGCTGATATGGTTGCACTATCGATCGCCGCGCAGGATTAGCTGAGCGGTCTAAGGCGCTGCAGTCATGGACTGAACGGCTGGTCCCGGCGAAGGTTCGAGTCCTCCCTCGGGCATGAGTGTGTGTGTTTGTCCTTAGGATAATTTAGGTTAAGCAGTGTGTAAACTTAGGGACTGATGACCCTAGCAGTTAAGTCCCATAAAATTTCACACACATTTGAACATTATTGCACTATCCGTCGGAGCATGGCATTCACGTATCGTACAACCGTTACGGCTCCTTCCATGACCACCAGCGGCGAACGTCGGCCCCACATAATGCCACCACAAAACAGCAGGGAACCTCAACCTTGCTGCACTCACTGGACAGTGTGCCTAAGTCGTTCAGCCAGAACGGGTTGCCTCGAAACACGTCTCCGACGATTGTCTGGTTGAAGGCACATGCGACACTCATCGTTGAAGAGAACGTGATGCCAAACCTGAGCGGTCCATTCGGCTTGTGGTTGGGTCCATCCTTACCGCACTGCATGGTGTCGTGGCTGCGAAGACGGACCCCGCCGTGGACGTCGGGAGTGAAGTGAAGCATCATGCAGCCTATTGCGCGCAGTTTCAATCGTAACACGACGTCATGTGGCTACGCCAAAACCATTATTCAACATGGTGGCGTTGCTGTCAGGGTTCCTACGAACCATAATCCGTAGGTAGCGGTCATCCACTGCATCAGTAGCCCTTGGGCGGTCTGAGCGAGGCATGTCATCGGCATTTCTCTCTATATCTCCTCCACTTACAAACTTAATCGCTTTGGTTCACCCCTAAACGCCTGGGCATTTCCCTTGTTGACAGCCCTTTCTGGCACAAAGTAACAATGCGGACGCGATCGAACCGCGGTATTGATCGTCTAGGCAAGGTTGAACTACAGAGAACACGAGCCGTGTGCCTCCTTCCTGGTGGAATGGCTGGAACTGATCGGCTGTCGGACCCCCTCCGTCTGATAGGCGCTGCTCCTGCGTGGTTGTTTACATCTTTGGACGGATTTAGTGACATCTCTGGTCGAAAGGGACTGTGTCTGTGATACAATATCCACGGTCGACTTCTATCTTCAGGAGTTCTGGGAACCAGGGTGGTGCAAAACCCTTTTTCATATGTCCATAGAGTAAGTTCCGATCGGTCTCGAAATCGAAACCACATTGAAAACCAGAAACGTTTTATTTGCAACACTTACCTTTCCCCTACCTCTCTACATAGTCACCTCTCCAGCTTCGAGGTTTGTTGAAGTGTTGTATCAGCTTTCCAAAATCCTCGCCATAGAAACCATCCTACTATGCTTCCGGCCAGTTATCTGCACCGGTATGCAGCTCGTTGTCTGTGGGAAAATTTGGTCTTCATAGCCAGCGGTTCTCGTGAGCAGGGATGAGACTCAGGGGGGAGCCAATTACGGACTGTATTGTGGACGATCAAACACTTCTCATCGGAAACGCTGCAGTAGCGTCTTCATTGCCCCTGCAGTGCGCGGCCGAGAATTGGCATGAAGAAGGGACTGCTCGACAGTTGTGTTATGTGCTCTGCTTGACACAAGCGAAATTTCTGACCAGGCCCTCGTACCTGGCGGGAAACGCTATTCCCTACGCATCTTCACGCACTCACTGTCCACTCAAAACTGAAAAGAGAGACGCGACACTATCGATGGATATACTAGAGACACTGCCCAACACATCTGTGCAAAGCTTTACCTGATTTTCCCACTGGTTTCCATTTCGCGACCGATCGGATCTTACTTTCTGGACAACACTCGTACATATAACCTGTGTCTTGACAATTATAGTAATAGTCACTCATTGTCTTTCTGTTTCAATCTGATTGCTTGACTGTTCAAATAAACTCCATGTAGTAGGCTAAGTTACTACTGTAAACTGTGGGCCACCCTTGTGTCCCGGTCCAGCAATGAATGGAACAAGGGATCTTTGGGCTCCAGATAGTAGCTGCTGTCGCTGTTGTATGGCATAGTGGAACGACGACAGTTCCTATGGTTGAGACAGACTACTTCCAGATGCACTAGTACAACGCAGAACAAATCCATGTCCGCGTCTGTAACGAGCACAGCTGTGAAACAAATCGTGGCACTTAACAGGAAGCAGATGTAGCTATCAAGTGCCTGGAAATAGGCTCTGTGTGTCTCGAAGACATATCAGAGTGCAATGAATCCATACTGTAATGTATTTTTTGTGTATACATGCCACGATATGCAAAGTATTTATGCATACATAATATCTTAGAGATGAATGAAATACTTAATGACTGCTATATCCGGTTCAGGACGCATCTGCTTCTTGCATGGTCCACATTTTGAAAATTAAATGCAATTCCCAGTAAATGCAAAATGTTCTGTTGGTGGACCGAGTTCGGTAATGCATCTTCTTGCCATTCTGTTGCATTGCCATTATTTGTAGAACGCTATTCCTCTTGTCTACAATCATACGTTCCTACCTTGTCATGCGATACCTTTCTGGATGAAGGAAGCTGTGAGCACATTTCAATGATATATGTTCACAACAGACAGAGTTCTTACAGTCTTATTCGCTCAACGCAAACGTCCCGTCAGTGTAACACATGAGGCCTGGACTAGATTGTTCGAAGAGTGGGGGACCGAAGGTGCACGCTGTCGGTGCCCTGGGGCCGCTCCAGGTTTGCATTTGCAGAATCTGTAATGCAAAACGTATAGGAGAAGCTCTCCCCTGGAAGAACGACACACAGCTTTAATCTGACAGGAAGTTTCATATCAGCTCACATTCCGCTGGAGAGGTAAAATTTCTTTCTGTAGAAGTCACCAAGGCCATGTTTAGCCATGTCTCCGCAATATTTTTTCTGCCATGAATGCTCGTTATGCAAGTTCGTCAGGAGAGCTTCTACAACGTTTGGAAAGTACATGATGAGGTCCTAGCAGATGAAATCTTGTGTGTGTTTAGGTACCTCGGTTGGCACAATACTTCCCCCTCAAAGTGCACGAGTTCGAGTCTCGCTCGGGCACATATCATTAATCTCGCACGACATTCCGATACACAGTGTACTCTAAGTCTGTCCTCTTTGGCGGTTGGTTCTTGGGAATGTAGACCAGCTTTTGAACCATGTCGCTATGATTCCATGTGAGCTTGCACTCTTGCGGGGGTATACATGGTTTAATTATCAATGGTGCTTAATTAATAAGCGTATAGGCACTTTTCCCTCCAAGTACCCTATACATCTTCTCCGTATCTGGCAATGTTATCGCGTCCGCTTCTGTACCCTGATACGTCGATGGGCCGCACTCAGCCTAAATCCGAGCAAAAACCTGTTTCATCCTCCAACAAGGATTATCTGTTTAGCGTGTCTTTACTTTGGTGAACTGAGTGTTTTAAAAGGTATATAAAACAAAAATAAAATCGGAAGTGTAAGGAAACCCCAATTCAGACGAGATAGCCGTCCTTTAGACTGGGGACGCCTCAAGCACCGTTTACATCGAAGCAGATACAAGTGAACGTGCGTCAGTAAACGAGAAGAGTCCCTGGTGTAAACGCTAAGCGCATTTGCAAACGGTATTGGGTCTTGTTCGATTAGCACTCTCTCGTATTCGTCCGGGTTTCGTTGATTGTCATTCGTCTAGCGAAACGTCAAAGTTAGTTCGCGCCATCTCCGCCGCGGCCCTACCACTACAGAAAGCTTTTGCCTCCTGCCTTGTCGTCTTCTCTTGTTGATATGAGTTGCCTGAGCGACAGTGAGGTCTGAAGAGAGAGTAATTTTGCTGGTGCCAGAGTATAGACGCAATACTTGCCTCTGGATTCCTACAGATCCATGGAGTAAAAGCTGTAGGAAACGATATATGGCTGGTATTAAATTGCAGAAGCACCCAAAGGACGTACTGACAACGTGAGAAATACAAAAAGTTCTTCAGATGTTTGCATCAGGTGGAAAGCTGTGGGAAATTATGTATGATTGACATAAAATTGCGGAAGCACCCAAAGGATCTACTAACAACGTGAGAAAGACGACAAATTCTTCAGATGTTTGCATCAGGTGGAAACCAAATGAATATGCTCAAGCAGTGAAACTTCTAATATTACAAACGAAAAGCATAATAAACTTCCTTATAAGAAAACAAGTGGTAATGTATGTATACACATATTATTGTGACTAAAATTAAAAATAGACGAAAGACATTATCTTTCTCATTTCTTAGTTTCATGATATTCGTAATTACTCAATTATTATTTTCGAAAATTTTGATGATAAACGAGAATAGTTTCCTCAGAATCACGCCACCTGTCGTCTAACAAAATACACTACTGGCCATTAAAATAGCTACACAAAGGAGAAATGCAGATGATAAACGGGTAGTCATTTGACACATAGTTTATACTATAACAGACATGTGATTATATTTTCACGCAATTTGGGTGCATAGATCCTGAGATATCAATACTCAGGACAACCACCTCTGGCCGTAATAACGGCCTTGATACGCCTGGGCATTGAGTCAAACAGAGCTTGGATGGAGTGTACAGGTACAGCTGTTCATGCAGCTTCAACACGATACCACAGTTCATCAACAGTAGTAACTGGTGTATTGTGACGATCCAGTTGCTTGGCCGCCATTGACCAGACGCTTTCAGTTGGTGAGAGATCTTGAGAATGTACTGGCCACGGCAGCAGTGGAAACGTTTTCTGTATCCAGAAAGGCCCGTACAGGACCTGCAAATGGCGGACGTCAAGGGTAACCGCAGCCACGGTCTCCGAGCTGATAGGCCATGCTGCTGCAAACGTCGCCGAACAGTTCGTCCAGATGGTTGTTGTCTTGCTAACGTCCCCATGTTTTGATTCAGGGATCGAGACGTAGCTACACAATCTGTTACAACCATGCGGTTGAGATGCCTGTCATCTCGATTGCTGGAGATAAGAGGCCGTTGGGATCCAGCACGGCGTTCCGTATTACCGTCCTGAACCCACCGATTCCATATTCTGCTAACAGTCATTGGATCTCGACCAACGCGAACAGCAATGTCGTGATACGATAAACCGCAATCGCGATAGGCTACAATCCGACCTTTATCAAAGTCGGAAACGTAATGGTACGCATTTCTCCTCCTTACACGAGGCATCACAACAATGTTTCAGCAGGCAACGCCGGGAAACTGCTGTTTGTGTATGAGAAATCGGTTGGAAACTTTCCTCATGTTAGCACGTTGTAGGTGTCGCCACCGGCGCCAGCCTTGTGTGAATGGTCTGAAAAGCTAATCATTTGCATATCACAGCATGTTCTTCCTGTCGGTTAAGTTTCGCGTCTGTAGGACGTCATCTGCGTGGTGTAGCAGTTTTAATGTCTAGTGGTGTAAATACCAGATCTGGTTAAGTACCCTGTAGGAACTATTGTTTTTATATTTTAAATTCCAGTAACCATATTTTACTGACATCATCGTCCTTATATACTGTCCAGATAAATTAATGTGACAACCTGTCAAAAACCTGAATAACCACGTTTTGCAGCACGAAACGTGTAGGAAGAGGTTAAGTGATGTTGTGGAAGATAAACTCATCGTGGTGCTCTTCCAGCCACGCACGTACACTGCGGGCCGCGTGGCATGTTGTGTTGTCCTGCTGCCATCGTGCTGTGGACAAACAAACTACATTTGGAGATGGACATGGTCCCCAAGGATAGCGACGTACATATGTCGATCCACTGTGTCTGCGAGAATGACGATATCACTCTGGGAACGCCGCGAAAACATTCCGCAGACCACAACGCTCCCTCCGGTTGGAGGGTGTTCTTCATTTCAGCCGTTTCACAACATGCACGCCAGTCGCCATACGTCGGATGGAGCATAAAACTTGACTCATCTTAAGAAGGTACCAGTCGTCACTCAGTGGGTGTGCAGTTGCGCTGTTGGGCTGCAAGTTACAGCCTTCGTCGCCGATGATCAGCAGACCGCATGTGAGGCCCATAGGTAACAACGTTCGCTGAACGGTCGTTACGGAGTCACACTGCTGCTACCTCTTGGTTCAGCTGGCGGTCAGTTGCTCAACATTTCCACGTCTGTTCGCCCGCACCCATCGCCGACGTCAGATAAATCGCACCGTTTCTGAATTGCGACAACGACCGCCCAATTTTCGCGCCCCTCCCCCGAAACACTTTATATATCCTCCACTGCTAGTGGTGCCACCTGCCGCTTGTGAGTGGTTATTGCACGTTGACGTCGAACATAGGGGTAATCACGTTAACGTGTGTGGACCGTGTACATAATTTCACAAAGTCATCGAAATGCTTCGCGTTCGTCACTGCAGACAAAAGAAGCTATCCGATATACACTCCTGGAAATGGAAAAAAGAACACATTGACACCGGTGTGTCAGACCCACCATACTTGCTCCGGACACTGCGAGAGCGCTGTACAAGCAATGATCACACGCACGGCACAGCGGACACACCAGGAACCGCGGTGTTGGCCGTCGAATGGCGCTAGCTGCGCAGCATTTGTGCACCGCCGCCGTCAGTGTCAGCCAGTTTGCCGTAGCATACGGAGCTCCATCGCAGTCTTTAACACTGGTAGCATGCCGCGACAGCGTGGACGTGAACCGTATGTGCAGTTGACGGACTTTGAGCGAGGGCGTATAGTGGGCATGCGGGAGGCCGGGTGGACGTACCGCCGAATTGCTCAACACGTGGGGCGTGAGGTCTCCACAGTACATCGATGTTGTCGCCAGTGGTCGGCGGAAGGTGCACGTGCCCGTCGACCTGGGACCGGACCGCAGCGACGCACGGATGCACGCCAAGACCGTAGGATCCTACGCAGTGCCGTAGGGGACCGCACCGCCACTTCCCAGCAAATTAGGGACACTGTTGCTCCTGGGGTATCGGCGAGGACCATTCGCAACCGTCTCCATGAAGCTGGGCTACGGTCCCGCACACCGTTAGGCCGTCTTCCGCTCACGCCCCAACATCGTGCAGCCCGCCTCCAGTGGTGTCGCGACAGCCGTGAATGGAGGGACGAATGGAGACGTGTCGTCTTCAGCGATGAGAGTCGCTTCTGCCTTGGTGCCAATGATGGTCGTATGCGTGTTTGGCGCCGTGCAGGTGAGCGCCACAATGAGGACTGCATACGACCGAGGCACACAGGGCCAACACCCGGCATCATGGTGTGGGGAGTGATCTCCTACACTGGCCGTACACCACTGGTGATCGTCGAGGGGACACTGAATAGTGCACGGTACATCCAAACCGTCATCGAACCCATCGTTCTACCATTCCTAGACCGGCAAGGGATCTTGCTGTTCCAACAGGACAACGCACGTCCGCATGTATCCCGTGCCACCCAACGTGCTCTAGAAGGTGTAAGTCAACTACCCTGGCCAGCAAGATCTCCGGATCTGTCCCGCATTAAGCATGTTTGGGACTGGATGAAGCGTCGTCTCACGCGGTCTGCACGTCCAGCACGAACGCTGGTCCAACTGAGGCGCCAGGTGGAAATGGCATGGCAAGCCGTTCCACAGGACTACATCCAGCATCTCTACGATCGTCTCCATGGGAGAATAGCAGCCTGCATTGCTGCGAAAGGTGGATATACACTGTACTAGTGCCGACATTGTGCATGCTCTGTTGCCTGTGTCTATGTGCCTGTGGTTCTGTCAGTGTGATCATGTGATGTATCTGACCCCAGGAATGTGTCAATAAAGTTTCCCCTTCCTGGGACAATGAATTCACGGTGTTCTTATTTCAATTTCCAGGAGTATATATCAGTTATTGAAACGTGAAACAATCACTGACGTAAAAGTCTCTGGTTTCCAGCAAACGGAATGTGTATTCAGATGACGTTGTTGTCGGTAGTCAGTATTCTTATTTTAAATTATCTTCTCAGTTGTAATGAGGATCAAGCGAAAAGCATCAACACGCTGTGCAAAATTTTTGAATAATGCAAAGAAAATGTGGAGCGGCAATGCAGTGCTATATGCGCTACTTCCATGAATTTCACGTTAGCATGGGCCCACTTATTGAGATTGTTAAATTCTTCCTTCCCTACGGCATTTCGTTTATTTGGTTGAAAACTGTGCTTTCGTCATACAAAACAGTCGTCTCTGAATATGATAGTTTTGCGTCATTGCTGTGACTATACAGGGCGGACAGAGTGTGAAGAGGTTATAAGGCTGCTGCAGGGTAAGCTGTGCCGAGAAATCATTGTTAGGAAAAATATCGATACTTGGTGCCGTTTGATAGTTAATTAGCAGTGAAATTAGCCAACCAGGCCGTTGCGAGCGCAAATTCAAGCGACCAAACGTGGGTTTCTTTTGGCTTCCTACATGTGAACAAGTAAGCGATAGAACAAAGTGGACACGGGGAGGTAGTAAGGTCAAAGGCCGAGCTGTCTCGTGCGGTATGATCTACGGAATGGGAAAAACTGACAGCGCCGGCCGGTGTGGCCGAGCGGTTCTTGGCGCTACAGTCTGTAACCGCGCGACCGCTACGGTCGCAGGTTCGAATCCTGCCTTGGGCATGGATGTGTGTGATGTCTTTAGGTTAGTTAGGTTTAAGTAGTTCTAAAATCTAGGGGACTGAAGACCTCAGATGTTAAGTCCCATAGTGCTCAGAGCCAGTTTTTTTTGATTGATTGGTCGATTTGGGGGAGGGGACCAAACATCGCCGTCTTAGATCCCGTCGGATTAGGGAAGGATGTGGAAAGAAATCGGCCGCGCCCTTCCAAAGGAACCATCCCGGCATTTGCCTCAAGTGGAAAGCCTAAATGAAGACGTCCAGGACGCGGGTCTGAACTGTCATCCTACCGAATGGGAGTCCAGTGTGCTAACAACTACGCCACCTCTCGCGGTGTCTGAAAAAAAAACTGCTGTGAATTTCATGCTGTGAATGTGGTCTATGAGATATACAACTTACTTTACTCGAAGTGCCAAAGTGAGTCACACCCAAGACGACCAAATTAAGTGCCCCATGAGACCCATCTGTCCGCAGGTAAGAACATATATTCTATACTGATGTGCAAGTGAGTGACGCGCACAGAACATTAGCGTCGTTTTAGACACCGAGTATTAGATGAGACGTCGTGCTCTTAGACTATTTGTACTCTTTATTTTTCCGGTGCAGTTCAGCTTGGCAGCCTCCAGGCGCCATAAATTTCTGGTTTTCACCTCTAAATGTCTGTGCAGGTGAGAAAGTGACGCCGAGATAAATGGGCAGAGGGCCAAGTGGCACGGTGCCAGGAATCACGGCCGCAAACTCGTGGAGTCACGAAAATTTAACGTTCGCCATCGAAGATAATCCGTTCCATCGTCACAAACAGCTTGATCAGTTTTAATTTCTTTTTCCGGGAAAAAGAGTGTGAAATACTGTTTCGAGTTGAATATTAGAGAGAGTATTTGATTCATGGAAATAAAAAGAATTTTTTTCTGTCATCATTATGGGATGGGATAGTAAGTATCTAAGATAGTAGTCGTTAAACTTATTTTTTCTTGAGAGCCAATACTGACGTTGCAAGCGACACATCTGGTCGCATAGGAAGAGCTGTGGGGGGGAGGGAATGCATGCATTTTACTGAAACCAGTTTTCCGTACGTCTGCGGGTCCAGTGTCCAGCGACATGGCAGTAGTATAGCAAGTCTGGTTACCTGACTTCTGGGCACAATTTCTAGGAGTCTTCACGCCGCACTATCTGGAGGAATACCAGGCTGCTGCAGCAGACAGTTTTCAACCGAGCTTTTTGTATTAGGCCCAATCTAACAGAACGGAGATGTTTTTAAATAATATTATTTTATTAATTCGAAATTGTCACGAATGGATAGAAAATGTGTGTACAAAATGTTTAGAATTAAGTTTTATCTATTGTGCTAGGCATGTTATTTGGAAGCGACTAACTTCTATTGGGGTGAACACCTTAGTTACTTTTCTCGGCGAGTTGTGTGGCCAGTTTTCCATATCGGATGCCCTGTCGGCATTACTGGCCCACGGAAAAAACTATCAATCTGAGATACATAACAACGGGGTACATTCCTGGCCAGAGACGTATAAACATTGATACTCTAAAAAGAATTATTACTCTCCCTACAAGAATGATATAAATGACTTGTTTTACGTAAAAGCTTTTACTAAGAAACTAGAGAATAAGCTTGCTCAGTGTATCTCATTGACGACAATGACACGATGTATATTACAGCTAGTGGGAGCACTTCTCCGAAGTCAGCAGCAATGCTCAGGGAAAAAAATATGCAGTGGTCACTTAATCCATCCTGGCCGTTTTACTAAGCTTTCGTCTCCTGATCTTGCTATTAAATGGTAGCCTACGTAAATTAGTTTGTTATTAATTAATCACTGTAATTGTGATATCTAACACGACCACAAATGTTTACTAAATGTTTTGAATGTCATTTGTCTTTTATTCATTCCATTGTATTACAGCAGTCTTAATTTGATGTCATATTCCTTGTTACAAAGATGTAAAATATTTGAAGAAGATCGTCTCTGCAGTAACGCACGTTTACGAATCGGTATTACATTCGTTTGATATTTATTCCATAGCAACTGATCGGTGCTGGTTGCGCACGCTCGTAATTTGTCATTAGTCATCAGGAAGACACGTGAAAACATCCCCCTCTCACTTCTATTAACCCCGAAGTTACCGAGCTCCTGACGTGAGCTGCGAACTTCACTTTTATCACGCCCGAATTTACCAATGTCAATTAAAATTAAGCGCATATTAAAATATTGCTGTCTCTGTAAAACATTTGTTCGCTACAGGTCAATAAAACTACGCCCTTAAGAAGCTCTAAACGTTACTCGACGTCTACAATTCTGCTGTTAGTTGCTAGATGCATTTACTGTATATAAATATAAATCAATCGCCGCATGTACTGATGAGTATCACCTGAGAACGGCTCGATCGATTTGGCTGTTTTTTTTGTTTGTTTAATTGTGTTCGTAACTGTTGTGACAGGATTTGAGTGGAAGAAAATGTTTCGAAAATCCACCTGAAGAGACGGAAATGATGATGGTATTTTTGTATGAAAATCTCAATGAAAGAAATGTGACGGTCGGTTTGACAGTTCTGCTGTCACATGTTTTCATAAAAGAAAAAGAATGTGATATTTAGTTTGATAGTTATTTTGTCGCATGTTTTCGTAGCAACAACAAATTCCGCATTGAATATTGATATTGTGCGAAAAGGAATGTAATTGAAAGCGATATTTCAGTGTGTTTTCGATGGTGACCATATCTTTGGTGCGTTGCAATGATGGAAATGATGTCAGTTCGTCGTACTTTGGTGTTCTGCAAACATTTGAGTTATTTCTGTTCGATGTATGTGTCATTGGAAAGAATGTCACCTGTGAGGCGTCGAACTGAAGAGACAGCCTACATTACACTTGTCCGTCCTCTGCTGGAATATTGCTGCGCGGTGTGGGATCCTTACCAGGTAGCATTGACGGAGAGCATTGAGAAAGTGCAAAGAAGGGCACCTCGTTTCGTGTTATGGCGCAGTAGGGGTGAGACTGTCATTGATATTATACAAGAGTTGGTATGGCAGACATTGAAACAAAGGCGATTTTCTTTGCTGCGAGATCTATTTACGAAATTTCAATCACCAACTTTCTTTTCCGAATGCGAAAATATTTTGTTGACACCCACTTACGTAGGGAGAAATGCTCATCATAATAAATTAAGAGAAATCAGACCTCTAACGGATAGGTTTAGGTGTTCCTTTCTCCGACACGCCATTCGAGAGTGGAATGGTAGAGGAGTATGAAAATGGTTTTACTGCACGTCCAGCTATTGTACAACAGCTATTAGTGTTTGATTACGTGTCCATTTGTAGTAACCAGACGAAACTATTACGTTGGTGCATAAGTTCGCAACGTTTTTGTCTTGCATGTTGATATTCCGTTGTTTATTTACCGACTGTTATTTATTTGTAGTTCACTGTTGCTATTTGAGTTTACGTATCCTCCTTTTGTCATTTGGGGATAGTGAGTAAAGCTGCGGACGCTAGAAAACTGAGTGGAGAAATCGGAACATTTCCGACATATTCTTCTGTTTGGATTCAATAGAGGGGTGACAGATGTGGAAGCACCCAGACACACTTGCACCGTGTATGGATGTAATACCATTGGACAGACCACGGCTATAAAGTGTTTTTCTCATTTTAAGGGGGGCCGCTTTGACATTAACATCCACGTTGAGGAAGACCTTCAGGGTTTGATGATGGTCGTTTAAACGCATTAACCCGCAATGATCCACGTCAGTGTATTCGAAAACTGGCACATGTGATGAACAGTGATCGATCCATCATCGCGTGACATTTGCATGCAATGAGGAAGGTTCAAAAATTGGGTGTGTGAGTACCGCATACTCTAAGCCAAAATCACAAAAATCAGCAGATGAACGTATGTGCATCTCTGCTTGCTCGTGATCAAACGGGTTGTGATCAACACTGACCATGTCTATCCTGCATTGCAACTGGTGACGAGAAATAGTGTCTTTATGCTAATATGAGGAAAAGAAAGGAATGGTTGAGCCCAAAAAACTCTCCGTACAGATACATGTGTGCATCCACAACAGATCGTGTTGTGCGTCTCTTGGAACAGCGACATGTTTTGTACTATCAATTGCGTCCCCGAGGTGTAAACATCGCTGCTGACATTTACTGTCAGCAACTGAGACGTCTTGCAGACGCAGCCCAAGAATAACGACCAGGAAGACAGGGTGAAGGGATGTTACTCCACGATATCGCTTCCGCATTCTGCTAGACTGATAAAACGTGCTGTACTGGATTTGGGTTGGGAAGTCATTCCGCCTTTTCTGCTCTCTATGGAACAACCTTCATGGAACTTTCTTTCCGGACTAAAATGCACTCCGAATATGTCTCGACGAGTTCTTCGACTCAAAACCACGTGATATCTACAGCTGCGGAATGTAAAAGTTACTCCAGCGTTGGCAGAGTATTATATGTAATGAAGGGGAGTATATTATTCATGACTAAAAGCTTCGTTACGTGAATGTGTTGGGTCTATTAAACTTATGGAAAAACGCTACCAAGTGGAGCACAACCCAGTACTTGAGTGCGGCTCATCAAATTAGAAAATGTGAAGTATTAGTTCACTTTATTACAAAAATGAATAAAATATTTTCGTAACTTTGACACACTTCTTCTCCACAGTATAGTTGTATAATTTACAACTGTCAATGACTAGCAAAGCATCATTCGAAGCACTAATTAACTAATTGTTCTCTTGAAGTACAACGCCTTGCCTTTACTAAAGTACAAGTTCATCAGAAATTTTAACAAGTCGTTGGTCCTGCGCTCACATGTTGACTCCTTCTGTTGAGGTCATGAACTGGGCAGAGCTCTTCCGTGATCGACACCATACTGACGTCAGCGCAGGCTGCTGCTATACTTAGAGACGTATCATCCGTCTCCCATTGGTTGTTGCAGGTATCATCTGCCCCCCGTATTGGTAGTTGCAGATTGCTGCGAACTCTCGCTAGTGTCTGTGCTACCGATTCTCGTTGCCGTCTTTGTTGTGGCACAACTATCTGTTGATGATACCACACCACTGATGATCAATTACTGAACAAGTCACAGCTGTTAAATACATGGAAATCAGTGGTCGGAGTGATTTTCTGTGGAATCACTGCATAACACTAAACTGCAGATACCAAACTGCTACTCACTGGCAGAAATTAATGAAGTATCTTTCAGCAGCGAAATATATATATATATATATATATATATATATATATATATATATATATATATATATATATATATATATATATAAAGGAAGAGGTAGGGGAGGTGGAGAACTTTCAAAGAAGAGCTGAACATTTCGTGACGAGCTTGCATAATAAGCGCGAAAGTGACATGGCCATGTCCACCAATATCCAGTGGCGGACACTACTAGATAGGCGCAGACATACACTGTTAAAATTTCGAACTCATGCAGAGGTTTACCAATAATAGGACTTCCCAAGGGCCACACTAAAACTGGAGAAGTAGAAGTTATACAGTTCGCCTCATAACTAAGTGATACGCGTGTACGATTGTTCCGTAGACGATCCGCTTCGATTCCAGGTACTTCCAGGGATTTTTCCTTGGTAGGAGGCTTGGGACACAGTCAGCCTCATGACGCCAATTGAGGGCCTAGTTCAGTAAGAAGTAGCGGCTGCAAGGTCATGGAAGCTGACAACAGCTATGACAGCGGTGTGGGACCGCGTGGACTTCTCCACCGCATCCAAATGACGTCATGGGTAGAAGATGACATGGCGGCCGGTCGGACCTGAGTGGCCCGCAAATGGAGCCTTAGGTTTTAGCAGGGATACGCGAAATACCTTGGGGCACACACTGTACAATGGCTCACCCATACGTACAAGGAGACGTAGTGGAGCTCCGGGCCGTCAATTTTTTTGTTTTTTTGTTTCGTTTATCTGCTTGAAACAAACTTCAGAACACAAACAAAAGTGTGAAGTACAAATTTTAATCAAACCTAACGGTAGCTTTCATCTCCAACTGAGTACATCTATTGTTCCATTTGTTCAACGTGTGTGGGTGAATATTATCATGTGCGTTATCAAAATCAGGCAACGTTTCCCTGCTTTTTTTAAACTCACACTCCCAAAAGTTGCCCGTATTTCTCCCAATGCAATTGATTCCGAATGTATATCCTTAACATCCGGCATTCGATTTCTCATTCCACGTTTCTAATTTGGTATTCTGTTTTATCGCCGGTCTTAGTTAATTATTATAACAACTGCTTTAGTAATTTGTGCAATGGTTCCAAATTAATCTCATTTTGGAAACATGAAGTATGTTCTTTCTTTCTCGGCATTTTCTGTGCCACTTTGTAATGTTACTACATGTTGAATATACCAGTTTCTACCAACAGAATTGATTACCGACAGATGACCAGTTTCTTAAAAGTGTTACCGACTTTTACGCTACTCCATAGCTATCAACCTCACAATATCTTCGCGTAAGAAACAAATATTCGGACAGGTCACTCTGCAAGCTGCGAGTAACTGGCGGTACTTACCTTCCATAATGTGCTTTACTTGATTCCCAACATTTTAAACGTCCACGAAGAAGCGACGAAAGAAGAAGCTGGTTTTTACGACAGCGTCATTCCCCGAATAGCATACTGATTTTCTCACTATTGCCGCTATGTTGACATATTGACATTTATATTTTTCTTTACGTTTCATTCTCTGATTTAAGGATCAAAGAGGGCTGTTAGTAAGACCGCCCACTAAAGAATCGCGGTTCCTTTCATCAGGGCTTAATTTCGCTCTGAACACACCGGAAAGGTGATCAGGCACCTCAGCGGGAATTTTATTAGCACTCACTGGAAAGCGTCGGCAATGAAGATTTAATACAGAGCAAAGATACTATAATTTTCCAGTGGGCCTCACACAGGAAACGTGCAATGGGTGACCAGCAGTTGTCATGGAAACTCACAAGCACGTAGCGTCTTTCCTCGTTCTGCAAACAGTGACGACAGGACATGCCGGGAGGCAAACACGCAACATTAGTGTTACGTTAGTTCAAATTTTACACATATAACGTCTTGTTAATTGTATCGTAAAGATGTTACCCTGTGGTTAGTAACATAGAAACTGCTTGTTTAATTTACGAGCTGCAAATACCAGTACACACATATTGCCGGTCAGACATTTATTTATTTTCACCCCTTTTCGATCCCTTGATTCTCCTACACATTTAAAATAATGCGAGCCCATTCATTTTATCTCTTGTGTGGTTGTTCTTGTAATATATCTGCGTAACTAAATAATTTTGGGGAACATTATGCTCCGCAATACCGTCGACGCCTCAGTGTTTCGATAGCGATCTCCCACTCTGTCACACACAAATCGCGGAATATACCAATAAGTTATTCCGTTGCGTTATTATTCGTCACATGTTAGTGGTATATGCTATGACGTCGCACGAGGGTTTCACATACTATTTTACCACACAAAATTACACTATAAATGGCCTGTTCGGATAGTAAGGTCCGATTGGTCGCGAATTGGAGACCACAGTGAAAATTTAAAATGTTTTATTTGCAGCAGTTATCTACACATCCCAACTTCTCTACATAGTCGCCGCTCCTACTGAGACATTTTTCGTAGCATTGCAGCAGCTTTCCAGTAGCCTCGTCATAGAAGGCAGCCGCCTGTGCTTTTTGCCCATTCTCTACACTGATCTGCAGCTGCTTGTAAGTGGCAAAATGTTATCTCCATAGCCAGCGGCGTATGTGAGCAGAGATGAAAATCAAAGGGAGCCAAGTCAGGACTGTATGGTGGGTGATGAAATACACTCCTGGAAATGGAAAAAAGACCACATTGACACCGGTGTGTCAGACCCACCATACTTGCTCCGGACACTGCGAGAGGGCTGTACAAGCAATGATCACACGCACGGCACAGCGGACACACCAGGAACCGCGGTGTTGGCCGTCGAATGGCGCTAGCTGCGCAGCATTTGTGCACCGCCGCCGTCAGTGTCAGCCAGTTTGCCGTAGCATACGGAGCTCCATCGCAGTCTTTAACACTGGTAGCATGCCGCGACAGCGTGGACGTGAACCGTATGTGCAGTTGACGGACTTTGAGCGAGGGCATATAGTGGGCATGCGGGAGGCCGGGTGGACGTACCGCCGAATTGCTCAACACGTGGGGCGTGAGGTCTCCACAGTACATCGATGTTGTCGCCAGTGGTCGGCGGAAGGTGCACGTGCCCGTCGACCTGGGACCGGACCACAGCGACGCACGGATGCACGCCAAGACCGTAGGATCCTACGCAGTGCCGTAGGGGACCGCACCGCCACTTCCCAGCAAATTAGGGACACTGTTGCTCCTGGGGTATCGGCGAGGACCATTCGCAACCGTCTCCATGAAGCTGGGCTACGGTCCCGCACACCGTTAGGCCGTCTTCCGCTCACGCCCCAACATCGTGCAGCCCGCCTGCAGTGGTGTCGCGACAGGCGTGAATGGAGGGACGAATGGAGACGTGTCGTCTTCAGCGATGAGAGTCGCTTCTGCCTTGGTGCCAATGATGGTCGTATGCGTGTTTGGCGCCGTGCAGGTGAGCGCCACAATCAGGACTGCATACGACCGAGGCACACAGGGCCAACACCCGGCATCATGGTGTGGGGAGCGATCTCCTACACTGGCCGTACACCACTGGTGATCGTCGAGGGGACACTGAATAGTGCACGGTACATCCAAACCGTCATCGAACCCATCGTTCTACCATTCCTAGACCGGCAAGGGAACTTGCTGTTCCAACAGGACAATGCACGTCCGCATGTATCCCGTGCCACCCAACGTGCTCTAGAAGGTGTAAGTCAACTACCCTGGCCAGCAAGATCTCCGGATCTGTCCCCCATTGAGCATGTTTGGGACTGGATGAAGCGTCGTCTCACGCGGTCTGGACGTCCAGCACAAACGCTGGTCCAACTGAGGCGCCAGGTGGAAATGGCATGGCAAGCCGTTCCACAGGACTACATCCAGCATCTCTACGATCGTCTCCATGGGAGAATAGCAGCCTGCATTGCTGCGAAAGGTGGATATACACTGTACTAGTGCCGACATTGTGCATGCTCTGTTGCCTGTGTCTATGTGCCTGTGGTTCTGTCAGTGTGATCATGTGATGTATCTGACCCCAGGAATGTGTCAATAAAGTTTCCCCTTCCTGGGACAATGAATTCACGGTGTTCTTATTTCAATTTCCAGGAGTGTACTTCCCAACGGAAACAATGCCCCTGCAGTTGTGCGGCCGACAATTGTCATGAACAAGGAATTTCTCACACAGCCACTCATACTTGACGGGAGACACTGTTTTCCATCATCGACACGTGCTGACTGTGCTCTCGGAACTAAAAGGAGCGACGTGACGTGATCCACGGGCATACTAAAGACACTGAACAACACGTTTATGCAAATTTCATCAGATTTTCACTGTGATTTCCATTTCGCAAGCGATCGGACCTTAGTTTTCGGACAGTCGTCAAGAAACATCAGATTTGAGACTCTCTGTATGGTTCTTCATAGCCAAGCTGCAGTCACAGAAACCGTCCTGTTATGTCAGCTATATACAGTTTCCTAGGACGAGCGCAATATTCACTTGAAGGTGACATCTTTTATAAATTGACACCTAGGGTTATACTGCATGATAAGACGATGGGGGTTCATGTTCAACGTGGATGACGTCAGATTGTGAAATTATCGTACAGTAAACCCCTGGAGGGAGGAAAGTTGTTGCTTACTACCATATGTGTCCAGATATGTGACTCTGAAGGACTGAACAGGCTGGAGATTGGGTCGTTTGTTTGATCTCTGTGCGAGACTCGTTCGGTATGAACATGGTGGCTTCTACCTTTCTTTTCAACAACTCTGCTATAGAATATAGTTACGGTACTTCTGGAATTATTGGTATGTTCCCAACGCTATCACCGCTGTAAGCACTTTATTTCGTCTCTGTATTCTGTATAGTGCGACATCAGTATCATCGTCTCTGCAGACGTCCATCACACTCACACACACTGCACTTTTGAAGTACGATACGTCTCAATATTTACAGACATTGTTACAGTTTGATTTATTGGTGGCTTGAATATGAACGATTTGGCTCAGGCCTTAATATGAAACGTATATTATAGATGTAGCAGCATCAAGAGTTAGTGGAATATCTCACGTCGTTTCCGAACTGCTTCCGCAGCCACATCTACATATCTGTACGTTGTAGAGAAAACCATCCCTCTAATAAGGGTTGTGGTATTTTTGTATCATTTACAGCAACGGAGAGCGGTCGTAAAATGATGTGCTTATAGAGAATGTCTAGCGTTACGCGTTGTGTGCTCTAATTTTCGTAGTGATCTTGCATAGGAAGATAAGCATGAATTTTATGGTGTATACAAATTTTAGATTCAGCAATATTTAATTTGAATCTTAATTGTGCTTGCAATGTGTGGGAAACATGACATATAATTCATTTGCTTGTATTACGATAAGTATTTAGTTCAATGTAAATAATTTAAATGCTAAAATATTTAATTTCTGGAGTATAACTGTAAATGTAAGTTGTAAGACATCTCACAATAAATGGTAAGCAATTTAATTTGTTTCCGAGATATCGGCTCTGACATTATCTTTGGAATTTGTCAGTTGTGTTACTGTTACCATCTTTGGTGTTCTCTCTCAGGAATGAGTGCTTATAAATAGTCCATGTCGTTCTGCAGTTTAAGTGAATATCCAAATAAAACATCTTGTCACCTCTTATAATGGAACACCTTGTTTCTCTCTTACCAAATACAATTCTGTTGTGTGTGTGTGTGTGTGTGTGTGTGTGTGTGTGTCTGTGTCTGTGTATGAGGTCGAACTTTAATTAGTTGTTGGGGTAGCTGATTACAGGGTTTATTTTTCAAGCCTTAGTTTCCCAGAAGATAGCAACAGTGGGTTTCTAGTACATATCGTTGATTGTATCTTTTTTGTAGTGCATGTTGCTATATATTTAATCTACATACATCAAAGGCTGACTGACTGGCTCAACATTACTCAGACCAAACCACTGAGGATAGAAACGTGAAAGTAGGAGAGTGTGTTGATTTTGTACTGTAGTTATTGTTTATGAAGAAATTTTTCAAAATTCCATCAATAAGGGGATGAAACAGGGGATGAAAAGTTTCTTTTGAAGATATGTCGCTATTAAGCCAATTTAGAAGCTACAGCTATGAAAAACAGTCTGGAATAATGAAATATGTGTTTCAGCATTTCTGGAGATTTAAATCCTAAGGTGGTGGAGTAGTGAATGAAGTTTTTTTAAAATTAAATCATTATTAAGGAACAACTAAAGTATTTTAAAGCAATGTCTATGAAAATTGGTATTTGACTTGGAAATGAAGCCTATCAGGGTTCCAAACAGTAGCCGAAAATTTTTATTCAAATATGTTATTATGAAAGCATTTTTTATGTTAAATTTATAAGGATTTGATTTCGCTCCTCGGTTAGAAATAAAAGTATCCACTATGTGATGAAAAATATCCGGACACATGTGTGAAGACGACTTTCACGTTCGCGGCCCCCTCCATCGGTAATTTTTGGAATTCGGTATGGTGTTGGCCCACCCTTAACCTTGATGACAGCTTCCTCTCTCTCAGAAAAAGAGAAATCAAGTGCTGGAAGGTTTCTTGGGGAACGGCTGCCCATTCCCCATGGAGTGCTGCTCTGAGGAGATGTATCGATGTCGGTCGGTGAGGCCTGGCACGAAGGCGGCGTTTCAGATATGCAAAAGGTGTTCTGTAGGATTCAGGTCAGTCCATTATAGGGACGTTATTGTCGCGTAACCACTCCGCCACAGGCAGTGCATTATAAACAGTTGTTGCTCAATAGTGTTGGAAGATGAAAATTGCAAGCCCGAGCTGCTCTTCAACAGTGAGAAGCTAGAAGATGCTTAATACATCATCGTCGGCCAGTCATGTCATAGTGCCACCCAAAACAACAAGGGGTGCAACTCACCTGCATGGAAAACACGACCACACAATAGCACCAGCGCCACAGAATTGTACTACTGGCGCTACACATGCGGGCAGATGACGTTCACCGGGCATTCACCATACCCACACACCGTCATCGCCACAATTTGTACCGTGATTCATCACTGCAAACAACGTTTTTCCACTGTTCAATCGTCCAATGTTTACGCTCATTAAACCAATCGAGGCGTTGTTTGGCATTTACCGACGTGATGTGTGGCTTATGAGCAGCCGCTCGACCATGAAATACTAATTTAGGAACCTCCCGCCTAACTGGCATAGTACTTGCAGTGGATTCTGATGCAGTTTGGAATTCCTATGTGTGGTCTGGATAGATGTCTGCCTAATACACATTACGATCTTCTTCAGCTGCGGCGGTCTCTGTCAGCCAACAGACGAGGTCGACCTATACGCTTTTGTGCTGTACGTGTCCCTTCACGTTTCCACTTCTCTATCGCATGGCAAACAATGGACCTAGGGATGTTTAGGAGTGTGGAAATCTCGCCTACAGACGTATGACACAAGTGACACCCAATTACCAAACCAGATTCAAAGTCCGTGAGCTCCGTGGAGCGCCCCATTCTGCCCTCTCACGATGTCTAATGACTATTGTGGTCGCTGATATGGAGTACCTGGCAGTAGGTGGCAGCACAACACACCTAATATGAAAAACGTATGTTTTTGAGGGAGTTCAGATACTTTTCATCACATTGTGTGTATGTTTCAGTGTTTTTTGGACATTCCACTTTTAAATGGGTAAAATAGGGGATGTAAATTTTTGTGGAAATTTCATTTCATTGAAACATTTGTAAATCAAAATCTATGAAAATTGGTATTTGTCTTCTAAAGAAATATGTGTTAGTGGAAGAAGGTTTCTGTGGAAATACCACTAGAAAAACTCAAAAGGCGGGATTAATAACGACCTCCAACTAATGGCGCCAGAGTCGCTCTATGGTTAGAACTGCATTCTGAAAAGACCAAGCTTCTATGGCCGTAATTAGCATGAAAAGTAAAAAGTATGTTGCAATTTTAGAGCAACATAAAAATTAGACTAAAGAGAAACAAACTGAAATCTGAGCAAACCGTACAGTCAATGCGAGAGTAGCAGCAGGCGCTAAGCTGGTCGTTGGAATTTCTCTAGCGATACATTTCGTTCACTCGCCCCCGCCCCCCGACACATACTTTAGCAGTGATGATGAGGTATGTGTTAAAAATAATTCTGGTGTTAACACACTGCAATAATCCACATAAGCATCGTATTTTTGTACTGACGGAGTACACGCTTTATGCATTTATATACGTTGCAACGTAAATATTACATTTTCTAACGCATTTCAGAATATTGTGACATAATACATGTCACAAAGTAATTCAGTTGATCTTTACGGCATTTTTTCTTGTACTGAACCTCAATTAAGTCCTGGATAATTAATGTATCATCGCTATTTTCACATTACTCTCGTAGTCTGAAGACGTTTTATAATATTTTGACGTCAGAGATGTTGAAAATAATATATGAAATAATTTCTATAAAGCTGTTAGAGGACTATGGCACCATAGTTCTGATTGCAGATTTTTTTGAAAGCTGTTATTGACCCCAGTAAGCCTGTGTCTTGTGAAATAATAGCAGTAATTGTCAATCAGTATCATAGATTATATTCCTCTTGTATATAGCATGAAGCATTATCTTTGTCTCTACTAAAACGGTGCTTGTTGGCAATATAAGGGTGGAAATATTTAATCTGAGGGTGTATTGTGAATTCCATCAAGAGTAGGCCTAATTAGTTACAGTATACTGTTATTTCCTTGGGTGCTTGCCTACTTAATGTAATAGCTAACACATATATGTAATACCTAAGATATATGTTTGCAATTGTAAGCCTGGTCAGGTCAGTCTTACGACAATGATTCCGCAGGTCTACCTTCTGAAGTGTAAAGTCTTATTGAGCATGGAAAACTGGCACTGGAGTACATATTTTGGAATACTGAACACAAATTTGGAGACTATGTGTACAAGTGGATATTCACATTGTAATGCTTGCATTTTATTTACATTGCAGACGATTTTTGCAGACATTTTAGAAAACTGTGACCTTGACCAGCATCACTGGCGAAGAGAGTGGTGGGGAAGTATGCTACGCCATTAACAAGAATCACGAATCTGGAAAATACTTAATTTACGACTCTGTTGCGTCTTAAATCAGGACGCAGAATACACAGTTACCGTTTTTACCGTGCAATGCTTGTTTTCTACAGAGCAGCCATATGTTGCTAACAGTATTAAACTCGTGGTACGAAAAAAGACAACCGCACAATTTGTACAGCCATCTGTTGGTGGCAGGAGGAACTGGAATGTAAAATAGGGCTTGATTTTATTTAATTAGAGTAATATAATACCTTCACCTGCTGACGGGCGTTGATATATATCAACGGAGACAGGTGAAAATGTGTTCCCCGGCTGGGACCCGAACTCCGGTACTCCTGCTTACATGGCAAACGATCCATCCATCTGAGCCACCGAGGGCACAGAGGGTAGTGTGACTGCAGGGACTATCTTGCGTACGCCTCCCGCGAGACCCACATTCTCACCTTGTATGTCCACACACTACATTCGTAATGTCCCACCCCAACAGACTCATAACTCGTGGAAGACATTCTTACCAAGACAAGAAAGAGTTCGGGGCATATATGTGCATCCGCATAGAAGAAGGTCATGGCCGGTATTTCCAGAACTACATACTTATATTGATATGATACCCTTACAGGTATATTGATTTTATTTCGCATTTTCAGGTTTCATGGAATAGTATTCAGAATAAAACTCATGTTCAACAAGTTAATATTCCTAATTCGTTATTATATTTATAAATATTTGTTGATTTCTTAAATTATTTATAGAGAAATATGCTGTCTACATTTTCCAACGTAGAGCGGGGAATGATACAGAGCTTTAAGTGAATTTTAATTAAATTCCGATGTGGGAAAAGTCTCCAGCTGCCTACGTCGTCGTCGTCGTCGTCGTCTTCGTCGCCGTCTTCGCTGCCAGTCAATGCTACCAGTCCTTGCTACTGGTCCTTGCTACTAGTCCTTGCTACTAGTCCTTGCTACCAGTCCTTGCTACTAGTCCTTGCTACATGTCAACGGTTTCACTGATAGCGCTCGCTATGTCTCATCGAAATTTGCTACCGACATCGCCCTCTCCACTTGTCATTGCCAGCCCACATTTTCACTATCACTCTCCACCTCTGTTAGCCACACACCGCCGTTTCAGGGCGTGTTTGTCACCGCCGCCACTTCCATCTGTTTATCGCCGCCACTGCATCACACCCGAGACATTCTCATCGCTCACAACTCCACAACAAGTAGTCACCACCGTCCCCGCTTCGGCGGCTGATCAATCCTACCCTCACCACTCATCACTGCCCGCCGACATGGATCAACCGACAACTATTGTCACCTGTACCTCTCCTTTTCCTGCTCACACCGTCACCACATGGAGCACATCCTCTTTCCCACAGCTCTTACACCTGTACAGCTTTGCCTACAATATCCTTTCCCATCACAGCAGTAGCCCATACGTCCCAATTTGTCCCCAGCTCCCCATATAATTTCTCTTTCAGCCACAACTAATCAGCCACCACATCCACCACTGTCACACGTATAACAGTCTGCGAAGCAATAGTTGCCTCAGATGACATCAACAGCATCGTATCATCAAGCTGCAGCGCACCAACCAACGCATCATGGGGTGAAATACCTGCACAACTCAAACGTAACCATCAACAACGTCACATCCTGCCACCCCCGTTCCATTACACGACCATTCTTCTCTCCAAGAGCCATTATAAAAGCAAAAACATGATAAAAGACTGACATCTGTCCTATTCCCACACACAAACACAAAAAATCAATAACTGATCATGACGACACCCATCTTTTGTACCCATCTCCCGCCCCTCAAATATCTTTTTCTGCCAACCTTTCATTTGCTCCCTCCATAAAAGATCCGAAACTCCTCAAACCTAAATCCATTACTCTCAAAATCAATAAACACGTATCAAGCCTCTATACTCAACAAATCATCCCTCGGGAAAGATTCTGTATTACAAAAGTCCCTCAAACCCTACATCCAGAAGAACCTCTCCTAAATTCCTCTTGTTACCTTCGGTCTCAAAGACACCTTAACACCTCTCACTGCCTTTTCACATGCCGCAAAACTCCAGTTTCTTTGCATTACTCCACCCTGGGCCCTGATACACCACCACGACAAGGTTGTACCTTCAAATTCCCTTCTCCAGTCCTACTGCTGTCAAAAGTGTCTTCGATTCAATGATCATCTAACCACAAATTATACAGGCTCACCTACCTGTCAGCACTGCAAAGACTTCCATATCCTTAAACAGTGCCGTAAAACCGCACCCTGTCCTACCTGCAGTACCTGCATTGACATCCACGCCTCCTATTCGGCAAAATGAAAAGCCAAGCATCATCCAGCCAAACCAGAATTCCCTATCTCAGTCCATCCCATTGGTACCCCATTCATACCAGAAATGCCCTCCACCCAGCCCCAAATTTTTAAAGCATTATCAAATTCATGACAGTCTTCTTCGAAAGCATTCACCCATTCTGACATCCACTATCCTTCAAAAAATCACGCTTTCTGCCAACTATGTCTGTCATCAACACCCAACCCACCTGCTGCCACACCTAGGTCCACTTTCTATTCACCCACCTCAGCATCCTAGTCTAAGGTCCATCCACCCTCACCCACACACACCACCGTTAATTCTTTTGTAATGGTGCGACAGCACTAGAAAATTTTGTGCCATAACGTATGCATCCTGCTCACCAAAAGCATCTTGTAACACATTTGCTGTGACAACACAATATCCAGGCCTTTATCCTTAATGAAAAATTATTTCAACCCTATCACACTACCTGAACCTCTCCACTGCACAGGTAAACTTACCTTCCCCTGGCCAGAGCTGCAGCTGCGATTGACCACCACAAGAATATCCCTGTTCAGCCACAACCCTTATATAAAATCCCACCACACACCTCATCCTTACACTCTTTTTTCCACACCTTAACTATTATCTGTGCAGTCATTCACATGTGACCTAATCACCCAACCCCTATGACTTCCTCACTCACATAGATTGCACCATTTGCATCTACCACTAACCTCCACAACAGTAGTACATCCCCTGAAAAATTCCAGCGGTGGCATCAGTTTACTGACAACCTGTAAGGTGACATTATTCCCATACCATACCACACACATCCTGAAAGCAAATGTCATCCTAGCATATCCCTACCTCCTTGGACAGCTCACTGCAGCAGTCCTCAATCTGAATGGAAGTTGCCACCTACCTGTACTTCTCACCATCTCCTGCAGACAACCTCATTCCTGCGCATCGCATCCAAACCTCCATCCAAGAGTTGTCAAAGACTAATCCCTTGCCAAATGTAATGCTTACTGTGTCTTCATAGAAACCAAGATTGGAAGACAGACCCGGATCGACCAACAACCTGACGATGTATCTCATGCTACATCCATCTGGCAGCAGACCTTGTCAAATGCTATATCCATCCAAATTCCTACCATGACTGTATATTATCGCCGTTCCACCCTCTTCCCACAAACCCTACTCCTCCTTTGAGAATCCCATTCTGGGATACACTCACATGCCATCAGCGAATACAGACACACATCAGTAATTTATTATGTGCTGAAAACGCTGTGTCTGGCATCAGACATTCAGCAGACTCAACCTACACACCCCATAAACTCTTTCAAGTGTTGGAAAGCATTCCATTGACTCACAGGCCACCCCATACCTCACTACCTACTTCTCCACAACAATGATCCCATATCTGATAACTTGAGCAAAGCTGATCTCTTTCCATTATATCTTCCTGACATCTTCTCCATCCCTGATGACCCTCATTTTAATTACTCTATATTCCCTACCATCCATGAGTGTACTAATACTGCTGTCTCAACCCTCATTTTTTACCCCAGAGACCTTTTCGAGCTCCCTACTCCCCTCCTTAATCATTCGACGACCAACCACTTCTTCATTTATGGGGTTGCACAACTCACCAAAATTTCATCACTCTAGCCCACCTAGAAGTATGAAAAATTGACCTGTTACACCACTAGTACTATGTCGGTCATTTTTTACCCATATACATTCTAACGCAATTTGATGTCAGTGTCACCAGTTTTCAGACAGTAAATAGTTTCTGGACGTACTACGACGTCATTCGCGAGATGTTGCAGTTTACTGCGACACTCTGGGACAAAAAGAAAGTGAAATACGAAGAATTCGGAGGTCGGGCGATATTTTAATCCAGCGCGGCTTTCCGTTTTCTATGAACTGGCGACATACAGACCTATATAGTGACACTGGGACGCTACACAATAACATATTATACAGTGGTAAAGCCCCCCCCCCCCCTCACATCTAAACAGCTGTCTGGGCACTGCTGATAGTTCTCTTACACGAAAGCAGATGTCAGGTTCGTTGACCTTACGGAACGTCACGGCTGACAAATTCTTCTACTCCGTGAACCTGGCAGATGAGCTGAAAGAAAAAGGAGCAAGTTTAATTGCCACCCTTCGGAGATCACTCAAAGAGGCCGCTCCTGTAGCGAAAAGTGAAGACGACGCCATGTATGCAACACACTTACAAGTTTGGCGACAATCTGCTCACAGTATACAAAGGGAAAAAGAAAAATGGATCCTTATTCTGAATAAAATTCATGCTGTAAGTCAGGTGAATGGGAATACTGACAAGAAACTTCAAGAAATAGTAAAGTTTTATAATGAAACCACAGGCAGATTCGATATAGTTTACCAAATGATGAGACACTATAGTCACAAAGCTGGCATCCACCGATGACCTGTGCATGTCTTTTACAATAGGCTTCACGTTGCCATGATCAATGCTCACACAGTATTCAAGTTACTTACCTCTAAGAAGATTTCACGTCGAGACTTTTATCTTCAGAGTAGCAAATGAGCTAGCTGCCCTCTACAAACTGCAAAGAGGAGCCAATTTTCCCTTGCAGGCACTCGATAGTGCGGGCAGTGGGCAAATAGAAGGCGTTGCCAAATTCAGGACTTTGCCCTCAGAGAAGCAGATGAACTTACTGTCTCCTACAAACGCAGTCTTCCCCTACAGGCACTCAGTACTGGCGCTAGCCAATGTGGAAATGGAAGGTGTTGTCAAATTCATATTTCCTGCAGACAACAAAACAACAAAGTGAAACAAAACGATAAACGCTTACTTGAAGTGCAACAATATATGTGCAGAAGCTAACAAGTAAAATCTCTTGTCGAATGCCTCAATTGTGAACCCATCTTAGCCTAGACACTTCTGTCAAGTTCTCGTTCTTAAATATTTCCAAATATTTATAATTATAGACAGACAATTTTTGTTTTTATGTTTGATTGCCTTGATTGCAATAAGAAAGAAAGCAGGTAAACCATTTTATTCGCCTACTGCTATTTAGAATCTTTCACAAATATCTGGCATTTTCCTTATTTGTCGATAAAAGTAAAAACACATTTAGTTTTCACATACAATATGTTGTGATTCTATTTCAATTTTTATACAAAGATAAACATTGTAACATTGATTTACTTACTTGTTTTAAGAATGATTGATGAAAGATTGTGGAATTTATTCTCTAAAATAGAAAATAAAGAAGTTGAAAACTAATATTTGGCAGTGTATTACTCGTTTTAGAGGCCAAATTATCTTTTGATTACACTTTAGAGCCTTCTTGATCGTATTGTCAACATGATGACACTCAAAACAAAACCCAAGTACAAATAAAGATGTGGTTTCCTACTGCATGTCAAAAACGACCTGAGAGGTACTGGTAGGTACAGCAAAGTCCGGTACTTCGTTAAAGAACGTTCCCTCTCCTTTCTCGCCACAGTTTGTACTGCTATCCTCTCCACAGGTTACTATCCTGAGCTTAGGAAAACCTAGGAAATCCTACTTTTTTCAAACCGAACGAACCCCCTACTGATGCCTCCTCCTATCGCCCCATCTGCCTCACTCCAATGTTCAGCGAGGTCTTCAAATCCCTCCTCTCCAAAAGCACCCATCAACAACTGAAACAACACCACCTTCTTTCAGTAAACCAGTATGAACTCCATCCAAATTTTTCCTCTCGTGACCTGCTTCTGCACCTCAGCCATCTCCTATCCCACAAACTCAGCTTTGTAATTCTGCTATTTTTGTGTCCCTCGACCTAGAGATAGCCTATGTCCATATATGGTATTCTGGTCACCTTTCGAGATTCCAGACATATGTACATCAACTATGTCAAACTTGTTGCATCCTTCCTATCTAATTACCCATCCTTAGTCACTATTAACAACACCTAAGTCTGTACTCTTCCATTCCACTGCAGGTGTGCCACCAGGCTGAGTCCTCTCTACTCTCCTTTCTTCTCCTCTACACTTCATGTAGGTGCAAACCACTCCCCACCCTTCCTTCTTCCTCAGTATGCTGATGACACCGTTTCCTAATCCTCTACATTACGCTGCAGATATCCCAGTGATCCCTTCAAATCCACCTCACTCAGTTTACCTCCTAGTATAACAAGTGGATCTTCAAGATCAACCACTACATATCCCCAGCAATAAATATGAGATGAACCACTAACACCTTCTGCTTCCAAGAATTTTACTTTACCATTTACTATCACCCTATGCAGTTAACTAACACACTAAAATATCTTGGACTAACCTTAGACAGGCAGCTAATATGGAATACTCACCTACTAACCATCCAACAGAAAGCCCCTAACAGACTAAAACCACTAACAGGGGAAACTTGGGTATTACACCTCTCCACTATTCTCCAGACCTACAAAACACCGATCTGACCCAACCTCTGCTGTACAAATTTTGCGTGGATCTCTGCCCCAGCACAGTTCTACTAGTCGCTCCAAACCCCCAAACACTATATACTCTGTCCCACTTTCTGCATCTGCTACCTTCCCTCACATCTTACCAGATTCCCAACCCTCCTCACTCACACTGAACGTATCTGCATCTCCATTACTATCTGTGGACTAGATTCCAATAGTCCCACTGTCTTGCTTCTGATTACCAATGCTAGTACGCTGCTGCACCTTCACAAAGTGCACCTTCACAAACACATCCTCCATCCCTACACCTACACACACCACATATGTTATCTCAGTGCAATTTCAACCAACTCCTCCTCCCACACATTGAGATCTGCCCCGATATTTATCACCACTACCAACTTTAACCCATTCCCACCTGTCCCACTCAACATCAGTGCTCCTCTCTCTTCTCCCTCCCTCCCCTCCCCTATACCTTCCCTCAGGTGCCACTACCCTCTCCACAAACCATTTCTCCGTCTCACCCTGTGTCTTCCCCAGTGTCTGTATTCCCAGTATCCATTTCACTTCCAATTAGCTCCATGCTTTCCCCACCTAACAGCCACCTAGCTCTTTACCCACATCCCTCAAACTCTATGGAACACATTCTCTCCTGCTTAAATATTTCCCAACCAGTGTTGGTCCTTCAACTGTCACGTGAAAGAGCAGTGATCCTGTGCTTCTTTCATAGAAGAATAACACCTCATTGCAATTGGTTTCTTGAACTTCGTCCTTTCAGCTCTCTGTCACTAATCCTTTTCAATTTAAAGACCGAGCGAGGTGGCGCAGTGGTTGGCACACTGGACTCGCATTCGGGAGGATGACGGTTCAATCCCGTCTCCCGCCATCCTGATTTAGGTTTTCCGTGATTTCCCTAAATCGCTTCAGGCAAATGCCGGCATGGTTCCTTTGAAAGGGCACGGCCGATTTCCTTCCCCATTCTTCCCTCACCCGAGCTTGCGCTCCGTCTCTAATGACCTCGTTGTCGACGGGACGTTAAACACTTATCTCCTCCTCCTCCTTTTTAATTTAAAACGAAAACAATCATCATATTTTTTCTATGATTTTTGTTATATCTTCATAAATCTTCTTAGCTGAAAAGTGGAGTAATATACCACAGACAGCCCACCCTATCACCCACATTGGGGAGGGGGGGCAATGAAATAACGATAAAGATAAAAATGCAATTGTGACGGTGAATTTTTTGAACTCACTAATGCAAACATAGTTGACAAAAATTTCGGTATTTTAGGGAGTTCATTTACTTCATCCTATCTGTCGCTAATTTTGGCGTCAAGCGTTTTATATGTGAGAGCTTCTGTACAATAGAGTATCAGGAAAACTGCACTGCATTCACCTGGTCGCCAAGCACAGGTGCAGGGGGCCAAAGAGGCTCAGTATCTCATTTCCTGCTGTACGTGGCTGGACGAAGTTCGCGAAATGAACTTGAGAGTGCTGATGCTGATGCCAGCGAAATACAGCTAGCGCACAGGCCTGATCACAGTAAGATTCCTGGAATGACCTTAATGATGAGATAGTTCTGATTCTGACGTCAGTAAAATATAACCTGTCCAAGGTAGGTTTCCTGGAATGAGCTTCATGGTAAGATAGGGTTTATGCTAAAGTCAACGGAAGTCTTTCGTCGCCTCTGTTAAGTCGGGCCTCAATCCCCTGTGACCCACTACCTACATAACTTAGGTACGTTTGCTGTGTTTATTATCGCACATCTCATGCCAGAGCTCAAAAAGTTGACCTTGAGCATTGTTTCACGTTGTAACGTGATTCTAGAGAAACAATACTGCTCGTTGAATTTCATCTGAAGTTAATAGCAGCACAGGCCCTTGTTATAAGGCAGTTCATGCTTCTAAGAGTCGTTGGTGTTTCCTAATAGACCCCTTTTTTAACTTCGCCACAGATAAAAATATAGAAGGTTTAAGTTAGGTGAGTGTGCAGACCATGTTCCAGTTCCTGAACGACCGTTGTACTGCTCTCCAAACGATTTCTTAAATGTCCCGTTCTTATATGTGTGAAATGGGGGGGGGGGGGGTTGGGGGGCATCTGCCGTATTGGTACCACAATTATTGCCTTATGTCCGGTAGAATAGCTTCAAATAACTGAGGCAGCTGCGTATCTTAGAAATTTGAAATGCTTCATTGTATTTCAGTAACACAGGGACCACTGATGCGGGTCATGAAAAACAAGGCCAAGAGCGTTGCTTTTGTCCACTTGTTTGAGACTGCATGGAATTTCATCCGAATATTAGCGCATATTGCAAAGACTGAATTACCCGTGGTTTGTAAACGATGCTTACCCCTCAAATAATATTTTGCATAAATGATGTGCATCACTTTACTATTTTCGTAGATAACATTCGGAGAACTGTAACCAGTTTTGGAAGTCACTGCGATGAAGCTGTAGTTACACCGAAATGTGAAGAGAATGAAATGTGATGGAATATAGTGTTCACACAACACTCGTTGGGTTAATCCCTCTCGCCTGTCACCTTTGCATTGTGTGTTACTCTTGTTAAAATGTTAGTTTCATTTCCTTCATCAGTTGCTCTTCTCTTTCCTTGTGGTATATTATTCTCCACACTCGCAGTTTGTAAAACTTTTATTTACAATATTTACAATGGCAGGTTGTGAGTGTTTTGTACAACCGGTATAGCCTTCAGCATACAAGCGCGGCTCTGTTCTAATAGTTCAGCAACATTCGCGTAAACTATGTTCATTTTTCCGACTTTCGTATCCATTGTTTGTGTCTCAATAGCATTACGAGCAAGTTATCTAATTGATACTACCGCTGAACACAGACCGATGAGCTTGAAATCCACAGATTACAACGAGAACCATACATCAGTTACGTGTTTGCTTTGGTTTGGTAGAACTGGGCAAAAGTTTGTGGAACGTCACCTCCTGACAGCAAGACAGTAGTTTGAGGTGCTGTTTTCTTCATACTATTAGATCAAGCCCCATACATGTTATGTCGTTGAAGTTCTCTTAGGACCTACTTACAAATGCCACAAAAAGTATATAATTACATATTAGGAATGAAACGAAATCGGCGTGTAATTATGCGATGGAAAAACGTAAAATTACTTGCGAAAGTTCGAAAACACGCCATTTTTCCGCTATAGCTTGGCGAAAACCACACCTCGATATGTTTATTCATTCTGGATGTATTTTGGGTGGCCTGTCATAGCTGCCCCACCCTGTATAAATTGTGATTAGCAAGTGGAGTTCCAATTAGGAAACTCCAGAACATACAAAATATTTGTCGTGAAACAGCTATACAAATGCCTGAAAATAATAATGAAAACAGGGCCCACTTGTTCATAACAGGAAGCCATACGATAGTGTCCAAAGGCCTTTTCTAATCAAATCTATAACTCAGGCTGGCAGTCCTATGAAACATCTTAGCGGAATTGTGGGTGCCAAATACAGTGAAAATGATTAAACAAATAAATTACTCTGAGTTTCCAAATAGTGACTGACTGTCACAAGGTTTCCTTAAAAATCTAGCACTCAAAGAACTCTTAAGAGAATCCGAGGGGCGAAGAAAATTTGGGGCAGTTTCGGTGAGAAACGCTACCTCTACGAAAATTTTTCGGTGGAGTTCTGGTTCACCCTGTATTAGATTTTCACTTTCGCTCTAGTTTTATTCTTTCGCTGCAAATTCAACGTCAATTGGAGCGCTATGTGTTCCCTGCCCTGTTCGCTGGGGCAGCGCTCCGCCCCTACAATTCCGCCGCACTGTGTACCAAGCAGAGACGTAACACCAGCGTGGACACCGTGACCGCAGCTCGCAGATAACCGCAGGCCGGCGGCCGCGCGGCGCTCCGTTTCGTGCACAATTTGCATTCCGGTCCGCGTGCCAGCGGCCCGGGGTTCATTTGCATACCACTGCGGCCCTCAGCTGGCCTACCGAGGAGGGTTAACCACTTCTACGTAGATACCACCCACTTCACGCCAGGTTAGCTTGTACTTCGTCACACAAAGCACGTACTAACGCTATTGAGTTCCCCACGCACTTTGACAGGTGGCAGTCTCTGCCAACTTTCATTACGCACCACCTATCCGGGCGGCATTGTCTCTTTGTTAACGAGAAGGCAGCGCTATCAGTGAGATCAGTAATTCGTACAAGGGTAAAATACACTACTGGCCATTAAAATTGCTACACCAAGAAGACATGCAGATGATAAACGGGTATTCATTGGACAGATATACTATACTAGAACTGACATGAGATTAAATTTTCACGCAATTTGGGTGCATAGATCCTGAGAAGTCAGTACCCAGAAGTACCACTTCTAACCGTGATCCCGCGGTGGTCTAGCGGTTCTAGGTGCTCAGTCCGGAGCCGCGTGACTGCTACGGTCGCAGGTTCGAATCCTGCCTCGGGCATGGATGTGTGTGATGTCCTTAAGTTAGTTAGGTTTAGGCTGGCTATGAGCACTATGAGACTCAACTGCTGTGGTCATAAGTCCCCTAGAACTTAGAACTACTTAAACCTAACTAACCTAAGGACAGCACACAACACCCAGCCATCACGAGGCAGAGAAAATCCCTGACCCCGCCGGGAATCGAACCCGGGAACCCGGGCGTGGGAAGCGAGAACGCTCCCGCACGACCACGAGATTCGGGCTTAGTTAGGTTTAAGTAGTTCTAAGTTCTAGGGGACTGATGATCATAGATGTTAAGTCCCATAGTGCTTAGAGTCATTCTAACCATAATAACGGCCTTGATACGCCTGGGCATTGAGTCAAACAGAGCTTCGATGGCGTGTACAGGTACAGCAGCGCATGCAGCTTCAACACGATACCACAGTTCACCAAGAGTAGTGACTGTTGTATTGTGACGAGACAGTTGCTCGGCCACCATTGACCACACGTTTTAAATTGGGGAGAGATCTGGAGAATGTGCTGGCCAAGGCAGCAGTCGAACATTTTCTGTATCCAAAATGGCCTTGGCCCTGGAATATGCGGTCGTGCATTATCCTGCTGAAATGCAGGGTTTCGTAGGGATCGAATGAAGGGTAGAGCCACGGGTCGTAGCACGTCTGAAATGTAACGTCCACTGTTCAAAGTACCATCAATGCGAACAAGAGGTGACCGAGACGTATAACCAACGGCACCCCATACCATCACGCCGGGTGATACGCCAGTATGGCGATGACGAATACACGCTTCCAATGTGCGTTCACCGCGATGTCGCGAAACACGGATGCGACCATCATGTTGCTGTAAACAGATCTTAGATTCATCCGAAAAAACGACGTTTTTCCATTCGTGCATCCAGTTCGTCGTTGAGTACATCAACGCGGGCGCTCCTGTCTGTGATGTAGCGTCAAGGATAACCGCAGTCATGGTCTCCGAGCTGATAGTCCATGCTGCTGCAGACGTCGTCGGATTGTTCGTGCAGATGGTTGTTGTCTTGCAAACGTCCCCATCTGTTGTCTCAGGGATCGAGACGTGTCTGCACGATCCGTTACAGCCATGCGGATACGATGCCTGTCATCTCGACTGCTAGTGATACGAGGCCGTTGTGATCCAGTACGGCGTTCAGTACTACTCTCCTGAACCCACCGATTCCATATTCTGCTAACAGTCATTGGATCTCGACCAACGCGAGCAGCCATATCGCGATACGATAAACCGCAATCGCGATAGGCTACAATCTGACCTTTATCAAAGTCGGAAACGTGATGGTACGCATTTCTCCTCTTTACGCGAGGCATCACAACAACGTTTCACCAAGCGACGCCGGTCAACTGCTGCTTGTGTGTGAGAAATCGGTCGGAAACTTTCCTCATGTCAGCACGTTGTAGGTGTCGCCACCGGTGCCAACCTTGTGTGAATGCTCTGGAAAGCTAATCATTTGCATATCACAGCATCTTCTTCCTCCCGGGTAAGGGTCGAGTCTATAGCATGTCATCTTCGTGGTGTAGCAATTTTAATGGCCAGTAGTGTAATACTGTACTGAAACTTTGTTCCAATTCTCTTGTATACTTATTTCAAAGCCCCCTTACCAACAACGACTACTTAACCTGAGAGTTAAGAAAACCACCTGCTCTGTCTGTGGATCTACACGACATTCACAATTGTAAACCTGCCTATCGAACAACATCCACAAAGAAACTGTGTTGTGTACATAGTTCCACGTTGTCAGCGCGTACACAAATTTCCCACCAGAGCGCGCCCCGCTAAGCACAACAGCGTAGGCGCAGCACTCGTCCGTCTCCGCACTACGCTGTCTTACAGACAGACAAAATTCTGCCTTTTGGCTTCTGTCTCGGGTTCTTCGGCCGACGTTCATCTAATGATTTTTCTGACGTTTCGCCAGCACGAGTGGCTGGCATTGTCAAAGCTTCACCCTCCATTGCCGGTGGTGAACTGGAGCCGCGCCAACGTCCGAGGGCTTCTCCGCGGTCATTTCCGGTGCGGTTCTCCTCTTGCTACCTGCGACGGTCGTTCGCTGCAGTACGGGAAGCCAGGATCCGTTGACCTTAAGGCTTTCCTCTTTCTTGTTCAAACTGTTCGCGTGTTTTTGTATTTCGACAGCTTCTCTGAACAAGCGCGTGTGATAGTGCTTCTCTACAGCCAGAACTTCCGTGTCGGCGAATTTTATTACATGGTCGGTCTCATTCAGTGCGTGCTCTGCCATGGCCGATTTCTCCACCTGCCCCAACCTGCAATGTCGCTTATGCTCTTTGATCCTGGTGTTAATGGATCGTCCAGTCATTCCGACATAAACTTTTCCGCATGTGCATGGTATGCGGTATATTCCCGACATTGCAAGTGGGTCTCTTTTCTCCTTCGCCGATCTAAGACACTCTTTGATCTTCCTTGTCGGTTTGAAAATAGTCTTTACGCCATGTTTGCGCAATATACGGCCGATTCTGTCCGTCACTCTGGGAATGTATGGCAGAAAGGCCGTACCCGACAATTCTTTTTCCGGTTCCTTACTTCGCCGAGGGTTGGGCTCTGTTACACTTCTAATATAATTTGTGGAGTAACCATTGCTCCTCACGACAGTTTCCAGGTGTTGCATTTCTCGTTTGAGGTGTTGCGGCTCACATATTCGTCCTGCTCTCGTTACGAGCGTACTAATCATGCCTCTTTTCTGGCTCGGGTGGTGGTTTGACAGTTTGTGCAGGTATCGGTCCGTGTGAGTCGGTTTTCGATACACGCTGTGTCCCAGATCTTCGCCGTCCCTTGTGACCAGAACATCTAGAAATGGCAGTTTCTTGTCCTTTTCTACTTCCATGGTAAATGTTATGTTGGCATGGAGGCTGTTCAAGTGTCTTAGGAAGTCACTGAGCTGTTCTTCACCATTGCTCCACACCACGAAAGTATCATCGACGTACCTGTACCACACCTTAGGTTTGCAAGTCGCCGAGTCCAGTGCCTGTGCTTCGAATTGTTCCATGAAGAAGTTGGCCACCACTGGACTGAGAAGACTACCCATGGCGACGCCTTCCAGCTGTTCGTAGAAGTCGCCATTCCACGTGAAATAGCTCTTGGTGAGACATGCATGGAAGAGCTTTCTGATGTCTAGCGGGAAAATGGAACCGATGTGCTCCAGAGCGTCACTGAGTGGCACTTTCGTAAATAACGAAAACTGCCATTTCGAGATGTGCTGGTCACAAGGGACGGCGAAAACCTGCGACACAGCGTGTATCGAAAACCGACTCACACGGACCGATACCTGCACAAACTGTCAAACCACCACCCGAGCCAGAAAAGAGGCATGATTAGTACGCTCGTAACGAGAGCAGGACGAATATGTGAGCCGCAACACCTCAAACGAGAAATGCAACACCTGTAAACTGTCCTGAGGAGCAATGGGTACTCCACAAATTATATTAGAAGTGTAACTGAGCCAAACACTCGGCGAAGTAAGGAACCAGAAAAAGAAATGTCGGGTACGGCCTTTCTGCCATACATTCCCAGAGTGACGGACAGAATCGGCCGTACATTGCGCAAACATGGCGTAAAGACGATTTTCAAACCGAAAAGGAAGATCAAAGAGTGTCTTAGATCGGCGAAGGAGAAAAGAGACCCACTTGCAATGTCGGGAATATACCGCATACCATGCACATGCGGAAAAGTTTATGTCGGGATGACTGGACGATCCATTAACACCAGGATCAAGGAGCATAAGCGACATTGCAGGTTGGGGCAGGTGGAGAAATCGGCCGTGGCAGAACACGCACTGAATGAGACCGACCACATAATAAAATTCGCCGACACGGAAGTTCTGGCTGTAGAGAACCACTATCACACGCGCTTGTTCAGAGAAGCTGTCGAAATACAAAAACACGCGAACAGTTTGAACAAGAAAGAGGAAAGCCTTAAGGTAAACGGATCCTGGCTTCCCGTTCTGCAGCGAACGACCGTCGCAGGTAGCAAGAGGAGAACCGCACCGGAAATGACCGCGGAGAAGCCCTCGGACGTTGGCGCGCCAGGTACATATAGTCTGCGCCCGCGAGCTCGGCTCCAGTTCACCACCGGCAATGAAGGGTGAAGCTTTGACAATGCCAGCCACTCGTGCTGGGGAAACGTCAGAAAAATCATTAGATGAACGTCGGCCGAAGAACCCGAGACAGAAGCCAATAGGCAGTTTGTCAACAAGTGGCCACGAAAGCCTCAACAATTTTGTACCAAATTCTGCTTCCGCCGATCCGCGTATTAATATGTAACGCAGCCAATGAGATTGCTGCTAACGTAGAACCTTTTCTCCTCGCGGACCACACTCGCTCAGTGATCAATGATCGCGCGAGGTATTGTAACGACTGTACAGACCTCCGATTAGTCAGTCTGCATCAGTCTGCATCAGTCTGCATTAGTCTGCATTTATCTGCACCAGTCTGTACCAGTCTGCATTAGTCTGTAGCCAAGTTTCAGTCTGTACCTAGTAAAATTATCATATTCCTGTACATAGCCATGAAGAGAAATGTATAGACACTTTGTCAAGTATCAGAGATATGTGAGAATAAGATTAACGTACCAAGACCAAAGGAACTTCAGATTGTCAATTGTAAATAGCATCCAGAATCAAGTTAAGTAAGGTTTATGATTGTTATTATTTTAATAAATGTGTGTGAAAGTTAATCAAGGTCTGTTTAAAGTTGGTCACCGTCAATCTGCTACTCTAGGCGTGCAAGTGACATTTCTATCGTCGGACCTAACGGCAGAAGGTAAACTCGCCACGATAAGACCACGAGACATTTTGCTGACACTCGCCTACTTCGTTAGAGAGACAAGTCAAATAATCTGATGGTCTGTGTACCGAAGGTCTTGCAGTACGTACACCACAAACTGATTTTCGATATTTCGAGTAATTACTGGGCAAAGTTAAAAATAATACAGTCAGAATTTACTCATAAACAGGCATAATCGTACGTCAATGGTTTAACACAGCAGGTCAAGTATTAAATTTGGAAATACCTTATATGCCTTCAGGCAGCGTAAGTCACTGCATGCAAGGTACACAGGTCATATTGGTCCAGCAGCTTCCAACAAATTTGACACACTTTATCAAATCTTTTCGACGTTTCTTTATTCTGACATCCTCCACAAAATATATAAAAAAAAGTATGTCACTTACCGCTTTTTCTCAGTTTGTGCAGTGAAATTTCAGGATTAGGAAAGAATCTTTTGGTTTACTTCTTCATTGCTACCCACTCTACTCACAATACGTTATACAGACAGAGTCTACACATGCCACTGAATTTTCCTGCAAATATATTAGTTTTATACGCTTGAGTTCGTTCTGTAAAGAAATGGGAGTAGAGCAGTTTAGTAGTAGTTCTCTAGCCAACATCACCCACCTGTAAGTAATACCTGCAACCAGTTCCATACTACCGAATCCCACCATTGTAGGTGTAATGCGGCGCCGGCCGGAGATGCCGTGCAGTTCTAGGCGCTACAGTCTGGAGCCGAGCGACCGCTACGGTCGCAGGGTCGAATCCTGCCTCGGGCATGGATGTGTGTGGTGTCCTTAGGTTAGTTAGGTTTAATTAGTTCTAAGTTCTAGGCGACTGATGACCTAAGAAGTTAAGTCGCATAGTGCTCAGAGCCATTTGAACGATTTTTGTAATGCGGCCTGCGGCCTTGGGGACGGATTGAGTGGGAAAAGAGGGCTCGAACACCATTTACGACACAAGTAAATTTAAATACAGTTTATTACAATCACCATGTTCCATCACAAAGTAAAAGTTACGAGTGGAATGGAAACGGTATCAGTTGAAATTCACACAAGTTTAAAATCCCCTGCCACCAGTTAATCGTGACGCTTCGCATGCAAGACTGCTCAAGGAACTCAGAAACCTCGGTCCAAAACATACATGTAAAAAATAATCGTGAAATGTGTACAAAAATAACAGATGAATTTAACATCTTACACACCTCAATTGATCACAAGAATCCTTCTTTTAGAAACAAACTGTATGTGCTCGATTTGCATCAACCCCAGGAAAGTATATACAGAAACGCTCAAATGGCGAGCAAGCGGCTCATCTTAACCACATATCAATCAGTTCAGAAGGCAACTTAAATGTCTTAAATGTACCGAAACATTAGCAACTGTTTCAAAATTTGTGGAACGCAAATGCGCTGAAACAACATTTAGAGCAAATGCTTTGAATAAACAAGGATCACGTTCCTTAACAAGCACCCCGTTTTCATAGGACTCCCAAAACCGGATTCCGGAACCGATTTCCCGGTACCGTTTCTGTGTGGTCATGTAAACACTTCAAAACACATTCTGGAAATCTGCTATTTGTAGCCGGTTTTCCAATTCCGCAATTGAATTTCGCTACCATGTTAACGCAACCGGCTTTCAAACGTGCTTATGCTGTCAGGTTTCGTCTTGTTTTCACAAATTTTCTTCTAAAATGAACGGAGTGGCTTTTTGTACAGTGAAAGATTAACATAAATATTAGACTGAAGCTGTTTACACTTCGTCTAATTGAAGATTCATAGCTACTGCGCTGACTAAATCACAAACTATAACAGTAGTTTTCCAGGCGCCATATTTAACTGGGCTAGCAAATGCGCTTCAGGCCTTCACATGTAAATGCAACAGCGGAAAACGATTTCCGTAATCCGTTTTCCGTCTTCCGGAAGTGTGTCGCATGTAAACGAAGTTAATGTGAGTTAAACCATGAACAAGTTCCATGGAAAGGCTGTAAACAATAAACTGGTTGCCCCCACCTGTTCTGTCGTTATTAAGATTATGTGGAGCCCACGGTAACTTATGTTTTACATGCCACCAAATTGAAACAGGACATATCCTAAAAGAACATAGTAACGTAGAGTATAATGACATACAAATACACTTTAAGTCTGGTTGAGCTGCACTGCATACAAGTTTAACAACCTAAAACATGCTTGTGTGGACCCGGAAATCCCAGTGTACACCAGTCGTTACATGAGGAGCAGAATACGTAGCATAGTCGGTTAATGTAATGGAGAAGATTCAAAGAATTGGGAGCCCAGCAAACCGTCTTACCCCAAGGCCACACCGTTCGACACAGCAAACTTAATAACAGGGGAAAGTTCTGAAACATGCTCACCCGTAATAAATATGTGACAGGCAGTTAGAGAACACAGGTTGTCGCCGGCATGAAAGCCGCATTTCCGAGTGGTAGGACTCCTTCGCTGCTAGCTCCTACCATTAAGAACACTTTTACGGTGGTAAACACCAGGCAGCTTGCTCCGCTCAGCCGATACCACTCTAGTCCTTCACGTCACCAGTCACTACTCCAGAAAGGACCTCGGCGACGAACCACAGACCCCGAACAAGAAGCCGCCCGAGTCACTAACAGAGTATGTTTCGACCCACTCCCGACTCTGTTGCACAGCGAACCTCCCTGCCCGAACGCCAGACTTCAAGAGAGCGAGCTCCTTTCCATGGTGGCATATCAGGACGCCAGCCACGGTTTCTGCCCAAAGATGAATACACTTGAGATCCTGAAGTGACCTATCTGTGCGTGGCACTGCTCAATATGGTCAAACCTCCTCCTAATGAACCCACATCACAGTCTCCACTCACCTAGAGACTCACTACATAGAACCAATGCAATATTTATTTCATTACCACTGATTTCGCAACATCAGTTGCTTCAAGCAATCCTTAAGTTACATCGAATAACACCAGTTGCTATTCCATTTTCAATGTGAATCCAATCGCAACATAATTTTTAGAAATCACTCCGATTTTCTATTTTTCTATCTGGACATCCTAGTAAGATCCACCATCAAACAGCTTTTCGCTGAACATCTCGCCCGACTTACTCATTTAACCATCTACAGCAAAATTTCTTCCCAAAATTCCAACCTTCTTCACTCCAGCCTAATAACTTACTCCCACAACATCTACACCTCAATCAGTTCCTCATATACTTCCTTCTCTAAAAATGGTTCAAATGGCTCTGAGCACTATGGGACTTAACATCTTAGGTCATCAGTCCCCTAGATCCCCTAGAACTTAGAACTACTTAAACCTAACTAACCTAAGGACATCACACACATCCATACCCGAGGCAGGATTCGAACCTGCGACCGTAGCAGTCCCGCGGTTCCGGACTGCAGCGCTAGAACCGCACGACCACCGCGGCCGGCCTTCCTTCTCTCCATCCATTTCCACAATCACTATTTGCTTGGAACTGGTCGTCTAATCTCCTGGATATCGCATCATTATTACCACCAGCAGCAGTAAATCATGTCAAAAGTATAAACTTTGGAGCTATCATCACCACAATGTTTTCGATATTATTAACATTCTACAATATTTTTAGTGTTCTATGTATTTTATAACCAATATGGCTGACGATTAGCTGCGCTGCTGCTGAATATCTGCCCCAAACTGTAAGACTGAAATATATAGAAGACTAACCCATCCTATTCATCATCCTGTACAAAACACCATTCACTCGCATGTCCACTCACCATTTCAATCCAAAACTGTTCCCACATTGTCTGGGATGTCGACTGGAAATACGTATGTATCCAAATTGAAGCTGCACTTTAATCTTGCAACATCACTGTCATAATCATTGCTCTCCCTTTCTCAAACAGACCTTCTCAGATACCATATCCACTGACAACCCACTGATAGTTACATGTCCCAACCGACGCACTCTTCAAAAAAAATGGTTCAAATGGCTCTGAGCACTATGGGACTTAACATCTATGGTCATCAGTCCCCTAGAACTTAGAACTACTTAAACCTAACTAACCTAAGGACAGCACACAACACCCAGCCATCACGAGGCAGAGAAAATCCCTGACCCCGCCGGGAATCGAACCCGGGAACCCGGGCGTGGGAAGCGAGACGCACTCTTCCTCCACGAGCTCTATTCCCTCCCCATCAGTCCTGCCAATTGCACTGCTCTATTCTGGAAACTCATGACCGATACACACTCATACACCGCAGACAAACAGGGGATCACACACAGAAACACATCATAAATCTAGTTAGTAACATGTGGGGTCTAATGGGGTCTCGCGCCAGACAAGCACCAACTAGAAAACTACCACCTACTACTATCCCACTGGCTGTCAACCTACAGCTAAACACTTTTCATCTTAACTCTCAAAGTTTCCTCAGTCCTTGATGCTGATCTTCATATTGACTACCTTTTATTCCCCTACAGTACATGAATGAATTGACACCATTGCTCAACTTCTTACTCCTAGTTTCCAGTTCCTAGACCACACGCCACGCCTCGGTCTTAATAAGCTAATCATAGCATCAGACATCGTAATTGTTCTACTTGTTGGCCCATACCTCGTATCTTGCCACGACTGTAATATCTTTCAGTACCTGAAAGAATGTCCTCACTCCTTCCCAGAAACCCTTGCCAACATCTGAAGTGTGATACTTCTCACAATGTATTATCCTGAGCTTTGGGACACTTCTCGCCGGCCGCTGGGGTCGAGCGGTTCTAGGCGCTTCAGTCCGGAACCGCGCTGCTGCTACGGTCGCAGGTTCGAATCCTGCCTCGGGCATGGATGTGAGTGATGTCCTTAGGTTAGTTAGGTTTAAGCAGTTCTACGTCTAGGGGACTCATGACCTCAGATGTTAAATCCCATAGTGCCTAGGGCAATTTGAGCCATTTTCGGACACTTCTCGTACCTTTCTTTTCCTTAAGTGAAACAAACCTAACTCATGTCCGCGGCTCGTGGTCTTGCGGTAGCGTTCTCGCTTCCCGCGCACGGGGTCCCGGGTTAGATTACCGGCGGCGTCAGGGATTTTCTCTGGCTCGAGATGACTGGGTGTTGTGTGTCTTTCAGCACTCGCAGTCACCGTAGTGGCGTTAAAGAACTTGTGGGGCGGCTGCCGAACCGCCCCGCGAGGGGTCTCCCTTCCACCAAAGCCATACCCTCATTACATTACTTACTCATGAGAATCAAATCCACGTACTTCAAGGTATTCATTTCCATCCTTTCCGAAAGCATACACCAGCTCCTGCCCACCACTATCAAACGGTGTGCCTTCCGTCCTAGCTTGTCTTCCTTCGACCAGCAGCTCCAATTTATCCACCTCGGGTTGTGACTCTTTCGAAGTGAGACGAATATATAAGGTTCAGTAAGAAGTGTCAGTAAAACAGGGTGTTATAAAGCTACATAAATGTAAAAATAAATTGCAAATCAAAGGCAGCTAAGCGTGTGAAGGCCTGCAGGGCACAATTAAAAAAAAAAATCCGTTAAATTACCGCCTACTAAGGACACCGTTCTCTTTTATTTTGTTAGTTATTTATTTGAGATTTGTGTACCTCGACATTGAGAAATCATGTGAAATATACATTGAAGCGCCAAAGAAACTGTTATAGCCATGTGTATTCAAATACAGAGATATGTAAAGAGGCAGGATACGGCGCTGCGGTCGGCAACGCCTATATGAGAAAACGAATGTCAGGCGCAGTTGTTAGATCCGTTACTGCTGCCACAATGGCAGTTTATCAATATTGAAGTGAGTTTGAACATGTTGTTATTGTCGGTGCACGAGCAATGGGACACAGCATCTCCGAGGTAGCGATGACGTGGGGATTTTCCCGTACGACCGTTTCACGAGTGTACCGTGAATATCAGGAATCCGGTAAAACATCAAATCTTCGACATCGCTGAGGCCGTAAAACGACGACACCAACGGCGACTGAAGAAGAATCGTTCACCATGACGGAAGTGGAACCCTTCCGCAAATTGCTACAGATTTCAATTCAGGACCATCAACAAGTGTGAGCGTGCGAACGATTTAACGAAACATCATCGATGTAGGCTTTCGGAGCCTAAGACTCACTCGTGTACCCTTAATGACTGCGCGACACAAAGCTTTACGCATCACATGTGCTCGTCGACACCGACATTGGACGGACGATGGCTGGAAACATGTTGGCTGGTTGGACGAGTCTCCTTCCAAATTGTATCGAACGGATGGACGTGTACGGCTGTGGAGACAGTATCATGATTCCATGGTCCCTGCATGTAAGCAGGGGCTGTTTAAGCTGGTGAAGGCGCTGCAGTAATGTGGGGCGTGTGCAGTTGAGAGATATGGGACCCCTGATACCTCTAGATACGACTCTGACAGGTGACACATACGTAAGCATCCTGTCTGGTTACCTGCATCCATTCATATCCGTTGTGCATTCCGACGGACTTGAGAAATTTCAGAAATACAATGCGACACCCCATCCGTCCATAATTGCTACAGAGTGGCTTCAGGAGCACTGTTGTGAGTTTAAACACTTCTGCTGGTAACCAGACTCCCCAAACATGAACATTATTAACTGTATCTGGGATGGCTTGCAACGTGTTGTTCAGAAAAGATCTCCACCCCCCTTGTTCTCTTTCGGATTTATGGACAACCTTGCAGGATTCATCGTGTCAACTCAATCCAGCACTAATTCAGACATTAGTGTAGTCCAAGCCACGGCGTGCTGCGGCACTTCTGCGTGCTCCCGAGGGCCCTACACGATGCTAGGCAGGTGTACCAGTTTCTATGTCTTTTCAGTGTATGACACTCCTGTCTAGTTTTCAGTTGCAGACATATAAACTTCCAATGAACAATGTTGTCTTATTTCAGCCTTTACACCCAATGCTCATCGTATAACAACAAATGGTACTAATCTACACTCTTCCACACCACCGCAGTTGTGTGTCAAGGCTCTTATGTCCTTCCTGTCCTGCATATCTTTTACACTGCTGATATGCCCAAGCCCCTTCCACCTGTAATTTTCCAATATCTCCACATATGACATTGCTTTCCATTCCTTAGCTTTAGCTACGGTCGCAGGTTCGAATCCTGCCTCGGGCATGGATGTTTGTGATGTCCTTAGGTTAGTTAGGTTTAAGTAGTTCTAAATTCTAGGGAACTGATGACTTCAGATGTTAAGTCCCATATTTCTCAAAGTCATTTGAACCATTGAACCTTAGCTTTGGCTTCCAGAAATACGAACGATCGCATCAGTTTCATGTCAACCAGTTTACCTCATGGTGCAGCCAGTGACTTCTCAGATACAACACTTCAATTATTATTACCGGGTAATCCATCTACAACTTCCACCTCCATGATTTCTACCTCGTAATGTACAGCCAATCAAATCACTTTACACACTATAGTGTCTCAGACTGCAACTCGACTGTAAACTAAGATGGAAATCAATCCTGCTAACCACAGAACTGAGAATCCACGGTAGACTAAAATCACTAACCATCTGAACATGAGGATTACATCCTTCCACCATACTCAAAACCTACACAGCTTCAATCGAACGTGTCCTCTCTTACACAAATGTCGCCTGAATTTTCGCTTCACAAATTTTTTCATACTCCCACAGTTACTTCAAAGCCATGCAATCTGCCTTATCTTCCCCATTTTTCTGCTCCCCCTTCCCGCCCAGCCATCAAGACCATGTACAAACGTCTCCTGTACAAATGTCTCCTCTCTCCCACTTAACCGCTTCCGATTTCCTAACCTTCCAGCAAACGTGACACCAACCACCCCGTAGTTTAACACATCTTAATTGCATCAGTACTCTGTTTCACTTGCGAAGACGCATCCTCCCAAGCATCCTCAGATCCTGTGTGAACTAAATTTTAACTGCCTTTCCCTACTGGATCGTAAATCTTCTCTGCTTTATCACCATGTCAAACTTCCCTACTTCACCCTTTCCCCTACTTCCTTCCAAAGGCTTGATTAAGCGTCTTCCTCGCAAATGGTTTCCTCCCTCATCGTTCCCAAGTCACTCTCCCTGCAACAACCCTCCACACCTAATCCTCACTAGAAGTAACTCGGTTTAAGTGAAGTGCTGCAATTTTTAAGAAGACTATCAACTAGTGAACTAGTGTTGTATATAGCCATCAATGATTCCTTTACATCTTCGTTGTACATCACTAACTTTAATAATTTTAAAAATATGTAGTTAATTTTTATTTTAAAATATTTTATGAACTATGTTTTTTCTTAATGATCTCGACCGAGATGTGGCCTGTTCCACTGGCAGCTCAGTGTCGGCCTGTTGGCGAGGACACGAAATAAACATTAAGAAAAACAATGAATCTTGATAATTCAAGGGAAGTGAGAAAGGAGGATGGGAAAACAAACGCTTACAAATGTTTTTGAGACTACAGCTACGCAGGGGTGAGGGAGAGGGTCGGGGATGGTGGGGTTGAATGACAGTGGGAGAAGAAGATGCGGAATGGAAACAATGTACAATTACTGAGAGAGATCTAGTTGAAGGTGCTATATGGGTGACTCCTACCGTAGATTACATTCTTGAAGATTGTATATTTTATTAAATTTCAGTTTACTTAATATTCTTAAGGTTGTGAATTAACACCCCTTTTCAAACTAAAAGTTTGCTTATTTACGACGAGTTTCATATGATGTATTTTTATGTCTTTGGTCCATGTGTCTCTTAGCCGAATCACGATCGTACATCGGTGCAAAGCAGTTGCAATACGACGTAGTTTACACAGTTCACTGTGGAATATAACCTGAATAAAATGATCGAATAACGCGTGAGTTTGATTGGGACAACCACTGGGTTAAGTTTCAGCTCAAATTGTTTGTTAATCAAACTCTCGCATATATCGTAACAATTAAATAACTAGGTTGGGCAACCTGTAGGGGCAACCAGGATGTGAAGGGTCGGTTTCTATCCCCTTACGATTGCTAATTAAAGTTCATTACTAAACTTCTTCACTTTCTGTCAATACAGGTTACTGAACCTATAACCTTTCCTTTCTAGAATTTCTAATTATCACTGTTGTAGCCGGCCGAAGTGGCCGTGCGGTTAAAGGCGCTGCAGTCTGGAACCGCAAGACCGCTACGGTCGCAGGTTCGAATCCTGCCTCGGGCATGGATGTTTGTGATGTCCTTAGGTTAGTTAGGTTTAACTAGTTCTAAGTTCTAGGGGACTAATGACCTCAGCAGTTGAGTCCCATAGTGCTCAGAGCCATTTGAACCATTTGAGCCATCACTGTTGTATATTCACGTGGTTGTGTGCCACTGCAAAAACTTACAGTGTTCCTTGACCTAGATGCACTACCTCCCTCCCTGCAGCTCAGATCCAGTCCTTCTATCATGGAGTCCCAAGCACAACCCTCTCTGCTGTTCTAACCAATCACGTGTCGGTGCAGACGCTTCTCATTACTTCCAGTTTCCATTGCTCCTCTCGTAACCGATACGTTCAATCGTGGCGCCAGTCACTGTGGGTTTTAAAACCAGTAAGGCGAGTTACAAAACGCATCATCAGACGTGCTATGATCCACTGTCCAGACTGATATAAGGCAGGACAAACTTATCTAAACGTTCATACAGGACAAAATATCTTCGATGTGTAAATTCGACACTATGGCAGATAGAATATTTTCATTGATATTCAACACACTCATAAAGTCTCTCTAAATAACGTTTGGAACATTCAATCCATCTTTCAGTTCCTTGACAACAGATATCCGCTCACTCATCATGGAGCTATTCCGCGGGCTTCTGTGTGTACTTCGTCGTAGTTTCAAATCTCTTTGCTCACAAAGATAATCTTTTAGGTAAGAAGTAAGTCTGAAGTTACCATTTTTAATTACCGATAAGCATCACACACGTCTGCGCGACGTTAGTCAAATGGTTGACGCCATTTAACTGCGGCTAGACGTGACACTGCATTTTGTCCATCTACCGTCGAAATTTGACGATTAATGTGAGTGCTATTTAGCCTTTTACTCACAACAATGGCAAAGTCTCGCCTGCTTCTACTTCGAAATACGTTTCCGGTTGCCTCACCAATCCAGTCGCACACGCAGATGCTCCTGTTATCAGTGTCACATCACAACTGTGTCTACAGGGAACCAGTGACATGTACTTCCTTCTGACAATGCGCTACTCATCTTGCGCTACGGTCGTAGCCTGGGACGATATGTGTAACTTACTTTCTGACAAAAATTTGGGCAAATTTGGTCACTGAATGCAGCTTCTATAAAAGTTACCCTCGAGTGCATGTAATATGTATAATTTCAAAGGTCCTTCTTTTTTCTGTGTTGTCTAGAGCTAGAAAACCATTGGTATCTGGGTCTGTTTGACAATCAGTAAACTAAGGTAATAAGAGTCAGGAAAAACATGAATGCACATGTTCACAAGTATGAAAACTGTAACTGCATACTAAAATGTGCTATTACTTGCTGGTCCAATATATCTCAGAGATTTGAACAGCTGTACTCTTACAGTGTACTGGAGGTGATGGCTAAATAAATACGTTTATACAAGATTACTCCGTAGTTGGTTGATAAGCTTTAGTGTAACAGTAATAGTCTACCAGTCTAGTCCATCACGAAGATATGACGATTAACTGTGACATTTAAAGGAAATCATGGTTCAGTTTCTTATACTAATCTGTCAGGTAATTATCGCAAAACAGTGTTTGCAGTTTCTCCACGTCTATTCCCGGCGGATCCGCAACTCGTGGTCGTGCGGCAGCGTTCTCGCTTCCCGCACCCGAGTTCCCGGGTTCGATTCCCGGCGGGGTCAGGGATTTTCTCTGCCTCGTGATGACTGGGTGTTGTGTGCTGTCCTTAGGTTAGTTAGGTTTAAGTAGTTCTAAGTTATAGGGGACTGATGACCATCGATGTTAAGTCCCATAGTGCTCAGAGCCATTTGAACCATTTTTTCTCCATGTATCCACTGGTACTGGCGTTGTGTGGCGCTTTTCGCACTGTAAGTGTGTCGCAAAGTTAGCTCTAGAGAGAGCTGCTTCTCGCTCGGAAAACAGTCACACCAGCAAGTCACTTACCTGTGCAGGAGCGCCTATTTGGTTTGCTAATCCGGTGCTTCTGCCGCCGCCCTTCAGTGTGGCCCCCCTGCAAGCCGGTAGCGTCTTAAGCGCTACCGCCCAGATTTCCAACTAATCGTGCCCTCCTCGATTTCGGCGTATACGGTTGTCACCTTTCAGTAGTCCAGCATGTCTTTTCTCCTATCGTAGAAAAAGGAAAACCGGTACCACCAACACTTGTTCACTTTTTTTCTACATCTACTACTGTCTACATTTACATACGAGTGTATAATCGGCAAGCAATAATACAGTGCATAGTGGAGGGTACGTTGTAGCACAGTCACTCATTTCCGTTCCTGACGTTGATGGTGGTTGTACAGTCGTTCTGCAGCCTGTCAGAAAATATGATTCCCTAAACTTTATCAAAATTGTTCAACTGGCTCTGAGCAGTATGAGACGTTCTGTTTATCACTCTTTTGAATTTTCTTCCGTCCCGCGTATCTGTGTCCAAGCTGTTTTACAGCATGCGTCTAACTAATCATGTGAGATGAAAATTGAAACACGCTTTAACTTAAATCCTTTAACCTAAAAAATAGATACACAAAAAGTATGACGCTGTGTCGGTCTTGTTTACAACCTCTTGAGACAGCAGATAGTCACTGAGGAAAATTAAGACGACTACAAGTAGCCGAGTAGCTGCAAGGCTTATCGAAACTGGGAAATTGGAAACATGTGGCAAATTGTATAGGACCAAATTGCTGAGGTCACAGGTCCACAGGCTTACACACTACTTCATCTAACTTAAACTTGTAAGTAGGCTGTTTAGGTTCTTATATTGGTAACGCCACCGCCACGTAGCGCTCTGTATGAAAACCACTGGCTGCGCTGCGTGCAGTCTGTGGCTGGTTTGCATTGTTGTTGGCTATTGTAGTGTTGGGCACTTGGATGTTAACAGCGCGTAGCGTTGCGCAGTTGGAGGTGAGCCGCCAGCAGTGGTGGATGTGGAGTGAGAGATGGTGGAATTTTGAGAGCGGATGATCTGGACTTGTGTCTATCAGAGACAGTACATTTGTAAGACTGGATGTCATGAACTGCTATACATATTATAACTTTTGAACACTATTAAGGTAAATACATTGTTTGTTCTCTATCAAAATGTTTCATTTGCTAACTATGCCTATCAGTAGTTAGTGACCTCATTAGTTTGAATCTTTTATTTAGCTGGCAGTAGTGGCGCTCGCTGTATTGCAGCATTTCGAGTAACGAAGATTTTTGTGAGGTAAGTGATTTGTGAAGCATATAGGTTATTGTTAGTCAGGGCCATTCTTTTGTAGGGATGGCTTCAAATGACTCTGAGCACTATGGGACTTAACAGCTATGTTCATCAGTCCCCTAGAACTTAGAACTACTTAAACCTAACTAACCTAAGGACATCACACAACACCCAGTCATCACGAGGCAGAGAAAATCCCTGACCCCGCCGGGAATCGAACCCGGGACCCCGTGCTCGGGAAGCGAGAACGCTACCGCGAGACCACGAGCTGCGGACCTTTTGTAGGGATGATTAAAAGTCAGATTGCGTTGCGCTAATAATATTGTGTGTCAGTTTAGTGTTGATCAGAATAAGTAAAGAGAGTAATGTCTGAGAACGTTTAGTTTTGCTCAGCTGTTTGAAAAGCAAATAACGTAAGAGGTTTATCAGCACATTAATTCATTAATTTTTCTAAGGGGACGTTTGAAACTAACTTACGCTAAGAGCAACACACACACCCATGCCCAAGGGAGGACTCTAACCTCTGACAGGGGGAGCGCGCAAACCGTGGCAAGGCGTCCTAGACCACACGGCTACCCGCGCGGCTCATCCAAAATAGAGTAACAATAATTCCAATTGAAATTAAGTTTCGAATATTCTATCATATACTCTCAGCACATTTGTCGGAAATATCGACATTAAAATATGTTTAACTGGCTTAGCGCTGGCTGCTTCCCTCGCCTAGACTGTATGGCCTGCAGAGACATTCTTTGTTTTTATTTATTGCAATTTTTATGTTGTTCACAAATTGCAATATGTTTTAAGCTTTTCACGCTAATTAGTGCCCTATAAGTATGGTCTTTTTCGAATGTACTTCTGACCAAAATGTGATTCTGATAACTGGAGTCAAAGATTTCTGGTCTTTTGTCTTCTCGTGATTATGTATCCATAACAACATTCATTACCTAAAAAAAATATTTCTTTATCTTTATATCTAACCGAGATGTAAAATACCAATTCTCACAGATTTAATTTCAAAATTTTTTAATGTAACGAAATATTTTCTTCAAAATCTACATCCCCTATTGTATTCTCTTAAGAGTTGTATTTCAAGCAACTGCGAAACATGTATTTTTTTATTTCTGGCCAAAAGGTCAGATACCATCTGTCATAGATCTAGCCTTACAAATCATGTCGTAGTGCTTTAGTAGAAAAAACTGTCACCCACTTTTTTGCCTCTTAGTGGTTCAATTTCCAAAAATGCTGAAACAAGTATTTTTTATTTTCTGACTGAGAAACCAAAGACCAGATTTCGTATTTTATTTTAGTTTCAACATTTCCTTAATAGCAACATACTTTCAGAAAGCCTCTCATGCCTCATCTCACCCCTTAATAGCGGAATTTTGGTCAGTCTCCTCCTAAACGATGCCTACAGTCATTTCACCACCTAATAGCGGAATTTTGGACAATCTCCTCTTAAACGATGCCTACAGTATAGCATCTACACCCTCTCCAAACTTCAAGTTTCTATCCTTAGCGGTTTGCGCTGCTCGATGAAGAGTAAGTTAATCAAACTGACCCTATTTTACCACCTCATTGCTTGAAAACAGTGAAACACGTATTTTTTTCATCTGTAACCGAGAAGCCAGACACCAATTTTCAAAGATTTATCTTAAAACTGTTTTCGTAATGAAGCATCTTCGTAAAACATTTCACCCTCATTTCGCTCCCTTAGGGGCTCAATTTCCAAAAATCATGACATGCATGTGTTTTATTTGTAACAGAGGAAACAAATTCTAATCCTCATAGATTTAACTTCAAAAATGCTTGCACAATGAAATATTCCCACAAAAACTTTCATCTCCCGTTTCACCTCCATAGGGGCTGAATTTCCAAAAACAGTAAAACAAATATTTTTTATTTCTGAGTGAGAAGCAAAATTTAAGTTTTCATAGTCTTAGCATTAGAATGCTTTCATACTGAAATATCTTCACAAAAAAATCTCACCCCCTTTTTCATCAACTTAGAGGTTCAATTTGGAAAAACAATGAAAAACCTATTTTTTTTGTTTGTAATAAAGAAGTCAAATACCAATGTTAGTAGACGTAGTTTAAAAAAACTTTAGTAGTTCTTTAATAATGATATATTTTGAAAAAAAGTCTTTCCTCCCCTATTTCACCCCAACAGGGCTCAATTCCCAATTCTTTACTTCCGATTGTGAACTAAATTCCAATTTTCATAGGTCCACCTTCAAAATTGCCTTAGCAGCGACATTTTGCTAAAAATAAATAAATAAATAAATAAAAGTCCTCTACTCTCTATTTCACCCTTTGGGGTTGGAATTTGGAAAAATCCCTTCTTAAACGACACCTACAGTGTAAGATCCATAACTTCTCCAAGTTTCAAGTTTCTGTGCCTAGCAGTTTGGACCGGGCGATGTTGAGTCAGTCAGTCTGTCAAGCAAGACATTGCCTTTTGCGTATGTATATCGTTCAAAAGCTCAAAGCAGCTTTTTTATACAGCGTTTCACTATATTTTTTCTCCTTGTGTAAAAACTATCACTAGACGTTTGCAGTTTCTTTTGGCACTTTTCCTGCTCTGATAATCAGTACAGTTTGACTGATCCTGTATCCTGAGTCTCTCACTGATTGATACGTTCTACCCCTTCCTTAGTCCTAATACCTTGCACGGAAGTACATATACTATGTAATCAGTCACTTGACGTGGAAAATGAAATTAGTCTCAAAAATAAAATCACTAACATAATACAAGGAGTGCATGCAATATATACCACATTGAAACTCCTTAATAAAGGGTTCTTTCCGTTACAGCTATTTAATTGCATTATGCTTCCGCCGTCATATATTTCTTCACGTTTTTCCAAATGGGTTTTCACTTGATTGTTAGTATTATACTATACAGTGGTATTACCAACTCAGTTCACAAGGGCATTAGCACCGACTCCTTTAATTAACATATACATAAAAGTACTTTCATGTCTTATGTCACCAGTACTCACAACAGCTCACTCTGCCCATCGAGAGGTTCACTGCCTCCTAGTGGTGCTGCAGGCACGTGACGCATTAAGGAAAGAATGTAAGCGGAAGAGAGACGAATGGGCAGTCATTACAGCGAAGATACAGGCCGCACATACCGAAATCCACCAATTTAAGAGATTTTGAGAAAGGGCACACTATTGTGGCATTGCAGATGGAAACGAGAATCTTTGATACGGTGAAGTTGATCGCAAGTTGGAATAATACTGTCTTCGGAACCTAGTGAAAGTGGTTGAAGAATGGTGAACTAACGAGTAAGTCGTATGGTATTGGACGACCACGTCGCGTCGCAAAACTTAGAGATTGGAAGATCCCCCACTGTGTAATCCAGGATACGCAGCGATCTGTGGCAGATCTGACGACAGAGCACAATGTTGTTGCAGCCACAAGTGTTTCGCAGCACACCCTTCAAAGACCATTGTTGAACATGGAGCTCCACATCAGACGACCCCTACATGTTCCTGTGTTGACCCAAAGACATCGTCACTTACAACAGCAGTAGGCACAGCATCACTGAGTTGTCACAATGGATCAATAGAAACGTGTTGCCTGTCGAATCAGTAGCATTTCTTATTACACCAGGTCGATGGCTGAATTTCTACACACTGTCATCCAGCCGAATGGGTGCACGAAACGTGTACCACGCCACAGATGCAGGCTGGTGAGGGAATAATTATGCTTTGGAATATCTTATATTGTTTATATTCTTCTTGAAGTCAGGATATTTCGCCTGTTTCATTCATCATGCTCACAATATGGACGAGTTCTATCATGGCTGGCTCTCCCAGGGCTATCAGTAGTTCTACAGAAGGTTATCTACTCGCAGGGCCTTGTTTTGACTTAGGTCTATCAGTATAATATCTCCATCTCGTCTTCATCTACGTCCTCTTCCATTTCCATAATACTGCCCTCACATACATCGCTCTTTAAAGACCCTGTATATATTCCTTCCACCCTTCTGCTTTCCCTTCTTCGCTTACGACTGATTTCCCATCTGAGCTTTTAATATTCATGTAGGCGGTTCTCTTTTCTCGAAAGGTCGCTTCAATTCTCCTGTAGGAGTCATCTGTCTTACCTGTAGTGATATATGCTTCTACATCCTTGCATTTTCCTCTAGCAATTCCTGCTTAGGCATTTTGCACTTCCTGTCTATCTCAGTTTTGAGACGTCTATATTCCTTTTAGCATGCTTCATTTACTGCATTTTTATATTTTCTCCTTTCATCAGTTACATTCAGTATCTCATGTGTTACCCGTCTATTTCCCTTTTAAAATTTTCTAAGCTACCTGCCCGATTAAGGGGTATGACACTCCACGCTCCGTTCCGTAGAACGCCAGTATTGCTTCTCCTGATAACGACATCCTCCTGAATACTTCTCGTCCAGAGTTGCGAATGGGGGACTATTTTCCCTCTGGAACATTTTATCCAAGAGGACGCCATCATCATTTAACTATACAGTAAAGCTACATGCCCTCGGGAAAAATTACGGCTGTAGTTTCCCCTTACTTACAGCCGTTCGCAATAACAGCGCAGCCAGGCCATTTTGTTTGATGTTACAAGGCCAGTTTAGTAAGTCACTCAGACTATTTCCCACGCAACTGTGAAACGGTTGATGCCCTTCTTCAGGAACCATATAGTTGCCTGGCCTCTCAACAGATATCTCTCCATTGTGGTTGCATCTACGGTGGAGCTATCTCTATTGCTGAGGTACGCATGCGTCCCCACCAATGGTAAGGTCCATGGCGCGTGGAACTTGCTGTTTATGTATTTTCTAATTGTTTATTAAACAACCTCATCCCCTTAAAAAAAAACTATCCGTTGCAGCTAATACCTTTGTCCCACCAGTGCTTCCACCGTCGAACATTTTTTGTAATCATCCTTAAAAATGGCTAACAGCTCCTCCCTCGATTTTTTCATGACTTTTTCAGTACTATCAGAACTGTGCCCTTTCATGCTCCTTTTCATGTGTGTACATGTACGTTGTCGTAGCGGATGGACCAGTTTCGTGTCTGTCACAAATCAGGTCTTTTTTTGGCGAACACTGCTGCGCCATCTTCTTTTAACTTCCAAATAAAAGCTCTGATTGACAGTCGGACTTAGGGGAATAAACTCTGAATGAACAACGCCATTGGCATAAAAAAGCAAACCAGCATTGTTTGACTTCACTAGATGGCATTTTCTTGGACGCAGTGACGATGACTTATTCCATCGGTTAGGCTATTGCTTTGTTTCTGGATCATATCCAGAGCACCATGAATCATCACCAGTAATGACCTTTCACAGGATAACTGGATCAGTTTCAGGCAGTTCTTTCAAAGCACAAAATGTTTCAACTCGACATTTCTTTTAATTGTCAATCAGAAATCGAGTAACAAACTCGCCATCAATCCATTTTGCTTCCAAATCTTCCGTTTAAATTCGCTGAACCGAGCTCGAAGATAAGCCTTTGATCTCTGACTGTTGATGCATTGTCCGTCGATGGTCTGTGAGCAAACGCTCTTGAAAATTTTCAATATTTTCGTAAATTCGGGCACTTGTTGAACGTCCAGAACGAGGTTTGTTGTTAGGCGATATGGTGCCATTTATATATCTACAAAACCAATCGTATACTTGAGTTTTTTCCTTAGTGTCTTCTTGGTAAGCTGTATTCAACATTCAAACAGTTTATGGATGGCTAGACCATTCACTCCAACTGTCGAGAATGTTTTTCAAATCAATCATGAACAACTGTGACCCGGTGGCATGGCGCCTTGTCATTCATAAAAACAGGCTGCAAATAAACTCCAAGTAGCCGAACATAAGCATTTCCTATGAATGATTGGACCTGTTGCACGAAAGGAAGCAGTCCATTCCATCAAACACCGCCCACACCATTATGCAGCCACCAGCAGCTTGCACAGTGCCTGTTTGACAAGTTGTGTCCATGCGATTTGAGCTAGGATCATGAAATTAGAAGTTTTTGGTTTAGCATGGGCTAGCGGCCTTTTGTGCAGCCATCTAAACATTTGGCTTAATGTGGCTATGTCACCGTATATAACCCAAAGTTTGAACGACTTACTAGAGCTGGAACCTATGAAAAATTGTGCGAATCGGTTAATTCATGTTGTAAAAGTTGTTAATAAGGTTGAAATTAATGCTTAGCTAATGTCACCATTTGCATGTGCACCGTTCGGATTTTACGTCCAAATACGTGCAAAAGACATATTTTTCTAGGAATTTTTACAAATCGGTTCAAATTTAGCGCTAAACTGAAAACGAATTTTTTTAGCACATAATCTTTATACGTTGTCGAGAAACGAAAGTTTAAAAGTCGAGAGGAATGTAGCACGGAAAATTAATTCTTAGGTGATCTTGTTACTGTACAGTGTACTCGCATGGCAATGCATTTGCCGCAGGTTAATAATATATATATATATATATATATATATATATATATATATATATACTCCTGGAAATGGAAAAAAAGAACACATTGACACCGGTGTGTCAGACCCACCATACTTGCTCCGGACACTGCGAGAGGGCTGTACAAGCAATGATCACACGCACGGCACAGCGGACACACCAGGAACCGCGGTGTTGGCCGTCGAATGGCGCTAGCTGCGCAGCATTTGTGCACCGCCGCCGTCAGTGTCAGCCAGTTTGCCGTGGCATACGGAGCTCCATCACAGTCTTTAACACTGGTAGCATGCCGCGACAGCGTGGACGTGAACCGTATGTGCAGTTGACGGACTTTGAGCGAGGGCGTATAGTGGGCATGCGGGAGGCCGGGTGGACGTACCGCCGAATTGCTCAACACGTGGGGCGTGAGGTCTCCACAGTACATCGATGTTGTCGCCAGTGGTTGGCGGAAGGTGCACGTGCCCGTCGACCTGGGACCGGACCGCAGCGACGCACAGATGCACGCCAAGACCGTAGGATCCTACGCAGTGCCGTAGGGGACCGCACCGTCACTTCCCAGCAAATTAGGGACACTGTTGCTCCTGGGGTATCGGCGAGGACCATTCGCAACCGTCTCCATGAAGCTGGGCTACGGTCCCGCACACCGTTAGGCCGTCTTCCGCTCACGCCCCAACATCGTGCAGCCCGCCTCCAGTGGTGTCGCGACAGGCGTGAATGGAGGGACGAATGGAGATGTGTCGTCTTCAGCGATGAGAGTCGCTTCTGCCTTGGTGCCAATGATGGTCGTATGCGTGTTTGGCGCCGTGCAGGTGAGCGCCACAATCAGGACTGCATACCACCGAGGCACACAGGGCCAACACCCGGCATCATGGTGTGGGGAGCGATCTCCTACACTGGCCGTACACCACTGGTGATCGTCGAGGCGACACTGAATAGTGCACGGTACATCCAAACCGTCATCGAACCCATCGTTCTACCATTCCTAGACCGGCAAGGGATCTTGCTGTTCCAACAGGACAATGCACGTCCGCATGTATCCCGTGCCACCCAACGTGCTCTGGATGGTGTAAGTCAACTACCCTGGCCAGCAAGATCTCCGGATCTGTCCCCCATTGAGCATGTTTGGGACTGGATGAAGCGTCGTCTCACGCGGTCTGCACGTCCAGCACGAACGCTGGTCCAACTGAGGCGCCAGGTGGAAACGGCATGGCAAGCCGTTCCACAGGACTACATCCAGCATCTCTACGATCGTCTCAATGGGAGAATAGCAGCCTGCATTGCTGCGAAAGGTGGATATACACTGTACTAGTGCCGACATTGTGCATGCTCTGTTGCCTGTGTCTATGTGCCTGTGGTTCTGTCAGTGTGATCATGTGATGTATCTGAGCCCAGGAATGTGTCAATAAAGTTTCCCCTTCCTGGGACAATGAATTCACGGTGTTCTTATTTCAATTTCCAGGGGTGTATATCACAAAGATTTGTATCACCCCAGTCGGTTCCCAGAACTCATGAAGATGGATGTTGACAGTGGATATTGCATCACAGACACGGTCTATTTGACTATTCAGAGATGTCACTAAACCCGCCCAAAGACGTAAACAACCATTCATGAGCGGCGCCTATAAGACGGAGGGGGTGGTACAGTCGATCAGTTCGTCCTTCCACAACTTTGGAGGTACACGGCTCGTGTTGTCTGTAGTTCAACCTTGCCTAGACGGTCAATACCGCGGTTCGATAGCGTCCGCATTGTTACTTTATGCCAGGAAGGGCTCTGAACAAGGGAAGTGTCCAGGCTTCTAGGAATGAACTAAAGCAATGTTGTTCTGACATGGAGGACATACAGAGACAGGAACTGTCGATGACATGCCTCGCTCAGGCCACCCAAGGATGCAGTGGATGACCGCTACCTACGATTATGGCTAGGAGCAACCCTGACAGCAAAGCCACCATGTTGAATAATGCTTTTCGTCTACCCACAGGACGTCGTGTTACGACTCAAGCTGTGCGCAATAGGGTGCATGATGCGCAACTTCACTCCCGATGTCCATGGCGAGGTCCATCTTCGCCACCACGACACCATGCAGCGCGGTACAGATGGACCCAAAAACATGCCGAAGGGACCGCTCAGGATTGGCATCGCGTTCTCTTCACCGATGTGTGTGGCATATGCTTTCAACCAGACAATCGTCGGAAACGTGTTTGGAGGCAACCTGGTCAGGCTGAACGCCTTAGGTACACTATCTATCGAATGCAACATGGTGGAGTTTCCCTGCTGTTTTGTGGTGGCATTATATGGGGACCGACATACGCCGCTGGTGGTCATGGATGGTGCCGTAACGATCGTACGATACGTCAATGCCGTCCGCCGACCGATAGTGCAACCATATCGGCAGCATACTGACGAGGTAATTGTCTTCGTGGGTGACAATTCGCTCCCCCATCGTACACATCTTGTGAATGACTTTCTTCAGGACAGAGTGGCCAGCATGTTCTCCAGACATGAGCCCTATCGAACATGCCTGACATAGATCGAAAGGGCTGTTTATGGACCACGTAACCACCAACCACTCTGAGGGATTACGCCGAATCGCCGTTGAGGAGTGGGACAAGCCTGACCAACAGGGCCTTGAGGAATTTGTGGATAGTATGCCACGACGAATACAGGCATGCATCAATGCAAGTGGACGTGCTACTGGTTATTAGAGGGACCGCAGTGTACAGCTATCTGGATCACCACCCCTGAAGGTGTCCATGTATGGTGGTGCAACATGCAATGAGAGGTTTTTATGAGCAATAAATAAGGTGGAAATAATGTTTATGCTGATCTGTACTCTGATTTTCCGTACAGATTCCGGAACTCTCGGAACGGAGGGGATGAAAACGTTTTTTGATGTGTGTAGTTATCGATGAAGTTCTCCATAGAGCGCGTTGTAGCCCTGGCTACCAGTATCTCTGGTAGTTGACAATATGGTGCACATCCGCCATTGTTGTTGTGCGAGTTAGTTGCAGATGGGCTCTTGGCCATAAAGGAGTGAGCTGAGTTTGAGCACTGCTACATATCCGTGTGAATGCCTTTATAGCGTGTCTGTGCCGCGATTGGACGTTGCTAAGGTTTCTGTGTGGGAAACTGTGGCATGTAAATTGAAATGCTGAATGTTATCAAAGGAGTTAATGCTTACGGAGTACTTGAATAAAATGTAACTCGTGATCCCTTAACAATCGATGTTCTCACTTGAAACAGTTATAATAGTATCACCGGAGGAGTTACTTATGGAGATCAGCTGTATGAAAAGCCTGTTGGAAAAATAGGAGAGACTGCGACCTAATATAGCGGAGCCAGGAGAAATATCGACAGCATCGTTATAAATGAAATGCGAGGTAACGGCCCAAAGTGAGCCAGATGAATAAAAAAATGCATTCTAACGAAAATTAAAACTGGCTTTCAAAAACATAGCTTCTAATTTTACGTGGAATATGTTTTTTCATACGTTTCGTTACGTGCGCCACTTCAATGTTTCAAATTACGTGAAAAATGTCCGTTTGTCTGGGAGGTATATGAAGTAGGCCGCATCTACACTTTAAACTTGTACGAATCGGCTTCAAGTTTTGAACTAAGGTAGATGAATGCATAAAGTCAATGTGATATTTTCTTGTTCAATGACCTTCATCGGTTGTCGAGATACAAGATATATGTAGCATGTAAAAATTATTGTTATGTCAAATTTATCCGCGTAAGCTCTTTAAATTGATTCAAGTAACTAAAAAAATCACTCTTACCATAATATTGCTTTCAAAAACCTAGCTTCATTCATTTTACGTGCAAAAAACGCTATTTTTTTTTCTTTAGCGCGCCAGCGCTATGTTCCGAAGTTGTGCGAATTGGATCTAATTTTGTAACAAGATAAGCAAATAAATTTTAATTAACGGTCGTCCTGTTCTGTTGTATGAAAGCCTTATCCGCTGCCACAATATAGACGACATGGTTCTAAAGGCAATAAAAAAACCTACATCGCATCGATCGTCACCCAATTCAACAAAAATTCACATCGGTGCCAAGCTATGGCGGTGTAATGTCAAAGTTGTGGTAGAGTAAAAGTTGAAATCAGAATGAAAAATGCTCCCATTAAAGCAAACAAAACGTAAATACGTTCAGAAATGGCTCTGAGCACTATGGGACTTAACATCTACGGTCATCAGTCCCATAGAACTTGTTGTTGTTGTTGTGGTCTTCAGTCCCGAGACTGGTTTGCTGCAGCTCTCCATGCTACTCTATCCTGTGCAAGCTTCTTCATCTCCCAGTACTTACTGCAACCTACATCCTTCTGAATCGGCTTAGTGTATTCATCTCTTGGTCTCCCTCTACGATTTTTACCCTCCACGCTGCCATCCAATGCTAAATTTGTGATTCCTTGATGCCTCAAAACATGTCCTACCAACCGATCCCTTCTTCTAGTCAAGTTGTGCCACTAACTTCTCTTCTCCCCAATCCTATTCAATACTTCCTCATTAGTTACGTGATCTACCCACCTTATCTTCAGCATTCTTCTGTAGCACCACATTTCGAAAGCTTCTATTCTCTTCTTGTCCAAATTAGTTATCGTCCATGTTTCATTTCCATACATCGCTACACTCCATACAAATACTTTCAGAAACGACTTCCTGACACTTAAATCGATACTCGACGTTAACAAATTTTTCTTCTTCAGAAACGCTTTCCTTGCCATTGCCAGTCTACATTTTATATCCCCTCTACTTCGACCATCATCAGTTATTTTACTCCCTAAATAGCAAAACTCCTTTACTACTTTAAGTGTCTCATTTCCTAATCTAATTCCCTCAGCATCACCAGATTTAATTTGACTACATTCCATTATCCTCGTTTTGCTTTTGTTGATGTTCATCTTATATCCCCCTTTCAAGACACTGTCCATTCCGTTCAACAGCTCTTCCAAGTCCTTTGCTGTCTCTGACAGAATTACAATGTCATCGGCAAACCTCAAAGTTTTTACTTCTTCTCCATGAATTTTAATACCTACTCCAAATTTTCCTTTTGTTTCCTTTACTGCTTGCTCAATATACAGATTGAATAACTTCGGGGAGAGGCTACAACCCTGTCTCACTCCTTTCCCAACCACTGCTTCCCTTTCATGCCCCTCGACTCTTATAACTGCCATCTGGTTTCTGTACAAATTGTAAATAGCCTTTCGCTCCCTGTATTTTACCCCTGCCACCTTCAGAATTTGAAAGAGAGTATTCCAGTTAACATTGTCAAAAGCTTTCTCTAAGTCTACAAATGCTAGAAACGTAGGTTTGCCTTTTCTTAATCTTTCTTCTAAGATAAGTCTTAAGGTTAGTATTGCCTCACGTGTTCCAACATTTCTACGGAATCCAAACTGATCTTCCCCGAGGTCCACTTCTACCAGTTTTTCCATTCGTCTGTAAAGAATTCGCGTTAGTATTTTGCAGCTGTGATTTATTAAACTGATAGTTCGGTAATTTTCACATCTGTCAACACCTGCTTTCTTTGGGATTGGAATTATTATATTCTTCTTGAAGTCTGAGGGTATTTCACCTGTCTCATACATCTTGCTCACCAGATGGTAGAGTTTTGTCATGACTGGCTCTCCCAAGGCCATCAGTAGTTCTAATGGAATGTTGTCTACCCCCGGGGCCTTGTTTCGACTCAGGTCTTTCAGTGCTCTGTCAAACTCTCCACGCAGTGTCGTATCTCCCATTTCGTCTTCATCTACATCCTCTTCCATTTCCATAATATTGTCCTCAAGTACATTGCCCTTGTATAAACCCTCTATATACTCCTTCCACCTTTCTGCCTTCCCTTCTTTGCTTAGAACTGGGTTGCCATCTGAGCTCTTGATATTCATACAAGTGGTTCTCTTCTCTCCAAAGGTCTCTTTAATTTTTCTGTAGGCAGTATCTATCTTACCCCTAGTGAGACAAGCCTCTACATCCTTACATTTGTCCTCTAGAAATCCCTGCTTAGCCATTTTGCACTTCCTGTCGGTCTCATTTTTGAGACGTTTGTATTGCTTTTTGCCTGCTTCATTTACTGCATTTTTATATTTTCTCCTTTCATCAATTAAATTCAATATTTCTTCCGTTACCCAAGGATTTCTATTAGCCCTCGTCTTTTTACCTACTTGATCGTCTGCTGCCTTCACTACTTCATCCCTCAAAGCTACCCATTCTTGTTCTACTGTATTTCTTTCCCCCATTCCTGTCAATTGTTCCCTTATGCTCTCCCTGAAACTCTCTACAACCTCTGGTTCTTTCAGTTTATCCAGGTCCCATATCCTTAAATTCCCACCTTTTTGCAGTTTCTTCAGGTTCAATCTGCAGTTCATAACCAATAGATTGTGGTCAGAATCCACATCTGCCCCTGGAAAAGTCTTACAATTTAAAACCTAGTTCCTAAATCTCTGTCTTACCATTATATAATCTATCTGATACCTTTTAGTATCTCCAGGATTCTTCCAGGTATACAACCTTCTTTGAACCAAGTGTTAGTTATGATTAAGTTATGCTCTGTGCAAAATTCTACAAGGCGGCTTCCTCTTTCATTTCTTCCCCCAATCCATATTCACCTACTATGTTTCCTTCTCTCATTTTCCTACTGTCGAATTCAGGTCACCCATGACTATCAAATTTTCGTCTCCCTTCACTACCTGAATAATTTCTTTTATCTCGTCATACATTTCATCTATTTCCTCAACATCTGCAGAGCTAGTTGGCATATAAACTTGTACTACTGTAGTGGGCGTGGGCTTCGTGTCTATCTTGCCCTAGAACTTAGAACTACTTAAACCTAACTAACCTAAAGACATCACACAACACCCAGTCATCACGAGGCAGAGAAAATCGTGAATACGTCCTGGGCAGAGTTAGGCGCGTTTTTGCCTGTTGTCGTTAGTACCCATGTCATGTAATATAATGCATCGTGTCAAGTAAAGTGACATGATACATGGTGTCATGTCGTACTACATTACACACGCCATTGTTGCATGTTCAATATGGCTGGTAAATCATATGGATTTGGGCACAGCATCAAAGACCTCAGCCTATAAATTGCCGACGCCTTACAACTCACTGCGCTATGGGAGTAGTGCTAACTCGTAAAAAAATGCGGTTATGTCAAGATATTATTATATAAATGTCTTTTAAGCTACCAGATAAATCAAAAAATGTTCGTTCCATTATGTTTTCTGCCTTATACTTTCATCTCTTTCTCACTCTCTTAATTTTTCTCAGTTCTCTACCTCTCTTCTGTTTACTGGTTTTCTGTATCTCCGAAACTTGCCGAGTATGCTGCTTCATCCATTAGCTCCTCCTCCTCCCCTCCCCCGCTGGGTGATATATTATTATGGCGTCCTGTGTCTTAATTAAACGTAACACCTGTTAAGTATAATTTAGACCTGACCTTCACTCCGTATTTACTGCAGCCCTTCATTACTCAAGTGAGCTACTGCGCTGAAAAGTAATACTGCGAGGCTTACCACATAATTTTACGTCACGATGGTAGTCCACAGCGCTAAATGTCAAAATTAAATATGTTCAGTATTCAGGACGTTCACTCTGAAGGTGCCAATTTTTGGCTAAAACAAGTAAGAAAAAAATATGTGCGAAATCTTGTGGGACTTAACTGCTAAGGTCATCAGTCCCTACGCTTACACACTACTTAACGTAAATTACCCTAAGGACAAACACAGAGACCCATGCCCGAGAGAGGACTCGAACCTCCACTGGGACCAAAACAAGTAAGAGTGGAAACATAACAGTATTACCTGTGTCTCATGTTAAATTGCCCTTATTTCACCGTAGGAAACATCGAATTGGAGGGAATGCGGCAAAACAACATAAATGAATAATAATATGCTTTATTGTTCCGTAAGCTCGAAAAACTGTGGCTTAACTGCTCTGCTGACAGAGAAAGCTGAAAAATTGACAGTTTGAAAACAGACATGATAGCAGTTTTCTCTCTGTCGGGATCATATGTTATCGTATATAGAATGGTTTCCATATATACGAGAGGGCACAAAATTTATATTGAACTGACGAAGGACACATACATCATTTTTACTGAGTTGGAGAGAGGCTGGAAAGCATAAATCAGGATTATCGGGGAGCATTACAGGTTGCAGGAGGTGAGCGAGGTAAATCTGCCTTGGATTTAAAATATCAATAACGGAGGAATATAATTGTACACACCGAAATGTTCTTAGTCCTACAAGGGACACAATTAAGACTTAAGGATTTTCAATAAGGAAGTATTCAGGTTTTTGGTGTATTCGGTTCTCTGATACAGAAAGGAAAATTTAACGTAGGCTATATGTCATAGTTAGAAAACTGCAATACATGTTTCACAATCAGATGTCATACAGGTACGAGAAAAAGGACTGTATTCGGCGCTAACTATTTCGTGCCATTTTCCTAAACAAGTATGCTCTACTAGCAGCTAGCCTTAAGCAATAAGTTTTTTTAAGAGAATGTAATTCAAAAGCTTCATATCTTTAGCTGTTGTAATAAAACAAATACGTCTAGGTATTCGATAAGGGAAAAGCGAAATGTTTTTCTGTTATGGTAGAAAATGGTGTACATCTACATACATATTCCGCAAACCATCATATGTTGTGTGACGGAGGGTACACTGAACCACTACTAACCAATTCCTCCCCGTTCCACTCGCAATTACAGCGATGGGAAAATGCCTGTATGCTTCCGTACGGGCGGTACTTTTTCTCTTCCCTTGTCTACGTTGCTGCTATGTGAAATTTACGTTGGTGGTAGTAGAAACGTTTTGCAGCCAGCTTCAAATAGCGGTTCTCTAGATTTTCTCGAACATATCGGAAACAAATCTAGCAGGCCTCCTATGAATTGCTTGGATGTCTTCCTTTAATCTGACCGGGTGTCAATCCCAAACAGTCCAGCAGTACTCAAGAATGGGTCGCAAAGGTCTCCTTTACAGATCAACCATAATTTCCCATTCCTACTACAAGCATTTCTGCCACAATCTTTACGTGATCGTTCCATTTCATATCGCTTAGCAACCTTAGGTCTAGATATTTTATCGACGTGACTCTATGAAGTAGCACACTAGTAATCTTATTTTCGAAGATTATCGTCCTCCAGGGGAACAGATGCTTGACACTTGTACTGCGGGAGAGAGACAACTAGGCGGCGGCTCCATTAGGCTGTGGGGAACATTCGCGTGGCGTTCAGGGTTCCAGTGGAGCTCGTGCAAGGCAACTTGAGGGCCAAGAATTGTTGTACGCTGGTTGCAGTCCTCAGTACATCCCTTCATGACTGTCATGGTTCCTGACGACAAGTGGCACATTTCAGCAAGATAATGCGCAATGTCACGAGGCCAGGAGTGTGATGGAGTGGTTCGAGGAACACACTGGCGAAATCCAATTGATCTGCTGGATCCCCAGCTCATTAGATATGAATCCGATTGAACGCATCTGGGATGTGACTGAACATGGCGTCAGAGCTCATCGCCCTCTGCCCAGAAATTACGGGAATTGGGTGCCAACACCCTCCAGCGGCCTACCAAGGCTAATCATTGCTTCCAATCCACGACACATCACCGCTGTTAACCATGCCAAGGTAAGCATACTGGCTATTACGCTGATGGTCATAATGTTCTGCGTATTCATGAAACGTCCCCTTATAACATTTATACACGACTGTGCTTAAGCTGACACACAATAATTTTTTTTAGCGCAACGCAATCTGACTTTCAATAATCCCTACAAAAGAATGGGCCCTGACTAACATTAAACTATACCTTTCACAAATCACTTACCTCACAAAAATCTTCGCTACTCAAGCTACTGCAATACAGCAAGCGCCACTACTGCCAGCTAAATAAAAGATTCAAACTATGGAAGGCACTAACTACTGATAGGGATAGTTAGCAAATGAAAGATATTAATAGAGAACAAACACTGTATTTACCTTAATAGTCATAATATATGTAGCAGTTCATGACAAATTACAAAACTCCGCCATCTCTCTCCCCACATCCACCACTGCTGGCGGCTCACCTCCAACTGCGCAACGCTACGCGCTGTTCACAGCCAGCTGCCTAACACTACAATGGCGAGTATTACAACAATGCAAAGCAGCCACACACTGCACACAGCACAGCCAGTGATTTTCATACAGAGGTGGCGTTACCAATAAAAAAACCTAAACAGCCTACTTACATAGCCCCCATGCTCCCCACATAAAATTTTACAAATTGTTTTGGGCACTGGGCAATACATATTTGTTAAAATTTTTCATAATCGTAATTACAATAACAAAGAAATCAAATGCACACACTTATTGATACAATGTTGGTCAAAAACTAAAATTTTGTCACAGTCCATAAAGATAGTTCTGATCATTCATTATAATAGTAATTACAGTTTTTTTTCACAAAGTCTCATTAGTAAAAGAAATTGCACACAGAAGTAGTGGATATTCATGCAGTCTTGAAGAAGTAGTGTTGTCCTTCCAACGGAAAGACAGTGCTGACTCTTGACATGCTGCCAGGTAATGGGCCACAACAGAGCAAACCCACAGCAGAGTCAGTCGAAGTTTTGAAGAGTATTGGTAGGTAGGTCATCACAGAGCAGACCCACTGTAGTCCTGGTAGAGATTACGGTACTGGTTGGCCACCAGAGGCGCAGACCCACTGCAGTCCTTGTAGAAATAATGGTACTGGTGAGTCAGCAAAGGTGTAGACCCACTGCAGTCCTTGTTGAAATGGCCAGCAGCCATCTGTTGTGACTGTGCAGGTGCACAATCACCATTGAAGAGTCTTGCGGACAATATAGCAAGTCCATAAACCACCACTTGTGCACTCACAAAGTTTTTGGAATTGTCCTTAGAACCAGCAATGCTGTTATCCAGTCCCTTGCTGAATTATTAACACACGTGCAAACACTATCAGTCCCTACTTCTCACATATTGTCCATATACTATGACCAACAGAAACGTGTGCAGTGAAATGTAACTTGCAAGTTAATAATATGATGAACTGGTGTCAATTACAATTTTATAACATAAGAATACAATTACAAAGGTGCAAAATACATCATTAAAGAACATAACAATATAGATAACATTTGTAGTACAGGCTTTACAACAGAACAGAAATAAACATATACATCAATGTTACAGGAATTATGAGGTAAGTAGATACATAAAAGATCAGAATAAATTTTGAAACATCAACTTCACACATGAGCATTAAAACAAAACAGAATAAATAATGTCTAAGCATATTTACAAGGTAAATAACATATTATTAATGCCAATTATATTTCAGGATAACAGTATCCCTCATCATAGTTCATGTAGCTGAGTATTAGAAAAATTCTACAACATAAGTCTTATCAGATAAACATATAAAGACAGGAAGAACATAAATACACAAGGGTACACAAACAGATAGTGGGATAACACAAGGAAAGGACAGGGTTTGTTTTACTGCAATATTTTGCAAACAAAACTTTCTTTACTTCTTGGAGATCTCCTTTCATTCATCATTATTCCCAAAAAGTCCTATCTATACCTGCTTTCTGTATTCTATTCATATTTCTTTCAAAATAATTATTTTTCAGTGTACAATACTCATTTTGGCCCAAATCTTTTTTTAATATAACTTCTCAATGCATTCTTTCCCTATTGTCCATAGTCAGTTTCTTGTATAGTCTACCCCCTCTTAAGCTAACTTAAATCTACTGAGCTCAGATGCTAAACTAAAGGATGAGGCAATGCAGCAGCACAAAACAATTAACACAAACAGCAATGATCAAAAATACAAATGGCGAAGCAAGCAGCATAAATTACAACTAATATAAGGCAATGAGCAGCAAACAAGAAAAATAAATCAGTAGTAAACTGGCTTAGCAGAGTAACACAAAGTCAAATTCAGTAACACTATGCCTGGCAAACAGCAGCTTATATTTAAATATGACAAAGCTCAAGCAGAAAAAATATTACACTAAAAATGGTCATGTCTAATACCTATGTCACATCTTAACACTACAGTGATGCATCACGATAACTTACTCTACCAAGAAAAATTACCAAGTAGTTGAAAAGAAAATTATGTATGCAGTTACTGTTATTAGTCCCTTCTTATTGTTCTTTCCATTCCAAGAGCTCCTTTTTTTAAGAATGTGGATTACAAAATTATTATTTAATAGATCTGTTGACAGAAAGTGTTCACATTAGCAAATGCATTTTATTTTATAAAATCAATGCTGCAACACAGCTGGAAACTAGATATCAAATGAAATATGCAACTATGAAAAACAAAGCATAAAAATATCATTCAATAGTCATGTGACATTTCATAAGTTAGTAGAAATTCTCTCAACTCTCGTAGAAAGACACTTGTCCTAATCAGGTGTGCAGTTGTACGAATATTTCCCATCAATTCATAAGCATTTCAGTAAGTAGCACAAAATACGAGTAATCATGTGTCTCCAAGTAATGAGCGTGTCGTATTTGCGATGCTTTCTACAAAGGAACATCAATAGCGAGGTTAATGGCCTTTTTTTTTCACCTAATGGCTGTTTCTCCAGGTGGCTGGCACAGGTGGCCACTCTAGACGCATTACGTCAAGGTCACTTACCTTTCTTACCAAAATATTTACAACAGTTTCCGCTACAGTGGCAGTCTCGTATAAAAATATTTCACAGGTCAAGAATTTGCGTTACAAATCTGTAGAAACAAAATCCTATTGATATAACAGTGTCCAAAAAATTTTCGTCGGCATTGTAATACATTCATGCATTTACATACATTTCATAACTCTTAAAGTACGATTCTTGGTTTCCAACAACCTGTTTCACAAACCAGAGTGAGTCCCTAACCACTACTCATTATTCCTTACCTTATTCGTCGATACTTCTTCAATATTTTATGATAACAGATACGTAGCATACTCAAATAACTCACATAGCATCAGCTTATTGATCATAAACATACCACAACAGCATAATACACATAGTCATCGTAATAATATCATAACACCTCAGTCAACTCTCAAAATCGTCGTAGCTTCCTCCAATAATTTCAAAACCTAAAAAAAAATTCTCTGCTCATGTCAAAAGTGTCATCTGCCTCAAACGTACTTTAAAAATCGTGATCCCATAAGAAATACGACATTCAAAGCTCTCATAGTATCACAATGGTTCCGAAAAAATATGAACATTTCACAAAGTACAGACGAAATACAATTTCACAAGTGTGAAATTATCCAACTGTGTAATTGCGTAAACATGTGTCACTGATGTAGTAAAAAAAAGTTTATCTCTCAGTTAAATGATCAGATAGCTGTGTAATTTGTGTGTTAGAGAAATATGGTACCGATGTGTAAAGTTGTATAAGCAAATACCATATTAGCTAGGGCTCCTTGTGCTTCACATGATACACAAAGTAAGCGTGTACCCCCCTGAGGATTAATGTAATTATACCCTCAGGTGTTACAGATTACAGCAATGGAATGAAATGTATCACGGAAAACCCTTGTATCATTGCACTTCTAATATCTTTAAAAAAAAATGTTTTAAGTGCGAAATTAATCACTCAAATACGTGTACTGTAGCGCTAAATGTGCGTCTTGCTGTAAGATAATCTCTGTGGAAGTGTCGTAGTTATCGTCCTCCGAAAGCTAAGTTCTGCAGAAGTCAAAGTACTTACCTCATGATAAACAAAAGTGAAATGCTTTGCGTATAGATATCTTAGTTATTACGCTTATTGCCATGATGAAGAAAGTACTGTGCTGTAACGTATTGTTGTGCTACGGAAAAGGCAGTCTCATTGTAGCTATACCACAAAAGTTACTACTAAAACATATTTTACTTTCCAGAAGAATTCAAAAAAACTGTGTAGATATAAAGCAGATACAGCACAAAAGCAACAATGTAAATTGTGTCACACATTAGTAGCGTCGTGATATAATTGTGTAGCTGTCAAAGAAACCAAGTGCTAAGTCATCTTTAATCCCACAGAAAGTACTTCAAATAAAGAATGTCTTTTCAAGTAAACCAAAATGTTACATGAAAATCTCATTAGCAGTGCTGGTATATGTTCTAAGTATGTGATCCTGATAGTTGTTACGTAATCGTGCAACTAACAAGCAAGAATGTACAAATAACAACACTGTGTCGTCTGTTCACTGTAACAATGCATTCGTAATTACTGTCTAAATATGTTCCCTATGTTATAGACTGGATAGTTTATTTTAAAACATAGTTACATGTTAACAGTTTGTAAGTGTGACAAAGAGTACTAGTAATGTGAGGTGAAAAATTTTATAGTAAGTGCTAAATTAAAAAGCAGATTATCTCTGAATAAACGGTTTTACATGTGAAATGTGATGTAAACCTTTACTCTTCCTAGTACGCAGACTTTCAACTGAAAAGCAATTGTCATGTTTTATACGTCGGTAAGGAATGCTAAATCTTTTCTCAAGGTTAGCGTCTGTGTTATTTTTCTCTGAGCCAGCCGGCGCTGGTGGCTGCCTGCGGTGCGAGTCATTATCTGTTCCTTTATTGGCGCGCGTCGTTATTGGGATTAGGAGACCTAGCTTCTACAAATTCACGTTGTCGAAAGTGCCCTGCTCTGTTTGAATCCCGCCAGTTTTGATGAAATTCAGGTCTGTCGTTATGATTATCTCGTCTGTCGTCATGTCGGTAGATTTCGTAGTTTCTTCCTTGTCCGTCACGTGGTGGAGAATTTCTCCCTGAATCGTAACTGTGCGCCGAACTGTTGCGTCTGAAGTTATTCTGCCTCCCTTGATAATAATTGATTTGGTTTCCATATCGTCTGTGTCTCTGGCTGTCTCTGTGATAGTCATTACTACGGAAATGCGATCTTTCTCTGTAACTATTATTACTCTGCCAGTGGTTGTCATATGGGTGGTATCTGTTTTGGTTACGATTTGCGTTGTAAGAATAGCCTTGTCGTGTCCAGTTATTATTTCTTTCATCGCGGAATTGCGACGGATGTGATCTGTAATTGTTGTGCTCCTGCGTTCCGCGATTGTCAGTGTCAATTTCCAGTTCTTGTAACAGTCCCTGAAAAGCTTCAATGTCGTCTTTGCAACGTCCTGGTAAAATAATATGTCGTAAATGTTCAGGTAATTTGATTAAGCAAATGCGGATGAGTTCTGAAGGGCTGTATGGATTTGAAAGATGTTGATTCTTGTGCAACATGTCTTCAAAGTATTTCATAAGACTGGTAAATTCAGATTGTTCGAAACGTTTCATCATTATAATGCTATGTTCTACTCGGTCTTGTGTAGCTTGAGACCAATATGCTGAGAGGAAGGCATGGTAAAATTGTCCTTCACTGTGACAATCGTGAATGACCGATCGCATTCTTACAGCTTGTTCATTCTCTAAGTAGCCACACATAAATTCTAATCTGTGTTCTAACGACCAGTTGGGAGGAAAAAAATGAGAGAATTGATGGAGCCATGCTTGTGGATTAATGTCGTTGCCAGAATTCTTAAACGTTTTGAATTTACGTGTAGTAATGAACAGCTTATAGTCAAAATCATCGTGTCGGCGAGTAGCATATCGGTCATTGTTACGTCGTGTCGGCGGTTCCATCTCAAAATCCAATGCGCCTTGCCAATTTCTTTCATAATTTCCGAAATGTCCTGTGTTATTATTTTGTGGTTGTTCCGTAGTTCTATGTCCCTCTTCCCATACTGGAGCGCGAGTGTCCTCTGAAACATGTAATTCTTGTATTACCTGCGTCAACTGATCTTGTACTTCCCGGATTTCTCTTTTGTACTGTGTATTGATTTGATTTTGATTTTGTTTGAATTTTCTAATTTGTTCATACTCTTCTGTGTCTGTGAAGGCTACAGGTCTTGTGTCATTCAGATCATCATCTACCTTTGTAGATAAGTTAGTGACCTGATCCGAAAGTTCGGCTACTTTCTCCGATAGTGAACACATTTCCTCAGTGTGTTTTTCTGAACCAAGTTTCAGAGTGTCAATTTGTGTTTAAATCGAATCTACAGTGTCCTTCAAGTTTTCCTGAGTTTTTGCAAGTTGCGTAACCGAATCGGTAGATGCAACTGAGTCAATTTTAGCCCACAAGGTCTCATGATTTTCATGAACAATGGTTTGCAGTTCTTTTATGGCTGCTTCGTGATTCTGTAATGCATTTTCATGCCGCGAAAAAATAGGTTGAAAATGCTCACAAATTTGTGTTTTTACGTCATTACAGACTTTTTGACATTTCGATTCAATGTTATGTAACTCAGTAGTTAAATCTTCACGTGTTTGTTCAAGTGTGGTGTCTAACTTTTGAAGATTTTGTTCCATTGTGTCTAACTGTTGCTGTGTTTGTCTCTGGTGTTGTTCCATTGTGTCTAACTTTTGAAGATTTTGTTCCATTGTGTCTAACTTTTGAGGCTTTTGCTGTGTTTGTCTCTGATTTTGTTCCATTGTGTCTAACTTTTGAAGACTTTGTCCCATTTGTCTCTGATTTTGTTCCATTTGTTGCATTAATTGCAATAATAATGTATTAGTGTCTGGAATCTGTTTCTCTATGCTTTTTGGCAGTGCATTTTCACCGGCAACATTCACATTTTGACCAGCAGAAAATGTGTCTTGACTCATTTGAGAAAACGGTGAGGACCCAAAACCTGCGAAACTGTGTCATTTCGGATTACTGAGGCGAGCTGTTGCCGACCGATCGATAGATAATGCTTTCCTGTTCACTACCTGTTTCACTGTCTACACCATTATTTGCCACCCGCTCCATTTCCCTATGCACAATTACCAAATTACTACTTTGAACATTAGTTAATTCATTACACGGTGGCGCTAACACACTCCTTTCGTCTTCGCTGTCATTTCTCAATTTACTTTGGAGCCTAGTGTTACGTTTTTCACACGCCATTATTGTCACAATATTTCACACGACAACACAGAAAAACACAATTTGAAGAGCAAAAATAGGGGAACACATTAACATAGCACTGAAAATAATATCTAGTTAATTGCAGCTGCGAAATACTTGGGGCAAATCTACATGCGTGCCACACCTGTTTTACTGTACAACAATGAAAGACTGCAACTACAAAGGAGATTCTCTCTACAATTACGCGCTAGCAATAAACAAAATCTAGCGCAACGCAATCTGACTTTGAACAATCCCTACAAAAGAATGGGCCATGACTAACATTAAACTATACCTTTCACAAATCACTTACCTCACAAAAATCTTCGCTACTCAAGCTACTGCAATACAGAAAGCGCCACTACTGCCAGCTAAATAAAAGATTCAAACTGTGGAAGGCACTAACTACTGATAAGGATAGTTAGCAAATGAAAGATATTAATAGAGAACAAACACTGTATTTACCTTAATAGTCATAATATATATAGCAGTTCATGACAAATTACAAAACTCCGCCATCTCTCTTCCCACATCCACCACTGCTGGCGGCTCACCTCCAACTGCGCAACGCTACGCGCTGTTCACAGCCAGCTGCCTAACACTACAATGGCGAGTATTACAACAATGCAAAGCAGCCACAGACTGCACACAGCACAGCCAGTGATTTTCATACAGAGGTGGCGTTACCAATAAAAAAACCTAAACAGGCTACTTACAATCAGCATATCTTCGTCGCTGGACATGGTGGCCGAGCGGTTCTAGGCTTTTCAGTCCGGAACCACGCGGCTGCTACGGTCGCAGGTTCGAATCATGCCTCACACATGGATGTGTGTGATGTCCTTAGGTTAGTTAGGTTTAAGTAGTTCTAAGTTTAGGGGACTGATGACCTCAGCTGTTAAGTCCCATAGTGCTTAGAGATTTCTTTTTTTTTTTTTTTTTTTTTTTTTTTTGTACCTCCGTCACCTTCACTGCACGAAAAAGTCACTCCGGATTGGTCGATATTTTGAAAAGCAAACAGGAACCTTATAACACCAAAACATTTCATGCCCTGTAGATGGTTTCTCGTGGAAGCGAGTAATGATTTTGCCTGCTACAATTGCATTTGCCGAAAACCAAAATCGGATTTGGGGTGCACGGTGTAAACGAAGCAGCGACTTCCTATTTAGTGTATCTTTAGTCTACAATTTCCTGTCGGACATAAAAAGTAGTTATATTACTGGATATGCCTAATGTGCATACGCCTCATGTGCATATGCAAAATTACAAATTTTTAATGTCGGCCTCAGTGATTAGATAACTGCAGAAATGCGCAGTTTTCATTTCGTGGTTCGCTTGCCTTTACTAGTCCAAGTGAGAAGAGATTACTAAAATCGGTAACAAGTCAAAAGTCGTTTGAGGTCAAAAAGTAGCACCGCTCACGATGCATACATGCGACGTATGTTCGTAAAGTTTAAGTATTCACTAAGGTGACCGGCGTCCGTGAGTTTCATGCGCACTCATCTGAGTGCAGCATCAAATACCGTGAATAATGCTACTGCGATCCATTTTGCCTTTGCTCCTCCGACCAGTGTAGTTTGATTCACTGTGTGATAAATTGCGAAACCATATGGTGATAACTGTTTACCGTAACGCTTCTAAATCAACGACATCCAACCGGCTCTAATTCAGATGATTTGTGAATCACCTCTTTTCCTGAGCTCTCACGGAACTGTCTTTAATAGCTGACAAGAATATACACTCCTGGAAATGGAAAAAAGAACACGTTGACACCGGTGTGTCAGACCCACCATACTTGCTCCGGACACTGCGAGAGGGCTGTACAAGCAATGATCACACGCACGGCACAGCGGACACACCAGGAACCGCGGTGTTGGCCGTCGAATGGCGCTAGCTGCGCAGCATTTGTGCACCGCCGCCGTCAGTGTCAGCCAGTTTGCCGTGGCATACGGAGCTCCATCGCAGTCTTTAACACTGGTAGCATGCCGCGACAGCGTGGACGTGAACCGTATGTGCAGTTGACGGACTTTTAGCGAGGGCGTATAGTGGGCATGCGGGAGGCCGGGTGGACGTACCGCCGAATTGCTCAACACGTAGGGCGTGAGGTCTCCACAGTACATCGATGTTGTCGCCAGTGGTCGGCGGAAGGTGCACGTGCCCGTCGACCTGGGACCGGACCGCAGCGACGCACGGATGCACGCCAAGACCGTAGGATCCTACGCAGTGCCGTAGGGGACCGCACCGCCACTTCCCAGCAAATTAGGGACACTGTTGCTCCTGGGGTATCGGCGAGGACCATTCGCAACCGTCTCCATGAAGCTGGGCTACCGTCCCGCACACCGTTAGGCCGTCTTCCGCTCACGCCCCAACATCGTGCAGCCCGCCTCCAGTGGTGTCGCGACACGCGTGAATGGAGGGACGAATGGAGACGTGTCGTCTTCAGCGATGAGAGTCGCTTCTGCCTTGGTGCCAATGATGGTCGTATGCGTGTTTGGCGCCGTGCAGGTGAGCGCCACAATCAGGACTGCATACGACCGAGGCACACAGGGCCAACACCCGGCATCATGGTGTGGGGAGCGATCTCCTACACTGGCCGTACACCACTGGTGATCGTCGAGGGGACACTGAATAGTGCACGGTACATCCAAACCGTCATCGAACCCATCGTTCTACCATTCCTAGACCGGCAAGGGAACTTGCTGTTCCAACAGGACAATGCACGTCCGCATGTATCCCGTGCCACCCAACGTGCTCTAGAAGGTGTAAGTCAACTACCCTGGCCAGCAAGATCTCCGGATCTGTCCCCCATTGAGCATGTTTGGGACTGGATGAAGCGTCGTATCACGCGGTCTGCACGTCCAGCACGAACGCTGGTCCAACTAAGGCGCCAGGTGGAAATGGCATGGCAAGCCGTTCCACAGGACTACATCCAGCATTTCTACGATCGTCTCCATGGGAGAATAGCAGCCTGCATTGCTGCGAAAGGTGGATATACACTGTACTAGTGCCGACATTGTGCATGCTCTGTTGCCTGTGTCTATGTGCCTGTGGTTCTGTCAGTGTGATCATGTGATGTATCTGACCCCAGGAATGTGTCAATAAAGTTTCCCCTTCCTGGGACAATGAATTCACGGTGTTCTTATTTCAATTTCCAGGAGTGTATGATGGTTGGTACTCTGTAATATTCAGGTGCCTCTTAGCTAATTAGTAGTGTGTTCTGAAACAATAATTTAATTTAATTATTTCTCTAAGTTCCACTTTTCATCAGTATAGTGCACCGAAGACGTGATCACCTTAATTTCGAGTGAAATTTCTGTGATGTGACATTCAAGGAAGGTGAGCATTCTCATCAACACATATTCAAAATCACTCATCTCTCTCTGTTCACTCACTCGAAAAGAGAACAGGTTCGTAATGTTGGTGCTTGTGGCTTTGTGTCGTAATGTCTGATGTTACGTGTACCATAAGGTGCATAGCTTGGCTACTCACAGACAACATCTTACGCGGGTACAGTATACTGGACAACTAATGACAGAGTAATTATTGTAGATTTGTTATTGAATACGAGCTCAATTACAAGACACTTGTTAGTTTGATAGTGCGTACTCCGCTTTTTTCCGCCAAGTTTCCGTGCGTCCCAGTCGTTTTAAAAAATCAAACGCCTTGTCTGTACAAACTGTTCGCTCCATCTTCGATGTCTGAAAAGTTCGTGTGGCAACAGCGACTAGCAACTAATTTGAGACGCCACTCTAGGTCCTTGATCCCGCCTGTTATTACATTAAAGTGTTTTATATCAGGGATAATAGCAGAACAGTGAAATACTTGGCAAAAGCTCCCATCCGTCAGAGAACGCACTCCGGGCAAAGTTTCATCAAAGAATATCGTACCTGACTCACAAGGGAACCTTCAGACCTGTTAATCACGAATCTGAATTAGGCTTAGGTCGGTCTTCTTAAGAGGTTCCTGTCCTGACTACCCGGTGGGTGGCTTTTCATGCGATGGCCTCTAAGTTCCGAGAAATCGATATTAAAATTTCACGCGTACGGCCTACACGTGTAGCCTTAGGCATGTTTCCGCCTAGGGATCAAAGAACAGCGGCTAAGGTCCTCAGCTAGCGCTCTGACTGTGCCGCTTCACAGCTTGTACCAGTGTTTTTTTTTCTGGACAGTTTCATTGTACAGAATAACATTAAATGGTATAAGTCATGCAAAATGATTCAGAAATATTTTTGTCATATTAATTTTATCGATATATCAACTATTACAGTAAACTTTCTTCAAATGTCTATTTCGTTTGTTACAACATAGATTACAGTATCACTTACTCGCTATCATTTTCTGGGCTATATCAGAATTCCATATGGTACCTGCCTTATAATCCACTGAAGCATAAATTCATAGAGCACCACGTACATCTAATTAAAGTTGCTGCCTTATGAGAACAAAGATTTTTGAGAAAAGAAAGAGTATTGAATCTGAAGAGTTGACATTTCTTCAGCCGGTTTCTATGCACCCCACGCATATTTGGTGATTCCAGTGAAAGCAGGTGCACTATAGTGATGCAGTAAAAACTGTGGTTTAGTGAAATGTTTCCCCGGCGCGATAATATTCGGAAATAAATGGTCACAAGCACGATCGGTGACCGTTCTGTCAGCAAGGGCCGGCCGTGGTGGCCGAGCGGTTCTAGGCGCTGCAGTCTGGAACCACGCGACCGCTACGGTCGCAGGTTCGAATCCTGCCTCGGGCACGGATGTGTGTGATGTCCTTAGGTTAGTTAGGTTTAAGTAGTTCTAAGTTCTAGGGGGCTGATGACCTAAGAAGTTAAGTCCCGTAGTGCTCAGAGCCATTTGAACCATTTTGTCAGCAAGGTAGCCGCTTTGCCGGTAAAACTTCGACATCGATTTTTTTTTTTTTTTTTTTTTTTGAAAACTGGGAGCAGTCTCATGAAAAACCACAGCCGTGTACACAGAACACGTCCCTGTACACCGTAACTAAGCCCAAATAAATATACGTAAATAACAGGTCTGCTGGTCTCCTGTATATTATATATACACTACTGGCCATTAAAATTGCTACACCACGAAGATAACGTGCTACAGACGCGAAATGTAACCGACATGAAGAAGATATTGTGATATGCAAATGATTAGCTTTTCAGAGCATTCACACAAAGTGGTCACCGGTGGTGACACCCACAACGTGCTGACGTGAGGAAAGTTTCCAACCAATTTCTCGTACACAAACAGCAGTTGCCTGTCGTTGCCTGGTGAAACGTTGTTGTGATGCCTCGTGTAAGGAAGACAAATGCGTACGATCACGTTTCCGACTTTGATAAAGGTCGGATTGTAGCCTATCGCGATTGCGGTTTATCGTATCGCGACATTGCTGCTTGCGTTGGTCGAGATCCAATTACTGTTAGCAGAATATTGATTCGGTGGGTTTATGAGGGTAATACGAAACGACGTGCTGGATCCCAACGGCCTCGTATCACTAGCAGTCGAGATGACAGGCATCTCATCCGCATGGTTGTAACGGATTGTGCAGCTACGTCTCGATCCCTGAATCAAAAGATGGGGACGTTCGCAAGACAACAACCATCTGGACGAACTGTTCGGCGGCGTTTGCAGCAGCATGGCCTATCACCTCGGAGACCATGGCTGCGGTTACCCTTGACGCTGCATAGACAGGAGCGCCTGCGATGGTGTACTCAACGACGAACCTGGGTGAACGAACGACAAAACGTCATTTTTTCGGTTGAATCCAGGTTCTGTTTACAGCATTATGATGGTCGCATCTGTGTTTGGAAGCCTGTATTCGTCATCGCCATACTGGCGTATCATCCGGTGTGATGGTATGGGGTGCCATTGGTTACAGCTTCGGTCACCTGTTGTCCGCATTGACGGCACTTTGAACAGTGGACGTTACATTTCAGATGTGTTACGACCCGCGACTCTACCCTTCATTCGGTCCCAGCGAAACACTACATTTAAGAAGGATAATGCACGACGGCATGTTGCAGGTCCTGTACGGACCTTCTGGATTCAGAAAATGTTCGACTGCTGCCCGGGCCAGCATATTCTCCAAATCTCTTAACAATTGAAAATGTCTGGTCAATGATGGCCGAGCAACTGGTTCATCAGACTACGCCAGTCACTACTCTTGATTAACTGTGGCATCGTGTTGAAGCTGCATGTGCACGCCATCCAAGCTCTGTTTTACTCAATGCCCAGGCGTATCAAGGCCGTTATTACGGCCAGAGGTGGTTGTTCTGGGTACTGATTTCTCAGGATCTATGCACTCACACTACGTGAAAATGTAATCACATGTCTGTTCTAGTATAATATACTTGTCCAATGAATACCCCTTTATCATCTGCATATGTTTTTGGTGTCACAATTTTAACGGCCAGTAATATATATATATATATATATATATATATATATATATATATATATATATATATATATATACGCACAGGGTGTTACAAAAAGGTACGGCCAAACTTTCAAACATTCAGGAAACATTCCTCACACACAAAGAAAGAAAATATGTTATGTGGACATGTGTCCTCCAGAAACGCTTAGTTTCCATGTTAGAGCTCATTTTATTACTTCTCTTCAAATGATATTAATCATGGAATGGAAACACCCAACAACAGAACTTACCAGCGTGACTTCAAACACTTTGTTACAGGAAATGTTCAAAATGTCCTCCGTTGATGAGGATACATGCATCCACCCTCCGTCGCATGGAATCCCTGATGCGCTGATGCAGCCCTGGAGAATGGCGTATTGTATTACAGCCGTCCACAATACGAGCACGGAGTCTCTATATTTGGTACCGGGGTTGCGTAGACAAGAGCTTTCAAATGCCCCCATTAATGAAAGTCAAGAGGGTTGAGGTCAGGAGAGCGTGGAGGCCATGGAATTGGTCTGCCTCTACCAATACAACGGTCACAGAATCTGTTGTTGAGAAGCGACGGAACACTTCGACTGAAATGTGCAGGAGCTCCATTGTGCACGAACCACATGTTGTGTCGTACTTGTAAAGGCACATGCTCTAGCAGCACAGGTAGAGTATCCCGTATGAAATCTTGATAACGTGCTCCATTGAGCGTAGGTGCTAGAACATGGGGCCCAATCAAGACATCACCAACAATGCCTGACCAACCTTTCACAGAAAATCTGTGTTGATGACGTGATTGCACAATTTCGTGCGGATTCTCGTCAGCCCACACATGTTGATTGTGAAAATTTACAATTTGATCACGTTGGAATGAAGCCTCATCCGTAAAGAGAACATTTGCACTGAAATGAGGATTGACACATTGTTGGATGAACCATTCGCAGAAGTGTACCCGTGGAGGCCAATCAGCTGCTGATAGTGCCTGCACACGCTATACATGGTACGGAAACAACTGGTTCTCCCGTAGCACTCTCCATACAGTGACGTGGTCAACGTTACCTTGTACAGCAGCAACTTCTCTGACGCTGACATTACGGTTATCGTCAACTGCAAGAAGAATTGCCTCACCCATTGCACGTGTTCTCGTCGTTCTAGGTCTTCCCCAGTCGCGAGTCATAGACTGGAATGTTCCGTGCTCCCTAAGACGCCGATCAATTGCTTCGAACGTCTTCCTGTCGGGACACCTTCGTTCTGGAAATCTGTCTCAATACAAACGTACCGCGCCACGGCTATTGCCCCGTGCTAATCCATACATCAAATGGGTATCTGCCAACTCCGTATTTGTAAACATTGCACTGACTGCAAAACCAAGTTCGTGATGAATACCAACCTGTTGATGCTACGTACTGATGTGCATGATGCTAGTACTTTAGAGCAATGAGTCGCATGTCAACACAAGCACCGAAGTCAACATTACCTTCCTTCAATTGGGCCAACTGGCGGTGAATCGAGGAAGTACAGTACATACTGACGAAACTAAAATGAGCTCTAACATGGAAATTAAGCGTTTCCTGATACATGTCCACATAACATCTTTTCTTTATTTGTGTGTGAGGAATGTTTCCTGAAAGTTTGGCAGTACCTTTTTGTAACACCCTGCCCGCTCCAGCTTCTGCCGGGTCTGGGTGTTGACGAGTCCTCTCCATTTGGGTCGGTCCTCCCACCACTTTTCTTCCTCCACTTGCTGCCAGGTCACACCTCTGCTTTCTACAGACATTCACACTTCCATTTCCCACCGTGTTCTTGGGCGCCCTCTAGGTCTTTTCCCATCCTTCTTTAGTTCTTCCATAATTTTGGGGAGTCTCTGCCCATGCATCCTCTTAACATGCCGATACCATCTTAATCACTTTCTTTCAATTTCTTCTCTCACACTTTCTTTCTAAGGTCCTTTCTAATCTCTACACTCCTTACTCTGTCCATTCTTGTTTTTCCCTTGACTGCTCTGAGAAACTGCATTTCCCCTGCTTGCAGTCTGCTCCAGTCCCTTTGTGTCATTGTCCATGTTTCTCCACCATAGGTGACAATAGGGATGTAATAATTCTTATAAATAAGGAGTTTTGCTCTTTCTGAAACTTCATTATTCCAAATCAGGTGTTTTATTGTTTGGTAGAAATTGCCTCCCTTCTGTACCCTCCTATTAATTTCGTTATTTATTCTTCCATCCCTAGATATTTCACTCCCTAAATAAGTGAAACTTTCTACCACTTTGAGGGGTTCTCCATTCAAGGTAATATTTCCGGTGATCCCTTTCTCTCTTCCAAATACCATTACTTCACTCTTATCTTTATTTATTTTTAATCCATACCTTTTCATTATTTACTTCCACGCATCAAGCTGTAACTGTACATCTACCTCTTAATCACCCCATATTACCATTTCATCTGCAAATATCATCTTTTTGTCTTTTTCTTTTACTATATCTTTAACTGCTCTATTCATTCCCTCCATCACAACATTAAAAAATGCAGTAGATACAATACTTCCTTGCTTAAGTCCTTGTCTTATTTCGAAGTATTCGGAGTTCCCCAATGGTGTTCTAATTCTACAATTGTGTCCTCTGTACATTGTCTTTATAACATTAATGTATACATCTTCTACATCTATCTTCTTCATTTCTTCCCAGTCTTTCCCTGTCAACTGAGACATATGCCTTTTCTATGTCTATAAAAACCATTATCACCCTTTTGTTATACTCCCAACTTTTTTCCATCAGTTGGCGGATATATATATATATATATATATATATATATATATATATATATATATATATATATCAGGGGTGAACTGAATGGCTACATAGGCTCACGTATACCGTACGTAAAATTGTCTTGGATCTTTGCAGTAGATGCGGTTATTACAGCACTTTATCTAGTTTTTTTGTCATCGTTTAAGGTTCTGCACTGGTAGAACTTCACATTAGTAATGGAATGGAGTCAGTCAACCTGTCACACACATTGCTCACAATAGTAGATATATGAAACTTGAAATCATACATAGAGAGGCACATATCTATTGGTTAATGTCTAATGTTTGGGAAGAAGTGATGGGAAAATGATAGCAACATGTACGTTCTAAGAAAAAAAAGATACACCAAGAAAGAGTTATGCAAAATGGTTACAAATTAATATTCATACTGGAAAATGCGAACTTGTAAACTTTGGCAGTCGATGGATGAATGTGTGACACTGCATTGCAATTTCATCATCCAAGTGCCATGAATGGTAAAGAGAGGACATGTGGATCCAGGACGTAAGGTCTTTGCGAGTACTGATGTAGACAGTAGCTTTGCCTCGCAGACAGGATAGTCAACAATATGCGCAAACGTTAGCATTTAAGAGAGGACTTGTAGTTAGGCTCAAAGAAGCCATTTGGATTATAGGTTCAAAGAAGCCATTTGGAGTAATCATCGAATCGGTCAATATCTGAATAGGGGCGATGCCACTGTTCGACGCTGTTGGTAGGAATGGGGAACCATGGCCGAACACAGTGTCAAGAAAGAAGAGGTGGACCTAGATACACGACAGAACGCGAATCATCGCCATCATGAATTCGATGTGCAACTAGTGCTTCATTGCCCACAAGGACCATTAATAAGCGGCTTGCAAAAACCCGTTTGCAGTGCTGTCGGACACTTTCGGCATGGAATCTCATTAAGTGGAGAAGAATTGTCTTCAGTCTGCTTGGACCTGAGCCCTGATGACCAGAGAAGAGTGTCGGAAACGCCCCAGACAGTGATGAGATATCAGCTTGACTGTCGCCCGCCATACTGAGCGACCACTAGGAGTGACGGTCTGGGGTACCATTTCATTTCATAGAAACTGTGGTACATCGCCGATATTCTACGCCCCGTTTTGTTGCCCGTCATAGAAAACCATCCTGGTCTTACATTTCAGCAAGATGATGCCATCCGCACGCTCCGAGGGTTTCTACTGATTGAGTTCGAGCTTGCCAAACACTGCTTTATCCAGCAAGGTCATCGCAAGTCTACCCAACTGTGAACGTTTGGACCGTCGTGGGCAGGGCTTCAAATCAGCTTGGGATTCTAACGATCTAACGCTTCAGTTTGACAGAATGAGGTGTTATAAACCTGATGAGGACGTACAACAACACTATCAATCAATGCCAAGCAGAATAACTGCTTGCCTAAATGCCTGATTAGGACCAGCGCATTACCGACTTTCTCGAATTGTGAAGCTCTTTCTCTTGAATAAATCTTCCAATGTTTTTCTGTTGAGTAATCATTTGTTTATCTGTGCATGTCAATCCACCACATTCCTTCCTGTTCGGCCAATTTCTTCGTGGTGTGTCTTTTTTTCATAGAGTGTTTTTGTGACTTACGCAACTGAGGATTCACCACCTATTCACAGCGAGGGAAAAGGTTAGTTTGCTAGAGCCATGAACGATTTAATTACAGAATATGTACGGAATGTCTTTAACACGTTAGGACAAAATCCAACATACCTTTACAATCTCAAATGTCAGTTGTATCGCAGACGCTGGCAATGTAATAGTTTTTACTATCTTTTCATCTCCTTAAGTACTTATTTTTCACATACAGCTTTACTAACCAAGTACATTTGCGCCATTTGAGTGTTGAACTGATGGATCAAAATCTGAGACCATTTCATAGCCCGTACGAAGACGCAGAGTTCTTTTGATAATCAATCAAGAGGCGTGGGAGAGAGGCTACGTTAATGCCTCCCTCGTCTACTTGCGGAGGGACGCTTTTGGACTACACTCTCTAGTGCTTTAGTTCCACTCTAGGGAAGAAGGGTTTTGTGCTTCAGCTCTTGCCCCAAAGATGAAGCCATAGTCTCTCTGTCCCTTACATCGGATTGACCCTGTCTATCAAAGTTTCCCTCTAAAATCAATTTTTGGCAACACAACCTTGTTAGTTACGTGGTTGCTTGGTATTAAGTACATCCATCCTGAGGGACTTTCTTTCAAACCCTGTCGCCCTTGAGAGCCATCTCTTCTATCGTTCTCTCGTTACAGTCCTATAATTACATAATAAACCTGTGCAGGCGAGCATATCAGTATTAAATATGATGCACCGAGGACGCACTAATGGAAGACAGTATAGCCGTTGGTGACCACACAAGTCGTCACGTTGTTTCTGACGAACGCTTTTGCATTTACGAACAGTACTCCATTCGCACGAAGTGTAACTTAATATGGGCCAAGTATGAATTACGTGACCTATTCTCCTAGATTTAGCTGTATAAATTAGAAATTTTAACATATTATTACACAGCACAGACGGCTCAGAATGTTGCCACCCCAACACTGTCGTGATTTCGACGATCAGCTATATCATGAAACGGGGCATTAAAAGCATTAAAGAATCATTCTGTTTCGGATGATGATAGCCACTGTCACGAATGATGGTTATGATGAAATGATGAGGACAACACAGACACCCAATCCCGGGCAGAGAAAATCCCCAACCGGACCGGGAATCGAACCCTGGACTCGTGACTCAGAGGCAGCAACGCCTGCCGCTAGATCACGACCTGCGGATAATCTGGTTCAGATATTTTCACAATGTTTGCTAATAACAAATGATTGTTCCAGCTGAAAAATGAGAAGTATTGACACAAAACAGGGAATGGAAAACTGGAAGCTACATTCTACAGATTAACTAAGATATGTAAAACCGTTAAATACATTTAGTTGAAGGTCGATCTAGAAAAATGGGAGAATGCTAGCTGACTGGAACGATTCGGCATGTAACTGCTGTTCTCCCTACTCCCAGGAGATTAGTAACGATAGAGACAATCAAGTGATAACACAGATACAGCACATGATTGAAGCATACACCAATGACGAATTTGTGATCCAAACCAGAGAGGTGTCTGTTAAATATCGAGACTACACGAAAAGAACTGTCTTGGTAGGATAAGGGAATTGGAAGGTAGCGAATGTGTGGGTTTTGTAGATAAAAACGAAGTTATACAGCGGATTTGTGGAAAGTGCAGTACCCTTTGCATATACGTAATGGTTGACGGGACCTTAAACTATAGCAAAGGAATCCCGTCTGTGCATGGTTTATTTCACAATAGCTTAGATACATCGAGAAATGTATATTTTGCACACATCTACATTCCATATTAATAATAGGGCAGGAAGAATTAAACTGTAGTAATAAAAATGTACACACACACGAATCGCTCGCAGTGTACCGTGAAAAATAGGACAAAAGAGCTATTACCCCAAGGGATCACTATCGAATCAACTTGAGACAATATGACAGACTTGATAACGTTACTCATGGTATACGAAATGTCAGTATTCAGACATGTGCTGGAACTTACACATGCACTTGCCATAGAAATGAGAGATTCGTGGGAATAGGAGATTCACCGTAATACTCTCGAAGCGCGGAAATCACGATTCATTACTTGGAACATGAAATTCTCCAATGGGCCTGCGACCATGTTTGGCTCAATAATTTATTTTTGTCTTAGTAGGCACATTTTCATTTTTTGCTCCTTATGGTACGTTTCGCTATGCGCCTTCTATAACCTTAAGTAAGGGTGTTTCATTGAGACTAAATATTGTTTAGGCATTCAGATATGAGGATCCTGTAGAGCGAAAGGCATCGCAAGGAGTAAAAATAACGGAATTGTGGTGACAAAGATAAGAATAAATTATTGAGGAAATATATAGGAATATATAATGGGAATATGACGTCAAACAAAATCAAAGGTCACCATGACATTCTCATAGATCACAATAGCCATGATAAACTATTTATCCGGTCTCAGCTAAACCAAACACTCGAGCGGGAAACACTTACCAGTCTGCACCACACCAGTGTCAGAATCCACTTGTCGTGTTGTGTGCTGTCCTTAGGTTAGTTAGGTTTAAGTAGTTCTAAGTACTAGGGGACTGATGACCATAGATTTTAAGTCCCATAGTGCTCAGAGCCATTTGAACCATTTGAGCCACTTGCCGTGAAGAACTGCCTCTCTTACTGTACACCATATGACGAGAGAAGAGCTCTGACAGTTGAAGTGGCCATGGCATATATGCTTCGCGTGTCCACAACAGCCAATCAAATCATGAGCCTGTGTTTATGTTACCATGGAAACGCCCCAGTGTTGCTGTACAGGTCAGCGACCCTTGCTTTCAATCAATGGCATCGCGTGTTTTGTTGAGGTTTGTGTGTGTACGCATGTATTCTACTAATACTGTGAGTTTCTTGCCATGTGTCTCGAAAATGGCTTCTTGTACTAGAGAGAAGAGGACTTTTGAAAAAGGGCTCCCCTGAAATTTGACCAACGCAACTGTATATACAAATTGCTTGTTTCCTTTGAAAATGAAAGGGACAATGATGGGGCTCTGTTACCAGTGGGTAAAGTGACTGACAGGGTGGCAGAAGCATTTAAGATATCTACAGCGACAGCGAAGAGAGTCACAAACAGTAAAGATTTTGTCAGTTCACCTGGGAGTCCTGCTATTGTGACGCCTGGAAAGACAAGGAAGAGGTCGTGTAGTGCGACTGAAACAGACAACTTCGGCAGAGAATTTGAAGACTGTAATAAATGTCGACGAAACAGGGGTCAACGTGCGCCGTGCGTGATCATTCACTTCGACAGACGAAATGCGCCATAGAATTAAGAGTGTGCTAACTTGTAAGCGAGAACAACTAATTATTGTTTATGTTGGCTTTGTAACTGGTGCTATGATGATGTTTCAGTAAAAAAAAAATCTGTCCATTACCTCGAAGAAATGTATGCAGATACATTAAAAGACCAGTTCATTACTCGTTTTCTACCAAATGTCAGTTCTGATAGTGTTTTTGTAATGGACAACGGGCTGTACCATTCTATGTATTTAAATAAGGAACCAATGATGCTGCAAGGAGAGACGAAGTAGTCAACTGACTGACAGATAATAAAATAGGATTTGATGAGAATAAGCAAAAACGGAACTTTTGAAATTAGTGAAACGATATGAGTCGCAAAGGCGTAGTGTTTGCTGTATACATTAGCAGAGAACCCCGGCCACAAAGATACACGTCTTCTACCATATCACTGGCATTACAATGCAATAGAACTTATCTGGGCTCAAATAAAACCAGATGTCGCGGTGCGAAATAAAACCTTCACGTTGCGAGACACAGAGAGGCTAGTAAATGAGGCTGCCACATGAATGACGTCAGAAACCTGGAAGAATGTCATGAACCATGCGAAGAAAGAGATTACAAGGTCGAACACAGAAGAAGGTGTGAGTCAAAAATCCGTTAAAAAATACTCCAATTTCTTTGTCAGATGTTGAGGATATCAGCAGCGAAGATACCGAAGCCAGTGTGACCCGGACGAGAGAAGATCAGTCTGATGACTGATCCTGGAGTTTCCGTTCTTCCGCTAGAAAAATAAAGGTAACTTCTTCATTCGAAATTTGTGCATTTATCTATTTGTTTTTTGTCTCTGTAAGGAGAAAACATTTCTAGTGCTGTCAGTGTGTGGGTGTTATGTTGACGAGTTGCATAACGGATTGATCTGACAAGTACCCTTTGGCTCCTGCAAGACGCAATTTCCACTCCACACTACTACAGAAGTCAGACAGACGCTCCTATCGTACCAAAAATGCCTGAAAAACTTTCAGCAACAAATATCTTCTCGAGTCGTCCTCTGTAAGGAAAATAAACGAAAATATTCTATTTTCTTACGTAACTAGTGGGATACTTGGGTACTGGATTATTGCTAGTTAGTGTGAGAAAACAGTAAACGAACGGAAAATATCACAGGAGGTTACCTCTTATGGATAGGAACCCTGTTAATGGCATTTATATGCAAAGTGTGCGAAAGCTCTTTTATCCATTTCCTTTAAGAATGTTATTTGATCGGCAGAATGGCTCAGAGCCATGCCTACTCAACTCGAATAATTATTAGATTGAATTTTTCTGCATACCGTCGAAGCTGTCGCGTGAGAACTGTAATGGAGTGACGTGAATGAAATATGTTATCTCTAATGGAGGAAACATGGGGCTCGATTATGCTGTAGTGCACAATACCGTGAGCTGCGACGACAGCTGCCTGCGTCGTTCGCCACTGAAAAATGACTAAACTATCTCTTCCTATCTGGATTGACCTTCGCCAATCGAACTCTCACTACACCTTGATGAAGTCAAGTCTAGTCTAACTACTGGCGTGGAACACGGGTCAGATAAACAGTCCACCGCGATGCCACTCAATGTTCGCTCGCAGGAGCCAAGTAATACTCTGTCTGTGTTCACACCGCACATTAAGTGTCACGGCCAACACAGTGAAAAAACGGTTAATTGCGAGTGACTCACTATCGAGTAGCACTCCGATTCGCTATAGACAGGGCAGTGCTGAGTAGAGACTTTGGCTACGTGTTCCCGCTACAAGAGTGGCACCGAAACGACTTTCCTCCACGCAAAGAGCGAAAGGGTATATCATCCACTGTATTTCCCTCACTTCTCCGGCTCATTGCTTCAGAAATAGTCCAACAATCAGTGTTACTCTCACAAACAGGAGAATGGCGCTCCGTTTAAGCTGACGAATCCGGTAATACATAGCATCTGCATTAGGCATTTACAGTCCACTTGTGAGAACTCTGAAACTGCACGCAAGGTTCGTCAAAAAATGTGTATGCTGGGGCTCTCCCAAACAATACAGCGGGTTTTGCTTATAAGGTGAACAAGCAGGCCATTATCCCTTTTGTCTGGCAAAAGTTATTTTGGTCCGTGGGCGGTCTGTTGGTGGCCAGTCGGCCAGCCAGCGCAGCTCTGTGCTAACTCACCCTCCTACAGACTTTCCAGTGGGCTGGTTGCCTCTACCGAATAAAAGCTCCTGTGGGCGTCGTGTCTTAAATGTTTGTGTACACCAGCCTCGACTTTTTAATCTCGGTGCTCACTTGCGATTTATTTATTAGATTTGCATATTGATTAAATGGAAATATGTAAAATTGACTCTACCCTATCGAGTTTGTGCTCGAATGAAACATCTTGATATGCAGAATACGATGGTGAGGTCGGAATAGATTAGAAATGCAGGTCAGGAGACCACGTCACCTTACAGTGCATGAGAAAAATCATCTGATCAACGAACTCATCACTCAGTAGAATGGTGCCAACAATAATGCGGCAGTGAGGCTTCTGTAGTCGTCGCTGATGCGCGGCAGAAGGGTGAGAGGGGAAGATCTGTCACCTTGCTCTCCACCATGCTGGTCACTGCCCACTGCACTCCCATGTCGAATACCACCAACTGCGCTGTCAACTGTCAGCGCTCTTCTCTCACCATGCGCTGAACATTCCTCACATCGCCAAAGCCAAACCCCTAATGCCGAACTCTAACTGATGGAAAACTGCTATTTTCTAATTTACTGGCGTTATATGATTGAACCGTAATTCCCAGCAGCCAATCGTGGCTTGTGATATTTTGTTGACCCGTCTGGTACCAGAAAATTCTGGACTTGCCTCCCCTTCGTTCCCGAGCAATTTCCTTCCTTCCTTCGAATTTAAAGGTGCCAACTCACATAAAAGTAGCCCGAAAGGAACCGCACTTAATGCGCTAAAGATTTGGCGTTCGTGTCTAGCACAAGAGACTCACCACAGTGGCAGATGGGTGTTAGGTTTCTCGCCAAATAGCGCATTCAAAGGTAAGTGCACTTTGTTGAAACCGTTCAGCGTCAAAGAGCAGGGCGAAAGTTTGCCGCAGGATCTCCTGAGTTTGTCTTGCAGAGGGTGTCTCCCATTGTCTGAAGGCCAATGCAGAAACAGGCAAATGTGGATTTCTCAGGTGAGAATTACCAGGCGGAATTCACATAAGACATGAATACTATTGCTTTAATAAAAATCGGAATATTTTATTCCGTGACCTTTTAATGGAGCATGAACTTAACACATAAATGGTCATAAAAATGTCCTATTTACTCGTCAGCTCACAACTTCTTCTGCTCCCTATCTCATTCTCACATTGAAATGACTCCCGTAAATTAATCTTTAACAAAGGGAGAGACTTATTTTCATTAAACGACTTAACCAGAAATTGGTGCATCCATTTTCTAATAACTTTATTAATTTCTATTTCAGTTATCTGCCATGGGACTGAAAAGCCTTATTAGCTGATTTGTGTTATAGGTATGGAGTGCAGGCTCACAAAATTATTTATTGAACATGAGAATGTAGAGAAATAATGACACAAGTACTTGCAACAGACATGTACTTTCGCAAACAGGTACCGAATGTTGAGGACAATAACAGTCAAGAAAGACGGGAAGATACGTGAGACAGATCTGAGAAGTCTCTCATCACACCACACTCTGAATAAACAACAACAACAAAATGTAAGAACGAAGGCTTTCGCAACGGCAGTTGCTCCTGACGAAGACGATGGAAGTAATCGTCAAAAGCTAGAGGTTTTACCTCGAAATAACGCAGCAAGAAGTCCGTCTGTGTTTTGTAGATAAAAAAGAAAAGTGTCTTAACTAGCCTTACAGTGGAAGCTAGTGCTAAACATCATTGTGGAAAAAAATTAATTGGTTTCGTCACTGAGGTTTTAAAACTACAGTACCTCTTACATCTCCTTAAAATGCTGCAGTTATGGCTGTGAATCTAAGGACCAACTTTCAAGTCTTTTACTACAACGATAAATAAGATAGTTGAACAATAACACAGGAAAAAAATGTCACTGCATACAATTTCAAATAAACCTGTTACAATATCCCTTCTGCTGTACATCAAAATCAACTGATATTGCATCTAACAAATGTTTTCTTTCCTTTTTTCACTGAAGGAAGTGATTCAGCTGGTCCAGAAAATGGACTAATGAAATCAAGAGAAAATGCTTAAGGTACGAGATATTACTATAACACACTAAAGTACAATGAATATATTAAACATGTAAGTATGTTGAAATTTATTTATTAATTTTTACTTAAGCTGCTGAGTGTCTTTGACTATACTCTCTCTTTGCTATTCTTTATCGTTTCAACACTGACCTACAGAATTTGTCCTGACTAACAGAACTCAAAGTTCCCCTATTCATTAATTACCCACAATATTCAACTATAACGCGATCTGACTGCTTTAAAATTAACGCAAAAGAATGTCGCTGAATTAGTAGAAATCCTAACAATAACCTATACATTTCAAAGTTACTTACCTTACAAAAATCTTCATTACACGAATTAACGCAATGCAGCAATACAGCGATCTTAATAAACGGTTCTAACTACTGAAGGCTCTAACTACTAATAGGCCTGTGGTTAGCATAAGAAAGATTTGGTTTGCAGAGAAAACAATGTATGTACCTTAAGATTGAGACAACCAGTTCAAAAATTATGTAATCATCAGTAATAAATCTCAGTGACGGATATATATTCAGACCGTCCGCTCGTGCTAATACTGCAAACCTCCAACACTCCGAATTATTAACGTCTAACCTCCATCACTGTTGATTACTCATTCCCAACTTCCATCACTGCTGGCTGTTCACCTCCAAGTGTTATCATGACCGACGATTAGCTTACAACTTCCACCACTGGTGGCGATTCGCCTCCAACTACCATCACCGCTGACTGTTAACTTACAACTGCTAGTGCGACCAGCCACAGAGTCTCTTACAGAGTGCGCACAGCGCTGTCTGAGTTATTAATGCAGAGCGCTTCATAGCGCTGCCAACATACAAATACATAAACAGCCTACTTACAATGTAAATAAAATATATTAAAACTTGAAGACAATATAAGTTACAAAATGTATCTTAAATGCTGTCTAAGCACATATCATGGGGCATCAGCACAAATTTACTCGATATAACATACATAATAAATGTATAAAATAAAGAATTTATCGTGTAACTATTAAAAAATAGTTAAAATGCAAAAAATTTACTTGTGGTCACACTAAATGAAGGTCATCGGTATGGAAAGTGGGAACTGATTAGGATTCTCACCATGTCATAGCATGAGGGGAGCAAGATATTCTAAAAACGAATGTGTAATCACCGTCATTTATGAAACAATCACTTAAAAGAAACGAGTGCAGTAGCATGCCTACTATTCAAATATGCAAAATGTTGAGCCTCATAACTGTGGATAGAAATCACTACAACTTACTAAGATTTATCAAATGAACTGTCCTCACGTAAAGGCCTGTCTATATCACACAAGCGCGATTAATGAGACACTCACTCTACGAGAATTACAAACATTGGCAACCAATGGAACATTAATAAAGTTAGTACAAGGAAAAAAGTATTTAACCACTAGATTAAGATGCTTACCATGTATGAGCTATCTTTGGGCCCCGAAATAATTATCAGATCTGAGTTATTTAAGAGAATGTTTTCTAAAAGAGAGCTTAAGAAACAGGAATGACCGAAATTGAAAGCGTTGGCACACTTTACATGATTAAGAATAGAATGTCAATACAAATTTACACTTCCTGACATAACGAACCACTAACTCTGTTAAACAGATAGCATAACACACAACATGTTGACACAAACGCCAAGTCTTACATTATTCATATTTCACAATTTAACTGTTCATTAGGCACTGGATGAGAGTAGTCAGAGCTATCAGATGACAATTCGTTCAGTTGTGATCTGGAGGACAGAAATGAGAGTACTTTGTCGTAGAACATGGCAGAAAGTCTGCGCTGACATGCGACGGTACTAAATGGAAGGAAAAGGTGGCGAAATAAACGCTCATTCTCCGAATTAATTCCTTCTTTGCTTCCTCTCCTCTGTGTCACCAAGAATGACATGCAACTCTTCCCATCTATACTGGAAATTCAGGTGATGCAAGGGGCCTAGTACTATTCTGCCATTTCAAGATGAAACACTGAGATCTGTAATACTGCACTTACCTTCTATGTGTGTTCCTCAGGTCGCGAATATGTTGTTCTTGTGGTGAGGCCGTTAAATAGCGGATGAGGAGGCTGGGGCTCTCGATTATACGAAATGATCTGATAAGTTCCAAATTTGGGGTGCCAGTAACTTTTCACAGTTCATATTAGACTCTCTCGCAATCCTATTACATTAGGGCTTGTAGATAGCATGTTCATTGCAATAATACATTGTTACTCTGTTCTTCTCTGCTTGGCTTGCAGAGTCACGATATTTGCATTCAATTTTGTACAGAGAGCTGTCGAGATCTTAATTTTGTGGTCTGGAAAGCGAACCGTACTTTTCAACTAATCGCTCGAGACAGACGTGACATCCCGTTTCACTTCGCTTCGTAGCATACTTTAGGCCGGACACGAAGATGCACGAATTGCTTTATCTGAATATTGTTATTCTAATGTTGGTAACAGATGTCATAGGAATCAGATGTGAAATAAGTGGGTTAATGTTTGGATTTGAGATAGTTAAAACTCCATTATGCTTTGCCAGGATATGAATAAATGAACCTTAGAAGTTGGAGACACTGTCTCCTGTGGCAGAAAGCAAGCGAATTGTCCTCCTATTATAGTGGAGCAGTTTCTCACGGAACTGTTACTCACTGTACCTCTCGCCCCAGTTATTATGTGATCCCTCAGTTACTGCCATTTCAACAAAACTGTAGAGTGAATACTGCATTGGAATCTTATGCCTCCATATCCAGAAATATTACACACCGGCCCCTTTAGGAGATTTTCAAAATTGTGTAGTTCTCACAGAAAATAGATGATCATGAAACAGGTGACGCCCATATGTCTGTGAACAAAACAAAAGGAACAAAAACCAACAACAGCCTCTTATTAGCAGCGTCACCTCATTAACATCCTGTTGTGATCCAATCCCATATAGTAATTTGTGCAAGTGCATCTAATGAAAAAAGTAGAAAAAATTAATGAAATAGATTATTAACATGCCACCACAATGTGTAGTTTGTAGGCAGTGACACTGAAAGACACTTAGTGCAGGTTTTCACAATGAGAATAAAAAGAAACCCAGAAGAAATGAAAAAAATTGAAAGAAAACAACAGCAATAAAACCCATTAAAGCCAGGTAAACCGCAGCATGTGGTAACAAGAAAGATGATAAAAGCCCAATGGTGATGCTGAAACTTCGGTAAAACATCTCATCGAAATAAAAGATAGATAAAAATTGTGTTTTGCCCAAGATGGACCCTCTTCAAATACAAATATATTTGCAAGCAAACACGTACAGCATCGCTTCAACAAGATGATTGTCCCATTTCAAGTAGTCAATAGCTGATGGATTTGTCATTGTTGAAGACAATATTTCTCTATGGTAACTTATTTAATCTCAATTGAGAATTGGGTTATTGTATACTCACTTATTCATTACAATATCTAATGCCCAGCATTTTAATTTTTAATAGAAGAAACTATGAAGGTTCCATTACTTCATCAGCCATCTCATGGGATCAGGACGACAATGCGGCATTAAGAAGAAGGACGGATACCACAAGAAGGTCGCAGTATGGCTCACTTGGTTCAACGAATAGACGGATAACAGCAGTTGAGATCTGCGCATAGCCAAGAGAGTGTCAGCACAAACCGTTGCGAACTCTGCCGATAACACACAGGTCACCTATTTGTACACAATATCAAGCGTAAAAATAACAAATTCACAACTACGCTTATAAAATCTTCTACCCTTATTGTAAAGCCTTTTACGTTTCTGAAAGAGGCACAAAATATATAACTGGGTTTAAAGAACATACAGAAGCAGGAAGGAAGAATGCAGAAGACAAACCCACCTTGTACAGCTCACGTAATTTCAAAAGGGTATACTGTCACAAATTTTGCTAATAACATGACAATTTGGCTTCAAGTGGGAAAGGTACCCATGTGGACATATTAGAGGGAACTGAAATACATCCATGTGCACCACAGTCAGAAGGGTATTCTTAACGAAGAAAAAAGCTTAAGAACATTGTTTTCTTCGGTGCCTTCCAGGACGTGATTGACTCGTTAGACTACAAATAATTTCGACTCTGTCTTCTCTCGTTACATAATATGGTAAACTCATTTATTTCAAACAACAGACCACGCTCACGGTTGCATATCTTATAAATAACATGTTTATATGCAGAGATACCAATTGCTGCTCTCACTTCATTGCCATCGCTGGTTTCCTAGATCGACTTTTCTTTCACCGTAGAGAGTCTGAGAGCAATCTGTTTTCCTTTCTCTTTTCGTAATAAAACCTCTTACATGACTTTCTATTGTGCACCTAGCTGAATCTTTTAAACATCAAATTATTCTTTATTGTATTTTACTGTTAAAGCATTTATCACCTCTTATCTCGTCTCTCCCTGACTACCTCCCCACCTTTTACAGGCTCCTCCTGAAACTAGCCTCTCAACTGTTTTAGTATCACCGCCTGGGACCTCTCAGCATTAGTTCTGGGTTCCCTCAGGGCGCCTGACATGTACACTTGACAGCAAAAAAAGTGGGTCACTGCTGAATACAAGCAACATAACGTAGCTGTGTTGCAGGTACTCTAAACATCAAAACCCCGTGGGATACAGTGGTTTGACTACACACAATGGGTACTGCAAGAGACTACTAGAGACCAAAGGTCTGTATGACAGTCAGTCTAAACGTCAACTAATGTCCTTATACAAAACATATTAGAAAACACATTCTTAGCGATGAGACACCCCACAACACCCATAAACCAACCTAAATTACAACAAGTGGCATTCCAAAAGTTCTGAGAAAACGGTTTATTTTACATATATCATACAGTAATCCTTAGTCACAAGTAAATACTTTCGACAATATATGGAGTTTCAAAGCTGTACAGCAATTGGAAAAAAGTTTTTCGCCCTCAAAAATGTTTTCCGTCCAAGTGCTGAACGTCGCTCAACGGCGAGCGGCTCTGGAAACTGGATACTGGACGAACCAGCAAAAAAACGCGATTAACGGCAACAAGGGCCGGCCGCGGTGGTCTCGCGGTTCTAGGCGCTGCAGTCCGGAACCGCGTGACTGCTGCGGTCGCAGGTTCGAATCCTGCCTCGGGCATGGATGTGTGTGATGTCCTTAGGTTAGTTTGGTTTAAGTACTTCTAAGTTCTAGGGGACTGATGACCTAAGATGTTAAGTCCCATAGTGCTCAGAGCCATTTGAACCATTTTTTTAACGGCAACAAGCACTCTACGGAAATCTCAACATTAACAGCGAATCACCAGTAATATCATTGTTCTCGTAACACATCAACAGCTACGTGTACACAAATTTGAACTTTAAATGACATGACCAACGTCGTCGTTCTAAACCTGGATTCAAACCAAACACCTATAGCCATTGCTAACTAAGCTAAGCTTTGTTTGTGCCTTATTGACACCCGATCACTAGGCATAAAGAGACGTGAAGTATAAACGTTTGCACCAGTATCAGTTATCAATTCAGATCCTGAAAATAAATGAGGAAAATATTTTTACTGAACTGGGAATCCTGTCATAACAGTTACCTCCCTGGGAACTACCCCTAACGATGTTTAATATGGTGTCATTTACAAGGAAGAAGGTATGCTCATGTTTAAAACTGAAATGCCATCATGTAAAGCTTGTGACAGGGATGCGGACCCAGCACCTAATCGAATTGTTAACGAAGTACGTAAAATCATAAGTTAAATATCAAATGTTTTCACCAATAGCGAGATGTTGGGACCTTAAATGACGATAGAATTGTTTTTTCCTGACTGAGATTCGAAGCCAGCATCTAGCGCCGTCGTTTTCTCGCCAGGCACAAACGATAAATAGCTATTGTTGGTTCACCAGTAGTGAGATGTGCGCATGTTTAGCTAGACATCAGGCAACGAAAAGTTCTGTGCTGAGTGGATTTCAAACATCGCACACGTGGTCATGAAGACACTTTAACTATCAAAGTCTTTTACAATAATAGCTAGGACTCGTATGTTTGTACTTTCAATGATGTGATGGAAAATACTCTGCTCGCTAGAAGTTGAATCCACAACAAACCATCAACGAGCGAGGTGGCGCAGTGGTTAGACACTGGACTCGCATTCGGGAGGACGACGGTTTAATCCCGCGTCCGGCCATCCTGATTTAGGTTTTCCGTGATTTCCCTAAATCACTCCAGGTAAATGCCAGGATGGTTCCTCTGAAAGGGCACGGCCGATTTCCTTCCCCATCCTTCCCTAATCCAATGAGACCGATGACCACGCTGTCTGGTCTCCTTCCCCAAACCAGCCAACCAACCACAACATATCATCGTTGGTGATCACAACGAACACAACGTCAAACCCAAATCCGTTTTCGTCAGTAGGATGGAGAGGAATGTTTGAACTTGAAAAGGTGTAAGGAAACGTTTGATCTTGTAATGTTGTGATAAAAAGCTCATTATGTGGCTGTGAGTGGAAACGAAGACGTTACAGCTGACAACGACCGAAGAGACGTTGAAAATGCAACTATTTTTCACTAGTAGTTCGGAGTGAACATGCTAGGGCTTGAAATGAAATAATGAATATTTTGTGCTGATCCGGATTCGAAACCAGGTAGGTGCCTTTCGAGAAGGCCTAGAAGAGTTTGCAATCTTGGGGAACACAGTGAAATGGAATTCGAATCCTAGTTCAGCGCCACAATTTTCAACGTTTTAGTTTCAAATAAAGTAAGAGCCTTGTGAACTTACATGGCCATTGGTTCATTAAATGAAATACGTTTTCTAGTTAACGACGGCTTGCTGGTAACAGAGTCTCTGCCTTCCGGCGTTTCTCCATCCGTCACAGCTCAAACGAATGCCGCTCTGCCCCAGTCGGCAGCGGAGGGATGTTTCCTTTACAGCGGATGTTGAACCACGGAGCTTACTTGTGTTCTGCACTTGGCGTTACTAGGGGTGAAGGAGATTTACTTGTGTGTGTGAGAAATCTACGCCTGACGTGAGATGTGAACCTACACGTTTTACACATCAATATATGATTAATCCACCAGACCACAAGCCGGCCGAAGTGGCCGTGCGGTTAAAGGCGCTGCAGTCTGGAACCGCAAGACCGCTACGGTCGCAGGTTCGAATCCTGCCTCGGGCATGGATGTTTGTGATGTCCTTAGGTTAGTTAGGTTTAACTAGTTCTAAGTTCTAGGGGACTAATGACCTCAGCAGTTGAGTCCCATAGTGCTCAGAGCCATTTGAACCATTTTTGAACCAGACCACAGGACCCCGTGCCAAGCACATAATTATGAATTTCAGAGTAATCATTTAGATGTAGATGCTGATGTCAAGGGACTCGTAACAGGAAGGAGGGCGGAATCTGGGAATGGATAGAAGTGCAGAAGTGCAAAATATGAGCGTGAAATGCTTCCAAAGTATTGCTTACTTAGATGTTTGCCACAGTTCCTTTTATCTTAGGACCGAGAAATAAGGAAGGACTGTTTTCAGAACGAAGAATGGGTTATAGGGAAGGGGAGATGAAATAATACGGGTCCGCAGCTCGTGTTCGTGCGGTAGCGTTCTCGCTTCTCGCGCCCGGGTTCTCGGGTTCGATTCCCGGAGGGGTCCGGGATTTTCTCTGCCTCGTGATGACTGGGTGTTGTGTGATGTCCTTGGGTTAGTTAGGTTTAAGTAGTTCTAAGTTCTAGGGGACTGATGACCATAGATGTTAAGTCCCATAGTGCTCAGAGCCATTGGAACCATTTTTTAAATAATACTGTTTCATACATGTTGAGATGAATGATAGAGAGTGGAGACAGCGCCAATTAAAAGATAAAATGTAGCGTCAATGGAAACCGCTAGATTTGTTTATAAAGTTTTGGGGGAATGGAATAAGGGCACTTGCGGCTATAGTGTCAGAGAGAGAGAGTATGAGAGAGAATAGAGGAGATATTAACAACGAGTAAACATAATATGAAATCTTTTGCGTATTGTGTAGAGGACGGAGGGTGTATTCATGGATGGAGGGGAAGAGAGAGATGTAGTTGAAATAACGAAAACTACTGTGACATAGTCCATCTATGCTGATTAGTTTGTAAGTATCTAGAGAGGGTATAAATGAAATCAAAATAGAATATTTAACAAACTGTATATTCAAAAGAAACCCACTTGAATTAAAAAGGCAACTCGAAGGAAAACCAACCCACATTGTACCTTTTCTATTGTCACGCGATCTTCTACTAGATCGCAATGAGGAAAAATGAGGAAAAGAAGACATAAGAAAACATTTTAGGGACTAATATTTTATCCGGAATCCTTCATTATTTTGCACTTCCATCATGCGTCTTGGCATAAAATGTATAAACCGTTGGACGTAACAGCCTGAAGAAACAACTTCCTCCCAGGCTTCCAGGACGCAGCCCCAAAGAGCATTGGCAGTAGTTGGTTGGTTTCGTGGCCAGTTCTCTGTTAATGTTCTGGCGACCTCAGCCCACATGTTTTCCATGCGGTTCATATCAGCAGCCCGTGGCGGCCAGTCCATGACGTTGACGCCAATCGTGGAGAGGTGGAGAGCCACTGCTGAACAAATGCAGACTTGTGAATGGGAGAATGGTCCTCTTCCAATGTGACGTCCCTTTCTGCGTACAGCATTTGCACTGACGGAATAATCACATTTTCCAATACGTAGGCATACTGCACGCTGTCCATAGTTCCTTCTATCCTGTGAAGAATTCCCGCCCCTCTCGCAGAAATCCAACCCCAGCAGGTAAACGATAGCCGGCCACTTCTTCTCGTCGTGGTTACATATTAGCATCGATGGCGAGTCCCTTGTGGCCTGTAAACGATTCGTGGACAGTCGTTATTGGTGGAAAACACCTTCTAATAAGTGAAAATGACGTTGTCCCACGACGCCCTCAGATGGAGCTCCGCAAATGTTAGCCCGTATAAAACGTTGTCTTCGCTGAGCTCTTGTTTCACGGCGTATCGTCGTGCATGCAGTCCAGCGTTCCTCAGCCTTCGGCGAATCGTGTCACTGGAGCTGGGGAAGTGGGTCTCCCGCCGCAACTGCTTCGCGTTTAGAAAGAGATTTTCTCTGCTCCTAGACACTAGGGCCCTGTCTTCCTGCTGTGAGCTCACTCCCTTCCTGCCTTAGCCAGGAGCCCTGTTGGTGGTGCCTCTTTCAAGGCAGAACCTCCACCATCTCGTTGCAGTGGTATGTGGTACGCCATACCGACTGCCAGCTTCTCTGATGGAACATCCTCCTTCTTCAATGAGAACGACGACTAGACCTCTCCCAGTGAGTCATTACGGCAGACAGCCTGATGTGTATTTCTGCTTGCCGCTCTTATCCTGATACCAGGAGAGGAGGTAAACATATTTACGTCAAACGGAGCGGCAGAGGCAGAGGCATGCGGCGCAGCCGTGCTGGCTCGTCCCGGGCTGTTGGCCCACCAACGCCTCCGCCAGCTCGCTCACTTCCGTCTCGCCTCGGCCAGCCTGGCTGGCCCGTAGCCCGCGAGCCGCGGCTAGTACAGACCAGGGCCACATGGCCACGATCACCCCTTGAAGGATCAAAAGTTACACCTAAAAATGGTTCAAATGGCTCTGAGCACTATGCGACTTCTGATGTCATCAGTCGCCTAGAACTTAGAGCTAATTAAACCTAAACAACCTAAGGGCATCACACACATCCATGCCCGAGGCAGGATTCGAACCTGCGACCGTAGCGGTCGCTCGGTGCCAGACTGTAGCGCCTAGAACCGCACGGCCACTCTGGCCGTCAGTTACACCTAACCTTCCCAAGGCTGTAGTATCAACTAACGCAGCTACAAATGGTTCAAATAGCTCTGAGCATTATGCGACCTAACTTCTGAGGTAATCAGTCGCCTAGAACTTAGAACTAATTAAACCTAACTAACCTAAGGACATCACACACATCCATTCCCGAGGCAGGATTCGAACCTACGACCGTAGCGGTCGCTCGGTTCCAGACTGTAGCGCCCAGAACCGCACGGCCACTCCGGCCGAATAACGCAGCTACAGGTATTATGCTGTAACATGTGCAGGCACACCTACAGTTGACGATTCATTCAAATACTTGACGAACACTACGTTGAAAAATACATTCATTTTAAACACAGCTACCACAAAATATTTCACCTAACTGAAAACTTGTATTCAACCACGACAACTAAACGAAATGTAAAAGTAAACAGGTTTGGCGGCAGCTTCTCCAAATAATAGTATATACACTCCTGGAAATTGAAATAAGAACACCGTGAATTCATTGTCCCAGGAAGGGGAAACTTTATTGACACATTCCTGGGGTCAGATACATCACATGATCACACTGACAGAACCACAGGCACATAGACACAGGCAACAGAGCATGCACAATGTCGGCACTAGTACAGTGTATATCCACCTTTCGCAGCAATGCACGCTGCTATTCTCCCATGGAGACGATCGTAGAGATGCTGGATGTAGTCCTGTGGAACGGCTTGCCATGCCATTTCCACCTGGCGCCTCAGTTGGACCAGCGTTCGTGCTGGACGTGCAGACCGCGTGAGACGACGCTTCATCCAGTCCCAAACATGCTCAATGGGGGACAGATCCGGAGATCTTGCTGGCCAGGGTAGTTGACTTACACCTTCTAGAGCACGTTGGGTGGCACGGGATACATGCGGACGTGCATTGTCCTGTTGGAACAGCAAGTTCCCTTGCCGGTCTAGGAATGGTAGAACGATGGGTTCGATGACGGTTTGGATGTACCGTGCACTATTCAGTGTCCCCTCGACGACCACCAGTGGTGTACGGCCAGTGTAGGAGATCGCTCCCCACACCATGATGCCGGGTGTTGGCCCTGTGTGCCTCGGTCGTATGCAGTCCTGATTGTGGCGCTCACCTGCACGGCGCCAAACACGCATACGACCATCATTGGCACCAAGGCAGAAGCGACTCTCATCGCTGAAGACGACACGTCTCCATTCGTCCCTCCATTCACGCCTGTCGCGACACCACTGGAGGCGGGCTGCACGATGTTGGGGCGTGAGCGGAAGACGGCCTAACGGTGTGCGGGACCGTAGCCCAGCTTCATGGAGACGGTTGCGAATGGTCCTCGCCGATACCCCAGGAGCAACAGTGTCCCTAATTTGCTGGGAAGTGGCGGTGCGGTCCCCTACGGCACTGCGTAGGATCCTACGGTCTTGGCGTGCATCCGTGCGTCGCTGCGGTCCGGTCCCAGGTCGACGGGCACGTGCACCTTCCGCCGACCACTGGCGACAACATCGATGTACTGTGGAGACCTCACGCCCTACGTGTTGAGCAATTCGGCGGTACGTCCACCCGGCCTCCCGCATGCCCACTATACGCCCTCGCTAAAAGTCCGTCAACTGCACATACGGTTCACGTCCACGCTGTCGCGGCATGCTACCAGTGTTAAAGACTGCGATGGAGCTCCGTATGCCACGGCAAACTGGCTGACACTGACGGCGGCGGTGCACAAATGCTGCGCAGCTAGCGCCATTCGACGACCAACACCGCGGTTCCTGGTGTGTCCGCTGTGCCGTGCGTGTGATCATTGCTTGTACAGCCCTCTCGCAGTGTCCGGAGCAAGTATGGTGGGTCTGACACACCGGTGTCAATGTGTTCTTTTTTCCATTTCCAGGAGTGTATGTAGTATATAGCACAGATTTTTTGCACTTATAAAATGTACTCAGTGTCTCTGAAACAATACGTACTTCATGACGGAAATTACTTTCTGCTGAGGCACTCCATTTACATCTCAATGATACACGACTACTAGAGAACATTGTTCTTTACGGCAGTCAATCCACTTGTAAATTAACACCAAGATATCGCAGATATCAGGCAACACATTACTAGGGACGAGAAAGGCCTTAAGGTTTGCAACTAAACATGCTACTCCTAGCTACTACTGAATAAGAATTTGATTATTAACGTGTCTTCATAACCATATGTGCGGCGTTCGACTCTCAGTCAGCATAGACTTTTTCATCGCCTTATTTCTAGTTAAATGTGCGCACATCTCGCTAATGGTGGACCAACATTGGACATATCTCGTCTTTTCCTGGTTAGACAACGACGGCGGTAGGCGCCGGGTTCAAATCCTGGTCAGGCAATACTTCAGTCGTCATTTATGGTTCCAGCCTCACGACTGGTGACAACCTGTGATATCTGCATTCTCATTTTACGTACTTATTCAACAATCCGATTAGGTGGTGGGTTCGCATCCTTGTCACCAGCATTACATGATGGCATTTCAATTTTAAAAATGTGCATCCTTTTTACCTTGACAATGCAACAATATACAACGTCTTTCGAGGTTAACTACCAAGAAGGTAATTGTCATGTTAGGGTTCCTAGTTTCGTACAAACATTATCGTCATTTACATTCAAGTTGAGAACTGATAACTGATATTGAAGCTAACGTCAATATTTGACGTCTCTTTCTGCCTAGTGATCGAGTCTCGATAAGGCACAAAGCTTTGCTTGGTTAACAACGGCTTTACGTTATGGGTTTGCATCCGTATCGAGAACGAACACGTTGGGCATGTCATTTAAAGTACAACTTTGTGTACAAGTAACTGTTGATAAGTAATGTGAACAACGATATCACTTGTGATTCGCTGTTAATGTTGGGATTTCCGTAGAGTGTTTGCCGCCGTTAATCACATTTTCTTTTAACTGCTTAGTATTACATGAATTTGATGCGAAACCGCTCCCCGTTAAACGTTAAACGACGTTCAGCATGTGTTGGGTAAACCTTTTAGACAGCAAAGAACTTGTTTACAATTGCCATACAACTTTATAAATCCATATACTGTCTCAAATATTTAATTGTGCCTAAGGATTACTGAACGATTTATGTGACAAAATTAGTTATGCCACAACGTTTGAAATGTCACTTATTGTAATTAAGTTTAGTTTACAAACGTTAAGGACTGTCTGATCTCTTCTGTACTATCGTGGTGTTACTTTACATCTCGGCGGACTGTCATAAAGACCGGTGTTGTCTAGTAGTCTCTAGCGGTACCCATTGTGTATGGAGACATGGAAACCAGTGCAGGTCCCGTGCACACATGTTACGTAGAAGGATTTTCCGGTCAGCCCGTTACATCTGCACATGTAAAGAGGTGCTTTCAGCTGAAATGGCAAACAGTCTCGCGAACAGCTCGAAAACAGATGTAAGACTGGAAGTGTCCTCAAAACGTTTAGGCAACGGTCCTTGCTACTCTTTCAAGACCTTAATGATTTCTTCAAACCTTGAATTTTCAGCTTTGCTAGAGGCGGATTTGGAAACTGGACTATGTGTGTCAGAATGTGTCCTTTCTATAACGCATTTTTCTTTTTAATTGCATTCCTATCATAAAAACAGTTTTTTACTACTTTGCGTTGTCCTAATGTGGGCAGTATGCAGTGAAGTCTACTTAAAATGCAAGGTCTGCAATATATTCCGGATGTTATAATTTTCCTTCCTGTACTACATTTTCCTCCATAAATCCTACAACAGCTAGTGTAAATCGAAAAATCTTTCCAGGCGTGATCCTTGAATAAACCACCGTAGTTTGTAGTAATCTATAAGGTTTCCATGCTCTTCGCTCACTTCTATCGAAAACAGTTGCCAGTGGAATGAGACGTGGGACGTCAGAAATTTCACTATTCATACCACCAATTTCTTCGCGTTCTGTATACCTCCATATTTAACACGAAGTGCTTCTTGATGTACAGAACACTGAATCGTGTGTGACGACCGTTGTAATAGTTTGATCTTACATGACCAACTACATCTTTACACTCTTTCTGCGTAGTATAGTAATGTGGTTTATGATATCAAATGTGCAGTGCCTATCGCTTATGCTACTGCGCAATATACAGGGTGAGTCACCTAACGTTATCGCTGGATACATTTCGTAAACCACATCAAATACTGACGAACCGATTCCACAGACCGAACGTGAGGAGAGGGGCTAGTGTAGTTGTTTAATACAAACCATACAAAAATGCACGGAAGTGTGTTTTTTAACACAAACCTACTTTTTTTTTAATGGAACCGCGTTAGTTTTGTCAGCACATCTGAACATATAAGCAAATACGTAATCAGTGCCGTTTGTTGCATTGTAAAATGTTAATTACATCAGGAGATATTGTAACTAAAAGTTGACGCTTGATTACCACTCCTCCGCTGTTCGACCGTGTCTATCGGACAGCACTGCAACATACATCGCGTTTCTACACAATGATCTGCCAACGTTGCTCGAAAATGTCGCCGGCCGCGGTGGTCTAGCGGTTCTGGCGCTGCAGTCCGGAACCGCGGGACTGCTACGGTCGCAGGTTCGAATCCTGCCTCGGGCATGGGTGTGTGTGATGTCCTTAGGTTAGTTAGGTTTAAGTAGTTCTAAGTTCTAGGGGACTTATGACCTAAGATGTTGAGTCCCATAGTGCTCAGAGCAATTTGAACCATTTGAATCGAAAATGTCCCAGAGGAAACGCGTCGACGTATGGGGTATCAGCATGATGGTGCATCTGCACATTCCGCAATTAACACTAGGCTGACCCTTGACAGGATGTTCGACGGGCGTTTCATAGGATGTGGAGGACGCATAAATTGGCCAGCCCGTTCTCCTGATCTTACACCTCTCGACTTCCTTCTGTGGGTTACGTTAAAGGAGAATGTGTACCGTGATGTGCCTACAAACCCAGAGGATATAAAACAACGTATTGTGGCAGCCTGCGGCGACATTACCCCCGATGTACTGCGGCGTGTACGACATTCATTACGCCAGAGATTGTAATTGTGTGCAGCAAATGATGGCCACCACATTGAACATCTATTGGCCTGACAAGTCGGGACACATTCTATTCAACTCCGTAATTGAAAACGGAACCCACGTGTGTACGTGTACCTCACCCCTCATGGTAATGTACATGTGCGTCAGTGAAAAAGACCAATAAAAAGGTGTTAGCATGTGGACGTAATGTGCTGTTCCAGTCTCTTCTGTACCTAAGGTCCTTCACCGTTCCCTTTCGATCCCTACGTAATTCGGTGCTCTCCGATACACACGATCGAACAGCTGAGGAGTGGTACTCGAGCGTCAATTTTAGGTTACAATATCTTCGGATGTAATTAACATTTTTCAATGCAACAAACGGCACTGATTACTTATTTGTTTATATGTTCAGATGTGCTAACAAAACTAACGGAGTTCCATTTAAAGAAACGTAGGTTTGTGTTAAAAAACATACTTCCGTTCATTTTTGTGTGGTTTGTTCAAATGGTTCAAATGGCTCTGAGCACTATGGGACTCAACTGCTGAGGTCATTAGTCCCCTAGAACTTAGAACTAGTTAAACCTAACTAACCTAAGGACATCACAAACATCCATGCCCGAGGCAGGATTCGAACCTGCGACCGTAGCGGTTTTGCGGTTCCAGACTGCAGCGCCTTTAACCGCACGGCCACTTCGGCCGGCTGTGGGGTTTGTTTTAAACAATTACACTAGCCCCTCTCCTCACGTTCGGTTTGTTCAAAAATGGTTCAAATGGCTCTGAGCACTATGGGACTCAACTGCTGAGGTCATTAGTCCCCTAGAACTTAGAACTAGTTAAACCTAACTAACCTAAGGACATCACAAACATCCATGCCCGAGGCAGGATTCGAACCTGCGACCGTAGCGGTCTTGCGGTTCCAGACTGCAGCGCCTTTAACCGCACGGCCACTTCGGCCGGCTGTGGGGTTTGTTTTAAACAATTACACTAGCCCCTCTCCTCACGTTCGGTCTGTTCAAAAATGGTTCAAATGGCTCTGAGCACTATGGGACTCAACTGCTGAGGTCATTAGTCCCCTAGAACTTAGAACTAGTTAAACCTAACTAACCTAAGGACATCACACACATCCATGCCCGAGGCAGGATTCGAACCTGCGACCGTAGCGGTCTTGCGGTTCCAGACTGCAGCGCCTTTAACCGCACGGCCACTTCGGCCGGCGTTCGGTCTGTGTCATCGGTTCGTCAGTATTTGATGTGGTTTACGTAATACATCCAGCGGTAACGTTAGGTGACTCACCCTGTATATTGAGAATTGTCCTCCTCCTAATCTCTAATTCCCAGCCGACCTCTGTGGCCGACCGGTTCTAGGCGCTTCAGCCCAGAACCACGCTGTTGCTACGGTCGGAGGTTCGAATCCTGCCTCGGGCATGGATGTGTGTGATGTTCTTAGGTTAGTTACGTTTACGTAGTTTTAAGTCTAGGGCACTGATGACCTCAGATGTTAAGTCCCATTTTAAATTCTTGTCATTATTGGAGCTAGACTGCCTCTTGTGATTACAAACAGCCACTGGACGTGTGCATGTCCTTCATACCACAAACAAATACCAAATGGTAAACTGCACTGACAGCTCGAGTCTGCTGAACTGAAGGGAGCTGTTCAAATGTTCTAATATGTGCGAAATCTTATGGGACTTAACTGTGAAGGTCATCAGTCCCTAAGCTTACGCACTACTTAACCTAAATTATCCTAAGGACAAACAGACACACACCCATGCCCGAGGGAGGACTCGAACCTCCGCCGGGACCAGCCGCACAGTCTATGACTGCAGCGCCCGAGGCCGCTCGGCTAATCCCGCGCGGCGAAGAGAGCTGTACCGACTGAAAAATATCGCACTGCAAAACTAAACAATTTGTCGCGCTGTAGGCAGTACAGGCAGTCTTGCATCAATCATCACAAGATTTTAAAATGAATGGGAATTAGAGATTAGAGGGATGAAAATTCTCAATATATACTGGGCAGTCACATAAGTGACAGGTACTGCGCAGTAAGGGCCGAGCAGTGAGGAGAGGGGTCGGGGGTCAGGGCCCTCACACTGTCTGCATACCTGTATGCGGCCCACGTTAAGCCTGGCACGCCGTGCCCTGTGCTGGCTGGCGTATACCATCACGCCAGCCTGTCTACCTTTATTAATTGTCACGGTATGCTTTTCAGGCAAGAATAGTAATTGCTCAAGGTGATATCTGGATGCGGTTCATCCCATGCCAGAACGAATGCAGGAAGGGTAAAACAAATCAGGTCTGGAACGTATTTCATTCATCATCAGACAGTCAATCCCACCTACACTATAGGCCGCAAGTGTGGATAATGTCAAATGGATTGCCTACGTTAATGTGCGTGAAGTATTTCGTGGGCCAGTTTCATTTGTCCCATTCTGTAGAGGAATGTTTTCATGCCTGTCTCTTCTGAAACTTCTTTTGACAACCAGTTCTGAATTTCAGAAAAGCGATAGTCACGTATTTCATCTGTTCACACATCAGCGTAATAGGGCTGCATTTTTCCTTTTTCAGTAGAGGCGACATGAGTGGTATCATTCTTCAAATGATCTATAGGTCAATAAAAAGCCTATTAACTTACGTTGAATTACTTAATGAACTTACCAATTACATAAACAGAGCTTTTACTTTGCATTCAGTGTTTCAGCTACTAACGAAAATGTGTTGAAATATGGAAAGATCCTTTCCTTGTTCATCAAGTGTCATTATAATTCGGTTAATGAGATCGCCATAAGAGTGAACGAGATACAGTGCCTCAGCTAAGGGAAACACTGTAATTTATCCAACGGCGAATCATTTCTGGGACAAAAGAGTCCAAGAAGGTAAAGTGACGATATACTTCTGTGTTTGAGGCTCTCGTGTGGTGAAACTTCACAGGATTTTTTCATTTTTATGGGCGACAACGTGCATTTCCATTAATTCCGAATGGTGGACAGCACGCTACAAGATGAACGGATGTCTTCTATGAGGCGTAAACCTTCTCCAGAATCCTGAATAACACTGCCCATAGTGGTGAGTCTTTAAAAACTGAAATTCCAACCACGTCGATTCACACTACTTCTAGCCATAAACTCAGTCTGAAGTTCAGGAGAGCGTTAGCAACGATTCTGCATCCGTTCTGCACAAGTGCGAAATTGTGCTCATTATTTGCAGTGCTCATGTGTTGTGTCAGAAATTACAGAATGAGAACGCATTGCTTTTGTCTGACCAAAATTATCTTCTGCCACATGACGTCACTAGATATGATACTGCGGTTCAGTACATTTCATCTGCGTGTTGGCATACATTTGATCTGTGTGTGAGCATATTCTATCATATATGAAATGGGAGAAAATGAAAAGCTACCACGCATTGCCAGACTGTTCCTTTTGTATGAACTTTTCGATCACTGTCTTTAAAAGTAGAGAGTGTTCTTCCACTCATGACTCGTCGCAGAATCATAAACTTTTCAGAGATCTACCCCAGTTGTGAACATTCCACGAGGAATATACAGTTCCAGCGTTAACCTTACAACGGAAGGAAATTCTCGAAAACTTTGCCGAAAGGCGGTGTATGAGAATTATTTTTAGTGTAATTTTGGAGAAGTCCTAAGAAAAGCAGAAAATGTTGGTTAACTTATGAAACTTCTCGAGATGCGGCTTGATGCCGGCCGGAGTGGCCGTGCGGTTCTAGGCGCTACAGTCTGGAACCTAGTGACCGCTACGGTCGCAGGTTCGAATACTGCCTCGGGCATGGATGTGTGTGATGTTCTTAGGTTAGTTAGGTTTAATTAGTTCTGTTCTAGGCGACTGATGACTTCAGAATTTAAGTCACATAGTGCTCAGAGCCATTTGAACCATTTTTTTGCAGTTTGATGTAATTGAAGGACGTGTAAACACCTGTAACGATCAACCATTGTGGGCTAAATGATGGCGAGAAATTTTCATTGGTTAGCGCACGTGACTCATATTCTCGAGCAGTTACGAACCAAAACTGGGAATACCGATTGGAATACGTCCTCTTGACACAACCGTGAAGCGATTCGTAAGGGGTGCTGTCAAGGGTATTTGGACACATAGGCCCATTGCTCTACCACACAGTCACTAAAGCTAGAGTGTTAGCTCCAAATACTATCTTCACAAACGGCACGTGTACAGACGTAGACGTTACAACACGTATTGCAACTTTTTATTAGGCTGCAGACGAATGTTATCAGTGCTGTGTTTATAATACAACGTCAGGACGACTTTACATAACCATAATGGTTATAGGAACCTTAACAGTGCATAAAGAAGTCGGGACGATAACAAGCAATCCAACAAAAGACGGAAATTTGATATACTATACCTGCAGCAAATGGTATATTTATAACGTAAGCGTTACCAAACAACTTAAAACGGCTGAAACTCAAAGCTTGCAAAGAATTCATATTTATCGTCTATTTTGCAGAAAAAAAATTCATTATCGATTCTTTCTTCGTATCAACTTTTTCGTTTGCGACGGTTTACAACCAGAATTAATATCACAGTCGATGTTTCGTATTGCAGTTTCCGTTTGCTAGCACATGATTATATCCCCCTACAGTTATACCGAGGAATGACTTACGATATTGCTGCGCTTTTAACATGGAGCCAGCTGCCCTCGTTACCAGGAGAGCAGATATAACGGAACGATACAGTCACATTGTTCCTCGTTGGTTTTAGGAGCTGTCAGTATCGTGTGCTCCTGGGTTGATGTGTTTCGACGGCAGCGAATAATTTGACTTTCAGTGGTTTCCAGCTGTGTCCATCCCTCACTCCATACTCTCTCCCTCTATCCCTCCCTCTCTCCCACTGCTATCTCTCTGTCTCTCTCCCTCCCTCCCTGTCTGTCACTCTCTATACATATGTGTGTGTGTGTGTGTGTGTGTGTGCGTGTGTGTGTGCGTGTGTGTGTGCGTGAGTATCTGTTAGAGCTGAACATGGATTTGAAAGTACATTACACTGCATGATTTTGGGAGGAGTGTGGGAGACAAATGTTTATTTGCATGTGGTGCGGTTACGAATCCTAGAGGCAACTGATGAATGAGCTGAAAATTGACACATCACACTTCTCTTCCATGTACCATAACTGTTATTGCGCGTGGCTGAATACGTATCTCCACGATTCAGTGAAACACTGTCCTGTCAATGGTTTGATATTTACCTAAACATTTGATGAAAAATTTTTCAGTTATCATTTTGGTACTTACGTCCTAAATACACAAAGCTCATCCGTTTTGAACTGAAACAGAAACTTGATCAAACACTAATACTTAAAATTATTGTTTACAGCGATGTTATCCTGCAAGACTTTTCTTAGGAAAGTTCACGCCGTCTGGAACTGGTTATGAATGCCTGTGTTGCTTGTATCTCTGATGTTCGCCTCTTTTGTCGTATTTCACCATCATAAGAACAGCTATATTTGCTTCGTGCAGACAAGCGCAGAGATTTCCAGACCCTTTGTCTTCTATATTGTCTTGTCAATGTACACTGTTTCCCATATCTCTCCTCGACCATAACGCTCTTGTCTGAACAACATGGCAGAAACATCCGACCCCATTAGAGCAAAATCCTTTCATCTCCTTCTTGAAGTACTTCTTAGTACCAGCAACCCGACCGTGGAATAAACCCCGACATTATATTACAGAACTGAATTCCATCCCCAGCTTCAAAGGACAGCTAACTACATACCTACTAAATCAACAATAATGATTACCGTTCACTGGCTCTGAGCACTACGCGACTTAACTTCTGAGGTCATAAGTCGCCTAGAACTTAGACCTAATTAAACCTAACTAACCTAAGGACATCACACACATCCATGCCCGAGGCAGGATTCAAACCGGCGACCATAGCGGTCGCTCGGCTCCAGACTGTAGCGCCTAGAACCGCACGGCCACTCCGGTCGGCAATTACCGTTAACTCTACGCAAGCGTTATCCTTTTACATCATCTCGATCTTCCTCATTTCCCAGTATTCTTAGCTGGTGCAGTCTCCTTCAGTCATTATAGTTATTATTGTCATTCGTATCATTATTATTATTGTTCTTGTTATCACTGTTAGTGCCAGCAGCAGCTCAGTGCCAGTACTGCCAGTAGTAACTTTATTAGTACACAGCCGGTATTATTTACTCTCATTGTCACTATAAATGATGAAATGTTTTAATATCATTAAAAGTTTTGTTATTTATGTAACTATATTGTAAAAGAGGTACTGTACGTGTGAACTTTTTCAATGTTAAGAGTGATCATGACGACACTAATCAAATCAGTTTACATAAGTAAATAAATAAATTTGCATGGCATTTCATACAAATAATTTAGTCCGTTTATTTATAACTCAGTTTATGCAACAAACATAGGACAGCAACACCCCTATGTTTTAGGTTCCACGTCCACTCTTTTCTTCTTCGGAAATGTGTTGCCGGCTGCTTTGACCGAGCGGTTCTAGGCGCTTCAGTCCTTAGGTTAGTTAGGTTTAAGTAGTTGTAAGTCAAGGGGACTGATGACCTCAGAAGTTACGTCCCATAGTTCTCAGAGCCATTTGAACCATTTGAAACGTGTTACATGGATGTTCAAAGTGTGAATCACTGAATGGTACAAACACTGCGCCGTGATGGAAAAAACACCGTCCAGGATAGTAAACACATGACAACGGAAATCATAGTTCTCTCTCTATGTGAATGATGCGCGTGGTGGTTCCGCACTATATCTCACGAAATCTTGCTGCGTGACTCCTTGAATGAGACTCGGGAGTGTAGAAATTGGAGAGTGATTTTCAGTGCACGTCCCAGTCACTCGGACATGGCCATCTGCCTGAGGTTACACCACTATAAGAAGCAACAAAGTTCTGAAATTTATTCATCTTTAAAATGGAGACATTAGTAGAGAAGCCTTAAGTAAAAAAAAAAAAAAAAGAAGGAAAAGGTAAACAACGAATCCACTTGTCCCAATCCGTGACTACAGATGGTGTGTTACACATGACCTTCAAGAGTCATCCCATATCAGAGTATGACACACTCTGATCAAAATTAAAATCTCTGAGATTGCGAACGATAGCTACTCTATGCAACCATTCTGACCGAGCAGTATGAAACAATTCTGCTTCCCTGCAATATCTGTGGCTTGCTGTTAGCAAGTTACTTGGAGTTGTTACTCATTATTAACATGGAAAATTTACTTTTCTCCCGTGAGTCCGTATGTGCACCTCCTACAATACTAACATTCATTTCCGTCAAGAGTTTAGATACGAACATTCAATGATCAGTGTCTATGTCAGTTAGTGACACCAATTAGAATGCGTTGCTGGAGTAAGAAAAAGTCCTGTTTCAAGTGTTTTAAATTCATGAAAAAATCAGTATCCAGTCATCAATAATTTCCATCTACCACTTACTACACACTTTTTTTCTGTCGCAGCTGTGCGTACGTTTTATGGGTATTCAAACTATGGTGAAGAACCATGTTACACTTATTATCAATTTTTATTTATTTACCTCTCTTCCAACAAATGTGAGTGTTTCAGAGAGGAATGAAATTAATTTTGAGATCATAATTAGACGATGTCTGCTATGACATTGCACAAAAGTATTACTTTGTATTTATCATTCGATGTAGATGATGGTAAACACAATGAGTGTCCAAACGTTGACGTCCACTGCAGTGAACATGTTTTCTGTGGCATCATGCTACGTTCCGCAGATTGTATAATTACGAACAGAGTGTGTCATAAATTTTGACTGCAGAAACTGGATGAGTTCAAGCGACGTATGACTGAAATTAGCTTTGAATTTGAACACTTTGTCTTATGATGTTATATAAGTTTGATGCCAATTGGATCAATGTGTGTAATAATACGGTGAAGATTAAACCTCAGGGAAGCTCTACACGCAGTCTTATCTCTAGTGTACTACAACATTTGTCATGGGAAATCTCACGAACGTTCGGCACGGATAATTCACCAAATATCCGACAGCGCCTCAGACACCGACGCCGGCCACAGGATGACCCATATTGGCCACACAGGATTAAATTCTCGGTTTTGTTGTTGCGAAGAAGTACGAATGCGCGAAATTGCTTCCAGTACTACAAACAAGCTTTCACTGCCCTGAGACGGTGTGGGAGAATATCGTGAAGTGCAGCAACGGCTGTGCAATGGCGTCTACTTCGACTGTTATTTCAAGCTGACGGCAACATTTACCTTATTTCGTTCTGAGAACACTTTTACTGAGAACAAGCTTACAAATAAGTGAAATTTGTTTGTTATTCGGCCTTTACTGGATTATTAGAACAGCTTTCCAGTCCGGAAAACGCAATATTTCACGGTGTTTGAAGCATGTGTGAAAACCGTCACGTACTGTACACCGCATGGACTGTTTCGTGCTTGACTTAAAGAATCAGTAGCATATGGGAGACTAGTTTTTAAGCCAGCCAATTTCGACAGACCCTTACTAATTTCGTCTGCATAATCACATTTTTTTTTTACTTTCGAAGATAACCAAATAAACAAACAACAGCCAAATATAGCAGGAAACAATAATCATTTCAATATTATACATTTTTTCCTTCTGAACACACTGCGGTAATAAGACACTAACTGTTCAGTTTAGTTAATTATAACAGTTTACTGATCTAAGTGAGATCAACAGAAATTTAAGCTGCACGAACACCAAAATGTCTCTAACATATTGCAGAAATAATAAATTTGATTACCCTCCTACTGTGTAGCGTACCATACGAAAGTTGAACCCTAAATGACCAGAATAGTTGCTTGAATTTTGAATATCAGGCACTGTTCTGTCACTGTGAGCATCTGCCAAAAGCACAAATAACCACATTTTGTGGCGTGAACGGCAGCGATTGGTGCAGAAAGGTTGTCGGTGAGTTTCTGGAAGGAAACTGGAGCCATGCCGAATCCACTGCCGTTTAAAACGTTGATTTGTCCTGCTGGTGGATATCATCGTGCTAAGGAACAACACATTGCCTATAGGGACGGATATGGTCCCGAAGGATAGATGCATACTTCTGTTGATCCATTGCGCCTTCCAGAATGACGAGATTACCAACAAAATGCCACGAAAATATTCCCCAGACCATATCCCTCTCTTCTACGGCTTGGAGGCATCCGATGATTTTTGCAGGGTGCTTTCCATTTGTGCAATGTAGCATAAAACGTGATTCATCTTGAAAGGCCACCTGCCGCCACACAGTTGACTTCCAGTTGCTGTACTGGCGTGAAAATTCCAACCCCTCGTCGCCGATGAACAGCAGTCAGCATAGGTGCTTGAACGAGCAACATACTTCGGAGAACCACACGCAGCAACGTTCGCTGAACGGTCGTTGAGGAGACACTGTTGGTTGTCCCCCGATTCATCTGGGCGATCAACTGTTCAATAGCTCCACGTCTATTCGCCCGTACAAGTCTTACTAGCCGTTCTCCATCTCTTCTCAATTATGGCCCATTATGGGCTACAGTTGCCTCGCCGCTGGTTTGGATAGCACCATTTTACCATTCTTGGTGTACTTTAATCATGGCGGCACCCGAACAGTTTACAAATGCTTTCACCCCTGATCCAAAAGTCAATTATCATGGTATTTTGGCAGTCAGAAAAATTGCTCCATTTCCACATTACGACGACTGCAGTGATGTCCCCATTCCCCCTCTCGAAACGCTTTCTATACCCTCTACCCTCTGCTGCTTGTGCTGTTACCTGCTGTCTGTAAGTGGTTATTGCAAGCTGAAGTCCAAAATGGCTGTGGTCACATCAATATGACTGAACCGTGTGTAAGAGATCACACTGGTGAACTTGTTTGAGCAAGTGCTTATACACAACTGTTTCCCAAACTCAATTGTTTCAGGTATGCGTCGCTAATTAGTTCATGCCAGAAAAAAAACATGTCATTATCCTACCGCCGGCCGCGGTGGTCTCGCGGTTCTAGGCGCGCAGTCCGGAACCGTGGGACTGCTACGGTCGCAGGTTCGAATCCTGACCCGGGCATTGATGTGTGTGATGTCCTTAGGTTAGTTAGGTTTAAGTAGTTCTAAGTTCTAGGGGACTGATAACCACAGCAGTTGAGTCCCATAGTGCTCAGAGCCATTTGAACCATTTGAACCATTATCCTACCGAAGTCAATATTAATACAATCTACTTAAAATATAGGAATACGTTCTGATCCAGGTAAGTGAGTTTGCAAAAGCTATTGTGGACAATGGGAGAGGAACAATAAGTGTAATGGGAAAAAATTTACCTTTGACTCAGAGGTTGCCTACTTGCAGGGCTACAGTCAAGTGCCTGTCATTATCATTCCGCTCCTTTTCCGTACGCACTAAACTAATTAGTGAGCTTTTAAACCAACTGCGGTACCGTAAACACGCACTATTAGGCCAGGCAGCACAGTACTGTACAGCCATATCACCTCGTCTAGTGATATTTCTCAACTCCTTCCTAACACTCGCCGTTTCCGCGCTTTTGTATTTTGTTTATTGGAAACAGGCTAATCAGAAAGTGTGGGGCATAACACTATCTCCTCCAGTAGTGATGACAACAGCACAACGACGGTACGAGAAGTTCCCCTTGTACTTACTTTTTTCTCCCATTTCCGACGTGTCCGAAAGAACCGATACCATCTTCATATATATGTAGTTAAGGCTCACCGGCCATTTGATCATCTTATTCCGTACGGATGCACAAACAGTGCCCGAACTCTTATGGGAAGCGGCAAACAGCCGCGAGTAATGAGTATAACGGGCAGTGGCACAACGAACATAAATAGGAGTGTGGGTCTCACGGGAGGCGTACTAGAGATAAGTCCCTGCAGTCGCACTATCCTCTGTGTCCTCGGTGGCTCAGATGGATTGAGCGTCTGCCATGTAAACAGGAGATCCCAGGTTAGAGTCCCGGTCGGAGCATACATTTTCAACTGTCCCCGTTGTCTTATATCAACGCCTGTGTGCAGCTACGCGTATTCATTTGATTGCAATTTAGTTGTAACGTGCTGCATGGTCATCAATGCTATCTGTTCTTTTGGACAGACACTATCTTCAAATATACAAAGTAGACTAATTTTCCTGTCGAACAATCGCCGTTCGAATAGTAAAAATGGCAGCATTAACTCTTTGAAAAAGATCCTGAATGTGGGCTTTCCACGACGGTTTGCTATCTATCTGAAGACCTAGAACTTTGAACTGGTCATTTTAGTTTCACTAATAATATGCCCACTCTGTCGAATTAAAACGTCGGGTCTTGTTGATCTGTGTGTTAGAAACGGTAAATACTGAGTCTTTCTCTGATTTAGCATTGATTTATTTTCTACAAGCTATAAACGTGTGTCATTAACTGCGCTATTTTGAACAGAGCCAATGTTGCACACCACATCCTGTACCACTAAGCTAGTGTCATCAGCAAACCGGAATGCTTCAGAATTTCTTGTAATACTAGAGGGCGCCTGTTTATGTGTTTGTATGTTGGCGGCGCTTTGCAACGCTCTGCATTAATATCACTGATAGCGCTGTGCGCCCTCTGTAAGAGACTCTGTGACTGGTCGGACTCGCAGTTGGAAGTTAATATCCAGCAGTAATGGAAGTTTTGAAGTGAATAGCCAACAGTGATGGCAGTTTGAAGTGAATAGTCAGCAGTGATGGAGGTTAGAGGTTAATAATTCGCAGTGTTGGAGGCTTGCAGTATTGGCGCCAGCAAACGGCCTGGACGTGTGTCCGTCATGGAGATTTAATATAAAATGATAATGGAATTAATGACGATGATATAATTTTTCGAGGTGGTTTTCACATGATTAAGGTAAAATCTGCTAAATACAGTATTTTCTCTGCAAAAAATAATTTATTTGCTAACCCCATGCTTAGTAGTTAGAGCCTACAATAGTTACAATCTTTGTATTTAGCTGGCTGTATTGGGCTTGCTGTGTTACTGTAGTTCATAAAATGAAGATTTTCTGTGAGGTAAGTGACTTATGAAACGCATGGTTTATTGTTAGGATTTCTTCTAATTCGAGGCCAATGTTTTGAGTTAATTCTGAAGCAGTCAGATTGCGTTATCCTAGAAAGTTTTGGGCCATTAATAAATAGGAGAAGTTGGAATTGTGGTTGTCAGGGCAAATGCTGTAGGTCAGAAATGAAATGATTAAAACAGCAGACAGTACGTTCAGTTTCACTCAGCTGCTTAAGAACATTGAGTAAGCACTCAGCAGTTCAAGTAAAATCATATTTAGAAGTTTCAGTGGTTCTAAAATATCGATATAAGTGACATAATAGTCACGAGCCTAAGCGCAGGCAAGATAAAATGAGCATAATGAGAGAAATGCGAGAAGCGGTCTGTGAATTCGAATGTAATGTTTTATTTGACATATGTCGGTAAACAGAACGAAGTCACACATTCGGTATATGATTGATCTTAGTGTCACAGGAACGAAAAATTAAATCCAGTCTTCCAAATTATGTTCACATCGGAAGATCGTAATAAATATATTCCATTCTGTCACCACTCAAATACCGGATTGGCGCATTCTGAGATACAGGATCGCGAAACATAAACCAGCAAAAACCGTGCAACAGTGGAAAATTATCTGCACCTGTTGACATCCATTTAAGTTCCTACAAAGTTAAAACGAAAAATCATTTCCATTTTGGCAGCAGTTTATCATATGTCGTTTGAGCAGAAAAGGATATCTAGCTAGTGGAAAAAGGTGCTGGTAATTTCTATCTGTAATAGTGGTCGTCGGACAGATGCTGACATCAGTCAGTTGCAGAACAGTGAAACAAGTTTTATGCTCATACATTATGACCTCCCTGACGAATCAAATTCGGCTCATCAGATTTAATCATGGATTCCGCAAACCGCGACCTTGTGTAACTTAGCTTTCTCTGTTCTTTCGTGACAACTAGAATGCCGTAGACAACGGAACCCAAATTAATGCCGGGTTCCAAGACTTACGCGAAGCGTTCCATATAATTCTAAACTGTCCTTTGGTGAGTAAAATACGAGCTTACAGAGTACAAGATGATGTTTTATATCGAATTCACCTCTTCCTAGCAGACCGAAATCAACTTGTTATTCTTAGCACGACAAAATGCACGAACGTAATAGTAATTTCAGCAGTAGCCCAAGGTAATGTTCTAGCAGCTTTAATGTTTGGAATACTCACTATTGGAAATTAAAATTGCTGCACCACGAAGATGACGTGATACAGACGCGAAATTTTACCGACAGGAAGAAGATGCTTTGATATGCAAATGATTAGGTTTCCAGAGCATTCACACAAGATTGGCGCCGATGGCGACACCTACAACGAGCTACAACTTTCGTTTCCAACCGATTTCTCATACACAAACAGCAGTTGACTTGCGTTGCATGGTGAAACTTTGTTGTGATGCCTCGTGTAAGGAGGAGAAATGCGTACCATCACGTTTCCGACTTTGATAAAGGTCGGATTATAGCCTATCGCGATTGCGGTTTATCGTATGGCGACATTGCTGCTCGAGTTGGTCGAGATCCAGTGACTGTTAGCAGAATATGGAATCGGTGGATTCAGGAGGGTAATATGGGACGCCGTGCTGTATCCCATTGGCCTCGTATCCCTAGCAGTCGAGATGACTGACATCTTATCTGCATGTCTGTAACGGATAGTGCAGCCACGTCTCAATCCCTGAGTCAACAGATAGGAACGTTTGCAAAACAAGAACCATCTGCCCGAACAGTTCGACGACGTTTGCAGCAGCATGGACTATGACGCTGCATCACAGACAGGAACGCCTGAGATGATGTACTCAACGACGAACCTGGTGGCACGAATGACAAAACGTCATTTTTTTCGGATGAATCCAGGTTCTGTTTACAGGATCATGATGGTCGCATCCGTGTTTGCCGACATCGCGGTGAACGGACATTGGAGGCGTGTATTCGTCATCGCCATACTGACGTATCACTCGGCGTGATGGTATGGAGTGCCATTGGTTACAAGTCTCGGTCACCTCTTGTTCGCACTGACGGCAATTTGAACAGTGGACGTTACATTTCAGATGTGTTACGACCAGTGGCTCTACCCTTCATTCCATCCCTGCGAAACCCTAAATTTCAGCAGAATAATGTACGATCGCATGTTGCAGGTCTTGTACGGGCCTTTCCGGATGCAGAAAATGTTCGACTGCTGCCCTGGCCAGCACATTCTCCCGATCTCTCACGTCTGGTCACTGGTGGCCGAGCAACTGGCTCGTCACAATACGCCAGTCACTACTCTTGATGAACTGTGGTATCGTGTTGAAGTTGCATGGGCAGCTGTACCTGTACACGCAATCCAAGGTCTGTTTGACACATGGCCCGGGCGTGTCAAGGCCGTTTTTACGGCCAGAGGTGATTGTTCTGGGTACTGACCTCAGGATCTATGCACCCAAATTGCGTGAAAATATAATCACATGTCATTTCTAGTATAATATATTTGTCCAATGAATACCCGTTTATCATCTGCATTTCTTCTTGGTGTAGCTATTTGAATGGCCAGTATTGTATACATGGGCCAGAGGTGATTGTTCTGGGTACTGACCTCAGGATCTATGCACCCAAATTGCGTGAAAATATAATCACATGTCAGTTCTAGTATAATATATTTGTCCAATGAATACCCGTTTATCATCTGCATTTCTTCTTGGTGTAGCTATTTGAATGGCCGGTATTGTATACATGGGAGTTGCTCAAAAGAGTCGTCAGATGCATTGTCTCTGATGTTTTGCGAGATATTTGAAGTTCTGTTTTTGCAGTTTGTAGCTGGTGCCAGGACAAACAAATACTGCTCATGACGTCTCGAGTGCGACGCGCAGGGTGGACGAAAAGCGTCGGTTTGTTTCCCGTTACAAAGAAAACAAATTTTCAAGTGAGCTTCTCGCATCTCCATCCGGTAGAACCGTCCCAGTTTAGTATTGTGCGATTTTTGTTTTACCGAATATATATTCAAAGGACAGTAAAGCATAATGAATGACCAGTACTCCAGCAATGACCGAGCAACGCTGCTGCATGATAGTAGCAAACAGAGCGGACAACGCGATGCTGTCACTGCTGAAGCACTAGTAAATCTTCATTTTTTACTGTCCATGTTGATACATATCGGTAAAATAAATATCCCACAACACTAACTTGTTGTTGTTGTTGTGGTCTTAAGTCCTGAGACTGGTTTGATGCAGCTCTGCATGCTACTCTATCCTGTGCAAGCTTCTTCATCTCCCAGTACCTACTGCAACCTACATCCTTCTGAATCTGCTTAGTGTATTCATCTCTTGGTCTCCCTCTACGATTTTTACCCTCCACGCTGCCCTCCAATGCTAAATTTGTGATCCCTTGATGCCTCAAAACATGTCCTACCCACCGATCCCTTCTTCTAGTCAAGTTGTGCCACAAACTTCTCTTCTCCCCAATCCTATACAATACCTCCTCATTAGTTACGTGATCTACCCACCTTGTCTTCAGCATTCTTCTGTAGCACCACATTTCGAAAGCTTCTATTCTCTTCTTGTCCAAACTGGTTATCGTCCATGTTTCACTTCCATACATGGCTACACTCCATACAAATACTTTCAGAAACGACTTCCTGACACTTAAATCTATACTCGATGTTAACAAATTTCTCTTCTTCAGAAACGATTTCATTGCCATTGCCAGTCTACATTTTATATCCTCTCTACTTCGACCATCATCAGTTATTTTACTCCCTAAATAGCAAAATTCCTTTACTACTTTAAGTGTCTCATTTCCTAATCTAATCCCCTCAGCATCACCCGATTTAATTTGACTACATTCCATTATCCTCGTTTTGCTTTTGTTGATGTTCATCTTATATCCTCCTTTCAAGACACTGTCCATTCCGTTCAACTGCTCTTCCAAGTCCTTTGCTGTCTCTGTCACTAACTTGGGATCGCTTTATATAATGTGCACGCAAAATTCCACTTGAAAAATAATTTGATTTGTAACGGAAGTCACTTGCCACAGAATCTGGGCTTGGAAAGGAAGGCAAGAGGAGTAGAATCTATTTTTGATGACCCCAGCTACACATTGCAAATACCAGTTTACAAATATCTACAGAAACAGCAGAGAAAATACAGCTGATGGCTCTTAGGGGAAACCCCTGTTCAAATAAGCTGAAAGATAATGTCAGACTCGTCGTGATGCTATTCGCATGACATGCTACCGGCTGTAAACTACTTTCAGTACCCTAAGACTATAGTGAAATACAGGAAGGAACTATGGTGGTTGGCAAGGGCTGTTCAGGATATATATAGAATATGCTGTATAATTATGTGAAGCGATCCCTTCTTGTTCAAATGCAAGAGTGACTGTAAATCAGTACATATACAAACATCCGTAATTTTAGTAGTACCTCCGAGAGTGAAATGCTGTGGAAAGACCACACGAAACAAATTGGTGGAAAACTAAAAACAGGCGGAGATTCACTGGAAGGGTTTTGAAGAAAGTTAATTTATACCAGAAGCAGCTGCAACAAAACTTTGGCTACACATTTTTCAGTATGAGAATCGTCTGGGCACCTTCATTGGGTGAGGTTAATAGACGAGGTATAGAAGATCGAAAGAAGAGTAGCCGTTTTCGCCTTGATTTCCGTAGCAAGCGCTAGAGTGTTACGGATACAGTCAAAAACTTTGTGTTGGGAACGCTAAATGAGAGGCATTGTGCACCCAAAGAAGGTCGTCGTTGAAATTCCGCAGGCTTTTGTGTCAAAGTGGTGAGGAAATACGTCTCTCGAAATAACCATGAGGAGAAAGTCATAGAAATTGAAGCCGGTGAGGTAGCTTATCGAGAGTGCCTACTCCCACGCAGTATGCACTGATAAAACAAGATTGAGCGCAGCTAACGTCAGTGTCGGAAGCACCCTTCACCCCAACCGTTAAGTGGATATTAACGTAAATGTAGATCATGGAAGCAAGTTAAGTCCATTTTAGTAATAATTGCGCAGGGTATTTTGATATTAGACTCGTTAGTCTGCACGTATTACCGGACACATTAACAGTGTTATTATATCAAGAAAGTATCAAGATCATTTGTATATGCAGTGTGGCGTAGCAGTTTGCATCACTGGCTGGAATGCTGTGGGCGGCCAGTTCGAACCGAAATACCAACAACTACCAACAATCCGAAGACTGGTGTCATGCAGTTCTCCATGCTACTCTGTCCTGTGCAAGCAAGCCTCCTCATCTCTGAATAACTACTGTCTGGTACCGCACGCCGCGGAATTTGAATCCGCGCCAGACGTCATGGACGTCGAAGACCCGTAGAGTTCTCTGCACCATCGCGCCGATTGCTGTGGCGCCACCGTGGAACACGTGGTCCCAGCGGCCAATAGTGCCCCCACCCCCCCCCCCCCCTCACCGATAGCATACTTAAGCGCCTGCCTCGCGCTCAGCCATCTCCGGCGGTACCTCGCTACGAGTACCGCCCTTCAATTTGTGTTCTCATGCACTAATCGAAGCGTTAGGATTGCAGGTGCCAGCTGTCCAGCCAGCCAGCCAGGCAGCCAGCCAGCCGAGCAGCAGCGGTCCAGCCGAGCAGCAGCGGTCCAGCCGAGCAGCAGCAGCAGCTGTGGTAGCAGCGGTTGCAGTGGTCCAGCCAGCAGCAGCATTCCCAGCCAGCAGCCAGCAGGCAGCAGCTGTCCAGCCAGCAGCAGCAACAGCAGTAGCGGTCCATCCAGCAGCAGCAGCAGCAGTGGTAGCAGCGGTCGCAGTGGTCCAGCCAGCAGCAGCAGTCCCAGCCAGCAGCCAGCAGGCAGCAGTGGTCCAGCCAGCAGCAGCAGCAGCAGCAGTCCAACCAGCCAGCAGCAGCGGTCCAGCCAGCAGCAGCAGCAGCAGCGGTAGCAGAGGTCGCAGCAGTCCAGCCAGTGGCAGGAGACACAGCCAGCAGCCAGCAGGCAGCAGCGGTCCAGCAAGCAGCAGCAACAGCAGCAGCGGTCCAGCCAGCGGCAGCAGCAGCAGCAGCAGCAGTCCAGCCAGCCAGCAGCAGCGGTCCAGCCAGCAGCAGCAGCAGCAGCAGCAGCAGCGGCCCCGGCCCCGGCCTCGTCCGCTGCAGCAGCAGCTGCGGCGTTCCTGCCAGCCGTCGCCAGCGCCAGCAGTGTGGGCCTCTGGTCCTCGTCTTCGTCCGTCTTCGTCTGTCCCCGGTTTTTTCCTCTTTTTTTCGTCCTGTACTGTTTTAGTTATTTCCTGTTGTCATGTCAGCCCCACCGCCACTGCCACTACTACCACCACTGCCATAGTCTACACTTCGCCATCCGCCGCCCCCACCACCATTACATGGTGTGCCCAGTCGCCCCCCTCCACTCTTTCCATCCCTCCTCTTCTAACTCTCCCTTCTCCCTCGCTCTTTGTCGCTCCCTCCCCAGCTTCTTCCTCCCGCTCCTCTACCTCTGATCCTTTCCCCCACTCCCCCAGCCTGTCAATGCAGCTTCATCTAGGGTGGTGGCCCGACGGGCCACTGCCCATGCCCAACTCTCCACATCGCCTTTGCCATCACCGCCACCGCCAGCGCCGTCGCCGTCGCCGTCGCCTTCACCAACACCATCTCCAGAGCCGACTACTGCGTCCACGCTGGGACCTGCCACTTCCCGTCACTCCTATCGCTCCTGTTCCTCATGTCACCACTCACCCTTCCGCCACCCTTAAACGCCCTAGAGGCACTCCCACCTCCTCCGCTCCCAAGAAGGCCCCACCCCATCCTCCTTCCCTCCCCCCAGGAAGCCATGGATGTCTCCCCGCCTGGCCCTGCTCCCTCCGCCTCCTCCTCCTCCTTCCCCCCTCAACACCTCTTCTCCCATCCCAATCCTTCCCATCTCGAGGCCTGGAACCTCTCCCTCCTCCTCCGCCAACACTTCCCTGGTGCCTCCATCTCACTCCCAGACGGGATTCAGTTCTCATCTCCTTCCCCAGCCCCACCCTCCATACTGACATCCTCTTCCGCCTCCCCATCACCTGGTTTGGCCCCAACGCCTCCCTCACCCCTGCTCCTTCTCCATCTCCTACCTGCCAACCCCAACCGCCATGTCGCCTGCCGACCCTCACAGCCGTGATCATTTGGCTTAGTCCGATGATCACGGAGGAGGAGGTGTTGGCAGAGCTCAAGGCGCATCCCTTGCTGGACGTGCGGGCGGTCTGCCGCATTTTTAACTCCTTTAGCCCAACCCGCCTTATGCGGGTTTTCTCAGAGGATGCCCCTCCATTGACCGTCTCCTGAAGGTGTGTGCCCTCCTCTTCAACCAGCGATATAAGGTTGACCCCTCCCGTTCCCCTCCTCAATCCCTTCACTGCCAGAGGTGTCTGTGCTACAATGCACACCCAACAGCTGAGTGCCACGAGGCCCCCATCTCCCCGCATTGTAAGCAGGCACACTTCTTCCGGCAGTGCCCTAACCTTCAGTCCCCTCCCTCCTGTAATACCTGCAATCTCCCCCATCCCACCTACTCCCAAAAATGTAAAGCCCGACCCCCTCTGGCCCCTCCTGAACTCACCGTCCCTGTCCGCCCTCTGGATGCCCCCACCCCTCCTGGCAATTCCCTTTGTCCTCCCCCATCGCTGAGAACATCATCAGCTTCCTCACCATTGTCCTGCAAAACGTCCACCCTTTCCAACGCCCTCATACCCTCCAACAGGTCCCCCTCGCCACCCGTTCCGTCTTCCACCTAAAAATGTATTCCACCTAGTCCCATAACCAGGTCTATTTCACCTGCTCCCATCTCGACACCCTCGTCAAAATCCCTGTTTTGGCCCGACAGCACCGTATCCTGTTCAACAACATCCGTTCTCTTCCCGCCAACAAGAACCTCTTCATGCACACACTTGCAACCCACCGCATGGGTGCCTTCCTCCTCAATGTAACCTTCCTCCAACCCCACCACACCATCCACACTTGGCCCTACCTTCTCCACCCCTCCGATAGTCCCCTCCCAACTGTGCATGGTGAAGTTGCCATTGGTCACCACTGCTAGATCCCGGTTCGGCTCCAACCTCTCCTTCCCAACCCCACTGAACACCTGATCCTTAGTCTGTTTTTCCCCATCCTTACCGTCACCTGTGCCACCATCTATGTTCGCCCCTATTCCTTTCGACTTCCTCTCCCACATTGATCGTACCTTCTCCTCCTACGTGACCACCTCAACATCCATAGTCGTTCCGCCACCCAGTTACGGCGGTGGCATCTGTTCCTCTCCACCCTCCAAGGCGACCTCGTCCCCATTTCCCAGCACACCCGCCCTGAATCCAACTCCACTCCCGATGTCATCTTCTCCTCCCCCAACCTCCTCGGTTGCATAGCGGTGGATGTCCTGGAGCCCAATGGTAGCGACCATCTCCCTGTCCTCCTTAACATTTCAAACAGTCGTCGCCCCCGCCACGACCTTCATAATGACCCTGCCCCAAAGTACGTCCATGATTATCCCGTGCCCACTGGAATGTCTACCAGGATACCCTCTCCACCCAGGTCGAAGGCCACCCCTTCACCTACCTCCACCCTGACGATGTTACCCATGCTGCCTCCTATCTACAGCAGACCTTGTCTGAGGCCGTGTGAGGCCCACGTCCCTACTGTCGCCATCCACCCCCACCGTCCTACCTTAACCCCAGAGGCCGTCCTCCTCCTCCTCCGTGTATCCCGCCGTCTCTACCGTGCGTTCCTCCACACGCGTGACCCGGAGTCACTACGACGCCACCGGCTACTCCATCGACACATCCGAAACTTTCTCACGGCTAAGAAACACGACAGACATGCACCCGTTTAAATGCTACCGTACCTATTAACTCGTCCAAGTTCTGGTCAGCCTTACATGGCCTTACTGGAACTAAACCCTGCCCCACTATCCTCTTCTCCATGGTGATCACCCCTTCCCTGACAGACTTAGTAAGGCCAATCACTTTGCCTCCTACCTCTCCAATGTCTTTTCCATCCCTGACGATCCCCAGTTCGATTACTCCCTCTTCCCAGATGTCCGCGATCGAACTGACACCTCTGTCCCTCCCCTCGCACCTGGTTTCCAGTAATTGGACAACACTGCACACACGGAACTCAATGCCCCTATCACTACACAGGATCTCATTGCTACACTCCACACAAAACGCAACACCGCTCCTGGTCATGATCGTGTCACCTACCACCACCTTCGTGAAGCTCCGGTCTCTTTCCTCTCCACCCTGGCGAGGCTCAACAATGTAGTCCTGTCCACCGGCTACTACCCCGACCCGTGGAAAATCACCCATATCCTGATGTTCCATAAACACGGCAAACCGCCGTCCGCCGTCTCCTCCTACCGCCCCATCAGCCTTACCTCAGTCTTCTGCAAGGTCCTGGAATCCATCCTCACCTGACGCATCCACCAGCATCTCCGCCAGCACCGCCTCCTTCCCTTTACCCAGTGTGGCTTTTGGCTGTCCTGCTCTTCCGATGTCCTTCTCCTTCACCTCACTCATCTCCTTTCCGAACAGCTTAATTCCCGTTGCTCCGCAATCTTCCTCTCCGTGGACCTCGAACGTGCTTATGACCGCGTATGGCATTCCGGTCTCCTCTTCAAGCTCTAAACTTTCGCTCTTCCCATTAACTACGTCCATTTGATCGGCTCCTTTCTCTCCCACCGACCTTCCTATGTCACCATCCATAACACCGATTACTACACCTTTTTTCCCTCCACCGGTGTGCCCCAAGGCTCCGTCCTCTCCCCCCTTCTGTACCTTTTGTATACGGCGGACATGCAGCCGCCGTCACCCCCCATCCACCTTCTGCAGTTTGCCGATGACACCGCCTTCCTTGTCCTTGCCCCCACCCTGCAGCGTTTCCAACACCTTCTCCAATCCTATCTTGACCGGTTCATCACTTGGTGCAACCAGTGGTTGCTCAAGGTCAATCCCTCCAAAACCCAGGCGATCATTGTAGGGAAAACTATCCCTTCCGCCTCCTCGATTTCTGTCTAACCATCTATCGCCATCCTATCGCCCTCATCCCAACCCTTAAGTACTTTGGTGTCACCCTCGACCGTCGCCTGGACCCCCATCTCCGGACAATCCAAGCCAAGGCACGCTCCCGACTCCGTCTCCTCAAGCTCCTTTCCGGCCGTACGTGGGGTCTGGACCCCTTCACCATCCTCCACACCTATACATCCCTCATCCGCCCTATCATCTGTTACGCCCATCCTGCCTAGATCTCCGCCCCCCCCTACCTTTTACAAATCCCTTCAGATCATTGAATGGCATGCTCTCCACCTCGCCTATCACATCAGTCTCCCCTCCCCCACGTGGATCCTGTACGACCTCATTCCGTTCTCCCACCTCCTCCATTTCCTGGAAAGGATATGGATCCTCTACACCTCCCGTAAACTCGATCCTCCTCACCCACTTGTCTCCCCCATCCTCTCCCAACCCCGCCCAGTGCAGCGCCTGTATTCCCATGTCCTACCTGCTCTCCATCACTCCACCCTCCTTACCCTCTCCCAAGATGGCTTCCGCCAGCTCCCCCTCCCTGATGATGCCCTCCTCCCCTCCATTTACCCCTCCTACCAACTTTGATCCTCCCTCCCTCCTCCCGTGTTTGTTCCTTTGGGCACCCTCCCTCCCTTCTCTCCCCCTTCCCTCCCTTCTCCATTTCTCCTCACTCCTCCCCTGGGCTTCCCCTACCCTGTCCCTCTACTCCTTCTCTCATCTTTGTTCTCCCCTCTCCTCCCCCCTCACCCTTCTTCCTCTCTTGGCAGGTCCCCGGACTCGCACACGCTACGTGGACATTCGCGCTCCGGAGATCATCGCCATCAGTGTCACGTGTGTGCCGCAGTATTTTGTGTTCAGTGTTCACCGTCACACTCCATAGTTCACCTGTGCCATCGACATCTTCAGTGTTTGTGCATCGTGTCAACAGTTCGTAGTGTGGCTTATCGTCGAGTGTTAATGGCTCTGTGTTTGTATTTATGTGTCTACTCTTTTATTACCCGCTATTATGTAACTTATGTGTATTCTTTCAGTTTTTTCTCATTGTCTGTTCTATGGCTGAAGAGCGGCGTAGAGTGCTGCTGACAGCCTGCCTGTTGTACAGGTTTTAAAATAACAATAAAGTAAAAAAAAAAGCTCAGCCAGCAGACTAACATCGCGTGCACCTCAGGACATATCGCCTCTGACAGCGTATTGACTTTCGTGTTTCTATTCCAGTGGACGTGGTTTTCTTGTTTGGTTCGTTACTCTGTTGTCTGTTCTTGTTGCATCGTAAGGTCCTCAGTCGGTCGTGTCCGTCCTCTCCCGTTGTGTTGTTGTTCGCGGGCCCCCCGCGGGTACCGCCGCGTTTCCGTCACTACTACCCCGCGGCCCTGCCGGTCACCGTTACAACATACTGCAAAATATATCTTTGTGAATCGGTTTACTGTATTCATCACTTCTTCGCCATCTAGGATTTTATCCCCTTCAGTACAAAATTAGTGCCACCAATTTCTTCTTCTCCCTAGCTCTACTCATTACGTCCTCGTTAGTTATGTGATCTACCCATCAAAAACTTAGCGTTCTTGCGTAGCACAGCATTTCGAATGCTTCAATTTTCTTCTTGCCTAAAATGTTTATTGTCCACGTCTCACTTCCTAACACTTAAATCTATATTCGACCTTGATCAAGCGGGGTACCTCAGTGATTAGCACGCTGGACTCGCATTCAGGAAGATGCTGGTTCAATCGCGCCTCCACCCATTATAATTCATTTTTTCCGTGATTTCTCTAAATCACTTAAGGCAAATTCCGGGAGGGTTCCTCCGAAAGCGCACGGCCGCTTTCCTTCTCTATCCGTGCCCGAGCCGAGTTTATGCTCTGTCCCTAATGAACTCTTTTTCGACGGGACGTTAAACACGAATCTCCTCCTCTCCCCTCTCTGTTCAATGTTAACAAATTTCTTTTCTGCAGAAACGTTCTTCTTGCCATTGCCAGCCTACACTTTATATCCTCTCTATTTCGGCCATCATCAGTTATTTTAATGCTCAAATAGCAAAACTCATTTGCTATTTTAAGTGTCTCGTTTCTTAATTTAATTCCCTCAGCATCACGTTATCTAAATCGACTACGTTCCGTTATCCTTTTTAACATTTGTTGATGTTCATCTTATACCCATCTTTCAAGAAACTGTCCAATCTTTTCAACTGCTCTTCAAAGTCCTTTGCTGTCTCAGACAGAATTACAATGTCATCAGGAAACCCCAAGGTTTTTTTTCTTGTCCCTGGACTTTAAGTCCTACTCCACATTTTTCTTTTGTTTCTTTTACTGCTTGCTCACTACACAGATTGAATAACATCGGGGACAACTCTGTCTCACTCCATTCTTAACCACTGCTTCCCTTTTCTGCCCCTCTACTCTTATAACTACAATCTGGTTTCTGTAGCAGGCCGCGGTGGCCGTGCGGTTCTGGCGCTGCAGTCCGGAACCGCGGGACTGCTACGGTCGCAGGTTCGGATCCTGCCTCGGGCATGGGTGTGTGTGATGTCCTTAGGTTAGATAGGTTTAAGTAGTTCTAAGTTCTAGGGGACTTATGACCTAAGATGTTGAGTCCCATAGTGCTCAGAGCCATTTGGTTTCTGTACTAATTGTAAATAGCCTTCCGCTCCCTGTATTTTACTCCTGATACCTTCAGATTTGTTGTGTGTGTGTGTGTGTTCAGATGGTGTGGGGAAGAGTTTTTTTTGTTTTTTGTTATCATTTCCTTAATTAAGTGTAGTAGGGAGCCTGTGCTGATGTGTGTTTGTTCATTTATCACATGTTTGTTTTCTGTTATGGCTTTCTGGATGTGGAAGTTCTCTTGCATTTGTATAAGATGTTTCTCATGGTTGCTTATTCTCATTATTTTCATTTCTTGTCCCATGTTTGTAGGATGATGGTTCTGGTGATTTAAATGCTCTGCAAACGTGGAATGGTTTGTTTCATACTTCCAACATCTGATATGTTCTTTTTATCTTGTTTCAAAATTCCTGCATGTCATGCCTATGCATACTGCATCACAACTTTGACATTCAAGTTTATATATTCCCGATTGTTGGAATTTGTCCCTCTTGGTAACTGGCTGGCTTAGGTGTGATTGGAGGGTTTGCCCAGGCTTTTATGCTATTCTGAAGCCCTGTCTCTTTAGGATGATTGCAACTCCGTGTGTTAGTTTATGTGTGTAGGTCATGGTGTACCATGGTTCTTTTCTGTGTGGTGTTGTCATGGTGTGTGTTTGTTGAGTGTGTTTGTAAGTTTTCAGCTTGCGAGTTCTTTTGTATTCTCGAAATGTTATGTTTGTTTTGTATTTGTGTTTTTATTTTTTGATTGAGCCTGTGTACCACATGTGTGTCATACCTGTTGTTCCTAGCTATTTGTGTGATTGTATTCATTTCTTGCTCATAGTTTCTCTTGCTGAGTGGGATTCTGTTTAATCTATGTAACATGTGTCTTAGTGCTGCAAGTTTCTGGCTGTGGGGGTGGTTGGATGTGGAATGTATTCTTGTGTCTGTGGCTATCGGGTTTCTAAAGATGTTAAATGTATGTTTGCCATTTTATTTTTTTATTGTAATGTCAAGAAAATTTATTTGATTTTCTTTTTCTTTTTCTAGTGTGAATTTTATGTTCTGATGAGCTTTGTTTATTTCCAAATGGAGTTCATCTATTTTTTCAATTGGCTCATCTACCAGACAAATAATGTCTTCCACGTACCTGTACCAATATATGGTTTTGAAACTTTCATTAGTGGTTATCTTTTCAAATATCTGGTTTTCTAGGTGACTGATGAAGATGTTTGCTATTGTTCCTGATATTGGGGATTTCATGGGCAGTCCATCACTTTGTAGATAATATTCTTTCTCCCAAGGCTATTAGTAGGTCTGACGAAATGCCGTCCATTCCAGGGTCTCGTTTCTACTTATGTCTTTCAGTGCTCTCTCAAATTATTCTTGCAGTATCATGTCTCCCAGCTGCACTTCATCTACGTCTTCTACCATTTCTATAACGCTGCCTGCAAGTTCATCTGCTAGCATTTACCCACTATATACCTTTCCACCTTTCAGCTTTCTCTTCTTTGCAGAGTACTCGTTTTCCGTATGAGCTCTTGATATCCATGATTGCTATGTACTACTGACAATCTCTGGAAGATTGTAGACATTTTTTATGATTTTAGTAACCAATCGTTGTTTAAACATGTACATTTATGTAACAGTATGTAAGAATTTATAAATAAAATAAAAGTGTAACAGACATCTGTGTGTGTTTTTTCTCTCTATAAAATCCCATGCATGACAATGGTTACATATAGTCATAACCATGACAGTGAATCAAACACCCTTGTCATAAGTATTTCATAAGAACTGTCTGGTCCTGCGGTGATACTGCAAACTAGAAAAAGAAGAAGAACTGATCATTCCTTCCCAAAAATATGCGAGCGACAATTGTTGGCCCATTGGACTGCAGCAAAATCAGTGTTATTTTGTCACACATCCTCATGGGAATAGATTCAGCATCTGCACATGTTTTCCAACAATCTGTTCCCTTAGTGACCTGAGTTAACTGTCACAGATCTGGTCCATTTTGATGAATATACATGGACCATGGCAAAATAGTGAGCCATTGACAACAATGTGGTGTAGAATGTCACTTGAAATTCACTTTTTACATTGTCACCTTGATATCTTCCCAGAATATTTGGAAGCCGTAAGCGATGAGCATGGTGAACGCTTTCACCTAGACATTCTTACCACGGCACACCGTTACCAAGGCCAGTGGAACCCTTCAATGATGGGTGACTACTGATGGGGTCTTGTTAGGGAGAGTGGTAAAACGGCAAACAAAAGAAGAGGTCCATCGTCACATTTTTCGAAAACCAAAGACGATTAAAGGTGAAAATATCTTGTGAACTAATTTGGACCTTTTATTGGCATCATGCCCACAGATATATAAGAAATAGTATTAAATTCAAACGTTCTGATTGTGGATTTTTGTTTGACTTAATTATGTCTATTTTCTCTATTACCATTTTTAATTCTGCTATGTATCTAGGCAAAGTGACGTCATAGAGAAAAACTGATTTTACCAGTGTATTCAGCACTCCAAAATTAGGCAAATCTACCCATTTACAAGCCAGATGTAGAAAAAAAGCTGCAATTTGTTAACTAGTACAGATGTGTGTATCTTCCGTCTTTACAAACTTCTCATAGTTCATGGCTCTTCGGATAACTGTAGCCTTATTCTAATGCAACAATTTGAATGTACACCCAAGATAATATAATCCTAAACAAACACTTAACGGCATGTATAAGAATGGTCTATTCATTCCTTCATCGAACACAAATTTGATTAACTATTCAACAAGAGAGTCAAAAGAAAAGAACAGCCGCTTTCATGACATTCATCCCATTTCTACCTACACAAGTAGACAGTAAATAACTAAATAAAGGACTCTTCAATTTTTTTATGCTTTACCAGAATTCTACAGCTTTAGATCTTTACAGAACGTCCCATTCTCAGATCACTGTCCAACGACTTTCAACAACCCAGGCATTAATAATTGATATCAGAAACACTGGTGTATCATAGTTACAAAGAAGAACATGTTTAGAAACAAATTTAAAATTAACTATAGTCAGGCAAAATCTCATTCAATACACTACACATTGTCTCCCAGAATATCGCAAAACACCATGCTTAAAAACCAATATCCCATTCTCTCAATACATCTATCCAGTTATATTTCTCAGTCGCTATCCATCCAAGCCTAACTTCACCACTATCATACAGCCACTCTTCCAGAAGCGCTCTATGGAACTGAAATACCATCATTAACCATTAACATCAAGGATATCGAGGAAATGGAAAGACAGATACTCAGGAAAATATTTGGACTTAAGTTTCAAGATGGTATCTGGATGTGCAACCGGTCTGAAGAGCTGTACTCGAGGACTGAACATTCCACGTCAATTGCACGGAACAGACGATTGAAATTCTGCTGACATTTAGCCAGAATCAACGTCTCTAGAAAGACAAACAAAATCTTCCTTATAATCAAAGGAACTCGTCAAACCACGGTACGCTAGATAACAGAAACCCAAAATGATCTTATGGAACTAGAAGCCACACGGACTGCGTACACACAGAATATCAACTATCATAAGTTCACTACCAAAAATCCGACGGAAAAGAATCTGAAACTGAAAACCTCATGGACACAAGTAAGGAGACAGGCCCGTAGTGAATGGATGAGGAAGTTTTGGGAAGAAAAGACGAACAAGAAAGCTAACACCGGTGCTAATTAATCGTTCCGCGTGCTCCTTACAGGGCGAAACGAATAAATAATAATAATACAGTTACGCAAAGGACTATATCTTTAAGAGATATCTAACAGAAAAACGCCTACAAAGTAAACAGAGAGCTCACCCTAGTTTCCAATTTACTGTTACCACACAGCTGTATCAACCACAGAAAGGCAAGAGAATTCAGTGAAGCAGCAAGCGTTCTTTCCCTTTTACTAACACATCTCCACATACTAATTCAATAGCTGTATGGTGCAGTGCAATTGTGAGTGGATGTTCCATTTTAAACCGTCCGTATACATACTCCTAGGTAATTTATGAAAGTAACTGTTTCCAGAGATTGTTTTCAAATGGTTCAAATGGCTCTGAGCACTATGGGACTCAACTGCTGTGGTTATCAGTCCCCTAGAACTTAGAACTACTTAAACCTAACTAACCTAAGGACATCACACACATCCATGCCCGAGGCAGGATTCGAATCTGCGACCGTAGCAGTCGCACGGTTCCGGACTGCGCGCCTAGAACCGCGAGACCACCGCGGCCGGCAGATTGTTTTCGAGTTGTGTCATACACAAAGGGTGTTTCTCGCTGTTTATTTGTAATACGTTACATTTGTTTATGTTGAGGGTCAATAGCCACAATCTGCACCAAGCAGGTCTTCCAGTATTGCTCTACAGCTCTCTGGCATTGTGACTTCTCTGTCTACAACAGCATCTGCTGTAAAATGCCTCATGGAGCTCCCGAAGTTATGTACTAGGTCATTTACACATATTGTGGTCTTCAACTTTTGTAGTCCTGTCTTCCTCAGTTGCGCGTAATATCACGGTATATTGATAATTTTTACTTATGGACCATCTGACAGCAACTGAATGAAAGATAACTTTAGTGCGTTTCGCCGTTATTTTATGCAAGGCATCATCAGTGGCCTGGAATATGTTCATATGTTAGCTATTTAATGTACATTTTTGTCACTGTGCCTATAGGCTATAAACAGTTCTGGTGGTATTTCCTATTAAGTAGTATTGTTTTGAACTGTACTTACAGGTTGTGTGGACAATTTCTTACATATTACGCTCCTGTTGCATTTTTGGTGTTGTTCTTCTTCTTATGAATGTCAAATTGCGGTTTTTTCCCACATTCCACAGCACTATGAACTGAACGCTTGTTTCCATGGAATGTTTTGGTTTCTGTAGCTGACTGTCAAATGTTTTTTGCCAAAGATCGAACTTTATTGCCAAACTTTCGAGTGTAATTATTGAAGTATCTGTGATCTGTTCGTGTATGCATTTGTGTGTAAGTGTGTGTTTTGGTGTAATATAATTTATTTGTGCTGTGTTTGTGCTATGTGTGTGTGTGTGTGTGTTCAGATGGTGTGGGGAAGAGTTTTTTTTGTTTTTTGTTATCATTTCCTTAATTAAGTGTAGTAGGGAGCCTGTGCTGATGTGTGTTTGTTCATTTATCACATGTTTGTTTTCTGTTATGGCTTTCTGGATGTGGAAGTTCTCTTGCATTTGTATAAGATGTATCTCATGGTTGCTTATTCTCATTATTTTCATTTCTTGTCCCATGTTTGTAGGATGATGGTTCTGGTGATTTAAATGCTCTGCAAACGTGGAATGGTTTGTTTCATACTTCCAACATCTGATATGTTCTTTTTATCTTGTTTCAAAATTCCTGCATGTCATGCCTATGCATACTGCATCACAACTTTGACATTCAAGTTTATATATTCCCGATTGTTGGAATTTGTCCCTCTTGGTAACTGGCTGGCTTAGGTGTGATTGGAGGGTTTGCCCAGGCTTTTATGCTATTCTGAAGCCCTGTCTCTTTAGGATGATTGCAACTCTGTGTGTTAGTTTATGTGTGTAGGTCATGGTGTACCATGGTTCTTTTCTGTGTGGTGTTGTCATGGTGTGTGTTTGTTGAGTGTGTTTGTAAGTTTTCAGCTTGCGAGTTCTTTTGTATTCTCGAAATGTTATGTTTGTTTTGTATTTGTGTTTTTATTTTTTGATTGAGCCTGTGTACCACATGTGTGTCATACCTGTTGTTCCTAGCTATTTGTGTGATTGTATTCATTTCTTGCTCATAGTTTCTCTTGCTGAGTGGGATTCTGTTTAATCTATGTAACATGTGTCTTAGTGCTGCAAGTTTCTGGCTGTGGGGGTGGTTGGATGTGGAATGTATTCTTGTGTCTGTGGCTATAGGGTTTCTAAAGATGTTAAATGTATGTTTGCCATTTTATTTTTTTATTGTAATGTCAAGAAAATTTATTTGATTTTCTTTTTCTTTTTCTAGTGTGAATTTTATGTTCTGATGAGCTTTGTTTATTTCCAAATGGAGTTCATCTATTTTTTCAATTGGCTCATCTACCAGACAAATAATGTCTTCCACGTACCTGTACCAATATATGATTTTGAAACTTTCATTAGTGGTTATCTTTTCAAATATCTGATTTTCTAGGTGACTGATGAAGATGTTTGCTATTGTTCCTGATATTGGGGATTTCATGGGCAGTCCATCACTTTGTAGATAATATTCTTTCTCAAACTGAAAGTAGTTTTGTTCTGTTGTCAGTCCTAACATATGTGTTATTTCTTTTATTGCGTCTGTGGTGAGGATGAGAGATTTTGTTCTATGATTTCTATTGTTTCTGTGATAGGGATGGAGGTATACATATTTTCGATGTCGAATGAAATCAGTGATGCTGTGTGTGGTACTTGTATGTTCTGTATGTTTTCTATTAGGTCTCCTGTGTTTATCACCGTTCTGTTGTTTTCTACTTTATAGTGATTTGTAACAAACTTTTCGAGGTGTTTGGCTATGTGGTATGTTGGGGCTTTCTTGAAATTGATAACAGCTCTCATTGGCATTCCGTCTTTATGTACATTCGGTTGACTGCGGAGTGTTGGTGCTTGTGGGTTTTTGTGTGACATGTAGTATTTCTGTTTGTTTGTGAGTGTGTGTCCAATGTTTTTCAGTGTACGTTTTGCGTTTGCCTGGTATCGTGTAGTTGGATCTGACTTCAGTTTTTGTATGGCATTGGTGTTTATGTATTCCTGGGTTTTTGTGATGTATTGCTCTTTATCCATGAGTACTGTTACATTTCCCTTGTCTGCTCTTGTTATTAATATGTTATTGGATGTTAACTTTTGTTTTAACCTTTTCATAGTGACTGATTCTGTTTGGTTGTTCTTATTGTGTGTCAGCTGTGTTTGTTTCATTATGCCTTTTATTTCTTCTTTTACCAGTTCTCTTGTCAGTCCTATGTTTATATTACAATTATTTTGTTGTTCTTCACGTGTAAGGATGTGTTCAGTTTCTACTATGAGATTTTCTATGTACTGATTGCTCACTTTGCTTTTGCTGCAGTGTTTCAAACGTTTTTCCAAGAGCATTTTTTCATTTTCGTGTCGTTCTGTCTCTGTTAGGTTGACTAAACGTGCATGGAGTGTGTGTTGGTGTTTATGTGGCTCCACATTTAAAATGTAAATTTATATTTGCATCTTTTTTACTGTTAGTTTCATTATCTTCTGTTTATGTTTGTTTGGTAAGTGTTTCATTGCCGTGTATGTGTTGTGTTCAGGTTCTCCTACTAGTGCCATGAAAACTGTGGCGTTTCCTACGTTTTTTTCCAATTCTAGATGAGTCTCATAGAGCATCATGTTTAGGTGCTGTTTTTCCGAACAGAGAATCTTAATTTCATGTAATAACCAATATCGTTCTGCAAATGATTTCGACTTTTGTGCCATTGTAGAACTGTTTTCTACCTTTACATTAATGTAACTTGGAATTAAATCGTTCTTTTTGCATGTTTTGTTGAATTTTATGTGCTGTATCGTCTTATGGAGTATCAGATGTATTTTCTTGAACCTGTTGTACACGTTGACAGGGAATGCTTGACATATCTGTATTGACATTTTCAACTTTTGTAGTCCTGCCTTCCTCAGTTGCGTGTAATATCACGGTATATTGATAATTTTTATTTATGGACCATCTGACAGCAACTGAATAAAACGCAATTTTAGTGCTATACGCGTTTCGCCTTTATTTTCTGCAAGGTATCATCAGTGGCTTGGAATACGTACATATGTTAGCTATTTAATTTACATTTTTGTCACTGTGCCTATAAGTTATGAACAGTTCTGGTGGTACTTCCTATTAAGTAAAGGAAATGAAATTAAGTAAAGGAAATGATAACATAAAACAAAAACTCTCTTCCCCAACACCATCTGGACACACACACACATACACACACACACACACAGCCCAGAAAAAAAGAAAATAAAATAAATTATATCACACCAAAATACACACACACACACACACACACACACACACACACACACACACACACACACATACAAGCAGAGCAAAAAAAAAAAACACACCATCACACACACACACAGCATAAAAAAATTATATCACACCGAAACAGACACACACACTCACACACACACACACACACACACACACACACATAACTGCATACACGAACAGATTACAGATACTTCAATAATTAGAATCGAAAGTTTGGCAATAACATTCGATCTTTGGCAAAAACATTTGACAGTCGGCAACAGGAACCAAATCATTGCAATGAAACAAGCGTTCAGTTCATAGTGCTGTGGAATGTGGGAAAAACCGAAAATTGGAATTCATAGGAAGAAGAACATAACCAAAATTGCAACAGGAGCGTAATATGTAAGAAATTGTTTACGCAACCTGTACGTACAGTTCAAAACATTACTACTTAAGAGGAAATACTAGCAGAACTGTTTATAACCTATAGGCACAGTGACAAAAACTTAAATTAAAAAGCTAACATATGTACATATTCCAGGCCACTGATGATGCCTTGCAGAAAATAAAGGCGAAACGCGTATGGCACTAAAATGGTGTTTTATTCAGTTGCTGTCAGACGGTACATAAGTATTAATTATCAATATTCCGTGACATACTGTGGTACCTGATGGTCTTGTAACAGTACGTTGAGGCACACCATAACTTACGTATATGTCTGAAGACTTGTCTTCCTTCAGAATGACATGCTGAGTTCTGTTTGCCAGAAATTCTTCAGTCCAGTCACACAGTTGGTCTGACATTTCACACGCTCGTATTTTGTTTACTAAGCGTCAGTGTGAAACTGTACAGTACGCCTTCTGGGCCTCAACGAACATGGCATCTACCTGGTTCTCTGTATCCACTGCATTCTGGGTCTCGTGGATGTACAGATACGCGTGCATAAAACGTGCTACAAAGTTCTACAACAGACCGATGTCAGAGGTACGGGACTATAGTACTGTTTACTTGGTCGACGACCCTTGTTGAAACCTGTAATGATATGTGTTTTTTTTAATCATTAGTGTGCTTCACTCCTTTAGAGCAATTCAGTGCACGGTTGCTAAAAGAAAGGCTAGTTCTCTCCCAGAATCTGTGTAGAATCGTACTGGTATCCCATCTGGGTCCTGCGGCCTTTCCTCTTTGAGCGATTTGTATTTCTTTTCTATCCATGGGTCATTGATCTCGATATCTGCCATTCTGTCGTTCATCTGACGATTTAAAGGAGGAAATACAATGATATTTTCCTCTATGAAGCAGTTACCCAGAAAGATGTTCAGCATTTCTTCCTTGTATGGTCACACAGGATCTGCAACCTTTTCACGATTCTAATGCTGATGTAAACACAAAACGGAAGAATAAAAACTGGACCTATATACACATTCTAACTTATCATTAATATTTTATTTCTCTCATTGTACTCACACAAATCTCGTTTTACTGTGTCTGGTTCATATACATGTATATGGTCGAAACTTACTGAGACAATTGAAGCAACATGGAGTGGCATTTAATCTTCTGGAAAAGTAGCAAGACTATTCAGCTCAATAGTCAGTAATACTAGGAGAGAGGAAGCTCATCATTTATCAAACGAAAGAACATTACATGTAACACCACTTCTTATAGAATTGGATGTGTCTCTACTTACTTCAAACACCTAATATTAGTAATATGGCACCGTTACATAAAATTATCTCATACTAAACTTAATAGTTGAGAAAACTCTGTGTAAATAGAACTTCAGACACGTGGAAAGTGTATGTCAGTAAAAGTATACACTGCACTAATAATAACAAGAAACAGTGTAAAGAAAATTAACAGTAATGTACCCACAGCTGGACGAACCGTTCCTTGCACTTCCTTAGCAACACCGTTGTGCTTAGGATTGTATTTGTGTTTCCGACTGACGTAGACTTCCAGTTAACCTCCAGATCCCAATTCAATTCATACACTGTGGTAATGACTTACCGTCAAAACTGTGGCTGTTAAGTCTCGAATTCATAACATCTGAGTGTCCTAACAGTTAGTAACCTTCTAAAGGAAGTTCTGTAATACATTAATATACTGGGTGTCCCAGCTATCTTGTCCACCCAAAATATCTCTGGAACAATAACAGCTATTGGAAAGCGACTTTCAACGGTATCAATGTAGGGCTGGGGCCCATGCATGTACGTATTTGGAAACATTCTAAAACGAAAGCATAAGTGTTTTTTAACACAAACTTAGGTTTTTTTAAATGGACCTCCTATATTTTTTCTTCAGAAATCCATAGCATGACAAAGCACATACACAATGGCGTTGATCGCATCGCAGTATTCCCATTACATCCCGAGATATTAAGACGCGAAGTTGACGCTTGAAAGACCCGACATGCGCTGCTAGCGCTCGTCCTGAGGCTCAGGCGTGAACCCCATGCTGCCCGTAATCGCAGCAGCCCGTATTATTCGTTCGAACCTCTTGATAAGTATGGAGGTGTGATTACACATGTCAATCACATCGCGATTACGGGCAGCATGGGGTTCACGCCTGAGCCTCAGGACGTGCGCTAGCAGCGCATGGAGGGTGTTTCAAGCGTCGACTTCGCGTCTCAATATCTCGGGATGTAATGGGAATACTGCGATGCAATCAATGCCATTGTGTATTTGCTTTGTCATTATATGGATTGCTGAAGAAAAAATACAGGCGGTCCATTTAAAAAAAAAACATAAGTTTGTGTTAAAAAACACATATGCTTTCGTTTTAGAATGTTTCCAAATATGTACATTCATGGGCCCCAGTCCTACATTGAAACCGGTGAAAGTCGTTTTCCAATAGCTGTTATTGTTCCAGAGACCCTGTATACACTGCAACTAATCAGCTCATGCAAGTCCGTTGCGACATGACTATATACACTCCTGGAAATGGAAAAAAGAATACATTGACACCGGTGTGTCAGACCCACCATACTTGCTCCGGACACTGCGAGAGGGCTGTACAAGCAATAATCACACGCACGGCACAGCGGACACACCAGGAACCGCGGTGTTGGCCGTCGAATGGCGCTAGCTGCGCAGCATTTGTGCACCGCCGCCGTCAGTGTCAGCCAGTTTGCCGTGGCATACGGAGCTCCATCGCAGTCTTTAACACTGGTAGTATGCCGCGACAGCGTGGACGTGAACCGTATGTGCAGTTGACGGACTTTGAGCGAGGGCGTATAGTGGGCATGCGGGAGGCCGGGTGGACGTACCGCCGAATTGCTCAACACGGGGGGCGTGAGGTCTCCACAGTACATCGATGTTGTCGCCAGTGGTCGGCGGAAGGTGCACGTGCCCGTCGACCTGGGACCGGACCGCAGAGACGCACGGATGCACGCCAAGACCGTAGGATCCTACGCAGTGCCGTAGGGGACCGCACCGCCACTTCCCAGCAAATTAGGGACACTGTTGCTCCTGGGATATTGGCGAGGACCATGCGCAACCGTCTCCATGAAGCTGGGCTACGGTCCCGCACACCGTTAGGCCGTCTCCCGCTCACGCCCCAACATCGTGCAGCCCGCCTCCAGTGGTGTCGCGACAGGCGTGAATGGAGGGACGAATGGAGACGTGTCGTCTTCAGCGATGAGAGTCGCTTCTGCCTTGGTGCCAATGATGGTCGTATGCGTGTTTGGCGCCGTGCAGGTGAGCGCCACAATCAGGACTGCATACGACCGAGGCACACAGGGCCAACACCCGGCATCATGGTGTGGGGAGCGATCTCCTACACTGGCTGTACACCACTGGTGATCGTCGAGGGGACACTGAATAGTGCACGGTACATCCAAACCGTCATCGAACCCATCGTTCTACCATTCCTAGACCGGCAAGGGAACTTGCTGTTCCAACAGGACAATGCACGTCCGCATGTATCCCGTGCCACCCAACGTGCTCTAGAAGGTGTAAGTCAACTACCCTGGCCAGCAAGATCTCCGGATCTGTCCCCCATTGAGCATGTTTGGGACTGGATGAAGCGTCGTCTCACGCGGTCTGCACGTCCAGCACGTACGCTGGTCCAACTGAGGCGCCAGGTGGAAATGGCATGGCAAGCCGTTCCACAGGACTACATCCAGCATCTCTACGATCGTCTCCATGGGAGAATAGCAGCCTGCATTGCTGCGAATGGTGGATATACACTGTACTAGTGCCGACATTGTGCATGCTCTGTTGCCTGTGTCTATGTGCCTGTGGTTCTGTCAGTGTGATCATGTGATGTATCTGACCCCAGGAATGTGTCAATAAAGTTTCCTTTTCCTGGGACAATGAATTCACGGTGTTCTTATTTCAATTTCCAGGAGTGTATATCCACTTATCATCACTGACCACATCAATTAAACAATTTTATCTTGTTAACTACAACTACTTCCATAACTGAAGATAGGAATGATGAAAGAGGAGAGGAGTGAAACATGTAAAAAGAAATAAAGTTTCACACAGCTGGGAGCGGGCCAGTCGCTAGTTAGTACAAAAACAAAAGTGTTGCTGGATCCTTACACCTGCTGCGCCGTATTTATTTGCACTCATTCTGCACGTACCACCAGTTTCATCCTACTTCAAACATACTCTTTTCGAATAGGGTCAAACACTCATTTTAATATGCATTCTTCAGCACAACGGCCTATCATTACATCTCTGAGCCAAAGTTTACTCTTTAACATACGGTCATCCTCTATTCCTCTTTCCCAACAAAAGTTTTCACAATGTACATCGTTGTTGTTGTTGTGGTATTCAGTCCAGAGACTGGTTTAATGCAGCTCTCCATACTACTCTATCCTGTGCAGGCTGCTTCATCTCTCAGTACGTAGTGTAGCCTAAATCCTGAATCTGCTAATTGAGTTATTCTCTTGGTCTCTCTCTATGGTTTTTACCCTCCACACTGCTCTCCAATACTAAATTGGTGATCCCTTGATGCCTCAGAACACGTCCTACCAACCGACCCCTTCTTCTAGTCAAGTTGTTCCACAAACTCCACTAAAAATGGTTCAAATGGCTCTTAGCACTATGGGACTTCACATCTTAGGTCATCAGTCCCCTAGAACTTAGAACTACTTAAACCTAACTAACTAAGGACATCACACACATCCATGCCCCAGGCAGGATTCGAACCTGCGACCGTAGCAGTCCAGCTGTTCCGGACTGCAGCGCCTAGAATCGCACGGCCACCGCGGCCGGCGCCAAAAACTCCGCTTCTCCCCAATTCTATTCAATACCTCCTCATTAGTTATGTGATCTACCCATCTAATCTTCAGCATTATTCTGCAGCACCACATTTAGAAAGCTTCTGTTCTCTTCTTGTCCAAACTATTTATCGTCCATGTTTCATTTCCATACATGGCTATACTCCATACAAATGCCCTCAGAAACGACTTCCTGACACTTAAATCAATACTCGATGTTAACAAACTTCTCTTCTTCAGAAACGCTTTCCTTTCCATTGCCAATCTACATTTTATATCCTCTCTACCTCGAACATTATCAGTTATTTTGATACCCTAACAGCAAAACTCTTTTACTACTTCAAGTGTCTCATTTCGTAATCTAATTCCCTCAGCATCACCCGAAATAACTCGACTACATTCCATTATCCTCGTTTTGCTTTTCTTGATGTTCATCTTATATCCTCCTTTCAAGACACTGTCCATTCCGTTCAACTGCTCTTCCAAGTCCTTTGCTGTCTCTGACAGAATTACAATGTCATCGGCGAACCTCACATTTTTTATTTCTTCTCCATGGATTTTAATACATACTCCGAACTTTTCTTTTGTTTCCCTTATTGCTTGCTCAATATACAGATTGAATAACATCGCGGAGAGGCTACAACCCTGTCTCACTCCCTTCCCAACCACTGCTTCCCTTTCATGTCCCTCGACTCTAATAACTGTCATCTGGTTTCTGTACAAATTGTAAATAGCCTTTCGCTCCCTGTATTTTACCCTGCCACCTTGGATTTTGAGAGAGAGTATTCCAGTCAACATTATCAAAAACCTTCTCTAAGTCTACAAATACTAGAAACGTAGGTTTGCGTTTCCTTAATCTAGCTTCTAAGATAAGTCGTGGGGTCAGTTTTGCCTCACGTGATCCAATATTTCTACGGAATCCCAACTGTTCTTCCCCGAGGTCGGCTTCTACCAGTTTTTCCATTCGTCTGTAAAGAATTCGAGTTAGTATTTAGCAGCTGTGACCTATTAAACTGATAATTTGGTAATTTTCACATCTGTCAGCACAAGCATTCCTTGGGATTGGAATTATTATATTCATCTGGAAGTCTAAGGGTATTTCACCTGTCTCATACATTTTGCTCGCAAGATGGTAGAGTTTTGTCAGGACTGGCTCTCCCAAGGCTGTCAGTAGTTGTAATGGAATGTTGTCTACACCCAGGGCCTTGATTCGACTTAGGTCTTTCAGTGCTTTGTCAAGCTCTTCACGCAGTATCATATCTCCCATTTCATCTTCATCTACATCCACTTCCAATTCCATAATATTGCCCTCAAATACCTCGCCGTTCTATAGACCCTCTATATACTCCTGCTTTCCCTTCTTGGCTTAGAGCTGGTTTTTCAGCTGAGCTGTTGATATTCATACAAGTGGTTCTCTTTCCTCCAAGGGACTTTTTAATTTTCGTGTATGAAGTATCTATCTTACCCCTAGTGAGATAGGCCTCTACATCCTTTTATTAGTCCTCTAACCATGCCTGCATAGCCATTTTGCACTTCCTGTCGATCTCATTTTTGAGACGTTTGTATTCATTTTTGCCTGCATTTACTGCATTTTTATATTTTCTCCTTTCATCAATTAACTTCAGAATTTCTTTCGTTACCCAAGGATATCTACTCGCCCTCGCATTTTTACCTACTTGATCCTCTGCTGCCTGCACTCCTTCATCCCTCTTCTTCTACTGTATTTCCTTCTCCCATTCTTGTCAATTGTTCCCCTACGCTCTCCCTGAAACTGTGTACAACCTCTGGTTTGGTCAGTTTATCCAGCTCCCACCTCCTTAAATTCCCACCTCTTTGTAATTTCTTCAGTTTTAATCTACAGTTCATAACCAATAGATTGTGGTCAGAGTTCACATCTGCCCCTGGAAATGTCTTACAATTTAAAACCTGGTATCTAAATCTATGTCTTACCATTATATAATCTATCTAAAACCGGTCAGTATCTCCAGGCTTCTTCCACGTATGCAACCTTCTTTTATGACTCTTGAGCCAGGTGTTACTATGATTAAGTTATGCTCTGTGCATAATTCTACCAGGCGGCTTCCTCTTTCATTTCTTTCCCCCAGTCCTTATTCACCTGCTACGTTTCCTTCTTTTACTTTTTTTCTCGAATTCCAGTTACCCATGACGATTAAATTTTCTTCTCCCTTCACTATCTGAATAATTTCTTTTATCTCATCATACATTTCTTCAATTTCTTTGTCATCTGCAGAGCTAGTTGGCATATAAACTTCTACCACTGTAGTAAGCATGGGCTTCGGGTCTGTCGTGGCCACAATAAGGTGTTCACTATGCTGTTTGGCTCTGAGCACTATGGGACTCAACTGCTGAGGTCATAAGTCCCCTAGAACTTAGAACTACTTAAACCTAACTAACCTAAGGACAACACACACATCCATGCCCGAGGCAGGATTCGAACCTGCGACCGTAGCGGTCGCGCGGTTCCAGACTGTAGCGCCAGAACCGCTCGGCCACCAGCGGCCGGCTCACTATGCTGTTTGTAGTAGCTTACCCGCACTCCTATTTTTTATTCATTATTAAACCTACTTCTGCATTACCCCTATTTGATTTTGTATTTATAACCCTGCATTCACCTTACCAAAGGTCTTGTTCCTCCTGCCACCGAACTTCGCTAATTCCCACTATATCTAGCTTTAACCTATCCATTTCCCTTTTTAAATTTTCTAACATACCTGCCCGATTAAGGTATCTGACATTCTATGCTCCGATCCACAGAATGCCAGTTTTCTTTTTCCTGTTAACGACGCCCTCTTGAGTAATCCCCGCCCGGAAATCAGAATGGGGACATTTATCTCCGGAATATTTTACCCACGAGGACGCCATCATCATTTAAATATACATTAAAGCTGCATGCCCTCGGAAAAAATTACGGCTGTAGTTTCCCCTTGCTTTCAGCTGTTTGCAGTACCAGCACAGCAAGGCCGTTTTGGTTAGTGTTACAAGGCCAGATCAGTCAATCATCCAGACTGTTGCCCTTGCAACTACTGAAAAGGCTGCTGCCCTTCTTCAGGAACCACACTTCTGTCTGGCCTCTCAACAGATACCCCTCCATATTCATTGTATCTATGGTACTGCTATCTGTATCGCTGAGGCACACAAGCCTCCCCAACAACGGCAATGTCAATGGTTAATGGGGGGGGGGGGGAAATGTACATCATATGGAAAGAAAGAAAAAATTGTACCTGTCAGTAATTTTTGATGGTAGAGTCCGTATCTCTTTCAGAATTATCGATTGTTGACCACTTTGATGAGTAGCTCAAATCTTTTTGTAACATTATCCATTCCCTTTTGTTTCCTGTTTGACTTTCAGAACAGCCCACAAATTGACACTGCAGTTCTTGTATAACTGAACCTGGCTGATCTCCCTTATCAAGTGGCAACACGCTGTTGGTTTACACTAGCACCCCTTCCAGCTCCTTCTACTATGTGTCCCTCACATCCATGAAAACTACTACTTCCTTATCTCCATCTGTGGGCTCTGTGCTTGCCCTTACTGGCTCTGCAGGTATGTTTTCAGATCTGTTATTTACACTTTTGTATCAGTCTCTATCTCTACAAACACTTCTTGTCTAATTTGCTCATATTCAGTTTCAATTTTGAGTTAAGACTTCATAGTTCACTTAAATCTTTCCGTCCTTTTCTGATTCATTGTGTACTGTATTCTGACATATCCACATACAGAACTTTGCCTTTCTGTCGGAAATGTTTTATAATATGTTTACAGTCATTACCTGACAACGACATTGCTCATAATTTGGCTGATGACTTGGCACTGTATCTTTAATCTCGAGCCCCTTGTATTTTTAAAAACCTAATTAACAGTATCTATATAAATTTTTTTCGACTTCTTCTTTAGTTTTTTAAACAATTTTTTCTTGCTGTTCATGGAACAGTCATGTACATTTTTCACAAATTGTTGTCCACAGTTTTGTATTAATATTAGGATGAAACTGGATCGACTTGCATAGTTGTAACAACCGTAGGTGATCCCTGTATTACTAAGCTATAGTGCTGTGATTCCTTACGCCCCACAGAATAATTAAAAAATACTAAGTGTTTTTTCTTGTTCTACTCAAATTACAGACATTTGACTATTCTGATCAGAGATCTCTACGTCTAGGGCACGTACCTCACCTGAATGACTGGCCTGGCAAAATCTACCACTAACCACTCACACTGCTAATGAACTACTAGTTGCAACTCCCCATCGCCTTTTTGTCTAGCTTTTGTATCTAGTGGGGAAGTAAAATTAACCGAATGCTCAAGTCACAAACAACATCAAGAGATAATCTTCTTACTTGAATTACATTTACCAAACGACATAATCAGAGAAAAATGTATTATACAATGGACGACTAAACGTGCTCCACAGAAATTAAAAATTCTTCACAGGAACCAACTTCCTGCAAATATACAATCAGTCTTGACAACCAGAGATGCTACTGAAGAAAATACTACGGGTACCACAGCAAAATTTATTCACATGCATCCTAAGCACTTTGTAATGTCACTAGCAGAACTTTATTCATGATACTATTAAATTAACGAAATTTGTACTTCAATGCTTAGCATAAATTTCAATGTAATTCCTAGTACAGAAATGTTATACAATGTATGTACAAAAGGAACAAAATTACTACATTCCGGTAATTCTAGAATGAATATGCACAGCATGAATCCATCATGAATTACTACTTCACATGACCAAATAACATTCCTAAGAAAAGTGCTCAGTTATTTCCTTACAGTAGATATCAATTTTCAGCCTCTCACGGAATGGTAAGAGGGAAGAAAAATATTTACAAGAAAACAAATAGCTCACAGTAAATATGCATAGTGTGAGGAGCAAACATGAAAAAAGCAACGGTTAACAAACTCTCACAGTAAATATGCATAGTGTGAGGAGCAAACATGAAAAAAGCAACGGTTAACAAACTCTATTATTCATCTTTTATCTCAGTCAAAAATCTTACAAAAGGTAGTTAATTGAATATATACTCAGAAACAGCGAAAATGGCATAATCAAGTAACACATTCCTCTCCTAAACTTCACTAGGAAGGCTACCAGCTGCTTGTACTAAAAGCTTAACATAACTTGAACGGAGTAGAATTTCCACTTTCATGTAGTCAGTCTCTCGTTCCAATAAATCGCTACTTCTATCTTACACCGATGAAACGCTAAATAACATTCAGAATAATCAAAGATGCTTGTCCATACTAGTTAAAATTCTGTATACGGGTACCACTACATTACATTTACAAGTTTACCATGCATCACCTACCTCTGTCAACGATACTGCGCTTCTCAAAAGCACGATGTAGTTATTCAGTTAAAAGAAAACAGGCACAGTAGCTGTCTAGTTGTCTCTACACCACCAAGACAATGATAATGTTCTTGTAGCTTGACCTCATAAAATTTCTTTCAACTGATATTCTGTACCACACACAGTCAATATGTACGATTATTATATATTATTTCCTATCTAAAAGGCAAAAGACAGCTAATTATCACTTCACAGAAATTATTATACTACAAACCGTGAAATATGTGCAAAAACTGAAATAACAAATGAAACAGTTGCAACTAACGCTTTTACAGAGCAGGGACAGATCCTATCGATCTAAGTGATATATAGAATATGTCAATATAAACGCAATACTCGGTGTAGGGCGACAGGTGAAATGTTCAAACGGTTATACTACCATATTGTGTTATCTTTCAGTACAAATAAGATGCATTCTAGTTACATAATATTTTATGTGTAATATTCAGAATGGGGAATGGAGGATTCTAGTTGTGTCTGCTTTGTAATCTTTAAGCTGTGTAGCCAATATACTCTGACACGAACAAAATATGACTGCGCAGCTTCCTGAAAATGAGTGTGCCTGTACCACATTACGAATGTATAAATATACAGAAATTTCTGAAAGCAATATTCCAAAAACTTCAGAGTAGTGAACGAGAGCTGTGACAGACAACTTCCCAACGATCAGGAATGTGAAATTAACAGACTTATAGAACAGTCATAAGCAGGTACTGACGCTTGCGTGAATATACAGGGTGTTACAAAAAGGTACGGCCAAACTTTCAGGAAACATTCCTCACACGCAAAGAAAGAAAATATCTTATGTGGACATGTGTCCTGAAACGCTTACTTTCCATGTGAGAGCACATTTTATTATTTCTCTTCAAATCACATTAATCATGGAATGGAAACACACAGTAACAGAACGTACCAGCGTGACTTCAAACACTTTGTTGCAGGAAATGTTCAAAATGTCCTCCGTTAGCGAGGATACATGCATCCACCCTCCGTCGCATGGAATCCCTGATGCGCTGATGCAGCCCTGGAGAATGGCGTATTGTATGTATCACAGCAATCCACAATACGAGCACGAAGATCTCTACATTTGGTACCGGGGTGGCGTAGACAAGAGCTTTCAAATGACCCCATAAATGAAACTCAAGACGGTTGAGGTCAGGAGAGCGTGGAGGCCAATGAATTGGTCCGCCTCTACCAATCCATCGGTCACCGAATCTGTTGTTGAGAAGCGTACGAACACTTCGACTGAAATGTGCAGGAGCTCCATCGTGCATGAAACATGTTGTGCCATACTTGTAAAGGCACATGTTCTAGCAGCACAGGTAGAGTATCCCGTATGAAATCATGATAACGTGCTCCATTGAGCGTAGGTGGAAGAACATGGGGCCCAATCAACACATCACCAACAATGCCTGCCCAAACGTACTGCAGAGCAATGAGTCGCATGTCAACACAAGCACCGAAGTCAACATTACCTTCCTTCAATTGGGCCAACTGGTGGTGAATCGAGGAAGTACAGTAGTGCATACTGACGAAACTAAAATGAGCTCTAACAAGGAAATTAAGCATTTCTGGACACATGTCCACATTACATCTTTTCCTTATTTGTGTGTGAGGAATGTTTCCTGAAAGTTTGGCCGTACCTTTTTGTAACACACTGTATAGAGATGTGAAATTATTCGCTGATTCCTGCAAACTATCGTATAATGTTTTGCCTTGACGCTAATGTTAATTCTTATCTGCGTAACAAGGGTAATGCAATTCAGCTGTGCTATGCTCCCCTAACTATAATCTAACATTCTGTTGTAAGATTGTCTGAAATAAATCCCTCTGCGAATGGAATGATTCTTAGAAGAAATTTTGCAAAGTGTACTGCGTCTTAGCACGCTTCACATCACATGACTGTGCAATGTGTAAGAGTATGCCAGTACCTACACCACAATTTTTCATTCATAAAACGGAAATATGAAAGTACTTGATTAATTAAGTCAAATAGTCTATTTCAGTTTAGTTTCTGAATTTTAACTGAGAAGGAACAGATTGGCACCTGAAAAAGTGAACACCTCTCTCTTAAATACTATGGAACTAACAGTCGCTTTGACACAAACATGAAACCAAAGAACTGTGTTAGGAAATTAAAAGACTTTAATTAGGTCAGTTTCCGCATATTCGTTGAAACATGGGGAAGAGTGATACAATGACTGCCTCAGTCCATGCATGACGATCGTGAAATAACCACCCGATAAATGTTGTGGTGACCTCGAAAAGCATTTCGACATAATAGCTCTGGAAATTAAAAAAAAAAAAAAAAACGTCTCCAGCCCTACTACTCCCAGTATTTTTCATCGTAGTAAATACAGATCCACTGTGGGATATTACCTCATTTTGCGTACCGCCATATCTACGGAGCGGCATAATGACAGTAATCATTCCGTCCCATCACTTCCAACAAGACAATTGCATGCGCCCAACCACTAGTAGGATCGTCAAATAAGTGAGGTCGTCTACCGGAGAAAGAGGATTTCTAGTGCCCGATTTCACTCATCGATTTTGAGAAATGACATCATACCGGAGTCAAGGCCGCTACATAGATGCACTGTTTGAAGGCAGCGGATGATGTCAACAGCATACTGTCTCTAGGTGGTGTCGATAAAATTCAAAAGACGAAATTACTGTCACAATTCACGCGGTCGTATACTTAGCAACGAATTAAATCGAAATGAAATGCAGATAACAAAATTAAATACGAACAAATTCAAAAGAGAAACACATATGTGTAAAATAAATTACTGTCGTAATTAACGCGAGCCAGAAAACCAGAGACAGCCTTTAAATAATAGCGTGTGGTGAGGCTGTAATATTATAGATTAGCGTTAATTTATAGTTTTATTATTGAATCAGATGGGACTACTGAGGAAAATCGGGCTTTTGGCCGGGGAGAAACTTAACCGTAATCAATGGGAAAATGAAACGTATTATAACGTACGTGAATCATTAGCATGAAATATGGAAAACCGTCACAGATATCCTAGAAAAAGTGAGGGCACAAATGACGAAAATTCACGAAAAGTAACATATACTGGAATCGATGGCTAGAATTGACCTATAAATGTCAACTGTAGTCACGATTTTAATGTGAGTTGCTTTTTCCCAGCAGTTAAGAGAGCAATTAGACATGCAAAGTCCAATTACATCTCAATGTACACATTTACTGCCAGAACTATCTAAGTAATGAATCATGTAGTGATTGGTATCAGTAGCAAGAACTGACCGCTTATAATGCTCAATTCTAGTTACCGATTCCAGATCTGTAGTTTTTTCGCAGTAGTTCAGAGACCAGTTACAAATGCAGAAATTCTGTTATATTCGTGTGTACACTCCAGCCGAAAAAGCGATCTAAATTAACGAACCATGGAATTCAACCTACATAGGAGGCCAATTATAGTTACAGATTCCTACCATTTGATGGTTAATAATTTTGGACATGTTTGCAGTAAGTGTGTTAACTTGGTTTTTGAAGGATTTCTAGAGTTCCTATTGGTCTCTGAACTACGGTGACTGAACGAGGTGGCGCAGTGGTTAGCACACTGGACTCGCATTCGGGAGGACGACGGTTCAATCCCGCGTCCGGCCATCCTGATTTAGGTTTTCCGTGATTTCCCTAAATCGCTCCAGGCAAATGCCGGGATGGTTCCTTTGAAAGGGCACGGCCGACTTCCTTCCCCGTCCTTCCCTAATCCGATGAGACCGATGACCTCCGTGTTTGGTCTCTTCCCCTAAACAACCCAACTACGGTGAGCTACCGACGCCAAGGTTTTTCCTTTTCATAGTAGTGTAGGGAATAATACCAAATGCAAAACGCCTATGATACTGTGGGGCACACGCTTGCAAAATCGGTGTAAATAATGAAACATGGAAGGGGAAATCGATACCTAAAATTATGCTATAAGGGTCGATTCTGGTTACCGATTGCACTATTCATTATTTTTACGCAAGAGTTCAGAAGGCAGTTACAAATAAAACCTATTATTCAGTGCACACACACCTGCTGGAAAACCGATCTAAATAATGAACCATGAGTTGGTAGGAATCAGTAACTAGAATTGACCTGTACTTACCGAGTTCAATATTTATCACATTTGGCGAATTTTCGTAAATTGTGTACTAGATTTTGTTTTAGGATTTCTGTGTCGGTTTCTGGACTTTTCGTACTACTGTTGTTTTGTTACATATGATTTAAGTTGATGAAGGTTTCTCGGGTCTCCAGCTGGATGATAGCGTTGATATCTCGCGACGTTTCGGGAAGTGTCATACTACTCACCTTCTGGCGAAGTGTCGAGTTTCGTGGAGAGCGAGCTATTTATATGCGCGGGCGCCCCCCTCCACTGGACCTTCGGTGGCTGCGGTGGACCAGCGGCGTGCGCGCGGTGGTGGGGATGGCGGTCGTCCCCAGCGGCCGCGTTCGGTTCTCGGTGTAAGCATTCTGTCTGCGTCCGCGGCGGAGGACGTTGACGGGCTGCGCTCCCGACGGATTGCCGCTATCACAGGGTTCCATGCTGCACCGAGTTGGTATCCATCGTCTCTGTTGACCACATTGTCGTGAATCCTTATATCTATGGATTCTTCGATAACGCTTTCCCAGAAGCCAGTTGCTCGGCACAGTACCGTCGTATTTTCGAAGTCGAAGGTGTGTTCTTCATTGATGCTGTGTTCTGCTATGGCTGATTTTTCTGTGTGACCCAGTCGCACACGTCTGATATGTTCTTCGCAGCGTTTAGATATGCAGTGCTGTGTTTGCCCAATGTATTGTTTTCCACATTCGCATGGTAAGCAGTATACTCCTGGTGTGTTAAGATTCAGCGCGTCTTTGGCAGAATATAGGAGCTCCCTCGTCTCCGGTGGAGGTCGGAGAATGGTTTTGATATTGTATTTGCGCAGAAGTTGTGCAATGTTGGCCGAGAGCCGACCCACGTACGGGAGGAACGAGTGGTTTGTCTTCTTCTTCTTCTTCTTCATCATCATCTTCTTCCGGTGTTCTCACTGCTTACTTCTTTCTTTTAAGCACCCTGTTGATCTGCGTTTCACTGTAGCCATTTTAGTGGAGGACTTCCCTCAGGTGTTGCATCTCGGGTGGTAGACTGTCTTTGTCACAGACGGCGCGCGCCCTATGTACCAGGGAGGTCAGTACTGCTTGTCTTTGTGCTGGATGGTGGCAGCTTGTTGCATGATGGTATAGGTCTGTGTGTGTCTTCTTCCTATGTACTGCGTGGCCTAGTGAACCATCTTCCTCCCTCTTAATTAAAATATCAAGGAAGGGGAGGCATCCATTTTCCTACATTTCCATTGTAAATTTGATGTCCGGATGGATGCTGTTGAGGTGCTCAAGAAACTCATATAGTGCCTGTTTGCCATGTCCCCACAAGACCAAAGTGTCGTCGACATAGCGAAAGAGGTGCTTTGGTTTCTGTCCGGCAGTTTGAAGGGCCACCTCCTCAAAATGTTCCATATACAGGTTTGCAATCGCAGGAACCAATGGGGAGCCTATTGTCACACCGTCGATCTGCTCGAAGAATTTCCTGTTGCACTGAAAGTAGGTCGCTGTTAGTGCGTGTTCGAAAAGGCTGACTGTTTGTGGTTCAATGTGCTGGGCTAAAAGTGCCAAGGAGTCTCGAAGGGGCAGTTTCGTGAAAAGCGACGTCACGTCGAAGCTCACGAGTACAGGCACTAGATGAGTTTCTTGAACACCTCAACAGCATCCATCCGAACATCAAATTTATAATGGAAATGGAGGAAAATGAATGCCTCCCCTTCCTTGATATTTTAATTAAGAGGGAGGCAGATGGTTCACTAGGCCACGCAGTACATAGGAAGAAGACACACACAGACCTATACCATCATGCAACAAGCTGCCACCATCCAGCACCAAGTCAAACAGTACAGACCACCCTGGTACATAGGGCGCGCGCCGTCTGTGACAATAACAGCCTACCATACGAGATGCAACACCTGAGGGAAGTCTTTCACCAAAATGGCTACAGTGAAACGCAGATCAACAGGATGCTTAAAAGGAAGAAGTAAGCAGTGAGAACCCCGGAAGAAGATGATGATGTTGAAGAAGAAGAAGACCAACCACTCGTTCCTCCCGTACGTGGGTCCGCTCTCGGCCAACATTGCACGACTTCTGGGCAAATACAATATCAAAACCATTCTCCGAGTCCGCAGCTCGTGGTCGTGCGGTAGCGTTCTCGCTTCCCACGCCCGGGTTCCCGGGTTCGATTCCTGGCGGGGTCAGGGATTTTCTCTGCCTCGTGATGGCTGGGTGTTGTGTGCTGTCCTTAGGTTAGTTAGGTTTAAGTAGTTCTAAGTCCTAGGGGACTGATGACCATAGATGTTAAGTCTCATAGTGCTCAGAGCCATTTGAACCATTCTCCGACCTCCACCGAAGACGAGGGAGCTCCTATATTCTGCCAAAGACGCGCTGAACCTTAACACGCCAGGAGTATACTGCTTACCATGCGAATGTTGAAAACAATACGTCGGGCAAATACTGCGCTGCATATCTAAACGCTCCAAAAGAACATATCAGATGTGTGCGACTAGGCTACACAGAAAAATCAGCCATAGCAGAACACAGCATCAATGAAGAACACACCTTCAACTTCGAAAATACGAAGGTACTGTTCCGAGCATCTGGCTTCTGGGAAAGCGTCATCGAAGAATCCATAGAAATAAGGATTAACGACAATCTGGTCAACAGAGATGAGGGATACCAACTCGGCGCAGCATGGAACCCTACGACAACGGAAATCCGTCGGGAGCGCGTCCGTCAACGTCCTCCGCCGCGGACGCAGACACAATGCTTACACCGAGAAACGAACACGGCCGCTGGGGGCGACCGCCATCCCCACCACCGCGCTCATGCCGCTGGTCCACCGCAGCCACCGAAGGTCCAGTGGAGGGGGGGTGACCGCGCATATAAATAGCTCGCTCTCCACGAATCTCGACACTTCGCCAGAAAATGGGTAGTATGACACTTCCCGAAAAGTCGCGAGATATCAACGCTATCACCGGGCTGGAGAGCCGAGAAACGTTCAACAATAGTTTACGCCGGGGAGGCCTACAGTTACATGATTTAGGTTATTATTTATTTCATTTTCCTGTTGTTGTGTTACGTTTTAGTTTCTTCACGCCCCAAACCCTCACTTTTCTGCGGCAGCAAAGTTAGATTAAATAAAAATTATTATTAAAATTGACACTATCTCACAATATTATGACTTTACCATGTACTATACTGTAATGGATTTATATATTCTCTATACTTTTCTTTTTTTCTTTTTTGGTCATCAGTCTGGTTTGATGCGGCCCGCCTGTGCTAATCTCTTCATCTCAGAGTAGCACTTGCAACCTACGTCCACAATTATTTGCTTGACGTATTCCAATCTCTGTCTTCCTCTACAGTTTTTGTCCTCTACAGCTCCCTCTAGTACCATGGAAGTCATTCCCTCATGTCTTAGCAGATGTCGTATCTGTGGTGTCACCGCCAGACACCACACTTGATAGGTGGTAGCCTTTAAATCGGCCGCGGTTCGTTAGTATACGTCGGACCTGCGTGTCGCCACTATCAGTGATTGCAGTCCGAGCGCCGCCACACGGAAGGTCTAGAGAGAGTTCCTATAACTCGCCCCAGTTGTACAACCGACTTTGCTAGCGATGGTTCACTGACAAAATACGTTCTCATTTGCCGAGACGATAGTTAGCCTAGCCTTCAGCTACGTCATTTGCTACGACCTAGCAAGGCGCCATGTTCAGTTGCTATTGATATTGTAAATAATGTACAGACAAGAGCTACGTTCAATATTAATAGATTAAAGTTAAGGATTCTACCAGTTACCTCCTTTTTTCTAAGTTCTAATTACCTTGTCCTGTTCCAGACCTCACGCCGGCCTGCGTGAGCTTAAATGCGTGCCTTTCGGCTTCCTCTCAATTTAGTGGGTTGGTCTCCTGCCAATCCACAACATTTTGGCGACGAGGCCCCGGCGTTCTTATTGGTATTGCCCTGATTTACTTGTGTAATGGCTTCGCCACAATCTCCACATGCACTGTCCGAATTTTACCAGTTACAGAATCAGCAGACGCTGGCCTTACTGGATGCCCTTGGACAGCTCGTCCAGGGTCAATGTGCAATGCAAAACGATGCGGCAGCCGCCGCTCCACCGCTACCGCAGCCACAACATGTAGTTGCCCCACCTTTTCGTCCTTTTAATGCTGCACTGGAAAGCTGGACGGAGTGGTCACGCCAATTTGGATTCCATCTCGCCGCCTACAGAATTCAAGGTAATGAGCGGCAGCCTGTTTTCCTTTCCTCCGTAAGCGTCCAAACGTACCATGTGATAGTGAAATTATTTCCCCGACACGAAATAGCAACTCTGTCCTACGACAAAATTTTGTCTGCATTAGATGCATATTTCAAAGAATCAGTCAATGTAGTTGCCAAAGGTATACCTTCTTCCGTACAACACGTACGGCCGGTCAAACTAATCGAGAGTGTGTTGCAACCTTGCAAGGCCTTACTAGGGATTGTGCTTTTGAGTGTCAATGTGGACTCCCTTGTTCAGATACTATCGTCCGTGATGTAATTGCACAGAACGTTTCTGATGTTTGTATAAGGGAACAGATTTTGAAACTAGTCAATCCCTCCCTTCAACAAGTGATGGACATATTGGACCGACAGGACACACTAGACTTTGCTCAGGAATCATTTGAAACTTCACCAGCCGTGTGTCACATTAACCGGCCAGCCGGGCGCGCTGCACGGAACAGTAAACAGCCCTCGCGCCCATCCGCGCAGCTGCCACCAGGCTCTCAGCCACGTGTGCCGCGCAGGCAATGAAATGCAGTGCTAAAATCATGCCCGCAGTGTGCTACTAGACATTCGCGTGAGAACTGCCCATCACGCCAAGCTATTTACTTTTTCTGTAATAAAAAAGGACATGTTCGGAGTGTTTGCCAGAAAAAGCTCAGATCTGACACTCACAACCATTCCAGGCCCTTTGCTTCGCGCCGGAATCGGAATCGAAACAAGGATACTCCGGCTCGCGAAACTTCGCCCATGGACATTCATGTAGTTCATTCCACTCCGCCCAGTGCCACTCTCTCTAACAGTGACTGTGTTCGTCCCACAAATAGTGTGCATCGACATCGACGGAAATCCCGTCATGTCACAAGTGATTTCGTACCAGTGTCAGTTCACGTTGCACGAGACAGTCGCTCTTGTCGTCAACAGGAGAATAAACATTTTGTCGACTTGGACATTAACGGCAAAGTGATACCATTCCAGCTCGATACCGGAGCTGCAGTTTCACTGATCAATCAAGACACGTACAAACAGCTGGGCACACCTCTGTTGCATGCCACAAATGTTAAGTTAAGTAGTTCTTCAGGACAAGCAATTCCTGTGTTAGGACAGTGCAGCCTTCTTGCAACATACAAGGGCCAAACAAAACTTGTGTCATTGTACATCCTTCGTTCTTCTTCTGCAGTGAACTTGTTTGGTTTCGATTTATTTAAGTTGTTTAACTTGTCTATAGTAAATCAGGTCCTACCAGTGAACCAGACTGTGCCTTCAGACAGTGTTTCACGTCTATGTGAAGAATTTGCAGACATTTTTGCACCGGGCCTTGGTTGCGCTGAGAACTATAAAACACATTTGGAACTGAAAGTAAACGTGCAACCGAAATTTCTCAGAGCGCGCAACGTTCCCCATGCATTGCGTGATGAGGTCGCAAGAAAATTAAACGATTTGGAATCACAAGGTGTGATTGAACGTGTGCAGGCTTCTCTCTGGGCATGACCGTTAGTAATTTTGAGACCTTGTGTGGACTTCAAGCCAACATTGAATCCACAACTAGTGATTGCAACTTTTCCTTTACCCCGCCCGGAAGATCTTTTTGACAAACTGTGCCCAGGTAAATATTTTTCGAAGTTCGACCTAGCAGATGTGTACTTGCAAATACCGGTGGACGAAGAATCCCAGCGCGTTTTGGTGATTAACAGGCATCTTGGTTTGCATCGATTCAAACGACTGCCATTTGGGTGTGCATCCGCCCCAGCATTGTTTCAGCAATATCTGCAAACTGTTTGTGCGTCGGTTCCCACTGCAGCAAACTATCTGGACGATATTGTGATCTCCAGACAGACGGAAGAAGAACATTTAGCCAATCTCAGAACATTATTTCAGGTCTCGCGACAAAATGGTCTTCGCTTGCGGACGGACAAATGTGTGTTTTTTGCTCGTGACTTACTCTACCTGGGACATGTACTCAATGCCCAAGGCATACATCCTAGTCCCGAGCACCTCCGTGCCATACAAGACTTGCCTTCGCCGCAGAATTTAAAGCAGCTACAGAGTGTGCTGGGAAAAATTAATTGTTATAACAAATATGTGCCGCACGCCCCTTCCATTTCAGCTCCGCTTCATCGCTTACGCTGTAAAGGTGTTACGTTCGTCTGGACGACGGAATGCGAACGCGCCTTTCGCCAGTTGAAATCGGCGTTGCTTTCCAATACTTGCCTTACGCCATTCGATCCCCAGAAGCCCCTTTTGTTGATGGTGGATGCATCGGATTGCGGGATCGGTGCTGTGCTTGCGGACAAAGATGGATCGCACGATCGCCCTATTGCCTTTGCGTCCAAATTGCTCTTGTCTGCGTAAAGAAATTATTCACAGATCGAGAAAGAAGCATTGGCTCTCGTATTTGTTGTTACTAAGTTTAATGATTTCTTGTATGGTCGTCACTTTACCATCATCACGGACCACAAACCTTTGACATCGCTTTTTCATCCGAACTAGCCTGTACCTCCACGTACAGCGCAGAAATTCATTCGTTGGTCTATTTCCCTCTCGCAGTACCGCTACGATATCTTGTATTGGTCCACTGCTAAGCACAGAACGGCGATGCGTTGTCCCGTCTGCCCGTTGCTGAGGGTAGAGCATTCGATTCCTCCGAACTTGCTTGGATGTTCATTGATTCGGAAACCGACGACGTGGTCGAATCGTGGTCGAATCGATTGATTTTCGTCGTGTAGCTACAGCCACAGCTGCCGACCCTGTCCTTGCTACCGTTCTGCGTTTTGTTTCTACGCAATGGCCCTTCTCGAAGTAACGGATCGGTGATCCGTTGGTTCGCCGTTTTTTTGCTCACAAGGAGAGACATTTTGTTCGACGTGGTCTTTTGCTGTTGCGTTCTGATAATGATCTGTCCAGGGTGGTGTTCCCAGGTTCGTTACAGTCCTCTGTCTTACGGCTTCTCCACTAAGGACATTGGGGTATAGTGAGAACGAAACAAATTGCTCGTCAGCACTGTACTTGGTTCGGAATTGATGCTGCGATTACGACTATGTGCTCTTCTTGCACGGCGTGTGCTGAACAACAATCCGCACCACTGCGGAAATTCTTTGCATGGCCAAAAGCCACTTCCCCTTGGCAACGCCTACACATCGATTTTGGTGGTCCATTCTGGAATGCTCGATGGTTGGTTGTGGTAGATTCATTCAGTAATTTTCCTTTTGTTGTTCGGATGTCTACCACGATGTCATCTGCCACCATCCAAGCGTTATCTGCTATCTTTTGCATTGAAGGTCTTCTGCAGACTATTGTTTCCGACAATGGCCCACAATTCAGGTCCGCAGAATTTCAGTCATTCTGTAAGGCCAATGGTGTTCCACATCTGACAATCGCGCCGTTTTCGCCACAGTCACACGGTGCCACTGAACGATTGGTCCGGACTTTCAAGTCACAGATGTTGAAGTTGAAAGAGTCGCATTCTCGGGAGGACGCGTTGTTGCTCTTCTTGTCTTCGTATCGCTCTCAGCCCCGAGATGGTCGCTCGCCGGCTGAGTTGTTTCACGGTCGTACTCATCGACCCTTGATGTCTTTGCTACATCCGCTGCATCAGGTTCCTGTGCAGCGACAGACACCTGCTTTTGTTCCAGGCGACGTTGTCTCCTATCGTAGCTATGGAGGTTCACGACGTTAGCTCGAAGGGCGCATTCTTCTCTACCTCGGCCGCGCTATGTATCTGGTTTTGGGGACCTCTGGTGAGGTCCGCCGGCATCTCAACCAGCTGCGCCTCTGTCGTCGCATGGGATCTGCCGCTCGCCGTCTGCTTTCAGCGACGGTGCCGTCCGGTCAGCGCCCTGGGGACCCATCTACTGGCTCGCCTCAGCCCCAGGTGCTACCGACGCTGCTTTCCATTTTGCCCCATGGCGACGCGCCGCAGCCGCCGCCTGTTCTCCCGCCGGCGACAGCCCTCAGTGGACGCTTCGCTGCAGCCGCCGGACGCCTCCCTGGGTCACACGCCGCAGATCGCTTCCCGTGCCCAGTTGTCCTCCGACATGGAACTCTTGCCCGATCCGGACCATCTGTCGTCTTCGCCCGTCGGGTGCCCTGGCCTGATGGAGGTCGACCCTTCGGCCCCTCCTGTGTCTCTGCGGGCGCATACACCGCATGTTGGCGTGCACCCTGGTGCAGGATTTCAGGCGGTTCGGTTCCTAGCTCCCCTCGGACCGAATGGCAGGGTGCGGGTGGCACAGCCTTGCCTGTTGTTAGGCTCCCCACCTCGTCGCATGCGTCAACATGAGGTCCACCCCACGGCGGGCGAAGCCTTCTAACACAACCGTACGCCGATTTGCGGGGGAGGAATGTGGTGTCACCGCCAGACACCACACTTCCTAGGTGGTAGCCTTTAAATCGGCCGCGGTTCGTTAGTATACGTCGGACCCGCGTGTCGCCACTATCGGTGATTGCAGACCGAGCGCCGCCACACGGCAGGTCTAGAGACACTTCCTAGCACTCGCCCCAGTTGTACAACCGACTTTGCTAGCGATGGTTCACTGACAAAATACGTTCTCATTTGCCGAGACGATAGTTAGCCTAGCCTTCAGCTACGTCATTTGCTACGACCTAGCAAGGCGTTATGTTCAGTTGCTATTGATATTGTAAATAATGTACAAACAAGAGCTACGTTCAACATTAATGGATTAAAGGTAAGTATTCTACCAGTTACCTCCTTTTTTCTAAGTTCTAACTACCTTGTCCTGTTACAGACCTCACGCCAGCCTGCGTGAGCTTAAATGTGTGCCTTTCGGCTTCCTCTCAATTTAGTGGGTTGGTCTCCTGCCAATCCACAACACTATTATCCTGTCCCTTCTCCTTATCAGTGTTTTCCACATATTCCTTTCCTCTCCGATTCTGCGTAGAAACTCCTCTTTCCTCACCTTATCAGTCCACCTAATTTTCAACAATCGTCTATAGCACCACGTATCAAATGCTTCGATTCTCTTCTGTTCCGGTTTTCCCACAGTCCATGTTTCACTACCATACAATGCTGTACTCCAGACGTACATCCTAAGAAATTTCTTCCTCAAATTAAGGCCGGTATTTGATATTAGTAGACTCCTCTTGGCCAGAAATGCCTTTTTTGCCATAGCGAGTCTGCTTTTGATGTCCTCCTTGCTCCATCTGTCATTGGTTGTTTTACTGCCTAGTTAGCAGAATTCCTTAACTTCATTGACTTCGTGACCATCAATCCTGATGTTAAGTTTCTCGCGGTTCTCATTTCTATTACTTCTCATTACCTTCGTCTTTCTCCGATCTACTCTCAAACCATACTGTGTACTCATTAGGCTGTTCATTCCGTTCAGCAGATCATTTAACTCTTCTTCGCTTTCACTCAGGATACCAATGTCATCAGCGAATCGTATCATTGATATCCTTTCACCTTGTATTTTAATTCCACTCCTGAACCTTTCTTTCATTTCCATCATTGCTTCCTCGATGTACAGATTGAAGTGTAGGTGCGCAAGGCTACAGCATTTTCTTACACCCTTCTTAATACAAGCACTTCGTTCTTGATCGTCCACTCTTATTATTCCCTGTTGGTTGTTGTACATATTGTATATGACCCGTCTCTCCCTATAGCTTACCCCTACTTTTTTCAGAATCTCGAACGGCTTGCACCATTTTATATTGTCGAACGCTTTTTCCAGGTCGACAAATCCTATGAAAGTGTCTTGATTTTTCTTTAGCCTTGCTTCCATTATTAGCCGTAACGTCAGAATTGCCTCTCTCGTCCCTTTACTTTTAATAAAGCCAAACTGATCGTCACCTAGCGCACTCTCAATTTTCTTTTCCATTCTTCTTTATGTTACTCATGTAAGCAACTTCGATGCATGAGCTGTTAAGCTGATTGTGCGATAATTCTCGCACCTGTCAACTGTTGCCGTCTTCGGAATTGTGTGGACGATGCTTTTCAGAAAGTCAGATGGTATATCGCCAGACTCATATATTCTACACACCAATGTGAATAGTCGTTTTGTTGCCACTTCCCCCAATGATTTTAGAAATTCTGATGGAATGTTATCTATCCCTTCTGCCTTATTTGACCGTATCTCCGCCAAAGTTCTTTTAAATTCCGATTCTAATACTGGATCCCCTATCTCTTCTAAATAGACTCCTGTTTCTTCTTCTATCATATCAGACAAATCTTCACCCTCATAGAGGCTTTCAATGTGTTCTTTCCACCTATCTGCTCTCTCCTCTGCATTTAACAGTGGAATTCCCGTTGCACTCTTAATGTTACCACCGTTGCTTTTAATGTCACCAAAGGTTGTTTTGACTTTCCTGTATGCTGAGTCTGTCCTTCCGACAATCATATCTTTTTCGATGTCTTCACATTTTTCCTGCAGCCATTTTGTCTTAGCTTCCCTGCACTTCCTATTTATTTCATTCCTCAGTGACTTGTATTTCTGTATTCCTGATTTTGCCGGAACATGTTTGTACTTCCTCCTTTCATCGATCAACTGAAGTATTTCTTCTGTTACCCATGGTTTCTTCGCAACTACCTTCTTTGTACCTATGTTTTCCTTCCCAACTTCTGTGATGGCCCTTTTTAGAGATGTCCATTCCTCTTCAACTGTACTGCCTACTGCGCTATTCCTTATTCTATAGCGTTAGAGAACTTCAAACGTATCTCGTCATTCCTTAGTACTTCCGTATCCCACTTCTTTGCGTATTGATTCTTCCTGACTAATGTCTTGAACTTCAGCCTACTCTTCATCACTACTATATTGTGATCTGAGTCTATATCTGCTCCTGGGTACGCCTTACAATCCAGTATCTGATTTCGGAATCTCTGTCTGACCATGATGTAATCTAATTGAAATCTTCCCGTATCTCCCGGCCTTTTCCAAGTATACCTCCTCCTCTTGTGATTCCTGAACAGGGTATTCGCTATTACTAGCTGAAACTTGTTACAGAACTCAATTAGTCTTTCTCCTCTTTCATTCCTTGTCCCAAGCCCCTATTCTCCTGTAACCTTTTCTTCTACTCCTTCCCCTACAACTGCAATCCAGTCGCCCATTACTATTAGATTTTCGTGCCCCTTTACATACTGCATTACCCTTTCAATATCCTCATACACTTTCTCTATCTGTTCATCTTCAGCTTGCGACGTCGGCATGTATACCTGAACTATCGTTTTCGGTGTTGGTCTGCTGTCGATTCACATTACAACAACCTAGTCACTGAACTGTTCACAGAAACACACTCTCTGCCCTACCTTCCTATTTATAACGAATCCTACACCTGTTATACCATTTTCTGCTGCTATTGATATTACCCGATACTCATCTGACCAGAATTCCTTGTCTTCCTTCCACTTCACTGACACCTACTATATCTAGATTGAGCCTTTGCCTTTCCCTTTTCAGATTTTCTAGTTTCCCTACCACGTTCTAGCTTCTGACATTCCACGCCCCGTCTCGTAGAACGTTATCCTTTCGTTGATTATTCAATCTTTTTCTCATGGTAACCTCCCCCTTGGCACTCCCCTCCCGGAGATCCGAATGGGGGACTATTCTTGAATCTTTTGCCAATGGAGAGATCATCATGACACTTCTTCAGTTACAGGCCACATGTCCTGTGGATACACGTTACGTGTCTTTAATCCAGTGGTTTCCATTGCCTTATGCATCCTCATGTCGTTGATCATTGCTGATTCTTCCGCCTTTAGGGGCAATTTCCCACCCCTAGGACAAGAGATTGCCCTGAACCTCTATCCGCTCCTCCGCCCTCTTTGACAAGGCCGTTGGCAGAATAAGGCTGACTTCTTATGCCGGAAGTCTTCGGCCTCCAATGCTTTTCTTACTCGCATAAATTACAACGATAATTTACTTCACACACACACACACACACACACACACACACACACACACACACACATATATATATATATATATATATATATATATATATATATATATATATATCTTTTTTCTGTTTTTATTTATTTTTGTTACCTTCAATTGTTTTCGATATAATTCGTGGCTAAGTAATTAATCACTTGAAGTACGATTATAATTTTGTCATATGTAAAATCTCTTTGGTTACGAATATGATTAGCTGCTTTCAAAGACTGCCTCTACGTAGCGTATTTGCCTTTGGAATGACGTCATTGCTCGAAGCAGTCTGACAAAAGAAGTGACCTAAAGTTTCTCGAGCCATCTGTGGTCGCAGCAAATGCTGATTCTTTGGCGAATATTACCTCATTCAGTGTACACTGAGATCAACAGTGCGGCATTCCGTTCTATCCCATCCCATCCCGCCATTTCCAACAGGACACGCTGAAGTAGTCTCACACGCCCGACCGCTTGCATAGGTGATGCCATGTATCGGAAAAAAATATTATCTCTGGTTGCCCAAAGAGTTCTCCTCCACGCATGGACTCAGGAACCAAGCGGCCTGGAGAAATGATACTGAAATTTCTGCCACTTCCACAATGTCCAATTTATGGATGTACTTCCTATACATAAAACGTACTAATGATGAAACAGATACCGGTACTGTTATTGAAACAAGATATCGTAAGCTGCATGCTGGCAGGAGAACATGTCTGTGTGTGTGTGTGTGTGTGTGTGTGTGTGTTTTGCAAGCGCGATGTGTTGACGTTTTAATTTGATTGTAGGACGCATTTGGTAATGGATTCCAGTCTAGTCAGTGTGTAATTTTGAAAGTGGTTCCGCAGAGCCTGTTTTGTTGTATTTGTCTAAGTGAAGAAGATGCTGGAGTTGTGGAACAGGATTTTTGTACGCCATATTATTACGAAAATGGAGGTAACTACAGTGATAAACCGGAAGATTATTAAAAGATTAACTCTAGAATTTTAGCTTTGTGGGAAATGAAAATTTAATAATCAACGATTTATCGTAAAAACTGTTAATTGTGTTATTAGATGTAGAACTGTGTCGAATTGCGATTTGTTCTTCAGGGCTGCATTAAGGACAGACTAAAATTTTAAGCAGTCCACTGATGATTGAACTGAAACTGGCTGACAATGTGGGACAATCCCATGTTTTACATATTGTATGTGCGGAATAAAATAAATGTACATATTCTGTTAAAATAAACGTGAAACTGGCGCAAGTACTGCTATTGACCGTTGTTGTTGTCGTCTTCAGAGACTAGTTTAATTCAGCTTCCCATGCTACTGTATCCTGTGCAAGCTTCTTCATCTCCGAGTAACTACTGCAACCTAACTCCTTCTGAATCTGCTTAGTGCATTCATCTCTTGGTCTGCCCCTACGATTTTTCCCCCCACGATTTCCTCCAATACTAAACTGGTAGTCCCTTGATGTCTCCAAACGTGTCCTACCAACCAGTTCCTTCTTTCAGTCAGGTTGTGCCACAACTTCCTCTTCTTCCCAATTCTGTTGAGGATCCCCTCATTAGTTACCTGATCTACCCATCTGATGTTCAGCATTCTTCTGTAGCACTAAATTTCGGAAGCTTCTATTCCCTTCTTCACTAAACTATCTCGTCCATGTTTCACTTCCATACATGGCTACACTCCATAGAAATACTTTCACAAAGGATATCCTGACACGTAAACCTATACTCGTCGTTAACAAAACTTTTCTTTTTCAGAAACGCTTTCCTTGCCATATCCATTCTACATTTAGTATCCTCTTTACGTCAACCATCATGAGTTACATTGCCCCCCCCCCCCCCAAAGTAGCAAAGCTCATATACTACTTTGAGTGTCTCATTTCCTAATTCCGTTCCATCAGCAACAGCTGACTTCATTCGACTACATTCTATCATGCTCAGTTTAATTTTGATGATGTTCGTCTTATATCCTCCTTTCAAGACGCTGTCCATGCTCTTCCAGGTCCTTTGTTGTCTCTGACAGAATTCCAATGTCAACGTCAAACCTCAAAGTTTTTGTTTCTTCTCGGTGGACTTTAAGTCCTACTCAAAATTTTTCTTTTGTTTCCCTTACTGCTTGTGTAATAAACATAATATGCAACGGGCGTGCCGCATTGGATACACCGGTTCCTGTCAGATCACAGAAGTTAAGAGCTGTTGGGCGTGGCTTGGGTGACCATCCGGACCGCCATGTGCTGTAGCAATTTTTCGGCGTGCACTCAGCCTCGTGATGCCAATTGAGGAGTTATTCGAGCGAATAGTAGTAGCTCCGGTCACAGAAAACCGTCATAACGACCGGGAGAACGGTGTGCTGACCACATGCCCCTCATATCCACATCCGCAACTGAGGATGACACGGCGGTCCGATGATCCCGAAGGGCCACTTGTGGATTGTAAAAAAATGAAAAAGAGATGAATTGACATACTGAATAACATTGGGAACAGACTACAACCCTGTCTCATTCCCATCTCATCCACTGTTTCCCTTTCATGCCCCTCTACTCTTATAAATGTCATCTCGTTTCTGTATTAATTGTAAATAACCTTTCACTCAGCGTGTTTTACCCCTGCCATCTTCATAATTTTAAAGATAGTATTCTAGTCAAGATTATGAAAAGGTTTCTCTAAGTCTACAAATGCTAGATCGTAGGTTTGCCTTTCCTTAATCTACCTTGTAAGATAAGTCGTAATGTCAGTATTGCCTCGCGTGCTTCAACATTTCTACGGAATCCAAACTGATCTTCCCCTGGGTCGGCTTCTACCGGTTTTTCCATTTGACTGTAAAAAATTCGTGTTAGTGTTTTGCAGCCGTGACTTATTAAACTGATAGTTCGGTAATTTTCACATCTGTCAACGCCTGCTTTCTTTGGGATTGGAATTATTATATTCTTCTTGAAGTCTGAGGGTATTTCGCCTGTCGAATACATCTTGCTCACCAGATGATAGAGTTTTGTCATGGCTGGCTCTCCCAAAGCTTTTAGTAGCTGTAATGGAATGTTGTCTATTCCTGGGGACTTTTTTGACTTAGGTATTTCACTGCTGTGTCAAATTTTTCACGAAGTATTTTATCTCCCATCTCATGTTCATCTACGTCCTCTTCCACTTACATAATATTGTCCTACGTACATCGCCCTTCAATCGACCCTCTGTATACTGCTTCCATTTTTCTGCTTTCCCGTCTTTGCTTAGGACTAATTTTCCGTCTGAACTCTTGATATTCATATAGGTAGTTCTCTTTTCTCTGAAGGTCTCTTTAATTTTCCTGTAGGCATTATCTATCTTACCCCTAGTGATATATGCCTCTACTTCCTTACATTTGACCTCTAGCCATCCTTGCTTAGAAATTTTGCACTTCTTGCCGATCTCATATTTGAGACGTTTGTATTCCTTTTCGCCTGCTTCGTTTACTGCATTTTTATATTATCTCCATTCATCAATTAAATACACTAACTCTGCTGATTTCTACTAGACCTCGTATTTTTGCCTACTTGATCCTCTGCGGCCTCCACTATTTCATCTCTCAAAGTTATCCACTCTTCTTCTACCGTATTTATTTCCCCTGTATTTGTTAGTCGTTCCCTAATGCTTTTCCTGAAACTCTCTACAACCTCTGGTTCTTTCACTTTATTCAGATCCCACCTCCTAAATTTCCAAACTTTTTGAAGTTTCTTCAGTTTTAATCTACGCTTTATAACCAATAAATTGTGGTCAGTGTCCACCCCTACCTCTGGAAATGTCTTACCATTTAAAACCTGGTTCCTCAATCTCTGTAGTACCATTATATAATGTATTTGAACTCTTAAAGTGTCTCCAGGCGTGTTCCACGCATACAACCTTCTTTTATGATTGTTAAACCAAGTGTTAGCCTTTGTTAAGCCACACTCTGCCCAAAACTCTATCAGGCGGCTTCCTCTTTCATTCCTTATCCCCAGTCCATATCCACTTACAACTTTTCCTTCTCCTCCCTTCCCTACTATCGAATTTCAGTCTCCCATAACTATTAAATTTTCATTTCCCTTAACAATCTGAATAATTTCTTTTATCGCATCACACATTTCTTCAATCTCTTCATAATCTGCTTAGCTATTTGGCATATAAACTTGTACTACATTGATAGGCGTGGACTTCGTGATTAACTTGGCAACGATTATGCGTTCACAATGCTGTTCGTAGTAGCTTATCGTGCTTTTTTTTTTATTAATTATTAAACCTACTCCTGAATTACCCATATCTGAGTTTGTGTTTATAACCTTGTATTCACCTGACCAGAAGTCTTGTTTCTCTTGCCACCGATCTTCACTAATTCCCACTATATCCAACCTTTCCTTTTTCCTTTTTAAATTTTCTAGCCTACCTCCCCGATTACGGAATCTGACATTCCACATTCCGAACCGTAAAACGCCAGCTTTCTTTCTCTTGATTTTCGTTCCCTATTGACGGTATTTATCATATTTTGTCCCAACTACTACCCTACGGTCCGTCCATGACTGTTGACACTTTCCGCATGTTACCCAACCGTCGCAAGGTTGATTCCCTGTAGAGATTTTTCAATCTGGTTATTAGTCTGCTTCCTATTTATATAAATCATCGAAGATAATCAGGTATGACGATTGTCAATTTGCCTTCGTGTAGAGGTTGTCGCAATTATTGTTGCAGCATCAGTGAGGCAATGTCATTCCCGGCTCAGTGTTTTCTGACGTAATTCTGGCCGCTGAATTAACTCAGCGGTAACGAGAAAAGGCGGTGGAGCTAATGAGAATGAAATGAGAATGAAATTTACAGACGTAGGATATGAATTAAACATAGTAATAGGGTAGCGAAGTTTCGTAATGTAGTGAGTCAGTTTTGCTGAGTGCGAAGTATTTGATTGGCAACTTTGCAATAGCATTCGACAAATCACTCAAACGCAGTATCAATACATTATAATTTACTATTTAACACACAGAGCTAAAAAATAATCGGAAATCATTAATGTTTTTTAAGTAGCTTTCAAGTACTAGATAAAGAATGTTCTATAGAATTATTTGTGGTAGTCGTCTGGTATTACGAGTGGCTAAAGTTCGTTTCATAACAGTTCCCTTAAACGTAATGTAATTTTGACGTTAAATGCTCTATCGACGACCGCTTGATAGGCTATCGACTTTCGTTAGCGTTCGATACATGCCTCTCGCAAGACTTCGTACACGCCTGCCGGAGATTTTCAAAAACACGTCACTCTTGGAATGATTTATCATAATTATTGTTATAATAAAATGTTAAGCAATGATTTATTGATGGTTAGTGCTTTCACATATCTCTCAGGAGTGAGTTATTGTAGTCAATAATTTACAAATTTATCATGAAACCGCTTGTTTCATAATTTGCAGTATGCCGTTTTTAGGTAACGGAGCAGCGAAAATTTATCACAAACACGTCACCATTATCATTAAATGTTACTTGATTGCACATCAATGATATAAATCCCCAAGGAGGATATGGTAAGCCAGACAGGAGGAAAATATTACATGATTAAGTGCTAACGTAATGGATAACGTTGTGGTTTTGGGTTTGACATATGTGGGTTTGCATCCCATCATAATATGTAAATATTTCTTTTTCATTTTAGCGTTGTTAACACATTCTGAGGTGTCCTTATGAACGGAATACAAGAATACAAGTATTATCTGCAATATTTGATTTTATTTATATTGCGTCTGATCTGTGAACGAAGGATTAAATAAATATTTATCGATTTCCGAATCTATGGTTAACCGGGAATCTAAGATGACAGCTGAAACTGTTCCGAGTGAATCGAAGATCAGGGCAGCTTAAATTGTTGCGAGTGAATCGAGGAGCAATAGAATTCATATTTTTCTGTCCCACAAAGTCGACAGCCGTTCAGACAGTTGTTGACACTACGCGTGACGTGAAAATGATGTCGCGTTTGTGGGAAGTAGTGCAAAAAGAGTATTACCCATTACGAGTCATTCAACAATCAGGCGTTATGTTTACATCCTTGTTGCCTAACGGCTTTTCTCGTTTTTCCTTACTTATCTGTTGCTGTAAAACTGTGACGTGTTATCTGTATAAGTTATCTGTGTGGTATAATTAAAAGAGAGCATGCATGTTATATGTCGCAATTTGCTGACGTCTGAAACATAGGAAGGAAATTTATAATTTGGCAGGAAATCTCTTTACTGGAGGCCAAAAGCGTTCCTGGCATTCACTGAAAAACAATTGAATGCAGTTCATTTTTTCACTCGAATTGCAATTTTCGTATTACATTTAGAGTACGATAACTAGTTTCGGTGGTTATCCACAGTCAACTTCAGAGAATGGAGGAAATGAAGCCATAGAAAATTTTATACAATCATGTAGGATACAAAAATAAAAAGCTGAGCAAACAATATGATACGGAGCTAATTGCAATACTAAAACTAAAAATTGGAAAAATTGATTTAACAGTGTTGTACAAGACATATTAATGCTCACAACATACTGTTCAAAACGTAAGAAACGGTAAATATGTATTGGAAATCATCAGTAGCTGTAGTCATGAGATGACATGCATTCGCAAATACCAAGACAAAGGAAGAACATAGTTCAAAAAGAGCAATGTGAGCAAGCAATGTTATAGATCAGCTGAAAGAATTTCAGATCAGAAATCTTATCACGCTTATATCAAAATCCAAGTGAATTTTGTAATCATAAAGACAGCAATGGCATGAAGTTAATATTACAAGGTTTGGAAGCTGTATTACAACGTTAACCGGTAACAAGCTTCGTGTAGGAGGCAAACTGTTGCATATAGTATTCTCACTATAATCTCTGCTATGTAATTGCAAACAACAATTGTTCGCTGCAACATTTACTCATGCGACTGGCAATAATTTAATTAATTATTACTATAATCCAGCAAGTTTACGATATGTTATTCATAGTTTTAGCGTTACGCTATACTTTGATTCGTTTTTTCTTTTTACTCTCACGTGTGATCTGTCTTTTACATATGACACGTGCCAGTTAGTTATATAATGCAGCTTCGCCGTCTTGTAATTTTTAACTTCATTTCCCTTGACAGTTCCCTTTAAAACTTCCTTTCGTTTGATTTGTAGCTTGTAGTGGCTTGTTTGTTTCGTTGTAACTTCGCTGTTGTTTAACTTTGGTTGATTTTGTGCATTTCCATCTGCGATGGAAACCAAATATACCTGCCTGCGAGAATACAACATAAATTTGACCCTTTTTAAAAACCTTTATAAAAATGTGCAATCTGATTATATTCTGAACTTTATTATTAATCTCTTTAATTAAACAAAGAGGTCATTGGGCATTAATGAACTGCCAAATAATATTGTTCATGAAATAGTCCTTATGCATTGATAATTTATGTAGTAAACTGGTCCTGAAATGAAAATATCTTACCCCAAAACGTGTTTGCTTGGAAAAGCGGTGCTTGCTGCTCTCAGCGCGGCAGCTACAAATTTCCAACTACGATTTCTGAGAGCATAGTGCAATGCTCTAGACAACAAATAAACTACCTCATAAACATCATCGCGTGAGACTCTATTTAACTACAAAAGACTTGGATCGAGGATGTGGAAAATGATCTTAGGTGAAATATTCCTTTGAGGAACTGTTTTTAAATTATCTGACATATTATTACTTGTATGCAATTAAAATTACAACACTCAAAAACACTGATATGGGGCAACATTGATACCAAACTCTTACTCTCACAGATGATAGACAAATCATTAATAAACACGAAAAATATCCTATAGTGAAAAGTACAGACTCTTTAATGAAAAATCTCAAGTTCCCTGATACACATGTCTCTTCAACAATGATTACTAACTACGCGCGACTGTAATGCAACAAATAAAAGGATATTACTTTCATTCCATTTCATACTCTTTTCTGATGTCACTACACCTCATTTCATTCTAAAGCGCTAATCAAATCTTTCTTGGCTGTTTCACAATATTGAAACACAAATCATTTTACTTAAACACAGTTGCGTTTAACTTACGTCTACTTTGCCACGAATCCTCTGCTCGGTGCCTCTTACTACTCCTACCAACTGAACAGCTCCAACGTTCCTCGCTGCCAAGCAGCGATGACAAAAACAAACACATCTTCCACTGACACATCTACTCGGCCAAATTCTGCACACGAATAATAAGCTATTTTGTGTGTACGGTTGCATTGACGTGTATAAGTGTGTATGTGTGTGTGTGTGTGTGTGTGTGTGTGTGTGTGTGTGTGTGTGTCTGTGTGTGTGCGCGCATGGTCTGCGTCCTTTCTGAAGAAGCTTTTGGCCGAGACTCGTGAAAACACTATTTTTAACGAGCCTGCCTGCTGCTCGGCGCGTGTCTAGCAACCTGTCTGTTTCATAGTGATTCCCTCATGAAGTTTGCTACAGATAATCCACTTCACTTCAACAGCTACATTAATGTACATAATTACAATATCAGAAGAAAGAAATAATACCCATTACGCCTCAGTTAGATCATCTTAGCATGAACGGGGGTTCTCAATGCTGCCATCAGAAGTTTTGATTGCTTACCGAGGGATGTAAAATGAGTGACAGAAACCAAAGTTCTTTTTTTAGTAAAATTTTCATCTAAACTGAAAAAGTTTCTCTTCGACAGCTCCCCCTATTCGGCCGAAGTCTACTATCGTAATATGTAAGTGGTGATGGGTAGAAATCATCGTTTTAAAATTGGTCTCTCTTTAATTTAAAAACGAAAAAGGGTAATAAAAGATCAGCATGGAGGCATATGTACAAAAATAGACTGATTATATAAAATGACTGCTTCCACACCATTTACAAAGTGGAACATGAAACTAACTAACTATTCGTACAACGATAAGCGTAGTATAGGCTCATATAACTTGGAAACCTCAAAATGGAATTCAAAAGCAGAAAAAAGCAAATGATCAAAGTAGACATACATTCCAATTTGTATATACTCAGTTTTCTAAAAAAAACATTTTTCTGTAGATAACAATGCGTTAGAATGCCACCCTTACAATTATTTACTGAATAATAAAAATTCTTAATGGTTAGTTATAAGTACATTAAATACATAGTTGCTATGGTGTAGGAGAGTTTGATGATGAAGAGCGGAGGGAGGGGGGGGAGGGGAGGGGGAAGCTGGCCGACAGGCGCTACATGTTATGTCAATCCACATGACAGCTCGCACACACGAATGGAACACAAGAATTTAATTTAATGAAGAAGATAATTTTGTAAATCGATTTCAGACTCGGGAAACCTCTGCAACTTCTATTAAATCGGAGAAACACTATACAACGAAGCGCCTCCTTAGCAGCGCGGTTCCTTTGCTGTGCGGCTCCTTTGGGGTGCGGCAGCATACACTATGACACGGAAGTAGCTCCTTTGGTTCGCCTTGGCAAGTGCTGAGTGCCAGGTGCCGATTTCTTACACAGAACGAAGCTAAATAAAGTACATAAATTTTATCGCCACGTCGTCAGTAGCTGTTGCCATCTCGTACGCAACGTTTCGTTATTATCGAGCCGTTTCTTTTCCATCGAAATGGGTCCTAAAAAGCTTGAGGTTGATAGTGGAAATGGGAAGTTTGTGACTGAGTGGACTCAACAGTACTGTTTTACGCTGCCTGATAGGCTTGTAGCTTTTCAATTTGCCTTATATGCAATGGAATTGTCAGTCTTGTTAAAAGTGCCAATTTAAACCAACACTACGGAACAACTCATCGTCAGTTGCCTCAAAAGTTTCGTCTGGATGGTGGAGCTCGTCAACGAAAACTCTAGGCATGTCTAGCTTCTTAAGAAGAAGGTATGAACTTCCTAGTTTTCTCTATGAGCGAGGAAGAAAAATCCCCAGAAGCAGCGTTTCATTTGTGTTGGGCGCTTAATACACACTAGAAGCCATTTTCAGACTCTGAGATAGTAAAAAAGGTGTATGTTTGAAGCGGCCGTGAAACGTTTTGAAGAGAAAAAGATATTGTTGACGCAATTGAAGGTATTCCATTGTTGACAAGAAGTAATACAAGAAGAACCGAGGTTTTGGCTGTTGACATAGCACTGCATGAATATTGGATGTTGTTGATGAGGAACAAATGTCGATTTTCGTAATTTGAATACTGAAAGTAAAGAATTTAGGGAAGAACTGCTAACAATATTACAATTGAAAGGCAAGACTTGCGGCGAAGATTCGAGTTTTGATGACTTCATGACAAAATCAAACATTAGTTATAATAAATGGTGTCTCTTACAAATGACGGGGCAGCAGCTGTGATCGGGCAAAGAAAACAGACTTGTAAAGGGAATATAGATAAGAATCTTGGGCTACTGTCGTATCAGTGCATGATTCTCCAGGCGGTCCTTTGTGGAAAACTTGGTGTAACTCTGAAAGAAGTAATGGACTGGTTGGTCAGGTTTATTAGTTTTATGAGATCGTCTTCCGCTCTTCATCGCAGATAGTTCTAAGAGTTGCTTTCTGAGTGTGATTCGATGCATTGAGTTACTGCAGCACAACAACGCTAGTTGTCTAAGTAAAGGTCAAACGACTGAAAGTTTTTGCAAAATAAAAGAAGAATTAACATCCTTCTTAGAAAATCTGGATTCAAAAGAAGCAAGCTACCAGTGGGAGTTTCTAGTAAAGACTAACTTGAAAGACAACCTAAAACGTTTAAATGCTCCCAGTACCGACTTACAAGGAAATGAGAAACTTGTTTGCGATATGATACTAAGTGTGTCTTCTTTGGTTCGGAAGCTGCGTATCTTTGAAAAAGACATTGTGAGTGAAGAATTTTTTCACTTTCCAACAATTTTTAATATAAAATTAATTCCGAAGTAGATATTTCAGTATTCTCAAATTCTAATTAAGATCTTAGCAAGGACCTAGCAGAAAAATTCAAGGACTTTTCAGAGACAGGGAAACTGCCACGATTCATAGAATCGCCTTGGGAAGTTTCTACAGCGGAACAATGGACGGATGTTGCTGCGAAGTTGTCTCCCTTTCAAAGCCTTTACTCCAGATGGAGATAACAGACTGCAGGAAAGCATTTACTTGCATACGTATAAAAGTGCAACCGCTGAATAATTGTGGAGTAAACATGTCCACCTCGTAGACACTATTCGCATTAGCCGCTTCCCACGTGAACTTAACTTTAAGAAACTGGCTCAATACCGCATTTCTAATTCCTCCCATTGATCTTTTGGTACAAATATGCCGGTCTATTGTATTTAATATTTTGTGAGTGAAAATGAAAGTAGAAGATTGTACTGAATGTACTTTTTTTCTGGGTATTTCAGTAAAATCTGCGTATATATTGTATTTCACTTTTTTTGAGTGAAAAAATTTAAAATAATGAAGAAAATACGTTTTTCTGAATATTTTAATACAAATATGCCCAGCTGTTGTATTTCAAATTAATTTATGAGCGAAAGTTAAGATCTTGGACTTCGATAATTTTTTTAAATGTATGCAGATATTAATTATAATTATTTGCCGACCCATGGATTAGGGTATCACTATTAAAAAATGACTCACATACATGTTTAAGCCAAATATCCACTATACGGGCCTGAGCGTTTATTCTGTTATCACCTTTACAGTATTGCACAATGCTGGAACATGTTTTAAAGAATTATATCGCTTTTTTATCCTCTAAATTGTTAGTAATGACCACACATTAAATATTTCATCATAGATTAGAATTCAAAGTGAGAAGATGTGTAAACTGCAGTTAGTTCACTGACAAACTAATGAAACATGAACTCTACTCTGCATGCACTTGAGTCTCTTTGAAATTTCAGTAATCGTTCACTTTGATGACATGCACAAGATACGGTAGCGTGCCTCGCTTGTTTCCTCATTGCACGCGTTTATGGGCTACGGAAGAATTCGTAATACGTTTACTGCAAACGTGAAATGAAACATGTCGTGCATACGTCCTGAAAGCTGCAAATTTTAACAAACAAGAGCTGGTACCAAGAAGTAAACAGGCAATGGTTTCGAAATTCCAGCTTCGTTTGTTATCGATACAAATACAGTGAAAGTGGATGTACACAGTTTACGAAAACGTTCTTTTCACATCACAACCTTCTCTTCTCGGTTATTCAGAATACATCGAGAAAAAGTAAATTACAGTAACGAGGTAAAATGTGTCGGTTTGCTAGAGCAAATACGCATTCAAGAACAAAAGAATGTTCAAAATTGCCTACCTGACAATGTATCATTGATGTGAGCACTGCAATTTTTAGCTTTTAAAAGAGGTGTCTGGTGCACACGACAGAAATAATGAACAAGAAGCAATCGTAAACAGTTGTCTGCTAATGTTTTGGACTATTTAAGATTGCGGAGATCCCGGTTCACTCTGACTTCAAAACAACGTACAGCGTAAGTACGTAGTGCTACCTCCCTACTTTTTTACCTCCATGAACAAATTAATACAGCATCCCTGCCTTGTAATTTTAATTTCATCCTATTGTTATCTTTATAATTATAAAATTCACTCGCATGAAGATAAAAGCTTACTAAGATTTCTGGTCTAAGTAATTTTCGCAAGGGCTACAAGTTCCACCGCCCCCTCCCTTATAAGATCAGGCTTCCCTACAATGGTAGCTTTACGCCAGTTGACGTAACGAACTAGGTAACAAGTACATTGGGATACAACAGCAAAATAGCATCGGTATAGTATCAGGAGAAAAATACTTTTCTAGGAGAATATGTCAATCAAATATGTCGTTCAGGAGACTATATCTGCATACATCAAATTGTGTCCTATTATTACGAAAGAAAGGTTTTATCTCACCTCTTCAATTTCATTTTCTATAAACATCTGAAGCCTTTCGTTTGGATAGTGTATAACGGAATAATAATTGTGTCTGTCTTCGTCTTTTAATAGTTGTAAATATAAGACTGATCGCTATATGAAGTGCTTCTCGCGATTTATCGACTGTGTGTTAGCAATAAACGCCTGGAAGAAGGTGTACAGACTGTTGCGATTAAGGAAAGAAATAATGCTTTCACGGGAATTGTTTCAATGGACACAGAGGCAAGTATACATAGCTTCAAGTCGACAGACGTCACCGCTAGATATCTCCTGTAGCGAATGGACGAAATGAAATGCGGTCGATGTCAAGACTCCTTTGGACGACTCTAGTTGCTGTTACTGCGTCTCAGATTTGAAAGGCGGTGTGAACCAGCGCATCTCTGCCTTTTTACTGCGTGGGAATGTCAGGAGCACTTCTACGAGTGCCGGCTCGTCTTCGACACCTCTCTTTTCGAGAGTCCTCCAGCTGCGTCTCCAACTCTGCACCCCGCGCTGCTTGCCACGTCTCACCTGCTACTGAATATAGAAGCCATAGAGGGGCATCTCTTTCTAACGAGTTTTAATAATTCTCGCTCACTCAAGATAACACCTTACAAGTGCATACGAAGGAATTGTAAAACATGGGTCTGGCTGAAGATGCGAATGGACTGGGATTTTCGTTGTAAAAGTTGTTGAAAGGGCTCACAGGCACAATTTTGGATACACTGATTCGGAAGGGTCAAGCTACGTTAAAACCACTAGCCTGAAGCAAAATACACATACACTCCTGGAAATTGAAATAAGTACACAGTGAATTCATTGTCCCAGGAAGGGGAAACTTTATTGACACATTCCTGGGGTCAGATACATCACATGATCACACTGACAGAACCACAGGCATATAGACACAGGCAACAGAGCATGCACAATGTCGGCACTAGTACAGTGTATATACACCTTTCGCAGCAATGCAGGCAGCTATTCTCCCATGGAGACGATCGTAGAGATGCTGGCTGTAGTCCTGTGGAACGGCTTGCCATGCCATTTCCACCTGGCGCCTCAGTTGGACCAGCTTCGTGCTGGACGTGCAGACCGCGTGAGACGACGCTTCATCCAGTCCCAAACATGCTCAATGGGGGACAGATCCGGAGATCTTGCTGGCCAGGGTAGTTGACTTACACCTTCTAGAGCACGTTGGGTGGCACGGGATACATGCGGACGTGCATTGTCCTGTTGGAACAGCAAGTTCCCTTGCCGGTCTAGGAATGGTAGAACGATGGGTTCGATGACGGTTTGGATGTACCGTGCACTATTCAGTGTCCCCTCGACGATCACCAGTGGTGTACGGCCAGTGTAGGAGATCGCTCCCCACACCATGATGCCGGGTGTTGGCCCTGTGTGCCTCGGTCGTATGCAGTCCTGATTGTGGCGCTCACCTGCACGGCGCCAAACACGCATACGACCATCATTGGCACCAAGGCAGAAGCGACTCTCATCGCTGAAGACGACACGTCTCCATTCGTCCCTCCATTCACGCCTGTCGCGACACTACTGGAGGCGGGCTGCACGATGTTGGGGCGTGAGCGGAAGACGGCCTAACGGTGTGCGGGACCGTAGCCCAGCTTCATGGAGACGGTTGCGAATGGTCCTCGCCGATACCCCAGGAGCAACAGTGTCTCTAATTTGCTGGGAAGTGGCGGTGCGGTCCCCTACGGCACTGCGTAGGATCCTACGGTCTTGGCGTGCATCCGTGCGTCGCTGCGGTCCGGTCCCAGGTCGACGGGCACGTGCACCTTCCGCCGACCACTGGCGACAACATCGATGTACTGTGGAGACCTCACGCCCCACGTGTTGAGCAATTCGGCGGTACGTCCACCCGGCCTCCCGCATGCCCACTATATGCCCTCGCTCAAAGTCCGTCAACTGCACATACGGTTCACGTCCACGCTGTCGCGGCATGCTACCAGTGTTAAAGACTGCGATGGAGCTCCGTATGCCACGGCAAACTGGCTGACACTGACGGCGGCGGTGCACAAATGCTGCGCAGCTAGCGCCATTCGACGGCCAACACCGCGGTTCCTGGTGTGTCCGCTGTGCCGTGCGTGTGATCATTGCTTGTACAGCCCTCTCGCAGTGTCCGGAGCAAGTATGGTGGGTCTGACACACCGGTGTCAATGTGTTCTTTTTTCCATTTCCAGGAGTGTATCTTGCAGCACCTTGATCCGAGCAACAAATCAGGTGATTATACAATATTTTAGAATAAAACAATTTTACAATAAAGGAATTTTTACAGTAAAACACTTGAGCTGCGGCTTGCTCGTTTTATGCATTGCATTAAACCGTATTTTCTATTCTGTGATTAGTCTTCTGCGGTTATCGATGTTATGCTGTAATCCTCTCTCTCTGCGACTCACAGCAGCAGCGTGTATCGATATTCACACCCTTGTACTATCTTTGGCCTCGCGCTTGTAGTTTCCGGCTGTGCCGCGTGCGGGCAGATGGTCGGTTGGCGTGGAGCAGCGTGGAAGTCTCCATGGCACGTGTCTGGTCGGGGCCGTTGGCGGCGTCCACGCGCGTTCGGAGTGCGAGGGGTTGTTCCCATTGCTACGAAGTCCGTGGCTCATCCATCCCGGCCACGAAAGTAGACTCTTTACTTTATCCACCAGCCAGCCCCAAATGTTCATATTATCCCGTTTGAATTGCGTTGTGGGGTGTTGGGACATTCTCGCGAAACAACATGTGTTTTTAAGTTGGCGAAATTCTTAGCGCCGTCCTGCGGAGTTTAACTTAACTTGATTATTTTTAATTGAAGTGCACCTGCGGAATCTTCTGCCTTGTGGCCATTTACGTTCAGTTTACCTGCCCTGGTCGTTGACGTAAATTCAGGCAGAGTATTTTCCTCGCCGTGTTGTGGCTGTCCAGCAGTGCGTGCGGTTTGACAGTTGAGTGTGTAATTCGTTGTGGGCGCCGATACCTTCTGCGTTGTTCCATTGAACTCCCAGTTGTGTGCTGGTCGGGTGGAGCGGAAGTTATAACGTCGCTTGGTCCGTTGACTGTCTTTCGGTTGGGTTACCGTCACATTGAGAATTGTTGGGTCGACTGCCTATCTCAACTAAGCGAGCGTTAGTGTTTGAATCCCTTGCAGGCTTTTGGAAACTTCTGAGCGCCGTTTGATGTGCTGCCTTTTCTTATTTGTCTTTGTTGTACGTTTATGTATGGCTTCTAGCCGATTTTAAATTAAAGTTGTTTTGCCCTTAAGGCGTGAGATTGTTTAGGCCTTCACCCTAATATAGTAAAGTGTTTAAAGATGAGGACTTCTGCCTTTTAAAATTAAAATTTTTGTTTTGGTGTCTTCAGTGATTGGCCTTCAGCCAGTTTCAAATTAAAGTTGTTTTGCCCTTGAGGCGTGAGATTGAATGGCGCATTTAGCCGGGAATTAAGTTCTAAAATTAATGTTTGGCTTGCTCTGCTTTTAATGTTTTCCTTACTCATGTATGTTTCTCAAATGAATAAAGCAGCATATTCGAGTACAACTGACAGTCACTCATTTTGGCCCCTTTCCACAAAGTAAACTATCTGTCCTGTCCTGTGAGTACAGCAGGGGTTCTCAACAATACGCGGATTTAGTAGCCCAGCCTGCACGATTCGTACGACTAATCTACCATGGCTATGTGGTATGCTTGCATCAGACATATTCTTTGAGGACTAGTTTTACATGTAATCTACCTGTACACTGGCCAAGTCTTGGTGAGGCTTACATTCGGCCGTGATGGTAACCATTTTTCAGTGGCTGGCGTGACCTAAGGTGGACGAAGTGGACAGCGCAGTAGTTCCATCCGGTTTAGTCAAAATACGATATCAGTAATTGGCCTCCGTTTGTAGGGGTTATCTTCTCAGCTGGCGCCACTGGGTAGAGTCGGTACGTCATGTGTGATGGTTTCCGCATACTTCAACATATGGCTTCACAAGATTTAACCATTAATGGAACACCCCTTCATTAATTTTATGAGTGGTGTTTCCTAATAATCAGCTGCCTGATGCTCTGGGGTTTGAGCACAGGGTTAACTTACATGTTATATTACATATTCAAAGTTTGTCACCATATGAAATATGAGGTGACACTGGAGGTTTCTGAAGATATGATCATACTAAAAAACGTTATTTCCAGATTTAGTATCCCAGACCTAAGAATTGCATACAAAGCCTGGACACAGTGACAAGTGTCATTAAGAGTACGTAAAATAATGTAAAATATTTGACACCTAATATCACTCCGATGCATATGTAAATATCTTTCGCCAACAATTCAACCTTCAAAGAAAGTTGAAATGTAATTATAATTCATTATAAAGAAAACGTAAGAAATGCAGTTGTAGATAGTACATAATGTGCTGAAACATATGTGGGTAGTAACAAAAAAAAGTAAATAATAAGTCGTCTTTCAAAAGGCGGAATTTCTCTCCAGTTTTTCTTAGGAAGTACGGAAAATAAGAACCGATCGAACATCAAAGACATGATTATGATATACAGCTTTTGCCATCCAGATTCGTGCTGGTTGTTTCTGCACATCATCTATCCATATTCCATTAGGTCGGTCTACATGTCTCTTTTCAACAGAAGAAATAGTACTTAGAATTACCATATACCACCCCTCCCCATCTACTCATCTCGCTCTATAGTCGCCCCCCCCCCCCCTCTCGTTCATTCGACTTTTGTAACAGTCTTAATACTTCCTCAACTTCTATCTGTTGTATTATCCACTGACTTTTTCTGTCCCATTTTGTTACGCGCTATATGCATCTTTACGTTGTTCAATGGGCCTAAGTCAGTTTCTTAATTTATGAGCATTTAACGTCCATTTTGCAGGTCCATATGTTAGTGTTGACAGTATACACCGACAACAGACTTCCCACTTGAGGCACACCGAGAACTTCCTGTCCAGTATTATTTTCAGTGTCTAAAACGACCTCCAAGTCACATTTATCCTATGGTTTATTTTTGTGGGAATACCTTTGCTTGTTGCTCCCACCTTCCCAAAGTACACAGTCCCAACTGTTTCTACAATTGAATAATTGATTTGTACTGCTGTCCTATCGGTATTCTGACTGCCCATCTGTTTGGTATTATTGCAATTAATCTTCAACCTTCCTGTCATACTGGCCCTGTTGACTTCTTGCTTCTCTACTGAATTTTTCTGGAACCAAACAAAACATTAATTTTCAACCTTTCTGTCATAATTGTCCTGTTGACTTCTCCCATCCTCTACTGATGTTCTTCTGGAACTAAGGCAAACATGACCATGCCATCTGTATGTTGAAGCTAGTTCAAAAAAGATCCCATTATGCTGACTACTTTTTCATCCCTCTTTCAATTACCAGTACTATAAGAAAAGAAAGAAGTGCAACGAAGAAATTATCGGAATGAAATAGAAACTGGTAGATATGATGTACATGCACAGACAAAAAAAATGGTTGCATTTTCAGAATGATTGGATGGTTTTTTCAAGAGAAAGAGCTTAACGAATTGAACAAGTCAATAACGCGTTGCTGCACATGTGGCCCTTATACAAGCAGTTATTCGGTTTGGCATTCAATGATACATATATTGGATCTCGTCCTGAGGGACATCGCGACAAATACTTACCAATAGCCGAGTTAGATTGTCAAAATCCTGAAACGGTAGGAAGCCTTACCCATAATGCTTCAAATTTTCTCCATTGGGGAGAGGTCGGCTACCTTTCTGGCCAAGGTAAGGTTTGTCAAGAACGAAGACGAGCAGCAGAAACCCTCACCGTCTGCAGTCTTGGTGAAATGTAAGCCCAGGATGGCTTGCCCAGAAGGATAACAAAAGGGGGCGTAGAACGATCTAGACGTACCACTGTGCTGTAAAGTTACCACAGATGGCAACCAAAGGTCCTGTTATGAAAAGAGATGGCTCCCCAGACCATCATTCCTGGCACCGCAGTCTGCGGTGGCACCAGACACGTCATCGGCCTGGAATCTCATTGAGTGGAGTAGAAATTTCTTTAGTGATGAGTCATGCTGCGAACAGAGCCCCAAGGTCAGCGAACACATGTCTGCATACGTCACAGACGGAGGAGGCGTACCAACTTGACCGTCACCCTCCATATGGCCCGACAACCAGAAGTGATGGTCTGGAGCGACATTTCTTTTCATAGCAGGACCCCTTTGATTCTACATCTACATCTACATCTATACTCCGCGAGCCACCTTACGGTGTGTGGCGGAGGGTACTTATTGTACCACTATCTGATCCCCCCTTCCCTGTTCCATTCACGAATTGTGCGTGGGAAGAACGACTGCTTGTAAGTCTTCGTATTTGCTCTAATTTCTCGGATCTTTTCGTTGTGATCATTACGCGAGATATATGTGGGCGGTAGTAATATGTTGCCCATCTCTTCCCGGAATGTGCTCTCTCGTAATTTCGATAATAAACCTCTCCGTATTGCGTAACGCCTTTCTTGAAGTGTCCACCACTGGAGCTTGTTCAGCATCTCCGTAACGCTCTCGCGCTGACTAAATGTCCCCATGACGAATCGCGCTGCTTTTCGCTGGATCATGTCTATCTCTTCTATTAATCCAACCTGGTAAGGGTCCCATACTGATGAGCAATACTCAAGAATCGGACGAACAAGCGTTTTGTAAGCTACTTCTTTCGTCGATGAGTCACATTTTCTTAGAATTCTTCCTATGAATCTCAACCTGGCGCCTGCTTTTCCCACTATTTGTTTTATGTGATCATTCCACTTCAGATCGCTCCGGATAGTAACTCCTAAGTATTTTACGGTCGTTACCGCTTCCAATGATTTACCACCTATGGCATAATCGTACTGGAATGGATTTCTGCCCCTATGTATGCGCATTATATTACATTTATCTACGTTTAGGGAAAGCTGCCAGCTGTCGCACCATTCATTAATCCTCTGCAGGTCTTCCTGGAGTACGTACGAGTCTTCTGATGTTGCTACTTTCTTGTAGACAACCGTGTCATCTGCAAATAGCCTCACGGAGCTACCGATGTTGTCAACTAAGTCATTTATGTATAATGTAAACAATAAAGGTCCTATTACACTTCCTTGCGGTACTCCCGAAACTACCTCTACATCTGCAGATTTTGAACCGTTAAGAATGACATGTTGTGTTCTTTCTTCTAGGAAATCCTGAATCCAATCACAAACCTGGTCCGATATTCCGTAAGCTCGTATTTTTTTCACTAAACGTAAGTGCGGAACCGTATCAAATGCCTTCCTGAAGTCCAGGAATACGGCATCACTCTGCTCGCCAGTGTCTACGGCACTGTGAATTTCTTGGACAAATAGGGCGAGCTGAGTTTCACATGATCTCTGTTTGCGGAATCCATGTTGGTTATGATGAAGGAGATTTGTATTATCTAAGAACGTCATAATACGAGAACATAAAACATGTTCCATTATTCTACAACAGATTGACGTAAGCGAAATAGGCCTATAATTATTCGCATCTGATTTATGACCCTTCTTGAAAATGGGAACGACCTGCGCTTTCTTCCAGTCGCTAGGTACTTTACGTTCTTCCAGAGATTTACGATAAATTGCTGATAGAAAGGGGGCAAGTTCTTTAGCATAATCACTGTAGAATCTTACGGGTATCTCGTCTGGTCCGGATGCTTTTCCGCTACTAAGTGATAGCAGTTGTTTTTCAATTCCGATATCGTTTATTTCAATATTTTCCATTTTGGCGTCCGTGCGAAGGCTGAAGTCAGGGACCGTGTTACGATTTTCCGCAGTGAAACAGTTTCGGAACACTGAATTCAGTATTTCTGCCTTTCTTCGGTCGTCCTCTGTTTCGGTGCCATCGTGGTCAACGAGTGACTGAATACGGGATTTAGATCCGCTTACCGATTTTACATATGACCAAAACTTTTTAGGGTTCTTGTTTAGATTGTTTGCCAATGTTTTATGTTCGAATTCGTTGAATGCTTCTCTCATTGCTCTCTTTACGCTCTTTTTCGCTTCGTTCAGCTTTTCCTTATCAGCTATGATTCGACTACTCTTAAACCTATGATGAAGCTTTCTTTGTTTCCGTAGTACCTTTCGTACATGATTGTTATACCACAGTGGATCTTTCCCCTCGCTTTGGACCTTAGTCGGTACGAACTTATCTAAGGCGTACCTGAGGCACCCTTATTCCATAGTCCACGATATAATAGACCCCGGTTTGTTGCAAGCAACCCGGGGCTCACATTTTAGCAAGATATTACCCGCCCCACATGGCGAGACTTTCTACTGCTTGTCTTCGTGCGTGTCAAACCCTATCTTCGCTAGCAAGGTCTGGGGATCTCTCGTCTACGGAAAACGTTTGGAGGATTATGGGCAGAGGCCTTCTACGATCTCGGGATTTTGAGGATCTAACGCACGGACGGAATATGCCACGATACCCATCAGGAGAAAGTCCAACAACTATGTCAATTAAATGCCAAGCTGAATAGTTGATTGCATAAGCAGCAGAGGTGGAGCAACACGTTACTGACTTAGTCACTTTGTGAATCTCTTTCTCTTAAATAAATCATCTAATTTTCGTCAAATTGTAATCAGTTTTTCGTCTATGCACGTAGATCACATCTAGCGATCACCATCTAAATCGGATAAGCCCTTCATGATGCGTGTTATTTATTTATTTATTTATTTATTTTTTTTTTTTTTTTTTTTGCATTTGAGTAGATTATTTATCCTTTCTTCCTTCAGTAATCGATGAGAACTGTGTTGACTGGGTGTTACCGTAATGTTGTAACGGTACTTGAGTTACATAACCATTGTGGCACCTCACCTCAACCTCTCGATACCAGCAATATTCTACTGTATTTCTATAAAATAGTTAACATATTTCTGAGACAACATTCAGATTTGATTTCATTAATGTAGAGGTACTTTGATACATCGATATGTTTATATTGCAATGATATTATTATTATGTGTATTCTTTCTTTTGTCACTATCATTGATGTACTTGTAACTCTGATTTTTGGGCGCTTAAGCATGTCGAAAAGACGCAAATTGTACTCATTTTATAAAATGTGAATTTTAACAGTGAGGAAGATATTTCCAAGTAAGTTTTATATTGTGAAGTGATGTTTTGTGAGTTACGTGATATTTCAACGAAAGTAATAAAAAAGAAATGTAACTTAAATTCGGAGTGCTGATTACTTTTTTACATCACCATTGTGCTAACTTGCAAAAGTTTAATCTTCAAGAATGGTTTATGAAACACATCTATAAAACTTTTGAATATCGCAGAATAACACCTAGGCCTCTATGCATGCAAGCTTGGAATCATCACCACCTACATTTTCGAAAATTGAGACATGATTTCACAACGACACAAGCGTGGGAAACACGAAAAGATGAGTGCGTACTTTATCCATTATTTCATGATATGACTTTATTAACTGTGCTCTAATGACACCGGCCACATAATGTAACTTTGTTGTTGCCCGAAAATGCAATATTTAGCAGCGTCAGCAACACTACAATCATAATTAAATTTTATCTCTGTTGTGGTAGGGTTGTTATAATGTGTTACAGTGATACGTTACTAACTGATATGCGCCCTGTAACTGTGTGATGATGCATCAGCATTCACAGCCCCGTTCGGCTTCTGGCGTCTCTTCATGCTCATTGCTTCCCTATGCCCATATCGTTATTCAATAAAACACGCAAGCCCGAAGGGCTCTGCACCTCTGACGACTCCTTCCAAACTTTTTTTATTTAAAAACCACAAAGGGGCTGTGTCCTTCACGAAAACGTAACGTAGCAAGTTACGTCGACTCAACTTATTGAAGTGACGGGAGGGACCGGGGGTACGGTAGAGCAATGTTAACCCAGCCGGTCCGGGCGCAGTGTTTCGCCGTAAGGCCCCGATAGCGGGAGGCCAGCTGATTCGTTTCCGGGTGTTTCTCGTGGGGAGGGGTGCCCACGACTCTGACCTTTCATTTCGCCCTCATTTCCTGCCAGCCAATCCACATCCTCCCTAACCCCCACCGCTCCGCCCCCATGGCATCACTTCTCGTTATCACTGCTTTCTGTGTTTCCACTGTCTCTCCTTTTGCTCTTCACCAGGGAAGTGTCGGCTCCGCTTCCTATGTTGTGCGGTGCTGTATCTTTTCCTCTTTGCTTCGGCGCAGCTCTTCGTGGTGCGTTAGTTTGTAACAAGTTCATTTGCAGTAGCAAGCTCAGTCCGATATTCTTGTCGTGTATAAGATTCTGTTAGTCACCATTTCTCAAAAATAAATCCATACAACTAAACGTTTCACAACAAAACTTTGTAATTCGTATTAAATAAAAGTGGGCGTAACTGACACTAAAGTTTAAAAGTTTGACTCCAAAAATATTAAATTTTTTGCTGTCATCATCTATATTTCGAGTTGTTACAAATTTAAGCAGACATTAGTCCTTCTGATCTTACTAGCAAATACACAACCAACTATCCGCTGTTACCTCACTGCTTTTTAAATTGTATGGTAGCCAGCTTATGAGCTTATGAGCTGATGGAGCAGGAAGTGGTAAGTATGTATTGTGTAGGACAAACATTCACAGCGTGATGCAAAAGCACCAAACACAGTATGTTTTCCAATACTGTAGTTCATGAATCTGCGTGATATCATTACCAGTTGCTTCCTTATGGAGATTATGTTGAATCTATTTAAGCCCAGAACTTTTTTTAACCCTGAGTTTTATGATTTTCACATGTCATTTATTTGTGACCACAAAACAGTTGTGACATTAACTTGTGAGTGCTGAAAGGAGGTTTTTATCAGTAGGTCGTGAGTGACCGCATGGGAACATGGACACATAAGGTCGATCACCACTGTTGACCATATTACAAGTTATGAATTATTAAGAAACCATATTAGGTAAGTAGGGAATATAAATCATAATACCAACCTGCATAAACACTGCAAAGCATGTGTCATGCATATATACGTTACATTAGCGGCACATTTTGGCACTATTATTTTTACAAAGCGCACATCAGTAGCTGAGTAGTCCTGAGCACTGAGAATAATAAGTTGACCTTCTCAGCTTGCATTGGGGTTTTTATCGACGGTATAGGCATACCTGGGTTAAACATTATGTAATGGAATTAATACCAGAAAACTGTCACTCACGGTCATCGAGTTCAACACCGCGAAAGCGAACATTATTTAAATGACGATGGTTCACGGTTTACATGGTTCAACAGAACTGTCATCAACACCATTACTCGATGTCAATATACGCATATTGTGGTTTGAACGATGTCTGTTCTCTCAAATGCAGTTGGTGCAAAGAATTTGCAAAATTACAGGCTATGTCACTCGCTGAAAAATTTGTTCATCAGTTAAATGTCAAGTTCCGAAATCAATCAATCGTTTGTAGACACACGCTTAACACACTAAAATACGGCACTTTAAAACTCTGCTCACCGTTACCTGAGTGTGTCGTTAATTAGTGTCCTAAGTCACTGTGATGTCTTCATAGTTGAAGACAAGCTGTGTTACTACTCAGTGGAATGAGAGTCAGCTCAGAACATGTGCTACAGCTGCCTGTTGTATGTAGATTGTTGTCTACTTAATAAAAACAGGATCAGAATCACTTATACAGAAATCATTCGCATCTGCTCCCTAAGACTTGAGATAAAAGCACAACGCTTCATAAAATCCTAAAATGGTTGTCACACTGCTGTTATTCGCAGGTAGGATAGAGGACAGGTTTCCATAAAGTATCTGTATGTCCATTATTTCAGTGATGGTTGCGGGACTCGGCTGTGTGCAACAGGATTTCAAATCAAACACGTTTCAGCCGTCTAATTTCAAAACTTATTTTATTTAGCTACCACTTTCAGCAATTTATTATGCCATCTTCAGGCCCTCGACTGACGTGTAGGAAGATTCGAACCTCGATTACGATCAAAATAGGGGCCACCACTCAAATACTGGTATATGTGGATTTCTGCTTGCTACAGTGACCCCTTCAACCATAATCTTCCCGTAAAAACTGATAGTTGCCCTTGTGTCAGTATAAGAAACAAATATGACTGAAATATTTCGTACCACATGTGGTGATCCAAGAGCTTCAAACATTAGTGATTTAACGCACAGGGTGAGGATAATGTTTGCCAGGGTCTCAGTCTTAAAGGGCTTTCTGGGAAAACATATTCGCGATCCATAGAGAGTCTAAGTGGTGATTATGGCGTTGTATTAATTAATGACAGACGGGAGCTACCAGTCGCTCCTGATGGTATTGTAGGATCTCTAATATATTGCTTGTTACGCGCAGCCGTGAACATAAAATGTTACCACTATCAGCAGATGTAATCAGTTAACAGTTGCAGGGTCCTCGTCAATCCTTAATCTGGGTTTTCTGCAGCTGGATGCTTGCCACAAAGTTGCCTGATCTCGTGTGGTGCAACGCCCTAGAGAGGACCATTGCCTTTCAAAACTACAGTTTCTTATTTGGGACTCTCAGTGTACGCCATATCGAAATTTGTTTTAACGGTGTTCCTACATTTTTGTTTCCCAAAGTAATTTCTTTTCCACTGAAACATGAAACATCTGTCCATACATATTTAACCACCTACCCCTATCTATAAGCGTTTAAATTTCAGCCCAAATCTTTTAAATGAGCACTTTTAGTTTCTGAAATTTCTGAAAGTGGGGCCAAAATGGAATCAAGCTAGAATCACAGACAGGACATGTTATCGTATTGTCAATACCAAAGAAATATTTTCATAAGTGTTTGTCGGTACACTGAGTTCGTTTTACACTGTACATTTACATCTCATTTACTGTAAAACGACTTTGTACGAAAATTATCAAATAAAAACATGCATTGAATGCCTTACGTGGAAGATGTAAAAACGGCATTAAATGGAATAAAGTCTTATGGGATCCTCTACTCGGTGAGAGAACGTTATAAAGATGCTCAATATATTCCAGTGGCAGATGGTACAAGGTATGTATTGTGAATAATGGAGAGGTTTACAATTGAACTCCCAAGAGTGCCCATTCCACAAGGAGTGAAACTGTATAATAACTACACTTTCTGATCAAAAGTATCCAACCACCAGTTATTGGATTTTAATATGGGATGTATCCTGGAATCACATTTAATGATGTGTCTGATGGTCTGTGGATGATTGGCTGTCCTTTATTCCTTAACAGCTGGAACCATTGGAGATGGTGGTGTTGGAAGCCGGGGTCTGTAGCGAAGTCGACGATCTAAAGCAACGACAAATTGTGCCATTGGGTACAGATCAGGACTCTGGAAAGTTTAGTCCATTTCAGGAACGATAGTTTCCACAAATCATTACCTCACATGTGCTGCTTTATTAGAAGATGCAATGTCAAGCTGATACAATCATCGTGTTCCAACTGTTCAACTGCTGTATTCAGCATTTATTTCCTTCTGCGTTTAGCATTTTCTTCAATGCAATAAGTAGTCCACATCGTAACCACAAAAAACACCATGATACAATAACAGAACCTCCTCTGTACTTCACTGTAGACATTATGCATGATGATAGGTAGCATTCTCCAAGCAATCGTAAAACCCAAACACTTCCTTCTGATTGTCACAGAGTATAGCATCATTCATCACTCCAAATGATGCGTTTCCATTGATGCACTGTCCAGTGGCATCACTCTTCAAATCATCTCAGGAACCGCTTACCACTCACTACAGAAATGTGTGGCTATTGAGAAGCTGCTTGACCACTGTACACCATCCTTTTTATATTACTATACACAGTCACTGTGCGAGCTGCACTACTGGCAGCAGTTTGGTACTCGCGAGTGATTCCTTCTGCTGATTTCATGTGATAATTTACTACCAACCTCTGCAATGGTCAACGATCCCTGTCCATCAACGCAAAAGACCAGCCTCTTCTTGGTTTAGCTGCAGTTGTTGCTTCACCTTTCAACTTCACAATCACAACACAAACAGTCGACTTTGCGGCCTCAGAAGGGTTCAAATATCACTGTGGATTCCTTACTCAAAGGACATTCACTGACTAGTCCACTTTCGACGTGTCTCAGCTCTGCTGACCAGTTTCGCTCCAAAAACCGCAGAAAAATGTTCATGGTGAGACAAACTGTCGCTTGTCTTAGCATTTATTGGGCTTTCCAATCAAACTCATGAATTTGTTGTTGAACTCGATATTCCACTGAATAACTTTTCATAATATCACAAATGGTCATAAATAAACTTGTGATAATTATCAACATGACCATGGATGCATTTGTCCATAGTACTGTAATTAGCCCTCAACAGCAGTCTTGTTTTTATTTGACAAGCTTTTTAATAACTTTATTCTGTATGTTTTTTCTCACTACCATGCACATACATACAAATACAGTAGACATGGAAAGGGTTTGTTAATCACTTACTTACACTGTCTCACAGCAACACTATGTTTAAATCGTATATTAGTTGGTAGAATACTAACTTAATGTAAACAACCACAGCAGGACATGTTATTAAAAGAATAAAGGATGAGTACGTACTTGAGATTGGAAGGCCTGATTCATTACTAACGTAGAATGCTTGTAATTTTTCCCGTTCGAAGTGGGAAGAAGTCTGTCAAGACTTAAGGGAGCAAAGTAGCTAAGAGGACTAGTTATAGTTGGCAATGTTAACAGCACTGACTGGAAAAAAGAAGAAAGAACAAGGAGCAGTGTTGCCTTCATGCGTGCGCACTTTAAATTTCGCAGCCTATGTACAAGTGTGCGCAAGTGCGTTAATGTCCATGTAGGAGCGCCAGTGCTCACACGGCTGTGTCGCTAGCCGACGCAATGCCATTCAGCTTCGGCAGCTTCCGCCAAGCTATGTGAAGTTAATCCGCACTCTCTCTCGCATACAGCAGCTGTTTTCAGATAACTCCGATGGCCACATCTCTGCTGGGTTTCATCATACGCAGTAACCGAGACACAGGCTGTCCCACGGTGTTTGCCTTGTGTTGCTGTGCGGAGTCGTCAATCAGTAAATGAAGTACAACCCGCTCGTGCATTCCTGACCTTACACCTACAGCAGCACTGCAGAATCGATTACATACACAGAACTAGAGTCACAAGTCACAGCGCTGCAAAACATAGGTAATGAAATAAAACTTTCTCGGGTTTCAAGCTGGTTCAAGTGGTTTATAGCCCACAAGCTTTCGGCAGAGATCTTCTCTCCCATTGTCAAGTGGATGACTGTAATGTGGTTGTCATTGCAGTGTTTATATAGCCGCGCCGACTCTCGTGACGTCACTGGTGCTCGGTCCCGTACCATATACGGTAATGTTTTGGCCGCGCGACTGCCGGGCCCATTTCAACTCCCTCAACACCGGATCCCACGATGTACTGAGCTACAATCCACCGTCTCTTTTTTTTTTTTTTGTTTATTTGGCCTTTGAGTGTGTACTCAATTTAGCCATCAGCAACACATAGTGGCAATGTACACATAATTGAATAAACAAATACAGAAATGCATGTTTACAAGAATAAAAAGCTTAACTGTTACAGTTTTGTACATAATGTTTTAAAAATTGAATTGAATTGAATTGGAAATAATTAAAAGTGTCTTGGCTTACAATTCACACCAATTCTGAAATATCTTCATCAGCAAGACATATTTATAATTTACGTACACCATTAAAACCTACGGATTGCAACCAGTACTCTTGATGAAGTAAACTATCATTTTATGTAGACGAACGTCTTTAGTACACAAAAGAGAAGCTGATTGACGAAGATGGTAGCCCATAGTCAGCAATGTCTTCAGGAAGACCAACCGTTCACGGTCAAATGTGGAGCACATAAATAAGATGTGGTTGACATCAGCTTCCGACTCAGGATCACACTCACATGCTGGTGAACTGTAAACGTTGATCCAATGTAGATGTTGTGGGAAAGAGGCATGATTGAAGCGGAGTCTTATGATGGTAGAAATCGTGGATCGGCCCAAATGTGTCCTCATGAACCATGGCTGCGAAGGAATCCGAGGTTGTAGCACTGCGTAATAACCGCGTTTTGTCTGTTGAGAAACGTTCCACATTTCCTGCCATTGTCGTCTTGCGTGGTCCTTGACTTCACGTAAGTAGTCGGTATAAGGAAGGTGCAGATCCAGAACGGTGCCTAAGGTTGCCGCTTGGTTGGCTAATGCATCAACTTCATCATTATAGACGATACCAGAGTGGGATGGTACCCACAACAAATGGATCGTCCGGCCCGTGCGTGTGCTGCGAATATATTTAGATATCACATCCAAGATATAACTTGATTGGCGACTCCATGTTGTCTTGTGCACTACGACCAGGTAACAGGTATACTTGAAAAAAGAGACAGCATTGGTCGTATATTTTTTACTATTGCAAAATCGATTTTCTGTCACTGAGTGACCATCTTCAGTGCTAGAAGTTAAAATTTTTTCACATTACGATCAGAGAGTACAACATAGAAAATCACAATTACATCTGCATATGAACATAACACTTGTTAGAAACAAACCTATATTGTATAACTTAAATTGGGATGCACTGTTGTCACTAAGCTTAAGGCAATCACATAGACTGAGGTCGCTGTTTACCTGCACTTGTTCAGCAGACCTCGGTGTGACGGGGCTTGACACGCCCTCTATGTGACACATGTCACGTGAAGACATAGTATTATTGGTTAATAATTCGCAAAACCAATAATACTATGTCTTCGCGTGACACATGTCACATAGAGGGCGTGTCAAGCCCCGTCACACCGAGGTCTGCTGAATGACACCGGCCACATAATGTAACTTTGTTGTTGCCCGAAAATGCAATATTTAGCAGCGTCAGCAACACTACAATCATAATTAAATTTTATCTCTGTTGTGGTAGGGTTGTTATAATGTGTTACAGTGATACGTTACTAACTGATATGCGCCCTGTAACTGTGTGATGATGCATCAGCATTCACAGCCCCGTTCGGCTTCTGGCGTCTCTTCATGCTCATTGCTTCCCTATGCCCATATCGTTATTCAATAAAACACGCAAGCCCGAAGGGCTCTGCACCTCTGACGACTCCTTCCAAACTTTTTTTATTTAAAAACCACAAAGGGGCTGTGTCCTTCACGAAAACGTAACGTAGCAAGTTACGTCGACTCAACTTATTGAAGTGACGGGAGGGACCGGGGGTACGGTAGAGCAATGTTAACCCAGCCGGTCCGGGCGCAGTGTTTCGCCGTAAGGCCCCGATAGCGGGAGGCCAGCTGATTCGTTTCCGGGTGTTTCTCGTGGGGAGGGGTGCCCACGACTCTGACCTTTCATTTCGCCCTCATTTCCTGCCAGCCAATCCACATCCTCCCTAACCCCCACCGCTCCGCCCCCATGGCATCACTTCTCGTTATCACTGCTTTCTGTGTTTCCACTGTCTCTCCTTTTGCTCTTCACCAGGGAAGTGTCGGCTCCGCTTCCTATGTTGTGCGGTGCTGTATCTTTTCCTCTTTGCTTCGGCGCAGCTCTTCGTGGTGCGTTAGTTTGTAACAAGTTCATTTGCAGTAGCAAGCTCAGTCCGATATTCTTGTCGTGTATAAGATTCTGTTAGTCACCATTTCTCAAAAATAAATCCATACAACTAAACGTTTCACAACAAAACTTTGTAATTCGTATTAAATAAAAGTGGGCGTAACTGACACTAAAGTTTAAAAGTTTGACTCCAAAAATATTAAATTTTTTGCTGTCATCATCTATATTTCGAGTTGTTACAAATTTAAGCAGACATTAGTCCTTCTGATCTTACTAGCAAATACACAACCAACTATCCGCTGTTACCTCACTGCTTTTTAAATTGTATGGTAGCCAGCTTATGAGCTTATGAGCTGATGGAGCAGGAAGTGGTAAGTATGTATTGTGTAGGACAAACATTCACAGCGTGATGCAAAAGCACCAAACACAGTATGTTTTCCAATACTGTAGTTCATGAATCTGCGTGATATCATTACCAGTTGCTTCCTTATGGAGATTATGTTGAATCTATTTAAGCCCAGAACTTTTTTTAACCCTGAGTTTTATGATTTTCACATGTCATTTATTTGTGACCACAAAACAGTTGTGACATTAACTTGTGAGTGCTGAAAGGAGGTTTTTATCAGTAGGTCGTGAGTGACCGCATGGGAACATGGACACATAAGGTCGATCACCACTGTTGACCATATTACAAGTTATGAATTATTAAGAAACCATATTAGGTAAGTAGGGAATATAAATCATAATACCAACCTGCATAAACACTGCAAAGCATGTGTCATGCATATATACGTTACATTAGCGGCACATTTTGGCACTATTATTTTTACAAAGCGCACATCAGTAGCTGAGTAGTCCTGAGCACTGAGAATAATAAGTTGACCTTCTCAGCTTGCATTGGGGTTTTTATCGACGGTATAGGCATACCTGGGTTAAACATTATGTAATGGAATTAATACCAGAAAACTGTCACTCACGGTCATCGAGTTCAACACCGCGAAAGCGAACATTATTTAAATGACGATGGTTCACGGTTTACATGGTTCAACAGAACTGTCATCAACACCATTACTCGATGTCAATATACGCATATTGTGGTTTGAACGATGTCTGTTCTCTCAAATGCAGTTGGTGCAAAGAATTTGCAAAATTACTGGCTATGTCACTCGCTGAAAAATTTGTTCATCAGTTAAATGTCAAGTTCCGAAATCAATCAATCGTTTGTAGACACACGCTTAACACACTAAAATACGGCACTTTAAAACTCTGCTCACCGTTACCTGAGTGTGTCGTTAATTAGTGTCCTAAGTCACTGTGATGTCTTCATAGTTGAAGACAAGCTGTGTTACTACTCAGTGGAATGAGAGTCAGCTCAGAACATGTGCTACAGCTGCCTGTTGTATGTAGATTGTTGTCTACTTAATAAAAACAGGATCAGAATCACTTATACAGAAATCATTCGCATCTGCTCCCTAAGACTTGAGATAAAAGCACAACGCTTCATAAAATCCTAAAATGGTTGTCACACTGCTGTTATTCGCAGGTAGGATAGAGGACAGGTTTCCATAAAGTATCTGTATGTCCATTATTTCAGTGATGGTTGCGGGACTCGGCTGTGTGCAACAGGATTTCAAATCAAACACGTTTCAGCCGTCTAATTTCAAAACTTATTTTATTTAGCTACCACTTTCAGCAATTTATTATGCCATCTTCAGGCCCTCGACTGACGTGTAGGAAGATTCGAACCTCGATTACGATCAAAATAGGGGCCACCACTCAAATACTGGTATATGTGGATTTCTGCTTGCTACAGTGACCCCTTCAACCATAATCTTCCCGTAAAAACTGATAGTTGCCCTTGTGTCAGTATAAGAAACAAATATGACTGAAATATTTCGTACCACATGTGGTGATCCAAGAGCTTCAAACATTAGTGATTTAACGCACAGGGTGAGGATAATGTTTGCCAGGGTCTCAGTCTTAAAGGGCTTTCTGGGAAAACATATTCGCGATCCATAGAGAGTCTAAGTGGTGATTATGGCGTTGTATTAATTAATGACAGACGGGAGCTACCAGTCGCTCCTGATGGTATTGTAGGATCTCTAATATATTGCTTGTTACGCGCAGCCGTGAACATAAAATGTTACCACTATCAGCAGATGTAATCAGTTAACAGTTGCAGGGTCCTCGTCAATCCTTAATCTGGGTTTTCTGCAGCTGGATGCTTGCCACAAAGTTGCCTGATCTCGTGTGGTGCAACGCCCTAGAGAGGACCATTGCCTTTCAAAACTACAGTTTCTTATTTGGGACTCTCAGTGTACGCCATATCGAAATTTGTTTTAACGGTGTTCCTACATTTTTGTTTCCCAAAGTAATTTCTTTTCCACTGAAACATGAAACATCTGTCCATACATATTTAACCACCTACCCCTATCTATAAGCGTTTAAATTTCAGCCCAAATCTTTTAAATGAGCACTTTTAGTTTCTGAAATTTCTGAAAGTGGGGCCAAAATGGAATCAAGCTAGAATCACAGACAGGACATGTTATCGTATTGTCAATACCAAAGAAATATTTTCATAAGTGTTTGTCGGTACACTGAGTTCGTTTTACACTGTACATTTACATCTCATTTACTGTAAAACGACTTTGTACGAAAATTATCAAATAAAAACATGCATTGAATGCCTTACGTGGAAGATGTAAAAACGGCATTAAATGGAATAAAGTCTTATGGGATCCTCTACTCGGTGAGAGAACGTTATAAAGATGCTCAATATATTCCAGTGGCAGATGGTACAAGGTATGTATTGTGAATAATGGAGAGGTTTACAATTGAACTCCCAAGAGTGCCCATTCCACAAGGAGTGAAACTGTATAATAACTACACTTTCTGATCAAAAGTATCCAACCACCAGTTATTGGATTTTAATATGGGATGTATCCTGGAATCACATTTAATGATGTGTCTGATGGTCTGTGGATGATTGGCTGTCCTTTATTCCTTAACAGCTGGAACCATTGGAGATGGTGGTGTTGGAAGCCGGGGTCTGTAGCGAAGTCGACGATCTAAAGCAACGACAAATTGTGCCATTGGGTACAGATCAGGACTCTGGAAAGTTTAGTCCATTTCAGGAACGATAGTTTCCACAAATCATTACCTCACATGTGCTGCTTTATTAGAAGATGCAATGTCAAGCTGATACAATCATCGTGTTCCAACTGTTCAACTGCTGTATTCAGCATTTATTTCCTTCTGCGTTTAGCATTTTCTTCAATGCAATAAGTAGTCCACATCGTAACCACAAAAAACACCATGATACAATAACAGAACCTCCTCTGTACTTCACTGTAGACATTATGCATGATGATAGGTAGCATTCTCCAAGCAATCGTAAAACCCAAACACTTCCTTCTGATTGTCACAGAGTATAGCATCATTCATCACTCCAAATGATGCGTTTCCATTGATGCACTGTCCAGTGGCATCACTCTTCAAATCATCTCAGGAACCGCTTACCACTCACTACAGAAATGTGTGGCTATTGAGAAGCTGCTTGACCACTGTACACCATCCTTTTTATATTACTATACACAGTCACTGTGCGAGCTGCACTACTGGCAGCAGTTTGGTACTCGCGAGTGATTCCTTCTGCTGATTTCATGTGATAATTTACTACCAACCTCTGCAATGGTCAACGATCCCTGTCCATCAACGCAAAAGACCAGCCTCTTCTTGGTTTAGCTGCAGTTGTTGCTTCACCTTTCAACTTCACAATCACAACACAAACAGTCGACTTTGCGGCCTCAGAAGGGTTCAAATATCACTGTGGATTCCTTACTCAAAGGACATTCACTGACTAGTCCACTTTCGACGTGTCTCAGCTCTGCTGACCAGTTTCGCTCCAAAAACCGCAGAAAAATGTTCATGGTGAGACAAACTGTCGCTTGTCTTAGCATTTATTGGGCTTTCCAATCAAACTCATGAATTTGTTGTTGAACTCGATATTCCACTGAATAACTTTTCATAATATCACAAATGGTCATAAATAAACTTGTGACAATTATCAACATGACCATGGATGCATTTGTCCATAGTACTGTAATCAGTCCTCAACAGCAGTCTTGTTTTTATTTGACAAGCTTTTTAATAACTTTATTCTGTATGCTTTCTCACTACCATGCACATACATACAGATACAGTAGACATGGAAAGGGTTTGTTAATCACTTGCTTAGACTGTCTCACAACATAACTATGTTTAAATCGTATATTAGTTGGTAGAAGACTAACTTAATGAAAACAACCACAGCAGTACATGTTATTAAAAGAATAAAGGATTAGTACGTACTTGAGATTGGAAGGCCTGATTCATTACTAACATGGAATGCTGGTAATTTTTCCCGTTCGAAGTGGGAAGAAGTCTGTCAAGACTTAAGGGAGCAAAGTAGCTAAGAGGACTAGTTATAGTTGGCAATGTTAACACCACTGACTGGAAAAAAGAAGAAAGAACAAGGAGCAGTGTTGCCTTCATGCGTGCGCACTTTAAATTTCGCAGCCTATGTACAAGTGTGCGCAAGTGCGTTAATGTCCATGTAGGAGCGCCAGTGCTCACACGGCTGTGTCGCTAGCCGACGCAATGCTATTCAGCTTCGGCAGCTTCCGCCAAGCTATGTGAAGTTCATCCGCACTCTCTCTCGCATACAGCAGCTGTTTTCAGATAACTCCGATGGCCACATCTCTGCTGGGTTTCATCATACGCAGTAACCGAGACACAGGCTGTCCCACGGTGTTTGCCTTGTGTTGCTGTGCGGAGTCGTCAATCAGTAAATGAAGTACAACCCGCTCGTGCATTCCTGACCTTACACCTACAGCAGCACTGCAGAATCGATTACATACACGGAACTAGAGTCACAAGTCACAGCGCTGCAAAACATAGGTAATGAAATAAAACATTCTCGGGTTTCAAGCTGGGTCAAGTGGTTTATAGCCCACAAGCTTTCGGCAGAGATCTTCTCTCCCATTGTCAAGGGGATGACTGTAATGTGGTTGTCATTGCAGTGTTTATGTAGCCGCGCCGACGCTCGTGACGTCACTGGTGCTCGGTCCCGTACCATATACGGTAATGTTTTGGCCGCGCGACTGCCGGGCCCATTTCAACTCCCTCAACACCGGATCCCACGATGTACTGAGCTACAATCCACCGTCTCTTTTTTTCTTTTTGTTGATTTGGCCTTTGAGTGTGTACTCAATTTAGCCATCAGCAACACATAGTGACAATGTACACATAACTGAATAAACAAATACAGAAATGCATATTTACAAGAATAAAAAGCTTAACTGTTACAGTTTTGTACATAATGTTCTAAAAATTGAATTGAATTGAATTGGAAAATAATTAAAAGTGTCTTGGCTTACAATTCACACCAATTCTGAAATATCTTCATCAGCAAGACATATTTATAATTTACGTACACCATTAAAACCTACGGATTGCAACCAGTACTCTTGATGAAGTAAACTATCATTTTATATAGACGAATGTCTTTAGTACACAAAAGAGAAGCTGATTGACGAAGATGGTAGCCCATAGTCAGCAATGTCTTCAGGGAGACCAACCGTTCACGGTCAAATTTGGGGCACATAAATAAGATGTGGTTGACATCAGCTTCCGACTCAGGATCACACTCACATGCTGGTGAACTGTAAACGTTGATCCGATGTAGATGTTGTGGGAAAGAGGCATGATTGAAGCGGAGTCTTATGATGGTAGAAATCGTGGATCGGCCCAAATGTGTCCTCATGAACCATGGCTGCGAAGGAATCCGAGGTTGTAGCACTGCGTAATAACCGCGTTTTGTCTGTTGAGAAACGTTCCACATTTCCTGCCATTGTCGTCTTGCGTGATCCTTGACTTCACGTAAGTAGTCTGTATAAGGAAGGTGCAGATCCAGGACGGTGCCTAAGGTTGCCGCTTGGTTGGCTAATGCATCAACTTCATCATTATAGACGATACCAGAGTGGGATGGTACCCACAACAAATGGATCGTCCGGCCCGTGCGTGTGCTGCGGATATATTTAGATATCACATCCAAGATATAACTTGATTGGCGACTCCATGTTGTCTTGTGCACTACGACCAGGTAACAGGTATACTTGAAAAAAGAGACAGCATTGGTCGTATATTTTTTACTATTGCAAAATCGATTTTCTGTCACTGAGTGACCATCTTCAGTGCTAGAAGTTAAAATTTTTTCACATTACGATCAGAGAGTACAACATAGAAAATCACAATTACATCTGGATATGAACATAACACTTGTTCGAAACAAACCTATATTGTATAACTTAAATTGGGATGCACTGTTGTCACTAAGCTTAAGGCAATCACATGGACTGAGGTCGCTGTTTACCTGCACTTGTTCAGCAGACCTCGGTGTGACGGGGCTTGACACGCCCTCTATGTGACACGTGTCACGTGAAGACATAGTATTATTGGTTAATAATTCGCAAAACCAATAATACTATGTCTTCACGTGACACATGTCACATAGAGGGCGTGTCAAGCCCCGTCACACCGAGGTCTGCTGAACAAGTGCAGGTAAACAGCGACTTCAGTCTATGTGATTGCCTTAAGCTTAGTGACAACAGTGCATCCCAATTTAAGTTATACAATATAGGTTTGTTTCGAACAAGTGTTATGTTCATATGCAGATGTAATTGTGATTTTCTATGTTGTACTCTCTGATCGTAATGTGAAAAAATTTTAACTTCTAGCACTGAAGATGGTCACTCAGTGACAGAAAATCGATTTTGCAATAGTAAAAAATATACGACCAATGCTGTCTCTTTTTTCAAGTATACAAGATATAACTGTTGGTTTTGTTCCATCGACTGTACTGAATTTTTTAAAGAGCGCTTTGCGAGTCAGATATTATCAATATCTGGGAGAAGGAAGTGCTAGAGACAAACTTAAGTGCTTCTAAAACTCCCACTGTCTTCGCCGTAAATATAGAAGTGCTCGTAGGCAGTTTGAAGGTTTTGCGGATGTGGATCTGAGAGCAGAAAAAAGCGCATCCTGTACACTCTTCTTGCAGATTTTTGGAGCCATCGGTATATACACAGAGAAAACCCGGCCATTGTGCTTGAACGAGACGATTGAAGCCAACGTTGACATTAGTACTGTCCAGCCAGGTCGTACTTAAATAATGGACTGGGATCTGGGAGCAGAGCGTTTGAAGATCATCTTCAAAAACAGGTAGATGCGCTGAACGCCGTATACAATGTATGTCAGGTGACCAAGGGTCAAAGCTGGCACAAACGGCTGGCACTTTATTTCCTCTGTGGGATGCAATCCACAGTCGATAAATGCAGTCTACGTTGATAGACGGAACTGTCCATAATGGCCATGCCTTGAATGTAGAATCTGTCCGATAACATTTGGCGCCTAATGCTCAAGGGCATCTCCCCTGCTTCTATTAAAAGGGCGTTGGTGGGCGTCGATCGCATGGCTCCAAGACAGGTACGAATGGCTCTGTATTGAAGAGTATCTAATTTGGAGAGATGAATCTTTGACGCAATGTGGTAGAATTGACAGCCAAAAACGAGATCGAATTACCCCTCGGTACATGGTGAGTAAACACTCTGGTGCGCTCCCCACCAGACACGAGTGAGTGATCTGATTACATTTAAACCTTCTTCACACTTGGTAACGGTGGATAGGACGTGGGGCGCCCAGCTTAACCGAGAGTCAAAAATCATCCCCATAAATCGAACGTGAGATTTTATTTGGAAGGTGTACGTGCCACAGGTAATATGATTTTCAGTGCGAGCTGTCGTCGACTTGGAGAAAGGAACGACTGCTGATATCTCAGCCGAGATCTCCAGCCCATTGACAGAGAGCCACTCATCGATGTGTGCGATGGTTGTGGTTAAAGCCGTTTTGGCCTGAAGATATGAAGCCGCAGTCGAATAAACACATATATCATCAGCATACTGTAGATTTTTGTGGGGGGAGCAAGTATGCGTTCTAGGTCGTGCGTATATAGAGTACACAGGAGAGGACTTGAAATTGCACCTTGCGGCAAGCCCTGGGAGACATAAGAAGGTCCGATCATGGTATCTTTGAAACGGACGTAGATCGTTCTTTGAGTAATCAGGGTACTGATACCGTAGATCATCCGTGAAGGAATTCCGAATCCTGCCAGCTTGTCCAAGAGTATCGGTATTTGTACGTGATCATATGCACCCTTAGCGTCAAGAAAAGCTGCCACTACTGTCTCTTACGTTTGAAAGGCTGACGTGATATCCATATTAAGCAAAAACAGGTTATCCATGGTCCCTTTGCCTTTTCTGAAGCCGTATTGACTCCGAGGCAACAAATTACTGTTTTCAAGCCACCATTCTAGTCTCCATTTTACCATTCGTTCCAGTGCTTTTGAAACACACGACGACAAGGCAATAGGTCTATAATTAGTACCGACGTTTGGATCTTCACCACTATTGAGAATTGGAATTATTACTTGCGTCTTCCATGCTGATATGAGGTCTTTCTTCATCCAGTACTGATTAAAAATGTTCAAAAGATAGACTTTCGCTTCTATAGGCAGGTGTGCAAGCATAGAGTAGTGCATATGATCAATGCCAGGGCAACTGTCGCACGATACTTTAATAGCTTCGTTGAGTTCTTCTTTAGAGAAAGGACGAAGGAGAACATGGTAGCGGTCTTCTTCAGCAGGGAACCGCTGGTTTAAAAATGGCACCGTGGGAGGGGCGATTGTATCTATGAATTCCTCTAACCAGGCCGCGGTAGCAGGAGGGGAGAGAGACAGTCTTCTTGTTCTAAAAGCTTTTATTTTATGCCAGATGCCTGCCATACTGGTTTCATTATTTAGGGACAGGCAAAATTGTTTCCAACTGTCCTCCTTGGTTTTCTTCAGGAATTTGTTAACTCGCGCATTCACTTTTTGCACAGCCAAGAAGTTGCCCAATTAATTATTCTGACTATAGGTTTTCAAGGCGGTTCGTCGCTTCGCAACTTCCCGAGAGCATTCAGAATTCCACCACGGAGGAGAAAGGTGCTTCATTACTGTAAACTCTTTTTTCTTAGGGATGCTGATGCCAGCTGCGACGTTCATAGCATTGAGTTAAACTGGGTACGCATCTTCGTCCCGTAAGTCACGTCTCGTATTTGCGAGTGCCCGCCGAACCGTTTCCTTATAAGAGGCCCAATTGGATTCCTTGATTTTCCACGTGCTATTAGAGTAAGAGATGTGCGTAGTATCGACGTGGATGTTAATGTGAAACTCTGTTGGGAGATGATCGGATCCCATTGAATCCTTTTTAACGTACCAATTAGATATTTCAGTAAAGCAGGGGGTGCAAAGAGTTACATCAACTGCGGAGGGTCTGCGGAGAGGTGAAGTTATCATAGTAGGAGAGCCATCGTTGAGTATCACTAGGTTATTATCTTCGATAACGCTTATCAAGGTCCTGCCGTTCCTGTCTGTCACGTCTCCTCCCCACGCTACTTGGTGGGCATTCACGTCTCCAGCTACGATAAAGGGAGGACGAAGCTGACTTATTAATTGTCTCAGTCATCTTCCACGATACTGTGGTGGGGAGCGTTATACAACGAGACAACTGTAAAGGTTTTGTGGGCAGTTCGTATCTCCACAGCAGCTAATTCAAAGTTGGTGACAGGTACGTGTAACGGGTGTGGTCGATGCGGCAGCGAAGTTTTTACCAGTATAGCTACGCCGCCCCACCCATCGAGACGGTCTTCCCTTACTATAGAATAATTTTGAAAGCGAACAGTTCGTTCGAATTTGAACCAAGTTTCACTATTTTGTCTCATGTTTTGCATGACAATATCAATCACATTTATTATCTTATCTATAAGTTCAGCATGACATTGAGGCTCTCGTTGATTCGGCGCTAGTTGGGTTGCTAATCTGTGAGCAGCAGGCTGGTATGGATTTTGGCTGATAGGAGTGAATGAATGTCGCATGGGATATAACAGGCTGCGGTACTGAGACCACTCACGAACGTTACTTTGGTTGTTTACTTGCGCCTGCCGCCGGTGAGCCCGGTAAGCGACGTGTGTCTGCTGGGGCACAGTTGCACACTGAGTTGCGTCCCCACTTCCGCGTTGTTGACTCTGCATTCTTGCGGCGGGCAGCGGCGGGAAGAGTTGGGGGTTTTGAAAGTCCGGAGAGCTCAAATTTGTTGGAGCAGGAATGATCGGGGCCGGCAAGTGATGTTGTTGAACCCCGGTGACGGATGCATAGGTTGGCATACGAGCAATAGACAGCGCATCCCTGAAGTCAATGTTGTTGAACGTATCTAATTCTTGTGCTCGTCGCCGTATATGGTATTCCTGGCAGGAACTGTCCGTGGATGCATGTTTTCCCCCGCAATTAGCTCAAATAGTGATAGGTGAAACATATGATTCAACATTATGTGCCCGCATCTCGTGGTCGTGCGGTAGCGTTCTCGCTTCCCTCGCCCGGGTTCCCGGGTTCGATTCCCGGCGGGGTTCGGGATTTTCTCTACCTCGTGATGGCTGGGTGTTGTGTGATGTCCATAGGTTAGTTTTGTTTAACTAGTTCTAAGTTACAGGGACTGATGACCACGGCTGTTAAGTCCCATAGTGCTCAGAGCCATTTCAACCATTTTCTTTTTTTACTTTTACAGACTATTTAGGGCAACTGAAACGCTAGCCCTTACACTGACTGCTAATGAATTACATTCGCAACATCAAATATCTCTAAAATTTCATCGTTCATTGAAATTTATTAGGAATATAATGTGCGTGTTATACTGGCATAGATGTGTATACACTAAAAGGTCAACTTCTTTGGCAAAACATTAAAAATGTACTTAGCGATGCAGTGTAAACACATACATAAAACTTCGTATACAGAATTGTGACCGAGTCAGTTAAAATATAAGGAGAACTTGGCATCGAACCCAGGACCTTATCGCAAAATGTATCACAATTTCGAATGCTACCGCTACACAGCAGCAACCTATAATCATACAAGCAATTATTCTGTACGTTTAACATAATTAGACATGTAGTCAGTCATTCTTATGCATTAAAATTTCTTGATCATGTAAAAATATTGGTATTCAATTTATTCATGAGAATGTCGAATGCCCCTCTGCTCATTCACGTGTATTCGAACAGTTTGTCTGGTGATATTCGTAGTTCATGATATTTATGTAATTCTCCGTGAAGATTACTACCTCTGTAAATTTCACGCACAGCATTACTTATCGCCTTATTTTCTTATGAAAGCCTAATTTTGTACCCTTACCCTCCACCTACAGTATTCTACAGTTAAGGGGCGCCATTTAATAGAAACAGCTGGTTGGCTCTAAGCAGCTACCTTGTAGCGCAACATGGACGCTCGCACGCAGAACACCCTAGCTTTTCGTCCGATGCTGCTGCTTGTCGCTGGAGTGTCGCGTATCCAGAAGTCGCTCGCTGTCGGCCGATTCTGTCGCTCACGTCGGACACGGCTTAAGCATCGGATAGTATCAGCTAAACGATAAGCAGCAGCGCTGGCTGCAGCAAGCCCTGCACCTACAGCATTGGCGCACATTTGGCTATCGGGGCACAACTCACAACCAAACACAAAGTTCCATATGATGTCAACCACGCGTCTACAACCTGTACTCGTACATCCCTTATTGCCGAATGTCGTCGGATAAATATCATATTCCGGCGCCAATGTTACTATGAATACGATGCAAATTTCCTTTGTACATGCACTGCAGCGACAGCAGCCTTCATGAAATGCACTAAATGTATTCGCAATTGCAAATATGCTCAACCATCAGCTGTAGAATGGAATGACTAAAGTGAAATTTTGTGCCATGACCAGTAATCGAACCCAGCTTTCACACTAATCACGAGCGGTCGTATTACTATTTGGCTATCGGTGCACGACTGCCGGAGACAACCAAACTTCCATATGGCGTCAACCACGCGTCTACATGCATGCATGCATGTCCAAAGCAACTTTCAATCGTGTTCAGAATAACACAGTCACTGTCATATCGTATTTATCTGCCGCTATAGGGCAAGCGACTTTCAAGCAAAGTGTCTCGTCTGTGCCGGGTAGATGTGCAAGTACGGGTAGCAGACAGATGGTTGACGACACGTGGAAGTTTGGGCCTGGCCTTGAGTCGCGCTGAGATAAGCGATAAGCGGGAAGTCCGGATTCGTATCCCGGTCGAGCACAAAATTTTCATTGTAGTTATTCCATTCTACAGCTGGAGGTTGCGCATATTCACAATTGCGAATACATTTCAAGAAGCGTAAAAGTTAACGTCACCTTTACGTAACATGTAGCAGCTTTCATTACTACACAATGAGTCGTGTGTTGAACTACATTGCTAAGTGTGTGATCGCCTTGCAAGAGTACGCACATGATATCATCGCAGCTGGTCAAGCGTGACCGTTATGTCCAACATGCCGTGGCATAGCAGTTAACAAATGCAGTTGTTATTAAGGAAAACATAACGTACTGTCAATGTTTTCAGGACACTTGTGCATATGCTATCAAGTGCTTCAGCGTGTCCTCGTGAAATATCAAGATAAAAACTCACAACAAGCCAACCAAAGCGGCTTCACTGCCAGGTGCAGTAATATTGTTGGCAACTTACACACTGGAGTCACCGTAATTACACAAGCACGTAGCTTGCTCTGTGAACTGGCTGCACTATACTCTTTAATGGTTGTTGGGTAACAATTGTCACACTCGCTGGCCTGCGAATCTTATATCTCTCATGGTCATCGGTGTCTCCCATCACCCTCTGAAGAATAGTTCCCATGCTTTACTAGTTACTATTGTCTAGTATCAGAATTGATATATATTTTCTGTTTGATAATATTTTTCCTCTTGTAACAGTTAATTTCCACGGATGATTGACTATACGACGATTAATGTATTGTGGATTGGGACTGTTCCCAGCTACATCAGGCAATCCCACATTTTGTTGTGTTTTAAACCGTCAGCATATTTACTCAATTGATTTATTAATTTTCTGTTTTGTGTTCTTGGCCTTCTCCCTGTCCCTTATTCCATAACTTTACATGCTCGTATTTCATACGCTGATAGAGAACCCGGTAACAAATACGACAGCAATTCTTCTTTCAGTTTGAATTAGACTGATAAATCACCATAAGTTGCTCTAAGTACTGCATTTTAGTACATTTCTTTAACTAGAGATAGGTTTCTTTGTCTACGACCATTTGCTTTTAATACCTACCTTGTTTCGGCCATCTTGCGAAATCCTGTTTCCCACATTGGTAGAAATCTTTCACTTTTTGCATTACTATGTCATTCACAGTTTTGATGCCGAGAAGTCCTTACTGTCTTTGATGCTACTCTGCATCGTCATCTGCTTTATCTCGCTTATTCTTAAGTTAAATTTCTACTTGATCGATGTATACCTTACACAATTGTCGCGTAACATCACTCACATCTCGAGGTCCGATATGCCCTACAACATTCAGACAATCTTAGATTTGTTGAAATATACTACCACCACAACTCAATTACAATAAATCATATTTAAACTGAAGGTAAATGGCAGTTATAACTGTGCTTCTTGAACGTTTCAATACTATTCAGCCTAAATGTTACATGGACAATTGTTGCGTCCCTAACGTTGACATTGACATGAATGGTGCGTTTGGAGTACCATCTACATATACTCTCGCTACCACAGTATCGAAATTTACATGTCACCATTTCGACAAAGTAAATGAGTTTCATTTCTGAAGGAGTCCTGTCACTTATGAAACCACCTTAACTGCAAAACAGCCCATAGCTACAGTATTGCAACAGAATTACGAACCCATGAAGAAATTGCGATAAATAATGGTCTATACGAAGTAATTTTTATCCCATAACTGACTGTCACTAGCAGCACTTTTTACTATTACACTCCTGGAAATGGAAAAAAGAACACATTGACACCGGTGTGTCAGACCCACCATACTTGCTCCGGACACTGCGAGAGGGCTGTACAAGCAATGATCACACGCACGGCACAGCGGACACACCAGGAACCGTGGTGTTGGCCGTCGAATGGCGCTAGCTGCGCAGCATTTGTGCACCGGCGCCGTCAGTGTCAGCCAGTTTGCCGTGGCATACGGAGCTCCATCGCAGTCTTTAACACTGGTAGCATGCCGCGACAGCGTGGACGTGAACCGTATGTGCAGTTGACGGACTTTGAGCGAGGGCGTATAGTGGGCATGCGGGAGGCCGGGTGGACGTACCGCCGAATTGCTCAACACGTGGGGCGTGAGGTCTCCACAGTACATCGATGTTGTCGCCAGTGGTCGGCGGAAGGTGCACGTGCCCGTCGACCTGGGACCGGACTGCAGCGACGCACGGATGCACGCCAAGACCGTAGGATCCTATGCAGTGCCGTAGGGGACCGCACCGCCACTTCCCAGCAAATTAGGGACACTGTTGCTCCTGGGGTATCGGCGAGGACCATTCGCAACCGTCTCCATGAAGCTGGGCTACGGTCCCGCACACCGTTAGGCCGTCTTCCGCTCACGCCCCAACATCGTGCAGCCCGCCTCCAGTGGTGTCGTGACAGGCGTGAATGGAGGGACGAATGGAGACGTGTCGTCTTCAGCGATGAGAGTCGCTTCTGCCTTGGTGCCAATGATGGTCGTATGCGTGTTTGGCGCCGTGCAGGTGAGCGCCACAATCAGGACTGCATACAACCGAGGCACACAGGGCCAACACCCGGCATCATGGTGTGGGGAGCGATCTCCTACACTGGTCGTACACCACTGGTGATCGTCGAGGGGACACTGAATAGTGCACGGTACATCTAAACCGTCATCGAACCCATCGTTCTACCATTCCTAGACCGGCAAGGGAACTTGCTGTTCCAACAGGACAATGCACGTCCGCATGTATCCCGTGCCACCCAACGTGCTCTAGAAGGTGTAAGTCAACTACCCTGGCCAGCAAGATCTCCGGATCTGTCCCCCATTGAGCATGTTTGGGACTGGATGAAGCGTCGTCTCACGCGGTCTGCACGTCCAGCACGAACGCTGGTCCAACTGTGGCGCCAGGTGGAAATGGCATGGCAAGCCATTCCACAGGACTACATCCAGCATCTCTACGATCGTCTCCATGGGAGAATAGCAGCCTGCATTGCTGCGAAAGGTGGATATACACTGTATAGTGCCGACATTGTGCATGCTCTGTTGCCTGTGTCTATGTGCCTGTGGTTCTGTCAGTGTGATCATGTGCTGTATCTGACCCCAGGAATGTGTCAATAAAGTTTCCCCTTCCTGGGACAATGAATTCACGGTGTTCTTATTTCAATTTCCAGGAGTGTATTTCGAATGAGGCAATGACAGATTACAAAATATAAGGTATCCATCGCCGAATGTAATGAAGCAACAGAGAGGTGGAAAGCAAAGCGTTGTATGTATTTAACAGTTATATCTGAATTTCAAGTACAGACCGCTTAATTCGTATCAAAACACGTCCATCCCCTCTGGTCCGAACTTTCCCTAGCCTTCTCTTGAAGCATAACGAGTAAAAGCTGCTGAACGTCCCCACTGCCTGCCTATCGTGAAAGCTATGCATTAAGTGAATTTTATTCGCGGTACAACAGATGTCTACTTCAGCAAGGGGCTGCGTGCTCCATTTACTATGAACTTACAATCACATTCTTGCAACAAACATCTCCTGTGTGATGACAGAAGAATAGTGCTGGAAAACTGGACGACTCATTCTCTGTGTTGGAATATTAAGGCACCACAAAGGAGCTAATGTTTTATTTCTCACACAACAAAAAAATTTTCAAATGTGTGTGAAATCTTATGGGACTTAACTGATCAGGTCATCAGTCTCTAAGCTTAAACACTACTTAACCTAAATGACCCTAAGGACAAACACACAAACCCATGCCCGAGGGAGGACTCGAACCTCCGCCGGGACCAGCCGCACAGATCATGACTGCAGCGCCTTAGACCGCTCGGCTCACACAACAATGACACATTTGACAATATGTTTTTATAAAGCCTAGGTAATAATACAGGGTGTACATAAAGTCCGGGATCACTTCCAATTATTTATTGCACAAGAACTAAACGTTGTACAGATGTCATACATATTGACTTTTGAAGAGAAACTCTGAAAGTTTTTTTTATTTTTTATTTTTTTTTACAAACCTACGATATGCGAACAATGAGTGATCTGGCAGACGCACAATACGGTAATCGAATTCTTGACATACCCGTCCCAGCATGGCATCGTCGACTGTGGCAGTCGCTTTCCGAATCCTCTCCCGGAGCTCTGCTACATCACGTGGCAGAGGCGGTTAATATACCAAATCTTTAATGTGTCCCCACAGATAAATGTCACAAGGAGTGAGATCTGGTGATCGGGGAGGCCATTTCATAAAACAGCTGTTCCCTTCTGTAGCACGGGCGATCCATGGATGTAGCAGCTCCGTGTTCAGGTAACCACGAACTTCACGATGGAAATGGGGTGGAGCCCCATCCTGCCGAAAGATGAACGGGGAGTCCAATTGCATTTGAAGCATCAGCCATTGCTGCAACATGCCCCAGTAATAATATCCAATGACAGTGCTCTCGGCGAAGAAGAATGGCCTGTACAGTTTTAGACGTGGCAAGGCACAAAAAACATTTACCTTTGGGGAATCACGCTCAAATTCAGTGTATTCGCGTGGATACTTTGTACCCCACATTCGACAATTATGCTTGTTCACTTCCCCATTAATGTGAAAATTGGCTTCGTCGCCAAAAATTAAGCGATCAATAATGCCATCCCCATCCTTATTCAATTGTTGCAACTGCGAAGAAAACTCAAAACGCTAGTCTTTATCGTCACCATTGAGCTTCTGCACTAGCTCCCATTTGAATTGTTTCATAGACAGCTTTCCACACTGTCATTGGAGCCATTTATAGCTCACGGGATGCATGACGCACCGATTTCTTTGGCCTCCTTATGAATGTGTCTCGTACGCACTCCACATTCACTTCACTCACACTGGGACGCTCGCATCCTTTTGCTGGACACAAGCAACCTATCGTAACGGATTTGTTGTGCCAGCGGTAAATGGCCTTCCTTGTTAGTGGATTCTTACCGTACTTGGTTCTAAACATCCGTTGAACAGCTGTAGCACACCTGTTTTTGTCGAATTCCAACTCACAGAAAGGTCACTCCGCATCTGAACTCGCCATGTTTGCGACTAGCGCCGACTGTCGGCAGATTACCAAACTACGCTGTGGCGGTATAGATGAAAAACAAAACAAACAAAAAAAAAACAAAAAAATCTTTCACGGTTTTTCTTCAAAATGACATGTGTCGGATCTCTGTGCAATGTTTGGTTGTTGTGTAAAGAATAATTGAAAGTATTCCCGAACTTTATGTACACCCTGTATTAGCTAAATATGTACTAGATGAATACCAACGTATATTCTATCAGTACTGTAGTATCTTATGATTTCAGAAGTGACGAGAATAAACTTACTAAAACTTGGTCTCTTATCCCACGTATAACTTAAAAACAATTTCATTCTTACACACAGTGTCGGTTTCTTAATAAACATTATCCCCTCGCACAGAGCGAAGTATTACTAAACTTGTCTAGTATCATACGTTAAAAAACAGTCTCTGGATCATGCGCTGAATAGAATACCCGAAAATGTTGTGTGTATCTGTGTAACATCTCGTAAGAATATTACGTTTGTGTATATTAGAGCAGTTATTGTGGGAGTGGCTCTAGTAACGAACGCCGTACTCATATTATTATCACTGCTGCATTTCCACTGCTCCACAATTGCTTACCAAAATAGGAAATATTAAAGATTCGCCATGGTTGTGTATTTCAATAAAAATAGACGTGTCCATAATTAGAGGCATGTTGCACCGTTTCGTCAAATGCTTTCGATTTCGTTGCACGATTCATATTGACGTCCTAGTTGTTCATATACATTTAAGATAGGTGGAATACAAAGCTGTGGCGAGAAAAATTTAAGTAATAGATTATTTTTCATGAGATTCTTTTTTAACGTGAACGTCAACTTACTGGCATTAACCATTAGCTCCGAAACCATATATGCTTTGCACAGATCGTGAAAGTACGCCAGCCTCCAAGCATACGATGATCTGCCTTCATATTAAAAAATAATAATAGTCTTTCACTGCACTGCTTTTGGATGTGCTAAGCAAAGTTCCAATTGCCTTTTCAACATCGTCCTTGAAGTTTAGCACAGGAAACTGCTTTGCAGGACGGTACTATTGCATTAGGAAGTTAACTGAAAAGAATCCGCAGGAACGCACTACTTAGTTTATGACGCTACAATGTGTATTGCTCTGTGTAGCTTTGTCAGACTGGTACACATTGCTCTCTTACTATCGTGATTGTTGGCAGTTGCGTGGAAGAAGACGTGAGTGTAAAAAATATATAGTGTTTCTATAACTTTAGGAGAGTATACTGTTCGGTTCAGCTTGTGTTTCAGCTAAATGAATCAATTTGTTTACATTTGTGCAATGGCGTGTAGTACAGCACCCTACTACGATGACTAATCAGTATTTCCTTCATTCGACTGTTATCTCGTTTCTCGTGGTGGTTCGAACATTGTTACAGAATCACTCTCGTAGTTTGAAAATGGACGACGTAAACTGATAGCTTATGAAGAACTCATGGCCTTTTATATTTATCTCACAGTGAAGATGGCTTAGACTGGCCCAAGTGTATACACTGTCTGACAGTGTATATAGCTTAGATTTTGACGATGAGGAAGATCTGCATATAGTGATATTTAACATGGTATTACTGGAGGGTCTACACATAAATCAAATACCTTTGTGGAGGCTATTAATAATGAACTTGTTGCTGGTGTATCGAGACAAGCTTCTGAAAAACACCCGAAGATACATACGTAACTTTGTTTTCCTCATCTGACTGATGTCCAGTACAAGAAGGGTACGCACTGAAAGAAGAACAGCAGAAATGGCAATGAACCAGAATAACTTTAGAGCTGAGTAGTGTCAAGCTCTTTGCCTCGCTGGCCCTTGAGCAAAAACACGAGGCAGACCAGCTACTATACATTCTGTAGACATCAACAGGCTTGAATATAAGTGATTTCGTTACCTCCAAAGGATAGAAGACTAGATCGCTTTAATCACTGCCCAGTATAGAATGACAAGAGAACAGAGTGCAAATTCCCGGACTGCAAAACCTGTACCTTTGTCATGCGTTACAAGTGCAAAGTAAACTTATTTTTAAGTAAAGAGAAAAACTGCTTTCTTGCGTTCAGCACTATCCAATGTCAAGTGTCATTCATCCATTTTGGATAGTACCATTAATTCTATCGTAGCTGTTATTTATTTGATGTTTAAAACTACGTTACTTAACAAATGCTTATTAATAGTATTAATTTCACACTCTTTACGTAAGTGCAAAGTGTCACTTATGTGTAAATCAATAATTTTCACAGTTTTTCATAGAGACAAAGTGTAAAAAAAATAATTTTTTGCCGAATTAAGTCTGTACTATTTTTTTCAACATTTTTCCTCACAACCTTGAACAATTTGGAATATAGGAAAGAATTTTTTGGTGTCCCAAAAAGTGCGGATTGAAAGGTTTAAATTATCATTTTTGATTGGAAGTGATATTTCGAGGTAGATAATTTTTATTACGGAGTTAGTTTAATTGTTGATGAGAATAGGAGGTATTGAGTGTTACCCAGATAGCGTTTTCTCGTAACAGCGTCGTGGATGCCTGGTCACAGTTTTCATTACATCACTTTTCGTGTCACTGCAAGTAGCCAGATCTCTAGAACAGCATTCATGAGTGTGTGTGTGTGTGTGTATGTGTGTGTGTGTGTGTGTGCCTGGTAGGGCAGCGACCAGTTCATTAGGGACCGAGACGGGAGGGAGGACCTTCTAAGCGGATTCCTGCTGCACGTGGCTTGCACTCGTTGTTCATAAAGAGGAATTCGTTAAGGTGTGCACTCCGGTTGCGGTGAGCGAATTTCACTAGACGTTGAAAAGGCTCGTTGAGCGTCCCCACTTCGCCCCCACGAACAACCAAGAGGCCTAAAAACTGTGAAACTTCCATAATGAGTTAACGTATTTACACTTCTGCCCGCGCACGTTATGAAAAATGCTGTATTCTGTAGCACCGGTAACCCCACGTCCCCCGATTGTTCAAATTAACTAACTTCTGTGTACAAAACATCTTCAGACATATGCTTACCAACGAATCAGTTTGTTTGTTACACATTTTACTTTACGAATGAGCTAGTTTGTTAAATATCTTAGGTTAAACACGTAAATGCTTTGTCGTTGAAGACACAAGTGCTATCATTATCAAACTAGTGCATGGATAGTTGGCGCTCAGTATTACAAATGTTCAAATGTGTGTGAATTCCTATGGAACCAAATTGCTGAGGTCATCGGTCAGTAGAATTACACACTACTTAAACTATCTTAAGTTAAGAACTACACACACACACACACACACACACACACACACACATGCCCGACGGAGGTCTCGAAACTCCGGCGGGAGGGACCGCGTAATGATTATGCCGCAATCCGTGGCACGGCGCCTATAACTGCGCGGCCACTCCGCGCGGCCGCTCACTTTTGATTTACTTTTTCAAATATCCCAATGTTTATGAAGTCATATCTCCTGAACTATGTATCGTAACAAATGAAAACGTCTCACCTGCTGTTTTTACTGCAACGAGTTAGGTAGTTAGTTATTAGTTACTTGTTCCACAGAACATCTGAACCATTTTTTAAGGGGAATGATGTAGAACGGATCAGTTTACGGCGTGAGTACAGTATAATATTGTTAACATCAGTATTCTATCCATACTGGTACACCTAAACTTAAAGACAATTATTTATTTGGTATTTATTAATTACCAGCTTCCAGTTTTTAAGTACCATGAGTGACATGAAAATAGATATCTTTGGTATTGCGAAACAGCTCAAATCAATTAAGAAATGGAAATCTTCCGGTCCAGATGGTATACCAATCTTGATCCTTTCAGAGTATGCAGACACAATAGCGCCTTTCTTAGCAATCATATACAGTCGCTCACTTGACGAAAGATCTGTTCCTAAAGACTGGAAAGTAGCAAAGGTCACAGCCATATTCAAGCAAATGACTTATTAATACATAACCAACACGGATTCAGAAAATATCGTTCTTGAGCAACACAACTAGTTCTTTATTCCCATGAAATAACGAGTGCTGTCGACAAGGAATCTCAGATCGATTCCATATACCTAGATTTCCAGAAGGCTTTTGCTACAGTTTCTCACAAGCGACTATGAATCACATTGAATGCGTATGGAGTGTCGACTCAGTTGTGAGACTGGATTCGTGATTTCCTCTCACAGAAGTCACAGTTCGTAGTGATACACGGTAAATCATCGAGTAAAACATAAATAATATCTGGCGTTCCGCAAGGTAATGTTATAGGCTCTCTGCCGTTCCTGATTTACATAAATGATCTAGGTGATAATGTGAGCAACTCCCTTAGACCGTTTGCAGATGACACTGTAATTTACCGTCTAGTAAAATAATCAGACGATCAATTCCAATTACAAAATGATCTAGAGAGAATTTCTGTATGGTGCGAAAAGAGTAATGGGCACTAAACAAAGAAAAGTGATAGGTCATTCACATTGGTAATAAAAGAAATCAGATAAATTTTGGGTATACGATAAATCGCACAAATCTAAGGTCTGTCAATTCGACTAAATACCTAGGAATTACAATTACCAGGAACTTAAATTGGGAACACCACATAGGTAACATTGTGGAGACGGCGAAACAAAGACTGCGCTCTGTTGGCAGAACACATAGAAGATGAGACAAACCTACTGAAGAGACAACCTACATTACACTTGTCCGTCCTCTGCTGGAATATTGCTGCGTGGTATGGGATCCTTACCAGGTAGGACTGAGGGGGACATCGAAAAACTGCAAAGAAGGCCAGCTCGTTACGCGTTATCGTGCAATAGGGGTAAGAGAGTCACTGATATGATACGCGAGTTGGGGTGGCAGTTACTGAAACAAAGGCGCTTTTCTTTGCAGCGAGATCTATTTACGAAATTTCAATCGCCAAAATATTTTGCTGACACCCACCTACGTAGGGAGAAATGATCATCGTAATAAAATAAGAGAAATCAGAGCTCTAACGGAGCGCCATTCGAGAGTGGAATGGTACAGAAAAAGTATGAAAATGGTTCAATGAACCCTCTGCCATGGATACTTAAATGTGAATTGCAGTGTAACCATGTAGATGTAGCTGGAACATTTCAAGGCAGATACTGGTTGTGATTACCGTTTCATGAAGAAAAGATGTCCTGTGGTTTTTATGTGCGTAAGAGAGCACCTCACGTCCCTCTTGGGCTGTGTCTGACGGAGCCCCAAATCCTAGCATTCTGTCGGTTGACAACATCGTTCGAATGAAATGTGCCCTAATATGTGAAGAGCATGGCAGAATCAAAATTGTAAGGAGCACCGTAAGCCATGGGTTGGTGGGACCACGCGATCTGGTCTTTGTATGCATTGAAAGACGTTGTTTACGTAGGATCCGGTTAAGTGGTGGCTTCGAAATCTGTAGCTCACATGAGGCTTTGCGGACAGGCTTTTGGGAATTCTCACGAAGGCGCCATTACTGTCTGAATTGTGTGTCCACTAGAGCCAGAGCTGCCTCTCCCTGTTTCCTTAAGTTTCGCATATCACAGGTTGAAGTTTTAACATTTGGTGGCGGTCTATGCTAAGCCGTCCGGAACTTTCTTAGGACTGTCTCATGATACGAGAGGACACATTGGTGTTTCTCCTGGTTTGGGTACATGTTGTTTGCAAGTGGTATCCGATTCCGTTGTTCTTACGTCACTGAGTCCTGTGACAAACAAAGTATTATATAGCATGTATGTACACAAAAACTTGAATATGTCACATGAAATTTAAGATAAAAAGTATTGATGTATGTGTCATATTTTAGGGCTTATGAATATTTTTAAGAAGGGAAAGACTTTTGAGCCACCTGGTACTATTATAGGTGTGGTATCTATTCTGTCGGACATATCCGACAAAACAGACACAAATTTTAATAAAGTAGCTGTACATACACACATGATTTAAGTGAAATACATGTATCATCCACAACTGGGTACTAAATGAATGTCAGTGATGAGAAGTGAGAAATTGTGCCGGACCGGGCTCCATCTTCACGCTAGCGGAGGCCTTAACCACTTCGCCTCTCTGAAACGCTTCGTTTCCGGCATAAATTCTCAACTTATCACATACTACAAATGTAGCGTCCACCGTACATTCTATCATTGGTCGCAGTTTTACCTGACTGCTGCAAGAATTGGGACAGATTGTACATCTGCACTACGTCAGAAAGAACATTATAAAATGGCTGAAATGGCTCTGAACACCATGGGACTTAACTTCTGAGGTCTTCAGTCCCCTAGATCTTAGAAGTACGTAAACCTAACTAACCTTAGGACATCACACACACCCATGCCGGAGGCACGATTTGAACCTGCTACCGTAGCGGTCAGGTGGTTCCTGACTGAAGCGCCTAGAACCGCACGGCCACAGCGGCCGGCCCCAACATTATAACCAGGGCGAGACGGCCAATGATTCGGTGCAGATGGACAAACAAGCTGGAATTGCTAAGGGATTCACCGACCGCAACGAATAGTGAATGCTATGGGCAGGGATATTACGTCAGTAGAGTGTGGATTAGTTGGAAATTTTGGTCGGTCAGGGATCGCGTCCGGATAGCTGAGGTGACCATTTCCTATAAACTAAAAAATCCGGGTTCAAATACCGGTCCAGCACAAAGCAATTTTCCCATTCATTTAATGCAATGCCCACTAGCAACTAATGTAATTATTCCTTCTATTAAATCTTTATATCACTTCTTTTGCAGCTGAAAGTGCCACATCCTACATTTACAGACAAACGCAGTAGGCCACATATCTTCAATACGACCAGGAACGGTCTCATTTTCAACAAAAGGCACATGGTAGCACATGTGAAAAATGTTATGGGTAAACAGCATCTGACATTAAAATACTCCTTCTGTTACTTCCATCACATAAATTACGTCATCTGATATAAAATATAATTCTTTGAAAGTGGGCAGAGTAACTGATAACCACTTAATCAATGTAATCGGTAATCATAACATACAACTACACACAAAAATACTAAATACATCTGTACAGGCGAAAGGTCATTTACGGTTTGCAAAGTACTCTGATGAGTTCGTCTACGCTGATAAATGCAAAGTAGTGGTCGTTGTTCTTGTTGTGGTCTTCAGTAGAAAGACTGGTTTCGTGCAGCTCTCCACGCTACTCTATCATATGCAAGCTTCATCATCTTCAAATATCTTCTGCAAACTACATCCACCTGAATCTACGTACAGTATTCATCTCTTGGTCTCCCTCTACGATTTATACTCCTCACCAGTACTAAATTGGTGATCCCTTGATGTCTCAAAATGTGCTACCAATCGATCCCTCCTTTTAGTCAAGTTGTGCCACAAATTCTTGTCTACCAAATTATATTTAGTACTATTTGATTATTTACCTGATATACCCCCCCCCACAAATTTCAGCATTCTTCTCTAGCACCACAATTCAATAGCTTCCATTGTCTTATCCATACATGGCTATATTCCAGACAAGTACCTTCAGAAAAGGCTTCCTAGCACTTTAGTCTCCATCTTGAAGTCATCAAAAATGGCTCTGAGCACTATGGGACTTAACATCTATGGTCATCAGTCCCCTAGAACCTAGAACTACTGAAACCTAACTAACCTAAGGACATCACACAACACCCAGTCATCACGAGGCAGAGAAAATTCCTGACCCCGCTGGGAATCGAACCCGGGAACCCGGGCGTGGGAAGCGAGAACGCTACCGCACGACCACGAGCTGCGGACTTGAAGTCATCCATAAGGTTTTAAATCAGTAGAAAAAATTGTTCCAAATTCTCTAGATACGCTTGAAGAATGTTTCTAAGGAAACACACAAAGTATTAAAAATTACACGATTTTTATGTCCTTGGGAAACGTTATTTCATCCTCGTGTCCACAAAACACATTTCGGACGCAGTGGGGCGACTGGAGGCACGATGAAACTGTAAACATTGTTGCCATCAATATTTGCACCATTCACTGAACGTGATCACCCAAAATGTTTTCCCTGCTGTGTACAGTGGTCTGTGCTCTAAGGGAATATATATAACGTACAAAGAACAATGGCGGAATAAGATGTCTGCAATCTGGTCCTCCTTGTGTTATCTTCATTAACGAGCAATGTAGTTGTATGATACGGGTAGACTCCACTGAATGTATGCTATTTCGATTGCTTTTAATTATATGTTATTCACTAAAAAATACTTTCTATCAGAGCACTAACTATTTTCTGATTACTTGACACATGTCTTACACAACATGATGTTCCAGTGTTACTGGTCAACGTTACAATCTCCCACTATTTAAAGAGGAACAGCTTGTTACGAACATACTTAAATGCAAAACTAACGTTGACCATAATATGAAGTAAGGTAGTTGTTCTCTAACCATAGGAATATGTCAAAGTTTACATGTGAGAAAATTTTTTTGTTTAATTCGTTTGTAGTTACAGAGTTCGCCATTAACACTGACTTGAAAATACTCTTTAAAGGAAGAACAGTGCCATGTCAATTCAACAGGACTAGAAATCTGTCGTGAATGGTTACTACATTATTTCAGGTTAGACTTATGGACAAACCAACTAACTAGATGAAAAGATATGCAGATATAAATATTGAGCCTGACCGTTCCTAAATTAATTTCAAAATTCTCTTTATCGACTTAATTACTCTGCCCGTTCATTGTAGGCCACGAGAGAGACCTATCACCGTTCCGGAGTATCTGTAGTGAAGAATATTTACGCCCAACTTTGTGCCAGTTTTGTAATCTATGACGGCATAAATAACTGTGTACTACGGCGGTATGTGTAACGTGCTAAACTTGTAGACGAATTGAACATGAATCATGGCAGTGCAGTATGCCTCTCTGGGCTATGATACAGAGAAAAGTTTACTATAGTTATTTTCATTTACCGATAATGCGTCGGTATAAATGGATCCCACAAGTTCAAAATTAAGGTGGCTGTTCCATCTATTCACTGCATGACAGCTAGCCTTGTTATACCTTTATCTGGGAAAATATCTGAGGATGTTCTGTTTTCTGCATGAAGTTGAGGAAACAGCTGGTTTAGGGAAATGGTTCAGTGGAACTTGTCTTTCTAGAGCTATTTTACAGTAAACAGCTGGCGCTAAATTGTATCTCACATACCCCGAAACCCTTGTTGAGGAACAAGCGTTTAAGTAGCTGTCTGCAGGACTAAACCAACATCATCGTAAGCAAAGTATTGCTAGGTTTTCCAGAGTAGAACTCGAGGGATTAATGTAGACAGATAATCAGTAGAAGCATTCCCTGACAGGGTTCTTAGGCTACACAACGGCTTATGAATTGACACACAACGCAAATGAGTATAGAGTCCTTTTGTGGGAAGCCGAGAATAGTGCCTTGGTAGTCTTCATGAGGGGTTATTCACCATATATGTCCACTGCTATCAGAATTGCCAAATAATTAGAGGAAATAGAGTGTGCGACCCTAGAAAAGAATGACCTGATTATTTTCTTTTTTGGAGTTATGTATTACAGATGTGAACAAATGGGGCAAGTGAACAGGTAGTGCCGCTAACCCCTTTCAGATTTCAGTTAACATATACTACAAAATGTGGTTGACGATGATAGGGGGTAGTTGTGACATGATGGATAGTCTGCTCAAAACAAAATCTCCTAAAGCCCTTAGATTATAAATCCGGGGCATTATCACTGACCAAATAGCTTGGCGGGCCAAATATGGAAATTGTCACGGAGAGATCTCGAATAGTACTAGGAGTCGTAACCCTGCGACTGGGGATTAACCAAGAAAAACGTGAGAAGGCATCCATTTTCACGAGGACATACCGGCTATCATCGTGAGTGCTCGGCAGAGGACCAACAGACTCGATGAACCACTTATCCATGGGATAAGTTTCCTCAGTGGATTACAGAAGACCTTCACTGGGGCTACTATTTGGTTTGGCTCTTTTGCAGATTTCACACTCCGTCACCATTCTCAGGACATCCTTGTATAAGGAAGGCAAAGTTACACGGCACTTAATATTAGCGATGGTTTCGTGGACATCTAGATGCCCTCCAACCACCGTATGATAAAGCTTCAGGAACACAGGCTGGACGAGCGGACTGAGCAGAGAGTTCAGGAAACTACCTGAAGTGTGCTGGGCCTATAACCCAGAGGTCCGTGGACCGCAACCCCACTATGCTACCATTTGACGTGACCAGCCAAACGTGACAACAGTTGTAGAAGAAAGGCCAAGGGAACGTGGAACGCTTGGACATAAGCCGTGATTGTGGAAATAGTAGGCAGGCGAAGTGCTACATGAAGAAGCATTTGCTTAAAGCAAACGTAAGTGCTGTTACAGGACGTTCCCAATAAAATAGTCAATGCAAGGGTGGGTGCAGTGGTGGATTTTAGTTTCATTGGCGTAGTAGGGAATAAGGACCACAAATCGTTCATAGACACATATGAACATGTGTCAGCTGTTAGAGTGGACCTCTTAGATGGGATGAGAATTCAGTCTGCTAAATATAGATAATATGTAGTGGGTAACAATGATGTACAATCATTGGGGACAACACTTTTCACATTTAGCAATGGGGCTGAAAAGTTTAAGGAGCATATGGAGTGTTGCCACATTCTGCTAAGATGTGCTGTGCAGTTCTGACATGAATTTACGAATAAACGTCATGGAATAATTCATATTCCGCCTCATACGATTGAGCTTGTTGGAACTTAGTTTCCATAAGCCGATAGTGTTGTTAGTGAAAGAATGTCGCAAGGTATGTCTGTCATGAAAGCAGCACATCTAAGCTGTGTAAAAGTACAGTAAAGCTTAATTCACTAAAGCTTAATTCACTAAAGGTTAATTCACTAAAGTTTAATTAATACTAAAGCTTAACTCACATGATGTAGTGTCCCAAAAAAAGGAAACTGACCCCAGTTAGTGAAATTAGACAATTTTGGCATGGATGACATTAGTCTGCCAAAGGGCCTAACTGCGGCCGCTTTGAATATCTTGGAGGAAGACTTTATGGACAGGTCAGGTGACGACCTCAAGCACAAGCGTATTGCACACAAATCTGCACTTCGTGATGAAGTTAAACACTCGCAAGTGAAAGACATGGAAGACACAGTAGCCTCATTGCTTTGATGCATGGGTTTGTTCATTCCAGTTACCTGTGACGGTGATTACACAGTGTGGGTCAACAAAACGAGGCAATGCTATGATATATAACAAACCATACAGGCCTCGAAAGCAGTACAACCGCTAATCGAACAATTCAATAATTAACAGCTGGCTGACGTTTCACTGGGAACAATTACTGTCCCTAGAATGCAAACGTTGTCATTGTGTACAAAAACCCATCAGATGATACCAAAATATGTAAGTTCCTTAGTGATTATCGCTCCTTAAATGAAAAGACAGGCACTGGTGCATCTCTCATACAGAACTTCATGGAAACGCTTGACAATCTAGGTCAATGTAAACACATTTCGACTTTGAGTTTGAAGAATGCCTAGTACGAGCTTGAAGTATTTCAGGAAGTCGGCCAAACACATTTTTTCACATCATGAGAATATTACGAATATCACAGAATACTGTTTGGGCTAAAACCCACACCGGCTACATTTCCGAGACTCTTAGATGGAGGGATCTGCCGAGTGGAAAATAATATGTGCATGGTGTATCTTCATGGTCATTTTCAGTGAATATGGAAGAACATGTGAAACAATTGGAAAATGCCCTTAAATGACTATAGACGGCACGCTTAACATTTTGCCAATAACTGTGATTTAGCTCAAACAGATGTAAACTATCTAGGGCCGCTAATTAATTAGGCAGGTCGAAAGACTAATTCACATCTTATAGCATCAGTTCGTATTTTTGTACCACCAAACTACGAAGCAGTTACATTCATTTTTAGGTTTCTGTAATAATCATAAGAAAATTTAAGGGATTTTCAACAGATTGTTAAACCCTTGAGTGATCTACACACATCAAAAACAGTCATCACCACTGTTTCCAGAACTCCTGACGATAGACGTTGAGAGTAGATATTGCATCACAGACACAGTCCCCTTGACTGTTCTGACATGTCACTTAACCAGCCTAAAGTCGTAAACAACCATGCATGAACAGCGCCTATTAGACGGAGGGCGTCCGACAGCCGATCAATTCCAGTCATTCCATCATGAAGGAGGTACACGACTCTTGGTGACTGTTGTTCAACGTTGCCTAGACAGTCTCTACCACGGTTCGATCGCGTCCGCATTGTTACTTTGTGCCAGGAAGGGCTCTCAACAAGGGAAGTGCCAGGCGTCTCGGAGAGAACCAAATCGATGTTGTTCGAACATGGAGGAGATACAGAGAGACAGGAACTGTCGATGAGATGCCTCGCTAAGGTCGTCCAAGGGCTACTACTGCAGTGGATGACCACTACCTACGGATTACGGCTCGGAGAAAACCTGACAGCAACGCCAACATGTTGAATGAAGCTTTTCGTGCAGCCACAGGACGTCGTGTTACGACTCAAACTATGAGCAATAGGCAGCATGAAGCGTAATTTCATGGCGAGGTCCATCTTTGAATCCACGACACCACGCAAACTGGTACAGGTGGGCCCAGCAACATGCCGAATGGACCGCTCAGGACTGGCATCGTGTTCTCTTCACCGATGAGTGTCGCATATGCCTTCAACCAGACAATCGTCGGAGACGTGTTTGGAGGGAACCCGGCTAGGCTGAACGCCTTAGACACACTGTCCAGTGAGTGCAGCAACGTGGAAGTTCTTTGCTGTTTTGGGGTGGTTATATGGGACCGACGTACGTCCCTAGTGGTCATGGAAGACGCCATAACGGTTCTGCGATATGAGAATGCTATCCTCCGATCAATAGTGGAACCATATTGGCAGCATACAGGCGAGGCATTCGTTTTCATGGACGACAATTCGCGCCCACATCGTACACATCTTGTGAATAACTTCCTTCAGTATAGCTACATCGCCCGATGAGAGTGGCCACCATGTTCTCCAGACATGAACCCTATTGAACATGCCTGGCACAGACTGAAAATGACTGTTTATGGGCGACGTGATCGAACAACCGCCAAGGTCATGTAGAACTAGAGCATACAGTGCAGTGTGTTCTGGGAAATTTGATGAGGACTGAAATTTGATTCGTAGAACTATTGGTCCTGATATAATTATCTCATTCTGTTTAGAAGAGTCTGCCACGATGATTGGTGGCAGCTGCTTGAATTTCCGTGGACTGAGCGGGCATTCGTCCTCTTCGACACCTTCATAGTAAGAAGCAAGGAACCTTGCATACACGTCAAAAGCTGGACTGTATACATTCTGATACCACTGTAGCAGTAAATCGTCATACGGGTAGAATTCGGAAATGAAGTAGACTATGGCATTAGTTAAATTACAGTTGTCACATACGGTGGAATCATTTGCTAAATTCCCCCTTCTATTGGTCTGCAATGAAGAGTATGGAGAATCTCGGCGTTTCCTGCTGCACTGAGGTTTTAATAGAACACATTTGTTTGCACTCTGTCGGTAGCAGTGAGTACCCCAAATACTCCCAAGAGCGGGAAGTTAATAGCAGATAAGAACCGGTGTTCATAAATTTTAAAGCTTCAAACGCGCCTCGTCTGCCAGAGTGGTGTGCGGCATTTTCCATATGATTTTGTTCATGACGATCTGATTCTCCTCCTAAGTCCCTTGAATGTACGAGTTGCTATCCATTGCACTCCGTACCAGAATAAAGTCCTGTTTCGCATTCATAATAATTCGCTGCATGTCCTCAAAATACCCCATAAGTATTTTTAGAGATATGCATGCAGTAAATCGATGGTAAACTTCTGCTGTTATGCCCTCAAGCTCGTCAGTGAAACATCCTCCATTTTCTAAGACATTCAAATCCGAGGGCGATGATGAGACATATGTTTAAAGGGTTAATGCTATGCCAACCTTACGTGTACGTTCAAACTCCACCCCCTTAAGTTCATATCGCATTTCCTGGAACAGGAATGCCAAAGTATTACATGGAAGCTTTGATCCCACTGTATGGCTACCATCCTTTCCTTAAATGATCCATCTAAATACATGAAACTCTTGAATGAAAGAGTTAAAGCGTCTTGGTGCTGGATGACAATCCTAATTTCATCGTCCTTGTTAAATATCGTTGAAACATAATGTTTATGCGCGAAGTATTCCTGGCGTATGAATTGCTCATCATAAGCCACTGTGTGAGATATATTGAGCGACGATTTCATTGAAAGGTTTCAAACCTACTGGTTTAAGAAACTCGTAGTTTGCACCTTGCGGTTCTGGTGCGAAGTGTTGTGCTGTGCGCTGTGTGCTGGTTTTATACTTTACGCCCGTCTTGTCTTAGATGTAGTGGTACAATGATTTCCTCACCACGAAAGTCAACTAGTTGGTTATTCTGATCCACAATACGCAGCTTCAGGTAGTCTAATGTCTGAACTGTCACAGGAAGGTATATAGTGTTGGTGGGAGCCTCGACAATCTTATACCCTGTTGCAACTGATGGCAAGAATCCGTATGTTGGATGAACCAGTCTATCGTTGATATATGGGTTCGTTTCAATGTTAGACTCAACAAGGATTGTGTGATGAGTTTTGTAAAGTTTAGTAGGATCCGTCTTCCAAACCTGTCCCTTTTTGAAACCCAGTAGTGGGCCAATTGAACCTTTACGCATGAAGTCAATCGACGCTTTCGCGGTCCTTATTTCAGATTTAAGTGTACTAATTTTTGCACGGAGCTAAAGCCCTTTTCCAGACTGTTTTAAAACTTCGTTTAAATCGTTAATATCGTATAGACCAAGTTCAGTTTCCTCAATTTCGTTTTGACTCTTAATTTCCAGATGAAGTTTATTGTTAGCGTCTGTGATATTTTGGATGGTATTCAATGTTTCCTGTCCAGTCAGCGCGATGCTCCAATCTCCAACGCTAAATCAATTGGTGGGAAGCAATTGGCACGTGGGAAAGACGATCGTCTTTTAAAGTCAAAGTATACGACATTACATCTAAACACCGACTGGTGAATGGATGATTAATACAACCTTATACATAATTCGTATCATTATAATGAACATGATGCATATATGACCACACAGGAATACGTATTAAAGTCTTTGGTAACGTCGAAAATTGTAAAACATACGTCCTCTGCATGTGGAGTATCGCCGTAATTTTTCTGGTGAGTGCAGGTCGCCGAATAAGTTGAAATAATAGACGTTATTTGTATTTCTTTACTTAACATATGCTACCCTGTGTTCCAAGTCCTCCTACTACATCCGGACTCACAATTCCGCATTCTCCTGATTTCCACATAGTCTTCGGTAATGTATTCCGCATAGACACACCTCGGAATCTCGGTATGTTGAATTTCTTGGCAACAAACTAAACAGATCTGTATTTGTAAGCACCCTGTCTGGTAGGACTGCTAGGAAGCTTTTTCGGTTTATGAAGAGACCTAGACTTTTCCTGTATGGTTTAAAGTGTACCCCTTTTCCGATGGCTCCTCCCTCCATCATGCTGCTATGTTTTTGTGCTTCCTTGAGTTGCTCTTGATAGTTTTGTGCATTCTTGACTGTCCTGGATATAGCCTCAGCATCCCAAGCCAGTGAACCCGCCACTGAGAGACATGCTAGGGAAGGAATGAGGAAGAAAATAAGTGAACCCGATGCCTTGGGTATTGGTAGAATCATGGATCGTTTAATCGATCAATTTTTTTCGCGCTCCTTTCGGCTTCAAGGAATTTCAGCTACATACAGCGCTGTGAGGATACTACTTTTCATGCAACCATTGGTTGTCATCTTCCTTAGCGTCCTACGTGCAGCGCTCGTAACTTTGCTGAACATCTTCACACGGAATCCCAAAATAACTTTACCATGCATAGCTTTTCCAACTTCAAATGCTGAAATGTGTTAAGCTATACCAATATCCCTTGTCGCACTTACTGCCTTAGCTTTGTCAGTTTCGATCGGCTGTGTAATGATCTTTATTTGCAGCGAATGAGATGTCCTGGTCCATGAGGGCTTCGTTGAGTAGATTCGTCTCCTTATCTCAGCTTGTCAATCGTGTGTCGTTATCTTCTTCCAGGAATGTGTAATTCGACTGGGAGTTGGTCGAGAATAGCGCCTCCTCCTCCAATGTGTCTCCTATCAAGCATGTTATGCTACTGAGGTGCTTGTGGTCTGCGAACCCTGTTAAATAACATATCGTCGATCCAGATGTTTTCTGATGCTGGGAAATCAAGCCCTTTAAAAAACGGTCTATTCATTCGATGCCGTATGACCCTCTCTATGAGATACACATCTGGTTCGGAGCTCTCCTGTAACTTTTGCGTGTAAAAGCGTACTGGAATTTTAGTATCACTGCTGCCATTAAAGAGTTAGGTTCTAGGAAATGTTCTCTGCACTTTGGAAATTGTAGATATCTTGGTTGACCAGTTTGGCATGTATGACTTCTCAAATGCTGTCTTTGAAGTAGGTACTAAATCACCTACATTAAATAGCTACTTTGCCGGATCCAACATTTTAATACTATTGTATACTGCATAGAGAAGTCTATTATCACGAACATCGATTGGCTTCATTTTTATTGTGCCATATTTGGTTGTATTGTGCAGTGCTATTATTTGTGGGAGGGTATCGATCCATTTGTATGAGTCACGAAGGCTGAACTGCGTGCACATTTGGGTTTTCACTGTTCTGGTCAGACGATCCATGACACTCCCCTTTAGGTGGGTGAACGTCGAGTAGTGACGTATTCCATACCGCCCTATCACAGTCTTGAAATACCTATTGTAAAACACACCACCTTGATCTGTTTGAAGGTTGTCTGGGCTTCGATTCATTCCCGTCTGCAGCTGTCCACCAAACACCTGCGCAACGTTCTTTCCTGTTTTCACTTTCACGGGTAATGCCCAGGCATATTTAGAATAAGTATCAATGACCATTAAAATATGTTTCAATCCGTTATTCACACGTGAATATTTCCTCATATCGATAAGATTTGCCTGCCACAGGTCGTCCAAACCTTTAATCATAACATATGCCGTTTTGTGTAGTTCTCGATCAGGAGTCTCCATATATTCGATGATAGCTTCTCTGCGAAGCTCAGAAGTTACTCAAACAACTTCATTCGAATGAGCTGTATTACCAGCGCCATTTGATGCCATGAGCAGTCTATTAGCTCATTGGGGTCGTCCTAATGTATACTGTGGACTCCACAGCTCACTCTTTTATGCTGAATGTCAACAACATCACCACTGCTATATTTTTCACCATCCAATATAGGTTTCATAATGGATTGCTATTTCACATTGCTTCGCCTTCTGCCCGCATCTCGTGGTCGTGCGGTAGCGTTCTCGCTTCCCACGCCCGGGTTCCCGGGTTCGATTCCCGGCGGGGTCAGGAATTTTCTCTGCCTCGTGATGGCTGGGTGTTGTGTGCTGTCCTTAGGTTAGTTAGGTTTAAGTAGTTCTAAGTTCTAGGGGACTGATGACCATAGATGTTAAGTCCCATAGTGCTCAGAGCCATTTTGCTTCGCCTTGTGCTGTTGTTATGCAGATCAGTCAAAAGCAACATAAACATTGCATGATGCATTTCCATATGTTTAGGACAATAGTTTACAGTTTTTGTGAGTCTTAGGACGATAAGGTTCACTAAACCGGGTGTTTTTCGAAACTGTTTATCGCCGACTAAAATCTTTAGACTGTGCGCCAAACATGCATGGTTTCTCACCACTGACACCGAATATTTTGTTTATTTAGTGTTGCTGTGACGGTTAATGAAATCGGCAACAGCGTCATCGTCATCGTAGCGGAATTTCGCTGAGAGGTCATCGAGAGATTCAGTAACTGGTTTAAAGGTTTCTCGCAATGTCTGCTCCCGCTTCAAATGCAGCAACCGTAACTTCTCATAAACGGGATTCCTTGCCTCGATGGCTTTACGTTTGGTCGACATCTCGTTCTACACTATTCGGATTTCTGTGCAGCGTGAGATTTTATGTACCCTCTCTTCTTCTTCTTATGCTGCTCCCTCTTCTCGGTAGTAGCTATTTTCCCTTCAGTTAAGTCACCTATTTTCTTTTCAATTGCATTAATGCTTGCGTACAATGAGCTGTTCCCAATAACAGCTATGTCCACTCCATTTAAGTCGTTTACTTTGTTCTCCAGTGCATTAATCCAATCATTCAGTGTAATGTTCAGTCACAGAAGGGTATGACAATACGTCTCTAGTTCCTTCCGTACACCCCCACTTAACGTTCGAGAGTTTGAATTTTCACGTCCATGTACAAGGGAATGTTTTTTCTCTCACACCTATTCTATCAAACTGTGTTCCCGGCATGCGTGCGAATGTATCCATGGTGAGGCTTATGCTGATGTACCTCTTTGCATGGCTATTTATATAGGAACTCCTGGAAGCTCTATCTGTACCTGCGATCATTCAGTTTTCTTGTTTTGTGAATCACGGGAAATCCATACTGCGAGAGATTACAGCAATCCGCTCGTATCTTTACAGTTGTGCAACGGGTTTCCATGTAAAATAATTTACATTGTGCCCATCCATGGTGCCAACTATGTAAGGTACCGGCGTTCAATGGACTTTTACAGAGAATTATGTTAAATGACATAAATTTCTGTTGTTGCATGTTTGCAGTGAAAATACGGATGGCAATAGCTTTAGTACTTGCAATATAAAGAGAAGTAAGAAATAAAAGCACAAAAATGGGTATATACATTTTTATTTAGTAATCATACATAGGATGCATTACATCAATAGGTTCTTCTTTATCTCAACACCAGTACAGAATATAGAAAGGAAAGAATTCTTGTAAGCACAGAATTCTGCATGTATTCGTCTCAAAGCTTATTGGTAGTACATTACTTTTAATTGACAACGTACTGACCCACTCTTCACAGTCGTCTTCAAACTGTTCATACTTCGATACTCTGTAATGTCTCTCTACAAAGCTTTAACACCAGGCAGCCATCCGTTCAGTCTTTCCAACACATTGGATAACACCATCTGTTGAACGAACAAGTTTTTAAAGGTGCAGTGCTGTACATAAATTGATTAATCACCCAGTTTCACACGGAGTGCAGAGTCACTGTACACTTTTATAATGGGTAGAGTTAGTGCAACATAGTAAATGTCCGGAGTAGGATGGCTCGGATGATACTCGGCAGTCAACTGCTGCTTGATATAGGCTTTTGAATGTACAGTTCATCCCATTCCATCTCCGTAAACCATACTTCAACGCTTTTAGTTGCGTTCACTATCTTTATCACAATACTCCAGTCTCTATCTCCAGTCGCTTCTATACCAATATGAAAACGTCTCGAACCACTAGCGGTTAAATTATACACTGAAATGTACAGTAGCGGTGCACAGGGCTTAACTGGTATCTTCTCATCCACTACATCCTCACTTTGTCCATGCAGTGTCATTGGAATATTCTGCGACGGTGCGTATAATGGAGTCCAGTACTGACCTGCGTCATGCTGATTGGGCCTCCGGGTGTACTTTAGCGGGTCAGGGGCTGGCTGGGTGTCTTCAGCCAACAATAACATCTGTTTGTCCTGGTCCATCAGGCTAACGAGCAAGACAAGATCCCAGGATCCTGCCGCGCTCGTGGTCGTGCGGTAGCGTTCTCGCTTCCCACGCCCGGTTTCCCGGGTTCGATTCCCGGTGGGGTCAGGGATTTTCTCTGCCTCGTGTTGACTGGGTGTTGTGTGATGTCCTTAGGTTAGTTAGGTTGAAGTAGTTGTAAGTTCTAGGGGACTGATGTCCTCAGATGTTAAGCCCCATAGTGCTCAGAGCCATTTGAACCATTTTTGATGCTGCCGCGGTTGCGGATCCCGACGGGCTGGCAAACCTCGCTCTTGCAGACCACGAAAGGCTAGAGAACATCACATCCCCTCATGAGGAAAGAAGAAACACAGTTACAATCAATGATAGAAGCGCATAGAGTTCATCTTCCTCACACGGTGATAAACATAGACGTCAAGCAGGAAGTACTTACTCTACCGAGGCTTTTTCCTATTCTGTTGCTGCTGGGAGTGCCTGGCGCTCTCGACTGGCCCCTCATACTGAGTGACTGACTGACTGCACCTGAGGCTGCAGAGCTGCCGGGCACACCTTATATCCCGGTTGTGGTCAGATGCTGCGTTCCTATTGGCTACTGCCAATTTCAAGCGCCTTTGGTGGTATAATTGTGTTATGGGGGTGCCCTTGGGCTTTCCTTCCAGGAGGACCAGGGTTCGAAAACTGGAAAGGGCACCTACATTTCTAATTTCCCGCCAATTCCCGGATGGATAGGGGCTGAGAGAAAAACATGACGTCATGCGGGGGTGGTGGTAGACGCGGTGTGGCAGGATTAATTGATCAATTCAATTAATCTGCATCAAAATTACACTGGAACCCCCTTCTTCCTACCACTCGTGTTGTATGTTGAGGGTGTTTTTTGTGTGCGATTACTTTAGTGGAAAGTATGTAATTCACTGGGAGAGTATGCTATAGTCTTCTTTGTGTTAGATTTCTCTTTTTGCTAGCGTTATTGTTTATCTGTTAGGAGTTAAGTAAGACGAACGTGTGATGTCTGTCATTGGAAAAATGGTTCAAATGGCTCTGAGCACTATGGGACTCAACTGCTGTGGTCATCAGTCCCCTAGAACATAGAACTACTTAAACCTAACTAATCTAAGGACATCACACACATCCATGCACGAGGCAGGATTCGAACCTGCGACCGTAGCAGTCGCACGGTTACCGCGAGACCACCGCGGCCGGCCTGTCATTGGAGAAGTGTTTATGTCATTGATGATGCGTGTGGGGATGGATGGCACAGGATCGTCTCAAATGTGGGAGGTCAAGTAAGTGTTGCTTCCTTTACTCAATTAGCGTCTTTTCAACGTTGACCGCGATGGACGTCATATTTCTGCCTGTGCTACACCTCTTCGGTGGGTAAAGGGAAGGCGCATTGCAGAATCAACAGGTGGAAGGAGAAGCACTATTCTACACTCAGGAGAAATTGACACGCAATGCGCAGGAAGTGAAGAACGAAATATGGATGCTGGAAGAAACGTTCCATGATCTACACCTTGATGCAGAAGAAATGGGGGTTGCAGGATGTATGAGGGGAATACCAGGGATTGAGCCTATCTGGAGGAGGAATTTCGCCTTTTGGTACCACATACACTGCTTCGTCATAAGATATGGTCGTTGGAATTAGGTGGTCGATTGCTAGAGATGTTGTTCACGATCGCAGACATGCGAGAGTTGAATGACGTGATGGCACGGGTAAGAGAAGACGCGACTAGTAGTAAAGCTATGACTGGGTGCCACAAAGCACAGTTAGCAATAAAGTGGCGAGCATACAGGTATGACGTGATTGTACACAAAGAAAGAGTAATCCATTCATGTCAGCAAATAACTTCATTCGTTGTCAGGGACAGGAGGCCTCCATACGCCTGACGTGAGTGGTGTAGACTGACACAAAGACATGTGAGGCACAATTCGTTTTTAGAAAAGCAAGAGAAAAGTTATGCCCACGAGATATCATGGCGCCACACCGTTACTTCCAGAAAGATGGTATGCTTCGTATACACCTTATGATCAAACCTGTATAGTTTATCTCAAATTTCCAAGAGTGACGTCAACCTGGGGAAGTGATATAACATGAAGTGTAAGGCAGTGTGGTGCTGATAGCACGTCTTGTGACATCGCTATGGCATTTTTTCATCTCCCAGCTTCCGTAAATGGAAGCACTAATATGAATGTGACACAGCCTTTGTTATGGTGGCCACATAAACCATTGGAGTTACTTCCATCCCAGAACCAAACCCACATTAACGACTTGGAACCCGACATTCTCCTTTCATTGGACGAAGTAATAACAAGTAAAAAACAATGCGTTATCACTAAGTTAATCCTCCAGCAAGTACAGCAATACTGTGATTACCAACGCAGCAGTCATGATGATGAATATCTCAGTTTTCAGTTCCGTGTTTTTCCTGTCAGTACCTTCATAGCATGGACTTGCAGCTTCCCCTTTCAGCAGCCCTAGGTGGCGACTTCTGGAATGTCAGCGTGTTGAATATGTCTTCTTGGGAAAGAATGCCAGCTACTGGCATTTTTTACACAGTCCTTGTCAAAATGTCTTTTTTCTTAGATAGTAACCTGTATTTATCTTAGGCGGAAAACTGTCTATATACCTGAACTCAGTTGCCAGCAGAGTGGATTAAACTAAGAAATTGGTAATTAAAGTAGTAAGCAGCCAATGAAGGCTGTTGTTCACATTGAGTTAGAACAAGTTGAATCACCATCTATTGTACTTATTTGTGAAATGATGGAATACGTTGTCAAGGATTTTCCAAAGATGTAGACAGTCACGGTCTTGTGCATCAAATCTCCCAAAGACGGGAGGTATTATGCCATGGCCAATTTCGCCAGGCAATAGACTCCATTTCAGAAATTAGGCAATTTAGTGAGAATTGTGTAAGAAACCAAAGAAGTTGGTATGCTTGCACAAGAAGACGTATTTAGCATGCTGTCATACCAGAAGTCGCCATGCTGGGCTTCTCAAAAGAGAAGTTGTAAGGCCATTATAGTACTGCCATGCCACTAACTTCCTGACGCGATGGAAAACTAGAGCTATAATATCATGGCTGCCCAGTAGTCAGGTTCCGTGTCTCAATATTAAGTGGAAAAACTCTTTTGTCTCAGAGAAGATACCATGCAAGTCTTACATAACAACCACCATTTGAGATACAATATCTGTCATCACCAACCGGTAGCAACGAGAGGAAATCCATGAATCAATAAGCTACCAGTCTGTCTTCACAACCAAGAGGCCGCCACCTCTGTATAGTATGAATTCTGATGACTTCGTGCCTTCCCGCCGGCGAGTCTGGTGGACCGTGGTTCAAGCCTGGCCCAATTAGTTGCCCAGCGATCATCGCCCTGATTGATCACATGTTGTCTCTTTTCGTCACTACCCTGAGTGGACAAACACTATCTCTGTTCGTCAAACTCTTGTGAGAGGCTCATGTCTACCACTACCCGCTGGCCTGGTGTGCTTAGTAGTGAGCAACAGGAACAAGCCACAGGTGCCGTGTGTTCTCCATCACTTGCTGCCCATCATCATTACGGCTGCCACATTGATGCCAGCACGTGGGAGGATGCCTTGTGCTGTCGACGTTGTTAGCCAATGCTGACATCAGCAAACTTCGAGTGGCTGTGGTAACCCTGCCGGCCGATGTGGCGGAGGGGTCATAGGCGCTTCAGACTGTAACCGCGAAACCGCTACGGTCGGAGATTCGACTCCTGCCTCGGGCATGGATGTGTGTGATGTGCTAGGGGACTGATGACCTCAGATGTTAAGTCCCATAGTGCTCAGAGCCATTTGAACCATAAAAAAATAAGGGGATTTTTTTAACTTTGCGTGCTTTATAAATCCGATGTTCAAGTTCTTTTTTATCCTGTTGGTACACATATTACTGATGTATGTTTGCATTTTCAGTAGTTTTGAATATTTATCGTGTACAGTCGAAGAGGTTGTAAGTCTTTTCGAGTAACGGCGAATTTTTACTTTCGAAAAAGATAGTTCAAAGAATCTTAATTCGATTTTGCTTGAAAAACAGTGAGGTTTGTTTCGAAATTGTTGAATTTCGATCAAAAACGACGTCATGCTGGCATCGATCAGTAATGCCGGAATGAACAACGATCCAGATCTAAAGAAGGTTATAATACTCGAGGAATCATAGGCATATTGATATGACGTCGTAACCGTTTGCCAATCATCCCAGTGGAATGTTGCTTTAGAGCCAAGACCGATAAAAGTTCAATAAGTTCGATCATTCGTGAAGGATCTTCTGTCTACTTTCTCCTATTATAATGGGATAGTGCATCATGAGATCCTGTCTTATCGTCTTTCGATGAACAAGGAACACTGTCTGCAACGTATGCGCCGTTCGCGAGAAGCAGTGCGAAGAAAACTTCCAGCATTAAGGAGAAACGATTCGTGGAAATTGCATCACGATAATGCTGCCACTCGAACCTCAATGTTTGTTCGTGACTCTTTTAGAAAAAACAAAACCGTTATATTGCCTCAACCACGGTATTCACCAAACATGTTCCAATGCTACTGCAAACGGTTCCTGAGGTTGAAGAGCACCATGAAGAGACATCGTTTTGCAACCACTAATGAGATAAAAATGAATAGCTGAAGGAGCTGAAAGCCACAATGAAAATTGAGTTCCGGAAATACTTCCAATATTGGTAAAAAGAGAGCTGCCGTAAGTACATTACATGTGAGGGGTATTACTTGGAATATGACTAAGCTGATGTTGATGAATAAATAAATAATCTTGAAGAAAAACAAACATTCCCGTTACTTTTTATCTCACCTCGTTTATAACAGGTCATGTTTTTAACAATTTTTTGACGTTTCTGAATGTTTTGATTGGTTACAAATGATGTCTGATCACAAAAATAGGAGGAATAACATTATTAATAAAAATATTGATATTACAACAAGTATAAAAAATTTTCATACTACAGATAATAGTAATCACCTATTAATAGTTAAGAAAAATATAAATTGTAATCTTACATATAAATGAATGAATTATTTATCAGTGCCAGTAATGGTGCATTTGCAGGTGAATGCGAATGTGCTCTGGAACGGTGTCAGAGCACGTTACTATTTTGTGTCTGTCGTATTTACAAATTTTTAGCTTTCATAAGTATTATTATTATTATTATTATTATTATTATTACTGTAATTTTTTATGTGTGTATTTGAAAACAATATCGTAAGAACAAGGGGCCTGTTACACTTTACGTGTTATGCATCTCCCTTCGATCCGCGTCTCCTCATACTCGTCTGTAAGGTGGATCTGAAAACTGTTCCGACTTCAGGCTGATGCGGTATAGGGAGTTATGCCTCGCGTGTGGTTGTGATCCTGGTTGTACACGAATATGCAGTGGAGCAGCACTAGAATTCACGTGTTACACAACACCGGATGCACTGGTTAACATTTTGTGATTCACATTGATGTCCTTAAGTTGATGCTGTGCACTATTGTAGGGCTTCTGTAATTGCCATATCTTCGCAAATTTGCCTATTTGGTTGCGGTAAATAGTGTTTGCAATATTATCTTTTATTGGCCACCATTCGTTCTTTCTTACATGTTTATACAGTGGTTTGTTACTCCCTATTGACTCCTAAATTGCATCATAGGCGTCACAATTAAAGGTAACATTGTCGAGTGTTCCCATGTGAGCATGCTGACAAACGTCCTTTTCTTTCCTGTTAAACCCGTACATGTAAACTGGGTATGGGCCATGTTCCATTAGGTGACGTACAATGCCCCGATTGGGGTTTATATTGCCGAGCGCTAGGCGTTTTTCTAATGAGCGGGAATAGTTGATAGACTCTTCCTATTGTTTCACAGTTTGTCGCAGTCGTTAAGCCATGGGCGCACTTTCTAGTTAAAAAAAATGGACCCTGCTTGTTACCCTTTGGTCTATCTATGAATTCTTAGAATTTTACCAAGTCCCCTTTACGTAATCAGCAGAAGGCCGCACGATACCTTACGGTGATATCGACTGGGTGGATTCCGAGGATCACCAATAAAGCATGGCTTGGCGTAATGCCAAAGGACAAAGGACCTTGTTAGTCGTAGCAGCACATCCCTCTCTTCCTGTTGCCTGTTCCGGGCGTATCGAAGCCTTTGCGCTCAAACACTTGCTGCGTAGCCTATGATGGACGTGAAAATGGTGTCATGATAGGTTCTCAGGCATCCAGTGGTAGCTTACAGTTTGCAGTTTTGTGCATAATTGATTTGTTTACGAATGTCTAAATGTGATGTGTGAAGTCACGATTTTCGTTCACTTAGACTCCAAGATATCTCCTAACTGTCTGGTGATAGAGGACATTTCTAATTTAACCTACGGCAAATTTACGTTATGAAATTTGATCTTTATGAAACATGTACGTGACTTTATGTGTGCCTGTCGTAACCTGGGCCCTTCAGTTCCAACGTGCGACAGATGTCATCGACATACGCCACCAACCCATCGAGTAAGTCATCTTCTTCTAAAAGTCACAAGAGTGGTTCAGTTGGCAAATACTTAAATGCTAGGTAACAATTCGATCCCTGTGGGCACCCTTTGGTAGTTATTTCTATTACTTTTTGTATGCTGGCTGCTGTTCCACAACTCAGTCAGTGCAGTGATCTATAAATCTGCAGTATATCACTTGGGAACCGGTAGGTCGCCATTCCAGCAAACAAAGTCTGCCACAATAAATTATCAAATTCTCCCGCCGTGTCAATTAATTTGCAGTTAAGTATTTGGGGTTAAATACATCTTAGATTCATTTCCCTCTTCTGAACCCAACTTGGCACTGACTATGTCTGTCAAGCTGTCTGTGCGAGTGTAAACTGTCACAGAGGAGCTTTGCCTCAACTTTTTCAAGAGCGTTAATGACACTTATCGGTCTATGGCTTTTCGGATTAGCCGGATCTTTGTCCTTGGCCTTTCTTATTATTACTCATTTTGCTAATTTCCGTTTATCATGGACCACATACAGTGTTAAAGAGTCATTTAGCAGCGTCATTAACAATGGAACACTTAGAGCTTTTGTTAGTCTGAGAGCTTCTACATGTATATTATCTGGTCCTGGAGCTTTCCCCTTTATCAATTTCGTTAGGTTAGGGCCACTTCCCCTTCACAGAGCAGAGTGGTTATTAAAGAATTGTTACATTTATTGTTTAGTTCATATTAAAGTGGCCTGTGGAATTGGTTATTCGATTTATCGTCAGCCTAGAGGAGTTTGCAAAACAGGTATTTCACTCACTATATCGATCCATCGGCTATCGAGTCATCTTCGGCTTTCATTGTGAATAAGGTGACTGGCCTATTTCTTTTCTCTGATAGCATTTTATGCAGTTTTTAGTTGGTTTATCAAGTAGCTTTCCCGTTGCACCTGTTTGTGTTGCATAAAGGGACATTGTATGTCCTATACCGCCAATCCTAAATTATCCAATTATGTGATCCATTATCACGGAAACTTTTTAAGACACCAACATACAATTATCGATAATTATTCAATGAACGTTTCTATATACACTGAACTGGAATTATTACTAAAGTTGTATTGTGCGGCATGTTATGTTTTTTTTTCAAACACTCAATTTTTTGAAACTTCCTGGCAGATTAAAACTGTGTGCCACACCGAGACTCGAACGCGGTACCTTTGCCTTTCGCGGGCAGTTTTTTAACAGAAGTTTGCAAATAAATGAACATTAAAACAAAACAACTCAGGATCTTTTTATTATTCTAGTTCCGTAAGTGTTGCATCTGACACTTGGCATTGTGTGAAAATTTCATGTCTCTACCATCAATACGTTTTTAGAAAACGGGTCATTTATTGCAAAAAATGTACTTAAGAATTTGAAATTTTAATCATTTTTTATTACATATTCTTATACAGACTGACATTTCTGCGTCTTTTATGCCCTAGAATTGCTCTGTCCCATAGTCTCTGTCTTCTTCAGTGTCACAACAGCCAAGTGCTTGCCTCCTCCTTTTCTTTCTCGCTTCTTTTGTCATTTTCTGAGCAGCTAACTCTGCTTCACGTACACGAAGCTCATCCAGTTCTTGCAGTACTTTAGCTGTGTTCTGTCCAGATCGTACCCCGAACTTCTGCAGAACCTTAAGTCTTTCATAGCTCCACCATTAGCAGTTATTATAGCATCAGAGACTGCTAACGTTAGAGTCATAAGGCCAACAAAGACAGTTTTAGGCATACCACAACACATAATGCTATTGAAGGACTCTTTCACATTCTGGGTCCTCTCATGTAAACATTTCTTTGGCAAATATGCTTTGCAAAATCTCTGTAAATAGGTTTAATTGTCTCCATTACTGACAAAGGATGGGAATGTTTATATGTAAATTCATGCAGGGTGCCAGAAAATTCAGCTTGCCCATATTTACATCAGGTGTTAGGTGGAGGTGGACACAAAGCATGACATGGCTTTTCATTGGTTGATATTCGATGAAAGAAAGTGCTCCAAACAGCTCTTTTCATCTTCTCTAAATTTTCACAGTTATCTCTAATGGCGTTCCAATAATGTTCCTGTAATTCATCAATTACATTGTCCATTAGTCTTCCAGCACATTTTATTGTCTTGCCATCAGACAGATTTGTGATATCCAGCTTGGTTTTTAGGTTTATTCGCAATGCCAACTTCTGAGAGGTAGTAGTAGGCACAGAACAAAGCAATTCACTGCCTTCTAGACTGTGTAGTTCCCAAGATATTACTGCTCAACTGTGGAAGTATATGCGCAGCCGGGAAATTTGACAGTCATTTGTCAGCATTCAAAATATTATTTGAAGGTCTCACAACTGTCTGATTTTAATGTATTATATACCAAAATGCTCAGAAAGCCCCAAGTACATTATGGAGTAGAAAGCAAAAAATGTCATATTTCAACAAATTTCATGTACAATGTCCCCTTAAACAATTCTGTAATGTGTCAGTCGTTCTGCCTTGATGACTGTAGTGGGGACCTCTGACAAGCCCTTCTGGGTTGCCTTGAACGTCATCTATGGTCCGGCACCTACAGTGTTCGCGGCATTTTCTTTAATGACGCGATGGTAATTTTAGGGACACATTCGAGTTGCATGTTTAGTATTAGTTTTATAATGCTTGATCCCGTAGATATACATTGCCTGATATTGTACTGACAGTAGACATCATTTCACGTAGGTGGTTCCAGTTTGAGTTCTTAGAGTTAAATCTTCCTGACGTTATTGTATTTGAATTGGATTTATTTCTATCGCTAACCGTGGATGTGATTTCATTGTAATAACTGTTGGTAAGTACAGAATGGAGCGTTAATTCGGAAATTTTATTTACAGCTCTTGTGTTTGTTAATTTAATGTACACGTTATTAGCAGCACCAGCTGCGTCGTGGTATGTCCCAGTTTGTCCTGAACGATTCGCCACCACCAGATCAAGTTATCGACTGATGTCTAAACCGTTCTGCCCTGAATGTGTGTGTCTGCTAAACTAGAGAGCTCTTTTCACATTCTTTCTGCTTTTATCAATGTTCTTACCTCAAGCATACTTAACCGCTGTACTGAATTTTTCATATGAATTTCTATGTCTTCTGAGTATTATGATTATTGATTATATACATGAAGTTACTAGCAGTTTTCTTGGTGAACGTCATAAATTCATATACGCTTGAAGAAAATAAGCCAACGCACCATGAAGGAATTATCCAGATAGGACAGATATCGGTAGATGTACTTGTACGGACAAGTAAATGATGGTAATAAAAAAAAAAAGTGATGGTTTATTCAAGAGACAGAGCTTTACAAATTGTGCAAGTCGATCGACCTCTGGCCCTTATACAAGGAGTTATTTGGCTTGGCATTTATTGACAGAGATTTTAATTGCCCTCCTGAGAGGTATCGTGCCAAATTCTGTCCAACTGCATACTTGTTGTTGTTGTGATCTTCATTGCAGAGACTGGTTTGATGCAGTTCTCTTTGGTACTCTATCCTGTGCAAGCTTCTTCATCTTCCAGTACCTACTGCAACCTACATGCTTCTGAATCTGCTTAGTGTATTGATCTCTTGGTCTCCCTCTACGATTTTTACCCTCCACGCTGCCCTCCGTTATTAAATTGGTGATCCCTTATTGCATCGTTAGATCATCAAAATCCTGAACTGGATGAAGGCCAAGTAGATAATGCTCCAAATGTTCTCAACTGGGGTGATATCTGGCAACCTTTCTGGTCAAGGAAGTGCCTAGCAAGCATGAAGACAAGCAGCAGACTATCTCGATGTGTGCGAGATGGCATTATCTTGATGAAATGTAAGCCCATGATGGCTTGCTACGAAGGGCAACAGAACAGGGTATATAATATCATCGACATACCACTTTGCTTTAAGTCTGCCACGGATGACAGCCAAAGGGATCCTAGTCTGAAAACCAATGGCATCCCATGCTATCACACTTGGTTGCCGGGCCGTACGGTGGGCGTCAGTCAGGAGGTGTCCTACCTCCCTCTGGGCGTCCCCAAACACGTCTTTGGCCTGGTCTCTAACTAACTGGAGTCTAACGGTCTTCAGTAATGGAACCCACCTTGAAATGAGCCCCGATGACAAGCAAAGACGTGTCTGGAGACGCCCTGGACAGCGGAGGGATACCAACCTAAATCTCGCCTGACATAGGGCCTGACAAAAGGGAGGAACGCCATTTATTTTCATAGCAGCACTGCCTTGGTTGTCATACACGGCAACCTTGAAGCTCAGCGGTACGTCTCTACATTCTACGCCCCGTTTAGCAGTCTCTCGCGCTAAGCGGTTGTGTGATTATAATTAAGCTTTTAATGTTTGCTTGACAAACCCGACCTTGACCAGAAATGTGTTTGGGAGTTGTGTCGTCCGCGTTATGATCATCATCACTGACGCGCAAGTCGCCCAAATGGTATCACGTAAAGTCTTAAAACCAGCGGCGTGTCGCCACACTACACGTAGAGAGAGAGAGAAAGAGACAGGTAGAGAGATGGAGATTTATTGCTCAATATACCTTGGTGTCGAACACCTTTCTCCCAGAGAGACGCCCGTTTTTTGATTCCGTCACTGTGATATGTTTGACTTTGTTGACTCAGCCACAACCTCACCTCTGCTGGCATAGCTTTATCGTTATCAAAATGATTCCTTGATGGAGTTCGTTAAGTCTTGGAAACAGATGAAAAGTGGATGAATCGGAGTCTGCATGGAGGAGAATGATCGATCAGAGTCGACGTTCAACTTAGAAACACGAATAGAGCACACCGATTCTCACCCACCACCATACTAACGTGACACATCGGCATGGTACAAGCCGCGATTTTGAGTCCTCTAACGGCTGAGAGCTGAAAATAGGTAGACAAGAAGAATAAAGATGTAAACGTTAATAACGTTTGTTTTATTTTTAAAAAAAATTTGTGAGTTTCACAAAAAATTTGAGTCTATACATTTCAGCAGTGCCTGGTATTTCAGATTAAGCTCAATGTCACGTGATATGAAGAGGACTAGAAAGTATATCAGGTTTCTACACTCATACACAAAACCATATTTGAGATTCTTATTATAATGAACTGCTCGTAACAGTACCTTCTCCGACTGTTACTGCCCGCATCTCGTGGTCATGCGGTAGCGTTCTCGCTTCCCACGCCCTGGTTCCCGGGTTCGATTCCCGGCGGGGTCAGGAATTTTCTCTGCCTCGTGATGGCTGGGTGTTGTGTGCTGTCCTTAGGTTAGTTAGGTTTAAGTAGTTCTAAGTTCTAGGGGACTTATGACCACAGCAGTTGAGTCCCATAGTGCTCAGAGCCATTTGAACCATTTTCGACTGTTACTCTTACACTATCCCAAATTGTAAAGACAGTTTTCTACTTGACGACTTGCAATTTCTTGCATAATTTGGAATTAACTAAATTTTGCTCGCCCTTAATGATTCAAGAAAAATTCGTTTGACTGATTCTAATAAAAGAAATATACGTTATTTCAAGATTTATTCGAAGTAAGTGTTAAACAGGATGGGTAGTAATAACCATTACTTATCTCTTCCAAAACAGCTTATCATTTCCACGACGATATATGGAACTTCACAGTCGATAACTGTGTGCGCCATTAATTGATTACGATGCTGACATTGTCACGTGTGACTAAACTTCAAATGACCTACCTCAGTAATGAGTGCATCTGAGTTCTTGTAAGAGGCAAACGCAGATTTTTACGTATTTCAGTTTTTTTCCTTACTGTAGACAGTAAATTATTGTGTGATCTGAGATAAGAAGTGTACAAACGTGATCCTTCGCTCTGCAGTACGTATTTTTAGCATCCATGAAACGAGCGTGGCTGAATAGCATCGTGTCATATGCACAATAATTTCTGCAAGTACACATTTGTTTTCACATCTAATGCTATATTCAGTTAAACTCCAAGAAAAATTCTAGACATTACTTCCCTGAAAAGCAAATTGCTAACAGGGATCTGAGAACAACGTTAACCACAAAAATAAAATATTCGGTGTTGATGTCAATTATGTTTGGGCAGAAATCCGTAGTGCTCATGAAGTGAGCCAAAGGACGTACAAATGTATGCTTTCTCGGGAGTTCAGCCCAGTATACGTTCGTTTAGGAGCAAAATTTCAGTTAGTTTCCTGTATGTCATGAACCGACGAACAATCGCTGCCCAGTGCATAGCGAAGAATATTTCTTGCAAATTTTAGTTATTTCCTATGTTATTCTAATCGCCGATTCAGCGGAAATAAAGTGCATATCCGGGCCCTGATTTCTGTCGTTATACTGCTGTGGTTCCAACATGAGATAAAGGAAGATGACTAGTAGCAAAATCTTCTTCGAATAAAGTTCTATAGACATATGTTTCTTCGAAACAATCCCATTTAAGTCTTTCGAAAATCAATTCTTTGTATATACTTCACATTCGCCTTGGCGACCTATAATGATCCTACGATGGGTGTTGATGGACATCTTATCATAACTCCATCGGCAACGTCGAAATTCTGGGAGCTACACTAGCAACTCGCCGGAAAATAACTAATCAACACGTCTGCTGGTAAGAAGCTATAATAGACGGTGAAATATCAAAACCTTACGGACACGCCATTACCTTGAATTCGAAATCCTTTTGATACATTCTTCGATGAAGTCTCGGTGTCATCTTCCCCACAGGATTTAAAAATTGGGACTGACATCAGTTCAAAACTACAGCAACTAACTCGAACAGCAAATGGCATCCGTATCTATCAAAAGGGCAGAAATCTATCAAACATAAAATTGGACAGGTGTCCTCGACTGCGATTCGACTTGGTCAAATAAACGTCATCTGACTTCTATGATTAGTATGACCCTGGAACACTGATGTTACCTTACACAGGTAGATTAGATGAACGAAATTGATCTGGATCATATAATATTGGCACGTAAGAGTACACCTAACGAGTATTGTGCAGGTACGTGTTTACATACCTTTTCCCTACTTACTAGTGTTACTTGTTACTCAACAGATTTGATGTATAGAAGCACAGTTTGATAGTGGCACATTTGAGGTGACTGTAGTTTTCTGGAGAAGAAAAGTTTTACTTCGAGGAAACTGTACAGAGGAAAGCCTCAAAATTTGAGGAAATTAAAAATGTCTGCACACATGACGACGTACTGATGTCACACAGACAGCTCTGTTGAATACACAATTTGGTTCTCTCTTGTTTGTTTTTGACATTTGGTCTCTGACCTCTTAGTGACACCAGATTATAAGAGAAGCAAACTCGGTAGGACTCAAAACCCAACTGGCTGTGTATGGGAAATGATGTTGACGACTCTTCAGGTAGGCCTAAATGATCTACTGAGTGGTCTGCTGTGTTTCAGTGAAGGCACAGTGTCAAGGTTTAAGGTTAGGGAATTCGCGGGAATGCCTGTTGGACTAAATATCCAAAGAACTGTAATTGCCATTGACCATAGGGGCTCTCCTAAGCAGAGAAATCAGAGTTTGGAACCAACAAAGAAGATAGATTAATAATAAAAATAATATTAATAATAATAAAAAATTTACGGAGAAGAAGAAGAATGAAAAAGAAAAGGGATGGAGAAGTGTTATGACCAGACCAAACTACAAACGTCCAGCCATAACTCGGAGTTCTTTGATTTCTGACAGACGTGGCTCAAATGGTTCAAATGACTCTGAGCACTATGGGACTTAACATCTGTGGTCATCAGTCCCCTAGAACTTAGAACTACTTAAACGTAACTAACCTAAGGACATCACACACATCCATGCCTGAGGCAGGATTCGAACCTGCGACCGGAGCGGTCGCGTGGTTCCGGACTGAGCGCCTAGAACCCCGAGACCACTGCGGCCGGCAGACGTGGCTCATCTGAACTACAACGCATGAAATATTACTTCAGTTCACATCGTGCATGTTAAAAAGATTTACTCACTTTGATACAATCTTTGGCCAAAGGTGTGTTCTAAAATTTACAACTTTCATTGATTTTTAAAATAACACTTGATGCACTAATTAACAAATTGTTCTCTTGAGGTACAATGTTCAATATTTACAAACGTACATTTCCGTCGGAGATTTGAATAACTCTTTAGTCCTATTCGATTTTGTGGACTGCTTCAGCTGAAGTCACAAGTAGGGCAGTAGGCTACTATGATCAGCTGTATATTAATCACCATGCGAGGGCGCTACTGTGCTGAGAGGGAAAGTGTGTCGTTTTCTATCTCTCTAATTGCAGCGAGATCTCGGTAGCGAGTTTGGTATCTCTGTGCGTTGTCAACTTTGGTATGTCACCACAACTTCTGGACGATACCACACGGACAAAAACAGGAACAAGTAGGATAGGTACCTGGGATACATTAATGATACACGGAGTAGGTAGAGAAACAAGTTTTAGCTTTAACTTGATATTCCTTGAAGTTCACTTTTCTGATGTTCTGAAACACACTGATTAAACACTGTAAAAGAAAGAGGACTGAAATTTTGTACGATGTCTTAAAACATACTTAACTAAATGTGGACTATTCAGATGACTTACGTTTGAAAAGTGAAGGCTCTTTTAAGGAAAAACTGTGAGTTAATTACTGAAATTTTTGATAGTCTTATTAAAATATATTGAACAGTAATTTATGACAGCAACATCATCTTAAAAGTCTATTTTAAAGATGCTAGTGTAAAGAATATCCATCAATAGAATGATGTTTACTCTGCTTTTTGTTTTGAGATATCTGAACCTATGTTGTACATAAATAATTAAGAGGCTTAATTCAATTTCAACACAAAAGATAATCCAAAATAAAGTGTGAGACCGAAAGCTGCAATTTATACAACAAAATGATTAAAAAGATGTGTGAAAAGATTGTAAACGTTACATGGCCCTAAAGCTATAATTCTTTGAGTTGCACTATTTAGGAAAATGCAAAATTTTTCAACATTTTCCCTGGTGCTCACGAACCAGTCCTCTCAAGAGATATGTAAAATTTTGTACTAAACGATTATTTGATTCAGGTTACCTTATGGACACTGCTCAGAGGATGGAGTAACACATTGTTAATTAAATGTACATACATATACATACATGCATTAATCCTGGTTCTATAGTCCATGAATACGAAATTTCGTAATGATGTAGAACATGACACTTTATGATAAGTTTTCCTTACACAAAATTATTTTTTTACAGTTACTACTTCATATCTAAGAATTAATCTATTGAGTAGAAGGAGTCATCATTCAGAAATTCTTATAAATTGCTTTTAAATGTTGGTTGGCTATCTGTCAGACTTTTAATATTATCTGGCAAATGACCAAAGATTTTTGTGGCAGCATAAAGTGAGATTTAATCCAGAATAGTGAATATCATCCTTTCTTCTAGTGTTGTATCTATGCACTTTGCTGTTATTATTGAATTGGGATGGGTTATTAATGACAAATCTCATAAGTGAATATAATACTGTGAATATCCCGAGGTCCTTAAATATATGTCTGCAAGGTGATCTTGGGTGGGATCCAGCTATTATTCTCATGAAACGCTTTGCAATGAATACTTTCTCTCTTAATGACGAATTGTCCCAAAATTTGATGCCATATCCAAGCAGTGAATGAAAATAGGCATAGCAGACTAAATTACTGATATGTTTATCACCAGAATTTGCAGTAAATCTAATAGTATAAGGAGCCCAACCTCCGAATTTCAGCAGAACCCCGATGTGTTTCTTCCAATTCAATTTTTCATTAATGCACACACCCAGAAATTTTTAATATTCTGCTTTAACAACAGACTTATGTTCATGGTCTATATTTATCAATGGTTTTATGCCATTTACTATACAGAATTGTATAAACTGTGTTTTCTCAAAATGTAGTGAGAGTCCATTTGCAGAGAACCACTTAATAATTATTTAGTTAGAAGACATTATTTCCAATTTTCTCAGCTGATTCTTGATTGTTGGGTGTGGTCATTACACTTGTATCATCAGCAAAGAGAACTAGATTTGCATCTTCATGAATATAGAGTGGCAAGACGTTAATATATATTAGGAACAAAAGGGACCCAAGACTGAACCCTGTGGGACGGCATTCTTGGTACCTCCCCAGTTAGGAGACTCTGCTGGGTTTGCAGACTATCTGTACTGTTAATTTCAACCTTATGCATTCTTCCGGTTAAGTATGAATTAAACCATTTGTCCCCTGTCCCAGTCATGCAACAATACTTAAGCTTATCTAGAAGAATTTCAATATAATGAGAGATCACAAAATATCCCATTTGGTGATTTTCGGTTATTCAGTGCATTTAATATTTGATCAGTGAAAGCATATATAGCATTTCTTGTTGAGAAGATGTTATATTTATTTAACATATAAACTATCTCAAATATTTAATATTGAATAACGAGTACATTGTTTTTCTTCTCTACTAATTTTTGTTCTTACTGAACTAAATTTCAGCTTATTAAGCTATTTGCAGGAAACAGTTGACTAGTCTGGAAGGACACTGGTCCTTAGGTAACAAAACATTAAATGCGAAGATACAATCACTTCCTAGGATAGCATGTATGAAAATAGTATCTTAATTTTGGAATTACTCTTTATGCAATGGATAATATTAAACATAATAAATAATGAAACTATGTAGATTTACAGGTTAAATGGATATTTTTCCACTTAGGTATTGATAAACTGAGTACTTTAAATTTATATTGTGCAACAAATTTGTTTTTTTTTCATGGTAAACTAAAATGTCGGCATTGGACAGTATTATACACAATAATTAGAATACAAAACCTTATAATATTACAGGATATATGATTATGATGCCAGAACAGAGCACTAGCCACTTGCAATGAGAAACAGACATGTTTTACAGAGTAAATAAGATTTTCATACAATGGGCAATATTGAACATAGTTCATGGCTAAAAAATACAGTATTAAAGTATTACAAGCATGTTCCTAAACGTAACTCATAGAAATGTGATTCCTCAGGTGCTCACGCCTTGGGTTCTCATTGCAGTGTTAAAATATGAATATTACACATTCCTTCCTGCTTAAGCAAACGAAGCAAATCCGTTAGTCCATTTCACATTTTATATGGTACAATATGGGCTGTAAGGGACTTACGGAAGTACAATAGTTGAGGTACGGTATTTTAGAAAAGCCCAAAGAAACGACTGCTTACAATTTTTTCGTACGAAAACCCGATCGTGTTTCGGAGACCCTATGCTCACAATTAACTGAAATTTTTCCCACATTTTCTGAAGATCCTGATCTTGAACAACTTGAAAAGTTTCTTGATATCATTATCTGTTTCGGAAAGACAGAATTTCAATGTTATTAGCTCATGGACGGTTCTTCAGAAAAATGTAAAAACGATTTTTAAATTATTTTTTTTTATCAAAACTGAGCTGTGTATTCCAAGAAAGCTATTTACAGCAAATGACTGCTGTTTTTACGACGTATCCCTAAGATCCCGATCCTGAACGAACTTAAAAATTTTATTGACATCTTTATTCGATTCTGAGACACAGAGTATCAAATGTATGCCACTTGTACAAGGATAATACGTATGTAAAATGCGGTGAGAGGCTAAAACGTAGTTTTTAAAGTGAAGTAGTACGAAGAAATATACTGTAAAGAGTCTCACGTATAATAATAAGCGTTCTGGATATCCCATATTGTAGCACTGCATCACGCGCAAAATATTTGTACACAATATAATCAGTGGGAGGTGATAAATTAGTATTGCGTTTTTTCCATTTCATGTAAGTAAGGTATAACAATTTTACTCATCGGTTAAGTTCTTATCGTATGAATGATATGCCCTGTGGTGGCAAGGAAAAGAGGGCAATGAGCGAAAAAATGCTCCTATCGGAGCACAAAAAAGGCAAATATGCTCCTGTTTAAAAGTCTATGCCTTAAAAATGCACCTTTATGATATCCGCATCACCTAAAAAATTTTCCCAAAAATGTTGGGATGCGAAAATGTCCGCGCTTCTGTACGCTGAAAGAGAAGGAGACAGTGTCTCTTAGAGGAGAGACAGAGAAGTAGTAAATACTGATAGATAGGAGGAAGCGGTTGTGGTATAGAAAGAGTGAAGGAGACAATGACAGTGTATGAAAAGAGAGAAACAGTGAAGTGAAACGTAGGTGACAGTGAGAGAACAATGCCACGAAAAAAGTGATGGAGATGGTGTCGGTGCGGGAAGAATAACGCGATGGAAATGTGGATGTGGCTGAGAGACGATGATAATGAGAGACAGGGTGTATGACAATGACAACGTGGTAGATTGAGGTAGTGACATTGAGGAAAACGAGCAGCAGCAGGATGGAAGGGGTAATATAGTAGCAGGAAGTGAGAGCATGACGGAGGCAGTGGCAGTGGGAAGAGACAGTAGTAGTAGGACAGATCGAAGGAGACAGTCACTGTGAGAGGAAAGAAGGACAGCTGGAGAGACAGAAAGAGACAATGACAATGCGTTAGGCTGAATTAGTGAGTTAGAATGGGCCGGTGGGAGCGTATCAGTATGAGCGATTAACAGCGATGGACAAGTAGATGTGAGCTAGTTACAGATAGAGAAGCTTTTGGGAGTGATTGGTGAGTTGCACGTTAAAAAGAGCGTGAATATTTCCGCTCGTCAAAATTATTCATAAAATTTTTAAACGTGCTGAGGAAGATAGAATGAGGCAGCTGGTACTCCACTTTTCTGTCAGAGTAGCAAACAAGTAATAAACAGAAACATATTAGCCTTTTTGTGCTTCGATAAGAGCATTTTTATTGGATGATATATGTGTATTAGTTTAATATTTCTGATTTTACTGTCCTTTGTGACACTTCCATATTTTTGTTGTGATTGTGGGCAGTAGCTTACGTTCGTGAAATTTTATTGTTCTATATCAGCTTTTAAGTTAATTCGAAAATGGGGCCGCACATCATTGTTTGTTTTGTCTTATTCATGGGCTATGGGAACTCTATGGTTCACACTGTGGATAGATTTAAATTAAGTTTGGTTCAGAGTCCACATGTGGAGAAACCCCAGTCAGACTACACTCCGACCGATGTCCTGCACAAGTAGATAGCAGAGCATGGCTGAGAGTCGTGTTGGTAGTGGTGTAATTAGAGTGCTGCTATATGTGGTTCTATGTCATTGTGCTCGGTGTTCTCGTGTTTTTTCATGAGAAATTAGAACGACAGATTGATGTTTTACTTGGGAAAAAACTTTCGAAAGCTAAGACTGTATCAGTTAATCTTTATTGTTGACAACGTGATTCGACTTTCGTAGTGTCATCTTCAAGTCTTCAAAGAAAGGTAGTACCTCATGCAATTTTATCCACCATAATGAAAACAAGACACGTTTTACTACACAATTTTTTGAAGATGAGGGGATGACAGTAATAAATGTCGAGTGCGATCTTGAATACTGAAAGCCATTATCAGGTGGGGTATTGCAGACACCTTGAGTGAGTTAACCCAGCAGCTTCGTCAGGTGAAGAGGAAACCTTTACAGTTAACGTTGAGGTAGCAGCTGGATATAACGAAACTTCTCTATTATGCAGTGAGATATCATAGAGGTACAACAAGTTGTAGGATTGCATGAAGGTGAGGCATACCCCCATGCACAGTTACATTGACTGGAGGCTAGACTGACGTACTCTGTGAGCTGATTGAATGATTTAACATTTCTAACTAGGCATGGATTCAATAACTGTGGATTGGAAGAACTGTAAGGTAGGGTTGCTTGGACTGATGTACTGATAAATATCGCTACAGGGTATTAAGATATATTCAGATATGGTGTAGGAGGAGGTGTACAATCTACAATCAGGTGAGGCAGCCAGAACGCCTAGTTGTTGAGACGAGACAGGGGGTAATCAGTTCACTCAGTTACTGCAACCTCTATTAGGCATATTGGATTATCATGAGAATTCTGTAGACTCGTACCAAGTATGGTTAAGCTTCCGTATTATCTGGTAGCTTCTAATGAACAAAACGATTTGTTTGGGTTAACTGATGCAGACATTTTGTGAAGGTAATAAAATAAATCGTATGACGAGGGCCTCCCGTCGGGTAGACCACTCGCCTGGTGCAAGTCTTTCGATTTGATGCCACGTCGGTGAACGCGCGTCGATGGCGATGAAATGATGTCGATTAAGACAACACAACACCCAGTCCCTGAGCAGAGAAAATCTCCGACCCAGCCGGGAATCAAACCCTGGCCCCTAGGAGTGACAGTCTGTCGCGCTGACGACTCAGCCACCGGGGGCGGACTGTCAAGGTAATGAAACGCTACAATTACACTCAGCTAAGAGGATTATGAGGAGGACAATGAGGATGCTAAATATTACGATAATGGCTCATAAATGCGATTTAGACTTCAGTGACTGTACATACAGACCTATAACTAACGTCATACTTAACTACATTTAACTTTTGTAGGTCTTATTTTTCTTTGCTTTGTGAGAGTATTTGGGAACAAGGCACATGCTAGAGTTGGGACAGACAAGGCAGTATGTGGTGTACGTAACATAAAAGCAGTCAGATTTATCAATGGGTGACTGGCGCTCTTCCATGTCCCGAAGAGCGCCTTCAGTATGTAATAATCTAGCGCTGTCCTATGGAAACGGCCTCTTACAAAACAAGAACCTACCTTCTGACGACCTCTGATGCAATTGATGCTTCTGGTTATGAAAACGTGCAATTGATAAAAATGCTTGTGGCAGCAGGAAGATAAATCATACACAGACGTTCTTTGGAAATCAAAAGTGGATCGAAAAGCCATTGGTGTTTAATGCGAAGAACTTTCTTGGCTTTATCTTAGCAGGGGAAGCAGACACCTTATTGGCTGGCTGAGTGTTCTGATACAGCGATTTTCGGTTTTGTTTGGTAGGAAGGAGAGAGCAGGCTAAACGATACCACTATAAAACTGCGAGTTAGTTCAGGAATGGAGGTGGGTGCACACAGAAGAGTTCATCTTCAGATGGAAGCAAGGGCGTCTAGGAGTTCGTCTGAGGTCCAGAGTTGGTATTGGCAGAACAAAGTAACTTGCCCTGTACTTCAGTGGGACAGTTGTGGCAACCTACATATCTCATGCTGGAAACTGGTGGTGAGCATTATTAGCAGCTCCAGCACTTGGAACAGTCCTTGGTGAGAGTTTAGCCTGATCATTTCAGTCACCGGCCTCAAGTCCGAGCAGTGCGTTCTGTAGATGCATGTGTTTCAGTGTAACCGGTAGGCCAGCAGCCACTGTGTCATTTAATCAGAAAGTCGAGGGTCGTATTTGAACGTCAGGAGCGATTGAAGGGTATTTTCTCATGATTTTCAAGTAATTCTGACGTCATAATGTTTTTTGGTGTAACTGATGCAGTGCAGTGTTCTAATATTAGCTGAGGTCAAACACATCACATGTGTGCGTTTTGACTGAAAAGATTCATGTGTTCATTTAAAATTCGTTTGCGTGAATAGCTTCAATTAATCTCCATCTTAATGTCATGTAATTTTTTTTTCTGGTCCACAGCTAGGATCATAATTTCTCTTGTACACAGTAATTCAACTTCTTTTAAATGTATGTCTGGTCCTTAATTAATCCTCACACTCACGGTGTTATGTTTGCATTTTAGGGATAGTCCACTGCAGAGGTAGCTACATCTGTTATTCCTAAAGGAATGGTTGTGAGATTCTTTGAACACCTATGCAGAGTGGTTGTTCCAACTAGGGTAATGAGAAATCATTTATACACTCACCACAGATGTGAGAAAAGAACAGTAAGATGAACTGGGTGACAACAGCTGACAGTGTATTGTGTCTCTCAAAAAATAAATAAATAAATAAATAAACAAATAAAAATAAAAAATAAAAAAATAAAAAAAAGGGCATAGACAGCTGTGAACACAGTGAAAGGTATCAATGCAGCATTCCAATTACGTATAATGTTTACTCAGCCCACTCAAATATCAACCAGTTTGAAGGACACAGCGTAAAAATTTGGACGTTGGTTGGTTGGTTTGGGGAAGAGGACCAGACAGCGTGGTCATCGGTCTCATCGGATTAGGGAAGGATGGGGAAGGAAGCCGGCCGTGCCCTTTCAGAGGAACCATCCCGGCATTTTCCTGGAGCGATTTAGGGAAATCACGGAAAACCTAAATCAGGATGGCCGGACGCGGGATTGAACCGTCGTCCTTCCGAATGCGAGTCCAGTGTGCTAACCACTGCGCCACCTCGCCCGGTGGAGTTTTTAGGTACATTTATCAAAGAATATGGCGGAAAGGGAGGAAGCCCATGATTATAGAGCGAACACTCCTCAGAGGCAGTGTTTGAATTCAAATGCTTGTCTGCTCTCTGGAGGTAAAAGACATTTTAGGCATGATTGTCCAGAATAAAAGAATGAGAGATTAGCATGGGTAGATGACTTTTCCCAAGGACACAGTGCTTCATGTTAGTTCAGCCACTGTTTCGGGTGATATAAGGGCTAAATATGCGTGCCACATAAATTAACCCCATTTGTACCCTGCGATATCAATAATGAACCAGCGTATACCCTTCAGGACGTGGGTACCATTGAAACCATGTTAAGGATGGTTCCATACAGAACAGGCAGTATACAGTTGGCCTAAACTGAGACAGGATGTCATATCTTACTGTACTGGTAAACCTTGTTAGTTGTATGTGGTGGGCTGGTTGCATGTAAAACTAAGAATTTGTGGTTATACAGGGAAAATCAAGTTGATATTGCCTGATGGACTTTCCACTACTACGTTGATACTGAGGTCTGATTTTACTGAAATAATCGATTTTGATTCCTAATTGACCAGAGGCCCATTTCATATTTCATCTCTGTGGGAATAGGAGGTTCTTCTTTCAGTAATATGAAATCCCTGTAGCCATCCCACAGCAAGAGGGAAAAGTGAATGGACGTGGTACAGTCAGGACACTTACCTCCGGCCTGGGAGGAATTTTTGAATAGGTGGTGCAGGGAATATACCAAGGTATTTATTGACACGCTGGGCCTTACAAGACTCTTGCAGTGTCGTGCTGAAGTGTAACACCAGTTGCCGGTGGGTGGGTCAGTTACAAGTATAATTAGTTGGACTGTGATGCCATCATGTCCAGTAGATGCCGATCTGAAGCAGATGATGGCGTTTATAATGGTGTTGTAAGTAACACACTTTAGATGGAATTTTTCTTGGTTACAGTCGTTTACTCGCATGAAGTTGTCTGTGAGTCTTTGTTTCATTTACCAGTCAGTTGTGGTTGTAGGTAATGTGAAGTACTGGTTCAAATCATGGGCTGAGGCGATGGGATCAACTACAGATTTTACTTTGCTATACCAAGTGCACCCGTGTGTTTCCGTAGTATGAGAGGTCAGTTTCTGTTGGCGGTTAATGTACGGGCACGGCTGGTCTCATAGCTTGACTAACTGCGTTCCGTTTCTAGTTGTAAACAATATAATTTTCAGGCATAGAGCATAATTTTTATGCCAAAGGTTAACAAAGGTGCAGGTTTTCTTCTTACTTTCTTGGGCTTTGGGGAAAGATATTTGTCGTATGGGTGAATAAGTTTGTTTGTAAATCAATGAAGATTTTCGATTACGTCAGCGAAGGGAACAGACTATTTCTTAAACCTCAGTTGTAAGTTAAGTTAAATTAATGTGTTTGAAATCTCAGTGTGTATTCAGTTGTGGTTTCTTTCCACATTATTCTAATGAGTACATTAGGCAAATTATGTTATAGGTAGACTCGCCTAGGCCTGGTATTTCAGAATTACTCCGTTTAGTGATTTCACTGGAAATATAGCTATGAGAGTGTGACTACTGTTCATATGATGGGTAGGAGAAAGTTGAAGTAGTGACACGTTTGAAGAAGAAAGCCTCTGGTTAAATTTCACACTGAGAGGACTGTTTATAGAAAATTTTTGTTCAGGTAAGAACATACAAGGATGACGCTGATGAAGACTTGCGAGTCTGTGTCAGATCTGCTGAGGGAACAAAGCGTTACGAAACATGCTAAGTAGGTGGAGGACGGGGGGGTCAAAGAAGTAAAAGTGATATGTATCTTAAGGGAAGAGGGAGATTTTGTCACCAAAAACAGGGGATTCTGCAGCAGACGTTAAACAGCCAAGTGGTGACAGGAAAAGTAACTCACTGAACAGAGACAGAACAATTAGTGCACAAGACTACTGAAAGCAAGATAAACGGAATAAAAACCGAGTGTATAATTAATGGCGCTCATATTGAGGAGCAACATTAACATGTTAATAAACAGCTAATGAATGTTGGAAGTAAGACTAACTTCGCACTGTAATTGATAAAGCTGATAGGAAATAATAAAACATGAATTAGTATTGGAGTAATAGAAAACTGTCGTGCCTAACTCTTATTTTCAATAACGATGTAAACATAGAAACTAACAACAGCAAGAGTTAACATGTTCTTACATTCTAAAACACATGTTTTCAAGTTCATTTGCATTTGAGCTCGTTCCAGTTTCGGTCTTCACTACTACCATCCCATCATTTGTACATGTGATTTGTAGCCCAAATCTTGAAATAGCTTTGTTCATCTTGTTTAATCCTACAAATGGGAGTCTTCTCGTTTGTTATAATCCACTTAGCTGCTATGAATAGTTCCGATGTTTTCATGAAAGATATACACTCCTGGAAATTGAAATAAGAACACCGTGAATTCATTGTCCCAGGAAGGGGAAACTTTTTTGACACATTCCTGGGGTCAGATACATCACATGATCACACTGACAGAACCACAGGCACAAAGACACAGGCAACAGAGCATGCATAATGTCGGCACTAGTACAGTGTATATCCACGTTTCGCAGCAATGCAGGCTGCTATTCTCCCATGGAGACGATCGTAGAGATGCTGGATGTAGTCCTGTGGAACGGCTTGCCATGCCATTTCCACCTGGCGCCTCAGTTGGACCAGCGTTCGTGCTGGACGTGCAGACCGCGTGAGACGACGCTTCATCCAGTCCCAAACATGCTCAATGGGGGACAGATCCGGAGATCTTGCTGGCCAGGGTAGTTGACTTACACCTTCTAGAGCACGTTGGGTGGCACGGGATACATGCGGACGTGCATTGTCCTGTTGGAACAGCAAGTTCCCTTGCCGGTCTAGGAATGGTAGAACGATGGGTTCGATGACGGTTTGGATGTACCGTGCACTATTCAGTGTCCCCTCGACGATCACCAGTGGTGTACGGCCAGTGTAGGAGATCGCTCCCCACACCATGATGCCGGGTGTTGGCCCTGTGTGCCTCGGTCGTATGCAGTCCTGATTGTGGCGCTCACCTGCACGGCGCCAAACACGCATACGACCATCATTGGCACCAAGGCAGAAGCGACTCTCATCGCTGAAGACGACACGTCTCCATTCGTCCCTCAATTCACGCCTGTCGCGACACCACTGGAGGCGGGCTGCACGATGTTGGGGCGTGAGCGGAAGACGGCCTAACGGTGTGCGGGACCGTAGCCCAGCTTCATGGAGACGGTTGCGAATGGTCCTCGCCGATACCCCAGGAGTAACAGTGTCCCTAATTTGCTGGGAAGTGGCGGTGCGGTCCCCTACGGCACTGCGTAGGATCCTACGGTCTTGGCGTGCATCCGTGCGTCGCTGCGGTCCGGTCCCAGATCGACGGGCACGTGCACCTTGCGCCGACCACTGGCCACAACATCGATGTACTGTGGAGACCTCACGCCCCACGTGTTGAGCAATTCGGCGGTACGTCCACCCGGCCTCCCGCATGCCCACTATACGCCCTCGCTCAAAGTCCGTCAACTGCACATACGGTTCACGTCCACGCTGTCGCGGCATGCTACCAGTGTTAAAGACTGCGATGGAGCTCCGTATGCCACGGCAAACTGGCTGACACTGACGGCGGCGGTGCACAAATGCTGCGCAGCTAGCGCCATTCGACGGCCAACACCGCGGTTCCTGGTGTGTCCGCTGTGCCGTGCGTGTGATCATTGCTTGTACAGCACTCTCGCAGTGTCCGGAGCAAGTATGGTGGGTCTGACACACCGGTGTCAATGAGTTCTTTTTTCCATTTCCAGGAGTGTATATTTCACTAACATTTGTCTGGCGACCTACGTCGTACTCTATGAGTTTTGACAATGTCATTCAGTGCAACCTGCCGGTGTGGCTTCTCATGGAGAGGTGTCATCACTAATTCATTAGTATTCCCTCTGCTGTTCTCTCAAATCCTGAACGGTGTAAGGTTATTGCGTCTTTGATAATGCTCAAGCTCGTCGACTTCTCGACCAGTTTATGTTGGAGCAGTTGTGCCATATCCTCATTTTCTTGCATTAATTTATTCAGAGCACAGACCTCGGTACCATCGGCCTGCGGAGTTTTCTGTATTCTGTCCACCGCTGCTGCAGCGAGGACATCAGTGGTCGTCTGGAAAACAGGCCCTAGTGTGTCACCTTCCTGTAGAGCCGCTCTAGCCTCAGTGTTGAAAGAGTGGGGTGACGTCAGCGACTGGCGGGCGATACGGCAGCAGGGCTCGGTTTAGGTTCCAACTCAGCACTTTTTATGGCATTTATCTAAGTGCTATGGATCTCTTAATCTATTACATTTTCTGTTATGTAATCGTATTTCAACGAATAATAGTACCAAATATTCTGATTATTTATGTAAATGTGAGAATGATTTTGAATGCACCCACTGGTTCATACTTCTAGTATAAAAGTGTAGGAGGAGACGACCGGAAGTCCTTCTATAACTGTGGGGGGAGCACGTAAATAGGAGTCGTATAACAACGCATATCGATCAAGCCAACTCTGTAACAGAACCTGTGTACTGTGGTTAGCCTTAGCGGAGGAAACAGCTGGAGTGACGAGCGAGGCAAAGGTGCTTTTAAATTGTTCTAAATGAGTCTCGTATGATGAGCCTCGTATGCAATTGGCTTTCGTTTGGAGCAATTTGGCGTATATTGACATGCTCTATTTATTATTCTGTCGCTAAGAGGAGGATTATAGTGCTCTTAACATCATGAACCACCGTTGCATATTCATGGCTAGCGGCTGGAGTGACCGAATGCCTCCAGGCCATGTAAAGAATTAGAACCGGTTTACTAGCATGAACTAGTATTTAGTGACTTCGGTTTAATCTATGTGTGGACTTGAATTTCTTGCGTTTGACCCAACTAGAGAAACTTTGCTAGTTTCAAGTGCTCTACGTATTCTAAAAGTGGGTTAATTCATCTTTCTTATAATGTTTATAGAAGCGCTACTAAATAAATTCATTTGGCAGTTGAAATTGCGCGTGAAAGTTGATCAAACGCTATAACGTTTCCAAAAGGTCAGAAATGTTTGTATTCTGTGAACTTCCATTATTTGTACGTTCTCTAGTTAGTATAATATTAAAAGTTATTACAAAAGAGTATATAAACATCGTATATACATAAAAATGTAAATGTTTATTTGTACAGAATCCTAAATCTCTGAACGTTCTTCATTGATTGTTTTGAAATTACGATTCTATATTACATTCTAATACACGTGTGTTTTTATATACCTGCTGAAGGGCAATGTATATTTAATAAGGGAGACACATTGTTAGCAAAAATACGATGTTTTGTTTGTTCACAATCTTAAGTCACCGAAATTGCTACTCAACGTTTCATTCAAATAAGCAGTTGGCCTTTTATTCCACTTTTTAATGTACGTAATATATACAGAAATATATACTGTATAATAGTGAACACAATATTCTAATGAACATTCGGATTCACAAGAGTTACATATATTTAGTATATATAATAGATAAATGTAACAGTGAAACGTTTTTGGCAAACGAATGAGCTGTATATATGGCTTATCGCCTTATGATTCGAATTCTACTGTAGAAACTGAACTTCCAATAGCAAAAAGCAAGGCTCAAGGTCTAGGAGAGTGAGGAAGAGATGATGGACGGAGAGGTCGGAGGAAAGGGACATGAAAAGCGGAAAGGAGGAGATGTACACAGAGAGACCGGAGAAGAAAATGGTAAGAGAGGGGAAGGAGAAGCATGACATAGAAAAGGAGAGGGGGTGATGGACAAAGAGAAGCGACGTAGGGAGAGGAGATGTGATGGACACGGAGAGGGGGGAGATAGAGTACGCAGAAAGAAACAGGGCGTGAAGGGGAGGTGATGATGAGCAGAGAGAGGAGGAGGAGGTGATGGATACAAGGAGGTGGATGGGGGAGGTGATTGACGAAAGAATGGGGCAGAGAGAGGCAGAGGGGAGCTGAGGCAGAGGGAAGCTGGAGTACAGGGCGTATATCTATTCCCATACCTACACGTTAGAAACGTGTGCTTCCTCTTTTCTTTCTTTTCCAATTAAAAAGAACGATGCACAGAAACAAGTAGCCAGGAACAGCTAGTAGTATATAGAAGTTTAAATATACATTAAGCAGATTGCTTACAGTTCGTTAATCACAATTCATTAAACGATATCCTCATTAACCCTTAGGCAATTTTACCTAGTGAATGTTTAACTTGAACTGCAAAATCTCGCTATAAAAGAATCTGGTGCCCTGTGTACAAGTCACTGTGTTATTTAGCAGCTTTTTACATTTCACTAAGAATAATTTGGGTGTCTCTTTGTTATGTGTATGGAGAAAAGTTTCGTTTAAATGCTCATTAAGGCAATATGTCCGATTCAGGTTCCTCATATGCTACTGACTTTCTTGGTCAGTTGTCAGTCATTGTTTTTTCAGGAATACATTTGTGGCGTATTTTGTACTCGTAAGTCAAGTAAATGTGATTAAATTCATCGCAATATTCGTGACTGATAATTAACAATAGAGTCCTTTATGATAATTTAATGTTTTCATTGAGTTTGGTTCTTTTGCTATTCTACTATGAAAATCCCAAGGAAGTGTATAGTTTATGTTTCATTTAGAAAATATGAAGGTCTGTGCCTTAATTAAATCGCCGAATTTGAGCTGACCAATGTATTTATTATTTTCTTGCCACCTAATAAAGGTCAGCTCCGACTGTGCCTCAGTTAATTGCCCAATTTGAGCTAGTCAATGTATTTATTATTTTCTTGCCACTTACTGTTTTACCTGTCCAAAGATCAGTGTTTCGAATTCTATTTTTGATTAAGAATTTATACGTTGCCATAGCGGGAAAAAATTCATTAGCTGATTGCTTCATTCCATCTGATGCACGTAAACGTTCAACATAACTCTATAAAAGGGACAACATTAACACACTCCTCCATAATATCGGTCTTTTGTCATAGAAGTTATCTCACAACGTGATAAAAGAGATCGGAGTGATGGGAGACACAATATATCCAGTAATAGAATCAAAGCTTGGCAGAGCTTTGTAGGATTTATTATCAAATACAGCATAATAAATATATATAATTCCTTTGAAATTTCTGAAATCTCGGGGGATATCAACCTAAGGGCTTTTCAAATTGGTGGATAGAGTCTATGAATCTGGGGATATACTATCAGAACGTTGGGAATATATTATCCATACAGTCCGAAGACAGCAATGAGAGATAGACGCAAGAATTATCACATAATCACATGCAAAGAAAAGGAATCGTGTGTAAACCAATTAAGTGAATAAAACAATGATTAAAGACATTTTGTAAAAGATTTAAAAATAAAAGTATTCATTGCATTTGACCAGATTTGAATAAACAAGTTTTTGCATTAGGGGTCAGAGTGAACCATTACGCTACGGACCGAATATGCAAAGTATTATCATTTTTGAAGTTATACAGACTCAAGCAAACTTATAAAAGAATTTTTTGTCAGATTCTGTTAAATTCCGGCCCAGCAGTGTGTGATTATTGGACCTTAGTATGCCTCATGGTATAATTTTATTTCAAAAGGTCGATCCAACTGCTGGAGATCACTCCTTGTTAGATGATCATTTTGGTGTTGGAAGAGGTGGGGACCACCAAGAGGTATATCTGAATATGCGCTTGATAATGGAACCAAAATTTAAGAATAATCTGGATGCCTTCATTTGATTTATAGATGTAAAAAATTTGTTTAACGATGTAAATTTATGCAAGATGTTCGAAATTCAGAGAAAAATAACAGTAAGCTCTACCGAATGGGGGGTAATATACATCTGTACAAAAAACAAGAGGGCACGATAGAGAATGAGAGACCGAGAAGGAAGTTGTGGATTATAAAGTATGTAAGACAGGTATGCAGACTTTCGCCAATATCGATTAGTCTATACATCCAGGGAGCTATGATGGAAATAAAAGGAAGTGGGATTAAATGTCACAGTGATGGGATATTTACAATAAGTTTCACTGATGTCATTGTTATCCCTGTGAAAATCAAAAAGCGTTACAGGCAAGGAATAGAGAGAATATCGTAATGAGTACAGAATGTATTGAGAAAAACCGAAGAAAGATGGAAGTAATGAGATTCGTAGTAAAACTAACAATAACACTCGCGACACGAAACGTTGGAAGTTAAAGAATTCTTTTAGTTCAGAAGCAAAATAATACATGACGTCCAATGCAATGTGGGTATAGGTAGCAACCTAGCACCGGCAGAGCTGGCATCCTTGCTCAGATATCTACTGCTGCCAAATATCATACTTATTTTGACGAAGATTTTTCAAGAAGTGCGTTTGGAGAGCAGCACTGTACGGTACTGACTCATAGATTTTAGGAGCACTGGAATAGAGAGACGTTCAAAATTCGGTGGATTCATAAAGTAAAAAATGAAGAAACTGCAGGCAGAATCGTCGACGAAAGGACCACATGGAAAACTCGAATTTGTCCATACTTGCGGAAAAGAAAGAGGGAGAGGATGACTGGGCATTTATTAAGACATCAGGGAATAATTTCCACAGCAATATAAAAACCTGTTTCAGGAAAAAAAACTGAAAGGGAAGATGTACATGTGGTACCTCTGAAATTACCATGTTGGCCCAAGAGAAGAATTCGTAGTAGGACACATTATTTCAAGCGAAAAGCGACCTCTTGTCGAAAATTTAGGAATTTTAGTTTTTGTGGTTTTTACATTCTGAACAACTTGTAAAAAAATTTAATTTCTATCTCTAAATTTGAGGAAGTTATGGCACGTTGAATATTTATGACATTAAAGACGTATTTTGAGATATGTGCTTTTGCTGTTTCACTTTATTATCATTGCTTAACTTTACATATGTTGTTTTGTTGTTGTGGTCTTCAGTCCTGAGACTGGTTTGATGCGAAACAAATTCTGCATGTATATTACACATAAAATGTCCTGTGTCAAATGGTTTGGAGTTTTTTAAACTAACAATTCACAATAAGTGGATTACTTCCTCAGTCCTATATCACATCAGAGTGTAAATACATTTGAAACCAAACAAATTGTCTCCTTGTTGAGATAAATATAGCAAGCCCTCTGCTTATTTTTTTCATAATATTTATATTTCACACTATGTTACGACATCTTCTGGATCAAATTTTGATTCTGGAGCAATTCATTGGGCTAGAACCCCAAGAAATTGGACTACAAAAATCCTCCAAAATAGATTTTTGACATCGCATATTATGTAGCTGCCAAAGGACTTGATTTTCTGTTCGTAAAATAAAAGTCTGCATAGGATTTAAGCCACTTTAACAAGAGCTTTTTCGCCTCTTCTTTGCTTCTGGAATATTAGTTTGGTCAGGTTCTTCTTCAGGATCTTCACTGTCGTTGACTTGAGTTTCAGGTTCACGTTCTGAGCCTACTTTGGGACACAGAATGTCTTTGTAGTTCTCTTTGCAGTAGGTCCTGATGTTTTTAAAAATGTACCCTTTCGTTGTCTTGTCATCCCTGGAGGAATTACTGATGCAGGAAACCCAGTGGGTCCATTGTCATTGGGGAGTATGCAGTACACAAATTCATTTCCATCAATGTCCAGTTTGCAATGTACTCTACCTTTGTAGCTAACTTTGAACTCAAAGTGGTTGTATTCAGTTATGTGAGGTACTTTTTTAGCATTACTATCCTAAACGAAATTTAGCCAGTCATATGTATTCACAGCAACTTCACCTATATCATTTCCAACACCAGCAGCTGAGTTAACATATGTTGTAGGTGTATATTTTTCAATGCTGTCGATGAATTCTTGTATGAAAGAGATATAGGTGACACTAAATCATTTGTTTAAAAGTCCAAATGCCCAGTCACATGCAAATTTCGTGTGACCCACTGGCAGGAATGACAAAACAATTCTCTTATTTTTGTTATTACTGTTTCTCCAAGCAAGATATCCTAATAAGATTTTTTTTCTGACATACACAGTTGTCAGCATGAATGAACATTGTGTCTTCTCCATGACTGTAGTTCTCCAAGTAGTTGTGGAAAAGACTGACAACAACGTTGGATCCATCTGTTGTTCTGACACTTTCTGGGAGTAGATAGTTTACTTGTTTGCTCACAGTCTCACACATAACCCCAAATATTCCTATTATGAATGGTACCAAGAAATAAATAGGTCCAGGCTGCAACAGGTTACTTGGTATGTGAACCTGATGGGCCATGTGAAAACTGTACTGTACACAACTTCTATCACCATCTTAAAAATTTTCCTTATCTTTTCGATAGTTCGCTTATAAAACTCTCTTTCTTTTCAACATGTTGTAGAAGGGACCTCATTTTTTCAATGGTTTCCATTTTAATTTCTTCAGGCACTGAAGTCATTGAAGTTCCTGAAGTGAAATACCTTTGGCAAAATGCACAAAGACCTGAATTTCGCTTAATGACAACTATTTCTGGGCATATCTCCTTCCAAATATTACAAAACACACTATGTGATACTGGTTTTACGGGCACATCATTTGTGAGGGAAGCCATGTAAGTTTTAAAAAATTTTGTTTTTATTATCACTTAAAGGTAGAAGTTTGAAATTTGCATTATACTGAGTGGTAAAATTATGGCATGTTGTTCTGCGTAATTGTGTAAAACCCTTATAACAAACTCTGAATCAGAAAAAGAAGTCACATTCTTGGGAAGATTTCTTGCATTACCATGAGCTTTGACAATCAATCCCGTACCAGTATACATTTTTGTTAGGCGCTTTAGTCTTTTAATTTTAATATTGTTGGAAAACATGTAAGTGTTTTTACAAACATGCCAACCTTTTACTAAGTATTAACTTCATGGTTTTATCCTCTCAGTTTGTACTTTATGTTTACGAGCTGTCAAAGAAGAATCTGAAGTTACACACCTCAATCGGCCTAAAATTACTTGATCTAGTGTGTTGACATTGTTCTCATAATGATCAATCTCAGCACACTCAAATCGCATTTCCAAATATTCATCTACTGAATAGTAATTGCAACATTCCTCTTTGCACCCGCAACCCGCTTTTAAAAACTCTGAAACGAGAGCATGGTCTCTGTAAGCATGAAAAGAGTCAATTAAATTTATGCAGTCATCAGTTACGACCAGGTGAAAGTCTTCAGCACCGTCATTCTCGTCTACAACTTCATCACCATAAACATTTCGTACTGTTTCTATAATAACATTATCAATAACATTATCGTTGTTACCTAAGGCTTCATTAAACTTCGGAATGTCTCGTAATAAAGAAATATCAAATAGGTTAACTGACTGATCACCTTGAGGTTCCAGTTCCTTCTTTCAGAAAAATAATCTTGAAATGCTTCATAATCTTCATCACAAAAATCGCCACCAACACGAATATCGTTTAGTGCTTTCACAATTCTATCTTCACACTTTGTGTACTTTAAACTGAGCAATCTGTAAACACGAATTTGTAACGTCAGCTGTCAGCTGTTCTTTAAGGGCTACCAACTATCATCGTCGGCTGATACTCGTATGCCAGTTTTCATTTCTCTCCTGAGATTTCCTTTGTCAAGGTTCAGGCGTGGAAGTGTCGTTGATGGCTTAGCAATCCAATGGAACAGGAGGCCACAGACATTATAGCTGATCGAAGGTGGAGAATGTGGGTAAGCCTGGAGGAGTTTACGTCTCCGGCGTTTGTCATTCTCCATTCTTCGACGTTCCAGCTCAAAGTTTTGAAGAGCATTTGAGGTAACTGAGCGCCAGCGACTTCGATCTTCTGCTATTGTGGACCAGTTACTCGGATCGATGTTCAAGTTCTTCAGATTTTTCTTGTACTGATCCTTATAACGTTTCAGAGCGGCACCTCGTGGCCTTTTACCTGTGCTCACTTTGCTGTAGAGCCAACTATATATTGGCAACATCTGTAGGCATTCGCAAAAATAGGAACACGTGTGTTTTTTGGCATTATTGAAATCACAAAACTGTTCTCGTTGATACGAAATTTCTCTGAGCTCCTTAAAATGCTTCTAAAATGTAAGAGATGCTATTTTGTGAAGTACTGCATGTATAGCTGCGATATTTAGAAAAGGGACCTCTTGTCGAACCAATGTTATTTCCCTACAACGACACTAGTTCCTTTTTCCGAAGACTGACATCGATTACTTTTAATGATATAACTGACTCTTGTTGCATTCAAACAAGTTTCAAATCAATACGAGCATGTACATAACAAAGTAAACTTTATAATATATAAAAAAACGAAAATCCATATTTTACACATTATTGAATGTTTTTGCTTGTACTGAAAATTTTACTCTTCCGACAAGAGGTCCCTTTTCGCTTTCCGCCTCACACACACACACACACACACACACACACACACACACACACATATATATATATATATATATATATATATATATATATATATATATATATATATATATATATATATAAAATCAACTCACTTCATGCACAGAAGAAAAAAAAGATCGGAACCTTGCTTACTATATGATATCCAAAATAACTTCATCATATCAACCGAACTTTCCCCTATTCCCGCAATATCTGACTTTAATGCAGATTCACAATTGAGAGAGGTAGTTACATTTTTGTTTTAAGGTAGAGCGCTCTCTCAGCTTAATGCAGTGTGAGCAGTGCAGACTGTCTATGACGAGCACTATTTGTGATAGACCTGTGTTGAGCATTCTGCATAGCACGTCCGGGCTAGTATGTGCGACATTATCGTTAAAGATGTTTCAGACACGTTATTTGCAACTTATTATCAATTAGATGTTGTATTGTGTAAAGATCAGTGCCGATTTCTTGCAATTGTTGAAACAGCTGACTGCTTAGAGTAACTTTAATGTAATCGAACTAGTGCCTTATAAAGTCGTTCATGAAGATTGGCACAAGCTTTTGTTCACTGCCTGCATAAAATACCGTGTGTCTTGTGGAGTACCGTAAATTCCCTCCTTTATAGCAGCTATATTTACTTTCGACCTGATCGGCTATTGATAAGATGAAGGTGGGAAATTTGCAAAATATCAACATTCCCCTAACTATCTTCGAGGTGAACTCTTAAGATTCAATATATTTCACTTTTACCAGATACAGTTTCACCTTATATACACTACTGGCCATTAAAATTGCTACACCACGAAGATGACATGCTACAGACGCGAAATTTAACCGACAGGAAGAACATGCTGTGATATGCAAATGATTAGCTTTTCAGAGTATTCACACAAGGTTGCCGCCGGTGGTGACACCTACAACGTGCTCACATGAGGAAAGTTCCCAACCGTTTTCTCATACACACGCAGCAGTTGACCGGCGTTGCCTGGTGAAACGTTGTTGTGAAGCCACGTGTAAGGAGGAGAAATGCGTACCATCACGTTTCCGACTTTGATAAAGGTCGGATTGTAGCCTATCGCGATTGTGGTTTATCGTATCGCGACATTCCTGCTTGCGTTGGTTGAGATAAAATGACAGTTAGCAGAATATGGAATCGGTGAGTTCAGGAGACTAATACGGAACGCCGTGCTGGATCCCAATGGCCTCCTATCACTAGAAGTCGAGATGACAGGCATCTTCTCCGCATGGATGTAACGGATCGTGCAGCAACGTCTCGATCCCTGATTCAGCAGATGGGGATGTTTGCAAGACAACAACCATCTGCACGAACAGTTCGACGACGTTTGCAGCAGCATGGACTATCAACTCGGATACCATGGCTGCGGATACCCTTGACGCTGCATCACAGACAGGATCGCCTGCGTTGGTGTACTCAACAACGAACCTGGGTGCACGAATGGCAAAACATCATTTTTTCCGATGAATCCAGATTCTGTTTAGAGCATCATGATGGTTGCATGCGTGTTTGGCGACATCGCGGTGAACGCACATTGGAAGCGTGTATTCGTCATTGCCATAGTGTCGTATCACCTGGCGTGATGGTATGGGGTGCCATTGGTTACATGTGTCGGTCACCTCTTGTTCGTATTGACGGCACTTTGAACGGTGGACGTTAATTTCAGATCCATTACGACCCGTGACTCTACCCTTCATTCTATCCCTGCGAAACTCTACATTTCAGCAGGATAATGCACGACCGCATGTTGCAGGTCCTGTACAGGCCTTTCTGGATACAGAAAATGTTCGACTGCTCCCCAGGCCAGCACATTCTCCAGATCTCTCACCAATTGAAAATGTCTAGTCAATGGTGGCCGAGCAACTGACTCGTCACAATACGCCAGTCACTGCTCTTGATGCACTGTAGGATCGTGTTGAAGCTGCATGGGCAGCTGTACCTGCACACGCCATCCACGTTCTGTCTGACTCAATGCCCATGCGTATCAAGGTCGTTATTTCTGCCAGAGGTGGTTGTTCTGGGTACTGATTTCTTTGCATCTATGCACCCAAATTGAATGAAAATATAATCACATGTCAGTTCTACTATAGTATATTTGTCCAATGAATACCTGTTTATCATCTGCATTTCTTCTTGGTGTAGGAATTTCAATGGCTAGTAGTGTATACAAAAGTATACATTCATGTTTGTCACCATAGCACAGGCACTGTTAATCAGTAAAAAGAGCTGAAATGTTAAAAACTGAACAGATGTTTGGCTACTTTCAGTTAATCTATCCGAGCGATCTACATGGACCATTTTGCATGGCTGGCAAATGAAAACTCTACGTAGTGCAGAATGAACATGAAGTGTTACTAACTGTGTATAGGAAAAGGGCGATGTTTTCGTTGTATTTCACAGCATTGTACTTTACATTTTCAGAGCGGAAACAGGAAATATGCCGATGCCAGTCCACAAGTATATTACAGATTGCAGACATAGATGTAGATCAATGCGCAGCTCAGTTGTTGCAAGGAGGAGAACGACCAGCTTTAATAACTATGTGAGCTGTATTGATGTTCTGCCTTCCTAATTGTGCCAGGGGGGTGATCACAGAAGGAGTCATCTGAATGGCTATCGTAATAAAGGAAGCAGTGCATTTCCCAAGGTATTAGACGTGGCAGTATAATTTCACTGTCTGAAAATAGCCTATCTGGTCCCTTTCAGGTAAGTCACATTGAGTTTTACTTACGAAAATCTGCAATGAGATAGAATTTCTGTTTTATACAGCAACGCCAGAGCTACTACTGAGTTCATGTAGTCCGTTTCTCTAGAGACTAGAAATGACACTATGAATTCACTGTCTGAAAATGGCCAGTTGGATAGCGTATACATTATGTTGAATTATACTAACAAAACAGTTCAATAGCATATAATTTTAGTGTAAAGTAGCAACTCCAAACTGACATTAGGTACTGTATACTCAGTTTGAGACATACTTTTGGAAGAGGTGAGTGTGACTTATCCACATCTGCTAATACGATCAAGATACTATCGCAATGTTTTGGTAAATATTCAGGCCAGCCAGTTCCAGATCACTACTTCAGAATACTCATCCACTAATTAAGTGTTTTTCAGAAATTAAAGAATTGAAATCCTTAACAAATTTCCTTCATCTCAAATTGCCTGGTTGGGGTACTGAGGTGATATGTAAAATATAAACTATTGTCGCCACCACTGCAGTAGTTTCTGTTTCCTTGAACATCTAATAGCGTAATCCTAAGTATCACAATCTGACCAACTAACTGCTCTTTCAAAATCACCAACAGAGATATTTTCTGATGATTGAAGCTTCTGCATTGGATAATCTCTTAAACTACAAAATTTTGTGGAGTGGATTCATCTAAAAGTGTGTTCCTCTTTTGTGAATGTACACAACATTATGCATAAAATAATTTTAATTTTTTTTCCCTGTGTGTGCCCAGTTGGGGATTTCTTTTGTATAGTTGCTCCAACACAAGCATCGGCGTTTTCCGGATTTTTTTGTCCAAGGAGATGATGAAATCATTTATAACATATCTGGTACAGATTTGGTTGTTCTAATCTTATTTATCTCTCAACAGAGAACAATTATGAATCATCTAAATCACTGAAAATATCATAAAATATAGTAGTTCATACACCACTAGTGCCTGATATCACTGTGCGAGTACAAAAGTCCTGCTTTTTAAAACAGTTTCACATCCTCCACGAACTGGAATCCGAGACTAAGAAGATTGCTTCTGTTAATATTTTTCCCTGAATTATTACAAACATAGACCTTGAGACTGAACCAACAGCTCATTTTTGTACACAACAATGCGTGAAAGTCAACAGAATAGTGGAGTAAGTCGTCACAAAAGAGATGTATGTGAGGACATGGTGCAGGTTTAGGGTAATGGCATCGAGAAGGGTTGCAGTTGGCCTGATGGAGAGCGTGTGTCGCACCAGCAGCGTCAGCTCCTGTTGGACACCCCTGTTCCTAGGGCTGTCACGCAGCTTCAGCTCAGAAGCCAGGCGGGCTGTGCGGCGCGCCTCTGGCGTCACACAGTGAGTGGACACCAACACCAGGAATACAGTGAGTATCTGCATACACATGGAGAAGATCGTCGCTCCTGTTACAGAAACCTCCAGCCCAAAGAGATTTTCCTTTGAAAATAAAAGCCAAACAATGAACGCTGTCATTATAAATGTCACACTCAAATATAGTATTAGGAACGTATCGTGAATACTCGTGGTAACTTTAGAAAATTCGCAAAGCTCCTCATATACTTTTCTCAAAGATCGAATATCATATGATGTGCATATTTTATACTGACTGCGGAGGTTTCTTGTATTATTGGGCGAAAAATCATGCTTAAGGCATGCACCCCTACTACATTCGCCCTTTGCAGCAAGGCACCAGCTGATGAGACAGCTGTTCATAATCTTAAGTCTGTCTTTCACGAACAACTGCATGTTTGCAAATCTTAAAAGTATTATGACATTTACTGATGCATTTTTAGTGAAGCAAACAAACACTAGCACACGCCATATACTTGTCACCTGGTGAGTTATGTAAATGCAGTATGAAAATGACAGTAAAAGCACAAACACTAACTGCAGCCAAATGAACTTCTCTTTAGATGTAGTAACTTGAGCAGCAGGTATGTTAAGTAGTTTACTGTTGATAAATAACATTAACCTAAGAATTTTCTCAAATTCCTCTCTGCTATAAAAAGTGTTGTGTACTACAGTGATTGCTGACAATAAGTGATAGCTTACTAAGTTTACAAGAAAAATTATGTGTGCAGGTGACTGTCTCGGTAGAAATGAAATCAAATGATATATGACAGTGCAGCTGGAGATAACTTGTAAACTTCCGTATATCATAACATTCATCATATCTTTTCTTGTTCGCCTGAGCGAGGCATTTCTTACATCTACAGAGAATGGCAGTAGACCACATATCTTCCAAACGAACAGGAACGGTTTGATATCCAACAAGAGACGAACGCTAGGATGTGGGGTAGAGGTTCTGCGTTCATTAGTAGACTGCATCTGAAATTCAAATACACTGTCTGTCAGTGTTGTTGCACATATTGTCATCTAAATAAAATTTAGTATTTTTTTTTCAAGCATGCAACGTAAATACTTACGTCTTATGACTGTAATTAACACATAAAAACATAGCTAAAATGTTACAAACTTCTGTAAATGTGAAAGCTCATCTACAGTAGTTGAAATTAGTATGGAAGCAGAGTTCCTACGAAAGTAGTAGTACAATATCTGAAGCATGTATGTATCGAATTTATTGTTAAAGTAGCAGATACATATAAAACATAAATTATAATTATGGAGCTCCATAGTTTCTTTCATAACATGAGTAACAAACTAAGGCGTTTGCATTTCGGGATGTAAATTGATATAAATGCACCGACTGTTTTGTTGTATTTTTGCATTGTTATAACCTATTCCAATCACCGTAGTTACCTCAAAATTCTCTTTTGCATTGATTTTGTTAGGATTTGTAGATCTTGCAGTGAAATTGTCGTCCGTTCTTCTCGTATAACGTTTTTCAGTTCACATACGGCCTCTTAAAATTAGTATGGAAGCAGAGTTCCTACGAAAGTAATAGTACAATATCTGAAGCACGTATGTATCGAATTTATTAATAAAGTAGCAGATACATATAAAACATAAATTATAAATATGGAGCTACATAGTTTCTTTCATAACATGAGTAACAAATTAAGGCGTTTGCATTTCGGGATGTAAATTGAGATAAATGCACCCACTGTGTTGTAGTATTTCTGCATTTTTAGTACCTATTCCAATCTCTGTAGTTACCTCAAAATTCTATTTTGCATTGATTTTGTTAGGGTTTGTAGATCTTGCAGTGAAATTGTCGTCCGTTCTTCTCGTATAACGTTTTTCAGTTCACGTACGGCCTCAAATTACCTTCCATGGCCATAAACACACTATGCAAGTGTTCCCCAAAAGTTTGATACCTTGTTCGACTCCGAGTTATATGCAGGCCAGGCCTACATACCGATACTTTTACCTTCAAACCATTTGTGGTTGTAGCAGAAACATTCAAAATGAATTTTCTTGTTCTGACACTAGACTCCCATTCCCTAGTTCCTCATAAATTCTAATTAGTCCTGTGTTTAGTATCTCAATGTACGTGGTAGAGTTCATTCTTGTGTTCAAACAAGGAATGCCTGATTTACTTTAAGCACAGAAAGCTGCCCAAAGGAGAACACTTTCACTATTAAAGTTCCAGTTCACACTTACCTGCTGCTCTGTTCTCATATCATGCTATTAATACTGAAATCCATTTACTCCGTCTAAATTAAACTTCTTCTCATCACAGAAATTCATTCTATTCCATTCTGAAGTCCACAACATATGTTTTCTCAGCAAATTCCAGTCTAGTCTCTCTATGTTTGGATGTTAGAATAGGAACCTGCAGTCGTTGGTTGAATGCAAGATGCTTGTCATGTGAAGAAATTTGTCGTATACGGTTAGCTGTTACTGGCAACTCTAAAGCGACCACAGATTCTGGCCATTGCTTTGGGCAAAAGTAACTGTTACGATGCCTGAGATGATTTTCTACTTTTGCGTATTTTCGGTTCTGTCTACACCGTGCACCGAAAAAACTACAATATCACTGTATTTGAACGGTTTAGCTTCATGGTGATGTGCGATTAGAGGCACTCATTTCCGTAGTGGTTTATGTAGACAACGCCCTGTCACTAATAGTGTCTGGTTCCTATCCGCAGTAAAGGCACATTCCAAGACACTAAAGCCACACAAAGACAGTTGCCTTTATATCATATGAATCTTTGATGTCTTGTTATATACTGTACTACTGCCCAAAGGATAACACCATTTCACTGCATTTGTCAGTATAGTGAATCTCATACTACTGTATATGTAAAGTGCACAACTATTCTAACCAACCATGTTAATTTTCCTTCAGATATCCATTTCTTTTTATTGATTTTCACTACTGCATGTTTCGCAAACCCCTCTGAGTTCATCTACGTACAAAAATTGAGAATACTGGATGATTTTAAATCATTAGAAACTTGGTATGCAAAATTCTTGAGACACACTTGAAAAGGTATCGGTTTATTTCATCACAAATTTATGATTCCCATAGCAGTTCACGGATGTTTACTGTGCATGCGCATGTAAACCGTCACACAACAGACAGCACTGATTTCTGTAATTCTAAGGGCGCGACAGCTGTTTGATGAAACAGTTCCTATGCGGATGCACAACCAACATCCGAACTCCTATGGCAATCACAAATCTGTGAGTAGTGGTTAATGGACAGATTCAGTTGCAGTGCAGTGAGTGGAAAGTTGGGGAATTGAGTCTGCCTTATTTTCTTCCCACAGTTGGCTGACCATTGTTCGTGACCTATTACACCGGGCAGGATTCGTACAGCAACAAGGATTTATTTATATTGCTCTTTCTGTAGCATTTAATTACTACCGTTACACACACACACAAACGTAAAGGCGACAGATATCATGGGACAGATCACAATATCGTGTCGAACTTCCTTTTCCCTTTTGGAACTCGATGAGACATGGCCACAACAAGTTGTTGGACCTGCCATGCACACATATTGAACCAAGCTTTCTCTACAGCGATCGGTAATTGTGAAATCTTGGTGGCGCAGGATTTTGTGCTCAGACTGACCCCTCAGTCATGTGCCATAAATGTTCGATTGGATTCACGTAGGGCAATATGGATCCCCATACCATTCACTCGAGTTGTCGACAATGTTCTTCAAACCACCGCGAACGTTTGTTGCCTGGACACATGCAGCACTGTCATCCATAATCGTTGCTTACGAACATGAAGTTCATGATGGCTCCAAATGGTCTCCAAAACAATGGTAACCAATTCCAGTCAGTGAATGGTTGAGATTTACCAGAGGACCTGGTCGATTCCCTGCAAACATAGCCTACCCCATTATGGAGCCATCACCAGGATCTACAGTGTCTTATTGACAACTTGGGTCCATATCTTCGCAGGGTCTGTGCCACTCGAAACCTTCCATTAGCTGTTACCAACTGAAACAGCAACTCGCCTAACAAGGCCACAGTTTACCAGTCATCTAGGGTCCAAACGGTACAGTCACGAGTGAGGAGAGGCACTATAAACGATGTTGTGGTGTCAGCAAATACACTTGCGTCGGTCGCCTGCTACAATGTCTCATGAACGTCAAATTACGCCTAACGGACAAGTTCATCTCACGACCCACACTCATTTACGCGGTTATTTTAGGCAGTGTTGCTTGTCTGTTGGCAATGATAACTGTACGCAAACGACGCTGCTCTTGGTCGTTAAGTGAAGGCCGTCTGCTACTGCGTTGTCCGTAGTGAGAGATAATGCCTGAAATTTAGTGTTCTTGGGACACCCCTGACACTGTGGATCTCAGAATACGGAATCCCCTAACGATTTTCGAAGCTGAATATCCTGTGCATCTAGCTCCAACTACCACTCCACGTTCAGACTCTGTTTCTTCACGTCGGAAAGCATCTGATACGAATCATGTGTGCAGGAATGACGGCTCCGCCAATGCACAGATCTTTTATTCCTTGTTTAAGCTGTACTGCCGCCATCTGTAGATGTGCATGCTACTCCATGACTTTGTCTCTTCACCATAGAAATTACCCCATTATGGAACGTGTTTGTCATTTCTGCTGTCTCCACATTAAGCAACATCCTCAGACAACTATACCAAAGGGTTAGTAAGTAAAGTTAGTTAATACCGTCTCCGTATGCGGGTCATTGCAAGACCTCCAGGAGACTTCTGCACTTACACAGCACCTCAATCGGAAAAAAAGGATGACAACAACGAGAACGATTTGTCTACACAAACGGAAGTAGGTAGATGTGCTTCTACATGTGAGAGATGACTTTTATTAAAATTTCGCACTAGTCGCGTAAGATGGTGGATAGTAGCGTCACTACGCGAATTGAAATGAGGTTTGCGTTAAATACACTCTGAAACGGTGGTGAGCGTCAGTTACTTTGAGGCTGGACGTGTTGACTTGTTTAATGTTAGTCAAGTCATCATTATCAACCCCACACTAAATTTGAACGAGATTGTGTAATAGATCTACAAGAAGCTGGATGTTCCTTCTGATACACGGGAGAGAAAACTGACTGCTGGCCCACAATGACCTGTTGTTGCTAACTGTAGGGCAGGATGGAGTTTTGTTGTGTTTCCTTATGAAAGCTGGTAATAGTTCGGCGTCAGTGGTTGAAATGGTTGAAATGGCTCTGAGCACTATGCGACTTAACTTCTGAGGTCATCAGTAGCCTAGAACTTAGAACTAATTAAACCTAACTAACCTAAGGACATCACACACATCCATGCCCGAGGCAGGATTCGAACCTGCGACCGTAGCGGTCGCTCGGTTCCAGACTGTAACGCCTAGAACCGCACGGTCACTCCGGCCGGCGGCGTCAGTGGTGGCTGTGTCTTTATTAGATGGAGGGCAGTATGACAGCAGGATCATTCGTGTGGTTGTGACATGCCACCTGTAGGCAAATTTGTACATCAGTCTGGAGATTCGACCTGTTTAGCTGCCGTTCATGAAAAGCTTTCCAGAGGGTATTTTCAAATAGGATAATGCTCGTCCATATACCTCTGTTGTAACCCAACATGCTCTACAGAATGTCGACATCTTACGTTGGCCTGATCCATCACCAGATCTGTCTCCTGTCGAGCACGTATGGAACATCATCGGACGACAACTCCAACGTGATGTATAACCAGCATTAACCGTTCCTGCATTGACCGACTACGTGTAACGGGCAGAGAACTCCATTCAACAAACTGACATCAGGCAACTGTACAACCAAACATGTGCACATTCGAGTACTTGTATTCAAGATTCTGGCTCAAACTAGTTATTAATGTACCAGCATTTCATATTTACAGTTGCTTATCTCGCCCTTACATTAACCTTTCATCTTGCAGTGTCAATCACTTACACATGTACCTAGACAAATGTATTCCCGAAATTTCATTATTCTAAATTAATAATTTTTTAGTGTTGCAAGTTTTTTCCGGACAGCGTATTTCAATTTTATTCGCTATGGGAATACCAATACTCACCTCCATGTATCCTATCTCTCTCTCTGTCTGTTTCTCTCTCTCTCTCTCTCTCTCTCTCTCTCACACACACACACACACACAAAACTACACATACACACGCGTGCATTCCCATACAAGCAAACAGAGATTCACACGTAAACACTTAGGTATATCCAAACATACAGGTGATCTCAAAGGCGCACACACTCACTCACAAAGACATACCTGAGTATCACATTAAAATCTGCAGGAGCTCGACTTCCGCTCTTCTACCAACACCCATCCTAACAAAGAAAGTGTTGGCTGCTGTATGCTAATAAATGTTTCCCATCCTTTTGCCGAAGTACATTCGTATTGTTATTTCATGCGGTATTTCTCGTTTTCCAAAACGCATTTTTCATTACTATATCGACGCTCATTGTCGAAAACGCGATACTATTGTGTATCAGGCGAAAGTTGTGATCGAATTGTGGATTTTTTGTTAGAGAAGGTGCAGCAGCATTATATTTTGGATGGTAAGTCGCCGACAGATGACGCAGTAACTAAGGGTATGCCCCAGGCAAGTGTACCATGACTCTTGCTGTTCATTACATATGTCAACGACGTCGTAGATAATATTAACATCATATTTTTCCAGCTGGTGGAGTGATTTATAATGAAGTACTCAGAAAAAGTGTACAAATATGTGGTCAGGGCTCGATGAGATTTCAAACCAGTACAACTATTTTTCGTATATTTTAAAAGCTCTCATATGTAAAATCCTGCATTCCACAAAACGGAATACCACTCTATCCTGTAGTTAGTGTATCAGCGAGTCACGGCCGGTATTGATCAACTCACACACACACACATGGGTACAAGGCTTTGTAGGGAAATGACATGGAACGATCCAACAGACTCTGTCACAGATAAACTGGTGCAGACCTCTATTTATTAGTAGACTGCTATGGAAATGCTATCAGACTACAATGGAGATTGTATACAAATCACTTGTGTGGCCCACCCTAAAATACCGCTGAAGTGTGTGGGACCTGTATAAGATACAGCTGTGAGCGGATATTAAACACATACAGAGAAGCGCAGAACGAGTGGTCACAGGCTTCTCTGACAAGTGGGAGAGTGTCATTGAGATGCTGAATAAACTGAACTGGCAGACACATGCAGATAAACTCGTAGACTCTCAATTTCCAGAACCGACTTTGAATGAGGGCCTTATGAAAATACCACAGTTCCCTAGTTATGCACTGTGATGCACAGTATTAACACTAATGCGTTCAGATGGTCTTTCTCGCTCCATATGTGACTGGAACGGGAGGAAGCCCTAAAAACTGGTGGAGTAGGAAGTATTCCTTGCCACACGCTTCACAATGGTTTGTAGACTACGGTTGCGGGTGCGGGGACGAGAACCCCGTAAATTATATTTACCACTGTCAATACCAGTGCAGCGTGTGCATCATTCTGATTCAAGAAAAATCGTTTCACTGATTCTGACTCAGGAAAAATTCGTTAAGTTCAGTGTATATTCCAAGCATCCATTAAACAACAATAGTAAGTAAGAATTAATACGTACCTTTCCGAAGATCTGCCTTGTATGAAACAGGTTATTCCAGTGGCTTTAATGCGACGGTGTGAGCTCCTCTTCTGTTGATATCGTAGGCAGACTGCCGCTGACAGCCCATTATTTTCGAGACGCTAGACGTGAGAGGTCAGTCGATAACCATGTCCGCAATTAGTTGATTAACGTACGCTTATTGCTGTGTGTGACCATCTGTCGTACGAACTTTTCCTTTGTTGAGACCACATGAGTATTTACGTATTTGTGCCTGTCAGTAATGGTAACATGCAGCAGTTTTTTTTAAAAAATTTGGTATGGTCACCAATAAAACAATAGAGGCCCTTTTTCAAAAGTCGACAAATGCAACAGATACAGTTATTCATAAAATGAATTTTTCTGTTTTTCCCTGGATGGATGTGTAAGAGCATTCGAATTTCTACTTGTCTACTAGACCTAACTGATGTTAATGAGTTGTTGTAATGAAATATACTGAAACTGAATTTTTATAACGGTATACTTAGGCGTGAGTGTTGCAGTTTGTTTCAAAAGTCGATGAATGCTTATAAATATTGCTGGTCTCAGTTATTCTGCCTTCTTTAATTCCGTGCATTTTCTCCACAAATAATATTTTTTTTTTACACTGTACTGTTAATTATATGCCTGCATCATTGAAAAATGCATGTTTCTGCATATATTATTTTGTATAGCATTTTTCAAATTCATTGTATTCAACTTTATTGAAAGTATGATCAATGGTAACAGAAATGCAGAAATACAGTAATAGCAATGATATCTATTTTAACATTACTGTTTAGATTACTTATAAATACTAAATGAAGTATGAAGTGAATACACAAAGTGTACTACATGTTACGATCACAATGTAACTAACAAGTTTTCCCTCTTACATGAATACAGTATTCATTTGGGAAATCTTTGTAAAACTTCTTTGCTTCAACTGGAATTTCAAAGTACTTTAGCAAGGCTGAAATATTTTCCTCCTTTTCTTTGGATACATATTTGGTTTCGGTAAAAGAGTGGATGTTATTACTTTTCGATGGCATGGCTTCTTTTGTCTCAGGATGTTAACTTCTATTGGATCTCCATAGTCTGTATCACTTACTGTCACATAAACAATTCTTTTTGCTTTCTTGTTTGGGGTGACACGCTGGCCATTCATTTCGAATAGTAACTTGGATTTTAATATTTTTCTTGCACAATTTTTTTTTTATTTTCAACAGTCCAGTCTATGTATGGAACTCTGAGAGAACCATTCCCTAACTCTGAGAGTACCATTATCTTCTAAAGTATCATAATATTCTTTAGAACACAATATTCTGACTTTTTTCAGTTAATTCTATCAATCACTTGGTGTGGGGTTATGTAGCTATGGCCACAAACAGGGAAGAAGCGACGAATATTATTGAATATTGTGCTCTCTTCCAAGAAACTGCTTTTATTTTGGCTGCTGCAACAATATGAGAAAAGATGTATAGTATTGGTGTCATCATTTATTTATTTTTTATCTAAGGTAGAAACAAAATCCAGCGAAGCTGAAGCAAATTGATTACATACTCTTGAAGATTCTGTCTACAACTAGGTGTAGAAAACAATTCTTTCTTTTTTGCTCCTTATTGTAGATCATGATGTACATATTGAATAACCATATTCGTGTAGCATAGAAAACTTCACTGACTGATAGTTTTGGTTTCACTGTATGTGAAAGAAAATCTTAATGACTGTTGGCTTATCTTCCTTAATTATATCATAATCTTATAGACATCTGGATTATCTCCCTTCAGTGTATCGTAAAACCGCTTTGCACGTATTTTATGTAATCGCTGTCTAGTTTGTAGATGATTCGTCTTTTGCAGAAACGTTTTTGCTTTCATTTCCATTAAAACAACCTTATGGGTGGAGCAGTTATCGGTATGGCATGTTCTGAATGATACATTGAAATATTTGAGAATCCTGTGCTTATAATTTGTTAAGGAGGATGATTTCTTTCTTGACAAAATCTCATGAACATTTTATTGACTGTGACACGTGAAGGCAAATAACCTTGCTTACCCTTCTTCCTTCCATGCTGGCTCCCTCTGCGTTTATATATTTCTTTTATCATTCTTAATGGCAATAGTTACCTTTATGAACCTTTCCTGTTCTATCACTTCCTCTCCTTCCCTTCAGCAAATTTTCTCCTTCATGAAACCTGCTAGCTAGATAGGATAACTATCCTTTAATACCCCAGATAGTCCTTGGAAGATGGCACCTGAAACAGAGTTCCTTCACCATTCCTTCTTCTAATTGTATAGTCTTGGATCACTATTTTCTTCCTTTTTGCGTTCTGTGTGTCCACTACTTTGCGCTGTGGTGAAGAAATATTAACAAATTTGTCAGAAACTTAATTTGATTGGTTTATTTAATGATGTCATATGATGATTAAAGAGTCATATACCTTCAGAGCAGAGTTTAGAGGCGACGCAATGTTTCATTTCTTAAGCTTTTGAAGGGTATGCTTGTATTTAGCTGTAGGTACCGTTTTACACTTTTTGCTTTGCGGTTCAGGTAGATGTAAGCTCTTCTTGCATCCGGATTTCCTCCATCGGAACATTTCTTGACTCGCATGCCGTTTTCATAATCAAACCAGTCGTTATCTATTCTGCTTCTGATTTCAGTACTTCTCTGTAGACGTACACATGAGCGTCAAGTTAATACTTGTCTAAGTTGCAGGTCCTCTGACGGGAATGAAGTCTGGTTACAACACTATTCCCGCCAATAAATGTTATTATAAAGGTAACATGGCTTAAAGCAACTAGTAAATCCTATTACTGTTAACTGATGGCTGTGGAAAGAGAGACAAGGCACTGGAGAGTAAGTATGTTGCATTTGTCGACTTCTATGTTGCTGTAATAATGCATATATCGTGTATTGCTAAAAATTTCTGAGTTGGAGTGTTCAACAATAGTCGGTTTTTCCTGAAACGTGGTTCAGGCTTGACGAAAAAGGTCAACATCATGTCATTACCATGTCTAATTGAACTTTTGAAATATTTTACGAGCAACGAGTTTTCTAAAAACGCTCATAATATTCTCTAATATATGATGCTAGCTGTCTAGCTGCTATCCGTTGCTCTGCGGTATGCGTTAATAAGGGACATTATGTGAATATTATTGAATAACAACAGATCATACATAGAATAACTAACGTCTGTAAGCACGCATCCCTTTGTGCGTTTTATGCAATGATTTGTTAAATACGGTAATAAATTGATTGAAAAAGTATTTTACATATTATTCTTGCAGAGAGACGAGGTTTCTAACGCAGAGCAAAGAAAAAAGGAAATTAGGGAAATCAAGTATTGGTTTGTGGTAGCAGTGACTATTCGGTATATGGACCAAACTATGTAAGAGAAATTTGTATTGCTCATGAAGTGAAGTCCGCAGCTCGTGGTCGTGCGGTAGTGTTCTCGCTTCCCACGCCCGGGTTCGATTCCCGGCGGGGTCAGGGATTTTCTCTGCCTCGTGATGACTGGGTGTTGTGTGCTGTCCTTAGGTTAGTTAGGTTTAGGTAGTTCTAAGTTCTAGGGGACTGATGACCATAGATGTTAAGTCCCATAGTGCTCAGAGCCATTTGAACCATTTTTGAACCATGAAGTGAACGAAACTAACTGCTAATTTTATGTGAACTCAGGTTCTCTCGACGAATACCACTGATGAATAGTTCAAGGGAAATCATTCCAGTAATATGTTCATTTTGGAGAGACATTTCGACAAGTATCCTGCATGTCATCATGTGGGTGCTATCACAAAGTAATTGATGGCGAAGGCGACTTCGTGCCACCTTTAGTGAGTTATAGTCCTTTTATGTTCGCACATTGATCCGACACAAAACACCAGTTTATCTGCATCTGCACATAATCAAATTTCAGTCATCTTATTGACATGGTCCTAATCAAAATATACGATTGTTGAAGCATTATGATGCCACAGTCTTCTTCGAATGTAGATCTCTAGATGCTCCGAACGTGTTTCGGGATATTATCAGCTTTATTCCAAATCCTATATAAATTCCATTAACATCATTCTCACGCTCTAAAGTATGTTGACTTTGGGGTCCTATGGGCGGTGTCCAGATTTGGGGCACTAAAAGTAGACTCTTACAGGAAAGATACTAATCGAGCTCCTCTGCTGGTCAGCTGGTAAGAAACTATGAGAAATGAAGAAATCACTTCACTATAAATTAAGGGGCATTCGATTACTTTTCTTGAATACAGCCTAGGTGTCATATACGGTACATTGCAAGGCAGGAAGAATATGAAGGACAAACTACAGTAATTAAGTGGAACGGTTAATGGCATTTATTTTAGCCCTGTAAGGACCTGTGGCCTAGTGGTTGTGTCTCTGACAGGTAATCAGACATTATGGGTGCCATGTTCTAACCTTGCCGCTGCTTGAATGTTGAATCAAAATCGTCACCAATGGCTTCCAAGGACTTCAGGCATAAGAAAACACACTTGTTCTGCAAAGGGCCATAGAATGGAGGTGTGATCAGAGTTTCAGGGCAGTCTCTTGCCTTTAGGGTGGTAAACTGCCCCTGAACGGTGAAAGAACGAACAGTGATCCATGACATGAGGATGCAGAAGTCAATGGAAACAACTGCACTGGAGACGCATAATGTGCACCCACAGGACATGTGGCCGTCAATTGAAAAAGTGTCATGACTACCTGTGCATACTAGTCCCCTATCGGATCCCCTGAAGGAAACTGCGAATGGGAAGTTGATCAGGAGTAAACGATTGATTAATCAATGAAACGGTAACGTTCTTCAAGTGGGGCAGTGGAATGTCAGAATTGTGAACGCTTTTGCGAAGCTAGAAAATCTGAAAACAGATATCCTAAAGTACCACTAGATATGGTAGGGATCAGTGAAGTGCAATGGAAGGAAAACAGGGATTTCTGGCCAGTAGAGTGTACGATAATATCAACAGCAGCAGAAAATGATGTAACGGGAGTAGGATTACGTATGAATAGGACGGTTGGCCAGAGAGTAGGTTACTCTGAAAAGTTTAGTTATTTGGTTGTTTCTTCACAAACGTCCGCAAACCAACACAAACAAAATTAGTTCAGATACATGTGTGGAGGTTGCAAGTAGAAGCTGAAAAGACAAAATATATGTATTGAAAGGGTAATTTAGAACGTAAATGGAAGTGGAAATCTGAGAACTATAGGAGACTGGAATGTGGTTGTAGGTAAAGAATTGGAGGAAGTGCTTAAGGAGGGTACAGGAAAATTCCAGTCAGATTACATTGTTGTCAAGAAGAGATTTTGAAACCAAATAATGAATTACAAGGCGTACCCAGGAGCAGATATAGATTCCGATCTGTAATTAGTAATGACGAGGAGTAAGCTACAGTTTAAGTGACTTGTCAGAAATAATCACTGTGCAAAGTGGTGGTACACAGTTTATTAAGGCATTTTTTGGCATTTTGACTGTCATCCACTCACAACTGTAATCCAATTTAACTTTAAGACTAGATAAGTGGGCACAAATGTCTATGATCATTTCCTTCTTAATACTAGTCACGAAAGCATGCCGTATACTATGAGTATACTATAGACGAGAATTTGTCTCGCTGTTTTACTGCAGAACCTAACTCATGCATTTGGTCTGCACTGATGCGATTTTTTTACGTTACTTTGCTAAAGTAACTATTTATATTACACTAAACTATGCCGAAAGCCAGTTACCACTTACATCATCTATAAATAGAAACTGTTCATCTTCCAACTGCCAGTTGCCTGATGACTATAACCATAGGGAGTCAGGATGACTATTAGGATAGGGTGCTTCTTTGCTGCCTTCCACTTGGCTTACTCTAAGGTTAATAAAGTGTTAGATAATTTTTTTATATATTTATTCAAGGTGGAAACCTATAGTAACATCACAGCATGCTTCCCACAGACTACTTGTCATGCAGTGGTCTTAGATAATGATGCATGCAGCGGTTACAGTCATGTAGATGGATTTATTTACAAGTGTTACCGTTTCAAAATAGACTTACTTTCTAATAATTTAACACTCTGGGCTGCTTTATTGTTTCACAACACGGAGACTAATTTTCCAAAAATACCTTGATTCAGAATGAAAGAGGTCGGGAAAGTAGCTATTTGCAACCTACCGTCATATCAGTATACGTCTGCACTAAGCCTGGTTTCTCCACTTAGCCACCAAATTACTTTCCTTACTACACAGGTGGGATTCGTATGAGTTAAGTCATTTGCTGTAACTCAGGCCTATTCAATAGATAACGTTCACTTATAAGAAATCTGAACGCAGTATCTTACTCAACTCAATATTATTTAAATTCCATTTTGCTAAATCCACACTTAGGTTAGAGATCATACACACTGAGAATCAATATTACTGTTAATCGGTCATAAATGGTTTCTGGCATCAGCGTCATTCTCTACCCTTTCCTCGCTACTTACCTGTGTTTAACTTGATGAATGTGAGACTAAACTAAATTTGTCCCAATAGGGATCGTTTTACCAATTACCTCATCTTAGTGTCGGACATGGTACTTTTTTCGTTAAGTTTACAGGACACCCAGAACCACTTTATCTGCTCCCTCCTTCATCTAACCTCAAATTCCTTATAATATTTACTTTTCTGTTTTTTAATGGACCCTTACAGTACAGAAGCATTTTTCATAATGCGCGGTACTGGGGGAGGGGGGAATGGGATACTGTGCCCACCAGAAGAAATTGTTACAATTCTGATTTCTGTCACTTTTGTTGGCCTTTATTAACAAAAATTGTATAAAGACCTGATGTTTAAAATGGTCCAGAACATGTAAATTTCTTTTAGATCTCTCTACAAAAAGGCGTTTAGTATTTTCTACTTTCTTCATAATTTATGTTGATTTAGTCTGACTTCCTTGTGTAGTATCTCTTTACATTGTTCTGAAAGTCGTTACATTGTGAAGAAGGCCTTATTATCATTAAAAAATATTACACATATTTTAGTTTAAATACAGAAGTTTACATTACATATTTTATGGGCTTATTTATTCATCACTTTCTTCGGAAACGTCTTCACGATTGGAACATGTAACAGTTTTCTTGCTGAGTTTACTGCCTGTGCCTCTCTTACAGTTGTTACAGACTAATTTCGCTTCGTTCACTTAAGTGTACTTCAATGTTTTTGACTGGCTTTTACGATAAAACTAACGACAACTTCCCATTCCTTCTACAGCTTCCCACACAGTTAATTTCTAGTTGATATTCCGTCCAAGAATGCCTTACTTGGCTGAAACCACACACTTCTGAAGTAATATCCATAGACCTTTCTACAATTTACGGTTTTGTTAGCTGCAGGCACAATTATCGAAGAGAAAGAAATGCGTCGCCTACTAGATTTTGTCTTGTACCACTCAGGGGTGTTGAGCAGAAACGATGTTTAACCACATAGCGCTGCTATGTCCAAAAGAATATAGGAAATAGATAGCGGCCATCATCTTTTGCCCTCTTAGTTGAAAATATTTTCACCATTTGATCGATTGCGTCAACGCCTCCTTTCCTTTGATTATAAGTTTATGCCTGTTTTCTTCTTTGTATCAGTAGGCTGCTCCCTGAATTACGTATAGGAACACCCAGGCGTTTCACTACATTTGCATCTGAATTTGAGTGTTGCGGACTATTATTTTTCTTCCTTGCAAACAGCTCCTTAATGACAACATATCTGGTTCTAGAGTCTGCGAACATATGTATAAGCACACCGTACTTTGCAGGTTTTTCCTTCATGAAGACCATGAAGGGACAGCTGCCACAGAACAATGACAACATTTTACCAGTTACAGTGCGTATCCAAGCAGAGTAATATCTTGGCAGTAATTCGTTCATTTTATAGAATACTTCTCGTACTGAAGCAAACTTGTCATGACCCTCTCTCTTTCATCAAATCTTACTACTTTAAGAAGCTAGCGGAATCTAGTTCTACTCATATTAACAGTTTAAAGGTACCAGCCTGATGTTTGCAACCATAAATGTGCAATAGGTGATTTACCATCGTCCTCCTTGCCCATAATAACCCGACACCCTATGAATTCAAGTCTATCTTTTATGGGTAAATTCTGTGTCAAAGCTTCTTCATTGGATGCCTTATTATGATGTAAATACGAGTAATTTTCCAAATTATTCTCTTACTATGCATCCTTTACCGTCATTCCTCATGCGTTCTCGTCTTTTCACTATGTGGTATTCGCCTTACGATATGAGGAGATTTGGACGTAAAAACTTTTCCAGTGGTTTAAGATGCTTCTCACTGACCTCAGCATCATCATCATCGTCATCCACGGCAAGTGCCCACAGTTCGTCTTCTCTTTGTACACCATCGCTGTCCACATCCTCACACACAAGACGTTCCTTTTCCGTTTCACTCACCACTTCATCACTTTAAGAAAATTTAGTCTCTGTAAGAAAGTGTCAGTACTCTTTAAATTCAATCACACTTGTCTGTCACACTGAAAAAAAAGTGGCACTGAGTGAGAAGGAACAGAAAAAAATCAGAAACTTGAGTGAATTGAGTCATTGTTGGGATAATTGTTGTTACCCACAGATAGAAATTCAATGCCCAGAGGATTTGCACTGCCGAAATGCTGTAATTTATGGAGTAAGACATTCATTGTCAAGTCACGTCTATTACTAAGGAGATAGACTTTAATACTGAAATGATTACATTTAGCTAAGAAAATTCATGTATTTATAAACTCTGGTAGAGAAAATAGTAGAAAACCATAACATTTTTCAGAATTTTTAAATATGAAATACCAAACTAAATAATAATATTTAAAAAAGATGTGCATACAGTACCCTCACCCCCTCCTTGGTAAAGCAAGGGTTAAATCATGTGTTCCTCTAGCACAAATTGTCATAACTTGAGCGTAATTTCTATCCTCTAGTACTTGATGGTGTAAAATTTCATTCTCACATCCTTCACACCCCTTTTTCCATTTGTCGCTGTCATTTTCTCCCAATAGCCCATAAATGATCAATATTGGTGAGCACCGAAAGCTTTTGACCATATATTGTTACAGGATTGTCACCTCTCTGGATTCAATGCTCACGTGATCGATGGCCGTCCACCACAACTAGAAGACTGATGCTGTATCACATTTCCTGTGGTGACTGTGGCTGTACAACGAAACTAAATGAGTCATTAGACATGTATTGAATTCTGTAAAAGTTATAAACAGTCTCCTTCTGGCTATCACTGAGTCAAGCTTTATTTCGATGTAGGAGTTAAAATTTTGAACGTTTGGTACAATACTGAAATATCTCGTGGAAAATATACTTCTCTGAAATTGTTGTGGAGGCAATAAAATAATCAGAGAGTTGCTTATTTCACTTGATGTATCTACAGTTATATTGTTCTGAAACGGATTTATGTGATAATTTTCACCAAATTGCTGCTTATATAGAATGAATTATTTAACTGTACAAAGTACACAAAGTGAAAAATGATATCCTTTTGCTGAAATTTTTCGTTGTATACACTTGCAAAACTGTAATTTGTGTTTCTAAGGAATACGTGAGCTGTTAATTACACTCTGATGGAAGATACTTTATTCCACTTACTCAAGATTAATTGTATAATTATGTCATCTTACGCGGGAAACTTTTAATTTCATATTCAAGTTATAGTGCAAAAAACCAGTAACTGACATAATTATCTTTGCTGATGTCTAGATTGAGTAATATAGTTGGATGTCTGATCAATATACCATGTCAACAACTGTGTTATAACTGTTTCTGACAAAGGTTAGAAGGAAATAACTTTTCCTTTCTCAGATGTCTGTTCCTCAAATGACGTGAGCCTGCAGCCTTTTTTTCTATTAATGATATATAATCAGAAAGATATAAACGTCAGAGTAAGTTGTGACTGCACGCAGCCAGTCCACAGTAAGTAAGTTGTAGCCAAAGTCCTTAATGTGGCCAGTTCCCGAACAGGTAGGACATTTCACACTTTGGCTGAGAGGTGTGGCCAAGGTGAGATTACTCAAAATTAACAGTGTATATGCCAATTTTACCGGCGCATTGGCTAAATATCTCTGGCGCAAGTACGATGTGATGATGCTACAACGTGGGCTGGGCAGCACTTCTTTCACTTACAGTAATACGTCTGCCGTAAGATGGTACATGCTGCTTTTTGGATAAGGTCTCGCCTCAAACACCTGTAACTTGTTCTTTCCTCACAGTTCGGCTTCATTGTGAGTACTGTGGTGGAACTGGCCGTGGCCTGGTCGTATCAGTAGGTCTGACGAGGCGGAAAGTAACAAACACGGTCTTCACACCTGACTAAATACATCAAGTTTATGATTTGTACAGTCTCCTCTTTGCTGCCGACCGGTTAGGATTACGTGGAAAGTCGGATTAGAGAAAGAGGGATGACCGGGACTCTGCTGTGTTTTTATTGTGGTATTTACATGTTTTATGACGTTTTCCCACAAATATGCTAGATCAGCAACCGAACACTACAATTAGGGCCGCAGGCGTGTCCCCTAGAACGGTACGTCGATTTCAGTTATTCGTATTAGTCTTACGTAGGCTGTCCCATGCCTACTGCACACGGGAGTAATCAGCAGGACGAAGATAGCATACTTGCAATTGCAGACCAAAAGTCAATAAGAGAAATAGGTTCTCGAACGCTTTGATTACTCTGTTGTAAGGGAAAAGCACTCAATCACGGAATTTTCACCAGAAATAGATACTGTTCTTTTAAAAAGGATCTTAAATAAGCCAAACCAAAATAGAGAAAAGCGAATGTTAACTATCGTCGGCTAAGAGAATATGAAGAAATCGACGGGAAAGAAACATTTATTGGCCTGAAACACGATACACCAGCATTATTTTGTGCTTCAAGCATACAGAAGAATTCTTCGACATGCTCCACGATACTCAGTGGAAAATTACTCATGGAGGTAGCACAAATATGGAAAAAGAACAGTAAACTAAATGGAAAAATTTCACCAACGAAGCCATTATAGTGTCTCTCCGCTTACGATAGGCTTGTAAGACTAAGTTGTCTAATGTACATCTACATCTACATGACTACTCTGCAATCCACATTTAAGTGCATGGCAGAGGGTTCATCGAACCACAATCATACTATCCCTCTACCATTCCACTCCCGAACACGCGCGGGATAAACGAACACCTAAGCCTTTCTGTTCGAGCTCTGATTTCTCTTATTTTATTTTGATGATCATTCCTATCTATGTAGGTTGGGCTCAACTAAATATTTTCGCATTCGGAAGAGATAGTTGGTGACTGAAATTTCGTAAATAGATCTCGCCGCGACGAAAAACGTCTTTACTTTAATGACTTCCATCCCAACTTGCGTATCATATCTGCCACACTCTCTCCCCTATTACGAGATAATACAAAGCGAGTTGCCCTTTTTTGCACCATTTCGATGTCCTCCGTCAATCCCAATTGGTAAGGATCCCACACCGCGCAGCAATGTTCTAACAGAGGACGAACGAGTGTAGTGTAAGCTGTCTCTTTAGTGGACTTGTTGCAGCTTCCAACTATCCTGCCAATGAAACGCAACCTTTGGCTCGCCTTCCCCACAATACTATCTATGTGGTCTTTCCAACTGAAGTTGTTCGTAATTTTAACACCCAGGAACTTAGTTGAATTGACAGCCTTGAGAATTGTACTATTTATCGAGTAATCGAATTCCAACGGATTTCTTTTGGAACTCATGTGGATCACCTCACACTTTTCGTTATTTAGCGTCAACTGCCACCTGCCACACCATACAGAAATCTTTTCTAAATCGCTTTGCAACTGATATTGGTCTTCGGATGACCTTAAAAGACGGTAAATTACAGCATCATCTGCGAACAACCTAACAGAACTGCTCAGATTGTCACCCAGGTCATTTATATAGATCAGGAACAGCAGAGGACGCTTCCCTGGGGAACACCTGATATCACTTCAGTTTTACTCGATGATTTGCAGTTTATTACTACGAACTGCTACCTTCCTGACAGGAAATCACGAATCCAGTCGCACAACTGAGACGATACCCCATAGGGCCTCAGCTTGATTAGAAGTCGCTTGTGAGGAACGGCGTCAAAAGCTTTCCGGAAATCTAGAAATACGGAATCAACTTGAGATCCCCTGTCGAAAGCGGCCATTACTTCGTGCGAATAAAGAGCTAGCTGCGTTGCACAAGAGGGACGTTTTCTGAAACCATGCTGATTACGTATCAATAGATCGTTCCCTTCGAAGTGATTCACAATGTTTGAATACAGTATATGCTCCAAAATCCTACTGCAAACCGACGTCAATGATATAGGTCTGTAGTTCGATGGATTACTCCTACTACCATTCTTAAACACTGGTGCGGCCTGCGCAATTTTCCAATCTGTAGATACAGATCTATCGGTGAGCGAGCGGTTGTATATGATTTCTAAGTAGGGAGCTATTGTAATCTGAAAGGAACCTAATCGGTATACAACCTGGACCTGAAAACTTCCCCGTATCAAGCGATTTGAGTTGCTTCGCAACCCCTAAGGTATCTACTTCTAAGAAACTCATGCTATCAGCTGTTCGTGTTTCAAATTCTGGAATATTCCATTCGTCTTCCCTGATGAAGGAATTTCGGAAAACTGCGTTCAATAACTCCGCTTTAGCGGTACAGTCGTCGGTAACAGTACCATCGGCACTGCGCAGCGAAGGTATTGACTGCGTCTTGCCGCTTGTGTACTTTACATACGACCGGAATTTCTTCGGATTTTCTACCAAATTTCGAGACAATGTTTCGTTGTGGAACCTATTAAAGGCATCTCAGATTGAATTCCGTGCCAAATTTCGCTCGTCTGTAAATTTTAACCAATCTTCGGGATTTCGCCTTCTGAACTTCGCATGCTTTTTCCGTTGCCTCTGCAACCGCGTTCGGATATGTATTGTGTACCACGGGGGATCAGTTTAATCTCTTACCAATTTATGAGGTATGAATCTCTCAATTGGTGTTGCTACAATATCTTTGAATTTGAGCCACATCTCGTCTACATTTGCATAGTCAGTTCGGAAGGAATGGAGATTTTCTCTTAAGAAGGCTTCTAGTGACACTTTATCCGCTTTTTTAAATAAATTTATTTTGCGTTTGTTTCTGGTGGATATGGAGGAAACGGTATTGAGCGTAGGTACAACGACCTTGTGATCACTAATCCCTGTATCGGTCATGATGCTCTCTATTAGCTCTGGATTGTTTGTGGCTAAGAGGTCAAGGGTGTTTTCGCAACCATTTACAATTCGCGTGGGTTCGTGGACTAACTGCTCGAAATAATTTTCGGAGAAAGCATTTAGGACAATCTCGGAAGATGTTTTCTGCCTACCACCGGTTTTGAACAAGTATTTTTGCCAACATATCGAGGGAAGGTTGAAGTCCCCACCAACTATAACCTTATGAGTTGGGTATTTTTTTTTGTTACGAGACTCAAATTTTCTCTCAACTGTTCAGCAACTATATCATCAGAGTGTGAGGGTCGGTAGAAGGAGCCAATTATTAACTTAGTTCGGCTGTTAAGTATAACTTCCACCCATACCAATTCTCACGGAGTATCTACTTCGACTTCACTACAAGATAAACCACCACTGACAGACACAAACACTCCACCACCAATTCTGCCTCCTGAACACCCTCTGAGACTTCGTAAAAATTTCTGCCGAACTTATTTCAGGCTTTAGCCAGCTTTCTGTACCTATAACGATTTCAGCTTCTGTGCTTTGTATTAGCGCTTGAAGCTCAGGGACTTTCCCAGCACAACTACTAATCGAAAGAAAGGTTTAGTTTCAACCCTCTGATGTTTAAAGCATTTAACCCATTACACCAGGTACATTATATAGCGATCGTTTAAGCAAGTTCATTTTACTGTGACCCCTAGACAGCAGAAGATCAGAAGAAGTTGCTTACAAGTAGATTCATGTCTTACCGCTGTGGGTGCTCCATGTGTGCTTAGGTCAGCTAATGAGAGAGTATTTTAAACCAAGTTATCAGTGAACAAAGGGACATCTGGCCTTAACTGAATCTAGTACGCGGAAAACCTAGACTTAGCCAATGCCAAGGCGAACGTGCCAAAGTGGGTGTTCAGAATATCTGCACCTACATACGCACTCCGCAGACCGCACACGCCGCGTGGTGACGGGTAATATGTACCACCGCTAGCCATTTTCTTTCCTGTTCCACTCGCCAACAGAACTAGGGGAAAATAATTGTCTATATGCCTCCGAAACATCCACAACAGCTCGTACCTTATCCTCGTTGTCGTTTCGCGAAATGTATCTCGGAGGCAGTAGAACCGTTCTGCAGTCAGTTCCCAATGCCGGTTCTCTAAATTTTCTCGACAGCGTTCCTAAAAAGAGAGCCGCCTTCCCTATCAAATGAGTTCTCGAAGCATCTCCGTAACACTTGTGTGTTATTAGAACCAACTGGTAAAAGATTTAGCAGCCTGACTCTGAATTGCTTCGATATCTTTCTTTAATCTGATATGATACTGATCCCAAACATCGGAGCAGTACTCAGGAATGGGTCGCTCTAGCGTCCTATATATGGCCTCCTTTGCTGATGAAACACAGTTTCTCAAAATTCTCCGAATAACCCGAAGTGGACCATTCGCCTTACCTACCACAATCCTCACATCCTCGTTCCGTTTCATCACGTTTTTCAGTGCCACGTCCATAGATTTAACGAGCTGACTGTGTTAAGCAAAACACTGCTGATGGTTTTTTTCCCCCACTCATCCACATTAACCGATATTTTTGTACGTTTATTGCTAGCTATCATTCATCACTCAAACTATAAATGTTTTCTAAGTCATGTTGTCTCCTCCAATAGTCATCCAACTTCTACATCTTCGCTTACACCACAGTATTATTGGCAAATAACCTCACATTATTGTGCACTCTGTCCCTCAATCACTTTTTTTTATGTCTTCTGACTGATTTGATGCGACCGGTCACGAATCCCTCTCCTGTGCAAACCTCTTCATCCCAGAATGACACGTGTAACATACGTCTTTAGTTATGTGTTCGATGTATTCCAAACTCTGACCTCCTCTACTGTAGTACCATGGAAATCATTCCCTGAAATGAAACAAGCGTCCTGTCATCCTGTCGCTTCTCCCCGTCAGTGTTTTCCATTCCTCTAAAATTCTGCGCAGGAACTCCCCATTTCTCCGCTTGTCAATGAACCTAATTTTCAATATTCGTCTATAGCACCACATCTCAAATGCTTAGATTCACCTCTGTTCCTGTTCTCCCAACCGTATTCCACTACCGTACAATGCTATCCACCAAACGTAAATTTTCACAAATTTCTTCCCCAAATTCAGGCGTATCTTTGATACTAATAGACATCTCATGTCCACGAGTGCCCTTTCTGCCATTGCTAGCCTGTCTCTAATGACCTCTTCGCTCCGTCTGTCACAGGTTATTCTGCTGCGTAGGTAGTAGAATTCCTTAACTTAGTCAACTCCGTAACCATCAATACTGATGTTAAATTTCTCGCTGTTCTCATTTTTGCTGCTTCTCTTTACATTCGTCTTTCTTCAATTTACTCTCAGTCCACGTTCTGTGCTCATTAGAGAGTTCATTTCATTCAGTAGATCATGTAATTCTTCTTCACTTCCATTCAGGATAGCAATGTCATCTGCGAATAGTAACACTGACATCTTTTTATCATAAATTTAATTGCAGTACTAAACCTTTCTATTATTTCCATGTTTACTTCTTCGATGTACAGCTTGAACAATAGTGATGAAAGATTACATCCCTGTCTTACACTCTTTATAATCGGAGAACCTCGTTCTTGGTCGTCCACTCTTATTATTCCCTCTTCGCTCTTGTACATATTGTATATTACCCGTCTCTACCTATACCTTTCTAGTATTTTTATCAGAAATCGATCATGTTGCACCATTTTAAATTATCGAACACTTTTTCCAGGTCGAGAAATGCTGTGAAAATGCATTGATTTTTCTTTAGCCTTGCTTCCATTATCAATGGCAACGTCATAATTGCCTTTTTGCTGCCTTTACCTTTCCTAAAGTCAAACTGAACATCATGTAATATATCCTCAACATTGTTACAGATCAGTTATGTATATAAAAAGCAATAGCGGTCGTATCACAGTTCCCTGGGACGCTCCTCACTATAGCCTTGGCTGTGATAAGCACTCGCCATCTGAGGCAACATACACTGTTCTATTCCTTATGAAGTCTTCGAATCACTCACATACATGGGAATTTATTCTACATACTCGTACCATCGTTAACACTCTGTAGCGAGGCACCACGTCAAATGCTATCTAGACATTTATTATGTATCAGTGTCCTGTCTTCTATTGTTCTCAGTATATCGTGTGAGAAAAGGGCAAGCTGAATTTCGCACTAGCGATGTTTCCTAAAACCTTGCCGATTTGTGGACATAAGCTTCTCAGTCTCAAGAATATATATTATATTCAAAATGGGGATACGTTCAAGGATTCTGCGGCAGACAGATGCTAGGAATATTGGTTTGAAATTTTGTGGGTTGTTTTATTACGCTTCTTATATACTGGAGCCACCACCTTTGTTCCAGTCGCGTGGTACTTGGCGTTGTGTGGGAGATTCAGCTAAGTAAGAGGCTAGTGCTTTAGAGTACTCTTTGTAAAACCGAATTGGGAATCCATTCGGACCTGTACACTTATTTGTTTTCAACTGTTTCAGTTGTTCCTCTACATCTGAGATGCTTATTACTAAATCGTTGATACGGGTCTATGTTCAACATTCAAAGATATATTTCTACTATTCTCTAGGGTGAACGATTTCTTGAATGTGAAATTTAAAAATTCGGCTTTCGTTTAACTATCATCAACTGCTGGTCAACGAGCGACGAGCTTAGCATTCTTACATAGGACCAGAATTTCCTCTAGTCCTCGGGCAGATCTTTTGCTAAGGTATGGCGGTGGCAGTTGTTTGCTTCGCGCGTATATCTTTTCACAGATGCACGCACGTCGACTAACCGTTGCCTGTTGTCATTTACGCGTTCTCTCTCCAACAGACACTGCAGTAGCCTTTGCTTCCTCAGCATTTTCCGAATTTCGTTGTTAAACCAAGGTGGGTTTTTACCGTCCTTAATCCTCTTACCTACATAGTTCTCCAGACCAGGATCTACAAACTGTATAATCTTTGCTCATACTTCCTCTACATCGATGTTATTGGAAATGTGTGATGTCAGTTCACTAAGTCAGATGCTAACAATTGTTTATCCGTTCGTATAGCAGAAACACTCTCCTAGCCTTCTTGACTGATTAATAGTGAAGCCTCGTTATGCCGACGGCTTCAATTTTTTGAGAAAGTTGTTGTCTGGTAGGATGTTCTTCGTAGATGGTGGTCAAGGTAAAATGTGATGCTGAATACAATCTTTTCAACACAAGTAATGGCAACCACTGGTATAACTAAAAAGAAGGTCTTATAATGTATTAATAACATAATAATAATACAGGAGGTACCTAATCGCTTACGTAGTGAAATACGCAAAAATTGGATTCTGCACACACTTTTTTATACTTTTGTTCACAATGAGATTCTCATATTTTATAATAAATACATCAGTATCTGGTAGGAACACTCAGAAGTAATGGAGTTGTGAGTAGTAATACAATGCAAGGCATCGCCTAATGGGACTGCCTCTACAGAAACTGCGTCATCTTCACTGACACTTTTTTGCCTTTCTCCGCAATTAAACTGACTCGCTAGCTGACGATGACATTTTCCTGCTTCGCTCTCTCTAATAACAGAAATTCTTTGTCCTATTGAAAGTACTGCAACTCTTACTTGAAGTATCCATGAGTGTTCACTACGGAAAAAAAGACCGAACTGGTTTCTGTTAGATATAGAAATGACTATGAAAGTTAAGTGATTATTGTGTCACATAGTCGACGAGGAACTTAACAGTAGTGCAGTATGGCAGTTCCGTCTTATACTGCGTCATGGTAGTTCCCTCTTCTACGTTTGTTTGTGGTTGTCTTACAGGGAGGACACCGTCAGCTGAAGAGTGGTCTCTTGCCTGGAAAAAGGGTGGTCATCTAAAAAGAGATAAAGATGCATTTGTGTTGTGGAAGATTATTTCCGTTCCTTAAATATATGGTCGTTTACAAGTGGGGTCTGCTTACGTGGGTTGTCTTCTAGAGAGGTTTCATTGCACTGAATTTTGTAACCCCAATTGCTATAATGACATCATGATCACTAATCCCTGTCTCTATACTGACGCTGTCGAGAAGATCCGACCTGTCTGAAATGTTTCCATAGCGTGTGGGCTGTCGAACTGCTCAAAACAGCTTTCAGAAAATGTGTTCAAAAGTACTTCGCAAGACTCTGTCTGTATCAACCATAATGAATCAATAGAAATCCCAACCTATACTGAGTAGACTAAAGTCGCCTTCAGCTAGTATTGTATAATCTGGATATTTCCTTACTACTGACCGTAGGCTTTCTGTGATTGATGTAGATGCAATCAAAGGAATGAATAGATTGGACTGAGAGTTTCCATTTAAATCAGTTAAAAAAATATTCGTTTCAACAACATATTCAGAAGTCGCCATGTGAAGTTCAGTAATTCAGGCTTTGCAGCCATCATATTTAGCTACAAGGAGCTCATATTCGAACAGTTTGGAGGTAACAGTAGGATGATGACGTAATTTCTAGTGACGTACCGATGACAAATGGTTTGTTGGATACGAGTGTCATGAGAAACACCGTCTAAATTGTGGTCCTCCCCCGCTGCGTTCGGAAGTAGCTCCTAGAATGATAAATATTTGTTGTTAATATTAAAGAAACTGAACAGTGAATTTACTAACATTTAATATAAAAAACATGCCTCAATAACAGGCTACCGACACATTAATTCCAAAAAGTGTTACTTACAAGCGGATTAATACACAACTGCTAAACGAAAAGGCAGACTAAGTACTTTTGAGATATTCTGATCGCTTCTAACTTGAATGGTGCGGTAAGTGTTTCGACTGTAAGATCAGGACTGATTTCATAGCCTCGGAGAACAGACGCGTTGTCTGCCGAAGTCAGTACTGGTTAAGAAAGTAGGTGCCAGTTTTTTGGGCATGTAACTGTGATGTAGTGTGATAGTAATTACTCAAACAAGCAGATCTTTATTTTGCTTATGTTATGTGAAAGTGCGAAGAAGGGAAATTATTTGCGATTCGTAAAGGGGATATAATTCTTTGTATTTTCTCGTGCTCTGCTAATTTAAAGCGAGTGTCATCCCGTTTAAACAAACCTATTGAAAATTTAATTATTACAAAGTAATATGTCATCGTCAACGGTCTATTAGAGTCTCAAGATAACGGTTTCACGACCTACGTGTTGTTTTCTGTAATCTTAGTTCAAATGAGCTCAGTGACACGTTGTCTGTGTTAACAACGAGATGGTATGAAGCAGGGAACTTTTCGAGGGTAGGGTTTTATCATACGCACGAAAATCCCTCTCGCTATCTCTCTCTCTCTCTCTCCTACCCTCTCTTCCACATGACGTAGAGGTCATGTTTGTCTGAGAACCTCAGATCTTCCCAGAGAGGGTATGGGTAACAATAACAGATGAAGAGTTTGGGAATGTTCAACAAGAATATGAGGATGCTATAAATGAAGGGCATGCATCGATAATGCCACTGCCACCGTGGTGGTCAAACCATCGGCATCTACATAGCAATTGACCGACAATAACAACGCGAAAACGTGTGTGTGTAGTGTCACAGTGCAGTGGAGCCCACTTTTGTGTTCTGCGACAAAGACGTCCACGCAGTTTGTGGAATACGTAATGAAGCGAACGGACGATATGGAGACAAAATTACTTACAGACTATAGAAACATAAACAATAAATCATCGAAAAGAGGACAGGCGCTGATGTAAATTTGAAAACAAAAGGTGCGAAAATGCTTAAAAATTTAGGTGCAAAATTCGCACCAGCATATGTGGGAGGCATTGTTCGCATCGGGTCACCTCATGTTGACAGCCGTCGTGGTAGTAGCAGAAGTATTCTTGCAATTGTCGTAAACGTTGAGGATGCTTTCTACAAGTACGAACTGAGAATGTTGTCCTAATGCTCAATCAGTGACTGCCAGCCAGAGATACACTCGACACAATTGCGCTACTGAATGACCAACAAAGCGCTGAAAATTTAGAAATAAGAAACTGTTGTGCAGTTCCAAATGTCATAAAAGCTTTTCTTGTTGTAACATATGAACATTAATTATAATAAATGAGACATAAAATGAATGAATTCTAAAAATTTTGATATCGTATACAGTCATCAAATATCGAAACTGTTGTGGAGATCCAAATGTCATGAAATTGTATTGGTTACAAACAGTCTTGGTTGCAATTTTATTTTTTATTTTTATTTTTTTTTTTTTTTTTTTTTTTTACTTTTCAACGACGCGTTTCACCTTATTTAGAATGGACGCGAGGCACCAAGATCTGCAAAACGCGTTCCCGTTCACAGGAGCGAGTAACAGCAAGATGCCTAAATAAGGCGAAATGCGTCGTTGAAAAATAAAAAAAAACTAAAATTGCAACCAAGTCTCTTTTTATCCAATACTGTTAAGCACTGGTTTGCTGGTTTGCCACTAATGGGGTGGAAGAAATATCACGAAAGTTCATATTGTAGTTTAAGTGATTACAGATTGTAGTAAGTGAATTGATAACATGAATACCTCGTAAAACTTTGAAACCATACAGAGTCTTCAAATCGGCTCCTTTCTTTTTCTTCCGACACAGGCCGATGGCTCCACGCTATCTCACGAAATAGCTGGTGAAATACCGAAAACAATAAAGACGTGCACATTCACTGGTCAACTTACAGTGACAATGGCCATTTCCTGTCTTGGCCAGCCAATTCCCACTCTGGGCGGTTTCACACTTTGGCCGTAAAACATGTAAGTGATAAAAGAACGCTACAGCTCACGACACATTAAACATGCTATCGTTAAATGATGTGTGCTGAGTTGACATGATCGAGCACAGTCGTTAATATAGTGCACTATCTAAAATATATGATGAATGAGCGTAAGGTGCGTAGGTTACATAAAATTTGGGATAAATTACTGAAACCCATCACTTAGGTACGGAGAATATTATGACTGTATGTAATACATACATTAATTAATAAAACGTAATTCAAGATGAGAGAACTGTGAACAATATCGTACGTTAAATTAAATTGCATTCAAAATGAATCTTCCTTTGAATATAAGGCTCGTAGGTGAGTCTGGTATATCCACATGTGCTGACACAATTAAAGTGTGTCAAACATTGGTGGCCACTGATGTGACAGAAAGCTCCAGAAAACCTTGTGTTAAAAATAGGCGGTCCTTACACAGGTAAAGCCTCAATCATAGAAAAATTCGTAGGAGACACTCTATACGACCATTTCTGATTGAGAATGGTCAGATGTGAATGCCTCGCTGACGATTTTAGCAAATATCGTTAATTCCAGCTCGTAAGTAAAGGTTTATTTGCATTAGCGTCCAACATGTTCACCGAGTGCGCACCTAAATGTGATTAACTAATTTGTGCTTTTCATCCATCAACGCAAACCATTGTTATGGAAGAACATTGCGAGTGACTGATGTCACCTACTAAAATTTTGAATTACATGTTCCCAAGGTTTTGATTCTCATATGATGTTTCTATTTTGTGTGCATAAACTTGCCTTCGCAGAAATTTTTGTTACACTTCTGTAGCAAGTTTTCCCCTTATTAGTAATCTCCATTCATTACGTTCACGATCTCAAGCGTTTGTAGAGTGTGTCTTGAGGAACAAATTGAGGATATGAACACTTGTCTAGAAACGTCATCCAATGACGCTACAGAGCGTCTATGTTACAGGCGCCAGCCACTGCCGCTACATCTCTTTCTGCAGTAAACATCAATGTACACGCTGATGGACCGCAGGTGGTACCTCTCACAACTGATCTATGTTATCCGTTATTGACTGAGACAGACTGCCGCTCACTCCAGCCGATTAGACGGAAATAGCCTCTTCATAGGCTGTTGTTGCACCTTGTAATATTTACACTGTTGGTCTCTTTTTGTTACGTCCTGTATACCGAAAAATGATGAAGATTTTAGAAGGCTGCAGGAGAAAAAGGAATTACAGATGGAAACCTGCAACCGAAACCGTCATCCGCCATGATAATAGAGCAATGTATTCATCGGAGATTAAACCTGTTGACGCAGCAGCTACCTCCAACTTCTCCACTGCCAATCGTGGCAGTTAGTCTCGTTTGCTGTTTACCAAACAACACAGGGCTATGTCGAGACGGTGGGCCTGCTTTTGGTGCCGGAGGGGCCGCCTAGCGGCAGGCGCCGGCGACTGTCACTCCGACGCTTTGTACCGTCTTTGGACGACGTTTCTGGACACGGTTTCCTGTCCTCCTACAACCTCTCGAATTTTGTCACTGACGTTTTGTAACACCTGATAGATTCTCCTCTAACGCTTAGGAAAAATATTAAGATGATTCAAATGGCTCTGAGCACTATGGGACTCAACTGCTGTGGTCATAAGTCCCCTAGAACTTAGAACTACTTAAACCTAACTAACCTAAGGACATCACACACATCCATGCCCGAGGCAGGATTCGAACCTGTGACCGTAGCGGTCGTGCGGTTCCAGACTGTAGCGCCTTTAACCGCTCGGCCACTCCGGCCGGCCATTAAGATGATTCCTCCGGAAGAACACTACCGATACCTTTTCCTATCCTTTGCAATCTGAGCTTCAGCTCAGTCTTTGATGACCTTGCTACAAAGTAACCTTAAACCCTAATCTTCTTTTATTCTATCTTCGGAGTTTTGCTGGCTGGTTGTCTGTGGATAAGAAGGAATTTCTTATTATGTACGCATCTGGCACATTTCCTGCTGTCTTGTCATATGTCCATATCTTGCAGTACACAGTAATTGAAATACATGTCATCTTTTGAAATATTATTAAATGAAGTAAAATTACATTCCTTCAGTTACCGATCATCATTATGCCAACAGTTAAATATCAGTCATCCGAATACTTACAGATAAAGTGTACCAATATGGAATACCGTTTTGTATTTCATTCATAAATTTCTCAGTTTTTCACACCAAGCAAATAAAATATCTGTAGCACGTAATGTGTGATGTACTTTAATTATTTCCGTATTCTCGAATACATAATACGTTAGGAACATTTTTAAATTACGCTTTACCCAAAATTTGACATTTGTGGCTCTTCATATTTTGGGTTACAATTCTGGAATAGACCATTCATCCCATGTTTGATACATCTAAAAGAAATAACAGAAAATTCATTGTCAAGGAAAACACTATAAAACATAGTAACACAATAGAAAAACACACGAAACACATCTTTTCAGTTATTAAATTCGTCATACTAAGTAATTTCAGTTACATAAGTCACACACATACCGTTCTTTATCGTAACCTTTACATACAGTGTGCACCCACATTTCTCACATTATATGCGTTACCCATTCTTACCATGCCTGATCCTGCAAAAATTTACATAAGCAAAAGGAACAATCAGGATTTTCATTAGTGGGTGCACTATTGTCCAGAACACTCCTGAGGGTGGACAAATCATCTCTCACACCAAACATATCAGCCTCACAATCAAATGATTCTTGGTGCCTAGGATTTGGCGGCCTCTGCTTCTTTATTTTCTGTTTATTTTTTGCTGTCGTCGATAATTCAAGAGGTCTCTTGTATGGAGACGAGGTTAGGACTACTGAAGTACCTACTTTTCCTCCTCTGGTGCCTGGACGTTTCTTTCTTTGTGAAACGAGTGAGATTTGCCAAGGTGTAATTTCAGATGTGGCGGAAGATGTTCCTGCCTTGACTTCGACATTAGCCTTTCAATTTTTCGAAGCCACAGCTCCTTGAGATGATTCATTTACTGGAATGTAGCTAAATCCTCAATTATTTCTTTATTGCTGCTAATGAAATCTGCATCAGTGAAACTATGTTTTAACAGGTACATTCTTGTCACCCTAAACACAATTACTGCTACCTCTCCCATCTTAAACTTGAGGTAGGTCTTCCCAAACAGTTTAGTGATGTCAATGTTTGTTACTGTGCATGCATTTGATCTCATCCATACACATTCCTGCTCAGAGTAACAGACTTTCAAAGGGGTCATGAAAGTTCTGTCCAGGAGTTGCATCTTGTGTTAGGCATGAAGATGCAGACAGATAATGCTGACAAGAGAGGTTTATAGCATGGATATTTTTCGACTGGATATTATGCCCATCCAGCATCATGATTACCAGTGATTATGCTGTTGGTTTCACGTTGCTCAGGAAATGTTGAAACCAGTAGGTGAACAGCTGGCCTTGAATCCCTCCACAGGAATTATAAGCAAGATCGTCCCAGAAGGAGCACCTGACATTAGCTGACTGCTGTGGTTTGTACAAGGGAATATCATCGTAGGTGGAACCACATTTTCTGTAGCACTCATCCAGGTGACAACGGACACAAGCGATCCACGGTCTGCAGGGGAATGACTACTACATGTCGCTTTCCATTTCTTGCAACGACATGGGGAATTGTCCTCTGTGCAATGCTTAGATCAGTTTCGTGGACATTGTATGTTCTGTCCAAAGGAAAGCAGTTTTCCTCCATCTCATCCGAAAGCAGAGTGAAAAATATTGCCACATTTTCTCTTGTGAAACCCAGCGATCTATTAAATGAGGTTTTTGTGGCTTTTCGAATCAAAATATTACTTTCGTTTTGTTATAGGGAAGGGTTAACCACTGTTTTCCAAACCCTCCACCAAAAAATTGGGCCCTAGATGTTACCTGCCAATTGGGAAAATGCAATGAGGTGTTGTTCTTGTTTCAGGGATGGAACAGTTTCTCTCCCAAGTCTGGCATTTGAAGCTAAATTTACTGTTAATTCTGATTCTACTGACCGAAATAGTGTGACCCTGGGATCTTGGTAAGTTTTTGCCACCTTCAAGAACCATATCTGCTTTTCTCTAAGATTTTTGATTGCTGTTTGCATATCAGACTCATCCCACTGCTTCTGATTTTGAGAAGTCTTTGTTTTTATGAAAATCAGGTAAAAATACGGAACACTAGGAAACAAATATGGAATACTACTATACCTTATTAGTGACACAGACCTTGTGAAATTCAAAAACGTAAGTTAAATCTAAATTAAATTTAAGTAACGATATTTTGAGTCTGCTTGGAAAATATATTAATAATTTATATATTATGACAAGAATTAAACTGGAAACCACCAACCTGCAGCAATTATTCTTTATAGTGAGTTCGTTAAAACAGCTTCACTAATTCGTAATGGCTGCAGATGCAGTATGAACGCACCCTAATGCAGTTTGCTGTTGCTGAACGTAGTTTTGAAGCAGCTCAGCACAGTACAGCATTTACATGGCGAAAAACCACAGTATTCCATATTACTACAGCTGTTTCACATTTCTACCTCTTCCTCTACCTGTTTACATTAGTCTCTTAGTTTCTACAGCCAGTGAAGTCAGGTTGAGTCACCTGTTTCAGTAGCTATTGTACGTGAAATTATCTTCTGAATAGTAGATGTTCAGACTGGACCCACAACAGTTCCGTCGACATCACTGTCCAAAAGTCAACAGAAGAGTTGAATAAGTCGTCACGAAGGAGATATACACGAAGAAGAACTGCATATCTAGTGTAAGGGCGCCCAGTAGTTTTGCAGTTGGCCTCATGGAGAGAGTGTGACGCGCCAGCAGCGCTAGCTCACGATGGACACCCCTCTCGCCACGGCTGTAGCGTAACTGCAGCATGGACGCTAGGCGGGCCGTGCAGCGCGCCTCTGACGTCACAAAGTGAGCCGGCAACAACACCAAGAGCACAGCAACAATTTGCAGTGATAGTGTGAAGGTCGTCGCTGCTGTAACAGAGACATTTACTCTGAAGTAAGTTTCCTTTAATACCATAAGACAAACGGTTATGGCCGTCGTCAGGAGTAACACAACCAAAAAGAGTGCCAGAAATGTTTCGTGAATTTTAGTGGTTACTGTGGAAAATCTGCACAGTGCCTCGTAGCCTTTTCTCAAAGAGCGAATCTTATATGATGTGCACTGATGGCCCTGACAGTCTATATGAATTTTATTGTTGGGTAAACAATGTTGATAAAAGCTAGTACTTCTGCGACTTTTCCTCTGTGCATCACTGCACCAGTGTAACAGACAATTATTAATAACCTTTAGTCTCTCTCTCACAAGCAACTGCATGTTTCCAAATCGTAGAAGTGTTATGACGTTAACTGTTTTATTTCTTATGTAGCACGAGACTACTAGGAAATGCCCTACGCCTGGCCTTGCATAAAGCATGAAAATGAAATACGCTAAGAACACTAACAAAAGTAAGGTTAACTGCAGCCACAGAACCTTCGCATTTGATGTGGTAACTGGAACAGCAAGGATGTTTAATTTACCGTCGATAAAAGACAGGATACGTACAATTCTCTCAAATTTCTTTTTGCTACAAAATGTATCATGTAATACTATGAATACTGACAAGATGTTATAACTTACAGTAACGGCAACCAGAACAGTCTGTACAGCAGTTTGTCTAGGTAGGGAGAAAATAAGAAAACACACAGAAGTGCCACTGGTAATGATTTGCATACTTCCAAACATGATACTGTTCCTTACATCCCATCCTGTTCGTTTGATAGAGCCACTTATTGCATCGACTGAGAATGGCATTAGACCACATATCTTACACATGAACAGGAAAACTTTGATATCCAACAGAAGACGCACGGTGGCAGCTGGCGGTCTGGTGCTACAGACATTAGTAGAATCCATCATCTGAAATTCAAATAACCATTATTACTATTTACGTAAATTCAGTGCCACAGAAATAAAAAAAATAGCATAAATGTATAGCACTATAGCACTATTCATCTGAAAAAACGTAACATACAAAGGAAAACGTAACCTTTAGTTATAGGCAGTAATTATACATATAAACAACATCTATACGACTGCATAGCCAACTACAAGCTACATAAATTACTTTGTATATAAAAGCATAAAATGCTAACAGTCGTCAATCAGAGTTTTCGTCAGGAGGAAGTTTTGTGATTTAGTGAGACATACCTGCAGACTAAGCCAACCAAGGCCATTGCTGATTCATATTTGCCAGGTTCCGTAATTTTGCGATCACGGCAAATGTTTTGCTTCACCCTCATGTTCATAAAGAGGGTTGCGTAATCACATTATTAGCTGGCTGGAGTTGGCTGGTGCCCATTGGACGATTCCCCAGGTCGCATATGAGTGAATGCTCATAGATATTGGAGATATCAGGGAAATAAAATACACATGGCGAATAAAAACTGGCACAACAAGCCGACAGTCCTCGAAGCCGCAGAGAAGCTAGTTTATCGAGTACAAATCAAGTTTGAACTCAAAAAAGCTGGTCTGAATGTTTAAAGGAGTGCAACTACACTACTGACCTTATGGTGCACAGCGTTTGTGATGCAGCCATGGGAAACCGAATTTACCTAAAATCAAGAAATCTTTGATACTGCACTGATCATTATATGGTAACACCTAAAAGAAATAGGGTTACGAATAAGAACAAATTACTTACATTATAAACCATTAAAAAAGCAACATGGAATGTAAGATATGTGTCAATAAAGAAGCAGAAACAGAAAAAAAGAATTTAAGCAAAGCTAACAATGTTAACATGACTCAAACATCAAAGAAGTAATGGGGGACGATCGAGTTTCGTAGTTATGTGATGATCTATTACAAAAACAATGAGCTCTTGCTGGAATCTCCATCTGAGTGTGGTACATATTCAAGGACAAAATACCGTACACTTCTATAAATGAAACATCAGTAATTGCACATCGTAAACTTGTGAGAATATATGTCTCTATCTTGTGTTTGTCTGCACCAGAAGAGCTCAAAATGCTGATGAGATTTATGACCTGTTAGAGAACACTGTATTAGGAAAACAGCTAAATAATTATAGCCTTCTCTTCATAGACTAAAATAGCTTAGGTGGTTAAAGATCAATTAAAGATGTATTAGGTATAGGAGATAAAAATAAATTAAATAATAATGGAAACAAACTAAGGGAGATTTTTCGCACACACACACATCGAATTATCAATAACATTTTTCCAAATAAGAAAGAACTGGTAAAAATAAAAGATACAGGAGTCTACAGAAGCTTAGATGTATGATCAGATTACTTTATTTACTATGAAGTGATATAAATTTATTCAAAAACATACCATGTCAGTCCAATATATCAAATATAAGATGCATCTACTCCAAGAATGTAGTATCAAACTGTTGTCTCAATAAAGACTTGATGAGAAATTTCAGATGTAATCAGAAAGCAACAAGTAACAGAAGAAACAATAATGTGAGCAGCTGCTGAAGAATCAGGAACAAGGGAAAATAAATAGTCTGAATACAGATTATCTATTTGGAGCAAATACGTCAGGAAACAAATAACAGGTAGACAAGGCGACATGTCTAAATGCTTGGTCATCACCTGAGAATATAAATAACAAAGATGATCATAAAAGTAAATCTGCTTTATTAAAGGAAGAAATATGTAAAGTTTAACAGGAAATTTGGACTGACGTTTGAGTTAGGTAGAATGTGATATTCACAGAGGAGAAAACGATGCATACAAAATTATGAAAAACATGAATAACAAGAAAGAGGTACTTTAAAACTAAATATAGTATCCAAAAATGAATGGTCAAAGTATCTTAAATTTTTACTGGCTCATATTTTGCTCTGTAGATTTGATAAGAATGAAAAAAACTGAAAAATGTTTTCCAAGTCACAAGAAACAAAATGCTGGTGGATACTGACAACATAAACTTGAACTAAATATTTTTCTGATCCGGTAGAATATAGAATTTTAAATTTCATGAATTATTTCTGGCTGGGTCGAAACGTTCCAGACGAATGGAATGATGCTTTGATATGCATCACTTACATAAAAAGGAGGTAAACTGCAATGTACAAACTACCAAGGATTAAGTTTGCTAAATATCTGTTCAAATTCTACCCTAAAACTGTTAATTATCGATTAATACCAATAGATGAAGTAGGTGTGTTGGAAGCGAAATGTGGTTGTGGAAGATGTAGCTCGTGTTCTTACTGTATGAAAAGGTGTTTGATGGGGTAAAACGGAAAATGCAATGAGAATACTAAGGGCTGTAGGTGTCTCAGCACATCTTATTATAGCAATTAAGTCGTTATACCAAAGTAATAAAATAAGTATCTGTACTATAGGGAGAAGCTGTTGATACTAATAAAGAAGCCATGCAAAGTTGAACACTGTCGCTCACAATTTCCAATATTCATATTAACGCTATCTATTGCTGATTTTATTAAAAGACACAATAATAAGTGATACTTTTAGAATCGAAGCACAGGTGTTAGCTGATTATCAGCTTATAATAGAAAAACGTGAAGGAATGGTTCAAACTGCAATACATAAATTGAGTCAAATGGGCGCTACATACCGAACGACAAAAGCAACAGACAAACCAAAAGTGACGTCGTTTCTAGGACTGGAATCCTTAACAGCCAGTTTTTATAAATGGGTAATTAACTGAACAGATAAGAGAGTTTAATTATCTATATAATTCAAATTTAAACTTTCCTAGGCAGCTAATTCTCAGCTAAAAGTGGCCAATGTACATTGAAGCATAACACTCAGAAAGATCACTTAATTAAATTTTACAGATTAGTATCCATGTTTCTGCGGCTGTGTGGTAGCCAATGTGAGAACCTAACAGTAAATCAGTTATGAAAAACTGAATCAACACAGATTGTATTGGAATACTCATTAAGGGACCATAAAAGAATCACCAGTGTTAGGCAAGAAGTAAATGCTGAACATATTACAATTATGATTGAAAGCTACGGACAGATTTGGAAAGTCCATGAAATGCTTACTCGACTGTAAGCACTTAGCATTTATGTCAGGCTATATATGAAACCTAAACAAAGCTACCAGATAACCTCACAAGCGGTAACATAAGGGTAAATAATAGACTTCCTTGACTTATCTCCATATGCCAACATGGCCTGTCATAACGATAAGTCCACAAATTCAGGGATGAGACACGATCGGGTCTCAGTCCATATGGGTTAGTGCTCGAAAGCACATAAAGCCTTCTCCCAGCATACACCTGTTTGAAATGCGCAGGTAGAGATGCATCGACTGACCGTGTTCTGTACTTCATAGAACATTAAAGGTCGCCGTGCAATCATTTGAAAGTCACAATGAAAGCTTTCACATTAAATATTTTGTTATGAATGAAAATTATTCATCCAGTATGCGTATAAATTTCGAGATAAATTTCGCTGTATTTATTTTTATATAAACTTCTTATTTTCACTAAACGTTTTAAAAATGTTCTTAAACTAAGTACTCTCGTGTCAAGCCATCGAGTTTGATCTTCTTATATGTGGCACAGTATAGCATTTTGTAGCGATCTGGGTTTGGCAGGGGTTTACAGTGCTATACCCTCATCCGATAGAACTATATGACCACCTACGTAATAGCCGATATGTACACCCTTGGCTCAGTTAACAGCGGCGACGCATCGAGACATGGAAGCATTGAGGGGTCGGTAGGTTGCTGGACGGAGTTGGCACCACATCTGCGCCCACCAGTCACCTAATTCCCTTAAATTCAGTGGATGGTGACAATGAGATCTTACACCACGTTCAGTAACATCCCGGATGTGTTCGATCGGTTTGAGATGCGGACGGTTGGTGGGCCAGCACATCAACTGGATCTCGCTATTGTGCTGTACCACTGCATTACACACCTGGCCTTGTGACACGGTGCTTAATGTTGCTGAAAAACGCCAATGTCACTGGGAATAACGGTTGTAATGAAGGGATGAACGTGGTCTACAACCAGTATACGTTACTCTTCGTCCGTCATGGTGCCTTGCAAGATCTCCACTGGACTCATGAATGCTCATGTGAATGTACCCAGATTATCCTGGAGCCGCTACCGGTTTGTCTCTGTTAAGTGCCTATTCCCCTGGGTCACGATGGATTCGCCGCCCTCCCATCGGCATGATGAAGAAGGAGTTAGGATTCATCAGGCCATGTAACGCTCTGCCACTGCGCCATCGCCCAAGGGCGATGGTCGCGTGTCCATTTCAGTCATAGTTGCCCAGTACAAGACGAGCAGTTCCAGAATGCTCATGCTAATATTGAAAAGCGCATGGGTCGTCGGCTGGAGAGGCCCATCGTTAGGAGTGTTCGGTGCAATGTGTGTCCTGACACACTTGTACTCTGCCCACCATTAAAGTCTGATGTTACTTTCATCAGTACACCGCCTGTCCCGTCTTAGCAGTATGCCAAGCCTAAGACGTCCGACTTTTGTAATGAGGAGTGGCCGATCAACGCCACGACGTCTGGATGTGGTTTCATGTTGGTTTCGCCACGTGTTGAAGACAGTCACCACATCATTTCTCGAGCCCAGTACAAGACGTGCAGTTCCAGAATGCTCATGCCAAGCCTCTGGGACATTGCAGTCATCCCTCGGTCAAACTCAGGTAGACCACACACATTCCCCTTTCTGCGCACGGACAGCATGCTCGCTGATAGTACCTGCTTGTGTGTGTGTCTGACTAGCTGTCATCCCTCGCCAAGTGACCTTGCTGTACCCTGGACGGGTTTATATTGAAAGTAAGTCGATGGTTATAATCGTCTGCCTGATCTGTTCGCTATGAGTTCTTTCAGTGTCCACAGATGACCTTGTGGCATTATTTTGCCCATTAGGGTGGTAGACTGTGCTGTGATTCTCTAGGGGAGAGATTCCAGAATAGTAAAAAAAATCATCAAGGCCTTGCCGAGAAGCAAATGGTAAGGCTTTGGTTGGATGGACCGTATTTTCCCAGTTTCAGTGCAGCCACTACCTAGAGCTGGCGTCTTTGCACCACTCTGGGGTCTGCTCCGCAAATCGTGTTTGTATGCGAACTCAGTAAATTGGTCACGCTACTTTGGTAGAGTAGTCGTCAGTCTGGACTTCAAAGTTCTTTGAGTACCTGAAACTCTTCAACAATTTTAGCCTGTTACTCGAGGTAATGTTGGCGCGATATGAATGGATTATTTTCTGTATTGTGGTCCTGGATGCTTGAGTGGCTGTGTATGATGGAGCTGTGACACAGGACGAATAAGAAAATTTTGTGACCTTCGTTTTAGTATAACATATACAATACCAAAAATTATGTAATAATTTTTCTTAGATTGGATAACAAATTTAAAGAGGTCATACCAGAATTCCAGCTCATGAAAAAGTGCTTCACTACATTGGGTTCTTGTACATATATTTTATGCAGTTACTGCATGTATGAACTTTTTTCTGTCTAATCGATGTGGATACATTTAAGATCTCTTTTATGATTTTCCAGCTTCTGCAATCTTTGGCTGTTGGCGAGTAACTCCAGAACGTGCCAAGGCTTGCAAAACACTGTTCATGGGGAATTGATTGCTGACACTCTTCACGATACAAGGATGCATCATATGTTACCTTAATTCGTTGATGGGAACTATCTGTTTATGAGATATAGATTTCTTAGCTCAAAAGGCTATCCTCTCGATGGTTTCTTGCTTTTCTATGTACGGATCCTATGGTCGAGGTAATCAATCACCTCTTCATTTAGTTTTGTTACTGAATAAAACTGTCTATTGCGGCACTGTAATACAGAGAGCTGGTGGACCATGATAACTTTGTTCTTTTTGGGTACATAACCTTTAGTTTTCCAACAGTCTTCAAAAGCATTTGATGAGGGTAGAACTTAATCAATCTTGGAAGCCGTCATTTCTGGTGAAATTTCAATGTTGGTTTAGCTCCAAGTTCCCATTACTGTAACCGTTCCCTGCAATATCTTTTATAATAATAAACTCTTATAAAAATATTATCTAATGGAATATTTGTTGATGTTCCTTTAAATGTGTTTGCTTATGTCTCTACTGTAGTAGAATAAAAATCGTCTTTTTTGTCTCGTCAGGGATCCAAAAATATATTCATTTACTCTTGCGTATTAATCTTACAGTTTATGTCTTGATACTACTTCCTAGATAAATACAATGACAATCCCTTTTGACTATCTTTACAAGATAAAATAGACCCATCCGATTTTAGAGAGACAGTACCATATGGATCAGATGGGATTTTCGTGATATTGTCCATTTCAATTCTGCTACATGGTGGAGATGTTTTACTCCATTCACTTGCATTACTATCAGTAAGTACATTTCCACTTTTGTTGTTTCTCTTCAATTAGAAAGCCTGATCAAAAACAGCTTCATCCACAGTCTATTCAAGAAGGTTTAATTTACAATCTTAACAGGTAATATAAAATCAATGCCGTGCATTAAGGATAGAAGTATGTTGCATACTTATGCTGTTCATGCGCGGCTGACACAATTGTAGCGTAAGACAGCACGTTTACCATTCCAAAGAATACTCAGTTTAGATTTTGCAGTACTGCACATAGAATTTGCCGAACTGCAAATTGTTGCCCACATAACGTAAGTAAACCTTCTGAAATATGGAATGTTCGGTAAGAGGTCTAAAAGAAGCCCTGTCATCCATAATTAGACATGTAAGATTACAAAATTAAGAAAGGGATAACTAACTTGGCTTACTCCTTATACTCTTTTCTCTAAAGAAAGTCAACTGTGTTTACAAAGATTACAAAGAACATAAATTCAGATAAACTTCTTTTAGGACACTTATTCGTCGGATGAATGATTTCACGGTTCAAACGGCCCTTTTATTGTTCCAAGATTAAAGAACCTAATTTGACTACTTTGTTTTAAAGGAATCTAACTAAAGTCGAGTGTTTAGCATGGATGCTGCTGACATAACTGTGGATATAACTTATTCATCGATAAATATCCTTATCGAGAACGAGTTCAGATGATGATCGGCAAGGAAATGAGTGAGAATATATACTCTATGTATCACACTTAATTCCCGTTTATTTATGGAACTCGTAGTATCACAAATGTGTCGGAAATAGGTGTAGATGTATCATGCGGCGACAGAGATTGTGTGTCGTTTTTCATGTAACGGCTGATCACAGTCTGCAGACCGTGCCACCATGCGGTGTCTGCTGTACGTACAGCATTCAGTGATTGATGTGATGTTGTTTACACTTGGTCATCTTAATTTCGAAGAGAATAAAAGCGGAAGTTTTTCGGAAGTTGGTGGTGAATATTAACATCGAGTTATATATTAATGGAAAATCATGTACTGATTTATTAAGAAAAGGAGCATTATTTTCTAAAATTATATATTTTATTTCCTTTAATCTGTAAAATCAGGGGACTTCTTTACAAGCGACGCTTTTCAAAGAATTTGAGTATGTTTTAAGTGATAAAACAATTATATTTACGGTAATTATTTGGAACTCTATTCCCTTAGCCGCTCACGTCAGCGACGAATGATTGAGTTAACTGTCGGAAGTTCTAACTGTAGAATGTAATCACTGTTGCAGTTACTGCTATTCTCCCACCAGCTAGAGATCCTGAAACAAAAAGAGTGGAAATGAATTTTTATCCACTAATTTGTACACTGACGAGAAGCAAAGTTGTTGGGAAATGGACATTATGTACAACTGACGTACTGAATTCCTTTGCAGAGTGAGATAATTTTTATGTTATTGTAACATTTGGCTATCAAATAAAAAGAATAAACTTATCAGAAACTGAAGAATTCCTTCGGAAAATATCCCACTATTGTATAATGGGCGTTTCCTGGTACTTTGGCAGTTACTACACGACTAAAACCGATTCCTTCACAGAGCTTCAAGAGAGGAGCGTTTTCACAGGATAAATACCTCAAGGAAGCTGCAGGTAAGGATACGGTCGGAACGTTACTGTAGAAGTCTTTTTCAAGTGACAGTAACACGCGTCAGAGCTGTCCCTCTAGGATGGGATGCACTAGAGCGTCTTCGTTAATAAATTTGTGACCTACGAAATATGTGTCGCTACAGTATAGTGAAAATATTTGCACCTAATAGGAATTAAATTTTTTTACGACCGACCTGTTGCGATTAGAACACCAATTATTTTATGAGAGATAGACACATGTTTTACATAATATAAATTGAGAGTCAGTGTTGATGGGCAACTTTAGAAAGACATAATTTAAAGAGGAGCAACTTGGCTGTTTTTGGTTGATGCAGTTTTTGTGATATTTACATCTTCCTCACAAGGAATTGTGTACCGAAAGACCTTGTAAAAATACTGGCCGCGTCGAAGTGTGGGAAATTTTGAGCCTTCAGATGGATGCCATTGCAGTGGTGGGACTCTGGCTCTGGTACTACATTATTTTGTAAGACTCGCAATGATGAAATAACATAGCGGTTACACATTGCGCCGTGATATAAACTCTTTTTTTGTCCACTGTTTTGCGTTTCAGATTATGGGCGATAAATGTGTGTACTTGGACCGAAATTTTCGTGGCCACAGTACGATATTCGGTCTCCTTTGTCGGCAGACGGCAGTCTTTGGAGCTCATTTGGTCAAGCACTCCGCCCTTGCGCTGTTGAGCAACATTCGCAGAAGACATGCTCTGGCCTGCCCCGATGCTTTATTGTGGTACAAGTCGGCACCTGCCCAAATGCTGGACCGTGGACGCCGCGTCCACCTTGCCATCCCCTCAAGATGACTTGAAAACTGTGGTTCCGCTTTTTTGATCTTCAAAGATACAGACACTGTGGTGCCACTAGAGTGAGCGGGTTGGTTAGATTTCGCTACCAAACTTCGATTCATCTAATGAAATTACACCTCGTCGCCTAGCACATGGCACTCACAGCCCGACCAATCACAGTAACACTGCTTCAGCCACGTAGCCACCTCGTGATGGTACAATGTGCATATTTTATGCAAAATGCGGAACGTTAGCCGTCCTTTCCCCGAGTTTTCGTAAATTTAGTTACATTTGTCGTGTGTTTTGTTATTAATAGCCTGAAGTCGTCCCCACCAATATTAAATTTTTTAAAGATTTGAAGTTGGACAGTAGGAAAGTATTTTGTGAATTTGGAGATGAAGTGTCGGAGGAGTCGGGATTGTTTATCACACTTTCCTCATCTTAGGGAATGTAACATTTCCCTCCACAGTAGTACGATCCATAATCCGAGCAGCTAGTTTCTCATGCGTTTTGGGCAGGCAAACTGAATCGCTGACTTAATTCCAATTTGAATGTTTATCCTTTAGTTTATATTTATGAGCTGCACAGATAAGGCACTTCTGCTACTATGTTTCCACCCTGTTTTTCTTTAGTTTCGTTCCTCTCACAGTGCTGGCATCTCTTTTGTTAACGTCACTGCATATCTCAGTTCCTCTATGCTTCTTCTTTGGTGGCTCTTCATTAATCTTTATGAAGATTTACAGTAAATAAAAGTTTCTTGGAGATTTTCTACAACTTTCCTGATCAGGCAACCCATTAAAATGTGGCCTGATATATTACCAAGTTATGCTTTCCTGTATCGGCGTTGTCTAGTTTTTGCACTGGCGTAGTTAGATCGTAGGTTCCTGATTATTTCATTTTGTAACTGCAACGAGTATGGCAGTCTACACAACATTTCTAGGACCCTTACTTAAGGTGTCGTCCCTGATCCAAGACCCTGCCTTTAATCTCCTTTAGATTCTTGCAGTTAGGACGGCACGGCGAAACCCCCTTCTTGGGGTATAAATAGCTGTAGAGACCATTTGTCCCATTTTGTGAATGAGCTGTAGCCATCAGCCTCAGACATGCTAGCCCTACGCATTTGTATTTTGTGTTTTGTACAAACAATTTGTTGTATGTAAAAGGCCAAATTACATTGCGTGTAAAGGTCTGTTCTGTTATGTGTAAAGATATTTTTATATTTATAGTCAGTCATTCACTCACGGCTAAATTAGGGTTGTGATTATCCGCTTTATGGCACACATTTTGATTTCATTCATAAACATCCTCAGGGCTAGTTGAACGAGGCCAAGAGTAGCAAGGAAAATTACAAGGCGGCAGTTTTCAACAGTGCATGATGAACTGGAGTCGAAATTTTCTCAAGGGTAGGAGTTGTCTGAAATCCAAGACACCGGAAGCGAAAACGGAACTATCGTAACTAGCTACATTTGTGAGACAAATTCGTCCATGGCACAGAGCAATGGTAGTTTTTAAAACATGGAAGATATTCGATTATGGGGATTTCAAATTCTAGAAAGGCAGAAGCAGAAAGAGAGAATTTGTAAACAGGCAGGAAGAAGGTGTAAGAGTGAAATGGGATAGAGCGAGCAGCCAGTAAACAAGCAGAAGCAGACTGGAGATAATCTGAAGCAGACAGAAAAATCGCAGTTGAGAGATGCATAGGCAGAATCTGGCATGCGTTTATCTGAAACAGATGGGAAACAAAACGAGGGAGTCAGTTTAGGAAAGACATGGCAGTGTTACGAGTGGAATTCCATGGACGTAATTAACCGATAGACGAAAAGGTTGTTGAAGTATAAAAGACAGTAATAAGTAAAATGACAAGAAGTTCCAGCTGAAACAAACTTAAAAACAAAGGAAGACACCACCCTCTTTAAGAGTATTCAGATTTTGGAAGAACAAAATAAGTGCGAGGGCACAGAACTGCAGCAATTCAGCAAACTGAGGAGTTTATGTCACTTAAACGAAGTGTGGGGAACATAAGAAAACACACAGATTTGCCGCAAGTCGTGGAGCCACTAATGGCTCTAGGAGAGAGTGGAATACGAATCAATAACGAGAGGCACATTCGTGCGAATAAAGGATTGTTGCCTTGAGCGACACGAGTTAGGGCTATTTCTAGAGAATCATATCAGTCATCGAGATCTTCGTCCATCAATGGGTGGGACTTCGATGATAAACACTTTGTTTTCACTGATAAAGTTCTTCACCTATTCCGCAGGTGGAAACCTACTCATCAAATCATGAGTATGGGTGTTTAGAGACAGCATGCCGAATTTTGGCCATTCCAGAGACAGTTATAGTGGAGAGGTTATCGCGAAAGTGTTATCTGTCACAAGACATTGAAATATTCTCTAGGAAACCGCGAAAATTATGAAATTCTTTGAAGTAAAGCAGCATCAGCCTTCAACTGTACGTGTGTAACTTTCTCAACGGGATTCACTTATTACAGACATCAGCACTGGAGGGAAAGCTGTACAGTGAAAAATCGAAACGAGGTTAACCCTGGAAAGGGTGTGCTCGTAAGTTCCACATAAATATGTGTCACGATGAAGTGTATACAAACTGTAATTCTGACGTCCGTGAGATTCATGTTTGTAGTATCAGGTAGTTGCAAACGTTCTAGAATGAACTCCGGTTACCACCAACGCCGGCCGGGGTGGACGAGCGGTTCTAGGCGCTACAGCCTGTAACCACGCGACCGCTACTGTAGCAGGTTCGAATAGTGCCTCGGGCATGGATGTGTGTGATGTCCTTAGGTTAGTTAGGTTTAAGTAGTTCTAAGTTCTAGGGGACTGATGACCTTAGAATTAAGTCCCATAGTGCTCAGAGCCATTTGAACCATTTTTTATAATCAACGAGACTGAGCGGTGGTTGCTAAAGGAACACGTTTAATTTTTCTTTCACCAGTGTCTATGCTAGGTAACTATGTACTGTATCGTTTCTTTAAAATTGTTCTTTTGGTGTGATGCTCCATCTCATAGTTTCTGACTTCTGGTCCATGGACTGTGGAACTTTATAATACTTTCTTTGGAGGAAATATTTCTCTTCTTGTCTTGTGTTTGGTTTTATGAGGGTGTAGCAGTACATGTAGAGAAGTGGGAGATGATTCCTGAGAATGGCATGAGACAGAATTATAGCCCCTTTTGTGTTCCTGCTCCGTCAGTAATCACTGCATCTGTTATTTAGTGTTCTTAGGTATATCGACAGCTGCCAGAGATGCTCTGTGGTATATGCAGTGTACTTGCGGTACACTAGTTATTCTGAGAGAGCGCCGAGTGATACGGATCCACATAACGTAAAGGCCATGCATTTCTTTCTTCAACACAAGTTTCAGTCAGATTCTGCAGGGACAATGAAGACGCTCCTGCAGCGTTTTCTATGAGAAGTCTTTGATCACCCAGAATACGTCTCTTAATTGGCTCCCTTCGTTGTTCATCTCTGCTGACATAAACCGCTGGCTACGATGACAACATTTTTGCACAGATAACGAAATGCAGACCAGCATGAAGAATAGGCGGAAAGCAGAGGCGGCTGCTTTCTGTGTCGAGTGTACTAGAAAGTTCGTACAACGCCACGAGAAATATCTAAGTCGGAGCGGCGGCTATTTAGAGAGGTAGCTGGAAGGTGTATGTAGTGGACTGACAAGGCAGCCAGTCCACAGAGACGGGTAGCCGAAAGGGCAGACGTACACACACGCCAACTGGCGCGAAGTCTGGAACAGGATTCGTAATGAATGTGATAAAGAAAAGGACGTAGCTACTAGAACACGTAACTTTTATATCGTCCTTTGGTATACAGCATTCTTGATGATACAAGTGAGACTATCTTGAGATACATGCAATGTTACAAATGGCGCCTTGCTAGGTCGTAGCCATTAACTTAGCTGAAGGCTATTCTAACTGTCTCTCGGCAAATGAGAGAAAGGCTTCGTCAGTGTAGTCGCTAGCAACGTCGTCGTACAACTGGGGCGAATGCTCGTACGTCTCTCTAGACCTGCCATGTGGTGGCGCTCGGTCTGCGATCACACAGTGGCGACACGCGGGTCCGACATGTACTAATGGACCGCGGCCGATTTAAACTACCACCTAGCAAGTGTGGTGTCTGGCGGTGACACCACAGTGTAACTAACTGTTGCGAATAAAATAGGTTTTTGGCATTACTGTGGTTTTCAATTCTTGACCAATCGGATATTACTTTTCGAACAGTCCTCGTATTTATTCAGGCCACGGTGGCCGTTTACGGGATTTTAAAATCCCATCTTCAGACATTACATGAAAGGACAGCAGAAAAGAGATATAATGCAACATATCTGTAAAATAGTGATTAAAATTCTTCTGGGTATTATGCTGCGTCATTGCTAAAAAATAACAACAATAATAAACTGAAACCGGTGTTTTGGCCGAATTGCAACGGCCTTCCTCAGGGAACGACTGGTTTTGCATTGGGATAGGCGCTTCTATTCATTACAGACAATCGATCTCTGACGTCACTGTTGTAAAACTTTTAATTGGCCCTCTAATATGATTGTCTAGTCATGACGTAAGGGCCGCGAGCGGTATCGGGGCACAAGCTACATGGGACACAGACGTATCTGCACAAACAGCTGCAGAGTAACTGTCAGTCCACTTCCGCGCACACCAGGAAAAAAACTTGCCGACCAGAAGCCGAACGCTGATTGGCGGACAGCTACCAATCGTTCATGACATGGACATCCACGAATAGCCTCTTTCCTTCCAACCCAACTTCCGTTACGTCATGACTAGCCAATCATAATAGACGGCCAATTAAAAGTTTTACAACAGTGACGCCAGAGATCGATAGTCTGTAATAAATAGAAGCAGCTATCCCCATCCAAAACCAGTCGTGCCCTGAGGAAGGCCGTTGCAATTCGGCCGAAATGTTGATTTTAGTTTATTGTTGTCGGTAGTTTTTAGCAATGACACGGCATGATACCCAGAAGAATTTTAAGCACTATGACACAGGCCGCGGAAGCCTACGTTCTTATAACATCTGTAAAAGTGAAACGTCCCCTTTAAACAATGTTACAAGACTGTGTTTAAACTGACACACAATATTTTTAGCGAAACGCAATTTGACTTTCAAAAAGTCCCTACGAAAGAATGGCCCTGACTAACATTAACCTATGCGTTTCACAAATCGCTTACCTCACAAAAATCTTGGTTACTCGAACTAATGCAATACAGCAGGCGCCACTACTGCCAGCTAAATAAAAGATTCAAACTATGGAAGGCACTAACTACTGATAGGGATAGTTAGCAAATGAAAGATATTAATAGAGAACAAACACTGTATTTACCTTAATAGTCATAATATATATAGCAGTTCATGACAAATTACAAAACTCCGCCATCTCTCTCCCCACATCCACCACTGCTGGCGGCTCACCTCCAACTGCGAAACGCTACGCGCTGTTCGCATCCATCTGCCTAACACTACAATGGCGAGTATTACAACAATGCAAAGCAGCCACAGACTGCACACAGCACAGACAGTGATTTTCATACAGAGGTGGCGTTACCAATAAAAAAAACCTAAACAGCCTACTTACAAAAGCTGGAAGATAATAACAAAGCGACTCATTTATTATATTTTCTAACTCATGACATGCGATCAAGCCAGTCAGCGGAAGACCTCTGAACCACAGCACCTTAGTAGAAATAGGAAAAAGTGGAGGGCCTAATAATCAATCGGACCCAAAAATGTAACGTCCTGGCCGGTGGGACGAAGGAAACAGATTCCGGTAGCTAACACTGGACTCACACTATCTCTCATGTGGCATCCGCACAATATAAACGCCAATTAGGTGTGAGCAAAGCTAAATCTAAAGCAAAAAGTTGGATAGAATAGTCGTATTCTGTGAAATGTCCATATCAGATGAAAGCCACAGTTTCTGGTGTATACAATAGCCCTTGCTATGAGGTGAGTAAGATTATCTTGGAAATACGCTAGGGTCAGCTTTCAGTTGTGTTCAGAACTGCGGAAGCATAATATTGTGTAAAGCGTTTGTATAATATCTGCGTATTTGAAATTTTTTTGCCTAGTAAACAGCTTCCAACTTACGAGGCAACGCAAACTTATTATTGTCTAATATAGGCCACCGAAGCCAAAAACAATCCACCGTGATAAACACCACTGAACTTTCGGATTTTTAACTTTTAATTAAATGATAAATACGAATAGTTAAATCGAGCTCCAATGGAACAGTCTACTAGCTCTAAATGAAAATACGAGTTACTTCCTCTATTGGCTGTAGAGATCAGTGCCCCCCCCCCCCCCCCCCACTGCCCCCCACACCAGGTTATAGTTACCACTCGTTTATTTCTCTATTTGTTTGGTACGTCACTTGACTCCGTTTCTGTTTGAAAGTTATGACTTGAATACAAGATAGGGGATTCGAAAATGGCCATTATTTTGCTAATATAAACTCACAGGGTCTCCCCCTCCCTCATCTCGTACTGATTGGGTTTTAAATATGCACTTGTTCTTTTTTGTGGTCGTGTTGCATTATAAAGCAACTTTTGAATTATAAATGAGGTTTCCCACACTGAGCGAAGTAGGGAACTTTTAAGAAACTATTAATGCAGAGTCAATAGTGGAACCATAATTACAGTCTAATGATCAAGGAAATGTTGTCAAAACTGACAGGAGTCGTACAAGTTCTGTTTGGACCCACGATGTTTTCTTTGAGTTAGCATGAACAGTAAATGTGTTTGTTGTTCACTTTTTTTCATATTTAAATGGTAGCGCTGGAAACTTAATGACTTTGATTTTCTAAATGACACGGGTGTTTAAAGTTTCAAGACCTGTAGTTCAGATAACGGTATCAAACGATAAATTGCCACTTACAAGCGTTGTGTGTGAAAATTAGGTGGAAATACTTATCAAACAATACAATTTGAGCACAAACGTAGCCACACCCTTACAATTGGTTGCGTTCTGCGGACTTTGTCCATAAAAACTATGTATACCCAGTAAAACATCAAAATATATAATAAAATGTGGGTATTATACTGTAGTGTTACTTCTTTTGTTTTGAAAATACAAATGTATATAGGAAAGTTACCTGGCCAAACTCGAGGAGATATCAAGCCACGCAATTTATCATGGATATGACACGGAACTAAAAGCGCACGTCATATATGACAATATCTTGACATCCTCTGATCTGTATCAAGGACATCATGACAATGTTGGAATAATTGTAGTCACCCTTTATATTGAAGCTATCATGGATTGATCTGTCATGGAATGACCAATCAACAGCCGCTGTTAGAAGAACACAAACAGGAAATTCTTCGACACCAAGCTCCAGTGACGGAAATCAAAACTCCAAACGCCCCAGATCCAAATTCTTTATACAAGATGTGTCGTAGAAATCCCCATTAAGCGCTGAAATTGTAACAAACACGGCTGTACAGCTCACGTTATGTGTCACTGCCGAAATGTGGCGGTACAGTTACCTGTACAGAAGTTAGCCCGATACACCTAAGAAATTAGGAATTACAACTATTGCACTTTGCCCCTTTATGAGCCTATTTCACTATACTTCACTTTTGAGATAAGTGAACTAAATCTTCAGACTACATAAAAGCTCAATACCATTAAGAGCCAATTCCTTCCGAATAGTTTCACGACAAACATATTCGTGAATTTTCTTAACGTAATTGTTTGCTTCACATGTTGAAACTTCATTGATTTAACTGAAAACACTATCCAAAATTAAAATCATAATGCGTAAAATGTCTTAGTATTGCGCGCTTGTTTATAAGTTGGAACCAGACAAACTGAAATACGTAATTGTCAAACCTCTTCATTAGAAAGAGGACAAGAGTGACTTAAATAATCATACACCAATCTCATTGCTGACTTCATTTTCTAAAATATCCAAAAAAAGTTATGTATTCAAGAGTAGTCTCACATTTAAGTGAAAATAGTTTACTCAGCATATCAGAGTTCGGATTCCGGAAGTGTTATTCAACTGAGAATGCTATCTACACATATACCCATCAAATTGTACCAGCCCTAAATAACAATTTATCGCCAGTTGGCATTTTTTGTGATCTTTGCAAGGTATTTTACTGTGTGGATCATGTGACACTCTTAGAAAAACTCAGGTTTTATGGAATTGAAGGCTATACGCACAGCTGGTTTGAATCATCCTCAACGAACAGAAAGAAAAAAGTTGTGTTGAATAATACAAATAATGTTGGGAGGGTGGTAAATTCTAGTGAATGGGGAGTTATTACAAAGGGAGTTCATAGGGTTCAATTTTGGGCCCTCTGCTGTTCCTTATTCATGTGAATGACCTATCACTTAACACTCAGGAAGCAGAGCTAATATTTTTGACAGATGACGTGAGTGTTATAGTAAATCCCATTCCAGAGAAAGCAGCTGAAGATTTTGTTAAGGATGTCTTTCAAAGAATTATTAAGTGGTTCTCAGAAAATGGACTCTCCTTAAATTTTGAGAAAAACTCACTACATCAGGTTCTGTACACCGAGTACAGTCATACCGACAATTGATGTATCATAGGAAGAGGGCTCAGTTAACACGGCTGATTTCTCCAAATTTCTGGGTGTTCACATTGATGACAACTTGAACTGGAAGAAGCATATTACTGAGCTTCTCAAATAATTAAGTTCCGTTTCTTTCGCTCTTCGTATAATTGCTAGTCTTGGTAATAAACAGATCAGCCTCATAACGTACTTTGCTTATTTCCACTCAATAATGTGGCATAGTTTCCTGGAGTTACTAACCACTTAGACATAAATACAGAAGACAAAAGAGAGCAGTGAGAATAATTAGTGGTGTTCACCCAAGGAAGTCACGTAGGCACCAATTCAAGGAGTTAGGTATTTTAACTACACCATTAGAGAACGTATGTAAGCTAATGAAATTCGTTATAAATAATCCATCTCAATTCGCAAAGACCAGTGATGTTCATACGTACAACACTAGATGAAAAAGCTACCTTTCCTACCCGTTATTGAAGCCGTCAGTTGGTCAAAAAGGATTACATTATTCAGCAAGAAAAATCTTGGATCATTTTCCCAATAAAATAAAGTATCTGGCAGGTATCAGATCAAGTTTTAAATATATTGAAAATCATTTTTTTGGGCAACTCCGTCTATTCCATGGACGCATTTCTGTTTCAGAACTGGTAAAAAAAGGAAAATTGTACCTCTAAAAGTATTGGCACGTGTAGAACTAAAAATTTCGGCAACATTAATATTAGCGCTATTCATGTGTGTGTGTGTATACCTCATAATCTGACTTTCTCCACATCATGTCGATAAAATAATCGTGAAAATGATCTACAGAAGATGACATAACTAAACTAAACTAAGCTATAACACGGAAGATCATATCTGTATACATTTTTTTAAAAAAAGAAGAAAAAACGTTGTTTGCGGTACTGACTCCCGAGAGTTCATAGCAGTGAACGGACTTTATCTTGTTTCATAATAAGCGCCTGTCGTTTAAAGTAACATGTTCGGCAGTCACACTTCCAGGAAGCTCCTTTGGCTGGTACAGTACTGACAGCTCGGTTTCAAATACAATCTCTCCGAAACTTACGCAATATCTGCAGCTGTCTGCAAGCAGCTGGATTATTCTAAGACGTGCGTTAGCTATGTGTGGTTCTGATGAATCGATGTTCAAATATAGAATCCAGAGCAGTAGCACGCCTAACCAGTCATTTGATGATACTCAGAACTTCCATCATAACTGTGAGTCTGAAGCCTATGGCAATATATACCTCACGTAGGTGGGGACTGGAGACGTGGGGGGTGGGGGTGGAGTGTGGCAGTTTTTGTATCTGGCAGTAATATCTATAGCAGGATCGGAAAAAATACTACTCATGGGGACCTCGATGCTGACACCAAATCAGCCCACTTTCCAGTCGCAGTCATCGTGTACTGGGTTGGGCACCTCCCCTTCCTGAGGATTTCAATGTGAGCTCTCGAGCAGAAATAAAAAATCAAAATATACTTTTGTCAATGAAATTCAAGATAACCTTTTAAGGGGGAATGTAACGGATTTTTGTCCAAAAAGTCGATGTTATAGCAAATTGAGAAAGCCTTTAAATTGTTAAACTAATGAAGTCTGCACTGGCGGCCACTCCCACCTTTTCCCACGTTTGGGAAACTGCTTGCTACAGCGGAATTTTTGTCAGTGTGAACGCTATTTTCTTTCGATATCTTTGGCTGACATCTATGTCTGGCCGACATCTCTATCTTTGAACGAAAACTTTCTTGCATCTGGGTTATTTACGTTCTGACAGTACTAACAGATATTAATAGGAGGAGGGTTGAATTCGCAAACATTTACGTAAAAATTAAGATTTATGCATAATGGGTGGTGGAAAAACTGTGTTTAGGAAGAGGAGGTTTCATGGAAATCGGTTTACCAACAAGAAAAGGAAGCAGCTCAAAATAAAGACATTATAGTTACTCAAGTGAGGGCATTGAGGCTGCTGCAGTTGTGAGGATGTTCTCCAAATCTGAGGACCAGTATGGTGTTTGATATATTTAATACCTTGGGAATCGGGCCTTCTCCTTTCTCAGAGCTCTAACTGATAAAAATCCGTACAATACAACAATAGAAAATTTGGAATGTGGTAGGCTTCGTCACCTGGTGAAAGAGGAGAAAGGTGAGGTACTTGAGGATGGAAAACCACTAGGAGGCAAGGACAGGCCTATTTGGAAAGAAATAGATTCTCTTATTTTATGAGAGAGCTATCAGGAAAAACGCACACAATTTAGAGGCAATAAGGCGTGCTGTGTGGCCATTTTTTTCCCACAACCATCCACTGACCAAACACCAATGCAAAGTCTGTGTCCGAAAGACGATTGGTGTAAGTTCAACAACATAAAGGAGACGTATTCACATAAACTCTCATTACCAGAAACTATTAAGAATGCAATTAAGCCCACATTCAGGTTTCTTGCAAACCCTGATTTATTGAGGAAGTCCAATCGCCGAAAGACACAAGATGCAGATGAAAGACTCAATAAATTTAATTTGGATTAGATGCTGAAGGACATTCTGTTGACTTGAAGTACTCAAAATAGGTGTCTATAATGCAGTTTAATGTTACAATAACGGAAATAATGGCAAAATTGAAGTGCTGACGAGAGTTGTTATAGATCCTGGTGTGTTTACAACAAAACCATTTTACGCCATCGACGCCAGCAAGGTCAAGAAAGCTAACAGATCAGTGTCTGACCTGCAAATACAGGCCAAGCAGATTCGAAAAGGAGAAAAGAGAAACCTGGAGGATGAGTATTAGTATGGAGGATTTTAAAACTGAGTTAAGCTTATTACATGTAGAGCTATGTTAATAAAGTCTTTGAACCTCATATTCCCTGTTTTAGGTTTTTTTACGTTATTAGAAGTCTTTTCTCAAAATCTAAATGCGCTAATGATGACAAATTTCCTGCAACTGTTCGCAACGTGTGTTTGTCTGGCTGGAACTAAAATATACGAGATCCTACAAATTACATTCTAATTTTTAGATGATTGTATATAGAAAATGTTAATTTTGGATGTTCAAAATTAAGAACTCTGTTAATTACACAATTTGTACCATAAATTAATAACTGTAGTTCAATGGTTTAAAACCGTCTCAGCACACTACAATAAAGTTTTCAGTTTAATTGCAAGTTAGAATTTGAGTTATGGCCTTTAATAAAAAAGACAATAAAAAATTAAGAATTCAAATTTATGGCAAAATATTAATCGTGCACATTATGTTATATTTTTCGTTAAAACACATCTCTTTTTGCTCTACACATGCAAAATTCTAGATTTTTACATTAATAAATAAGGCTGTAATGTATTTTTAAGTAAATGTTTACGTATCCCTTTACATCCCCCTTTAAACATTGATGTATCATGTATATTGAAAGGAAAATGTTGAACGTTTTCCTTATAAACCTGCTGCGTCTGTTTACACCCCTAGACATTACATTTAATCAATTACTTTGCTGACAGTATTGTGTTTGTTTTGACCTTCCATGTTTTTAACTGCATCGGAGTTTTCGGAAAAATGCCTACTTTTGGGCTGACGTGGCAAGCAATATCTGTTCCTTGAACCTTTTAGAGGAAAACGACTAAATCACACATTATCTTTAAGAAGTGTGCACATGGTGCTAAAAGCTTTTACTGAAAATGTATAGACAAAGTTAAAAGCGGCTTTTGAAAGTAACAAAAGAAGCTGGTAGTGGCAGATGTGATACGTGCAGCGGCAACGCTACCTCAAGTGTTTTCAAAATAGCAGCATACTTTGACGATTATGAGAAGCTCAGCGCAGAAATTAAGATGGATAAATTTATAAAAGCGTTCTGCACTCTGGCTCGTCATTTTAATGAAACAGATGGATGATGTAGTCATTTCGACACAGTATTTCAGTGTAGCAACTGGCCGAAAACGTCAGATGAGTACGCTGACGCACAGCCTCGGCGGAAACGAGTTTCCAACAGAATCCAAAGGAGCAAACTTCACCGCTGGATGAGTTTATACAGGAAGGAGCAGAATACGGGCTTCATAGTAGATATGAGGTAGGAGGAAAGTTAATTAAGTTGTACAATAAATTTCGGCTAGTAATAGCAAATAATCTGTTCTACGATCACTGGAAGAGGAGTTCTACTTGGAAGAGGTCGGGGGATAAGGAAAGGTTTCAGTTAGATTACATTGTGTTGAAGCAGAGATTCCAAATTCTGATATAGATGTTGGATCTTTAGGCTTACCCAGGAGCTGATCTAAACTCTGATCACAATTTAGTGATAATGGAGAGTAGGATGGAGTTTAAAAAACTAGTCAGGAGTAATCAATGAGCAACGAAGTAGGGTACGGAAATACTGAAGAATGAAGAGATACGCCTGAAGTTCTCTAAGTCTGTAGATACTACGATAATGAATAGCTCAGCACCCTGATCACTTGAAAAGGATTGATAATCTCTAAAAACGGCAATCATGGAAGTTGGAAAGCAAAACATAGGTTGAAGAAAGATAACTGCGAACAAACCGTGGGTTAGAGAAGAAATACTTCAGTTAATCGACGAATGGAGCAACTATAAAAATGTTCAGGGACACTGAGGAATACAGAAAGGCATGTCACATAGGGATGAAATAAGTGGAACATGCGGGGAAGCTGCAGAGAAGTGACTGCATAACGAATGTGAAGAAACAGGGAAAGAAATGATTGTAGGAATTACACACTCTACATATATAGAGAAGTCAGAACAGGCTTAGGTGAAACGCTAACAATAAGAGCTGACTGGTAATTCTACTCGTAAATGGAAATGGGAGAGCAGATGGGAGGCAAGAGTACAATCAAGGTCTGTCTGAGAGGAAGCAATTATTTGATGACATGACAGGAGAAGAAACATGAGTCGATTTAGAAGAGAAAGGAAATCCTGCATTAGAATTAGAATTTTAAAAAGGAGTTCTCGAAGACTTATGATCATATAAGGCAGAAGGGATAGATAACATTACACCAGAACGACTGAAATCGTGGGGTGAAGTGGCAAGAAAATGATTATTCACTTTGGTGTGTAGAATGTATGAGACTGGCGGTACACCGTCAGACTTTCGGAAAAACATCATCCTCACAATTCGAAGCACGCAAGTGCCAAAAAGTGCGTAACATATCGCACTATCAGCTTAACAGTACATGCATCAAACCTACTGTCAAGAATAATATACAGAAGAAAGAAAAAGAAAACTTAACGTCTGTTAGATGAGATCAATTTAGCTTTAGCAAGGATGAAGTACTGATGTTGTGGTTGATAATCGAAAGAAAACTGAACAAACATCAAGAAACGTGCATATAGTTTGTAGCCCTGGTAAATGAGTTTGAGAAGGTAAAAAGGTGCAAGTTGTTTAAAATTCTGAGAAAAACAGGTGTAAGCTTTATGGAAAGAAAGATAACCTATAATATGTACAAGAACCAAGTAGGAACAATGAGAGCGGAAGACGAAGAACGAAGTGCTGTTCATTCGATACGTCGAATAAGCAATGATGGAAATAAAAAAATGTTCAAGAGTGTAATTAAATTTTGAAGCGAAATGATTTCAATGATAAGAGTCTCTAATGACATTGCTATCCGAAATGAAACTGATGAAGAATTACAGGATCCTATAGTACATAATATGGACTGAGAGTAAATCGAAGAAAGAAGAAAGTAATGAGAAGAAGCACAAGTGAGAATAGCAAGGAACGGAGCATACGAACTGGTGATAACGAAGTAGATGAAGTTAAGGAATTCTGCTACAATGACGGACGGAGGAAGGACAACATAAAAAGGAGAATAACACTGGCAAAAAGAGTCTTTCCTGTCTAAAACAAGTGTACTATTGCCACACGTAGACTGATAACGCGTAATATAAGAAGGTTCTCCGCGAAATGGGCCACGAAATGAATGTATGGAAAACACTGAGGAGAAGAAGAAGGGACAAGACGATAGGACATCTGTTAAGACATTAGAGAATAACTTCCATGGTACAAGAGGGTTCTGGAGAGCGTAAAATTGTAGGTGATGACGGAATACATTCATCAAATAATTGGGTCATAGGTTGCAAGGGCAACTCTGAATTTTAAATTTGGCATTGCAGTGGAATTCGTGGCGGCCTGCATCAAACCAGTCATAAGACTGATGACTCAAAAATAAAATGAAGTAAAGTAGCCGCAGAATGTCACAGGGAATCTAAGATAAGCGCAGGCATTCCTAAATTACAAACCAGTCGCTTTATAGTAAACAATCAACAAAGTAGCGGTTTAATCCGGAAGGTGTTTTGTGAGTTGTGAAAGTGAATCTTTGTTGCTTCAGAAATAAGCAACGTACTATTCAGTTTGATGGCTTCCTGGCACTGATTGTGTTACAACGAAAGCTATGAGAGGTGTCTGAAGGACGAATGAAATACGTGGAGACTTCTCACATCGAGAGTGGGTAGAGCTACAGAAGACTAATTGGATTGTGGTTCCACTGAACTGATTGCAGAAGTGTGTTTCGTTACGGTGAAGTGAAACGTACAGCGCATCCCTCGTCACACGCTACGGAGTTTGATACTGGGCAGAAATTTTCAATATTTCTGTGTTTTACGTACTGTACCTGTCAGCAGCATGTGTAGATTTTATACCTTGTTTGTATTCACGGTATCGAATCCCGGTCATACCATAGAATTTTCCAGTCTGCATTTAACCCTAATGTGGTGTCCTTCCATCTACGGAATGACTCTTACGTTCCTAAACATCACACTTAATTTTCAACAAAATACCACAAAACACAGTTCAAATATACACAGAATCATTTTTGAGCCACAATTTGGTGATCTAACCACACAAGTTTATTGTACATTCCCTTGGCTGGAGGATGTTCTGTTTACCTGTAAAACGTGTCTTCGTCTGAGTTACTCTGTCATTGATATCCTCTCTGCTTAGACTGTTTCGGGCAATAATTCTACACAAGTAATAATTTTCAGAAATGATTATTAGTAAGCAGTTCATATTTACGTATAAGGGTGGTTTCATCTAAGACCATTCAGTTAATTTTTCTTATTGATGTTATTCTGTCACAACAGATAGTTTCTCAGTTCACTTTATATTGAGCAACGTGTTAAAAAACAATGCAGTAACAAATACTACTTACTTTTCCCAAGAAATGGCTAGTACGCTGCAAGTTACATTCAGCGACTTCAGTTTTCAACGTGAACTCTTCCGCTACTATCGTGGACTGCCGTTCACAGGCAGCTTTCTACAACATGGGTACTATATTTAACCACTCAATCGATAGCGTTATTCGCCATTAGTTGATTACCATACGCAGACTGTTAGTAGGAAAGAATTATTGACTGTACTTCACACGTCCTTTTACTGGACAGAGGACGTCTAAATCTATATCAAAGACAATCTAGAGTCTAAGCTTAATTAATTTGCTTTAATTGCCTATAATTCCTAGCAAGAAGCACTCTAGTGTAGTGTGCATATCGATAAAATACTCTTATTTGTGGTTTGATATCTTTCTTTTTGTAACAACTTTCCAAAAAATCCCAATGAATAACATTACCTCAAATATACAATTGCTTCTACATTTTTTCGGTTATCCAGTGCAACTAGATGCAATTTAATCGTAAACACCTTCTGCGAATTAGCTTTGTAGAGGAAAGAGATTTATGACAGAAAGCAAGGAAGAAACGTTATTAGGACAGCGTATGAGGAAAGTGTGTAGTGAAGTAATCGAAAGTACACCCTACCTTTTATGTTAGTTTCCTAATAAACTTCAATCATTGTACCTATTTAAAAGCGGGAAAAATATTGAACATTGTGTAAGCGAAGTATAGCGGTAGCACCTATTGGTTAAGAGAGGACTCGAAGACTACGCCTTGTGGATAATTTGAAAAGGAAATATAACCTTGAATGTAGTGGTCTTTAACATCGGATGGCTGTGATCCTTCTGTGTACAGGTCACAAAATATGCCAGTTGCCTCTAATTTGTTGTCCAATGAATTAAGGCAAGTGTAAATAGCTTTCTCAATATAGGAATCCTTAAGAAACCCTAACTGTGACTTTATTGCCACTAAGGTGCTTAAGTAGACGCTTGAACATAATCTTTTCGAAGATTTTGGAAAAAGCTGGCAAAAGTGAGATCGGTCGGTAATCTGACGGCATTTCTTTGTCCCCTTTCTTGTGGAGAGGTATAACTTCAGCATATTTAAACCAGTCCGGGAATGTTCCCGTGACAAGTGATTGATTACACAAATAACTTAAGATATGACTAAGCTCACATGACCACTCTTTTATTAACTCTTGTTGATATGTTATCATAACCACTAGAATGCTTTGATTTCAAGGACTTTACGATGGATTCCGTTTCTTTGGGTGAAGTAAGTGTCAATTCTATTTTGCTGAGATGGCTTGGGTGCACTGGTCTCAGATATTCCAATGCATTATTTACTGAACCGGACAACCCCATGCTATCAGTAACAGAGACAAAATGCTTGTTTAAATGGTTTGCAACACAACATGCATTTGTTACCAGGGTTTCATTTATTTTTAGAGCTATTTTTTTCTCCTCATTTCTGGTCCCACCTGTCTCTGACTTAACTATTCGATATTGTTTTTATTGTATTGCTAGATGTATTTATCTTCTTCCCATAATGCAGGCGTTTAGATTTCTAGATAACCTTCTTCAATATTTTGCAGTAATTTTGTAATGAGCTATAATGCTAGTATCAAAGGTGTCCCTACGTATGAGATAGAGTTTCCTTTTTGCCTCACATTATATCTTTATCCCTTGTGTTATCCATGGTTTCTTATTAGATTTCTGCTTAATTTGAGTTACCTTCAGGGCAAAATAACTTCCAAATAAGGTGCTAACTTTATAAATGGATGTTTTGTATTTTCCATTTGTGTCTTGGATGCTGTAAACATCCATCCAATTAATTTCTTTGAGCAATCTCCTAAATTTCTCTGTTTTTGAATGTTTTATTGGCCTTCTCTACTAAGTTCTGATAAATGTTTTACCCTGACAGTTTCCAGAATTTAATGTTAGGTATTGCATGTCGTGCTGCTCTAGGCGCTTCAGTCTGGAACCGCGTGACCGCTATGGTCGCAGGCTCGAATCCTGCCTTGGGCATGAATGTGTGTGATGTCCTTAGGTTAGTTAGGTTTAAGTAGTTCTAAGTTCTAGGGGACTGATGACCATAGATGTTAAGTCCCACAGTGCTCAGAGCCATTTGAACATTTTTTTGATTGCATTTCATGGTCAGATATCCCACTTACTACTGGTTTTGTAATGTAACTTAGTTGCCTAGAATTGTGTATAAATATACACTCCTGGAAATGGGAAAAAGAACACATTGACACCGGTGTGTCAGACCCACCATACTTGCTCCGGACACTGCGAGAGGGCTGTACAAGCAATGATCACACGCACGGCACAGCGGACACACCAGGAACCGCGGTGTTGGCCGTCGAATGCCGCTAGCTGCGCAGCATTTGTGCACCGCCGCCGTCAGTGTCAGCCAGTTTGCCGTGGCATACGGAGCTCCATCGCAGTCTTTAACACTGGTAGCATGCCGCGACAGCGTGGACGTGAGCCGTATGTGCAGTTGACGGACTTTGAGCGAGGGCGTATAGTGGGCATGCGGGAGGCCGGGTGGACGTACCGCCGAATTACTCAACACGTGGGGCGTGAGGTCTCCACAGTACATCGATGTCGCCAGTGGTCGGCGGAAGGTGCACGTGCCCGTCGACCTGGGACCGGACCGCAGCGACGCACGGATGCACGCCAAGACCGTAGGATCCTACGCAGTGCCATAGGGGACCGCACCGCCACTTCCCAGCAAATTAGGGACACTGTTGCTCCTGGGGTATCGGCGAGGACCATTCGCAACCGTCTCCTTGAAGCTGGGCTACGGTCCCGCACACCGTTAGGCCGTCTTCCGCTCCCGCCTCAACATCGTGCAGCCCGCCTCCAGTGGTGTCGCGACAGGCGTGAATGGAGGGACGAATGGAGACGTGTCGCCTTCAGCGATGAGAGTCGCTTCTGCCTTGGTGCCAATGATGGTCGTATGCGTGTTTGGCGCCGTGCAGGTGAGCGCCACAATCAGGACTGCATACGACCGAGGCACACAGGGCCAACACCCGGCATCATGGTGTGGGGAGCGATCTCCTACACTGGCCGTACACCACTGGTGATCGTCGAGGGGACACTGAATAGTGCACGGTACATCCAAACCGTCATCGAACCCATAGTTCTACCATTCCTAGACCGGCAAGGGAACTTGCTGTTGAAACAGGACAATGCACGTCCGCATGTATCCCGTGCCACCCAACGTGCTCTAGAAGGTGTAAGTCAACTAACCTGGCCAGCAAGATCTCCGGATCTGTCCCCCATTGAGCATGTTTGGGACTGGATGAAGCGTCGTCTCACGTCCAGCACGAACGCTGGTCCAACTGAGGCGCCAGGTGGAAATGGCATGGCAAGCCGTTCCACAGGACTACATCCAGCATCTCTACGATCGTCTCCATGGGAGAATAGCAGCCTGCATTGCTGCGAAAGGTGGATATACACTGTACTAGTGCCGACATTGTGCATGCTCTGTTGCCTGTGTCTATGTGCCTGTGGTTCTGTCAGTGTGATCATGTGATGTATCTGACCCCAGGAATGTGTCAATAAAGTTTCCCCTTCCTGGGACAATGAATTCACGGTGTTCTTATTTCAATTTCCAGGAGTGTATTATCAATGTCAGTATTAAAACATTTGTATAATCTAGTCGGGAAATTTACAGTAGAAATTAAATTGAATGGCACTGTAACTGATTTCAGTAAATGTTCACTGACAGTGTTTCTCACGACATCTATATTAAAATCACCAGCAACCACTAGTTCTTTGTTTCTTAATTTTAGATGAGATAATAAATCTTCAAGACCGTTTATAAACAGGTTGAAATTTCCTGAAGGTGCTCTGTATATGGCTACTATTATAAAGGACGTATTATGAAATTCTATCTCTGTTGCACATGCTTCTAAGTGCTGCTCTAAGCAAAATTCATTAATGTCAACATTCTTAAATTTAAAACTTAAATTCTGTAAGGTTTGACCAGTGGTCACATGATGTTCTGAGATGCAAATAATATCAACTGGGTTCGATGACTCTAATTCATCAATGCACATGAGTGGTTCATTATTTTTACTTCTAAGCCCTCCAATATTTTGGTGCACTAAAGATAGTTGGCATTTCACATTTACCGAGATGAAATCTGGTGGAAATAAAATTTCTGCTGATTGCTGTAAATTTTTAACCAATAGCTGTGTTCGCTGATCCAGTGTGCCAGTATTATGCAATTCGATATCTTTATCTATTTTGTTTCATCCTTTACTTCTCTGAGAACTTGACTTTGTTCTCACCTACCTATCCTAAAAAAAGGTACTGCTGAAACACCTATGACCACTGGTATATTACCACTCATGGCAGTGCCTCCACCCCTTACATTTCCTGCTATTAGTCCAGCCAGTTTACCCTTCCCTTTCCTGTTGAGATGTAGGCCATGTCTAGTACAATCCCACCTACTGAGAGAATCAACAGGAACCAAACCAGTATATGACCCCGAACTCGACCCAAGCAGCAGTTCCAACTCCAAATTAACTCTCCCGACAGAAGAGTTTAAATGAAGTCGGTCATGGCGTCTCAGAACATACACAAACTCAACACTGGTATGTCTCGTTTCTGAAGCAACCTTTGCCAGGTCACACTATATTGTACCCAGGATCTCTGTCAGTTGCCTAATGGAATGTTGTCTACTCCAAGGTCCTTGTTTCGACTTAGGTCTTTCAGTGGTCTGTCAAACTCTTCATGCAGTATTATATCTCCAATTTCATCTTCATCTACATCCTCTTCCAATTCCAAAATATTGTCCTCAAGAACATCGCCCTTGTATAGACACTCTATATACTTCCTCCACCTTTCTGTGTTCCCTTCTTTCCTTAGAACTGGGTTTCCATCTGAGCCCTTGATATTCATGCAAGTGGTTCTCTTTTCTCCAAAGGTCTCTTTAATATTCTGTATGCAGTATCTATTTTACCTTAGTGATATACACCTCTACATCCTAACATGTGTCCTCTAGCCATCCCTGCTTAGCCATTTTGCACTTCCACTCACGGTACATGTTATGTATATATTACATATATTACAAGTTGGTATATAATCCCACCTGAATATTTTAATGCAACATTGAGACATAATTTCAAAACATGTGGTGAAGAACACCAGCAATTTAAGCTTTTGAACGGAAGTAAATGATATTTTTGGTAACAGTGTTTCCACTATGAAAACACACACAGACACACACACAAATATATACATATATATATATATATATACACTCCTGGAAATTGAAATAAGAACACCGTGAATTCATTGTCCCAGGAAGGGGAAACTTTATTGACACATTCCTGGGGTCAGATACATCACATGATCACACTGACAGAACCACAGGCACATAGACACAGACAACAGAGCATGCACAATGTCGGCACTAGTACAGTGTATATCCACCTTTCGCAGCAATGCAGGCTGCTATTCTCCCATGGAGACGATCGTAGAGATGCTGGATGTAGTCCTGTGGAACGGCTTGCCATGCCATTTCCACCTGGCGCCTCAGTTGGACCAGCGTTCGTGCTGGACGTGCAGACCGCGTGAGACGACGCTTCATCCAGTGCCAAACATGCTCAATGGGGGACAGATCCGGAGATCTTGCTGGCCAGGGTAGTTGACTTACACCTTCTAGAGCACGTTGGGTGGCACGGGATACATGCGGACGTGCATTGTCCTGTTGGAACAGCAAGTTCCCTTGCCGGTCTAGGAATGGTAGAACGATGGGTTCGATGACGGTTTGGATGTACCGTGCACTATTCAGTGTCCCCTCGACGATCACCGGTGGTGTACGGCCAGTGTAGGAGATCGCTCCCCACACCATGATGCCGGGTGTTGGCCCTGTGTGCCTCGGTCGTATGCAGTCCTGATTGTGGCGCTCACCTGCACGCCGCCAAACACGCATACGACCATCATTGGCACCAAGGCAGAAGCGACTCTCATCGCTGAAGACGACACGTCTCCATTCGTCCCTCCATTCACACCTGTCGCGACACCACTGGAGGCGGGCTGCACGATGTTGGGGCGTGAGCGGAAGACGGCCTAACGGTGTGCGGGACCGTAGCCCAGCTTCATGGAGACGGTTGCGAATGGTCCTCGTCGATACCCCAGGAGCAACAGTGTCCCTAATTTGCTGGGAAGTGGCGGTGCGGTCCCCTACGGCCCTGCGTAGTATCCTACGGTCTTGGCGTGCATCCGTGCGTCGCTGCGGTCCGGTCCCAGGTCGACGGGCACGTGCACCTTCCGCCGACCACTGGCGACAACATCGATGTACTGTGGAGACCTCACGCCCCACGTGTTGAGCAATTCGGCGGTACGTCCACCCGGCCTCCCGCATGCCCACTATACGCCCTCGCTCAAAGTCCGTCAACTGCACATACGGTTCATGTCCACGCTGTCGCGGCGTGCTACCAGTGTTAAAGACTGCGATGGAGCTCCGTATGCCACGGCAAACTGGCTGACACTGACGGCGGCGGTGCACAAATGCTGCGCAGCTAGCGGCATTCGACGGCCAACACCGCGGTTCCTGGTGTGTCCGCTGTGCCGTGCGTGTGATCATTGCTTGTACAGCCCTCTCGCAGTGTCCGGAGCAAGTATGGTGGGTTTGACACACCGGTGTCAATGTGTTCTTTTTTCCATTTCCGGGAGTGTATATGTGGCACTCCACTAGGTTTGTAAAACAACATTTGTAGTGCAATGTAATGCTGTTCAAATGTGTGTGAATTCCTAAGAGGCCAAACTGCTGAAACTGCTGAGGTCATTGGTCCCTACACACTAACTAACTTATGCTAAGAACAACACACACACGCATGCCCGAGGGAGGACTCGAACCTCTGGCGAGAGAGGCCGCGATGTCCGTAAAAGGGCGCCTCAAACCGCGCGGCGACTCCGCGCGGCCGTAATGCTGTATCACAATTTCAGAGCAATCGGTTGAGAAATTTAAGAGACTTAAAATTATGTACAATCGAACTTTTACATATTTATTTATGTACGAAGGTTATATACTCTTTTTCAAACACTTCAAATATGAGACAAACTAGAGAAAATACACACTATTCTCATAATGGAAGTTCACTGTCGGGATAGTTAACTGACTTTTGGATATGTTGGACCCTTAAACTGTTACTGGGTTTTATCCATTTTGAAGCACAATTTTAAGTACCAAATAAAATGATTTAGTAGTGCTTCTACGAATAATATTAGAAAGCTTGGGGCACTTGAAACTAACATAGTTCCTCGATTTAGAAAACAAACGGTATTAAATAATCAATATGTTGTGTCTAGTTCATACAGCATAGACACAATGAGGTAGCTAGGTGCACGCTAAACTAACGCAGACGGGCTTGAAGTATGGAACAGGAGACTTATTAATGCACTAAAGAAAAGTACGTAGTTTTATAATACTTAACTTTATTCTCTTGTTGGAATACATCTCTCTTGAATATTAGTAAGCTATAAGCACTGATACAAATGGCGCCTTGCTAGGTAGTAGCTATGGACTAAGCTGAAGGCTATTCTATCTGTCTCTCGGCAAATGAGAGGAAAGCTTCGTACGTCTGGTCGCAAGCTATGTCTTCCGTACAACTGGGGCCGAGGTCTAGTCCGTGTCTTGTGACCTGCCATGTGGTGGCGCTAGGTTTGCGATTACACAGTGGCGACACGCGGGTCCGACATGTACTACAGGACCGCGGCCGATTTAAGTTACCACCTAGCAAGTGTGGTGTCTAGCGGTGACACCACATTCCTCCCCCGCAAATCGGCGAACGGTCGTGAGATAAGGCTTCCGCCCGCCGTTGGGAGGACCCCATGTTGACGTATGCGATGAGGTGGGGAGCCTAACAACAGGCGAGGCTGTGCCACCCGCACCCGGCCATTCGGTCCGAGGGGAGCTAGGAAACGCCTGCAAACCTAGTCCAGGGTGCACGTCAACATGAGGTGTATGCGCACGTAATGAGACAGGAGGGGCCGAAGGGTCGACCTCCATGTGGTCGGAGCACCCGACGGGCGAAGACGACATCTGGTCCGGAGCGGGCAAGAGGTCCATGGCGGAGGACGGCTGGTCACGGGAAGCGAGCAGCGGCGCGCGACCCAGGGAGGCGCGTGGCGGCTGCAGCGAAGCGTCCACTGCGGGCGGCGCCGGCGGCAGCTGCGGCGGCGGCGGCGCGACGCCATGAGGCAAAATGGAAGGCAGCGTCGGTAACACCTGGGGATGAGGCGAGCCAGTAGATGGGTCCCCAAGGCGCTGACCTGACGGCACCGTCGCTGAAAGCAGACGGGGAGCGGCAGAACCCAGGCGACGACAGAGGCGCAGCTGATTGAGATGCCGACGCACCTCACCAGAGGCCCCCAACACCAAATACATCGCGCGGCCGAGGCAGCGAAGAATGCGCCCTGCGAGCCAACGCTGTGAACCGCGATAGGTGCGATAATAGACAACGTCGCCAGGAGCAAAAGCAGGAGTCTGCCGCTGCACAGGAACCTGATGCGGCGGATGCAGCAAAGACATCAGGGTGCGATGAGATCGACCATGGAGCAATTCAGCCGGCGAGCGGCCATCGCGGGGCTGAGAGCGATACGAAGACAAAAAGAGCAACAAAGCGTCCTCCCGAGAATGCGACTCTTTTAATTTCAACATCTGGGACTTGAAAGTCCGGACCAATCGTTCAGCGGCACCGTTTGACTGAGGCGAAAACGGCGCGGATGTCAGATGTTGAATACCATTGGCCTTGCAGAATGACTGAAATTCGGCGGACATGAATTGTGGGCCATTGTCGGAAACAATAGTCTGCAGAAGACCTTCAATGCAAAAGATAGCAGACAAGGCTTGGATTGTGGCAGAAGACGTCGTGGAAGACATTCGGACAACAAAAGGAAAATTACTGAAAGCATCGACCACAACCAACCATCGAGCATTCCAGAATGGACCAGCAAAATCGATGTGCAAGCGTTGCCAAGGGGAAGTGGCTTTCGGCCATTCAAAGAATTTACGCGGCGGTGCGGATTGTTGTTCGGCACACGCCACACAAGAGGAGCACATATTCGTAATCGCAGCATCGATTCCGAACCAAGTACAGTGCTGACGAGCAAGTTGTTTCGTACGCACTATACCCCAATGTCCTTGGTGAAGAAGCTTTAAGACAGAGGACTGTAACGAACGTGGGACTACGACTCGGGATTGATCATTATCGGAACGCAACAACAAAACACCACGTCGTACAAAAAGTCTCTCCTTGTGAGCAAAAAAACGGCGAACCAAAGGATCCGCGATCCGGGACTTTGACAAGGGCCATTGCGTAGCAACAAAACGCAAAACAGTAGCAAGGACAGGATCAGCAGCTGTGGCTGTAGCGACACGACGAAAATCAATCGGAAACGATTCGACCACGTCATCGGTTTCTGAATCAATGAACATGCAAGCAAGTTCGGAAGAATCGAATGCTTTATCCTCAGCAACAGGCAAACGGGACAACGCATCAGCGTTTCCGTGCTTAGCAGTGGACCGATACAAGATATCGTAGCGGTACTGCGAGAGAAAAAGTGACCAGCGAATGAATTTCTGCGCTGTACGTGGAGGTACAGGATTGTGCGGATGAAAAAGCGATGTCAACGGTTTGTGGTCTGTGATGATGGTAAAGTGACGACCATACAAGAAGTCATGGAACTTGGGAACACCAAACACGAGAGCTAAAGCTTCTTTCTCTATCTGCGAATAATTTCTTTGCGCAGATGAGAGCAATGTGGACGCAAAGGCAATAGGGCGATCATGCGAGCCATCTTCGTGCGCAAGCACAGCACCGATCCCGCAATCCGATGCATCTACTATCAACAAAAGGGGTTTCTGGGGATCGAATGGCGTAAGGCAAGTATGTGAAAGTAACGCCGATTTCAACTGGCGAAAGGCGCGTTCGCATTCCGTCGTCCAGACGAACGGAACACCTTTACGGCGTAAGCGATGAAGCGGAGCTGAAATGGAAGAAGCATTGCGCACAAACCTGTTTGGAATTAATGCTAAAATAAAGCAGGTGTGGATGCACACCCGAATGGCAGTCTTTTGATGCGATACAAGCCAAGATGCGTGTTTACCACTAAGACGCGCTGGAATTCTGCGTCCACAGGTATTTGCAAGTACGCATCTGCGAGGTCCTATCTGGAAAAATATTTTCCCGGGCACAGTTTGTCAAAAAGATCTTCCGGGCGGGGCAAAGGAAAAGTAGCAGTCACAAGTTGTGGATTCACAGTTGCCTTGAAGTCCACACAAAGTCTCAGTTTTCCGGAAGGTTTTGGCAAAATTACTAAGGGTGAGGCCCAGAGAGAAGCCTGCACACGTTCAATTACACCTTGATATTCTAAATCGTGCAATGTTCTTGCGACCTCATCACGCAATGCGTGGGGAACATTGCGCGCTCTGAAAAATTTCGGTTGCGCGTTGTCTTTCAATTCCAAATGTGCTGCATAGCTCTTAGCGCAACCAAGGCCCGGTGCAAAAATGTCTGCAAATTCTTCACAAAGACTAGAAACACTGGCGGAAGGCACAGTCTGATTCACTGATAGGACCTGATTTACTATAGACAAATTAAACAATTGAAACAAATCTAAACCAAACAAGTTCACTGCACCAGAAGAACGAAGAACGTAAAATGATACAAGTTTTGTCTGTCCCTTGTATGTGGCAAGAAGGCTGCACTGTCCTAACACAGGGATCTGTCGTCCTGAGTAACTAGTTAACTTAACATGTGCGGCACGCAATGGCGGGGCGCCCAGTTGTTTGTACGTGGCGTGATTGAGCAATGAAACTGCAGCTCCGGTATCGAGCTGGAATGGTATCACTTTGCCTGCAAAGTCTAAGTCCACAAAAAGTTTATTGTCCTGCTGACGACAAGAGCGACTGTCACGTGCAATTTGAACTGATACAGGTACAGAAGCACTTGCGACTTTACGGGATTTCCGGCGACGTCGACGCACACTTTTGGTGGGACGAACACAGTCACTGTTAGCTAAAGTGTCACTGGACGGGTGGGAATGAACGACATGAATGTCCATGGGCGAAGGTCCACGAGCCCGATTGTCCGAGGTTCGATTCCGGCGCGAAGCAAAAGGCCTGGAATTTGTGTGATTGTCTGATCGAAGCTTTTTCTGGCAAACACTTTGAACATGTCCTTTCTTTTGACAGTAAAAGCAAATAGCTTGGCGTGACGGGCAATCTTCACGCGAATGTCTAGTTGCACACCGCGGGCATGATTTCACTGCAGTTGCTTGCTTACGCGGCGCACGTGTTTGCAAGGTAGGCTGCCGCTGCTGCGATGGGCGCGAGGGCCGCTTAGCGTCCCGGGCAGCGCGGCCGGCGGGCCGGTTAATGTGACACACGGCTGGCGAAGTTTCAAAAGATGCCTGAGCAAAGTCAAGTGTGTCTTGCCTATCCAATATGTCTATCACTTGTTGAAGGGAGGGATTTACTAGTTTCAAAATCTGTTCCCTTATTCGAACATCAGAAACGTTCTGTGCTATTGCATCACGCACCATAGTGTCTGAATAAGGAAGTCCACAGTCACATTCAAATGCACACTCCCTAGTAAGTCCTTGCAAAGTTGCTACCCACTCCCTATTAGTCTGACCGGCCGTACGTTTTGTACGAAAGAACGTATACCGTTTTGCAACTACATTTACTGTTTCTTTGAAATAGGCATCTAAAGCAGACAAAATTTCTTCGTAGGACAGAGTTGCTACGTCGCGTCGGGGAAACAATTTCACAATCACACGGTAGGTAGACACACCGACACAAGAAAGCAAAAACGGCTGCCGCTCTTTACCTTGAATTCTGTAGGCTGCTAGGTGAAAGTTGAACTGGCGAGACCACTCGTGCCAGGTTTCTTCGGCCGCCACGTATGGCCGAAAAGGCGGTGCAACAGCGTTTTGAGGCAGCGGTAGCGAAGAAGCGGCGGCTGCCGCATCGTTTTGTAGCACACGTTGACCCTGGACGAGCTGTCCAAGGGCTTCCAATAACGCCTGCGTCTGCTGATTCTGCAAGCGAAAAAATTCGGACAGTACATCTGAAGATTGTGGCGAAGCCATGACACAAACGAATTAATACAAACTCTTTTACTCGTCGCCAAATAATGTTGTGTCTAGTTCATACAGCATAGACACAATGAGGTAGCTAGGTGCACGCTAAACTAACGCAGACGGGCTTGAAGTACTGGAACAGGAGACTTATTAATGCACTAAAGAAAAGTACGTAGTTTTATAATACTTAACTTTATTCTCTTGTTGGAATACATCTCTCTTGAATATTAGTAAGCTATAAGCACTGATACAAATGGCGCCTTGCTAGGTAGTAGCTATGGACTAAGCTGAAGGCTATTCTATCTGTCTCTCGGCAAATGAGAGGAAAGCTTCGTACGTCTGGTCGCAAGCTATGTCTTCCGTACAACTGGGGCCGAGGTCTAGTCCGTGTCTTGTGACCTGCCATGTGGTGGCGCTAGGTTTGCGATTACACAGTGGCGACACGCGGGTCCGACATGTACTACAGGACCGCGGCCGATTTAAGTTACCACCTAGCAAGTGTGGTGTCTAGCGGTGACACCACACAATACACTTGACTGAAGCAAATTGATTCAATGTTTAAATAAGCAGTCGTGCTTTCATGACTTTACGGAACTGTGCGAGGAGTAGAAATAGCAATCAGACGTATGTAATATGATTCAGGCAAATGACATTATTCATATGCAACAAGTTCAAATCCACACATATACAGTATTATAAAAAAGTCCCTGAATACTAGTTCATACTAGTAAAACAGTTCTAATTCTTTTCATCGCATGGAGACATTCAGATACCCGAGCAGCTGTGGCGACGCCGCTGGACATGAATGAGCAACACTGGCTCTTCATGTTATGTGCTCTATAATCCTCCTCTTAACAACAGAATAACAAATTAGAGCACGCAAATACATCCCATGTTACATCAAACGCAAGCCAATTGCATCCGAGGCTCATCTGGAACACTTCAAATGCACTTTTGCCTCGTCTCTAACTCCAGTTGTTTCCTCTTCCAATGCTGGCCACTGAGTACTCTCTTCGTGCTAGAATTGGCGCATTCCCTACGCTTCGTAGCACATTTTCATTTAGCGTACTCACCTCACAGGCACAGAGTGACTTACTCCGCCTTATCTTGTCGAATACCGGGTTTATAAATGCTAGACGAATGCACTGGTGAGATTAAATAATATAATTCTCAGATTTATAAAAGAATCAATGTATTTATTATTATTATTACATGCCGGACATTGTACAAAATTAAGAAATCCATAAATCTAAGATAAATACCATAAAGATTTATTCTTTTACTTAGCCAACTAGGATTTTTCATTTCATGGTGACTTAGATCTAAGAACACTGCGATGCTGAATGACTGTCACTCAATTAGCAACATTTTAGATAGATCTGAAGATGGCTCGTCAGTGAGCCGAAACCGGTACTGAGTAAAGAAAATTTTCGACCTTAAGGTAGTATTTTTATCCACACATGTCATTAGAAACGATGTGAGCGAAACGACACAGGGATTTGTGGTCATATTGTCCAGCATGGCTGACGTCGCAGAACTCGTAAAGACTGAAGTTAGGACCGCTCTACAAGAACGAGGCATGTTCTGGCTTGTTGCCCAGACCGTCAGTGACGCTGTCACTGAAGCAGTGACGGACTAAATACAGAAGAACTGGGGACGAACGCGAGCGAAGTCTGTGCTCTGAACAACTAGTTATAAGAAACTGAGGATAAGGCACATTTACTAGGACAGGAACGGCTCGAGAAGATTGATGAGCCTGAACAATACCAAAGACGCAATAATCTCAGGCCGTTCTGGATTCTAGTTAACAGCAGAGAGAATACACTCATTAGTGGTGCATCCTGTAAATGAGAAGCTGAGCTGCAAGAGACACTGAATGACACTGACAGATGTCAGGTAAATATTGTACACAACACTAAAAGTTTTGCGTCACCCCGGTTCCCAGAACTCCTGAAGGTAGAGGTTGATTTTGAATATTATGTCACAGACACAGTCCCTTTGATTGTTCAGAGATGTCACTAAACCCGCCCAAAGGTGTAAACAACCATGCATGAGCAGCACCTATTAGGCGGATGGGTCCGACAGCCGATCAGTTCCAGCCATTCCACCAGGAAGTAGGTACACAGCTCGTGTTGTCTGTATTTGAACGATGCCTAGACGGTCAGTACTGCAGTTCGATCGCGTCCACATTGTTACTTTGTGCTAGTAAGGGCTCTCAACAAGGGAAGTGTCTCGCTCAGGCCGCCCAAGGGCTACAACTGAAGTGGATGACCGCTACCTACGGATTATAGCTCGGAGGAACACTGACAACAACGTTACCATGTAGAATAATGCCTTTCGTGCAGCCTCAGGACGTCGTGTTACGACTCAAACTGTGCGCAATAGGTTGCATGATGTGCAACTTCACTCCCGTCGTCAATGACCAGGTCCTCCTTTGCAACCATGACACCATGCAGCGCAGTACAGATGGGCAAAACAACATGCCGAATGGACTGTTCAGGATTGGCATCACCTTCTCTTCACCGATGAGTGTCGCATATGCCTTCAACCAGAAAATCTACGGAAACGTGTTAGGAGGCAACTCAGTGAATGTGAACGCCTTACACTCACTCTCGAGCGAGTGCAGCAAGGTGGAGGGTCCCTGCTGTTTTGAGGTGGCATTATGTGGGGCCGACGTACGCCGCTAGTGGTTATGGAATGCGACTTAACGGCTGTGCGATATGTGAATGCCATCCTCCGACCGATAGTGTAACCATATCGGCAGGATATCGGCAAGGCATTCGTCTTCATGGATGACCATTCGCGCCGCTAAAGTGCACATCTTGTGAATGGCTTCCTTCAGGGTAACGACATCGCTCTACTACGGTGGCCATCATGTTCTCCAGACATGAATCCTATCGAATATGCCTGAGATAGATTGAAAAGGGCTGTTTATGGACGATGTGATCCACCATCCACTATGAGGAACCTACGCCGAATCGCCGTTGAGATGTGGGACAATCTGGATCAACAGTGCTTTGATGAACTTGTACATAGTATGCCACGACAAATCCAGGAATACATCAAAGCAAAAGTACGTGCCACTGGGTATTAGAGGTACCGGTGTGTAAAGAAATTTATGCCACCGCCTCTGGTCTCTCTGAATGGTGGTACACCGTACAAGGAATGGTTTTCATGAGCAATAAATGGGTGAAAGTGATGTTAATATTGAACTCTGTTCCAATTTTCTGTACAGGTTCCGGAACTCTCGGAACCGCTGTGATGCAAAACATTTTTGGCGTGCGTAGAAGCTCGTTTCATGCTGGAAAGTATCTGAAATCCTCAGAGCTAAGAAGAAACTCACTAAGTGGGTTCTTATAATGCGAGAAGACCTCACCACTGAAGATTAAACATTTTGAACAACACGTTTCGAGATTTAGCCACCAAACGTATGGACAAGTTGTGGCAGGTTAGCGATGAAGACCGAAAATGGAGGTAGACAAGTTTCCAACGTACATGACCTAGAAAACCTGTGTTTTAGGATCGAAGAAATTGACAACTTTTGCTGTTGTTAGTCTGTGTATTCATATAGTTACTGAGGATTATTGCTAGCCATTGCTTGAACAATGTGTTAACAGTTTCGGTTTACAGCATAACTGATTCATGTTTTTATTGCTGCCTGTTTACTCTGTCAGTCACTGTGCCAAATTAGTTTTACTTACACTTTTCCTTAGCAATTCACTATCTTATTAATATTGTTCCTCATTATTAGCGCCATTAAGAGTACATTCAGTGTTTATTCCGGTTATTTTGCTTTCAGTGCTGTTGTGCACTAATTGTTCTAGCCCTTTTTAGAAAGTTCTCTTTCCTGTCACCACTTGGCTATTTAACGTGTGCTGCAGAACCCCCTGCCGTTGGTCACAGAACCTCCATCCTCCCTTACGATACCTATCACTGGCCCTTCCCGGAACACACGTTCCAACTCCTTAGCATGTTTCGCACTCTTTGTTCCACCGTTATCACTGACACAGACTCGCAAGTCTCCATCAGCGGCATTCTTGTATGTTCTGCACCTGAACGTACCAAGCCCCATGTTGCACATTCTAATGTCCACTATCTGTTGGCTAATCCCGGTGACTTGTGTAATACATTTCAAAACAAACGCACCCATGTAATACTTCTTTGAGAGTCCTGGCTGAAACCAAGCGTTCCCCCAATTTCACTAAACGTAGACAGAGACATCTTTCTAAGACAATAGATGTAAACGACTAAGGGTAGGAATATACAGACAGAGATTTATCAACTACTGTGCCATACACATCTCAAAGTAATGAAGATAAGGACGTGGAATATTTGTTCACAGAGATCGTATCCATTAAAAGAAAGGGCCTGACATGGTTCCGGTACAAATCTCTTAAAGTAGGCGGTTTAGGCTGCATTCAAACTACCTTTTCCAGTCTTGACTCGGTATACTAGCATAACATTATGGCTTGTAACACTAACATAAATTTTCTATACAGTAGCCCTCTCAACGTGAAATCTAACCAGAGGGTTTCCTCTTCAAATTTGTCGCTACTTCAGCTTGGTACTACCCATCATAAAAACGTTAGTCCCCATCTCATGGGTATATTTTCAACGAAATTACCAAACAAAGTAATTCTCAAATACTTGCACTTCGCATGTCTGCTCATAACATAATTTGCATAACGTACTCACTACAAAATCTGGGAAGGAAACAACAACTGATTACATACCAAGATTTCAAACACATTAATTTATCTAAACTGGGACTGAGGCACAAGAAATAGTTTGGGGGATTCCTTCTGTTCCCTTGTGTTTCTCGGACATCAACGAAAAGCTTCGTGGGTGTACTAATGAAATTATTCATCTATACCACAGATATGCTTCCCCAAAGACCGGAAAAGTTAGAAGGAAACCTGCATCTTGGCTAACAGAATATGTAAGGAAATTCACGAATTTCAGAGACACTTGATACTGGGCATCCAAATTATGCTATATGCCTGAAAATCTAATTGCTTACAAGCAGAAAGGTAACAGAGACAATCAACCTGCGAGAAAAGCAAAACCCAGGTAAGACCGTAAATTAACCGACAGCAGAAACTCGCCCGTTGAAAAAACCTCTACGTGCTTGGTATAGCAAAGTAAAATCTGCAGCTCATTCCATTGTCAAAGACGATGAACTGAACCAGTACTTCATATTACGTACAATCACAAGAGAACAGCAAATGAGACAAAGACGCATTCGTTAATTCTTGGGAGTATAAGACTGTAACAACTAAAAATTCCATCAAAAACTTGTTACTTGTGTTACTGGCAAACCATCATCATCTTTGTCAGATCAGCATCTACATCACATGGTGGCATCACTGACCAAAGAATGAAGTTTGTTATTGACCTACTGGCACCATATCTGACACTTAAGTATAACAGTGAAGGAGGCTTATAAGCCCCATTCTGTCAGTGAAGACCTCAGTAAATTCTCTGTACAACCTATTCAAATTCTTCTTCTACATCACAGACAAGTATTCTTACGTAATTATTCCATCCACTTCTACCTTTTATTGGAGACTGGCTACAGGAATTTCATAATGCTAACTGAAGGAGAACGTCCCATTTCCACATAGGTGATATATGTAATTTGTCCTCCCACCAATTAGGAATCCAAATTTATTATTTTCATAACGTTATACCCCAGTATCAGCTTAGTGGAAAGCATTTCAGCGAACTTCAATTTGATTTTACCCATAAAACGACAAAATCTTACTTCTTCAGTAAACCAGCCCACCGCATCAACGAGAATTACCAGAAAAGAAAGATACTAAATCCTAATTTGGCACTAGTATCAGCTGGAGCACTGGCTGAGCTAACATGGCGGACTGTGCTCTGCGGAAAATGTCACATACCAGTGCTAGCCTTAGTCTTCTAATGCACAAAATCAAGTCTAAAATGCCTTGTACCTACACAGTGTAGGCAAACATTTGACGTTACCCAATGCGTCTGCAGAGTATTCTCTCTATAATCACGATCTTCCTCTCTTTCTGCCGCCTTATTTGATCACTGTGCCTAAAATCTCCAAATCTATACGCTAATTTCTCAAAATAGGATGAAATTACGATGAAATCGGGGCCATTAACTGCTTAGAGGCACTGATAATTATTAACGGGGAGACTTGAAAATGTGTGCCCCGACCGCGACTGTGGGTACTTACCTCTGCCACGCTTCCCGTGAGACCCAAATTCCAAACTCACTGTCCGCATAATACATATGCAGTGCCCCTGCCAACAATACTCATTACTCGCGGCAGTAGATCTATAGATTCTCGTAAGAGTTCGGGCAATGTGGGTGCATCCGCACTGAAGAAGATCATTGGCAGTTTAGCTTTATCTATGTGAAAATGGTATCTGTTCTTTAGGACACGTCCGAAAGAACAGATATCATCTTCATATAGATATTTGAGGGGGTTGAGGAAACTTTATGCATGACTGGGATGCAGAATTAGGCATTCACAGTGTTCCCTACAGTGTATGCCTCTCTCTCTCAGCTGTTGTTACACATTTCTTATTTGTGTTACTCCCTCACACCAATTATGAGTGTTCAAGTTTTCTCATGACCCTACTGGAACAACCCTTCTAAATAGGTGTTAATGGAATCTCACAAACATTTCTTATGCAATAACAGATCTAGCTACCTCTGCAGTAGACTATCCCTAGCTTGTGTATGGTTCAAATGGTTACTATGATCCAGAAGATTAATTAAGAAACCAGGCATTCATTTAAATCAAGCTGAAATACTGTGCTCAAAAGGACTAACCAACCAAGATAATTTATGGCCTTAGCTCTGGACTGTTATGTGGAGAATTGCATAACATAAAGAATGAGATTAATTGAATGTATTAAATAGAACAAGTTCAAAATGAATACATTAATTTTTTTTCAGTTAAAACGCAAACTTGTGATGTGTCCGACTATCCAACAACCTCAATTCACATTTGAAAGAGGCAGTGTATCGACTACACGAAGTGAACCTTCTGGATTTCAGAGTTACTTGAAAGTCCTGAGAACATGCCCTTTAAGCGCAGCTGACGTTCAAAAACGACCCAAGACCTTCTAACTAAATGACAGTCACTGGTGGCCTGACAGTTAGTCTGAGACACACACAAATCTACAAAACACATTGCTGAACTTGAGACCGATAACTGAAATGATCTGGCTATATTCTGACCAAGGGTTGTCCTAAGGTGCTTGCGCTGCTAAAGTAGGAAATGATGTACCGGCGGAAATTACGCTGTGGGAAAGTGTCGTGCATCGTGCTCAGTAAATCAATTGGCAGAGTACTTGACCATAAAAGGAAAGGGTCCAGATATCCGATATTAGTCCGACACAATGTTTTCGCCTTCCAGGAAGTTTTATAACAGCGTATACTCCGCAGTAGAGTGAAAAATTCTTTCTTGCTCCATTTAGTGTCCTTTGCGTTTCTGGCGCCACTTTCGTATTTCCAAAACTAGAATTTGTGGCTCGCTTTTGGGCTGTAGTTTGAGGAACAGTGTTTTGTGTGAGAGTATTACTTTGGTATGTAACTTGATAGTGATGTTGGTGCCTGTATATTATAACGCACATATCTGTGAGAGGAACTATATTAGTTACATGTTTTTTGGGGTTGACGTGGCAGTTGTGTGTGGCTTGATAATTAGGGTTATTGTGTCTCTGTGTACTGTGTATGTTCTTCATTTATCCATCTGTGTTTGCTTAAGGTTTTGCTCGTAGTGGGTTTGCACTGTCCTTTCTTGTTGATTAGTCTGTTTCTTTGGATGTTATATTGAATCCTTCTTTTGTAAAATTAACCTAAATAGCATGAAGTACTTTTATTGGATGATATACGTATACTAGGTTAACATTTTTGATTTTACTGTCTTTGTGAGCCCTCCACTTTTTATTGTGATTGTGGGCTCGAGCTTATTTTCGTGAAATTTTATGTTACCGTGTCAGCTGTTAAATTAATTCGGAAATGGAGCGTGACATTTTGTTTTGTTTTGTCTTATTCAGCGATCTGGTAACTTTATGGTTCACAATGTAGATCGAATTAAATTAGGGGTGGTACAAATGGTTCAAATGGCTCTGAGCACTATCAGACTCAACATCTGAGGTCATAAGTCCCCTAGAACTGAGAACTACTTAAACCTAACTAACCTAAGGACATCACACACATCCATGCCCGAGGCAGGATTCGAACCTGCGACCGTAGCGGTCGCACGGTTCCAGACTGAAGCGCCTAGAACCGCTCGGCCACACCGGCCGGCAGGGGTGTCTACGAGTCCATATGTGCAGACCCCCCAGTCAGACCATACTCCCAGCGATGTTCTGCGCCTCAGTTAGGTGGCAGAGAACGGTTGAGAGTTGTGTTGGTAGGGGTATCATTAGGGTACTGTTATTTGTAGTTCTGTGTCATTGTGCTCCTTGTTCTCATGTTACGAGCATGAGAACTTAGAAGGACCGATGTGTGTTTTGATGGGGATAAACTTTCGGTAGCCAAGACTGCGTCAATTAATATTTATTATTGACAAAAGGATTCGACGGTTGTAGTGTCTTATCTAAGTCTTCAAAACAAATTAGTACCTTATGCAATTCTCTCTACCATAATGACAAAATGACATGAGGTATTAACTTACGACGCAACACATTTTATAGTACAAATTTTTTGAAGACTAAGAGGTGACAGTTACAACTGCAAAAAACAGCTGTCAAAAACAAAGTCCAATTTAGGCGATCATAGCTTCTGACAGTTTTTCCTGGCATATAAAGCTGCCATTCTTAAGCGGGCACTTGCAAGCACCTGGGGTCAGTTAACAAAGCAGCTGCCTGAGGTGAAGAGGGAACCTTTACAGTCAACGTTGAGGGAGGAGGTGCACATAAGGAATCTTCCTTATCCTGCAGCTAGGTATGACTGAAGTATAACTAGCTGTAAGATTTTTTTAGATTAGGAACCCTTCCATGCACAGTTACATTGATTGCAGGGTTGAGTGATTTACTATGTGAGCAGCATGACTGTCTTAACATTATTAACTAGGGAGTTCTTCGGTAACTGTGGACTGGAAGAACTGCAAGATGGGGCTGCTCGGATTGACGTAACGATAAGTAGTATTTCGTCAGCTACGCCATGACAGCGTATTAGGAGTAGTGAGCAGTGCTGAGTGGATGAACTTTTTATTAGTGAGTGATCTGCGCTCTTTCATTTTCTGAGGAGTGCCTTCAACAGATAAAAATCTAGAGCTTTCTTAAAGGGACATGGAATGTGGCAAAAAAAGACCTTAGAGTCGAGCACAGCTTCTTACTTTCTCGGGAGTCTGATGCAGCTGATGCTGCCTGGTGTCAAAACGCTCAATTGAAGAACTGCTGGTGACATCAGGCAGGTAGATCACACAGAGAAGTTGTTTGGAGATAATGTGGGGTGCATCCAGAACTCATTAATGCTACACATTTTCCTGACGGGATTTTGCAGAACGAGCAGTCACACCATAGGCAGGCAGAGTGTCCTTATACAGCGAATAGCGGTTTTGTCCTGTCTGGAAGGAAGGAAAGAGCATGCTGTACGATTCGGTTAGAAAACTGCAAGTTCGTTCAGGGATGAAGGCGAGTGCCCATGAAATATTTCCTCTGGAGATGGACACAAGGGTGTATCTAACAGTTCATCTGAGGTCCAGAGTATGTATTGGCAGACTCACGTACCTTGCCTTATAATTCAAATAGACAGTTGTGACACCCTACAGCTGATAACTGATGGTGACCAATATTAGAAGCGCCAGCACCTTAGGACAACCCTTGGTAAGAATTTAGCCAGATCATTTCAATTATCGGTCTCAAGTTCAGCAATGTGTTGTGTAGATTTATGTCTCGCAGACTAACTGTCAGGCCACCAGTGACTGCCATTTAGTTAGAAGGTCGTGGGTCGTTTTTGAACGTCAGGTGCGGTTAAAGGGCGTGTTCTCAAGACTTTCAAGTTACTCTGAAATCCAGAAGGTTCACCTGGTGTAGTCGATGCACTGCGGCTTTCAAATGTTAATTGAGGTTGGTGGGTAGTCGGTCGCATCACAAGTTTGCGTTTGAACTGAAAAAATTTATGTATTCATTTTGAAATTGTTCCATTTAATATCTTCAATTAGTCTCATACTTAATGTTATGCAAATCTCCACGTTACTTTGCAGAGCTAAGACCATAAATTATCTTTGTTAGTTAATCCTTTTGTGCACAGTATTTCAGCATGGTTTAAATGTAAGTCTGGTCCTTAATTAATCTTCTGGATCATAGTAACCATTTGAACCACACACATGCTAGGGATAGTCTACTACAGAGGAAGCTAGATCTTTTATTGCATAAGAAATGGTTATGATATTCCATGAACACCTATGGAGAAAGCTTGTTCCAGTAGGGTTATGAGAAAACTTTTGAACACTCGTAATGGATGTCAGCGAGTAACAGAAATAAGAAATGTGTAACAACAGCTGAGAGAGAGAAGCAGAGACTGTAAGGAACACAGTGAATGAATTTAATCCAGCATAATGTTTCCTCAACCCCCTCGAATATCTTCATATAGATAAGGCTAACCGGCCAATGGTCATCTTCAATTCGGATGCACTCACATTACCCGAACTCTTACGGGAATAGGTAGATTGATTGCCGCGAGTAATGAGTATAGTTGGCAGGGGCACTACAGACGTAGTACGTCGACAGTAAGTTGGGAATGTGAATGTTACGGGAAGCGTCCCAGAGAAAACTCCCCACAGTCGCGGTCGGGGCACACATTCTCAACTGTCCCCGTTAATATTTATCAATGCCTATAAGCAGCTAAAGGTCTCGATTTCATTGTAATTACGTCCCTCAAATATCATCCAATTCTGAGAAATTAGAGTACCGATTTGGAGATTTTTGGTACATTGATCAAAGAAGAAGGAACAAAGAGAGGAAGCTCCTGATTATGGAGAGAACACTCTGCAGAGGCATTGGGTAAGGCCAAATGTGGAACTACAAGGCATTTCAGGCTTGATTCTGTGCATTAGAAGAATAATACTAGCACGAGTAGGTGACATTTCCCCCAGAGCACAGTTAGCACATGTGAGCTCAGCCATTGCTCCAGGTGATATTAGTGCCAAATTTGGATTTCGTATCTTACTTTACTGGTAATTCTCTTTTGGTGCGGTGAGCTGGTTGACTGAAGAACTAATAATTTGTGGTTTATGGGTAAAATCAAATTAAAGTTGGCTGAAGCACTTTCCACTAAGCTGATACTGATGTCTGATATTATTAAAATAATGAATTTGGATCCTAATTGGTGGGAGAACAAATTACATATATCATCTCTGTGGAAATAGGACGTTCTCCTTCAGTTATAATTATGAAGTTCCTGTAGCCAGTCTCGAATAGAAGGAAGAAGTGGATGGACGAATTATGTTAGAACACTTACCTGTGACCTAGAAGAATGATTTGAATAGGTTGTACAGAGAATTTACTGAAGTCTTCACTGACAGATTCGGGCTTGTAAGCCACCTTCACTGTGATAATTAAATGAAATGATAATTAATGATAACTATACCCTAGCTGCAAACAGGCGTTGCAGCTAGTGTGTCCATTTAATTATCATTTCATTTCTAGCAAAGCAGCATGGTCATCCACAGTAACTGTTCTTTCGGGAACAGATACTACCGTCATATATGATAATTAAATGTCAGATTTGGTGCCAGTAGGTCTGTAACAAACTTCATTCTTTGGACAGTGGTGCCACCATGAAATGTAGATGCTGATGTGACGCAGATGATGATCGTTTTGCTAGTAACAGATGTAACATGCTTTAGAATGAATTTTTCGTGTTTACAGTCGTTTACTTCAATGAATTAACAAGTTCTTAAATCCTAAAACACAGGGTTTCAAGGACATGGAGACTGGTCTACTTCCATTTTCGGTCTTCGTCACTAACTTGTCAAAACATGTCCATACGTTTGGTGGCCAAATCTCGAAACATTGTTGTTCAAAACGTTTAATTTTCAGTGGTGAGATCTTCTCGCATTGTCAGAACCCACTTCGTGAGTTTATTCTTCGCTATGAAGATTTCAGATTCTTTCCTGTAGGACACGAGCTTCTACATACATCAAAATATTTTGCATCACATCGGTTCCGAGAGTTTCGTATCCTGTACAGAAAATTGGAATAGAGATCAACATAAACATCATTTGCCCCATTTTACTGCTCATGAAAACCACACATTGCATGTTGGACCACCATACACCGAGACCTTCTGATTTGATGGTCCAGATTTCCATACACACCGCTCCCTCTGATACACAGTACCACATCCTCTTTCATTGATTGATACTATCTACAAGTTCATCAAGGCAATGTTGATCAAAATTGTCCCACATCTCAACGGCGATTGGCGTAGGTGCCTGAGAGTGGTTGGTGGGTCACGTCGTCAATAAATAGCCCTTTTCAGTGTATCCCAGCCGTATTCGATTGGGTTCACGTCTAGAGAACATGCTGGCCTCTCTAGTCGAGCGATGTCGTTACCCTGAAGGAAGGCATTAACAAGAATTGCCCCATAGAGGCGCGAATTGTCGTCCATGAAGACAAATGCCTCGCCAATATCCTGTCGATATTGTTGCACTGTCGGTTGGAAGATAGCATTCATATGCCGTACAGCCGTTAAGGCGCATTCCATTACCACCAGCGGCTTACGTCGGCCGCACATAATGCCACCCCAAAACAGTAGGGGCCCTCCACCTTGCTGTACTCGATCGACAGTGAGGGTACGGCGTTCAGCCTGAGTTGGTTGCCTCCAAACACGTTTCCGACGATTGCCTCGTTGAAGGCATATGCGACACTCGTCGGTGAGGAGAACGTGATGCTAGTCCTGAACGGTCCATTCGGAGAGTTGTTGGGCCCATTTGTAATGCGCTGCGTGGTGTCGTGGTTGCAAAGATGGACCCTGCCACGGACGTCGGGAGTGAAGTTGGGCATCATGCTCCCTATTGCGCACAGTTTGAGTCATAACACGACATCTTGTGGTTGCACGAGAAGCATTATTCAACATAATGGTGTTGCTGCCGTGGTTCCTCCGAGCCATAATCCATAGGTAGCGGTCATCCACTGCAGTAGCAGCCCTTGGATGGCCTGCCCGAGGCAGTTCCTGGCTCTCTGTATCTCCTCCATGTCCGAACAGCATCGCTTTGGTTCACTCCGAGACGCCTGGACACTTCCCTTGTTGAGGGCCCTTCCTAGCACAAACTAACAAAGTGGAGGGGATCGAACTGCGGTATTGACCGTCTATGCATGGTTCAACTACAGACGACACAAGCCGTGTGCCTTTTCCTCATGGAATCACTGGAACTTATCGGCTGTAGGATCCCCTCCGTCTATTAGGCTCTGCTCATGCACGGTTGTTTACATCTTTGGGCGGGTTTATTGGCATCTCTCAACAGTCAAAGCGACTGTGTCCGTGACACAATATGCACAATCAACGCATATCTTCAGGAGTTCTGGGAACGGGGGTGATGCAAAACCTTTTTTTTGTGTGTGTGTAATATTGGCTTGACTTCTGACAGCGTCATCCAGTGTCTCCTGCAGCTTAGCTTCTCATTTACAGGATGCATCAATAATGAGTAGAGTCCAGGACGGCCTGAGATTATTGCATCTCTGACATTGTTCAAGCTCGTCAAACTTCTCCACCAGTTTCTGTTCTAGTACGTGCCCTATCATCAGTTTCTTATAACGACTTCGTCCTCGTTGGTCTCCAGTTTTCTGTATTTTATCCACCACTGATGTCCTAGGCAACAAGCCCGAACATGTCTCGTTCTTGTAGAGTGGTCCTAAGCTCAGTGTTGACGAGTTCGGCGACATCAACGATGCCCGACAATACGACCACAACAAGTGTCGTCTCGGCCACATCGTTTCTTATGGCACTTGTGTATAACAATCCTATCTTAAGGTCGCAAATTTTCTTTACTGAGTACCGGTTTCGGCTCATTGACGAGCCATCTTCAGATCAATCTAAAATGTTGTTCGTTGTGTGACAATCATTACATATCGTCGTAATCTTAGAGCTAAGTTGCCCTAAAACCAAATATCGTAGTTGGTTACGTAGAAGAATAAGTCTTCATGGAATTTATCTTATAGTTATTGATTTCTTAATTTTTTACAATTTCTGGCATGTAATAATAATACGAAATATTTTGATTCTTTTTTAAATGTGAGAATTATTTTATTTAATCTCACCAGTGCATTCGCTACCATTAAAAAAACGGTATTCGGCAGGAGAAGGCGGAGTAAGTCGCTCTGTGTCTGTGAGGTGAGCACGCGAATTCAAACTGTGTTACGAAGACTAGGAAATGCGCCAATTCTGACACGAAGCAAATATTCTGTGACCAGCCTTGGAGGAGGGAACAACTGGAGTGACAGTCGAAGCAAAAGTGCATTTGAAGTGTCCAGATGAGCCTCGGCTGCAATTAGATTGCGTTTGATGTATCTTGGGATGTGTTTACATGCTCTGATTAATTATTCTGTCACTAAGAGGAGAATTATAGATCACATAACACGAAGAGATACTGCTGCACATTCACGGCCGGCATCGTCGCCTTAGCAGCACGGGAGTCTGAATGTCTCCAGGCCATGTAAAGAACTGGAACTGTTTTACTAGCATGATCTAGTATTTAGTGACTTTTTTATAATAATGTATAGGTGTGGATTTGAACTTGTAGCATATGGACCATGTCATTTGCCTGAATCACACACGTCTGATTTCTATTCCTACTACTCGTAAAGTTCCTTAAAGTCATCAAAGTACAAATGCTTATTTAAACATTGAATTAATATACCTCATTCAAATGTACTTATTATTTAATGCCGTTTGTTTTCTAAATCGATCAACTTCGTTGGTTTCAGGTGCTCCTCGCATTCTAAAAGTAGATTGCTTCATTCATTATACTAAGTGCTTTTCCTTAATATCATTCGTAGAAGCACTACTAAATCATTTTATTTGATACTTAAAATTGAGCTTGAAAGTGGACAAAACACAGTAACAGTTTAATGGCCCAAACATATCCAAAAGGTCAGTTAAGTATCTTACCAGTGAACTTTCATTATGAGTAGAGTGTGTATTTTCTCTGGTTCGTCTCATATTTGAATTTTTTGCAAAAGAGTGTATAACCTTCGTATATTAATAAAAATGTGTATGTTTGGTTGTACATAATTTTAAGTCTCTAAAAGTTGAAAACCGATTGCTTTGAAATTGTGAGTCTTTTATTACGGCCGCGTGGAATGGGCGCGCGGTTTGAAGCGCCCAGTCACGTACTGCGCGGACGCTCTCGCCAGAAGGTCGAGTCCCCCGTTTGGCATGGGTGTGTGTGTTGTTCTTAGCATAAGTTAGTTTAAGTAGTGTGTAAGTCTAGGGACCGATGACCTCAGCTGTTCGAGCAGTTTGGTCTCTTATGAATTTAGACACATTTGAACAACATTACATTCTACTACACATTTTGTTTTACAAACCTCCTGGAGTGTCATATGATATATATATATATATATATATATATATATATATATATATACCTGTGTGTGTGTTTTCATAACAGAAACACTATTATCAAAAATATCATTTACGTTTGTTCAAAATCTTAATTTGCCGTGGTTCTTCACCAATTGCTTTGAAATTATGACTCAATGTTGCATTCAAATATGCAGTTGGTATTATATTCTAATTTTTAATATATGTAATATATACATAATATGTACTGTGTGTGGAAGTGCAAAATGGCTAAGTAGGCATGGCTAGAGGACAAAAGGATGTAGGGGCGTATATCACTAGGGGAAGATAGATAATGCCTACAGAAAATTAAAGAGACCTTTAGAGAAAAGAGAACCACTAGCATGAATATCAAGAGCTCAGATGGAAATCCAGTGCTAAGCAAAGAAGTGAAAGTAGAAAGGTGGAAGAAGAATATAGAGGGTCTATACAAGGGTGATGTTCTTGAGGACAATATTATGGAAATGGAAGAGGATGTAGATGAAGATTAAATGGGAGATATGATACTGCGTGAAGTGTTTGACAGAGCACTGAAAGACCTAAGTAGAAACAAGGCTCCGGGAGTAGACAACATTCCATTAGAACTACTAATAGCCTTTGGAGAACAAGCCCTGACAAAACTCCGCCATCCGGTGAGCAAGGTCTATACGACAGGCGAAACACCCTCAGACTTCAAGACTAATATAATAATTCCAATCCCAAAGAAAGCAGATGTTGACAGATGTGAAAATTACCGAACTATGAGTTTAATAAGCCACGGCTACAGAATGCTAACACGAATTCCTTACAGACGAATGGAAAAACTGGTAGAAGCCGACGTCGGGGAAGATCAGTGTGGATTCCATAGAAATGATGGAGCATGTGAGGCAATACTGACTCTATGACTTACATCTGAAAATAGATTAAGAAAAGGCAAACGTACGTTTCTAGCATTTGTAGACTTAGAGAAAGCTTTCGACAAAGTTCACTGGAATACTGTACTTGAAATTCAGAAGGTGGCAGGGGTGAAATACAGCGAGCGCAAGGCTATTTACAGTTTGTACAGAAAACAGATGGCAGCTATAAGAGTCGAGGGACATGAAAGGGTAGCAGTGGTGGGGAAGGGAGTGAGACAGAGTTGTAGCCTATCCCCGATGTTATTCAATCTGTATGTTGAGGAAGCAGTAAAGGAAACAAAAGAAATATTCAGAGTAGGAAATAAATCCATGGAGAAGAAATAAAAACTCTGAGTTTCGCCGACGACATTGTAATTCTGTCAGAGCCAGCAAATGACTTGGAAGAGCAGCTGAATGGAATGGAGATTGTCTTGAAAGGAGGATGTAAGATGAACATCAACAAAAGGAAAACGAGGATAATGGAATGTAGTCGAATTAAATCGGGTGATGCTGAGGGAATGAGATTAGGAAATGAGACGCTTAAAGTAGTAAATGAGTTTTGCTATTTGGGGAGCATAATAACTGATGATGGTCGAAGTAGAGAGGATATAAAATGTAGACTGGGATATGGCAAAGAAAGTATTTCTGAAGAAGAGAAATTTGTTAGCATCGAGTACGGATTTAAGTGTCAGGATGTCGTTTCTGAAAGTATTTGTCTGGAGTGTAGCCATGTGTGGATGTGGAACATGGACAATAAATAGTTTGGACAAGAAGAGAATAAATGCTTTCGAAATGTGGCGCTACAGAAGAATGCTGAAGAGTAGATGGGTAGGTTTTGCATGGAATTGGGGAGAAGAGAAATTTGTGGCACAAATTGATTAAGAGAAAGGGTCACTTGGTAGGACATATTCTGAAGCAACCAGGGATCACCAATTTAGTACTGGAGGGCAGCGTGCAGGGTAAAAATCGTAGAGTGAGAGCAAGAGATGAATAGACTAAACTGATTTAGAAGGATGTAGGTTGGAGTGGGTACTGGGAGATGAGGAAGCTTGCACAGGATAGAGTAGCATGGAGAGCTGCATAAAACCATTCTCTGGGTAGAAGACCACAACAACAACAACAACAATGTACTGTGTAATTCTTATGAACATTCGGACAGAGAAGGATATATATATATATATATATATATATATATATATATATATATATATATATATATATATATATATATATATATATATATACCGATGATACTGCCTACAGAAAATTAAAGAGATCTTTAGAGACAAGAGAACCATAAATACAACTCTTTTGTTTGCTAACATTGTAGTACAGAAACGTTGTTACCAAGCAAAAGAATTGTATTTGTGGCTTATTGGTTTGTGATTAGAATTATAGTGCAGCATCTGAATTTGTAGTAACAAAAAAAACAAGGCTCAAGATCAGGGCGGGGTTAAGAGAATATGGACAGAGAGGTGGGTGTTAAAAGGTAAATAGAGAGAGGGTGTGGAGATGATGAAGACAGAAAGCTGGAAGGTGGAGGAGGTGTGGATAGAGATAGGCAGAGGGGAGATGGCTATCAGATTGTATATCTATTCCCATACATACTCAGTAGAGATGTTTGCTTTCACTTTTCTTTCTTTCCCATTTCAACAGATTAAGGCAGTGAAACATGTGGCTACAAAAGTTTAAATATGCAATAACGAGATTGCTCTCAGTTACTTTTTCAAAGTTCATTAAATGATACCCTCATTAAAACTTTGGCAATTTTGGATAGTGAATGTTTAACTTGAAGTGCAAAAGCTCGTTATAAAAGACTCTGGTACACAGTGTACAAGTCACTGTGTTACTTTGTATAGAGTAAAGGTTTCTTTACAATCGCATTAATTGAATACATCGGATTCATGGTCTTCATATGCTACTAACTTCATTACAAAATTGTCAGTCAGTCCTTGCTGAAGAATGCCTATGAGGCGTTATTTGTCAGTTCTTCCTTTAAATGTAGCTAAATTCATTGCAAAATTCGTGACTGATGATTAGCAATAGATTCCTTGATGATATTTTAGAGTTTTCGATGTTAGAAACTTGTATTTGGTTTCTTTCCGATTCTGCTATTTAAATCTCAAGGAAGTGTAGAGTTTATGTTTTATTCACGAGGTGTACAGCTCAACACAATTTGTGCCTTAATTAACTGCTCGATTTGAGCTGGTGAACGTATCTACCATTACCTTGCCACTTACTATTTTACATGCCCAAAATAACTTTGGTTAAAATCCCGGTATTGGAAGAGTATTCAAACGTTGCTACACCAGGAAAGGGAATTCATTATCTGATGGCTTCGTTCCATCAGATACACATACAAGATCAACATAATCCTATAAAAAGCGATAAAACTAAAGGAATCTTCAACAACATAGTTCAAATTTTATAGGAGCGAAAGGAATATAATTCCTTTGGAATTTCTGAAATTACTAAGGGAAATTCAACCAAACAGTTTTTCAAGTTGGTGTGTAGAATCTTTGAGTCTGGGGATATACTATCGGAACTTTGGAAACTCATGATCCACACAGTCCCGAAAACTGGAGAGATAGGTGAAAGAACTATCACACAATCATCTTAACATCACATGCATCCAAGTTGCTGACTAAAATACCACCAGGAGAATTTATAACGGAATTTAGAAGCTCTTACAAGGCGTGGTCCCTGGAATGAAATCGACTTTTTGAAACTATCTATGCAGTGATGTAGGCAAAGGTCCAGAGGATCACACCCAGCTGCCATTCACCCTGGTGGGCCCTCATTTGCGAGTAATAGATGAAAAAATTTCAGAATTTCGCGTAATGCTCTATAGACTTAACAATTATAACCAATGACAGACGATATGCTTAATGTAATGGTTAATTTACTGACCTCACACGTAGAAGTTCGAATTTCGTCACATAGACTGAAATACGTTTTTTTAAATCTTTATTGGAACTACATTGATCATTATTTTCATTTGATTAATTGGTTTAAATGTACCTTTCCGTATTCATTTCTCACGTCATATTACTCATCATATGAACAGCACCATTTGCTCTCATTTTTCTTCCTGTCAGTTGTTTTCCACTTGGAATCCTCGGTAATGTGTTTTTGATTATTGTTATGTATTAACTTCGATTTAATTGCTTCCATTTTGTCATCTGAGATATTCCTCCATGTTTTTGTATTCATTATTTCTACTTCACATTTGGATTAAATTTCGTTTTACTGATAATCCCTAGTTTCGTTTAAATGATCATCCAGGTTATTTTGTCCACAGTCGAATCAGAATTTTTCTTTTAAATGTCTGTACGACGACTGCCATCCAAAAAGATGTACATCTCGTAACGAATAAAACGTTCTTGATATGGTCGCACAACCATTATGAATACGTTATTTCATGTATTGTTGTTTAAGTGACAGATAGCTATTTTACAATGTTGAAACATTGCGGTAGGTAAACAGAAATAATTATATTCACATGATCAATGATTCCAAGTGGGAAGAGAATGAATTGGTAAAAGGAATAAGCGCAGTTGAAGAAATTAAAATGTTGTTTAAAATGATGTGACAAAGTAATACAGAGAAAAAATTCTGTGTAAACCAATCAGTTGTATAAAATAATATTTAAAAGTCATTTTGACAAACATTGAAGAATAAAAAGTTAGTATATCTAACAAAATTAGAACCGATTACCGTTTGCATCGATACTTTCACGCTTTCGATATCAAGCAGATATGTAAAACTGTTGCCATTTTTAACGCCTTCTAAAAAAAATTTTTTTGTCTGTAACTCGCAGATAAGGGCCCATTAGGTGTCATTCCTAGGAGTTAAACCTATGTCATCATATAGATTGTTCCTAAAAGTCAGTTCTATCGCTGAGGACCTCTCCTTCATAAATGGTCACTTTGGTCTTGGAAAACGTAGGGGCCACCGGGAGGCATTTCTGAAGCTGCACTTGACAATGGAAGCAAGATTTAAGAAGAATCAAGCTACTTTCATTGGATTTATAGACCTAAAAATTTGTTTAAGGATTTAAAACGATACAATATGTTCGAAATGTTGAAAAACACGAGTAATATACATGGATGGAGGGAATGGAAATACGATGAGAAGAAGAAGGAAGTGCTCGGATTATAAAGAAAGTAAGACAGATGTGCAGATTACCGCCACCATCAGTGGACCTACGGCAGATGTAACATTTTTAGAAGATCGTGGTGTGAGACTAGCTTGGGGATTGAGACTATAAAGGACACACTACTGTTGTCAATGACAGACCATATGGGGACACTCTGATAGAAAACCTAGAATGTGTTGCACATGTACAAAAAACAATGGGAGCTCGGCTGAGAAAATTATGCACAGACTTCAGTGGAAATAAACTGTCACACGGAAAACACGTAGGTGGTCCAGGTCGTCCTACAAAACGTGAAATTGGTTCTTTGACTCAATATCATGGACTAGCGGGAAGAATAAATGTAGAACATTTGGAGAACATGAGACGAGCCGTTTTGGTAACATGTTTTCACAGAGTGTCAACAGATGAAACAGCACAGCATGCTTTGTGTCCAAAAGGGGAAGATTCGTGGTGCAAGTATTGGTTGAGCAATGCTAAACTCATACAATACATCCACAAACATTCCTTGCCGCTTACTGTAATGGAGGTAATTAGGCCTATATTTAGGGATCTGACAAATAAAAATCTACTTAGGAAATGTATGCATTGTCTCTCTCAGAATGCAAATGAGAGCTTCAACAGCTGTATATGGCAGATAATACCGAAGGCTGTATTTGTTGGGCTGACAGTGCTGAAGATTGGTGTGATGGATGCAGTAACAACATTCAGTGACGGTCCAATTTCAACGATCAATGTTATCAAGAAATTAAACATCCAGACGGGAAGTAATATGGCTTCAGCTCTAGTTGCTATTGATAAGCGGCGGGTAACCGAAGCAGAGACGCTGCAGAAGCTGCTACCAAGGGATCAAGGATAAAGAAGAGAACGAAGAGAAAGAGTGTGGAGGATGACGAAACAGGAGGACAGCTGGAATGCTCTAAACGAGCATAGTGGTAAGTTAATAAATCTGTAAATCTCCTTTTGCGAAACCTTGAATTTTCATCATTTAGGTACACTTTCCTCCTCAATGGCTGAAGTTAAACTCACGGAATTGGTACAGATATTTAGAATGACCTCATCTACCTCCCTTGCCTACTATTGCATTTCCTGAAAAATTTATAACATCATGATGATGTCGGTGATATTTGAACTACATTTTTAAATATTTTTGTTATAGTAGAATAAATTACTAGCCTTTTTCACAGATCAGCATCAGGGAAGGGAATTAGAGGCATAAAACACTTATGTGAATGTTGTCTAAACTCTGACTCTTTTTCCAAGCTGTGCAGTCAGTGGTTCCAAAGAAAATGGTACCACAGTGAAATAGTGTTCGTTTTTTATACTATTATAATTATTGTTGTCACTACCAAAATATAATCAATATTTCAAGGACTCCCTGGGAAATGTTTTGACTAATAATTCTAGTAGTGTGTAACAATTCTGAGCTATCTCTCATTTATAAATCAGTTGCACTGTGAGGGTGATGATATTGCTAAAACTGCAACCCATTCAGGTGCGTGTTCCCATAAGAGATATTCCGCATCTGAAATGGTCTAGTTGTAACATTGTTTCCTTGAACATCTAATAGAGTATCCTAAGTATCTCCATCTGATTCATTAACTAGTGTTTCCATATCACCAACACTGATAGTTGCTGATGAACAAGCCTCTGAATTTGACTATTGTCTTAACCCACAAAATTTCGAGGAGTATGTCCACCTAAGAACATGTAATTCTTCCAATCCATATGTGGCATGAATCAGCAAACCAGTGTTTAATAGTATTATTTGAAAACAGTCTTGGTTGCAATTTTATTTTTTTGTGCTAACGAATTCTAAAAACATGTATTCATCTTATGAATGCGCTCTAACCTTGGCAAAATAAATTGTTTTTGTTATTTTTGTGACACGTTTGTGTCTGATTAGGGATATCTTTTGTACGGTTCTTCTGGTTTCTTTGGCTGTGATATGGTGAAGTCACTTATAACACATCGGGCTCAGATTTGGCTCTGCTATCTGTTGGTATCTCTCAGTTACAAATCAATTGTGAAACATTTGATGCACTGGAAATATTATTAAATATAGTAAATCATTCACCACTAGTGTCTGATATCACTTTGTCAGTACAAAAAGATCAGTGCTCGTTTTTGAAACAGCTTTGTTTCTTCTACAAACTGGAACTGGAGGCAAACTACACTGCTCCCATTAACATTTTTCTGTGAATTATCATAAATATAGAGTCTGAGCTTCTAGCACTTTTTTGTAGACATGACCGGGAGAAAGTCAACAGAATAGTGGAGTAAGTCGTCACAAAGGAGACGTACACAAGGATGTGGTACAGGCTTAGGCTAATGGCGTCGAAAAGGGTCGTGGTGGGCTAATGGAGAGTGTGTGTCGCAACAGCAGCGTCAGCTCCTGTTTGACGTCCCTGTTGCTTGGGATGTCACGGAGCTTCAGCTCAGAAGCAAGGCAGGCTGTGTGGCGCGCCTCTGACGTCACACAGTGAGTGGGCACCAACACCAGGCACACAGGGAGTATCTGCATGGACAAGGAGAAGCTTGTCGCTCCTGTAAAAGAAACCTCTAGCCCAAAGATGTTTTCCTTTGCAGCCAAAAGGCAAACAGCTAATGCTGTCATTACAAATGTCGCACTTAAAAACAGTATTAGAAACTTTTTGTGAATTCACAGACCCTTACATATACTTTTCTCAGTGATCGAAGATCATATGATGTGCACATATTATGTGGATGGAACACATTCATCATATTATCGGGCGAAAAATCATGTTGAAGGAATGCACTTCTGCAACATTTACACTGTGCAGCACAGCACCAGCTGAAGAGGCAACCGTTGAAAACCGTAAGTCTGTCTTTCACTAACAACTGCATATATGCAAACATTAAGAGTGTTGCGACATTTACCGAAGCATTTTTTGTGAAGGAAACAAGCACTAACACATGATCTATACTTGTCATCTGCTGAGTTACGTAAATGCAGAATGCAAATGACAGTAAAAGCAATAACACTAACTGCAGTCATATGAACTTCACTTTCGATGTAGTAACTGGAGAAGTACTGATGTTAAATAGTTTACTATCGATAAAGGATATCAACCTAAAAATTTTCTCAAATTCTACCCTGCTGTAAAGAGTGTTGTGTACTACAGCGATTGCTGACAATAACTGATAGATTACTATGTCTACGAGAAAAGTATTATGTATTGTAGATGGCCTAGGTAGAAATGCAAAGGAATAACATATGAAAGTGCAGCTGAAGATGATTTGTAAACTTCCATATATCGTAACATTTATCATATCCCTACTGGTTCGACTGAGAGAGGCATTTCTTAGATCTACAGAGAATGGCAATAGACCACATATCTTCCAAATGAACAGGAACGGTCTGATAACCAACAAAAGACGCACGGTAGGATTTATGATAGGGGTTCTGCGTTTATTAGTAGACTATATCTGAAATTCAAATACACCACCTTCAATTGTTGTTACACACATAGTATCACCCAAATGAAAATCAGTAATTGTTTGAAGCGAGCTAGGTCATTACTCGGTACTTAAGGCTGGAATTTACACACAAAAATATAGCTAAAAACATTACAAACTTTTGTAAAGGATAAAGCTCATTTACTGTAGTGGAAATCAATATAGAAGCAGGGTTACTATGAATGTAACAGCACAATGTCTGAAGCATACATTCATCGAATGTAATGTGCAATTGGCAAATACCTATAAGACAGAATCAATCATGATGGAGTCACATAGTTTCTTTCATAACAAGAGTAACAAAATATGGCAATCCATTTCCTTGATGAAAATTGATCTAAAGTTTGCATTGCTGTGTTGCATTGTTGATGCCTCTTGACACCCCCGTTCTTCCTAATTACTTCCCAAATTCTCTTTGGTATTAATTATGTTAGGGTTTGTATTTCTTGCAGTGAAATTGTAGCTCACTCTTCTTATATCACTTTTTTCTGCTCACGTTTGTCATCAAATTCCTTTCCACTGATGTAAAAATACCTTCCAAATGTTCCCCAAAGGTTTTCTACGTTAATCAAATCCCAGTTAGGTGCAGGTGAGGGCAACACAACGATATCTTTCTGTTCAAACCATTTTTGGTTGTAGCAGAGACATGGACAATGAATTTTCTTGTTGAAACCACAGACTTCCATTCCTAGGTCCTTATAAATTCTAATGAGTTCTATCTCTAGCACCTCAGTGTAAATGTTATATTTCGTTATTGCGCTTAAGCAAACAATGGGTGATTTAGCACAGAAGGCTGGCCCACTAATAACACTTCCACTGCCGAAACTTCCGCTCATTCTTACCTGTTGCTCTTCTCTCAAATCATGCAATAATATTGAAATCCGTCTGGCACATCTAAATTACACTTATTTCCATCACTGAAGTTCATTTTATCCCATCCAAAAATCTGTGACAAATATTTATCAGCAAATTCCAAGCTAGGCCGTTTGTGACTGGATGTTAGAGTAGGTTTCTGCAGTCGTTTCCTTAATGCAAGACGTTTGTCATGTGAAGAAATGTGTCGTACGCATATAGCAACTCTAAAGCAAAATGTTGAGATGAATAACAGTTTGCGGCCCTTGCTTTGCGTAAAAATAACTATTTCGGCGCCTCAGATAATTATCTACTGTCCCGTACTTTGTGTTCTGTCTATATCGTGCACCAAATCCAACAAAATTACCACTCTACTTGAACGGTTCAACTTCTCGATGATTTGACGATTAGAGAATTGCTCTTTCTTTACCGCGCCAATTTTAGCTTATTCATCGCACGATAACTGTTTCCAGTACAGTATTATCATAATCGTCGTTTATGTAGACAACACGAACAGTCACTAATGGTGCCTGTTTCCTATCCACAGACTTCCGTTCCTAGATCCTCATACACTAACACAGCACAGATCCTACTACCTTTGTACCACATGAATCGTTGATGTCTTGAGGTATACTGTACTACTGACTTCAAATACTATACTATTTGACTGTATTTGTCGGTATAGTGGATCTCATACTACTGCATATACAGACTGACAATGTTAATTTTCCTACAGATATCTATGTCTTTATACTGAGCTTCACAACTGAATGTTCTCTAAAGAGCTCTGAGTTCATCTATGATGAAAAATTGGGAACAGTAAACGACATTAAATCAGTATATGCCAGCTATCCAGGATTCCTGAGGTGCACTTGAAGAGGGATTGGTTTATTTCGACTCCATGATCATAAATTATATTTCAGACGTAACTAACAGTGTGAATAGGGGAAAGTAATGATGTAAAAGTTGTTGCAATCAATATCTATGTCTTAGATTAAGAGTAATTAACTGAAAATTTTCCACTACATTTCCCAGTCTCAGGAAACATATGGAATCTGCAGAAAGCCATTAGATATCCTATTGGGGAATTAAGATGTTCAAATAGTTAAATTATTTGAATAGTCTCCCTATGTAAACACTACCTGTTGTAACGAAGTATGCAGTGGTGTGCTGCTATCGGACTTCAATGCGCCGGACGAAGTGGCCGCGCGGTTCTGGCGCTGCAGTCTGGAACCGCGAGACCGCTACGGTCGCAGGTTCGAATCCTGCCTCGGGCATGGATGTGTGTGATGTCCTTAGGTTAGTTAGGTTTAACTAGTTCTAAGTTCTAGGGGACTAATGACCTCAGCAGTTGAGTCCCATAGTGCTCAGAGCCATTTGAACCATTTGACTTCAATGCATGTATGCCATCATGAAAATTTTTTACTACATTTGATATATACTCACAATTAATTTCCATTAGACCTTGATGTCTTGACATATCTTACAAAATATAAATTTACAGTCACTGTTACTTCTGAAAGTCGCAGTCTCACAGATTAAAGAGCAACAACTCATTAGAAATACATGATGTGGCACCATGAAAGCGACATTCGTATAATGCAAGGTAGTTCCATTCTAACCATTGAAATATGTAATCGTTATTCATGAGAAACCTTTAATTTTGATTTCTATACCTTTGGGTGTTCAACATTAACAATGATTTCTGATTGTTTTTTCTTAAAGTAAGCACAGTGCCACATCTTTTCAACAGGAATAGAAATCCATTCTCAGTTGTTACTGCGTCATTTCCAAGGAACGGTGTCATTTGAAACTCAGAGACATAGAAACCCATTACAAGAATTGATGTGAAGATTAAAGTTAAGAACCAAATAGTTCCTCAGATTATTGCTGATATTTTCTTTATAGAATTAGTTGCCCTACCTTTCACCACAGCTCACCTAATATCGTCTCATTATTCCCATGCCTCTCTGACAGGTAGATAGCCTAGTGATGTCCAAAGGCAAGCCCTTGAGGAGTACCTAAAATTAGAGAGTTGACCAACGGGAGTAGACAGGTGGCTTAAGAGACATGTTTGGGAACTTTAATGGTCAACATTGCTTTGAAAAAGAAAATTTCAGTGCAGAATTCCTACCTGACATACAATTTGATCTATGAGGGAGTCTCATTACCGTGTCTCCACCTCAACAGTTTGACAGATTCTTTGTTCCACCCATAATACGTTTCCATTACTTCTATATTCTTAAGGTCCATCAGGACATTAAGAATGCAACAGACTAACAGCTAAAATACATCCATAGATATATGTACCAGAAAGGAAGAAAGCAAGGTCTAGAATAACTGTTTGTAAAACAATGACAAAACAGTCAAAGGTACCATGTCCAAGAAATGAAAAAGGGAATTTACCATGGTGTCCAGAAGAGCTCTAATTCAGACTTTGTCTCTGTCAAGGTACACTTAGATGACAAAATTCATCGGATACCTCCTGATATCGTGTGGCAGCTCTTTTTGCCGGATGAAGTGCAGCACCTCTATGTGGCAAGGACTCAACAAGTCGCTGGAGCTCCCATGTAGAAATATGCTGCCTCTATAGCTCGCCATAATTGCGAAAGTGTTGTCAGTCCAGCATTTTGTGCACGGACTGACCTCTCGACAATGTCCCATAAATGTTCGTTGGGATTCATGTCGGGCGATATGGGTGGCCATATCATTCGGTCGCTCTGTCCAGAATGTTCTACATCTACATCTACATTTATACTCCGCAAGCCACCCAACGGTGTATGGCGGAGGGCACTTTACGTACCACTGTCATTACCTCCCTTTCCTGTTCAAGTCGCGTATGGTTCGAGGGAAGAACGACTGCCGGAAAGCCTCTGTGCGCTATCAAATCTCTCTAATTTTACATTCGTGATCTCCTTGGGGGTTATAAGTAGGGGGAAGCCATATATTCGAAACCTCATCCAGAAACGCACCCTCTCGAAACCTGGACAGCAAGCTACACCGCGATGCAAATGGTTCAAATGACTCTGAGCACTATGGGACTTAACATCTATGGCCATCAGTCTCCTAGAATTTATAACTACTTAAACCTAACTAACCCAAGGACATCACACAACACCCAGTCATCACGAGGCAGAGAAAATCCCTGACGCCGCCGGGAATCGAACCCGGGAACCCGGGCGCGGGAAGCGAGAACGCTACCGCAGGGCCACGAGCTGCGCACACCGCGATGCAGAGCGCCTCTCTTGTAGAGTCTGCCACTTGAGTTTGCTAAACGTGCACTCAACGCTATGACGCTTACCAAATAAACCTGTGACGAACAATTGTGGCCCAGTGACATGGCGCATTAATATCTATAAAATCTGTGTCAGTTCTTTGGGAACGTGAAGTATAAGAATGGATGCAAATGATCTGAGAGTAGTCGACGTAACGATTTCCAGTCATTGACCATTCCGTTCCATGCAAACACAACCCACGCAATTAAGGAGCCATCACCAGCTTGCACAGTGCACTGGTGACAGCTTGAGTCAATATCTTTGTGGGGACTGCTGCACACTCCCATCCTACCATCAGCTCTTATCGACTGAAATCGTGAAGCCGCTGACGATGTCACTGTTTTACAGTCGTCTAGGGTCCAACCGACATCGTCACGAGCTCAAGGCAGGCACTGCAGGCGATGTCGTGCTGTTAGCAAAGTACTGGCGTCGGTCGTCTGCTACCATAACCAATGAACGGCAGACATCGCCGCGCTGTTCTAAGCGAGACGTCTGTCGTACGTCCCAAATGGATATCTTCGGTTAATTCACGCTGGTTGCTTATCTGTTAGCACTGATAATTCTACGCAAACGCCGTTGCTCTCACTTTTAGTGCCATCCGTAGTGATAGGTAATGTCAAAAAAATGATTCAAATGGCTCTGAGCACTATGGGACCTAACTTCTGAGGTCATCAGTCGCCTAGAACTACCTAAACCTAACTAACATAAGGACGTCACAAACATCCATGTCCGAGGAAGGATTCGAACCTGCGACCGTATCGGTCGCGCAGTTCCAGACTGTAGCGCCTAGAACCGCTCGGCCCTCCGGCCGGCTAGGTAACGTCAGAAATCTGGTATTCTTGTCACTCTCTTGACATGCGAGATCTTGGAATACTGAATTCTCTATCGATTCCTGAAATGGAATGACCAATGAGTCGAACTTTAACTACCGTTCCGCGTTCAAACCTCATTCACTTCATGAGGCCATAATCCGTCAGAAAACAGTTTGCATGAACCATCTGAAGCTACAGCAATACACTGTAGTTTTGTACCTTGTTTACGCTATACTTCCGCCATCTGTGTATATGCACAGAGCTATCCCAACACTTTCGTCACCTTAGTCTATAAATTACCCCATTGTGGACTATGTTAGTCTTCTCAGGTGCCTCCGATCAAGCAACATTCCCAGGCAACCAGAGCAACGGGTTGCTTATTGAAGTTACTTAATACCGTCATTGTAAGTAGGCCATTACAGGATCTCCAACTCACTAATCTACCTACACCGCACCTCACTCTTGATGTAGTCACAGTAACTATACTAACGAAAAAAAAAGTGCAACACCGAAAAGAGGAACTGCAACGTAGACGAAAGTATGTAGGCATGTTAGTACATTTGAAAGATGATATCTGATGTGTTGGCAGAAGAGCCAACACCGTGTTGCTAGAGGAGGCCGAAATGCACGCGTTTAAGCTCACGCACACTGGCGTGAGGTCTGGAACAGTTAAAGTAGTTGAGTCTAATAAATAAAGTACGAAGCTCTTGGAATACTTAACTTTAATCCACAATTGGAGAACATCGCTCTTGTTGATACATGAATTATAATCTCAATATAAACTGGTAATGGCGCCTTGCTAGGTCGTAGCAAATGACGTAGCTGAAGGCTATGCTAACTATCGTCTCGGCAAATGGGAGCGTATTTGTCATTGATCCTTCTCTGGCAAAGTCTGCTGTACAACTGGGACGAGTGCTAGGACGTCTCTCTAGACCTGCCGTGTGGCGGCGCTCGGTCTGCAATCACTGATAGTGGCGACACGCCGGTCCGACGTATACTAACGGACCGTGGCCGATTTAAAGGCTACCACCTAGCAAGTGTGGAGTCTGGCGGTGACACCACAATATCTATTCAATTTGGCACCAGTTGCATAAGATTCACGATGAGGAATAAAATCAGGTTTGGTTTAAATGCACGCTCTAATGGTGGTGAGCCTCAGTTACCTTAGAGGTTGGACAGGGTGAGCTAGTCAAGGCGCCATTATCAGCACCGCACTGAGTTTGAACGGGGTCGCGTAATAGGTCTACGCGGATCTGGATGTTCGTTCTGAGGTACTGCAGAAAGACTTGGCAGGTATGTACATGATTGTTGGCGGTAGTGACCACTAGAATGTACAGTCGCAACACGTCTGGCCAGATGACGGTCAGTTGGCGTTACCGAGAGGGAAGACCGTATTATTTTCATGTGGCTCTCGCACATCGTACCCCATCTGTAGCAGAAACTTCAGAAGCTGTTGGCCCCACAGCGACACAATGAACTTTTATCCTGACTGAAGGGCACGGTGGAGGTCTGTTTTGTTTCCTGATGAAAGCTGCTTCTGCCTTGGTGCCACTGGTCATAATAAGGCTCGTTGAGGGCCTACAACCAGTCTGTTTGTGTGCTAGAAATAGAGGACCCACACCTCGAGTTATGGTACAGGGTGCGATTTCGTACGACAGCAGGAGCGTTGTCGTGGCTATCCCATGCACCGTGACTGCAATTTTATACGTCAGTCTGGTGAGTCGACCTGTTACGCTACCATTCATCAACAGCATCACGTAGCGTGTCTCGCAACGGGATAACGTTAGCCAACGTACCACTGCTGTAACCCAACATGCTCTACGAAAGATCAAAAGGTTGCCTTGGCCTGCTCGATCCCCAGACCCGTCTCCAATCGAGCACCTATGGGTTATTACTGGATGACAACTCCTGCGTTATCCTTAACCAGCTTCAACTGTCCCTGACCATAGGCAACAGGAGTGAAACTCCATCCAACAAACCGACATCTGGCACCTGTACAACGCAAAACGTGCAAGTTTGCGGATTTGTAATCAACATTCTGGCTGTCACACTAGGCACTAATGTACCAGCATTTCACATTTGCAATGGCTTATCTCTCGCTTACATTATCCTACAATCTTGCAATTTTAATCACTTAAATATTTTATATAGACAAATGTATTCCCGAAATTCAATTGCTTTACATTAATAACATTTTGGTGTTGTGATGTTTTTCGATCAGTGTACTTCACATTTATTCGTCATGGGAATGTGGAGACTGATCCGCCAAGTACCCTCCCATTCACTCTCTCTCTGTCTCTCCATACATACACACACACACACACACACACACACACACACAGAGAAGTGCATTCACAGACAACTACACACACACCCACAAGCGCTCATATACGCAAACAGAAACACACACACAAACATGTAAATACGCACCCACGAAGACGTTATCACACATACACATACACACTCACACTCAAACAGATATCCGAGAATGGCATTATAATCTACATTAGCTCGACATTCGATCTTCTACCACCACCCCATCAAGCTGAGATAGTGTTGGTCGCTGAATGCTAATAAATGCTTCCGATTTTTCCGCCAAAGTACATTTGTATGTAATTTCAAGCAGTATTTCTCGATTTGAGAGATGCATTTTCTCAGTGCTATATGTACGCTCTTTATAGAAAATTTCATCGTATGGTGTATCAAACGGAACTTGTGACTGGGTTATTAATTTTTTTGCTCTGAAGGGCGCAACAATTCATTTTGGATGGAGAGTCATCGGCAGATGACGATGTAACTGATGGTATGCCCCCAGTAAGTGTATTAGGACCATTTTTGTTCATAATATATGTTAATAACGCGGTAGATAATATTAACAGTAATTTCGTAGTTGATGCAGTGATTTATAATGAATCACTGAAAAAATCTGCATAAGTATGTGCTCAGGTCTCGATAAGATGTCAATGTGGTGCAAAATTTGCTGCTTCATTTAAATGTTTACAAATGTTAAAAAGCCCTCTCCAAAAAAAAAAAAATGAGAAAGCCGTTATATCCAGTTAAATTATCAACGAGGTGCAGTAAGGATCGGCCAACTCAAACAAATACCTTGGTGTAACACATTGTAGGGATATGATACAGAATGATCACATAAATTCTATCGTAGATAATGTGGGTGGCGGACCTCGATTTATTACTTGACTTTCAGGGAAATGCAATCAGACTACAATGGTGATTGCATACATGTCACTCGTTTGACCCATCCCATAAGAATGTTCAAGTGTGTAGGGCCCATACCAGACAGGACCAAGAGATGATATGAAGCACATACAGAGGAGTGCAGTGCGAATGGTCACAGGCTTCTTTGACCCTTGAGAGAGTGTCACAAAGACACTAAATAATCTTAACTGGCAGGTCCATGAATATAAACACAAGAAATCCCAAGAAACTTCCACAATCCACTTTGAATGATGGCTCTAGGAATATACTGCAACTCCGTACTTATCACTCCCGCTGGGGTGGACAATATTAGATTCATCACAACTCACAGTGATGCATTCAGATATTCTCCTAGCACTCCATCCGTGAATGGAGCGGAAGCAAGACCTAAAATTTGGTATAATCGAACTACCCTCTACCACGTTCTTCACAGTGATTTGCTGAGTATGGATGTAGATGGAAGTGTGGGGACGATCACCAAAATCACATATATGCTACAGGTAGTGCCAGTGCAACGTTAGCGTGTTTATGATCCTAGAATGTTGGTTTCACTGATTCTAATTCAAGAAAAATTCGTGAAGTTCAGTTGGCATTCCGAACTTGCGTTAAAAAACACTGGCTGTAAATGTTCATCCTTACCTCTCCAAATAACTGCCTTGTATGGCGGAATCTATTGCAGTGACTTTAAAAAGACAGTCTGAGCTCTTATGCTGATATCGTACACTGACCATCGTGGACAACTCCTTATTATCGAGCTGTTGCCCGTAACAGCACAATCGATAACTGTATGAGCAATTAGTTGATTAACATAGACTAACGGCCACATGTGATCATTCTTCGTACGAACTATTCCATTGCTGAGATCACTAGAGCAGTTATTTAAAGCTATCAGTATTGGTACCATACAGTATGTTTTTAATTTTAATACAGTCAGCAATAAAGGAATAGAAGCTTTTTTCAAAACTCGATAAATGCAAAAGATACAGTTCTCCATAAAATTAATTATTCGGTTTTTCCCTGGATAGATGTGTTACAGTATTTGAATATTTAGTTGACTGCTAGAGCTAATTGAAGTTAAAGATGTGTTGTAATGAAATATATTAAAATTTGATTTTCATTACAGTATACTTAGGTGTAAGTGTTGCTGTTCTTTTTCAAAAGTCAATAAATGATGATAAATATTGCTGGTATAACATATGTTGTCTTCTTTAATTCTGTGCATAAATTTTTTATACGCTGTTGTGTTTATTATATGCCTGAATTGTTGTAAAATGTACGTTTTTGCATATATTATTTTATATAGTATATTTTAAATTCGTAGTTTTCAACTTTGTTGGAGGTACAAACAATAATAATAGCAGTACTTGATACCAAAAGATCTTGAGGAAGATCCCAGCAGAGGGGTCGAAACGTCGAACATTCAGAAGATACGTGATGCTACCTAATAACCCAGAAGATATTAACTTCCGTTAACTTCAGTAATAATTGAAATTCAATGGCATAATACAGTAATAGCAGTGGGAAACTATTTCAAACAGTTGTTTAGCTTATGTCATTATAATGAATATTACAGGAAATATGAAATGAATACATAAAATGTATTACTTGTTACAATAACATTGTTGTTGTCGAGTTTTATCTTTTATATTCATGCATTTTTCGTTTAGGACATTTGCGTGAAACTCCTTTGCTTCATCTCCAATTTTAAAACACTTTAGCAGGCAGAAACATCTTTCTTTTTCCTGTGCTTACCATATTTTATTTTGGTAAAAGGGAAGATGATAGTACTGTTGTATGGCAAGGTTTATTTCGGTCACAGGGTGCCACCATGTACTAGATCTCCAGAGTATGTATGACTTACTAACACTTGAACAATTTCCTTTGATTTATTGTATGGGATGACACACCAGTTATTCATTTTGAATGGTGGCTTGGAATTAGTACTTTCTGTTCACTATCGTTTTGATTTTTAACAGTATAGTCTTACGAAATAGCACAACATTATTTAGAATACAAGATGCTTCCTTTTCTGTAAGTCGTCTCAGTTCTATGGAACACTTGGTCTGGAGACATATGGCTATGGTAACGAATAGGGAAGAAGTTACGAAAATAACTGAATTTTGTGCTTTTTTGTAAGAACGCTATAAGTATAGAAATCATAAAAATGGTTCCATTTTGGTTCCTGCAAGAATACACACCGTCAGGAGACATGTAGCTATGGCCACGAACAGGGATGAGGTGACGAATGTTACTGAATTTTGTGCTCTTTTCTAAAAATACTGTAAGTATAGCCGTCATAGAACTGTTTTTACTTTTTTCCCTTCAAGAATCTGAGAAGAGATTTATAGTATTAGTAGCATCGTTTAGTTGACTTTTTTCGCAAGCCAGAAAGGAAGTCCAGCAAATATGAGGTAACTTGACTGCATACTCTTGAACATTCTGTCTCCAGCGAGGTGTATAAAACGCTACTTTACTTTTTTCCTCTTAATTTGGATCACAATGCACATATCGTACACCATATTTGTCTAACATAGAAAACCTCACTGACTAATAGTTTTGGAATAGTCTGGTATTGCTGCATGTGTAAGTAAACCTTTACGACAGTTGGATTATATTCCTTCATAGTATCATAATCTAGAGGACAATGGAATCATCTTTCTTCACTGTGTCATAAAACCATTTTGAACCAATATTGTGTAATCTGTGTCTTGTTTGTAGCTCAGTCTTCTTCTGTATTACCGGTATGGTGTGTCCTGAACGATAAACTGAAATGTTTGTAAAAAATATCCTTGTATTTCGATAAGAAGCATTATTTTAGTTCTAAATTTCTTCTTATTCCACTAAATCTCTTGAACGTTTTATTGACTGTGAGATATGAAGGCAAATAACTTCTTGTAGACATCCCCCTTCCGTGGACAGGCCTCTGCTATTACGTTCTTTTAGTATCATTCTTAATGCCAATAGTTACCTCATAAAGGTCCTTTCCTGTTCTGTCACCTCCTCTCCTTTAGCAACTTTCTTCCTTTATGGAACCTGTATGTTAGACAGGATAACCTATCCTTTGACATGCCAGGTACTCCTTGGAAAATGACAGAGCGAACAGGTCCACTTTACCATTCCCTTTTCTAATGGTACACTTCTCTACATCACGAAATGCAAGAGTATCATTAGTTGTCAAAATGTCCTCGGTCTTGGATTCGAAACCCACGACTGTATAAATTTTCGTTAATAATCAGCACTGACGGCCGAAGACTTCTGGGATAAGGAGCCGCCACATTCTGCCTACGGCGTTGTCGAGGAGGGCGGATGGGCGGAGAGAGGTTCAGGGCACTCTCTTGTCCTTCCCCTAAAGGCCCAAGAATCTGCAATGATCAACGGCATGAGGATGAAGAAGGCAATATAACCACTGCATTAAAGACACATGATGTGAATCAACAGGATATGAGGCCTGCAATTGAAAAAACTGTCATGATGATCTCTCCATTGGCAAAAGAATCAGGAATAGTCCCCCATTCGGATCTGCGCGAGGGGACTGCCAAAGGGGAGGTGGCCATGAGAAAATGATTGGATAACCAACGAATGGATGACGTTCCAAGAGTTGGGGCATGGAATGCCAGAAGATTGAACATAGTAGGAAAAGTACAAAATCTCAAAAGGGTAATGTCAAGCTCAATATTGATATAGTTTGGGTCAGTGAAGTGAAATGGAAAAAACACAAGGATTTCTGGTCAGTTGAATATAGTTTAATACAAAAAGAGGCAGAAAATGGTATATGGGGAGTAGGATCCACTATGAATAAGAAGGGAGGTCAGAGAGTGCGTTGCTGTGAAGAGTTCGGTGATAGGGCTGTTTTCATAAGAATCGATATCAAACCAACATCGACAACGCTATTTCAAGTACAGATGACGACGCCGCAGGGCTCAAGATGAAGAGGCAGAGAAAGTCTATGACGACAATAAAAGAATAATATAGTCATACAGGGCGATGAAAGTCTAATAGTGAAGGGGGACTGGAATGCAGTTGTAGGGGAAGGGGTAGAAGAAAAAGTTACAGGAGAATATGGGCTTAGGACAAGGAATGAGAGAAGAGAAAGATTAATTGAGTTCTGTTGCAGATTTCAGCTAGTAATACCGTATCCTATGTTCAAGAATCACAAGTGGAGGAGGTATACTTGGAAAAGGCAATGTGTTATGGGAACATTTCAGTTGGATTACTTGGTCTGACAGAGATTCCGCTTACAACACTCTTCGCGCTATTAAATATTGCTATAAGAATGAGTAACATCGCTTAGAGCAACCTGTATACTCCATAATTCTTAATTGCTTGCTAAGGAAAGAGAGGCGAGACAGTAGAGAGTAAATACACTGCAAAAACATAATGCCATTACCATTGTAAGACAAGGTACCCAAGCTAGATATGCGATGGTGCAAGCATTATGATGGCAAAGTCATTTTCAAATGAATATCTCTATATGCACCCATCAGGTTTCTTCAGAACTAAATCGACTTTATTCCAAAGATTCACATTTAAATTCCATGAACGTCACTCTTACGCTCTTACAAGTATATTGGATACGATATCCTATAGGAAGTTTCCAAATTGTGGGGACTAAAACCAAATTCTCACATGAATGATACTAATCGAGCTGCTTTGCTAGTCTACTAATAAGAAACTACGAGAGCTGGCGAAATCTCTTGACAGTAAACCTACAGACCATTACATTATGTTGAATTCGTAATGCTTTTGTTATCTTCTTGAATGCAGCCAAGGTGTCATATCTGGTACACGCCTTGCAAGGTAGGAAGAACGTCAAGAACAAAGCATAGAAATTAACTCAAACCGTGAATTGCATTTCTTGTTGCATTTTAGGGACGTGTGGCCTAGGGGTAGTGTCTTTAACAAGTAATCAAAACCTCATGTATACCACGTTCGAACCTCGCCACTGCTTGAATTTTGAATCAAAATCATCAACAACAGCAGCCAAAGACCTTAGGTACAAGGAAACACACTCTTTCTGCAAACGGCCTTGCAGAGACAGTGGACGAGTGGTCAGAGATTTAGGGCGCTCTCACGCCATTGGGTTGGAAACTACCTCTTAAATGTGGATAAATCAACAATGATAAACGGCATGAGGATGCAGAAGGCAATGGAAACCACTGCATTCAAGATTCATAAAGTACATCCATAGGATATGTGGCCTGTAACAGAAAAAATGTTATGACGACCTATCCATACCCAAAAAATTCAAGACTAGTCTCCCAATCGGATCTCCAGGAGGGAGTTGCAAAGGGGGTGTTGTTCATGAGGAAACGATTGAATAACCAACGAAAAGGAAACGTTATTCGAATTGGGCAGTGGAATATCAGAATTGTGAACATTGTACTGAAGCTAGGAAATCTGAAAACAGAAATGCTAAACCTCAACTAGATATGGAACAGATCAGTGAATTGAAATGGAAGGAAAACAAAGACTTCTGCTTAGAGGAGTGTAGGATAATATCAACAGCAGCAGAAAATAGTGTAATAGGAGTAAGATTTGTTATGAATGTTAAGGTAGGTTGGAGACTGAGTTACTATTAACAGTTCAGTTATGGGGCTGTTCTTATCAGAATCGACAGCAAACCAATACCAACAACAATAGTTCATATGGACATTACAAGCTAAGATTCCAGAGACAGAGAAAGTATATGAGGATATTGAAAGTGTAATACATTTTTACATGGAAATGAAAATCTATTAATTATAGGAGACTGGAATGTGGTTTTAGGAAAAGTAGTGGAAGTAGTGGTTATGGGAGATGGAGGGAAATGCCAGTCAGTTTACAATGTCATCAAGAAGAGATTTCGAAATCAGATATTAGTTTATAAGGCGTACACAGAAGCAGATATATATTCAGATCAAAAATTAGTAATGACAAAGAGTAGGCTAAAGTTTTAGAGATTTGTCAGGAAAATTCACTGTGGAAATTGGTGGTATACATTTTACCAAGGCATTCTTTTGCGTCTTGACTATCATCTACTAATACCTATATCCCATTTAACTAAAAGACTAGATTAGTTGGCACCAGCGTCTATAATCATATCCACCTTAATACGGTTTACGAAACCACGTCTTATACTGACAACTAATATTGAAGTACTATATACATCAGTTTGTTTCGCTGTTCTACTGCAAACGTTAACTCATGCATATGATCTGTAATGATGGAACTTTTTGTTAGTTACTTTCCTGTAGTAACTATGTATATTATGCTTAACTATGCCAGAAGCAAGTTGCCACTTTTATCATCTACAAACAAAAATAATTTATCTTCCAACTGCCACCTGTCTGATGACTGAAACCATAGGGAGACATTCTTCTCTCATTTTGAACTGTTAGTTTTTTGTATTGACTTTTACTTGACTTTTGTAATGCTAATAAAGTGTTAGATACATGTTTCTTTCAGTATTTATTCAGGGTGGATAACTAAGTAAATTTACAGCATGCTCCTCACTGACTACTAATGTTTGTTGGCAGTGCACTTTGATAATGGTGCATGCATTGGTTACTCACAGTTTAAATCGATTTATCTGCACGTGTTAGCATTTCATAGTAGACTTACTTTCCAATCATTGATTGATCTGGAGTCCTTTATTTGTTCAAAACACAGAGCCTAATATTACAAAAATACCTTCATTCAGCAAGAAAGTGGTCGTGAAATTGCTTATTTGTAACCTTCCCGCATTGTAGATTAGTATGTGTCCACACTGGGCTCATTTCCTCTGCTTAGCAACCAAATTACTTTTTTACTAGACAAGTGGATTTGTACCAGTTGTCTTTGACAAAGGCTTATTCAGTTGATCACAATCACTTACAAAACATCTGGACACAGTATCTTATTCTACCCAATATTAGGTAATTTTTTTTAGCAAAATCCACACCTAGTCGGTCATGGCGTTATTCTGTGCCATTTTATAGCTACTTAGTTCTATAGAAACTTGATGAATGTGAGCCAATCCTGAATTTGTTCCAGTGTGAATTTTTGACCATTCCTCCATCTTAAAGTCTGACACTGGTACTTTCTTCTTAAGTTTGCAGAATACCGAGAACCACTTTACCTATTCTCTCTTTCATCTAACTTGTAATTGTTGATAACATTACCTTTTTTTTAATGGACCCTTAGAGTACGAAAGTATTTTTCATGATGCGTGGTACCAGGGGTGAAGGGGGGTGGGGTACTAATTGCCCACCACAAACAATTGTTATAATTAATATTTGTTTCATTTTTATTGACGTTTATTAACAAAATTTTGTATAAAATGCTATTGATATGTAAAAAGATCCAGAAACAGGAACTACATATATATTAGCTTAAATAGAGCAGTTTACGTTACATAGTTTCTGGGATCACTTATTCATCACCTTCTTCGGAAACGTCTTCACACTTTGAACATATGAAAGTTTTTACTTGATGAATTTATAGCATGTGCATGTCTTACAGTTGTTACAGATCATTGTTCCTTTGTTCACTTTATTGCACTTCACTTCTGTTGATTGGAGTGTAAAACAAAACAAATGATATCTTCCCCTTCCTTCTTCAGCTACCTTAGCAGCGAAGTTCTGAAAAATATTCCGTACGAGAATACCACACTTGGCTAAAACCACACACTTCTGTAGTCCACAAATAATTGATAGCTCTATCTTCACTGTGTTGTTTCGTGAGCTGTAGTCCATGTTCTTGAAGAAAAAACCTGAGCTTTATCCATTTTTCCTACTCTGGGAAGTTGTCCAGAGACGATATATAACCATTTAACGCTGCAACGTGCGCAAGTGTATAGAAAATAGATAGCGGCCGCCTTCTTGTAGCCCTTATAGTTGAAAATTTCTCACCATTTGATCGATGGTGTCATAAGGGTATTTCATTTCATTATAATATAAATGTACGTCTGTTTTCTTCTTTGTGTCACTATGTGAACCTACTGCAGTTTCGTAATGTTGATTGTTTTTTGGTATGTTTCCTATTAGCTTGTAATGTTCGCACTAGATCTAGCTTGTGCTTCTCCCACCAATGTTCGTCTAAACCTCCTGCAGTGTAATATCTGTCTGCGGTGAAACTGTAGCCTGAATAATGTATAGAAACAACCAGGACTTTCACTACAAATGCAGCTGAATTTGATTGCTGTGGACTGCCACTTTTCCTCCCTGCAAACAGCTCCATGCTTAGAACATATCTGGTTGTAGATTCTGTGAGCATTCGTATAAGCATATCATACTTTCCAGCTTTCTACTTCGAAGAGCCACCTGAAACGGAACAGTGACAACATTTCATCGATAACAGTGTGCATTCAAGATGAACAGTATTTAGGGAGTAACTGATTCATTTTATCGAATACTTATCGTATTGCAGCAATCTTGTCATGTTTCCTGGGCGCATTTCGCATTTTTATGTCATCAGATCTTACTCTCTTAGTAAGGTGACGGAATCTAGTTCTACTTATAACAGCAGTATAAACAATCCACCTGACATGTTCAACTATAAATCACGAATAGGTTACTTACCTTCGCCCTCGTTCCTCATAATAATAAGTAACCCTATATATGCCATGAACTGAAGTATGTATGGTCTGGGTAATTTTTTTGTGTCAGTGCTTCTTCATTGGAATGCTTGTTAATACTTTCTATAGAAAAAATGTTTTCAAATTATTCTTCCTACTTTATCATTTCTCATGTCTTCACGCCCTTTCACTACCTTTTATGATACTTACCTTGTGATATGAGGAGATTTGGGCGCAAAATCTTTGTTAGTGGTTGTAAAATACTTCCCACTGACCTCACCAGCCGCGTCATCATCTGCTGCAGGTGCCCAGAGTTCGTCATCAGAGTCTGTACACCATTACTGTCCACATTCTCACGCACAACACTTTCCTCTTCCGTTTCACTTACCACTTCATCACTATCAACAAATTTAATTCCAGAATCTGTAGATACTTCTAAAATTTCTAGTACTTCTTTCTCAGGAAGAGAACAATGGTAAACTTTAAATCAAATCACAGTTCTCTAACGCTGGACAAAACGGCTCTGAATAAGAAAGAAAACGAAGCAATCAGAAATGAAAGATAAATGCATGATTGTTCAGCTATTTGTTGCTAACAACACAGAGATATACAATGTACAGAGGATCTACACTTACGAAATGTTATAATTTATGGATTAAGACATTCGTTGTCAAGTCACATCTAGTGCTAAGGAGCCAGACTTCATGACGATCGTCATGGCACGTAAATTACTGGATAAAGTTTAACTGAAAGAAAATTAATGTTTTTCTATAGTCTGGTAGAGGAAACAGTAAAAAATCATAAATACTTTTATCAGAATTTTGAAATGTGAAATACCAAACTAAATTACAATAGTTACAAAAGGTTGGCAGAAAGTACCCTCTCCGTCCTCCCCCCCCCCTCACCTTAGTACTGTAAGGGCTAGATTCTGTGCACACTCTAGAACCTATTGTCATACCTTGATACTAATTTCTATCTCCTAGCGTCTGATGTTTTAAACGTTTCATTATCATCTCCTTCACACCCCTTTCTTAATGTCGTCCTGTCGTTTTCTCCCAGTATCTCGCAAATTAATAGTGTAGGGTGGAATACAACTTTACAGTTTACTGAGCTTTCTATTAGCTCTAAACTCTCATTACGTGTACATTTCCTCTTCTGTATTATCCGACACTATTGGTATATGCTATAATTCTAAAGGTCTTTGTACTCTACAGTCTGTACAGTATCTATAAATTTCAACATTATAGACCATGAGTGTTTGGTTTCCACTATTTCCCATGATCAACGGTTTCTTAGCAAAATTTTCCTGCCATTCATTTTAAATCTGAACTGTGCTCATTCACTTTAACTATTACCAAATAATGAGTTTGGGTATGCAGGATAATTCATTGTCCTGTTTTCGACCTTCAATGTGCACCTGTTTAATTTTTCTTCCATGACCACATGTGACATAGCTAGATACCTCTTGGTATTCAATACGAACATCGTGATGGACCTTGAACTGGACTTTATGGGAGTCTGCCAACAACCTATTTCTAGGTCGATTCAGCTGATTTTTCTGACTTTTCTTAATCTGGATAGAATTTCCTCTACTGGTTGATCTCCCTCCTCTTCAATATACGAGTACTCATCAGCTGCACATACATGTAGGAAAAGATGTACATCTCATTGTTTCATATTCAATTTCGATTAAATACATTGCTTACTGTAGAAGATAGAACTCTGATTTTGTTATTAACATTAAGGAGGTCATTCAAAAGAAAATTAATCCTGTCCTTTTGGCTATTCAACAACAAATAACTCTGTGATCCGTAAATCAGATTATCAAAAAATCAATTTTGCACATGATACACTATTACTGGAGAACAGGAAGCAATTAAACATATAAGGCATTTCTCCAACTTTTTTTTCGAGACGGCCTGTTTCAACATATTTCTGACCTAAGAAGAAAGATAATGATTTTATACAATGGTAACATTTTGGAGGAGGTCCAGATCTTGCAGTACTTGAAACAGTTTGCAGACTACATCTTTAAGAGCCAGTCATAACTTAGGTATCATACAGTTCTTTCAAATTTAGATTGCCCATGCCGTCCAGTACTCGTGATCCCACTACCATATCTTTCATTACTGCTATTTTTAACTCAATGTTTGTTTGTTCTTGTTTCTGTTTTTCTTTTTTCTAGTCCATTGCATACTGGTCGTTGTAATTCTCTTTCCCTTAACAACCTATATTTTTATGAACTGGTACTTTGTATGTCTTCATATTATGTTATGCTATAGGAACATTCATGTATCTCCTTTCAGTGTGTATCTCTTATAACCTCCATTGGGGTCAGTGATAATGTTTGAATAATATTTAGTAATTTTAACTAGCATTTTGTGGTTATTTTATATATGTATACTGGTGTTTGACCAAGATAATTTTTCGAATGCCTTTAACTTAGTAATTACCGTCACATTTGCCATAATTTCATCATTTTATACATAACAGCAGTGTTGCTATATTATCTATGCTCTGTTTCCTTTATCTACATATGCTAGTGTATGTAATAGCTCCAAATTACGCTTTAAAAATGTATCAGTATAGCCTCTCCTCCACTTTCGCCGCATAGTTTCATTACATTTAACTTGCCATCTCGCAGCACATTGTCCAACCCCAGTTTTCCTCAACACTTGGCTGTATCTACACCTGCATTCAGTGGTATGACCTTCCAGCTACAGACATTTCCATGGTCACAACATGTGGCTTCCTGCTGTTTTCACTGGTTTTGCAGCATTGGTGAACCATCGTTCCTATACTTTGGTCTAAGTTACCTTCTCCACAATATTCAGGGTTTCTTACGCTGTGTCCTATTTGTCTCTACAAGCGTTACTTGTGGTGCTCAGTTACGTGGCATATAACAACAAATATTTTGTTTTTTTCATTTTATTGATTACTCATCATTTATTTTATTTGGTAATGTTAGTGTCAAGTGACGTCAGAACGTTAGGAGAATGATCTGTATTACTGGCCTAACGTTAAATTCACTATGTGAGTATTGCACTCCCTCTTTTTGTGGTTTAATTACCCCCCATTATTTATATTTTGATTTGCTATTGATCTACATTGTATACTTTTGAAGATCTTTTCACCTGAAGAGCCGTTAACGGTGTCACTGTATCCAAGGTTTGTTGACTTGGAGTAAACGGTTATCAACCGGTAATGCAGTTTCCAGACATTTTTAGAAGATTTTCACAAAAGGTTTTAATAAAGTTTTCTTAACATGTATAAACAAAAATGTCAATGTTCACACCATAAAGTAATATGAACTACCAGTGGACTGTTTACAGACTAACTGAGCCTACAGTCACTCCATTTTGCAAATATCCTTACTGACTGGTTCTTTCAACATATACGTACTGGCATATGGCTCCACAAAGAAAGGTTTGTTGATAGCTTACATTCACTTCATTCTGTCATGCTTGATTCGTAAGCAAACACCTTTTGTACGACAGCAATAGATTCCATAAGTTCTCTTTCTCCTGACTATTGAAGAAGTCTTTACATTCAGCTACGTCCCAGACTTCATGTTCATACTCTCTACTTCCCATTTCCTGGTTATACTGGATACTGTGCTCTGTTTGGGTTCCATCTTACTTTTGCTTGTGTAAACCATTGTTGGTCTTATTTTTGTTCTCTATACTGCATACTACTCACGAAAGCGATCTCAACAATCGTGTAAATATTAGGCATAACTAACCTTCTCTTGCAAAATCTAAAAATGCCTGGTATTTCTCCAATCAGTTGATTCCAACTACCATCAGAACATAAGACATAATATTAAAAAATACACTCAAGCTTTAAATTTCCTATTGGAGAAGTTTGTAAAACTTTTTTTTACTGATTTTTCTCTTCCATCCATTGTCCCAACGACATGAATTCCTTCAAGCATGTGTAAGGAGTACTTGGCTTTGTTTGTTCAAAAATTTTTTTACTTTCTGTACTTACTTCACTACCAGAATCTATAACTTTGTTCTGTCTGGTCCCCAACATGTCTCACTATTGTTGGTTTCGTACTCTCAGTCGCTGTACAAATTTCCCTTTCAACTAATAAATCCTCCAATAGTTCACTTTTGTAGAATAATGTCTGCTGTCGCAATCTTTTGGGACTACTCTTGTTTAATTTTTAACGTGTAGAGTGACCCCACTTGTGGGACCTTTGGTGTTCAGTTATTACACTCCACACTGGATGTTGATTGATAGCTGTTTTCTGGGTATATTGCCTTTTGCATGCTATAACCATTTGGGTTTATATTTCTGCAGTTACTTAATTTGCTCTTTTTGGCTGACAATAGTGACTGTTCACCACTCCTCCCTCACAATTTACATTTCCCTAGCTCCCTGGAACCCACATTTATTCTTGCAATATCACGCATCTTCCTTCTCCTTCTCTAAGCTCTCTAATAACTCCAGGTAGATGAAGATCTCAGTTGCTTTACTCCTATTTTCCCTTTGTGTCTAATTGTAATGGGTTCTCTATATTATTTTTCACGTTGTTGTCGTATGCGGTCTTCAGTCCAGAGACTGGTTAGATGTAGCTCTCCATGCTACTATATTATGTGGAAGCTTCTTCATTTACAAGTAACTGCTGCACCCTACGTCCTTCTGAACCTGCTTAGTGCATTCATCTCTTGCTCTCCCTCTAGTATATTTATCCTCCACACTGCCCTCCAGTGCTAAATTGTTGATCCCTTGATGCCTCAGAAAATGTCCTACCAATCGATCCCTTCTTCTAGACAAGTTATGCCACAAATTCATCTTCGCAATTCTATTCGATACCTCCTCATTAGTTACATGATCTACCCACCTAATCTTCAACATTCTTCCGTAGCACCACATTTCGAAAGCCTCTGTTCTCTTCTTGTCGTAACTACTTATCGTCCACATTACGCATCCATACATGACTACGCTCCATATAAACACACTGAGAAAAGACTTTCTGACACTTAAATCTGTACTCGATGTTAAAAAATTTTTCTTCTTCAGAAACGTTTTTCTTGCCGTTGCTGGTCTACGTTTTACATCCTCCCTACTTCGATCATCATCAATTACTTAGCTTCCCAAACAGCAAAATTCATCATCTACTTTAAGTGTCTCATTCCCTAATCTAGTTCCCTCATTATCACCTGATTTAGTTAGACTACATTCCATTACCTTCGTTTTACTTTTCTTGATGTTTACCTTATAACCTCCTTTCTAGACACTCTTCATTGCGTTCAACCACTCTTTCAGGTCCTTTGCTGTCTCTGACAGAATTACAATGTCATCAGCAAAACTTCAAGTTATTATTTCTTCTCCATGAATTTTAATTCCTACTCAAATTTTCTTTTGTCTCCTTTATTGCTTCCTCACTGCATAGATTGAATAACATCAGGGATAGATTACAACACCGTCTCACTCCCTTCCCTCGATTCTTATACCTACCATCTGGATTCTGCACAAATATGACCCTTCGTTCCGTGTAGTTGACCCACGCCACCTCCAAAATTTGAAAGAGCGTATCAAAGACAACATGATCAAAAGCTTTCTCTAAGTCTATCAATGCTAAAAATGTAGGTTTGCCTTTCCATCATCTATCGTCCATAATAAGTCGTAGGTCAGTATTGCCTGAAGTGTTCCAACATTTCTACGGATTCCAAACTGATCTTCCTCAAGGTCAGCTTCTACAGGTTTTTCCATTCCTCTGTAAAGAATTCGTGTCAGTATTTTGCAGCCGTGACTCATTAAACTGATAGTTCAGTAATTTTCACACCTGAGAAAATCTGCCTTTTTGGGATTGGAACTATGAAATTCTTCTTCAAGTCTGAGGGTATTTTGCTGTCTCATACATCTTGCTCACCAGACGGTAGGGTTTCTTAATGCTAATGGAATGTTGTTTAGTCCTAGGGCCTTGTTTCGAATTAGATCATTCAGTGCGCTGTCAAATTCTTCGCACAATATCATATCTCCCAAATTCATTTCCACCTACGTCCTCTTCCCTTTCCATAATATTGCCCTCCAGTAAATCGCCCTTGTATAGACGCGCTATATACTCCTTCCACCTTTCTGCTTTACCTTCTTTGCTCAGAACTGGTTCTCCATCTGAGCTCTTGATATTAATACAAGTCGTTCTCTTCTCTCCAAAGGTGTCTTTAAGTATCCTGTAGGCGGTATCTATCTTACACCTATCGATATATGCCTCTGCATCCTTACGTTTGTCCTTTAGCCACCTCTGCTTAGTCATTTTGCACTCCCTGTCAGTCTTATTTTGGAGACATTTGTATTCCATTTTATCTGCTTTATTTAGTGCATTTGTATGTTTGCTCTTTCATCAGTTACATTCAACATCTCTTCTGTTAAACAAAGATTTCTACTAACCCCCGTCTTTCTAGATACTTGAGCCTCCGCTTCCTTCACTATTTCATCTCTCAAATCTATCCATTCTTCTTCTACTGTATTTCTTTCCCTGTTTTTGTCAGTCGTTCCCTACTGCTCTCTCTGAAACTCTCTACCACACCTGGATGTTCTAGTTTATCCAGGTTCCATCTCCTAAAAGTCCCATTTTTTGCAGTTTCTTCAGTTTTAGAGTTTATAACCAATAAATTGTTGTGTCTACATGTGCCTCTGGAAGTGTCTTACAATTTACAACCTGGCTCCTAAATCTCTATCTTACCATTATATAATGGATCAGAAACCTTCCAGTGTCTGCAGGCCTCTTCCATGTGTACAACCGTATTTCATGATTCTTAAACCAAGTGCTAACTGTGATCAATTTATGCTCAAGTGCTAAATTATACAGACTGCTTCCTCTTTCATTCCTTACCCCTAGTCCATATTCACCTACTAGTTTCCCTTCTCTTCCTTTTGCTACTATCGACTTCCAGGCCCCCATGACTTATAAATTTTCGTCTCCTTTCACTCTCTGAATATTTTCTTTTAGCTCTTGGGGCATTTTTTTCAATTTCACCTACGGTACGGCTATCTGTATCAATGTGGCACACAAGATTTCCCACAAACGGCAAGGTCCATTGTTTATTGGGGGTGGGAGGGGGAGTGGACTAATTTCTATGTAACATACATTAAACAAAATTAGATTGGCCTATAGTTTTCTATCTTTTCTAGGTTCGTCGGCCTGGGTGGCCGATCGGTTCTAGGCGCTACAGTCTGGAACCGCGCGACCGCTACAGTCGCAGGCTGGAATCCTGTCTCGGCCATGGATGTGTGTAATGTCCTTAGATTAGTTAGGGTTAAGTACTTTTAAGTTCTATGGGACTGATGACCTCAGAAGTTAAGTCCCATACAGCTCAGAGCCATTTGAACCATTTCTTTTCTTGGTTCTGATTGTCTGGAAAATTTATTTGTAGGCCAGGTTTACTTCTTGACAGGGTCCCAGTGATCAAACTGTAGACGATTGTTAAGCAGAACAACTATTCTGTAACCCATCCGATAATCTATATCATATAGAAATAACTGGCACAGAGTACAGTGGTTAAATCCATACCAAGCAAAAATAAGTAAATAGTTATTAAGTTTATTCCTTAAATGCATCGATTAATGCATGCGAGGCGGAAAGTGAATAGGCTGGAGGGAACATCGCCAACAAGCCGTGTCTTCGCAACATAGATGCACAGAATGTTCATGGACAGGTTTCCACCAAAGGAGGCTGGTCGCTGTCCTGGTAGTTGGCCATGTCAGGCATACTCTAGCGTGGCTACATTGTGCAGGTCAACCATGGAATGTGATTGCTGCAGCGTCGTTGTTTACTCTAAAAAGCCACTACAATGTGACTTTAGCATCACCGTTTGAATATATATTGAAACGCCCGTATAGTGTAATTCTTTAGTAAAAACATACTTGCTGGAAGGTAATTTTGTTAAGTAATAACATGCCTCTATAGTGTCTTTATAACAAAAAATTAAGTCTATGGTTTAATAAAAAGCTATGACAAATGGCCTGAATCCTCCATATAGTATTGAAGTGGTGGTTGGGAGGCGGAGGTAAAGAATGGAGGATGGGGAAGAATGGTTGAGAGAAATCTGGCAGCATGGCATCATCTTGACCTTGACCTCGGGGTGAACATGACGACATTTAAATAATTGCAATTAACCCTTCGGATGCACCAGCTCTATCCTAACGACATACTTCCATTGCCATTAAACAAGGACATTTGAAGTAACTGGATCTAGCAGATAGAGATATAAAAGTCCTATGATTACCTGGTACTCAAGACAAGTAACACATGTGGTGATACACAGCTCATGCTGTGTCAATGAGAAATTTGCTGCTTGCAAGAAATGTGATGTGATAGTGAACGTGATACAGTATATTGTTGATTTAATGATTTAATCTTAGTTATGGTTGTTTAGGGAAAGAGTACCACATGTTTATTTGTTTTCTTTGGTTTGTTGTATGTAGTCGCGAACTACTGGTCACCACTGAAGGTTTTTCTTCGTGTATTACGGTGCTGTGACCCCACCAGATTCAGTACTCATGTCATCGATGGCTGTTCACCGTTACTAGATACCTGATGCTGTACCACATTTCCTGTGGGGATTTTGTTTGTACGATAAAAGTCAGTGACACATGGGAAGCGTATTGAATTCTGTTAATGTTCTGAAAAGTCTATTTCTGGCTATCTTTGAGTAAAGTTTTATTTCATTATATCAGTAAGACTTTTGATCACTTCGTATAATATTTTAATAGGAAAGGAAGTTGAAATTACCGTGAGGACAATTAAATAATCAACTATTTGTATATTTCACTTGATGTGTCACCAAGTAAGTTGTTTTCAAACGTATTTATGTGAAAATTTTGATGAAATTGGTACTTATATTGAAATGATTATTTAATTGTGAGAAGTGCACAAAATAAAAACAAAGTTTTGATGCTTAAAATGATGCTGAAATATACTTATTAAATAGTAATTCGTGTTTATAAGGAAAGAGTGACTGGATGTAGGTGGAGGATACTTTATTCTATTTACTCAAGAGTAACTATAAAATTACGTTAAGCTATGTAGAATGATTTTAATTTCATAACTAACTTATATGAGAAGTGCAACATACCAGTAACTGACATAATTATCTCTGCTGGTGACTAGACTCAATAATACAGTTGAATGTCTGAACAACAAACCAAATCAACTTCTATGTTGTAACAGTTCCTGACGAAGAGTGTGTAGACTATATGTGTACTTGCTCAAATGTTTGTTCTTCGAATGAGGCATGCCCACAGTATTTTTATGTATTAATGATATGTGAACACATATATATAAACATCAGGCTACGTTATGGAGGATACATGACAGTATACGTTCAGAGCACAATGCACAAGGTATGGCCAAAGCCCAAAGGGTAGACAGTTTTCAATATTGTCGGCCTTTCTGAGCATTGGCTGAGGTGTGTGGCCAATTTCCGATTACACTGATTTAACACAGTATATACTACTTTGGCCAACGAACTGGTTGAAAATCGATGGCCTAACTTGATGTGATGATGCAGCAATGAGCAGTAGGCAGCAATTGTTTCACATTCAGTATTAAGTGTACCGTGCAGATTTTAGATACCGTTTTTCGGAAAAGGCCTCACCTCTGACACTGCGACTTCTTCTTTTCTCTGCAGTTCGGCGTCATTGTGAACACCATTGGTATTTCTGTTATTCATATTATGTAGTGCTATACTACAAAGTCCCGTTCATCTTGCCTGAACTGGCTGTGCCCTAGTCGTATTAGTAGGATGTCGGATGACGCGGAAAGTGACAAAGATGACCTTTAAACCTGACAAAATACATTAATTATACGATTTTTTAGAGATCCCTTTTTTGCTGATGATGGTTACGATATCATGGAAAGTCGGATTAGCGATAGTCAGATGACTGGGCCTTTGTTTTTATTGCGATATTTACATGCTTACTGACGTCTTCCTTTAAATATAGTAGATGAACAACCAACCATTATAATTAGGCCCGCAAGCCTGTTCCACGTAATGGATAATCGATATCACTTATTCGTATTACTTCTACCGTATGCTGTCCTATGTCTGCTGCACGCAGGAGTAATCAGCAGGGTGAGGATGGAATGCTTGCCACTAAGGTACTAACATTTCATATGAAAAGTAGTTTCTGCATTGCTTAAATTACTCTATTGTAGAACAAAAGCAAATAATAACGGAGTTCTCACCATAGATAGATACTGCTCTCTTATAAAGCATGTTAAACATGCCAAAGCAAAGGAGGGAAAAAAGAGTGTTGACTACTACCGGCTAAGAAAATCGAGATGAAAGAAACATTTATTGTGCTTGTAACAGGAGACAACACGTTTGTTTTGTACTACGTGGTTAAGGAAGAATTATTCACCATGATGCATGATATTCTCTTGAAGGACGTGGAGGTCACACACAGACAGAGAAAGAACTACGAAATAAAAGCAAAAATGTCACCAAGGAAGTCATTATACTGTTTCTACCCTTATAATAGGCTTGAAAGATTTAGTTGTCTAATCCCAAAAAATAGTTTCCAAACCTCTGATATTTAAAGAACGTAACTCAATATGCCAAGTACACAGAGAGACCGACAAAGCAAACCTGACTGTCAGTACAATTTGTTTATAAATAACTTACCACTACCAGTCACGATTAGCTTCTTTTTGTGCTTTACACGACTCAATTCGAGAAATGATTCCCATTTTCAACTTTTTACTTCTTTTAATTATTGCATTTCTTTGTAATGTTTCAATGTGTGAGGCTCTGCATTGTTTTGTTAACTTTTCTGCAGTATATGAAAACGCCCAATTTTTAGTTAGTTATCGACTTTTTATGTAGTCAGTGGCAGAATATGGAAGAACCTGAACTTACAGTTTTCTTATGGTCCATTTGTACAGTCTGACACATGTTAAACCTCACTCACAACTTTCTGGGTACAGTACACATCGAGAATAACTTACATAAACTGACATTTACAGAGATGTTATAAAATAAATAAATAAAATAAAATATTAATTATTGTATATGTATTACAGTGATTGGTTGTAATTAATATTTGCTTATTTGGAACGTGGACGTTTAATTATTTGGTATCAAACGCTTGACACTGACTTTTTCGTAAATGCAATGTTATTCGTAATAGACCGTGAAATGTTACTCAAATAATCGGACTTCGTATTTAAATCGTTTCGAAAGACTGCTGCGGTAGGCGCGGACTCAAAATCTCAATATTAGAATAATTTGCCAGCCATGTCAATACGTTGTACAGAGCTGACTGTCTACTAAACATAAAAAAGTTTACACAGTTAGTTAAATCAGATATATTCAACGAATGAGCCTACAGTTAAATAATTCAACTTACTCTCATAAATATAGAATCTTTACAGAGTGGAGTACCTAGTGAGATTGCAACTCACAGTGTTCTTATATAACATGAAATATGGCGGTGTGCCAGTTAATAAAATATACATGCTGCCCGCACCAGCTATTTTACAAGAACCACTTCTTCTTAATGAAACATAAGAGGATCCTAATTGTATTTTTGCTTTATCAGCGACATAGTGCTGCAGTTCTGTGCCATAGGCTTTATTCATTTGTCCTAGATTAATTATTTAATTAAGATTTCGCGTTTCCGAGGAAACTCACACAAGCCATGCAAATATGCCTTTACAATGTTCGTAGATATAGTTGACAGAGACCATGGTGCAGGTCCTCCTCAGGTATGCATTTGTACAGTGGATACTTATCTAAACAATATGCATTTCATTACATCTGTTTTACAACGCTGTTTTCTTCTAAGTGTTACTGCTTTTGTTTAAGTATGTTGTCAAACTGTCTGAAGGAATTCACCAATTGACATTCAAGTTTTTCATTTATCTTTCTGTCTTCGTATTATCTGTAATATGTATATGTCTAGAGTTTTTCTAACAAATCCATTTCATGCGCTTTATTTACTCAGTGGAGTACTTTGATATTTTTCTTTACCTTTGCAAATGGATGTCCAGTATTGTGCATCTATGTAGCTATTGCTGACGTCGTGTTCCTGTTGTGTTTGCGGGCTTTAATTTGCTCTGTGTATCTAGTGTTGAAATTTCGCCCTTTGTCCTACGTAGAACATGAAGTGTACTTGGCACGTTACTTTGTAAATTCCATAGTCTGATTAAGGGTCATGATTACACTATGTATTATGTATCAGTTTTTGTTGTCATTTATTTAATGCAGAAAACCTAACTTTAACTTTTGATCTTCCAGAATACTTGCTATCTTACGCAATATAGTGACGATGTCTCGGGTGCTAGTATACATTTGCCTATATCTTTTTCTTCTGTGTGCTTTTTAGTTTGGGTCTTTCTTCAGTTTTCTTAGGAGTGTGTCAATCATGGAAGCTCTACAATCATTAGCGCATGCGGTCTGTTTCATTATATCTAATTCTTTTTGTATGATTTCTTGGTCCATAGGTATTTTACTTCCCCTATGTATAATTGATCTGTATACTGCCTGTTTATCTATGTCAGGGTGACATGCAGATGCAGGGACTGGGGTGTCAGTCATTGCATTTTTCCTGTAAATTTTGAGTGTGCATGTGTTGTTGCCTGTAATACTTAGGTGCTGGTTATTAATGTTTTTGTTTGGTTCATGTTCCACTATAAATGAAATTTTCTCTTGTAGATTAATGAAGCAGTTAAGAATGTCTGTTTTGGCTGTGGCATTCCCTTTCACTAACAGTAGTGTGTCATCTAAACACCTCCTATAAAGTTCAGTTTCCTTTGGAAGAGGTTCTTGGCTGCTAAATAACTTTAATTCCAAGTTGTCTGTGTGTATGTCAGTCATTCTACCTGATGTACATGGTTCCACTGCTGGCAAATCAGGTAGCTTATAAATGTTACCTTAAAGGTAAACTAGTCGTAACTTAGAGTTACCTGGAGGAGTTTCGTAAATTCAGTGATATCTATGTATGCAATTTCCTTATGCCTCATAAGGGACTTTGGGATTACTGTTTCAGCTTATTGTATATGTATGTTTGAGTAAAGGCTGGTAATGTCATGTTATGACAACTGAGCATCTTGTGGTAGCTTTCACCTTTTAGTTCTTCGGCTAGCATCATGTGATTTTTTATAGAGTTTGTTGTTTTCATATGTGTAGTTTTTGGTCCGTATTTAATTCAGTTTCTGTGGCAGTTTGTATGCAATACTGTTTATGGAGTTCACCACAGGACGTATCGGATTACCTTCGTTCTGTACCTTTTGATGCTCTCATCGGCTTGGTGCCTTTGGATTCATGGATGTAAGATACTTCTTTTCAGTTTCTGTCCAAAGGAAATGTATGTTCTTTAGTTCTTTAGTTGATCCTCAATTTTATTTTGGAATTGTTTTGTTTAGCTTTTTTAATGCATTGAATATTATTAGCCTCAAAGAATTCATGTGTTTTGTCTATGTATTCCTCTTCTATAATTACAACCAATATACTGCTTTGTCTGATTTTGTGGCTACGGATTGGTTGTTTTAAGTTTATTATCTACAGATTTTAGAGATTTTGTATCATTTATTGTGTATTTAGGTCTAAATTTATCTTTATTCATTTCTTTCTCGAGAAGCTTGCTTACTTTGCGAACTACGGCTGCTTTTGTATTTGAATTTAATTTAGCAGCATGTCATGCATTTTTAGTTGCAACTATTATCTGTTTACGGGTGTGGCTGTTGCGTTTAGGCTTTATGTTGTATTTTAGTCCTTTTTTGAGTAGATTATCTTCCAATTGGTGAAATTTTATATCGATTTTGTTCACCAATATCCTGTAAAATGTGTGGGTATATTTGTCAGTTATTAAGGTTTGTTTTGTTGTTTCGTTTGGATGTCAAGGTCTGCAGCCGCTTGACATATGTATTGCAAACAGTCAAGTACTCCTTGCCGACTATGCCTTACATATGCTTACATATATGTCATATACTATGAGTTCCATAATGTTTGCTCTCTTGGTTGCATGTTGAATAGCGTCTGCTTAGCAAGTCCTACTTCTTGTGTAACTGTTACTAAAAACAGCTGCTCACATAACATTCAACATGTGTGAAGTTTTTCTTTGTTTTTCTGACCATACAGCAATGTATAACTAACGCATAGTTTTTAGTTAATCATGTATTTTCGTATTTAGTTAGTCGAGATGTTTGGGAGAACATACGAAAAAATTTTTTCCGTATGCTCGTACCTTTGTTAACAGCCTCCAGTGCCGCACCTCGTGGAGTGCATTCCGGAAATCTAGAAGTTTGTAGTCTTCCTTTTGCCTGTCATACATTGTTCACAGTATATCATGTCAGAAAAGGGCAAGGTGACTTTCGCACAAGCGATTTTCTCTAACGTCGTGCTGTTTCGGTTTCAAGAATATTAGTTTTATTCGAAATGAGGATATGTTCAAGGATTCTCCGGCAAACCGATGTTAGGAAGAGTGGTTTGTAATTTTACGGGTCCGTTCTTTTACCCTTCTTATATACCGGAGTCATCTGCGCTTTTTTCCAGTCGGTCGGGACTCTGTGCTGAACCAGTTTATTTGCTAAGGTATGATGGTAGTAGTTCTTTGCTTCGCGCTTCGATCTTTCTACAGACGCACAAATCTGTAATAACTGTTGTCTGTCGTTTTTTGCACGTCCTCTCTCGAACCCAGAGTGCATCGGTCTTTTCGTCCTCATCATGTTCCGGATTTCTTTGTTAAACCATGGTGGATCTTTTCCGTCCTTAACCCACTTACTTGCGGCGTAGTTCTCCAGACCACAATTTACAATCTGTTTAATCTTTTCTCATAATTCCTCTACGTCCCTCTTACTGGAAATATGTGATGGAAGGTCACTAAGTTAAATACTAACAACTGTTTATCTGCACTTTTACCAGAAACAATCTCCTTGACTGATTAACAATGAAAACTCTTTAAGCTGGCCACTTAAATTTGTACGAGAATGTGATCGTCTAGAAGGGCGGTCTTCTTAGAGGCGGGCGGAGGGGGGGGGGGTTCAAGATAAAATTTAATGCTGAATCGTTTAAACGCAATTATTACATCAACTGCTTCAATAAAAAACTCTTATAATATATTAATAACTTAATGATAATGAAGTAATCCCCCATGAACCATGGACCTTGCTGCTGGTGGGGAGGCTTGCGTGCCTCAGCGATACAGGTAGCTCTCCCGTAGATGCAAGCACAACGAAGGGGTTTATGTTAAGAGGACAGACAAACGTGTGGTTCCTGAAGAGGGGAAGCAACATTTTCAGTAGTTACAGGGGCAATAATTTGGATGACTGACTGATCTGGCCTTCCAACATTAATCAAAACGGCCTTGCTGTACTTTTACTGTGAACGGCTGAAATTAAAGGGGAACTACAGATGCAACTCTTCCCAAGGGCATAAAACTTTACTGTATGGTTAAATGATGATGGCGCCCTCTTAGGTAAAACATTGCCGAGGTAAAGTAGTCCCCAATTCGGATGTCAGGGCAGGGACTACTCAGGAGGACCTCGTCATCAGGAGAAACAAAATTCGCGTCCTACGGATCGGAGGGTGGAATGTCAGATCCCTTAATAGGGCAGGTAGGTTAGAAAATTTAAAAAAGAAAATGGGTAGGTTAATGTTAGATATAGTGGGAATTAGGGAAGTACGGTGGCAGGACGAACAAAACGTTTGGTCCGGTGAATACAGGGTTATAAGTACAAAATCAAATACGGTAATACAAGAGTAGGCATAATAATGAATAAAAAAAATAGCAGCGTGGGTAAGCTATTACGAACAGCATAGTGAATGCATTATTGTAGCCAAGATAGACACAAGACCCACACCCATCATAGAACTAAAATTTAATATGCCAGCTAGCTCTACAGATGACGAAGAGATTGGAGAAATGTATGATGAGATAAAAGAAATTATACAGACAGTGAAGGGAGACGAGAATTTAATAGTCATGGGAGACTGGAATTCGATAGAAGGAAAAGGAAGAGAAGGAAAAGTCGTAGGTGAAAATTGTCTGGGTTAAGGAATAAAAGAGGTAGGTGCCTGGTGAGAATTTTGCACAAAGCATAACTTAATCATAGCTAACACTTGGTTTAAGAATCATGAGAGAGGTTCTACACATGGAAAAGACCTGGAGACACTGTATAGATTATATAATGGTAAGGCAGAGATTTAGAAGCCAAGTTTTAAATTGTAAGATGCTTCCAGGGCAGATGTGGATTCTGACCACAATTTATTGGTTATCAACTGTAGACCAAAACTGAAGAACCAGCAAAAAGGTGGGAATTTGAGCAGATGGGACCGGGATAAACTGAAAGAACCAGCGGCGGCAGAGAGTCTCAGAGAGGCCATTAAAGGAAATATAGAAAAGAACATGGGAAAGAAATACAGTAAAAGAAGAATGGGTAGATTTGAGAGTTGAAATAGCGAAGGCAGCAGAGGATCATGTAGGTAAAAAGACGAGGGCTAGTAGAAATCCTAGGGTAATGGAAGAGATACTGAATTTAATTGATGAACGGAGAAAATACAAAACTGCAATAAATGAAGCAGGCAAAAGGCAATACAAACGTCTAAAAAATGAGATCAACAGGAAATACTAAACGGCTTAACAGGAATGGCATATATATAAAGTAGAAGATGAATTTTGCTGTTTGAGAAGCTAAGTAATTGATGATGATCGAAGTAGGGAGGATATAAAACGTAGACCAGCAATGGCAAGAAAAACGTTTCTGAAGAAGAAAAATTTTTTAACATTGAGTACAGATTTAAGTGTCAGAAAGTCTTTTCTCTGTCTGTTTGTATGGAGCGTAGTCATGTATGGATGTGTAATGTGGACAATAAATAGTTTAGACAAGAAGAGAACAGATGCTTTCGAAATGTGGTGCTACGGAAGAATGTTGAAGATTAGATGGGTAGATCATGTAACTAATGAGGAGGTATTGAATAGAATTGCGGAGAAGATGAATTTGTGGCATAACTTGTCTAGAAGAATGGATCGTTTGGTAGGACATGTTCTCAGGCATCAAGGGATCACCAATTTAGTATTGGAGGGCAGTGTGGGGGATCAATATTGTAGAGGCAGACCAAGAGATGTATACACGTAGCAGATTCAGAAGGTTGCAGTAGGTAATTGAAGATGAAGAAGCTTGCACAGGATAGGGTAGCATGGAGAGCTACACCAATCCAGTCTTTGGACATAAGTCCACAAGCATAATAATCCAGTAAGTACCTAATCACTGAAACTGCATTTGTAACACAATTTTTTAAAACTTTCTTTAAAATCACACTCTCATATTCATTTCTTTACCTCAGATAGCAAGTACATCAGTTTCTGGTGGGACAGGTCTGAAGGCTGAGCCTTGTGTCTAGCACTATTATGCAAGGCATCTCGTAATGGGATTGCCTCTACAGGTTTTGCGTCATCTTCACTATCACCGTTTTGGTTGTCACTGCACTGAGGGTCTGGGTTAATTTCAGTAACGATATCATAGCAGTTAACACCACTGTTGAAACATTAAATATCATTGTAGGAATGCCCAATTCATTACTGGCAGCATCGCACAGATAGTTGACGGTTTTTAGTAATTCATCGCGAACTTTTCTTCTCCAACGTCCACATTTCGTGAAGAATGAAAACCAGAATTGGCGAAACATTTTCTATTTGTTTCGTTTTTCACTTTATTCGACACGCATTCCATCTGGCTTTCTATATTACCTACGGTCACAGACGTAGCTAGAAAATACATGGATATGGCGTTGACAGTTTTCGCAATTAGGGAACGCAGAAGCTTCTGTCGGTAGTTTATTTTGTAGGACCGTATTAATCCTTGGTCAACAGGTTGAACACACGAAGTTGTGTTGACAGCAAGAAATTTTTTTTCCACGTTTGGTAACTTTTCGCGTTATGCAGTTAAGAAGGAAACTGGTCACACGTCACCATACCATTTTATTTGCATGCCAAGAGACACCAAGCAAGGAAATGTCATTTTTAAGCACTGTGGACATTTTCTTGTATGTATCACACGTGGTTCTTCTTTTTCACTGCTGATATTACGACAAAGACCGATCGTTAACCTTTATTTCGCATTTTGTCGCCTCTGAAATCATCATACTTCTCAGTCAGTGTTATGTCGAGAATACCTTTACAAAACAGACCAGTTTCATCCACGTTGTAAATGTCAGTATCACAATAGCTACTTGTAATAATACTAAATCTCGACTTCAAGTCGAATACATCATCTAGATCAACTTCTGCATTTTCTCCACACATTGCTTCGAAAACATTACTGTGTCGAACACGAAATCGATCCATCCACATGTTGCTTGCATTGCAATCAGGAATTCCAAGATCAGAATCCAATTTAAGAGGATTCCCTTGTAGCATCGGTCCACTAACAGGCAATCCTTCGGCACGTGGTCTAATAAACTACTGTAAAACAGCATCACTGACGTCTCCAAAAGGTTACCAAATTCTTTTCTTGAATTTTTGTGTTGTTTCCGTCCCATTCCTCAACATGCCGGCTGCGATTTTAAATCGTATTCTGCACTTGCCTTTCTACACAATTAAATTCATTCGCTAACTGATGCTAAAATTTTCTCTTTCCACTCTCTCTAATAACAGAAATTTGCAACAGGTTTTCTTTTCTTTGAAGTAGCCATGACTGATGACTACACTGGACATATCAGAACTCTTTGCTATTATAAGCATAAACAACAACGAAATTCTAGAGATTGTGGCGTCACATTGTCGACAAGGAACCTTACGGTACTACTGTATTGTACTTCTGTGATTGTTTATGGTCGTCTTAAAGGCAAACCATAGTTACACAGTAGTCGCTGGCCTGGAAAATGGGCGGTCATCTATAAGAACATGAAGATGCAATCTTCTTTTGGAAGCTTAACTCCATTCCTTAAAAAATATGGCCGTTTAGAGAAGGGCGGCTTATAGGTGTGGTCTTTACTATAGGAGGTTTCAGTGTATCAACTTTCGTAGTAACAATTGCTGTAAGGACATCATTATCACTAATCCTGTCTCTATACTGAAGCTGTCAGTAAGGTTAGGCCTGTTTGTAGCTCGAAGGTCTAAAATATTTCCACTGGGTGTTGGCTGTCGAACCAACTGTTCAAGGCTGTGTTTAGAAAAGTGTTCAAATGTAGTTTGCAAGACTGTCTGTATCTACCACCCGCAATGAATCCATAGGCCTCCCTGTCCACACTCGGCAGGCTAAAATCGCCTCCAGCTAGCACTGTATCATTTGGGTGTTTGCGTGCTTCTGATCGTAGATTTTCCGTCATTGAAGTAGATGTAGTTGAAGGAAGCAACACATTGCACGAGAGTCTTCAATTTATTCAGTTCAAAAAACTGTTCGTTTAAACAACGCTTTCAGCAGTCGCCAGTATTTCTGGCTTCGCAGCCGTCATATTCATCTTCCAGTAGTCCTTCTTACGTCAGATGGGACTTCGGCATCTGGATGATGAAATAGTTTGGTATGAGGCATCGATGGCTTATGGTTTGTTCCGCGATTGGCTGCTGCTTTCGGAAGCAGTATGCCAAGATGATAAACTCTGTTATTAATGTTAGAAACGCTAAACAGAGAATTTACTTGCATTTCCTGTAAGAAGCGTCTCTCAACAGTAAGCTATCACCTCATTATTTCAAAAGTGTATTATCAGCAGAATAATTAACAGTGGCTAAACCAAAAGGCAGACGAAGCACATCGTAGATATCTGGATTGCTCCTAACTTGGATAGCGAGCGAAGTTGTTCTGCTGTAAGGTGAGAGTTGGTTCGGCAGTCTCTGAGGACAGACACGGTTTCTACCGCAGTCGGTGTTGGTGAAGATTTAAGTTGGCAATATCTGGTTTTTTGGACATGTAATTGAGAACTAGTGTGATATTAACTACGAAAACACACAAGTCATTATTTTGCTTATGTTCTGTGAAAGTGTGAAGAATGGAAATGATTTGCGATCTGTAAAGTCAATTACAATAGTTTGCAGTGTCTCGTATTCTGCTAATCAGAACAGAGTGGCATTCCGCTTAAGCAAACCGATTCTTAACCTAATTATTTAGCCAAAACCAGTTAATCGTTAACGGTTTATTACAGCCTAAACATAACCGTTTCACAACCTGCGTGATATTTTCTCCTCAGCGGACAACAACTATAGAAGACGGGAAGGTGGTTCAAATGGTTCAAATGGCTCTGAGCACTATGGGACTCAACTGCTGAGGTCATTAGTCCCCTAGAACTTAGAACTAGTTAAACCTAACTAACCTAAGGACATCACAAACATCCATGCCCGAGGCAGGATTCGAACCTGCGACCGTTGCGGTCTTGCGGTTCCAGACTGCAGCGCCTTTAACCGCACGGCCACTTCGGCCGGCTGGGAAGGTGGTGAAAATTAATTAGAACCTCTACGTTCTACTCAGGGAGCTGGAAGAAATTAGGCACCTTGCGTGTACTGTAATCTTAGTACAAATCAGCTGACACCTCATCTGTCGTAACACACAAATTGTATGAAGGTGGGAAATTTTCGAGTGAAGAGTTTTACTATACACACGAAAATCCCTCTCACTATCTCTCTCTCTGTCTTCCACTCTCTCTTTCAGTTGTCGTAGAGGCCATATTTGGCTGGTCCGAGTTCCTCACATCTGCCCAAAGAGGTTATGGACAGGAATGACAGGTCAAGAAATTGAGAATGTACAACAAGAGTTGGAGGATGCTATAAATCCAGAAACTCCATCCATAATGCAACTGCCGCCTTGTCTGTCGAACCACCGAAATCTCCATACCAGCAGACTGACAGTAGCATTTCGAAAAATTTGTGTACGTCGTCTCAGAGAGCAGTGCAGCCCACTTTTGTGTATACTGTGGCAAAGACGTTCAATTAGTTTGTGGAACAAATAACGAAGCGGACGGACGGTATGGAGAGAAAATTACTTGCAGACAAAGTAATGTTTTCAGAATCTCCATATGAGTGCAATACATATTAAAGGACAGAATATCGTGCACTCTTCAAATGAAACAATAGTAACGCTACATATTAAAGTTGAGAGAGAGAGGGTATTTCTCCATACTGTGTCTGTGTACACTAGAATAGCTCAAACTGCTAAAGAATTTGAGGACCTGTTATGAAACATTATGGGAAAAATAAAGGAAACTAATTACACACATTTGTTCATTACTGAAATGCCCTGATAGATAGCACCTATCAAAGATGTAGTAGGTACAGAAGGTAAAAATAAATATATGCATAAAAAAGGCAATGTGCTGACTGATGCACTGACTCATTACCACACAGTTAAAACCGCTAAAGACAGAAACTTGCACTCCGGAGGAGTCGTAATTTAACAAGGTATTTTTCGAAATTTCAACCCTAAAGGTATGAAATAAGGGATGAAGGTATTTTTTGAAAATGTCGATATTATGGCAATTTTATGAAAATTGGTGTTTGTTTTCACAGCCAGAAAAAAAGATATTCAGGTTTCGGAGTTTTTGGGATTATAACCCTAGGGGAATGAAGAAGTTCGTGAAAGCTTTTTTGGAAATATAGCATTATTAAAGAACCACTGAAGTACTCTTAAAGCTACATCTACGAATATTGGTGTTTGACTTCTTAGTTAGAAATTAAAAAATACTTGTTTTACTGTTTTTGGAAGCTGAACACCTAAGGGAGTGATATAAGGAATGAGATTTCCTATGGAAAAATTTTATCATCCGAGCATTTTTAAACCTAAATATATAAAAAGTTAAATGTGGCTTCTCAGTCAGCAGTAAACCAAATGTGTTTCACTGTTTTCGGGAATTCAACCTCTATGGGAGTGAAACAGAGGATGAAAACTTTTATGGAAATATTTCATAGTTGCATCATTTTATAAGTTAAATCTATAAAAATTGTATTTAGCTTCTCTGTTAGATATAAAACATAGACATATCGCTGTTTTATTTTATTTTTTTTTTTTTTAGATTAAAGCCGTAAGGGGAAGAAACAGGGTCAGAGTGATCCACTGACTCGTAATCACGCAGCCCAAACGGCTAAGGAGGGAAAGTTGAAGAGATTGGAGATCTTATACTGCTGGCAGCGTTCAAGAAGGGATTGTCGATAATTACACTCCTAAATGTGTGATTTGTAGAATGAAAGACTGATTCTGAAATTAGAGCTATGTAAGCCGATATGTGGTCTCTCAGTCAGAAAATAAAAACTCGTATTTGAGCTGTTATGGAAATTCAGCCACTATGATGGTAAAATAGTGGGCGAAATTCTTTTTGAAAGTACATAATAACTACAGAACCAGCAAAGGATTTTTAAGCCTACATGTACAACAACTGATATTTGACTTCTTGGATAGAAATAAAAAATATGTGTTTCGATATTTCTGGAAATTCAGTACCTAAGAAAGTAGAATTGAGTATCAAAATGTTTAATAAAATATTTCATTAAAGTAAAAAAAATGTCAATAATTGAGCTACATTTATGAAAATTAGTATTTCTGTACTTGCTTAGATATAACATTTGTTAGGCGATGAAAGTTGCTATATAAATATTTCCACAAGAATGTAAAATGCATGATTAACAAAAATTTTGGACTCCAGCTACCAGAATCGCTTTTTGTCAGAAGTACATTCGAGAAAAACCATGCTTTTATGGCCTTCATTAGAGTGAAAAGCGTATAAGGTGTTGCAGTGAAGGATATAGAGCTTCAATTAAATAAAAACAGAATAATCACTGGAGCCCATACAGTCAATGTAAGTGAACCAGTGGGTGCTAAGCTAGTTAAATAATGATGGAACGTAGGTAACAGATATTTGGCACGTACAATGAATTGCAAATAACATTATTGCAAATTAGAGAGTACTGGTAAAAATAAAGGATGCAAGCGACTACAGAAGCTTAGATAGGTGATCAGATCACTTTTTAGTAAGAAGTGATACAACGTATTAAAAATTACAAAAACGAAAAGAGACACCAGAGTGGTGAATACGGGACAAGCTGATAAAACTAATTAGACTGTGTGCGATTGAATGAAGGAATAGTGCGAAAGTACAGAAGGAGTTCTCAGAATCATCTGAGGTACAAAACTGCAGGAGTCACCAGAGGAAAGAAGATAACTGTTCTAGTCTCTGCGGATGATATTGTGGTCATAGGAAGGAGCATGGAATATCTGGAGAAAATGGCAACTGTACTCATGGAAGAAGCTAGGAAAGTTGGTCTAAGTGTAAATGACAATAAAACAAAGTTCACGGTAATAAGAAAAATAGCTCAGTTAGGACGAAACCATCTAACGATCAAGAAGCTAACAATACAGAAGATTTACTTACCTCGGTGTCAACATCCACCAACAAAACATTATAGAGAAAGAGATTGTAACCCGAGAATTCAAGCGAGTTATACATAACATCATAAGATCTCAGTTAATTTCCAGACAAGCAAAAATAAGAGTATCAGAGCATCATCAAACCAATACTGTGCTACGCAAGCGAGACATGCACCTTGACCAAAAAAGAAAATCATTCACTATCGAAGATAAAGTTTTGAGAAAAATATATGTACCATTGAAAGAAAATGACCAGTGGAGAATAAGAAAAACTGAGAACACAGGCAATTGTACACAATCTAGACACCAAAAAGACAGATATCATATGGACTTGTGAGGAGGAGAGGAGACAACACGCTAAAAAAGGCATGGAGAAGTGGAAGGAACAAGACCACTTGGATGGCCGAGAACGAGATGGAAGGGTAATACCATGGGAGACATGCAGATACTGGTTCTGGGAGATGATGATACAGGTGACAGGAATTTGTGGAAGGTTGGGGAGTGTTATGCCAAGGAGCAGCGGCGGTTTGTGTTGCCAGTATAAGTGAGTAGAGTACAAGCTGCTAGTAAAGTACTGGGAATGAGGGAAGAGATATATTCTAAAAAGAGATTAACAATTTGAAACAACACAGTTTAGTAAAAGATAGAAAGGAGGCATAACTAAATATTTGGCCATCACATAACAATATAAATAACTGAGTATCATATAAGTAAACATGGTTTCGCAAAGGAAGAAGTATGTAAAACGAATTGGCAAATTTGGGACTGATGTTTGAGTGAAATAGAATGCGGTACTCACACATGAGAAAACACGACATACAAAAAATCGTGGAAAACTGGAATATACAAAAATGAGATGCTTTGAGACTAAATATATAATCCAGAAATACTTGATCAAAGAATATTAAATTTGTATGGACTGACGATTAAAGTGACCGCAAAATGAACACCAATATTTGCTGCGTAGATTTGATAACAATGAAAGAGCTGAAAAAGATTCCCCGAACAGGAAACACAAGGCTGCCAGATATTGACTATATAATCATGGAAATAACTAAATATCTGTCTCATTAAGTAGAATATAGATTTTTAAATTTCATGAATGTTTGCTGGCTGAGTGGACATGTCCAGACAAGTGGTATTAAGCTATGATATTCAGTATTTACAGAACAATAAAATAAAATAATTAAATATTAAAAAGAAATAAACCGCAATGCAAAAACTACAAAGGCTAAAGTCTGCTACATTCCTGTTAGAGACTGTACGCTAAAATTATTGATAATAGATGAATACTAATACTTGAAGCAGGTATTTAGAGGTGATACATAGTTTTAGAAAAGGTAGATCGCATTTTTACTGTGGTTTCAGATTGGCACAAGGTATTGTGAAAGGAAAATTATTCGCATTACCAACTTATTACTTTTTTGTTTTTTTGTGAAAAGGCGTTCGACGAGGTAAAACGGAAAATACAATGGGAACACTAAGGGAAGGAGGCGTTTCAGTTCAATCTGATTGCAGCAATTAAGTCACTATATTCTTGCTTTTGCTGCTGTATCTACATCTACATCCATACTTCGCAAGCCACCTCACGGTGTGTGGCGGGGGGTACCTTAAGTACCTCCATCGGTTCTCCCTTCTATTCCAGTCTGGTATTGTTTGTGGAAAAAAAGATTGTCGGTATGCCTCTGTGTGGGCTCTAATTTCTCTGATTTTATCTCATGGTCTCTTGCGCGAGATATTCACAGGAGGGAGCAATTTACTGCTTGATTCCTCGGTGAAGGTATGTTCTCGAAACTTCAATAAAAGCCCGTACCGAGCTACTGAGCATGTCTCTTGCAGAGTCTTCCACTGGAGATTATGTATAATCTCCGCTTTCACGATTACTAAATAAGCCTGTAACGAAGCGCGCTGCTCTCCGTTGGATCTTCTCTATCTCTTCTATCAACCCTATCTGGTACGGACCCCACACCGGTGAGCAGCATTCAAACAGTGGGCGAACAAGTGTACGGTAACCTACTTCCTTTGTGTTTCGGACGGCATTTCCTTGGGATTCTTCCAATGAATCTCAGTCTGGCATCTGCTTTACCGACGATTAATTTTATATGGTCAGTCCATTTTAAATTAATCCAAATGCTGACTCATAGAAAATTCATTAAATTAATTAACTACTTCCTTTTGCTGACCTGCCATATTGAAGCTAAATGATAAAGGATCTTTCTTTCTATGTATTCGCAGCACATTACACTTGTCTACATTGAGAATCAATTACCATGGGTCAATTCGTTGCAGATCCTCCTGCATTTCAGTACAACTTTCCATGTCACAACCTCTCGATACATTGCAGCATCATCCACAAAAACCTCAGTGAACTTCCGATGCTATCTACAAGGTCATTTATATATATTTTGAATATCAACGGTCCTACTGCACTCCCCTGCGGCTCACCTGAAATCGCTCTTACTTCGGAAGATTTCTCTACGTAGAGAATGACGTGCTGCGTTCTGATATCTAGGAACTCTTCAATACAATCGCACAATTCGTCTGATAGTCAATATGGTAGCGAATGTTAGACCCTTACACCACAATTACGACTAATCGAATCAACACAGTTGAAATTCGTCCAGGTAGCAGCGTGATGCTTATTAACGGAAGACAGACGAAACATCAATATTAGGCAAGTAGTAAATAAGAACACGTTAGAATTACGATTCAAAAATACAGAATGATCTAGGAATTACCTCTCCAACGTGTGTCTTGTAAAAGAAAAAATAAAACTGCTGTGCAGTGTAACTCAATAGAAAAGAGAAACGTTTACCTAATCGTTGAAGTCGATGAAGCTCATGAATTACATAATTACCTGAAACGCTTAATCGAGTACAACCAGTTACCATTACTATCAAGGGAAACGTGAAGCCTGATGAAAGCTACCAAACAGTCACAGGAGTAGAAGAAGAATGGTCAACTGTAAACTTTCTTGAGTTATTTCCATACGTGAAGACGGTTGTAGTAGCGAACAGTGGACAACTTCAGTGATAAGACACGTTCAGGCCTCGGTCTATATGGGGTACTGCTGGGAAGGAAGTAATACCTTCTCGCAACGGACACCTGTTTTAAAGACAGAGTCAGCGGCTGCGTCAATTGTCCATGTTCAGTTCCCCACAGGTACGTCACAGGTTGCCGTGAATTCATTTCAAAGTCACAAAGAAAGCCTGTACAGTAAAAATTTTGTTCTTATGTGTGTATGGTATTCAGAAAGCGTATGAATTTAGAGATATTTGTGGTCTTTGCTGTATTTGTATACACTACTTATTTTCACTGAATATTTTAGAAATCTCCTGCCAGTCGTTTCAAGTCATCTGATTAAATCTTCTGACTTGTTGGACAGTGCAGAATTTCGTAGGAATTTTGGTTTGGCAGCAGTTTACACTACTGTAAGCGACAGTATTGTAACCTAATAGCCGGTATGTCCACCTTCGGCACGGATGAGAGCGGCAAAGCGTCGTGGCATGGAAGGAATGAGGCCTTGGTGCTAGGTCGCTGGAGGGATTTGGCACTACATCTGCACACACAGGTAACGTAATTCCCGTAAATTCAGTGGACGTGGGCGATGAGCTCTTAAGCCACGCTGAATCAAAACCCATACCTGTTCAATCGCATTCAGACATAGCGAGCTGGGGAACCAGTACAACAACTGGAAATCGCCACCGTGTTGGTCCAACCACTCCACCACAGTCCTGGCCTTGTGACATGGATCATTACCTTGTTGAAAAATGCCACCCACGTTGGGAAACATGATCGCCACGAAGCGATGTACTTGGTCTGCAAGCAGCATAAAATAGTTCTTCTCCACCATGGTGCCTTGCACAAGCCCCACTTGGCCCCTGAGTGCCCATGTGAATTTTCCCCACAGTGTACTGGAGCGACTCCCAGCTTGTCTCCGTCATGTAGTTCAGGTTTCAAGTTGCTTGTATAATAAATACAATACCAAAAATTACTATATATAATTTTCCTGAGATTAAACAACAAACTTGAAGAGTTGATACCAGACATCCGCATCTTGAAAAAATTTCTTTTACTGATAGTTAGATTACGTTGATGGACGTGTATTTTGTGCAAATACTGAACATTTGAACACTTTTCTGTCTAACCAATGTGGATACCAGTAATATGTGTCCTTTATGATTTTTCAGCTTCTGCATCGTTGGCTGTTGGAGAGTAACTGAAGAGTAACACCAGAACGTGTCAAGGTTTGTAGAATTTGATTTTCAGGCAAGGATTGCTGACTCTTTTCTCGACGTAAGGATGTATCATACCTTGCCATAATTCGTTTACGGTAACTCTCCTTTCATCAGATCTGGCTTTCTGAAAGTTAGGGTGATGCTATGATAATAAACACAAAGTATTCACTGGCGCTACATCGATAACATCTAACCATAGCTCAAGAGGCTGCCCTCTCGATGGTTTCTAGCGTTTGTATGTACGTGTCCTCTGGTCAAGGTCATCCCCTATTCATTTAGTTTTGTTTCTGAATAAAACTATCTCTCGTTCCTTTTAACGTGTTTCATTTATGGTGGCAGCACGAGGCAGAGAGGTGGAGCGCTACAACAATTTTGTTCGCTTTGCGTACATAACGCATAATGTCAAACAGTCTTCAAAAATATTTGTGAAGATAAAACAATCGATCTTGGAAGCCGTCATTTCTGCTCAAATTTCATAGTTTTCTCTCATGGATATCATTACAGTAATCCCTCCCTGCAATAATTCCTCTAAAAACGGAATACTTATAAAAAATTATCTAATGCAATGTTTGTTGACGTTCCTCTAAATATGTTTGTTAGTGTCTTTACTGTAGTAGAATAACAATTGTTGGTTTCGTCTCACCTAGGTTCCAAAAAGTTATTCATTGACTTTCGCGTCATAATCTTCCAATTTTCGCTGGAAACTTGATACTACCTCCTGAAAATTGCAATGCACAATCTCTTCTAACATTCTTTGCGAGATAAAATAAACCCAATAGTTCTTAGAGTGACAGGTCCATATAGATGAGATGGGATTTTGGTGATATTGTCTGTTTTAATTCTGCTGCATGGCGGTGGTGTTATACTCCAGTGACTTCAAACGATTAGTAAATTAAGCTTGGGACGGCAGAAGATGTGAATTTATTATCTTGGGTGCAACCAGTGTCTGAATCTTTATCTCCCTGATAAAAATAGGCTTCACCTTCAGTCCATTAAAAAAATACGATTTAAAATCCTAACAGGTTATAAGGAATCCATGCTGTACGTTAATGATACGTATGTATTATGTTCATGCTTCTCTGAGACAACTGTGGCACAAAACAATACATTTACCTTTACGTAGTCAGTTTTAGGTTTTGCAGTACTGCACTTATGAATTTCCGGCAATTAGTGCAGGTGTGCTAATCGTTGGTAAGCTCTCTGAGATATGGCTTGTTCGGTATCAGGTCTAAAAAGCTCCTATCATGCATTATTATACATGTAAAATTACAAAATTAAGAAACAAATAATAAATTTAGCTTGGACCATATATTTTTTTCGTAAGGAAAGTGAGTTGTGTTTCCAAAGGTTGCATAGCGCATAAATAAATAAAAAAATTAGAGTATTCATGAAATGAATGATTCGAGGGTTCAAAGGACTACTTTTATGGTTCAACGGTTTAAAAACCTCATATAACTCCTTCGTTTTAAAAGAATCCAACTCAAGGGGAGAGTTTGTCGTGGAAGTTGCTGACATAAATGTAGATGTAACTTTTTTATCGATAAAATACCTTATCGAGTACGAGTTCATATGATGAACGGTGAGGAAAAGAGTTTCATGTATTGCTGCATATTGAGAACATATGCGTTACATACCAGCCTTTATTCCTGTGTATTTATGAAACATTTAATGTCACAGATTTGTTTGAAATAGGTGTAGAGGTATCACGAGTCGACAAAAATTGTGTATGGTTTTTCATGTAGCAGCTGATCACAGTCAGAAGACCATGAAATGTCTGTTGCACGAACAGGACTAAGTGCTTCATGTATTTTGTTCACTCTTGGTTGTCTTCCTTTCGAAGAGAGTAACAGTAGAAGTTTATCGAGTGTTGGCGGTGACTGTTAGCGTTGAGTTACATATTAATGAAGCATCATGTACTGATTTATAAACATAAGCAGGTTTATTTTGTTAGGCGACATATTTTATTTTTTTTTAATCTGAAAAATCAGATGGCTTCTCTACAAAACAATTGTTACCGAGAGTGACGGTTTTCAAACAATCTGGGTATGTTTTGCATGGTAAAACCATTACATTTATAGTAATTATTTGAAACTCTGTTTCCTTTGTCAATAATGTCAGTGGCTAATGAATGAATTTACTGTCGGCAGCTCTAATTTTAGAATCTAATCACTATTGTCATTGTTGCCAATCTCCTATCAGCCAGAGATCCTGGAACAATAGGTCTGGAAATTAATTTTTATCTCCTTATTCACATATTGGCGAGAGGGAAGCTTGTACGGAAAGTGGAGATTACATACAAATAACTTATTGAACTAGATTCTAGACTGAGATGATTTTCATTGTATTACAAAACTTGGCTATCATAGAAAATGAGCAAAGTTACCATCACAGAGTGAAGCCATCTGTCAGATTACATCCCAGTGTTCTACAGAGAATGTTTCATGGTATGTAGTCAGATATTACTCTACTAAAACTATTTCCTTCTTATAGCTGTAAGTGAGGAGCATTTTCACAGGAGCCTGCAGGTAAGGATACGGTCTGAACACTAATTCTGAAGTCTTTTTCAGGTGACACTAACACGTATCAGAGCTGTCCTCTAGACGTGGATGCACAAGTGTCTTCATTAATAAATTTGTGACCTACGAAATACATCTGCGTGTATAGCCACAGCGTGTTGAAAATTTTAGCAGCCGGTTGGAATTACAATTATTACGAATAAATAGTTCAATTGAAACACTATTTTATGATAGCTTCACACAGGTATTACGTAACATAAACTGAGAATCAGCGTTGATGGCGAGCGTTACAAACATACATAGATTCAATAGGAGTAACTTGAAAGACGGCCGTTTTTGAAAGATTGCTGTATTTGTGAGATATTCACATCATTTAACAAGGGGTTTGAGCCATGCCTGGCTCGCATTGATACTGTTTGCTTTTTGGTAATTTGTCGCAATCGAATGTCGTCTTATGTCTCCTTGAGTTACTGCAATAACGAGTTACTGACTTGCCTCCATCAGTGGCAGCAGCAGCACTTATCGATACTACTACTGCTTTACCATCTTTGGTGTGACCGCTGTATTCCCGTGTGGTGCTGCGTGTAGCAGTCGGTCTGTTGGGACAGAGCAGTGAGGCAGTCTCCACGGCGCGTGGTCAGGGCAGGACCGTGAGAGGTGTGCGCGCTCAGTCAGATTGTGAGGCGCTAACTGCAAAAGCTACGAAGTTCGTTGCCCACCGAACCTGGACACTGAAGTCGAGTGATCAGTTAACCTGTTATCAAACCTCAACTGCTGTGGCATCTCTTTATTCATTGCCGGCTGTTGCTTCCTGGGCCGTTCCGGCTAGCAGCAACGTATGGAGTGTTGGAGTCGGCAAAATTTTGCCGCCGTCTTCCTGTATGCCCTTTAACTATTGAACTGGTTGTTACTTATCAGTGAAATTCACCAGCAGTATTTTCTGCCTTGTGGCCGTTAACGCCCCAGTTACCTGCTCTGGTCGTTAGCGTATTTTTCCGGCAGTGTGCTTTTCCTCGCTGTGTTGATGCTGTCCAGCACGGCGTGTAGTTCTACTGCCTTTTAGTTGTTTGTTGATATATTTTTCTTAAGAGTGGTTATTGTGCCTTGGCTGTTCTTAGACGCCAATTTGGAAAGGGTAGGGCTGCTGGTATCTTCGTTCTCGGCTCATATTTTCCGTTGTCTTACCATTGGTCATATGGAAGGGAATTGATTAGATTGTTAGTTGGTCCTTCAGCCGATTATTTAACCTTACACTTGGCTGCCTGTCTCACCCCACCTCAGTCCGACCCTTGGAACATTTCTGAGCACCACTGTTCTGTTAGATTGTGGTTTTCATTTTCGTCTGATGTACTGTGCAAGGCCTTCAGCCGTCTATTAATTTATTTCGTTTTAATTTTAAATAAGGCCTTCAGCCGACTTAAATTAAAAATTAGGCGATTGATTTGTTTAATAATTAAAATTTTGAAAGTTTTTTCTATCTGAAATTCTTGTTATCCTGGGCCTAAGTCCTCAGTTGTTCAATGCCCAGGCTGTGGCCTTCAGCTGAGCTTTCACATGAAATATTTTTAAGATAAGGCATTCAGGTGTCCTAAATTAAAATTTAGGAAATTGATTTGTTTAAAAGTATTTTTTTTTTCAAAAAGTGCTGTATCTGAAGCTCCTGTTATCCACGCCCTAAGACATGACGTCTTGTGTGTGACCCTGAGCTATTTACGTGATTTTTTTTTATGTGAGGCCCTCAGCCATGTGTATTCTTTAAAGCAATTTTTTTATAACTTGTGATGAGACCTTCAGCCATTCTTGTTTCTGGTGTCGTTTTGGACCTTCAGCCCAGAAGGTATCACAAGTTTTCTTAACAAGGCCTGCATCTGTATTGTTTGAATTTGATCCATTTAAGGCAATGTGTGATTAAATCGTTCTTAGGGAAATAAAAGTTTGTGTGTTTTTTGCAAGTAACAGTAACTGATTATGGCCCCCTCCAAAATCACAACCTGACCTGCACGATCCTGCGAAAAAAGATTTCAGAGTTGTGTATCCGAAGACTCAGAGCCTCGTGGGATATTTTGAGCCTTCAGCAGGACGCCATGCCATGGTAACACTCCGGCTCTGGTACTACATTATTTTGGAAAACCTCGCACTGATGAAGTAACATGACGGTCACAAATTGTGTTGTGATATAAATTCATTTACTGTCCTGTAGTTTGGGTTTAATTTTGTGAGAAATAAATATGTGTACCTGGAATGGAATTTTGGTGGATTCCTAGAAGTTCAGGTGGGCCACAGTACGCTATTCACCATCCTTCGTCAGCAGAGGGCAGTCTTTGGAACCATTTGCTCTACCACTCTGCTCTTGGGGTGTTGAACAACATACATGCTTTCATGTGATCTCAGTCAGCTCCTGCCCATATGGTGGACGGTGAACTCCGCGCCCACCTTGCCATCCCCTCAAGATAATTTGAGAGAAACGTTTTCGCTTTTCTGAACTAACTTCAAAACCCAGACACTGTGGTGACACTACACTATAGTTACGTCGTTGGATCCATTTCGCTTCCCAACTTCGATTTATGCAATGAAATTACATCACAACATCTAGCGTATGGAATGCACAGCCCAATCAGTCACAGTTACAGTGTTTCTACAACATAGCCATATCGCGACGGTAAAATGTGCATATTTTATGCAAAATATGGCAAGTTAGCTGTCAAATCCCCGATTTCTCGAAAATTTTGTTACATTTATGGTCTCTAGACAGGAAATGGCAAGGAAATCGTTTCTGAAGAAGAGAAATTTGTTAACATCGAGTATAGATTTAAGTGTCAGGAAGTCGTTTCTGAAAGTATTTGTATGGAGTGTAGCCATGTATGGAAGTGAAACATGGACGATAAATAGCTTAGACAAGAAGAGAATAGAAGGTTTCGAAATGTGGTGCTACAGAAGAATGCTGAAGATTAGATGGGTAGATCACATAACTAATGAGGAGGTATTGAATAGAATTGGGGAGAAGAGGAGTTAGTGGCACAACTTGACTAGAAGAAGGGGTCGGTTGGTAGGACATGTTCTGAGGCATCAAGGGATCACGAATTTGGTACTGGAGGGCAGCGTGGGGGGAAAAATCGTAGAGGGAGACCAAGAGATGAATACACTAAGCAGATTCAGAAGGATGTAGGCTGGAGTAGGTACTGGGAGATGAAGAAGTTTGCACAGGATAGAGTAGCGTGGAGAGCTGCATCAAACCAGTCTCAGGACTGAAGACCACAACAACAACTATGGTCTGTCGTGTTTGTAGTAGCCTGAAATCAGTGTTGAATTTTTTAAAGATTCGAAGCTGCGCAGGAAGTAGAATTTAGTGAATTTGGAGATGAAGTGTCGGAGGATCTGGGGATGACTGGCATCTCACGCTGTTTAGCACACTTTGCTCATGTTGAGGGGATGTAAGTTTTGCCACCAATAGTAGTACGATCCATAATGTGAGCAGTTTGCGTCTCATATGTTTTGGAAAAGTAAACTGAGTGGCCAGCTTCATTCCAATTTCAGTGTTTTTTCTTTGATTTTGCATTCATGAGCTGCACAGGTAAGGCTCTCCTGCTACTATATTTCCACACTGGTTTTCTTTCGTTTCGCTCCTTCCACATCGTTGGTATCACTTTCGCCGACGTCATTTCACATCTGAGTTAGAGAATTCTTCTTCGTTGGTGGCTCTTCATTAACATTTATGAAAATTAACAATATGTGAAATTTTCTTAAATGTAGTTTTGACTTTATTTCAAGATCCTTTATTTGTTCTACAACTTTCCTGATTAGGTGAACCCATTAGAAAATAAATGTAACCTGATATATTTCCAAGTTATGTTTTCCAGTTATGCTTTCCTGTGTCGGCATTGTCCAATATACTACACTTTAGACCACAGGTCATTTTGTAATTGCGACGAGCATGGCACCCTACTGAACGTCTCCAGGACCGTTACTTAAACTGTACCACCTCGTCAAAGGTACTGCTTTTGGTTTCCTTCAGATTCTTGCGGTTAGGACTGCACAGTGGATCACCTAGTGGGATATAAACATCTGTAGAGACCACTTTGTCCCATTTTGGGAGTCAGTGGTAACAAGCAGCCTCAACACACGCTATTGCGGTGTACTTGCTTGTGAAGATCTCTTGTATGATATGTAATATGGTTTTATCACCTTTGTCTTATAAACGTGCTCTATCTCTTTACCTGCTTCTAAATTACACTGGCTCTTTTGACCACACATATTTTCAAAACTATTTACCCTAGAAGCCTGTAGGTTTTTCGTTAGTATGTGGCGGTCACCTTTCTCTCTGTATTGAGTTTTTTTCGACCTTTCATTTTTAACTGTAACGATGTCTTCCGCGAAATACCTACTATTTCCTGACAAGGCAAGTAAAATTTGCGTTTTTCGACCTCTTTAGATGAAATAACCCTAAATCACATGTAATATTTAAGAAGTGTGCACATAAAGTTGATAGGTTTTACTACGAATGTATAGTTGACGTTAGAACCCGCGTTTCAAAATAACAAAGAATGCTGGGAGTGATAAGTGAGAGAACTGCAATGCCAACACTATCTGAAGCCGTTTCAAAATAGTGATATACTTAACTCAGTGCAGAAATTAATATATATATATATGTGTGTGTGTGTGTGTGTGTGTGTGTGTGTGTGCTATCTGCACTGCCGCACGTCACGCTGATGGAACTGTGATTTGGTTCAAATGGGCTCTGAGCACTATGGAACTTAAAATCTGAGGTCATCAGTCCCCTATAGCTTAGAACTACTTATACCTAACTAACCTAAGGACATTAGAAACACCCATGACCGAAGCAGGATTCGAACATGCGACCGTTGCGGTAGCGGGGTTCCAGACAGAAACGCCTAGAACCGCTCGGCCACACTGGCCGGCCACACTGATTTTATGTAATATCACGCTTCTCGGGTATACAAATGGATAATGTAGTCATAGTGTCACAATATTTCAGAGGAGCAACTGGTCGAAGTCATCAGTCCAGTATGCTGACGCACAGTCTCTGCGGAACTGAGTTTCCTCCAGAGTGCGCGGTTCCCAAAGGGGCAATCTGTGACGCTAGATCGGTTTATACAAGATGGATAAGTGTTACTGCAGGATATGGGGTTCGTAGTAGGTATGAGACAGGTGAAAATTTAATTGGGTTCTACAATAAATTTCAGCTAGTAACAGCGAGTATTATTTTCCAGAATCACAAGAAGAGGAGATGTAAAACTCAAGAAGATATGGGCAGGTCTCAGTTGGATTACATTGAGGTCTAGCACAGATTCCGAAATCAGATATTGATATCTGATTGTAAGGCGTACCCAGAGGGAACTATTGACTTCGATCACAATATATTTATGGCGAAGTGTAGGGTGAAATTTAAGGTACTAGTCGGGAGGAATCAATGAGCAAGGAAGTGGGAGACGTAAATACTAAGGAATCAAGAGATACGACTTAATTTCTCTCAGGCTATAGATAATGCGATAATGAGTATTTCAGTACGCATGTCAGTTGGAAGGAACTGATCATCCCTGAAAAGAGAAATCACACAATTTGGAAATAAAACTTAGGTACAAGGTAGATAACTGCGTACAATCTGTGGGTTAGAGAAGAAGTAGTTCAGTTGATCGACGATCGGAGGAACTATAAAAATGTTCACGGACACTGTGGAATACAGAAAGACAGGTCACGTAGAAATGAAATATATGGGAAGCATAAGGAAAATACAGAGAAATGGCTGCAAAACAAATGTGAAGGAATCGGAAAAGAAATGATTGTCGGAAGGACTCACTCAGCATATGTATAGAAGTCAAACACACCTCGGCGAAACTGGAAGCAAAAGCGGTAACATTAAGGATGGAATGGGAATTCCACTGTTAAAAGCAGAGGAGAGAGTAGTTGGGTGGAGAGAGTAGATTCAAGGCCTCTGTGAGGGAAGGAGTTGTCTAATCAAATGACAGAAGAAGAAGCAGGACAGTGAAGAGATAGGTGATCCAGCATTAGAATCACAATGTAAAAGAGCTCTGGAAGGCTAATAAACAAATAAGGCAGAAGGGATAGATAAAAACGTTCAGAAATACCTCATCCACGCAATTCAGAAGCTTGCAGATAAAACACGTGTGAAACAAAGCGAACTATCAACAGCTGACGCATCAAAGTTACAAACAAGAATTATATACAGAAGAATGAAAAAGGAAACTGATAATCTGTTAGCTGAAGATCAATTTGGCTTTAGGAAAGGTTGAACTCTGACGTTGCGGATTATAATCGAAATGAAACTGAAGAAACATAAAGACAGGTTCATATAATTTGCAACCTGGAAAATGAGTTCGACAAGGTAAAAAGGTGCAAGCCGCTTGATATTCTGAGAAAAACAGGATTAAGCTATAGGGAAAGGCGGGTAATATACAATATGTACAAAAACCAAGAGAGAGAGCAGTAAAAGCGGAATACTAAGAACGAAGTGCTCGGTTTAAGAAGGGTGTAAGGCCACGCTGTAGTTTCTCGACCCGAGTGTTCAATCTGTAAACTGGAGAATAAATGGTGGAAATAAAGTAAAGTTTGAGAAGTGTGATTAAAATTCGAGGTGAAAAGATATAAATGATAAGATTCGCTAACGACAGTGCTATCCTCTGTAAAATTGAAGAATAATTTCAGGGTCCCCAGGATGAAATTAACTGTCTAATAATTCAGAATATGTGCTGAAATTAAAACGAAGAAAGACGAACGTAATGAGAAGTAGGAGAAGTGGAAATAGCAAAAAACTTAACATCCTAATTTGTGATCACGAAGTAGATGAAGTTAAGAAATTGTACTGTCTAGGCACCAAAATGACCAATGATGGACGGTGAAAGGACGACATAAACAGCAGGCTGTCACTGGGAAAAAAGGCATTCGTTGCCAAATGAAGTCTACTAACATCAAACATCGGCCTTATTTTGAGGAAGACATTTGTTAGAATCTACGTTTTGAGAACAGCATCGTATTATAGTGAAAACTGAAAAGGAAGAGAATCGTAGCATTTCAGAAGTTATGCCATAGACGAATGTTGACAGGTGGAAAAATAAAGCAAGGAATGAGAAGGTTCCCGCAGAATGCCGCAGCGGATGTACAATATCTGCAAGCACTCCTTCATCTCGAAACGATTGCCTTCATTGAAGCAGTCAATAAGGCAGTGACTTAATCTGAAAGCTGTTTTGTAAGAACTGAAAGTGAATCTTTATCACACCAAAAGTAATCAATGGAGCGTGCAATTTTATGGATTTTTCGGAGTAATTGTGCTGCAACAAATGTTTTGAGGTGCGTGGACGAGGAATGAAACACTTGGAGATCTGTCAACAGTGTCAGATCGGGAGTGGATAGAACTACATGAAACGTAATTTAATGGTGGTTCCCCTGAACTGATTGCACAAATATGTGTGGTTACGGTGAAACCAAACATTCAGCGTACCTCTCTAAGCAGTCTGATACTGGGCTGAAGCTTTCAATATTTCCATATTTTACTTACTTCTTTTAGTGTACCTGCTCCATACTTATCCCTATATTGGGCAGCAGTTATCTGTTAGGATCGTGTGCAGATTTGATACGTTGTTTGTCCCCACAGCATGAAATACTTGACGGGACACAGGATTTTTCAGTCTGCCTTTAACCTTAATGTACTGTCCTTCCATCTGTGAAATGACTCTTACAATCCTAACCACTACATATAATTCCCAGTAGAATAGCACAACATAGTTCACGTACACACAAGAGTCATTTTAGAGCCACGTTGCCTTGATGTAACAGTTCGGGTTTACTGTAAATTTCCTGGGCTAGAGCATGTTTGACACTATCCGATTCTGTTTACCTATGAAACGTGTCTTCGCCTGAGTTACTCTGCGATCGTTATCTTCATTTCTTAGACTATTTCGAGCAATAATTCATAATTCTACAGAAGTAGAAGTTATTATTACACGTTTTGTTCACTTACTGTGGGATGAACCTTTTCACTGTATTTTGGATGGAGTCTTAGCAAGCAAGTAATAAATTCACTGCATATCCAGAAAACAGTTAAAAACAATGCAGGATGAAACACTACTTACATTTCCCAAGAAATGCCTAATATGTGGGAAACTACTTTCACCGACTTCAGTTTGCAGCGTGCCCTCTTCTGCTTCTATCGTGGACTGTCGTTTACAGGCATCTTTCTACTGCTGGTATGCTATATTTAACTGCTCAATCGATAGTCTCACTCACCATTAGTTGATTAAGGCAGACTGCCATGTAGGAAAAAATATTGACTTCACTTCATACATCCTCTTAGTACAATGAGGACGTCAAAGTCGATCTCAAGGAATATCAAGAGTTTCAACTTCCTTAATTTAATTTGCTTATAATACCTACTAGGTAGCACCCTCGTGTGGTGTGCGTACCGATAAAATATTTTATTTTCGGTTTGGTATCTTTATTTTTGTAAAATCTTTAGAAAGAAGCAAAAACAGTAACGCCACCAGAAATGCACAATTCCTTCACATATACCTTGCTTGCGGGTATCCAGTAAAACGTAGTAGCAATCTAACCTTAAAGTTACCCTACGCATTAGCTTTGTAGAGGAACGAAATGTATGACGGAAAACAATGAAGAAACAGAATTAGGACTGTATAAGTAACAGAAAAGTACAGGGTGGTCGGAAATTCCCGTTACAAACGTCTAGGACATGTAGAGGGTAGCGAGTAGAGAACATTTTGAATAGGTACCCGTGTCCGGGATCGTATCGTTTACGTTCTACGACAGTTTCAATTCAGATGTGTACCTCGTCAACATCTGCTTAGGGGAAGAGAAACGCGTCAGAGCTCCCTGTCAGGGTATACAGCACAGTAGACACGATGACGTGTACTAGGTCAAACGAACGCCAGATGTCACTTATTGCCCGCTTTGCTGTGAGACCGAGTCAATACCTGTGCATCACCAGCAGAGGAAACATGGTGCAGTACGCGTTTTTGGAACACACAGACATGTTCCTTGTGTATGGCGAAACTGGAGGTAACGGAAGAGCTGCTAGTCGGCTGTATCAAGAACGTTTTCACACTGTCACACTCCATCGCACAAACTGTTTGTCCAAGTTACACAACGGCTACGAGAAACGATTACCTTCATGGTGAGGTGGCAGGACTGGTGTTCCACAGCGACGCCGCACTCCCGAATTTGAAGAAGGTGTATTGCGTTGAAGATAGCCCGTCAACGAGTTTGCGAACAATTGCGCGTGCAATGGCTGTTAGTCACAGTACGGTCTTGGACGTCCTGCATGAGCAACAATTACATTCGTACCACTTACAAAGGGTACACGCTCTGGGTCCAGCACAGTTTCCACAACGCGTCGCATTCTGCACATGGTTCCTGCACCGTTGCATCGACGCGCCCCTGTTTCCACGTCGAGTTCTCTTCACAGATGAATGTAGGTTCACAAGGGATTTGGTTCTGAATGCTCGAAATAGCCATGTCTGGGCGGACGGAAGCCGGCTGGTGTGGCCGAGCGGTTCTAGGCGCTTCAGTCTGGAACCGCGTGACCGCTACGGTCTCAGGTTCGAATCCTGCCTCCGGCGCGGATGTGTGTGATGTCCTTAGGATAGTTAGGTTTAAGTAGTTCTAAGTTATAGGGGACTGATGACCTCAGATGTTAAGTCCCATAGTGCTCAGAGTCATTTGAATTTTTGGGCGGACGAAAACCGTGATGCCACGCATGTTCAGGGATTTCAAAACAGGTTTGGAATTAACGTGTGGGCAAGTATACTGGACGGTCATGTGATTGGACCATACCTCCTTCCATCCAAGCTCACGGGTCCCGCACACTTGGTCTTCCTACGACACGTAATGGATCCGTTCTTGGAAGCTGTGTCATTGAATGTCCGTCAGAAAATCTGGTTTCAGCATGATGGAGCTCCACCTCACTTTTCACTGGCGGTCCGGAGGCATCCCAACAGACCGTATGGTGGAAGATGGATAGGCCGTGGTGGTCCAAACACGTGGTCGCCACGATCCTCGGATTTAACCCCTATTGATTACTTCTTGTGGGGTCGTATGAAGAGCCTAATTTATGAGACACCTGTAGAGACAGAGGAAGATCAGCTGGCACGAGTTCTGGCCGCTGCACAAGACACTGAAGAGACACCTGGTGGGATGGAGAGAGTGTACCAGAACATGCTTCGGAGGTACAATGTGTGTAACAAAGTCGGTGGTCGCCACATCGAGCCGCTGTTGTAATGCATCAGGAACTTTGGGAGACTGGGTGACTATTGGAAAAATCAGTTTCTTGATGGATCCGAAATGGTTTAAGAGTATGGTAAGTTGCCTTCGTTTTGACGACCGAACTACCAGAGTCCAATGGAAAGAAAGTGATCGCTTGTTCGGATTTGTGAAATTTTCGAAATGTTCATGGAAAATTGTCAGAAAAGCTATTGCCCTCGGGATAAGATCACAACAGACTAAATGTTTCCTGGTTTCTGTGGTAAATGTGCTTTTCGTCAGGACATACCCCTGTAAAAGAAACTAAATGGAATAAAACATTATGCTGTTGTTGATTGTTAAAAAGATATACATAGTGAATATGCGAACCTACGTTGGACCACAGCCTGTGAGTCCTTTCTGTGTCAGCAACAAACCGACTGAAGCTGTAAAGAGAATTGCTGAGTATGTATTTGGATCAGGTCGAAGAATCACTTCTGATAACTGGTTTTCTGATTTTGACATCATCAACTGCTTGAACACAAAAAAGCAGTAACATATTAAAAAAAAGACAATTGCCTTCCGACTTTTTATGTAAACGGGAAGACAGGATACAGCAATATATCTTTAACATCATTAATGATGGGAAGTTTTTCATTTCCTACAGACTGTACCAAAACTAAAATGTCATTCTTGTATCTTCGGTTCATAATGACAAAGCTATTGATCCTGAATCTGGAGAGAAAAGCAACCGGAGATACTCATTTTCTACAAATGAACAAAAGAAGGCGTTGATATCGCAGATCCAATTGCTGCTGATTATAGTGTAAGCAGAAGCAGAAAGCACTGGTCAATGATCATTTTTTTCACACTGTTGAATGTGGATGCTATCAACTCTCAGGTTTCTTACCTTGTGAATCAACTAGAGCAATTGCTAGGAGACATTAACTTGTTCTTGGAGAGCTATGCAGAAGAAGTATGAAGAAGTTTGGAATCCCTTACAGTTTGCAAAGCCGACTCAAAAGATTTATCCCCAAAGAAGATAGGGAGAAGTCACCATCTCTCTCACATACGTCACCTGCACTACGGATATTGGTCGCAGAAGGGTGTCAAACTATGAAAAGGCTGCAGTCACACCACACTCCATAGGGGTCACTCAGCCTCATGACGTCCGCACCGTAAGGTTTAATCTACCGGAATCTGCTAGCAGTGTCCAACGTTGTGAGTATGGTAGTCCTACTGTTCATCGCAGTGCGGACTGTTGTTTCAACCGAGTCAAAGCCTCAAGAGAAGGGACGGTTTCACTTAAACCGTTTCTGCCACCTTCTAAGGACCTTTGGTGTCGATTCCGAGCGGCAGTGCGTATGAAATATTTTAGTCTGCCGGCCACAAGAAATCCGCCTGTTTGAAAGATGGACGTCGCTTTTCTGACATCCGTCGCAGAGGCGTTAGAAGAAAGAGTGAAATGTAAGAGGGTGTGCGAAGACCACCCCATAGTGTGAAACGTCCACGAGGGCGTTATGCACAATTTTGTTGATTTTAGTGCCAATCTTCTCACTTTAACTCACTAACACCTCACGTTAAGATCTGAGATGTGGCCCATTCTTCTCATGTGTCGACACCTGTTCGAAGCATGTCGAGCCCGAGGGTAATGTTGCAGGCACCATGCTCTTGCACTACTGCAGATTTAGCCACATTTCAAACATTTGTTTTGCAATGAAAGACTTTTACAATGTTTCGAGAAAATGATACTTTTTTGTGCAATGTAGTAAACGCATCACAGAAAAATATTTGTTATGAGGCGAGTGATTGAAACATACTTCTGCGTTTTTCGGGAGTTTGACACGATTCAACACCAGCTTTAGTAGGTTGGGACTACAAAGCAAACGTGCGATAGTCAAGGGGAAGCTACACGATGACCATCGAGTCTACCGATTAGCTGAGCAATATACACTAGTGTGTGAAACTTAAGGATGGAGGTAACTTTTGGATGACATGCACTCCCTTGTAATATAGCTTGACAAAACTTGGAACGTATGTAGAAAAAACTGCTACAGCATAGTACAAAAAGTGACTGATGGAAATACATAATGAGAACAAAAATAATAGTCTCATTCCAAGACAATATTTACATTATAGTCAGTGCGATTCATGATAATCCGCTGGACACTGCAAGAGGTGGGACATGTTTCTTAACAGGGATGCAAGGTCATGTCGGATGCAAATACATACTCCGCTAAGTGCTTCCGCGCTGGAAACCAGGTCGATAAACAGTTTTTGCTGTACAACTTTCCATTCCTCCACCAGCATACTGAAAACTGTTGGGTGGTTATTGGTAACTGTGGATGTGCTGAAATATGTCTCTCCAAAGTATGAACGTGCTCCATGGATTAAAGTCGATGGAACGAGAAGGCAAGTCCATTTGCTGAACATCGTCTCGCTCTAAGATCTCCACTTGCGCTCTGGACGATTCGGTCAAGCATACTCATACCTGAAAAGAGACCCTTTGGGATGGAGTACGTGTAACACTGTATTATCTGGTGAGTGAAGCATGTTCAAATATTTGGTAGTTAGTACACCCATGTAACATTATGCCTCCCAACACCAAAACAACTGTTCCATCAAAATGATCATGATGAACCAAGATGAGGATGCATAAAGTTGAGAGGGCGTACTAACCTCCAGATATCTGAAAATGGTACCCTCACCACTCAATCTTATTTTGATACTGTACTCCTTCTGTGGGGCGGCAGGTGGAAAATAATGAATTATTATTCCTATTTTTTGTTTGCCGTTCTCTACACAGGCTCTCTAACTACATTGTTGACAACCAGAAAGTGATAGCAAAAACATGATGCCCGTTAGTGTTCACTGTGCCCACTCTGATGGAGAATTTAAGTCATTGATCATTGAAGTTCATTACTCTGAGGATTTAGTTTGATGTCTGGGATTCATAGAAAATGCAGTTTACTATATCAATTATCCCTACATTCTGAAAACCATAAAGCGTAAAATTCCTGACAACTGATTACTCATATCAGCTATTGTACAATAAGAGCTGTTCAGAGTCTATTGAGTGGATCCTACTATCCCTAGATAACGAAACTGTTCAATAACCGTTATCGATGTAAATATTCAAAGTGAATGCTCGCCAAAATTTGATGTTGATACTCATCAAATGCCACGCTAGTAGTGATAGCAAATCTGTCCTGCAGCAACACGTGAAAATACGACATACGCAAACAGAATATATCACTGAAGTCGTTCTGCAAATAAAACTTTACCACAGTGCGAACTCATTGTTAAGTGCATTTCGAATTACGTAAAACGGCATCCAAGGCTGTTCCTGGCGACTGCACAAACACGACGTGGCATCCGACAAGGAGTGCTCGTTGATACGAATCTAGAAGAGAACTGGGGCCTTACTCTAGCTCGCACGCTCTTATTTATATAGCCGCAGTGCGGACCGCCGAAGGCGCAGCCGATAATATTTGCCCACTTGACGAGCCGCTCGAGCTAGTAAAACACCACTTTGAGCCACTAAATAATTAATTGCTTCATTCGCTGAAGGCCGATGAAGCTCTCAGTTTAATTTTGCAACCAGCACACTGGTAAGTATCTATAATAAAATTCTTATGAGGCTAGGTCAAATACTTTTGGCGACGGAGTTATTTTTGTTGTACTGCACGCAACAGATGAGCTCTGAACTTGCCCTGTGGAGAGACGCTACAGCTATAGTTTTATAGCTACCTTTTTGGAACTTCTCACACCTTTGTAATTATAGCGTATCTCCATTCTACCTAAATCTAAACATTCTAGCTTCATATAATCAATTACTTTATCTTGCTTCCGAACCTTCAGGACACAAAAACAGAAAATTATGAATTCCAGCCAAAATATTACTTTGTGAGATCCAGCATGCTGTTTCCATTAAATTACAATGAAAAACGAATCCTAAACTAGATTTTGAAGTTCCTAGCTGCTTCCTGTTGCGCCAGTGATTTTTTACGTAAAATGTCCAAATTTCGAAACCTGTTAAAAATTACTAAAGTGAAACTTAACACATTGTCATTTTAGGCTCACTCCTGACATGCTATTAACTTTTTAGATTATTTACTTTATTTTCAAGGTATTGTGCAACATTCGTCATGTCACAGCTAGTTAGAGCGGACTAGGCTGGCACACAATGGAAAGCATATGAATTTTATATGGCGCGAGTAGGTTGCTTCCGTACACTTCCTTTTCATGCGTACGTTTGGCCCTGGTTTCCTTTGCAAACATGACAATGCACAAGTGTACCGAACAGCGTAAGTGGAGAAATCCTTGGAATGGAAGAATATTCGATGAATGGAGTGGCCTGCCATTTCTCTTAACTTAACATCGATCGAGAATGTTTCAGGTGTTCTGGAGACATGTGTGGGTCATACACAAGTACCGACGAACATCTGTCTGTGGTCACCATGCTGCTGGACTAGTTTAGCGATATACAACAAGAACTACTTACCAGCCTCCTGACCAGCATGGGAGAACGTTGCGGAGCATGTATGGACGTCCATAACAACACATACACTATTAAGAACAATGACCTGTCGTCTGTAATGTCCAATGGACTACCATGAACCACAGTGACATTAGTTTTATTATTACATTTGAACAAAGCTTTCATTTCTGTTTGTCTCATTGTGTATTTCTTTCAGTTACCTTTTGTATCATACTGTAGCAGTTTTTTCTATGTATATTCCAAGTTTCATCGAGCTATGTGCCTTGGCTTACTTTAATACGCGAGAATTACGTTTTTCCTTAAGACTTGACCACCAGTGTGTCTATCATGACTGATGGTATATAATATTATCCAAGAAATCGTTATTTTCCCCAACTAATTATTGTCCTGTAGGAGTAAATACGCTATATGTCGTCCGATTTGATCTCCAATTCAGCCGCGAGTCATCTCGCTGTGGTCGTTTGTGTGTGGCAGTTTGTGGCTGGATGTGTGCAGTTCGATTTGAAATGAGTCAAAGGACAGATGGCTGACTTGATGCCATCCAGTATACATATAGATAATCTAGAGATCTCATAAATACGACAACGTTATCATGATAAACTGAAATGTTTCCAGCAGGATTAGTCTCCAATACACATGTCAGATTTGCTTCACTTGTGGTTTGCTGAGCAGAATTAAGTATTTCTTCGCCAAGGTCCTCCATCTGCATCCGACCTCAGACCCAATAAAAAGAAATGGATGGAGGTGAAGTGTTCCTTTCGGGAAAACTGTCCTGACAGTGCGATAGGAACTTCGGATGATTTTTTCTAATCTCAACTTACCTGCCTGGGTGCAGGTGATATAGAAAGATAGATTTATTACTTGATCATTTTTACACACATTTTCCTCTCATGATGCAGATAGTCACTGAAGTGGAAGCCCATCACTGGGAGTTTTAGTAAAAGACAAACAGCATATTGTGTACTTCTGATGGCCGAAATGTCTTATAAAGAACTGCGAAGAGCACTTCCTGTTTATTTCGTGTTCTTTATACTTTAACGAATTTTAAAGAGTAAAACAAAAAGTATTTGACTCTCGTGGAATTCCTGCCACTTTGCAGTAGATTATCCGTTTGCCGGCTGAATCACCAAACTATGTAGTCATTCAACTAATTACTGCCTTTGACTCTGCCTCAACACATCATGTTGCTTCTCTGTGTAAGATTCCTTAGTACTATCTCAGAGCTGATATACTTACGTGCAGTTAGAGTGAGCCTAATTCCTGGTGAGTATCAGTTAGATATAACTCCCACAATTGCATTAAGAATTATGAGTGTCATTTACTTTTATTAGATGTACTGCACAGTCTGTAATCAGTCTTCTAACTGCCTTTCCCAACTGTTTCTATCCTTAACCCTTTCACTCCATCTGGATCTCTCTGTAACAAGAGGTTATGAAATATGAAACGACACAGGACCTGTAACAGCTACTTTTGAACATGCAATCGTGACGATAATAATAAAAAACAGTCATGATTCTCCAGGAGCAGATACAGCCAATTTCTGTAAGTTTTCTGGGCAAATTCAGTGTATTTTTGGGAGAACTGTGTGCTTCCAAACCAGACATACCATCCCTTGTAACGGAACTAACAGAACCTCCTTTAAGATTTTATCGTGTTTCTCTCTTCCAATATTTCGAAAAGTAGAAAACAAATACTGTCTGTGTGTAGACAGTGAGCATATTACATACAAACGTATCACTCCATTGGAGAAGGTGCCTAGTGGTCGAAATCTCTACACAGACCGGTATATATTTCGGGAAGAAGTTCTGGAGGAAGACCATATGCAACAGACTATCAGTCACAAGAGAGGGTTCTGTACTGTTCTGTCATAAGCAGTGTAAACCAATGTTTTTTTCAACTGTAACACATCCAAGCAGTCTATGACTACAGCTTCATACACTGGCATGCACATTGTTACTCTACCCTGACTTCAAGGTCCGTGTCAGATGCTAAACCGACATTAGCATGTTTCAAACCATTAGCTCTCACAGAAAGCTGAACATAGCATGGTGCAATATATGCAGCTACTACAACGTATAGGATGGTAAAAATGAAACGCAAAGGTGATGTTTCTCATTGACAAATATGTGTAATAGATTGCAACACATACAATCTGGATGAGCTTGCGACATTGTAAAGTGTTCCCAAACAGTTATCCAAAGGTGATACCTATACAGTTACTCTCAACTTTCACAGATAAGGGATAGCAGATGTATCGAGTTCCATTTCGAAGAGTTTTATTTCCCCATTTTGCAGTCATGTACGTGATTACTCTTCCACTATTGACCATCGCCAGAATGCGCTGTTCACAACACACCAAGATAATAGAAATAAAAGAAGGTAGGGTTACTTTATCAGAGAAAATAAAAAATTGTGGAGGACATCGCAGCATATGGAAATAGGATGAGTGTACAGTACTGAAGGATGCTTCCAAACAACTGTCCGAAGGTGATAGCTTCGTCATTTTACCCCATGTTCCACAGTGACAAGTAGCAGATACCCAGTGTTCTGTCAAGGTTCTCTGCATATCAATCAAGTAGTATCAGTCAATCATTATGTGGTAATCAACAGTGTACTACATGACAGATGAGATGGGAAAGATGCTGTTGATATGGAACGGTGTACTGTAATATGAACTGCAGTTGATAGAACCATCAGTCGTAGCAACTTTACCAAATGTTCCATAATTTCAATGGTACTCAATGACAGAGCAGAATGCTTCCTAATTTCTGTACCATTGCTAAACCTCTACTCCACCAGTTTGCAAGTACCATATACTAGATTGCGAAAGCAGACAGATGTCTGTGCAATACGTCCATTCAGTCACATATAGCAAATATTTACTATTAAAAACAGTCTTCATCACGATTTATTTCTCAAGGTGACCGGTTTCGACCACTACTGTGGTCATCTTCAGAAAAGAGGTTCCTACTCAATGGTCTGAAAATGACCACAGTACTGGTCGAAACCGGTCACCTTGATAAATAAACCGTGATCAAGACTGTTTTTAATAGTAAATATTTGTAAGACATTGATCACTGCCACTCCCATAATGCATTCAAAAGTAATTAACATATACCAAAGTAGACAGCATCCAATACCAGGGCAATTAACTTATCTACATATTTCCAGCATATCGATCACAATCCAGAATTTACGATTACGACGGCTTTCTTTCGTTGTGTGGATGGGCGTCACAGAGTATTCTCACATTTTTAGAATAAAGTCAGATGTTAACAGATGTCCCACATTTTTCTTGCCCAATACCTCTGCAACAAAGTCGCCAATTTAATGTGCAATTCGCAGGACGTATAGGGCCATATACCCAACCCATTCCACCCCTTGTTAAGGAACAGAGCAAGCTGTGTCTGTAAATGCTGTTCAGCGAAGACAATTCTGTATTGATCATAAGCAAGGTACCCACCCAAATGCACAAGATCTCTCTAAATGCATGTCAAGGGTGGTACCACCCCTTATCGAAGTAGAGTTGCCATGAGAGTGTTGTAGTGATATAACAGATGCTTAAGAATAAACGTGTAGTTTATACATAATGGCACTCCAGATCCATGAAGTTTGCAACATTTCACATACTTCAACTCTGACATACTATTCCACTGTCTGGAGTTAGAACCAGAAGGTACCGGCATGAGAGAAATGATCATTGAGCACGAACACACACTCCTATGGCTACATGGTTCTGCACCTACTAAAGCTATATTGTAAAAACCATGAGATTTCTGAAGTATTAGTCGTCCAGAATGAAACGCTCTTAATCCTCTAATACAGGATATATTTGTCCACGATCAGACATAAAACCACCCTGCACGTTTCCTATCCCAATCAAAAGGGTGAAAAACTTTAAAACGACAAAACTACTTCATTCGGCGCCGTTCTGGTGTCATAGGTATGCATCGTCAGTGTACATCGGCCGGTAGAGCTGCTTATAACAAACTAGAACGAAGTCAGGAGACTCTGTTCTGTCTTTTAGGAAATTAATGGATGTTATACATCTTTTTATGTCCAAAATGTGCGTACACCCAATAACATTTCCTACATAAATCGGGCTTATTATGATTAGAAATAGTGGTTTTGACAGAAGCGGCTATTTCTCACTAGGAAATAGAGCGAGGAAAAGATGACATTAATATTGACACTTTGTGACCCGTGCCCTGCTACACTAATATGCACACAAAGAAGCGGCAATTTCTTACGAGGGAGTAAGCACCATGATCAGTAGCCAAAGGAGGTGTAGCACTCTTACTGCTGTTTACAGTAGCATCACCGCAGCTCTGGTAGCATTCCTCTGGCATCTCTGGTCTGATGTTGAGTAGTTTGGCTCTTTCGTAGGATAATGTAGCAGTATCACCCTAACACCACATCTCTCGAGTACACCCTCATCATACTATTGAATGTTACATGTGACGTCAGTGCACTGCATGTGTGAGAACGCAGATGTGGACTGTTATACATATGTTTCACCTCCTTTAATATACCGACTCTGTGTAGTACTTATATGGTCATTGTTGAAATGAGTGTTACGAAAACCCAAGTAGTTTACAGGGGTTGGCGGAGGGTGAAGACTAAATGAAGACAGAGCATAATTTTTAAGCTTTTCTCGGTCTTGAGTGTCCAGGTCCTCCAAAGCCACCTCAGTTAGCCGCATTTCTAGTTACTTTTTCTCTAATTGTATGTATTCTAAGTCAGCGTCCGTAATGTTGCAAGTTTTTGCAATTTTACAACTTGCGTCGAATTTCCATCAATATTATCTATATCCCATCAATTTGTCGCAGTTATACAAGATTTAACACGATTTTTACAGATTTTAAGTCAATTTTCATATTTTTTCGGTAGTTTTACGTACGTATACGGTCCTGTTGCGGGAATATCCACGCGTTCTTCGATTTTATGCAAGGATATTTGGGTGTCTATTCGCCAGGGTACTAAAAGGTCCAATGAATTCACCTCTTCCCGATGATCTACATACAAGCATTTTGCATAGGAAGATCGTGGAAGGTATAGTAACACCCTCATCGCACCTACATGAGGCCCAACGAGTTTTGCTCATGGGAAACTCGTATGCTGGAAACAATGATGTGCTACGACACATCAGAGAGTTTGTCTGCAGCCTCATGTAACAACACACCTGATGGAAACTCAGAGTTTTCCACAGCTCTACACGTTCATGTGACCTTCACTATGCCGTGTAGGGACATATAACACGGGATTGACATGTGTACAGAGATGATTTCTGCTGCTGTTGTGATACTTTTACCCATAAGCATACACTCCCAGATGAGCTTCGCTACTTTTGTATACACCCTGCAACTCCGATATGTCCCCGAAACTATGTCAGGACATCTAAAAACTGTAGATTTCGGATATATTTTTTATCCTAGTAATAAATTATTCATTAGTTGACATTGTGTTGACTGCACTTAGCATTCTGGAAAGTAAGAGTTTCCCTTCTCCACACCTACGGAGTGTGCAACTCCAGCAACATAATTTATGGACAAACAGTTATCAAGTTGTGCATTCGAACTGCAACGTTCCACCGCTGGCAGCTCTACTCACATACGTATAGAGATTATGGATGCATATTACCAATAACGAAGTCTCTATTTCAACCACTTGTATGTTATTTTCGACAGTGCTACAGCCCCAAAATTAGTGAAACACTCTTTGAAAAACTATTCTGTAGGGGATGTAAGAACCTGTAAATCCATCCTGCTAAAGAGCATAACATATTTAATGCAATTTGTATTAACGATATTTCGTAAGGATATTTTCTAGATTCTCGAGTATCAACAACAACAAGGTGTGCTGCTCCACCTATCACACCTCCTCTGATACTCTTAAGAGATCCAGGATGACGGCACCCAATGATCCAAATTTCGCAATTTGCTGTGATAGATATCCGTTGGAAGGTTGGTGACAATCCTTCATGAATATTATTCTCACGTGCAACATAGAACAGAATATTAGATAGATGGTAAAGTATAGTACTGTACTCGAATGCACCTAGTCTCTCGTAACAATACATTCTGCAGTCTTTTTCTTTATTCTGGTGATGGCTTCGATGTAGTGAGGACATTCAAAATGGCTCTAAGCACTATGGGACTTAACATCCGAGGTCATCAGTTCCCTAGACTTAGGACTACTTAAACCTAACTAACCTAAAGACATCTCACACATCCATGCCCGAGGCAGAGTTCGAACCTGCGACCGCAGCAGCAGTGCTGTTCCGGGTGAAGCGCCTAGAACCGCTCGGCCACCGCAGCCAGCTCAATGAGGACATTCTGCAGTGATCGGTAGTTTAGTGGAAGTCTTTTTTTTTTCGAGTTCACATGGGATGAACATGTGTGTAGCTCAAACTCTGCAGTTTGGTCATCTGTAATTTGCGGCAGTCCTGTAGTTTTTTCCCTCTTCCTTGGACGTCGCAAACTAATGGGTGGTGATGGGGGGGGGGGGGGGGGGGAGGAGGAGGGGGTGACTGGGTACCAATTATACCCTGCAGTCGAACGTAAAAACTATAACGATTTTGCACATAAAAATGGAAGATAATGGAATAAAGACATTTAATATTGTCGCGTTAGTTTTTTCCTTTTTAATAGATGCTCGCTTATAAGACATGCATTTACGTTAAATACCAGTCCTATTGTTATAGTAAAGTGTGTTTCCTAGCAGAATGTCTGGCTGGTAGAGGCGCTGGGGATGGGCCTATTGTGTGTGTTGTCAGCAGTTGCAGCTGCACTCGAACTACCATGCGGCTACATTATAACATAATTTATGTCAATTGGTTTAGTGGATGTTACATCGTTTCACGTTCATATTAGCAAAGGACTGATGCCTGGATCGTCGCCCCAAGGTGGACCAGGTGCTGCATGTGACTGACCTGCTCATCTACAGGTGCGATAGTGCTACACTGCTGTTGTCCAAAGACTCTGCTCCTGTGATGAGGAATTTGGGGGGGGGGGGGGGAGGGGGAGGACTGCCGTCAGCAGAGGCGGTGGTAGCCGACTGTTCTCCAACCAGCAGACATTTGAAAAAACGGTCTGGAGACTTCTTCAGAGTTTCGTTGTTGTTCCAGTCTTTCTGAAAAATACATTTAACATATTTCGTGAAGTGTCTTGGTCTTATCTCTTACCTATCTGACATAAGCACACTGGAGCCAGTATATCAATGCCACCAGAAGAATCCCTTAGTGGATCTTCTGTGACAAGATCGACCAGGTCTCTATCTTTCATTATGGTGAGAAGAAGGAGGCAGGGGGTGTGGTATGGTCAGACTGCCTCTAAGACGGTTAGTACATGACCACTGCCTCCTCTCCTGGTGCAGTTTTTTGGGTCAGTTCTTATGGTAGTTGTATTATTATTATAATAATTCTTCGAAATCCCCATTAATATGTTGCATTATTACCTGTTGTTTATGAGTGGTGCTTTTTTTCACTACAATTTTGATGTGCAATTTTAACAGTGAAACAGATTACACCAGTTATGGTAGCATGTATTGGCCTTCCTGAATTTAGAGCACCTGGGTTGCAGGGTGATTACTGAGTAATGTAACATGATGCGTCTGTAGCAGACTCTGTCATGAAACAGCGATAGATAGAGTCCTGAACTGTGTGCCTACATGTGATACATTCATCAAACTCCTCTGTGTCCAACACCAGCATACTCATCTGTTGAACATACTTCCCACAAAATATAAGAAATAAAAGAAACTAAAGACAGTACCTTCCATTGCATTCTTTTTCCTACCAGCTTGTAGGTGAGGGGCAGAGTGTGAGGACATCTGCCAATAGTTTCGAATTTGTGAATTTTTTCCCAGCAGGCTGTATGGCATCGTCAGTTTTTGAGCTGTCTTGCAATTTTAGGCACTGCTTGTGTAGAGCTATGCATATTGTTGTGTAATTAGGACCGATCCTTATGATTCATTATGTAATGAGAACAGATCGTTACTTTAGTTTCCCAACGAAAATAAGTTATACACACTAAGCTAACCTTCCTCTCCTGAATCTGCGCAGTTTTCAAAGGTTGGGAGATGCACATGGGCTCCCCATCCAGAAGGACCAGAGTTCAAGTCCTAGAAATGCCACCACATGCCAATTCCAGGGTGTGGGGTTAGGAAGGATTTCAGCACAGCATTGGGACAGAGAAATTCCCAAGAAAATTAGAAATTCCCGCCAAAATTCGAAATTCCTGCTTAACTTCGTAGTTCTTGCCAACAAGTTGGTAGAGGAGTGGGACTGATCCATTGGGGCCTGTGGTCAACTGAGGGAAACACATGACATCACATGGGGAGTGGCGGGTTGGGTGGGGTTTTGGATGAGGTGTGCAAGATGGTGTAGGTAATTGATCAATTTATTCAATTTGCATATCAATTTAAGATCAAAATTGCGCTCACGCCGTCCTACCCAACTACTTACCAGTCTTCCTAATTTTCATTATTCCTACCACCTACTGGCCGATCAAATTTTCAATAATCTTCTATACTACTACATTTTACATCAATTCCCTTTTTTTCCCAGTTTTCCCTCAGGTAGAGCTGTAAGCCGACTTTCTCAGAATTTTCTTCCTGACATTAAGACTGATGTCTGATGCTATCAAAATTCTCTTGGCAAGAAAGTCGTACATGCCTGTGCTGATATGACTTTTATGTCATGCTTGCTTCCTCTATATGTGTTGTTTTTCTTCCAAGGTAACAGAATTCCAAGACTGTCTTAATAAAAAAAAAATGGTTCAAATGGCTCTGAGCACTATGGGACTTAACATCTGTGGTCATAAGTCCCCTAGAATTTAGAACTACTTAAACCTAACTAACCTAAGGACATCACACACATCTGTGTCCGAGGCAGGATTCGAACCTGCGACCGTAGCGCTCACGCGGTTCCAGACTGTAGCGCCTAGAACCGCACGGCCACACTGGCCGGCTGTTAATCCCAATATTGAAATTAAGTATATGTCTTATGTCATTTCTGGTACTCATTATTACCTTCGTCCTTCTTCTGTATACTCCTGAACCATATTCTGTAGGCCTACTCATTAGACCGTTCATTCTGTTCAACAAGACCTTCAGTTTTTCTTTACGTTCACGGATTATTGGAATGTCACCAAAGAATGTTATCAGAAATATCTATACACCTCCAATTTTCATCTAATTTTTCAATCTTTCTTTAATATTTGGCATTGCTTCTTAGATGTATAGATGGAACACTTGCGGCGAGAGATTACATACCTATCTTACAGCCTTTATAATCCGAGCATTCCGCTCTGCTTCTGGTTCCTTCTTGGTTCTGGTGCACATCGGATATTAACTGTAGTTTTTTGTTGCTTATATTTTTCTCTGCATTCTGTTGTGGAACACCATTTTCCAAACGCAGAAATCGCTTAAGCGGGTCATGATTTTTCTTAAGCGGTAGTTACTTTATGAGTCACAACCTCAGAACTACCTCTCCGGTTCCCTTCCCTTCTCGAAACCCAAGCTTATCATCATCTATTTTTCCATAATTCTGTACACTAAATTTGCTAAGAACTTTGAAGCGTGAAGTGTGGAGCTGACAGTGTGGTTGTTCTCGCACTTATCTGTCCTTGCCATCTACGGGATTATGTGGATGATATTTTCCAGATAGCCTGCTTGTACATCTCCAGGCACATAGACGCTACGCACAAAATGAATACCTGCCTGATTGCCACTGCTCTCAATGATTTCAGATTTTCCGAAGGAACTATTTGAACGAAAATCTTTCAAAGCTCTATTTAACTGTGATTCTATTTCTGGAAAGTTCTGGTGTACCATATCGACTGCCATTAAAGCCTAAAAATAGGTCAGCATACACATCTTTCCCCTTGCAAGGGGCAGCGAACGTCGTGACCCAGTGGTCAGCACACATGACTCACATTAGGCAGATCCCCGACCGGCCAACCAGATTCATTTTTTTTTCGGAATTTGTCTAAATAGTTTAAGGAAAATGCCGGGATGGTTCTTTTAAAGGACACAGCCAATTTCCTTTCTAATCTTTCCCTAATCTGATGTTCAAATGTGTGTGAAATCTTATGGGACTTAACTGCTAAGGTCATCAGGCCCTAAGCTTACACACTACTTAAGCTAAATTATCCTAAGGACAAACACACACACCCATGCCCGAGGGAAAACTCGAACCTCCGCCGGGACCAGCCGCACAGTCCATGACTCCAGCGCACCAGACCGCTCGGCTAATCCCGCGCGGCCCTAATATGAATTAGTGCTGTGTCCCTAATGATGTCGCTGTCGTCGAAATGTTAAAAACTAATTTTCGTTACTTTTTTTTCGTAGATGACTAAAGAGTACCTATCATCTTTCTCCTCTGTTTCCCTTCCTCACTAGACTGGAGTTCCTGTTGCACTCTTGATGTTGTTGCTCTTGCTTTCACTAACTAGGGGCGTTCAGTAAATAATGCATCACTTTTTCTTTTTTTTCTGAAGGCAGGTTGGTTTTATTCAGGAGTTCTATACACCATAGTATTACCTTCTGTTCTGGCTAAGAAACCCTATTTTTTAACATAATCTATGTTCAATGTGACGGCGTAACGGCACCTTACTGGGAGGGCCTTACGCTCACTTTACAGCTCGACGTTAGAGCCAATTTAATGCTGCTTCAGTAACCTTCCCGCTACGCAAATATTGCTTCCCGCAGAGTACGTGCTTCAATGGGCCAAACAGATGGAAGTAGGAAAATGCCAGATTAGGAATGGCCTCTTTTTGGTGCTGAGGAATCCAACGGACACACACCTTCGAGTACCCTATTGGTGGACGAGCTGTCAGCACTACAGCAGAGACGTCCGGTTGAGCAACGATGTGTTTCATTGTTATACCTCGATCACCTCGAATGAGAGTGTTCGCACGTTCCAACATCAGAGAGGTCACGGCTGTGCGCTACCTGGCGGCGTGCGTGAGATCGGACTAGTTTGCCGGACCTTGTTACTGTGACGACAGACGCCTCACCCAACGACACAATGCGCTTTCAGTCATTGCTAGGCCCCTGCAGACATTCTGCAAGCGCCTGTGAATACCTGTGATGGTGTTACGCCAAAGGAAACTCAATGAGCTTGGAATGCACCTTCGTTACAGACGTCATTTTGAAGAGTACTTACAGCGCCGCCACCAGTCAAGAGTTCAAGAAACTACAGGCGCTGAACTGGAAAATTTCACCATGTCCACAAGAAATTCTGCGTTTTCTCAACCGAAACTGGGAGATACAAAAACTTTATTGCATTACTGATAGAACGCTCTTTGTCATTTCATCATGGTGCGAGAAAGAGGGGGGATCTGTCAACGACAAAAAATTTCATAAATGTTTGAAATAACTTTTAAAGGTTTTTGGAAGTTTTTAAGTTTTCTCATTCTCTAATACTGGATGAATATAATCGTGGTAATCTGTGTATAACGACATATGCTTCCTAAAAGCATATGAAGAGCTTCTAACTGTGATGCTCGACTCACTCTGTAAAAGGTTTTACATAAAATTATACCTGTGATCGAGTGGGTTATGATAGCATTTGAAATTTCTAAATTCGCTCAGTACTTATGTGAAATATTGAAAATAAAGTGTGTGTAGCCCTTGGAAACCGATATACAGGCAACTCGTAACTGGAATATGAACTATAAAGTACGAGAGATAACCCAAGGACTAGGTTAGTATTAGAGATTATTTTAGTTCCTCAACGCATTTGCCTTCCTTTTACCCACGTTTGTCTGTCCAACTTCTGTGATTGCAGTTTTCAGACGGAAGAGTCTCCTGTAGTCGCATTATCGCTGTGTCTGCACCATCAGAGAGTTTCAAACGAATGTTATCATTCATCAGTTTTACTGTATCCCACTGCTTTACACGGTGATACTACTGGACTAGTATCTTAAACTTCATCCTACTCTTCGTCTTTACTAAATTGCTATTTGAGTAGATATCCGCTAAATGATGTACGTTACAGTATATTCTCTCATTACGAAGTAACCTTTACGAATCTCTTTTTCTTTTCCAAGTATACCTCGTCGTCTTGTGAGTTTGAACTGTGTATTCGCCACTATTAGCACAAATTCATTTGAAAACTTCTACACTCTCATTACTACTATAAAGCCAATATTTAAACGTAAGTTATGTATATAAAAAAGAGATACTGATGTATGCTGTAACGCCGGACCCACGAGTATTTCATTACTAGTCAAAGATGTTATGGCTAGAGCACAGGTCTATTTGTTTAGGTGACCTACGATTTCAAGTGTAGTCCTACAGTGTCACAGTAACGCCGTTTTACGAGTGCGATGACACAACTGCTGTTTTATACGTTGCCGATAGTACTGGAAATAACCTTTTAATGATTTCAATGATTCAGAGAGTAACTCGTTAGCAGTGGCAAGTAGTTCGAAACCGAAAAAATTCTGCTCGTGCTACGATACGACCAGTTTATTCAGCTTCAAACTTTCCATCTTCTTCTCCTTTCGGCACAGCTTCTCGTTTACTACGAATGACATAAAGAGCGCATTACAGCTCCAGCACGTCTAACGCGCTTTTACTAATATTATTTTATACCACTGTGGCTCTGTTTCGACACACGATATGAGAAAGAGCAGTGTTCGGAAATCGGGTTGGAAACATGACAGGTAGCGTAAGATCTGGATACATGCGTAGATGACCAACGGTAAACGCAGGTGATCGTAGACCATAAGAAATACTGGTTCCAGTCCTAAATAACACAATTTTAGTTTTGATACAACATATTCATTGCAAGTATGTTGTTCTTACGAATGAGATACGGATACTAGGGTACTAAAATGTTATGTACCACTTTACAAGTTCCAATGCCCATCTTAGCTCCGTTCTTTCATTACCAAATGTATTACATTGGAGTCTGTAAACTTCACAGAATTCAATGGCGTCTGAGTGACATATGTGGTGCAAGGCTACCTAGCTATTGTACATGTCCCTTTGTGTGATAAGCGCCATCGGGTGTACATATACCAGATGTTCAATAGTCACCTACGTCGAGTGTTAGGTTCTTTTCTACAGCTTTTTTTTTACTCCGCAAAAGCAGGAAACAACTTACCGATCTGCAACATCTAAGCTATGATGAAAACAACAAATGTAATTTAGTTTCTTCGATAGCTTTCAATATGTATATGGTAATATTGCTGAAATACCCGTGCGTTTTTTGATTTCATACAAGCATATTTGCGTGTCTTATACAGCCTACTAATAAATCTTAATATTTCTCCTCTCCCTGATGATCTGCATGGATGCATTTCGGATAGGACGACCATGAAACGTACCTAGATGAGGCGCAACGAGAGGTGTATTTGATGGACACATTGGAAACTCGATATCTGGTAACAACTCTACATGTACATTTCACTTTCACGTGGTCATATAGGAATCTACGATCGGGATTTGACATGTGTACAGAGTTGATTCTGTTGCTGCTCTGATATTTTACCCATACGTATATGCTCTTATTGCTTACCAGATAAGCTTCGATACTTTTGTTTATACCTTTCAAGTCTCATGCATCCCCTCAAACCTGTCGGCACCTCTACAGACTGTAGATTTCGGGTATTTTCCTGCCCTAGTAATACGTCATTCAGTAATTGAGAGCGTGACGATTGCACTTAGCATCCTGGAGCGTAAGATTTCCCTTCTCCATACAACACACATTGCGTTTTCTTAGCAGCGTACTTTACAGACGAAGAGTCAGAAAGCTATGCATTCAAACCACAATCGTCCGCCGCTGACAGCTCTACACATATACACGTAGAGACTCTGCATGTATATTACCGTTCGAGAAGTCTCAACGTGAACCACCTGTGTTTTCATTCGACATGCTACAGCCCTGCAAATAGCGAAATACTCTTCACAAAACGGTACTGTACGGGATGTCAGCGCATTTAAATTCCTCTTGCTTAAGAGCATAACACCTTCGATGCAAGTTATATTACCAATATTTCATAGCAGCATTATCTACATTCTCTGATAATAACAAGTGTGATATAACAGAAAAAGAAATGGTGGTTGGAAGAAGTAAGTCAGCGAATACAAAACTACAAACAACCTTCTGTGAATATAACGGCATGGTCTCATGTCGTTTATTGTGGCACATCCGTCTTTTCCAATTGTTCCTTTTGATCATATGGTGGGATACGCCTGAGGCCGCCAACAGCACGCAGCGAGTGGCACGGTCGCGTGCTCTGGTTGGTCGGTGACCGGTGGAGGCTGAGCATGTTGCAAATGGAACTGAATAGCAAAAGCGAACACATACTGAGGAAGCTTAACATGTCCGCCTAGGGTGGGGGCCGATAGTTTGAAGGTGGGCGCGATTTGTTTCATACTGATATTTCCTGGAGGATTAAAACTGTGTGCCAGACCGTATTTCGAAACTGAGAACATGTCGCAGGCTCAACCAACTGAGCTACCCGAGTAAGACCCATGACCCGTACTCATAGCTTTACTTCCGCAGGTGCCTCATTTCCTACCTTCAAAATTTCACAGATGTTCTCCTGCGAAATTTTCGGCGCTGGCAACCCTCGGAGGAAAGATATTCCAGGGAAATGGCATAGTCCCCATCTGGGGGACTGTTTACAATGTTAATTTTCACTTTGCAGTGGAGTGTGCGCTGATATAAAACATAACGGTACCAAGCTGTGGGTAATCCATGTCTTCTCAATATCCTTTCTTCCAGGAGTGATAGTTCTGCAAATTTTGTAGGAGATTGTCGGTGAAACTGGAAGGTACAAGATGATAAACCGGTGGAAATAAAGCTGTGAGGACGGGTCGTACATCGTGCTCAGGTAGATGAGTTGGTAGAGCACTTGCACGAGTCCGCCACACTGTTTTAATCTTAATCCCCTAGCACGTTTCATATCAGTGCATATTCCGCTACAGAGAGAAAATTCTTTCTTGTCCCATGTTCTTATACTGGCCTTTGCGTTTGTGGTACCATTTGTGTATTGCGAAAGACTAGAATTAAAGAAACACGCTGGGTCGCTTGGTCCTGGAATCCGAGAAACAGTGTCTTGTATGAGTGTTTTACACAGTGATGTAACTTGGTAATGCTGTTGAGGCCTGAAGATTATAATCTACAATTTTGTCAGAGGAACTGCATATTATAGATACGTTTTAAGCGACTGACGTTGCCTTTGTATGTGGCTTGATAACTCATCCGTGTTAGGTTATTGTGTCTCTGTAGATATCGTATGCACTATATTTATCTCTCTGTGTTTACTATAGGTGTTGGTCCTAGTGGGTTTAAATTGTGCTGTCTTGATGACTATTGTGTCTCTTTGGAGATTACATTGAGTTCTCCTTGTGTAGAATTAACCTCAATAGGGCGAATGTTTTGTTTTGGATGATATATGTGTAATATGTTAACATCTATTATTTTACTGTCCTTTGTGATACTTCGACACTTTTTTGTGATTGTGGGCTGGAGCTTATTTTCGTGATCTATATCTGGTTTTAAGTTAATTCAATAATGAAGGATGACGTCTTGGTTGGTTCTGTCTTGTTCGTGGGCTCTGGTAACTGCATAGCTCACACTTTAGATAGAATTAAATTATGTACAGAGCCCCCATGAGACTGTGCTCTCAGCGACGTCGTGAGCCACAATTTTAGTAGCAGAGTAAGGTTGAGAGTTGTGATGGTACTAGTATTATAAGCGTTGTGTTATTTGCGGTTCTGTGCCATTGTGCTCTTTGTTCTCATTTTACATGTATGAGAATTAAGAAGGATGAATCTATGTTTTACTTGGGAAAAACATTCGATAGTCAAGATCGCATAAACTAAAGTTTATCCTTGAAAACAGGATTCGACAGTTTTAGTGCCATCTTCAAGTCTTGAAAACAAGTTAGCACCCCATGCAATTTTATCCACTGTAATGACAACATGACATGAGGCCCTAACTTATGATGGAACACGTTTTATGACACAAATTTTGGAAGACGAGGAGATGACAGTTACAACTGTCGAAACTGGTTGTCAAAAATAAAGTCCGCTTTAGGTGATCATGGCTAGTGAATGTTTCTCCTGGCATATAAAGCTGCCATTCTCAGGCAGGCACTTGCAGCACCTAAGATGAGTTAACCTAGTATCTTCCACAGTTTAAGAGGGAAAATTTACAGTCAACGTTGAGGGAGCAGCTGGACATTAGGAATCATCTTTAAAATGTGGTAAGATATGACTGAAGTAGAACTAGTTGTAGGCCTTTTTGAATGTGAGGCGCCATTCTATGCACAGTTACATTGATTGCAGCCTAGAATGACATACTAAGTGATCAGGCTGAGTGATTTAAAATGTTCAGTAGCTATGGAGTGGAAGAACTGCAGTGTAGGGTTGCTCCGACTGATGTAATAATAAGCGACATTTTGTCAGCTACTTCACTACCAGGTATTAGGATGAATTCAGGTATGGTGCAGGAGGAGGAGTATAGTCGGGTGACGCAACTATAACTCCCAGCTGCTGAGACGAGATAGTAGGGTAAACGGTCCACCCAATTATCACATCCTCTATTAAACATGTTGGGTGATCATGAGAATTCTCTAGACTCATACCAAAAATTAACCTCTGTACAGCTTGGTACTTTTAGATGAACAAAAGAGTTTATTTGAGCTGACTGAATCAGAGATTTTGTAGAATTCTCTGAAAATCGCAAGCCATTTGTCCTTTCCATTTAACACGACAATTATACTACTAAGAAGCTAATGAGGAGACTGAACACTACAACATTGTCTTATAAAAGTGAACTGGACTGCAGTGATTCTACATACAGACCTGTATCTAACATAATATCTTAACTGCATTTAATATGGTGTACGTCTTATTTTTGTTTGCCTCCTGAGAGTGACTGGCAACAGTTCAAATGCTAGAGTTGGGACAGGCCAGGTGGTGTCTCGTGTAACACAAAGCATGCCCGAGCAGCAAGCAGCGACTCTGGCGTCAGCACGTGGTACGTAGTGTAAGTTGTTGTCTCTGTGTATGTTGCATCGCCACGTGAGTCCCAGAGGCCAGCGATATTGTTCTTTTATAAGTCGTCTCCAGCCTAGTGGGTCAGCAGCGGCGTGGGGAGGAACTTTTTATCTGTGGATTACCGGAACTCTTCCCTGTTCTGAAGAGTGCCTTCAGCAGATAACAATGTAATTATTTTCCACGGAAACACGGAGTGATGCAAACAAGAGCCTAGCCTCGAGCCCAATTACTTACTTTCTTAGGACCTCTGACGCAATTAGTGATGCTGGGTGTGAAAACACTCAGCTGATGGAAATGCTTTGGCATCAAGAAGACAGATCACACAGAAATTCATTGGAAATGAGCGGTGGATCGAAAAGTCACTGAAGTTTTAATGTGACACTTTTCTTAGTAGGATTTTTGCACGAGAAGCTGTCACGCCATTGGCGAGCTGAGTGTTTTTACACAGCAGTTTGCGATTATGTACTGTTTCGCAGGAAGGAAAGAGCAAGCTGTATGAATCAGCTAGAAACCGGCGAGTTCTGTCAGAGATGGAGGTGAGTGTACATGGCAGAGTCCGTCTGGAGATGAACGCAAGAGTCTGTCTCGGAGTTCATCTGACGTCCAGAGTTCATTCCGGCAAGACCCTTGCCCTATACTTCACAGAGACAGCTGTGACGCCTGCAAGTCTCATGCTGATAATTGATGGCGTGCGTTATTAGAGGAACCAACACCTTTGGACAACCCGTGGTCAGAATTTGGCCAGATCATTTCAGTCATCGGTATGAAATCCAGGATTGAGTTGTGTAGATGTATGCGTGTCTCAGTCTAGCTGCGAGGCCAACAGTCAACAGTTAGGTGGTATGTCGTTGTTGAAGATCAGAAGCCCTTAAAGGGCATGTTCTCAAGGTTTTCCTGTAACTCTGCAATGGAGAATGTTCACTTGATGCAGTCAATGCTGTATTGCTTTCTAATGTTAACTGAAGTTGTTGGTCCCACACATATTTTTCCGTTTTAACTGAAAAAATTTATGTGTTCATTTGAAACTTTTTTACTTTCAATTAATCTCATCGTTCATGTTATGAAATTCTCCACTTTACGGTCCAGAGCTAGAGCCATAAATTCCTTGTGTTAGTTAATCCTTTTGTGCACAGTAATTCAGCTTGGCTTACACGTGTGTCTGGCCTTAATTAATCTTCTGGGTCAGGGGAACCATTTGAAGGATACGCATGCCACGCATTGTCTACTGCAGAGGTAGATAGATCATTCCAACACTCATTATGGACGTGAGCGAATAATAGATATATGAAATGGGTAACAGCAGCTGACTGTGTATTGTGTCTCTCATAAAGAGAGGCAGAGACTGTAGCGAAAACAGTGAAGTGCATTAATCTAGCGTCCAGTCATGTGTAACGTTTTCTGAACATCCTCAAATATCATACATTTCTGAGGAATTAGCGTAAGAATTTGGAGGTTTTATATACATTGATCAAAGAGGGCGGCAGAATGGGAGGAATCTCGTGATCATAGAGGGAACACTCTGCAGAGGCACTGGGTAAGTTCAAATATTTGTCTTCTTTATGGAGCTACAAGGCTTTTTAGACATGATTGTCTGCCTAAAAAGAATGGTACTAGCATGAGTAAGTGACATTTACCCAAGAGCACTGTACGGCATGTTAGCTCCGCCACTGCTCCAGGTGATATTATGACCAAATTAGAAGGCCACCTAAACTTGGCCACACTCATCCGCTGTAACATCAATAATGGTCCAGTGTGTGTTGTTCAGGGTATGAGTACCATAATAACTTACCTTCCTGATAATTCTCGTTCGTTGTGTGTGGTGTGCTGGTTGCATGTGATGATGTTACGGGTAAAATCAAGTTGAAGCTGGCTTAAGGACGTTCTACAACGTTGATACTGTGCTCTGATGCTATTAAAACGATGAATTTTAATTCCTGATCAGTGAGAGGACCACTTCATATATTATCTCTGTGGAAGTTGGCCGTTCTCCTACTTCTTCTGCTTCATTATGGAGTTCCAGTAGGCACTCTCCAGCAGAAGGACGCAGTATAGTTACAACACTAGCCACCCACTTCGAAGGAACACTGAATCGGTTGTGTATTGAATTTATTGAAGTTTTGCCTGAGGGGTTGGAGCTTACAAGTCTCCTTCACTATCATACTGCTGTGTCAGGTATGGTGCCAGTAGGTCAACAACAAGATTCATCATTAGGGTTGTGATGACATCTTGTCGAGTAGATGTTGATCTGATGGCATCTATGACGGTACTGCAAGTAAAATGCTTTAGATGGAATTTTTCGTGGCTATAGTTGTTTACTCCCATGAAGTAATGAATGACTATTTGTTTCATTTACGCATCAATTGTAGTTGTACGTAATGTGAAGTAACGGTTAGTTCATTGGCTGGGACCATAGCATCAGCTGCAGAGTTTACATTGCTGTACCAAGTCCACTAAGGATCTTCCATAGGACAACCGGTCAGTTATGTTGTCAGTTAATTTATCGTCTTGCGTGGGTTTTGCTTTTCTCTGAGCTTGAAAGACTGATCCGTTTCAGCTTGTAAGCAGTTCGATTTTCAGGCATATCGCATAATTTGTATGCCCAGTGTGAAGTATCTCTGAAATTCATCATCTGTTTTATATCTACTAATAAAAGAAGGTCCAGGTTTTTCCAGTCTTTAGGGAAACATATTTCTCGTATATTTGAGTAAGTTTGTTTTCTAAATCCATGATGTGTTAAGGTTGGAGAAGGGAACAGAAGACGTCCCCCAAACTACACTCCTGGAAATTGAAATAAGAACACCGTGAATTCATTGTCCCAGGAAGGGGAAACTTTATTGACACATTCCTGGGGTCAGATATATCACATGATCACACTGACAGAACCACAGGCACATAGACACAGGCAACAGAGCATGCACAATGTCGGCACTAGTACAGTGTATATCCACCTTTCGCAGCAATGCAGGCTGCTATTCTCCCATGGAGACGATCGTAGAGATGCTGGATGTAGTCCTGTGGAACGGCTTGCCATGCCATTTCCACCTGGCGCCTCAGTTGGACCAGCGTTCGTGCTGGACGTGCAGACCGCGTGAGACGACGCTTCATCCAGTCCCAAACATGCTCAATGGGGGACAGATCCGGAGATCTTGCTGGCCAGGGTAGTTGACTTACACCTTCTAGAGCACGTTGGGTGGCACGGGATACATGCGGACGTGCATTGTCCTGTTGGAACAGCAAGTTCCCTTGCCGGTCTAGGAATGGTAGAACGATGGGTTCGATGACGGTTTGGATGTACCGTGCACTATTCAGTGTCCCCTCGACGATCACCAGTGGTGTACGGCCAGTGTAGGAGATCGCTCCCCACACCATGATGCTAGGTGTTGGCCCTGTGTGCCTCGGTCGTATGCAGTCCTGATTGTGGCGCTCACCTGCACGGCGCCAAACACGCATACGACCATCATTGGCACCAAGGCAGAAGCGACTCTCATCGCTGAAGACGACACGTCTCCATTCGTCCCTCCATTCACGCCTGTCGCGACACCACTGGAGGCGGGCTGCACGATGTTGGGGCGTGAGCGGAAGACGGCCTAACGGTGTGCGGGACCGTAGCCCAGCTTCATGGAGACGGTTGCGAATGGTCCTCGCCGATACCCCAGGAGCAACAGTGTCCCTAATTTGCTGGGGCGTGGCGGTGCGGTCCCCTACGGCACTGCGTAGGATCCTACGGTCTTGGCGTGCATCCGTGCGTCGCTGCGGTCCGGTCCCAGGTCGACGGGCACGTGCACCTTCCGCCGACCACTGGCGACAACATCGATGTACTGTGGAGACCTCACGCCCCACGTGTTGTGCAATTCGGCGGTACGTCCACCCGGCCTCCCGCATGCCCACTACACGCCCTCGCTCAAAGTCTGTCAACTGCACATACGGTTCACGTCCACGCTTTCGCGGCATGCTACCAGTGTTAAAGACTGCGATGGAGCTCCGTATGCCACGGCAAACTGGCTGAAACTGACGGCGGCGGTGCACAAATGCTGCGCAGCTAGCGCCATTCGACGGCCAACACCGCGGTTCCTGGTGTGTCCGCTGTGCCGTGCGTGTGATCATTGCTTGTACAGCCCTCTCGCAGTGTCCGGAGCAAGTATGGTGGGTCTGACACACCGGTGTCAATGTGTTCTTTTTTCCATTTCCAGGAGTGTATTTCTTGTGCCTCAGTCGCAAGTTCAGATAAATTATTATGTTTGAAATTTCGTTATGTAGTCAGTTGGGGTTTACTTTTAGAATTTTGTTGTGCGTACGTTCTGCAATATGATCAGACATGAGAAGTGCAGGTATTTGAGAATTACTGTGGTGATTTCGTTGAAAATATATGCATGAGACTGTGACTACCGTATGTGTCTACATCTACATCTACATCCATACTCCGCAAGCCACCTGACGGTGTGTAGCGGAGGGCTTACATCTACATCCATACTCCGCTTGGTTAGTACCAAGCTGAAGTAAAGTGACACATTTGAAGAAGAAACACTCTGGTTAAATTTCATGCTCAAAGGACTACTGCATTGAAGATTTATATTATTGTGACGAGCCATAATGGTATGCTCGTATACCGTTTCAAGACTTGAAAGGACAGTTTCGAAGCAGGCAAACCCGCCTAAATTGTGAGGTTTTTGGTCGTGCGGTAGCGTTCTCGCTTCCCACGCCCGGGTTACCGGGTTCGATTCCCGGCGGGGTCAGGGATTTTCTCTGCCTCGTGATGGCTGGGTGTTGTGTGATGTCCTTAGGTTAGTTAGGTTTAACTAGTTCTAAGTGCTAGGGGACTGATGACCATGGATGTTGCGTCCCATAGTGCTCAGAGCCATTTGAACCATTTTCTTGTGAGGTTTTTGCACGACACATGTCAGGCACTTTCTCCTAAAGGGTTTTATCTTTATGAACAAACTATTCCATATTCTTTTCTTCATTAATGTTAGATGTGTGTAGTACAATAGGTGATAAATCAGAATGTCTGTATACTCCTACCCCTCATTGTATACATCTGTTGCCTTAGAAGGCTGTGTCTGTCTAGATTTACTGAACTTGGAGGAACGCTTGGTTTGAACCAGGTCTCTGAAAGCAGTATTGCATAGATGCGTTTGTTTTCAAATATATGATGGACGCCACCGTGATTAGGCAGCAGAGATTGGACATATGAATGTGCAATATGGAGCCTAGTGCGTTCAGGTGCAGAACATACAAGAATGTCTCTGATGGAGACTTGCGAGTCTATGTCAGTGGTGGCGAGGGATCAAAGCGTAACGAAACATGCTAAGGAGGTGGAACGTGGGTTCCAGAAACTGCAAGTGATGGTTATCTTTAGGGAAGAGGGAGATTTTCTGACAAACGACAAGGGGTTCCGCAGCATACATTAAACAGCAAAGTGGTGGGAGGAAAAAGAACTCGCTAAACAGATGTAGAACAATTATTGCACAACAGCACTGAAAGTAAGATAAATGGAATAAACACTGAATGTACTATTAATGGTGCTAATGAGGAAGAACAAAATTATTATCACAACAAATAGCTAAAGAAAAGGGAAAGTAAGACTAATTTAGTACAGTAATTGACAAAGTAAATAGAAAACAAAAAAGGTGAATTACTTATGAAGTAAAACAAAATTATTAACAATTTAGCAAAGGCATAGCGTGCTACAATCTTCAGTAACGATATAAACACACAGACGAACAGCGGAAAGAGTTGACATGTTCTAAGATCGTAAAACACATGGTTTCAAGGCCATCTACAGTAAAAACCTATCCATTTCCATTTTATTTCTTTAACATCATCCCGCAATAATTTGTCAAAATTTCGAAATCCCGTTGTTCAAAATGTTTAATCATACAGAGGCTAGAGCTGGCCGGGGTGCCCGAGCGGTTCTAGGCGCTACAGTCTGGAACCGCGCGACCGCTACAGTCGCAGGTTCGAATCATGCCTCGGGCATGGGTGTGTGTGATGTCCTTACGTTAGTTAGGTTTAAGTAGTTTTAAGTCCTATGGGACTGATGACCGCAGAAGTTAAGTCCCATAGGGCTCAGATCCATTTCACCAATTTTTTTCAGAGGCAAGAGCTTCTCGTATTGTCAGACTCCATTTCGCTCGTTTCTTCTTCGCTCAGAAGACTTCGTATCTTTTCCTGTACCACACGAAATTACTAATGTTGGACTGGCTTCCTACGTCTCACTATGACTACCTTCAATGTCATTCAGTGTTCCGTGCAGGCTTAGATTTTAGCGGTGAGGATACATCAGTAATGAGTCTCTTTTATCCCTAGTGTTCTCTAGAACCCCTAACGGCCTGAGATTATTGTGTCTCTGATATTGTTCAAGCTCGTCAAACTTCTCTATCATTTACTGCTCTAGTAAAAGTTCGCAACTCTCAATTTCTTATAATGACTTGTTCAGACCACAGACCTCCCTTACATTCGTCTCCATTTTTCTGTATTTCTTCCATCACTGCTGGAGCGACAGCATTCGTGATGATCTGGGCAACGAGCCCGAACATGTCCTTTTCTTGTGGAGCGGCCCTAACCTCAGTCTTGATGAGTGCGGCGAAGTCAGCCATGTCGGGCGATACTGCCGCAACTCCCGGTGTCGTCTCGAAGACATCTTTTTTTGTGGCATGTGAGGACAGAACATCTGCCTTAAAGTCACAAACTCTCTTTGAGTACCGGTTGCGGCTCACTGACGAGGCATCGTCAGACCAATCTAAAATGTACACTATTGTCCATTAAAATTGCTACACGAAGAATAAATGCAGATGATAACGGGTGTTCATTGCACACATATATTATACTAGAACTGACATGTAATTACATTCTCACGGAATTTGGGTGCCTAGATCCTGAGAAATGAGTACCCAGAACAACCAACTCTGTCAATAATAACGGCCGTGATACGCCTGAGCGTTGAGTCAAACTTGGATGGCGTGTACAGGTTCAGCTGCATATGCAGCCTCAACAGGATACCACAGTTCATCAAGAGTAGTGACTGGCATATTGTGACGAGCCAGTTGTTCGGCCACCATTGACCAGACGTATTCAATTGGTGAGAGATCTGGAGAATAGGCTGGCCAGGGCAGCATTTGAACATTTTCTGTATCCAGAAAGGCCCGTACAGGACCTACAACATGCGGTCGTGCATTATCCCGCTGAAATGTAGGGTTTCGCAGGGATCGAATGAAGGGTAGAGTCACGGGTCGTAACACATCGGAAATGTAATGTCCACTGTTCAAAGTGACGTCAATGAGAACAAGAGGTGACAGAGGCGTGTAACCAACGGCACCCCAAACCATCACGCTGGGTGATACGCCAGTATGGCGATGACGAATACATGCTTCCATTGTGCGTTAACCGCGATGTCGCCAAACACGGATGCGGCTATCATGATGCTGTAAACAGGATTTCGATTCATCTGAAAAACTGACGTTTTGCCATTCGTGCACCCAGGTTCGTCGTTCGTTGAGTACACCATCGCTGGCGCTCCTGTCTGTGATGCATCGTCAAGGGTAACCGCAGCTATGGTCCCCGGGCTGATAGTCCATGCTGCTGCAAACGCCGTCGAACTGTTCGTGCAGATGGTTGTTGTCTTGCAAAGGTCCCCATCTGTTGACTCAGGGATCGAGACGTGGCTGCACGGTCCATTACAGCCATGCGGATAAGATGCCTGTCATCTCGACTGCTAGTGATACGATATTCTTGGGATCCAGCACGGCGTTCTGTATTACCCTTCTGAACCCACCGATTCCATATTCCGCTAACAGTCATTGGATCTCGACCAACGCGAGTAGCAATGTCGCGATACGATACACCGCAATCGCGATAGACTACAATCCGTCCTTTATCAAAGTCCCAAACGTGATGGTACGCATTTCTTCTCCTTACACGAGGCATCACAACAGCGTTTCACCAGACAACGCCGGTCAACTGCTGTTTGTGTATGAGAATTCGGTTGGAAGCTTTCCTCATGTCAGCACGTTGTACGTGTCGCCATCGGCGCCAACCTTGTATGCTTGCTCTGAAAAGCTAATCATTTGCATATCACAGCATCTTCTTCCTGTCAGTTAAATTTCGCGTCAGTAGCACGTCATCTTCGTGGTGTACCAATTTTAACTGTCAGTAGTGTATGTATGTCAATAAGAAGGACACACTGTCTATAAAAATATCATTTATCTTTGTTAAAAACCTTAAAATAAATTATCTTCACCAATATTTTTCTAATTTTGACACAACGTTTCATTGAAGTACACTGGTGGTCTCACACTCCAATTTCTTAACATATGTAATATATACAGAAGTAAGTACTGTATAATTGTGAAACGGTCCTACGAAAAATCTCGTATAGATCATGAACGATTTGTTTCCAATTTTTACACAATACTCCAATGAATAAACCGACGGACATAGAATATATACTCTTGTGTCTAAAATTAAAGCAAGAAAACATCATTTCCCCATCCCGTGTCCTATTCACCATATAATCATACAAACTGTCAACAGTTGTAAGTACAATCGTGTCCTCCATGTAAGATGGCATGCTGGGCAACGTCCAGATACGTCAACAATGGCATCAGGGCACCTGTCACACGCCATAGTGTATGCCAAGTATCCCACAACCGCAATCACTGCATACACAGTCGCATATGGTGTATAACACCATATGCGATGACAGAGAGATAGAAGAACAACTAAAATCGCACAAAAGAGGAAAGGCCGCTGTATCTGACGGAATACCAGTTCGATTTTACACAGAGTACGCGGAGGAACTTACCCCCCTTCTTGCAGCGGTTTACCGTGGGTCTCGAGAAGAGCGATCCGTTCCAAAAGATTGGAAAAGGGCAAAGGTCATCCCCGTTTTCAAGAAGGGACGTTGAACAGATCTCTAACGACGATCAGGTGTAGAATTTTTCAACACGTATCATGTTCGAGTATAATGACTTTTCTGGAAACTAGAAATCTACTCTGTAGGAATCAGCATGGGTTTCGAAAAAGACGATCGTGTGAAACCCAGAGCGCGCTATTCGTCCACGAGACTCAGAGAGCCATAGACACGGGTTCACAGGTAGATGCCGTGTTTCTTGACTTCCGCAAGGCGTTCGATACAGTTCCCCACAGTCGTTTAATGAACAAAGTAAGAGCATATGGACTATCAGACCAATTGTGTGATTGGATTGAAGAGATCCTAGATATCAGAACGCAGCATGTCATTCTCAAAGGACAGAAGTCTTCGGAAGTAAGAGTGATTTTAGGTGTGCCACAGGGTACTGTCGTAGGTTGGTTGGTTGGTTTCGGGGAAGGAGACCAGACAGCGAAGTCATCGGTCTCATCGGATTAGGGAAGGATGGGGAAGGAATTCGGCCGTGCCCTTTCAGAGGAACCATCCCGGTATTTGCCTGGAGTGATTTAGGGAAATCACGGAAAACCTAAATCAGGATGGCCGGACGCGGGATTGAACCGTCGTCCTCCCGAATGCGAGTCCAGTGTCTAACCACTGCGCCACCTCGCTCGGTGGACTGTCGTAGGACCATTGCTATTCACAATATATATATATATATATATATATATATATATATATATATATATATATATATATATATATATATGACCTTGTGGATGACATCGGAAGTTCACTGAGGCTTCTTGCGGATGACGCTGTAGTATATCGCGAGATGCTACAATGGAAAATTGTACTGAAATGCACGAGGATCTGCAACGAATTGACGCATGGTGCAGGGAATGGCAATTGAACCTCAATGTAGACAAAGGTATTGTGCTGCGAACACATAGAAAGATCCTTTATCATTTAGCTACAATATAGCAGGTCAGCAACTGGAAGCAGTTAATTAAACAAATCATCTGGGAGTAGGCATTAGGAGTGATTTAAAATGGAATGACCATATAAAATTAATCGTCGTTAAAGCAGATGCCAGACTGAGATTCATTGGAAGAATCCTAAGGAAATGCAATCCGAAAACAAAGGAAGTAGGTTACAGTACGCTTGTTCGCCCGCTGCTTGAATACTGCTCAACAATGTGTGATCCGTACCAGATAGGGTTGATAGAAGAGATAGAGAAGATCCAACGGACAGCAGCGAGCTTAGTTACAGGATCATTTAGTAATCGCGAAAGCGTCACGGAGATGATAGGTAACCTCCAGTGGAAGACTCTGCAGGAGAGACGCTCAGTAGCTCGGTACGGTCTTTTGTTGACGTTTCGAGAACATACCTTCACCGAGGAGTCAAGCAGTATATTAGTCCCTCCTACCTATATCTCGCGAATAGACCATGAGGATAAAATTAGAGAGATTAGAGCCCACACAGAGGCATACGACATTCTTTCTTCCCACGAACAATACGAGACTGAAGGGAAAACCGATACAGGTACTCAAAGTATCCGCTACACACCGTCAGGTGGCTTGCGGAGTATGGGTGTAGATGTAGATGTAGTACGTCAGAGAGAAGACGCCTACCAGGGTATCTGTGGTAGAGGGCGAAGGGCAGAATGGAAACAGGGCAGTGGCACGCTAGAAATATGTTAAAAAGTTACAGTTTTTAAATCTATTCATCATCGGATAGGTGGATAGAGTACATTGCAAGCCTCTATGAGGGTGAAGATTTGTTTGCTGCGATATATGAAGGAACAGTAGTCGATTTAGAAGAGATAGGGGATCCAGTATTAAAATCAGAATTTAAAAAATCTTTGGAGAACTTAAGAACGAATAAGACTGAAGGGATGGATAACATTCCATCAGAATATCTAAAATCATTGGGGGAAACGGCAACAAAACGTCTATTCACGTTGGTGTGTAGAATGTATGAGTCTGGCTTTTCCTTAAGTCAGATGGTATATCTACCATTTGACATACGGATAAGCATCATTCACACAATTCCGGAGACGTCAGCAGCTGCCATGTGCGAAAATTACCACACACTCAGCTTAACAGTTCATACATCCCAGTTGCTTACAAGAATAATATACAGAAGAGTGGAAGAGGAAATTCAGGATGCGCTAGATGACCATCAGTTTGGCTTTAGGAAATGTAATGGCACGAGAGAGGCAATTCTGACCTTATGGTTAGTGATGGAACAAGACTAAAGAAAAATCAAGACACTTTCATAGGATCTGTCGACGTGGGAAAAGCGTTCGACGGTGTAAAATGTTGCAAGATGTTCGAATTCTGAGAAAAGTAGGTGTACGCTATAGGTAGAGACGTAAAATGTTGCAAGATGTTCGAATTCTGAGAAAAGTAGGTGTACGCTATAGGTAGAGACGGGTCATACACAATATGTACAATAGCCAAGAGGGAATAAGAAGAACGGACAACTAAGAACGAAGTACTCATATTAAAAAGGGTGTAAGACAATGCTGTAGCTTTTCACCCCTACTATTTAACCTGTGCATAGAGGAAGCAATGATGGCAATAAAACAAAGGTTCAGGAGTGGAATTAAAATTAAAAGTGAAGGGACATCAATGATACGATTCGCTTATGCCATTGGTATTTTGAGTAAAGGTGAAAAAGAATTACATGATGTGCAGAACGAAATGAACAGTCTAATGAGTACAGAATACGGATTGAGAGTAAATCGAAGAAAGACGAAGGTAATGAGAAGTAGCAGAAATGAGAACAGCGTGAAACTTAACCTCAGGATTGATGGTCACAGAGTAGATGAAGTTAAGGAATTCTGCTACCTAGGCAGTAAAATAACCAATGACGGACGGAGCAAGGAGGACATCAAAAGCAGACTAGCAATGGCAAAAAGGACATTCCAGTCCCAGAGAAGTCTACTAATATCAAATATCGGCCTTAATTTTAGGAAGATATTTCAGAGAACGTACGTCTACAGTACGGCATTGTATGGTAATGAAACATGTACTGTGGGGAAACCGGAACAGAAGAGAATCGAAGCATTTGAGATGTGGTGATACAGACGAATGTTGAAATTTAGGTGGACTGATAAGGTAAGGAATGAGGAGGTTCTGCGCAGAATCGGAGAGGAAAGGAATATGTGGAAGACACTGATAAGGAGAAGGGACAGAATTGTAGGACATCAGTTAAGACGTGAGGGAATGACTTCCACGGTAGTAGAGGGAGCTGTAGCGGGCAAAACTGTAGAGGAAGACAGAGATTGGAATACACCCAGCAAATAATTGAGGACATAGGTTGCAATTACTACTCTGAGATGAAGCGAAATTCCATAAAAAGGTTTCCTTTTGTCTATTACTCGCAAACGAGGAGCCAACGAGGTGAATGGTTTAACATACATCATCACATACATTGTTTCAAAATAGTCAGTTCCGTCGCTGAGGCACTCTCCATGTTACATGAAGGTCACTTTGGTCTTGTAAAATGTAAGGGCCACCTAGAGGCATTTTTGAAGTTGTGCGTGATAACAGAAACAAAGTTAAAAAAATCAAATTATTTTCATGGGATTTATAGACCCAAAAAATTAGTTTAAGAATGTAAAATGATGCAAGATATTCGAAATTTTGAAAAATGCAAGTAAGCTTTAGGAAATTGTGAGTAGTACATACGTGTACGAAAAAATGGAGGGAACCAAAACGGAATGGGAGACTAAGAAGGAAGAGCTCGGATTACAAAGAACGTCAGGCAGGGATGCAATCTTCGGCCAACAACGTCTATACATCAAGGTAGCCATGACGGAAATAAAAGAAAGGTTCGAGAGTGTGATTAGAAGTCGCACGGACAGGATACCAATGACAATTAGTTAGTTACACGTATTTGGGAAATTTGAAAAATATCGATTTTCCCCTTTGTAAACTAGTCTAGTGCAACCTGGGTGTTCTAGAAGAGAGTATCTTCGAGGTGAATTTTTATGATTCAATATGTGTCCGTCTTACTACACACAATATCACTTCATTTATCTGAAACCACACGTTTCTGGTTGTGCATACCAGGCAGTGTTACTCAGCGAAGAGAGCTGAGATGTTAACAACAGAATAGGTATTTCCTTTAGATTATTTTCAGGTAAGCTACTCGAGTGATCTGCAATAACAATGGCAATGGAGAATGAACATGAAGTAGTACTCACTCCGTAAAGGAAAACGGCCATGTTCGTGTTGTACATCACACCTTTCATTTTCCGAGCGGAAACAGGAGGTTTTGCCGACAAATAGTTCGAATGGCTCTGAGCACTATGAGACATCTGAGGTCATAAGTCCCCTCGAACTTAGAACTACTTAAGGACATCACACACATCCGTGCCCAAGGCACGATTCGAACCTGCGACCGCAGCGGTCGCGCGGTTCAAGACTGAAGTGCCTAGAACCGCTCGGCCACAACGACCGGATTTTCCCAACACCAGTCTACAAATTGATTATTGAGAGTAGACATAGGTGTAGTATTCTGGACAGCTGAATTGTTGCATACAGGAGAAAAACCAGTGTTAATGTCAGTGTAAGCTGTGTTGACTCTCTCCATTCCCAAAAGTGCCAGCTGGTGGAACGAGGGATGGTGAACACAAAAGGAGTTGTCTGAAAGGGTACAATTACAAATGGCGACGGTTCTACTAAGATCGCAGTAGTTCATTTCGCGAGAGACTTGAGATGGCAGAAGCCATTCACTCTGTGAAGATGGCATATCTGGCCGCTTTGAGATACGTTACGTTGACTCATAATTACAAAATAATGCAACAATACAGAATTTCAGTTTAATGCCAAAAGTACATCTGATGCAGTATACGTGGTTAGAGGCCCACGTTTGAGAGAGGTGATTTATCGCAGTTGGTAATACAGTGTAGATGCTATCGCATGATTTTGGCAAATATTCATGACAGCAAGCCCAAAATCACAGCTTTATAATAATGATCCAAAAATGAAGCCTTTGAAATCATTAAGTGATTTTCACCATCAGAATTGCCCTGGTTGGAATACTGAGATGACATGTACAACATAAATCAATAAGGTGAGCACAGTAGTAGTTTCCATTTCCTTGAACGTCTAATGGAGTAACCCTGAGTATCTCAATCTAATTAATTAATTGGTGTTTCCAAATTATCAGCTCAGATAATTGCTGATGAATAAAGCTTCTGCATTTCAATCCTGTCTTTAACTGCAACATGCTCAGCAATATATCCGCCTAAAAACATACTCCCTGTTGTGAATGCACACTCACCTTTGCTGAATACTTCCTTTTTGTTATTTCTTGTCAAATGTTGGTGCCTATTAGGGATCTCTTTTGTATAGTTCCTTCATAAAAAGTGTCGGCGTTTTCTTGATTTTTTGTGTGACGTTATGATGAAATCATTTACAACACACCTGGTAGAAATTTGTCTGTGCTAACTCTAAGTATCTCTCAATACAGATCGATTATGAAATATTTAATGCATTTGAAATATTATAAAATGTAGGAAATTATAAATCACTAGTGTCTGATATAACTTTCTCACTACAAATTTATCAGCGCTCATTTTTAAAACTGGTTAAGATGTTCTGCAAACTGGAACCAGAGACTGAGTACACTGCTCACATTAATATTTTTCTGTGAAACATCACAAATATAGACTTTGAGACTGGGCCACCAGCACAGTTTTGTAGACTTCACGATGAGAAAGTCAACAGAATAGTGGAGTAAGTCGTCACAAAGGAGACGTATACAAGGACGTGGTGCAGGCTTAGCGTAACAGCGCCGAGAAGCGTTGCAGTTGGCCTGATGGAGAGCGTGTGTCGCACCAGTAGCGTCAGCTCTTGTTGGACACCCGTGTTCCTAGGGCTGTCACGCAGCTGCAGCTCAGAAGCCAGGCGGGCTGTGAGACGCGCCTCTGACGTCACACAGTGGGTGCACACCAACACCAGGCACACAGGAAATATCTGCATACACATGGAGAAGCTAGCCATTCCTGTGACAGAAACCCTTGGCATCAAGATATTGTCCTTTGCTGGAAGAAGGCAAACGCATAATGTTGTCATTACAAATGTCAGACTCAAAAACGGTATTAGAAACATCTCGTGAATTCTCGTGGTTACTTTGGAAAATTCACAGAGCCGCTCATACACTTTTCTCAAAGATCGAACATCGTATGATGTGCACAAGTTATATCGATGGCGTACATGCCTTATATTATTGGGCGAAAAATCATGTTCAAGGAATGCAATTCTGCAGTATTTACTCTGTGCAACAGAGCACCACCTGAACAGACAACCGTTGATAACCTTAAGTCTATCTTTCACAAACAACTGCATATTTGCAAACCTTAAAAAAATTAAGATATTTACTAACGCATTTTTTGTGAAACAAACAAACATTAGCACGTATCCTATACTTGTGACCTGGTGAGTTACGTAAATACAGTATGCAAATGATACTAAGAACAATAATACTAACTGCAGCCAAACGAACTTCACTTTCGATGTAGTATCTTGAGCAGCACTTATATTAAATAGTTTGCTATTGACAGACGACATTAAACTAATGATATTCTCAAATTCTTCTCTACTATAAAAAGCGTTGTGTACTACAGAGATTGCTGACAATATGTGATAGCTGACCATGTCTACTAGAAAAATTTTGTGTATAGCAGACTGCCTTGGTAGAAATGCTAAGAAATAACATATGACAATGCAGCTGGAGATGATTTGTAAACTTCCATATATAGTGAGGTTCGTAATATCCTTCCTTGTTCGACTGAGAGATGCATTTCTTACATCTACTGAGAATGGCAGTAGACCACATATCTTCCAAACGAACAGAAACGGACTGGTATCCAACAAAAGACACACGGTGGGATTTGCAGGACAGGATATGCGTTCAGTAGCAGACTGCATCTGAAATTCAGATACAACATCTATTAGTGTTGTTGCACATATACACTCCTGGAAATGGAAAAAAGAACACATTGACACCGGTGTGTCGGACCCACCACACTTGCTCCGGACACTGCGAGAGGGCTGTACAAGCAATGATCACACGCACGGCACAGCGGACACACCAGGACCCGCGGTGTTGGCCGTCGAATGGCGCTAGCTGCGAAGCATTTGTGCACCGCCGCCGTCAGTGTCAGCCAGTTTGCCGTGGCATACGGAGCTCCATCGCAGTCTTTAACACTGGTAGCATGCCGCGACAGCGTGGACGTGAACCGTATGTGCAGTTGACGGACTTTGAGCGAGGGCGTATAGTGGGCATGCGGGAGGCCGGGTGGACGTACCGCCGAATTGCTCAACACGTGGGGCGTGAGGTCTCCACAGTACATCGATGTTGTCGCCAGTGGTCGGCGGAAGGTGCACGTGCCCGTCGACCTGGGACCGGACCGCAGCGACGCACGGATGCACGCCAAGACCGTAGGATCCTACACAGTGCCGTAGGGGACCGCACCGCCACTTCCCAGCAAATTAGGGACACTGTGGCTCCTGGGGTATCGGCGAGGACCATTCGCAACCGTCTCCATGAAGCTGGGCTACGGTCCCGCACACCGTTAGGCCGTCTTCCGCTCACGCCCCAACATCGTGCAGCCCGCCTCCAGTGGTGTCGCGACAGGCGTGAATGGAGGGACGAATGGAGACGTGTCGTCTTCAGCGATGAGATTCGCTTCTGCCTTGGTGCCAATGATGGTCGTATGCGTGTTTGGCGCCGTGCAGGTGAGCGCCACAATCAGGACTGCATACGACCGAGGCACACAGGGCCAACTCCCGGCATCATGGTGTGGGGAGCGATCTCCTACACTGGCCGTACACCACTGGTGATCGTCGAGGGGACACTGAATAGTGCACGGTACATCCAAACCGTCATCGAACCCATCGTTCTACCATTCCTAGACCGCCAAGGGAACTTGCTGTTCCAACAGGACAATGCACGTCCGCATGTATCCCGTGCCACCCAACGTGCTCTAGAAGGTGTAAGTCAACTACCCTGGCCAGCAAGATCTCCGGATCTGTCCCCCATTGAGCATGTTTGGGACTGGATGAAGCGTCGTCTCACGCGGTCTGCACGTCCAGCACGAACGCTGGTCCAACTGAGGCGCCAGGTGGAAATGGCATGGCAAGCCGTTCCACAGGACTACATACAGCATCTCTACGATCGTCTCCATGGGAGAATAGCAGCCTGCATTGCTGCGAAAGGTGGATATACACTGTACTAGTGCCAACATTGTGCATGCTCTGTTGCCTGTGTCTATGTGCCTGTGGTTCTGTCAGTGTGATCATGTGATGTATCTGACCCCAGGAATGTGTCAATAAAGTTTCCCCTTCCTGGGACAATGAATTCACGGTGTTCTTATTTCAATTTCCAGGATAGTAGTATCATCTAAATAAAAATGAGTGTTTGTTTGAAGCACGCAACGAATATATTTCGCACTTAAGAATGTAATTAATACACAAAGACATAGGTAGAAATATTTGAAACTTATGTGCATCCATAACTACGTCTGATTTCACGTGAATCACCTAAATACAAACGACAACTTCACCACTATATTCCACTTTTCTACTTTGTTTACTCTATACAACAGCCTTCTGCATACCGGAGTAGCGCTATTCCATGACTTTTGCCACTTCAGTGTAGAAATTACTCCGTTGTTGACAGTTTTCACCTCCTCAGCCTCTTATTAAGCAACATCTCCAGACAACTAGAGCAATAGGTTGGTTATTAAAGTTAATGAATACTGTCATTGCAAGCTGGCCATGACAGGATCTCCAGCTCACTACTTTATTTACACTGCATCTCGTTCTCGGTGTAGCCCCCAAGAAGGGGATGTGTGACATAAACGAAAGTTGATAGGCGTGTTTGTACATCTGAACGATGATATCTATTGAAATGTCGCGCCAGCCGCATAACAAGCGCTATGAGGATCGAAATTAGATTAGCTTTATATATTCGCCGTAACGATCGTGAGCGTCACTTATCTGTGAGGTTGGGCGTGGTGAGTTGATGTTAGCCAAGGTGACGTTATCAGCAACCCCACTGAGTTTGTACGAGGTAGTGTAATACACTACTGGTCATTAAAATTGCTGCACCAAGAAGAAATGCAGACGATAATTTCATTGGAGAAATATATTCTACTAGAACTGACATGTGATTACATTTTCACACAATTTGAGTGCATAGATCCTGAGAAATCAGTACCCAGAACAACCACCTCTGGCCATTATAACGGCCTTGATACGCCTGGGCATTGAGTCAAACAAAGCTTGGATGGCGTGTACAGGTACAGCTGCCCATGCAGCTTCAACGCGATACCACAGTTCATCAAGCGTAGTGACTGGCGTATTCCGACGAGCCAGTTGCTGGACCATCATTGACCACACGTTTTCAGTTGGTGAGAGATGTGGAGAATGTGCTGGCCAGGGCAGCAGTCGAACATTTTCCGTATCCAGAAAGGTCCGTACAGGGCCTGCAACACGCGGTCGTGCATTATCCTGCTGAAATGTAGGGTTTCGCACGGATCGAATGAAGGGTAGAGCCACAGGTCGTAACACATTTGACATGTAACGTTCACTGTTCAAAGTGACGTCAATGCGTACAATAGATGACCGAGACGTGTAACCAATGGCATCCCATACCATCACGCCGGATGATACGCCAGTAAGGCGATGACGAATACACGCTTCCAATGTGCGTTCACCGCGATGTCGCCAAACACAGATGCGACCATCATGATGCTGTAAAGAGAAGCTGGATTAATCTGAAAAAATGTTTTTCCATTCGTGCACCGAGGTTCGTCGTTGAGTACACCACCGCGGGCGCTGCTGTCGGTGATGCAGCGTCAAGGGTAACCGCAGCCATGGTCTCCGAGCTGATAGTCCATGCTGCTGCAAACGTCGTCGAACTGTTAGCGCAAATGGTTGTTGTGTTGCAAACGTCCCCATCTCTTGACTCAGGGATCGGGACGTGGCTGCACGATCCGTTACAGCCATGCGGATGAGCTGCTTGTGATACGAGGCCGTTAGGATCCAGAACGGCGTTCTGTATTACCCTCCAGAACCCTCCGATTACATATTCTGCTAACAGTCATTAGATCTCGAGCAACGCGAGCAGCAATGTCGTGATACGATAAACCGCAATCGCGATAGTCTACAATCCGTCCTTTATCAAAGTCGGAAACGTAATGGTACCCATTGCTCCTCCTTATACGAGGCATCACATCAACGTTTCACCTGGCAACGCTGGCCAACTGCTGTTTGTGTATGAGAAATCGGTTGGAAACTTTCCTCATGTCAGCACGTTGTAGATGTCGCCGCCGGGCCAGCCTTGTGTGAATGCTCTGAAAAGCTATTCATTTGCTTATCACAGCATCTTCTTCCTGTGGGTTTTATTTCGCATCTGTAGCACGTCATCTTCGTGGTGTAGCAATTTTAATGTCCAGTAGTGTAGGTCTACGAGAAACCGGATGTTCCTTCTGCGATGCTGCAGAAAGAAGTGGAAAATATTTAGCCGCTCCACATGTTTGCTGGCAGCCCTGACCATTAGAATATACAGACGCATGACGACCGGGTTTCTCACGGTCACGCTGAGCTAACCAGAGGGAAGACCATCGTATGAGTTGTATGGCTCTGCGACATCGTGCAGCATCTGTAGCAGCAATTTGAGCTACAGTTGGCAGCACAGTGACGCAACGAAATGCAGTTGCTGACTGGAGGGCACTTTGGAGGTCTGTTGTGTTCCATGATCAAATCCGCTTTTGCCTTTGTGCCACTGGTGGCTGTGTCTTGGTTAGGAGGCCAGTTGAGGGCGTACAGCCAGCCTGTTTGCGTGCTAGAAACACGGAAACTTCACCTGGGCTTCTGATCTGGAGTGTGATAGTATGCCAGCAGGAGCATTGTCGTGTTGGTCCTACACACCCTGACTGCAATGTCGTACTTCAGTCTGACATTTTATGCTGCCATTAAGGAACAGCAGTCCAGAGGGTGTTTTCCAAGAGGGTACCTCTTGACCATATACCGCTAATGCAACCCAGCACGCTCTACATAATATCGACACGTTGCCTGGTCGTGATCGATCAACAGATCTGTCTCCAGTCGAGCATATATGGGACAGCATCGAATGACAACTGCAGGATCATCCACAACCAGCATTAACCGTCCCTGTGTTGACCGACCAAGTGCAACAGGCATGGAACTTCAGTCCACAAACTGGCATCCTGCAACTGTACAACACAATGCATGCACGTTTGAACGCTTGTTCTCTACATTATGGCGGTTACACTAGTCATTAACTTACCGCCATGCTAAATTTGCATTGGCTTATCTCGTGCTTACATTAACATAATAATCTTGCAATGTTAATCACTTACCTATGTTACCTAAACAAATGTATTCCTCAAACTTCATTACTCTAAATTAATAATTTGTTGTTGTTGTGATTTTTTTTTTCCTTCAGTATATATTTCACGTTTATTCGCCATGAGAATGAAGATAATCAGCCATCAAGTAGCCTCCCACTCCCTCCCTCCCCCCCCTTCTCTCTCTTTCACACACACACACATACACACACACACACACAAACACACACACACACACACACAAATGTAAGTACATCCACAAAAATGAGTAAGCACACTCTCACACAGAAACTAATATGTGAGAATCACATTATAATATGTATTCAGTCCTCTGTCACCAGCCAGACAAGCAAAGACAATGTTGGTTGCAGTCTTCTAATAAATGCTTCCGATTCTTTCGCAGAAGTACCTTCATGCTGTAGTTTCTTATGGTGACGCTTGCGAAATACATTTTCTCAGTACTGTATGTACGCTCACTATCGAAAATATGATCTTATGGTGTATCAATCGGAACTTGAGATTGGATTGTGGATTTTTGTTAGGGTGGGTAGAGCATTTTATTTTCGAGGGAGAGTTATCGACAGATGATGCAGTAACAAAGGGTTAGGCTCAGGTAAGCGTTTTAGGACGCTTTCTGTTCATGATACATGTTAATGTCATAGATAATATTAACAGTAACGTTAAATTATCGCAGTTTATTCGGTGATTTACGATGAAGCACCGAAAAAATCTGAACAGGTATGTGGTCAAGCATCGGTAAGATTTTAAAGTGATGCAAAAATTTTCCACTTGTTTTAAATGTTCACAAATGTAAAATTGCACATTCCAGAAAACTGATACCGCAGTATCCTGTGATAAAAGTATCAGAGAGTTGCAGTAGCAATCGGTCAACACGTATTAGTACTTGCGTATGATGTAGAACGATCACATACGCTCTTACGTAGATAAAGCGGGTGGCAGACTTCTGTATATTAGTAGACTACCAGGGCAACGCAATCAGTCTGCGACGGAGATAGCATACAAATCACTCGTGCGACTCATCCTGCAGTATTTCTCAAGTGTGTGGGACCCGTAACAGATCTGACTATCAGGGGATATTAAACACATACATAGAAGCCCAGCACGAATAATTATAGGTTTGTTTGATCTGTGGGTGCGTGTTACGGAGATACTGAATAAACTGAACTGGCGGGTGAATGAAGATAAACACGAAGAATCTCAAGAAATTTCCACGATCGACTGTGAACGATGGCTCTAGAAATACACTGCAACTGCCTACGTATCGCTTAGTCACAACGCACACTCATGCATTCAGATATTCTTCTAGCGCTCAATACCTGAATGAAATGTGAGGAAGCCTTAAAAATTGGCAGGATGGATAGTATCCGCTGCAAGGCTCTTCTCAGTGGTTTGCAGAGTGTGGATGTAGATGTAGATACGGGGAAGACAACCACCTAAATTATATACATGCATCTGCCAGTGCTAGTGCAGCGTTTGCAAGATTGTGATCAAAGAAAATTCATTTCACTTATTATGCTTCAAAATAAATTCGTTAAGTTTAATGTGTATTCGAAATGTGGGTTAAACAACAATGGTCGTAAAAGTTAATACTTACCTCTATGAAGAACTGCCTTGTATGGTGCAAGTTACTCCAGTGTCTTTAATGCGAGGGTCCGAGCTCTTCTGATGATATCGTAGACTCACCATCGTTGACAGTTCATTATTCTCGTGCCGGTATCCATAACAGCAGAATCGATAACTGTACGTGCAATTAGTTGATTAACTTACACAAACTGCTACGTGTGCTGTTCTTCGTATGACCTTTTCCTACACTGAGCCCATACGAGCAATTATTTGAGGCAATCAGTAATGTTACCTTGCTGCAGTCATTTAAATTGTAATATTTCAAGCAATAAAGCAAGGAACCGTTTTTTTTTTAAAACACGATAAGTACTACAGATACAGTTATTAATAAAAATGAGTTTTTCTATTTTCGCCTAAATAGATGTGCTGGCCGGCCGAAGTGGCCGTGCGGTTAAAGGCGCTGCAGTCTGGAGCCGCAAGACAGCTACGGTCGCAGGTTCGAATCCTGCCTCAGGCATGGATGTTTGTGATGTCCTTAGGTTAGTTAGGTTTAACTAGTTCTAAGTTCTAGGGGACTAATGACCTCAGCAGTTGAGTCCCATAGTGCTCAGAGCCAGCTAGATGTGCTTGACCACTTGAAGTTTAGCATGACTACTAGATCTGACTGACATTAATAAATCATTGTAATGAAATATATTAAAATTTAATTTTGATATTAGGTAGTACTTTTAAATTGATAAATGCTTATAAATATTGAAAGGTATATACACAGGGTAAAATTTTGTAAGAAAATGTTATATTGAGACAGAGATGGTCAAATGTAGTACTGATTGCGTAGTAGCGTCGCTGCTCAACAACCATGGCTGGTTCAAGGTGTTATGGGTAATGTGTCAGAGTAAGTTTACACAGAAAGCTGTAGTGGGTATCTTTAGATACAGAGATGTATGGATGACTCACGAGTGTAAATGCTTGCTGTATCTGATGCGTGCTAGATATATATACTTACTCGCTGCGGGCAGTAGTGATTTTTATTTTCAAGGTACTATACAGGAAATAATTAAGGAAAGGAAGTGGCTTTGTTACCAATGCAATGCGGGTATTCATAAATTATGGTCGCGACAGTGTATGGCACTCACATCCAATGATTTTGTAAAGCTAATAATTAATGTATAACTACAATGTGTTAATTGTGAGCATTATTAATTTTCAATGAGTGAAAATACCGCTTTTAATGTTAGTGCCATATTGTTACTTACCACATCTCAGCACCAGTTCCAAGATGGCTGTCGTTTTTGATTAACTATTTTGCTCAAGAAGTTATTGTCTCAGTCATATTCGATTATAATAAAATGTATGCTAGGCAACAACCTCGCACAATAGTTTAATGCTAACTATACAATGTAAAGTACTAACAGACAGCAGTGCGAAGAGCTCTAACATTGCCCAGACGACGGTAAGAAATGTTATTATTTCCGGGATAGAATTCACTATGCGCAGGGACCATTATTTTCAAATTGATCAAGTTTTGTTTTATTGCCAGGGCCAAGTTCAAATCAAGAGTATTGCATAATATTCAGTTTTTGTGTTATGTAAATTCATACAGTTCTTGGTTTGATTTAAAGTCATTCATAGCTTACATTCTTGCAGTTCAGTACAGGGCAAAGCGCGTAAGTGACGAGAGAAAATACACGTTCGCAAACCATTCTCATTCTAACGGATGTGTTTCACTTGACTGTCAGTTACGTCATTTCAAACGTACATGTTTCACATGGCTATCTGTTTCTCAGTTACTTTCCTAATAAAAACGCTAATGTTTCACTGGCGACAAATTTGAGCAGATCGAAATTCTTTTTGGCATCTTTTGAAATAATTTAATCGTGCATTAGCTCTGCTCTTGGTTACTTAGTCACTCAGTGTAGTTAGCAATTTTGCGCTGCGTCTTTAATAATCCGAGTCACATATACCTAAGAGGCCAACGGCAAATTGCTCTTTATTTCTTGTTCTTTCAGTTTTCTGTGCATTATGGCGCGTGAAGCGATTAATAGTACTCCGCGTAGCTCAGTCATAGACAGTACCGAAAATACTCATTTGCGAAATACCTCTGTTGCTCTGTAAACCTATTCTGACAATACTGCGTTGACAACAGTGCATCACGACAGTCAATGAAACTGCATCTTCATTGCCGTACAGTGAAACTACCTTGAATTTTGCTTTGCTACCTATGTCGCATATAATCAGACGGCACATACCACAAATGCTGAAGCCGCTGATACACAAAGTTCCCAAGTAAAAAATTTGCACTCTGATCAATTAACTTTTAATTACAATCAAAATGACAATACTCAAACCTCAAGAGACACGTCAAATGTTACACTGTTTAATAGTTATGATGAATTATCGAATAATGCTATCATGATGATCATGGATAGCAATAAAAAGTCACAGCAGAAACAAGACGAGCGTTTCACTCAAATTAGTGACGCAATAAACCAACAGACACAAAAACAAGAGGAAGTGAGACACCATATAGAACAACAAGAAACGCGTCTTAATAAACGCCTCAGTCAGCACATACAGGCATGTAATCGATTTAAAGAGCGAGTAAAACTTGCAATCCAAGCGCAAAATGAGACCATGCACCAAAAAAAAAAACAGAAAAGATCGAACGGATACGCGGAGCTCTCGTTCACGGGCAACATGAAAAAAAAAGTAATGCCTTGCTTAGAAAAAAACATAGACAATTCTACAGAAAAATTTCCGGTGACCTTAAAACCATACAAGACCCGAATACACAGCTTCAAATCGATTTTAGAGAGCATAAAACACAAGTAGAACCTCGTTTGATGTCGACAACAAGATTAACAACAAGAAGATATGCAAACAGTCAGCACTGGGCTTGAACAATTAGAATTTCATACTGATTATACCAAAGGCAAATCTGGCAAACGCAAACTTAAGAAGTGTACAAAGAAAGTGCAGAATCAAATAAACGAAAATGACACCAACAATAGTACTCAAATTTCATCACTTAATGAAAAACTTGATGATCTTTCGAACAGCGTAGACATTTTAAAAAGTATATCTGAAGACACACTGCCTTCAAATTCATGGAGTCTGAACAATTTCTGTCTATGAACCGTACTATTAAAGAGCTGAACTTACATAGCAATGCACTGAATCGTAAAATTAACCTTTTCCACCATGAAATTGCCACCTTAAAGGGTCAGACATCATACAATCAAATACACAGTAACCGCCCATATAATCAGGTAGAACAATTTGACACTGTACCACTAGAGTTCAATTTGGCAGATCACGACGTGTGAGAGAATTAAACGAGGAACAACCTCCGCAAAACACATTTTTAACAGTAATGAGCCGACAAAGAATTTCCAACACGATTATTTCTATTACAAGCATTTCATGTCGGTACCTAAGTTCAAAGTATTCCGCAATAACAAAACAGATCTCCAACCCTTAGGCTGGGTACAACAGTTTTCATTCTCGGTACCACCTAATTGGCCTGTTACCCATAAATTAGAATTCACTTGCAGTTTCTAGGAGAGCGAGACCGCCACCACGATGCGCCCCATTGCAAGACAATGCTACTTATTAGAAAAATTTCAAAATAACTTTTTGTCAGCTTGTTGGACGAAAACTACATAACGAGGAATTAAAGATCAGTTAATCAGTTTATCGTCCTTTGAGAATTCTAACTTCCCAAACCTTACACAATTTACAGAACACATGGCTCAACAAAATCAGCACCTTACAGAGCCATGTAGTCAATCAGCATTGATACAGAAATACATCTCTGAATTACCGCGTTCGTTACTATTCTCCCTGTTAACGGGACAACAAAAAGAAAGCATTACGGCAAACAAAAGTACGAGGCGCCATTTCTAGCAAAGGCTACGACGTAAAACATGAAAAATTTGTCTTTCTCTCTACATGGTCACACATTTTATTCTAATTTCAGGATTGTTCCCTACCCACCATCGACGTAATGTTAGGTCTCTAACACAAACTGAAGAAAAAAAGAAATTAGAAAAATCAAATACTGCCTTGCACTGTCAGCGCTGCTTTAGCATCTGATCCAAACTAAGTAAGAGATATTTGTATTACTAATGAGGTGAACAAACTAAATGCGAATTCATATGAACGTAGGCCCTCTCTGCGAATAGCAATGCTGAACTGTTCTCCAGATATCATTCCAGTAATGTTTTCGTTTTGCAGCAAGTATCCTGCATGTCATTGTTTGGGTGTTAAAACATGTTGTTGTTGTTGTTGTTGTGGTCTTCAGTCCTGAGACTGATTTGATGCAAATCTCCATGCTACTCTATCCTGTGCAAGCTTCTTCATCTCCCAGTACCTACTGAAACCTACATCCTTCTGAATCTGCTTGGTGTATTCATCTATTGGTCTCCCTCTACGATTTTTACCTTCCACGCTGCCCTCCAATACTAAATTGGTGATCCCTTGATGCCTCAGAACATGTCCTACCAACCGATCCCTTGTTCTAGTCAAGTTGTGCCACAAACTTCTCTTTTCCCCAATCCTCTGCAACACCACCTCATTAGTTATGTGATCTACCCATCTAATCTTCAGCTTTCTTCTGTAGCACCACATTTCGAAAGCTACTATTCTCTTCTTGTCTAAACTATTTATCGTCCATGTTTCACTTCCATACGTGGCTACACTCCATACAAATACTTTCAGAAACAACTTCCTGACACTTTAATCTATACTCGATGTTAATAAATGGCTCTTCTTCAGAAACGCTTCCCTTGCCATTACCAGTCTACATTTTATATCCTCTCTACTTCCACCTTCATCAGTTATTTTACTCCCTAAATAGCAAAACTCCTTCACTACTTTAAGTGTCTCATTTCTAATCTAATACCCTCAGCATCACCCGACATAATTAGACTACATTCCATTATCCTCGTTTAGCTTTTGTTGATGTTCATCTCAGATCCTCCATTCAAGACACCGTCCCATCCGCTCAATTGCTCTTCTAAGTCGTTGGAAGTCTCTGACAGTATTACAATGTCATCGGCGAACCTCAAAATTTTTATTTCTTCCCCATGGATTTTAATACCTATTCCGAATTTTTCTTTTGTTTCCTTCACTGCTTGCTCAATATACAGATTGAATAACATCGGGGAGAAGCTACAACTCTGTCTCACTCCCTTCCCAACCACTGATTCCCTTTCATGCCACTCAAGTCTTATAACTGCCATTTGGTTTCTATTCAAATTGTAAATAGCCTTTCGCTCCTTATACTTTACCCCTGCCACCTTCAGAATTTGAAAGAGAGTATTCCAGTCAGTATTGTCAAAATCTTTCTCTAAGTCTACAAATGCTAGAAACGTAGGTTTCCCTTTCCTTAATCTAGCTTCTCAGATAAGTCATACGGTCCGTATTGCCTCACCTGTTCCAATATTTCCACTGAATCCAAACTGATCTTCCCCTAGGTCGGCTTCTACTAGTTTTTCCATTCGTCTGTAAAGAATTCACGTTAGTATTTTGCAGCTGTGACTTATTAAACTGATAGTTCGGTAATTTTCACATCTGTCAACACCTGCTTTCTTTGGGATTGGAATTATTATATTCTTCTTGAAGTCTGAGGGTATTTCGCCTGTCTCATACATCTTGCTCACCAGATGGTAGAGTTTTGTCACGACTGGCTCTCCCAAGGCTGTCAGCAGTTCTAATGGTATGTTGTCTACTCCCGTGGCCTTGTTTCGACTCAGGTCTTTCAGTGCTCCGTCAAACTCTTTACGCAGCATCATATCTCAAATTTTATCTTCATCTACATCCTCTTTCATTTCCAAAATATTGTCCTCAAGTACATCGCCGTTGTATAGATCCTCTATATACTCCTTCCACCTTTCTGCTTTCCCTTCTTTGCTTAGAAATGGGTTTCCATCTGAGCTCTTAATATTCATACAAGTGGTTCTCTTTTCTCCAAAGGTCTCTTTAATTTTCCTGTCGGCAGTATCTATCTTACCCCTAGGGAGATAAGCCTCTACATCGTTACATTTATCCTCTAGCCATCCCTGCTTAGCCATTTTGCACTTCCTGTCGATCTCATTTTTGAGACGTTTGTATTACTTTTTGCCTGCTTCATTTACTGCGTTCCTATATTTTCTCCTTTCATCAATTAAATTCAATATTTCTTCTGTTACCCAAGGATTTCTACTAGCCCTCGTCTTTTTACCTACTTGATGCGTGCTAGAAACACGGAAACTTCACCTGGGCTTCTGATCTGGAGTGCGATAGTATGCCAGCAGGAGCATTGTCGTGTTTGTCCTACACACCCTGACTGCAATGCCGTACGTCAGTCTGACATTTTATGGTGCCATTAAGGAACAGCAGTCCAGACGGTGTTTTCCAAGAGGATACCTCTTGACCATATACCGCTAATGTAACTCAGCACGCTCTACATAATATCGACACGTTGCCTGGGCGTGATCGATCAACAGATCTGTCTCCAGTCGAGCAAATATGGGACAGCATCGGATGACAACTGCAGGATCATCCACAACCAGCATTAACCGTCCCTGTGTTGACCGACCAAGTGCAACAGGCATGGAACTTCAGTCCACAAACTGACATCCTGCAACTGTACAACACAATGCATGCACATTTGAACGCTTGTTCTCTACATTATGGGGGTTACACTAGTTATTAACTTACCAGCATGCTAAATTTGCATTGGCTTATCTCGTGCTTACATTAACATAATAATCTTGCAATGTTAATCACTTACCTATGTTACCTAAACAAATGTTTTCCTCAAACTTCATTACTCTAAATTAATAATTTGTTGTTGTTGTGATTTTTTTTCCTTCAGTATATATTTCACGTTTATTCGCCATGAGAATGAAGATAATCAGCCATCAAGTAGCCTCCCACTCCCTCCCTTCCCCCCCTCTCTCTCTTTCACACACACACACATACACACACACACACACACACACAAATGTAAGTACATCCACAAAAATGAGTAAGCACACTCTCACACAGAAACAAATATGTGAGAATCACATTATAATATATATTCAGTCCTCTGTCACCACCCAGACAAGCAAAGACAATGTTGGTTGCAGTCTTCTAATAAATGCTTCCGATTCTTTCGCAGAAGTACCTTCATGCTGTAGTTTCTTATGGTGACGCTTGCGAAATACATTTTCTCAGTACTGTATGTACGCTCACTATCGAAAATATGATCTTATGGTGTATCAAGCGGAACTTTGGATTGTGGATTTTTGTTAGGGTGGGTAGAGCATTTTATTTTCGAGGGAGAGTTATCGACAGATGATGCAGTAACAAAGGGTTAGGCCCAGGTAAGCGTTTTAGGACGCTTTCTGTTCATGATACATGTTAATGTCATAGATAATATTAACAGTAACGTTAAATTATCGCAGTTTATTAGGTGATTTACGATGAAGCACCGAAAAAATCTGAACATGTATGTGGTCAAGCATCGAAAAGATTTTAAAGTGACGCAAAAATTTTCCACTTGTTTTAAATGTTCACAAATGTAAAATTGCACATTCCAGAAAACTGATACCGCAGTATGCTGTGATAAAAGTATCAGAGAGTTTCAGTAGCAATCGGTCAACACGTATTAGTACTTGCGTATGATGTAGAACGATCACATACGCTCTTACGTAGATAAAGCGGGTGGCAGACTTCGGTTTATTAGTAGACTACCAGGGCAACGCAATCAGACTACGACGGAGATAGCATACAAATCACTCGTGCGACCCATCCTGGAGTATTTCTCAAGTGTGTGGGACCCGTAGCAGATCTGACTATCAGGGGCTATTAAACACATACATTGAAGCGCAGCACGAATGGTTATAGGTTTGTTTGATCTGTGGGTGCGTGTTACGGAGATACTGAATAAACTGAACTGGCGGGTGAATGAAGATAAACACGAAGAATCTCAAGAAATTTCCACGATCGACTGTGAACGATGGCTCTAGAAATACACTGCAACTGCCTACGTATCGCTTAGTCAAACGCACACTCATGCATTCAGATATTCTTATAGCGCTCAATACCTGAATGAAATGTGAGGAAGCCTTAAAAATTGGCAGGATGGATAGTATCCGCTGCAAGGCTCCTCTCAGTGGTTTGCAGAGCGTGGATGTAGATGTAGATACGGGGATGACAACCACCTAAATTATATATAGTGCTAGTGCAGATTCTGATCAAAGAAAATTCATTTCACTTATTATGCTTCAAAATAAATTCGTTAAGTTTAATGTGTATTCGAAACGTGGGTTAAACAACAATGGTCGTAAAAGTTAATACTTACCTCTATGAAGAACTGCCTTGTATGGTGCCAGTTACTCCAATGACTTTAATGCGAGGGTCTGAGCTCTTCTGCTAATATCGTAGACTCACCATCGTTAACAGTTCATTATTTTCGTGCCGGTATCCATAACAACAGAATCGATAACTGTACGTGCAATTAGTTGATTAACTTACACAAACTGCTACGTGTGCTGTTCTTCGTACGACCTTTTCCTACACTGAACCCAAACGAACAATTATTTGAGGCAATCAGTAATGTTACGTTGCTGCAGTCATTTAAATTGTAATATTTCAAGCAATAAAGCAAGGAACCGTTTTTTTTAAAAACACGATAAGTACTACAGATACAGTTATTAATAAAAATGAGTTTTTCTATTTTCGCCTAAATAGATGTGCTTGACCACTTGAAGTTTAGCATGACTACTAGATCTGACTAACATTAATAAATCATTGTAATGAAATATATTAAAATTTAATTTTGATATTAGGTAGTACTTTTAAATTGATAAATGCTTATAAATATTGAAAGGTATATACACAGGGTAAAATTTTGTAAGAAAATGTTATATTGAGACAGAGATGGTCAAATGTAGTACCGATTGTGTAGTAGCGTCGCTGCTCAACAACCATGGCTGGTTCAAGGTGTTATGGGTAATGTGTCAGAGTAAGTTTACACAGAAAGCTGTAGTGGGTATCTTTAGATACAGAGATGTATGGATGACTCACGAGTGTAAATACTTGCTGTATCTGATGCGTGCTAGATATATATTTACTTACTCGCTGCGGGCAGTAGTGATTTTTATTTTCAAGGTACTATACAGGAAATAATTAAGGAAAGGAAGTTGCTTTGTTACCAATGCCATGCGGGTATTCATAAATTATGGTCGCGACAGTGTATGGCACTCACATCCAATGATTTTGTAAAGCTAATAATTAATGTATAACTACAATGTGTTAATTGTGAGCATTATTAATTTTCAATGAGTGAAAATACCGCTTTTAATGTTAGTGCCATATTGTTACTTACCACATCTCAGCACCAGTTCCAAGATGGCTGTCGTTTTTGATTAACTATTTTGCTCAAGAAGTTATTGTCTCAGTCATATTCGATTACAATAAAATGTATGCTAGGCAACAACCTCGCACAATAGTTTTATGCTAACTATACAATGTAAAGTACTAACAGAGAGCAGTGCGAAGAGCTTTACCATTGCCCAGACGACGGTAAGAAATTGTATTGTTTCCGGGATAGAATTCACTATGCGCAGGGACCATTCTTTTTAAATTGATCAAGTTTTGTTTTATTGCCAGGGCCAAGTTCAAATCAAGAGCATTGCATAAGATGCAGTTTTTGTGTTAAGTAAATTCATACAGTTTTTGGTTTGATTTAGAGTTATTCACAGCTTATATGCTTGAAGTTCAGTACAGGGCAAAGCGCGTAAGTGACGAGAGAAAATACACGTTCGCAAACCATTCACATTCTTACGGATGTGTTTCACTCGACTGTCAGTTACGTCATTTCAAACGTACAAGTTTCACATGGCTGTCTGTTTCTCAGTTACTTTCCCAATAAAACGCAAATGTTTCACTGGCGACAAATTTGAGCAGATCGAAATTCTTTTTGGCATCTTTTGATATAATTTAATCATGCATAAGCTCCGCTCTTTGTTACTTAGTCACTCAGTGTAGTTAGCAATTTTGCGCTGCGTCTTTACTAATCCGAGTCACTTATACCTAAGAGGCCAACGGCAAATTGCTCTTTATTTCCTGTTCTTTCATTTTTCTGTGCATTATGCCTCGTGAAGCGATTAATAGTACTACGCGTATCTCAGTCATAGACAGTACCGAAAATACTCATTTGCCAAATACCTCTGTTGCTCTGTAAACCTGTTCTGACAATACTGCGTTGACGACAGTGCATCACGACAGTCAATGAAACTGCATCTTCAATGCCGTACAGTGAAACTAACTTGAATTTAGCTTTGCTACCTATGTCGCTTATAATCAGACGCCACATACCACAAATGCTGAAGCCGCTAATACACATAGTTCCCATGTATAAAATTTGCACTGTGATCAATTACCTTTTAATTCCAATCAAAATGACCATACTCAAACCTCAAGAGACACGTCAAATGATACACTGTTTAATAGTTATGATGAATTATCGAACAATGCCAACATGATGATGTTTCAACGGATCATGGATAGCAATAAAAAGTCACAGCAGAAACTAGACGAGCGTATCACTCAAATTAGTGACGCAATAGACCAACAGGCACAAAAACAAGAGGAAGTGACACACCATATAGAACAACAAGAAACGCGACTTAACGAACGCCTCAGTCAGCACATACAGGTATGTAATCGATTTAAAGAGCGAGTAAAACTTGCAATCCAAGGGCAAAATGAGACCATGCATCAAAAAAACTAAAAAGATCGAACGGATACGGGGAGCTCTCGTTCATGGGCAACATGAAAAAAAAATGTAACGCCTTACTTAGAAAAAAACATAGACAATTCTACGCAAAAATTTCCGGTGACCTTAAAACCATACAAGACCCGAATACACAGCTTCAAATCGATTTTAGAGAGCATAAAACACAAGTTGAACCTCGTTTGATGTCAGCAACAAGATAAACAACAAGAAGATATGCAAATAGTCAGCACTTGGCTTGAACAATTAGAATTTCATACGGATTATACCAAAGTCAAATCTGGCAAACGCAAACTTAAGAAGTGTACAAAGAAAGTGCAGAATCAAATCAACGAAAATGACACCAACAATAGTACTCAAATTTCATCACTTAGTGAAAAACTTGATGATCATTCGAAGAGAGGGACATTTTAGAAAGTATATCTGAAGACACACTGCCTTCAAATTCATGGAGTATGAACAATTTCAGTCTATGAACCGTACTATTAAAGAGCTGAATTTACATAGCAATGCACTCAATCGTAAAATTAACTGTTTCCACCATGAAATTGCCACGTGAAAGGGTCAGACATCATACAATCAAATACGCAGTAACCGCCCATATAATCAGGTACAAGAATTTGACACTGTACCACTACAGTTCAATTTGGCCGATCACGACGTGTGAGAGAATTAAACGAGGAACAACCTCCGCAAAACACATTTTTAACAGTAATGAGCCGACAAAGAATTTCCAACACGATTATTTCTATTACAAGCATTTCTTGTCTGTACCTAAGTTCAAAGTATTCCGCAGTAACAAAACAGATCTCCAACCCTTAGGCTGGGTACAACAGTTTTCATTCTCGGTACCACCTAATTGGCCTGTTACCCATAAATTAGAGTTCATTTGCAGTTTCTTGGAGAGTGAGCCCGCCACCACGATGCACCCCATTGCAAGACAATGCTACTTACTATGAAAATTTCAAAATACCTTTTTCTCAGCTTATTGGACGAAAACTACATAACGAGGAATTAAACATCAGTTAATCAGTTTATCGTCCTTTGAAAATTCTAACTTCCCAAACATTACACAATTTTCTGAACACATGGTTCAACAAAATCAGCACCTTACAGAGCCATATAGTCAATCAGCATTGATGCAGAAATACATCTCTAAATTACCGCGTTCATTACTATTCTCCCTGTTAACGGGACAACAAAAAGAAAGCATTACGGCAAACAAAAATACGAGGCGCCATTTCTAGCAAAGGCAACGACGTAAAACATAAAAAATTTATCTTTCTCTCTACATGGTCACACATTTTATTGTAATTTTAGGACTGTTCCCTACCCACCATCGACGTAATGTTTGGTCTCTAACACAAACTGAAGAAAAAAGGAAATTAGAAAAATTAAATACTGCCTTGCACTGTCAGTGCTGCTTTGGCATCTGATCCAAACTAAGTAAGAGATATTTGTATTACTAATGAGGTGAACGAAACTAAATGAAAAATTCATATCAACGTAGGCCCTCTCTGCGAATAGCAATGCTGAACTGTTCTCCAGAAATCATTCCAGTAATGTTTTCGAGCAAGTATCCTGCATGTCATTGTTTAGGTGTTACCACATGTTGTTGTGGTTGTTGTTGTGGTCTTCAGTCCTGAGACTGGTTTTGATGTGTCGGCAGAATTGCCAACACCGTGTTGTTTGAGGAAGCCGAAATGCAAGCTATAAGCTCACGCAGGATGGCGTGAGGTCTGGAACAGGATACTTAATGAATGCTATAAAGAAAAGTACGTAGCTGCTGGAATACTTAACTTTAATCCACAATTGGTGAACATTGGTCTTGTTACTGTACATGCTTCATTAGATACATAGCAAAGGATAAATGGCGCCTTGCTAGGTCGTAGCAATTGACTAATCTGAAGGCTATGCTAACTATCGTCTCGGCTAATGAGAGCGTAATTCTCAGTGAACCTTTCCTAGCAACGTCGGCTGTACAACTGGGGAGAGTGCTAGTAAGTCTCTCTAGACCTGCCGTGTGGCGACGCTCGGTCTGCAATTACTGACAGTGGCGACACGCGGGTCCGTCGTATACTAGCCGACCGCGGCCGATTTAAAAGCTACCACCTAGCAAGTGTGGTGTCTGGCGGTGACACCACATTCCTCCCCCGCAAATCGGCGAACGGTCGTGTTATAAGGCTGCCGCCCGCCGTGGGGACGACCCCATGTTGACGTATGCGATGAGGTGAGGAGCCTAACAACAGGCGAGGCTGTGCCACCCGCACCCGGCCATTCGGTCCGAGGGGAGCTAGGAAACGCCTGAAAACCTAGTCCAGGGTGCACGTCAACATGCGGTGTATGCGCCCGTAAAGAGACAGGAGAGGCCGAAGGGTCGACCTCCATTGCGTCGGGGTTCCATGGCGGAGGACAGCCGGTCACGGGAAGCGATCGGCGGCGCGTGACCCAGGGAGGCGCTTGGTGGCTGCAGCGAAGCGTCCACTGACGCGGCGCCGGCGGAAGAACCGGCGGCGGCGGCGGCGGCGGCGGCGGCGGCGCGTCGTCATGGGGCGAAATGGAAGGCATCGTCGGTAACACCTGGGGATGAGGCGAGCCAGTAGATGGGTCCCCAGGGCGCTGACCGGACAGCACCGTCGCTGAAAGCAGACGGGGAGGTCACAACCCGTGCGATGACAGAGGCGCAGCTGATTGAGATGCCGACGCACCTCACCAGTGGCCCCCAAAACCAAATACATCGCGCGGCCGAGGCAGCGAAGAATGCGCCCTGCGAGCCAACGCCGTGAACCTCGATAGTTGCGATAGTATACAACGTCGCCTGGAGCAAAAGCAGGTGGCTGCCGCTGCACAGGAACCTGATGCGGCGGATGCAGCAAAGACATCAAGGTTCGATGAAGACGACCGTGGAGCAACTCAGCCGGCGAGCGACTGTCGTGGGGCTGAGAGCGATACGAGGACAAAAAGAGCAATAACGCGTCCTCCCGAGAATGCGACTCTTTCAACTTCAACATTTGTGACTTGAAAGGCCGGACCAATCGTGCAGCGGCACCGTTTGACTGAGGCGAAAACGGCGCGGATGTCAGATGTTGAATACCATTGGCCTTGCAGAATGACTGAAATTCTGCGGACATGAATTGTGGGCCATTGTCGGAAACAATAGTCTGCGGAAGACCTTCAACGCAAAAAATAGCGGATAACGCCTATATGGTGGCAGATGACGTCGTGGAAGACATCCGGACAACGAAAGGAAAATTACTGAAAGAATCGACCACAACCAACCAACGAGAATTCCAGAATGGACCGGCAAAATCTATGTGCAAGCGTTGCCAAGGGGAAGTGGCTTTCGGCCATGCAAAGAATTTCTGCGGCGGTGCGGAGTGTTGTTCGGCACACGCCATGCAAGAAGAGCACATATTCGCAATCGCAGCATCGATTCCGAACCAAGTACAGTGCTGACGAGCAAGTTGTTTCGTTCGCACTATACCCCAATGTCCTTGGTGGAGAAGCCGTAAGAAAGAGGACTGTAACGAACGTGGGACCACGATCCGGAACTGATCATTATCAGAACGCAACAGCAAAACACCACGTCGGACAAAAAGTCTCTCCTTGTGAACAAAAAATCGGCGAACCAACCGATCCTCGACCCGTGACTTTGACAAGGGCCATTTCGTGGCAACAAAACGCAAAACGGTAGCAAGGACAGGGTCGGCAGCTGTTGCTGTAGCTACACGACGAAAATAAATCGGAAACGATTCGACCACGTCATCGGTTTCCGCAGCAATGAACATGCAAGCAAGTTCGGAAGAATCGAATGCTCTATCCTCAGCAACAGGCAAATGGGACAACGCATCGGCGTTTCCGTGCTTAGCAGTGGACCGATACAAGATATCGTAGCGGTACTGCGAGAGGAAAATAGACCAGTGAATGAATTTCTGCGCTGTACGTGGAGGTACAGGCTTGTGCGGATGAAAAAGCGATGTCAAAGGTTTGTGGTCGGTGATGATGGTAAAGTGACGATCATACAAGAAATCGTGAAACTTAGTAACACCAAATACGAGAGCCATGGCTTCTTTCTCTATTTGTGAATAATTTCTTTGCGCAGACGAGAGCAATTTGGACGCAAAGCAATAGGGGGATCATGCGATCCATCTTTATGCGCAAGCACAGCACCGATCCCGAAATCCGATGCATCTACCATTAACAAAAGGGGTCTCTGGGGATCGAATGGCGTGAGGCAAGTACTAGAAAGCAACGCCGATTTCAACTGGCGAAAGGCGTGTTCGCATTCCGTCGTCCAGACAAACGGAACACCTTTACGGCGTAAGCGATGAAGCAGAGCTGAAATGGAAGAGGCATGCGGGATATACCGGGTGTAATAGTTAATTGTTCCCAACACACTCTGTAGCTGCTTCAAATTCTGCGGCGAAGGCAAGTCTTGTAAGGCACGGAGGTGCTCTGGACTGGGGTGTGTGCCTTGGGCATTGATTACATGTCCCAAATATGGTAAGTCACGAGCAAAAAACACACATTTGACCTTCCGCAAGCGAAGACCATTTTGTCGCAATACCCGAAATAATGTCCTGAGATTGGCTAAATGTTCTTCTTCCGTCTGTCAAGAGATCACAATATCGTCCAGATAGTTTGCTGCAGTAGGGACCGCCGCACAAACAGTTTGCAGATATTGCTGAAACAATGCAGGGGCGGATGCACACCGGAATGGCAGTCTTTTGAATCGATACAAACCAAGATGCGTGTTAACCACCAAGACGCGCTGGGATTCGTCAAACCAAGATGCGTGTTAACCACCAAGACGCGCTGGGATTCGTCGTCCACTGGTATTTGCAAGTACGCATCTGCTAGGTTCAACTTCGGAAAATATTTACCCGGGCACAGTTTGTCAAAAAGATCTTCCGGGCGGGGTAAAGGAAAAGTTGCAATCACTAGTTGTGGATTCACCGTTGCCTTGAAGTCCACACAAAGCCTCAATTTTCCCGAAGGTTTTGGCAAAATTACTAAGGGTGATGCCCAGAGAGAAGCCTGCACACGTTCAATCACACCTTGTGATTCCAAATCGTGTAAGGTTCTTGCAACCTCATCACGCAATGCGTGGGGAACATTGCGTGCTCTCAAAAATTTCGGTTGCGCATTTACTTTCAGTTCCAAATGTGCTTTATAGTTCTTAGCACAACTAAGGCCCAGTGCAAAAATGTCTGCAAATTCTTCACATAGACTAGAAACACTGGCTGAAGGCATAGTCTGGTTCACTGATAGGACCTGATTGACTATAGACAACAACTGAAATACATCTAAACCAAACAAGTTCACAGCAGAAGAAGAACGAAGGACGCAAAAAGACACAAGTTTTGTTTGTCCCTTGTATGTGGCAAGAAGGCTGCACTGTACTAACACAGGGATATTCTGACCTGAATAACTATTTAACTTAACATTTGCGGCACGCAAGGGAGGTGTGCCCAGTTGTTTGTACGTGTCTTTATTGATCAAGGAAACCGCAGCTCCGGTATCGAGCTGGAATGGTATCACGTGTCCAAGTCCACAAAAAGTTTATTGTCCTGCTGACGAGAAGAGCGACTGTCTTCGTGCAATTTGAACAGACACTGGTACAGAATCACATGCTAATTGACGTGATTTCCGGCGACGTCGACGCACACTTTTTGTGGGACGCACACAGTCACTTTTAGAGAGAGTGGCACTGGGCGGAGTGGAATTAACTACATGAATGTCCATGGGCGAAGGTTCACGAGCCGGACTATTCTTGGTTCGATTCCGGCGCGAAGCAAAGGGCCTGAAATGGTTTTTAGTGTCCGTTCTGAGCTTTTTCTGGCAAACACTCTGAACATGTCCTTTTTTATTACAGAAAAAGCAAATAGCTTGGCGTGATGGGCAATTCTCTCGCGAATGTCTGGTTGCACACCGCGGGCATGATTTTAGCACTGCATTTGCTTGCTGCCGCGGGACACGTGGTGGAGAGCTTGGCGGCAGCTGCGCGGACGAGCGCGAGGGCTGTTTAGGGTTCCGGGCAGCTCGCCCGGCGGGCCGGTTAATGCTGGCGAAGTTTCAAATGATTCCTGAGCGAAGTCAAGTGTGTCTTGCCTATCCAATATGTCTATCACTTGTTGAAGGGAGGGATTGACTAGTTTCTTAATTTGCTCCCGTATACGAACTTCAGAAACGTTCTGTGCAATTGCATTATTCACCATAGTATCTGAATAAGGGAGTCCACATTCACACTCAAAATCACAATCCCTAGTAAGGCCTTGCAAAGTTGCAACCCACTCCCAATTAGTTTGACAGGCCGTACGTTTTGTACGAAAGAACGTATACCTTTTTGCTACGACATTGACTGTTTCTTTGAAATATGCATCCAGTGCCGACAAAATGTCATCGTAGGACAGAGTTGCTACGTCGCGTTGGGGAAACAATTTCACTATCACACGGTATGTCTGGACGCCGACACATGACAATAAGTGAGGCTGCCGCTCATTATCTTGAATTCCGTAGGCGGCGAGATGGAATCCAAACTGGCGTGACCACTCCGTCCATGTTTCCATTTCCGCATCGAATGGACGAAAGTTGGGTGCAACAGCATGTTGTGGCTGCGGTAGCGGTGAAGCGGCGGCCGCCGCATCGTTTGCATCGCACGTTGACCCTGGACGAGCTGTCCAAGGGCATCCAATAACGACTGCGTCTGCTGATTCTGCAAGCGATAAAATTCGGACAGTACATCTGGAGATTGTGGCGAAGCCATGACACAAGTAAACTAAGCAAGGATAAAGAACAAGACCCTGTTTTTACTCGTCGCCAATATGATGTGTCGGCAGAAGTGCCAACACCGTGTTGTTGGAGGAAGCCGAAATGCACGCTATAAGCTCACGCAGGATGGCGTGAGGTCTGAAACAGGATACTTAATGAATGCTATAAAGAAAAGTACGTAGCTGCTGGAATATTTAACTTTAATCCACAATTGGTGAACATTGGTCTTGTTACTGTACATGCTTCATTAGATACATAGCAAAGGATAAATGGCGCCTTGCTAGGTCGTGGCAATTGACTAAGCTGAAGGCGACGCTAACTATCGTCTCGGCTAATGAGAGCGTAATTCTCAGTGAACCTTTCCTAGCAACGTCGGCTGTACAACTGGGGTGAGTGCTAGTAGGTCTCCCTAGACCTGCCGTGTGGCGGCGCTCGGTCTGCAATTACTGACAGTGGCGACACGCGGGTCCGTCGTATACTAGCGGACCGCGGCCGATTTAAAAGCTACCACCTAGCAAGTATGGTGTCTGGCGGTGACACCATAGGTTTGATGCAAATCTCCATGCTACTCGACCCGGTGCAAACTTCTTGATCTCCCAGTACCTACTGGAACCTACATCCTTCTGAATCTGCTTGGTGTATTCACCTCTTGGTCTCCCTCTATGATTTTTACCCTCCACGCTGCCCTCCAATTCTAAATTGGTGATCTCTTGATGCCTCAGAACATGTCCTACTAACCGATCCTTGTTCTACTCAAGTTGTGCCACAAACTTCTCTTTTCCCCAATCCTCTGTAACACCTCCTCATTAGTTATGTTATCTACCCTTCTCGTCTTCAGCATTGTTCTGTAGCACCACATTTCGAAAGCTTCTATTCTCTTGTTGTCTAAACAATTTATCGTCAATGTTTCACTTCCATACATGGCTACACTTCATACTAATACTTTCAGAAACCACTTCCTGACACTTAAATCTATACCCATTGCCAGTCTACATTTTATATCCTCTCTACTTCGACCAACATCAGTTATTTTGTTCCCCAAATAGGAAAACTCCTTTACTACTTTAAGTGTCTCATTTCCTAATCTAATACCCTCAGCATCAAACGACATAATTAGACTACATTCCATTACCCTCGTTTGGCTTTTGTTGATGTTCACCTTACATACTCCTTTCAAGACACTGTCCATTCCGCTCAACTGCTATTCCAAGTCCTTTGCTGTCTCTGACAGAATTACAATGTCATCGGCGAACCTCAAAGTTTTTATTTCTTCTCCATTGATTTTAATACCTATTCCGAATTTTTCTTTTCTTTCCTTCACTGCTTGCTCAATATACTGATTGAATAACATCGGGGCGAGGCTACAACCCCGTCTCACTCCCTTCCCAACCACTGCTTCCTTTTCGTGTCCCTCGACTCTTATAACTGCCATCTGGTTTCTGTACAAATTGTAAATAGCCTTTCGCTCCCTGTATTTTACCCCTGCAATCTTTAGAATTTGAAAGAAACGTAGGTTTGCCTTTCCTTATTCTAGCTTCTTAGATAAGTCATAGGGTCAGTATTGCCTCACGTGTTCCAATATTTCTACTGAATCCAAACTGATCTTCCCCTAGGTTGGCGTCTACTAGTTTTTCCATTCGTCTGTAAAGAATTCGCGTTGGTATTTTGCAGCTGTGACTTATTAAACTGATAGTTCGATAATTTTCACATCTGTCAACACCTGCTTTCTTTGAGTTTGGAATTATTATATTCTTCTTGAAGACTGCGGATATTTCGCCTGTCTCATACATCTTGCTCACCAGATGGTAGAGTTTCGTCAGGACTGGCTCTCCCAAGGCTGTCAATAGTTCTAATGGAATGTTGTTTACTCCCGTGGCCTTGTTTCGACTCAGGTCTTTCAGTGCTGTGTCAAACTCTTCACACAGCATCATATCTCCCGTTTCATCTTCATCTACATCCTCTTCCATTTCCATAATATTGTCCTCAAGTACATCGCCCTTGTATAAAGCCTCTATATACTCCTTCCACCTTTCTGCTTTCCCTTCTTTGCTTAGAAATGGGTTTCCATCTGAGCTCTTAATATTCATACAAGTGGTTCTCTTTTCTCCAAAGGTCTCTTTAATTTTCCTGGTGGCAGTATCTATCTTACCCCTAGTGAGATAAGCTTCTACTTCCTTACATTTATCCTCTAGCCATCCCTGCTTAGCCATTTTGTTCTTCCTGTCGATCTCATTTTTGAGACGTTTGTATTCTTTTTTGCTTGGTTCATTTACTGCATTTTTATATTTTCTCCTCTCATCTATTAAATTCAATATTTCTTCTGTTACCCAAGGATTTCTACTAGCCCTCGTCTTTTTACCTACTTGATCCTCTGCTGCCTTCACTACTTCATCCCTCAAAGCTACGTACTCTTCTTGTACTGTCTTTCCCCCATTCCTGCCATTTGTTCCCTTACGCTCTCCCTGAGACTCTGTACAACCTCTGGTTTTGTCAGTTTATCCAGATCCCATATCCTTAAATTCCCACCTTTTTGCAGTTTCTTCAGTTTTAATGTACAGTTCATAACCAATAGATTGTGGTCAGAGTCCACATCTGCCCCTGGAAATGGCTTACAATTTAAAACCTGGTTCCTGAGTCTCTGTCTTACCATTATATTATCTATCTGAAATCTGTCAGTATCTCCAGGCTTCTTCCATGTATACAACCTTCTTTTATGATTTTTGAACCAAGTGTTAGCTATGATTAAGTTGCGCTCTGTGCAAAATTCTACCAGGCGGCTTCCTCTTTAATTTCTTCCCCCCAATCCAAATTAACCTACTACGTTTCCTTCTCTGCCTTTTCTACTACCGAATTCCAGTCACCCATGACTAATAAATTTTCGTCTCCCTTCACTATCAGAATAACTTCTTTTATTTCGTCATACATTTCATCAAGTTTTTCGTCATCTGCAGAGCTAGTGGGCATATAAACTTGTACTACTGTAGTAGGCGTGGGCTTCGTGTCTATCTTGGCCACAATAATGCGTTCACTATGCTGTTTGTCGTAGCTTACCCGCATTCCTGTTTTTTTATTCATTATTAAACCTACTCCTGCATTACCCCTATTTGACTTTGTATTTATAACCCTGTATTCGTCTGACCAAAAGTCTTGTTCCTCCTGCCACCGAACTTCACTAATTCGCACTATATCTAACTTTAACCTATCCATTTCCCTTTTTAAGTTTTCTAACCTACCTGCCCGATTAAGAGATCTGACATTCCATGCTCCGATCCGTAGAACGCCAGTTTTCTTTCTTCTGATAACGACGTCCTCTTGAGTAGTCCCCGCCCGGAGATCCGAATGGGGGACTATTTTACCTCCGGAATATTTTTCCCAAGAGGACGCCATCATCATTGACCATACAGTAAAGCTGAATGCCCTCAGGAAAAATTACGGCCATAGTTTCCCCTTGCTTTCAGCCGTTCGCAGTAGCAGCACAGCAAGGCTGTTTTGATTATTGTTACAAGGCCAGATCAGTCAATCATCCAGACTGTTGCCCTTGCAACTACTGAAAAGGCTGCTGCCCCTCTTCAGGAACCACACGTTTGTCTGGCCTCTCAACAGATACCCCTCCGTTGTGGTTGCACCTACGGTACGGTTATCTGTATTGCTGAGGCACGCAAGCCTCTCCACCATTTGCAATCTCCATGGTTCTTTGGGGGCGGGGTCGTTACCACATAACAATGGGGAAAGACACTTCAGGCCAAGTATAATCATTTATTGTCCTTTTATATTAGGAAACTCATCATGTGCATCTGTATAGGAGCAAATTTCTGTCGCCTTATTGTCATGATCCCCAGGCAAGATATACATTAGTGGGAGCATTATGATGACACAGTCTTCTTTGAATGAATATCTCTACATGCGTCCAACACGTTTCTGGAGAATAATATCAGCTTTACTCCAAGGATTCCCTTTTAAATTCCATGAACGTCACTACTACGCTCTTACAAGTATAGCTAATTTGGCGTCCTATAGGCAGTGTCCAAATTTTGTGAACTAAAAGAAGCATCTCACAGGAAAGAGACTGATCGAGCTCCTCTGCTGGTCTGTCTGTAAGATAATAAACCTAATGGGCATTACATTAACCGGAATTCGTAATGAGTTTGATATTTTATTGACTACAGCCCAGGTATCATACCTGATACATACTTTGCAAGACAGGAAGAACATGAAGGAGATACTACAGCAATTAACTGGTACTGTGAATGGCATTTATACTAGCCCTGTAAGGACCGCTGGCTTTAGGTTAGCGTCTTAGACACTAAACATCTCATATTGGAATCTTGCCGCTGCTTGTCTTTTGAATCAAAATCACCATCAATGGCAGCCAAAGGCTTACAGCTTAAGAAAACACGCTCATTCTGCGAACGGTCTTGCAAAGAGAGCGGAGGACCGGTCAGAGATTCAGGGCACTTTCATGCCCTTGGGATGTTGAACTGCCCCTAAACGGCGGAAAATCAACAATGATCAACGGTATGAGGATGAAAAAGCGCAAAATTAAGAATGATCAATCGTATGTAATGAAAAAATCAATGGAAACCACTGCATTCGGGACGCATAATGTGTATCTGCATGACATGTGACCTGCAGCTTAAAACATGCCGTGACGTCCTCTCCATCGGCTAAAGATTCGGCCCTAGTCCCTCATTCGGATCTCTGGGAGGGAACTGATAAGGTTGAGCCAACCATGCGAAAACGACTGAATAACAAATGGAAGGGCAAAATGCTTCGAATCCAGGCGTTAAATATTAGAAGTTCGAAGGTGGTAGTGAGTCTAGAAATTCTGAAAACAGAGATGTTAAAGCTCAACTAGATGTAGTAGGGCTGACTGAAGTGAAACGGATGAAAAGCCCGGATTTCTGGTCAGACTAGTGTAAGCTGGTATCAACAGCAGCTGAAAATGATATAGTGTGTACTGTATATGTTCAGGAAAAGGTGGATAAGTTGTTACATATTCCTCGTGACGACAGTGTGCACGAGGTGGGGCGGTCAGGACTTGACAGTGGGCATCCAGGGCTGCCGTTAAATGACAAAACAGGAAATTGGATACAATAAAGAGAATATATTTCAGTGTGTGGCATACAAGAGGAGCGCCTAGGGTCGGAAGTTACCAAGTTTAGGCCAGTCTAGGAGGTAAAACAATTAATTGAAATCGGAACGGAAGGGGAAGCGGTTCATATCAACTTATGTCGACAGCCGGTCGTGAAAAGTAGAGATAGCGGCTCTGCCTTCCGAAAAGCTGTCTATTGTGCTCGAGATCTGGATTAAGAGAGAGAGAGGCAACTGTGTTCCGCACCGCAGAACACTGCAGAGTCCACACATGTGACATGTATCCCAAGCACAGTATTGGCTAAAACTAAAGGCGTTAATAAGTTTTAGCACAGGTCCCAGGGCGTCTCCTGTCGGCAGCTTTAACTGGACAGAACTGACTCGGTTTTGCAAGGCAGGCCACTTTCATCACGTAAGTATAGCGTAAGTTTACTCTAGGTGTAAACGTGTAAAGATTTGACTGGGCCTTTGAAACATATTTTTTAAACCGATTCCTTGAGTGGCTGCCACCATGTACAATTGGGAGTAGGATTTGTTAGGAATTGGTAGGTAGAACTGAGAGTGAGTTACTGTGAACTGTTCAGTTACAGGGTTGTCCTTATCAGAATCAGTAGCACACCAACGCCTGCAACAATAGTTCGGGTATACACGACAGCGTCGCAAGCAGATGATTTAAAGATAGAGAATCTATATGAGGATAAACAAAAGATAATTCAGTACATAAATGGAAATGAAACTCTAATAGTTATAAGAGGTTGGAATGTGGTTGTAGGTAAAGAAGAGGAAAAAGTAGTTATGGAGGATGAAGGAAAATTCCAGTCGGACTACATCGTGGTCAAGAAGAGATCTCGAAATCAGATATTGGATTATGAGCCATACCCAGGAGCACATACAGATTCAAGTCTCTAATCACTAAAGACGAAGGGTAGGCTAAAGTTTAAGAGACCTGTCAGGAAGAATAACTATGCAAAAAGTGGTATACAGTTTACCAACTCATTTCTTGGCATTTTGACTGCCATCTACTCATAACTACATTCCCATTTACCTGTAAGACTATATTAGTGGGCTCAGGTATCTATGATCATTTCCTTCTTACATAATTCTCTTAAGCGCGCCGTATACAAACAACTTATACTAAAGTACATTAATTTGTTTCACTCTCCTACTGCAGATCTTAGTTCACGCCTTTGATCTCTAATGTCGGGATTTTTTTGTTAGTTTCATTGCTAAATTAACTATATATACTATGCTGAATTATGCCACAAGCAAGTTATCACTTTTGTTATCTATAAACAAAAATAATTGATCATCCACTTGTCAGTTGCCTGGTTACTATAGCCATAGGGAAGTAGGCATACTTTTCCCATTATAATTTAGTTGTTTTTTTGTTTCCTTCTTTCACTTATGTTTCTCTAAGGTTAATAATGTGTCAGATACACTTTTTTTATCTTTATTCAGGATGGATAACTATAGTAACTTCACAGCATGCTCCTCACAGACTGCTAATCTTTGCCTGCGATGCTCTTAGATAGTGATTCTTTCATAGAAGACATACTTTGCAATAACTGAATTTTGGGAGGTCCTTTATTGGTACATAACATGGAGCCTACATTTCCAAAAATACCTTGATTCAGCAAGGAAATGATTGCGAGATTGCTTACTATAGACCTTCCCGCACTGTATACCAATATGTGTCTATAGCGATTCCATTTTCTCCACTTAGCCACCAAATTGGTTTCCCTAATAGGTTGGTAGGATTCGTCACTGAGGCTTATTTAGTTGATCATAATCACTAATAAAAAATCTGGACACAGCACATTGTTTTATTCAATATTATGAAAACTCTATTTTGCTAAATCCACACCTAGGTTGGAGATCATACACACTCAGACTCCACATAACTGTTAACCGGTTATAAATGGTTTTGAACACCAACGCTATTCTCTACCCTTCTGTGGATACATTCCTTTATTCTAACTTTATGAATGTGAGCCTATCCTAAGCTTGTGTCAGTGTGTATTGTTTGGCCAGTTCCTCCACCTTAGTGTCTGACGCTGTTGCTTTCCCTTAAGTTTGCAAATTACCCAGAACCTCTTTTTGTGTTCTCTCTTTCATCTAACCGGAAATTCTTGAGGACATTAGCTGCTCTTTTGTTCTTCTTAATGGACCCTTAATGCTCCAACCTATTTTCCAGAATGCACAGTACCAACGGCAGTGGGGGGGAGGGAGGGAGGGGGGGTTACTCTGGGCCCCCAACCAAAAAAATTTTAATTGCGATTTCTGTAATTTTTGTGGACCTTTATTAACAAAATAAAGAGCTATTTATGTGTAAAAATGTCCGGAAACTGTAAATTTCCTTTGAACACCCTACAAGAATTAATTCTTGGGGGTCCTTTATTGGTCCACAACACGGAATCAACATCTCAAAAATTTTCCACTTTAGTCATCATTGAGGTTTATTTAGAAACTTTTCTCGCACAGTATCTCTTTTCATTGGCAGTGAAAGTCATTACCGTGAAGAAGGATTCATTATAACAGAAAAATATTACAGATATTTACTTTAAATATTGCAGTTTATATTACTTAGTATCTGGGATCATTTATCCATCATTTTCTTCGGGAGTGTCATCACACTTGGAACATAAAAGTTTTCTGGCGGTGTTCATTCCATGTGTATCTCTCACTGTTGTCACAGATGATTGTTGTTTTGTACAATAAGTACTTCACTCCTTTTAACTGGCTTTCACGACAGCGCAAATGACATCTTCCCCTTCCAGCTTCAGCTTCCATTGCAGCTAACTTCTGCTCGATATTACATCCGAGAATACTTCCCTTAGCTGAAACAATACACTTCTGAAGTCCACTTTTATTCATAGCCCTTTCTTCGGCGAATGCCAACGTGAGTTGTAGTGCCTGTTATCGAAGGAAAAACCACCACTTATTGCATTTTGTCTTCTTCAACTCTGGGAAGGTGAACAGAAACAATAAATAACCATTTATTCCTGCTGTGTCCACAGGAGTGTAGAAAATAGAAATCCGACAGTTTCTTGTAGCTCTCTTAGTTGAACATTTCCTCGCCATTTGATTGACTGTGTCAACCCCATCTTTCGTTTCATTACAAGTTTATGACTCTTTTCTTCTGTATGTCAGTAGGTGAACGGATTGCCGCGTTATAATGTTTAATCGAAAGAAGGTTTTATTTTGGTCTCTTCCCATTAGCTAGTAACATTCCCACAAGTGGTAGCTTGTGTATGTGTGGCCAAATCTACTGATGTATAATATCTCTCTCTAGTGACATTGCGCCCTGAATTATGTAGAGGAAGAACCAGACGCTTCATTACAGCTGCAGCTGAATTTAATTGTTGTGGACTATCATTTTTCTTCCGTGAATAGAGCTCATGTACTGTTCTAGAGTCTTTGAGCGTTAATACAAATATACCATGCTTTCCCAGTTTTTCCTTCCTAGCACAGAACAATGACAAAATTTCACCGATAACATTCTGCATCCACGCAAAAAATCATCCATTTTATCGAATAGTTCTCGTGCTGCAGCAAACTTTTCATGATCCCTTCGCTAATTTCGCGTCTCTGTGTCAACAAATTTTCATTTAAGTAAGCTGTCAGAATCTAATTCTATTCACAGTATACTATAAAGAATCGTTTCGGAAGTGTTCGACCATAAATTAGGAACAGTTAATTTACCGTCGCCCTCCTTCTCCACAATAATAACTCTATGTATGCCATGAATTCAAATCGGTCTGTTTTGGGTAAATTCTGTCTGAATGCTTCTTCATTGGTGTGCTTTATTGTACTGTTAATAATTTCCAGAGAAAGAATCTTTCCAAATGATTGTCTTATTGTTCCTACTTTACCTTCCTTTCCCATCCCTTCACGCTCTCTCCCTATGTTGCGTGGTACTCGCCCTGTAATGTAAGAGGATTTTGTCGTAAAAACTTTTCCAGTTTTAAGGGATCCATGATCCCATGAACATAGGTACTAGTAGCCGATACCCAGGTTGACGGCAGACAGGAGTCGATTGTGTGTGTGTGTGTGTGGGTGTGTGTGTGAAATCTTATGGGACGTAACTGCTAAGGTCATCAGTCCCTAAGCTTACACACTACTTAACCTAAATTATCCTAAGGTCAAACACACACACCCATGCCCGAGGGAGGACTCGAACCTCCGCTGGGACCAACCACACAGCCCATGACTGCAGCGCCTCAGACCACTCGGTAATACCGAGCGGTAGTCGATTGTCGAGCGCTGCAGTAGGCAGTGAGATTGGTTTCAAGTTAGCAGCAATACTGGGAAGACGGGCAAAAATGGTGGTCGAGCTGAGTACGGTGTCAATGGCGGATGTGCCGAGTGAGTAGTAAAGGGTAAATTCACGGGAGTATGACAAATGAGCGCGCCCCCCTGATCGTCGTGGGGTTGACCCTCATGGATACTTATTCGCGAGTGATATACACTCCTGGAAATGGAAAAAAGAACACATTGACACCGGTGTGTCAGACCCACCATACTTGCTCCGGACACTGCGAGAGGGCTGTACAAGCAATGATCACACGCACGGCACAGCGGACACACCAGGAACCGCGGTGTTGGCCGTCGAATGGCGCTAGCTGCGCAGCATTTGTGCACCGCCGCCGTCAGTGTCAGCCAGTTTGCCGTGGCATACGGAGCTCCTTCGCAGTCTTTAACACTGGTAGCATGCCGCGACAGCGTGGACGTGAACCGTATGTGCAGTTGACGGACTTCGAGCGAGGGCGTATAGTGGGCATGCGGGAGGCCGGGTGGACGTACCGCCGAATTGCTCAACACGTGGGGCGTGAGGTCTCCACAGTACATCGATGTTGTCGCCAGTGGTCGGCGGAAGGTGCACGTGCCCGTCGACCTGGGACCGGACCGCAGCGACGCACGGATGCACGCCAAGACCGTAGGATGCTACGCAGTGCCGTAGGGGACCGCACCGCCCCTTCCCAGCAAATTAGGGATACTGTTGCTCCTGGGGTATCGGCGAGGACCATTCGCAACCGTCTCCATGAAGCTGGGCTACGGTCCCGCACACCGTTAGGCCGTCTTCCGCTCACGCCCCAACATCGTGCAGCCCGCCTCCAGTGGTGTCGCGACAGGCGTGAATGGAGGGACGAATGGAGACGTGTCGTCTTCAGCGATGAGAGTCGCTTCTGCCTTGGTGCCAATGATGGTCGTATGCGTGTTTGGCGCCGTGCAGGTGAGCGCCACAATCAGGACTGCATACGACCGAGGCACACAGGGCCAACACCCGGCATCATGGTGTGGGGAGCGATCTCCTACACTGGCCGTACACCACTGGTGATCGTCGAGGGGACACTGAATAGTGCACGGTACATCCAAACCGTCATCGAACCCATCGTTCTACCATTCCTAGACCGGCAAGGGAACTTGCTGTTCCAACAGGACAATGCACGTCCGCATGTATCCCGTGCCACCCAACGTGCTCTAGAAGGTGTAAGTCAACTACCCTGGCCAGCAAGATCTCCGGATCTGTCCCCCATTGAGCATGTTTGGGACTGGATGAAGCGTCGTCTCACGCGGTCTGCACGTCCAGCACGAACGCTGGTCCAACTGAGGCGCCAGGTGGAAATGGCATGGCAAGCCGTTCCACAGGACTACATCTAGCATCTCTACGATCGTCTCCATGGGAGAATAGCAGCCTGCATTGCTGCGAAAGGTGGATATACACTGTACTAGTGCCGACATTGTGCATGCTCTGTTGCCTGTGTCTATGTGCCTGTGGTTCTGTCAGTGTGATCATGTGATGTATCTGACCCCAGGAATGTGTCAATAAAGTTTCCCCTTCCTGGGACAATGAATTCACGGTGTTCTTATTTCAATTTCCAGGAGTGTAAATCCAAAAGTGACAAGTGCCGAATTACGTGTTTCGTGTCAACAGTGTCGGCCAGCAACAACCATAGACTGCAGTACGGATTGTTGTGAATGTTAACCATAATCAATGCGCGTGATTAAGTACTTAAAATCAGCAACCAATAAAAGATGTTCTGTAATTAAATGTGTTAGGTGAAGGTAGCAACTGCCTCAGGATTTGCGAGTTAGTAGAAAATACATATCAGTTTGTATATTGCAACCTTTCTGGTCTTTAATAATAGACAAACTTACAATCATTAACTATTCAGTCTCAAAACTACAACACTTGGTTGAAATACCTCCAAAACCACAGAAAAAAACCGATGGCCTCTCATCCATTAAGCATACGGTCATATATTCATATTAATTAACTGTTTGGCGGCTTTAGTAAATCACAAAAAACCCAATGAAGGACATAACGGGGGTGTTTCACGTTGGCTCCCGTGGCAAGGGGATCCGAACAGTGGTTTATCAAACGCCATTTTTGGTTTCAGTGGAGAGACATTTGCAATTATCGGACAAATTTAGTGCAAGAATAATTCGGTATTGTCGTTACCGTGACTAAAATTAGAGTATTTCAACTAGAAACAGTGTAATATTACGAATTTATGGTGAAATTAGAAATCGCGGGTACGAAGCAAATTATTTAGACCATTCAGAACAAAAGTGACTGAGATACAGTAATCAATTTGTTTTTCCAAGTTTAAGTGATAAGAGCAATGATAATAAACAATATACTGAAGTATGGCCCGAAAACCCGCGTGAATTACTGTAAAATTCATACCCTAAGAAAATGTGCGTATGTGTATGATCGCGAGTTAACCAGCCAAAATTCCGTTACAGAAGTATGAGGAGCATGTTCTCAAGTGTCTTTGTATCCGAAATTATCTTTTTAACTGTGGAAATCGCTCAATTTTATGAGGACCTATAAACTATTACCGCATTTGCAAGTGTTGACTGTGGCGTAATTGTTGGATGACGTCACCCAGACTCTGTGAGCGGCTAGCCAAAGCATTTGAAGCAGTGAAGCAGTTCCACACGTCGTGACAGCAAGGATTTTGATACCAGAGGTGTACCACACTGACTGGTGGCTACAGCAGAGAAACATCGACAACGCGGAGTTCGACATCTAATGGCGAACCTCCGAAGTATACGACGCTTGCGTCACCTACCCGCCGATCAGTGAAATACGGGACAGCAGCTCCATCCCGTCGCCAACCGCCGAACTACGAGACTGCATCATCGCGATTTGCCGTGGACTTAGCAGTGCACACGGCATCACACTCAGCTACAGCTTGTGTTTTCATGCTGTACAGCACAGAATAATGTCTCATTGGCACTATTTACTGTAAATTACATGTTTGTATGGCCTTTAAGCTGTTGTGTGCATATTACTTCGAGAGTTTGTGTATAAATGCGGTCATTGATGTTTGATTTGGGTAGGCTTCAGTAATATATGGTGTTCAATGGGAAGTCTGTTTTGCCAATCTGGGTTAACCTAATACAGTGAAGGATTACTTAGTTATTACCTAATTAGTGAGTGCTTGGGTTAGTAGGAGGTTATTTTATTTTTCTTGTCTGTGCGTAGTGAATAGCTGAGAATGGATCCTGAACTGAAAGAAAATGTTGAGGAGGAGGGAGTTAGAAAAATGGAGATAGGGGATGAGGACAAGGATGAGTCAGGAACTGGTAATAGTGGAATGTCAGTGGACAGCCCACTGGATGTCTCAACCGGTTACCCTGAGACACCGGTAAAACCAATTAGAAAGGAACTGAGTCTAGAGGATGGAGAATCACAGTCAAAAATATTCAAGACGCTCCAAGGAGTCAAAAAGTATACAGAAGAGATGTCCCAAGGAAATGATGAAATCAAGAAAGGAAATGACGAAATCAAGAAAGGAAATGAAGAAATGAAGAAATAAAACAAAGAAATCAAGAAAGGAAATGAAGAAATCAAAAAGGAAAACAAAGAAATCAAGAAACGTATAGCAGAGATGTCACAAGAAAACCAAGAAAACTTAAGGAATGGACTGCAAGAATTCCAGGAGCAGATGAGAATAACTCTTAAGGACAGATATGACAAGCTACACGTGAAGGTAGATCGACTCTGAGAAGAGATAAATGATATGAAGGCAGAGATAATTGGAAAGCTGAGGGGTATGTCAAGGGCGTCAAAACTGATTTGGAAGGCAGAATGCAAAAAATTTAAACACATCAACACCAACAGATTAAAGACGTGGTACAAATACAACAGCAGTGCCAAGTTAATATTGGTAAATTAGGAAATAGGCAAGTGAAATTGTAGGAGGCTGTTTAACATATAGTCACAAATGGGGTCAACCAGTTGCAGGAAGGAGTCCAACAGCTAGAAACTAAAGCCAAAGAGATTGATAGGAAGATAAATAGTTCCACCTTAACAGCAGGGGATGGCAAGGTCTGTACAATAGTGAACGCTGAATACAAGGCATATCCGTTTTTATATCGCAACCTTTATGGTGTTTAATAATAAACAAACCTACAATCAATAACTATTCCGTCTCAGAACAGCCGCACTCGGTTGAAATACCCCCGAAACCACAGCATAAAAACCGATGGCCTCTCATCCATTAGGTACATGGTCATATATTCATAATAATTAACTGTTTGGCGGCTTCTGTAAATCACACAAAACCCAATGTAGGACATAACGGCGGTGTTTCAAGAGGTGGTAAAACACTTCTCACTGACCTAACATAATCATCAGCGGCAGGTGCCCACAGCTCGTCTTCAGAGTCTGTTAGTAAACCATAACAGTCCACATCCTCGAGCACGACATATTCTCTTCAGTTTCACGCACCACTTCATCACTATCACCAAATTCAAATTCAGAATCTGTAGATTCTTCTAAAATGTCTAATACATCTCTCTCAGTAAAAAAAGGCAATGGTGCACTTTCAATCACAATTGTCTCCAAACTGCACAAAATGACACTGAATAAGAAGGAATTAAAAATAATCAGAAACCAAAGAGAAAGGAGTCCTTGTTGAGAAAATTGTTGCTACTCACACAGAGAAATTCAATGGCCAGAGAATCTACATTGTCGAAGTGGTACAATTCATGAAAAATACCTTTGTTGTCAAGTCACATCTGCTGCTATGGGGATAGACTTAGTGACCACCATCAATATACTTAAATTAACAGATTCTATTTATCTGAAGAAATTTATATATTTATAATGTCTTGCAGAGGAAATATAAGAAACCATAAAAATTTCTATCAGAATTATAAAATATGAAAGACCGATCCAAATTACAGTACTTAAGAGGGCAGACACAAAGTAGCCCCCCCCCCCTTTCTGTACTGTAAGGGCTAAATTTTGTGCAACCTCTATTACAGTTGTCGTACCTTGACTGTAATTTCTGCAATCTGCCATCTGATGTTTTAAACTTTTTATTACCATCTCCTTCACACCCCTTTCTGAATGTCACTCTGTCATTTTCACCCAATATCCCGCAAGCTCATTATATATGCTGGAACATATCTTTACAGTTTACTTCCTATTACCTCTAAACTCTAATTGTTTGTACATTTACTCTTCTGTGGTATTTGACCCTTTATATACATACGCTCTACATAGTTGAAGTGTTTGAACTCTACAGTATCTGGAAGTTTCAATATTACAGTTTGATTTCTGCAGTTACATATGGCGATTGGTGTCTTACGTGGAATTTTCCTATCACTCATTATAACTGTAACCTATGTCGATGCACATAAACCGTTACCAAATTACCAAGACTGAGATTGGGTATGCAGATTAATTCATTATGTTATTTTCAACCTTCAATGTGCACAATGTTTATTTTTGGATGCACAACCTCATGTGGCATAGCCAGGTCCTGCTTGGCAATATCGTCCTTTCAACAAGAACACCATGATCGGCCTTCAACTGGAATGTAGAGGGTCTGCCTACAGCCAACAGCTGGGTTCATGTAGCTTCTATTTCAGACTCCTAATCTGGTTAGAATTGCCTCTGTTGGGACCAGATGACCTGTCTCCACCTCAATGTACTGATCAGCTGTATGTGCATCTAGGGAAAGCTGTACAACACTACATTTTTAACAACTTCGATTAAGTACATTTCTTACTCAAAATGATACTGCTCTGATTTTGTTATTGATCTTAAGAAAGCCTTTTGAAGGAAAATTAATTCTGTCCTTTCCCATATTCAAAAATAAATAACTCTATAATCAATAAATCAGGTCATGAAAAACGGAACTGGCACAGAATACCCTATTACAAGAGGATCTAAAAAAAAATAAAAAAAAAAAAGGTGTCGTTAAACTCATAAGGCATTTCCCCAGCGGTTTGTTTTTCTAGATGGCCTCTGATCCCCTCACACTGAGAAGGCCAATTTCAACAATATTTCTGACCTGACAACAAACGTTATACAAAGGGAATAAGGGCAGTATACTTAATATTTTAGAGAAAGTGCATATGTTGCACACATTAGAACAGTTTCCAGACTACACCCTGAACAGACTGTCAGAACTGAGGCATCATGCAATTCTTTCAAATTTTGATTGCCGATACCATACCCTATTCATGAGCCCACTACAACCTCATTCATTACTGCTGTTTTCAACTTTAAGTTTGTTTGCTTCTTCTTGTTTCCGTTTTCCTCTTTTCTTTCCTCTTCCATACTGGCCCTTGTAATTCAGTTTCCTTTAACAGTGTATCCTTTATGAATTTCTACATTTTATGTCTATGTATTAATATATACTGCAGGAACCTTCATGTGTCCTTTTCAGTCTGTATATCTTATAATCCCAAGTGGGGTCTTTCATAATTTTTAACAATTTTTAAATAATATTTAGTAATTTCAACCACTCCAATATAAGCTCATTTTGTAATCCTGAAATCACTGATTTCCAGCCAAAATAATTTATTGAATAAGTTTAACTTATAATTATCACTGTATTTGCCTTAATTTCATCATTTTATATACAACAGTAATGTTACTATATCACCTATGCTGTATTTTTTATCTGTACATGCTTGTTCATATAATGGCTCCCAAACTTTGCTTTAAAAATATACCAGTATAACGTCCTCGCCAATTTCGTCCCATAGTTTCACTACTTCTCACTAGCCCTCTCGCAGCACTTTGCCATGGTCACAATATGTACCTTCTTGCTGTTCTCACAGGTTTCACTGCACTGATGAGCCATCGTACCTCCATATTGTAATTAACAAAAACATAACTGCTCCAATGTAATTTTGTAGTTCAATGGAAGTAAATGAGTCATAAGAAACGTTTGAATTCTCTTAACATTGTAAACAGTCTGTTTCTGGGTATCACTGAGTCAAGTTTTATTTCATTATGTGAGTTTATTTCACGATATGAGCTAAGGCAAATCACCTAAGTCCTGCATATTGCTGTGAATTGTGACTTGGAGGCACAAATAGAGGAGAAAGGATGGGGGATAGGGGTTGAGAGAAATCTACCAACATGACAAGATCCTGACTGTCAGCCTGGGGTGACGATGACTATGTTTAACTAACTGTAATTAATCCTTTGCATCCACCAATTCTCTTCTAATGTCTTACTCACACTCCCATTAAACAAGCAATCTTGTGGAAACTAGAACTAGCACATATGTATATAACATTCCTATGACTGCCTGGTACTCAAGACAAGTAACACGTGTGCTGGTACCGAGTTCATTCTGTATGAATGAGAACTTTGCTGCCTGCAAGAAATATGGTGTGATACTCTATGTGGTGGCCTTGGGAGAGCCAGTCCTGACAAAACTCTACCATCTGGTGAGCAAGATGTATGAGACAGGCGAAATGCCCTCAGACTTCAAGAAGAATATAATAATTCCAATCCCAAAGAAAGCAGGCGTTGACAGATGTGAAATTTACCGAACTATCAGTTTAATAAGTCACAGCTCCAAAATACTAACGCGAATTCTTTACAGACGAATGGAGAAATTGGTAGAAGCCGACCTGGGGAAGATAAGTTTGGATTCCGTAGAAATACTGGAACACGTGAGGCAATACTGACCTTATGACTTATCTTAGGAGAAAGATTAAGGAAAGGCAAACCTACGTTTCTAGCATTTTTAGACTTTGAGAAAGCTTTTGCCAATGTTGACGGGAATATTCTCTTTCAAATTCTAAAGATGGCAGGGGTAAAATACAGGGAGCGAAAGGCTATTTACAAGTTGTACAGAAAACAGATGGCAGTTATAAGAGTCGAGGGGCATGAATGGGAAGCAGTGGTTGGGAAGGGAGTGAGACAGGGTTGTAGCTTGTCCCCGATGTTATTCAATCTGTATATTGAGCGAGCAGTAAAGGAAACAAAAGAAAAATTCGGAGTAGGTATTAAAATCCGTGGAGAAGAAATAAAAACTTTGAGGTTCGCTGATGACATTGTAATTCTATCATAAACAGCAAAGGACTTAGAAGAGCAGTTGAACGGAATGGACAGTGTCTTGAATGGAGGATATAAGATGATCATCAACAACAGAAAAACGAGGATAATGGAATGTAGTCTAATTATGTTGTGTGATGCTGAGGGAATTAGATTAGGAAATAAGACACTTAAAGTAGTAAAGGAGTTTGCTATTTGGGGAGCAAAATAACTGATGATGGTCTTAGTAGAGAGGATATAAAATGTAGACTGGCAATGGCAAGGAAAGCGTTTCTGAAGAAGAGAAATTTGTTAACATCGAGTATAGATTTAAGTGTCAGGAAGCTGTTTGTGAAAGTATTTGTATGGAGTGTAGCCATGTATGGAGGTGAAATATGGACGATAAATAGTTTGGACAAGAGAAGAATAGAAGCTTTCGAAATGTGGTGCTACAGGAGAATGCTGAAGATTAGATGGGTAGATCACATAACTAATGATGAAGTATTGAATAGAATTGGGGAGGAGTTTGTGGCATAGCTTGACAAAAAGAAGGGACCGGTTAGTAGGACATGTTCTGACGCCTAAAGGTAACACAAATTTAGCTTTGGAGGGCCGCATGGAGGGTAAAAATCGTAAAGGGAGACCAAGAAATGAATACACCAAGCAGATTCAGAAGGAAGTAGGTTGCAGTAAGTACTGGGAGATGAAGAAGCTATCACAGGATAGGGTAGCATGGAGAGCTGCATCAAACCAGTCTCAGGACTGAAGACCACAACAACAACAGTCTATGTTGTACAGTATATTGTTGATTTAATCATTTTATCAAACCTGTATTTGTTTAGGGAAAAATTATCAAATGTTTCTATGCTTTTATCGTCTGTTGTGTGCACGCCGTGACGAACTGGTAAGCACTGACAGCTTTTGTCTTTGTATTGCAGAGTTGTCACCGCACTGGATGATGACTGGTCGATGACTGCCCATTGCAACTAGGCGCCTGATGTTGCACCATATTTCCAGTGGCGTTTGTGGTTGTACATTGCTAGTAAAAGAGTCATAAGAAACGTACAGGATTCTCTTAACTTGACTGCAGTCTCTTTGTGGGTATCAGTGAGTGAAGTTTTATTTTATTGTATGAGTTAAAATTTTGAATATCTCAAATTATAATTCAATATCTCATGGCAAATAAACGCAACTGAAACTTCTGTGAATACAATTAAATAAACAATGTGTTGCAGACTTCACTTGATGTTTTTACAAATAAATTGTTTTAAAATGGATGTGTGTGAAAATTTCAATGAAATTGCTAATTATATTGAAACAATTATTAAGTTGTGAGAAGTACACAAACTGAAAAATGGTACCTTCAGTGACAAAAGTGGCGCTGATATATACTTGCTGAATAATAACTTCAGTTTCTAAGGAAAGTGTCAGCTGTTAACTGGACATAGGTGAAAGATACTTTAGTCCAATTACTCAAGAGTAACTGTAAAATTCTCTTATGCTATGTGGCAAACTATTAATTTCTTATCTATCTTATACGAGAAGTGCAAAATCCAGTGATTCACATAATTATCTTTGCTGATGATTATACCGAATAATAAAATTGGATGTCTGATCAACAAACCAAATCTACATCTATGTTATAACACTTGCTGGCAAAGACTAAGTTGTAGAGTATACAGGACAGCATATGGCCAGTTTACAGTGCACAAGTGATGGCCAAAGTTCGAAGTGTGGCCAGTTCCCAAACTGGGCGCCCCTTCAGCACTTGAGCTGAGAGGTGTGGCCAAGGTCTCATTACTCAAAATTAACAATATATATGCTATTTTGGTCCAAGCTCGATGTGATGATGCAACCATGTGTGGTAGGCAGCATTTGTCAATTTAGTGTTGAGTGTACCATGCAGATTGTGGATGCTGTTTTTCGGATAAGGTCTCACTGTGACATTACGACCCTCTCTTTTCTCACAATTCGGCGTCATTGTAAGTACCGTATCGATTCCTGTTATTTATTTTGTGCAGTAAAATTCTACATAATAGTGATCGTTTATCTGATCTGGACTGGCCGTAGCCTAGTCGTATCAGCAGGACGTCGGACGAAGTGGAAAATGATTAACATTGTCCTTAAACTTGACAGAACACATTAATTTTATGATTTTTTTTGAGTTTCCTGTTTTGCTGCTGACCGGTTAGAGTTAAATGGAAATTCGGATCAACGAAAGTTGGATGATCGGGCATTTGCTGTTTTTGTTGTGATATTTACATGGTTTCTTACGTCTTCCATTAAATATGGTAGCTCAAAAACCAAACATTATCATTTTTTTAATCTTTATTCATTATCTATTATTATCACATAAGATAAACCACTTTCTCAAGTAGTTACTGGTTTTTATTGATGTCACAATGGTTAATTAATTATTTCAGCTATTCTACAATCTACAACTAGTGTTTAAGTCATTGTTTACTATGGCTAGTCTACATTGTTAGTTTTATTTGCTGACTACGCATTAACACTTTCCTACCCTAACTTGCTACTACACTACCAGCAGCGTTATAGGTTGTGGCAGTTGAAACACACCTACTACGAGGTAGCCATACACACCAAGCTAATCCCAGTGGGCAAGCCCCTGGAACTGGGCTGGTCCAGAAGTCTTTAATTTTCGCTGGAGTTTCAATTATCTACTGCTATCCTAAAACTAAATTCTACTGTACTAACCTATCCTACGTCAGATTCAGTGCATTGGTCAAATCCGGTGTTTGAAACACCCCTGCACCTGGCCCTGAGGCTGCCGAAACCGCGCGATTACGGCGGTCGGCCAGTCCCCGCAGCAGCGGAATACGATTTGTGTAACCAGCTGTACATCTCATGGTTTTCTAAATTTCGCGATTCTTCTTCAAGTATCCTTGAAGATAACTCGTTGGCCAGGCTGTTTAAGCCTTCAAATGTGCCCCCTTGTCACAACTGGTTAAATGTGCCTGATTTGGTGATTGCTGCCTTAACGCAGCTGAGACATCATCGTACAGGGACCACTCGAAAACCACTTGATAGGTGGTTCCCTTCTGTGCTCCACAGTCAAACATAGGTGTAGCCCTTCTCCCAGACCGGCATAAATATGTCAGCAATGGTCCATGGGAAGTGAGGAAGTGAAATAATCCATAGTTATCCATTCTTTAACATGAGGCAGGATTCTGAACGTTTTCTCCCAGTATTTTCTGCCCTCCATGATTCCTGACATAATTTTATCTCCCTTGTTTTGACTGATTTCCTGTCCCAACTTCAACACCCATAATTTCCCTTGTATTTCGATTCTCCGCTTTTTTGACCCAGAACCGCGCGGCTTGTTTCCTGATTTTGATGTCTAATGGAGCAAGCCCCATTATCATCAACAGAGCCCCTCCTGGTGATGTCCTATATGCCCCTACGAACCGTGGCAACATGCCCCTTTGCACCCCTCTCACGGCCATGACGGGCACGCCCATCGTGAGCCTGTGTGCCCAAACTCCAAAAACATAACCCACAGTAGATGTTAGTACATTATCATGGTATATTTTTATTAACTCAGCTGGTAAGTGGAATCTCTTATGCCCAATACCAACTGAGCACCTCTATGGCTTTCTGGATTATAGTCCTAACGTGTATACCGAAGTTTCACCTGTCATCAAGGATGACTCCTAAATTTCGTGCCTCTCTACGCTGAACAACTGGCCATCCCTCAGTTCTTACCGTCGAGTTTCTTACCAGTTCCCTTTTAAGAGAAGATACGTGGCTTTAAAGGGAGAAACCTTCATCTTCGTCTTATGGCACCATTCCTGCAACAATTGCATAGCTCTTTTGATCTTTGGGTCTAAGTACTCTCGGCTACGTCTACCGACCGGCAGGAGGAGGTTGTCTGCGTCATCTCTAGCACATGCTCATGCTCCTGCATACTCTCTAGCAATGGCACCATGCGGATGTCCCAGGAAAGTGGCCCCCACACAGAGCCCTGGGGCAATGATTTTGTTATTATTTTCCTAACTTTCTCGTTAGGGGATAATAGCCGGACTTCCCAATCCTCACAACAGCTCTTCAGACAACCATGTAGCGGCCCTGGACACTTTTTCTCCTGCAGCAAGGAGAAGACCGAAAGCCACCAAAGGTGATCGAAGGCGTCATTGATATCCACCATGATGCCAACAATGTATTTGTATGGGGCTGAGCCACAGACCTCGGCCTACCCAGGCCTAAAGCCTAGACTGGCCGGTGTGGCCGAGCGGTTCTAGGCGCTTCATTCTGGAACCGCGCGACCCCCACGGTCGCAGGTTCGAATCCTGCTTCGGCCATGGATGTGTGTGATGCTCTTAGGTTAGTTAGGTTTAAGTAGTTCTAAGTTCTACGGGACTTACGATCTCAGATGTTAAGTCCCATAGTGCTCAGAGCCATTTGAACCTAAAGCGTAACAGCCTGTCATTCATCCCGCACAACATCTGGTATGCTGCCAGTCTTTCAGCCAGTAATTTCCCAAAGAGTTTCCCCGAAAGATCCAATTCGCAAATAGGTTTATACTATTTTGTCTCTGTCAGGTCTATTGTCTGGTCCCTTTTTAATAATGTACACCCTTGCCTTTTTCCGTAATTTTGGAAATCTATGCAACCTAAGATACTCATTGAACAGCTTTGTTACTGGTGTCACTAACTGGGGCGCGAGGAACTGCACCACCACCGCTATAATGCCATCTGCACAGGAGCTTTCCACTTCTTTAGTGCTGCGATCTGAGCAGCTACTTCGTCCTCTGAGAAAGGATATACCGCCCTTTCGTTCAGATCTACATCTACATCTACATCCATACCCCGCAAGCCACCTGACGGTGTGTGGCGGAGGGTACCCTGAGTACCTCTATCGGTTCTCCATTCTATTCCAGTCTCGTATCGTTCGTGGAAAGAAGGATTGTCGGTATGCTTCTGTGTTGGCTCTAATCTCTCTGATTTTATCCTCATGGTCTCTTCGCGAGATATACGTAGGAGGGATCAATATACTGCTTGACTCCTCGGTGAAGGTATGTTCTCGAAACTGTAACAAAAGCCCGTACCGAGGTACTGAGCGTCTCTCCTGCAGAGTCTTCCACTGGAGTTTATCTATCATCTCCGTAACGGTTTCGCGATTACTAAATGATCCTGGAACGAAGCGCGCTGCTCTCCGTTGGATCTTCTCTATTTCTTCTATCAACCCTATCTAGTACGGATCCCACACTGCTGAGCAGGATTGAAGCAGTGGGCGAAGAAGCGTACTGTAACCTACTTCCTTTGTTTTCGGATTGCATTTCCTTAGGATTCTTCCAATGAATCTCAGTCTGGCATCTGCTTTACCGACTATCATCTTTATACGATCATTCCATTTTAAATCACTCCTAATGCGTACTCCCAGATAATTTATTGAATTAACTGCTTCCAGTTGCTGACCTGCTATTTTGTAGCTAAATGATAAGGGATCTATTTTTCTATGTATTCGCAGCACATTACACTTGTCTACATTGAGATTCAATTGCCATTCCCTGCACCATGCGTCAATTCGTTGCAGATCCTCCTGCATTTCAGTACAATTTTCCATTGTTACAACCTCTCGACACAAAACAGCATCATCTGCAAAAAGCCTCAGTGAACTACCCATGTCATCCACAAGGTCATTTACGTATATTGTGAATACCAACGGTCCTATGACACTCCCCTGCGGCACACCTGAAATCATTATTACTTCGGAAGTCTTCTTTCCATTAAGAATGATATGCTGCGTTCTGTTATCTAGGAACTCTTCAATCCAATCACACAATTGGTCTGATAGTCCATATGCTCTTACTTTGTTCATTAAACGACTGTGGGGAATTGTATCCAACGCCTTGCGGAAGTCAAGAAACACGGCATCTACCTATGAACCTGTGTCTATGGACCCCTGAGTCTCGTGGACGAATAGCGCGAGCTGGGTTTCACACGACCGTCTTTTTCGAAACCCATGCTGATTCCTACAGAGTAGATTTCTAGTATCCAGAAAAGTCATTATACTCGAACATAATACGTGTTCCAAAATTCTACAACTGATCGAAGTAAGAGATATAGGTCTAAAGTTCTGCACATCTGTTCGACGTCCCTTCCTGAAAACAGGGATGACCTGTGCCGTTTTCCAATCCTTTGGAACGCTACGCTCTTCTAGAGACCTACGGTACACCGCTGCAAGAAGGGGGGCAAGTTCCTTCGCGTACTCTGTGTAAAATCGAACTGGTATCCCATCAGGTCCAGCGGCCTTTCCTCTTTTCAGCGATTTTAATTGTTTCTCTATCCCTCTGTCGTCTATTTCGATATCTACCATTTTGTGATCTGTGCGACAATCTAGAGAAGGAACTACAGTGGAGTCTTCCTCTGTGAAACAGCTTTGGAAAAAGACATTTAGTATTTCGGCCTTCAATCTGTCATCCTCTGTTTCAGTATCATTTTGGTCACAGAGTGTCTGGACATTTTGTTTTGATCAACCTAGCGCTTTGACATATGACCAAAATTTCTTACGATTTTCTGCCAAGTCAGTACATAGAACTTTACTTTCGAATTAGTTGATCGCCTCTCGCATAGCCCTCCTCACACTACACTTCGTTTCGCGTAATTTTTGCTTGTCTGCAAGACTTTGGCTATGTTTATGTTTGCTGTGAAGTTCCGTTTGCTCCCGCAGCAGTTTTCGAACTCGGTTGTTGTACCACGGTGGCTCTTTTCCATCTCTTACGATCTTGCTTGGCACATACTCATTTAACGCATATTGTACGCTGGTTCTGAACTTCGTCCACTGATCCTCAACACTATCTGCACTTTTGTGTTGAGCCGTCAGGTACTCTGTAATCTGCTTTTTGTCACTTTTGCTAAACAGAAAAATCTTCCTACCTTTTTTAATATTTCTATTTACGGCTGAAATCATCGATGCAGTAACCGCTTTATGATCGCTGATTCCCTGTTCGCCGTTAACTGTTTCAAATAGCTCGGGTCTGTTTGACACCAGAAGGTCTAATATATTATCGCCACGAGTCGGTTCTCTGTTTAACTGCTCAAGGTAGTTTTCAGATAAAGCACTTAAAACAATTTCACTGGATTCAGTCCTCTTTTTTTTTATTTGGCGCTGACCCCCTGTGTCGCCGTCCTCTCTATCATAGGGTACATTAGCCAGAGGAGATCATCAGCAGTTTCCTCCCAGTATTCCTTCATCCTGTCCCCATACCTAACGGTAGATAGTGTTGTGTTGGCAGAAGAGCCAACACCGTGTTACTAGAGGAGGCCGAAATGCACGCGTTGTAGCTCACTCAGGCTGGCGTGAGGAGGGAAGGACTATACCGACGTGAGGTCTGAAACATGACAAAAAAAAAAGGTTCAAATGGCTCTGAGCACTATGGGACATAACTTCTCAGGTCATCACTCCCTAGAACTAAGAACTACTTAAACCTAATTAACCTAAGGACATAACACACATCCATGCCCGAGGCAGGATTCGAACCTGCGACCGTAGCGGTCGCGCGGTTCCAGACTGTAGCGCCTAGAACCGCTCGGCTACTATGGCCGGCTGAACATGACTAGGAATTAGAATTCAGAAAGCGGACGTAATTAGTTTCATACTTAACTTTAATCCATTAATGATGAACGTCGCTCTTGACGGTACATCAGTCACAATATTATCTGTTCAGAAGACGAAGTAACTGAATATGGCGCCTTGCTAGGTCATAGCAAATGACGTAGCTGAAGGCTATACTAAACTGTCGTCTCTGCAAATGAAAGCGTCTGTAGTCAGTGAACCATCGCTACCAAAGTCGGTAGTACAACTGGGCGAGTGCTAGGGAGGCTCTCTAGACTAGACCTGCCGCGTGGCGGTGCTCGGTCTGCAATCACTGATAGTGGCGACAAGCCGGGCCGACGTATACTAACGGACAGAGGCCGATTTGTAGGCTACCACCCAGCAAGTGTGGTGTCTGGCGGTGACACCACATTCCTCCTCCGCAAATCGGTGTACGGTTGTGGTATAAGGCCTGCGCCCACCGTGGGGAGGACCACATGTTGACATATGCGACGAGGTGGGGAGCCTAACAACAGGCGAGTCCAGGGTGCACGCCAACATGCGGTGTATGCGCCCGTATGTAGACAGGAGGGGCCGAAGGGTCAACCTCCATCGGGCTTGGGCACCCGACGGGCGAAGACGACAGATGGTCCGGAGTGGGCAAGAGTTCCATGTCGGAGGACAACTGGCCCTGGAGAGCGATCGGTGGCACATGACCCAGTGGGGCCCCCCCTAGGCTGCAGCGAAGCGTCCACTGCGGGCGTCGCCGGCGGGGGAACAGGCGGCGGCGCCGGCGGCGCGTCGCCATGGGGCAAAATGGAAGGCAGCGTCGGTAACACCTGGGGCTGAGGCGAGCCAGTAGATGGGTCCCCGAGGCGCTGACCGGACCGCACCGTCGCTGAACGCAGACGGTTAGCGGCAGATCCCGTGTGACGACAGAGGCGCATCTGATTGAGATACCGGCGCACCTCATCAGAGGCCCCCAAAACCAGATACCTAGCGCGTCCTAGGCAGCGAAGAATGCGCCCCTCGAGCCAACGCCGCGAACCTCGATAGTGGCGGCAATAGATAACGTCGCCTGGGGCAAAAGCAGGTGTCTGCCGCTGCACAGGAATCTGATGCGGCGGATGTAGCAAAGACATCAAGGTTCGTTGATGCCGAGCGTGGAGCGACCCAGCTGGTGAGCGACCATCTCGGGGCTGAGAGCGATACGAAGACAAAAAGAGCAATAACTCGTCTTCCCGAGAAAGCGACTCTTTGAATTTCAACATCTGTGACTTGAAAGTCCTGACCAATCGTTCGGCGGCACCGTTTGCCTGTGGTGAAAACGGCGCGGACGTCAGATGTTGAAAACCATTGGCCTTGCAGAATGACTGAAATTCTGCGGACAGGAATTGTGAGGCAATGTCGGAAACAATGGTCTGTGGAAGACCTTCAATGCAAAAGATAGCAGATAACGCATGGATAGTGACAGATGATGTCGTGGAAGATATCTAGACAACAAAAGGAAAATTACTGAATGAATCTATGACAACCAACCATCGAACATTCCAGAACGGACGAGCAAAATCGATGTGTAGCCGTTACCAAGGGAAAGTGGCTTTTGGCCATGCAAAGAATTTCCGCGGTGGTACTGATTGTTGTTCGGCACACACCATGCAATAAGAGCACATATTCGTAATCGCGGCATCGATTCCGAACCAAGTACAGTGCTGACGAGCAAGTTGTTTCATTCTCACTATACCCGAATGACCTTGGTGGAGAAGCTTTAAGACAGAGGACCGTAACGAACCTGGGACCACGACCCTGGACTGATCATTATCAGAACACAACAGCAAAACAGCACGTCCAGCAAAAAGTCTCTCCTTGTGAGCAAAACATCTGCAAACCAGCGGGTCTCCGATCCGTGACTTTGACAAGGGCTTTTCGTAGCAACAAAACGCAGAACGGTAGCAAGGACAGGGTCGGCAGTTAAGGCTGTAACAACACGACGCAAATCAATCGGAAACCATTCGACCACGTCATCGGTTCCCGAATCAATGAACATGCAAGCAAGTTCGGAGGAATCGAATGCCGTATCCTCAGCAACAGGCAAACGAGACAACGCATCAGCGTTTCCGTGCTTAGCAGTGGACCGATACAAGATATCGTAGCGGTACTGCGAGAGGATAATAGACCAGCGAATGAATATCTGCGCTGTACGTGGAGGTACAGGATTGTTCGGATGATAATGCAATGTCAAAGGTTTGTGGTCGGTGATTATGGTAAAGTGACGACCATACAAGAAGTCATGAAACTTTTTAACACCAAATACGAGAACCACTGCTTCTTTCTCGATCTGTGAATAGTTTCTTTGCGCAGACGAGTGCAGTTTGGACGCAAAGGCAATAGGGTGATCGGGTGAGCCATCTTTGTGCGCAAGCTCAGCACCGATCCCGAAATCCGATGCATCCACCATCAACAAATGAGGCTTCTTGTGATCGAATGGCGTAAGGCAATTATTGGAAAGCAACGCCGATTTAAACCGGCGAAAGGCGCATTCGCATTCCGTCGTCCAGACGAACGGAGCACCTTTACGGCGTAAGCGATGAAGCGGAGCTGAAATGGAAGAGGCATGCGGCGCATATCGGTGATAGTAGTTGATTTTTCCCAGCACACTCTGTAACTGCTTCAAATTCTGCGGCGAATGTAAGTGTTGTGTGGCACGGAGGTGCGTGGGACTGGGATGTATGCCTTGGGAATTGAGTACATGGCCCAGGTATGGCAAGTCACGAGCAGAAAACACACGTTTGTCCTTCCGTAAGCGAAAACCATTTTGTCGCAAGACCTGAAATAATGTTCTGAGATTGGCTAAATGTTCTTCTTCCGTCTTTCCGGAGATCACAATATCGTCCACATAGTTTGCTGCAGTAGGGACCGACGCACAAACAGTTTGTAGATATTGCTGAAACAATGCAGGGGGAAATGTCTGTAAGGTACATTACATATGTAGAATTGTGGACAGTTGGGAATGTGAGTCTCACGGGAAGCGTGCGAGGGATAAGTCCCTGCAGTCGTGCTATTCGTCTGTGTCCTCGGTGGCTCAGATGGATAGAGCGTCTGCGATGTAAGCAGGAGATCCCGGGTTCGAGTCCCGCTCGGGGCACACATTTTCAGCTGTCCACATTGAGGTATATCAACAACACCTGTCGGCAGCTGAGGGTTTCGGTTAGTCATCATTTAATGTAGGGTCGGATGAACACCCGAATGGCAGTCGTTTGACTTGATATAAGCCAAGATGCGTGATAACCACCAAAATGCGCTGGGATTCTTCGTCCACCGGTATTTCCAAGTACGCATCTGCTAGGTCCAACTTTGAAAAGTATTTGCCCGGGCACAGTTTGTCAAAAAGATCTTCCGGGTGGGGTAAAGGAAAAGTTGCAATCACTAGTTGTGGATTGACTTTTGCCTTGAAGTCCACACAGAGTCTCAATTTTCCCGAAGGTTTTGGCAAAATGACTAAGGGTGATGCCCAGAGAGAAGCCTGCACACGTTCAATTGCACCTTGTGGTTCGAAATCGTGTAATGTTTTTTCAACTTCATCACGCAATGCGTGGGGAACATTGCGCGCTCTGAAAAATTTCGGTTGCGCATTTACTTTCAGTTACAAATGTGCTTTATAGTTCTTAGCGCAACCGAGGCCCGGTGCAAAAATACAGTATCTGCAAATTCTTCACATAGATAAGAAACACTGTCTGAAGGTACGGTCTGGTTCACTGATAGGACCTCATTTACTATAGACAAGTTAAACTACTGAAATGAATCGAAACCAAACAAGTTCACTGCAGAAGAAGAACGAAGGATGTAAAATGACACAAGTTTTGTTTGTCCTTTGTATGTTGCAAGATGGCTGCACTGTCCTAGCACAGGGATCTCTTGACCTGAATAGCTAGTTAACTGAACATTTGCGGCACGCAACGAAGGTGTGCCGAGCAGTTTGTAAGTGTCTTGATTGATCAGTGAAACTGCAGCTCTGGTAGCGAGCTGGAATGGTATCACTTTGCTGTTAATGTCTAAGTCTACAAAAAGTTTATTGTCCTGCAGACGACAAGAGCGACTGTCTCGTGCAACGTGAAATGACACTGGTACAAAATCACTTGTTACTTGACGGGAGTTCCGGCGATGTCGACGCACACTATTTGTGGGACGAACACAGTCAATGTTAAAGAGAGTGGCACTGGGCGGAGTGGAATGAATAACATGAATTTCCATGGGGAAAGTTTCGCGAGTCTCAGTATCCTTCATTCGATTCGGATTCTGGCGCAAAGCAAAGGGCCTGGAATGGTTTTTTGTTTCCGATCCGAGCTTTTTCTGGCAAACACTCTGAACATGTCCTTTTTTATTACAGTAAAAGCAAATAGCTTGGCATGACGGGCAATTCTCACACGAATGTTTAGTAGCGCACCGAGGGCATGATTTGAGCACTCCATTTGCTTGCCGGCGCACGTGGCTGTGAACCTCGCGGCAGTGGCGCGGCCAGGAGCGAGGGATGTTTACTGCTCTGTGCAGGTCGCCCGGCGGCCCCATTAACCTAACACACGGCTGGCGAAGTTTCAAATAATTCCTGAGCAAAGTCAAGGGTGTCGTGCCGATCCAATATGTCCATCACTTGATGAAGGGAGGGATTGACTAGTTTCAAAATCTGTTCCCTTATACGAACATCAGACATGTTCTGTGCAACTGCATCACGTACCATAGTATCTGAATATGGGAGTTCATATTGACACTCAAAAGCACAACAATTAGTAAAGCCTTGGTAGGTTACAACCCACTCCCTATTAGTCTGACCTGCCGTACATTTTGTACGAAAGAAGGTATACCGTTTCACAATGATATTCACTGATTCTTTGAAATATGCATCAAATGCAGACAAATTTTCTTCGTAGGACAGAGTTGCTACGTCACATCAGGGAAATCATTTGACTATCACACGGTAGGTTTCCACACCGACGGACGACAAAAGAAAAGGCTGCCGCTCGTTACCTTGAATTCTGTAGGCGGCGAGATGAAATCCAAATTGGCGTGACCACTCCGTCCAGCTTTCCAGTGTAGCATCAAAAGGTCTGAAGGGCGGTGCAAGTGCTTGTTGTGGCTGCGTTAGCGCTGGAGCGGCGGCTGCCGCATCGTTTTGCATTGCACGTTGAGCTGTCCAAGGGCATCCAATAAGGTCTGCGTCTGCTGACTGTAAGCGATAAAATTAGGATAGTACATATGGAGAATCTGGCGAAGCCATTACACAATTAAATCAGGGCAGTACAGATAAGAACACCGTTTTTAAACTCGTCGCCAATGTTGTGTTGGCACAAGAGCCAACACCGTGTTTCTAGAGGAGGCCGAATTGCATGCGTTTTAGCTCACGTAGGCTGGCGTGAGGAGGGAAGGACTATACTGACGTGAGGTCTGGAACATGACAAGGAATTAGAATTCAGAAAGCGGACGTAATTAGTTTCATACTTAACTTTAATCCATTAATGATGAACGTCACTCTTGGCGGTACATGAGTCACAATATTATCTGTTCAGAAGACATAGTAACTGAAAATGGCGCCTTGCTAGGTCGTAGCAAATGACGTAGCTGAAGGCTGTACTAAACTGTCGTCTCTGCAAATGAGAGCGTCTGTAGTCAGTGAACCATCGCTAGCAAAGTCGGCTGTACAACTGGGCGAATCTCTCTAGACTAGACCTGCCGTGTGGCGGCGCTCGGTCTGCATTAACTGATAGTGGCGACACGGGGGTCCAACGTATACTAACGGACCACGGCCGATTTAAATGCTACCACCTAGCAAGTGTGGTGTCTGGCGGTGACACCACAGATAGCACCATTGGAGAGAGGATCTTTTCCCCTACTAACTTGTACAGTATTCGCGAAGGGTCAGTAGACAACTGGATTAGTACAAATTGCTCCCAACTTTGGGGCCTAACTGCTCGAAACTCCTGCTGAAAAGCCACATTTAACTCTATGCATCGTTATAGCCATCTCATTTTTCACCACCACACGACATTCCACTGGCAGTACCTCCTCATCCTTCTGACACACTGGCGCATCTGCTCTAGATCGGCAGATCATTGTGAAAGAGAGGCCGCAACGGCTCTCCCCCAGGTTGGTACAACTGCTTGTATCGCCCATATGATTGCACTCGACAGTTACTCGGCGTACTCGTCTACATTCTCGTCACCCTCTGGAAATACAGGGGTGTCGCACTCACTAGCTAGGTCCTCCCAATCAGTCCTATTGTAGTTTAATTGCACTTCCCACCCCACTTCCCAGTGACACCCTCTATTACGTTTGATGAAAGTCAGCAAGTTATGATAACTTGTGGTGTTCTTATCACGCACCTTAGATTTTTTACTAGGTTATTATGATTTGATCTGCAAGCCTGTCCCATGTAACGGTAAGTCGATATCAGCTATTCGTATTATTTCAACCATAGGCTCTCCCACACCTACTGCACGCTCTGGCAATCAGCAGGATGCAGATGGCGTACTTGCCACTGCGGTACCAACATTTGATATGAAAAGTAGGTTGTCTAACTCTTAAATTACTCTATTGTAGTAGAAAAGCAAATAATAGCGGAGTTCTCACGATAGATAAATACTGCTCTCTTATAATGGATGATAAACATGCCAAAGTAAAGGAGGGAAAAATAAGTGTTGACTGTCGTCGGCTAAGAAAATATAACGTTATTGAAATCAACAGGAAAGAAACATTTATTGTGCCAGTAACAGGATACGACAGCATTATTTTCTGCTGCGTGCATACGGAAGAATTGTTCAACATGTTGCATAATACTCTCCTGAAGGACATGGAGGTCACACACAGATAGAAAAAGGAACTACAAACTAAAAGCAAAAATTGTCACCAAAGAAATCATTACACTGTTTGTCCTCTGACGACAGGCGAGTCCGATTAAGTTGTCTAATTCCAAGTAAGGCCTAGTTTACAACCCAATAAGCCAGGTACATCAGACAGACCGACAAAGTAAACCTGAGTTTGAGTAAAAGTTCGTTTATAAATAACTTTCCGCTAGTAGTCACGATTTTCTTTTATTTATGTTTCACATGATGCGTTTTACGAATTGATTTCAGTGTTCAAGTGTGTATTTCTTGGAACTTTCATGTTTTCAATGTGTGAACACGCTATTTCCAGTTAGTTATCGAGTTTTTTTTATATAGTTAGTGGCAAAATGTGGAAGAACTTGTACTCAGACTCTTCTTATGGTCCATTTATGCAGAGTCCGACACATGTTAAAAATGACTAACAGCTCTCGGTGCACAGGACACATCGAGAATAACTTACCTATACAAACAGCTAGAAGTAGGTTCCTAGATATAGTTGACAGAGATAATGTTACAGGTCCCCCATAGATATGCTTTTGTACAGAAGGTAAATATGGATGTGATTACATCTGTTTTACAATGGTGTTTAGTTCTATGTATTAATACTTTTATTTAACTATATTGTCACAGAATCTGAAGAAATTAATCAATTTACTTTCAAGTTTTTGGTTTAGCACTTTGTTTTCGTATTTTCTGTAATGTGTACATGTCTCCACTTCTTCTAACAAATTCATTTCATGCTCTTTATTTAGTCAGTGGATTACTTTCATATTTTGCTCTGATTTTCCAAATGGGTGTCCTGTATTGTGTATGTGGATATCTGGTGTTGAAATTTCGGCCTGTTGTCCTAGGTAGAACACGGGCTTTCCTGGCATGTTACTTTGTGTATTTCATGGTCTGACTATGGATCACGGTTGCTCTTTATATTACATATTAATTTTTGTTGTAGTTTATTTGATACAGAAAACCTAACTTTAACTTTATGATTTTTGAGAATATTTGCCAATGTACAGGATGCTATATATGCATTAATTTTTGTCTTTTCCTCCATGGTGCACTTCGTGTGTGGGTCCTTCTTCAATTTGCTTAGGACTGTGTCAATCATGGAAGCATTATAGTCATTATCGACTGCAATCTGTTTCACTATATTTATTTCTTTTTGCGTGTTTCTTAGTTTCTAGGTATTTTAGTTGTCCTATGTAGTACTGATCTGTATGCTGCCTGTTTCTATATATCTGTGTGACATGAGGTTGAAGGGATTGTGGTGTTGGTCATTGTATTTTTCGTGAAAATTTTCAGTGTACTCTTGTTGTTTCTTGTATTATTTAGGTCCAGTTAATTGATGGTCTTGTAAATGTTTCAGTATCAATGTAATTTTCTCACTTAGATTATTGAAACAGTTCAGGATATCTGTTATATCTGTGGCATCTCCTTTCATTAATAGCAATGTGTCATCTACATATCTCCTATAAAATCGATTTTCTTTAGATAAGGTTCTTGGCAGGTAAATAACTTTTGTGCCAAGTGATTGCTGTGTATATCAGTCATCCTACCTGATATACAAGACCCCATTGCTAACCCATCAAGTTCCTTATAAATATTACCATTAGAGGTAAAGTAGTTGTAACTGAGATTTCCCTGGAGGAGTTCCATAAATTCAATGGTATCTGTGTAAGCAAGTTTCTTATGTCTCCTAAGGTTCCTTTGGATTACAGCAGCAGCTTATTGTATGGATATGTTTGATTAAAGAAGTGCGAATGGCAATGAAATTTTAAAGCTTGTTGCGTCACAATGTCGATGAGGAACCTTACAGCAATACAGTATTCTAACTCCGTCTTCTATGATTGTTTAAGGTTGTTTAAAGGGGCTACATTGTTACACAGTAGTCGCTGGGCGGTAAAAGGTGTGGTCATCTAAAAAGGGATAAAAATGCATTCGTCTTTTGAAAGCTTATTTCCGTTCCTAAAAAATATTTCCGTTTAGAGACGGGTCGGCTTATAGTGATGGTCTTCACTGTCTCAACTTTCGTAACAACAATTCTATATTGACTCTGTCAGTAAGGTCCGGCCTGTTTGGAGCTCAAAGGTCCATAATAATTCCAATGCGTGTGTGCTGTCGAGCCAGCTGCTCAAGGCAGGGTTCAGAAAACGTGTTCAAAAGTACTTCGCAAGTCTGTCTGTCTATACCACACGCAATGGATCCATAGACGTTGCAGTCTATACTGTGTAGGCTAAAGTCACCTCCAGCTGTCATTGTATGATCTGGGCATTTGCGTCCTACTGACCATAGACTTCCCGTGACTGAGGTAGATGCAGTCGAAGGAATCAACACATTGCGCTGAGTGTTTATAATTTATTCCATCCAAAAAAACTGTTGGTTTCAAACACACATTCAACAATCGCCATGCGAGGTGTAATATTTCTGGCTTTTCAGTCACCATGTTCAGATTCTAGCAACTCTTCCTAGGGCAGCTGAGGTGGCACCAGTGAGATGATGACGTAATGTTCTATGGGTTTGCGATGGCAGATAGTTTGTTCCGCGATTGACTGCTGCTTTCGGAAGTTGTGCGCCAAAATGATAAAACTCCTATATGTATGTTAGAAACATTAAACAGTGAATTTACTTACATTTCATACAACAAGCACGTCTCAATTGCAGGCTATCATCTCATTACTTCAAAAGTGATAATGACCAGCAGAGTAATAAACAGCTGCTACAGGAAAAGGCAGGTGAATCACTTCGTGGGTCTTCGGATTGTGTCTAACTTGGATGTTGGGCGAAGAGTTTCGGCTTTAAGATCAGAGCTGGTTAGGTAGCCTCGGAGGACAGACATGTTTTCTCCCGCAGTCGGTATTGGTTAAGACTTAAATTCGCAATCTCTGATGATTTGGATGTGTAATTGAGAACTAGTGTAGCAATAATTACGCAAACACGCAAGTCACTATATTGTTTATGTTCTGCGAAAATGTAAGGAATGGAAATTATTTGTGTTTCTTAAAGGCGATTGTAATTGTTGGCAGTTTCTCGTATTATGCTAATCCGAAGCAAGTGGCATCTTGTTTAAGCAAACCGATTCAAAAGCTAGTTAGTTATGCATTATCACTTCATCGCTAACACTTTACCACAGCCTAAATATAACGGTTTCACTACCTACTTGCTAATTTCTGCTCAAGAGACAACAAGAGTGCAAGGTGGTGAACATTATTCAGAACTTCGGCATTCGACTCCGGGCGGTGGAAGAAACTTGGCACGTTCCGTGTACAGCATTCTTAGTACAAATGAGCTCAGTGATACGTCATCTGTGGTAACACACACACTCTCTCTCTCTCTTTCGGTGGTGGTAGAGGCCATGTTTTGCTGCAAAGAAAGACCTGGTCTGAGTACATCAAATCTGCCCAGAGAGGTAATGGATAATAATGACAGATGAAGACTTTGTAAATTTTGAACAAGAGTTGGAGGATCCTGTAAATGCAGGAACTCCCGCGATAATGCAACTGCTGCTGTGTCAGTCGAACCATCGGAATCTCCATACCAGCTGACTGGCAGTAACAGTGCGAGCATGTTGTGTGTGTTGTGTCAGAGTGCACTGCAGCCCACGTTTTTGTATCCTGCCACGCAGTTTGTGAAATAAGTAACGAAGTTGGCAGATTTGGATTTGTTGTTAGTTCCTATGGGACCAAACTACTGAGGTCATCGGTCCCTAGACTTGCACTCTACTTAATCTAACGTAAACTAACTTCCGCTAAGGGCAACAACTCGAACCTCCGACGGGCGGAGCCACGCCAACTATGGCAAGTCGCCCCCGACAGTGCGGCCACACAGCGTGGCGCTGTCGAAGGGTAAGGAGAGAAAATTACTTGCAGGCTATGGAAAAATAAACAGGAAAGTGGGGAAAATGTCAGAATCTCACGTCAGTTTGCAAGTGAAAGGTGCGAAAATGCTGTAAAAGGCAGATGCAAAATTCTTATTGGCAAAAGTTGGAGGCATTGTTAGCATCGGGTCATCAGATGTTGACACTGGTCGTGGTGATAGCAGAAGCATTCTCGCAGTTGTCATAAACGTCGGGGGGTGCTATCTACAACTAGGAACAGCGAATTTTGTTCTACTGCACAGTCAGTGTCCGCCAGCCAAGGTTACCCTCGATGCGGTTGCGCTACTAAATGTGCAACAAAGTGCTGCAAAAGTAGAAATAAGAAATAGTTGTGCAGTTCCAAATGTTATAAAAGCATATCTTCTTGTAATATGTGATGACTAATTATAATAAATGAGACCTATAAAGTGAATGATTGTATAAATTTTGATGTCATATATGCTCATACAATATCGAAACAGTTGTGCAGTTCCAAATATGATGAGAGTTAATATTGTAGTTATAGCGATTAAAGAAAGTGAGACTGATAACATGAATACTTGATTCTTTTTAAAAAATTATACAGACGTTTCAAATCCGCTCGTATCACTTCTTTCCACTCTGGTGAACGAGACCACAGTAATTCACGATCTGGGTGGTCAGATACCAAAAGCAAGTCAATGGCGGACACTGGCTGTTCTTACAGCGACAATGCCCATTTCCTGACTTGGTCAGCCACATCCCACTTGTGTTGATTTTATACTGTAGCCATAACATACAAGTCAAAAATGCACTACGGCGTCTTGACACATTAAACGTGCTTTCATTAACTAATGTGTGCTGGCACCATTGACCGCCGTCGTTAGTATAATGCACTATCTAAAACATATGGTGAATGGTCCTAATCCACATTAGTTACATACAAGTTGGGATTAGTTACTCAGAGTCATCACTTAGATATCGATAATTTCATGACTATATTCTAATACATACCCAAAGCCATAAAACGTAATTTAAGAGGATAGAACCGTTTACAAGCTGTTGTGTAAAATTAAATTGCATTCTCAATAAAACTTCCTTTGAATGTGAGTCTCCAAGGTGAGTTTCACACATCCACAACTGCTGACACTATTAATATGTGTCATACAGTGATGGCCACTGTCATGACAGAGGGACCAGAAAGCCCTGTGGTAAATTTTGGTGGTCCCTACACATGTACAGTTTTAATCAGAAAGATCATAGTCGTATAGAGTCCCTCCATCAGAAATGGTCAGGTATGAATGTCTAGCTGATGATTTTAGCAAAAACGATCAACTCCAATTCATAAATAAATTTTTATTTCTATTAGCGTCCACCGTATTCATCGAGTTTGCATCTAATTTTGATTAATTAACGTGTGCTTTGGATCGTCAGTGCAAACCACTGCAATGGAACATCACTGCGTTTGACTTATGTCGCCTACTAAAAATTGGAATTACATTTTACCAAGGTTGTGACTTCCATTGGTATTTCCTTTACGAAAGTGGTCGTTACACTTCTATAACAAAATTTCATCCAATAAGTAAACTCCATTCTATACGTTGACGAATGCTAGCGGTTGTAGAGTGTGTCTTGAAGAACAAATTGAGGGTACGAATGCTTGTCCAGAAACGTCATCCTACGACGCTACATAGCGGCGAAGTTATAGGCCTCGGCACCTGCCGCTACAACTGTTTCAGCAGCAAACATGAATGTGTACACTGATGGACCGCAGGTGGAATGTCCTAGAAGTGGCCTGTGTTATTGGTTGTTGATTGATCGAGACTGACTGCCGCTCACTCCAGCCGATTATACGGAAATAGCGACTGTGTAGGCTGATATTAGTCCCTGTAATATTCGCGCTGCCAGGATCTTTACATTACGCCCTGTATGCCGAAAAACGATGGAGATTATTGAACGTTCCAGGAGAAAAAGTAACTGCACATGGAAAACCGTCACCGAAACCGTCTTCCCCAATGGTAACAGAGCAACCTATTCATCAGAGACTAACCCTGTTGACGCAGCAGCTACCTCCATCTTCTCCGCTGGCGATCACGGCAGATAGTCGCGTTTACTGTTTACCAAACAACACAGGACTATGCCCAGACGGTCCGCCTGCGTTTGGTGCCGTAGGGGTGGCACAGCGGCAGGTTCTGCTGTCTATTACTCTGACGCTCTGTGTCGTCATTGCATGACGTTTCTTGACACAGTTTGCTGTCCCTCTACAGCCTCACGAAGTTTGTCACTATTGTTTTGTGATACCCTGTAGATTGACATTTCTGTAACTCTTCTATACTGCTTAGGGAAAATGTTAAGTTGATTGGAGATCCTTTCGGCTAAGTCCGAAAATTTGACTTTGCATTTCCACAGCTATATACAGTCAGCTGTTGTTGTTGTTCAGGGGGATAAAACGGATTGGTCTTTGTGGATAACGAGCTTCTGAATCTGATTTTACTAGCCTCAATAGAAATTTTATATTCACAGCCGCTGCAAATTTCACAAACGCAAATTAAATCACAAATGAAATTGAAGTACGTAACAAACACGTAATTTTACAGCTTTGTGTATTAGCTAATCATCTCTTTAGAAAATATATTATCAATTTATGCACTATGAAGAATTAAGCTGAAAACCACCAACCTGGAGAATTATTCCTGCTAGTTTATTCATTAAAACAGCATCATTCACTCTTAATGTTTGCCAGCTTTAATATGAATACATCTCAAAGCAGTCTACAGTTGCTGAATGCAGTTTTCAAGCAGCTCACCAGAGTACGGCTCTTACAAGGCGAGTAACGCCATAATTACATATTACTACTCCTGTTCCACACTTGTACCTCTTCCTCTAATTCTTCACAACAGTTTCTTAATCATCTTCTGAAACACTGATGTTCAGACAGCACCTCCAACACTTTCGTTGGCATCACCATCCAAAAGTCAGTAGAATAGCTGAGTAAGTCGTGAGGAAGGAGACATATGTGAAGGAGCATATCTAGCGCAAGGGGACACAGCAAGTTTGCAGTTGGCCTCATGGAGAGCGTGTGTCGTGCCAGCAGCGCTAGCTCACAATGGACAATCATGTCGTTATGGCAATAATGCAGCTGGAATGTGGAGGCTAGGTGGGCCGTACGGCGCACCTCTGACGTCACAAAGTGAGCCGGCAACAACACTAAGAGCACTGGAACAGTTTGCATTCACAGTTCGAGGCTCTTCTTTGCTCTAACGGAGATATTTATTCCAAAGTAAGTTTCTTTTAATATCATATGACACATGGTTATAGCCGTTGTCAGGAATAAAACACCTAAGAAGAATGTGAGAAATATTTCGTGAATCATGGTGGTTGCTTTGGCAAATTCGCAGAGCGCCCCGTAGCCTTTTCTCAAAGAGCGAGTCATATGTGATGTGCTCTGATTGTCTTGGCAGTCTACAAGTCTTCTATTGTTGGGTGAACGATGTTGATAAAAGCAAGCACTTCTGCGAATTTTTCTCTGCGCATCACTGCACCAGTTGAACATTAATAACCTTTAATCTCCCTCACACAAGCAATTGCATGAGAAGAGTTATGATGTTGAGTTGTATTTCCTATGTAGCATGCGAACAATAGCATACGCCCTGTGCCTCTCATTGTGTAAATCATGAAAGTTAAGGACCCAAAGCTCAGTAACAAAAATAAGATTAACTGCATCCACAGAAACTTTGCTGTTGATGTGGTAACTAGAGCAGCATTGGTATTTACTTTCCCGTCGATAAAAGGTAACAGACGTAGTATTTTCTTAAATTATTCTTTGCTACAAAAAGTATCACGTAATACGATGATTGCTGGCAAGATGTTATCAGTTATTTTGCTTGCAAGAAAAACAATTTCTATAGCAGATTGTATTGGTAGGAAAGAAATGAGGAAACACAAGGAAAAACCACTGCTAATGATTTGTATACTGCCGAAGATGACACTGCTCCTAACATATCACCATGCTTGTTTCATAGACGTACTTCTCGTGTCAACTGAGAATCGCATTAGACCACATATCTTAGATATGAACAGGAACGCTTTGGTATCCACCAGATGATTCACAGTGGCAGCTGGCACTCTGGCTCGGCAGACGTTAGTAGAGTCTACCATCTGAAATTCACATTACACGTATTAATATTTACTTAAATCCTGTATCACAGTAATAAAAGAATGAGCACGAATGTATATCATTTTACATACATACTATCTATTTGATACAGTGTAATCTACAATGTAAAACAGAACATCAAGTGATGGGCAACACTTATACGTATAACAATATAAATTGTTGAATGGTTAACTTTCGTATCCAAAGCTAAGTAGATTAACATGTATGCCAAAGCATACAGAGGTCAATGCTCGTCGATATGAGTTTTCGTTGCGAGAAAGTTTTATAATTTAGTTAGACATTCTCGGACAATGCGCCAACCTAGACTAATACAGATTTTTAATTTCGAAGTTCCTTGATTGTGGGAAAGCAAATGTTTTATTTCATCCTCATTTTCATAAATTGGGTTTTCGGAATGACATAATCAGCTGTGTGGAGTTGGCTGCTGTTCTGTTGGACGTTTTCCCAGTGGCATATTGGGGGATGAATCTTCCTGTCAAATTAAAACTTTGTGCCAGACCTAGACTCGAACTTGGGACCTTTGCCTTTCGCGGGCAAGTGCTCTACCAACTGAGCTACCCGAGCACGGCTCACACCCCGTCCTCACAGCTACACTTCTGCCAGTACTCCGCCTCCTACCTTCCAAACTTTACAGAAGCTCACCTGCGAACCTTGCACAACTAGCACTACTGAAAGAAAGGATACTGCGGAGACATGGCTTAGCCACAGCCTGGGGGGATGTTTCCAGAATGAGATTTTCGCTCTGCATCGGAGTGTGCGCTGATATGAAAATTTCTGGCGGACCGAGACTCGGACTCAGGACCTTTACCTTTCGCGGGCAAGTGCAGGAGAGCTTCTGTAAAGTTTGGAAGGTAGGAGATGGGGTATTGCCAGAAGTAAGGCTGTGAGGACGGGGCGTGAGTCGTGCTCGGGTAGCTCAGTTGGTAGAGTACTTGCTCACGAAAAGCAATGGTCCCGAGTTCGATTCTCGGTCCGGCACACAGTTTTAATCTGCCAGGAAGTTTCGTATCAGCACACACTCCGCTGCAGAGTGAAAATCTCATTCATATAGGGGACTGTTTACCAGATATTGCTGGTATCGGGAAATAAAGTACTCAGGGCGGAAAATAAACTGGTGCAACAGGAGGACAGATCTCGAAGCCACATAGAAGTGGTACAGAACTCTACCATCTGGGCAGCTCCACCGCTGTCCTTACATTGCACAGGACAAATCATATCAGATACTAAGGACAAATCATATCAGAAACATTTAAAATAGCAACATGAAATATATGACATCATATATATAAAGAACCAGACATGCAAGAAAACCTAAGCAAAGTTAACATCGACATTTTTTCCATGAATGAAACAGAAAGTAAACTATGGGAACGATCGAGCATCGTATCTATGTGATGACGTGTAGCCCCAAGAACCAAAAGCAGTTGCTAGAGCAGGACACAATATGGTACACTTTTGTAAACGAAACAATAGTAATGCTACATCTTAAAGTTGAGAGCGAGTATGTCTCCGTATTGCGCCTGCATGCTCCGGAAGGGCTCAGAATGCTAATGAAGTTAATGAACTTTTACAAAATACTACATGATAAGTAACGGAGGGTGTTTGTAAACTTTTCATGGTTGACTTAAATGCCACATTAGAAAAAAGACTTACAAAAGATGTATGAGCTACAGAAAGTAAAAATAAATCTATGTATATAAAAGGCAATGTCGTGACTGATTGACTGACTCAATAACGCCGAGCTCAAACCGCTAAGGACAGAAACTTGAAATTTGGTGGAAGCATCGTTTAAGAAGGTATTGTTCGAAATTGCAGCACTAAGGGAATAAAGTAGAGGATGACATAGGGGGCATGGAACATTCTTAGTTTTAATAAGGGCATGTGGGCATACGAGGAAATGAACAAGCTGATCGAGCTGCCAAGGACGCCTGCAGATTACCGGAGGTGACACAATGTTCTGTTCCTTTGCAAGGTGTCGTTTCTGCGCTGCAGCGGAAGACTATGCAGTTGTAGGAAAAGGAATGGCTGGCGGTGAGGAAAATTAAGCTGAGGTTGGTGAAACCCAGCATCCCGCCGTGGTGGTCCTCCTGCTGGTCACCTAGGCGGGACGAAGTGACCCTTACACGTCTTCGCATAGGACACTGTCCTCTTACGCATCCCTTCTTACTACGGCGAGAGGATGTGTGATGCCTGTGGCGTACGAATCACTGTACGCTACATTTTAGTTGAGTGTGATTTATATCGTTCTGTCAGGGCGGAAGTTAATATTAGAGGGGATCTGCCCTCGATTTTAGCCGATGACAAGGTGAGTGTCAAGAAAGTTCTAAGGTACTGCAATGTTTCTGGGCTTCGGCCTAAAATTTTAGGTAGGAATTTTTAGTGTGTTGCCGAGTGGCTTACCACTCCTTTTTATTCTTGTAATAGGCCAGTTCCAAACATGTGCTATATGTTTCATTTTAACCGCTTCCCCTACGTTCTCTTGCACTTCTCCTTTTTACATGCTGCTTTCCACTTTGCTACTGTTGACGTGCATACTACCTATGTGGACTGTCACCTTTAGTTTTAATCCTATTTTTGCACTTGCTGCATTTTAGTGACACTCGTCCGTTATTGTTTCCGTTCGGGCGCTAAAGACTACACTGTTGAGCGCCCATAACACCATATCCATCCATCGATCCTAGTCTTAATAAACCAGCTGCGGCAGCGACTTTGATATCTGAATTACAAACATACAAGACAGACATTGTAGCTTTACAGGTACTTAGGTGGCTTGGAGAAGGGATACACACTGAGGATAATTGTGTCATTTTTTGTGGGGGAGATTAAACACATCATGAATTTTGTACTGGTTTTGCAGTTAAGAATAGGATTGTTAATCGGGTTAACGAATTACATCCCACTAACGAAATAATGTCTTACATAACAATGAAACACCAGTGGTACGATATAACATTCATAAATGTCCATGCAATGACTGAAGATTCAACTGAGGATGACAAAGATGAGTACTATGAAGAATTAGAGAGAGTAGTCTAAAGTATTCCAACAAGAAAAATGAGAATTATTCTAGGGGACTTTAACGGAAAAATAGATAGGAATGTTCATCCCCACAACAGTAGAAAAAAGGAGCACTCTAAAATGGATTAAAAGTGATCAACTTTGCACCGTGAAAAAATATGATAATTTGTTTCCACACAGATAAATACACAAAGGTACATGATGCTCTCCAGATGGCTAAACAGTAAATCAGATTGACCATGTCATGACAGATCAAAGTTGAACTTCATTTATAAGAAATGTCAGAACGTATAGAGGAACTGAAATTGGCTCAGATCCATTCCTAGTGGTAGGAAAGATGAAAATGAAGAATATTTGCAATCAACCAAAAGCTACACGAAAACCTAATTTAGACATCGAACGACTGACGGAACTGTTTGTTAAAGAAACCTATGCAATTGAAATAAATAACCTATTTACAGCATTGCAAGAAGCTGAGGAGGAAAATAGTGTCGAGAACGCTTGGGAAAGAATAAAGACTGTATTAACAGATGCAGCAGAAAAAAACACTGGTAAGGAAAAAGAAAACAAGGAAACAGAAGTGGTTCAACGAAAAGTGTGAGAGAACAGTGGAAATGAGGAAAGAAGCCAGGATGCTGTGGCTGCATCATAAGGAGAGTGAGGACAGGAAAGAGATCTTCAAAAATATGTTAACACAACTGGAAGTTATCCTAGAAAGACGGATAGAGTACTTCTCAGAAATGTTAAATTGCACTGATTCGTACATAACCTTCAATTATGCAGTGTTTGAGAGTGACAGCATTAATAATGACGAATGCAGAAACACGGAAGTTATCCACACCATTTAAAAGCTGAAAAACAGCAAGGCAGTAGGTGAGGGCCAGTTATCAGCAGAGATGTTAAATGAGGGCGGAAGCAAATCATGCAAAGGAATTTATAACTTTATCACAATGGTATGGAAAACTGAAACACTGGCTGAAGGTTGGAAAACTGCAATAATCTGTCCCATACACAAGAAAGGAAACAGAATGGAATGTAAAAATCACAAGGGAATCAGTTTGTTGAATATAACATACAAAATCCTGTCAATGATCATTCTGGAAAAAATTAAACCTTACACAGAAAACATTTTTAAAGATTACCAGACTGGATTTCGAACAAACCATTCCCCAACTGATAATTTGTTTACTATACGACAGATCTTTGAGAAATACTGGGAGATTAACAAAAACATCCACTGTCTCTTCATTGACTTCCAGCCAGGCTATGACAGCACCCACAGAAGTAGTCTACAACACATTACGAGAATTTAGTATAGCCAGTGAAATCATTAGGATCATACAACAGCGCATGGATGGCGTCCAGGCAGCAGTGAAGTCCAGAGGATCCACATCCCCCGCCTTCCCAATTAAAACAGGCTTACAACAAGGAAACGCTATTTCATGTGTCCTCTTCAACCTGGCATTAGAGAAAGGCGTTCAGGAGACTAATTTACATTTATACAATGGTTTTAGATTCGAACAGGGTGAAGTAAAAGTCCTGGCTTATTCGGATGATATAATGTTGCTGAGTGAAACTAAAGAGGAACTGAAAGACATGAAGAGATCTCTCAGGCACAGTGCCAGCGAAATGGGGTTTTTGACTAACCAAGAGAAAACAGAATATATGGTAATAGGTTAAGTCATAAACCCAAAACATTACTTTGAAACTGACCAAAGTTCTAAATTTAGAAAAGCTCTTCAGTTTATATGCCCTGGATCACGTTTCAACAGTACAAATATCATAACAATGGATATAAATGAAAGAATAGCCTCAGGGCCAAGATGTCTGCACCCACTAAGAAGCTTTGTCAGTCACCACAAATATGAACTTATGCAACACTATCATTTGCCCCATAGTACGGTACTTTTCCGAAAGCTGTACGCTTACAAAGAGTGAAAGACGAAAATTGAATCTTTTCGAAAGAGAAGTAAAGAGAGATATCTGGTGACCTATGTTCGAGAATGGCGTATCGATAATTCGAAAGAACAATGAAATTTATCAGTTATTGAAGCAAACCACTATCACCCAGAAATTAAAAAGTAGGAGATGGCTGGACATGTGGCTAGAATGGGAAACAACAGAGTGACCGAGAAAGCATTTTAAGGAACTCTCCAGGCAACAAGACCATTGGACCGACTTCGTACACGGGGGAGAGCGAGAGATAGAAGGCGGTGGAAGCAGATAGTTGACGAAACGCGTGGTCTACAGGGACAGTGATCGCTGAGAAGAAGAATAAGTAGAGATTAAGGAAATTTTGAAGCTATACCTATTAAAATGGTTATATGGTTTCACGGTCAGAATGAAAGAAATTCGGATTTCAGAATTTTTGGAAAATAACCCTAGGGGGGCCAAATGGTTCGTGAAAGATTTTTTGGAGATATATCATTATTAAATAACTGCTACAGTACTTTTAAAGCTACATCTATTAACATTGGTATTTGACTTCTCTTTCTAAAACCATGTTGTTGTTGTGGTGGTCTTCAGTCCTGAGAATGGTTTGATGCAGCTCTCCATGCTACTCTATCCTGTGCAAGCTTCTTCATCTCCAAGTACCTACTGCGACCTACATCCTTCTGAATCTGCTCAGTGTATTCATCTCTTGGTCTCCCTCTACGATTTTTACCTTCCACGCTGCCCTCCAATGCTAAATTTGTGATCCCTTGATGCCTCAAAACATGTCCTACCAACCGATCCCTTCTTCTAGTCAAGTTGTGCCACAAACTTCTCTTCTCCCCAATCCTATTCAACACCTCCTCATTAGATACGTGATCTACCCATCTAATCTTCAGCATTCTTCTGTAGCACCACATTTCGAAAGCTTCTATTCTCTTCTTGTCCAAACTAGTTATCGTCCATGTTTCACTTCCATACATGGCTACACTCCATACAAATACATTCAGAAACGACTTCCTGACACTTTAAGTCTATACTCGACGTTAACAGATTTCTCTTCTTCAGAAACGATTTCCTTGCCATTGCCAGTCTACATTTTATATCCTCTCTACTTCGACCATCATCAGTTATTTTACTCCCTAAATAGAAAAACACCTTTACTACTTTAAGTGTCTCATTTCCTAATCTAATTCCCTCAGCATCACCCGATTTAATTTGACTACATTCCATTATCCTCGTTTTGCTTTTGTTGATGTTCATCTTATATCCTCCTTTCAAGACACTGTCCATTCCGTTCAACTGCTCTTCCAAGTCCTTTGCTGTCTCTGACAGAATTACAATGTCATTGGGGAACCTCAAAGTTTTTACTTCTTCTCCATGAATTTTAATACCTACTCCGAATTTTTCTTTTGCTTCCTTTACTGCTTGCTCAATATACAGATTGAATAACATCGGGGAGAGGCTACAACACTGTCTCACTCCTTTCCCAACCACTGCTTCCCTTTCATGTCCCTCGACTCTTATAACTGCCATCTGGTTTCTGTACAAATTGTAAATAACCTTTCGCTCCCTGTATTTTACCCTTACCACTTTCAGAATTTGAAAGAGAGTATTCCAGTTAACATTGTCAAAAGCTTTCTCTAAGTCTACAAATGCTAGAAACGTAGGTTTGCCTTTTCTTAATCTTTCTTCTAAGATAAGTCGTAAGGTTAGTATTGCCTCACGTGTTCCAACACTTCTACGGAATCCAAACTGATCTTCCCCGAGGTCGGCTTCTACCAGTTTTTCCATTCGTCTGTAAAGAATTCGCGTTAGTATTTTGGAGCTGTGACTTATTAAACTGATAGTTCGGTAATTTTTACATCTGTCAACACGTGCTTTCTTTGGGATTGGAATTATTATATTCTTCTTGAAGTCTGAGGGTATTTCGCCTGTCTCATACATCTTGCTCACTAGATGGTAGAGTTTTGTCATGACTGGCTCTCCCAAGGCCGTCAGTAGTTCTAATGGAATGTTGTCTACTCCCGGGGCCTTGTTTCGACTCAGGTCTTCCAGTGCTCTGTCAAACTCTTCACGCAGTATCTTATCTCCCATTTCATCTTCATCTACATCCTCTTCCATTTCCATAATATTGTCCTCAAGCACATCGCCCTTGTATAAACCCTCTATATACTCCTTCCACCTTTCTGCCTTCCCTTCTTTGCTTAGAACTGGGTTTCCATCAGAGTTCTTGATATTCATACAAGTGGTTCTCTTCTCTCCAAAAGTCTCTTTAATTTTCCTGTAGGCAGTATCTATCTTACCCCTAGTGAGACATGCCTCTACATCCTTACATTTGTCCTCTAGCCATCCCTGCTTAGCCATTTTGCGCTTTCTGTCGATCTCATTTTTGAGACGTTTGTATTCCTTTTTGCCTGCTTCATTTACTGCATTTTTATATTTTCTCCTTTCATCAATTAAATTCAATATTTCTTCTGTTACCCAAGGATTTCTATGAGCCCTTGTGTTTTTACCTACTTGATCGTCTGCTGCCTTCACTACTTCATCCCTCAAACCTACCCATTCTTTTTCTACTGTATTTCTTTCCCCCATTCCTGTCAATTGTTCCCTTATGCTCTCCCTGAATCTATCTACAACCTCTGGTTCTTTCAGTTTATCCAGGTCCACTCTCCTTAAATTCCCACCTTTTTGCAGTTTCTTCAGTTTCAATCTGCAGTTCATAACCAATAGATTGTGGTCAGAATCCACATCTGCCCCTGGAAATGTCTTACAATTTAAAACCTGGTTCCTAAATCTTTGCCTTACCATTATATAATCTATCTGATACCTTTTAGTATCTCCAGGATTCTTCCAGGTATACAACCTTCTTTTATGTTTCTTGAACCAAGTGTTAGCTATGATTAAGTCATACTCTGTGCAAAATTCTACAAGGCGGCTTCCTCTTTCATTTCTTCCCCGCAATCCATATTCTCCTACTATGTTTCCTTCTCTCCCTTTTCCTACTGACGAATTCCAGTCACCCATGACTATTAAATTTTCGTTCTCCTTCACTACCTGAATAATTTCTTTTATCTCGTCATATATTTCATCTATTTCCTCATCATCTGCAGAGCTAGTTGGCATATAAACTTGTACTATTGTAGTAGGCATGGGCTTTTTGTCTATCTTGGCCACAATAATGCGTTCACTATGCTGTTTGTAGTAGCTAACCCGCACTCCTATTTTTTTTATTCATTATTAAACCTACTCCTGCATTACCTCTATTTGATTTTGTATTTATAACCCTGTATTCACCTGACCAAAAGTCTTGTTCCTCCTGCCACCGATCTTCACTAATTCCCACTATATCTAACTTTAACCTATCCATTTCCCTTTTTAAATTTTCTAACCTACCTGCCCGATTAAGGGATCTGACATTCCACGCTCCGATCCGTAGAACGACAGTTTTCTTTCTCCTGATAACGACGTCCTCTTGAGTAGTCCCCGCCCGGAGATCCGAATGGGGGACTATTTTACCTCTGGAATATTTTACCCAAGAGGACGCCTTCATCATTTAATCATACAGTAAAGCTGCATTTCCTCGGGAAAAATTACGGCTGTAGTTTCCCCTTGCTTTCATCCGTTCGCAGTACAAGCACAGCAAGGCCGTTTTGGTTAATGTTACAAGGCCAGATCAGTCCATCATTCAGACTGTTGCCCCTGCAACTACTGAAAAGGCTGCCGCCCCTCTTCAGGAACCACATGTTTGTCTGGCCTCTCAACAGATACCCCTCCGTTGTGGTTGCACCTACGGTACGGCCATCTGTATCGCTGAGGCACGCAAGCCTCCCCACCAACGGCAAGGTCAATGGTTCATGGGGGGTTCATGCTGCACCTCTAAATACCTTTTTCAACTATTGGTATTGATCCATTATTAATAATTTTACCATATGGTTTCTAACAGGAATTTCGTGGGCTTAAGCCTTGGTAGTCTGTGCATTAGAATTTATCATTTTTTATTTTATTGTAAATACTGCTTATAAAAGCTTCATACAATTTGTGACGCTCATATCCACTCAGCCAGCAGATTTTCATGAAATTTAAAACCTATGTTTCACTTGATCAGGAAAATATTTAATTATTTTCATGTTTACATTTTCAGTATCTCGCAGCCTTTGGTTTCTTATTCATTAAGACCCTTTTTCCGTTTTTCCAGAGTATTTTTAGGAGTTTATCCGCTAATATAAAAAGTTTGCAGCTTTCATATTGGCTTTACATTTCCTTAATTGGAACTTTATAGTTCAATTATATTATTAACCATCACTCCATAAAAATTTAATATTATTTGATCATTCACTTTTTGGATATTATCTTTAGTTTTAAAGTATGTCATTTTTGTCTCTTCGTATTGTCCATAATATTGTATGTGTTGTTTTCTCATCTGTGAATTCCACATTCTATTTTACTCAAACATCAGTCTGAAACTTCCCATTTAGTTTTACATATTTCTTCCTTTAGTAATGAATGTTTACTTACATAACACTCACTGTTATTTATATTTTTAGGTGATGACAAAACATTTAGTTATACCTCCTTTTTATCTTTTGCGAAACACAATTGTTTGAAATCGTTAATCTATCGTTAGAATATACCCCTTCCCTCATTCGTAATTCTTCAGTAGCGGCGTGCATCATACTTACTTATACTAGCCATCCAAACCGCAACTGATCTTTGGCGTCACTCATTCCAGCCGTCCATGCATTCCTGCCGGTTGCATCTTCTTCTCCCAGACACAGTATCTGCATATCTCCCACAGTGCAATCCTTCATATCGTTCTCGGCCATCCTAGTGGTCTCATTCCTTGCACTTCTCCATGCATGACTGCCTTTATTACCATGTTCTCTCCCCCTCAAAAGTCTTCACCATCTACGTCTTCGTTTTCACACTTGTTACGTTGTCAGGTATGCATATAATTGTCTTTTTCTCTGTTTTTCGTTATTCTCCACTGGTCATTTTCTTTCACTGGTCCATACATTTTTCTCAGTACATTATTTTAAAAACTGAAGATTTTTTTGATCAGTATCCATGTCTCGCTTGTGCATCCCAATATTGGTTTGATGATGGTCTGACATTCATATTTTTGCCTGTCTGGAAATTAACTTAGATCTTATGATTTTATGTGTAGCTCCTAAACATCTTATCCCAGCTTGAATTCTCGTTACAATCTCTATGTCTATAAGGTTTTGTTGGTTGATGTTGACACCGAGGTAAGCAAATGTGTCTGTCTTGTGTACTGTCAGCTTCCTGATCCTTAGATGGTTTGGTCCTGTCTGAGCTCTTTTTCCTACTACCAAGGACTTTCTTTTATTTTTAGTAAAATTAAGCCTACTTTCTTATCTTCTTCCATGAGTAGAGTTCCCATTTTTCTGCAGATCTGCCATTAAAGATCCGTGAAAGCCAGAACATTTATCATTTACCCTATGGTGACTTCCACAGACTCTTGTGTTACTCTCCTCATGCTGTTGTCGATTGACAAACTGAACAGGAGTGATGATATAATATCTCCCTGTCTCGCTCCCGTGTTTTCCTCAAACGTTAATGAGAATTCCCCCTATACTTATAGGCTGGACTTTGATTCAATCACACACATTTTAGTTAGCTTTACCAGCTGGTCCTGAATCTCCTACTCTGCCACTGTCCTCAACATCTCCTCTTTCACCATACTGTCATATGCTTTGTTGAAGTCTACAAACATACATAACGTATCCTGAATATGCTTCAAGTTATTATCTAGTATCTGACTTAGTGTTAATATTTGGTCGGTTGTTGACTTACCCCTTCTGAGCTCTGCTTGTGCTGTGTCTAATATTTCTTTAGTAAATGGGTTGAGTCTGTTCAGTATAATTCTTAGTGTTATTTTATACCATGTGCGTAGCAGAGATATCCCTCTACAGTTCTGTGTTAATATTTTGTCTACCTTCTTGTATATGGGACATACAGCAGCGGTTTTCCTTCCTCCAGCGTCACTTCTTTCATCCTCGGATCTTTTATTAATTGAGCTTACATTAATTTCTTTAATGTTACTCCCACCTCCTTTTAGTTGCTACTTCAGGTTTCATGTCACATTCACTTCTCATGTAGTAATTATTAGTAAAATCATTTGATGCTATATTCTTTTAGAAGGTGCGCCTTATAGTTCTTATATTGGACTGGCGTGGTTTCCCTTTTTATTTTTTATATTTTGAAACCGTTATATCATTTCTTACTAAGAAGGGATCTGATTAGACGGCCAAGCTTCTGTAGACGCTTGTATCCTTCACTGTTACCAAAACTTCCTTATTTGCAATAATGTTATTCATAATTCATTGTGTGTGCCAAATATCTATTACCTTCTTTCCATTATTTAACTAGCTTAGCGCCCACTGCTTCACTCACATGGACAGTATGGTCTACTGTGATTTTTTGTTTTATTTAATCGAATTTTTATGTTGTTCATTGCGTCATCTTCTAAGTTTATCACTTTAATTGAGGCCATATAAGCATGGTCTTTCCCGAATGTACTTCTGACAGAAAGTGATTCTGGTAGCCGGAGTCCAAAGTTCTTGTTAATCATTCTTATGTGTTCTTGTGGAAATATATAAATATCTCCACAATATATATCTCCACAATATATAAATATCTCCACAAGAACACGAAAAGGATGATTAATAAAAACTTTGGACTCTAGCTACCAGAATCACTTTTTGTCAGAAGTACATTCGAGAAAGACTATTATTATATGGCCTTAATTAAACTGATAGCTTAGGAGATGACGGAATGAATAACATAAAAATTCTGTTAAATAAAACAAAAAACTCTCACAGCAAACAATACTGTGTATATGAGTGAAGAGTGGGCGCTAATGTAGTAAAATAATGGAGAGAAGGTAATAGATATTTGGCACACACAATGAATTATGAGTAAAATTATTGCAAATAAGAAAGTTTTGGTAGCAGTAAAGGATACAAGCGTCTACAGAAGCTTGGTCGTTTGATTAGATCCCTATTTTACTAAGAAATGATATAATGTTTTCAAAATATAAAGAAATAAAAATAGAAACCACGCCAGTCCAACATAAGAGTAACAAGGTGCACCTCCTAAAAGAAAACGTTATCAAATGATTTTTTAATAATTGCTACATGACGAGTGAATGTCAGATGAAACCAATAAGTAACAACTAAAAGGAGATTGGAGTACCATTCAATAAATTAATGTAAGCTGAATTAATGAAAGAGGCGTGCAGGAAAGAAGAAATGCCAGAGGTACGAGACGCATTTCTAGTAATCATCAGGCTGTCTTGTGCCCTCAACGTATGCCAACCGAATGATCGTGAAAGAATATTTATTTGTCCCATCAGATCATTAGAAGCAGAAAACTGAGAAGTGTAATTTTTTAAATTAAATATTGTGAACATCATCAAAATCGGTGATTGAACATTGATTTTCTAACAAGTTTTCTGTTTCCTTGTTTAAGTCAGTTAAAAAGTTAAATTTTATTAATGTTCTCTGTTGAGGTAACAAAAGTACTTGAGTCTGGCATATATACAAGGTGTTTCCTTTAAGTTATTTCCTAATTTATAAACAATATAATTTCTTGCTGAGCTACGTTTGTAGCCCGTGCCTGCCCTCAAGGAGTGTTTATGGGTGCGTGCAGTGTAGCGTTAGGTGAAATATCAGCCAAAACATTATGACTACTTCCCACCACGACGTTGGATGCCGCCTGTGGCGTTGCGGGCACGTGACACGTTAACGAAAGTATGTAAGCGGAGCGGGCACGGATGAAAGATCATCCTGGCGAAGATATGGGCTGAAAGAGTGAAATACATTGAGACTTTAACAAAAGGCAGCTTGTTATTAAGCAGAGCTCGAAATCGGCGAAGCTGGTCGAATGTTCACGTGCTGCCGTCGCGAGGATCAATGGAAAGAGATACAAGGATAGTGAAACTACCACTAGGCGCCAAATGGTTGGGAGACCATAAATCTTCACATAACACTAGATTCCGAGGCTTGTCTTCTCGGTAAAGCAGGATAGGTGATCCATGGCATCTCTGCAGAAAGAGCAAAATACTGCCACACGCACAGGTGTTTCAGAGAACACCGTCCATCGTACATTGTTAAACATGCAGCTCCACAGCAGACAGTCACTACGTGTCCACATAATAACACAACGAAATCGTCAGTTACCACCGCAGCGGGCACAGGACCATACTGATTCGACTGTCGATCAATTGTAAACGGGTCGGGTCTTCGTTTGAATCACATTTTTGAAACACCATGTCGTCCCCACCAACGCAATCAACGAGATGAAGTGCGGCGCGAAAGTGTATCGCGCAACAGACGCAGGCTGTTGGGATCGGTATTATACTGTGAGAGACATTCTGCTGCACTTGTAAGGGTCCTATGGTAGTAATCGAGAGCACACTGACAGCTACGAACCATATGCTTCCTTTCGCGCTTGATGTTTTGCCCGACGGAGATGTCATATTTGAGTAGTATATCTATCCATGTCTCGGTTTCGGAATCGTGCTATTGCAGAAGCATAGTTGTGACCGCACGTTGGTGTCTCTGCGACTAAATTCGTCTGATGCATCCTGTGGATCCTGTCTGGGTCGCTATCGAGTGCCATCACTGAGTACGCAAATCAGCGGCCCGTTATTTACGCGAATTATGTAACCTGTGCGTAGACAGGTATTTCCACATAACTCCACAAACCTACCAACATACTGTCGGATCCCTGATGCGCAGAGTCAGTGATGTATTTCGTTCCAAAGACTGACAAGCAAGCTATTTAGCAGGTGGTCATAAAGATTTGGCTCATCCAGTGTACATGATTTTAATATGTGCAGTTACACCGAAACTCTTTGAATTAGACTTCATGTCGCCCCCTCCCCCCTCCCCCTCCCCCTGTTCCACCCACCTTACCTCTCCTGAGAAATAGTCGAAGTATGCTACATAATTTGGCAGTCCTTTCACTTTAGAAAGTTGTGTTAACCTCTTGTCTACATTTGGGCTTACAAGTTTCCACATGTCTCCTGCCATGGCATCTTCCAGGCATGGTGTACTGTATTTTATTTTTTATATTGTTTTCTGATTACTTCTTGTGCATTTGCTGAACTAAGTAGTGGTTTTTTACGTTAGAAAGTACATTTACGTAATACTAATTATGTTATTTTTGTAGGTACCAGTATCCTGTAGCAAGCTATTTTCTTAGGTGACTGAAATGATCTTGCCTTTGAAAGGTACTTCTGAGAAATGTTATTACGAAGGTATTAACTGTTGCCTATTCCATACTATATTACAGCCATAAAGATGAACAATAATCTCAATAAGTCAGCTACCCAACATACTCAGCCAGCACGAGTTGCAGTCAAATGAGAATCAGCTCAAAGAATTTTCTGAAGCTATTTGATAATGGGAAGAGTCAATACATTACTAACGAAAAGAGGACTATAAAGTGTGTACATAAGTATAGTTAAATAATTAATGAAACCAGAATAGATGTCAGAGGGCATACGAATAAATAGCACATTACACAAAAAGTTCTGACAACCTCTTATATATATAAGAGTGTACCTCATGGTAATCTTTAAACTTACATTTACACGTTTGGCGGCTCTCACTCAATTTTTGTTTCAGTTCCGATGGAAGCTAGTGAAAATGCAATCTATAGAAGAGCAAGCATCTTTCATTACAATGATTAAGGACGGGTTACCCGTGTGCATATCAGCTTTGCAGTCGGCGTTCACGGAATTATGCAGTTCCTTCTAAATGAGTGCAAATTGTCAACAACCAATTCCACAAGGATGGCAACGTTATGGTTCCCAAACACTTTATCAATGACCTACAAGAAGTTTGGGAACTGCTAGATCGTTTTAGTCTGACTGCCCTTTCTGAGCTGAAAATAGTTTTGATGACTGCACAGAGTTCTCCAAAAATATAACACTAAACAAGATAAAAGAGTGAACGTAACAGAAATATTCATGGCTTCGCTTTTCAATGTAAGAGGTAATGGAGGTTATTCTTACAATAAAGATGGTGACAACGACATTCTCCAGAGGATCTTGAACGCGACACTTCCCAGGAAACACGATACTTCCTGAAAATGGTCGTCTTCACTGTCTGATTATATGGCCAAATACTCTTCGTTTAAATAATAATCACTGGCCTAAGGCATTATTTCGCTTAAAGCAGAGATCAAACTCATTATAAATATGAAATATAAAAGTGTTGAAACTGTTCCAACAGGTTTGCGTTCCTTTGTGTTCGCGCTAGGGTTATGGCGATTGCATAAGGACGTAAATCGTTTCCATCGACGGATATCATTCCTCTCGTGTCCTGTTATTTCTCTTTCAGCCGTTTGTCCTGCTACAAAGCAGTCATTTGGTGCGACTCGCTCATATGTACACCCACTTCCCCACCTGCGCTGGTGAATTCTTCTTTATGGGGGCCGCATCCATCAGCGAGCTTCCCCTTTGATGGCTACGATTAATGATCAGGTCCTCCTACCCCACAGCCACGGTGTGCTCAGTAATATAGCTTTTGAATGCATGTGTGTCTTAGCCCAATAACAGCCCGCATCAGACGCGGCGCCGTTTTGTTTGAAGTCTGAGGCAGTAAAAATGACCGGCTCTCAATAATTTAGGCTCCAGCAGACCAACAGACATGTGCAATCTGCCTGTGCACCACGTACCAGTCAGGCTTTAGGTCCAGTGTATTTTACATACTAACGAGTACCGCTTATCTGGAATTTGCAGTAACTGTTTAGTATTTAAATATTTTTCTTCTGGAACATCATTTTGTGTTCTTCAGTTACCTATGATAAGTTAAAAATTAAAACGTATTCCGTCAACTTCACCATGTGTGTGGAGCATGATCACACCTACATTATGAGTACGAGTAATAATGTGCAATACATGGAATTATTTGGCGAAGAACATTGTTACAGCTCCGTACTTCAGGCTGTAAAAGCGGACACCCCTAAAAGCAGGGGCGGTCAAGCTTTTTCACCTACAACACATTTTTCTGTGTCTGTCCGTAGTAAATTTTCTAACCATCCAATAGTTCCGTAGTAATGGTGATTTATGAAGTAAGGAAGTAAATTTACTTTACAAAATTTATAAGATACAGCTACAGCAAGTTAAAGCATATAATAAATATTACTTACCAAGTAATTATCATTAGGTTTAACGAAAATACCAATATGTTTCATTTGAAATAACATCACACAAACAATTTTTTTTCATTTGTTGTCTGTCAGTCTATCAGTCTGTGTAGGCCCGTTTTTCTCAGGAATGGGTATATTAGATTAGATTAGCTTAATTATTCATTCCACAGACCCATAAAAGAGGGAATCGTCCTGGGTGTGGAACATGTCAGGTAAACATATTACGAAAATGTAATTAGAAAAACTTGAGTTTCATTCATTTTAATGATCCTCAGTCAATAAACAGTAAAATTATGTACATGAATTAAATTTAAACTTCTAATATTTACAGGTTTAATACTTACATCTGCTTTCATTAAACCATCATTCATACATTTGCTAGTTTCTTTGCTATTACAACCAAGTATTGTCAAAAATTAAAGCATTTATGTATAAGATTTAAAATTAAACTTCCACTATTTACAGACTTAAAACTTACATCTGGTTTCCATGCATCCATAGTTCACACGGTAGGTACTTACTTGACTGTTACAACCAAGTATCGCCAAAAATTAAAGTATAATAAATTTTCATTAAAATGGTCTACTGCAATTGTTGATAAACTCATGGATGGAATAGAAGGAGTTGGCCACCAATTATGGTTAAATTGTGCCTTGTCTGAAACTAAACTCCTAATGGTTGCTGGTAACGTATTGAAAATATGCTTTGCTGAATACTGGACTCCCTTCTAGGCAAGAGTAAGTGATTTTAAATCTTTATGTATATTGTTCTTATTCATAGTATTGATACTGTGTACTAAGCAGTTAGTTGGAAAAAGAGATGTATTATTTACAACAAACGTCATTGAGGAATAAATATACTGAGAAGCTGTGGTTAATACGTCCAATTCTTTGAAAAGGTTTCTGCATGATGTGCTTGGATTTACACTACTCATTACTCTTATTATACGCTTCCGTACTCTAAAAATTTTTTCCCTGTTTGTGGAGTTACCCTAAAATATGATACCATACGACATAATGGAGTGAAAATAATCAAAATATGCCAGTCTTTTATATTTGTATCTCCTATGTCTGACGTCATTCGCATTGCAAACACAGACTTGTTTAGGCGCTTTAGAAGTTCGTTAGACCACAGCTCATGGTCCCACGGTGTCCCGGGTACGATTCCCAGCGGGGTTAAGCATTTTCTCTGCCTCGAGATGACTGGGTGTCGTGTGTCTTTGATCATCATTTCATCATCATTGACTCGCAAGTCGCCGAATTGGCGCCAGCTAAAAAGGGCTTGCAATTTCGGCGGCCGAACATCGTACATAGGGTCTTCCGGCCAACAATGCTGGACGATAATTTCATTCCAGCAGTTCGTTAGTATGTTGCCCCCAATTCAATTTATTATCAAGTTGTAATCCCAAGTCTTTTACACTCTTAACTTCTCCTATTTCCATTGTTCTACATCTACATCTACATTTATACTCCGCAAGCCACCCAACGGTGTGTGGCGGAGGGCACTTTACGTGCCACTGTCATTACCTCCCTTTCCTGTTCCAGTCGCGTATGGTTCGCGGGAAGAACGACTGTCTGAAAGCCTCCGGGCGCGCTCTAATCTCTCTAATTTTGCATTCATGATCTCCTCGGGAGGTATAAGTACGGGGAAGCAATATATTCGATACCTTATCCAGAAACGCACCCTCTCGAAAACTGGCGAGCAAGCTACACTGCAATGCAGAGCGCCTCTCTTGCAGAGTCTGCCACTTGAGTTTATTAAACATCTCCGTAACGCTATCACGGTTACCAAATAACCCTGTGACGAAACGCGCCGCTCTTCTTTGGATCTTCTCTATCTCCTCCGTCAACCCGATCTGGTACGGATCCCACACTGATGAGCAATACTCAAGTATAGGTCGACGAGTGTTTTGTAAGCCAACTCCTTTGTTGATGGACTACATTTTCTGAGCACTCTCCCAATGAATCTCAACCCGGTACCCGCCTTACCAACAATTAATTTTATATGATCATTCCACTTCAAATCGTTCTGCACGCATACTCCCAGATATTTTACAGAAGTAACAGCTACCAGTGTTTGCTCCGCTATCATATAATCATACAATAAAGGATCCTTCTTTCTATGTATTTGCAATACATTACATTTGGCTATGTTAAGGGACAGTTGCCACTCCCTGCACCAAGTGCCTATCCGCTGCAGATCTTCCTGCATTTCGCTACAATTTTCTAATGCTGCAACTTCTCTGTATACTACAGCATTATCCGCGAAAAGCCGCACGGAACTTCCGACACTATCTACTAGGTCATTTATATATATTGTGAAAAGCAATGGTCCCATAACACTCCCCGGTGGCACGCCAGAGGTTACTTTAACGTCTGTAGACGTCTCTCCATTGATAACAACATGCTGTGTTCTGTTTGCTAAAAACTCTTCAATCCAGCCACACAGCGGGTCTGATATTCCGTAGGCTCTAACTTTGTTTATCAGGCGACAGTGCGGAACTGTACCGAACGCCTTCCGGAAGTCAAGAAAAATAGCATCTACCTGGGAGCCTGTATCTAATATTTTCTGGGTCTCATGAACAAATAAAGCGAGTTGGGTCTCACACGATCGCTGTTTCCGGAATCCATGTTGATTCCTACATAGTGGATTCTGGGTTTCCAAAAACGACATGATACTCGAGCAAAAAACATGTTCTAAAATTCTACAACAGATCGACGTCAGAGATATAGGTCTATAGTTTTGCGCATCTGCTCGACGACCCTTCTTGAAGACTGGGACTACCTGTGCTCTTTTCCAATCATTTGGAACCCTCCGTTCCTCTAGAGACTTGCGGTACACGGTTGTTAGAAGGGGGCAAGTTCTTTCGCGTACTCTGTGTAGAATCGAATTGGTATCCCGTCAGGTCCAGTGGACTTTCCTCTGTTGAGTTATTCCAGTTGCTTTTCTATTCCTTGGACACTTAGTTCGATGTCAGCCATTTTTTCGTTTGTGCGAGGATTTAGAGAAGGAACTGCAGTGCGGTCTTCCTCTGTGAAACAGCTTTGGAAAAAGGTGTTTAGTATTTCAGCTTTACGCGTGTCATCCTCTGTTTCAATGCCAACATCATCCCGGAGTGTCTGGATATGCTGTTTCGAGCCACTTACTGATTTAACGTAAGACCAGAAATTCCTAGGATTTTCTGTCAAGTCGGTACATAGAATTTTACTTTCGAATTCACTGAACGCTTCACGCATAGCCCTCCTTACGCTAACTTTGACATCGTTTAGCTTCTGTTTGTCTGAGAGGTTTTGGCTGCGTTTAAACTTTGAGTGAAGCTCTCTTTGCTTTCGCAGAAGTTTCCTAACTTTGTTGTTGTACCACGTTGGGTTTTTCCCGTCCATCACAGTTTTACTCGGCACGTACCTGTCTAAAACGCATTTTACAATTACCTTGAACTTTTTCCATAAACACTCAACATTGTCAGTGTCGGAACAGAAATTTTCGTTTTGATCTGTTAGGTAGTCTGAAATCTGCTTCTATTACTCTTGCTAATCAGATAAACCTTCCTCCCTTTTTTTATATTCCTATTAACTTCCATATTCAGGGATGCAGCAACGGCCTTATGATCACTGATTCCCTGTTCTGCACATACAGAGTCGAAAAGTTCGGGTCTGTTTGTTATCAGTAGGTCCAAGATGTTATCTCCACGAGTCGGTTCTCTGTTTAATTGCTCGAGGTAATTTTCGGATAGTGCACTCAGTATAATGTCACTCAATTCTCTGTCCCTGTTGTTGTTGTTGTTGTGGTCTTCAGTCCTGAGACTGGTTTGTTGCAGCTCTCCATGCTACTCTATCCTGTGCAAGCTTCTTCATCTCCCAGTACCTACTGAAACCTACATCCTTCTGAATCTGCTTGGTGTATTCATCCCTTGGTCTCCCTCTACGATTTTTACCTTCCACGTTGCCCTCCAATGCTAAATTGGTGATCCCTTGATGCCTCAGAACATGTCCTACCAACCGATACCTTGTTCTAGTCAAGTTGTGCCACAAACTTCTCTTTTCCCCAATCCTCTGCAACACCTCCTCATTAGTTATGTGATCTACCCATCTAATCTTCAGCATTCTTCTGTAGCACCACATTTCGAAAGCTTCTATTCTCTTCCTGTTTAAACTGTTTATCGTCCATGTTTTACTTCCATACATGGCTACACTCCATACCAATACTTTGTAAAACGACTTCCTAACACTTAAATCAATACTCAATGTTAACAAATTTCTCTTCTTCAGAAACGTTTTCCTTCCCATTGCCAGTCTACATTTTATACCCTCTCAACTTCGTCCATCATCAGTTATTTTGCTCCCCAAATAGCAAAACTCCTTTACTACTTTAAGTCTCTCATTTCCTAATCTAATTCCCTCAGCATCACCCGACTTAATTCGAATATATTCCATTATCCTCGTTTTGCTTTTGTTGATGTTCATCTTATATCCTCCCTTCAAGAGACCATCCATTCCGTTCAACTGCTTTTCCAAGTCCTTTGCTGTCTCTGACAGAATTACAATGTCATCGGTGAATCTCAATGTTTTAATTTGTTCTCCATGGATTGTAATACCTACTCTGAATTTTTCATTTTTTTTCCTTCACTGCTTGCTCAATATACAGATTGAATAACATCGGGGAGATGCTACAACCCTGTCTCACTCCCTTCCCAACCACTGCTTCCCTTTCATGCCCCTCAAATCTTATAGCTGCCATTTGGTTTCTATACATATTGTAAATAGCCTTTCGCTCCCTATATTTTACCCCTGCCACCTTCAGAATTTGAAAGAGATTATTCCAGTGAACATTGTCAAAAGCTTTCTCTAAGTCTACAAATACTAGAAACAGGTTTGCCTTTCCTTAATCTAGCTTCTAAGATAAGCCGTAGGGTCAGTATTGCCTCACGTGTTCCAATATTTCTACGGAATGCAAACTGATTTTCCCCAAGGTCGGCTTCTACTTTTTTTCCATTCGTCTGTAAAGAATTCGCGTTAGTATTTTGCAGCCGTGACTTATTAAACAGATAGTTCGGTACTTTTCACATCTGTCAACACCTGCTTCTTTGGGATTGGGATTATTATATTCTTCTTGAAGTCTGAGGGAATTTCGCCTGTGTCATACATCTTGCTCACCAGATGGTAGAGTTTTGTCAGGCCTGGTTCTCCTAAGGCCGACAGTAGTTCTAATGGAATGTTGTATACTCCGGGGGCCTTGCTTCGGCTCAGTTCTTTCAGTGCTCTGTCGAACTCTTCACGCAGTATCATATCTCCCATTTCATCTTCATCTACATCCTCTTCCATTTCCGTAACATTGTCCTCAAGTACATGGCCCTCGTATAGACCCTCTATATACTCCTCCCACCCTTCTTCTTTCCATTCTTTGCTTAGTACTGGGTTTCCATCAGAGCTCTTGATATTCATACAAGTGGTTCTCTTTTCTCCAAAGGTCTCTTTAATTTTCCTGTAGGCAGTATCTATCTTACCCCTAGTGATATATGCCTCTACATCGTTACATTTATCCTCTAGCCAACCCTGCTTAGCCATTTTGCACTTCCTGTCGATCTCATTTTTCAGACGTTTGTATTCCTCTTTTCCTGCTTCATTTACTGCATTTTTATGTTTTCCACTTTCATCAATTAAATTCAATATTTCTTCTGTTAACCAAGGATTTCTACTAGCCCTCGTCATTTACCTACTTGCAGTTTCTTCAGTTTTAATCTACAGTTCATAACCAATAGATTGTGGTCAGAGTCCACATCTCCCCTGGAAATGTCATACAATTTAAAACCTGGTTCCTGAATCTTTGCCTTACCATTATATAATCTATCTGATACCTTTTAGTATCTCCAGGGTTCTTCCATGTATACAACCTTCTTTCATGATTCTTGAACCAAGTGTTAGCTACGATTAAGTTATGCTCTGCATAAAATTCAACCAGGCGGCTTCCTCTTTCATTTCTTCCCCGCAATCCATATTCACCTACTACGTTTCCTTCTCTCCCTTTTCCTACTACCGATTTCCAGTCACCCATGACTATTAAATTTTCGTCTCCCTTCACTGTCTGAATAATTTCTTTTATTTCATCATACATTCCTTCAATTTCTTCGTCATCTGCTGAGCTAGTTGGCATATAAACTTGTACTACTGTAGTAGGCGTGGGCTTCGTATCTATCTTGACCACAATAATGCGTTCACTATGTTGTTTGTAGTATCTTACCCACATTCCTATTTTTTTATTCATTATTAGACCTACTCCTGCATTACCCCTATTTGATTTTGTATTTATAACCCTGTATTCGCCTGACCAAAAATCTTGTTCCTCCTGCCACGGAACTTCACTAATTCCTACTGTATCTAACTTTAACCTATCCATTTCCCTTCTTAAATTTTCCAGCCTACCTGCCCGATTAAGGGATCTGACATTCCACGCTCCGATCCGTAGTACGCCAGTTTTCTTTCTCCTGATAACGACGTCCACAGGAGTAGTCCCCACCCGGAGATCCGAATGGGGGACAATTTTACCTCCGGAATATTTTACCCAGGAGGACGCCATCATCATTAACCATACAGTAAAGCTGCATGCCCTCGGGAAAAATTACGGCTGTACTTTCCCCTTGCTTTCAGCCGTTCGCAGTTCCAGCACAGCAAGGCCGTTTTGGTTAATGCTGCAAGGCCAGATCAGTCAACCATCCAGACTGTTTCCCCTGCAACTACTGAACCTATTTCCATGTCGTCATATTTTATACACACACCATAAGGAAATCTTTTGAAGTTCTGAACTGCATATAGTGGGTCTTTTCAAAGTTTAATGACAGTGAATTGGCTATGAACCACTTATTAATGTCAGTAAAAATTTGACTAGCTCCCCTTTCTAAATATATATTTGACTTACTACTTATTGCAATGTTTGTATCATCTGCAAATAAGGCAAACTTCGCATCTGGTAATGTAACAGGTGACTGGTCATTAATATACACAAGAAACAATAGTGGCCCTATTATGATTTCATTTTATGTTGAAATTTATGTCTAACAGTGAAATCTACAGTCCCTGGACGGTGTAACAAATAAGCTTCGTAGTCAAATCAATGGAAAGATGCGGCCGTCTGTAAATACCGCTTGTTCTCACGAGCGGGTAGAGGTAATCAGTTGATATTCACGTCAGATACTAAGATACTTGAGCGGTGTACATAATTTAAGCATCCAGGAAAATGCTGCCAAAAATGCGACCATGTATGTCAAATATTTCGATACTAGGGAACTCATTCTTCAGAACCTATAAATGAAACATCTATATACATGTCGGTCCTGGTGGTCTAGCGGAAAAACGCTTGCCTGTTATCAGAGAGTTGCGGGATGGATGTACGTCGGAACATTGATTTTTCTGTCTTCGTTTTAACCTAGCCTTTATGTCTCAACGATGTGAGGAACCGCCAGAAACAATTCGCTGTTCTGGTTAGGTTAAACAATAGGTCCCCTTCAACGGTTTTAACTCTGGTAGATTAGGGAAACGCTAGTGGCCGAATGGTGACCAATAGAAGGACCTGCACCACAGCACTGAGCCACACGAAACTGCAGTTGTTATCAGTCTAGGGATTACTCAGAGCGCAAGTCTTCTGTGAAGAAATAGTTCACAGACTAACATTCCACTATAGTACAGCAGCTTGTTTATTCTGGCGAGTCTCTGCACTGTTGTTTGCCAAAGTCGGAAACTGGTAGTTTTTTTATACTGATGATATGGTCACTAAACATAAGGAACTGCTCATACAGATTTTTGACTATATAATGAGTCAGATGACTGCTTCGATGTGGCCTGCCATGACTTTCTCTCCTGTGCCAACCAAACAACCCCACAGTAGTACTTTCAAGTAGTATCCTACACCATTTTTTTGATGTATTCCAAACTGAGTTTAACCCTACGGTTCTTTCCCTCTACGACCCCCCACCACTATTACGAAAGCTATTCGCTGATGTCATAACGCCCTATCGTCCTGCTCCTTCAAATGGTTCAAATTGCTCTAAGCAGTATGGGACTTAACATCTGAGGTCATCAGTCTCCTAGAACTTACAAGTACTTAAACCTAACTAACCTAAGGACATCACACACATCCATGCCCGAGGCAGGACTCGAACCTGTGACCGCAGCAGCAGCGCGGTTCCAGACTGAGGCGCCTAGAACCGCTAGGCCACAAAGGCCAGCTCCTGCTCCTTGTTCAGATAACTGTTTTCCATGTATGCTGTCCCTCACCGATATTGCGGCGAAGCTCCTCATTTCTTATGAGTCCTCGAAATTTCCAGCATTCTAATGTAAGACCCCATCTCTAAAGCTTCAGTTTTCTTACTTTCCAGTTTTCCCACAGAACATGACTCACTTACATACAAAGTTGCGCTCCATCACACATTCTTAGTAATTTCTTAAGGGCATTGGTTTGCATTGCTGGTGCTATTTTAGCATGTAATATACTCTTGCACCGTTCCCTGATAACCTCCTAGTTTCATGCGTAATCCACTCTGTGGTTTCAAAAAATGGTTCAAATGGCTCTGAGCACTATGGAACTTAACATCTGAGGTCATCAGTCCTCTAGACTTAGAACTACTTTAACGTAACTAACCTATGGACATAACACACATCCATGCCGGAGGCAGGATTCGAACTTGCGACCATAGGAGCAGCACGGTTCCGCACTGAAGCGCCTAGAACCGCTCGGTCACAACGGCCGGCTGTTGTTTTCAAAATAGCACAATTCCTCCACTTCTTCATCAACGTGACACATAATTTAGATTGATCGTTAACCTAATTTTGGCAACTCATTAATTCTGATTTAATCTCAGCCCGTATTTTTTAGTACTATAGGTCGTTACCACCCTCACCAGCGTCTCACAGAAGGAATCGGAAATGAACGTTTCCGACAGACACCGATAGCAGTCGCCCAAGGACCAGGTGGATCCAGTGACGAGTGGCCACTGAGCCACGGCTTTGACGGCTGTGACTACGAGCACAATCTGCCACTGTGATGTAGACCGTCCAGTAGCAGCTACACAGGCCAGTCTTCCACAGCCTTTGTCAGTCTTTGTCAGCTTTTGACGGTTTGCTTGTGCATTAGTAGCAAGAGCCTCACACTGCACGTCACTCTAGATTGCTTCTTGTAATAGCTGGTATTTATTACTGTTTGTTCTTGTGTAAAGTTTCATCACAACGCTTGGAGAAAGCTATAAGTTAAGTGCAGCTTCCATTTACTGTATTTACGTGTTCACTAAACATTTCTGCTCCGGTCCAGCTGCACTGCGACGGCAGCTGCTGCACCACTCTGTAGCCCACTTCTCCTTACTATTGTTTGCAAAGTAGTAAACAGTATATTCTGTGATGATCAGATTGTATATTTCATTCAACAAACCCTATGATACATCCTCGGATTCACTGACAACCGCAATATCATCAGTATCTTTAGCGAACTTTATCTTTGATATAATCTACACTTAACTAAAATACCACCCTGACCATTTCATTAGTAGTTGACATTGCTAATTTAGCATAAACACTGAACAGAATGTAAGAAAGAGTACATCGTTGCTTTACGCCTTTCTCAGTCTGAGCACTTCTCCAAGCTATGAGTCAGCATACGTTCTAGTGGAATTTGCTGATTCAGCATAGGTCAGCATTTTCACCTACCTTCAAATGTCGTTGGCATCTTTTACAAGGGACACAAGCGTGCATATTATATTCCACTGATGTCATCATCTGCACATCCTTATCTTCAATGACAATCTGGGAATCCTACCTTTCTCAGGCAGTTGCACATGTCATATTTTTCTGACATCAGCATCAGCACTTCCTTATATCCAAGGTTACTCTGGGAACCTCATCCAGCCGGGTGCACCACACCCACCCCCACCCTACACTGCTTCCCTTCAGCAGCAAACTTTGTGTAAGTTCAGAAGAGCTAGTTTCAACTTGCAGTCCTTTTGTCATGTCTTGAACGGCATGACGCACCATCACCCACGACCGTTTTTCACCCTGCACCACCCACAAAACCCTCTCTAACACACAGCCAGTGGCAACATTCGTGTGTAACTAGTACAGCACTGCCATAGTTGCTGCATTCGTGCTTTTTATAGGAGCGGGGGTCGGCTGCAGTTCACATATACATAAAACCAGAGACACTTGCATACACGTGCAGCCTGGCGCATTTACACGTACTGCTGAGCACACAGAAACATATGTGCCCCAAGCACTCCAGCTCGGCAGAAGATGGCTTGTAGTGCATTACAGAAGCTGTGATCTGGCGATGTCACATGTGTTTTTTTACACACACTTGACGACCGGCTTCATTGCCAAGAGACTCGTTGCACGATATTATAACTAATAATTATATAGAAATTCCCTTTTTCGAACGATCTGACGACAACACATCATCTCAGCATTCATTATTCCTCATATAAAACACATAACTCCTTGATTTCATTGCTGTCTGCATACACTTGTAGGTCTCACTTTTTTAATTGACGAGATTAACGGGTTTCGCAAAGAATTTGACAAGTCTACTTGTTGTGGACATTTCTCTGAGAAGTGTATTCGCAATTAAAGCGTCGAGATCGGTAGGGCACGATCCTGGAGGAGCATAACACCGTAGATAGGGAGAGCGTTGAGCAACAAATAACAGCTGTGCAGCAGAATGGAAAGAAGATGCATTCGTGTGTGCGTGTGTGTATGAATTCATAAGGGACCAAATTGCTGAGATCATCGGTCCCTAGACTTACACACTACTTCAACTATGAACAACGCACACACACACCCGTGCCCGAGGGACGACTCGAACCTCCTGCTGAAGGGGCCGCGCAGTCCGTGACATGGCGCCTCTAACCACGCTTGTCCTCAGCATGGCGAGATGCATGAGTGATTGGGTTCACCAATGCATAGTGCTGTGTGTGTTGGAATTGCGTAGGTTCTTTAAAATGCATATTCAGCCTCCCACCACGCAAGATGTATAGCCATTTGCAGCAAGTATTCATCTATTTGTAATAATAATAAATGTCACTGTTATATTTGAATGTTGTTACACTTAGGGTTTTCTGTTGCTGTGACAGCACTAGTAAAGACCTTCATAAAAGCTGCTATTAGGCGGGATACTGTAAAAAAAAATTCCTACAAACAATTGCATACCAGCAGTGTAAAAGTAGAGCGTCGAGCATATGATTATCTGCCATGGAGTGTGACTACATTCAGCCACTATGTAACAAATAATTTTTGCTTAAAGAGGTTTGTATAATTTACTGCTCCTGTTCAGCCACGCAGTGTGATTTTCAGTACACAGATCACGTCCTCACAACAACCACAGGTGTGACTACACCATGCAGCCTAGAACACATTCCTAAATGTTTTAACCATTCGTGCATAGACATGGGTAACTGTAAGTTTAGTAGCAAAGATATTAATAAGCTTGATGAACTTGCAGTAGAGTTCGTGTTTCTATACATATATTTCCAATGACCGATAAATAGTTCACCTACTTATGAGGGTAACATCAAAGGGTAGAGATATCGGGACCTAGACTGAGGTGACGAAAGTCATGCGATACCTGCTAATATCGTGTCAGACAGTCTTTTGCACAGCATAACGCAGCACCTCGAAGTGACATGGAAGTGTGAAAGTGTTGCTGGTGCAGGATTTTCTGCACGAACTAACTTCTCAATTGTATTCCTTAAATGTTCGATGTAATTCATGTCGGACGATCTGGATGGCCAAATACTTTGCTCGAATTGCCCACAATGTTCTTGAAATCAATTGCCAACAATTGTGGCCCGGTGACAAGCCACATTGCGTTCCATAAAAATTCCATTGTTATTTCCCAGCATGAAGTCCATGAATGACTGAAAGTGGTCTCCAACTAGCCATTTCGATTCACTGATTGTTTCAGTTAGGCCAGATGACCAGTACATTCCATGTTAACACAGACCACACCATTGTGGAGTCACTACCAGTTTGCACAGTGCCTTCTTGACAAATTGCATCCAGAGCTTCATGTAGTCTGCACCACACATTTCACTCATCGTGCTTGTCTGTTAGCACTGACAGCTCTACACAAACACCGCTGCTATCGGTCTTCAAGTTGAGGCCGTCGTCCACTTCACTGTCCACAGTGAGACGTAGTGCATGAAATTTGGTATTCTCGGCACACTCGTGACACCGTGGATCCACGAATATTGATTTCCTTAACGATTTGCGGAAGGAAATGTCCTATGCGTCTAGTTTCAGCAACCATTTCGCATTCAAAGTCTGTTATTTGGCACTGTGCGTCCGTACTTACGTCGAAAACCTTTTCACTTGAATCACTGGAGTCCAATTGACAGATCCACCAATGTACTGTCCTTTTCCATCTTGTGTATCCACGATACTACCGTCATCTGTATAATGTGCACATCGCTATCCCATTACTTTTTTCACCTCAGTGCATATCACCACTCCCTGCTGTGAGTCTGTGTAAGTAGTGATGCTGATGGTGATTAATAGGAAAAAAATCGAACACATAAACTTAACTAATAATTCCATTTTCTTATATGCGACGTGAAGTCATTCTAGCAACAGCAACCTGATACGGAGAAAAAGGCTTTTGAGGCAAACCTACTGTTTGAACACCTGTAGCTATAAACATGTTAGCCGGCCAGAGCGGCCGAGCGGTTCTAGGCGCTACAGTCTGGAACCACGCGACCGCTACGTTCGCTGGTTCGAATCCTGCCTCGGGCATGGATGTGTGTGATGTCCTTAGGTTAGGTAGGTTTGAGTAGTTCTGTTCTAGGGGACTGATGACCTCAGAAGTTAAGTCCCATAGTGCTCAGAGCCATTTGAACCATTTCATAAACATGTTAGTGTCAGTATGATGTCAAATCCGGAGATTTACCTGGTGGTAGTATTTGAAAAACCTCAGTCTAATGACAGAGTACTATCATCGACAGATGAAAGTCGTCCAACATGTCATGTTGGTTGCCATTTTCGGTATTGTTCCACAGAGAAGTTCTCTCTAGATTGGTGATACTGGACGATTTTTTACAGTCTCTGCAGGGGAATTCGCTGGGTCAGTATAATAATTAACAATGGAGAATGCACACTTCTAAAGGAGCAGACCTGTAAGTGTTTAATGTACACATGTTGCACAGTTCAGTATGAGGTAGCGTGTTTTCAAAGGGGGTAGTCATACACCCATTGTTTCAATGAGACATTGTAGAATATTCTCCTGGAATTAGGTTGCCAAACTCAGTAGCACAAATCTATCACTCTTGCCGTACTTGAAGGTAGAAACTAATGATCCAACTTTACCAGCTGTGGGCTCAGAAATACAATGTTATTTAATCCTAATTTGCATAGTCTATATCGTTCGCACATTCACATACCCTGGGTCCACTGGACCCATTGTGTCTGAAACGAGATTTTAAATGAAAACAAGTATTTTTGCATTATAATGTATGAATATTTGGTTTTAAGATTTATCAGCATAATGTAAGGCAGGTGAAATCACTTTTAATAGTTTTAATAACTCATAAAACTATTTTTTAAATCATTAATTAATTTCATTGAATAAATTACGGTATGGAAACTTAAACATAAGCCACTACTGTTATTTATCACAAGTTGTTCACAAATTTGTGTTATGTTGTTGACGACGAACACATCGTTAAACAAAAAAGTATGACATAAATTTTACAGTTGTAGCAATTCACACTGCTATGATCACTACACACATGTTTTTTCCTCTTACAGCAGACACTATCTTTGTTTCCTGTCATTTAAAGCCGGACGTGAATAACACCTTCTCTTCTGACGACACACCATGCTGTTACTCTTACGACTGCTATTTTGCGTCTGAGAAATAGTAATGAGCTTCTCCTTATCCAGATACATGGATTTCTGTAGAAGGAGGTTAGAAGACCTTCTAATCTTAAACTACTGGGTCAACTGCATTGAATGTCCATTGATGAAATGTGTGCTCTTGAGCAACAGCTCTTCATAATACGTGGTACGCTCTGTTTTGTAACGTGTCTACTACATTCCATGGTCCAGTGGGTTGCTATTCGTATTACTCTTTAGTGTTACAAATGACCATTATCTTTGTTAAATGGGTGTCGAATTTCAAGCACAACACTGCGGTGCAGCAAACTCCTATAACATTTCTGCACTGCTTCACACACTCGTTCCCTGCAGTATTTCGCAACACAGGAGAACGCTATCTGACAGGTGAGAAGGGTTGCAAGTTGTAGCACTGTATTTTCTGGAATCACAACAATGCGTACATGTGCCAATAACGTATTCTCTGAATTCCAAGAAAAAATTTTTGATTACAACTCAGCCTAATTTAATGACACTACAAAATAAACTACAGGCTCCATCAGACCCCAGTTACGTCAATGTGTCGAATATTCGAAGTGACACTTAAAACTAATGACACAAATTTTAAATAACACTTTTAATGTGTTATTTCATATTGCAAGAAAGCATAACTGACGACTAAGGGATCAATTTCAAGTCTTTCATACAGCAGTTAAAAGTTAAATCTCTTGTAAGAGTATATAAAGTTTAAGACCTAAATAACTATAATATATTCTCCTATAAAACCCCTGTATTCCAATGTATAGGAATAGTTACCACCAGGACTGAGTGGAAGAAACAACCTTACCACTAATCGTGCTGCAATGATGATGCTGGAAACTGAAGGAAGAAGAAGAACAATGTATCATTACCTCCCAATAACGTACATGCTTTGTTTATCGGGCCTATTGGGTGGAGGAAGACTAATCCTGTACCAGCACTATTAAGATTTCCTGAGACCGTCCACTTCCAGCAGGTTTTCAAGAATCCTGTTTGGGCCATGATGTCAGCCACTGAATGATATTTAGTATGCCACTGAGGTAGTAAAATATAAGACGTTCAGCGAAGGCTGCGATAATCTGCCACCCAATATTTACGATGTTACGAAAAATTAGAATGAGACAAGAGATATTTCGGCTTTGGCCATCATTTACAAGTCCATATTTTTTATTTTACTGAGGCATACTGAAGGATAAGAAGCAGTTTGTCCAGGATAATGCAAATCTTATTATAGCTTTCATACTTGACAATCCGAATTTAAAGCATATTTTCTAAGCATATACGGGGACAGCTGGAATAATTTACAGTATGGGTTACTGGTTATATATGAAACTATGAAACTGAGTGATGGCCAATACAGACGAAACATTGATGAGACTCTACACAAAAGCTAGTGTACCGAAACATAGCTACATCAGCATACTATAGACTATGAATAAGTTTGCATGTGTGTTGCACACTTACTTGGAGTGTGCAAGGCACATGAATCCGTACGTTCACACAAAAATCGGGACAATCAACCTTAAATTAATGGAACTAGAAGTGTTAGTGAGGCAGCGATAACAAAGGGGGCGGTGCTAGAATACAGCAATGTTACTATGTCAACGTCTCAACTGAAGCTTGCCAACACAAAACACCCTAACTAATGGACGTGCGAGAATACGACAATAGCTAAGGAACTTCACTTCCATCACCGCCTGTCGTCTCAGAGTACATATACATTTTACGCTACCTCAAAGACGGGCGTAGTGTACGGCAGCATGCCGTTGACAGAGAGTAAAGTTACTGAAGTGCCGAAGGTCATTCGACAGAAATTACGATTGTTAAATTTAGGACAGCTGCAACAAGACCAGTCAGTTTTGGAAACTTGAAAGCCACCAACTGTCAGTCTGAAAAGGTTTTCATGCACTCTAGTTGGATTGCACAAACTCAGAATGCATTTCACTGCGTCGCTTGAAGACTAGATGTATGTCGTGCGCTCTGATTCTGAAAGGTCGTTCTTCTATAATATAAGCTAATTACTTGTTTCCAATAGATCTGAGCAAAGGGAGTGGAGTATTGCACTGAACAATATGTGAACATACTACAGCATAGGTAATGCCACCAAGGCAATTAATACACTGCACCTAAGAAGCAGGGAAGTTGGGTAACACTTCCTACTCCTACATCACTGATGATTTAAATTCACATATAGAACATTTGAAAAGGAAGTCACTTACGTGCGAACTTTAATTTATTCACAACAGAAATAAAAACAACGAAAGAGACAGTGGAACTTAGCCATGAATGTTCAGTAGGACCACTCATAGGTTTCTCCAGATCGCTGGAGCATAATGGTGACGTAATTTGTGAGTTGAATCAGCAAGTGGGTGTACTATCTGTCTGTACAACTTGTCTTGAGTGTAATATCGTGACGAATCCATAACTTCGAGACATATTAGTCCATATTATTTGCATACTATTCCCACGGCATGTGCAGGTTATAAAATTACAGCGGTTACCCGCAAACCAGTATACCTTCCAGTAATTGGTCAGACATTAGATCATCTTGAGCTGAATATCATATATCAGAATGCGAATTTAGTCGGTTTTGAGATGTGGAAATTACAGTATTCCTTCATATGAGGCTGTAATATTGGAATGAAGTATTAATATTGCTCACACAGCCACCAGAAGACGACTTTGCAGCGGAAGAAAAACGTAATAGAATGCGAGAATTATGAGTTCCGTAAATCCATAGCACTGAAACCTCACAGTGACGTTACTCCACACAATACGTCCGTTTCAATATGAGGAATGTATCACTAGTCAGGAGTTGTTTACTAACAAACTGTTTGCCTGAGCAAAGTATAATAATGTAATGGGATATGAAGTATTATTCAACATTTAAATAGTGCGACAATTCGAAGCAAAAGCTTACTATGTTTGGGAGGGGTATTTATAAGTAAGAAGACTACGTAATCAACAGCAATATCACACCTTACTCGTAATGCATTCAACTTTTGCATCTAGAAATAAGATACTAACTAACTGGCGTTGACTACACCAGAAATGAAGGAACCACAATGACTCTCAAGACATACATCTCTTAATCAACATGAGATCTGAATGTCCTAGAAAGCGCTGGAAGATTTATAGACAGATCAACAGGTGTTTGGTAGTATTTACATGGTTTTTGAAGACACTGGTCGTGTTCTTATGAATGTCAAACCGGAGTTGATTCTACTTCGAAATGCTACTGACGAGTTTGCAGAATCCCTTTGTACAGCTAGAAACAGCTTGCTTTATCATTTTAGCGCTGCAGACAGACAGAAAGGGCAATCTGAAAAAGGATTCTAGCATATTTAACAACTGTAAACTAACAGGTAGTAGAGTTTACCTGAAATCCCGGGTTTTTGCCATTGGTTGATTTACAGTTTGACTGCAATAAAAATACATATAGACTATTCTATGGCATATGTACAAGAGAGTACACATGCTATTATGAGGTTGCACTTTCATCCTACAGCACCCATAGTGGTGGTGGAATGTTAAAACCAATGTAAGTCGCTAAATACTCTAAATGTGCATGCATGTATTGAATTCCAATCATCAAATAATTTCCGTGCAGGCACTGCAGCATGAAAATCCCCAGCACTGTCTTTGCCCATTGTAAATAGTTCTCAGTAATTGCAATACTAACATTTAAATTGATTTTTGTCGAAAATATAATTTTTGTATTTCAGGTACCATAAATGGGTTATAAATATGAAATTTTGTCACTTTGTACTCAGGATGCTAATAAGTTATTACAAGTAAGTTGAGAACCGCCAACCCAACAAAAAATGTTTTATAATAATAATGTATTAAGAAACTGAAAAATTTTAGTGAAAGAATAAAAAAAATTCTTCAAATCCATAAGAGATATTTTGTTCATTTTACTTTTAAATCGAGGCATATACGAGGGCTATTCCGAAAGTAAGGTCCGATAGGTCGCGAAATGGAAACCACGGTAAAAATCAAAAATGTTTTATTTGCAACAGTTAGATACACCTTGCAGCTACTTATCTCCATAGTCGCCGACCCGACTTAGACGTGTATCGTAGCGTTGTACCAACTTTCCCATACCCTCGCTATAGAAGGCAGCCGCCAGTGCTCTCCGCCAATTCTCTACGCTGGCCTACGGCTCGTTGTCTTGTGCCGAAATGTTGTCTTCATAACCAGCGGTTCATGTGACCAGAGCTGAAACTCAGAGGGAGACAATTACGGGCTGTATTGTGGGTACTCTCACATTTCCATTTGAAAACGATGCAGGAGCATCTTCATTGCCCCTGCAGAATGCGGCTGAGAATTGTCTTGAAGACGAAACAGCACGACAGTTATGTAATGTTAGCGGCATAGCTTCAGGGGAAATTTCTCACCAGGCCCCCGTACTTGGCGGCAGACACTATTTTCTAGACATCTTTACGCACTCACTGCGAGCTCAGAAATGAGAAGAGCGACGTGATGCTAACTGGGGTTATACTAGAGACACTACCCAACACATCTGTGCAAAGCTTTATCGGATTTTCATAGTCGTTTCCATTTCGTGACCGATCGGACCTTACTTTCGGAATAGCCCTCGTATGTTAGACATACGTTCAGTACAAATTTCACTGCTTTAACACTTTAGTTCTTTTGAAAAGCGTACCCACTCAAAGGCTGAAATAGTATTGGCAGAATAGGAATAAAAATAGCCTTCCGTCTTCCCTTAAGCTGATTACGCGGTTCGTCTCGCATTTCATTTCCTATCTTCTGGATAGTGTACGTGATGTTCTTTTGACAGTACTGTGCTATGTAATCAGTCTCGTACATTCTTCACATTAACTACGGATAATCGTTTAGAATTCAAAAAGGAAAGTCATCTATCGCTCCCGCCCTCTTTGATCGCAAGACTTTCCAAAGTATGATACACTCTGTGATAAAGAATCAATATGTCACAAATATTGACGCCCAGTTCTTCTCCTATCACCCCAGCAGGCATTTTATTCCCTTGAAGAGGTCCTAAGTGCAGTGTATTGTTTCTGTTTACACTTTGTAGACTTGTAGAGCAGTGATTGTTACTTCAGAAGTTTTATTTTCAACAACACGAAAAGTCTCAACTGCAAGTAATTAGACTCCAACGTGCATCTATCGTGTTTCTAATCCTCGAGAGATAGAGAGGGACGTTATGAATTTAACGTGTATCTGTCTGAGGCATCATAGCTCCCAAATGAAAGTTCCGATTTTAATACAGATTTTAAATTGAAAGCTGCTTCCATGGAAGTCTGCACAGCTGATAAACTTCATCAGCTAAATTCTGTAAAATCTATTTTCCTCCAGCGCTGTCTCTTGCTACGTAAATATGTAACAATTACAAGTTCCTTAGTACCAGAAAGAAAAGCTCAAAAGCATCTAAATAAAAGTCCGCGAGATCATGTGTTTATCTTTTATGGTTGAGCAAAATGATAATTTTTGTATTTTGAAGTCGTCCGTTTCAGTACCTACAGAGGAGACAAAGAATGACTGTATCTCAAATGTAAAAAATAAACATATGCTATCGCGGACTATTTTGTAGTTCTTTTTGAGGTCTACAATTCAGTACGAGATGGTATTGTCTAAACCTTGCAACTATAATAACATATAAAAGAACATGTGTTGTCAGAACACACAGATTTCGACGAGGAAGATGTCGCGCCTCAATTACGTGTTTCGTCCCAGAATGTGTTTGTGAATGTGTTTATTCAGTGTCCATCTTACCATGTCTGTCAGTAAAATATAAAGTTAAAAAGCATGAAGTAAAACTTAGAAATAGAAAGCATACTGACACGAAAAACAAAAAAAGTCCCCATTGTCCGCTTGAGTGTAAGTAGTAGTATTTTCAACCGCTCAGTAAATAAAATAAAAACAGAATACATCGGTACATGTGAAAATGAAATTTAAATAAAAGTAAGGTAACTAGGCAACTTAGGTAAGAAGTAACCCGACCTGACGACGCTTTGATCATAATATTACTACTTGAACTTAACTTAAAACGACAATATAATTCATTTATTTATTATTAGAGGCTATTTTGTGATGTTACATTTTTTATTTTTTATTTGAGTTTTATTTTGTGATATTCCCTATGTTTCTTCTCAGATATTGAGATATTGAGGAATTATAGTTATTCGGAACAGACTGTGTAAAACTAAATGGTGGTAAGTTGGATTTCTAGAAGAATATCGTCCTTCGAGCACGAATGTAACCTGATCGTAGTCACGCGGGTAAGCGTAGAGAATAAATCCATATGACAAATTGACTGTTTATGAAGACAATAATGAGCATATTGCTTATATGTAAGTGAGATTAGTCTATGTAAACGACAGTATGGAAAGACTTGTTTATGAACTGTAAGACGACTATGGATACGTTTCGTTTTCGTGTTTGATTTTACATGGCTCCATCAAAATTCATAAAATAATATCTGGTCTTCTGTTGATGTAGTTCATGTAACATATTTCTCCTCTGTCCAAAGTGATTGTACAATATCTTCTTGTAGTGCAACTTTCTTATGCTTTATAAGCCACTATTCTCCCTCTTATTGTTTACGCCTTATGCCTTTGTTATGCTTAGCGAATACTGGTGTCCAAAATTAAAGCAACGACCCACTGTTTCCCCGTCTTGTGTCTAATTGACGGTACAATCACACAAAATGTCAACAGTTGTTTGTACAATCGTCTTCGGCACGGAAAATGGCATTCCGTTCAGCGGACAACCACGTGAACGCTGACGTCGGGTGAGCTAGCAACGGTGTAGTGTTTTCCGGGTAGTTCCACACGCACAATTGCTGTGTATAAAGTCACCGATAATGCAGTACGGCACAAAGAAGCCGCTTATCAGACTCTCTTTGGTTGAGGGCCATAAGAAGAATGGAAGCAGGACTGTCGCAAACTGATGTGGCCCAATGGCTTAATGTGAATCGTTCTGTCAGTACCCCAAAGACCAGGGCAGGTCCGAGCACGTGTAATATCAGAAAGAGAGGATCAGTATTTGGCTGTATGGCATGATGGTACAGCCTTAGTACTGCATGGCAACCGGCCATGTGACCTCGCAGCTTCCATTGGACGAGTTGTATCGTGGCAAACGGTGTACAGAAGCCTTTGACCGAGTGACCTGTATTGTGGGAGACCTGCTGTATATGTGCCTCTGGTTCCGTCTTCATAGAAGGGTCCGTCTAGACTGGAATCGTCAACAAGGCACTTGGCCGGACGAACAGTGGGCCAATGTTCTTTTCACAGATGAGTCCCGATTTCGTCGGTGATTCTCGACGCATTCGCATCTGAACGGACCCATACATTATGCAAAGAGACGGATGTCGAGGAGGATCCCCAATGATGTGGGCAGGGATTATGTTGATCACTACAACACCTCTTGATTAATTGTATAGGTGAAATGGCATGGTTTATCTACTGTGAGGTATCGTGACGAGATGTTGTGACCTTCTGTGCGGTTGTTGGGAGGTGGTGCGGGCCCAGGTTTCGTATTGATGAACGATTATGCTCGACCTCGTAGAGCCCGAGTGCTTGATGTTTTCTTGGAAACGGAAGATATTTCACGCATGGAGCAGCCTGCTCGCTCTCCGGGTTTGAATGCCATGGAGCACGTCCGGGTTGAACAAGGAAGACGGGTTGCATAACTTCTGCATCCACCAACCACTCTCCAAGACTAGCTTGAGTTATGGAATCTGTGCAGTTACTAACTTGATCTCTACTTATTTCCTGAAACTATGTCTGCAGGAAAATTGCAGCTAAATAATCTCAGAATGCAAATTTCTAGTCAGCTCAGGTGTATAACAAATGTTACACAGAAGAAGGATGTTCGGTTTAAATAACCGTATTGTTCAGTTACCTACGTTATTTATATGTGTCCCTACCAAAACACAAATAATATATTCGGTACCTCCTTTCCTGAGAAAAAATTAAACGGTTTTTACGTTACAACTTCCTTCCTACATTAACACACAGCAGAGTAACCTCTATTCCCATTAGTGTATATAAAGTCAGTTCTGTTACAAATATTCAGGCACACTTAGACGTTACGCTCTGTAATTCTGCTTAAGATCTACGTTAATACTACTCAAATACTGCCATCTGTCGGTGAGCAGCTGCATTCAGTCACCCAAGTTTTCTCTCGTAGTCACAGTCTTCGCCAGCACACGGCGCAACGAAAATGTGTCTCACTGAGAATGAAAGAATGAATACCCGCATATCAAAATCTAGTCTGGGAGGGGGGGGGTGAATAACCGTATCTTACTAGCACAACAAATGGAATAAAATGAAATAATTGTTAGCATGAAGTATGTTAGGCGCACAGTCTGCACGACGATCAAGAGCTGAAGCATAGCTTCAGTCTCTTGTCCTATAAGACCCTACAATTAATAATTTATCGACTAATCATTATTACGAAAGGTTTCCGTCATACTTTACCGTCAAATCATACAATACACCTTCCAGTAATCGTTTCAGCAGGATTTTATCTTCGTTGTACTCTTTCTCGTGTACTGAAAAAGTATGCCTTTTCACGTATTACCTTGCCCATTTCATCCTTACTTTCTCTCGTATTAGATAATGACCTGCGGCGATACATGGGAGCGACTCAGAGTGTAACGCCTTCCTGCGCCTCTAACCGACTTTTGAGGCACCAATTGTGCAATCTGTTTGATCAGTCTACTCGTTATTCTTCTAGGCAATGTACCATCTAAACTCCTATTACTTACACGAACGAGTGTACCATCAGATTGGTCAGATGAAAGAAAATCTGTAAAATTAAGCAACTATACTCTCGAACTGTAAAGGAAATTACCGTACAATTCTCCAATAAACTTGCTGCTGATCCCAATAAAGATTTCTCAGCTACCTCTTACCTCAAGGTTCCAAAATATGTGCCGGTTCGGTAACTAATAACATTTATCTTCCTCATCTTGTGCCTGTGAAGATCCCTGACTTCACTACACGCTGTCCATTAAAGTAACTATGAAAAGCCCGCCCGGTTAGCCATTCGCTTTCCGGACGGGATGGTAATTCGGTTCCTGGCACGAACTCACCCGGCGGATTAGTGTCGAGGTCCGGTAAGCCGGCCGGTCTGTGGATGGTTTTTAAGGCGGTTTTCCATCTGCCTCGGCGAATGTTAGCTGATTCCCTTTATTCCACCCGAGTTACACTATGTCGGTGATTTCTGTGCGTACGCGTACACCATAATTACGCTACCACGCAAACATTTGGGTTACATTCGTCTATTCGTCTGGTGCGAGAGGTTCCTGGGGGTGGGCGGGCGGCGAGGGGGGGGGGCGGGGGAGCGGGGTGTTGTGGACGTCCACTGGGGGCCGAACCGCCCAAAATATCCCTGGGTTCTGTGTGGAGTGCCTGTGGGTTGATTGGGGAGGCGGTGGGGTGGCGGGGGGGGGGGGGGGGGAGGGGGCGGGGGGTGGAGGTCCACTGGGGGCCGAACCACACAAAATATCCCTGGGTTCTGTGTGGGGTGGCTGTGGGTTGATTGGACTGCTGTAGGTTGTTGTGGGGTTGTGAACCACTGAGGGCAACGGCGGGAACGAAGCCTGTAGTTTCTAGGTCCCCAGTTCCATACAATACAATATAAAAACTATGAAAAACCGTAAAGAATTAATTTTTCGAATATGTCGGAAATAGCTGTTTCAGTGAATTATCAACGTGCTTTCTCAGACATCCCTGACATAATCTTCTCAGGACTTACAGACCAAGGTATTTGTGTTTCCTAGACCAGTAAAAACAATCACCACTTCAGAGAGGCTACTGCCAACCTGCCACTTTACATGTGGTTGGTCCAGTCTTCTGTCGCTCAGTATGGGATGGGACATAGGAGAACAATGAAATGTCTCACTGTGGTGGACATGATGGGTACAGAACACTTCAGCGCCCGCACACGGGGCGTCTCACTCCGAAATCAAACAGAGGTAGGGCCTTCGGTCTGCTTTGCATTGTATATTTGTTGTTCTTTGTTAGCCTCTTGCTCAATTCGTGATGGTGAAAGGGATTACAGGTTATAAAAATCCAATATTACGTACATACTGAACGGGAGCTATACATGGTCCAGTCACGTTAATGTAACCACAGCCAATGTTCGACGTCAACGTGAAACCACTCACAGACGGCAGGTGGCAGCACTAGCAGTGGTAAAAAAGAGTGTGAGGGAGGGGGTAGGGGACGCTGACAATAGCGCAGTAGTTATCTTAATGCGGAAAGGGAACGATTTATCTGACGTCCAAAACGGCATGATCATTGGCTTTCGATCCAAGCCTGGAAACACTCCCGAAAGTCTGAGCTTGTAAACTGCTCACACGCCGCCGTTGTTAATGTGTACGGTGTATGGAAAAATGGCGCTACCGGAAACCGGTAACAAGGCAGCACGGGCCATCGATGTCAGAGGTGAACGACAGCTTCGGAGATGTGTACTGCAGGACTTACGTGCTACTATTCAGTAACTGAAGGTCCAGGCGAATCAAGGGAATACCAACAGTCAAGCCTCAACGACCATTCACCGAACGTTGCTACATAAGGGCATCCAAAGCAGGCCCATGTTTCATACACCCATGCTGAATGCTGTTCATCGGCGACGAAGGCTGAAACCTGCGTGCTAATAGTGCAACTGTACTTCCACTGAGTGGTGATAGTCTTTTCACAGGAAAGACTTCTCATTCTCCGTCGGACAGATGGCTGTTGACGTGTGCAGTATGAAACGGTGGAAGCAAACATCCTGCGACAATCTTCGGAACAATCGTCGAAGGATCCACTCCAGAGGGCATTACCTGGGTCTCCTCGTCGTTCTGGAAGACACAATGAAGTATGCATCCATCCCTACGAAACTTACCTACCCCCATATGCAGTTTTTTTTTTCGACGTGATGTGATTTACCAGCAGGGAAATGCAACGTGTCACACAGCTAGCAGTGTACAGCTCGCAGTGTAGTGCGTGGTTCGGACAGCACCAGGATGAATTTACCGTACTCCACCGCCACCAAACACCCCGAATTTGAAATTAATCGATACTCTGTGAAAGTACCTCAGACTGTTCACGTTATGACTCCTGAACCAAGAAACCTAGCTCAGCTGCCCATGACACTGAAGCCTGCATGGCCCCACATACTAGCCGGTACCTTCCAGAACCTCATCGACTTTGTTCATCGACGTCTCGCTGCGGTCCACGCTGCAAAAGATAGTTATTGAGGATTTTGACAGGTGGCTACGTTAATGTTTCGGGGTGCACTCAGCCTCGTGATGCCAATTGAGGAGATACTCAAACGAATATTAGCGGCTCTGGACACAGAAATCCATCATAACGACCGGGAGAGTGGTGTGCTGACTACACGCCCCACGTATCCGCATCCTCACTGAGGATGACACGGCGGTCGGATGGTCCCGATGGGTCACTTGTGGCCTGAAGGCGGAGTGCTGTTGCTACTGTGCTTACATTAATGTGGGTGGACAGTGTATTTGCCATATGCAGGAGAGAATTTGGAATCGAGAAGATAGTGTATCCAGGAACACACGATGTTTTTTAAGCAGGAGATTTGTGTTTAACATGTCGTCGCCTAGGAGGACATTGTAGACGGAGTACATGCTCCGATTAGGGAAGGAAGGGGAAGGAAATCAGCCCTGCCCTTTGCAAGAAACGATCCTGCCATTCACCTGAAGAGATTTAGGGAAATGATGGGAAACCTAAATCAAAAAGATCGAATGCGGGTTTGAACTGTCGTCCTCCCGAAACCGAGGTCACTGTGCTAACCACTACGCCATCTCTCTCGGTCGATGTTTTTCTGTCTGTACTTCAATGTAATGAATGATTTAATTATTAAATGAGGGAATGCGCACCAAAGACCCCGCATGAGCATTTCCCGCCATTTTCTAAAGATTTCAGTTTTGCTAGAGATGAGGTTATCTTTCGAGAAGCATTTCTAAATATTCGAGTTCAGTACATTTAAATACTGTATAATATGTTCAAGATAATTGGAAAATATCACTAATTTTTCACTTACATCATTTAATGGAACTAAATTTCTATGTAACCTTGAATGGAATTTTCACTCTGCAGCGGAGTGTGCGCTGTGAAACTTCCTGGCAGATTAAAACCGTTTGCCGGACCGAGACTCGAGTCTCAGTGACTTCAACATTTTCAGTAAAACGAAGGACATAATATAGTTCCTTTTAACGGGAGTATGTGATGGTAGAATAATAACAAAGTTAGAAGGCTTTCCGATATGGTAAATGTTACTTATGTCCAAATAATTATATTTTTATTTGAGGTAATATTATGTACGCTGTTTCCCTTGCTATCTAGCATTTATAATTCTTGTAAGTGCAATACATAGCAGAAGTCTCTTTTGGGTGCATTTATCTTCTGTGTAGTAAATATAATTCACTCTAATTAGCTTCACAACAAAGGATTAACTAAATCTATTAGCACCTTAATGATACTTCATGTGTGCCTAACACAATCCGCCAATGTATTAATGGTGTCACATTTGGGTTTAACTAAATCCATTACGTTAGTATGCAATCGTGTTTCAGTTCGTCAGTGCAAGATATTACATCCATAGAAATTATAGCAAGGCAGCTATAATGTACTCATGCCTTTATCAAATATTCGGCCACTATCAAGGCTGACTGGGGATGTACTAAGCGTATCATTTCTGGCAATATAGCGTATCTCATGAGTGAATCTATTTTCTTGAGATGATAAAAACAAAGTGAAAGATATTGTGGCAGATTTCAATTTTTCCGTTAAGAAGATCTATCTTTTGTTTCTGGAGATCCACAAAACACTTCGTGACTCAAGCAGTGTTGTCTGAGTGGTAACTTCAAACTCTAGCTAACTTTAAATACAGCTGTTCACCGAACTTCAAGTAACTTTTAAGTCGTTTCTGATTTGAAGCCTTCTACTTCTTATATAGTGAAACTATTCAGTCAGTCGGCAGATTAGGACATACTCATGCTAGCGAAAGGTTACTGAAGACAGAAGATGTTATGACGAGACATCATTCCACTAAAACAATCTTAAAAAACAAACACATTTAGGCAACATTAATATTGTCCTATACATTGAAGTGTATCTTACGTGCAATGGAAAATTTACATAAATTATTTCTCAGTATCGCAGCAGCCAAACATCGCAGATACTGATGTCGACCAAGACTGTTGTTATATTTTGCAATGATACTACCAGAGAGCTTCAGTAAGATAAGCGTCTGAAGTACACAGCATTTAAAAGGTAAGGTTTTAGAAGGATCCTCATACAAATGTTGACCACTAGTTTACTGTGACGCAGCCATCAAGTAAGTAATGTTTGTGACCTCGCTTTCAAGGTTTATGTACAGCAATTAGGTATTTATTTAGTTTATTACTCTAACAACGTGTCTACTCGTACAGTGTTCCTCATTTATATAGGGCTACTGATAGTGACTTGTGTGTTCCAAATGATAAAGCCAACAGGCAATTAACGTGAACGCAGGAATCAGTCAGCCTCCTGAGGCCAATTGAGGAGTTGCTTCAGCGAGAAGTGGTGGCTCAAATGTCTGGAAAGCTGATAGCGGACCGGAAGTATTTTGTTAAATGAAAGAGGCGTTTTGGTGTAACGTACCTCTGTTAATTTTTTTGCTAAACCGTGAACCTATGTTATCTAAGTAACCCTTCACTTGGCAGGACGTATTAGCTATTCTTTTTACTAATTTTTAAGTAAGTTATGTCAGTGTCTCTTTAATTTCCTTATGCAAGTTATTGTACAAATTTGTTCCTCAGTAGAAATTACGGATTGTGAGTTATGTTTATTATGTTTAGTCTACAGGATGTTCGATGATCATCGACAGAGCTGTTTTTGGAGTAAATATCAATATTAATTTTGATGTATATAACTGACTGGAAAATCTACTCATATGTTATGGTTAAAATCGTCAATATTTTAAACATATTTTTACAGAAAGGCAAAATAGTATTTTTCGTTATTATTCTTTGTGTCCTTTTCTGTTTTCCAAAAACTATTTTAAAACTTCGTTCAGATGTTCGCAAGAAAAGAATTTGATAATTAACAGCTGAATGTGTTCACGAAAATTATTTAACTGCAGTGCATTTGCTATTGCACACTGATAACAGGACTCTACGGTCAGAGACAGCACATGACCTGGTAATTGCAAGTAACCTGATCGGGCACAGTGTAAATCATCTCCTTGAAAGAGCAGTCTGGGACCTGTGGATTGCTGCAGATGATGTCATACTGGTGCCAGGTGGTCACGTCACTATCCACCAGTGACATAAGTAGTGACAGTGTAGTGGTGTGTACACAGCAGTCGGTTGAAGGCTTCAGTGCAGTAAGATGGGTCGAGTTAGGATCTTAATATAAGCATATGTGAGTGAAGCCTCCCGATTTTTGGTTTATTAGCGCGGGCTGTCTAAAGCATCCTCAGTCAGCGATGTATCATTCGCAGCTATGCAACTGTGGTCGTAAATGGATCCAAATCAGCAACGGAAGACGTATGGTCACAAGGGAAACTCTTTCAATCCTGACAGTAGTAGCTGTCGCTAGTCAGTGCGGGCCCGTCTCAACCAGTGTCAGGCGGAGGACTGAAAGGGGAACGGCGGATAGCGGATACTGGGAGTCGAGTACCTCGAAAACATGCATACAGCTGTCAATCTCTAACCGGCGAACCCCTGATTGCTTGAATAATCGAACTCCCATCTATAAGACAACATCAAACTTCTTATTCTTTTCCCAATTTAAGGAACAGGTTCTGACGCGTTTTCCAGATTGGTTGGGGTGCAATGCTTGCAATGGCAGGAGCTGAAGTCGCAACTTTTTGCTGTGATAATGTCATGGCGTTCTCTACCTAAGTCGGTAAAGACTTAACACCTGTTGGATCACTTAGAGGTCCGTCTATCTCCTTGCCTGTATGTCTGTCCGGCTGTTAAGAACTCTTCTTCCCAAGACCAGTCACTGGTATCTGTTTGAAATTTATGTCACATTCTAAGTCCTATGGTCGTTTGGCGGCGCAAAAAAAAATTTAGTTTCATGGTCAATGCAATAAACAGGTCAGCCACTTTCTCAACTCGCCAGCTCACTCTTCAAAACCTATAGGATGTTTCCCGTCGACCTAGAATCATGAAATTTGTTAAGATCTAAGATTTCACAGTACACGTAGTGGGAATAATCCGAAAACAATCTGTGATTATATCGCATCAAAAAATAATTTTCTGCGATTACAAACTCACACTGCTTTCGTAATCTATCAAAAATTTTAGAAATTACAACAGGGATTTCGATGTGGTTTTCAGTAAGACATAGAGTGATACACAAGGAGGCTTTGTGTATGTAATGTACAAATACTTCGTGCTAATTAGCTGAAGTCCGCGCTCGTGGTCTCGCGGTAGCGTTCTCGCTTCCCGAGCACGGGGTCTCGGGTTCGATTCCCAGCAGGGTCAGGACTTTTCATCTGCCCCGAGATGACTGGGTGTTATTGTGACGTATTCATCATCATCACTCATCCCCGTTACGGTCGGAGGAAGGCAACGGCAAGCCACCTCCATTAGGACCTTGCCTAGTACGGCGGTGCGGGTCTCCCGCATCGTTCCGCTACGCTCCATCACGCGTCCGGCCATCCTGATTTAGGTTTTCCATTATTTCCCTAAACAACTCCAGGCAAATGCCGGAGTCATTCCTCTGAAAGGGCACGGCCGACTTCCTTCCTCTTCCTTCGCTAATCCGATGAGACCGATGACCTCGCTGTCGGGTCACCTCCCCCAAAAACAACCCAATAACCCTACGCTCCGTCTAGAAGCATGGGACTTCATTTCCATTTTTCAATTAGCTGAACTACGATTAAAGGAAGTGCTCTGCTGGTGTGAAAACGTTTCCTTTGCCATATACTGATGACAGGCGTAATGCTCCAACACGTTCCCATACAGTCTGTGCTAACGACACTGCCCGTACCTGTAATGCTTCAAAGCAGAGTATTACTCGTAAGTAACGCACAATTGCAATTCCACTGTTTTGAATGGGGTTCCAACGTCCCCGAAAATACCCATTGAATTGGTCCGCGTAGCAGTTTCACATTTGTGTAATAACGATAGCACTACGGCAGGGTGTAGCGCTTGCTTCTCTGGAGACTTCCGTCAAATACTCGTATCATGTCACAAAAGGCATGACCGCAGATAAAGTCAAAGCAAGCACAGTTGTCACTTTGAAAAGTATTTTAATCTAATTCAGAAATTAATAAAACAGTGAAATGAGAAATTGAGAAATCACACAAAGAATTTAAATTCAAAGTTAATTGATTCTCGATATTTTTGGAATTTCTCAGGCAGATATCTTGTCAGTATCGATATCGATGACAGGGAAAAATCGTCGAGATTGTCGATTAGCTAGATGTATGAACTATCTGTATAAATGATTAAGTTTGTATATTGCCCTCGGTGTGCGAGTCCTACTGACATTATTCGGATTTTTATTTTCGGTGATGCCTAATTCTGTGTGTAGTTTTTGTTTTTATGTCAAGCCTTTGTCTTATATCTTCACATCACATTCTGCCTCTTAGCTATAATCCAGGAAGTGACCACAGGAACCTAATATCAGCTGCTTCAAATGTGGGTTCGTCTCCTTTTCTTAGGATTCATTTTCCACCGACATAAATAACAGCAGGCTTGGCCAGCATCTCTTTCTTCATAGGTCTACCAAGATACTCCTACACCTTTATACAAACATTTATAGCATTGTATTCCTGTATATTATGAACCACATCTGAATCAGTTATGAATATGGAACCTCTGTACAGAGATACGTAAAGGAATTTACATTTTACCTGTTCTAATATTTTCCTGAACAGCACTATATTGGCTCTTCTGGTGTTCAGACAGAACCATTTAATAAGATTGTTATCCTGATTAGTCATATATACTTGCAAAGCGCTTTCACTATCTTCCAGGAGAACTTGGATGCCTGGAAATAAAACATATATAGTAAATTAGTTCACTCAAAGGTCCATTTTCTGGAGGTTTTTAGAACTTCATTCTTCTCGAACCCCACCCTTGTTTTAGTCCCTGGTCTACAGTCCCAATGAATCTTCGTTTATACTAATTTTAGTGTTATCGTCTAGCGTTTTAATGGCATTCAACAAATTTAGGGGTATATTGTATTCTGTGAGTAAATCGCACAATTTCATCTTAAGTACCTAATCGTAGGCCTTCTCTTACACTAGGGAGAGCATAAATAGTGTCTCGCCGAATTCTATTCTCGCTTCTGTCAGGCTTTCGAAACAAATGTATGGACCCTTGTGTCGCATGATAAGGAGGTATCCACTAAGCCACGAAGTTTCCATTCAATGATAGATGAATAGACTTAGTAAGCAGCATTTAAAATGGATATATTCTTTTAATTTGAGCATTCTTTTTTATCTCCTTTCCTAGGTATATTTGTAATTCTAGCTGTGTTCCAATCCTCTGGAATTTTTCCGATGCCCTAAATATTGTTTAGCAACGGCACAAATAGCTTTTTCCAGTTTATATTGTCATATTTAGAAATTCTCCATTTATTCCATCTGCTCCTGTAACCTTTATTTTCGCGGTCTCTTGTATACTATTTTCAAATTCTGTCATTGTGATTGCATTGTATTCTCCAACACTCACTGTGTTGCTGTGGTAGGGATCATATTCGTGGACTAATAGCTAGTTGCAATACTTCAGCCATTTCTTTCCCAATATCATATATATGTTTGGTTTCTCCTTGATTTCACTACGAAAATTTCTTATTGCTGAATTAAACTTTTTGAGTTCCGGTTAAACAATATTCTCGTCTTTTAACAGTTCTTTCGCAGCTATCCCTGTATGATTCTCTAACAAGTTTTTGAAGTGAAGCTCTTTAATTTTTATACAGTCTGGTACCGCGTGCTGCGGAATTTGAATCCCCACGAGACGTCATGGATGACGAAGACCCCAAGAAGTCTCTGTACCATCGCGCCGTAAGCTGTGGCGGCGCGCGCTTTGTTTTTTTTTTCTTTATTGAGATTTTTATCACCTTATACAAAGGCGGGTTGACAGCAGCATATTACGCCGCTCTTCAGCCTTTAGTGGTACAATAAGTATTACATATAGGTGGCACAGAGGATATAATTAAAACGGCGGGCAAAAACTGTAGACACCAAAAACAAAAAACATGGAGCCGTTCACGCTGGACGAGAAATAACACTAATACTAGTTGACACGGCGCACATAACATGGATGACGGCGACGGCACACTTGAACAGTGGTGGCGTGACGGCAAAAGAACACTAAACACAAACATGAAGGCACACACACGAGACACTGATGGCGATGATCTCCGGCGCGCGAATGTCCACTGAGCGTGTACGAGTCCGGGGACCTGCCAAGAGAGGAAGAGGGGAAGAAGGAGTGGGGAGAGCAGAGATGCCACGGGCAGGGGAGATAGGGGGATGGAGGAAGGGAGGAAGGGGGAGGAGAAGCCTTGGGGAAGACGGGTGGAGGAAGGGGGGATGGGGGGAAAAGGAGAGAGAAGGGAGGGACGGTGCCCAAAGGAAAAGACATAGGAAGTGGGAGGGGAGGATGAAATTTGACAGGAGGGGTAGATGGAGGGGAGGAGGAGATCATGAGGGAGAGGGAGCTGGCGGAAGCCACTTTGGGAGAGGGTAAGTAGGGTGGAGAGATGGAGACCGGGTGGGACGTGGGAATACAGGTGCGGCAGCGGGCGGGGGTGGGAGAGGATGGGTGAGACAAACGGGTCAGGAGGATCGAGTTTACGGGAGGTGTGCAGGATCCGTATCCGTTTGAGGAAAAGGAGGAGGTGGGGGAAGGGAATTAGGTCATACAGGACCCGTGTGGGGGAGGGGAGACGGAAGCGATATGTGAGGCGGAGAGCATGGCGTTCAAGAATTTGAAGGGATTTATAAAAGGTAGGGGGGGCGGAGATCCAGGCCAGATGGGCGTAACAAAGGGCGGATGAGGGATTTATAGGTGTGGAGGATGGTGGAGGGGTCCAGACCCCACATACAGCCGGAAAGGAGATGAGGAGACGGAGTCGGAAGCGAGTCTTGGCTTCGATTGTCCGGAGGTGGGGAGTCCAGGAGAGGCGACGGTCGAGGATGACGCCAAGGTACTTAAGGGTGGGAGTGAGGGTGACAAGACGGCCATAGATGGTGAGATTGAAATCAAGGAGGCGGTAGGAAGGAGTGGTTTTGCCTTCAATGATCGCCTGGGTTTTGAAGGGATTGACCTTGAGCAACCACTGGTTGCACCAAGCGGTGAACTGGTCAAGACGAGATTGGAGGTGTTGGGAGCGCGGCAGGGTGGGGACAAGGGCAAGGAAGGCGTTGTCATTGGCAAACTGGAGAAGGTGGATGGGGGGTGACAGCGGCGGCATGTCCGCCGTATACAAAAGGTACAGAAGGGGGGAGAGGACGGAGGCTTGGGGCACACCGGCGGAGGGGAACAAGGTGTAGGAATCTGTATTATGGATGGTGACGTAGGAAGGACGATGGGAGAGAAAGGAGCCGATCAGACAGACGTAGTTAATGGGAAGGGCGAAGGTTTGGAGCTTGCAGAGGAGACCGGAATGCCATATGCGGTCATAAGCACGTTCGTAGTCCAGGGAGAGGAAGATTGCGGAGCGGCGGGAATTAAGCTGGTCGGAAAGGAGATGAGTGAGGTGAAGGAGAAGGTCGTCGGAAGAGAAGGATGGCCGAAAGCCACACTGGGTAACGGGAAGGAGGCAGTGCTGGCAGAGATGCTGGTGGATGCGTCGGGTGAGGATAGATTCCAGGACCTTGCTGAACATTGAGGTAAGGCTGATGGGACGGTAGGAGGAGACGGCGGACGGCGGTTTGCCAGGTTTAAGGAACATTATGATATGGGAGGTTTTCTGCAGGTCGGGTAGTAACTGGTGGACAGGACTACATTGTAGAGCCTGGCCAGAGTGGAGAGGAAAGAGACAGGAGCTTTACGAAGGTGATGGTAGGTGACATGATTATGACCAGGGCCATTGAGTTCCATGTGTGCAATGTTGTCCAAGTACTGGAAAACAGGTGTGAGGGGAGGGACAGAGGTGTCAGTTCGATTGCGGACATCCAGGAAGAGGGAGTAATCGAACTGGGGATCATCTGGGATGGAAAACACATCAGAAAGGTAGGAGACAAAGTGATTGGCCTTACTAAGGGTGTCAGGGAAGGGGTGATCATCATGGAGAAGAGGATAATAGAGGGAGGGTTTACTTCCGGTAAGGCGCCGGAAGGCTGACCAGAAGTTAGACGTGTTGATAGGGTAGCATTTGAACAGGTGCATGTCTGTCGCCAGTCCCAGCGTGTCTTAGCCGCGAGAAAAGTACGAATGTGTCGCTGGAGTTGTCAGTGGCGCCGTAGTGTGTACGGGTCACGCGTGTGGAGGAAGGCACGGTAGAGACAGCGGGATTCACGGAGGAGGAGGACGGCCTGTGGGGTTAAGGTCGGATGGTGGGTGTGCATGGCGACAGTAGGGACGTGGGCCTCCACAGCCTCAGACAAGGTCTGCTGGAGAAAGGCGGCGGCATGGGTTACATCGTCAGGGTGGTGGTAGGGGAAGGGGTGGCTATCGACGTGGGTGGAGAGGGTATCCAGGTAGGCATTCCATTTGGCACGGGAATAGTCATGGACGTACCTAGGGGGAGGGTCATTACGAGGGTCGGGGCGTGGGCGTCGACCGTCTGAAATGGTGAGGAGGACAGGGAGATGGTCGCTACCAATAGGCTCCAGGACATTCACTGTTATGCAGCCAAGGAGGTTGGGGGAGGAAAGGATAACATCGGGAGTGGAGTTGGATTCAGGACGAGTGTGCTGGGGGATGGGGATGAGATCGCCTTGAAGGGAGGAGAGGAACCGATGCCACTGCCATAACTGGGCGGCGGAACGACTATGGATGTTGAGGTCGGCGACGATCACGTAGGAGGAGAAGGTACGGTCAGTGTGGGAGAGGAAGTCGAAGGGGTAGGGGCGTTAGGGCGGACATAGAGGGTGGCACAGGTAACGGTAAGGCTGGGGAGAAAGAGACTAAGGATCAGGTGTTCAGTGGGGTCGGGAAAGAGAGGTTGGAGCCGAACCGGGATCTGGCGGTGGTGACCAATGGCAACTCCGCCATGCGGAATCGGGAGGGCATTATTGGAGTGGTGGAGGAGGTAGGGCGAAGTGTGGACGTTGTGGTGGGATTGGAGGAAGGTTTCATTGAGGAGGAAGGCATCCATGCGGTGGGTGGTAAGGGTGTGCAGGAAGAGGTTCTTGTTGGCGGGAAGGGAGCGGATATTGTTCAAAAGGATACGGTGCTGTCGCGCCATGACAGGGATTTAGACAAGGGTGTCAACACGGGAGAAGGTGAAATGGGTCTGGTTGTTGGAGTACGTGGCGTACATTTTTAGGTGGAAAACGGAATGGGCAGTGAGGGATATCTGTTGGAGGGTGTGGGGGCGCTGAAAAGGATGAACATTCTGAAGGATGATGGTGAGGAATCTGATGATGTCCTCAGCAGAAGGGGACGGGCAAGAGGAATTGACGGGAGGGATGGGGCGTCCAGAGAGCGGACAGGACTGATGAGTTCAGGAGTGGTAGGAGGGGGCCTTACATTTCTGGGAGTAAGTTGGATGAGGAAGTTTACAGGTATTACAGGGGGTGGGGGGACTGGAGATTGGGGCACTGCCGTAAAAAGTGGGCTTGCCTACAGTGCGGGAAGGTGGGGGCCTTGCGCCACTCAGATGTCGAGTGTGCATTATACCGCAAGCACCTTTGGCAGCAGAGGGATTGAGGAGGAGAACGGGAAGGGTCAACTTGGTAGTGTTGGTGAAAAAGAAGGGCACCCTCCTTCAGGAGAAGGTCGATGGAGGGGGCGTGTTCGGAAAAGACCCGCATAAGGCGGGTGGCGCTGGCAGAGTTATGGATGTGGCAAACCGCACGCACCTCGAGATGGGGATGTGCCTTGAGCTCCGTCAAAACCTCCTCCTCTGTGTTCGCCAGACTGAGTTATCACGGCGGTGAGGGTCGGCGGGTGACGCAGGGGTTGGGGTTGGCGGGAGGGAGGTGGGGAAGGAGCAGGGGTGAGGGAGGCATTAAGGCCAAAGCAGGTGACAGGGATGTGGGAAGGAAGATCTGTGTGGAGAGTTGGGCTGGGGGAGGAGATGAGCACCGAATCACGGCGAGGAGTGAGGAGGGAGATGAGGGCACCACGAAAATTCTGGCGAAGGAAAAGGGTGAGGTTCCGGGCCTAAAGAAGGGAGGGATCAGGACAGGAGATGATATAGCGGAAGGAGGAGGGGGAGGAGGAGGAGGAGGAGGAGGGGGCACGGACAGATGCTGCAGGCTGCTGGACGCTGCTGGCTGCTCGACGCTGCAGGCTGCTTGACGCTGCAGGCTGCTGCACGCTGCTGGCTGCTAAACGCTGCTGGCTGCTGGAAGATGCGGGCTGCTGGACGCTGCAGGTTGCTGGACGCTGCTGGCTGCTGGACGCTGCAGACTTCTGGACGCTGCTGGCTGCTGGACGCTGCTGGTTGCTGGACGCTGCTGGTTGCTGGACTCTGCTGGCTGCTGGACTCTGCTGGCTGCTGGACGCTGCTGGCTGCTGGACGCTGCAGGCAGCTGTACGCTGCTGGCTGCTGGACGCTGCTGGCTGCTGGACTATGCTGGCTGCTGGACGCTGCAGGCTGCTGGACGCTGCTGGCTGCTGGACGCTGCTGTCTGCTGGACGTTGCTGGCTGCTGGACGCTGCAGGCTGATGGACGCTGCTCACTGCTGGAAGCTGCAGGCTGCTGGACGCTGCAGGTTGCTGGACACTGCTGGCTGCTGGCTGCTGGACGCTGCTGGCTGCTGGATGCTGCTGACTGCTGGACGCTGCTGGTTGCTGGACTCTGCTGGCTGCTGGACGCTGTTGTCTGCTGGACGTTGCTGGCTGCTGGACGCTACTAGCTGCTGGACGCTGCAGGCTGCTGGACGCTGCTGGCTGCTGGAAGCTGAAGGCTGCTGGAAGCTGCTGGACGCTGGACGCTGCTGGATGCTGTATGCTGATGGCTGCTGTATGCTGCAGGCTGCTGGACGCTGCTGGATGCTGGATGCTGCTGGCTGCTGGACGCTGCTGGCTGCTGGACGCTGCTGGTGCTGGACGCTGCAGGCTGCTGGACGCTGCTGCCTGCTGGACGCTGCTGCCTGCTGGACGCTGCTGGTTGCTGGACGCTGCTGGCTGTTGGACGCTGCAGGCTGCTGGACGCTGCAGGCTGCAAGACGCTGCTGGCTGCTGGACGCTGCTGGACGCTGGCTGGGACTGCTGCTGGCTGCTGGACGCTGCAGGCTGCTGGATGCTGCTGGCTGCTGGAGGCTGCTGGCTGCTGGACGCTGCTGGCTGCTGGACGCTGCTGGCTGCTGGACGCTGCTGCCTGCTGGACGCTGCTGCCTGCTGGACGCTGCTGGCTGCTGGACGCTGCAGGCTGATGGACGCTGCTCGCTGCTGGAAGCTGCAGGCTGCTGGACGCTGCAGGTTGCTGGACGCTGCTGGCTGCTGGCTGCTGGACGCTGCTGGCTGCTGGATGCTGCTGACTGCTGGACGCTGCTGGTTGCTGGACTCTGCTGGCTGCTGGACGCTGTTGTCTGCTGGACGTTACTGGCTGCTGGACGCTACTAGCTGCTGGACGCTGCAGGCTGCTGGACGCTGCAGGCTGCTGGACGCTGATGGCTGCTGGCTGCTGGACGCTGCTGGCTGCTAGACGCTACTGGCTGCTGTACGCTGCAGGCTGCTGGACGCTGCTGGCTGCTGGAAGCTGAAGGCTGCTGGAAGCTGCTGGACGCTGGACGCTGCTGGATGCTGTATGCTGCTGGCTGCTGTATGCTGCAGGCTGCTGGACGCTGGTGGCTGCTGGACGCCGCTGGATGCTGGATGCTGCTGGCTGCTGGACGCTGCTGGCTGCTGGACGCTGCTGGTGCTGGACGCTGCAGGCCGCTGGACGCTGCTGCCTGCTGGACGCTGCTGCCTGCTGGACGCTGCAGGCTGCAAGACGTTGCTGGCTGCTGGACGCTGGCTGGGACTGCTGCTGGCTGCTGGACGCTGCAGGCTGCTGGACGCTGCTGGCTGCTGGACGCTGCAGGCTGCAAGACGTTGCTGGCTGCTGGACGCTGGCTGGGACTGCTGCTGGTTGCTGGACGCTGCAGGCTGCTGGACGCTGCTGGTGCTGGACGCTGCAGGCCACTGGACGCTGCTGCCTGCTGGACGCTGCTGCCTGCTGGACGCTGCAGGCTGCAAGACGTTGCTGGCTGCTGGACGCTGGCTGGGACTGCTGCTGGTTGCTGGACGCTGCAGGCTGCTGGACGCTGCTGGCTGCTGGACGCTGCAGGCTGCAAGACGTTGCTGGCTGCTGGACGCTGGCTGGGACTGCTGCTGGTTGCTGGACGCTGCTGGCTGCTGGACGCTGCTGGTGCTGGACGCTGCAGGCCGCTGGACGCTGCTGCCTGCTGGACGCTGCTGCCTGCTGGACGCTGCAGGCTGCAAGACGTTGCTGGCTGCTGGACGCTGGCTGGGACTGCTGCTGGCTGCTGGACCCTGCAGGCTGCTGGACGCTGCTGGCTGCTGGACGCTGCAGGCTGCAAGACGTTGCTGGCTGCTGGACGCTGGCTGGGACTGCTGCTGGTTGCTGGACGCTGCAGGCTGCTGGACGCTGCTGGTGCTGGACGCTGCAGGCCGCTGGACGCTGCTGCCTGCTGGACGCTGCTGCCTGCTGGACGCTGCAGGCTGCAAGACGTTGCTGGCTGCTGGACGCTGGCTGGGACTGCTGCTGGCTGCTGGACGCTGCAGGCTGCTGGACGCTGCTGGCTGCTGGACGCTGCAGGCTGCAAGACGTTGCTGGCTGCTGGACGCTGGCTGGGACTGCTGCTGGTTGCTGGACGCTGCAGGCTGCTGGACGCTGCTGGCTGCTGGAGGCTGGCTCTGACCGCTGCTGGACGCTGGCTACTGACTGTTGGCAGGACACGCTGCTGGCTGCTGGCAGGAACCGCTGCTGACTGGTGGCTGTGGGCAGGAACCGCTGCTGGCTGGACCGCTGCAGGGTGGCTCGAACCTGCAATACACCTAACGCTTCGATTAGAACCGGAAGGCCAATCGAAGGGCGGTAGCCTTCCGGATTACCCCCGGATATTATTGCGGCGCGCGCCTCCTGGCCCGCATTATAAGTGAGGGCACCACAGTGGAACACGTGTTTGTAGCGGCCAATAGCGGCGTCCCCGATTGCGTACTTTTAACCGCCTGCCTCTCGCTCAGCCTGCCAGTCAAACCTCGCGTACGTTTCTGAACATATCGCCTCGCCTTTGACAGCGTCTTTACTTTCGTGTTTTGTTTACGAGTAGATGTCATTGTCTAGTTAGGTTTTCTTGACGTTGTTGTTTCGTTCTTGTTGTTGTCGTAAGGTCCTTCGTTGGTCGTGTCCGTCCTCTTCGGTTGTGTTGTTGTTCGCGGGCCGCTCCGCGGGTCCCGCCGCGTTTTCCGTCACTAAAACCCCGCGACAGTTTCGGTGGCCGTTACAACATACAGTGTCATATCTTCCACTTTAATCCCAGTAATCCTAATCTGATATAGTTCCTTTTTTCCCATTACACGATGCTTGTGTTTCATCATTCCACAATCTCAAACGATGTGGTTTACGTCGATTTTGTGTTCCAAACATTTTCTTAGCTGTCTTGATTAAAATTCCCTTAACTCATTTGACTAATGTTCTTCAGTGAAGAGCCAAAGAAACTGGTACACCTGCCTAATATCGTCTGGGGCCCCCATGAACATGCATAAGTGATGCAATGTGATGAGGCGTGGACTCGACTAATGTCTGAAGTAGTATGGAGGGAATTGACACCATGAATCCTGCAGAGCTGTCCACAAATTCATAAGAGTATGAAGGGAAGGAGGTGTCTTCTGAACAGCGCGTTGCCAGGCATCCCAGATATGCTAAATAATGTTCATGTCTGTGAAGTTTGGTGTAAACCTTTGCATTGAACAAAGTCATCTTTCATAAAGAATACGCGCGCCCACACACGTGTCGTTGCCATGACAACAACACCGGAACTAAGATATAAGTTGTTAACACACCTATCTTATTTATTCGCCATATTTGGTTCCACCTGACTTCCACGTTTTTCCCCATGTTCAAATGTTTCCTTGGTGGACGGATGTTATATTCAAATGAAGAACTGACATCCGAAGTAGATAGGTATTTTGAAGGAGGAATCTAATTTTCAAGAGGGGACAAGGCATTGGAACATCGCTAGATCAAGTGCATTAGTGTACAGGTAGAATGCACTTTTTAGAGCCATCATTCTCCTGACGTCACCAATTTCTCTTCTGCTCCTACTTTTCATAGCAGAGTAGTACTCGCTAACTATATTCTCAGTTATTTACCTGATGTCTTTCAATATGTCTTTCTCTACAGTTTTTACCCTCTACAGCTCCCTCTTCTACCGTGGAAGTTATTCCACGATGTCTTAACAAATGTATCATACTGTTCACTCTTCTAGTCAGTGTTTTCCGTGCCGATTCTACAGAGAACCTGCTCATTCGTTACCTTATCAGTTCACCAAATTTTCAAATTTCGTCTTTAGCACTACATCTCGAATGCTTCGATTCTCATGTGCTCCAGTTTTTCCACAATCTATGATTCAGTATCATAAGAAACTGTGCTCCAGGCGTAAAATCTCTGAAATTCCCTCGTCAGGCTAAGGTCTATCTTTGAAGCTAGTAGACTTCTCTTGCCCAGGAAATTAGTTTCTGCCAGAGTTAATCTGCCTTTTTTGTCTTCCTTGCTCCTTTCGTCATGGGTTATTGTGGTGCATAGTTAGCACAGTTCCTTACCTTCATGTACTTTGCGATCATTAATTTTGATGTTAAGTTTCTCCCTATTCTCATTTCTGCTACTTCCCTTTACTTTCTCCTTTCTTCGACTCACTCTCGAACCTTATTCTGTACTCATTAGGCTGTTCATTCAGTTCAGAAGATCTATCATTCTTCTTCACCATCGCTAAAAACAGCAATGTCATCAGCGAATCTTATCATTAATACCCTTTCACAATAAAAATTAAAAAAGTTTCACTCACGTGAGTCGTTTCTTTCTATTACATCCCAGGAACTATTCAAATTTCCAAAACTAAAGTGAGCAGGTGACAAGATCCATCCCTGTGAAAGTCCTGTGTTTGCTGAAATCCGTTCATTCCTTTTAATTCCCACATCCATGGTCAAATTAGTATTTCTATACAGATTCCTTATTACTAAAATCGGCTGTGGTGAATAGCCCTCATTTTCTAGTATTTCCCATAATTTTGTGTGTTCATCTGATCAAAAGCCTTATAAGAATCCATAAAAGCAAGATTTTAGAGAGTCTTTTCTCTTATTTCTTCCATTATTTGTCTGACGTAAAAGACATTTCCCTGGCGCAATCTCCTTTTCGTAGATCAATTTTGCTCTCCTCCTAGCAGACAGTCTGAAATTATTTTTTAATCTGTTGCATATTATTTTAAAACAGATTCTACATCCCTATTCATGACACTAATTTCCCTACAGCTGTCAGGTTTTCCCGATCCCCTCTTTTCAACAGATTTTTAACTAGAGCTGTTAAGCGAGAGGGAGATACATGGATATTTTCTCAGCGTTTATTGACAATATATAAATTTCCTTACTTATATAACACTGTCTGTACTCAATCCATGTAATGCAGTGGCTTTCCGGTTTTGGTTAAGGTCTTCATAATGTATGATAATGTACAGAAAGTTCCGTTTGAGAATAACAAGTTATTTAGGAATAAAGCAGACGACTCACCGAAAGGCTGTAGTGTTGTGTCCTCGACAGATATACAAACAAAAGGTAGAGATCTTTGCTAGCTTTCGGAATGAAATTCCTTTCTCAAGCTGTAAGAAAAACTTGCTCATAAACACACACACGCACACACACACACATACACTTACTCTCACGCACACACGTGTCTCCCTACATTGCGCTCAGTGAGAGTGTGTGCGCGTATTTGTGTCCATGTTTCTCCTATAGCTTGAGAAAGGAAATCCATTCCGACAGCTAGCAAAACAAATCTCTGTACATTTTGTTTTTGTACCTGTCGGGGCGCTTCTGGCTTTCGGTAAGGCGTCATCTTTAATCCTAAATAATTATTCATATTGTATCTATTTTTTGTAAAATTATAGATTCTACATCTGAAAGTTGAATTTCATGGGAACTGTCTATTTCTGTTTCATTCACTGACTGTGTGAATGAAACATTATGTTGGTAAATGTAAAAAAGAGGATCAACTTTCGTACATTTCTGTATCGCGGTGTTTTCCAATTGATCAACTTTTATGGTACCACACTTTTAAAAAGTAGATCTATTTCTGTTGTGTCTAGTTGTGTCTAACTCTGAAACAACTTTTTGCTGATTCAATGCATCCTTTTCCCACCACTCGTATTTATATTACAGACATGCCTTACAATTTCATTCTCAGCGCTGGAGCGGCCACAAGGACTTTCGTATGCTGGGCGTTGTGAGTGCCTGCTGCCAGAACATGTGTAACCGTCATGTTGCGCGGCTACGAGTTTCCGCGAAGACGTCACCTACAGTCGCTGCTAATTAGCACCCGACACGCATGCCGCTTTGCGTAGCACACGCATGAACGCGACGCACGCACACAACAAGCCCCTCCGTCACTTGGGACAACCAGCTGCCGCACTACCACTACCGTTGTCACATATTGCGCTGAACCCCATCTCAGCTATCGGCGTATCAGTGGTGTTTGTGAGGTACTGCTGACGTATACTGTCACAGGTGTACTGGATTACGAGCTATTCTCACGACGTCAGACTTCCAGTGTCCACAAAATATTTCAAGAGCAAGCCTGTTATCGCAACTCCTATGGGAAATGTCTTTCGTTTTAACGCAAATGTCCTTATCGCATGATCTTCTAATACACATTACTGCTTTGGGATGAATTACGTGAATCATCTTAAGTGTCTCTTGACGGATATTACAGGAGTTCTTTTCCCTCGTCCATTGGAGAAGTGGCTGTTTTCATTAATCTTTTCGCTCGCTTTCCGGTTTAATTACTGCCTATTAAGGTTCCCGTGTACTGTGGTTTCGTTTCCTTACCTTTTGCATTCCTATATTTCTACTGGTAATGTTTCACGATTAATTCTATGTTGATATTAAGTCTACATTATACTCTGTCGTTCCATCACAGTGGATATGTTTGGTTCATTTGTGATATTGATATACACTACTGGCCATTAAAATTGCCACACCAAGAAGAAATGCTGATGATAAACGGGTATTCATTGTACAAATACATTATACTAGAACTGACATGTGATTACGTTTTCACGCAATTTGGGTGCATAGTTCCTGAGAAATCAGTACCCAAAACAACCACCTCTGGCAGTAAAAACGACCTTGATACGCCTGGGCATTGACTCAAACAGAGCTTGGATGGCGTGTACAGGAACAGCTGGCCATGCAGCTTCAACACGATACCACAGTTCATCTCGAGAAGTGACTGGCGTATTGTGACGAGCCAGTTGCTTTGCCACCATTGACCAGAAGTTTTCATTTGGTGAGAGATCTGGAGAATGTGCTGGACAGGGCAGCAATCGAACATTTTCTGTATTGAGAAAGGCCTGTGCAGGACCTGCAACATGCGGTCGTGAATTATCCTGCTGAAATGTAGGGTTTCGCAGGGACCTAATGAAGGGTAGAACCACGTGTCGTAACACATCTGAAATGTAACGTCCACTGTTCAAAGTGCCGTCAATGCGAACAAGAGGTGACCGAGACGTTTAACCAATGGCAACCCATACCATCACGCCCGGTGATACGCCAGTATGGCGATGGCGAATACACGCTTCCAATGTGCGTTCATCGCAATGTCGCCAAACACGGATGCGACCATCATGATGCTGTAAACAGAACCTGGATTCATCCGAAAAAAATGACGTTTTGCCATTCGTGCACCCAGGTTCGTCGTTGAGTACACCATCTCAGGCGCTCCTGTCTCTGATGCAGTGTCAAGGGTAACCGCAGCCATGGTCTCCGAGCTGATAGTACATGCTGCTGCAAACGTCGCCGAACTGTTCGTGCAGATGGTTGTTGTTTTGCAAACGTCGCCATCTGTTGACTCTGGGATCGAGACGTGGCTACACGATCCGTTACAGCCCTGCGGATAAGATGCCTGTCATCTCGACTGCGAGTGGTACGAGGCCGTTGGGATCCAGCATGGCGATCCGTATTACCCTCCTGAAGCCACCGATTTCATATTCTGCTAACAGTCATTGGATCTCGACCAACGCGAGCAGCAATGTCGCTATACGATAAACCGCAATCGCGATAGGCTACAATCCGAACTTTATCAAAGTCGGAAACGTGATGGTACGAATTTCTCCTCCTTACACGAGACATCACAATAACGTTTCACGAGACAACGCAGGTCTTCTGGTGTTTGTGTATGAGAAATCGGTTGTAAACTCTCTTCATGTCAGCAAGTTGTAGATCTCGCCACCGGCGCCAACCTAGTGTGAATGCTCTGAAATACTAATCATTTGCGTATCAAAGCATCTTCTTCCTGTCGGTTAAATTTCGCGTCTGTAGCACGTCATCTTCGTGGTGTAGCAATTTTAAAGGGTAGTTGTGTGTATGTTTGTCTCTGTTCTCTTATATCTCCTAGCGCTTCTTGGGAACCTCATTTAGATACTCGGCATATGCTTTTTTCACATCTAGTTCACCACATTACTCCCTTATAATATTTTTGTGAAATAATAACGTTAACGCTGTTATATATTTCTAATCCCCTCTGTGTGAAAGTCTCGTTTATCACATATCTGATGATTTTACTCCGGAAAAATTAGTACAGTATCCAATTAATTTGAAAATATCTGGAGGTGTAACACAGCCAATGCACTTGAAGGGTCTTACCAGCTCTATTAATCCACTGTTGATGACAGTAGTGTCGTATATGAAGAACTGGAGGCTCGACAACCACTCGACAAATTTCCACCCACAGAACCTTTCAAAAAACAGTTAATGATTTTGTTGGACCATTATGTCATGAAATGGGAAACAAAGTCCAGAAGTCAACAATGGTCTTATTCACAAGAGTCATCACATGTGGAATCCATTTTGAGCTCGTCAGTAACATATGCACTAATAGATTTTTATGGCACTGTATCGCTTTGAAAGATATGGAATTCTACCAGTCACTGTATATTCAGTGTTCTAACATCCCATACAGCAAACCCAGAACTATTTCAGATCTCCAAAATAATGCAGAGCGTTGGAATACACTACCTATGTGCCCATTATGGCTTAACCTGGTGTACATATCATCGAGAGCTTGTAGGTGAAGGAATATTAGTGTTTGTCGTCCCATCGACAAGGAGGACATAAGAGATGGAGCACAAGCTTGGATTAATATAGGTTGGGGAAAACCTAAATCAGAATGGCCGGAGTCCAGAGTGCTAAACACTGCGCTATCTCGTTCGCTACGAGCGGCTTGGTGGGGAATCCAGTGGGAACTTATGACAATTCCGTGAAGCGTTACTTCAGGAGGTCTCGCGGGTGAGTAAAGAGACGCTGAACACCGAAAGTCTGGCCTCCTACGTACACAAGAACGTGGGATCTCGTAAGAGACCATGGCTCTGCTTTTTACACCATGAAAGTGACCCCCTTATAGCAAATCCCACACATAAGTTAATAAATATAATCTGACTGAAATCATCTACTTTCTTTACTGTGCTGTAACTTTCTAAAATTGCAACGGAATAATAAAGAAGGAGTTTAACCAAAGGTAACCAAGATAAAACTGAAATACTCGCTGTAGAACTCGTGTAGTTACTAACAGTTCAGATGAAGAAATGGCATCTTGTAAATGGTGCTAGTGGGAGGCAAATGTTCTTGCAATCTATACCCTATCACTTAACAATTTTAAAAACCGTGAGTTAGAGTGATAGCAGAAATTATCTCAGTGTCTCAGTCCCCATTGGCTCGTGTCTCGATTTTCACAGCTAGGAGGAACATCACATACGTAAAGGGAAACGCCTACATTCCAGGTAAAATGAGTGTGTCGAATTAGCCTTTAGTTAACCCTGAACATGTAAACCTCCAACCCATGCATATTAAAATAGCGTTAATGAATATATTTGTAAACTCTCTGGACAGACAAGGACAAGCTTTTGAATATCTGAGGACAAAGTTCGCCCTATATCTACTGTGCGTAGGTTAAAGAGGGAATATTTATTTAACGTCCAATACGACAGCTTATGCAAGAGCCATATATCACCAACTCTATAAGTACCACATTTAGATTTACTTCATGTCCTTCCTGACTTGTTTTCCTGAGAACATGGGGGATACAAATGCTGAATACGTTCAAAACATGGTTCAAATGGCTCTGAGCGCTATGGGACTTAACATCTGTGGTCATCAGTCCCCTAGAACTTAGAACTACGTAAACCTAACTAACCTAAGGACGTCACACACATCCATGCCCGAGGCAAGATTCGAACCTGCGACCGTAGCAGTAACGCGGTTCCAGACTGTAGCGCCTACAACCGCACGGCCACACCGGACGGCTGCTGAATACGAAAAACGGTTTCACAAGGACATTGTACTAACGGCAAAGCGGTGTACAGGACTCAGGAGCTGAAGCATGCAGAAGAATAGAGTTGAATACAAAATGTTCTTCTAAACTTATCCTTGTGTGAAATATTTCTTTCCAAGATTTCAAAATTGCATACGGCATTTGTCTCAAATTTGTGCTTTTGTTAAACTTAAGCGACAGGTAATTTTTATTTTAAAATCATTGTTCACCATAACCATCACAAATGGGAAACCATAATAATATCCATAGGGCAGACAAAACTTTAAAATGTATTGTGCAGTGCTAGCAGCGTCTATTCAACTACCTCAGGTATACAACTTACACGTTGTTAGTTACTTGTTGGAGCAGAACGCAGTTCAGCGCGTCGACATCTCGGGTACGTCTGTACGGTCGTCAAATCGGACGAATATAGGGGTGCCTTCCCATTATGTTTAAACTCTGAACGCGGTCGCCGAAGCCGCGTGCGATTTCGGCTCCTTCCAGCAATCTGATTTAACCACGAACTCGTGTTCTCCCTCGTCGTCATTGCTGGTAACAAGTACTGATTGATGTTTTGTTTCGGGTGCAAGGTGGAAGCGTTTTGTCCGGCACACATCGCTGTAAATGGCGTGATCCATGTAGCAGTACGTATTACAGTTGCTCTCGTATGAATGAGCTCCACAACACTGCTAGTTCTAATAGATCGTCTTCATTTCGAGTGGCTATTCATATGGAAATTTCGCGTGCTAAATGTGAAGCTTTGTTCGCCATCGTATTTCCTTTATAACACGTCGTGGTCCAAAACTGTTTTAATCCCCTCACCTACCATCGGGCCTCACAGGCATCGGTTATGTTTACTGTCTTCTCTCTATTAGTAACTGCACATTTTAATGAAATTCTATGAATTTTCCTAATTTCTCAAGTTAACCATAATTTAGGAGAAACATTACAAAAATTCGTCTATGGCTTTGTGTTAAAGTGTTGTTGCACGTTTCCTCCCGTACGTGCCTAGCAGTTCCTTGAGGCTGGAAGCAATTTTTCAACAACTAGATGTACGTCTGTACAAGGCCTATTACGGTACGTCATTTACCATTGTTGACTCGTGCCGTTATTCTTTCAGTGTTCAACAGTCCTTCTTTGGTAAGCACATGTTTATAATGTTGCTTTATTTCGTAACTGTTGTCTGTTCTACAAAATGTCAGGTAGCAGCAGTCGGCCTAGACAGACGCAGAAACTGGGAAGTAACCGATTTTGTGACTTTTACGAATTCCTAACAAGGACAGAATTGTATTATTACATCTGTGTGCTTTGATAGTTTAGTTTCTGGTGTTTCTGCGTGTTAATTTAATGTGTAATAGCCACAGTTCTCACGTTTTCGTTTGCGTCGGAAACTAAACCGCGTTTGTGGCTTATTACAAGTTCCAAATCATGGGCGAATTATTTGGTCTCACCTGAATGTTTTTCGGTAGTTAGGTATTTGAATCTCTGCATATTAATCTAATTTATTAGACACAGTTCCTCCATTTTGTTAGCGTCTACAGTAGGGTTCCATAGCGCAGGCCGTTAGTATGTTTATTTGGGTAGTGTATTTTTACATGGTCCTTAGTATGGATAGGAACTGTGATTGTTGTGTGCGGATGCGAGCCGAATTTGTGACACGTCGCTCTCATCTCCAGGCTGTGATGGCTTCGGTTACACAACAGGGTTCCCCTCTGTTGTGGGGCGGACGTGGTGATTCAACGGACGTCCAGCACGTCCGAGTCCTCCGATCCGTTATCACTGGTGGCCTGCCCAGTTACTGCTCGCACTGACGTTGCCCCTCACCTGTAGTCGAGTGGGAGGTCGCCTCAGCTCGTGGCAGGCCGTAAAAGACTACCCAAGGGGCCGCACGTAAGGCCTACCCAGTTTGTCTGACAGACAGTTTCCAGTTGCTGTCTGTAGCTGTCGCTCAGACAGGAGCAGTCGCCTGTCCTGTTTCACAGGAAACCACTCAGCCTGCAAGATCTGGGCCATCACAGAGGGTGGGATTATTGACAGTTGAGAGCTTCATGTAAGGCGCGTTATTGGGGCCCTTAGGAACATGGCTGCCATGAAGGGGAAGGAAGCTAATGTGCACTCATTGTGAATACCAGGTTGAGTCATTCCAGACGTGTATCGGGTCTTCCGGATGCCAGGAAGAGCACAGGGTGCAGCTATCTGCAGTTAGTACCAACGACGTGTGTCAATTTGGAACGGAAGAGATTCTTTCTGGTTTGGAGGTCATCCACATGAGTGCTAAAAGAAATCCATTTAACTTCGGTTACACGATAAATCAGTAAATTCTAAAGGTCTTAAATTCAGCTAACCTAGGAATTACAATTATGGATAACTTAAAATGGAAGGAACACATTGAAAATGTTGTGGGGAAGGCTAACCAAAGGCTTTGTTTTATTGGAAGGACACTTAAAAATGTAACAGATCTACTGCCTACACTACGATTGTCGGTCCTATTTTAGAATACTGCTGCGCAGTGTGGGATCCTTACTAGATAGAACTGACGAAGAACATCAAAGAGGTTCAAAGAAGGGCAGCACGTTTCATATAATCGCGATATAGGGGAGAGGGTGATACTGAAAGGATACGCGATTTGGGGTGGACTTCATTAAAACAAAGGCGTTATTCGTTGCGGCGGAATCTTCTCACCACATTTCAGTCACCAACTTTCTCCTCCGAATGCGAAAATATTTTATTCGCGCCGACCTACGTAGGGAGAAACGATCACCATGATACAATAAGCGACTTCAGATCTCGCTAGGAAAGATAAAGTTGTCCATTTTTCATGGCGCTGTTCCTAATTGGAATAATAGAGAAATGTTAAGGTGGTTCGATGAAGCCTCTGTCAGACACTTAAATGTGATTTGCAGGGTATCCATGTAGATGTAAATTACGTAGAAGAGGACTATCGGATAAGGATATAAGGATATTGTCAGTGCGGTCTTCCGATTCTGAAAACCCAGCTAGTGAATGTGAATCTTTCAGTGATGACGATAATGAGATAGATGTCGCTAAAAACTCAGAACTGAACGAAGATGAAAAAATGAAGAAGCCCTTTACGAAGGTGGAGAAGAACAATTTTGTGTACATTCTGTTGAGTATGACTTACTGTTTTCTCGTAATGGGAATGAAATATGGGCTACAGCTCCTCAAGACAGAATTCTTGGTAGTCGGAGCAAAAGGTACGTATGTATTGAAAGAAGATCTGGGACCCACAAGTTATTGGACTAGGAACTGTGTCTTTCGTGTACCCCTCACTGCTAAAAGTATGTATGAGGACCAACAAGGATGGTCAACTCGCTTAAAAGAATGGGTGGATTTAGATAAGCATGAAATGAAGATGTTTTTTGGTGTTTTGATCCTGATGGGTGTCTACAAGTCAAGTAACGAAGATATTGGACTTTGATCCTGATGGGTGTCTACAAGTCATGTAACGAAGATATTGGACAGCTTTGTTGTGTTGAGAATGGCCGACCACTGTTCAACGAAATTATGCTTCGCACAAGCTTCCATGCTATTCTAAAGGTGTTATGCTTTGACAACGGAGCAGCCCGATGTGAGCATAGGTCAAGTGACGAACTCGAACCAATCACAGAACTTTTTGAGATGTGCGAACTAACGCTTAGGGATGCCTACATTCTGGGCAGTTTGTGACAGTGAAACTAGATACTACTGGAAGGTGAAAGTGTGTTTGCGGAAGGTGGAAGAAAACAGAGCCAAGCGACTCGGAGAGAAAGTTGTGAAGATCCCGGTGACTAAGCTTAAGTGTCTGGACGTAATGTCATCAGTGATAATTTTTCTACATTTCTCGATTTAGCTTGTTATTTTTTGTGAAAAGGTTTGGCACTAGTCGTTACTGCCTGCCTATTTTGCTACACCTAAAGACCGTAAAGTATACTCTATGCTATTTGGTTGTTAACCAGATCTGATGATATCCTCTTATGTTCCTAAGATGGACATAGTTGTTACCGCCCTTAGCTCCCTTAATGACCTACCAACTGTGTCATCACCACGATAAGGAAGTCTAAACTTACACTGAAGAGCCAAAGAAACTGGTACACCTGCCTAATATCGTGTACGGCCCTGTGAGCACGCAGAAGTGCAGCAGCATGAGATGGCATGAACTCTGCTAATGTCTGAAGCAGTGCTGGAGAGAACTGATACCGCGAATCGTGCAGGGCTGTCCATAAATCCGTAAGAGTACGGGGGGTGGAGATCTCATCTGAACAGCACGTTACAAGCCATCCCAGATATATTGTTCATGTCTGGGGAAAACGATGGCGAGCGGAAGTGTTTTAATTCAGAGGAATGTTCCTGTAGGCACTCTGTAGCAGTTCTAGACCTGTGGGGTGTCGCATTGTCCTGTTGTAATTGCCAGTCGGAATGCACAATTGACATGAATGGATGCAGGTGATCAGACATGATGCTTACGTATGTGCAACCCTGTCAGAGTCGTATTTACACGTATCAGGGGTCCCATATCACTCCAACTGCACACGTCGCACAGCATTACAGAGCCTCCACCAGCTTGAACAGTCCCCTGCCGACATGCAGGGTCCACGGATCTATGAGGCTGGCTCCATACCCGTACACGTTCATCCGCTTGATACCAATTGAAACGAGGCTCATCGGGGCAGGCAACATGTTTCCAGTCATCAACAGCCAAATGTCGGTGTCGAAGGGCCCAGGAGATGCGTAAAGTTTACGTCGTGGGGTCCTCAAGTGTACACAGCTGGACCTTCGGATCCGAAAGCCCATATCGATAATGTTCCGTTGAATGGTTCGTACGCTGACACTTGTTGATGGTCCAGCATTAAAATCTGTAGCAATTTGCGGAAGGGCAGCATTTCCGTCACGTTGAACGACTCTCTTCAGTCGTTGTTGGTCCCGTTCTTGCAGGATGTTTTTCCGGCAGCAGCGGTGTCGAAGCTTTGATGTTTCAACGGATTCCTGATATCCACGGTACAGTCGTGAAATGGTCGTACGGGAAAATGCCCAATTCAACGCTACCTCGGAGATTCTGTATCCATCGCTCGTGATCCGACTGTAATACCACCATTAAGCTACTTAAACCTTGATAACTTTCCACTGTAGCAACAAAAATCGATCTAACAACAACTCCAGACGCTTGCTGCCTTATATAGGTGTTGCCAATCGCCGTGCTGCATTCTGCCTGTTTACATATCTCTGTATTTGTAAACGCATGCCTATACCAGTTTCTTTGGCTCTTCTGTGTACAATGACATACAGTGACACAAAGGGCGGTGTTGATACCATGGAGCAGAACAAGCGATGCTGTTGTGTGAAAAGAAAGACAGGGCGCTAGCCATTGATGATCACGGCAACATGAACGATAGAAGTGTAACGAATATGTGCATAATTTGGATGATGCTGGCTACCACTAGAAATATGAGACGTCGGGCTTCCGTCATCAAATTGGGAAAGCAACTAGGAGGGGAGAAGAAGTCAATGAATTCATTAGTAGCACCGGATCCAGGAAGGGCAGTGAAGTCACCAGCTAAGAAAAAGAGAAGATGCGCATATTGTGTAGAGAAGAAAATGTCAAATGCCGGCCGGGGTGGCCAAGCGGTTAAAGGCGCTACAGTCTGGAACCGCGCGACCGCTACGGTCGCAGGTTCGAATCCTGCCTCGGGCATGGATGTGTGTGATGTCCTTAGGTTAGTTAGGTTTAAGTAGTTCTACGTTCTAGGGGACTGATAACCTTAGAAGTTAAGTCCCATAGTGCTCAGAGCCATTTTTTTGAAAATGTCAAATTACATGTAACAAGTGCAGCAAACGTGTATGGTCTGAACATTCTGCTATTGTCTCTAGACCGTGCGCTAATTTGCAATAAGAATAAAAGCTACCAGTGAATGTATGAAAACTGTGTTTTTTAAAACGTAAACTTTGAATAAATAATAATATGTTAAAAGTATTTATACATCAAACGCTGAGAGCCCCCACTGGTAGCCAACATTATACAGATTTTCTGGTACGCAGTTGCCGGCCGAAGTTGCCGTGCGGTTAAAGGCGCTGCAGGCTGGAACCGCAAGACCGCTACGGTCGCAGGTTCGAATCCTGCCTCGGGCATGGATGTTTGTGATGTCCTTAGGTTAGTAAGGTTTAACTAGTTCTAAGTTCTAGGGGACTAATGACCTCAGAAGTTGAGTCCCATAGTGCTCAGAGCCATTTTTGGTACGCAGTTGTTTAATGATATTCAGCTCTTTCACCTTTAAATGATATTTAATGTACTGAGGAGTATTGATGGTGAGTTTCAAAATAGTTCAAATGGCTCTGAGCAGTATGAGTCTTAACATCTGAAATTGTTGAGGCTTTCGTGGCCACTTGTTGACAAACTGCCTATTGGCTTCTGTCTCGGGTTCTTCGGCCGACGTTCATCTAATGATTTTTCTGACGTTTCGCCAACACGAGTGGCTGGCATTGTCAAAGCTTCACCCTCCATTGCCGGTGGTGAACAATTCGAAGCACAGGCACTGTGCGGTCGCGCGGTTCCACACTGAAGCGCCTAGAACCGCTCGGCCACATAGGGCCAGCGATGGTTAGTTTCTAAGGTACTTCACGGAAGGGATTATAGACAGCGCATTTCGAATATTTATTCACGGCCATAACGGCTGAATTGTAAATTTAATTTCTTCGTCAGTTATACGATATTTAGAGTTAATTTGACTTTGGAAGATCATTATTATGATTGAAAATACAACACTGTGTAGTAGTCTACAAGGGTTATTACCTATTTTACATACGCCTGAGGCTGTGACCCATCATCAGATACAGAGGAATATATAAGTGGCAGTGAAATTTATCTAGGGCCAACTTGTTTTATACTAGACCCTCTAGAGTGCATAATGGTTTCCAAAGATGAAAATTGTTAATGTTTGATTTGGAACTAAAACAAAATTAATTACTTTAGTGAAAATACGATGTAACGTAAGATTATCTACCTTAGATAAAATTCTTTATACGTTTGCTAATTTCCAAATTTTTGCTAACTTGTTCCAAGTTATAGTTTGAACAAAGCAATCTTGCCATGAACGGATACTAAATTACAAACAGGTAACGTACACAATAAGATTAAGCGGAAAAGTGAGTCAGCTACGGTTATAAAAACTAAAAAAATAGTCTTTCAGAAGGTGAAGTGAAATTATAGAAACTGAAATGTAGGACAAAATGTCGAATGTGAGTATGAGGGCAATTTTCATCAGGGCCTGGATGGGATTATGAGGAGTTGGAGATACTACGACGATGGCAGAAGTAGAGTGGATATTAATTAAATGCTCTCAGGCTGTAGTAAGAAAATCGTTTCTGAAGAAGGCAGACTTAGTAACATGTAATACAAATTCATATTATTCAAAATCTTTTAGGAGGGTATTTGTATGGACTGTAGCATTGTACGGAATTTAGGCGTGGACGAGAGGAAGTTAAGACAAGTAGAAATTTTTTTTGCTACACAACATGGGTAGATAGAACATATACCAAGGAGGCACTGTAGTGAAGTGAGGGATTGGTTCATAGGGCACGTAAAGGAATAGTTAGAAATAGTGTATGTATGTATGTATGTGTGTGCGTGTGTGAGAGGGGGGGGGGGGAAGGATGAGGGCGGGGGATATGGATGAATCTTGCAGACGGCACGTAAGAAGTAAGAATAGACTACGATAGATGTTCAAAGATGAAGAGAATAGCTCATTATAGCGTAGAATAGAAGGCTGCATCATTTCAGTCTCCGCACTACAATGAAAAAATATATATACATATTTAAACATTGAGTGTTACTTTGAAAACAAAACTGCATTAAAGACACTTTTCAAATTAGAGTTCTTCGCAATAAAATCGACAAGAATAAGTCACCTTCATTAAATATGTTCTTCATCTTTCGCCTATGAAATCAGTGTATAAACGAACATGACCTGACCCTGATTTTATGAAACTTTATGATATAGCAAAAATACATGTCTAGATAAAACGATTTTTGTAGACTACCTGACGGAAACATGGATTTACTCTAATAAATTCCGTCAGCTTTTATTTCATTATCAGGCTTCTGGCTCAGAATGAAAGTGGTATCCCTGGTACACGGAAATTCCTTTAGGCTTCGTTCCCTTATTCTCATGAAATACTTGTTCCTTACCCCAGCATTATCCCTGTATGTGTTTCGGAATAACAGAGACTACATTAGCTTCTGAGTAGTGCCGTATTTTCCACTTGCTGGGAGCCCCCAGACAGCTTCCTGTTTAAGTCTGAGGCACTCGTCGCCCCTACACACACTTGGCTTATCCGTGCTTAAAGCCGGAAGACCATTACGAGCACCTGCTGCACGCGATCATAGCCGGGATGGCGCAGCGGCGAATCGCGACTGCATCCCGGTGGTAGCGAACAGCTGTTACCGTACTAGAGGACTCTCTAGGTTAATGAAGTCACGTGCTGAAGCGATGGCCGACAACGACAGACTGCAGCGAGATTACTCTGCTAATTATCCACTCCGTATCTGCCGGTGGACCTCTGATGGTGCAACGAACCTTTTACACATCCTCACACGTGTTTGTGAAATGAGACACTTCTGAATACTTCCAGGTGCAAGTGAATTTAGCTAATGATTCTCACGCATCCATTAGTTTCAAGTGATACTGATTATGTTAATACGCAATATTTAACTGTACTTCAAAATATCGACTTCGATTTTGACATGACATATCCAAAGACTGGCAATCCACAAGCAATCCAAAATAGACATTTTTCGGAACTACTATTTCACCCTTCCTAAATTGCAGCTGAAGTGTGTGGGACTTGTACAAAGTAGGAAAAACTAGAGACGTTTAACGTAAACAAAGAAATCGGAAAAATGCGCGTAGGACTCGTGGCTACAGCCTTCAGTACAAATTTAATTATGTATGCAGATAATAATTACAAATTTGTGTTACTCGGTGGCCTCATACAAGTCTTTATATTGAACGAAATTTGGGTGACTTGCGTGTCGGTAGTCTACCGAAGGTACCCAACCAGGCAAAGGGGACCTAAAGTTTAACGTGCAATCCATACCACGACTTGTTTCTGGCGACTCTCCACGTCTTTGAGAAGTGAAGACTAAGTTAAGACCAAGACTGTAAAATCCGTAGATAATTGAGATACAATCCCACGATCTCTCAGTTTCCAAGCATGCCCTTTATCGTTAGACCACCACATCGACGTACAAGTACATAATCTATAGGTTTTGATGAGTGTGTTAGCCAATATCAGAATTGTGGCATGTATGGCCATATACTTTAATTGCATTCACTTAGCATCTTAATTTTTTTACACCGCCAAGGTGCAGTAAAATATAATATTATAGCCAAAGGTCCTTAGAACTTAAGATAGAACATGAATTTAAACTTGATATCTCCAGGTGTTCTTAAAAAAAAAAAGAGGTTTTAACAGCCGGGAAGTCAGACAAACCGACTGACGGACAATAATGTGGTCCCACAACGATTCCGTTGTCAGCGATTGCGATACGAAACGCTAAAGAGGCGAGCAAGAGTGTTCACAGCTTAGTATTAACCACGGGAGAGCATCGGGGAGACACTGAAGGAACTTAACTAACGAACGATTGAAGACAGACGCAAACTACCACCTGGAATCACCATGTTCCGCGGTGCAATTACTGCTTCATTAAATTTTGCGCATGTGGTCGAATAAATTCCGCTCCTTCTAACACTTCGGCCATACAAAGTCCGGCAACCTTCAGAGTGAGCCGAAAGACTGACGGTACATCACTGGCCCAGTTTTTGTAAAAGCGCGGACCGCGCCACTGTGATTGCGGCCACTAACACGTCAGCGCCGACTATCTTGATCGGCTGCCAAGAAGTACGCATCTACAAGAATTGAATCTGAGTGGGCATGGTCGATTCACGACAGAAAGTCGATATCTCATTCTAAGCCACGTCTTTGCAAGTTCATTATAGAAAGCGCCGGATTTCATGACTTTTACAAGCTGCAACCACAGCATCTACTAATCAAAATGTTAGACGAACGATTTCAGCCATTTCTTCAAGCACCGCGTCCCAAAAGAAGTCGCCGCTAGAATGTCGACATTTTCGTACAGTATATATTGAGCGATGTTCCAGTGCTTTGCCACAGCCGATGTATTGGACTGAATAGCATGCGTCCTTACAGTGTCCCGTGCATCTTTCGTGGAATTACGAGTCGTCTTTCCGAGGTATGAAGGATAACACTCGCGGTGGACCGAATAATCCCCAGCTTTTACGAAAATCATATCATTCTTAACGGAACGTAAAACGGATAATGTCTTCCATGGAGGGTGGAAAATCAGTTTTAAAGAGTGCTAACTAAGGATCAGAATGTTTTGGTTCAGTGTAAAGTAATTAAATTTTGTGGCATGTAGTATAAAAGAAGCCGACGAATAAGGAAGTATAATTGCCTGCGGACATCTGCCAACATACTTTCCAGACAACAAGTGTTCTCAGAACATTGATTCACACAGCACACGTCACTGCTGACGAGAGAATTCTACTGGATGAGCTCTTACATTGAGAGAGAGCTTCTGAAGCGAACGGGTACTCTCCACATTCAAAGGTATTACGACTGAAAGCAAAGGTGGGCGTGAAAATGCGGAAGAACACATAGAAATATTGAAACTCATTCCTTCCCTGCCATATGGGGAGGCCTATCGTCAAAAATATGACTGATCCTCAATTAGCACTTTTTTTTTTGCCCTTTGTTGTGTACATAGTTCCGCGTAGTCAGCGCGTACACCACTTTCCCACTAGAGCGCGCCCCGCTAAGCACAACAGCACAGACGCAGCGCTCGTCCATCTCCGCACTACGAGATGGCGCTGCCATAGAGAAGGACCAAATTCTGCTTCCGCCGATCCGCGTATTAATATGTAACGCAACCAATGAGATTGCCCCCCACCCCTCTTATGGGTCTTCTCCATTGGCTTCTTTCCCCCCTCCCGCCCTTCACTTTTCCTCTCCTTCCCCCCCTTTTTTTTTCTCCATCATCTGTCCAGTTTCCCCCCCACCTGCTCTCGGCTGTGGTATGTCATATTTGTGCCAACTTTTTAGTGCCGTGTTTAAGTGAGTGTTCAGTGTTGTGCGTCTTTCCACAGTGTTGCGAACAGAAATCATGCTGTCGCTGGGTGTGCATTTTATATCTTGCGAACAGAAACCAGACTGTCGCCATGTTTTTTTAACTGTCTGTCTGTTATTTTTCTGCTTCTTGTGTATTACCTTAGCATCATAAACCATGTGTTTTATGTTTTAAGTTCTAGAATTTTCTGCCATTTTACCTTTAAGTCACCGATTTTATCGCCAACTATTATTTTTTATTATCTTCATCTTTTTAACACAAATTCGGTAGGCTGAAGAGCGGCGTAGTAAGCTGCTGCCAGCCCGCCCCCTTCGGGGGGAATTGAAATTCAATAAAGAAAAAAAAAATGAGATTGCTGCTAACGTAGAACCTTTTCCCCTCACGGATCACACTCGCGCAGTGATACATAAACGCGCGAGGATTATAACGAGTGTACAGACCTCTGAATAGTCAGTCTATATTTGTCTGCACCAGTCTGTACCAGTCTGCATTAGTCTGTACCCATCTGTACGAGTTCTACATTTGTCTGTACCCATCTATAGTCAAATTTCAGTCTGTGCTTAATAAGATTACCATATGTACATGGCCATGAAGATAAATGTATAGACACTTTTGTCAAGTATCAGAGATATATGTGAGAATAATTTAACGTACAATTACCAAAGGAACTTCATATTGTCAGTTGTAAATAGTATCCAGAACCAAGTTAAGAAATTTTCATGCTTGTTATTATTTTAATAAATGTGTGTGAAAATTAATAAACTTTTGTTTAAAGTTGATCACCGTCAATCTGCTACTCTAAGCGTGCAAGTGGCATTTCTATCATCTGACCTAACGGCAGAAGATAAACACGCCACGATAAGACCACGAGACACATCACTGACACTCGCCTACTTCGTTAGAGCGACAAGTAAAATAATCTGATGGTGTGTGTACTGATGGTCTTACAGTACGCACACCACACCCTTCATTGCAGACAGCAGGACACTTGGGTTACGTTAATGATGATTGGATTTCCCCGGAGGCTTGGGTTTACAAAGTCCTCGGCGACTATGGATTTTCAAATATCGAATAGACGACACGCAAAGCCCACGATAGACGTGTGAAACACCGAAGGTACACCAGGTTCTTACAGCCATACACACTGAACCGCCAAACAAACTGGTGTAGGTATGCGTATTGAAATACAGAGATATACTTACATGCAGAATACAGCGCTGCAGTCGCCGACGCCTATATAAGACAACAAGTGTCTAGCGCAGTTGTTGCTTAGGTTACTTCTGCTTCATTGGCTGATTATTAAAATTTAAGTGAGTTTGAACAGGTGTTATAGTCGGCATACGAGCGGTGGGAACACCATCGCAGAGGTAGCGATGAAGTGGGGATTTCCGCGTGCAACCATTTCACGATTGTACCGTGAATATCAGAAGTCTGGTAAAATATCAGATCTCCGATATCGCTGCAGCCGGAAAAAGATTCTGCATAAACGGGGCCAACAACGACTGAAGATAATCGTTCAGCGTGTTAGAAGAGCAACCCTTCCGAAAATTGCTGCAGATATCGGTTCTGCGCCATCAACAAGAGTCGAAATGCGAACCACTCAACGAAACATCATCGATATGGGATTTCGGAGCCCAAGGTCCCCTTGTGTATCCTTCATGACCGCACGACACAAATCTTTGCGTCTCGCCTCGGCCCATCAACACGGACAGTCACCTGTTGATGACTGGATTCATGTTGCGCAATCGGACGAGTCTTGTTTCAAATTGTATCGAGCGGATGGACTTGTACGGTAAGCAGAAATTCTGGAATCCGTGGTCACTGCATGTCAACAGGGGACTGTTCAAGCTGGTGGAGGCTCTGTCATGGTGTGTGTGTGTGTGTGTGTGTGTGTGTGTGTGTGTGTGTGTGTGTGTGTGTGTGGTGGGAGTGATATGGGACCCTTCATACGTCTAGATAGGACTCCATACAGGTAACACGTACGTAAGCATCGTGTCCTATCACCTGCATATATTCATGTCCATTGTGCATTCCGACGGAGTTGGGCAGTCCCAACAGGACACTGCGACACCCCATACGCCCAGAATTGCTACAGAGTTGTTCCAGAAATAATCCTCTGAGTTTAAACACTTCCACTGGCAACGAAAGGCCCCTTGACTTGAACGTTATTGAGAATACCTCAGATGCCTTGCTACCTGCTGTTCAGAAGAGACCTCTACCCCTTCGTACTCCTAGGGATTTGTGGACCGCCCTGCAGGATTTATGGTATCAGTTCCCACCAGCACTACTTCAGACATTAGTTGAGTCCATGCCACGTGGTTTTGCGGCACTTCTGCTTGCTCGCTGAGGCCCTACACGATATTAGACAGGTATACCAGTTTATTTGGCTCTTCAATGTATATCGGCTGTGGCAGAACATTGCATTTCCACTCGTCAATCTACACCACGTGAAAATGTCGAAATTCTAGCATGTACTTTATATTTTTTTGGGACTCAGTGACGGACGAAGGAGGTGAAATTCGTTTGGTGAATAATGTAACTGACAGAGGGAAAGGATTCATCCTGGGCAAGTCATGGGGTGCTTGCCATAATAATGTTGCGAAGGCGACATCACTGTGTAAGCCCACAATGATTAATCGCCTTATCGTCATGGATCAACCACGTAGCGACATATTCACGTCTTACGTATGTGTACTGCACCTATAAATGTCCATGGTCCTTGAGCATCTGTGCTACAAATGTCCATGGGACTTATGCATCTGTAGCAACGTGTGTGTGGCGTAGCCCGTCGGATTAGGAGCACGAAGCGAGTGCAGTGTTATCAGACTGTCGCCTGGAGGTTATATTAGAATAAAATAATGGAATAGATGATAATAAAATGCGTGGCTTTTTTAAATGTATTGAATTAATGAGATTAATTTTTCAGCGTGAATGACAAGCACAATAAGCTGAGCTATGCCTGGAAATAAGTCCGTATTAGTTCATATTATTTTGCAGGGCGGAGTAGTTTCTTTCTCCGCTGTAGATTTGTGCTTACCATTCTTTATAATACTACGTTTGGTCGCCGCGTTCACCTTTGAAGTCTTGACCGTGTTCCTATTAATCTTATCGGATCTTCGTACTTTTCCAAAGTACACAGGTGGGCTTCAGTTATTGTAATTATTGTACTATTTGAAATAACAACTCACACGACCTATCTGTTAATAAAACAATACTGTATTTTTTCTAAACGGTGCACATATGAAATCCACACTCCTCACTTATTCATAGCGACCCCAAAATGGCGGTCTACAATTACTCGCTAAAAATGGCGTGCTTCTCACTCGTTCACTAGCTGAGCGCGACTCCCTCCTTACTCCTTCTGGTACCAGAAAAAATCCTCTGTTTATTAACAACTGAAAGTCAAAAAATACATGACGGTAGGCATAGGCTCTATGATGGGCTACCGCTTCATCTTGTCTCTTTGCCTTTAAAGAAGACGAAAACATAAAGGAAATGCAAAAGGTTTATCACAAATGCCCCCCTATTGTATACTGTCGGAAATAAGTCTCTTTATTTAGGGAGACAGTATACAGTAGTCTTATTAACCTTGGGGCTCATAGTTCAGTCACTTGGTGCACGTCAATGGAGTTTTAATACCCTTATGTTACTACAAATATATCTAAAAGCTCATTTTCTTGGCCATTACAAATTCATACATATAAATACATTCACATATACTTATATCACGTAATTACATTCACATATATTCATATTACATATCGCACGTCCATGGCGTGCTAACGTCGTAGTCTCTTATTTCTCCTTACATTTGTTAAGCAGTATTATCAGGAGGAAAATGTTACATTTCTTACATTGTCCTTTCACCATATTTTAATAATTGTTTTTCTCCTTGGTGTTTGGTTCATTAGCCATTCTGATAAGCTGTCCTTTCGGCACACGTTATCTCATTGTTCGCTGCACTTATGGCCAGCAGCAGCTCATTGTTTAACGCGCCCGACTCAGTGACGCAAGCGCCACGTGAGCAGCAGCACTGCCCGCGTCCACACTGTAATGTCGCTCCAGGCTCGTGAAGTCGGTGTTGTATTTGCCCTCCAGTCCGGAGACTGGATACGACGGATTCAGCTCCAACGCTCAACCCGAAGAACACCAATACATCTCGCGCCTGGGCGAGGTTTTCGGCCAGTGACATTGAAGGTAAGAGCCGCACTGCAGGATACGGCATTATCTTCCGTCGTGCATTATCATACTTTGCTTTCCACACTCATACAACCATTCATTCTAAGACTTAAAACTATATAGTGTATTCTTTCTTACGTCAGCTTCGTGGCCCTTTCCTAGGTACCCTTGTAACATCAATCTTCATATTCATCGCCGTATACCCATATAATTATTCATTAAAATGTTCCACATAAATCGCCATTTATACTCGTGTACTACCTACAGGGCCCTCACACTAGAACCACCGCCCTATTTATTTCTTCCCACCAATATAAATAAACTCGTATTACTCTAATACACTTTCATTCTCTTCCTAGATTCACTCCATGCACGGTACGTCACCACAAACGTAGATTAACCAATTAATACCTTCAATCGAATCTAATAAAACCTTTCACTCTCTCTACTTCAAAATATTATCCGGCAGTGAAATTTCATTTATTTCTCCATATCGCTTTTGTAAACATACAGTACTTACCTCAGTTCTTTTGTTTTAAGTTCATGCAATTACGTTGTGTGCGTATTGGTTGGTGTTTGTATTTACTTAGCTTATCTCCCGCGTGTTGTTCAATTCATGTTTACAGCTTTATTTTGCTGCTTATACTATAAGGTATCGTGTAATTAATAGCAACTAACATAGGTGAGCTCTGTAATAACAAATTTGTGGATATGTATTCTCCCTGTACATTAAGCTCACTACTTCTAATGTTGTCTGTAAAGAAGTGTGGTTCTATGATATGTTATTTTATAGTTTATGTCTCAGTCACACGCACGTCTCAGTCACACGCATTTTTCTATGTTTATGTCTCATTCTACCTTTCACATCGTCGCTCGCGTATGTGTTGTATGTAAGTCGCTTAGTTCTTAAGTTATGTGCTAATCGCGTTCTTTCAAGTGTACATGTTGTTACTTCCTTTTTCAACTTGCCTTAGTCCTGTTGTATATAGTCGGATAGGTCATTTCCTGTATATATTCTCTTCTACTTCTAATACTTATACTTATTTCTAGCTATGTACATTCAATAGAATATGTTGAGTTCACAAATTTAGCGTATTCTACTCCCCTTATAGCTCACTTGCGTCCATGCGCTCATTTTCTTAAAGCTGCATATGCTTAAACTAATGATTTACTCTTAACATTAATGCTCTTTACAGTATAGTCACCGACTTAGGAATAAATGTCTGTTCGTTTAGTTTGTGTTGCTCATCTACGTCAGAGTAACTAGCTGATAGGTACTCTATTTCCTATTGCTCCTATTTTGACCAGCTGGTTAGGCGGTGTTGATGCCGATTCGCTTAAATTCTAGAAGGGTTTCCGTCGCGGTGCGCAGAGTGTCTTTGCGCATCGTACAGGGGACACTGAACTCAACCTTGCTTTTTGCCTACTTGGCCCCTACGATCAGCTGTGAGCCGCTTCGTATATAATTGTTGAAGTACGCTCCGCTTAAAGCGCGGCAGCATGGCTCAGTACACTTCATCGCTCATGCCTCTCGCCTAAAGCTCGCGCGCAGTGAATTAAATCTTAAGAAAGTACAATATCAAAACACAAGGAAAATTTCTTTTCACTAGACTGCATCTCACTCTCTGCATGTTAGATAGTAGACGAAAATTGAACATTACTTATTGGCTAAACAGGATAGTAGAAGAGGGAGAGGGCACCGGAAATATAAATATTGTACCCCCTAGCTGGAGAGGAACCGAGCGCCAGCCGGTTTATTCGTCAAAGAGCGACAAATCTCCTACCTTCTTGCGTTTTACTGATGCAACAGATAAGGACAGAATGAGATTTGAATTTTCATTTAATAAATTTCCGCAAATCTTTATGTGGATACATGCCTTTTATTTTACCATTTTTTATATTTCCTATCAAGTAGCACCCCGGATGTGGCTTGTCAACAATGATATACGGACCAACATATAACAATTGCCATTTTCTATTCAATGCCTTTAATTTCGATGATTTCGGATGCGTTCTTAGTAGTACCTCCTGTCCAATCTGGAATTCTGTTACGTTTTTCAATTTCCTGTCGTAAATTCCTTTCCTTATCTGAGCTTGCTCTTCCAATGTTATTAGCGCTCGCCGTACTTTCTCTTCTAAGATTACGTCTTTGCGCCTTAATTTAGGTATCGGTTTTGCCCATTCATCTAGCTCCATCTTTTCAAACATTAGTTCGGCCGGTGTGTGCCCTGTGGATGTGTGTGGTAGGTGATTTACTATGTGCTGAAACGGACCCAGGTATTCTATCCATTTCCTTTGGTTCTGTGGTATATATGTGCGGATAAACCTATTAAATTCACGGAAGCACCGTTCGACGGGACTTGCTTCCGGATGAAACTTGGATACTAAAATATGACGTATGTTTTGTGATTTTAAAAATGATTTCCATTGGTCACATGTAAAATTTGAGGCGTTATCAGTTAGGACTGCCTGTGGTTTCCCGATGCGTGGTATGTAGTCTTCCAGAATTCGCCTTATAATTGGCCCTGACCTGACTGTTTTGACTGCGTACAGCTGGAGATACTTACTAAAAACATCATACAGGGCTACGATGTATTTAACTCCGCCGCGGGCTTGGGGATAAGGACCTGCGGCGTCAATAGATACAAGATCTCTTGGTTGCTTTGGTATTATTGGGTTTAGTGCGTTAAGACAGGTCCTATTCTGATGTTTGACCTTTTGACACACCGCACAGCGTCTGATTACTTGCTCTATACGTCGCCTCATATTAGGGAAATAACAATACGTAGAAATTTTGGCGGCACACTTCAGCACTCCATAGTGCCCCCATGTGCGGTGCGTGTGTTGAATTAAGTTTTCCACGTATTCCTGAGGTATGCACACACACCACTTATCCATTCGTCGATCTCTTCTGTGAAAGAGGACGCCATTATGTATAATGTAATACTGCTCTAAACGTTCGTGTGTTCTAGCTTGCAATTTTTTCCTTACCTTGCTCCATCTCGGGTCTTCTTCCTGTAAACGTTGCATGTTTTTGCACATTTTAATATAATATGGTTTAAAAGTTCCATCCTCTATTAAAAGGACCTTGAAGTCTGATGTTTGTTCCTCTAACTCGTGGAAATCGGTAAGACCTTGTGGTAACCGTGATAGTGCATCTGCCAAAACATTCTGTTCCCCTTTTATGTACACTATCTCAAAATCAAACTCTTGGACATACAGGCACCACCTCGCTATTCTCTTATGTAACAACTTGCACGTCAGAAGAAAAGACAAGGCTTGATGATCACAGTAAACTTTGGTATGTTTTCCCCAAAGGTAATATTGAAATTTACGAAACGCCCAAACTACTGCTAATGCTTCTAGCTCAGTTACGGAATAAGATCTTTCACATTCTGTGAGGGTCCTACTGGCAAAACTGATTACATTGACTTCTTCCTTACCATCCTTTGTTATTATTTGAAACAGGCACGCACCGAGCCCCTGATAACTAGCATCGGTGCTTAAACAAAAATCCAATTCCATATTTGGGTGTTTCAGGATAGGCGCGTTAATCAGCGCCTGCTTAATCTGCTGAAAATCATTTTCACATTCTTTAGTCCACAACCAACTGTGGTTTTTACGCAGTAAGTTTAATAGTGAACTACTGTTCAACAATTGTTGTGGCAGGAACTTCCTGAAAAACGAGGCCATACCTAGAAAACCTTTTAATTGTTTCTTAGTATAGGGTGTTGGGAAATTCCGTATCGCATCTAGTTTACTGGGGTCAGGTAGAATTCCTACTGGTGAAATAATATGCCTAAGAATTTTATTTTTTCCTTTCCGAATTCAGACTTTTTAAAGTTAACTGTGACATTGTATTCATCAAATTTTTGCAAAATCCTTTCCAAAATACTTACATGTTCATCCCATGTTTGAGTTGCAATTAATAAATCATCAACGTAGAGTGTAACCTGGCTAAGCAGTTCCGGTCCAAGAACCCTGTCTAATGCTTCAATAAATACACCAGCGCTCACATTTAATCCGAAAGGCAGCACCCTAAATTGGTAGCTCCTCCCGGCATTTATGAAAGCTGTATACTTTCTACTCTCTTCATGTAATAAAATTTGCCAGTACGAAGCTTTCAAATCAAGGGATGTTAAATACTTAACGCCATGGAACTTTAATAACTGCTCTTCTAGATTCTCTGGCCTTGTTCTTAGAGGAACGATGATTTTGTTTATTTCCCTCGCGTCTAACACCAACCGCACCGTTCCGTCAGTTTTACCAACTGCGAGAATCGGACTGCAGTAAGGTGAGTGCGATGTTTCAATAACCCTCCAACTAATCATACGCTCTATTTCCTTTCTTACCGCCTCTTTCTTTGCCCAAGGGGTGCCATAAGACGTTCTACAATAAGTTTCATGCGGGTATACTTCCATTTTATATTCATATCCCTTAATAACACTAGGTTGTTTACGAAAAATGTTATGATATTTGAAGAGTAATTTTGTCAGTTCACTTCGCTGTTCATTGTTAAGACAAGTGGATTTATTTATTTTACTGTCTACTATTTGCTCATCGAGGATCTCCCTACCAGAGTCATCAAGTTCCATCTCCTTTACCATTATGGGTTGAGGGTAGACAAATTTAACATTAATGTCTGGTATCGGCCTAACCTGATTTGTCATTGTAGTTCTTATTAAGTCCATAGCGTGCGCTCCCCTACATGAAACTGGCATTCCCCGCTGCCAATATCTATTTTTATCCCATATCTTCTGAACACCTCCATACCAAGTATACAGTTCACTATAAGTTTGTCTACCAACAAGAAAGTACACTGCAAAATTACGCCACATATGCTAATGGGTATGCTGGCCTGTAATTTTATAACTTTAGATTTACTTCCCGTCGCCGTTACGATCTTACAGTTCTCTACAGGTAGTGTGGGAACATTTACTTCCCTCGCTATCTCTTTGAACAAGCTAGTAGACATCAGGCTTGTCGACGCGCCAGTATCCAAAACAACTAGTACATCTATGTTTCCCACCTTTACCTTTATTATTGCTTGAATAATTTCACTTACCTTGCGTGCTGTTTCTTTCTCTTCGATAAACAAGTCTTCTTTCATTTCTGCGCCCTTATCATACCTTAAAAATAGATTCCGGATATGCTGTATGTGTAGGTTTGTTTCAGTGTCTGCTTCCTCCTTTCCGTTCCTGCTCGCTTTAGTGTTGAAGTCGCTCATATTAGTACTGTGGCACACTGACAGTTCATTACCCTCTTCCTCTAGTCACGCTAGATTATTATTTCCTGGGGCCGGTAAAGGTATTGTTTCATTTTCTGCCGTCACTTCTACTATGTTTACTGTATGTTCGCGTGCTCGCCAGTTCGTGTCCCGGTTGTTTCGATTTGACTGTACGGGCTGCCTGTTATCTCTCGGATCCCTGTGTTGCATATTCCGTTCCTGGTAATTTGCATTTCCTTGTCGCCCATTGTCGAAGTTTTCCCTCGAATTTCTATTGTCTCGGCCTTTACCGTACCTATGGGGCTGATATTTAGTTTCGTACGACCCTCGGCCACTCTGTGGCTGGTAGGTAGACCGATTGTACGGATTTCCGTTGTGGCGCGGCGGTACATACGGATGCCATTCATTCATACGCACACGACCGTTATAATTTCCAAAGCCGTTGCCGTTACCGTAGTTCTTCCCGTTTGGGTTGTGCCCATTACCGTTACGATAACTAGGCGTGGCTTGCCCATCCTCATGAATCAGATCTATTGAGTCGAGCACTGAAAGAAAATACTCGAGATCATATTCGGGAACAGTTATTAATTTTTCCCTAACATTTGCAGGTAACTTGTTCTTTAAGATTTTCAGTACATCGACATGAGATATCGGATTATTCCAGTAACGGGTCTTGTTTAGATATTTTTCAAAATAGCTTCTTAGCCCCCCGAATTTTGAATGATATGGTACTGGGTTAAATACCTCTCGTCTTAACCTCTCCTGGATAGCTGTTGACCAGTATTTATCTAAAAATGCATTCTCAAACTGCTCATATGTCTCGCAAAGTTCTGACATCTCCGTAGCCCACAAAAGGGCATCACCCTCGGTGTGTCCTACTACATATTTAATTTTTTGAGCTTCTGTCCAAGTCCTGGGCAGTACGTTTCTAAAGGCTCGGACAAACACTACTGGGTGCGTTCGCTTTTTCTCATTTGAGAATACGGGAAACTGTCGATGTTTTATTAAGCTCTCATCCATTAACAACGCTGTCCAGCACGGCGGAACAGCATTTCCCTGCGGTGATGGTATATTTGTTTCAGCAAAGTTTTGCCCGCTGCTCGCGTCGCGCGTCGACATGCGGTCGCGCGGCGTGGGTTGGGCATTGTTGTCCGCGCCACTGATTCCTCCCACTGGCGGATGGCTGTTTATCGCTCCGCTTACCGCCCCAGGCGATGATATTACCGTACTCTGTTTGTTACCTATTTCGTCTCTTAACCGTTGTTCTAACTGCCTCATATCATGTTCTACGCGTTTTAAGATATCTTCTTCCTTGTCCCCCATTACTTCCTTTACGGCTTCCACATAGGTACGCTGTTCACGTACGCATTTTTCTGCGAACGTTGTATTGTCGTCCTTTGCATTGCTCTTTACCGATTCATAAAGGTGCACAATGTCTGAATTGATCCTCTTGTGTTCTAACTTGAGTAATCCTACCTCCAATGTGATTTTTTCTACATTTTCTGGCAAGTCGTTACAGAAAGAATGTAGTTTCGCTACATCTGATTGTACATTGTCTATGTTGACCTGTGTATTCTTTTGCATTGCCTGTAAATTCTCTTGGGTTTCTCTAATTCCGGATAGCTCCTGTCGATACGTGTGTGTTAGTGTTTCAAATTTTTCGCCCACTATGCCTTTTAATTTCTCACCCATATCGTGAACCGAAATTTGTACTTGTTCATTAATTTTACTATCGACCTCCGTGGAGATTTGTGAAATCTGCTGTGTGAACTTCGTGTCCAGACTATTGAGTTCTGTGCGCAAATTTTTTACGTCGTCTGAAATGTGTGTCATGTTTGTATTAACCTTCTCGATCTCGGACTTTACTGTGGTCATGTCTGCTTTCATATTAGTCATGTCTGCTTGTATCGTTTGTAAACTTGACATTTTAGTCTCTAAGCCCGACATTTTTGAATTTATGTCTGCTTTCATTGCATTCATGCTTGTTTGTATGGATTCTGTTAAGGCTCGAAATAAGGCTTGCATATCTTCCGTATTCACTTCCGGCCTACGCCTGTCAGTATCTGTGTCCGTACTACGCGTACTGCTCTCATTTAAAATATTCTCTGGCCTCGAGGTTCCATTAGTTACGTCTACTGTAATTAACGTATTGCTTGTAATTAAATGTTCTGTATTCACGGGCGTCGAATGCAACAATGGCATGTCGCGCCCAGCATCCAAATAATCACCGTTAAACAGTTCCAAACCACTCATTGTTGCATTTTGCAAATAAACATCCACTACATTCGCATTATGATTTTCGAATGACATTTCCTTATTGTTTTGACCCTCCATTATAGAAATCCTTATACCACTGCAGTTATCAAAATAAAAATTTTCTTTTTTAAGATTTTACTTCCGCGCTACTTCTCACGCGAAAAAATGCATATACAGTTGTATGTAATTGTAGTCTCAGCTGTTCTTTAGTCAATATATTTTCTATACTAATAAAGAAATGTCATTATCTCCACTTCACTACAATAGCGTTAATATCTGAAGCTTTAGGTTCTGGAACTTAGGAAATAGGTGGATGGATTTTCTAATAGGTCTACTGGGAACGCATTCTCTATATGCATTGCGCGGTCCTACCTGATTGTTGTCTTGTAAATCGTACTTCCTCTATTGTGCTTTGTTGTGTGCTCTTGATATTGTCGCCTTTTTCCTTCTAATTTATTTATTATTTCCTTTTTATAGCATTTCTTCAGTACCACATCATCGTCTCCGTCACATCATCAGCGTACATGGAACATAAAGAAATCGTTAACATACATGTATATTCATTTTCCTAACAATACTAGTACTCACAGTTTTGCCCACTGCGTATCGTGCCTGTCACCTGTCGCCACTTTATATTAGAATAAAATAATGGAATAGATGATAATAAAATGCGTGGCTTTTTTAAATGTATTGAATTAATGAGATTAATTTTTCAGCGTGAATGACAAGCACAATAAGCTGAGCTATGCCTGGAAATAAGTCCGTATTAGTTCATATTATTTTGCAGGGCGGAGTAGTTTCTTTCTCCGCTGTAGATTTGTGCTTACCATTCTTTATAATACTACGTTTGGTCGCCGCGTTCACCTTTGAAGTCTTGACCGTGTTCCTATTAATCTTATCGGATCTTCGTACTTTTCCAAAGTACACAGGTGGGCTTCAGTTATTGTAATTATTGTACTATTTGAAATAACAACTCACACGACCTTTCTGTTAATAAAACAATACTGTATTTTTTCTAAACGGTGCACATATGAAATCCACACTCCTCACTTATTCATAGCGACCCCAAAATGGCGGTCTACAATTACTCGCTAAAAATGGCGTGCTTCTCACTCGTTCACTAGCTGAGCGCGACTCCCTCCTTACTCCTTCTGGTACCAGAAAAAAATCCTCTGTTTATTAACAACTGAAAGTCAAAAAATACATGACGGTAGGCATAGGCTCTATGATGGGCTACCGCTTCATCTTGTCTCTTTGCCTTTAAAGAAGACGAAAACATAAAGGAAATGCAAAAGGTTTATCACAAGGTGGCCTAAAGGTTGCGAATGATATATTAGAAGAAATGAAATTTCTGTGGCAGCAGACGCGATGCTGACGGAATGTCAGTGGCAGGCTGGCGATTTAGAGCTCTGGCGACCCCTGGGCTCCAAATGCGTCTTCCATTACTGCGTGTGGAGATGGTAGAGTGGTATTCAACTCACTGCCTTCAGACAGCAGTTTGACGGTGGCTGGCGCTGAGGCACTATGTCCCTCTACGAGCACAGCAGACATGGACAGCAAGTTGGTGGGGCTGTTGGACTACGTGACGTGAGGAACTTGGTGCCGGAAGCCGCAGTCACAATCAAGTCTCGAGTCCATGGCAGCTGCCAGCAGCGCCCAGCCATCTCACGGCACGGCATCGCTCCTGGCGTCGTGGTGGTGCTCCTGTACTCGGGCAATTAACAATTACCTCTGCCTCTAAATCCAGCCACATCTATATCGCTCTGAGGCGCATTTATTTCACTGAAATTTGGCCCATAGCCATCTCGCCCATATGAGAGATCTGCCCTGACGTGGTGGAATTGACGTGAATGCTATAGCCATTATTACTGCTATACGATGCAGTTTCATACAGAACACGACTAGACACATTTCACAATCCCATTATATGTATGTTATTCTGACCCACGTTACCACACTTAAGGCAACCATCTTGCAGGTACTACAACAACAGTTCCTCGTGGTTCTCTCACTAATTCTTATCACTTTTGCTAAAATTATTTTTCTTGAAGAGTGGTTAGCGACACTGTACTGCAGCTCTCCATGGAGGATGCGTGGCCCCCTGGATCTTACTTCAAACAGGTTTTCTGCTAAGGTTATTTGCCCTCTTAATACCTAAAGAAACATAATTACCACCAGGCCAATTATATCCATTTATTCCAATCAGCATATTAATCCTGAAGCTAGCAGTCCGTTCTCCATGCGAACCCAATTCATCCCTGGGCCAGGAGTCTGAATGGCTTTTCGTGTCGCATATGTAAAGGCTGTCTTACATGCTCCAACAGTTGTTCTGTTGCGATTTGCCGCTCCTGAGCAGCTATCATGTGATTCACTAATGGTCCAGGCTGGGTTCTAAAGTGTCGGTACCATTCCATTTGAAAAACACCTCCAGAGGTTCATCAGGTCAGTACTGTCGTGGCTGTGTAAAATTCGACAAAGAAACTCCCGTCATTGTGGATGGTAAATGGAACACTGAACTTATAAGAACTCACTTAGTCCCAGTGATCAACAACCTACCGCCTATAAACTCTCAAAATCCTGCTCCTATGCTCATTGCAACCAGTTGTGCCAATTTTGCCTTATTGTAAATAGAGTATATCCAATGTAAATTTGATCTCGATTTTAGATGGATTACCTCTTTCTGGTGTGATTGTCCCTCTGCTCTACCCCTGAACAATTGCTTGATACTTGTACTGCCACATGTTTCAACCTCTCGCATCAGGCATGTGATGTTGATCACGCTCTGTCAATTCTGAAACTCGCCTCGCTTGTTAACACTTATTGACCGCTGTCTTCCGTCACTAGCGACACCCTTCCTTCTCTCACTTGCACAAGCCTTCCAGCTGTCACCAATTTTACCGGATTGGTGTGCACCGAGCAACACCTGAATAACGCATGCACGCTCCCTACAGATATCCTTACTGATACTTACAGCCGTATATTATTGGTCGTCACATCCACTGCAGCGCAATGGTAGTAGATCCGCAGGTTTGTCTGTCTGGCTCTCCTACCAACTGTAATTCTGCTGATAATTCTCCTTGTACCTTCCTTACAGAGCAACACGAGCCTTAACTGCTCATGAAGGACCTGATGAACGGCTTCCACAAATTCTATATTTCTACTCTGGCATCCGAAATGCTATTCTACAGAGATTGCAATAGTGTTGTCAGCCTTCTCCTCTCTACCCGAACCTACACTTGTGCTTGTATAGCTTCCAAATCACGGTTCAAAGTACTTGCTGCACCCACGGCGTAATCCATAACTTACTTGGTAAGCTGCTGAAGCATTCGTGTTTCGTTAAAGAAACCACTCTCTACATTCACGATCTGCGCTGAATGCCGTTCCGTTGTCGCACTGTTTCCTTCTGCTAACCTTTCGCAGCTTCAGCTGTTTCTTGCCTTGTTTTTTTTTTTTTTTAATTTAATTTATACACATGTTTTATGTCTTCAGTGCTGAATGTAGTCTTGAGAATTCCACGTCCCGTATCTGTCCATTTTCCTTTTACACTCCGGGGTGCACAGTGCGCCGAATGCTGGCACTGCTCTGATTATTTCGTGCATCTGTCCTCTCAATCGATAGTAAGCTCAGAGTAACTTTACGTGCGCCTTGGCGACCTCTCAAGCAATCCATTACAATCCACTAACTTTCGTATCTTGCAAACAACTCATCAAATCTTACCAGGTTCCATAGTTCCCAGACGCTGAACTCATTGGCCATCTGTAACTCGATGTCACTACGTCTTGTTGCCTGGAAAATACGGCTCCACTGTCGAGCTGACGATCTTCCAGCAGACCCACTCTGCCTCCAGCGAAGAGATACAGCACTGGCAAAGCTAGAATTATTCTCCTCTGGCCCTTTCGAAGCACGGGAACCTGAGGACAGGGACCATTGTAACATCACCTCCCCACCCCACAGAGGTCTGCTTTCTGCTACAGTGTGTCTCCATAAACCTTAAGAAAATATACAACTCTAACGGAAACAACATGAACAACTTATACTACACACAAGAGATTAAAATACCTAAAACCCCAAACACAACATGCATATTGATTATTTCCTTGGTCTCAAAGTATAGCACACATGAGGTTTCTGGACATCCTTCCCCTGTTGTTCAGCCACTCGTCTCTTATTCTCTGGCCCTTTACATATTTTCATTCCCACCTCCAATGGATTAACTTCTGGCGCAGCCGTGAATGGCCATAGCCGTCCATCACAAACAATTGTTGACCTTGTTGGCAATTACAGCTTTACACATACTGGTGAAGTGGTCTCAGTCAAACACGTTCTGGTATTGTGTAATAAATTTCTTAGTTTTCCTTTCTGGAGTGTATGGACTCGGTAACATCACCTATTGTTCTACCTTGTACTATGGTAACTCGCTATACCGCATCTCCTTCCTTCTCCAGAGACTCAAAGTTCACTCACTGGACCTTTCTTCACACTTCCCTAAATTTTCCTGCGGATTTCTGACCGACTCACCATTTCTACCTCCTTTCTGTCCAATAAGTTGAATAATGATGGCATCTTTTCTCCATACTCCCAGACGAATGGTGACAAACCTGTCGTACCTTTTGTGTACTTTGAAGTTATATGCACACACTGTTGTGTCTAGACAAGACAGCCTAGACACAATGAGAGGAAGCCGAAAGGCACGCGCGTAAACTCACGCAGGCTGGCGTGAGGTCTGAAACAGGATACGTAATGAATGCTATAAAGAAAAGTACGTAGCTTCTGGTTACTTAACTTTAATCCACATTTGTAGAACATCGCTCTTGATGATACATTAATAGAATCTCAATATCAATTGAATACGGCGCCTTGCTAGGTCGTAGCAAATGTAGCTGAAGGCTATTCAAACTATCGTCTCGGCAAATGAGAGCGTATTTGTCAGTGTGGCTTCGCTAGCAAAGTCTGCTGTACAACTGGGGCGAGTGCTAGTACGTCTCTCTAGACCTGCCGTGTGGTGGCGCTCGGTCTGCTATCACTGACAGTGGCGACACGCGGGTCCGACGTATACTACCGGACCGCGGCCGATTTAAAAGCTACCACCTAGCAAGTGTGGTGTCTGGCGGTGACACCACATTCCTCCCCCGCAAATTGGTGAACGGTGGTGTTATAAGGCTTCCGCCCGCCGTGGGGAGGACCCCATATTGACGTATGCGACGAGGTGGGGAGCCGAACAACAGGCGAGGCTGTGCCACCCGCACCCGGCCATTTGGTCCGAGGGGAGCTAGGAAACGCCTGAAAACCTAGTCCAGGGTGCACGCCAACATGGGGTGGATGCGCCCGTAAAGAGACAGGAGGGGCCGAAGGGTCGACCTCCATCAGAACGGGGCACCCGACGGGCGAAGACGGCATCTGGTCCGGAGCGGGCAAGAGTTCCATGTCGGAGGACAGCTGGTCACGGGAAGCGATCGGCAGCGCGTGACCCAGGGAGGCGCTTGGCGGCTGCAGCGAAGCGTCCACTGTGGGCGTCGCCGGCGGGAGAACAGGCGGCGGCCGCGGCGGCGGCGGCGGCGCGTCGCCATGTGGCAAAATGGAAGGCAGCGTCGGTAACACCTGGGGATGAGGCGAGCCAGTAGATGGGTCCCCAGGGCACTGACCGGACGGCACCGTCGCTGAAAGCAGACGGGGAGCGGCAGAACCCGTGCGACGACATAGGCGCAACTGATTGAGATGCCGACGCACCTCACCAGAGGCCCCCAAAATCAGATACATAGCGCGGCCGAGGCAGAGAAGAATGCGCCCTGCGAGCCAACGCCGTGAACCGCGATAGTTGCGATAATATACAACGTCGACAGGAGCAAAAGCAGGTGGCTGCCGCTGCACAGGAACCTGATGCGGCGGATGCAGCAAAGACATCAAGGTTCGATGAGGACGACTGTGGAGCAACTCAGCCGGTGAGCGACCATCTCGGGGCTGAGAGCGATACGAAGACAAAAAGAGCAATAACGCGTCCTCCCGAGAATGCGACTCTTTCAACTTCAATATCTGTGACTTGAAAGTCCGAACCAATCGTTCAGCGGCACCGTTGCACTGAGGCGAAAACGGCGCGGATGTCAGATGTTGAATACCATTGGCCTTGCAGAATGACTGAAATTCCGCGGACATGAATTGTGGGCCATTGTCGGAAACAATAGTCTGTGGACGACCTTCAATGCAAAAGATAGCAGATAACGTTTGGATGGTGGCAGACGACGTCGTGGAAGACATCCGTACAACAAAAGGAAAAGAACTGAAGGAATCTACAACAACCAACCATCGAGCATTCCAAAATGGACCAGCAAAATCTATGTGCTAGCGTTGCCAAGGGGAAGTGGCTTTCGGCCATGCAAAGAATTTCCGCGGTGGTGCGGATTGTTGTTTGGCACACGCCATGCAAGAAGAGCACATAGTCGTAATCGCAGCATCAATTCCGAAAGAAAGTACAGTGCTGACGAGCAAGTTGTTTCGTTCGCACTATACCCCAATGTCCTTGGTGGAGAAGCCGTAAGACAGAGGACTGTAACGAACGTGGGACCACGACCCGGGACTGATCATTATCAGAACACAACAGCAAAACACCACGTCGTACAAAAAGTCTATCCTTGTGAGCAAAAAATCGGCGAACCAACGGATCCTCGATCCATGACTTTGACAAAGGCCATTGCGTAGCAACAAAACGCAAAACGGTAGCAAGAACAGGGTCAGCAGCTGTGGCTGTAGCTACACGACGAAAATCAATCGGAAACGATTCGACCACGTCATCGGTTTCCGAATCAATGAACATGCAAGCAAGGTCGGAAGAATCGAATGCTCTATCCTCAGCAACAGGCAAACGGGACAACGCATCAGCGTTTCAGTGCTGAGCAGTGGACCGATACAAGATATCGTAGCGGTACTGCGAGAGGAAAATGGACCAGCGAATGAATTTCTGCGCTGTACGTGGAGATACAGGCTTGTTCGGATGAAAAAGCGATGTCAAAGGCTTGTGTTCTGTGATGATGGTAAAGTGACGACCATACAAGAAATCATGGAACTTTGTAACACCAAACACGAGAGCCAAAGCTTCTTTCTCTATCTGTGAATAATTTCTTTGCGCAGACGAGAGCAATTTTGACGCAAAGGCAATAGGTCGATCGTGCGATCCATCTATGTGCGCAAGCTCAGCACCGATCCCGAAGTCCGACGCATCTACCATCAACAAAAGGGGTTTCTGGGGATCAAATGGCGTAAGGCAAGTATTTGAAAGAAACGCCGATTTCAACTGGCGAAAGGCACGTTCGCATTCCGTCGTCCAGACAAACGGAACACCTTTACGGCGTAAGCGATGAAGCGGAGCTGAAATGGAAGAGGCATGGGGAACATAACGATGATAATAGTTAATTTTTCCCAACACACTCTGTAGCTGCTTCAAATTCTGCGGCGAAGGCAAGTACTGTATGGCACGGAGGTGCTCTGGGCTCGGATGTATGCCTTGGGCGTTGATTACATGTCCCAAATATGGTAAGTCACGAGCAAAAAACACACATTTGTCCTTCCTCAAGCGAAGACCATTTTGTCGCAAGACCTGAAATAATGTTCGGATGTTGGCTAAATGTTCTTCTTCCGTCTTTCCGGAGATCACAATATCGTCCAGATAGTTTGCTGCAGTAGAGACCGACGCACAAACAGTTTGCAGATATTGCTGAAACAATGCAGGGGCGAATGCACACCCGAATGGCAGTCGTTTGAATCGATACAAACCAAGATGCGTGTTAACCACCACGACGCGCTGGGATTCTTCGTCCACCGGTATTTGCAAGTACGCATCTGCCAGGTCCAACTTCGAAAAACATTTACCCGGGCACAGTTTGTCAAAAAGATTTTCTGGGTGGGGTAAAGGAAAAGTTGCAATCACTAGTTGTGGATGCACTGTAGCTTTGAAGTCCACACAAAGTCTCAGTTTTCCAGAAGGTTTCGGCAAAATTACTATGGGTGATGCCCAGAGAGAAGTCTGCACACGTTCAATCACACCTTGTGATTCCAATTCGTTTAACGTTCTTGCGACCTCATCACGCAATGCGTGGGGAACATTGCGCGCTCTAAAAAATTTCGGTTGCGCGTTTACTTTCAGTTCCAAATGTGCTTTATAGTTCTTAGCGCAACCAAGGCCCGGTGCAAAAATGTCTGCAAATTCTTCACATAGACTAGAAACACTGGCTGAAGGCACAGTCTGGTTCACTGATAGGACCTGATTTACTATAGACAAGTTAAACAACTGAAATAAATCTAAACCAAACAAGTTCACTGCAGAAGAAGAAGTACGTAAAATGACACAAGTTTTGTTTGTCCCTTGTATGTGGCAAGAAGGCTGCACTGTCCTAACACAGGGATCTTGTGACCTGAATATGTAGTGAGCTTAACATTTGTGGCACGCAACGGAGGAGTGCCCAGTTGTTTGTATGTGTCTTTATTGATCAATGTAACTGCAGCTCCGGTATCGAGCTGGAATGGGATCACGTTGCCATGAATGTCCAAGTCTACAAAAAGGTTATTGTCCAACTGACGACAAGAGCGACTGTCTCCTGCAATTTGAACAGACACTGGTACAGAATCACTTGCTAATTGACGTGATTTCTGGCGACGTCGACGCACACTTTTTGTGGGACGCACTCAGTCACTTTTAGATTGAGTGGCACTGGGCGGAGTGGATTGAACTACATGAATATCCATGGGCGAAGGTTCACGCGCCTGAGTATTCTTGGTTCGATACCGATTCCGGCTTGAAGCAAAGGGCCTGGAATGGTTGTGAATGTCCGATCTGAGCTTTTTCTAGCAAAAACTCTGAACATGTCCTTTTTTATTACAGAAAAAGGAAATAGCCTGGCGTGACGGGCAATTCTCACGCGAATGTCTGGTTGCACACCGCGGGCATGATTTTAGCACTGCATTTGCTTGCTGCAGCGGGACACGTGGTTGAGAGTTTGGCGTCAGCTGCGCAGACGAGCGCGAGGGCTGTTTACTGTTCCGTGCAGCTCACCCGGCGGGCCGGTTAATGTGACACACGGCTGGCGAAGTTTCAAATGATTCCTGAGCAAAGTCAAGTGTGTCTTGCCTATCCAATATGTCCATCACTTGTTGAAGGGAGGGATTGACTAGTTTCAAAATATGTTCCCTTATACGAACATCAGAAACGTTCTGTGCAATTGCATCACACACCATAGTATCTGAATAAGGGAGTCCACATTCACACTCAAAAGCACAATCCCTAGTAAGGCCTTGCAAAGTTGCAACCCACTCCCGATTAGTTTGACCGGCCGTACGTTTTGTACGAAAGAACGTATACCTTTTTGCAACTACATTGACTAATTCCTTGAAATATGCATCTAATGCCGACAAAATTTCGTCGTAGGACAGAGTTGCTACGTCGCGTCGGGGAAACAATTTCACTGTCACACGGTACGTCGACACGCCGACGGCGGAAAGAAGAAAAGGCTGCCGCTCATTACCTTGAATTCTGTAGGCGGCGAGATGGAATCCAAATTGGCGTGACCACTCCGTCAAGCTTTCCAGTGCCGCATCGAACTGACGAAAAGGTGGCGCAACTACATGATGTAGCTGCGGTAGCGGTGGAGCGGCGGCTGGCGCATCGTTTTGCATTGCACGTTGACCCTGAACGAGCTGTCCAAGGGCATCCAATAACGCCTGCGTCTACTGATTCTGCAAGCGACAAAATTCGGACAGTACATATGAAGATTGTGGCGAAGCCATGACACAAGTAAATTAGAGCAATACGACCGTTTGCATCCGAGTCGCCAAATATGTTGTGTCTAGACAAGACAGCCTAGACACAATGAGAGGAAGCCGAAAGGCACGCGCTTAAACTCACGCAGGCTGGCGTGAGGTCTGAAACAGGATACGTAATGAATGCTATAAAGAAAAGTACGTAGCTTCTGGAATACTTAACTTTAATCCACATTTGTAGAACATTGCTCCTGATGATTCATTAATAGAATCTCAATATCAATTGATTACGGCGCCTTGCTAGGTCGTAGCAAATGTAGCTGAAGGCTATTCTATCGTTTCGGCAAATGAGAGCGTATTTGTCAGTGTGGTTTCGCTAGCAAAGTCTGCTGTACAACTGGGGCGAGTGCTAGTACGTCTCTCTAGACCTGCCGTGTGGTGAGAGCGTATTTGTCAGTGTGGCTTCGCTAGCAAAGTCTGCTGTACAACTGGGGCGAGTGCTAGTACGTCTCTCTAGACCTGCCGTGTGGTGGCGCTCGGTCTGCTATCACTGACAGTGGCGACACGCGGGTCCGACGTATACTACCGGACCGCGGCCGATTTAAAAGCTACCACCTAGCAAGTGTGGTGTCTGGCGGTGACACCACACTCACTACAAGGGGTAAATATGTATCCCAATCGGAATGGAGTGTATTCATGTAATAACCAAGCATCCTTCTAATTCTTACACAAACTTGTCTTTCCTTCTGGTAGCCTGAGGATGAATTGAACTCGTTCTTAACAGTTCTACCCTTAATAATCAGCCCAACTCTTCCTCTGGTCTGACGTGAAGTTACACCCCTGGTCTGTAAGTATTGTCCCTGGTACCCAAAACTTCAGTATCCAAATATCAAAAAAATGGTTCAAATGGCTCTGAGCACTATGGGACTCAACTGCTGAGGTCATTAGTCCCCTAGAACTTAGAACTAGTTAAACCTAACTAACCTAAAGACATCACAAACATCCATGCCCGAGGCAGGATTCGAACCTGCGACCGTAGCGGTCTTGCGGTTCCAGACTGCAGCGCCTTTAACCGCACGGCCACTTCGGCCGGCCATCCAAATATCCACCAACGCTTATGCGACTGTGATTGCCTGTTGGTCTGATATTGGCACCATCTCCGTATAACGAGAAAAATGCTCTATAATGGTCAGCACAAACGATTATCTCTGGTGTGCAGTTGAATGGTCCTAATCCATCCACACCAACAAAACTAAAGGGTTTTACTGCCACTGACGACCTCCGCAACAGTACCTGTTTCCGACTAGAACTTGCACACTCTGTAGAGTATACAAGATCCCTTCCACCAATATTTCTTTGCCAGAATCTGATTCGTCGCTCTGCATCCTCCATAGCCCAACAAGATATGCACTTTATGTAATACTTCATCTTCTTGATCAACCTGTCTGCATTTCTAGTTTTCTTCACAGGACTGTGGATTACTTTATATTCAAATTCATTTAGTTTAAATTCCCATTTAAATGACCACCTCGTAAACTTACAGGATGGGTCCTTCAAATCAAGTAACCACTTCCAAACAACATAGCCCGTCGCTAACATATGTGTAACACTGGAAGTACGTTACATCAAGCTAAGGATCACTCCCCCCTTTGTAGAGTCCCTATCCACTCTGTACAACTACCTCGATGCAAGAGTAACAGAATGTTCAAGACCACCGACTTCCTGTCATAAAGTGCAGCTTGCTAATAAGCCTGTTTTCTGAAACTAAAACTATGAGACGCAGATTCACGCTGCTGCACAGCCAAGTGAACCATATGTCTGTTATCTCTGGCACCTGCCATGTGGAGATCTTTACACGCCGCACGAAAGTGAATATCGCCCAATTACACCCATCGCCTTCTTCACATGACAGAAGTTGGGTTCCGACCAACGCAAGTAGTAATATAAACGATATAAAACAGGATTGTGTAAGATCCTGCAGGTACCAGATGCTTACAATTAAACTGACTGTGTTTCGAGTGCTGCAGTGCAGGGTGTATACATCGCTGGACACTGAAACATCGCAGGTATGTTCATTAATCGGAACGATCGCTTAGTATGATGAAAAAATAATAATTCCACTTTCTACCACCAGGTAAAAATGTGGCGCTGTAAGCAGTCAGTATGTGAAATTCTTCCTGTTTAGATGTGAGTATGCTTTCCGTCGCTTGATGGCGTTATTGACTTCTTTTGCGAAACGATTCTTGGTGTCAGGGGTTAATCAGATAGAACTTCTCCATACACAACGCAAGGAAGAACGTGTCCTGCTGATAAATCTGTTTTACCAGAACGGCAGCTGCATTGTGGGAGTATCGCCGACAAGAACAGCTGTAAAGATGCCCCATATCAATAAATGGGCTAAAAAATATGATCCATAAATTGGAAGAAACACATGAATTAAGTGTAGTGAAAACGAGAGTAAGGCTGCTCATTCCCATGTCATTTGTTGATGAAACTTCTGAATCTATAGTTGACTGAGCAAAACCTGTCTCCAATTCTTCAGACAGCTCTCTAGCTGTGTCACAGGAATTCTCTCTCCCCTGATCAAAATTTCTGAAGACTTTGAGGCGTATTTTAGTTTGGTAATCCTACAAGAGTCATATGTCTGTTAAATGAATCCCTAAGATAGGCTACAACGCCATGACTTTGCTCCTCGTATTTTGGCACACATGGAAATGGATGACATGTGGCCAGGGAATATTCTTTGCACAAACGAGGCACATTTAACCCTGCACGGTGTTGTGAATGAACCGATCTGTAGCTTAGTGGACTCTACTCCTCCATATGTCGTGTACGAACTTCCGCTGGATCTGGCTTATGTGACTGTGAGGTGAGGATTCACGAACACCTTCGTTCATGTCTCGGTCCGTTTAACGTCGACCAAGTGACATGTCCTAGGCTTAATAAGAGTATAGTGATACATGCACGTTATAAGGACCTCCTTTTGCTACACGTAACTCCAGCTGTGCACGTAGCACTGTTTCATGCACAATGGGCGAACACCACCCGTAGTATGCTAGGTGAAAGATATCCTGAGAAAAACCTTCGGTAATGAGATTTATGGCCTTCCGTTTTCTTCAACCTGAATACAAGGGACTTCTTCAAGATTTATGGCCTTCCGTTTTCTTCAACCTGAATCCAAGGGACTTATGGTTTTGGGGAACTTTGAAATACTGTGTCTATCAGGTATGAATAGGGACTCTTCCTGAAATATCAGTCTGTGGCAAAACGGCCCAACTCTAAACCGTCTGCGAGGCAAGTGTAGAACACCATGGGCCATTGATGACAGGAGTGGACGACGGCTGTGGAGATGTATATGACCAAGTAGACGTACAACTGTTAAACAACTGACCGCCCAGATGAAATGAGGTGCTACCAACAGTGTCTCCAGAACAACCGTACAGGGAACGTTGTGTGTACTGTCCTCTGTCACTGGCACCGGGTTCATGAACCATGCTGATCCCACGACGAAGGCTGGATTTACACGCCAATAGCGCAACAGGACGGCCACTGAGGCATGAAGTCTGGGCTTTTAAGATGAGCCACGCTTTATGTTTCATCCGACAGATGGCCGTTGGATCGTCGGAAGGGCCCGGGCTGGAAGAGAAAGCATTATGTTGTGTAGAATGTTTTCGTGGCACTCACTGGGTGACTTCGTCCTTTGAAAGGGCACGGTGGATTAACACAAATTCGCATCTGTCCTTGGGTCCAAGTACTCCCCTGCATGCAGTTGCTTTTTCCTTGTCACATTGGCATCTACCAGCAGGACAATGCAACGTGCCACACAGCTCGCAGTGTACGTGCGTGGTACAAAGAGCACCTGAATGAATTTACCGCAGTCACCTGGCCATCAGACTCATTAGATATAAACCTACCCGAGACCCTGTGGACTACCTCGATCAGGCTGTTCACGACTTGAATCCTCAACCGAGGAACTTGGCGTGTTACGGCACTGGAGTTGGTATGGCTCCACATCCCTGTCGCTACGTTCCAGAAACTCACTGGGTCTGTTCCTGCCTATCACGCACTGGTACGCATTGCAAAAAGAGGTCACTGAACCCTTTGTCAGGTGGTCACAATCATGTAGTTGGACAGCGTATTTCTAAATGAGAAAGACGCTGTGTAAACTACATTTCAAAACAGTATGCAAATGGCGAAGCTCCTACCTACTTCGAGCAGCTGTGCTGAAGTGCTAATAATTTGTGCGTCCAAATACTGTAGATATTACACTCTGCCAATCTGAGGTTTGTGTGTGCCCCATTTCTTGATGTTTCCACGTTAACGGCCAGCAGTGTACTACGCATGGGTTTGCTACTAATGTCGAGGATACACATATTCAGCCAATAACCACTTAGCCAAACCCCCCCCCCCCCCCCAGAACCATCACACTGTAAAGTTTCGAACGTCTGATTTGGGGTGTATAACTCAAGCTGTTATTCAAAAGTTATGCCCAGAGGCCTGAGCACAGCTGCCGCACTGTTTCACGAGCCGAAGGAATCCCTGTTCCCACAATTCCTGTGGCTGTGACAGGAACCACTCCTGCACTGTGTTCTTCAGTTTGCTTCCTCCATAGATGTATTTCTTTAGATGACGAAACATACAGAAATCTCAGGGCAACATGTCCAGACTCTAGGGCAGATGCTAGAATTGCTTTCACTTAAAACTGATCACTGCATTTTGTTTGTCGGTGGAGATGAACGTATTCATGTTATCGTGGAGCAGAATCATTCGCTGCTTTAGCGGCTCAGGCATTACTTCTTCATGTGTAGGCTACTGAGTGGCTCGCAGTGCACGTCACTATTACTTTTTCTCCGTGCTCAAGGAATTTGGTAAGTACTGGACCTCCGACTTCAGCGTCACCTTGTCTGTTGAGGGCACAGCTTTGCATTTTATAGGAGAAGGTACCAACACACGTTTCCATTGCGTGTTATGCCGCCTTGTCTCTGGTTCAAAGCGATGACAACAGCTTTCGTCACTGGCGACTATTCTCTCTCATAAAGGTGATTTGTGATAAAGCAACAGGTGTTGAAATGCTAGCTCTATACACGTTTCCTTTTGCGGTTTGCTGAGCTTCTTCAGAATCCCTTCCCTAGATGTCTCACCACGTTATCCCACAACGGCGTATACCAGTTCCTACCGGTTTCATTGTTACGACGTTTCATACCTCTTCATTTTTATACGCCTTACACACTGATGAGCCAAAACATTACGACCACCTGCTTAATAGCTTGTTTGACCGTCTTTGTAACTACATACATTACCGATTCTGCGTATCAGAGATGCAACGGTTTCTTGGTATGTTTGTGGATGAATGTAGCATTGGATGTCTACGCACATGTATCGTAATTCGCATAAATAACAAGCCACTGGCTTGCGTACGAGGTGATGGTGCCCGATAGTGAGCTAGATGGCTTCCATAGGACTTAGGTCAGGCAAAGCCGGTCTCCGAGATGTCAAAGTAATTTCACTACAACACTCCTCCTCAAATGTCAGTAGCACGGGTCCGTCTCTGGGACACGGACAGTTGTACTGCTGAATGATGACATCACCGTAGGGGAATTCATCAAGCAAGAAGGGAGGAAGGTGGTTCGGAGTTGCGATCCTGTCTTCCATTACTACCACAGGTCCCGGCAAGCGCACGGGAATACCTTCTATAGCGTAACACCAGCCTGTATTCGTGGCGCGCTGCACGTTTCGGGCCGCCGTTCACGTCGATGACTGCGTTTGTGGAGACTACCATCGACACAGTGTAGCAAAACTGTGATTCAGTGGAAGAGCCGACAAGTGTCCGTTTATCGACTGTCGAATCCCGATGGACTGGTTCCCACTGCAGTCGTAATTGACAATGTCATTGTGTCAATATGTTACCACGTACTGGTGGTCTGCTGCAGAGATCCGTGTTCAACAATGTTCTATGAACAGTGTGCTCCGAAACAATTGGCCGTGCACCACAGCATTGTGCTCTTTCCACAGAGATGTCCCACATCATCATTTATTTGATGTTACAGTGCATGCAACACTCCGAACCTCATGTTCTGCGAAGAGTCATGGACGTCGAACCACTTAGCGCCTAGTGTCAGTTTCACTGACCTTATACGTAGATGCCCACAACAGTAGCACGTGAACATTCGACCAACTTCGCCGTTTTCGAGATGCTCGTTCACATGCTCTTCGTAATAATAGTCTGCCTGTTGTCAAAGTCGCTTATCTGAATGGCAGTCCCCGTTTCCAGCCCATATCTTCGCTAGGGTGATCCCCGGCCGTCTCTGTTCCGCTTATATACACTACTTCCCATTAAAATTGCTACACCACGAAGATGACGTGCTACAGACCCGAAATTTAACACACAGGAAGAAGATGCTGTGATACACGCAAATGATTAGCTCTTCAGAGCATTCACACAAGGTTGCCATCGGTGGCGACACCTACAACGTGCTGACATGAGGAAAGTTTCCAACCGATTTCTCATACACAAACAGCAGTTGACCGGCGTTGCCTCGTGAAACGTTGTTGTGATGCCCCGTGTAAGGAGAAGAAATGCGTAGCATCACGTTTCCGACTTTGATAAAGGTCGGACTGTAGCCTATCACGAAATTTCTGCTCGAGTTGGTCGAGATCCAACGACTGTTAGCAGAATATGGAATCAGTGGCTTCAGGAGGGTAATACGGAACGCCGTGATGGATCCCAACGCCCTCGTATCTCTAGCAGTCGAGATGCCAGGCTTCTTATCCGCATGGCTGTAACGGATCGTGCAGCCACGTCTCGATCCCTTAGTCAGCAGATGGGGACGTTTGCAAGACAACAACCATCTGCCCGAACAGTTTGACGACGTTTGGAGCTGCATGGACTATCAGCCCAGAGAGCTTGGCTGCGGTTACCGTGGACGCTGCATCACAGACAGGAACGCCTGCGATGATATACTCAACGACGAACCTGGGTGCACGAATGGCAAAACGTCATTTTTTCGAATGAATCCAGGCTCTGTTTACAACTTCATGATGGTATCATCCGTGTTTGGCGACATCGCGGTGAACGCACATTGGAAACGTGTATTCGTCATCGCCGTACTGGCGTATCACCCGGCGTGATGGTATGGGGTGCCATTAGTTCCACGTCTCGGTCACCTCTTGATCGCGATGGTAGCACTTTGAGCAGTGGACGTTACATTTCAGATGTGTTACGACCCGTGGCTCTATCCTTTATTCGATCCCTGCGAAACCCTACACTTCAGCAGGATAATGCACGACCGCATGTTGAAGGTCCTGTACGGGCCTTTCTGGATACAGAAAATGTACGACTGCTGCTCTGGCCATCACATTCTCCAGATCTCTCACCAATATAAAACGTCTGGTCAATGGTGGCCGAGCAACTGGCTTGTCACAATACGACAGTCACTAGTCTTGATGAACTGTGGTATAATGGTGAAGCTGCATGTGCAGCTGTACCTGTGCGCGCCATCCAAGCTCTGTTTGACTCAATGCCCAGGCGTATCATGGCCGTTATTACGGCGGGAGGTGATTGTTCTGGGTACTGATTTCTCAGGATGTATGCACCCAAATTGCGTGAAAATGTGATCACATGTCAGTTCTAGAATAATATATTAGTCCAATGAATACCCGTTTATCATCTTGATTTCTTCTTGGTGTAGCAATTTTAATGGCCAGTAGTGTACTTTTCTTACCGCGTCACCTACTCGGAACGCCACCAGGCGGCATCCCACGTCCTGATGGGCAGTGGTCATAATGTTTAGGTTATCGGTGTATGTCAAATAGCTCACGTTAACATATAAAACCTTTATGGTGCAAGACAGCAAACTTTATTTATGTTGATTTTATTAATTTCTTGTAGTTGCTAAGTGGTCTTATCATGAAACGGTTCGTTAATAGAGTCTGAGTACTTTGCGTTTCTCTTTAAGGACAGTTATTTTTCGTGCAACTCAGTGTATATGTCGTCATATCCTCTAACTATGTGTCGTACATTCTTTCAAATAACTTCCGGGAATTCAGCCAGGTAACACTTTCAGCGACCGCCGATATTTCGGCGGGAGAACACCCCGCCATTTTCAAGGCAAACTGCAACGGACAGGCGGCGTGCATGCAAATTTAATACCTCGGTTCTGCGACAGAAGCAGGAAAGATAACACACACACTGAACACTAGTGCCACCAAAGATGACCAAAGTCAGAGCTATCGATAGTGAGACTATGAATTCACAGGTGAGGCAGCACTGACTCTGTTCCTCTGTGTTCAGTGTGTGTGTTATCTTTCCTGCTTCTGTCGCAGAACCGAGGTATTAAATTTGCATGCACGCCGCCTGTCCGTTGCAGTTTGCCTTGAAAATGGCGGGGTGTTCTCCCGCCGAAATATCGGCGGTCGCTGAAAGTGTTACCTGGCTGAATTCCCGGAAGTTATTTGAAAGTTGTATACGCCAGGAGAAACTCAGGTCTCACATATGTGTCGTACAACTCTGCAACTTTGCAGGTGCTTTCTGTGGGTTACGTGGATACTGTCTGCAAATGTCTTGCGCATAAAGTTAGTAGTAACGCAGTAGTAAATGAAGCGCTATACATGATGCTGAACTTTTATTGTATGAATGGTTGCCCTGCTAACTACTTTATGGAGTCTGTCAGCGACAACAGATTTAAAAATAAAATTGGAAATACGCGTACAGTTTGTTTTAAGCCGCCAAATTCTTGCATTCTTAAATACTGGATACAAATTCTGGATAATTTGCTCGCTGTGGGTTTGCTGCCACAAAACTAACACATAGTTTCTAACATTAATGCTTGACTTCCGGTTTTAGACATTTAACGTAATATCGTATATCTTAAAGAGAACATTATTACGGCATTTAAAATTTTGAAATTTAGTCAATAATTATAGGTAAAATCGAAAGTCAAATTATTGTGACCACTAGAACTTGTCAGATGCCAACCTGCAGCTGCCACTAAGTGACCGTCATAGGCGTTTAGTGATACCAATAGTTATTAAGGGAAAAATTCTCCCCTTTCCGAGTTATTAAGCGTTGACGTTAGGTAATCATGTCCTTGCGCGAGCAAATTCAAGCACTTGCACTCTCTACAATGTGGTCATGCACAGACATATGTGTTTCCATGAATCATTACTTCTTCAAATGCTCATTACCAGTTTATACAGCGTGATTCCCGAAGATATTCATATATTGTTATTCTAGAAGTAAAACTAAAGAAAGAAGTTCATACAAACATAGATCCGCAAATGTTTGGTTACAAAGTTACGGGTACTAAAAGATTTTGCATGAAATTTAGCAACTTCGCTAATATGAAACCATCGCAAAAGTACGAGGTTTAAGTAAAGCACGATTTCCATTCATGAAGACAAAGTCAATACACGTGAGGCATTACATGCTCGTATTAAAAATGCAATAGATGAAATTAAGAACAACCCCGTGAAACTAAAACGAACAACAAAATCCGTTGATACACGTGCTGCTAAATGCTTTGAACTCAGTAGAGACAATTTTGAACATTCATTGTGAATGTGTTGTGAGACTGTATGTACACTGTACAACATCCTTAACTGAGCTCTGTTTTTTCCTGTGTAACATGAATTCACGTGTGCTACGGTATTAATAAAAGCAGATTATCTGACACATTGTAAGTATCCAGTGCTTCGGTAGCTCAGATGGTAGAGCACTTGCCCGCGAAAGGCAAAGTTTGGGCACATAGTTTTAATCCGCCAGGAAGTTTCACATTGTAAGTGGGCTGTTTAGGTTTTTATGTTGGTAACGCCACGTAGCGCTCTGTATGAAAATCACTGACTGTGCTGTGTGCAGTCTGTGGCTGGTTGGCATTTTTGGAACATTCGCTATGGTAGTATTGGTCAGTTGGATGTGAACAGCGCGTAGCGTTGCGCAGTTGGAGGTGAGCCGCCAGCAGTGGAGGATGCTGGGAGAGAGATGGAGGAGCTTTGAGAGCGGATGATCTGGACGTGTGTCCATCAGAGACTGGATGTCATGAACTGATATATATATATATATATATATATATATATATATATATATATATATATATATATATATATATATATTATGACTTTTGAACACTATTAAGGTAAATACATTGTTTGTTCTTTATCAAAATCTTTAATCTGCTAACTATGCCTATCAGTAGTTAGTGATTTCTATAGACTCTTTTATTTAGCTGGCAGTATTGGTGCTCGCTGTATTGCAGTAGTTCGAGTAATGAAGATTTTTGTGAGGTAAGTGATTCATGAAAGGTATAGATTATTGTCAGTCAGGGCCATTCTTTTGTAGGGATTACTGAAAGTCAGATTTCGTTGCGCTAGAAACATTGTGAGTGAGTTTAAGCACAGTCATTTATAATTCTTCTAAGAGTACGTTTCAACATTCATACAGTTTCAGTTAACGTCATGACTATCATTTTCCCAAAACTAAATTCTCTACAACTTCTGTTGAAAATTTTGTGCAATTGTCTGGAAGTTAAAAGAACAAATTGGGTCAAGTAGTTAAAAAAAATGTACGAAATTACTTCTTAACTTCTCTGGATGTTCTGGATAACTACTCCAGATACACATCTGGGACATTTTTTGTTACATTCAGCAGATTAATAACAACAAAATAAATGGAAATCCTGCCGTTTTGTGTTGGCTTCATATTACCGAAGTTGCTAAATTTCCGGCGAAATCCTTTTTTTAGCCGTAACTCTGTAACTAGACATTTGCGGACGTATGTTTTTATAACTTTTTTCTTTAGTTTTACTTGTAGAGTAACATATTACAATATTCGCATATCTTCGTGAATCACCCTTTGTGTACCTTTTTCGGACATGATAAAGGTAAGTTACGGAAGTGCAACCTACGACGAACATATTTGGTGACGACGTCACTGGCAAGTAAGTTGCTTGAAACTGCGTGAACAACGACCCGAATGGCCAACGCTAAATAACTCGGATACGGTGTTCGACGTATCAAGTTTGTTTTTCTTAAGAATTATTTCTCAGCAGAACCTCGCCAACAACAGCCTCACAAGTTTTCAGACAGTCTCCGACCAACTTGTACAGATGCAAACTAATCTAACTGCCACAAAAAGTATACGGTAATGTAATAGATACTTCAGATCCCATTACCAATAAAGCTTCCTCTATAGCTACATGCTGAGTCTACTTTTAGTAGCTGCAGGCTACTCCATCAAATATGATTGCCAGCACTGGCCATCCGCATCCATATGCCATATAGCTACACACGTAAAGCTCGTTAAGTGGTACTTGATGTTTTACTACATAACCGGGAGAGATTACCTCTGATGGAATACTAATATCTATAAAGCAACAGCAAATGGCCCATCTGTTCAGAATCCTTCCACATATTCGTATTATCCTGTTACTCCATCAATTTCCAAATGTACTCGCGTGCCATTAGTAAATGGTTGAATATACCAGTGTTACATTACGCATTATTAAGGTAGCGCATAAAAATTTCTTAACAGTTTCACAATAGATCACCATAAGCATAAGTAGTGGCAATTAGTATCGCATTACTTCCAAAGCTACGTGGCGTTGCCCTCCTGTGCTGCTTACGTCATGCAAACTGAGGGACGCAGCGCGAATGAAAACGTTGGGCGTGAGGACACCACCGACCTGTGACGCTAGTCCAGGATTAGTATCTTTCCGCAGAGTGGCCAGAGCCCGCTAATCCCTGCGCCATCGCGACAAATTAACGAGCAACGAGCGCCCACGCGCCGACCCTCCACCGTGACCAGCAGCTGACGTCACCACCGCTGACACCACCCTCCTCTCCACCATATAATCTGACGCCCCTCCCACAAATACGACTAGTGTCGGTGCTCTGACAAATACTGAGTACCCTCTTTTAATTGGTGATAGAAATGTATGCAGAAGGACCAGCGGCGAGGAAACAACTAACCACAACCAATGATCCCACATTCCTGAACTCACATTCACCATGAACTATGGTACATATGTCAGTCGTCGTCAATGAGTGAACGTAGGGTAAATGTGCTGGAATCTCCGACGTAACGATTGCGATATGAGTGTTCACGTCGACGAGATGAGTAACAGTGAATTTATTGAGTGTATAAGTGATAGAATGCTGAAATAATGCCTTTCTACATATAGTGAACTTGTCACAGTACCTACTTAGATTAAGTAACACCACGTCGCATCTATAGAGTGGACTCTAATTATCGATAATTCTCTACAATACGAGCAACAGATATTCACTACTGTCTACACAAATGCAAATAAAGATATTGACGTAACTTTTGTAGCGGATGGGACTTGTTTATCGTAGCTGTAGCACGTCACTGTTCACACTAAACAAATGCAACTAATGATATTAACAAGTTTCTTTGTGTGGCCATCCTCCTCAGCAAGCATATAAATACGTGTTTTGCAAATCAAACTGCCTTTTCCTGCTGCTAGTTATTTTATTTATCCCATACGCGTTTCGCCTTCTCCTGTTCTAAGGCATCTTAGAACAGGAGAAGGCGAAACGCGTATGGGATAAATAAAATACACTCCTGGAAATGGAAAAAAGAACACATTGACACCGGTGTGTCAGACCCACCATACTTGCTCCGGACACTGCGAGAGGGCTGTACAAGCAATGATCACACGCACGGCACAGCGGACACACCAGGAACCGCGGTGTTGGCCGTCGAATGGCGCTAGCTGCGCAGCATTTGTGCACCGCCGCCGTCAGTGTCAGCCAGTTTTCCGTGGCATACGGAGCTCCATCGCAGTCTTTAACACTGGTAGCATGCCGCGACAGCGTGGACGTGAACCGTATGTGCAGTTGACGGACTTTGAGCGAGGGCGTATAGTGGGCATGCGGGAGGCCGGGTGGACGTACCGCCGAATTGCTCAACACGTGGGGCGTGAGGTCTCCACAGTACATCGATGTTGTCGCCAGTGGTCGGCGGAAGGTGCACGTGCCCGTCGACCTGGGACCGGACCGCAGCGACGCACGGATGCACGCCAAGACCGTAGGATCCTACGCAGTGCCGTAGGGGACCGCACCGCCACTTCCCAGCAAATTAGGGACACTGTTGCTCCTGGGGTATCGGCGAGGACCATTCGCAACCGTCTCCATGAAGCTGGGCTACGGTCCCGCACACCGTTAGGCCGTCTTCCGCTCACGCCCCAACATCGTGCAGCCCGCCTCCAGTGGTGTCGCGACAGGCGTGAATGGAGGGACGAATGGAGACGTGTCGTCTTCAGCGATGAAAGTCGCTTCTGCCTTGGTGCCAATGATGGTCGTATGCGTGTTTGGCGCCGTGCAGGTGAGCGCCACAATCAGGACTGCATACGACCGAGGCACACAGGGCCAACACCCGGCATCATGGTGTGGGGAGCGATCTCCTACACTGGCCGTACACCACTGGTGATCGTCGAGGGGACACTGAATAGTACACGGTACATCCAAACCGTCATCGAACCCATCGTTCTACCATTCCTAGACCGGCAAGGGAACTTGCTGTTCCAACAGGACAATGCACGTCCGCATGTATCCGGTGCCACCCAACGTGCTCTAGAAGGTGTAAGTCAACTACCCTGGCCAGCAAGATCTTCGGATCTGTCCCCCATTGAGCATGTTTGGGACTGGATGAAGCGTCGTCTCACGCGGTCTGCACGTCCAGCACGAACGCTGGTCCAACTGAGGCGCCAGGTGGAAATGGCATGGCAAGCCGTTCCACAGGACTACATCCAGCATCTCTACGATCGTCTCCATGGGGGAATAGCAGCCTGCATTGCTGCGAAAGGTGGATATACACTGTACTAGTGCCGACATTGTGCATGCTCTGTTGCCTGTGTCTATGTGCCTGTGGTTCTGTCAGTGTGATCATGTGATGTATCTGACCCCAGGAATGTGTCAATAAAGTTTCCCCTTCCTGGGACAATGAATTCACGGTGTTCTTATTTCAATTTCCAGGAGTGTAACTAGCAGCAGGAAAAGGCAGTTTGATTTGCAGAACAAGTATCTAATGTTATTTACGTTACTTTTACACAAGTTGGCATGGATCTTTCTGACATGTGCTTTCGTAGCTTCATGGCCTCATTATTGATCCTAACCTGCAGTCTGTAATTGAGTATAATTCAAATTCCAGTGTCGAGACGGCTAATGAAACATATTGTGCAGGTATGGTGGGTTGGATAATAAAAGGTTTGCCCTCGGAGTATTCAATGCAGCAATGACTCTCGAACAGAAACTGGTTTGGTGTCAATCACATATTTATAAACTGAAAATGAGATTCAGGGCAAAGAAGGTGCTCCGTTCATACACGTATCTGTACTAAATTGGAACAGTCCACGGCTATCCACCTCTGTCCCTTCTACCGAGGTGATTCATATTTTACAAGCGGATTCCTTAAGGATTTAAAATTAGCGCTTACATGTTTGCAAAACTTTTGATAACGGATCAAAAAAAATCTCGTAAAGAGTTCATATTATTGGGATTGTATGGGTGGCTAAATTAATGTAGGCCTAACGTAACGGTTTGCAGCTATCGTACTTGACAAGCACATCGTAACACGATAATGTGGTGGCCCTTCGCGTTTATAGTTTTCTTAGTTGTGTTGATTAGGGTAACATTTAATCGGATTTTCTACTCGGGAACCCAGCTTCCAAATTATTGTGTCATAAGTTGACAGCTTAAATTTCCGTAAGGTAGAACTAAATGTATTGAACTAATTTGTGCTACAGCCACTGACTAGGTACTGCCATGTATTGTTTGTAATCACAATTGCTTTACGAATACGATTCGCTTTTATTAACACCAGTGATACGTCTTTTTAAATGTCGTTTTAAAACTGCTAGCTCGGAGTTAAGAGATATTTTATGGGTAATCATCTGTTAGCTTATTTCCTCCACATCTTTGTGCCATAATGAAATTTGTGCCACTGCAGAGCCACGTCCATGGCGAGATTTTACTTTACACATGTTGTTTTCTATCCGTTAGTAACAGAAAAGTAAGTGAAACACCAGTTACCTTTCGTTTGGTTCAGAAGCAACAGTCTAGCGGAGAAATACTGTCGACGATGAAGTATAACAAAAGTACGCCTTTTGTAAGTAAAGTAGAATGATGAATGGATGACAAAGTGGTACAAAATGATAAGAAGATAACTGATGTGCTGCAACGGACAAGCGATAGGATCAAAATGACAAACAACAAATAACGCGAAAAGTACCGCCATACAACAGTCCAACACTCAGCTTTACTATAAAAATGAAAACTTTTCTACGTTTAGTATAAGTGGAAACTCAGAACGAGTCTGCCACTCGGCAATGTTGTGTCCGCTGTCCTGTAAATCCTGGGCAGATTAAAGGTGCGGTCCGTCGCGGGTATCGAGCCCGGCAGCTTTTCTGCTGCGGTGTATGGCCTACTCGCCAAGGCGTCGAGGAACGACTGACAACGTAAATCCATCTCTCCCCGGCACACGATTTTAATAAAATATAGTAAGTTTTTATTTTTGCTGACGAGTGCAAATTTTCCATCGAGAAGCGATATATGAATAATCTAGTTCCAAAAGCAACTCAATTTAGATGAAACGACTACATTTGTCACCGTGGTACCAGTTACTGAATTGTACACTCCTGGAAATTGAAATAAGAACACCGTGAATTCATTGTCCCAGGAAGGGGAAACTTTATTGACACATTCCTGGGGTCAGATACATCACATGATCACACTGACAGAACCACAGGCACATAGACACAGGCAACAGAGCATGCACAATGTCAGCACTAGTACAGTGTATATCCACCTTTCGCAGCAATGCAGGCTGCTATTCTCCCATGGAGACGATCGTAGAGATGCTGGATGTAGTCCTGTGGAAAGGCTTGCCATGCCATTTCCACCTGGCGCCTCAGTTGGACCAGCGTTCGTGCTGGACGTGCAGACCGCGTGAGACGACGCTTCATCCAGTCCCAAACATGCTCAATGGGGGACAGATCCGGAGATCTTGCTGGCCAGGGTAGTTGACTTACACCATCTAGAGCACGTTGGGTGGCACGGCATACATGCGGACGTGCATTGTCCTGTTGGAACAGCAAGTTCCCTTGCCGGTCTAGGAATGGTAGAACGATGGGTTCGATGACGGTTTGGATGTACCGTGCACTATTCAGTGCCCCTCGACGATCATCAGTGGTTTACGGCCAGTGTAGGAGATCGCTCCCCACACCATGATGCCGGGTGTTGGCCCTGTGTGCCTCGGTCGTATGCAGTCCTGATTGTGGCGCTCACCTGCACGGCGCCAAACACGCATACGACCATGATTGGCACCAAGGCAGAAGCGACTCTCATCGCTGAAGACGACACGTCTCCATTCGTCCCTCCATTCACGCCTGTCGCGACACCACTGGAGGCGGGCTGCACGATGTTGGGGCGTGAGCGGAAGACGGCCTAACGGTGTGCGGGACTGTAGCCCAGCTTCATGGAGACGGTTGCGAATGGTCCTCGCCGATACCCCAAGAGCAACAGTGTCCCTAATTTGCTGGGAAGTGGCGGTGCGGTCCCCTACGGCACTGCGTAGGATCCTACGGTCTTGGCGTGCATCCGTGCGTCGCTGCGGTCCGGTCCCAGGTCGACGGGCACGTGCACCTTCCGCCGACCACTGGCGACAACATCGATGTACTGTGGAGACCTCACGCCCCACGTGTTGAGCAATTCGGCGGTACGTCCACCCGGCCTCCCGCATGCCCACTATACGCCCTCGCTCAAAGTCCGTCAACTGCACATACGGTTCACGTCCACGCTGTCGCGGCATGCTACCAGTGTTAAAGACTGCGATGGAGCTCCGTATGCCACGGCAAACTGGCTGACACTGACGGCGGCGGTGCACAAATGCTGCGCAGCTAGCGCCATTCGACGGCCAACACCGCGGTTCCTGGTGTGTCCGCTGTGCCGTGCTTGTGATCATTGCTTGTACAGCCCTCTAGCAGTGTCCGGAGCAAGTATGGTGGGTCTGACACACCGGTGTCAATGTGTTCTTTTTTCCATTTCCAGGAGTGTACATCCCGTCTATTTGACAGAGCGGCAGAATATTTGCAGGAGACTGCGTCACTCTGACGCTGGGATCTGTGCCCTGTTCTGCGGTAGAGATTTGGTGAGAGGATAACAGTTAGGAGGTTGGTTCTCGATCAGTCGTGACTGACAGTACGCGCGTAGATTGTTTACATGTTACGTTCGGCAGAATACGCCTGACAAGGTCAGCGCGGCAGCGGCCCTCTCATGGCCAGCTGTCAACTGCTTGTAGCCCGCTCTCGTTTTTTCTTTGCGCTAGCACACTACTGTGCGATTATACAGTTCATTATTCCGACTCTTATCTGGCCTTCAGCAAATGGCGTGTCCATATCTGCTTCCTACAGCATCTCACACAACAAGTATAGAAATTGTTGTCAATCAATATTACTATACTTTTCTCAGTGAGTTCTTCAGAGTGTTCATATAGGTAAACGTTTAGTTTTATGTAACTCTTACGTGCATTTTAGAAAGTTAAAGTAATCTCTCTGAAGAATGCAAATTAGTCAGAATGGTACGAGAGTCCATAAAACAGTTTTCTCATGCACCTGCATATGTGAATGTAAATACGCGGAAAGAAATTTTCTTGTGCCCATTATTAAATATTATAGATCTACTCGAACTGATTTATGAGCTCCAGATACATCTCTTTGATGCCACTGATGTTGGGAAAATGTGTGTGGCAGGCTACAGTATTGGCACAGAATCAGCCTGTTCCAGTATACATATCTGTCTTCAGCTTGGTGGCAGCTTTACCTCGTTACGCAGTCATATACACTAGGATGCTTCTTACAGTTGTTCAAACGGTTCAAATGGCTCTGAGCACTATGGGAATTAACAAAAAATGGTTCAAAGGTCTCTGAGCACTATGGGAATTAATACATTAGGTCATCAGTACCCTAGAAGTTACAACTACTTATACCTAACTAACCTAAGGACATCACACACACCCATGCCCGAGGCAGGATTCGATCTTGCGACCGTAGCGATTGCGCGGTTCAAGACTGAAACGCCTAGAACCGCTCGGCCACAGCGGCCGGCTCTTACAGCTGTGGTAGTGTCCAAAATGCTACCTGTACTATTCGGTAGCATCGGTCAATAATTTACACGCACGCACAGGTCCGCGAAACGTATGTGTAACTGATAATAAGAAATAACCGCAGCTATTGAAATCTACTGTGAACACATGCGAATATTGAATAGCAAGCAAACGTCCGCAACCAGCGAAATGACAACCATGAAAAATAGAGCCTACCCTGTCCTCACGAGATAAATGGAACAGATTTGAAGTGTAAAGCAAATTGTCAGCCACAATACGCTAATTAGACAATTTCTGCCAAAAGTTACATTCCCTCCTTGTCCTGTTGGCCAAATACTGACGACAAGCATTTTCCCAGTATTAGACTCTTACATAACTAGCTCCAGTCTGAATGTACGACATACATGTCTTAATAACATCGATTTCGTAAGCAGGACTGTCCCAGCAACAATCCGCTAAATACTGCTGCGTCTAGTGGTCTACAAGGAAATACATTACCTGCTCAAATGTGTCTGTATACGGGTTAGTAAACATTAACTTGAGTGTGACCCCCTCCGTCTTTATAACAGTTTGACATCTGCTATTGACAGTTTCAGTGAGGTCTCTTAACGTCTGCGTAAGCGTGGCAGCTGATTCTCTCTTACGATCCGAAACCAAGGAAGATATTACTGTCGGTCACTGGAATCTGGAGCAGAGTCGACGTCGCGGCTCAACCCAGGGGTGTTCTTTTCGGTTCAGAATTAGACACTTGGCTGCCCAGACATTTCTGGATTGTTATTGTCCACAGTCTATTGCCTCACGGATTCTGCTTTACGGCAGGCTGCATTTTCATGTTAATACAGTTATCGTCTCCGAATTATTCCTCAACTGTACGCAGAAAACAGTTTTGCAAAAAAGTGTTCATGTTCTACCGTTTTCTTTAAGGTAGTAACTGGAATATGTTGTAACCACGAAAAATACTGCATACCGCAGCGTCAACGCCTTCGTACTTCAGTCAATGATTGGACTACCAATGATGGCACACAAAGTGCTCTAAGCGTTGTTCAAACCCGGGCCCTTGTATCGGACTGACACATGGTTACGAAACTGACTAGTTTACTGAAGTAGCTATTCGTTGGAGTGATAACCAAGATGGAGTTTTAGACCACCACTTCGACGTGGCCATTGGGAATCGAACCCTGTACCAACTATCTGTACAATCCTCAGAGTTCGTCGTATATGTGAGTTATTTCTGCAGATTGAGAGATTTAATCAGAATCCATTTCTCCTCATGACGTCATTATTCCCTGATAGACAGAGATGTGGTAATTTCGTTTCACCTCGGAACAACAGCGGAACAGCTGGACTAACAGCGCCACAGTGCCGAATCAGCGGACGCTGTAACAGTCAAAGGCCAACCTTTCTTTGCTGCGGCAGCGACCACTCTTCCTGAAATTTGTCAGCCGCACGAGATTTCCGCCTCCTCGCAGGGACTACAAAAGCTACTGCACAATGTCAGTGTCACGGTGACAATTTTTGTCCCTTTCTCATGTGGTCTGGATCGAGGGAGAAAGAGGACAGGATGGTATTTGCCAGCGAGCGAGGCAATAGTGACGAGTGGAGTCGTTTTGAATATCTTGCGACGAACGTGAATAAAATGTCTTCTCAGGGAAACAATATTGGCACAGTATTTGCTGGTACTGAGAATAAAAGGAGCCATACAAAGCAGTACACTACATCTGATTACATTTTCCTGGAGACATACTGAGTCTCAACCTTGCCTTTGATTTGAACAGAGGCTGAAGTAATGGATTAAAATTTGTGCCAAGACCGGGACTTGATCCAGGGTTGCTTAGTGAATAACAAATCTGCACGGTAAGCAGGAGATCCGCCTAAGTGCCGACCTTCGCACGAATTTTAATTCATTATGTCAGCTTCTATGCTGATAGTAGATAAAACTGAGACTCAGTGTGTCTCTAGGAAAACATAATTCCATCAGATCAATAGACAATGTACACCTGAGGTATAAGCAGAATATCCTGATGACATAGAATTCTGAGGTGCTATTCCAGTAAAGGAGGGCCTCGGTAATACTGACCATTTAAGAAGGGGGAGGAGGAGGACATTAGTGTTTAACGTCCCGTCGACAACGAGGTCATTAGAGACGGAGCACAAGCTCGGATTAGGGAAGGATGGGAAGGAAGTCGGCCGTGCCGTTTCAAAGGTACCATCCCGGCATTTGCCTGAAGTGATCCAGGGAAATCACGGAAAACCTAAATCAGAATGGCCGGACGCGGGATTGAACCGTCGTCCTCCCGAATGCGAGTCCAGTGTGCTAACCACGGCGCCACCTCGCTCGGTAAGAAGGGGGAAATCAGGACGGGATGAGGAGTGAATTTGTTCCAGAGGAAGGGGAGGGGGGGAGGGCATTGGTCTAGGGTAGTCCATAGAGTTGTGTTAGCAACAATACCAAGGTGGTATAGTAGATAACACATGTGATTATTAAGCAGGAGATATGGGTTCAAGTTCCAACTATGGCACAAATTTTAATTAATTACTTTTGTTTCTATCTTCACCAATACACTACCTTTTTCTCGTTAGACGCGCAGTGTATGTTATGGAACCGTTGAGAGTATAGAACGCGTCTTAAGACTTAGTATTGAATTCTAACGCTTTACATCTGTGAAAATACTGTGTCACTGCAGTTGAGTTGGTACTTTGCAGACACTTCTCGCTGTCTTTGGGAAAGGTATGACAGTTTACCGACTCCATTCAGTACCGTCTAAACATGATGCTAAATTGTAAAGTGGCTTTTAAAATACAGTGTTATTCCGTAAGAAGAAGGAAGATTGGATTTAGCGTCCTGTCTACATTGAGTTCATTAGAAACAGAACACAAGCTCGGATAATGTCAAGGATGGGGAATGAAATCAGCTGTGTCCTTTCAAAGGAGTCATCCTGTCACTTGCTTGTAGCTGTTCAGTGAAGTCAAGGGAAACCGAAACCTGTATGGCCGGACGCGGTTTGAACCGTCGTCTTGCTGAGTCCAGTGTAGTAACCACTGCGCCATCTCGCTCGATATGTGATTCCGTGATGATGATACAAATATCCAGGCACGACAAAGTAAGGAAAATTTATCCATTTGTGCTAAGAGTCCCTGTGGACGGGAACGAAAACATCGATAGTAATAAGCGAAAATGAATCAACACCTCAGACAGTGGAACACATGGACCAGTCCTGTTTGCTGCTAGATCATAGGATGGGGCACTTTTAGAGACGGTAGTATGGACCAAAAGAAGATAAAATGTCTTGTAAACATAGACTTTACAACTTATATTTATATGAGCTATCAGCACTTGCTCATCTTCGATATTCTGCAACAAGTCTCCTACTACGGCACTTGATCAGTGGAAGTGATATGTTTCACAACACCGAACATCAACTAGTGGTTGAAATGGCTCTGAGCACTATAGGACTTAACATCTGAGGTCATCTGCCCCCTAGAACTTAGTACTACTTAAACCTAACCTAAGGACATGACACACAGCCATGCCCGAGGCAGGATTCGAACCTGCCACCGTAGCGGTCGCGCGGTTCCAGACTGAAGCGCCTACAACCGCTCGCCACACCGGTCGGCTATCAACTAGTGATCATAGCACATAAGGTACGTATTTTAGACCCTCATGTTTACTAGACATTTATTTCTTGTTTGTTCAGTGCTACCACATCGAAAGTTGTCTATTATACAATGTTAGCCAAAACAGTAGCGATACGTGCGTTCTACTGTCAGGGTAACAGAACGACTTTCGTCCACAACTTTCGACTCAGTAGTTTCCGGATTAGGATCCGTTCCCTCGAATTGATACATTTTCACATTTCCATCATCTCTGTAAGTTTGTAACATATTCACGTATTCCTCGAGTATAGGCATCTTTATACTGCAGTAAAAAGGAAACGTCAAGCAACAATTACAACCTTTATGATATAACACTGAAATCAATATGACACTAAACAGTGTATCGCAATACATCAACGGTAATTTGATACTGATTTTAATTTGGGTGTTGTACAAGGAAACAGCAAATCATAAAAAATCACGCTTGTAATTAATTGGTTTGGTTTTACATTTTTGAGATTGGATGAGTAAATAGCAGTATCGCGGGTACAATGCCATTCATTCGACTCTGTATCGTATTAGTTCAAATTGTATGTTTTCAGGAAAACCTGACGTTCAACACCATAGAACAGATGAAACTCTTAAAGACTTTTACGTGTTTTTCGGTATCCACTGATTTAAAGCTTGGCTTCATTAAAGAAAGTTTCTCTCAGCTGGACGCTACTTCTAAACAAGGCAGCGAGCTACAACATCATAGCGTGGAATTATGAGGTATAACCACAATTCCAAGTGTGTACCTACGCTAATGCAATACATTTTAACAATATAAACTCTCTGTATACACAGAAACCCCAAAGAAACTGGTATAGGTATGCGTAATTACATACAGAGATATGAAAACAGGCAGAATATGTCGCTGGGGTCGGCAACGCCTATATAAGACAACAAGTGTCTGGCGTAATTGTTAGATCGGTTACTGCTGCCAGTTACCAAGGTTTAAGTGAGTTTGAACGTGGTGTTATAGTTGGCACACGACCAATTGTAGAGATTAAGTTGTTATTTTCCCATACGACCATTACACGAGTGTACCGTTAATATCTGGAATCTGGCAAAACATCAAATCTCCGACATCACTGCGGAAGAAAAAAGATAATGCACGAACGGAACCCACGACGACTGAAGAAAATCGTTGAACGTGACAAAGTGCAACGCTTCCACAAAGTGCTGCAGATTTTACGCTGGGCCATCAACAAGTGTCAGCGTGCGAACCATTCAACGAAACGTCATCGACATGGGCTTTCGTATCCAGAGACCCACTCGAGTACCTTTGATGACTTGTGTCCATTCAGGTATATTGTGCTTTAAGACGGACTTGGACAATACCAGCAGGACAATGCAACACCCCACACTTCCGGAATTGCTACAGAGTGGCTCCAGGACAAGTCCTCTTGCCTTCTAACTCCACTGATACGAACGTTATTGAGAACATCTGGGATGCCTTGCAACGTGCTGTTCAGAAGAGATGTCCACCTCCTCGTACTCTTACGGATTTATGGACAGCCCTACAGGATTCATGGTGTTAGTTCCCTCTAGAATTACTTCAGACATTAGTCGAGTCAACGCCACGTCCTGCTGTGGCACTTCTGCTGGACCCCTACTCGTTTATTTGGCTTTTCGTTGTAAAGTACTGTCAGGAAAGCTGTGGTTGCTATTAGACTCGATAGTAACTCAGGTGTAAATTTGTGCATGTATGTAGATTAATTATTCGTCGAGAAAAGTGGAAGTTTTGTAGGAATTTGATGAAGAGGAGATAGATTTCTGTGACATATATTCATTTTGAAATAAGTAATTCTGACAACAATGTTCTGTGTACTTATATCTGCATCTTAATTAAATATCATCTTTGTAAAATTCTGAAATCGGGACGTATTTTGGATATTTCTTCAAATTGTATTACTCCATAGTAAGATACCATTGAGTGCCTTGGTTTTTCTGTGTTTAGTTTGACGTCTCATTATGTATATACATGTATCGTACAGTTAGCGGGTTGTAGCTTTGGTCAATGTTTGCATGTATAACATAAGCCAGTTACTTGGCGGCGACGAGGTCATCAAAAGTACAGTACGTCCTGGGGTAGCATGTGGAAGGAAATCGACGAATACATTTTCGAAGCAACCATCCCGATATTTGCCTCACTTGATTTAAGTAAACGACGCAAAACCTGAATCTGAGTGGTCGGGCTGGTTTTTTAACCAACGTCCTGTTGAAACATGTTCAAGTTTCTTAACTACTGACTCAAAATGGCCTATTCTCCAGAAAAATATCAATGTTACTCCGTCATCTTCTTTGAAGTATATTATGAGTAAAACTATCTCTTTAATGTGCATTTGATGTATAATGAAAGCATTTTTATGGGGATAGAACAGCAATCTCGGTGGATTATTTTACAATTAAAATGAAAACCGTTTTGATCGCAATTATTTCTGCCCAATACTGACCATCTTCAGTCCATTTGTACTGAAATTTAAGTACAATATAGATTTAGAGGAATATCTCATTTTTCTTTTGTTATCAGTCTTCTGTGTGGTTTGACGCGGCCCGCCGCGATTTCTTCCCTTGTGCCAACTTCTTGGTCTCAGAGCAGCACGTACAACTTACGTCCTCAATTATTTATTCCTTGTATTTGAATCTCTGTCTTCTTCTACAATTTTTATCCACTACACTTCCCTCCAGTGTCATTCAAGTGATTCCCTGATATCTTAACGGATGTTCCAAATATTCCTTTCGTCGCGGATTCTGTGAGGAACCTCCTCCCTCCTTACATTATCTGACCACGTAATTTTTATCTTCGTTCTGCAGCGCCATATCTCAAATATTTCTCTACCCTCTGTCCGGATTTCCGACAGTCCATGTTTCACTACTATAAAATTCTGCGTTATAGGCGTACATTCTCAGAAATTTACTCCTTAAGTTAAGGCCTATGTTTGATCATAGCATATTTCTATTGGACAGGAATTCCCTCTTAGCCACTACTAGTCTATTCTTTGTCCTGCCCAATCCGTCCACCATGGGTTATTTTGCTGCTTAGGTAGCAGGATGCCTTAACTTCATCTTCTTCGTGATCCCCGATTCCTATGTTAAGTGTCTCTCTGTTCTCATTTCTGCTACTTCTTGTTACTTCCACCTTCCTTTGATTTACTCTCAATCTACATTCTGTACTGACTAAACTCTCTCCGACTACAGGTCCTGTAAGTCATCCTCACGTTCACTGAGGATAGTAATGTCATCAGCAAATCGTATCATTGATATTCTTTCAACATGAATTGCAATCCGAGCCTTTAACCTTTGTTCTACATCTGTCATTGCTTCTGCTATGTGTATACTGAACAGTAACGGTGAAAGAGTGCAACTCTGCCACACTCTCTTTTTAATGCGAGACTTTTTTCTTGGTCTCCAGTCTTGTTGTTCCCTCCTGGTGCTTGTACAGTTTGTACATAACCCGTCTTTCCCAGAGATTTTTCCCCAGAATTTCGAACATCTTGAACCATTTTACTTTAACAGATTTAATTAACGTGTCTTAATTTTCCTTCTGTTTTTCTTCCATTATTAACTGGGATCTACCTCCCTGGTGAGTTTACGATCATTAAAGCCAAATTGATCGTCGTCTAAGAGCTCCTCAATTTTCTTATGTAAGGTGCCAAGATACAGTCAACGTACATTTAATGTTCTTGTAGATTTATATTTACCTTTGACCATATTTACAATCAAAAATCGGAGTAATCAGTTCATAGGCTGTTACTGGTCAGCACCAAGTAATATTTCTGTAGCAATTCTTGACTGAGTGTTATTTGGGGCTGAGCACTGAAAGAAACGCCAAGTGCCTCGCATTTGTCAGAAGCCGCTACCGCTAAGGAAGGGCAGGGAAACAAGTTGTCGTATTCTGTAGGGGCGGACATTTATTATCCCAAAAGAGAACAGTATGTGGCGGCAATGTCTTACGATGCTAAAGGCCGCAGATCGCCCCTAGCACAAACAAAGGGGGCGGGCGAGACAGAGGAATTCCGAATAGCGCATCTAAGGAAAGAGCATCTCGAGGGGGGGGGGGGTCGCAAGAATGCGAAAGGACTTCCGTTTAGTGCGAAGGTAAGCCCCTTGTCACAAACGATGCTTGCAAGCTGACCTGTGTGAAATTATCTCATAGGCAGCGGCGGAAAACATCTCCAGCCAAAATGAGTAGAGAGGCGTTAAGGAGGGGAGATGGAGCCTTCGAGAAATACTTCTGAAAGTAGTATGAGGTTCAGGTGACCCATGTGGTAGGAGAAAAGGTTTTTGTATCGACCGCTAGGATCCGTCGCCTGGAGCGCTAATGTAAACGCCGCGAATCCGGCTGCGAGCGGTGTGTGGTGGAATAGAGACCTCCCTGCAACTACTATAGGGAGCATTTGCCACTCAAGATCGCTAGGATGGAATTCGATGGTGATAGGCATAGCAGAGGACCCGGCGTATAGATTTAAGAAGTGTAATTTTCTACACGGGGAGCGCGTGAATCGTGTCTCTGAGACATGGTTGTTAGTGTTATTTCGAGTGACGATTCTTTGGCTCTCTTCTCTGTGGAGTCTGACACATACGGAAGTGCTTCTTTACTAGAGAATACTGGAGTGAATCTCTGTTCCTAGCTAGTGAGCAAACAGAGATCTTGACAAGTGATCTTTCTTGTACTTATGTTATTTCGGCCCTGGGAGTTTTCGTACAGCATATTGCGTCCACTTGGAAGGCAGATAATTGCAGGTGTCCAAGATAAATCACCGGCAAAGCGGTCAGAACCCCAATGAACAGGTCATCGGTGCAGTAGAATTTCTGTATGTACTTCTGTAGGTGACATGCACACTCTAGTTTGTTCGATGGGGAAACAGTCACCGTACATGTCTCGAGTTCTAATTGCTTGTCCACTGAGCTTTTCTCTGTTTCTCACCACTAATCAGTATCAGTCAACTATGTATCAATCTAATAGTCTAAAGTAAAACTATCTTTTGCCCATCTCCAAATTACATTTAGGGTGGAATTATATATTGTTTATTTCTTTGTTTGTATGTTTTTTTACATTCTACATCTTTTTTTAGAATAAACTAGTTGTAGGGTCCCATTGTCATTCATTCGAGTAGGATCCCAATAAGAATTATTTGTTTGATGTGTGAAACTGAAGAAAACTACAAACTAATACTTCGTTTTATGGTAACGCTTAGGTGTAGGTTGTCAATGGCAGCGTCAGTTTAATCACTGATAGGTCTGAGAATTCCACTGCGGGATAACATTACGTAGTCATATGAACACACGCCGCATATTATACAAACCGACGGTTTACGCTTTTCTATTCTTCTGTATATTACTCTTGTGAAGAACTTGGTTGTATGAGCTGTTAAGCATACTGGGCCATAATTCTCGTTCTTGTCCAATCACAGTGCGCCTGTACTTGACGGTTACTGCTAAGTGTAGTTGTTCTTCCGAACAGTAATCCGTATGAGCAAACCTGTTGCGTCTGTACCTGTACTGTCTCGCAGAACTTGCTCGTACTTTTGATACTTGAGTTGTTTAAGAAGAATAGCTCCACGTACTCATAGGGTCGAGCTGTGCTCGCCTGGTTTCATGCCCCACAACTAATTCGCCGCAAATAGTAGCTTGTAGCTCTGATCCTGTAATTAAATACTCTATGTATTAATAAAATTACTACGAAATACAAAATAAAATTTAAATCAATAATGTAATAACATGGGTCCTTTACTAAGATATGTAATTCTTGTAGACGACAGACAATTGTGATGAGTAATGTTCATTCAAGAAAGGATATCTCGAATAAACGGGAAATGGTTTCTTACGATGTTAATTTAAAATACATTCAGTAATTGCAGCACACGATATTGTCCTCAGTTCAAAGCAGTTTTGAGTTCAACACGACGCTTCACAAATTGACACACACACACCACAAAGACTAGCAAATCATACTCTGTCTGTCCTCGGTTCTGTAATAAAAAGCGGAAAAAATCTGAAGTCCTACACTTGAGAACATTCAGACTTCTCTGAATATGAAGTCACTTCACAAGTTAAACTACGGCAGTGGACATTCACCACCCAGAATCAGTCACCTACACAATCGAATATCACTTTTTACCACCGGCTGGTCGGCACACTTTCATACACTTGCATAAATGTGTCGAGAACCATTCTCTTGAGCTCTTCATTGGATAAGTCCCAGGCTCTACTTGAATCCCGTAGTGCTCCGCTACTGTCTGCATTTCCATTGGCTGAGGGCTGTCCCTAACAAAAATGTATCGCTCTGAAACTCTACAGACATGATTTGATTCAATTTGACCCCTTCCCAGATTAAAAATATTCGGTCACACTCAGACAGTTCACAGTAATTACAAATAAAAGTTTGTTTATAAGTAATTAGGTAATATTCTTGTGCAAGTTACATTAAATTACAACGAATTGTCGTTAAATATTGTTTAAACAGTTATTTATGCCTTCTTGACAGAAGCAACTTTTGGTTCTCTTTTCACTTGTGGTATCCACCAGCACATGCGATTGACTACTTTTAAATTACTGAAGTTTTTTAATAACACTTGCTCTCAACGTTTCGATAAAGTTGCTCTCGAAATAGTAAACTGTTCATTAAACAAATACAAAAGTAAGATAAAGTATGAGGTATTCAGTTCTGAACACATATCCTCCCTCTACCTTAAGCAGCAACTGACATTCGTGAGTCCAGTATACCTGCTTCATTCACCGCCACCGCCTGCCATCGTGGCTTCAACGTATTTACTTTGGTCCTCTTTTACGTATCTTACTATTCGATTTCCCGCTTAATTTATATTGCATTACATTTAAATACTTAAGCTCTGAGAAAGGCTAATATTTGACCAACATAGATTGCCATTTTTAATAAATTTTCCATAGCGATCAAGACGGTTTAAATTTTAATTTTGAAATAAGAATTGAATTTTGTTTCAAATTTCACTATCCGTAAACGTTGTATCACTGTCGGAAACCGACTGTGTAACACCGGCATTAGGAAATGGGAGCCAATGCAATTAATAAATACAAATGGCAATGCATTAATTATTTAATGTGTCAATAAACTTTCCTCCGTGGTTCGTTTGAAAATCATTGCGATTTACGGAATGATCGAAATGTTCTCCGCTTCATTCTTACATTGGTTAAGCTACAGTTTGCGAAGATATTCACCATACTTCACGGTATTCCAGTTAACAAAATACTGGGGACAGTCATATGAAAATGCTGCAGATGGAAAAAAGTAAATAGATTGTTTATCCTGGAACCGCACGACCGCTATGGTCGCAGGTTCGAATCCTGCCTCGGGCATGGATGTGTGTGATGTCCTTAGGTTAGTTAGGTTTAAGTAGTTCTAAGTTCTAGGGGACTGATGACCTTAGAAGCTAAGTCCCATAGTGCTCAGAGCCATTTGAACCCATTTTTTTTTTTTTTTTGTTTATCGTTTGAAAAGTAAATGTCATACCAGATAATATATTTATCTCACTGAACCATAAGACGACAATAGCCTTCATGGAAAAATGTTTGTATTTCAATATGGAAACATGATAGGAGCTACGGCTACGAATGACTTTCTTAAATGTTCCGAAAATAGGGAAATTATTTGGGGAGATACCGGGACTGTATGAAGGATGCGTAAGGACTTTCCGGCTAACCTTCTGCAGCGTACTCGAAGCAGCTTAAGTAAAATGTGGGCCCGCAGTAGACATCCTCCTGATGAAAAGGTGCGTGCGTGGGTGGGCTACCGCAAACACTTTTCCATGAAGGCGTTGGCCGTCTTGCTTCACTGTGCGAAAAATGTGTTAACAGTAATGACGATTAGATTTGAAATACTAAATAGTTTACTTACCTTCATTCCATCTGTCTCTGTTTGACTGCAACGTCTGAATTTCTAGGCTATTTCGTTCGGCGAACGAACAAGTGAGACACGAAACATTGAACAAACACGCACACGATAACTCAATCGAACCATAAGACTAGATAAAAGTACGTGAAAAGTATGGGTAATTCTTGATTAAATATGTGCTTAATATTAGACAGTAACGAAATGATGATGAAACAGATTATGCCCTAAAATAATTTAGATTACTGACTGAATCAGGCCTACGTTGTGTCTGTTTTAACACTTAAGAAGATTTCATTTACTCTTCGCCACCTCACTCTCGCCCAGAGTACGAGCTGTTAACTGTTTCCAATTTGGGACAATAACAACAGCGGATTTAGGGCGAAATAGTTTCTTGGGGATGCTGTAAATTCACATGAGTAAGCTTGATTCACCTAAGTTCTGTTTTTGACACAGTTAACCATGCACCCCACACCTCAGGCACTAATTTTGAATCATCAAACTGGTTTGATGTGGCCCGGCGCAAATTAATCTCCTGCGCCAAATTTTTCATCTCAGAGTAGCGCTTGCAAGCTTGATCATCATTATTTGTAGGATAAATTCCTGTCTTTTCCTTCCTCTACATTTTTTTTACTTTCTAAAACTATGTCTAGTACGATACAAATTATTCCCTGAGGCCTTAACGCATGTCCTGCCATCCTGTGTCTCGGCTCGCACAGTGTTTTCCTTAGATTCCTTTCTTCGATTCTTAGCAGAACTTCCTCGTTCCTTACTTGCAGTCCACCTTTCCTCTCCAGCACCATAAGTCAATAGTTTGCGTCACATGTGTTACGGTTTTCCTAAATCCATTACCCTATACCGTACAATGCTGTCTTTCAAACGCAGATTCTCAAAAATTTCTTTCTGAAGGTAAGGTCTTGGATGATACTAGTAGACTTGTTTTGTCAGAAGTGCCGTCTTTGCTAGTGGTAGTCTGCTTCCTATATCCTCCTTGCTTCATCTATCAGGAATTATTTTGCTTCCAAGATAGTAGAATTTGTTAACTCCGTCTACTTGCAGATTACCAATATCATGTTCCGTTTCTCTAAGGCGCTGCAGTCGTGGACTGTACGGCTGGTCCCGGCGGAGTTTCGAGTCCTGCCTCGGGCATGGGTGTGTGTGTTTGTCCTTAGGATAGTTTAGGTTAAGTAGTGTGTAAGCTTAGGGACTGATGACGTTAGCAGTTCAGTCCCATAAGATTCCACAGACATTTGAACACATTTCTTTTTGTTCCGTTTCTAATTATACTCCTTTCTGCTACACCTCGTTACTTTCCTCTCCCTTCAGTTTATTCTCAGTCCATTTTCTCTAATTATTAGACAGTTTATCCCATTCAACGGCCTCGAAACTTTACATTATTTACATCATTGCTTTTCCCATGTGTTAATTGAAAGACTGCTTCATTGTTTTAAAACGTGTTTCATCCGAGCACTTTCCTTGTCCTCTTATCTTAAAATTTGTCACTATTCATGTACTGTCCGCAGCTCGTGGTCGTGCTGTAGCGTTCTCGCTTCCCACGCCCGGGTTCCCGGGTTCGATTCCCGGCGGGGTCAGGGATTTTCTCTGCCTCGTGATGACTGGGTGTTGTGTGATGTCCTTAGGTTAGTTAGGTTTAAGTAGTTCTAAGTTCTAGGGGACTGATGACCATAGCTGTTAACTCCCATAGTGCTCAGAGCCATTTGAACCATTTTTGTTCCTGTACTCGTCTTTACATATACACTGATGGAAAAACATCTCAACACCAAGATGAAAAGGTGTGACATAAACGAAAGTTGGTGGGCGTGTTTCTATATCTGAAACATAATATCAACTCAAATTTCGTGCCAGTCCGCTAAGAATGGCGTGAGTAGGGCCACTATGAGGATACAAATCAGGTTTGTTTTGAATACATGCTGTAACGGTCGTGAGCGTTAGTTACCTTTGTGATTGGTCGTTGTGAGTTGATATCAGTGAAGAAATGACTTTAAGGCGACAATGTCGCCATTGTCAACACCTCACTGAGGTTTAACGTGGGGGTATTATAGGGCTAGTAGAAGCTGGCTATTCCTTCTGCGATTCTGCAAAAAGACTTGCCAGGAAAGTACATGACTGCTGGCAGTAGATGTCACGAGAATGTACGCTCGCAAGAAGACCGGGCTCCAGACGGCCTCGTGGTGCTACTGAGAGGGAAGACCGTCGTGTGCAGCGTATGGCTCTGGGGCAACGAACTGCATCTGCAGCACCATTTTCCCCAGCAGTTGGCACCACAGTGACACAACTAACTGTTACAATCTTCAAGAACGGCTCCGAGCAAGACTCTCTGTAGCGTGCGTTTCACTAACACGAACCACAGCCAGCTGGGAGTGCAGTGGTGTGAAGCGAGAGCTCATTGTGTTTTCTGATAAAATCTGGCTCTGCCTGGGTGCCAGTCATGCCTACATCTACATTTACATCTACATACATACTCCGCAATCTACCATACGGTGCGTGCAAGAGGGTACCTCGTACCACAACTAGCATCTTCTCTCCCTGTTCCACTCCCAAACAGAACGAGGGAAAAATGACTGCCTATATGCCTCTGTACGAGCCCTAATCTCTCTTATCTTATCTTTGTGGTCTTTCCACGAAATATGAGTTGGCGGTAATAAAATTGTACTGCAGTCAGCCTCAAATGCTGGTTCTCTAAATTTCCTCAGTAGCGATTCACGAAAAGAACGCCTCCTTTCCTCTAGAGACTCCCACCCGAGTTCCCGAAGCATTTCCGTAACACTCGCGCGATGATCAAACCTACCAGTAACAAACCTAGCAGCCCGCCTCTGAATTGCTTCTATGTCCTCCCTCAATCCGACCTGATAGGGATCCCAAATGCCCGAGCAGTTTTAAAGAATAGGTCGTATTAGTCTTTTATAAGCGGTCTCCTTTACAGATGAACCACATCTTCCAAAAACTCTAAAAATGAACCGAAGACGACTATCTGCCTTCCCCACAACTGCCATTACATGCTTGTCCCACTTCATATTGCTCTGCAATGTTACGCCCAAATATTTAATCGACGTGACTGTGTCAAGCGCTACACGACTAATACAGTATTCAAACATTACGGGATTCTTTTTCCTATTCATCTGCATTAATTTACATTCATCTATATTTAGAGTTAGCTGCCATTCTTTACACCATTTGCAATCCCTGTCCAAGTCATCTTGTATCCTCCTACAGTCACTCAACGACGACACTTTCTCGTACACCACAGCATCATCAGCAAACAGCCGCACATTGCTATCCACCCTACCCAAAAGATCATTTATGTAGATACAAAACAACAGCGGACCTACCACACTTCCCTGGGGCACTCCAGATGATACCCTCACCTCCGATGAACACTCACCATCGAGGACAACGTACTGGGTTCTATTACTTAAGAAGTCTTCGAGCCACTCACATACTTGGGAACCAATCGCATATGCTCGTACCTTAGTTAGGAGTCCGCAGTGGGGCACCGAGTGAAACGCTTTCCGGAAGTCAAGGAATATGGCATCCGTCTGATACCCTTCATCCATGGTTCACAAGATATTATGTGAAAAAAGGGCGAGTTGCGTTTCACAGGAGCGATGCTTTCTAAAGCCGTGCTGACGCATGGACAGCAACTTCTCTGTCTCAGTGAAATTCCTTATATTCGAACTGAGAATATGTTCGAGAATACGATGTTAAGGATATTTGGTCCGTAATTTTGAGGATCCGTCCTTCTACCCTTCTTATATACACCGAGCGAGGTGGCGCAGTGGTTAGCACACTGGACTCGCATTCGGGAGGACGACGGTTCAATCCCGTCTCCGGCCATCCTGATTTAGGTTTTCCGTGATTTCCCTAAATCGCTTCAGGCAAATTCCGGCATGGTTCCTTTGAAAGGGCACGGCCGATTTCCTTCCCCATCCTTCCCTCACCAGAGCTTGCGCTCCGTCTCTAATGACTTCGTTGTCGACGGGGCGTTAAACACTAATGTCCTCCTCCTCCTCCTCTTATATACAGGCGTCACCTGCACCTTTTTCCAGTCGCTCGGGACTTCACGTTGGGCAAGAGATTCGCGATAAATGAAAGCTAAGTAAGGAGCCAATGCAGTAGAGTACTCTCTGTAAAACCGAATTGGAATCTCATCAGGACATGGCGATTTATTTATTTTCAACCCATTCAGCTGCTTCACAATCTCCATGCGGGAATCTGTACGAGACTCAAACGGCGGTATGTTTTTACGATCTTCCTCATGCGCATGTGTTGGTTAGAAGGAAGCCAGTTGTGGGCGTGCAACCAACCTGCCTGTGTGCTAGCCACACTGGAACTACCGATACACACCTGGTCTGCGTTTGCGATTTCGTAAGACAGTAGGGAGCACTGTTGTGATTATTCCACTCACCCTGACTGCCAATTTGTACACTCGTCTCGTAATTCGACCACTTTGATCTAACAAAGTGGGCCTAAACGAAGTTTTTGTTCTTCTTACCGTGATTTTACATTACATGTTTTTGCAGGACCACCTGTTTGGGTTCCTGCACTGATATCTAGTCATCTGCAAACCAAACGATGTAACTGTGAATTTCATGGTCAAGTTAACACATTCCTTGATTTTTAAAAGATGTGATTTTGATGTGGCAAAATGTTTTCTGTAAGTTATTACTCACTGTTTGTTGTGACTGATCCTACTTGTTTTGCTTTCTGAGGGCACTGCACACATGAACACTCCACGTAAATGAACGCTAACTCGGTTGGGAAACTCAACAACGTAGTGCTTACCACGTTTTACGAAGTGAAAAGGCGTTTGCAAAACCTAAATTACACAAAGACATAAATATGTGAGAGCAGTGCTCTCAGAACACAAAACAAAGACGATCAGTCACAACGAAATAGACACAAAACATTTTGCATTACAAAATCACGTTTCTTAAAAATCAAGGGATGTTTTAACTTACCGATGAAATTCGTACTTACATTAGTGCAGGACACCATACAGATGGTATTGCTAAACCATATAATGTAAAATTACGGCAGAAGAAAAAGGAACAAGAAATTTCTTCAGGCCTCACTTTGTTATATCAGTCACAACCTAAAATATTCCCACTTTTTACGTTTTCATGTTACCAAGCCCAGTGATGATGGCACAGAGGTGCCGGAACATGTTTGGGTAACAAAAAACCAATGTTTCTGCATAAAAGGCGGAACCTATATCGAATTATTTTACGGTAGACCCGGAAAGAAAGACAAGAACTGCAGATCCGAAAGATGACTAAAGTGAATAGTCCATTGGTTTTCTCTTCCACAGTGATTTAATCAGTTGTGGTGGTATGTTACCTAACCTTCCGCCTTACTTAATCAAATGGTTCAAATGGCTCTGAGCACTATGGGACTTAACATCTATGGTCATCAGTCCCCTAGAACTTAGAACTACTTAAACCTAACAAACCTAAGGACAGCACACAACACCCAGTCATCACGAGGCAGAGAAAATCCCTGACCCCGCCGGGAATCGAACCCGGGATCCCGGGCGTGGAAAGCGAGAACGCTGCCGCACGACCACGAGATGCGGGCCCTTATTTAATCAGAAGTTTTCAAAGTTCCTTCAAACTTTGGCACTAGCTCCGGATCGCCTATCTCCTCTATATCGACATCTGTTTCTTCTTTTTCACATCAGACAACATCTCTCTCACACAGAGGCTTTCAGTCCGCCTCGATAGTAGAGGGAGCAGCGTAGACGGCTACCATGCTTAAGAGTCACGTTCGATTTTGCCTTGGTGGGAGGACTGTTACAGGATATCTCTGCCTCGTAATGGCAATTAAGACCTACTTGACCGAGTAGCACGGCCTGTAAAGTCGGAGAAATGGTCGTGAGATGAGGTGCGCTGACCACATACTCCCCCACACCACGCCCACATGACCCCACGTGGCACAGGATGTCACGGCAGCCGGTAGACATCTCTAGAAGCTCGTTTCTATACAGGCCATCACAGTAGTCTTTACACGTACCCGATCTCTTCTCTGCGTTTAACAGTGGATTTCCATTGTACACTTATTGTTCATGCCCTTGGTTTTCATTTCACCGAAGGTCGTTTATACTTTTCTCTTGGCTGATTCAATTATTCCGACCATTATTTATTCTTAGACGTCTTCACATTTTTTTTTCCTGCAGCGTATTAGGCCTTGGCTGCCTTGCACTTCTCGTTTATTTCATCCACACGTAGTTGATATTACTGTATTCCTCTCTTTTACTGAAATTTTTCATGCTTTTTCCTGTCGTCGAACAGCTGAAGTATATATGATTGCCCAAGGTTTCTCCGAACTTACCTTCCTTGTACCAATACTTGTCTCTATAACACCTGTGGCTGGTCTTTTCCGAAGTGGCCACTCCAACTGAACTGAATACTTAGCGAACTTCAAACACGTCTCGCCGTTCCTTAGTAGCTGGGTATCCCAGTTTCTTCCTCACTGATTCCTCCCTACGATTTTCTCCCACCTATCATTACTAAACTGTGATCTGTGTCCACTTCTGCTCCTGCGTACGCCTCACAATTCAGTAGCTGATTTAGGAATCTTTTCCTGGCCAGGATGTAATTCATGTGGAAGCTTACCATGTTTCCAGATGTTTTCAACTATGTCTCTTCCTCTTTGTGATTTTTGGGCAGTGAATTTGGTATTACTAACTGACATATATTGCAGAAATCAGCTGGCCTTTGTCTTCTCTCTTTCCTAGTACTAGGCCCGTATTCTCCCGTAACTCTTTTCCCTATTCATTCCTTCACAACCGCATTCAGACCACCATGATTATTAGATTTCGTATTCCCTTTAAATAATTTGTCTGTCTCTTCATCTTCAGCTTGTGATGTCAGCATGTACACCTGAACAGTTGTTTCCGGCGTTTGTTTGCTGTTGAACCCGAGGATAACACTCTATCACGAAAATCTTCGCCGTAACTCAACCTCTGTCCTACTTTCCAATTCATAGCGAATCCTACTCCATTATACCATTTTCTGCGGCTGTTTTAATTACCCTACATTATTTTTCGTAGGCTTCTGCGGCCAGAGCCAGTCGACGTAAAAGTTTAGACCCAGAAGGAGGCCGCTGTAATCGTGGTCGAAACGTTGGTTTTTCTCCAGCAGTGGTAGTTTCTTACATTATGACGCGGTACCATACCCAGAAAACTTTTATGTGGACTTACCCTACATTATTCTGACAAGTAATTCTTACCTCATTTCCGTTCCATTTCACCGAACTCACATGATTTCTAGATTTAGCCTGGCCATTTCCCTTTTCAGCGTTTGGTGTCTTTCGGATGACGTTGAAACTCCTGTCATTCCGCGATCAAACTTGTAGAATATTATCCTTTCGTTAGTTATTCAATCTTTTTCTCATGATCGGCTTCCCCTTGGCAGTTCGCTCCCGCAGATCTGAGCGGATGAATAGACCGGCATCTCTAGGGAATGGAAACACCATCAGGACCTTCTTTCGATTACAGGCCACATGTCCTGTAGGTACACATAGTGTATGTTCATTGCAGTGGTTTCCATTGCCGTCTGCATCCTCGATACATACGAGGTGTGGCTAGAAAAAAACCGGACTAGTACTGGTGAAACAATAAAACGAATGCAATAAGGCTGAAAGTCGCGTGGCCTGTCACGTGACTCTCGCTCCACCTACTGCTCGAGTTTCATCTGCCTCCTGCACTCAGTCTGCCCGTGGCGTCTGTTTTAAGTAGTTGTCGTTTTGTCTGTGCGTCGAAAAATGTTGAGTGTACAGAAAGAACAGCGTGTTAACATCAAATTTTGTTTCAAACTAGGAAAATCTGCAAGTGAAACGTTTGTAATGTTACAACAAGTGTACGGCGATGATTGTTTATCGCGAAAACAAGTGTTTGAGTGGTTTAAACCATTTAAAGATGGCCGCGAAGACACCAGTGATGACACTCGCACTGGCAGACCATTGTCAGCAAAAACTGATGCAAACATTGAAAAAATCGGTAAACTTGTTCGACACTTTCCTTGTCAACTCCTGTTAACTCAGACACTGCTCTGATTGTTAAACGGCGATCTTGTCGAACAAGTTTACCGATTTTTTCAATGTTTGCATCAGTTTTTACTGACAATGGTCTGCCAGTGCGAGTGCCATCACTGGTGTCTTCGCGGCCATCTTTAAATGGTTTAAACCACTCAAACACTTGTGTTCGCGATAAACAACCATAGCCGTACACTTGTTGTAACATTACAAACGTTTCACTTGCAGATTTTTCTAGTTTGAAACAAAATTTGATGTTAACACGCTGTTCTTTCTGTACACTCAACATTTTCCGACGCACAGACAAAACCTTAACTACTTAAAACAGACGCCACAGGCAGACTGAGTGCAGGAGGCAGATGAAACTCGAGCAGTCGGCGGAGCGAGAGTCACGTGACAGGCCACGCGACTTTCAGCCTTATTGCATTCGTTTTATTGTTTCACCAGTACTAGTCCGGTTTTTTTCTAGCCACACCTCGTATATCATTGCCACTGCTGATTCTTCCGCCTTCTAGATGCAGTTTCCCACATGAAGGACAAGAGAGTGGCAGGGACCTCTTTCCGCACCTCTGTCCTCTTTGACAAGGCTGTCGCCTGATCAAGGGTGACTTCTTATGTCGTATTTCTTCGCGCGCCGTTGGCGACGAATTCAAGAAGTGGCTAAGTTCGAAACCGGCACGCATGGCGTTTTGATTAGTAGCCCAAGACGTGCACCTAGACCATATCTCCCAGTTGAAAAAAGTTGCTTAGTAGGCATAGAATGTTCCGATGGCAAAGGCAGAAAACGTGGCTCGACCGGGGCCCCATCCTTGCTTCGTCCTATTCAACATGTATGCCAGTGAGCAACTTAAACCAAGTTATTTCTCTGCCTCGTTATGACTGGGTGTTGTGTGATGTCCTTAGGTTAGTTAGGTTTAAGTAGTTCTAAGTTCTAGGGGACTGATGACCATAGATGTTAAATCCCATAGTTCTCAGAGCCATTTAAACCAAGTTATATTACGAGTAAACAGTTTTGAGGAATTAGAGGAAAACCTGGGTCGTCCTGGAATTAGAGCAAAACCTGGATCGTCCAATAAGCACCATATTAGAACACTGCCAGGAATATTCGCTTAAATCACATCTGTCAAAGACGGGAATCAGCACCTACGCCTTCGCCAAAACAAGCAGACCTAAAGCTGAAAGTATCCTGGAATGTCATCACCCTGAAACACAAAAATGAACTGAAACACGTGGAAGGCGTACTAGACCATTTATTGATGTACAAATTTTGCTACGAGACCACCCGTCATAATGGTGCAGCATTAAATATTATACTGAGGAAATTGGCTGAGAGTAACAGCGGAACTATACTAAGGTGCTGAGAACCACAGACCCGTCACTAAACTTCTCCACTGCACGTGTTTTCCAACTGTGGTCCTGTTAGGCACATGTGAAAAGGATCTACTTAATCTTAAATAAAATCTGCTGATTAATAGCTGGATGCATGAACCCCACACGATTTACGGATCCCAATTTCCGAAGAGCTGGTGATTGACATATTCAAAAGCTTAAGGATGCCTTAGCTGAATGCCGCATCTAATTTGTCGCCCAGTGTGGACCTGAGAAACATAAATCCTACAAGAGATTCTTGAACCGTGGAATTCTGAGCCTCCAACGACTATTGCTCTCTAACGGATACGGGCAGCGGGGAGAACATCAGATGGAAGATCAGAAGGAGCATGAGCCGCATCGGAAAGGACGTAGCTCGCTAGCGAAGGCAAACCTTCTTATTTAATATGACGACCGGTTATTGTTAATATCACGAAATGGAATCTCTCCTGACCTCATCTGTCACAGTAAATACAATCTTTAAGAAGCAAGAGAGCAGTTTTTAGCTTAAAAACTGATAACTGGCCGCTTAAAAATAGCGTAAAGTGCACAGGACAGGAATAGGTGAAAGACATGAACAATTAATCCGAAAACCAAGACTGATTGAATGAAATTTGCGAAGTAATTGTTCGGCTACAATGGCCAAACGATTTCTCTGAAGTAGTGCGCAACAACATTTTAACATTCAGCAAATAAAGCCAGTCACATTTAGTTATGAACATACAAAGCATGTTTAGATGCCTCTTTGTATTACGTAAAGTGCACCTGGAGCGTCAAGACAACGCCTTCTCGAATGGCTTTGGGAGGGAAAATTCTTTAGGTAGAGAGATATAAGGTCTTAGCAGAATGGTTAGAAACTCGTGTTACAGGAGAATAACCTACGAAATCGTGAATAAACAAGATGAGTTTAGGATACTAAGTGACTATGAACATCTAAAATAAACACTATTGTTCAATCAGTGCAAAATTAAGGCATCACCATTCAGTGAAATTTCCTGGCTGACGAGGGAGGTGTGCTAGGGTATTCCGTGCAGCTGTGCAGAGCCACTGTCACAGGGTGCCGTAGTTGTTGGCTCATCTGCCTAGTCAACAGGAAACACAGGGTTGAATTCTAACCCTGGTACAAATTTTGATTTTTCGCCTCATTCTGCGTACATACAGCTCAGGAGGAGACGGCCAGAACAAAAGACTGAACCGAGAACTGTATGCCGAGACGATCTCGGACAGCATCAGGAGGACATGGACCACGTTTTTCGTACACACCCTTAGAATGGAACATGGGGTGCAGGGTGTGATAGCACATCAGATAATGCAGTTTCTTGTAAACAAGAGAACTTAACTTCGCTTGATCCAAGAGAAACGAAGGGACCTTTAAGATATAGGAATACACGAGACAGAGATTTACTGCAGGACCACTTTTAAATTAAAAACGATAGGACCTGTAGGCTCCACAGGACAGAAAAGCGAAGAAAGTTGTATAGTATGCGAATGAAAGAATACTGCACAGAAGACCAGAAGAAAAGAAGATCGTACAATATAACATGGCCCTCAGATGGAGACTCCTCTCTTTTAATTTGATCCCACGGAACAGTGAATAAATAAATATGGAATTGGTGGGCTCAGGAGGGTAATACGGAACGCCGTGCTGGATCCCAACGGCCTCGTATCAATAGCAGTGGAGACGACAGGCATCTTACCCACATGGCTGTATCAGATCGTGCAGCCACGTCTCGATCCTTGAGTTAACAGATGGGGACGTTTGCAAGACAACAACCATCTGCACGAACAGTTCGACGACGTTTGCAGCAGCATGGACTATCAGCTCGTAGACCATGGCTGTAGTTACCCTTGACGCTGCATCACAGACAGGAACGCCTGGAATGGTGTACTCAACGACGAACCTTTGTGCACGTATGTCAAAACGTCATTTTTTCGGATGACTCCAGGTTCTGTTTACAGCATCATGATGGTCGCACCCGTGTTTGGCGACATCGCGGTGAACGCACAGTCGAAGCGTGTATTTGTCATCGCCATACTAGCGTATCACCCGGCGTGATGGTATGGGGTGCCATTGGTTACATGTCTCGGTAACCTCTTGTTCGCAGTGACGGCACTTTGAACAGTGGACGTTACATTTCAGATGTGTTACGCCCCATGGCTCTACCATTCATTCGATCCCTATGAAGCCCTACATTTCAGCAGGATAATGTACGACCGCATGTCGCATGTCCTGTACGGGCCTTTCTGGATACAGAAAATGTTGTGCTGCTGCCCTGGCCAGCTCATCCTCCAGACCTCTCACCAATCGAAAATGTCTGGTCAATGGTGGCCGAGCAACTGGCTCGTCACAATACTGAGAGAAGGAAAATATACTAAAATTACATGTGTCGTTTTCTGGAAGGAATAGAGTAAAGTGGGAAGTCCCATATGCTCAAACGCTGTGTTACCTTCTGAGCCACTGAGACTTGAGTTGCAAATGCCACGTTACTGAGAGGTCTCCAGAGCAGCGACCTGTCCCTGTTAAGCTCATTTATCCCGGAGCCTCAGTTCCATCCTCCGAACAGCCCTGGGAACGCGCTGTTCTGCAGAGCACGGCGAGCACCGGGGCGCCTTTTGAGAGCAATTACCCAGTAATAGCTTTTGGCAGCTCGTCGATGCTGTATCAAGCTTTTCCTACACTAAAGGTCCATAGGAAACACGTTAGGTGGTCCCCGGCGGCTGAGCCAGTGTCTGTACCTCAACCGACTTGTAGTTAGTTACTTAGCTATTTATTCACCGATAAATCAACCATGAAATAAGACGTATAAATTGTAGAGTGCAGCAATCAGTCGTCCTTTTTTTAGATTTCCGCTAGTAGCTATTCAAAGAACCGTCACTGGCACCCGAACAACAGAGACTTACATGCATTAAGAGTCGAAAGTAATTCATTGAGAATGGCTAGCTACTAGCCGAAATCTGTATTGTCATAGTAAAATCTAATAAAAGACGACTGATTGCTGCACTCTATAAGTCATATAACTGTCGCTGAGTGCACCCACTTTACAACTGGAAGGTAAACTGACGAGAAATAAGAGCCACGCCATCTTAATGGAAAAGGAAACTATTTTTAAAAATCAATTTGTATTTGCATATATCAATAATACCTCATGTAGCCCTCGATTAACATTTAGTTACGTTACACGTGACATCTTGTGTATACACTACTGGCCATTAAAATTGCTACATGAAGAAGAAATTAAGATGATAAACGGGTATTCATAGGACAAATATATTATACTGGAACTGACAAGTGATTACATTTTCACTCAATTTGGTTGCATAGATCCTGAGAAATCAGTACCCAGAACAACCACATCTGGCCATAATAACGGCCTTGATACGCATAGGCATTGAGTCAAACGTAGCTTGAGGTACAGCTGCCCATGCAGCTTCCACAAGGTATCACAGTTCATCAAGAGTAATGACTGACGTATTGTGACGAGCCAGTTGCTCGGCCACCATTGACCAGACATTTTCGATTGGTGAGAGGTCTGGAGGATGAGCTGGCCAGGGCAGCAGCACAACATTTTCTGTATCCAGAAAGGCCCGTACAGGACATGCGACATGCGGTCGTACATTATCCTGCTGAAATGTAGGGCTTCATAGGGATCGAATGAATGGTAGAGCCATGGGGCGTAACACATCTGAAATGTAACGTCCACTGTTCAAAGTGCCGTCACTGCGAACAAGAGGTTACCGAGACATGTAACCAATGGCACCCCATACCATCACGCCGGGTGATACGCTAGTATGGCGATGACAAATACACGCTTCAACTGTGCGTTCACCGCGATGTCGCCAAACACGGGTGCGACCATCATGATGCTGTAAACAGAACCTGGAGTCATCCGAAAAAATGACGTTTTGACATACGTGCACAAAGGTTCGTCGTTGAGTACACCATTCCAGGCGTTCCTGTCTGTGATGCAGCGTCAAGGGTAACTACAGCCATGGTCTACGAGCTGATAGTCCATGCTGCTGCAAACGTCGTCGAACTGTTCGTGCAGATGGTTGTTGTCTTGCAAACGTCCCCATCTGTTAACTCAAGGATCGAGACGTGGCTGCACGATCTGATACAGCCATGTGGGTAAGATGCCTGTCGTCTCCACTGCTATTGATACGAGGCCGTTGGGATCCAGCACGGCGTTCCGTATTACCCTCCTGAGCCCACCAATTCCATATTTATTTATTCACTGTTCCGTGGGATCAAATTAAAAGAGAGGAGTCTCCATGGTCATGGAACGAGTCAATACATGAAATTATAACACGATGTTAGAAACAGATAAAATATAAAAAAAACATTCAGGTGAGAAGTCGTAAGTTTACATAAAGAAAATCAACAATGTAACACTGGAATTTGCTTAATTTTTTAACTCTTCCAGGAGCTCCTCGGCTGAATAGGAGGAGTCAGCCATGAGGAAACTCTTCAGTTTAGACTTAAAAGTGTTTGGGCTACTGCTAAGATTTTTGAGTTCTTGTGGTAGCTTCTTGAAAATGGATGCCGCAGAATACTGCACTCCTTTCTGCACAAGAGTCAAGGAAGTGCATGCCACATGCAGATTAGATTTATGCCTAGTATTAACTGAGTGAAAGCTGCTAACTCTTGGGAATAGGCTAATATTGCTAACAACAAACGACATTAAAGAAAATATATACTGTGAGGGCAATGTCAGAATTCCCAGACTATTGAATAGGGGTCGACAAGAGGTTCTCGAACTTACACCACATATAGCTCGAACAGCCAGTTTTTGAGCCAAAAATCACTTTTTGAATCTGAAGAATTACCCCAAAAAATAATATCATACGACATAAGCGTATGAAAATATGCGAAGTAGACTGCTTTTCGTGTTCAACTGTCACTTATTTCAGATACTGTTCTAATGGTAAATAAAGCAGCATTTAGTTTCTGAACAAGGTCCTGGACATGGGCTTTCCACAACAGCTTACTATCTATCCGAACGCCTAGGAACTTCAACTGTTCCGTCTCGCTTATAATATGCCCATTCTGTCTGATCAAAATATCGGTTCTTGTTGAATTGTTGAATTGTGAGTTAGAAACTGTAAAAACTGAGTCATACTGTGATTTAGCATCAAATTATTTTCCACAAGCCATGAACTTATTTCATGATCTACATTATTTGATACTGTTTCAGTATTACACACAAGATCCTTCACTACCAAGCTGGTGTCATCAGCAAACAGAAATATTTTTGAATCACCTGCAATACTAGATGACATATCATTTTTATAAATAAGAAACAGCAGTGGCCCCAGCACCGACCCTTGGGGAACGCCCCACTTAACAGTGCCCCATTGGGATTGAAAATCACTACCACTCTCAATATTGTGGAGAATTACCTTCTGCTTTCTGTTCTTAAAGTAAGAGGTGAACCAATTGTAAGCTACTCCCCTTACTCCATAATGGTTCAACTTCTGCAGTAATATTTTGTGGTCAACACAGTCAAAAGCCTTCGTTAAATCAAAGAAAACACCTAGCGTTCGCTACCTTTAATTTAATCCGTCCAAAACCTCACAGAGAAAGGAGAATATAGCTTATTTAGATGTTAAACCATTTTTAAAACCAAACTGAACATTTGACAGCAAATTATATGAATTTAAATGCTCCAGTAACCTTGTATATATAAACTTCTCGATAACTTTAGCAACCACCCATGGCATAGAAGTAGGTCTCAAATTGTCAACATTATCAATGTCTCCCTTTTTATAAAGTGGCTTCACTACCGAGTACTTTAATCAGTCAGGAAACCGACCACTCCTAAAGGAAAAGTTACAGATATGGCTAAGTACTGGACTAACATACATAGAACAATACTTCAGTATTCTGCTAGATACCCCGTTATATCCATGAGAGTTCTTGGTCTTAAGTGATATAATTATTACTTCAATCTCCCTCTTGTCAGTATCATGGAGGAGCATTTCAGGTAACAGTCTCGGAACACTTTTTTCTAAGAGCGCTATATGATTCCCTGTTGGGACTAGGTTGCTATTTAGTTCACCTGTTATATTCAGAAAGTGATTATTAAATACTGTACATATATGCGACTTATCAGTAACATGGACATTCCCACTACACACTGATTCTATATCCTCGACCTGTCTCTGCAGACCAGCCACTTCCTTTACGACTGACCATATGGTTTTAATTTCATCGTGAGACTTAGCTATTCTATCTGTATACCACATACTTTTTGCCTTCCTGATAATATTTTTAAGCACCTTACAATACTGTTTGTAATGGGCTGCTGCATTTAGATTTTGACTGTTTCTAACGTTTTGATATAATTGCCACTTTGTTCTACAAGATATTCTTATCCCTCTAGTCAGCCACCCAGGCTGCCTGTTTGTGCTAGTACCCTGTTTTTAACGTTCTAACGGAAAGCAACTTTCAAAGAGCACGAGAAAAGTCTTGAGAAAAGCATTATATTTATCGTCTACTGTATCAGTGCTATAAACATATTGCCACTCTTGTTCCTTGATAAGTTTACAAAGGTCTCTACAACAACTGGATCAGTTTTCCTAAACAGCTGATGACTATATTTAACACGTGTTGCATCACAAAAATCTTTTAGAGTTAAAATTTGTGCATCATGATCTGAAAGGCCATTCACCTTTTTTGCTAACAGAATGCCCTTCTAGTAATGAGGAATGAACATAAATGTTGTGTATGGTTGTTCTACTGTCCCTTGCACTCTCGTTGGGAAGAATACGATTTGCATAAGATTATATGAATTAAGGAGGTCTCTCAGCATCTTTTTCCTTGCACAGTCACTTATAAAATTAATATTGAAGTCATCACATATAACTAACTTTTTGTATTTCCTATAAAGTGAACCAAGAACCTCCTCTAGCTTTAGCAAAAATGTTGTGAAATCGGAGTCTGGGGATCTATAAATAACAACAGTTAGAAGTTTAGCTCCATTAAATTTAACCACACCTGCACAACATTGAAACACCTTTTCAGTGCAGTACTTTGAAACATCAATTGACTCAAGTGGGATGCCGTTTTTCACATATATGGCTACTCCCCCACACCGCAAAGAGCTCTTCGAAAAGCTGCCAGCCAACCTGTATCCTGGTAAAGGAAGCCTCTGAAATATCTCCTTATTTAAGAAGTGTTCAGATATACCAATAATTTCAGAGTCAACATCTATAAGCAGTTCACTAACTTTAATACCTTGTATATTTTGATGAAATATACTAATTCCCTCATTACTCGGATACCTAAGCTTTGTCAAAAGTGGTTCCTTTGTTAGAGAGACTTCCCTTAAGCATGAATACCTATCAGCTGACTTCAATCTAAAAAAGGTGCAGCTCTAACACCCACTACTGCAGGAATTTTCCCATGAGTGATCCCACCAACCCCACCTATGCTGTCACCTATAAGCTTTGCCAACCTCCCCTTCCCATACCTGTTGAGGTGTAGGCCATGTCTAGGGAAACCCGTCCTGCTGATAGACTCCACCGGCATCACTGAAATGTGACCCATGCTTTCTGTCATCAGCGCACCCCGAAGTCTCATGTTATTACGCCTGACGGCTGTATTAGGATAAGGCCGATCGTGACGCTGAAACAGTTCCACGAAAGGCACATTCGTGTTGCCAGTCTGAGTGGCTATCTTTTCCAGGTCACCATCTTTGTCATACTGCCCGTCCCTATCAATACTATTACCAGCCCCACCCACAATCAGTGCCTGATCCCCTTTAGTAAAATCCCTACATAACCCCCCCCCCCTATGTTAACAGTCACCTGAGCAAATCCTGCATTAGGCTTCACAATGCTAGTGACCTGGTACTCACTCCCCAGCACTTCCTGCAACTGCTGGCCTACACCTCTGCCATGAGAACTACCTAACAACAGAACCTTCTTCTTCCTCTTCGACTTTGCAACTGTTCTAGCCACCGTAACTACTGAGGTCTGCTGCATACTTCCTACATCTACAGCTACTAGAGACTCCTCTCCACTAGACTCTGACAGTTGGTCATATCTATTGTAAACACCAATAGTAAAACTATCTGAAAATCTTCTTCTCCTAGCAGAGCTCTTGCCTACAGCCAGCTGCCATTCCCCAACCCCCTTCACCCTCCTCATTCTATCTAGCTCCTCCTGTGCGTTTTTCAACTGCACCTGAAGGGCACAGATCTTACGCTCCTGCTCTTCTATCAACTTACTCTTGCTACATAACCTGCAGTTCCAGGAGAGGATCTCACCAGAATGCCCACTGGCTTCCCCACTGTATTCCCCCAAGTGAAAATACTTCGAACAAGTCTCACACCGCAATCCACTACTCATGAACCTACAGCAAAGCCCACACTTCTCACTCATGGTAAAGTTTTACTTTTTCTAAGTTCCGTTACTACAATAAGAAGATGTTAAAAACCTGACTACAATAATCACAAACTTACTCTACAAGGGAAGTAACTACTATTATTAACAGTATTAATAAACAACAAATGTGAATATAACAAAAGACTAATACAGAAAGAGAGTCAAACGTCTAATGACACAGTAACGAAGCAGAAATCAGTTCCAAACAGGTTCTTCTGAAATTATTTCACCAGAGAACACAAAAAACACCGGTTGAAGACTACTAAAGTTCCTAAATAAACCACTATACACAAACAATTAATTAGTACTTAGCTTCCGATGCGCCGCTGCAGCTGCACCTGGTCAGCGCGGAATGTAAACACAGGTAAGAGGTTACGTTGCTCGATACGAAACACTCACAAATATTAGGTCACAACACAAGAAAGGCAGAGGTGAATGAAGAAACCACTAATAAGTCACTTATATCTTTCGCAGAAGAGCTTCTGTAAAGTTTGGAAGGTAGGAGACGAGATACTGGCAGAAGTACAGCTGTGAGTACCGGGCGTGAGTCGTGCTTCGGTAGCTCAGATGGTAGAGCACTTGCCCGCGAAAGGCAAAGGTCCCGAGTTCGAGTCTCGGTCGGGCACACAGTTTTAATCTTCCAGGAAGTTTCATATCAGCGCACTTATATAGTAAATATTATCTCAAAACCGTTAAAATATATATCTGAAACCTAGAAATATATGAAAACTTAGAGAGCGATCTCACACGCAATCACTCGCTTATGACGTCACACCAAAGATACTTCTGCAAAACTCTGCTAACAGTCATTAGATCCCGACCAACGCGAGCAGTAATGTCGCGATACGATAAACCGCAATCGCGGTAGGCTACAATCCAATCTTTATCAAAGTTTGGAACGTGATGGTACGCATTTCTCCTCCTTACATGAGGCATCACAATAACGTTTCTCCTGGCAACGCCAGTCAATTGCTGTTTGTGTATGAGCTATCGGTTGGAAACTTTCCTAATATCAGCACGTTGAAGGTGTCGCCACCGGCGACAACCTTTTGTGAATGTTCTGAAAAGCTAATCATTTGCATATCACAGCATCTTCTTCCTTTTGGTTAAATTTCGCGTCTGTAGCACGTCATCTTCGTGGTGTAGCAATTTTAATGGCCAGTAGTGTAGTACCTCTTACATACGGGGTAATTTTTTCCCACCCTCTACAAATTCTATGGACCGATCGATTAGAGGATACGGAATAAAAAAGGTCTGTTGAAATTATGTCCGGAAATGCTTGGTTTCCAGCTAGACAACATTTATTCAATCGTACTTCGTTACAGGAACTGCGGTCTAATACGTGCTGAGCTCTATAGCCACAATAACAATATGCATGGTTTCCTGCAAGAGGTTGGAACTGTTCCTCATACGTCATACCATAGTGTCTTCTATTGCCATAGTCTTTGGTAATGTTGTGTCCGATTCAGCTCTGTTGCTCAAGCATCTTGTAGTGGATGTGATACACAGTTGTACACAATGGTTCAGTATTCGAATCCAGACCTTGCCGACATTGTTTTTACTTGCGGAAAGGCAAATGGTAACTGGCGGCGGACAACAAGGTTGTATCAGGAGACCTATCTCCGCCAACAAGAACCACAGCATTCAATGCTCGCAAAAATTTTTCGTCGTTTGTCTGAGACGGGGTTGTTTCAGGAAGCAGCAAATAGTGAAGGACGTACACGAAATGTTCGGACATTAGACTTGGAGGAAAATGTGACTAACACTGTGGAAGGTGGCTGCCGTGTCAGTACCAGGCAGTTCTCCCGGCAGTACAAGGTAAGCCAGACACCGACTGGAACAATCTCCATGACAATTGCTACTACCCTTATCACTTACTTCGTGTGCAGGGCTTACTACCGACAGACTTTTCACATCGGGAGCAGTTTTGTCACTCATTTCTTCAACAGACAACCACGATTCCGGGATTTGTGTCACCCATCATACTCACATATGAGGCCACCTTTATGTGGAGTCGTATCTTCAACTTTCATAAAATTCATCTGTGGGACAGTGTGCAGAACCCCCATGGTACGGTGACAGCGAATCATTATCATCGGTGCAGTCGGAATGTGTGGGCTGGGATACTTGGTAACGGTAGTTTTTGATCAGTCTTCCTTCCAAGTTGAAACACGTATGTATTCATTACCAGCGATGGCGAGGCATGACAGAATCTCTGACCAGAGAGTTATTTATCGTTGCTAGTCTGCGCTTGACCGCGCGAGAGTTCAGTAGTGTGTGGCGAGTGGGCAGAGAGAGTAGTCAGTTGGAGAGTAGTTGCAGTCTGCAGTAGTAGTCAGTCGGCAGTAGTTGCAGCGAGTGGACGGTTGTACAGAGCGGGCGTCGCGATGCGTTGACGGCGTGCTCTTCTTCCGAATCTGGTCAGGATTATGGTGGACGATGAGTACTGTTGCAGAAGGCAATGAAGCAGCATTGCGCACATCTAGTAATGTATGTTAATTGTAATTAATTTGTTCAAAAAAATGAGGCCCCAATAATAATCTTTTATAAAGTAACTCATTTAAAGAAAAAGATTCATTTCGATTTAAAGAATATTTCCTATGCATTCCCTCCAAGAATCAAAATTAAATGTAGGCCAGCATTGCACGGAGCTGTGCCGAAAAATAAGAGCAGATATAGATGCAGTTTTACTGAGGTAAGAATTTTGGTTTTGTATTCAGAACACAGGGCTGAAGGTCAGCGTTGCTGCCCTTATAAGATTTATCAGGTTTAATTATTTGTGTTGAGATGTTACATTCAGTTCATGCTTCATTATTTAATTAATATTATTGTGGGTTTAATGAGCAATCGTCTTAACGTTAATCTTGCGGGGAGGTTACACTTGGCGGCATCCGGACCAGGATCGTATTTCTATGAGAATCTTCTGATAAGTAGTCATATATCTGCTCTTATCCACTTAAAAATAATTAGCATTTGGCGCTACGCTTTTTCTAATTTGCCCATCTTTTTTCCACAGATCATCGGCAATTTGTTGCTCTTTGTTGTAATAGTGTTTTTTGGATTTTTGTCTTGTCTTTGTTGCATTTGTGAATAATTGTGATTTGTGTAAAAATGCCGCGAAAAACTGTTAATAGTACATCGCGAGGTATAATGAGTGAAATAACCGACGTAAATAACTTGACCGATAGTACTTGCTACATGCAGTGTAATGATGACAATCCTCTATTTGCAGACAATCAGAGTGTACCGACCACTAATGTTGATTTTGATCCTAGTGATGAACAAACGAATTCGATTGTGTCCTCTGTTAATTTAACGACAATTGATGACGCGGGGCGTTCTGTTGCAATGAGCGCTGCCCACCTCAACACAACCGGTTTGCAAAATTTACGTAATGAACAGACATATTTGTCTAATGAAAACGAACAGTGTAATCAGAATGCGTCGGATTTATTTAATTCCGATTTAGTGACGAACAGTGTACATCCGATTGACAAACGTTTTCAAGAATCACAAAATGACAGATTGGTCACACAAAACGTGACAATTGCAGGTACGCCATCAAATGGCACAGAGAATAGAGCCGATAATTTTGGCTCGGATCCAATTATGGCAGTGTTGCACCAATTTAAGGAAAATTTCAAACAAATAGATAACAATTCTAAACAACTTAAATAAGATCTCAAACAACAACTTAATGAAAATAACGAAAATCTCAAACAACAGCTTAATGAAAAATTAGACAACAATTCCAGACAGTTAAATGAAAAATTAGACAACAATTCCAGACAGTTAAATGAAGAATTAGACAACAATTCCAGACAGTTAAATGAAAAATTTGACAACAATTCCAGACAGCTTAGTGAACAGATTAGAGCCGTTGCCGCGCAGTGTCATGATACTACGGAACAATTACGTGAAGAAATTGAGACTTGTGCTAGGAAAAGTAGTGAGGAAATTAGATCAGTTGCTCAAGAATTAAGGGATATGCAAACAGCTGCAACAGAATCACTTAGAGACGAAACTAGTGCAGTCGGCAAACAATGCTCTGAGAAGGCAACACAATTACGCCACGAGTTTAAGTTAATGACAGGATAACTTTCGCGCACAATGGATGCAAAGATAGACGCGAAATTTGAACAACAGAACATTCAAATTGACCAACGTTTTAATCACCACCTACAAAACACTGATACGCGTTTCCGTAAATTTATACAGGAACAGAATAAAGTAAAACGACAAGTCATGGAAACAATCACAGCACAGAGACAAGAAGACAAACGTAAATTGTTTGCGAAAGCAAAAAACATACGTAGACAACAATATTGCTACAGTGTCCGACGAAATTAATACCATCAAGCAGTTGAACACAGAATTACGTGATGAAATTTCCGATATTAAATCGAAAACAGACTTACACACAACAGACTTTCAGACAGTGACAGACAGACTCGGGCAACTAGAGCTAACACAGGATTCCGATGTCATTAAAGCAGACGTTAAAAAATTGAGCGAAACCATACGTAAAATGCGAAAACAGATTAATGCTTGTGACACTAAAAACGATGATCAGGTAAAAATACTGACTGAAAAATATGATGAATTGGCCAGTCGTATTGACGTTATTGAAAGTAATAATGACAGCAAATCAGACGATACTTCGCCGATTTCGTTTAATCAAACACCTGAATTCCATAATTTGCAGCAGGCAATCAGTGAGATAGATTCGTCTAATAATACATTACGTAGAAAATTGTCAAGTTTACAACAAGAGGTAACAGAGATAAAAAATATTTCAGTTAATTACACGTCACAGCATACGGCGAATTCCGAACATTTCTCACACTCACACAGGCAGTATAAATTAGGTAATCTACAGAGAGTACGTGAGTTAGATTCCGAACAGTCACAGTCAAACAGATTCCCATACAATCCTGAACCTGTTCCGTCATACAGAGACGATAATTTTGATTACAAACATTTTCTATCATCGAGAAAATTTAAAGTATTTAAAAATGACAGAACACAGATTCACCCACTGGATTGGATACAACAATTTAGCTTTGCTTTTCTACCGACTTGGCCCGTAACACATAAACTTGAATTTAGTTGCAGTTTTTTGGAAGGCGAACCGACAACTCGTATGAGACCGATCGCGAGGCAATGCTATTCGATAGAAGAGTTTCAGAATGCTTTTCTGTCAGCGTATTGGTCGAAGACGACACAGCGCGGAATTAAAGACCAACTAATTAGTTTACCAAATTATGAGAACTCAAATTTTCCCAGTGTCACGCAATTTTTTGAGCATATGGTCCAGCAAAACCAGTACCTAAGTGAACCATACAGTGAATCTGCACTTATTCAATTATGTATCTCTAAATTACCACGGTCACTAAGAGTGTCACTTTTAACAGGTCAGCAGAAGGAAAATATTTCGGCATTTAGAGATCTGTTACAGCTTTTGGAAGTACAGCAATCAGATTATTCCTTTATAAACAAAAAATTTTTCATATAACAACCAAGGCCAACAAACGCACAGTAATTACGACCAGCCACGCAATTACAATAGCAAAGCTAATAGACGCTTCAGGAACGACAACCACCAGAATTCTAATAACAGGCAAAATTTTAATTATCAGTATCGACAAAATTATCAGCAAGAAGAACCACATTTTAGTAACAATAGACGTTTTTCTCCGCAACAGCATCAAAGCCAGCCGGTTAGCATACCTAACCAACAATGTAATGCACATGGTCAACCAAGCTTTAATGTTTCGCCGCGTGCACGAATAGTCTCAGCCCCAACAAATAATAACGCACGGCAGCAAGGAAATAACTACGTACAGAGAACACAGTATTTCAATTCCTATCGCAATGCACCGTATAGGAATGACTATCACGACAGACGTAAAAATAATGAGCGAAATTTTCAGCGTACATCTAATAACAGTCGGTCCTACCAACAGCAAAATCATCCGCAAGAACATATTCTCATGAATGAACCAGATAGTAGATATCATCCAGAACGTAATACGTCTGGAAGAAATAACAGAACAGTTCAAATAGTGGAAATGCCACAGCATCTTGCCGACAATAATAACACGTCAGATAGGATTTGACTAGATACAGTAAAGGTCGCATCTTCCAGTAACACAAGCACTACTTTAGACACGCAGAATGTTGTTCACGAAAATGTAATTACTTTTGACGACATCCGAGACACCCTTTTGCTGGAAAGACCAGTTGTTCAGAAAACCATTTCACATCCTGTCATAGAAATTAAAATTGGATCATCGAAATTTTCAGCAGTAATCGATTCTGGATCACGTATGTCAGTTATAAACGAAGAAACCTTCAACGAGTGTAACAAAGAGAATACCTATCCTACATTACCATTAGGCAAAACGAAAGTGAAAAGAGCAGTATCTACTGTAGTAAAGGAGTAGACGTTAAATTACAGACACATTTATCATTTTGCATTGCAGGTCACACATTTCACTCAAATTTTTGGATTGTTCCTTTATTGACAACAGACGTTATTTTAGGTACGAATTTTCCGGTACAACACGACGCAATTATTGACTTTCAGAATTCATATTTAATGTTAAAGGATGAAAATTACAACTGGCTTTAGAATTTCAGCACTCATTATCTGCAGAAGAACAAACAATTAATCGCACAGAGGTCATTTCCGTATCACGTAACATAGACTGTAATTCCACATTGTTCACGGATACGTACGTAAATAACTATAATACTCCAGACGAATCTGACTATGACATTATGCAGATGATTTCTGATTAAGTTAAACAGAGCAGTGCAAATACAGACGACGAACGCACGCAACTACACAAAATTCTTTTACAGAAAGCTCCAGTTTTCGACAACATTCCTGGTACTATGTCCGGTTTCATGTATGAATTTCAAGTCAAACAGCACGATACATTTAAAGCCAAGCATTATCCCATTCCATATATCCATAGAGAACAAGTTAAGAAAGAATTGCAAGATATGCTCGAGCAAGGAATTATTGAACCGGCAGTTAGTCCGTACATAAACCCGCTCCATATCGTTAAGAAAAAGGATGGCTCACTTTGCCTCGTGCTTGATTCACGTCACATCAATGACATAATTATTAATGAAACAGATCGACCACAGACACTAGAGGAACTACTACAGAAATTTCACGGTACTGCTATTTATTCTACATTAGATCTGAAATCGGGATTTTGGCAAATTCAGCTCCATCCGAACTGCAGAAATTACACAGCATTTCTCTGTTTTGGTGACTGTTATTAATTTTGTAAATTACCATTCGGTTTAACTATTTCTTCTGCAGCTTTTATTCGCGGTTTGAACACAATACTTCCGACAGAACATAAAGACAGAATCACAACGTACGCAGACGACATTCTTATTGCTGAAGCTAACTGGTCTGAACACAATTTGATTATTGAACAACTGTTACGAACTTTTCGTGCACAAGGACTCACAGTTAATCTCAGTAAATCGCACTTTGGTAAAACTTCTATAAAATTTCTTGGACACGTAATTTCAGCAGAAGGCATTGCGCCTGATCCGGAATAACTTCAAGCTTTACGTGACATTACTGTTCCTACGACGAAGAAACAACTACGCAGATTTTTGGGTTTAATTAACTTTTTTCGTAAATTTATTCATTACTCTGCTGTAGAGACCCCTAGATTATGCCAATTGACAGGGTTCAAAATGGTTCAAATGGCTCTGAGCACTATGGGACTCAACTGCTGTGGTCATTAGTCCCCTAGAACTTAGAACTACTTAAACCTAACTAACCTAAGGACATCACAAACATCCATGCCCGAGGCAGGATTCGAACCTGCGACCGTAGCGGTCTTGCGGTTCCAGACTGCAGCGCCTTTAACCGCACGGCCACTTCGGCCGGCTAATTGACAGGGAAAAACACTATTTGGTCGTGGGATAAGCAAGCACATTCTGAATTTATGAACCTGAAACATGCTTTGTTGAATGTACCACTTTTATCGCACCCAGATCTTACTAGAAATTTTTCCATTGCCACCGACAGTTCTAACACCGCTTTAGGCGTACATATTTTCCAGGAAATTGAAGAAGATGGTTCTACAATAATTAAAAACATCGCATTGGCAAGTCGCATTCTGTCACCTGCTGAACGAAATTATTCTGTTACAGAACTGGAAACATTATGTGTTGTTCGGGCTTTTACGAGATTTCGGCATTTTCTTTATGGCAGGCACACCACCGTCTACACAGACCATAGAGCTATACAGTTTTTACTTTCGGCTAAATTTACTCACGACAGATTAAGCAGATGGAAACTTTATCTACAGGAATTTAATTTTACAATAGTTCACATTCCCGGCACACAAAATGTTGTAGCAGACGCACTATCTCGTTCTCTCGGCAACAATCAGCAAGACATCGCCACCAAATTCTGCAAAAAATTTCAGCGTCATGTACATTCAACAAGTTGCATTTGAAAATTTTACTTCGCCGTCATTACAGGACATAGCACAAGAGCAAAGTAAAGACAACGTGTGGAAAGAGATTAATCACCTCCGGCAAGATAGGAATAATGTTACGATTAGAAACCATTACACTGTACGCAATGACATTCTGTTTCGCCGCTCTCATCCTGACAACAACAATCGGTTATTATTCATTCCTGACGAGCTTGTTAACAAATTAATCTGGTATACTCATTTAAGTTACGCACATTACAGAGTTAGAAAATGTTTTCTTATACTGAGACAGAACTGTTATTTTGCCACCATGGAGAAACGTATACGACGAGTTTTAGCGTCATGTAAAATCTGCCACAAAGCTATGTCAGACACGACTTCACATATTCCTCCATTATATCACATTGTACCTGTTAAATTAAGACATATGGCCGCTGTAGACATTTTTGGTCCGATTCCCAGAACTAATAGAGGTTTTTGCTACATCTTTGTCGCTGTTGAACTCACTTCAAAATTTGTTACCTTCACTCCGTTACGCAAAGCTACTGCGAAATCTGTTTCGAAGGTATTTTTAAAACATTTTCTATTTCATGTAGGGCATGTGTTGAAAGTAATTTCTGACAATGGATCACAGTTTCGATCTGCTATATGGACACGTTTGTTACGAGCTAGAAACATTTCTCCGATCTATATATACAGGTACCATGCTTCTTCGAACCCTTGTGAACGATTATAGAAAGAAATTGGTAAACTGTGTAGAATATACTGCCATAAAAGACATATTGATTGGGACAAACACATACACTCATTCCAGGATGTAATTAATTCCATACCAAATGAATCCACTATGCTATCTCCGTCTGTTATACTGAAAAATGTTGAACCACATAACAAAATTAAAGAATTAGTAAACTTTCCTACATCTCGTCGACTACGACCCCCATGAAATAATTGACATTGCGCTGAACAACATCAAACGTGCCGCAGAGCGCCGGAGAAGACAGCAAAAACAGGTTTGTATACGCCGTGACTTTCAAGTTGGACAGAAGATATTAGTACGTACACACTATTTATCCAACAAAATGGAAGGTAGGTGCAGTAAATTTGAACTTCTATACGCAGGTCCATATCGGATTCGCAGCATTCCTCACCCCAATGTTGTACACGTCGAAACTTTGAGAACCAGAAAATCGAAAGGAAACCACCACATTTCGAATATTAAACCTTTTATTGAATGAAGATACTTTATGATTTAACATGCTGCAGTGCCGTTTCTTAATTTTTATGACCACTTATACAATTATATTCATGTGAATACTTACTGATGATTGTCGTATTTTTCTTGGCAAGTGCCCGGCAAGGTAAGGTTAGCAGGTCGCTTTTCTTGTCGTTACACATCAGACCGTGCACATTTTCCATATTTTTATGTATGTATGATTGTTTACCTGTTTGTTTGTATGCATTATGAAATAGTTAAGATATGGCAATCAACAGTTGACTTTGACATTTTTGCCCTATGATATCTCAACATCGTGACTATTTTTACATTTTCTGCTGCTGCATTATGATATTCTGTGTACATTTTTGCATCTGAACACTGTCTATATTTTTTGACATAATACGTTTTCTGTCATGCTATGCTGTATGCTTAATTGTATCACTATAAACCAGTTTTTATCTAATGGGTATATGAATTAAATGCAAGACATTAATCTTTGTTCATCATTTTCACAAAGAAATAACGTGTAAAGGAAATAAATTAAACAGAAATGGGAATTTCACCTACGGAATAAAAGAAAGAAGATGCAAAAACCTTATGAGGAAGAGTAAATGGATCAGAATTAACAAGCATTAACAAGAATATACTATACACATCGTAGAATAGCAGTCTTAACTATTTTTTTCTTTCAGAATGCGAAGCGATTGATGCAGGCTGTCAGACAGAACTTCACATCTTAGTTTTAGTGAGGAAATATGCTAGAAATAAGGAATAGTTGTGTAATGAATAATGAAGTGATTTTTTTTGCAGATGATAATGAATGGTGATGAAAAATGATGAAGAATATGCAGCTATGAATAATGAAGTTTTTCTTTACAGGTGATGATAATAATGGAGTTATGATAATGAAGTGATGGATAATGAAGTTTTTTCTTTACAGATAAGGTTGATGTTGAAGTTTATGTATTTATGCTCCGTTAGTTATTTAAGAATTTGTTGCAGTTCGTTTTGACAGTATGTGTTGTATTGCATAGTATGATGACTGAAGGTTTTGGAAAGGACAGCTAGAGAACACATTTTATACACATTTCACTACCTGTTAATTCGAAGTTCACTACTTTTCAGCATAAAATGCGTTTCTTCTTTCAGTCTAATAATCCATTTTTTGTATATTTTGCAGGAGAAATTATTCATGAAATTAATGTACTATAAGCAGTTCTTCATTAAACCCATGTCATTTATGAATGTGATTGCATATACTCTACTTGTTTCATAATCTTGATACAGCTGACTCATGACAAATGACGTTACACATCTTCATTTGCAGCAATACCTCAAAAGCAAATATTGTTATTAATTATCGATCCCAACGCAATGCATTGCTGGCACAAAAAAATGCTTTGTAACTGGCAAATGAATGCCACTGATTAATGTAATAAGATGAACTATGAGGACAATGTTTACTATAATTAGATTAATTATGCCATTTATTGACTCATTTTCAATGATGAGTTCTGATGGATTGTAATTAGGCAATGAATGCCAATGTTCTCTGTAAATGACTTCTGATGGTTTGTAATTAGTCAATGAGTGCCAATGTTCTCTGTAAATGACTTCTGATGGTTTGTAATTAGTCAATGAGTGCCAATGTTCTCTGTAAATGTCTTCTGATGGTTTGTAATTAGGCAATGAATGCCAATGTTCTCTGTAAATGACTTCTGATGGTTTGTAATTAGGCAATGAGTGCTAATGTTCTCTGTAAATGACTTCTGATGGTAATTAGGCAATGAGTGCCAATGTTCTCTGTAAATGACTTCTGATGGTTTGTAATTAGGCAATGAGTGCTAATGTTCTCTGTAAATGACTTCTGATGGTAATCAGGCAATGAGTGCCAATGTTCTCTGTAAATGACTTCTGATGGTTTGTAATTAGTCAATGAGTGCCAATGTTCTCCGTAAATGACTTTTTATGGTTTGTAATTTGTCAATGAGTGCCAATGTTCTCTGTAAATGACTTCTGATGGTTTGTAATTAGTCAATGAATGCCAATGTTCTCTGTAAGTGACTTCTAATGGTTTGTAATTAGGCAATGAGTGCTAATGTTCTCTGTAAATGACGTCTGATGGTAATTAGGCAATGAGTGCCAATGTTCTCTGTAAATGACTTCTGATGGTTTGTAATTAGTCAATGAGTGCCATTGTTCTCTGTAAATGACTTCTGATGGTTTGTAATTAGGCAATGAGTGCAAATGTACTCTGTAAATGACTTCTGATGGTTTGTAATTACGCAATGAGTGCCAATGTTCTCTGTAAATTACTTCTGATGGTTTGTAATTAGGCAATGAGTGCCAATGTTCTCTGTAATGTTACTCATGAATATTATTCTGTAATACTACGTACATGGTACAGAAATGTTCAATGACTCGGCAATGAGTGCCACCCATTACTAGTGTAATTCTCAATGAAGACTAGTATGTGACTTAATGTCCTTCACCTTCTAACCTAATTACCTGGAATTACTGCAATATCCGTTTGTCCTGTATATCCTCATGATCATGGAGCAATATATTTGGTTTTTGCACTAATTCTACGTTGCTGTAACAGACATGAACGTGGTGTTGACACGACATGCTGTCCACCACAATGAGCGATGAGATGCTATTATGGTCCCACTGTTTGGTGTACCTAATGTACTACAAAAAGGATAACATGGAATATTACTACGGCATTTCAGTGTCTTGGCTACGCTGATTAATACTTCTGGGAAAAGAACTTTAGATTGCCTCACGTGGTGTTGTGCTTCTGTAGAAAGATATGGACTTCCAGTGCAGCTGCGTGCAACCTAAAGTGCTACAACCATGACGCAATCCTTCCCTTGCCTATCCTAATTCTTGTAACATATTAAAAATCATTTTGTTATCATGATTTGTATTCATGGCCTATACATTTTGTGATTTGCTGATATGTTCTGAACTACAGCGCATGTGCACTTTTGTCATTTTTGTTAAAATGTTTTCTACTCATTGCATATACATTATTTGTGATTTGCTGATATGTTCTGTACTACTGTGCGTGTGCACTTTTGCCATTTGTGAATATGTTCTGTACTCATTGTATATATATATTTTGTCATTACCTGATATGTTCTGTACTCAATGCATGTGCACTATATTTACTTCATGTTCTACACCTATGTATCTGTATATTCTGTGATTGTAAAGTTAGTTAGTTAAGAAAAAATTTGTTGCTCATGGCAAGTCCAAATGACTCACCATCGCTGCCAAATTTTTGCCGCCCCCCCAGTCGAGGGTTATGAAACTCGTATGTATTCATTACCAGCGATGGCGAGGCATGACAGAATCTCTGACCAGAGAGTTATTTATCGTTGCTAGTCTGCGCTTGACCGCGCGAGAGTTCAGTAGTGTGTGGCGAGTGGGAAGAGAGAGTAGTCATTTGGAGAGTAGTTGCAGTCTGCAGTAGTAGTCAGTCGGCAGTAGTTGTAGCGAGTGGACGGTTGTACTGAGCGGGCGTCGCGATGCGTCGACGGCGTGCTGTTCTTCCGAATCTGGTCAGGATTGTCGTGGACGATGAGTACTGTTGCAGACGGTAATGAAGCAGCATTGCGCACATCTAGTAATGTATGTTAATTGTAATTAATTTGTTCAAAAAAATGATGCCCCAATAATAATCTTTTATAAAGTAACTCATTTAAAGAAAAAGATTCATTTCGATTTTAAAAATATTTCCTATGCATTCCCTCCAAGAATCAAAATTAAATGTAGGCCAGCATTGCACGGAGCTGTGCCGAAAAATAAGAGCAGATATAGATGCAGTTTTACTGAGGTAAGAATTTTGGTTTTGTATTCAGAACACAGGGCCGAAGGTCAGCGTTGCTGCCCTTATAAGATTTATCAGGTTTAATTATTTGTATGGAGGTGTTACATTCAGTTCATGCTTCATTATTTAATTAATATTATTGTGGGTTTAATGAGCAATCGACTTAACGTTAATCTTGCGGGGAGGTTACAACGTCACCTAACGGGCCAGAACTATTGGCGGTTCTTGCGCGTGACTTTGCCTGCACTGCTGGAACAAGTGCCATTAATGATTCGAAGGGTTATGTGGCTGCCACATGATGGTGCTCCAGTCCACTTCGCCATTAACGTCCAGACGCATCCCAATCGAGTCTTCCCTTGTCGAGGGATCGGATGAGGGGGACCAGTTGTATGATCTGCTCGTTCACCGGATATCAACCCGTGGTAAATGGTAAATGGTTGAGAACTTGCCCACGAAAGACTAAGGTCCTGAGTTCGATATCCCTTCCAGCACATTTTTAATCTGTTAGGAAATTTCATATCAGCGCATACCCCGCTGAAAATGTCATTCTAAAAGTCCTTGACTTGTAACGTGAACTGAAGGGTTTCTGGCTAAACAACCAATGTCAAAAAAATGAAATTATCAGGAGAATCATTAAACTGCCTAGATGTGGTTCTGTATTACACTGAAACCTGGAAATACATCTATACATTTGCTCATATGGAAAAAAAAAACAGATTGCAGAAGTTTTTGACGTTAAAAGTTTAAAACTGTCCTCTTAAACAACGAAAATATACTGACATTGCTTGTTTTTGCCGGAAATTGTCATAAAAAACATAATATTCTTCACATTCACATTTTAATGCAGCACAATCCGTCATTAACGACCGGGAGAGTGGTGTGCTGACGACATGCCCCTATATATCTGCATCCTGTGACGCCTAAGGGCTGAAGATGACACGGCGGTCTGTCAGTACCGATGGACCTTTGAGGTCTGTTCGGACGGTGCTTGTTATTGTTTTTAGAATCTGTCATTACCGTTGTCCATTTGCTTCAGTAGCGATATTCTCTCAATTTATTCAACAAAACGTGATGTGTTGCCGATTTTTGTAGTTTCTCTTACTTATTTTCTTTACATCATGTCCTGCTGAAAACGGCTTATGAAAATAACACAGTAATATCACTTTTCACTGAAATGATTTCACGCGCTGCATGCATCAATTTTACCGTCTCCTTCCACATAAGAATCCTCATTGGCAATATATTCTCGGATATCTTCCGGCTGTGTATCGAACAGCTTAGTTTTGGCGTTTGAAGGAATGTAAGCAATCGTTTTCAGCCCTGCAATTGGCTGTTGAAAAACGAATGGGACCTGTGAACAATGGTGTTAGTTCTACGCTTTGAGAATGCGAAAGTTTATTGCAAGTATTACACTTGTCCCAGTAGCCACAGTACGTATCCCGTTTCAAACCAAAGGGGCTGTCATCTGTTATTTTCATTTGGCGAAGATTTCTTACAATGAGGGACGGTCTTGGGGTTTTTAAGAAGTAAGGAGCTACTGGAACTCTTACATCATAAAGCATGTCCTGGGCCTCAACATCTACATCAGATCGACATGATCTGCTGCGGCAGCTATTCATTATTTCATTGCAGTATTTTGGTACTTCTGGTGAAGTAGTCCTCTTTTTCTTGTCAAGTAAGGTAGGGTCTTGATCACTGGAGATGAAGTAATGGTCCCTCAACGGAAAAACGTGAGATATTTTCTTGAAGAGACGGAGGCAGTGAACTAGTGTTTATTGGAAGTACATTATTGGATGATTTTTATTCTGTCCAGAGTACCAATCACTCAGGAGAATTAAATGGTTGGCAGTGATGGCTTTGCTGTTAAAATAATGAAACATATAAGTGACTTAATTTGCCACTATCTTCCTACTATTTCTGTGTAAACATACATGGTAGTCCAGTCATCTGCCAAATCGTAACACCAAACACATAATACTTTGGTACCTACAAAAAAATACCTCACTGGTACGTTTATGTGTCAATGGCAGGTCTGTATGAAGTCATATGAAATTATTAGGCAAGTTCCTTCTGTAGCAGCTGGTTACTGTGCTCTCTTCGTTGCACATATATATATATATATATATATATATATATATATATATATATATATATATATATATATATATATATATATGTGTGCCGACATTGTGCATGCTCTGTTGCCTGTGTATATGTGCCTGTGGTTCTGTCAGTGTGATCATGTGATGTATCTGACCCCAGGAATGTGTCAATAAAGTTTCCCCTTCCTGGGACAATGAATTCACGGTGTTCTTATTTTAATTTCAAGGAGTATATATATATATATATATATATATATATATATATATATATATACTCCTTGAAATTGAAATAAGAACACCGTGAATTCATTGTCCCAGGAAGGGGAAACTTTATTGACACATTCCTGGGGTCAGATACATCACATGATCACACTGACAGAACCACAGGCACATAGACACAGGCAACAGAGCATGCACAATGTCGGCACTAGTACAGTGTATATCCACCTTTCGCAGCAATGCAGGCTGCTATTCTCCCATGGAGACGATCGTAGAGATGCTGGATGTAGTCCTGTGGAACGGCTTGCCATGCCATTTCCACCTGGCGCCTCAGTTGGACCAGCGTTCGTGCTGGACGTGCAGACCGCGTGAGACGACGCTTCAGCCAGTCCCAAACATGCTCAATGGGGGACAGATCCGGAGATCTTGCTGGCCAGGGTAGTTGACTTACACCTTCTAGAGCACGTTGGGTGGCACGGGATACATGCGGACGTGCATTGTCCTGTTGGAACAGCACGTTCCCTCGCCGGTCTAGGAATAGTAGAACGATGGGTTCGATGACGGTTTGGATGTACCGTGCACTATTCAGTGTCCCCTCGACGATCACCAGTGGTGTACGGCCAGTGTAGGAGATCGCTCCCCACACCATGATGCCGGGTGTTGGCCCTGTGTGCCTCGGTCGTATGCAGTCCTGATTGTGGCGCTCACCTGCACGGCGCCAAACACGCATACGACCATCATTGGCACCAAGGCAGAAGCGACTCTCATCGCTGAAGACGACACGTCTCCATTCGTCCCTCCATTCACGCCTGTCGCGACACCACTGGAGGCGGGCTGCACGATGTTGGGGCGTGAGCGGAAGACGGCCTAACAGTGTGCGGGACCGTAGCCCAGCTTCATGGAGACGGTTGCGAATGGTCCTCGCCGATACCCCAGGAGCAACAGTGTCCCTAATTTGCTGGGAAGTGGCGGTGCGGTCCCCTACGGCACTGCGTAGGATCCTACGGTCTTGGCGTGCATCCGTGCGTCGCTGCGGTCCGGTCCCAGGTCGACGGGCACGTGCACCTTCCGCCGACCACTGGCGACAACATCGATGTACTGTGGAGACCTCACGCCCCACGTGTTGAGCAATTCGGCGGTACGTCCACCCGGCCTCCCGCATGCCCACTATACGCCCTCGCTCAAAGTCCGTCAACTGCACATACGGTTCACGTCCACGCTGTCGCGGCATGCTACCAGTGTTAAAGACTGCGATGGAGCTCCGTATGCCACGGCAAACTGGCTGACACTGACGGCGGCGGTGCACAAATGCTGCGCAGCTAGCGCCATTCGACGGCCAACACCGCGGTTCCTGGTGTGTCCGCTGTGCCGTGCGTGTGATCATTGCCTGTACAGCCCTCTCGCAGTGTCCGGAGCAAGTATGGTGGGTCTGACACACCGGTGTCAATGTGCTCTTTTTTCCATTTCCAGGAGTGTGTATATATATATATATATATTGTGTGTGGTCCATTGGTTGTGACTGGGCCAAATATCTCACGAAATAAGTATCAAACGAAGAAACTACAAACAACGAAACTCGTCTAGCTTGAAGGGGGAAACCAGATGGCACTATGGTTGGCCAGCTAGATGGCGCTGCCATAGGTCAACATAGGTCAAGTGGGTATCGACTGCGTTTCTTTAAATAGGAAGCCCCATTTTTATTGCATATACGTGTAGTACGTAAAGAAATACGAATGTTTTAGTTGGACCACTTTTTTCGTTTTATGATAGTTGGCGCTGTAATAGTCACATACGTATAAGTATGTGGTATCACGTAACATTCCGCCAGCGCAGACGGTATTTGCTTCGTGATACATTACCCGTGTTAAAATGGACCGTTTACCAATTGCGGAAAAGGTCGATATTGTGTTGATGTATGGCTATTGTGATCAAAATGCCCAAGGGGCGTGTGCTATGTATGCTGCTCGGTTTCCTGGACGACATCATCCAAGTTTCCGGACCGTTCGCCGTATAGTTACGTTATTTAAGGAAAGAGGCAGTGTTCAGCCGCATGTGAAACGTCAACCACGACCTGCAACAAATTATAATGCCCAAGTGGGTGTTTTAGCTGCTGTCGCAGCTAATCCGCACATCAGTAGCACACAAATATCGCGAGAATCTGGAATCTTAAACACGTCGGTGTTGAGAATGCTTCATCAATATAGATCGCACCCGTACCATATTTCTATGCACCAGGAATTGCATGGCGACGACTTTGAACGTCGTGTACAGTTCTGCCGCTGGGTACAAGCAAAATTACGGGACGATGGCACATTTTTCACACTTATTTAGCGTCATTCACCAACAGCGGTAACGTAAACCTGCATAATATGCACTATTGGGCAAAGGAAAATCCACGATGGTTGCGACAAGTGGAACATCAGCAACCTTGGCGGGTTAATGTATGGTGTGGCATTATGGGGGGAAGGATAATTGGCCCCCAATTTATCGATGGCAATCAAAATGGTGCAATGTATGCTGATTTCGTACGTAATGTTCTACAGATGTTACTACAAGATGTTTCACTGCATGACAGAATGGCGATGTACTTCCAACATGATGGATGTCCGGCACATAGCTCGTGTGCGTTTGAAGCGGTACTGAATATCATATTTCATGACAGGTGGATTGGTCGACGAAGCACCATAGCATGGCCCACACGTTCGCCGGATCTGTGAACTGTTTGATAATATATGACTAACAAAACTGTATCGTTATAGATCCCACTGATGATGCCTTAGAACAGGAGAAGGCGAGACGTGTATGGGATAAATAAAGTAACTAGCAGCAGGAAAAGGCAGTTTTATTTACAAAACAAGTAAAATATTCATATTGCTTTACGTACTACACGAATATATAATGAAATGGGCAGTTGTTATCCGTTTGACCTATCACAGCGCTATCTAGCAGTCTAACCGTAGCGCTATCTGGTTTCCCCCTTGAAGCTAGACGAGTTTCGTTCTTTGTAGTTTTTTTCGTTTCATGCTTATTTCGCGAGATATTTGGCCTGGTCACTGTCAATGGACCACCCTATATATCTGCTCTCCCCTGATGCAACTCTTCCTTCTGCATTAATACGTTCTTTTCTTCAAGGTCCGATGTACTTTCTAATTTTAACTTAATGTGTTGCACGTGCAACAATTATCTGTTTCGGGGATACGGCATTTAATGTCAAATTCATTCAAAACACAATAATAAAGCTAGTATGGGACATTCAGATTTACTTCATGATGGAAATTTTGTGCATAAGGCTCACGATCTAACATTCTGGTACATTGTTTTGGTTATCACGACGGGAATAGTGCTACTGTCTGACTCTGGTAAATAATCCCAAAAGGCACAAGCTTAATAATGAAAATGAGCTGTGTAACCAAGCACACACAAACTTAAAGATAACAAGCAACGTATGTGCAATAACTTCCCTTTGTTCTTTTAGGAATTAAATCACCTTTGTTGCTTTGATGAGATACTCCCTTAACTCTACATTCTTTTATATCAGCACATTTCTTCTTTTTCTCCCTCCTTTTAAGTGGCTTTGCTACACATAACTCAGTGTCCTTCTTGTTTATCGACATAATGCGACGGTGACAACTGATGGCAGGAACACAAGATGGCGAAACATGTTACAGATGTGACAATAGTTGGTCTCACTGGAATGTTAACTGACATTGGTTGTTTTTACAGAGGTACCAATCTTCTTGCTCCCGTATTTCAGTGAGTACAGCTGCTTTTTAGAATATTTGACATTAGTTATTTTTGCCAGACAGCCTTCATTACTTAAAACATTTACTTTAATGGACTTTATAACATCTGGAGTTCAGTTTTATGTTTAAATACCTTAGGCAATTAATTGTACAAATATTTTCCCATGTAGAAAATGTTGTTTAGGGTATCCTGTTTGTTTAATCTTGATGTGTGTAGTTTAGCCTTGCTCTTGATCCACGACTGTAAATGTTATTATATGTGTGACGTCTTTCTTTATTTTTACAACAGATTAGTATATTTACCCTATTTGTGATTTTGGAATCTCCAACTGTTTAAACAGATCTTTATGGGTACCTCGATTACTGTTTTTTTAGTTCTTATTGTAGTGACACTTGTCTGTAGTTTGAAGGATGTCTGTTTCTTCTTAATGGGGTACCTGAAAAATATTCTTTGCTAAATATTTAGCGTGTATACGAATTTTATGTAACTAAGACTTTCTCTCTTACAAACTGATGACAGTATTCTAATATGCGAAAGACTTTTTCCTGCTAACCTAGTAAGTTCATTCCACTTCAGGTAAGACTCAATATTAATCCTTACATGTTTTGTGTGTACTATAAAATCTATCATATTTTCATTGACAATTAACCTTACAGAATTATTTTCTCTCGAAAACAGAAAGCAATTCAATTTCTTCCATTGAGATCAGTGTAAGTTTATTGCATGAAGACTAACTGGGGTAAACCTCCTTTGAGGTTTTATTTCCATTCTCCACATCGAGTCCTGATGTTTTATCTCTAGTTACAATGTACCTACAATCAGCAAAAAGAACTTTTCTCTCTCATATATATATATATATATATATATATATAAGATACCCCCTGATGTATATTGATGTACTTGAGATTTGATAAACGTTTCGCTCGTATTTTTGGTTTATTTAAACTGTGTTCTAACTATATTCTTTGTATCCTCTTTCTCAGATATAATCGTAACTACAATTTTTTAACTCCTCATATTCCTAATGATTCAATACTTTTTGTAGAATTCTATGTTCAGCAGTAGAAATAACCTCTGATAGCTACAAATTCATAACTATGATACATTCATCCTTGTGCAAATAAAGTGGTAAGTTTAAATCTCTTTATATTTCAGTACTTGAAGAGCAGAAATATTTGATGCAGATGACACTCTATTTCGCTCACAGCAGAAAAATTTTAATAGCGCAGTGTAGGTAGACTGTAAGAATACTAGCACACTCTACATTATTGTCATTTCCCCCTCCCCCCCTCAACTTATTACATCATGAATGATGTCCAGCAATATTTCCACATTTTCCCAAACCTTCTGACACAGAAGACTTTCCCTATTTATAAAAAGGAGGTAAATTCAAAAATATATGACAGGCAGGAAATTCAAAATAGCCTAGTTATGCTATAGTTTCACTGTGGAAAGAAGGATGTTGTCGTAAGTATAAACGGATGGAAAATTCATATATTCAGAAGCCTGTTTTGTGCTGTTTTTGTGAAATTAAAAAAAAATTCAAGATGGCGATCCAAGATGGCTTACAACGGTACTGACTCAGCTCTATGATATCGTAAACCAAAATGGAGATCCAAGATGGCTGTTGGGGAATACTGATGCAGTCTGCATTGTTATAGATTTCCCAGGCTTGACCCAGTCCTTGTACTAGTCTGAGACTGCATAGGATGCTATTCACAGCCATGACGAAAGGTATTTGTTTCCCCAGCAGGCCCAAACTTTCATGTTAGACAATATACGTTCTCCTCTAGGCATTCTGAGCCATTTCGCTATTTCCAGTATTCATGAACATGTTTTTCATCCTACAGCTAGTAACCAGTTCGAACATTCTAGCTGACCTTCTTTCAGCAACATGAAAACCTATTATTCATTCAGATGGGTAGGCAACTGCAGTTAAGACTTGTCAGGTCACTTACAAATCAAGATTGACACTATACATTTCTGGTAAAAGCCTACTGCTTTGTTTTACCAGAAATATTGACACTGAGACAATGTGTCTAATAGTGTATTTTAAATACGACAGTATGCCATCTTAGGCACTATATAACATTAAAACACTTGATAATGGCATTGTAAAGCCGAAATCATGATCGCGTAAATGTAACACTGCAAATAGAACACAGCATAATGGTGGTACTGACTTTAAAAAATATATATTATGACTTAGGCCCAACGTTAAGAAAAAAATTATCCACTGGGATAGTTATATCCAACTACATCATTGCATGTTAAAAGACATACTGATTTAAGAAACTCGTAGTTCATATGTCTTATCAGTTCGCTGTTCTGTTGTTAATTTCAACTTTACAAGTTGGTTTTATACCTTATGCCCAACCTATCTTCGTTGACGATATGAAAACATTAGGTCTCTGATGTGCCAGCTGATGGTCGCCGCTGCCGCCTCGGTCTCTCATCTTTGATCTGGGCGGAGGTTGGAGTATGTACATTACAGGTCCACGCCGCTTGGAGGTCGTCACCGCTTCTGGGACTCTGCATGTTCTGCTAATTCAGCTTTTTTGTAGTCATACAGTGATTTCCTCTTCATGAAACTTGGTGAATTGGCTATCATGGTGCACAATATGCAGCTCCAGATCGTCCCGTGTCTGAAGTGTTATTGGAAGGAAAATAGTATTGGTCGGGGTCTCATCGATCTTATACATTGTTTCATCTGATGGGAAGAGTCCGTAATTTGTATGAATCAATCTATTGTTGAGACACGAGTTTGTTGCATTGTTACACCGACACAATTGTGCTGACAGGAAGTATATCCAATGACTGGTCGGTACTGCAAAATTTATTTGGGTCCTTCTTCAAAAGCTGTCTTGTTGTGAAACCGAGTAGCTGTGTCACAGAATCTTTCTGGTTAAAGTCAGTCGCTGCATTTCATGTGTTTATTTCAGATTTAACTGTACTGATGTTTGCACATAGCACAATCTCTTTTGCAGATCGTTATGAAACGTTGTTGCTTCATTATTATGAAGTACGGCGAAGAAAAAGATTTATTGACCCATACTCAGCACGGATTCAGAAAATATCGTTCTTGTGAAACACAACTAGCTCTTTATACTCATGAAGTAATAAGTGCTATCGACAGGGGATGTCAAACTGATTCCATATTATTTTTGATTTCCTGAAGGCTTTCGGCACCGTTCTTGTAACCAAACCCGTGCCTCAGTTGTGCGACTGGATTCGTGGTTTCCTGTCGGAAAGGCCACAGTTCGTAGTAATAGACGGAAAGTCATGGAATAAAATGGAAGTAACATCCGGCGTTCTCTAAGGAAGTGTTATAGGCCCTCTATTGTTCCTGATCTATATCAACGTCATAGGAGACAATATGAGTAGCCGTCTTAGATTGTTTGCAGATGATGCTGTCATTTACCATCTTGTAAAGTCATCAGATGATCAAAACGACTTTCAAAATGATTTATATAGCTGTTTGGTGTGAAAAGTGGCAATTGACCCTAAATAAAGAAAAGTGTGAAGTTATTCGCACGAGTACTAAAAGAAATCAGCTAAATTTCGATAACGTAAGAAGTCACACAAATCTGAAGGCTGTAAATTCAGCTAAATACTTAGGGATTGCAATTACAAATAACCCAAATTGGAACCATCACATAAATAATATTGTGGGTAGAGCAATCCAAAGACCGCGATTCACTGGCAGAACACTTACAAGGTGCCACAGGTCTACTAAAGAGATTGCTTACACCACGCTTGTCCGCCCTATTCTGGATTATTGCTGTGCGGTGCGGGATCCGCATCAGGTGGGACTAACGGATGACATCGAAAAAGTACGAAGAAGGGCAGCTCGTTCTGTATTATCGCGAAATAGGGGAGAGAGTGTTGCAGACATGTTACATAAATTGGAGTGGCAATCATTAAAACCAAGGGGTTTGTCGTTGCGACGTGATCTTCTCATGAAATTTCAGTCACCAGTTTTCTCCTCCGATTGCGAAAACATTCTATTTGCACCCACCTACATAGGGAGAATTGATGGTTAGGATAAAATAAGAGAAATCAGAACCCGCACAGAAAAATTTAAGTGCTCGATTTTTTCGCGAGCCGTTCGAGAGTGGAACGGTAGAGAGACAGCTCATTGAACCCTCTACCAAGCACTTTAATGTGAATAGCAGATTAATCAGGTAGGTGCAGTTGTAGATTAAGTAATGTAGCCACTACTTACAATTTTTAGCAGGCATCGTGAACCAGCGTGCTAAGGCAACCGTGAACGTGCCTCAAAGGCAGTCGATAAACACCAATGCAGTGTTTAACAGCAACAAGCCACCGTGGTTACCACCCATTGAAAGACCGGACGCAAACCTCAGAAGACTAAGCAGGGCTGTTAACAAACACCACTTAGGTGAAACATTGGCCAGACAAGCAATTCAAGACAATATTAATGGCCACCCTGTCGAGAAATAGTCAGCAAATTTACTGTCAAGAATGCTTAGTAGTGGGGAAGATAATGTCTCTTAAACCATTAAGGTGAATAAAATTTCATACAGGAAAACTTAATAAAGATCCATAGAATAAGATCGGACAGTAATTTAGCCAAACCACGTCGCGAGGAACCTTGCGTAAGTGAAACAATAATGTAAGCAAAATGACAAGCTTTCCTAGAAGAGACAGTGCTTAATAATTAGATATTACGAACAATGCTCTCTTCTGTGGTATTTAGGCATGTAAATCTGTAACACAGTATTAACACATATATTAAATACAGTAAATTTATGTTAAAGCAAACAAATTATGAAATGAAAGTTTAAATGCAAAACCCTTAAAAACATTTAACACCACAACTGTATAAGCCAATTTATTTCCACAGCTTATTCCGGAAACACTTTCCCAGAGCGGTATGACACACGATAGTCGTTGGCCATATCAATTGTAATTAATGATAACCACTCAGTTTAGTTTTTCATGCTGCATATAGCCAACACGTGTACACCATAAAGAAGTTCCCAGTGGTACATAGAAATTCCCAATACAGGTTATTACGTATACAGTCAAATATTCAACCGATCAGAGATATATATAATCTGATGGATCAGATCCTTAGTCCAGGTAGTTATGCCGAAGCAAATATTTCAGTAAGCCACCAAGCGCAGGCAATAAAGCTGGACTTATCGTTGCGTGAGAAATACAAACCATAAACGCACGATGTGGCAGATATTTGATAATCCTGAAAATATCCATTGCGGCTCCCAGCACATAGTCCTGCAGAGCGTGGAATACCGAAGCCGGACAAATCAGTGGGCGCGGACAGAAGGACGCCGTACTCAGCTCCGTGTCGTAACTCCGGCATCATCACTTACACCAAGTCTTCACATAAACAGAGCTAACGGCCGACTGACCAACTGTGGCCGGCACTCGACCCGTGAAGCCCCTAGTCTGCTGACACTCGCTGCCTGGCTCTCACTGCCCCACCAACGCTGCTCAGGGCCTACTTTAGGACTCGCTCTGCCAGAGGTAATCAGCGACGATTCGCCGTGCCAATAGTAGCTCCAGTGAATAATTACCGAAACCAAGGGAGACGAAATCTATTGTGAATCCCCAACGAGTATAAAACTGCATCTATAAAAAAATTATTGGGAACACGATATTCGGCTTTTGATCCCATATTTACGAGGGGCGTTTGAAAAGTCCGTGCAAAAATAAAAACTACTTACATGTTGGAGGTAAATCTTTTTTATTTTTCGACATAGTCTCCTTTTAGACTTTCGCACTACGTTCAACGCTGTTCTAATTTGTTGATCCATTCCGAATAATAGGAATTGTTCAGGTCTGCAATATAGCTATTAGTCGCGGCTATCACCTCCTCGTTTGAATAAAATCATTGTCCCGCCGGCCACTTCTTCATATTTGGGAACAAATGGTAGTCCGAGGGATCCAAGTCTGGAGAATAGGGTGGGAGTGAAAAGAATAGGAATCCTATTTCCATTACTTTTGCGACCACAAGTGCTGAGGTGTGTGCTGGTGCATGGAAATGGACTTTTTTTGCGGTCCAATTGCCGGCGTTTTTCTAGCAGCTCGGTTTTCAGACGTTCCAATAACGATGAATGACATTCACCTGTAATAGTTTTTCCCTTTTCCAGATAGTCGATGAGGATTATGCCTATGTGAATTCCAAAAGACAGTCTCCTTAACCTTTCCGCCCGAGGGAATGGTCTTCGCCTTCTTTGGTGCAGATTCTCCCATGGTAACCCATTGTTTACATTGTTGTCTGGTCTCAGGAGTATAGTAATGTATCCATGTTTCATCCACAGCGACGACGCTTAAAGTCCTGCGAATTCCCACTGAACAGCTGCAAACCATCCTTGCAACACTTCACACAATTCCGTTTTTGGTCAAGCCTGAGCAATCGCGGAACCCATCTTGCGGGTAGCTTTCTCATGTCCAAATGTTTATGCAAAATGTTATGTACCCATTCATCCGAGATGCCCACAGCACTAGCAATCTCACACACCTTAACTCTTCTGTCATCCATCACCATATCATGCATTTTATCAATGATTTCTGGAGTGATAAGCTCCACAGGGCGCCAAGAACGTTCAGCATCCGAAAATTTTGGAACCACTTATAAATTGTTCTAATTGAAGGTGCAGAGTCACAGTAATGTTTATCTAGCTTCTATTTAGTCTCCTGAGGCGTTTTGCCTTTCATAAAGTAATGTTTAATCTCCACACGAAATTCGTTTTCATCCATTTTTTTGACTATCACTCGACTCCCTTGATTTACACGAATGCCAAACACAAAGAAATAGACCAATATGGCTGAAACTTGGTGTGAGTTCTTTCCAAAGATGCTACTAACTAAACATGACCTCGATATGCGCCAGTGGTGCCATCTCTCGGACTTTGCACGGACTTTTCAAATTCCCCTCGTACAATTTCAAATGAAATGCGAAATTATTGTGCTTCCGATTTCTCGATAATTAAGTCAACCTCTGCAGTTACATTTACTAAAATTTGTTACGTGCGCCTTAGTGCACAATAATAGGTAAACAGTGTGGTTACCAAAAACAGCGTTCGTATTCGTTTGGTAGTGTGCAAACCACACTTCTACGGTGCAATAAAACACTAGAGACCACTACACAGCCCTCGTTGGGCAGCACATACTGTAATGTAATGGAGAGCTGCGAGGAGGTTAGCGCAGGGAGCTACGCGGAACCGCAGACCGCAGCCATATTCCTGGGCCCCCACCACGCGCCAGCTCTACCCCCCCACAGTCCTAACAACTAATCTGCTGAATTTCGGCACTAAGCGGCTTCCTGCAGCAGAGTGCCAGCTAATCCTGCCAGTTTACGGCGTCAGATAAATGTGGCCTTCGCCGTAGATATCCAGAAGGGATGTGGTGTGTGTGTGTATGTGTGTATGTGTGTGTGTGTGCGTGTGTGTGTGTGTGTGTAAGGGAGAGAGAGAGAGGTATGGAAGAGATAGAAAAAGGAGGGTCCAGAAAGGGAAAAGGATGCAAAGACGGTAGAGGTTACGTCAGGAATGAGGCTGCATTAGTACAATAGCCCACGGAAACACTTGTGGTTTACTTGTACCGTTCACTTGCTCAAGGAATAGTCTCTAATCACGAACAACATCCTAGAACATTAAACTGTCTTCAGTGCTTGTTTTTTCGCTGAGGTAACGCAACAAATCTTCTATTTACTCACACAGGCTGCAGTGAATCCGGTTAATTACACATCCGTGTAACTAACCCTTGCTGCAGTAGAGTTCTGGAACATATGCTGATTTCGAACGCTATGAAGTACCTCGAAGAAAATAAGTTATTGACAAATAGCTAACAGCCAGATAATATCGTTCTTGTGAATCACAACTAACTCATCCTTCGCGCGAAGTGATGAGTGCTATCGACAGGGGGATCTGAGACGGATTCAGTATTTTTAGATTTACAGAAGGCTTTTGACGCCGTTCTTCACAAGAGACTTCCAATCAAATAGCATGCCTACAGAATATCAGTTCAGCTGTGCGACTGGATCTGGCATTTCCTGTCAGGAAGGTCTCAATACGTATAAATCGACACACAATGATCGAGTAAAACAGAATTGATATCAGGCGTTCCGCAAGGATGTGTTGTAGACCCTCCGCTTCCCGTGATCTATGTAAGATATAGGAGATAATCTAAGCAGTCATCTAAAAATTGCATATGAAGCTGTCGTTTACTACCTAATATAGTCATCAGCGGATCAAAACTAATTACAAAATTACTTAGACACGACATCTGAACATTGCGAAAAGTGGCAATTTTCTCTCAGTAAGGAAAAATGTGAGGTTATCCACGTGAGCACAGAAGGAAAGCCGGCCGGTATGGCTGAGCGGTTCTAGGCGCTTCAGTGTGGAACTGCGCGATCGCTACGGTCGCAGATTCGAATCCTGCCTCGGGCATGGATGTGTGTGATGTCCTTAGGTTAGTTAGGATTAAGTAGTTCTAAGTTCTAGGGGACTGATAACCACAGCAGTTGAGTCCCATAGTGCTCAGAGCCATTTTTTGAATGTGACTGATATAATAGGAAGCTGTGATAGTAGCCATTGAAAAAACGACGTTCTTCGTTGCATCGAAATTTCATTCAGCTACTTTCTCCACTGAATGTGAAAATATTTCATTGCTGCAAATTCTCGTAGAAATAAACTATGGTCGTAACAAAATAAGAGGAATCACAGCTCGTACAGGAATATTTATATGTTCATCATTCCGACTCTCTGTTAGAGGGTATACTGGTAGAGAAACAGGCCTCAGCCAGTTTATGAAGTGTGGACTGCAGAGTAGCCGTGGAGATGTAGATTTACCTCACACGAGAAGAGGGGACAATTGCTGTTGTCTTCCGTCTACGGGTGTTAATGCGTCCTTTCGTGCTTCCTATGTTCATTTGATCATACAAGTGTAAGGGAACATATGATTGTTGCTGTGAAAAGCAGAGGGCGGATATCTATTGCTGTGTATATTGGCTGATGTTTCTTGTTGGTTTGAACACTTTTTCAATATCGTGTTTTCAAATGGAGGGGAAACTTTCACTTAGCTGCTCCTTTTTTATTAGCAGCTCTAGGCCTTTCAAAGTGTAGAAGTCTATCTCTTCATCAGAGAAGCTACTTCTTCTGAAAACAGCTCTTAAATGATTCTTTCTCCACGTACTCTGGTTCACCGTTTCTTTTGGCTGGTTCACCAACGTTTTAATAATGTCCTTTATCGGCTTGGGAAGGTGATAGGAATTTCTGTGGAGGTCCTATCGGTGTCAGTGGGCTTTCTGTAGACGTTATGCCGTAAAGTTCTTTAGGGATTTCTAAGTACCCGTACATACAAAATGAAATTTAACCTGTGGTGTCATCGCCAGACACCACACTTACTAGGTGGTAGCTTAAATCGGCCGCGGTCCATTAGTACATGTCGGACCCGCGTGTCGCCACTGTCAGGATCGCAGACCGAGCGCCACCACAAGGCAGATCTCGAGAGACGTACTAGCACTCGCCCCAGTTGTACGGACGACATTGCTAGCGACTACACGTACGAAGCCTTTCTCTCATTTGCCGAGAGACAGTTAGAATAGCCTTCAGCTAAGTCCATGGCTACGACCTAGCAAGGCGCCATTAGCTACTTCATGAATCTAAAGAGTCTCACTTGTATCATCAAGAATGCTGTATACCAAAGGACGAGATAAAAGTTAAGTGTTCTAGTAGCTACGTTCTTTTCTTTATCACATTCATCACGTATCCTGTTCCAGACTTCGCGCCAGTCGGCGTGTGTGTACGTGTGCCCTTTCGGCTACCCGTCTCTGTGGACTGGCTGCCTTGTCAGTCCACTACATAACCTTATTTCAATTTTTTTATACTGAACTTTATACTAAAGTTTAGGAATTCAGAGGTTTCTTTTTCTCTATGAGTCCAGTATCATCCAAGTACCGGAACTGACAACACAGTTCTTCGTCGTCTCTAGGGCTACTCCTTCAGATTTTTCGTATAGACGTTCGACTCAACTGCGTTAAGTGAGTTTCCTATAGCCACGCCATCCGTTTTCTCATAGACATAAGTTAATGTGAGACAGTGTTTAAAGAGATTTACCATATCCCCTGCGAAAATACACACTGGCCATTAAAATTGCTACACCACGAAGATGACGTGATACAGATGTGAAATTTAAGTGACTCGAAGAAGATTCTGTGATACGCAAATGATTAACTTTTCAGAGCATTCACACAAGATTGGCGCCGGTTACAACACCTACAACGTGTTGACATGAGGAAAGTTTCCAACCGATTTCTCATACACAAACAGCAGTTGACCGTCATTGGTTGATGAAACGTTGTTGTGGTGCCTCGTGTAAGGAGGAGAAATGCATACCATCACGTTCCGACTTTGAGAAAGATCGGATTGTAGCCTATCGCGATTGCGGTTTATCGTATCGCGACATTGCTGCTCGCGTTGGTCGAGATCCAATGACTGTTAGCAGAATATGGAATCGGTGGGTTCAGGAGGGTAATACGGAACGCCGTGCTGGCTCCCAACGGCCTCGTATCACTAGCAGTCGAGATGACAGGCTTCTTATCCGCATGGTTGTAACGGATAGTGCAGCCACGTCTCGATCCCTGAGTCAGTAGATGGGGACGCATACAAGACAACAACCATCTGCACGAACTGTTCGACGACGATTGCAGCAGCATGGAGTATCAGCTCGGAGACCATGGCTGCGGTTACCATGGACGCTGCGTCACAGACAGAAGCGCCTGCGATGGTATACTCAACGACGAACCTGGGGCACGAATGGCAAAACGTTATTTTTACAGATGAATCCCGGTTCTGCTTTCACGGTTTGCGACCCGTGCCTCTATCCTTCATTCGATCCCTGTGACCCTACATTTCAGCAGGATAATGCACTACCGTATGTTGCATGTCCTGTACGGGCTTTTCTGGATACAGAAAATGTTCGACTGCTGCCCTGGCCAGCACATTCTCCAGATCTCTTACCAATTTAAAACGTCTGGTCAATGGTGGCCGAGCAACTGACTCGTCACAATGCGCCAGTCACTACTCTTCAGGAACTGTGGTATCGTGCTGAAGCTGCATGGGCAGCTGTACCTGTACACGCCATTCAAGCTCTGTCTGACTCAATGCCCAGGCTTAACAAGGCCGTTATTACTGTCAGAGGTGGTTGTACTGGATACTGATTTCTCAGGATCTGTGCACCCTAATTGCGAGAAAATGTAAACACATGTCAGTTCTAGTATAATATATTTATCCTATGCCTGCTCGTTTATCATCTGCATTTCTTCTTAGTGTAGCAATTTTAATGGCCAGTAGTGTACTAAAGACGTCTCTTAGATTTCTCCCGTTTTTTGGCGTTTCTCCACTCCTAATGGCTTTTATGTTCTTGGGGAGCTGGTCTTCAAGTAACCCACTGTCCTGATGAATCCTGATTGTTTCGAGATGCAGTCGCTGACTCAGGGAGGAATTACACAAAAACCGAGCATGATCTTAAATCCCCGTAGTTATTCCGAATCTAATAATTTTTCGAAGGCCCTGAATTGTCTCACTGTGACCTGGCCAGTCAGAAGAAGTCGAGGAAAAAAAGATTCTACCTAAGACAGGTCGAGAAAAATTAAGTCAAAAAAGTCAAAGGATAACCTCACTGTCACTGACTAAATAAAGTACACTTCCTCATATTGGCTTTAAATGATGAATAAACCAGAACTGATCAGTTTGAACTTCTACGAAGTTCACAAGTTAATAAAGCGATTTCAGTAAATGCAACCAACCAATTAAAAGTCCACAACCTGCAACTGTAACTACAATAAACGACATAAATTCAACTCACTACATACTTGGATTCAATCGTGTCTGTATCATACAGCCAAGTAAATTAATCAGAGGCTATCTCAATTACATATCTCTACGAACTGAGCAATTCGCAATGCGGTAGATCTTACCGAACCAAACGGAAAGTGACAATTGAAATTATTATTTTTTTAACCTGCAGCAGGCCTCGAAGGGGAATCTTTGAGACCAGAGGCATTATCGCCCGGCCATCAACTCTCCGCGGTTTGTGGCCACTTGCCGCTTGAAAGACAGACGGAGGTGCCCAGTGATACATATCGTCCTCTCTGTTACATATTTTCCACAACAGTTGAACATAGAATGTCGTTCCTTTTTTAACCATGTTTCCATCATCAGCTGTCTCTCCACAAAATGAGAAGGTCGGTGTTTGGCTTATTGTCACTGTCGGAATAATTGGTCTCTTACAATCGACTAGAAGACTCTCATCAAAGCAGAACCATAGCGACTAAGGTTTTAAGGTTTACCAAAATTTTACAAACATGGCATTCCGTAATAACCAATAGTCAGCACCATTGGTTGTCCGATCTGTGGGTTTCCTTAACACTTAACCATAGCCATACAGTCATTTAAAGGAAAAACTAATAACACTGATCACTATCAGCAAATTGAGTTCAAACGGTATTATGGTCGGTTCTGAAGCTGCGTCGCTGTTTATTATGGTTCCTCTTCATGAAGTGTTGCCGCATTTGGAAAGTACACAACTGGCCACTAAAATTGCTACACCAGGAAGAAATGCAGATGATAAACGAGTATTCATTGGACAAATATATTATACTAGAACTGACATGTGATTACATTTTCTCGCAATTTGGGTGCACAGATCCTGAGAAGTCAGTACCCAGTACAACCATCTCTGACAGTAATGACGGCCTTGATAAGCCTGGGCATTGAGTCAGACAGAGCTTGAATGGCGTGTACAGGTACAGTTCCCCATGCAGCTTCAACACGGTACCACAGTTCATGATGAGTAGTGACTGACGTATTTTGACGAGCTAGTTGCTCGGCCACCATTGACCAGACATTTTCGATTGGTGAGAGGTCTGGAGGATGAGCTGGCCATGGCAGCAACACAACATTTTCTGTACCCAGAAAGGCCCGTACAGGACATGCGACATGCGGTCGTACATTATCCTGGTGAAATGTAGGGTTTCGTAGGGATCGAATGAATGGTAGAGCCATGGGTCGTAACACATCTGAAATGTAACGTCCACTGTTCAAAGTGCCGTCACTGCGAACAAGAGGTTACCGAGACATGTAACCAATGGCACCCCATACCATCACGCCGGGTGATACGCTAGTATGGCGATGACAAATACACGCTTCGACTGTGCGTTCACCGCGATGTCGCCAAACACGGGTGCGACCATCATGATGCTGTAAACAGAACATGGATTCATCCGAAAAAATTACGTTTTGCCATTCGTGCACCCGGGTTCGTCGTTGAGTACACCATCGCAGGCGCTCCTGTCTCTGATGCAGTGTCAGGGGTAACCGCAGCCATGGTCTCCGAGCTGATACTCCATGCTGCTGCAAACGTCGTCGAACTGTTCGTGCAGATGGTTGTTGTTTTGCAAACGTCCCCATCTGTTGACTCTGGGATCGAGACGTGACTACACGATCCGTTACAGCCATGGGGATAAGATGCCTGTCATCTCGACTGCTAGTGCTACGAGGCCGTTGGGAGCCAGCACGGCGTTCCGTATTACCCTCCTGAACCCACCGATTCCATATTCTCCCATCAGTCATTGGATCTCGACCAATGCCAGCAGCAATGCCGCGACACGATAAACCGCAATCGCGATAGTCTACAATCCGATCTTTCTCAAAGTCGGGAATTTGATGGTACGCATTTCACCTCCTTACACGAGGCATCACAACAACGTTTCAACAGGCAACGCCGGTCAACTGCTGTTTATGAAAAATCGGTTGGAAACTTTCCTCATGTCAGCACGTTGTAGGTGTCGCCACCGGCGCCCATCTTGTGTGGATGCTCTGAAAAGCTAATCATTTGCATATCACAGCATCTTCTTTCTGTCGCTTAAATTTCACGTCTGTAGCACCTCATCTTCGTGGTAAGCAATTTTAATGGCCAGTAGTGTATTTTCGTTGTATTGTGAACAGACGTTCTCTGTATTAGTCTGCCTCTAATAAGTAAGGAATTTTTGTGGTATTCGTCTGTCTTTCTTACGTTTGGTCGAAGAGTAGAATATCTATATCAGAATTAAAATCTCGAAGATCGCCATTAACTTACAGTTCACAGGTCGCCTTGCGTCTGATGGATACGCTCTCGGAGCAGCGCCGACTGCGTGCGATTGTATATCCGATGCGGAGCTGCCGAAATGTTTCTCTTAACACTTAATAATTTCGGTGTAGTCGATGTGCCTCTGCATCGCAGGAAGAAGGCGAGACAACTAAGTAAACATGCTCTTCCGTGTGCTTTCCCAAACTTTAACTTTCTTGACACGTCGTCCCTGTAAAGGCGTTTAATCATGGAATGCAGGCTTTATCGGCAAGTTTTTCCTTACTGCTGACATTTCTTTTATGAGCCGTAGGCCGGGGCCTGTATCCTTATTCTCTGTCTAACGTTTCGTCTTCCAGTGCTGGAGACATCATCACAGGTTTTAATAATTTAGAGTAGCTCGTCTGAGACAAGTTCAGCAGGTTGCACTGATTTCACTGAGATAACAAAGGTCGCGGTATATCTCCTAATATCGGACCTCATTTTTCCCAGCGTAGTGCTACAAATCGGCTAGGCATGGATTCAACGAGTCGTTCGAAGTTCCTGGCGGAAATTTTGAACTATGCTGCCTCTGCAGCCGTCCATAATTGCAAAAGCGTTGGCAGAGCAGGATTTTGTGCACAAACTGACTTCTCCACTGCGTCCCATATATGTGATGTGTTGTGTTGCCTGAAGAGCCATCACCGTGTTACTAGTGGAGGCCGAGATGCACGCGTTTTAGCTCACGCAGGCTGCGTGAGGAGAGAAGAACTATACTGACGTGAGGTCTGGAACATGGCAAGGAATTAGATTGCGGACGTAATTAGTTTGATACTTAACTTTAATCCATTAATAATGAACGTCGCTTTTCACGGTACATGATTCACAATATTATAGGTTCAGAAGACATAGTAACTGAATATGGCGCCTTGCTAGGTCGTAGCAAATGACGTAGCTGAAGCCTAAGCTAAACTGTCGTCTCTGCAAATGAGAGCGTATGTAGACAGTGAACCATCGCTAGCAAAGTCGGCTGTACAACTTGACTAGTGCTAGGGAGTGTCTCTAGACCTGCCGTGTGGTGGCGCTCGGTCTGCAATCACTGGTAGTGGCGACACGCAGGTCCGACGTATACTAACGGACCGCGGCCGATTTAAAGGCTACCACCTAGCAAGTGCGGTGTCTGGCGGTGACACCACATGATGAGATTCATGTCAGACGATCTGTGACAAAATCATTCGCTCGAACGGTCCAGAATGCTCTGGATATACTTCAGACTAAGTGCAAACAATTGTAGCACGGTAACACGACGCATTGTCATCCCTAAAATATCACTGTTTTTTGGGACATGAAGTCCATGAATGGCTGCAGATAGTCTCCAAGTAGCCGAAACATAACCGTTTCCTGAAAATGATGGTTTCAGTTGGACCAGAGGACTCAATCCATTCCATATAAACACAGCTCACACCATAATGGAGCCACCACCAGCTAGCACAGTGACTTGTTGACAACCTGGGCCCATGACTTCGTGGGGTTTGCACCACACTCGAAACTTACCATCAGCTCTTACAAATTGAAATCTGAACCCAGTGACGTTATCAGTTTCCCAGTCGTTAGGGTGTAATAGATATGGTCACGACCTGAGGTAAGCCGCTCCAGGCGGTGTTGTGGTCTTAGCAAAAGCACTCTCCTCGGTCGTCAATAACGTCAAATTACGATGCACTGTCGTAACAGATACGTCCGTCGTACGTCTTACTTTGATTGCTGTGGTTATTTCATCCAATGTTTCTCGTCTGTTAGCACTTACAAGTCCATGCAAAAGCCGTTGCTCTCGGTCGTCGGCCACTGTGTTGTCCTTGGTGAGAGGTAATGCCTAAAATTTAGTATTGTCGGCACACTCTTGACACTGTAGATCTCGTGGGACCGAATTCCGTAACGGTATCTGAAATGAGATGTCCCATGCCTGTAGCTCCAACAACCATTCCGCAATCATAGTCTGTTAATTCCACTCTTGCGGTTATAATCACACTGGAAACCTTTCCACATGAATCATTTGAGTACAAATGATAGCTTCGCCAATTAACTGCCCTTTTATATCTTGTATTCGCTATATTACCGCTATTTGTTTATGTGAATGTCGCTGCCCCATGACTTTTGTATCCAAGAAAAGGACGGTTCGAGATGCTATCAGACAGCTGCCACATGTCCTGGAGTTTTCAGTTGGAAAGAGTTGGTACTGCTTATTTTCTTTAGCAATGACGACCATAATTTGTCCAGTTTCAATCGTTCTTCTTTCCTATTAAAGTTGTTTTTCTGGGTTTTTAATTTCGGTGGCCTCTCTATACATTCCAGTTGATCACATCAGCAGAGTACTAAGAAAACATGGTACAGTACTGACACAGTGTTCAAGCCAACAAGAAAGCTGCGGAGATACTGAAACACAGCAAAGCATCTACTTCCGCTGCTTGCCGCAGTAAGAGTATATAAAATGATGTGTTTGTGTTCAAGTGCTCATAGTAACTGTAGAGTAACGATCATGTATGGGCATATCAGTGTGAGCTTGTGCGCTTCAGCCCGGAACCTCGCAACTGCTACGGTCGCAGGTTCGAATCCTGCCTCGGGCATGGATGTGTGTGATGTCCTTAGGTTAGTTAGGTTTAAGTAGTTCTAAGTTCTAGGGGACTGATGACCTCAGATGTTAAGTCCTACAGTACTAAGAGCCACTTGAACCATTTCTTTGAGCTTGTGCGGTGTACTGCAGCAGAGCTGATAGCAGGAGTGAATGTTGCCACTGCAATAGGTAAACAAGGTGAGCACAGTGTTGCGAGGCAGGTTAGCTAGCTGAAACAGCCAACTTAACGATACTACGCAGCCTCTTTCAGCAAGGAGTAAGGCGTATTTCCACCTTGCAGTACAGTTTTAGGATACGTGACGACTATAGGTATTGGCCACCTCTCAGTCCAACCAGGACGACGCAGCTCAGCCAGAGGAGTACGCCACATTGACGTGCCAGCAGAAGTCACTGGTTCGAGTCTAGCAGCTCTATGTACTAAGTCCCTTCCCGAACTTCCGGTTCGAGTCCAATAGCTCTGTGTACTAAGTCCCTTCCCGAACTTATTGCTTGTCATAGCTGGCCGCACTGGTTCATCTCCAGCATCACGCATAACTCCTACGTAGGTGGTAGCGAGTTGTGCAGCGTGCACGCCAGCCATCGTCCATCACTGCATGACAGATGTCACATGGTGTCGAGGACACACTGCGGTGTCGCAGACGGGCATCGCCCGGGGCCGTACAGACACGTGGTGTGCACGTCGCTGGCGTGGAAACTGTGGCCGGCTTATGTAGTCAGTAGTGTGGCTGCCGGGGCTCGGTGCAGTAGCCGCGTCAGCATCGCACTGTGTGCAGGTGGCCATCCTATCAAAATTAGGAGGCCAGTCGGCCACAGACACGGTGTATGAACAGCGTTGATGCGTCAATAAAGGAACACAGAACACCAACCCGGCTCATAGCCGCCCCACCTGACACCAGAGGCCGCTAGAAAACTACCGAAACAAGAACTAACATCCGCCTTAAGAATCACAAGAGAAATTGGAGCCGGAAGAAAACAGTTAAACTGGCAGCAGTATATCATGCACCCAAACCAGATAACGACAGAATTCGTTTGTCTGACACTGTGGTCTTAGAAGTACGGTATCCATCTCTACGCTAGATCGTGCAGAGAGGACATAGAAATTCAAAAGCAGAAAACATATTTAACAGAAAAGAACGACTGAAATTAGACCAGCAGTGAGTTTTCGACCTACATAAAATAAACAGCGCCAGCTCTTCCCCACTGGAATACGAATCGTTTAGGAGATAACTATGGCTTGGACCATGGCCTAATAGAAAAAAAAAATCAATAATAGCTCAGATATCGGCTGTGAAAGCCTGCATTCTGAGATCCTGGGAGAGTGCTACTTAACGGTACTGGTAATTACACTCCTAAAAATTGAAATAAGAACACCGTGAATTCATTGTCGCAGGAAGGGGAAACTTTATTGACACATTCCTGGGGTCAGATACATCACATGATCACACTGACAGAACCACAGGCACATAGACACAGGCAACAGAGCATGCACAATGTTGGCACTAGTACAGTGTATATCCACCTTTCGCAGCAATGCAGGCTGCTATTCTCCCATGGAGACGATCGTAGAGATGCTGGATGTAGTCGTGTGGAACGGCTTGCCATGCCATTTCCACCTGGCGCCTCAGTTGGACCAGCGTTCGTGCTGGACGTGCAGACCGCGTGAGACGACGCTTCATCCAGTCCCAAACATGCTCAATGGGGGACAGATCCGGAGATCTTGCTGGCCAGGGTAGTTGACTTACACCTTCTAGAGCACGTTGGGTGGCACGGGATACATGCGGACGTGCATTGCCCTGTTGGAAAAGCAAGTTCCCTTGCCGGTCTAGGAATGGTAGAACGATGGGTTCGATGACGGTTTGGATGTACCGTGCACTATTCAGTGTCCCCTCGACGATCACCAGTGGTGTACGGCCAGTGTAGGAGATCGCTCCCCACACCATGATGCCGGGTGTTGGCCCTGTGTGCCTCGGTCGTATGCAGTCCTGATTGTGGCGCTCACCTGCACGGCGCCAAACACGCATACGACCATCATTGGCACCAAGGCAGAAACGACTCTCATCGCTGAAGACGACACGTCTCCATTCGTCCCTCCATTCACGCCTGTCGCGACACCACTGGAGGCGGGCTGCACTATGTTGGGGCGTGAGCTGAAGACGGCCTAACGGTGTGCGGGACCGTAGCCCAGCTTCATGGAGACGGTTGCGAATGGTCCTCGCCGATACCCCAGGAGCAACAGTGTCCCTAATTTGCTGGGAAGTGGCGGTGCGGTCCCCTACGGCACTGCGTAGGATCCTACGGTCTTGGCGTGCATCCGTGCGTCGCTGCGGTCCGGTCCCAGGTCGACGGGCACGTGCACCTTCCGCCGACCACTGGCGACAACATCGATGTACTGTGGAGACCCCACGCCCCACGTGTTGAGCAATTCGGCGGTACGTCCACCCGGCCTCCCGCATGCCCACTATACGCCCTCGCTCAAAGTCCGTCAACTGCACATACGGTTCACGTCCACGCTGTCGCGGCATGCTACCAGTGTTAAAGACTGCGATGGAGCTCCGTATGCCACGGCAAACTGGCTGACACTGACGGCGGCGGTGCACAAATGCTGCGCAGCTAGCGCCATTCGACGGCCAACACCGCGGTTCCTGGTGTGTCTGCTGTTCCGTGCGTGTGATCATTGCTTGTACAGCCCTCTCGCAGTGTCCGAAGCAAGTATGGTGGGTCTGATACACCGGTGTCAATGTGTTCTTTTTTCCATTTCCAGGAGTGTATGTATTTGAGTTGATGCTGATACCTCCACTGCTGATGTCGAAAACTGTTGAAACGCGAACGTCCTGGGCATTTAAAATAAATGCACGCAGTGAACGAAGCAGGTGGCCACCAAGATCAGTATACTAATCTGTCAGCAACGAAATGAAATTGACTTCAATGTGACAGAGAGCTTCTAGATGTACCGACGTGCCGCATACTATTACAACACGTGGTAGTGCTGCCGAGTAACTGACTTACGCGTATGCCAGTTTTGAACACTATTCACGTTTCGAATTTCAGAGTTCACTCTCACTTTTGATAAAACATGTGGCCTGATAGTGGGTTCCATTTACACGAAATCGGCTTGGTTCATTCTGCGAAGAGATACAACGATGCGTCGGACACACTGCTAACGCTCTTTCAGAGTCGTCCTTATTACGAGTGGAAGCCCATTAGCTCACCGCCACCATTTGATAAAAGGGATCAGCTTTGTCTTTCCCGTGCACATCAATAGTGAATGTTCAATGTTCAAATCTGTGTGAATTTCTAAGGGACCAAACTGCTCAGGTCATCCGTCGCTAGACTTACACACTACTTAAACTAACTTAAGCTAAGAACAACACACACACACACACACACGCCCGAGGGAGGACCCGAACCTGCGGCGGTTGGTGCCGCGCAGTCAGTGGCATGCCGCCTCCAACCGCGCCGCTACCACTAGTGAAAACTGCCGTATATGACGTCTAAAACATCGTAACTCGCTGTCGTTAACAGGGAAAATCCATTTTAGGTACTACAGTTCCCTTAAAGTGAGGAGAACATCGAAAAATTTAAGAAGTTCTACGGGTAATCAAGTTTAAGAAGTAACATAATTTTTACAAAATTCCTGAATATCCCTTGCCAACATATACTTCGTTTTACAAATAATGATATTTCATTTTTTGTACGCGAAAACTGTACCATTATAGGCACTGAAATCCTAATACAGGAGTGCTAGTACTGTCTTAACGCCTATTAAAATCCAATTCTCTTAGATTGCTGTGAACAGCCGCCAAAGTACGTTAGTATCACAATCGACCTACTACGTTTTTAAGTTAGTAGCCTGTCAGTAATTCATTAGTTCCAGGAGCAATTACAAGCATTCATCTGCTTAATACAAAGGAAAGATAACACAGCTGCAGACACCTGTAGTTTACCGTATCAGGACACAGAAACAACAGAGCAGAGAGTATCACGATTGCTGAGGTGTTGTCTTTTTCTTTTCAACGGTTTTCACTTGCTTGCCTTTTTCTGTATCTGTACTCAAAACTGTAACGAACATGAAATAGCTATTATAATTTAAGAAAACTCTTTTGTGGTATTTGCTTTCGCATACGTCAATTATCTGCTGACAGGCAGCCGGCTGGAGTGGGACGAGCGGTTGTAGGCGCTACAGTCTGGAACCGCGCCACCGCTGCGGTCGCAGGTTCGAATCCTGCCTCGGGCATGGGTGTTTGTGATGTCCTTAGGTTAGTTAGGTTTAAGTAGGTCTAAGTTCTACGGGAATGATGACCACAGCAGTTAAGTCCCATAGTGCTTAGAGCCATTTTAACCAATTCTGCTGAAAGGCGTAATGTAGCGCACTTGCGGGGTATTCGTTGATCATGAAGTGCAGCTTCTTGCCAAATGTTTTCCTGTGTTTGGAATCCAGCGTAATTCGAAATATACTCCTCTATATAACAGGTGTCCCGAGAACGTACACCTCGGTTCTCAGTAATGTAGGTGCCCGTATGCCAGATCACCCGTAAAGCTGCATTTTGTTCAATAATAAAGTATAGCGTGCTGGCCCGCCGCATCAGTTCCCCCAAAACATCAATTAGGTCACTCGGATAGAGACGATCTAGCTACGCACTCCTTTAAAGCCAGTCTGGGGCAAAACGTCTGTAGGAGTTCTGTGGGAATCGTCAGAAATTCAAACTGTGCTTTAATCTTTAACTTATCACCCTAAAAACACTTCGGTTCAATGAAACGAAAGCACAAATACAATAACATCAGTTACGGCAGTACGAAAAAATTAACCTCGGTAGGAAACTTACATGGAGGAAAAATATCAATGATACATTAATTTTTCTTGTGGACCGCATGTTGCAAGTAAGTTTCCCCATGCTATATAGTGTCAACATTTGCCACGATTTATATTGCAGGATACACACTTTAAAATACAAAGCTACCGCCAAAAACATGTGTACACTACCCCACCATATTCATTCATTTAATGTACACAAGAATAATGAGACAGCGGTTCAGTAGGGGACGGTATGAAGTAAACTAATGAAACCGTGTGCAGAGGATACTGCTCAAAATGTACCTCTCTCATCCGGCATATGCAAGCGAAATATCTATTTCGAAGATCACCCTAAAGTGTAAAAGTTAATTGGTTACTGAGTCCTAATGTTATGATAAGGTACGTGAGTATATTTTCTTTCATTTTACCTATAGCCCGACCTACAACATACGAAAGTAGTTAGGTTTTAACTGCAATCAATACCTGCTTAAGAACTGACCACTCAAAAATTTAAGAAAAGTTGAAATCCATAGAAACGTTTCTCATAAATAAAGTTAATGTAAGAAGTTGAGGAGTTAGAGAATGAAAACATAGACAATGAGAACTCAGCCCTTAAGCGTCACTGGATGAGGATACTAAAGGGCATGTGGTTAGCACACTGCTCTCTCGGCCGTTGTCAGTTTTCGTGAACAGTGCCGCTACCTCTCAGTGAAGTGTCCACTCAATCGGCCTCACAACGACTGGGTACACCCCGACTGCCAACAGTACTTGGCAGGCCCATACAGTGACCCATCCAAGTGTTAGTGAAGCCCAACAGTGCTTAACTTCGGTGATCTGACAGGAACCAGGGTTTCCACTGCGGCAACGCCGTTGGCATGTAATTCGATACAACTCGCCTGTCATGCAACGCCCCTCTTCTGACGCCTACGCCTATAGACCAATTGCATGACTAAAAATGGCGTAAAAATGTCCCAGTATGGGATCCGCAATAAAGGTAACCCTCCCTCCACTAGTCTAGGCCAACAGAATTACTAAAAACTGGCAGGGAAATATTACCACCATCACCCGCTTCTATCTGTGTCTGCCAATTGTGTGAGAGTATGATCATGAAGGGTCAGCTGTAGACTTATTTCGCTTATAAGACTGCGGTACATATTTGGTCAAACTATGATCTCAAATTGATCTTTCATTATTTGATCAGTTTATACATGCTTTTAGGTTATCCAAGTCTGCACAACGCGATCGTGATTCTTAAACAGATGTATTTGTTCTCAGTTTTCTATGTATATAATCTGAAGGTGCCTAAATAAGGAGAAATAAAAAACTAAAATTGCAACCAAGACTGAATTGCAGGAAAATCGAGGGGACGTTGTCCTATCCTGTGAATTATTATCATATGACATTACAGTAATTCTGTAAGCACTCAAACAGTTTGCTATTTTCAAATTTTGGATAATTTGAAACAATTCTTGGCTGATTTACCCCCCCCCCCCCCAACCAGCACTTGCGTTCCAGATATCCAGTTTTCAAGATAGTAATCCATTGATGTATATAAATGTTTTAATAGTTAATAATTACCACTATGTATTCTTTAAACAAACTATAGGTACAGACTATATATTCCACTTAATGTAAAGAATCTGTCCCTGCGTCGTTAACGTGTCATTACCTAGTGTGTTAAAACAATGACATTTCGTAAGCGCTCACATGTATGGCTACTTCCAATTGCCTGTTTCCAATTTTGGGGTGACGTGATAAAATATAAACAACTTTCTGTCCTTTTTCGAGAACATCCTTCTAAGACACATCTAAATATCGGACTCTAAATGTTAAACAATTCACGATTTATGATCTTTCAACCAAATACACAGATATCCCACGTCAAACATTTGGCACATTGTGATATTTGAACAAATACAACGATATACGACATTTAGGAATTATCACACTGCAACAAGTAAGCCCTTGTTATGTACACATCTGCAGTTTGACTTTAACGAAGCTATCACTGCATTATTAGTGTCTTAAAACCGGTAACATATATAAAAACATCAATATATTAACTGTAATTAAAATCAGCAGAAAACAGTGTAGATTGCGATGGGTATTTTATTAAAATTGCCGGTTTTGGCCTAGGCTTAGGTTATCTTCAAAGAGCACCACTGATCCGTAGAACAGTTTCAGCCACTTACCTAGGCCTAGGTCATTATAATAAAATACTCAGCGTAATCTAGACTGCTTTTTCACTTATTTGAAACGGATTACAAGGTCGCTGTTCCCAAAAAATGTTACCAAAAATTTGTAACTGTAATTTCACGAGGCGTGTTTGGGGGATGTAACAAAAAGATATTTTATAGGCAGGTCATTCCAAGGATGATACATTGCCTTTCCTTAAGATTCCGACAACGAGTTTCAGCATGGCGTCTGCTTCTGCTGCATGTTGTGGTATGTAATCATTCACTTTAAGGAATTATATGCTCGTGATTGTTTCCAGTGGCTTTCTACCAATAGTGTTATTGTACGCTAACGGACTTTTCGCCTCTTTATACGCACAATACGTTACATCTATTTTGAGCCAGTCACTACATCAACGGTGAATCCTATGCAGTTCCTATTCATGCATTTCGCTACAGCTGGCTAAAACATTACTAAACTTCAGTAGCATAGTCTAATCTATATGTAATCATATAACGGTGCTTTCCAAGCCCCTCAACATTGCATGAAGAAGGATGCGCTTGATTAGCTGTATTAGGGATTTCTCTCCCTATTTCACTCGAACAAACTGATGCCGAAAGAAAAGGATGATCCAATAATAAAATAAAATCAATATGGGATGTTGTTAGGAAGGAGACAGGACAAGTAACCACTGGAATAGGTAGTATTACTATTAAAGAGAACGAGACCATCCTAACCAACAGTACAGAAGTAGCTAATGTATTTAACAACCATTTCTTAAGTGTAGGAGAAAATATTGGTCAGAACAGTTCAAAAGAAAAAGCCAGTCAGTACACGGAAGAGTCTGTTATGAAAAACTCTAGTCAGATTAACTTTCACGTAGCATCCTCTTGTGAAATAAGAAAAGTTATTAAATATTTGAAAAATAAATGTTCTGTTGAAGTAGATAAAATCTCTAGTAAGATATTAATACAATGTGGAGCAATTTCAGCTGATGTTCTGAGTCACTTGTGTAAAGCATCACTAACTCAAGGTATTTTCCCAGACTCGTTAAAATATGCCATTGTCAGGCCTCTATCTAGAAAGGGGACACCAGAGATGTCAATAATTATCGGCCAGCATCCTTGATTACAGCATTTTCAAAAATCTTCGACAATGTAATGTACTCAAGAGTGGTCAGCCATCTCAACAGTAATGGTATACTTAGTAAATCACAGCGCGGATTGCAAAAGTGCAGTTCCACTGACACAGCAATGTACAATTTCACTCTACACATAACAGAGTCTTTAAATAGTAAAATGTCACCAATAGGAATTTTCTGTGACTTGTCCAAGGCATTTGACTGTGTGAACCATAACATTATATTGCAGAAATTACAATTCTATGGCATAAATGGAATAGCAGATGAGTGGTTTAAGTCATACCTACAGAACAGGAAGTAAAAAATTTCCTTATATGGGTCAAGTGATTTAAATAAGTGTGTCACTTCGTCTAACAGGGATGACATTACATTAGGTGTTCCAGAGGGTTCAATCATGGGTCCCCTTCTCTCCTTGATATATGTGAAAGATCTCCCTTCCTATCTCAAAGAGGAAGCTGAACTGACACAGTTTGCTGATGATACAAGCATAATTATTAATAGAGTAAAAGAAACTCCAATTGAAAATGATACAAATAAGGACTTTGGAAAAGTCATTAATTGGTTTTCTGCAAATGGGCTTGCTCTAAACTTGGAAAAGACACAGTACATCCTATCATCTGCTGCAGTAGACAGGGTAGAGGATACTACGTTTTGGGAGTACATATAAATGAGTATCTTAATTGGAAAATTCATATTTTGGATCTTCTAAAGCGACTAGGATCAGCAACTTTTGCAATCAGAATAATTGCCAATTTTGAGGATATAGAAAGCTAACATACTTTGCATACTTTCACTCTCTGATGTCATACAGAATAATGTTTTGGGGTAACCCAACATTTAGACAAAAAGTATTCACTGCTCAAAAGAAAGTGGTTAGAATGCTGTGTTGGGTTCATAGTCGCACATCTTGTAGGCACCTTTTTAAAAGATTGGGAATTCTTACAAGAGCCTCACAGTACATTTACTCAGTAATGAAATTTGTTCTCAACAACATGGACCAGTTTAAAAATGACAGTGACATTCATGACTATAATACCAGAAAAAAGAAAGACTTACACTGTCCTTTACTCAACCTATCTTTGGTACAGAAAGGGGTAAAATGTGCTGCTATAAAAATTTGCGACATATTACCAGATGAAATAAAATGTCTGACCGACAGCACTAATTGCTTAAAAAATAAATTGAAATTATATCTCCTTGACAACTCCTTCTACACCATAGATATATTCTTGAATAGGAATTAATAAATCTATAAATATAGTATATGCATTTAGTGCCATTTAAGGGAATGGTGTATACGAGGTGCGGCTAGAAAAAAACAGGACTGATGCTGGAAAAAAAATTTATTTACAATTATTTACAATTTCATGTTATCTCCTTCAATGTACTCTCCTCCTCGGTCTCTACACCGCTCCATACGAATTTTCCACTGTTCATAGCAATGCTGCAGATCATTTTCGGTAAGTCCATACATTACTTCCGTCGCTTTTTCTTTTACTGCTTCAACAGTCTCAAATCTAGTTCCTTTCAAAGCTGACTTGACTTTAGGGAAAAGAAAAAAGTCACAGGGGGCCAAATCAGGTGAGTAGGGTGGATGATCTAAGATGGGAATGTTGTGTTTTGCCAAAAACGTCTTCACTGACAACGCACTGTGAGCTGGGGCATTGTCTTGGTGACGGATCGATGACTTTTTTCTCCACAAATCGTTCCGTTTTCTCCGTACTCGCTCACGTAGGGTAGCCAGGACGCTAATGTAGTAATGCTGATTCACTGTTTGTCCCTCTGGTACCCAATCAATGTGCACAGTCCCTTTGATGTCAAAAAAAAAACAATCATCATTGCCTTGAATTTCGATTTTGACATTCGTGCTTTTTTTTGTCGTGGAGAACCAGGAGTTTTCCAATGCATCGATTGGCGTTTAGTTTCGGGATCGTAAGTAAAAAACCACGATTCATCGCAAGTAATAACATTTTGTAAGAAGGTGGGATCACTTTCAATGTTTTCCGGGATGTCAGAACAAATAATTCTTCGGCGTTCCTTCTGTTCAATTGTGAGACACTTTGGAACCATTTTTGAACACACTTTGTTCATGTTGTAACTTTCATGAAGAATCTGCCTAACACTTTCCTTGTCAACTCCTGTTAACTCAGACACTGCTCTGATTGTTAAACGGTGATCTTGTCGAACAAGTTTACCGATTTTTTCAATGTTTGCATCAGTTTTTGCTGACAATGGTCTGCCAGTGCGAGTGTCATCACTGGTGTCTTCGCGGCCATCTTTAAATCGTTTAAACCACTCAAACACTTGTGTTCGCGATAAACAATCATCGCCGTACACTTGTTGTAACATTAGAAACGTTTCACTTGCAGATTTTCCTAGTTTGAAACAAAATTTGATGTTAGCACGCTGTTCTTTCTGTACACTCAACATTTTCCGACGCACAGACAAAACGTCAACTACTTAAAACAGACGCCACGGGCAGACTGAGTGCAGGAGGCAGATGAAACTCGAGCAGTAGGCGGAGCGAGAGTCACGTGACAGGCCACGCGACTTTCAGCCTTATTGCATTCGTTTTATTGTTTCACCAGTACTAGTCCGGTTTTCTTCTAGCCACACCTCATATAATAGAAATATCAATCTTTAACTCTGTATTGTAATATATATTAAAAGATCTTGTTTCATGTGCATTGCTTGTGCACTTGACACGTTCCATATCATAATGGCTATCGTACCGTGTGATTGATCAATGGAACACGCAACCAACTAACTAGCTAACAGGTGTCTCTGTACTTCCACATGTCAAAGTTAAACAAACATCTTATTAATTATTTAATTAAGTGAATTAATATTTCACCTGTACAATTTAAAAGTGAGCCTTCTCCCAAAGCAGTTGAAGAACCCACTGTAGCGGCACGACGAAAGTAGTTTCACCTGGTCACAACAGGTTTCGCCCGGTCACAACAGTAGGATTCGCTTTTTGCTGCGTAAAGATATAACGTGTCGCTTTGAGCTACGTCTGTGTAACGTAAAAAGCTTGGATGGAAGAAGAATTAATTTTACGAAACAGTTCTGAGAAAAAATACGTACAACGTTGACTGCAATTCCATTGTCGTAATATATCCGTCGCTGTGGCGTCGTACGAAGAGCGCGTGGCCAGACCAAGGCTAGCAACTCACAACGAAACCCCAGAAGTGTATAGTAGCTGTATACTGCTCCGACGACTGGGAAACGTCGGCGTGTTCACACTTCATACAGCTTTCCTACACAACCGGAATCAATGGTGTAGTCGCTGTCGAACAGAGGAGCACTCGGTCCAGTTCGCAGTCAACGATCCGGATGACGGCGTCGCCTTGGATAGGCCACCGGTGTATTAAACGCCTTAGGCGAAGCTTAATGTGGATATTACGTCAGCTGCTCTTCAAGTGAAGACTCTAAATTTGTTTGCATCAAGAGATAAATTAACATTCAGACAACTGTAAATGCTCAGAAAATTCATATGGAAATGAACTGTACAAACTTAGTCTTCGTACTTTTATTGTATTAAGGTGAACTAATGTCTTATGTGTAATAGTTCCATTCAACTTCAACATAGCGAAGGAATTCACTGCTGGGACTGTGAGTGCATTTTGGTACTGCACAACAGTCGTACCGATCGTAAGAGTGATTGGGGTAGGTACAGAAACATTTCGACAACCATTTTTTTCTTTGTGGGTATGTGCTAGTTGAATAGAACAGAAAATACCTTGTACCCTCCTCCACGCAGCCCTGAGCAGGTTGTAGGGAAGTGTTTGGATGTAGATGTAGACAATGCTACGGGAGGTTTTGCAACGACAGTACGCGTCAGGAAAATGCAGGTTAACAATTGCGTGGGACCGACGATTTTTGTTGGTACTGTGTCAAACTAAATGTAACATCCTGTTTGTGTGAAGAGGCAAAGTGGTCCCAACTACTGCTGGTAGTAAGCCACTGGAAACAGTAACAAGCATATAATACCATATAGTTAAAGATTTGCTTAATGCAACATGTAGGACAATCATATCACATGCAGTGGTTTGTTGGCACAGGCTTAAAGAAATTCGATTTATCGTCATTGGAATAAGTGGCTTGCCAAGTAACTTCTAGACTGATTGCAACCTCTCAAACATGTCTCGAGAAAGTATAATTAATATGAAGGCTTACCCTAAGGATCCAAAGTACAGTCCCGTATACATGGGGATTAGGAATGCGATAATGTAATTGTTTTGTGTAACTGTCAAGCATACAAACCTTTACTACCAGTGTCCACTTTTGCACCCGTCTACATCCACACGTCAGCATGTGCTGAGCTGGTGATCGTCGTTACTCCAAGGGGCTTAAGTAAAAGCAGCTGCTACGGTTCCCAGAAGTGATTCTTCCAAAGGTATTAATGATGTACCTATACATCTGGTGACAGAGTTGGATATTACATGATTATAGCTACATCAGCATTGTCACTGTAGTAGACGGTACTCTTTTACTCCTCCCCCACAACGATGCCCGTTGTAAGTCGCCGACAATGAGTGATTGATTTTGTGTTCCCACTATCGAATAAACGCATCGTCAGTCGTAATATTACATTTTATAAAATGGACTGTCGGTTCTGATGGTCTTTTGACATCTAAGACTGAGTTCAGGCACTATCATATAATATTATATTGTCCACTGTTTTTCGCACGTGACATTAGCAACACACAATAAGAATTCTGTGTCATCCACTTCCAGCTTTGGGCAACATTTTAGTTTTTTGTCTCCTGTAGTTAATTCCATTAATATCCAGAAAACCTCCATATGTGATTCATAGAATAGCAGTATGGTTCGTGACTTAGTTGGTCGCAGAATGATGTTAGTGACAGGAAGATGGAAACCATGAGAGTAATGCAAGGGCACAAAAACTGTTCAAAAACCATGTTACCGTGCCAGTTAGCTCCCATTAGGTAGGCAACTCAAATTCAGATGCCGATCAAAGTGAAGTGACTTTGCTAATTAATTTATCTCGTTACGCAAGATTGCAGCAGGTTATGAGAAACTATGGGAAAGTAAGTGCACTCAACATTATTGGTGAATAATACCACGCTGTCGGAGCTGTAAACTTTCCTCTTCTTACAAAGATATATTCGTGTGTGTGTGTGTGTTTTTTTTTAGATTCAAATTGGGAACTACATTTCTCTCCACCAAATCCGCTGACAATATTGTATGTAGCGAAACAGTTTCACTATGATCCATCTATTCTACTTGTTTAGGGAACGAGAGATGGGAAATACAGTAGGTACACAAGGAACCAAGGTGAGGATGCGTCTCGCACAGTGTTATGTGACACGGAATTCAGTGGCATTGTCATCGGATAGCTAATTAGACACAGTGACCATGCTTTACCACTGCATGTGTAAGAATGTGGAAATTAGTCATCCCATCTTCAGGTTGTCAGCATCATAAAATTCATTGTTTATTATCACTGTTAATGAGCCAAGACGTTTATCACTACTGTTGAATGACCCTTGGATTGTCACCAGTGGAGAGAGAAATGAGACATCAGGACAACAGTAGATCCGTTCAATTCACTTCTTTATTCTCGCTCTCAGCCGTAGTACATCAGGAACAGTTTGGTGGAGATGTCAGATTGTCTCTCAGTGAAACAATAGACTCCGGCGTGGCCACAGCGCAAAGACCGGGGCCTAAAGAGGCGTCACCGTCACCGACGTCTCCGGCTGAGATTGTGATGACAGCGTGGTGGCGCAGCTGACGATGGCCACGAACTTCCGTCCATCGAGCAAGCGGCTCCCTCATGACCCAGGGCAGGCTGTCCTGTCTCGTGAATTAACGGCGGAGCCTGTACTGCATTCTGGAATATCTTTCCAAGTGTCACAGACCTGTGGAGTAATCTGCGATACTGGGTCAAGAATGATTTAGTACACGAATGACTGAGTACTTCTATGATCCACTTTATGTTCGTCTAGGGTTTAAGGTCCATGCTCTAAACGCTTCCCTCACGGCAAGTGAGGAAAGGCTTTCGTGCTTCCGCTAACATACAGGAGCTTCAGCTGTTGCTGCACTGTGCCCATCTGGCTCCGCTTCGCAACGCCAGTCAGCCGTGTTTTGCTTTGCGGTACGCTCCGTTGCAAGTCACTTCCGCTCTAGTCTATTTTTTGAGCGAAAATGGTCATTACGCTACAGTACAGTTGATGTAAAAAATAATTAAAAAATGCTCTGCAAGACATCTTAGCTAGTATGTGGAACATTAATAACTATCATTAATGTATCTCTGCGAATTAGATAAGTTTATAAAAAAATTTATTACACCATTTGACTGGCCACATTGTGTGTCCTGAAGTTTCAATTCTTATTGTGGCTATCCCTATATTTCCCAGTTTGGAGGGCAGTGTACGATCGCTGCAGCTCTGAGGGTTCAAGACTGCTCATTGTTGTCTATCAAGTGTGTGGGACACTTACAACCATTGCTGCCGAGTGCGGCCAAGGTGGACTGATATCTTTGGTGTTGCCCATCAGAACCGTTTCTAGTGCGGCATAGAGGCCATTCACCACCGCCCTCACTCTCCAGTAGCACTACCTGTTAGGTGTATGGGACACCTCTGACCGTGCAACGGAGAGATGGGACCATTCTGCACCTCATTCACACACCAGCAGCATTGGTAGCATTGTAGCAGTAGGGCCATGATCCTGGCAGTACAGTATGGACGAACAGAGGAGAGGCGACTTGCTCTTATGAAGCATATAATGCAAGATAATATTTGTTTGTTTCCAACAACCTGCATTCCTCAATGATTCCTATCCAATGCCAGTGTTAGCAATAACAGTAGAAGTTGTGGGAATGTTTAAAGCGTAAATTAGCAGTACCTTATCCATTTTTAACGTAAAATACTGATCTCCACTAGCGCACCTACTCAATTACCTCCACTGTTCCTTTCAATTCTACTGTAATCTTACAATATGGGACTGGTCGAAGAAACACTGCAAATGATGTCATTGCTTTAACCAATTACAATGTTATTTTTATGCCCACGTTGGCGTTTACCTGTAAAGTTTGCGGTGTGTGTGTGTGTGTGTGTGTGTGTGTGTGTGTGTGTGTGTGTGTGTGTGTGAGTGAGGACTTCGCTTACAGCTAGACGTGTGTGTTTCTTATGTTTTACTATTTTACTTTACCTAGACGTTTCATCATTCTACTTACTTCTGAGATCATAATTAAATGTTACTTTAGCCTATATAATTTCTCTTCCACTTAACCAGCTTCCACTGACTTAAGAAATTTACAGTACTTCCCAGTGCGTATGTGCTTCCCAGTGAAATATACCTTCACTGGGAAGCACTGTGAATTTATTAGGTCATTGAAAAATCAAGTGGAAGAGAAATAATATAACGTATCATTTAACCAGGTTCTCAGAAACTGTTAGAACTTTGAAAACAGTAGGTAAAATAAAATACTAAAACATCACGAGAAACATACATGTCAAGCTGTCTTCAATTATTATGTTAAGGGACCATTATCATCTAATGAGGAATTTCTGCGACACAGATAACAATGCATTTAACTTGAAGCACCAATTTCCATGTTACATAACCATCTTCCTTCATAGTTTCAGTGTATATGATGTCTACTTCCTCGTCTAGTATATCGGTATTTTCCATTTGAAGGGTGATAATGTCAGTGACATCCCTGATACCGTTAAAGTTACATTTATTTTTCCAAGTAAATGACATCATTAATTTCGCATTACTTCTTGGATTCACTCTGGATTCATGTAGAGGTCTCTTTAGAAACTTGATGAAACGATGCGCCAGGGGGACATGCATATGATTGGAGCCTCATGGTCTGATGGTGTAAGGTTTCAGCTTTTGACGAAAAAGGGGTTTTTCCAAACGAATAGATGGATTTGATGGAAAGAGTACTCAAAACCGCTTTGCCCAACGCAACCACATGCTCTTGTAAATGAACGGTCTCAACCATAACAAAAGAGGAATAAGAACATCTGTGAATATTTTCCAGAATAGGCATCCGTGTTTTAGGAGAATATGTTACATTATAAATAAACACCGATGTAAACCTGCTAGCGGGAGTTTTAGAGATATTATGGAGTGTTGTTTCTGACCATAAACTCTCTGGATTCTGCATTCAATTTCATCGTGTCAGGCCTTTCATGGGACTCAAAGTAAGGAGGCACACGTATCATCATTAAACTATTGACGAATGTTGACATGTTGCCCACTTTAGAACGCGGGTTTAGTGGGGAGCTGGCTCAGGGCGTGTGCAAGTACGCCAAGGTGAGTAACTCGTGAATTAGTGGTGCAGCCCCTCTAATGATTTAAACAGCATCGCTTACCTGGATGCAAGCAACCTCTATGGGTATACGATGCGTCAAAGTCTAATATTAGGAGGGTTCTGATGGATATCCCAAGAGGAAATTGCCAGATAGTAGGAAAAGGCCTATGATGTGGCTGTGGATGCCGAAGTGGGATATGTTCTCCACGTGGAAGCGGCCTATTCTACCGTTTAAATAATGCGCACAACGATTTGCTGTTGTGTTCGTAGTTACTATTCCAACGAAATGGTTCCATCCCACAACTGTTGACAATACTGGGGAATAAGCAGTGGTATACACTGACATGGCACAAGCTATGGGACAGCGATATGCACACATACAGATGACGGTAGAATCATGTACACAGGCTATAAAAACGCAGTCAGTCGGTGGGACTCATTCGATTACTCTGATCAGCCATGCGGAAAGGTTTCCGATGTGACTGTGGCAGCACAACGGGAATCAACCAACTCAACGCGGAATGGTATTTGGAGCTGTAGACATCGCACATTCCATTTCGAAAATTGATAAGGAATTTGATATTCCGAGATCGACAGCGTCACGAGTGTGCCGAGAATATCAACTTTTAGGCGTTATCTCTCACCACAGACGACGTAGTTGCCGACGGCCTTCACTTAACGACAGAGAGCAGCGGCGTTTCCTTGAAGTTGTTAGTGCTATGAGACATGCAACACTGCTTGAAATAACCGCTGAAATCAATGTTATACGTATCCCATAGGATGGTCCGTCGAAATTTGGCGTTAAGTGTATATGGCAGCAGACGACCGACGCGACTGCCTTTGCTAGCAGCACGACGTAGCGTGCAACGCGTCTCTCGGTCCCGTGCGCACTAAAAGACTGGGAAACAGTGGCCTGGTCAGATGAGTTCCGGTCTCAGTTGGTAAGAGCTGCTGGTAGGTTTTGAGTGTGGTTCAAACTCCACGGAGCCACTGACCCGAGTTTTTAGCAAGGCATTGTGGAAGATGGTGGTGACTTCATAATGGTGTGGGCTGTGTTTATATGGAACTGTCTTGAACCTCTGGTCAGACTGAACGGATCATTGACTGTAAATGGTTATGTTCGGCTAGTTGGAGACCATTTACAGCCATTCATGGACCTCATGTTCCCAAACAACGACGGAATTTTTATGGATGACAAAGTATTGTGTCACCAGACTACATTGTTCGCTGTTGGATTAAAGAATATTCTGGACAGTTTGAGCGAGTGATTTGGCCACACAGTTCGTCTGCCATGAATCTCACCGATAATTTAAGGCCGTAATCAAGAGGTTCGCTATTACATATGATTATAGAGGCAACGTGGGTCAGAATTTCAGCTGGGGACTTCCAACCCCTGGCTGGGCCCACGCAAAGTTGAATCGCAGAAGTACGCCTGGTGAAAGGATGTCCGACACGATGTTGGAAGGCATTGATGGCGTTCGTCACACCACTGTATTCTACACTACAGAATCATACAGCAATAGCTCTGGCTGGTGATGGAACATGGCATGTGACCCTGAAAAAGATTTTCACATCTTAATGAATAATTCAGTTCTCAGGAGAACAATGGGATATACTAGAGAATATCGCGAAATTTACTTAGTTTGCCAGTGGTATTGACACTACTGTGCAACAGATTATACCACCAGGCCAAATTTGAAGTGGGTCACTATCCTGAATGGAAGACTAGTCGATGTGTTTATGGCCAATCGTTCAGTGCAGTTCTCGTAGCCTGTCTATATCGGTATGTGTGTTCCGACCTCTCCAAATTTGACATTTACCTATGCCACTAAGAGTTTGAAGAGCTAGAATTCACTGATTTTAAGTAACTTTATATTGGTACAGAGAGTTTCATCTCCTGCATAGAAGACTGCGATCTGTGTGGAATAATTAGGTAGAATAACGAGGAATTCTATACGTATTGATATTCGGTCGATAATACCCTTAATCGGGCTGGTAGATTAGAAAATTTAAAAATGGAAATAGATACGTTAAAGTTAGATATAGTGGGAACTAGAGACGTTCGGTGGCAGGAGGAACAAGACAGGGTTATAACTACAAAATCAAATAGGGGTAATGCAGGAGTAGGTTTAATACTGAATAAGAAAACAGGAGTGCGGGTAAGCTACTACAAACAGCATAGTGAACGCTTTATTGTGGCCAAGATAGACACGAAGCCCACTCGTACTACAGCAGTACAAGTTTATATGCCAACCAGTTCTGCAGATGAGGAAATTGAAGAAATATATGATGAGATAAAAGAAATTATTCAGATAGTGAAGGGAGACGATAATTCAAGAGTCATGGGTGACTGGAATTCGATAGATGGAAAAGGAAGAGAAGGAAACGTAGTATCTGAATATGGATTGGGAGTAAGAAATGAAAGAGGAAGCCACCTTGTAGAATTTTGCACAGAGCATAACTTAATCATAGCTAACACTTGGTTCGAGAATCATGAAAGAAGGTTGAATACATGGAAGAAGTCTGGAGATACTAGAAGGTATCAGAATTATACAATGGTAAGACAGAGATTTAGGAACCTGCTTTTAAATTGTAAGACATTTCCAGGGGCAGATGTGGACACTGACCACTCTGGCCAGGCCCAACAAAACTCTACCGTCTGGTGAGCATGATGTATGAGACAGGCGAAATACCCTCAGACTTCAAGAAGAATGGAATAATTCAAATCCCAAAGAAAGCAGGCGTTGACAGATCTGAAAATTACCGAACTATCATTTTAATAAGCCACGGCTGCAAAATACTAAAACGAATTCTTTACAGACGAATGGAAAAACTGGTAGAAGCCGATCTCGAGGAAGATCAGTTTGGATTCCGTAGATATGTTGGAACACGTGAGGTAATATTGACCCTACGGCTTATCTTAGAAGCTAGATTTAGAAAAGGCAAACCTACGTTTCTAGCATTTGTAGACTTAGAGAAAGCTTTTGACAATGTTGACTGGAAAACTTTCTTTCAAATTCTGAAGGTGGCAGGGTAAAAGAGAGGGAGTGAACGGCTATTTACAATTTGTACAGAAACCAGATGGCAGTTATAAGAGTCGAGGGACATGAAAGGGAAGCAGTGGTCGGGAAGGGAGTGAGACAGGGTTGTAGCCTACCCACGATGTTATTAAATCTGTATACTGAGCAAGCAGTAAAGTAAACAAAAGAAAAATTCGGAGTAGGTATTAAAACCCATGGAGAAGAAATAAAAACTTTGAGGTCCGGCGATGACACTGTAATTATGTAAGAGACAGCAAAGGACTTGAAAGAGTAGTTGAATTGAATTGACAGTGTCTTAAAAGAAGGATATAAGATGAACATCAGTAAAAGCTAAACGAGGATAATGGAATTTAGTTGAATAAAGTCGGGTGATGCTGAAGGAATTAGATAAGGTAATGAGACAAAGTAGTAAATGAGTTTTGCTATTTGGTGAGCAAGATAACTGATAATGGTCGAAGTAGAGAAGGTATAAAATGTAGACTAGCAATGGCAAGGAAAGCGTTTCTGAAGAAGAGAAATATGTTAACATCGAGTATAGATTTAAGTGTCAGGAAGCCTCCTCTGCAAGTATTTTTATGGAGTGTAGCCATGTATGGAAGTGAAACGTTGACGATAAAAAGATACGATAAAAAGAAAATAGGAGTTTTCGAAATGTAGTGCTACAGAAGAATGCTAAATATCCGATGGGTAGATCACATAACTAACGAGGAGGGATTCAATTGAATTGGGGAGAAGAGAAATTTGTGGCACAGGTTGACTAGAAGAAGGGATCAGTTGGTGGGACATATTCCGAGGCATGAAGGGAATCAAGGGATCACCAATTTAGTACTGGAGGGCAACGCGGAGGGTAAAAATCGTGTAGGGAGACCACGAGATGTAGGTTGCGGTACGCACTGGGAGATGAAGCAGCTTCACAGGATAGAGTAGCATGGAGAGCTGCATCAAACCAGTCTCAGGACTGAAGACCACAACAACAATAATACTTTTGGAATGACACCGTTAAATAAGAATGTTATCGGCCCGACGAAGACTAGGCGAGTGTTTAGCGAATTGCGGAGGTTTTATGGCGCAGGTCGAAAATATACGCATGTTGCATACACGCAGTTGCCATACAGAAGCGGGCTATGAGGCTGCATCAAATTGCCTCGAAGTCTTATCTCGACAAAGGATTAGAAGAACTGCCTGTTCGAGGGCGTTGACACCGCTCCTCATATGCCGACCAGGTAGTCTTTCTGGGGAGAGGCCACGAGGTACATAGTGCACCGCAGCTGAAAGTAGGTCTATCACGTCATAACGACAAATGGTTAATCTGTAGGGATGGGATCTCGATCCTCTTGTTCTCAGACTATTTATTCACTGACTGAGTGGTTAATTTACTTTTTTTGGGTAAACATATTGTAATAGTTTTGTTGTATGCTGGTATGACTGCCTGATAGCAAACTGTGTCTGTATACATTGCGTGCATGCAAATATTGAATGAGTGGTGTAAAAAGAAATAAGAGGCAACACTGCAAGTATACTTTAAGTCTTCGGTCAGACGTAATCACCAGGGCCTAAGTACAGCTATCGGACTGTTTCACAAGCTGGAGGATTGCCTGTTCCCAGAATTCATGTGGCTGTCGTAGTAGCCAGTCCGCCACTGTGGCCTTTCGTTCGTCAACCTTAAGTTGCTCCATGTAAAACTTGGCCGCTACACTTTGTGTGACCTCGAAGACCTTTGAATGTTCGTTACCGTGGATCAAAATCGCTCTCTCTGTGTGCAGCCCCAGCCTTTGATAGACTTGCGTAGGCTATAAAATGCCTCACGATACACGTCACTGTTAATGCTTTATATGTGCTCGAGGAAACGATGAATATCCTATCTCGGACGTCGAAAAAGACGGTGAGCCTCACCTTGCCTTCTATGGGCACAACACTGAATTTTCTAGGGGAGGCACCTCACTGCATGCTTCCCACTTCGTCTCTGGCTTGAAGTGATGGCACCAGCTCTCGTCACTGCCGACGATCCGCTCCCAGAAAGAGTGGTATTCACGATAGCGCAGAGCCCGACCCTTTCGCAGTTAGCGGAGTTTCTTCGGAACCCACTGCGCGCGCACCTGCCGTGCGCAACTGCCTCACTGTTCCAGCACTGGCCCCGCCACCACTGCACCATTCGCAGTGCAACACGCCGAGCACTTCTCACCAGCGAGTTCACCTTGTCAGTCAGTTCAGCCGTGATTACCGTGCTTGCCTCGCCTGGCCGGAAACACGACTTTCCTTCACGAAAACGGGCACTCCACTTTCTGCTGACTTGCTGTCACAAAGTTTGAGCCATTTATGGCCACCATACAGCGATGAATATCGGACGCTTTGACTTCTCATGTAGTCGGAAATCTGACAACACCTCACTGCTCTTCGATTTTCGAATTGTGCAATGTGAACGCCATGCTGTCCTCAGGCGGAGTGCGCTCTCAAATACACTCCTGGAAATGGAAAAAAGAACACATTGACACCGGTGTGTCAAACCCACCATACTTGCTCCGGACACTGCGAGAGGGCTGTACAAGCAATGATCACACGCACGGCACAGCGGACACACCAGGAACCGCGGTGTTGGCCGTCGAATGGCGCTAGCTGCGCAGCATTTGTGCACCGCCGCCGTCAGTGTCAGCCAGTTTGCCGTGGCATACGGAGCTCCATCGCAGTCTTTAACACTGGTAGCATGCCGCGACAGCGTGGACGTGAACCGTATGTGCAGTTGACGGACTTCGAGCGAGGGCGTATAGTGGGCATGCGGGAGGCCGGGTGGACGTACCGCCGAATTGCTCAACACGTGGGGCGTGAGGTGTCCACAGTACATCGATGTTGTCGCCAGTGGTCGGCGGAAGGTGCACGTGCCCGTCGACCTGGGACCGGACCGCAGCGACGCACGGATGCACGCCAAGACCGTAGGATCCTACGCAGTGCCGTAGGGGACCGCACCGCCACTTCCCAGCAAATTAGGGACACTGTTGCTCCTGGGGTATCGGCGAGGACCATTCGCAACCGTCTCCATGAAGCTGGGCTACGGTCCCGCACACCGTTAGGCCGTCTTCCGCTCGCGCCCCAACATCGTGCAGCCCGCCTCCAGTGGTGTCGCGACAGGCGTGAATGGAGGGACGAATGGAGACGTGTCGTCTTCAGCGATGAGAGTCGCTTCTGCCTTGGTGCCAATGATGGTCGTATGCGTGTTTGGCGCCGTGCAGGTGAGCGCCACAATCAGGACTGCATACGACCGAGGCACACAGGGCCAACACCCGGCATCATGGTGTGGGGAGCGATCTCCTACACTGGCCGTACACCACTGGTGATCGTCGAGGGGACACTGAATAGTGCACGGTACATCCAAACCGTCATCGAACCCATCGTTCTACCATTCCTAGACCGGCAAGGGAACTTGCTGTTCCAACAGGACAATGCAAGTCCGCATGTATCCCGTGCCACCCAACGTGCTCTAGAAGGTGTAAGTCAACTACCCTGGCCAGCAAGATCTCCGGATCTGTCCCCCATTGAGCATGTTTGGGACTGGATGAAGCGTCGTCTCACGCGGTCTGCACGTCCAGCACGAACGCTGGTCCAACTGAGGCGCCAGGTGGAAATGGCATGGCAAGCCGTTCCACAGGACTACATCCAGCATCTCTACGATCGTCTCCATGGGAGAATAGCAGCCTGCATTGCTGCGAAAGGTGGATATACACTGTACTAGTGCCGACATTGTGCATGCTCTGTTGCCTGTGTCTATGTGCCTGTGGTTCTGTCAGTGTGATCATGTGATGCATCTGACCCCAGGAATGTGTCAATAAAGTTTCCCCTTCCTGGAACAATGAATTCACGGTGTCCTTATTTCAATTTCCAGGAGTGTAGATGCGACACAGAACGAACCGCTCGCTTCTTTCCTGTATCACGTGCCTACACAGGTTCAAAACCATGCGTTTCACTACCTTCGCGTCCCTAGGTACCCCACAACGTTGTCCCAAAGCGACACATGCAAATTTCAGCCGGTCCGCTACGAACTTTCAACCTTTTCATTTGGATACTCCTTACATATATTTTTCTGTGTGTGGTTTTTCTTCTCCTGCTAGTTCTCGTTTCTCATACATATTATATACAGAATAAAACTTTTAAAAAATGTAAATGTACCTCTCCATCAACAGAATACTTCCAGAGCCAACGTACAGTGTGGAGACTACCTTGTACCACTACAGTCATTTACTTTCCAGTTCCCTTTGTAAATACAGGGAGGGAAAACGAGTGTCTGTATGTACTATGACTCCCAGTTTCTCATAAATTACCTTCGTGGTCCTTACACGAAATGTATCATGGCGGTAGTAGAATAATTATGCATCAAATTGCAGTTCTATAGATTTTCTCAGTAGTGTTCATCGAAAAAAGTCCCATTACAGGTCCCGAAAACTCCCTGTAATTCCTTCATCTTCTTAGAACGTACGGGTAACAAATCTAGTAGCCCGACTCCAAACTGTTTGGATCTCTTCCTTTAATCCGACATGATGCTGATTCCAAGCACTCTAGGAGTACTCCAGAACATGTAGCACCAGTATTCTATGTGCACCCTCCTTCACAGATGAAGCAAGCGTTTCCAAAATTCTCCCCATAAACCAAAGTCGATCATTTGCTTTCCTTAACGCAGTCCCCACATGCTGATTCCGTTTCATATAGCTCTGCAACGTTACGCCCAGTCATTTAAAAGGACGTGACTGTGTCAAGCAGGACGCTGCTAATGCTGTGTCCGAACATTACAAGTTTGATTCGTCTACTTGCCGGCATTAACTTCCGTTCATCAACCGCAAACATCCGCAGATTGCTGCCCACCTTTGGCGCCGAATCATTTAGGTATATTGAAAATAACAGCAGTCCTGCCACACTTCCCTGGGGCACTTCGACGGTACTCTTGTCTCTTATGAATATTCATCATCGAAGACAACATACGGGCTTCTATTAATCATGAAGAGCCACTCACATATCTGGAAACCTACTTAATATGCTCGTGCCTTCATTAATAATCTGCATTGGAGCACTATGTCAAATGCTTTTCGGAAATCTAGAAAAATGTAATCTTCCTGTTGCCCCTCACTAAATTTCGCAGTACATCATGTGACAAAAGGGCCAATTAAGTTTCACACGTGCGATGCTTTCTAAAACAGTGCTGATTCACGGAAAAAAGCTTTCCCGTCTCTATAAAATGTATTATATTCGAAAACATAATACACACATCAAAAACAGTTTTGCATCACCCAGGTTCCAAGAACTTCTGAAGATAGACGTTTACTGTGGATACTGTATCAACGTCACACTCAGACACTGTTTAGAGGTGTCACTAAACCCGCCCAAAGATGTAAACAACCATTCATGAGCAGCGCCTATTAGACGGAGAGGGCCGACAACCGATCAGTTCCAATCATTCGACCAGGAAGAAGGTACACAGCTCGTGTTGTCTGTAGTTCAAACATGCCTAGACGATCCATACCGCGGTTCGATCGCGTCCCCATCGTTACTTTGTGCCAGGAAGTGCTCTCAAGAATGGACGTGTCTTGGAGTCAACCAAAGCGATGTTGTTCGGACATGAGGGAGATACAGAGAGACAGGATCTGTCGATGATATATCTCGCTGAGGACGCCAAAGGAATACTACTGCGGAGATGACCGACACCTACGGATTATATCTCGGAGGAACCCCGACAGCAACGCCACCATGTTGAATAATGCTTCTCCGGCAGCCACAGGACGCCGTGTTAAGACTCAAATTGTGCGCAATAGGCTGCATGATGCGAAAATTCACCCCGACGTCCATGGCGAGGTTCATCTTTGCAACCACGACACCATGCAGCGCGATGCAGGTGGGCCCAACAACATGCCGAATGGACCGCTCAGGATTGGCATCACGTTCTTTTTGAAACGTCCCCTAAGAAAAATTAATGAATTACTGTGCTGGTAAACCCCTAACGTTATTTGATTTTCAAACAGCTGAGCAAAACTGAACGTACTCAGACATTTCTCTCTTTACTTATTCTGATCATCACTTAACTGACACACAATATTTTTAGCGCAACGCAATCTGACTTTCAAAAATCCCTACAAAAGAATGGCCCTGACTAACAATAATTTATACCTTTCATGAATCACTTACCTCACAAAAATCTTCGTTACTCGAACAACTGCAAAACAGCGAGCGCCAATACTGTCAGCTAAATAACAACTTCTAACTACTGAAGGCACTATCTACTGACAGGCATAGTTAGCAAATGAAAGATTTTGATAGAGAACAAACAATGTATGTACCTTAATAATGTTCCAAAGTCATCTCATATATATATATATATATATATATATATATATATATATATATATATATATATATATATATATCAGTTCATGATATCCAGTCTTACAAATTTACTGTCTCTGATGGACACACGTCCAGATCATCCGCTCTCAAAACTTCCCTATCTCTCTCCCCACATCCATCACTGATGGCGGCTCACCTCCAACTTCGCAACGCTACGCGCTGTTGACATCAAACTGCCCAACACTACAAGAGCGACTATTCCAACAATGCCAACCAGCCACAGACTTCACACAACACAGTCAGTGATTTTCATATCGAGCACTACGTGGCGTTACCAACATTAAAACCTAAACGGCCTACTTACATTTTCACCGATGAGACTCGCATATGCCTTCAACCTTACAATCGTCAGAAATGTATTTGGAGCAACCCGGTCAGGCTGAACACCTTAGACACACTGTCCAGCGCGTGCAGCATGGTGGAGGTTCCCTGTTGAGTTGGGGTGTCGTTATTTGCGGCAAACACTCGACGCTGATTGTCATGGAACGCTCCGTAGCGGATGTACGATACGTGAATGCCATCCTCTAAACGATAATACAACCATATCGGCAGCACATTGGCGAGTCATTTGTCTTCATGGACAATTAGCGCACCCATAGTACACATCTTGTGAATGACTTCCTTCAGGATAACGACTTTGCTCGACTAGAGGGGTCAGCACGTTCTCCAGACATGGACCCTATCGAACATGCCTGGCGTAGATTGAAAAGGGCTGTTTATGGACGATGTGATCCACCAACAACTCTGAGGAATCTACACCGAATCGCCGTTGAGGAGTGGTACAATACGGACAAAAATGGTTCAAATGGCTCTGAGCACTATGGGACTTAACCTAAGGGCATCACACACATCCATGACCGAGGCAGGATTCGAACCTGCGACCGTAGCGGTAACGCGGTTCCAGACTGTAGCGCCCTGAACCGCTCGGCCACTCCGGCCGGCACAATACGGACAAACAGTGCCTTGATGAACTTGTGGATAGTATGCCACGACGAATACAGGCATGCATCAAAGCAAGAGGACGTGGTACTGAGTATTATAGGTACCGGTATGTACAGCAATCTAGACCACCAGCTCTGAAGATCTCGCTGTATGGTGGCACGACATGTAATGTGTAGTTTTCATGAGCAATAAAATGGGCGGAAATGATGTTTATGTTGATCTCTATTTCAATTTTCTGTACTGGTTCATCCGTAGCACCAACCCTTCAATTTCGAAATGCTAATGGGAAAAGAGCACACAACTGTACAGTAAATCGTAAGATGTTAGCAGAACATCTTGAGAAGTTGTTGAACTGCGAACATATAACTTAAAAATTTTGATTCACCTAAATAATTCTGAATAACCAGATTCAAAACTGCAAATAACTAAATAACTGCTAACAATCAAGTGAGAATTCCAAATAATAAAGGATTGATCGAAAATAAAATAGGTGCCAAACTATGGAAAACAGATAAGACATTTAATCTCTTTATTGTGTCTTCAACAAAACTTAGAAAGAAGAAGTAGAGGCCCCACAGAGTGGGAAACGGCTACCCTGTTGAGTAAAAAGGCTTCAAAACAGGTCCATACAACTACACAGGAATATCGTTTCTGCATGGAAGACTCTTTCAAAAGTCCTTTTCAATTCAGCAGATGCCAAATTGACAAACAACTGGGAGAGTAACACGAACGGTCTAGAATGGTTAAACCACGCTCTACTCAAATACTGAACACCTACAGGTATGTTAGATCATACACTACCGGCCATTAAAATTGCTACACCAAGAAGAAATGGAGATGATAACGGGTATTCATTGGACAAATATATTACACTTGAGCAGACATGTGATTACATTTTCACGAAATTTGAGTGCATGGATCCTGAGAAATCAGTACCCAGAGCAACCACCTCTGGCCGTAATGACGGCCTTGATACGCCTGGGTGTTGAGTCAAACAGAGCTTGGATGGCGTGTACAGGTACAGCTGCGCATGCAGTAACACGATACCACAGTTCATCAAGAGTAGTGACTGGCGTATTGTGACGAGCCAGTTGCTCGGCCACCATTGACCAGACGTCTTCAATTGGTGAGAGATCTGGAGAATGTGCTGGCCAGGGCAGCAGTCGAACATTTCCTGTATCCAGAAAGGCCCGTACGGAACCTGCAACATGCGGTCGTGCATTATCCTGCTGAAATATAGGGTTTCGCAGGTATATAATGGGTTGTTGTCTTGCGAACGTTCCCTTCTGTTGACTCAGGGATCGAGACGTGGCTGCACGATCCGTTACAGCCATGCGCATAAGATGCCTGTCACATCGACGGCTAATGATACAAGGCCGTTGGGATCCTGCAGGGCGTTCCGTATTACCCTCCTTAAGCCAGCGATTCAATATTCTGCTAACAGTCATTGGATGTCGAACTACGCGAACGGCAATGTCGCGATACGGTAAACTGCAATCGCGATAGTCTACAATCCGACCTTTATCAAAGCCGGAAACGTGATGGTACGCATTTCTCCTCCTTACACGAGGCATCACAACAACGTTTCACCAGGCAACGCCGGTCAACTGCTGTTTGTGTACGAGAAATCGGTTGGAAACTTTCCTCATGTCAGCATGTTGTAGGTGTTGCCACCGGCGCCAATCTTGTGTGAATGCTCTGAAAAGCTAATCATGTGCATACACAGCATCTTCTTCCTGTCGGTTAAATTTCGCGTCTGTAGTACGTCATCTTCGTCGTGTAGCAATTTTAATGGCCATTAGTGTATATCACTACCTGTACTTATTAACAGCTCAATGACACGCTGAGAATAGAATTGGAGAGTTTTATTAACACGGAACATGAAGCATGAATCAAATATGAGTTGACGTCCTACGTAATTCCACACTTGATACTCATGGACAGACTTGGGGCTCTTACTAGCCACATGAGTACTTCGACACCACGAGAAATGTTCAGAGAGTCACGTCTCTATGTAGACTAGCATTGTCCTGTTGAAAATGACAACTGTCGTATAACAACTCCACCGACTGTGACTAGAGGTCATGCTTCATGGCTCCATACCGTGATGCCACAACTAATACCGCTGTGCCACTCCAAAGAATTTGAAGAATAGGGCCTCTCCCCAGGTCGCCACCACTCTCGCCGATAATGGTCATCCAAGGCAATGTAGAAGCACGATGCTTTGCTGAAGAGTATGCGACGTCATCCACCAGCAGTCCGTACTTCCAAGTGAAAGCACCACACGGTAAATCACTATCCCAGCTGCCGCCACTCTCCATTTGACGACACAAAGTGCTGCAGGGAATCCCTTATCTGTTCTCGGTGGCAGCAGCAGGTGTTAACAGGTTACGATGCCGCCACTACTGCCCATTCAGCCGATGCACCCTTGTGGTCGTCAGACACGCTTGACCGTGACCTTGACGAGCTGACTACCCTTTCGATCCAATATCGGGCTACTGCCATGGCCCGGAAAACGGGATATTCCACGACTGCACCCGCCAGCCAAATGGAGACACAAACTCTGACTGGTGCTGCAACGCTGTGTCACATAAGCGTGTGGCATCTCTCTTCACTCTCAATGACCACTCAACGTTTGACGCTGGTCAGGCCTCTACAACGCATCGTCGCAACACAATGAAAACTAATTCGTTCTTCTGGCCATTCCACTTGCTATAGAGAATTGTAACTCCGATTATGTACATATACGCCGATGGTGTGTACTTCTAGGATGTTATATTGACATGCAATGCTTTCCTGCTGTGTGGAATGGAATGAATTTTACTTCCCAAATACCAAAACGAATTTACTGGTTGTAGTTTCTGAATTCCCAAAGTAATTCCCAGAAATGTCTGGTGTAACTTCAACAACACTTCAGTACTCTTGTTTGTGTTGATATTACTCTCTTTTCAAGACACTACACAACACATGTTGCTGTACGACATTTGTACAGGGTGTTCGGGCATTCCCGTTACAAACTACGGGGACCTGTAGAGGGGACTATCCAGACGATATTTTGTATGGGAGTCCATGTCCGGAAAGATACGGTTTTCAGGCAGTTTGAAAACGTGTTTGCTAGGTATATGTGAAACAGGGTAGTTACGGTGAGGGGTTCATACGTCGGCTCGGCTGATGTCATTTGATGTCTGCCCTACATCTCTGACTTGGTTCCAGCTTCATTCACATGTCCGTGAGTGTTGGAGCAGAATACCTGATCCTTCTGTATGGTGCAGCTCGCTGTAATGGAAAAGCTACTCATCACCATTACCAAAATCATTATCCACAACGTCCGACTCCAACGTATAACCTTTTCGCCACGGTCATGCAACTGCTTCGAGAAAGAGTAACTTCACCGTCAGCAGTCGTGACTGTGGTGCTTCGAGAAGACGCGGCGTATCCTAACTGGAAGATGCCGTATTGTTAACAACACTGTTTGAGAAAACTGATTAAGTTTCCTTTTTCTTTCTTTGACTATTATTGAGTGGAACTGTACAACAAGTGATGTACTGGATCATGCCTAATAAAATACTTGAAAAATTTGTCTCATTGCAGATATGTTTTCATATGACTGTAGCATGGAAACCTCATGTTTCTGGGCATGGGTTCCAATTCAAAGTATTATCTACTCAATCCCTACGGTAGAACTCTGTTGCGTGAATTTCTTAAAATTCTGTATATTACTCAAACTGAAGATGATTCACTTGTCTACGCATGTTTGCGTCAAGATGCCGCCATACGGTTCTCACTTGCGTAGTAGTAGTAGTAGTAGTAGTAGTAGTAGTAGTAATGGTACAGAATGAATAGTTGTCTCTCCACGGTGATCGAGTGCCTCCTGCCTCTTGTTGTCTCGCTCACGCTCAGGTTACAGAACACGGATTACGGCTCTCACTGCAGCCATTCAACCTTAGGGCCCTGAGGCGAGCCTAACTGCGGATACCCCTCACAGACTCCTCATCAGAGAAGCTATGGGCAGCATCCACCATGGCGGGTCCAGATAATTAGCTGCTATTCAGGGCAGTCGGATCGCCACCGGACAGTCTAATAATTACAGTAGCTCCGAGTGGCCCTAATAAGATCTCCTTTGTCGTTGTTAATGAACTACGCACAGGTCTGAATTCATGCACTGCTAAACTGCCTTGACCAATGCTGGAAACGCAGTATATTCCCTATACAGCTCATCTGTATTGAAGGAACTGTTCGTCCTAAAAAGAGTCGCTAATAGATACAACGTCGCAATATCTCCTCATTTTCCTTACCTTCGTTTCCTTCATATTCTGTGCAAAAGCAATATTCTGTGGCTCTAGTTTATTCCTGCACATAAAATTCAATGTGTCACATTTGTTGAAAACAAAATGTACATTTGAGGATTAAATAATTGTGGCATAATATGTCTGTCGACGTGAGCTACCATTGTTCATAATTAATGTGCAATACTGTCACAATTTAAGTTCATTAACTCCGCTCTATGTTTGCCAATATCTCATGGTGACACGTTTTTCTCATAAAGCTTGTTTATCCGCCACACCATGACAGTCAATTAGAGAACGATACGAATACGAATAAGTCCACAGCTCGTGGTCTCACGGTGGCGTTTCCGCTTCCCGAGCACGGGGTCCAGGTTCGATTCCCGGCGGGGGTGGGGATTTACACCTGCCTCGAAATGTCTAGGTATTTGTGTTTGTGTTGTCCTCATTATTCATGAAAGTGACAAGATTGGGCTGAGCAGATGTTGGGAATTTGTACAGGCGCTTATGACCTGCGGAAAATATCGTACGCGGTACTTAAGCGCAAAACATAAACAAAAACATTCAGCTACTTATCTAGTGGAAAGTAGTTCCAATATTATTAGTTCCTATAACAACTATGGTAGGAATACTCATCTCTTTAAAATATTAGTGCAATAAACGTTAAGCCAAAAGTAAGTGATGCATCTAACCTAAACTGTGGTGAAGAATCTTATTGGAAGTAATTGGCAGAACAATTACATTAGGCAGAGAAGATACTCTGGGCACCGAATTTTAGAATGCTGCGGTTTAGAAGTACCCACGCTACTACAAAACAAACTCATTTACGTTAAGATGTTGCAACATCCGCCTCACTTGCGCAAGTTTTCTGGTCTTTACCTAGGTTTCGGCTAGAATAATCTAGCCTTCTTCAGAAGCATAAAATTACTTTAACATGCCAGAGTAGCGCACAGTTAACATTAAAAATTAAAACCTATAGTACCGTGAGACAATGTCGAATTGGAACTACTTAACTGAATCCAGCTCCGGCATTACTTCACTACGCGGTCGGTTGGTAGCGACAATTACGTTTTCACTGACCGTTGCTCTCGGAATTGCACTGAGCACATACCAACTCGTGCATGTGCGCCTACAGAGAGTCAAGGCTGTATATCATTGGCTGTCTGTATGTCACGTATTGGGAGCTGATAACCATAATTGTAAGCAAACTAACCATTATGTAGATGCAATCCCTATGTGTATTAACTATACGCAAATTGTATTAAATGGTAGGAAATTTACTTGGTTGGGTATATAAAGTTTAAGGATTACCTTTACGACTTTAAGCACATATGGTCATCGTGTAAAGTATCCCCACGGAACATGACTAATAGCGAGCACCTTACTTGCCTCACTTATTTAAAAACTTATTATCTATATTTTAATTAGGGTGTAACTGGGCGTACAACGGCGCTATCATCAGACTGAGCTACTATTGACCGTCCTAGGTCAGGCATATTAATTGAAGTGTGACGAAGGGTACGACGCCTCCGTCATCACCTTTATGTGCTACTGACCGACATAGGTCAAGTATACTAAAATATAGTCTACGATGTACGTTACACGGGAAATATTTTGTATAGGTAACATTGCAAGTAACGCGATACACGTGTAACTTCATCGTTATCATTAAAAGGGGAAATATTTAGAGCAGCTAAGTTCTACCTTACTTTGCTGCATAATTGTTAAATTCAACTATAATGGCGTCCAAACTCTCGTGAAACAGTAGTGGGCCAAACTTAAATCTAAAGGGAAGCGCGAGGCTTGACGTCTGAACATGGCATGCAGCGACCAAGAGAGAAATTTGGTGGTCGACGCCACAGGGATAAATTAAACCAAACGTAACAAAGAATGGAGACCTTCCGTTTTGATTTCTCAGCAGCAGCTGATCGTTCATAAGGTATTCTTTATCGGATAGCAAGATATTTGCATCTCCTCTAGAATCTCTAGCCTTGTTCCTTTTACCTAACAGTGCAACAGCTCACTATTAGTTGGAGGATTGGGAACAAGGGCCATGTGGACGAGGTGTTCGGAGAAAGTCGAACCCCGCCTGCCGTATCCACTTCTTGTTGGAATATGCTCTTTATATTTTGCTGACAACGCTGTCCCTGTTTGGCCGATGTAAAAGCTAGGGCACTCACAGCACGTGATTTTATATACCCCGGAGAGAGAAAGTTTGTCCTTACCCTATTTTTAAAGAGTGGAATAAATTTTTCTTAAGACTGTTATTGGTAGAATATGTTGCCTTATAAGCATGGTTCCTCAAAATTCGCCCTATTCTGTATGAACCTTTACCTATAAAATGAATCGAGATTACGTTCGCATGGTTGTCATCTGATGTGGTACCTAATGTACACTCCTGGAAATGGAAAAAAGAACACATTGACACCGGTGTGTCAGACCCACCATACTTGCTCCGGACACTGCGAGAGGGCTGTACAAGCAATGATCACACGCACGGCACAGCGGACACACCAGGAACCGCGGTGTTGGCCGTCGAATGGCGCTAGCTGCGCAGCATTTGTGCATCGCCGCCGTCAGTGTCAGCCAGTTTGCCGTGGCATACGGAGCTCCATCGCAGTCTTTAACACTGGTAGCATGCCGCGATAGCGTGGACGTGAATCGTATGTGCAGTTGACGGACTTTGAGCGAGGGCGTATAGTGGGCATGCGGCAGGCCGGGTGGACGTACCGCCGAATTGTTCAACACGTGGGGCGTGAGGTCTCCACAGTACATCGATGTTGTCGCCAGTGGTCGGCGGAAGGTGCACGTGCCCGTCGACCTGGGACCGGACCGCAGCGACGCACGGATGCACGCCAAGACCGTAGGATCCTACGCAGTGCCGTAGGGGACCGCACCGCCACTTCCCAGCAAATTAGGGACACTGTTGCTCCTGGGGTATCGGCGAGGACCATTCGCAACCGTCTCCATGAAGCTGGGCTACGGTCCCGCACACCGTTAGGCCGTCTTCCGCTCACGCCCCAACATCGTGCAGCCCGCCTCCAGTGGTGTCGCGACAGGCGTGAATGGAGGGACGAATGGAGACGTGTCGTCTTCAGCGATGAGAGTCGCTTCTGCCTTGGTGCCAATGATGGTCGTATGCGTGTTTGGTGCCGTGCAGGTGAGCGCCACAATCAGGACTGCATACGACCGAGGCACACAGGGCCTACACCCGGCATCATGGTGTGGGGAGCGATCTCCTACACTGGCCGTACACCACTGGTGATCGTCGAGGGGACACTGAATAGTGCACGGTACATCCAAACCGTCATCGAACCCATCGTTCTACCATTCCTAGACCGGCAAGGGAACTTGCTGTTCCAACAGGACAATGTACGTCCGCATGTATCCCGTGCCACCCAACGTGCTCTAGAAGGTGTAAGTCAACTATCCTGGCCAGCAAGATCTCCGGATCTGTCCCCCGTTGTGCATGTTTGGGACTGGATGAAGCGTCGTCTCACGCGGCCTGCACGTCCAGCACGAACGCTGGTCCAACTGAGGCGCCAGGTGGAAATGGCATGGCAAGCCGTTCCACAGGTCTACATCCAGCATCTCTACGATCGTCTCCATTGGAGAATAGCAGCCTGCATTGCTGCGAAAGGTGGATATACACTGTACTAGTGCCGACATTGTGCATGCTCTGTTGCCTGTGTCTATGTGCCTGTGGTTCTGTCGGTGTGATCATGTGATGTATCTGAGCCCAGGAATGTGTCAATAAAGTTTCCCCTTCCTGGGACAATGAATTCACGGTGTTCTTATTTCAATTTCCAGGAGTGTAGATGAAGTCGTGCTTCTCTTGTTATTTACTCTCTTGTTATAAAGTTATCCTACAATTTCTGGTTTATACGCATTACCTTCGGCAATCACTTCGAGTTTTAATAATTCGTTCTCCAATGCCTTAGCAGAAAGGGGAATAACGAGCGCTCTATGTAAACTGGAACGAAAGAAGGCCATTTTATGAGACTGCAAGTGCACTGAGTCAGCTGGTATGATATTGACAGAGAAGGTACATTTTCTAAACGGTTTAATTCTAAAAGATCGTCCACTATACAGATAATTCAGCGTTCCATTGGGAGATTCCATTCAGAGAGTGAAATTTATCTTACCGTGGAATTCACTGAATGTTGAAAAAATATGGTTTATATCTTCCTGGGAACCATCCACTATGAGAAGTATATCATCAACGTATCTTGCGAAAACGTTATTTTACTCGCTATCTCTGTATTATTTGGAAAAAATTGTGATTCCGTCGCATTCACGAATATTTCAGATAGAACACCGGGCAAGGGGCTTCCCATTGCTAATCCAAAAGGTTGCGCATATATTTTTACATTGAAGGAGAAATATTGTGTTTCAAGACTATGTTCAAAACGGTCATTAGTTCGTCAATCTCGGTATCTGACCATTTCTAGTGGAGGCGCAGGTTACATTCTAAAATGCTCAATGTTTGTTCTACAGGCACGTTGGTATATAGACTTCTAATATCAAGTGACGCAAGCTTTGAAGTTTCCTAGCATCTGCATAAAGTCGTAAAGGTAATCCTCAAGCTTCATATACCAATCCAAGTAAATTTCCTACCATTTAATACCATTTGCGTATAGTTAATCCACATAGGGGTTGCATCTACATAATGCTTAGTTTGCTTACAATTACGGTTATCAGCTCCCAATACGTGACATACTGACAGCCAATGATATGCAGCCTTGACTCTTAGGTATGCGCACGTGCAAGAGTTGCTATGTGCTCAGTGCAATTCCGAGCGCAAAAAGGTAAGTGAAAACGTAGTTGTCGCTGCCAGCCCACCATGTGGTGAAGTGATGCCGGGGCTGAACTTCAGTTAAGTAGTTCTAATTCGACATTCTTCCACGGTACTATAGGTTTTAATTTTTAATGTTAACTGTGTCTTACTCTGGCAATGTTATAGTAATTTTATGCTTCTGAAGAAGGCTAGATTATTCTGACCGAAACCTGGGTAAAGACCAGATAATTTACGCAACTGAGGCAGATGTTATTATATCTTGGTCTATCACAGTTGCTGACGGGACTGCGATATGGTAAAACTTCTCATTTGTGTTATTTGACCAAATAATTGAGATGTAGAAATACACTATATCCATACTTCTTTAAACAATTTTGTTTCTTGCGTGGTCCCGTTACTGCAAAAATACACTTAAACCAATACATTATTCCTCTTTTCTGTTTGGTCCTTGATGAAGTAGAAGGATTCTTTTTTCTAAACTTTTTTTATGTAACACTGAATGCCACTGTTGTACAGAAAACGATACTACTACATGTAATTGTTCGAGAGTCCGTTCGTATAACAGTAGGACAATACGTAGGAAAAGCTCAGAATTTTTCGTGCCCCAGAGTCAGTGGTAACAGATAAACAGTCTGCACAAAAGAGAATTCGCAGATGCCTGTACTTGAAACATCAGAAAAAATCGAGCACTCAAGGTATCATATTCACCTTTAACTCTTGAACATACAGTAAATTTATAAGTTGAAACATCATTTACTTCCTTCACGCAAAGAAAAATCGTACTTACAAAATATAATGTCCTCAAGTCCCATTGTGTTGCTAATGTTAATATTTTATTCATAAATTCATTTTAATAGCAGAGCATTGCCCTATTATAAATCCATTAATTTTTTTTTATTTTGCAGTTAATTTATCAATGTGTTCACTGTTCCGAGGAACTCTTTTGACGAAATTGGGGCCCTATTTTATATGAAGAACGATCACGTTAGTGTCATCGTTTTGATTCCGGTTTGCCGTGAAATGTTCCACTTCTTTCGAAAATGAAAATAATGTTTCTATAGGAGGTGTTTGGCACCATGCAGTTAAATTTTTTGGACAGAAACAACCTGCATTCGAACTGTGTCTGTATTTCGGTTTCTCAGTTAATACACTAACTTTTGAAATTATGAATACAATGAGGCAGAAAACGTAAATGATATCTTAGTTAATCTGTACTGAGTTTGTAAATGTAGCGAAAGGATAGCTAGGAAGCAACATCTCCCACTTTCAGCGATCTAGAAAAGGTAAACGGCAAGTCGTGTGAGAAGCTACACCATTCCTTTGTATGTAGAAGGAGTCATGTTTCAAGTACCTCAGTTGAGCTGTCTTAAGAGCGCAGTTTGATGTTAAATAGAGTATGAGAATCGTGAAAATCCTAAATCTTCGTCGAAGATGAGTCTCTTGAGGTAAGTATTGATCTCTTCGTATACCGAACAACTGGCGTAAGGTAGATTTAACTGTTCATTTTAAGCATTACACAGTGTTTATTTTGGTTCTTGCTGACTGTTAATTTGTTAAATTTAGAATAGTTAATTCCAATAACGTAAAACTCGTAGGACCTTATATCAGCACGTGTCCTAACCCTATAGGCGACAAAGCCTTTTGCAGCGTAGCAATGAAATACATGCCAGAATGTACTCTTCCAGAACAGCAAGAATAAACTTGCTCAATTTTTAAAGCATTTTGAATTCTACCATGAGATACGGGACTGTAAATATTCCTATCAATGAATCAGGAGAGAAACAATTACACATGGTAATTATAGTTATGTACCAATCGTCTGTATTTACCTGTTTCACTTAAATGGTTTTAAAATGTTACCTATAATCCGTCTTGATTGCAAAATGTTTATACCCATGACCGGTTTCGGTTCCCTAGAACCATCTTCAGATCTTCAATTTCGGTTACAGAAGTAACCCCTTCTCACACAGCAACCTTCACATGCTGTGTCACATGTTACTTCTGTAACCGAAATTGAAGATCTGAAGATGGTTCTAGGGAACCGAAACCGGTCATGGGTATAAACATTTTGCAATCAATACGGATTATAAGTATCATTGTAAAACCACTGATTGCGGTTATCCCATCAGACATTATGTCTGCTTTTGCAAAACTTAAATGGTTGTTAATAGGCTGAATGGTAAAACTGCGAAAATGTGACGTTTCTACTTGGTTTTGGCCAATGTTTGTTTCCGCATTGTCCTCAGAACAGTTATACACAGCTGCTGCTTGTGATTTCTGGCTGTCGTCATAACAGTTACGCACAGTTGTTACTTCTGGAAGTGCGCAGGGGATATCTGAGGAAAGCGGCAGGCGAAACTTCTGCCAGCGCAAAATACTTCAAATACTTTACCAAATTCAGAAAATCACTTCCTTTAGCAACGCTCTGAGAGTGTAACAAACATCCAGGAGAAACGATACATCCCTTTTCGAAAGGAAGAGGGGTCCCAAGAACTACTTTGAAGGAGAGCAGAAAGGGCAATTTTTTGAAGAAGAGATGCGTATGTATAACATCTGGAATCCACTTACTTTATTTGGACTTAAATAAGGACCTCTAATCTGGAAGAATGCCAGATCTCAGAAATCTGTTGACATCGTTGGGTTTTGTGCTGTCGTCAGCTAGCGCCAACACACGAGGTGGCAAAGAGGTTGCGAGAAGATCGACAGTGGCGAAAGACCGACTCATAAGAAACGCGCCGACAACGCCCTCTCGACTGCTATTATTTATATCGCCACCACGGACCGGAGGGCGCAGTCAGTTCCAGTCCATCATGCAGTGTGAGTCACCGAGACATCAGTAGCAGCCCAGTCACTTGCAGTCGCAAACAGCACATAGCGACCAGAGTAGAGTACATAGCGGACTTTGTATTTCACCACAGTGAGGCTAACGTGGACTATTAGAGAGAGCTTGTACGACAGCACATGGAAGCTTAAGTAGCTCTTTGTTTATGTTAATAAAGAAATCTGTTATGTGTGCAGTTGTCTTACAGAAAGAGGATACTGACCACCAAACAATGTCCTCTCCTTGCTTCCCATGGTACAAGCCTATAGTGACAAACGAGACGACATAAAAGATGTAACTGTTTAGTGAAAGCCATAGAGAAACGTTTCCTTGGTAGTATCCGAGCCATTTCACAGTAGGTGCTGAAGAAGGAAAGGTCATAAATTTGCATCAATGTGACCACAGAACCTCTCGCAGATGATAGTACTGGTTTGGTAACAGTCGGCTGCCGGCGAATGACCAGCAGTTAATCGTCAAACGAATTCCCTCCACAGTGCACCTGCCCAAAGGTGGTGTTATGGTTTAACTGTACATTGCTACGGTGTGACAACTCCCTTGTCACTGCATTCCAAACGACCTCCTCTTCTCCATTCCTTAGTAACACAGCACTGTACAAAATCTGTTCCCCTCTCCAGGCATCAGACAACACGGTCAGGTTAACAGTCAGGTTTTCTATTTACAAATGGACCTGGAGCGCTGAGACAGTTTCCGACTGGTGCCAGTGGCGGCGCTTTGAAGTTCGCCGCCTACAGGAAGCGTGGCCCAGTCATCAACCTCTGCACCACCGCCAGTGATATGGAGTTCCGTGTTGTGATAGGCAGCAGCCACATACAGGAATATACGGTTGCTGCAGTTAGTAATAGAGATCAGCTGGCAAGACTTAGTCTATAAGTTGATCCGCCTATAGCCTTCGAATAGGGGCAAGTGTTTTCTACAGTGATGGACAATCTGGTGCCAAGGTCGTACATAGTCTTTTCGGCACTGTATTCACTAATGCACTCCTTGACAGACCACTCCTTAGTTGTATTTGTCTATAAGGGCATCCAATGATTTGTTGTACATCTTATCACAGCACAATAAAGTGTATATTGTGCATCACTAACTTTTTGCACTGTCACACTTGCTCCACCCAATTCAGAGCACCTGAACCTAATATGACGTGCAAGCCATTCTACCCAGATGACTCATTCACATCGCAATACGCTGCTGTCCCTCATGCCACATTACCGTGGGCTGTGCTAAAACCACCATTAGCAGCTCCATAAAAATTAGTTTAAGACTAACTGCTGCTGGATCGATTTCGGTGTATAAGTTTCTGGCGCTCTTCCTGTTCGGAGGTAAGTAAAGCAACCAGTGTGGCATTCTACCTATCGTAAGGCAATTAAAATTCATTAATCACACGCTCCCTATCCTGAACGCTCAAAGGAAATAGCATCCCAGTCCGGGTGAGATCATCCACAAATGGGATCTTCTTTTGAAATCCCAGTCACACAGCAGCTGTGTGGGCTAATGGCTCTAACTAAAATGATCAGAGAGCGTTGAACTTAACGTTCTTACCTGTACACGAAATCTAAAGGTACAGTTCCCTCCACATTTTAACTTTTTCAAATAGCAAATATTTTGTACTGCTAGTAATCATTCTCCCCGCAATTTGATAAAACTAAAAGTAAACACTTCTCTGAACGAGTTGTGAAAGTTTCAGTTTCAGATAATCTACAAAAACTCTAAGGAATAATTAATTTTCTCTGCTGGTAAATAATTTCCCTCAGTAATTAAAAATCTTGCAGTGGAAATTATTTTTCAAACCATTATCACAGTTCGTTAGTATCCCACACCACTATCCAGAAGCTGTACATCAAAGTAGGAAAAAGTTGGAACACACTTAGAGTATATTTTCTAATAAACATTACATGCAGTGCCCCTCGTAATTCCCTGTCCATCCATGAATACTATCTAAGACAAAAGAAACGGCGTGCCACGAAGGTATTATTCGAACAAGATGGAAGCAGTGGAAACTCTCTCCGAGTCCGGTCGGATATTGTCTTTATTAAATATAAGCCCAGGATTACTTTCCATGAAGGGCAACTAAACAGCGTGCTGTCAAGTGGCCATGTACGTAAAAAACAGTATTCCAATAGAGTCTATAGATGCATCATGGCACTGCACTGAACAGATATTTGAATGCTGTGCAGGGGCAGTTGAATTTATTGAAACTAAACTTCTAATTGCTTTTGTCTATAGGTTTACGAACTTGCTGAAGCTAGTGAGGTTTCTTGATTCACTTTATAGAAAGTACCAGTAATTAGTTATATGTGGTGACTTCAATATAAATTTTGTTTACGGTGGTGCTAGAAAAAGCATGTTGGTAGATCTCCGAAATTCATATGACCTGATGCAGATTGTGTTTTTTTCCAACTAGGCTGCAGGGGAACAGCAGCACAGCCATAGACAATATTTTTATTCATTCTTCATTACTAGATGGGCATTCTGTTAGTAAAAGGGTGAATAGCTTTTCAGACAATGATGCACAAATTTTAACACTAGAAGGCGTTTTATCAAAACTAGACATGATAGTCTTAATGGGATGTCCGCGATCGTTCATTAAATAAAAATATGGTATTTCAGTCTATGATCGCTATTTTTGATTTTCCATGACCGGTTTCAGGCTAGCTGCCCATCTTCAGATCTGTCAGACAAAGTTAAAAATGTAATTAACAAGAGAGATACAGTTAGTGATAGAAATATCTTAGTTTACAAAAACAAGTTTTGTAACGTATTAGATATCAACATACGATATATTGCCGATACAGAGTAACTTGTCAGTACAGAGTTATTGGTTTGCTATCATAAATAAAGCAAATTTTAATCTGTTAAAACCTTATATCGCAGTTTTAAAGAAACCTCATTGTTAACATTAAAAAGTGCCCCATAACTATAAGAATAGTGAATATGTTATTATTTCACCGTACATATTAATGGTGAATATACTTTTTAATAAACCAATTTTTAAGTAATAACATATGAATATTTATTTTTTGAGTAGACCATGAACCGAAATAATGTTCACTAATTTAAAATTTCTTTATAAAGAAACTTAAAAATATAGTTAAAATGTAGGTATTCTTTCGAAAATGTGCGTCTCCTCTTCATTGTTTAGATTGGTGGTGGAGGGGATTTCCCTACGGCAGAGCGTATACAGCGCCACGCCAAGTCCTCTTCCGCCGCGCCCAATTCACCTCGCCGCCAGTACCCTGAGGGCCGTTCCGCTGCAGCTGGTTCTTACTGTGGCGCGCTGTTGCATTCAAGAGTAAGCCTAAAACAGGTCTTTAAAACTCTCATACTAACTCCTGTGCATAAAATCACTTTGCTCATTAACTAGTAGGCCTGGAGTTTTTCTTTGATGAGCGTATATTTCAATCTCTTCGAGCACGTTGAGATAGAGACTTTTTGGAGCTTTATGTAGCACCTCCGTTTGTTCATTTATGTTACTCACATCATGTTTATATCTTTTACATGTGCTCCAAATGCTGTCCGATTGCTATGACTGCAATATTCCCTGTATCGAATTTCAAAATTCCGCCCTGTCTGTCCTATATAATAACTGTCACATTCAGCACATTTGACCTTATATACTCCGGCATTGTTGTATTTCATTTGTTTTGTCGTTTCTGGTTGATGAAAATAAAAAATAGCGATTACGGACTGATATTCCATATTTTTATTTAATGAACGATCGCGGAAATCGCATTATCATGTCTAGTTTCGACAAACTTGTGGCTAGTCAGGCTGTGGAGATGTGAAAACATTTTTTAAAGCTAGGCTTAATATTATGAAATCTAATTTCAAAATACATTTCAGTGACAAGTGTTTGCAATTAGCTGTTGTACCAAAATACGCAAGGGAAAAGATAAATAACAGTAGTATCTCAGCCACAAAACTTATGAAGAGAGTAGAACAGTCATTGATAAGAAGGGAGTACAAATCAGGGTACATCGAGAAAGACAATCTCAATAAGCTCGCGTGTGATATACATATGAAGTTCGGTAACCTATTGTCGCCACTGCAGTTTACGCAAGTTGAATATCAGATTAGATATTGTCTTTTCTAATGAAGAGCAGAAGCTTTTGGAAAAGGGGCTTAAGCATAATCCGCGAACGAACTTGCAAGATCGAGACATCAAGAGAATGATCGCAGAAGTGAAGGTTGCATTTAGGGACGATAAGTTAACTACATTGCTGTAGACATGTACCGCCATCAAAGTCAAAGAGGCAATTGAATGCCAGAAAACATTACATAACGGTAAATATAGTGAATTGAGGTTAGTGAAAGAAATTAACTTAAAACTTGATTCTAACAACGCAATCGTGATTAAATCAGATTAGTGCAGTACCTCAGTTGTGATTTACGAAAAAGATTATGTAGATAAGACAACGTAGTTTTTTCAAGAAAATGGAATTAAGGAAATCAGAAAAGATCTAACAAAGAAGTTTCAGACAGATTTAAAGGCTGGGGTAGAAGAAAATCAATTTTTATTCACTCCAAGTGCAAAAGCTAGATTAGTAAACATGAATCCAAGAACACCAGAAGCAAGAGCGCAAATAAAATTGCACAAGGAGAACAAACCAAGCGTGTTATTTGTAATGGGAAGGAAGCCGTTAATCTGCTCTTGAATAAGGCCTTGTACCGTAAGTTAAAATCTGAGTATAAATACCAGCAAGTTTACAACGTAAAAAATAGTTTGTGTTTCGCGAACGAAGTGAAGGACATTGCAATTCCAGAGTAGGCCGTCCTAGCCTCATTGGATGCTGTTCGTTTAAAACTTTTTATTCACTCCAAATGAAAGAGCTGGATTAGTAAAGATGAATCCAAAAATTCAATTCACACTAGAATTGGAAAACAATGGGACGATTAACTATTTAGATTTGACCGTAAGAAAGGAGGGAGGCAGGCACGTTTTCGGCGTCTATAGAAAAGACACTTGCTCCGACAACATCATAGTAGCGACGTCGCACCACCCGGCACAGCATAAAAGAGCGTACTTTTATGCAATGTGCAACAGAGCCCTCAGATTGCCACTAAAGGAAGATGAGTTGCAGAAAGAACTAGGTATTATTAAGCAAGTAGCAGCAGCTAATGGATACAGGACACAAGATGTTACACGTATGTTGAACAAGATCAAAAATAAATCCGCGGGTATCAGTAACGATTATAGGAAAATTAAAGTTAAGAAGAAGTTTGTCACCCTGACATACAAAGGGCGTGTGTCGGAAAGAATTACTAAATGCTTTCCGAAAAACATCGCGGTGGCATTTCAGAATGAAGGGCAAATAGCACATAGACTAAGATATAAACCAGCAACGACAAAACAAATGAAATACAATAATTCCGGAGTATATAAGATTAAATGTGCTGAATGTGACAGTTATTATATAGGACAAACCGGGCGGAATTTTGAAATTCGATACAGGGAACATTGCAGTCATAGCAATCGGATAGCATTTGGAGCACATATAAAAGACAGTAAACATGATGTTAGTAATATAAATGAACAAATGGAGGTGCTACATAAAGCTCCAAAAAGCATCTATCTCAACGTGCGTGAAGAGATTGAAATACACGCTCATCAATGAAAAACCCCAGGCCTACTACTTAATGAGCAAAGTGATTTTATGCACAGGAGTTAGTATGAGAGTTTTAAAGACCTGTTTTAGGCCTACTCTTGAATGCAACAGCACGCCACAGTAAGAACCAGCTGCAGCGGAACGGCCCTCAGGGTACTGGCGGCGAGGTGAATTGGGAGCGGCGGAAGAGGACACGGCATGGCTTTGTATACGTTCTGCCGTAGGGAAATACTCTCCACCACCAATCAAAACAATGAAGATAAAACGCACATTTTCGAAATAATATCTACATTTTAATTATATTTTTAAGTTTTCTTATTAAGAAATTTTAAATTAGTGTAAATTATTTCGGTTCTTGGTCCACTCAAAACTAATTATTCATACGTTATTACTTTAAAATTTGGTTTATTAAAAAGTATATTCACCATTAATATGTACAGCGAAATAATAACATATGCATTACTCCTATAGGTAGAGTCACTTTTTACCGTTTCCAATCAGGTTTCTCTTAAACTGCGATATAAGGTTTTAGCAGATGAAAATTTACTTTATTTATGACAGCGAACCCATAGTTCTGTACTGACAAGTTACTCTGTAACAGCAATATATCGTATGTTGGCATCTAATACGTTGCAAAATTTGTTATTGTAAACTAAGATATTTCTATCACTAACTGTATCTCTCTTGTTAGTTATATTTTTAAATTTGTCTAACAGATCTGAAGATGGGCAGCTAGCCTGAAACCGGTCATGGGAAATAAAAAATAGCGATCATAGGCTGAAATGCCATATTTTTATTGCAAGGCTTTTGTACTCAAACAAATGTCACATATAATTACAAAGTAGGTAGCAAAGTTAATCCAACCAATAGAGAATTTTTTAAACCTCGTCAAGGATCAAGAGCTGCAGGATTTTTATAGTGCCGGTAACAAAGTTGACAAATATAATGCTTTCCTTAACACATTTCTCATCCTGTTTGAGAGTTGCTTTCCATTATTACGTTCTAAATGGGTTACTAGTAGGAAAAGGCAGCCTGGGTGGCTGACTAGTGTGATAAGGACATCGTGTAGAACAATCCGGGAATTATATAAAAATGTTAGAAGTAGTCACAAACAAGCTACTGTAGCCCGTTACAAACAGTACTATAAGATGCTTAAAATGTTATTAGGAAGGTAATGAGTACGTGGTACGCAAACAGAATAGCTGATTCACAGGATAAAATTAAATTCATACGGTCAGTTGTGATGGAATTGTCTGGTCAGCAGCACAAGGTCGACCATATAATATCATTCCGTAGTAAAAATACTTCTGTTACTGATAAATCAGATATATGTACAGCATTTAACAGTCATTTTCTGAACATTGCTGGTGAATTAAATAAAAATTTTGTTTCTACAGGGGATCATATAACTCTCTTGGCAAATGCGTTTTCGAGATTGAAGTCTGAAATACTCCTCTGTGATACGGACAAGGGGGAGATTGAGTCAATAATTAAATCACTAAACAATAACGACTCTCATGAATATGATGGAGTGCCTAGCAAAATATTACAGTACCGTGCTGCACATGTTAGCCCTGTATTTAGCCATACTTGTGATTTTTCCTTTAGGAATGGTCAGTTTCCTGAACGATTAAAGTAATAGGTAGTAAAGCTGATTTATAAAAAGGGAGATAGGGTTAATGTAGACAGTTTTAGACAAATTTCTATGCCATCAGTGTTTGCAAAAGTTATTGAAAAGGCTGTGTATGTAAAAATTACTGGTTATTTTATATCACACGATTTGCTGTGAAATGTACAGTTCGGCTTTAGAAATCGTTTAACAATTGAAAATGCTATATTCTCTTTGTGTGGTACTGGATGAGTTAAACAAAAGCTTTTGAACTCCAGGCCTATTTTTTTATTTAACCAAGACGTTTGATTGTGTTGATCACAAAATATTGCTCCAGAAGTTGCTCAATTATGCAATACGGGGAGTAGCACACAATACTTTCACCTCTTACTTTAGCAATAGACAGGAAAAGCTCATTATTCACATTTTCAAGGATGGCAGTGATGTGGGGTGTGAGTGGGGTACGGTCAAGTGGGGGGTGCCCTAGGGACAAGTGTTGGGTCCACTCCTGTTCCTTCTTTATATTAATGATATGCCCTCTAGTATTATGGGCGACTAAAATATTTCTGTATGCTGATGACACTAGCTTGGTAGTAAAGGACGTTGTGTGCAACATCGGATCGGTTTCAAATAGTGCAGTTCATGGCATAAGTTCATGGTTTGTAGAAAATAAAGTTAAGCTAATTCCCAGTAAGTCTCAGTTTGTACACTTTCTAGCTCACAATTCAACAAAACCTGACGTTTTAACTTCACAGGATGGGCATATGATTAGTGAAACTGAACAGTTACAATTTATGGGTGTTAATATAGACAGTAAGCTCTCGTGGAAAGCCCCCGTTCAGAATATTGTTCAAAGATTCATGCTGCCATTTTCACTATTCTAACGGTATCTAAAGTAAGTTATCCTTCCACACGAAAATTACAGTACTTTGCTTATTTTCATTCGCATATGTCGTATGGCATTATATCTTGGGGTAACTCTTCCCATTCTAAAAGGATATTTTCGGCTCAGAAACGGGCGGTGTGGGCAATAAGTGGTGCAAGGTGACGAACCTCTTGTCGACCTCTGTTCACGAGTCTGTGTATTTTGACATTGGCCTCTAAATATATACGAGGGTTGGAACTTAAATAGTGGCAACTATTTATTCACAACCGACAAGAAAGAGTTACAAGTTTGCACCTGTTCCTGTCCTTCAAAGTAGTCACCAGCATTGTGTAGAACCCGTTGTCAGCGATGTGGAAGGGGTAGTATACCGTTAGCAAAGCTTTTTCTGTTGATGGTATGAATGGAGTGGTCTAAAATTACGGTGATTCTCGTGCACGACTATGATGGTGTTTAACTAACGCATTAAGTTCCTCCACGGCAGACCGTCAATGCACAGTATTACTGTCCGTTTTTGGAGCATCACCTGCGATCAGCTTTGCGAAATAAGCGGCGACACTTTCTGCCCAACCAACCCATCATTTTGCACGACAATGCGTGGGTGCATACATTGCAAGCCGTGGCTGCTCTGTTCGGTCGAAGTACTGTACCATCCACCATACTCCTTCCGAGGATGAAGGAACCACTTCGTGGCATTCGCTTCACAACTGTTCCAGAGATTCGACAGGCAGTAGACCGCTCCATTCGCCCCATTAACAGAACAGGCTCTGCTAACGGTGTACTACGCCTTCCACATCGTTGGCAACGGGTTCCACTCAACGCTGGTGACTACTTTGAAAGACAGTAACAGGTGCAAACATGTTGCGAATAAGTAGTTGCCACTATTTAAGGTCCAACTCTCGTATATTTCTTACTGTCATTTCTTGTTAACAATATTAGCTTTTTCCCAAATATAAGCAGCTTTGATTCAGTTAATATTGGGCAGAAAAATCAAACCTGCATTTGGATTGGACTTCTTTAACTCTTGTGCAGAAAGGTGTTCAGTACACTGCTGCATCCCTTTTCAGTGAGCTACCACTAGAATTCAAAAATCTTAGCAGTAATCCACGCTCTTTCAAATCGAAACTGAAGAGTTCCCTCATGGGTCACTCCTTCTATTCTGTCGAGGAGCTCCTTGAAAAATTAAGCTGATTCTTGTTGTGTTGTTGATTGTGCTTACTTAAACGTATGGCTCGACTTTTATCGGGTTCATAAATTTTTTATGTTTCTCTGTTATTAATTTTATGTTGTAATTTCATGTACTGACACGTTCCATGACCTTGGAGATTTGCTCCTCAATTTGGTCCTACGTAAATTGACGTGTAAATAAATTAATAAATATTTTAGACGTAATGGTATGGTTCAAGTGTGCTTCAGGATGTATCCTATCAACTGACCGCCTCTTATGGTCAAATTCTTCCAAAACTTTTTTCTTCCATTCCGTTCAATAGAGCCTCATTAGTTATTTGATCAAGTCACACAATAATCTTCCGCAGTATATCAACCTTTCTAGTATCAACTATTTATCGATCATATTGCTCTTTCGTACAAGGCTGAACTCCAGACAAATAAGTTCCCCAAACCATCCTAACAATTAAAATTTTGTGCGTCGGTACCAAATTCTTGTTTTTCAGAAATTACTTTCTTGCTCTTTCCTGTGTGTGTTTTGTATCCTTGTCGACTTAGGTCATCGTCAATAATTTGCGGCCAGACTAAGCATCTGATTTCATAACACAATTTCCTCAGTATCCCTTGATTGCTTCGGCTACCTTTGTGTTATCTTTGTCTATCTTCACCTCACACACTCGTGTGAAGGAATCGGTTCCATATAACTCATCTAGAAGAACTTTGCATTTTAAGGTTCAGAGAGAAGGAAAAATGGTTTAGGTTTGTCACTGACATTTTAATTATGTCAGAAACGGCAAAGAGACAGAACATCAGTTGAACAGAATGCTGTACAAAGGTTTAACTATTCGGGAAGTAAAATTCCCGATGATGGCCGAAGTGGTGAGAATGTAAAATGCTGACCGACAATAGGACAGAATTTGTGTTTCGAAAGGGGAAGATTGTTAACAGTTCAAACAAGAATTGTATACAAGCATGTGAAATGTATTGCAAGAGGGGATTACTGTAGATCATATGGGCTAATCTAACAATTAGCGTCGACATTCTGACAGGAATTGCAATTTTCTGGGACAACATGACTAAAGGGTAGGATTGGTTGATAGAACGCATCCTGCTGCATCAAGGAATTGTTAACCTGGAATGAAGTTAGGGGCTTAAAAGCAGTCGAGAGAAACCAATGGTTTCCTACTGCAAGCGGATTAAAATGAATTTAGATTTCAGTTGTTATGCAGGGATGAAGAGGCTTACATAATGTAATCTAGCTTCGAGAGATGCATCTGAAGACCGCAACAACAACATTTTTTTTCATCTATTAAACATCTTCGGAGCTAGTACGCACATACACACGTGATACTGTGGTGGGCATTGGCTTCCAGAACCGTTTACCTACTCCTGTAAGATCTTTGTAGTTTAAGGATCACAGAAAAGATAATAAGAGTTTCAGTTTCCAAATAACATTTTCATTCTGCCTGAGGCGGCAAAGCAGTAAAACATCAGTTAAATGGAGTGCCCTGTATAATTCTTCCTGAATGCAATAAACTGACCGAAGTAGAGAGAATATAAAATGACGATCTGCATTAGGATGGAATCTATTTCAGGAAAGCGGAAATTTATTAACAATTCAGACAGGAAATTAATATAAGTATATGAAAAAGTAAATGAAAAAGAGTTAACGATTATCTTTAACATAGTTCAAATGGTTCAAATGGCTCTGAGCAATATGGGACTTAACTTCTGAGGTCATCAGTCCCCTAGAACATAGAACTACTTAAACCGAACTAACCTAAGGACATCACACACGTCCATGCCCGAGGTAGGATACGAACCTGTGACCGTAGCGGTCGCGCGGTTCCAGACTGTAGCGCCTAGAACCGCTCGGCCAGTTTATCATAGTTCACCCACCCCGTTTTCTCTTTCACTACTACTATCTTGTTCACATTTCCAACTGAATGCCTGCTCCTGAAATTTCATAGAAGCTTACAGGAACTGAAAGTTATGAATACGTAAACGGTTCACCGGGCATAAGCCGACGATGCGAGCGAGGTCCATCGTAAACTCAAGAGAGGTGACGCACTTTCTGACGAAATAATGTGATGTTACGCCACGCGCAATGGAGGAAGTATTAACATCAAGAACAGTAGAATTATGTATCTAGGTACCTGCAATGACTGTATGGGCCCCCACGGTTTATGTGTGACAAACGAGATAAACATTCTTGGTGTAGTCCCGATGCCACATCCAACAGAACTAATAGCGGTAAACTGGCAGGTGAAACTGAACGTCATATGAACTACAGTTTAAGGTCATAATGAAAAGATCTTTTGCAAGATCCATTGAAGTAAATTTGCTAACAATTATGTGCTCATTGGACTGTACCATGTTGCAACAGTTTTACGCATGCTTGAAGATGTATCGCATATAAATTTATTAATGTAATGCGTGCTTATTTTTACAGTTTCTTTTAGTGCTTCCACGCAAAAACGGGTAGGTTTTAGAATCACACACGTCTGTCCTACTTAGAAATCTCTAAGGCATGCACCTGTAGATTCTACGGAATAATTATAGTGTTCAAAATGTTCAAATGTGTGTGAATTTCTAAGGGACCAAACAGCTGAGGTCATCGGTCCCTAGACTTACACACTACTTAAACTTACTTAAACTCCCTTACGCTAAGAAAAACACACACACCCATCCCCGAGGGAGGACTCGAACCTCCGGCAGGAGGGGCCGCGCAGTCCGTGACATGGCGCCTCTAACCGCGCGGCCACTATGAGCGGCAATTATAGTGGAATCACGGAAGAACTTTTCATGTCTTTAGGAACGGACGAATCCCAATTAACATTAATCCGGAGTTATATTATGTTTACAGACATTACATCGATCTGAGTTACACAGAGAATAACCTGCGCCAAAGCATCAGTAGTAAGATATACTACACACTAAAGAAAAATCACTTGGAAAACCCCATCGAGATGACGTATGAAGCTGAGAGCCGGGAAAATGTGTGGAAGAATATTAACAATCCAGTCCTCGATTCAGATATTAGAGGAGCCTGGTGCGATGTAGGGAAGTGATCACATACGGCGACAGGCTTTAGAAAATAGAGCTCGGAACGACACATGTAGTGAGGAGTGTAATTTAGTGGAAAGATTACCACACATCGTAATTCATAAATATCGAACACGTTTTTCGAATTGGATTAGGTAAAAACTTTGAATGATAAATAGAACCTCAGAGAAATCAATAAACATTACAGCCATGTTATCGACACACTGTAATCTATATCTATACCCGAAAAATAATGGCTTCACCCAGTTAGATGGACATTATGTACACTACATGTTATTGAACAAAATTCCGACACTGACAGACTTTCTCATGTCGTTTGAAAATGCTTTGCAAGTTAGAAAACTACTCAAAATGTAAGACATGGTGTCGGACTTATGCTTTTGTGCTTTTCCCAAGGAGCAGAATTAATATTAAGATTAATAAATTACGGTGACAGACTTAATTGCCGGCCGGTGTGGCCGTGAGGTTCTAGGCGCTACAGTCTGGAACCGAGCGACCGCTACGGTCGCAGGTTCGAATCCTGCCTCGGGCTTGAATTTGTGTGATGTCCTTAGATTAGTTAGGTTTAATTAGTTTTAAGTTCTAGGCGACTGATGACCTCAGAAGTTAAGTCGCATAGATCTGAGAGCCCTTTGAACAGACTTAATTTCTAACGCTACGGATTTTCCACCTGCTAGAACTGTCAAAGATCTTAATGTGGGCGAGCTTTATGACATCGCGCGGCTGCTGCTCTTTGATTATATACTACAGCTTTGTGAAATGTTGTATTTGCATGTTAAATATTGCAAAGAAATGATGTAAATAAATTTCCTGTGTTATTCCCATGGAATTAACTGATTATAGGATAGGACGTAAGTGGCCGTTTACAAATGTGCAATAGACAACACCTTCCTTAGACTTGCCATCCTCAAGTATGTTTTTATGGGATGATTAGGTCATGGTGTATAATGTGGAATCTAATGGGATTATGTGTTAACATAAAACCCCAAGCTATTTCTGAACGGTTTGTGCTGGCAGTGACACTTGGTGATGGTGTTCTTTCGACCAAGGGCTGCTTCTCTTTCTTTGTTTGGAACATTGCTTCTTACTGTTGATTAGAAAGTAATTCATAGGGATTTACAAAAGCATGAAAACTTTGTAATTCTCACACAAAGAGGAGATTTGCAGTTGATCCTTTCTGCCAACGAAACACGATGTTGCAGCTCGTATGCAGTGTTGTTGTTGTTGTTGTTGTGGTCTTCAGTGCGAAGACTGATTTGATGCAGCTCTCCATGCTACTCTATCTTGTACAAGCCACTTCATCTCCGAATAACTACTGCAACTTCATTCTTTCTGAATGTATTTACCTTAATCATCTCTTGGTCTCGCTCTACGATTGTTACCCCATCCCAACTTCCCCCCTCCCCCCTCACCCACACCTATGGTAGAAGTCAACACGTGCTCAGTTTTTGTTTGACGCAACACATCTGTTTTCTGATAGTGGAGGTGGAATAAACAGGAACACAGCCACTTTATATGCATTGCACGAAATTGTGTTTTTCGTCTGAGGCGTGGACTGTGATATAAAACTAACTCCTAATTCCAGACGTCAATCCTCCTATAATGGAACATATTTGCAATTGTGTACTTTTCAACAATTAAATTTCGTCTTACACTCTCCACAGTCTCACAAAAAGAGTCTCGTTGATGGCCATCTGATCCCGGGATAATCGGTCCTCTCGCCTTATCAGTGCCACTTTTCAGCGGCAAGGTAGTGTACTCACAGTAAGTCACGAGGACAGATTGAGTTGTTGAGTATGAAGTGGCCGCAGTGCCACAGTGCTGAGCTTCGTTATACTCGCGGAATTACAACGGGAATGGAGGAAGCCCGTTATCATTGATGTAACAGCTGCACCTTGATTTATGACGTATGCAGCTCACAACTTAAACTCATTCCGTTTCTGATCCCTGATAATCCTGTCAAAATAATGTGATCCACACATTTACTACGAGCGGTAATCCTATTTCCTGCTTCTGGTTAGGACGCTGTCTCCTTTCAGAGACACTTTCTCATGTATTGTCTGGTGCGCGATGATAAATAATTTAGTCCTTCCTGCAATATTTTCCTTTCTGCCCAAGTGTTTTACACGTTATATGCTTCAGTTGCAGTTCAAATGGCTTCAAATGGCTCTGAGCACTATGGGACTTAACATCTTAGGTCATCAGTCCCCTAGAACTTAGAACCACTTAAACCTAACTAACCTAAATACATCACACGACCGTAGCAGTCCCGCGGTTCCGGACTGCAGTGCATAGAACCGCACGGCCACCATGGCCGGCAGTTGCAGTTGATCCGATGCCTAAGTACAGAGCCTTGTTAAGAAAACATTCCCTACAACTGAAATGGAACACCTCCTTCTTTTGTTTGGACCTGCCTTGGATTTTAATATATTCTACAGTCACGGAATAGAGATCAAGAGAGGCAAAAGTGTTCTGTAGTTTGTTTTTCTTTCCATCTAGATTCCGGGTGTACATGGTTCCGATCAATTTCTCTCGGTATCCTCCTCATTCATCGTGTATATTGTTATCACTCGTCCCGATAAATCGGAACCGTCACCGTTATGGACCGACAAGACCCAATTTTTTCCGATTTTGCAAAATACTGTTAGGAACTTCGCTCAAGTACTGAACTAACGCCCTGTACTAACGCAACATGTAGACGCAGCCTCAGTTAGTTTTATTTATGATGGTCAGGTGTTGCATGTTGCGTTTCCTGTATCGACGATACAAGCAGCTTCTAGATCTAGTACCACCATTCTAGAAAATACCAAAATTCCCCAGTAGTCCGGGGCTGGAACTATTTAAGCAGTGATACCCGGAAGAATGGGGCAGTTACCATTTGCATAGCGATCTGATAAGACGATTCTTTCTACACGTAATGCGAACAACGAACTCAAGTTAGTGATTCATGAAGTGTTTACTGCATTCATAAAGAGTATGAAGTGTATAATGACGTGTACTTCAATGACTAAAGTGTTCGTTATCTACCGTATAAGAAACTTATCGTTGAGCCTACGAAAATACCTAAGGATGGAAAGAAAAAGTATTACTTTTCAGTTGGTTACACAAAACAGTGGTCTTTTATCAAGAATGTATGTACGGCTTAGGAAGCGTTTATGAGATTTGTAGCTGTTTCAGTAACTCACTGAGGTAAGCCAGATGTGAGGCATTATGTTTCTACGAACAATCATACAAAGATGTTAGCGGTAGCATCGACATCAAAGCCTTTTTCTGCATTCATGATTAAAGAAGATACCCAGTAGGAGTTGCTCGTTGCTGCTGTAGAATTGGTTAAAACTTATAAAGTTGTCAAGCATCAAGTATCCTTCAGTTCTCTTGTCTGTACCGTAAAACTGAATGCAGCAGTGTATACTAACTCCATATTCGCCGCAAAGGAGTCTACAGCCAAGCCCAAAGCTGCAGCGATTGTCAAAAATATTCTGGCACCACACTCCGTGTCCGAATGCATAAAAAAGTTGCAAGAAGTTTCATTTTACGGCATAGGGACCGACACATCGAATCACAATGTCGAAAAGATGTTTCCCTTAGTTGTTGAATATTTTACTGAAACTGACAGAGTCGAGCGAAGCTGTTGAAGTTTGTCTCACTGAGTAACGAAACATGGGAGACAATGAAAAGTTTTTTTTCTACACAGCTTAAGACAACTGCAAATTCCATTAGATAAATTATTCGCTTTTTGTGAAGACTGTACCAATACCATATTCACAAGGCTTCATCGACGCGGCCAGCGGAGTGCGTTTCACCAAATTAAATAAAACGTAAGGAAAAAGTAAAAGGAATTTGAAGTCCAGTTATGTTCTCCACAATGCCATATCAAGCGCTGCCGGAGTCTTAAATGTCGAAATTGAAATAATCGTCATGAAAATACTTAATTATTTTTGATTGTACAAGCAAAGCGCAGAGAAGTTGTGCTTATACATTGATGACAGTCATCAGGTTCTTCTATCTCACTCAAAAAAAAAAAGATCGCTGTCGCTAATGCCATCAGTTGAGAGAATTCTTAAGCTTTAGATTGCATTAAAACAATTGTTTGACGCCAATGACAGGCCTCCTAAAATAATTTCAGCTGAACGTAGTTGCCGCAGCCAACCGACCGCCTGGTGATGAGATGGCGGGGCTGTAGTTCAGTTAAGTAGTTTTAATCCGGCACGGTACCACGGTACTATAGGTTTTAATTTTAATGTTGACTGTGCCTTATTCTGTCATGTTATAGTAATTTTATGCTTCTGAAGAAGGCTACATTAATTTAGCCGAAACCTGGTAAAGACCAGAAAATTTGCGGAACTGAGGCTGATTCTTCAAAATATTACAATGCAAGAGCCCCCCGCTTGTAGAAAACATCAAGAAACGTCGCAGATTAGGAAGTGAATTCTTACAGGAAGATATAAGAGGTGTGGAGTATAAGTGGCTGTGCTTTTCCATCCGAATTTTGCGGTGATTAATACAATTAGTCCTTTGACCGTCTTACTGAGTTGGCGTGTAGGACCCTTTCTACCCGTTTTGTCAAGAAGCCGCCGACGCTTATGTCCCTCGCAGAAGAAGTAGCAGCGCCGTTGTGTTCTGTGTAAAGTGCAATTCTGCTTCCTATGATTCTAAGTAATGAATCGGGAAGCTATATTATTCGGAATAACGTTCAAATCGGATGCCTTTCAAGATAATACACCGATACCATCGACACAGTTAATAATGATTTAACTAAAAACTAACAGTTTCCTGAGAGCATGCTTGTATGACAGAACTAGACTTTTGGTGTTCTATAGGCTACTGACGACTGTGGCGCAGTACTTACGCTCATAATATCTCGTAGCCGTTCGTAGATTTTCGTTAGCTTCTAGGTTATTCATTGATTTATTAAGACTATCGATTTATGCCGTTGTAATATTGTTATAAGAAAGTGCTTACGATCTGTAGGCTTCTCCTAATATATGTATTGGAAAAAATTACGTTGGTTTGCAAATATTTATTAAGAAAAGTTACTTGCATGGCCCAAAAATAACTGTGCTTTCATAACGTACCATGCTGCTGACGTAAGGGGCGTTCTCATTTTTAGACACAGCGTCTCACACCACTTTCCACTGGCAACACCTATGGTCCGCCGGCTCCTTCGCCTAGCGTGGGAGCTGAAATCTACTCCCGACTGTGCGCGTTCTGCACTGCTTCTTTACTCACCGAATGCTACATGCTATGTGCAGATGCGATACAGGGTCGTAAAACTGAAAAATAGGGACATAAAATGTGGTTTGAATACAAAGGGTTCGTTACAACAAGATCAAATTAATCTTCATATCTCCGACAAAAATCAATCTTATACTGAGACCAGGTAGAGACTTTCTGGTCTCAGAACACCTAGGCCCTAGGGACTACAAGATGCCTTGGCAGTGTGGCCAGTCGACGTCGGAAAACAGAGCGCGCTGTGGAACACCACAGGAAGGAGCTTGAGAGATTTTATCGTCTACGTTACTGTGAGAAATATGCTTTAGCTGAGCAAGCTTAAGAAAACGGTCACCAGATAAAAATCTACCAAAAATCTACCATGGCTCGCACTAATGGCTTCTGCAACTGTGTAACTAAACAATCCGTTGAAATAAAAATCAACGATAACACCCTTAATATAGACGCCTGCAGCACAGAACGGCATTGGATCCAGCGGTCGTGTGGCTGGAGCGGGCACATAGATCATCGAGTCAACATATGGCTACATGTGGCGATGCTCCGAGCACCAGTGACGTCGCAGCCTTCAGCTAGTGTATTAGCCGAGAGCTCGTATAATTTTAATTTCTTGACGGGGCTGGAAACCCCAGTAATTTCTATTCAATGTTACCACGGCGTGACTGTATTCTTCCAATGTGTAATATGTTCACTCACACGTCATCGATCCTCTGAAACGAATGAAAGCTACTGAGAGACAAAACGCTGTGCTGAAAGCTCGGTCTCGTATTTTAGTGATCGGAAACAAAATACTCGGTTTTGCTGAACTGTCATGGCAGTATATATAAACTTTTTATTATTTTTTTAACTTATACGTATCTACCAAGCCAAAGCGTTCCTTTCCAAAAGAGTATCTGTTTATTGATTTCTAATCCAACTCTGTTAACAACCAGAAGGTGGTTTGATACCACAATGCTGTATTCGGCATGCTGGTATCAGAGGTGGTATGCCGCTGTCCTCTTCCGACCTCTGAATAGGTTTACCCATCAGCACACCTGTAGGGACACCTACAGTTTAACATGAATTCAGAACAACTGTGCAGCTGGGCATGCTTCACAACAAGACGTGAATAGTGATAGATAAACAACCTAGGACTCACCAGGAATCAAATACTACATTCATGGATCCGTCGTCTGGCTCTTTATCACTAAGCCACAGACCCACACGGATGACCTCATAGTAGCACGAATGTAGGACAACCTCATAGCTCCTCAAATGCAAGCTCTGAAATATGAGTTTGAAATGACGCTCTGCATATTATTGTGTTCCCTTTCAACAGGTCGTGTAGAGAGTACGCTGGACTGTATTGAACTAATTTGGGACTGTTAGGATAGTACGAGCGTTACACCCGTAGTCTAAGGGTGGTACTGATCAAAGATTGCACCACGTGTCTTGTTCCCGTCGAACGTTCGGTGCGGCACGGATATCCGTCACTGAAAAGCCTGTATCTGGCGTTTGAACCTCTGTTATGCTGCCATCGGCAGACAGTTATGGGCATGATGTTCGGTGGAGTTATGTTTCGATCTACAGCCTGCGCCGACGGTGGTTGTGCTCCAAAATGGCAACAATGTCTCGAATGAACTCGACTGGATATATGCATACTGTATGTCCTCACATAGCGTCCTTGATGTCGAAAAATCGGTCGTATGTGTCACCCCCTCCGACTTTGTCACTCAATGAAGTGGCTATGCTTCGAATTCAATAGCGACGTACGCTGGACAGCTGTCCTTAACTGTCGGCGCCTTCTGCAACACGTCAGGGCTCCCGTCGTCCACCAACGACCATTCATTCAACGAACACACTTTTTCGGCACCTATCTGGCTTCTCGTCTGTCTCACTGGCCCACATCTCACTTATGCCTGTCACGATTGCGTTACGTCTGTTTCCAGCCTTTGGATCTTTCGTCAATATTGGCATTACGGATCCCTCACACTACCCTCTAATCGACGGGGTCTCAGGCTTGTTCAAGTCCATGACAGGACGGTGGCCATCTTCCTGACCACACAACGTAAGCTCTGGAAGACTTGTCCACAAAGCCTGACGGTCCTCCTCCTATAATCGTTTAAGACATCTCCATTCGCACCCACTGTGATGACACGACGTGTTCTCCCCCCTTTATACAATCCAAGCGATTTTTACGTCTAATGTTGCTATGTTCGCCTCGCTGTACCGACAATTTGTCATATGATGACGCGGGATGTCAATCACGTCCTCTAATATGTAACGGTCAATTTAAAACAGGTGACACAATCAAGATTCACTGGATCAACCCATTTGCACAGACTGCAGGACGTCGAACATAGGTGAATATCGTCTTTGCTGTGGAGTGGTGAGTGTCATCTGGTAACTGGTAAGAAAATTCCTCGTCTATTTTCTCCGGGTGACGTCGGCGCACATTACTCCACAAATCCTGTTGTTTCCTAGATGACACTTACTATCCTTGTATGAAAACTAACACAGTTCTATCGATCAAAGGGCACTGTTTAATAAAAACAATGTCCTAATGTACTGCAGCCATAGTGGCATCGTCAAATGTTAAATGCGGTATGAGCACCAGCATCGTCAAATTCATATAAATCACATCAGATGCACGAGTCATGTTGTCAGTAGTACTACTGTTTAAAACAAGCTGCCGTACAGTAGCCACAAGATGTTTGTGTTGCAAGTTCACCAGATGTCGCTAATTAGTCATACACTAGTTTTCAATAATTAATTGAAACAGCGAAAATAAAGGGGGATACAATAGTTGAAGTCTGTAATAAGCTTATAACGTATAAAGGCATTAGAGTTTCTTTCTTTATTGTAATTTTAATCACCTCATACAGGTGGACTGTCAGCAGCATATTACACTGCTCTTCAGCCTTAAGTGGTACAATAATATGACATATAGGTGACACAGACAGTACGATAAAAACGGTTGGCAAAAAATGTAGATACAAAAAACAATAAACATGAAGCCGTTCACGCCGGACGAGAAAAAACACTAACACTTGTTGACACGGCGCACATAACACGGATGACTGCGACGCACACGTGAACAGTGGAGGCGTGACGGCGAAAGAACACTAAACACAAAACGAAGGCACAAACACGAGACACTGATGGCGATGATCTCCGGCACGCGAATGTCCACTGAGTGTGTACGAGTCCGGGGACCTGCCAAGAGAGGAGGAGGCGGGAGGTGGGAGAGGGGAGAGCAGAAATGCCATGAGCAGGGGAGATAGGGGGAAGGGAGGAGGTGGGTGGTGAAGCCGGGGGGAAGAGGGTGGAGGAAGGGAGATGGGGGAAAAGGAAAGAGAAGGGAGGGGAAGGAAACGACACAGGAAGTAGGAGGGAGGATCAAAGTTAATAGGAGGGGTAGATGGTGGGGAGGAGGACATTATAAGGGAGGGAGAGCTGGCGGAAGCGACCTTGGGAGAGGGTAAGGAGGGTGGAGGGATGGAGACCGGGTGGGATGTGGGAGTACAGGTGCGGCAGCGGGCAGGGGCGGGAGAGGATGGGCGAGACAAGCAGGTCAGGAGGATCGAGTTTTTGGGAGGTGTACAGGAACCTTTCAAGGAAAAGGAGGAGGTGGGGGAGGGGAGACGGATGCAATAGGCGAGGCGGAGAGCATGGCATTCAAGGATTTTAAGGGATTTATAAAAGGTAGGGGGGTGGGCGGAGATCCAGGCCGGATGGGCGTAACAAAGTATAGGGCGGATGAAGGATTTATAGGTGTGGAGTATGGTGGACGGGTCCAGACCCCACGTATGGCCGGAAATGAGCTTCAGGAGACAGTCGGGAGCATGCCTTGGCTTGGATTGTCCGGAGATGGGGGGTCCAGGAGAGTCGACGGTCGAGAGTGACGCCAAGGTACTTAAGGGTGGGGATGAGGGCGATAGGACGGCCATAGATGGTGAGATAGAAATCAAGGAGGCGGAAGGAAGGAGTGGTTTTGCCTTCAATGATCGCCTTGGTTTTGGAGGGAATGACCTTGAGCAACCACTGGTTGCACTAAGCGGTGAACCGGTCAAGATGGGGTTGTAGAAGGTGTGGGAAGCGCTGCAGGGTGTGGGTAAGGGCAAGGAAGGCGGTGTCATCAGCAAACTGGAGAAGGTGGCCGGGGAGGGGGGGGGTGACGGCGGCGGCATGTCCGCCATATATAAAAGGTACAGAAGGGGAGAGAGGACAGAGCCTTGGGGCACAGCAGCGGAGGGAAAAAAGGTGTAGGAATCCATGTTATGGATGGTGACGTAGGAAGGACGGTGGGAGAGAAAGGAGCCGATCAGACGGACGTAGTTAATGGGAAGGGCGAAGGTTTGAAGCTGGAAGAAGAGACCGGAATGCCACATGTGGTCATAAGCACGTTCAAGTTCCAGGGAGAGGAAGATTGCGAAGCGACGGGAATTAAGCTGCTCGGAAAGGATATGAGTGAGGTGAAGGAGAAGGTCGTCGGAAGAGAAGGACGGCCGGAAGCCACACTGGGTAATGGGAAGGAGGCAGTGCTGGCGGAAATGCTGGTGGATGCGGCAGGTGAGGATAGATCCCAGGACCTTGCTGAAGACCGAGGTAAGGCTGATGGGATGGTAGGAGGAGACGGCGGACGGCAGTTTACCAGGTTTAAGGAACATCAGGATACGGGAGGTTTTCCACAGGTTGGTGGTAGTACCTGGTGGACAGGACTACATTGTAGAGCCTGGCCAGGGCGGAGAGGACAGAGAGAGGAGCTTCACGAAGGTGACGGTATGTGACACGATCGTGACCAGGAGCTGGGTTGCGTTTCGTGCGGAGTGTAGCTATGAGATCCTGTGTAGTGATAGGGGCATTGAGATCCATGTGTGCAATGTTGTCCAAGTACTAGAAACCAGGTGCGAGTGGAGGGACAGAGGTGTCAGTTCGATCACGGACATCCGGGAAGAGGGAGTAATCGAACTGGGGATCATCGGGGATGGGAAAGACATCGGAGAGGTAAGAGGCAAAGTGATTGGCCTTACTAAGGGTGTCAGGGAAGGGGTGATCATCATGGAGAAGAGGATAGTAGGGGGAGGGTTTACTTCCGGTATTGCGACGGAAGGCTGACCAGAACTTGGAAGATTTGATAGGTAGGGTAGCATTTAAACGGGTGCATGTCTGTCGCCAGTCCTGGCGTTTCTTAGCCGCGAGCAAATTTCGAATGTGTCGCTGGAGTTGCCAGTGGTGTCGAAGTGTGTCCGGGTCACGCGTGTGTAGGAAGGCGCATTAGAGACGGCGGGATTCACGGAGGAGGAGGACGGCCTGTGGGGGTAAGGTAGGACAGTGGGGGTGGATGGCGACAGTAGGGACGTGGGCCTCCAAGGCCTCAGACAAGGTCTGCTGGTGGAAGGAGGCGGCATGGGTTACATCGTCAGGGTGGCGGTAGGTGTAGGGGTGGCTATCGACCTGGGTGGAGAGGGTATCCCGGTAGGCATTCCAGTTGGCACAGGAATAGTCATGGTCGTACTTTAGGGGAGGGTTATTACGAGGGTCGGGGCGGGGGCGACGACCATCTGAAACGGTGAGGAGGACAGGGAGATGGTCGCTACCAATAGGCTCCAGGACATCCACTATTATGCGGCCAAGGAGGTTAGGGGAGGAAAGGATAACATCTGGAGTGGATTCGGGACAGGTGTGCTGGGGGGTGGGGATGAGGTCGCCTTGAACCGATGCCACCGCCGTAACTGGGCGGCGGAACGACTGTGGATGTTGAGGTCGGCGGCGATCTCATAGGAGGAGAAGGTACGGTCAATGTGGCAGAGGAAGTCGAAGGGAATAGGGACGTTAGGGCGGACATAGATGGTGGCGCAGGTGACGGTAAGGCCAGGAAAGAAGAGACTAAGGATCAGGTGTTCGGTGGGGTTGGCATGGAGAGGTTGGAGCCGAACTGGGATCTGGCAGTGGTAACCAATGGCAACTCCGCCACGTGCAATCTGGAGGGGGATTATCGGAGTGGTGAAGGAGGTAGGGCGACGTGTGCACGGTGTGGTTGGGCTGGAGGAAAGTTTCATTGAGGAGGAAGGCATGCACGTGGTGGCTGGCAAGGCTGTGCAGGATAAGGATCTTCTTGGCGGGAAGGGAGCGGATGTTGTTGAAAAGGATATGGTGGTGTTGTGCCATGACAGGGCTTTAGACAATGGTGTCAAGACGGGAGAAGATGAAATGAGCCTGGTTGTTGGAGGAGGTGGCATACATTCTTAAGTGGAAAATGGAACGGGCGGCGAGGGAGACCTGTTGGAGGGTGTGAGGGCGCTGGAAGGGGTGGACGTTTTGTAAGACAATGGTGAAGAACCTGATGACGTCCTCAGCGGAGGAGGGGGGAAGGGAATTGCCAGGAGGGGTGGAGACAAGGACGATGAGTTCAGGAGTGGTCGGAGGGGGTCGGGCTTTACACTTTTGGGAGTAGGTGGGATGGGGGAGATTGCAGGTGTTACAGGAGGGAGGGGATTGAAAGTTAGGGCACTGGCAGAGGAAGTGTGGTTGCCTACAATGCAGGCAGGTTGGGCTCTCGCGGCACTCGGCTGTTGCTTGTGCGTTATAGCGCAGACACCTCTGGCAATGCAGGGATTGAGGAGGGGAATGGGAGGGGTCGACCTAATAGCGCTGGTTGAAGAGGAGGGCACCTTCCTTCAAGAGACGGTCAATGGAGGGGACGTCCTCTGAGAAAACCCACTTAAGGCAGGTGGGGCCAGCCGAGTTAAATATGCGTGGGACCACCCGCACCTCCAGTGTGGGCTGCGCCTTGAGCTCTGCCAACACCTCCTCCTCCGTGATCGACAGACTGAGCCGAGTGATCACGGCGGTGAGGGTTGGCGGGCGATGCGGGGTTTGGGGTTGTGCGGGTAGGAGAGGGAGCAGGGGTGAGGGAGGCGTTGGGGCCAACATTAGAGATTGAGAGGTGGGAGAGGATATCAGTGTGGAGGGTTGGGCTGGGGGAGGAGATGAGAACAGAATCCCGTCTGGGAGTGAGGAGAGAGATGGGGGCAACAGGGAAGTGTTGGCAGAGGAGGAGGGAGAGATTCTGGGCCTCGAGAAGGAAGGAGCGGGAAGGGAAAGGAGGTATTTGTATAAAAAGGGAGGGGAGGAGGAGGAGGAGGGAGCAGGTTCAGGCAGGGAGATCCATGGCATCCTGTGGGGGGGGGGGAGAAGAAAGGGGCAGTGCCTTTTTGGGAGAAGACGAGGTGGTGGTGCCACTAGGGCGTTTAACAGCGGCAGAAGGGTGGGTGGTGACATGAGGGATGGGAGAAATAGGGAGGTGGCGGGAAGGGGCAGGTCCCGGCGTGGACGCAGCAGTTGGCCCCGGAGATGGTGACGGTGAAGGCGACAGCGATGGCGAAGGTGGTGGCGGTGATGGCGAAGGCGATGGGGAGAGATGGGCATGGGCAGTGGCCCGACAGGCCACCACCCTAGCTGGAGCTGTAGTGACAGGCTGGGGGAGTGGGGGGAAAGGATCAGAGGGAGAGGAGTGGGAGGAAGAAGCTGGAGAGGGGGCGACAAAGAGCGAGGGCGAAGGAAGAGTGAGAAGAGGAGGGATGGAAAGAGGGGGGTGTGACTGGGCACACCATGTAATGGTGGTGGTGGCGGCGGAGGGGGAAGTATAAACTATAGCTGTGGTGGTAGTGGTCGTGGGGGCTGACATGACGACAGGGATAAACAAAAATGCACAGGACGAAAAGGAAAGGAAAAAGGGACAGACGAAGACAGACGAAGACGAAGACGGACAAAGACAAAGACGAAGATGGATGAAGACCAGAGTCCCACGCTGCTGGCGCTGGCGCTGGCGACGGCTGGAAGGAATACCGCAGCTGCTGCTGCTGCCGCGGACGGGGTTGGGCCACTGCTGCTGCTGCTGCTGCTGTCGCTGCTGCTGGAGGGCTGGCTGGCTGACTGGACCGCCGCTGCTGGCGGGACCGTTGCTGCTCGGCTGGACCGCTGCTGCTCGGCTGGATCGCTGCTGCTCGGCTGGACCGCAGATGCTCGGCTGGACCGCTGCTGCTTGGCTGGCTGCTGGCTGGCACCTGAAATCCTAGCACTTCGATTAGTGCTGGAATGGCACAATCGAAGGGCGGTATCCTTTTGGAGTACCGCCGGAGATGAAAGCATTACAGTAATAAAACGTAATAAAAAGAAGAACATGACAAAAGTAATATTGTTAAAAAGACGAAGAGTTAAGGGAACAGTGGTCGACATGTGCTCAAATGCCAATATTAAACACCGTTGATAGTGCACCAGGTAATATTAAACAACCATAGAACAAATCACTAAAGGAGCCACAAATGAAAGAAAACATAGTGTTGCACATAATCAGCGCCCTCTGTTAGCGCCAACGCCAGAATTCCGCACAGGCGGGAAGTGGTTGAGGAACGTGAGCGCCAGGAGGCACGTCGTACCCAGCGGTGCTCCATTGCAAGGAAAGAATAATGAAATTCCGTATCAGTGGATGATCCACAGTATCTGATTAATGCAGTCTATGACATGAGTAGAGAAGAAAGAAGAACATACTAGTGTCATGTGTAAAACGTATGAAGAAGAAGTAAGTATGTGATGCACTCAATACCACGAGAGCTTATCAACACACTATATATAACACAGGCGTGCTGTGATTAGACTCCTGTCCACCGGATACTACCCCAACCTGTGGAAAACCTCCCGTATCCTGATGTTCCTTAAACCCGGTAAGCTGCCTTCCCATTAGCCTTACCTCGATCTTCAGCAAGGTCCTGGAATCCATCCTCACCTGACGCATCCACCAGCATCTCCGCCAGCACCGCCTCCTTCCCGTTACCCAGTGTGGCTTTCGGACGTCTTTCTCTTCCGATGACCTTCTCCTTCACCTCACTCATATCCTTTCCGAACAGCTTAATTCCCGTCGCTCCAAAATCTTCCTCTCCCTGGACCAGATACGTGCTTATGACCATGTGTGGCATTCCGGACTCCTCTTCAAGCTCCAAACCTTCGCCCTTCTCATTAACTACGTCCGTCTGATCGGCTCCTTTCTCTCCCACCGTCCTTCCTACGTCACCATCCATAACACGGATTCCTACATCTTTCTTTCCTCCGCCGGTGTGCCCCAAGGCTCCATCCTCTCCCCCCTTACCACGGCGAGACTGTATTCTTCCAATGTGTAATATGTTCCCTCACACGTCATCGATCCTCTGAAACGAATGAAAGCTACTGAGACACAATACGCTGTGCTGAAAGCTCGGTCTCGTATTTTTGTGATTGGAAACAAAATACTTGGTTTTGCTGAACTGTCACGGCAGTATATATAAACATTTTATTATTTTTTTAACTTATACGTATCTACCAAGCCAAAGCGTTCCTTTCCGAAAGAGTATCTTTATTGATTTCTAATCCAACTCTGTTAACAACCAGAAGGTGGTTTGATACCACAATGCTCTATTCGGCATGCTGGTATCAGAGGTGGTATGCCGCTGTCCTCTTCCGACCTCTGAATAGGTTTACCCATCAGCACACCTGTAGGGACACCTACAGATTAACATGAATTCAGAACAACTGTGCAGCTGGGTATGCTTCACAACAAGACGTGAATAGTGATAGATAAACAACCTAGGACTTACCAGGAATCAAATACTATATTCATGGATCCGTCGTCTGGCTCTTTATCACTAAGCCACAGTCCCACACTGATGACCTCATAGCTTCTCAAATGCAAGCTCTGAAATATGCGTGTGAAATTACGCTCTGCATATTATTGTGTTCCCTTTCAACAGGTCGTGTAGAGAGTACGCTGGACCGTATTGAACTAATTTGGGACTGTTAGGATAGTACGAGCGTTACACCCGCAGTCTAAGGGTAGTACTGATCAAAGATTGCACCACGTGTCTTTTTCCCGTCGAACGTTCGGTGCGGCACGGATATCCGTCACTGAAAAGCCTGTATCTGGCGTTTGAACCTCTGTTATGCTGCCATCGGCAGACAGTTATGGGCATGATGTTCGGTGGAGTTATGTTTCGATCTACAGCCTGCGCCGACGGTGGTTGTGCTCCAAAATGGCAACAATGTCTCGAATGAACTCGACTGGATATATGCATACTGTATGTCCTCACATAGCGTCCTTGATGTCGAAAAATCGGTCGTATGTGTCACCCCCTCCGACTTTGTCACTCAATGAAGTGGCTATGCTTCGAATTCAATAGCGACGTACGCTGGACAGCTGTCCTTAACTGTCGGCGCCTTCTGCAACACGTCAGGGCTCCCGTCGTCCACCAACGACCAATCATTCAACGAACACACTTTTTCAGCACCTATCTGGCTTCTCGTCTGTCTCACTGGCCCACATCTCACTTATGCCTGTCACGATTGCGTTACGTCTGTTACCAGCCTTTGGATCTTTCGTCAATATTGGCATTACGGATCCCTCACACTACCCTCTAATCGACGGGGTCTCAGGCTTGTTCAAGTCCATGACAGGACGGTGGCCATCTTCCTGACCACACAACGTAAGCTCTGGAAGACTTGTCCACAAAGCCTGACGGTCCTCCTCCTATAATCGTTTAAGACATCTCCATTCGCACCCACTGTGATGACACGACGTGTTCTCCCCTCTTTATACAATCCAAGCGATTTTTACGTCTAATGTTGCTATGTTCGCCTCGCTGTACCGACAATTTGTCATATGATGACGCGGGATGTCAATCACGTCCTCTAATATGTAACGGTCAATTTAAAACAGGTGACACAATCAAGATTCACTGGATCAACCCATTTGCACAGACTGCAGGACGTCGAACATAGGTGAATATCGTCTTTGCTGTGGAGTGGTGAGTGTCATCTGGTAACTGGTAAGAAAATTCCTCGTCTATTTTCTCCGGGTGACGTCGGCGCACATTACTCCACAAATCCTGTTGTTTCCTAGATGACACTTACTATCCTTGTATGAAAACTAACACAGTTCTATCGATCAAAGGGCACTGTTTAATAAAAACAATGTCCTAATGTACTGCAGCCATAGTGGCATCGTCAAATGTTAAATGCGGTATGAGCACCAGCATCGTCAAATTCATATAAATCACATCAGATGCACGAGTCATGTTGTCAGTAGTACTACTGTTTAAAACAAGCTGCCGTACAGTAGCCACAAGATGTTTGTGTTGCAAGTTCACCAGATGTCGCTAATTAGTCATACACTAGTTTTCAATAATTAATTGAAACAGCGAAAATAAAGGGGGATACAATAGTTGAAGTCTGTAATAAGCTTATAACGTATAAAGGCATTAGAGTTTCTTTCTTTATTGTAATTTTAATCACCTCATACAGGTGGACTGTCAGCAGCATATTACACTGCTCTTCAGCCTTAAGTGGTACAATAATATGACATATAGGTGACACAGACAGTACGATAAAAACGGTTGGCAAAAAATGTAGATACAAAAAACAATAAACATGAAGCCGTTCACGCCGGACGAGAAAAAACACTAACACTTGTTGACACGGCGCACATAACACGGATGACTGCGACGGCACACGTGAACAGTGGAGGCGTGACGGCGAAAGAACACTAAACACAAAACGAAGGCACAAACACGAGACACTGATGGCGATGATCTCCGGCACGCGAATGTCCACTGAGTGTGTACGAGTCCGGGGACCTGCCAAGAGAGGAGGAGGCGGGAGGTGGGAGAGGGGAGAGCAGAAATGCCATGAGCAGGGGAGATAGGGGGAAGGGAGGAGGTGGGTGGTGAAGCCGGGGGGAAGAGGGTGGAGGAAGGGAGATGGGGGAAAAGGAAAGAGAAGGGAGGGGAAGGAAACGACACAGGAAGTAGGAGGGAGGATCAAAGTTAATAGGAGGGGTAGATGGTGGGGAGGAGGACATTATAAGGGAGGGAGAGCTGGCGGAAGCGACCTTGGGAGAGGGTAAGGAGGGTGGAGGGATGGAGACCGGGTGGGATGTGGGAGTACAGGTGCGGCAGCGGGCAGGGGCGGGAGAGGATGGGCGAGACAAGCAGGTCAGGAGGATCGAGTTTTTGGGAGGTGTACAGGAACCTTTCAAGGAAAAGGAGGAGGTGGGGGAGGGGAGACGGATGCAATAGGCGAGGCGGAGAGCATGGCATTCAAGGATTTTAAGGGATTTATAAAAGGTAGGGGGGTGGGCAGAGATCCAGGCCGGATGGGCGTAACAAAGTATAGGGCGGATGAAGGATTTATAGGTGTGGAGTATGGTGGACGGGTCCAGACCCCACGTATGGCCGGAAATGAGCTTCAGGAGACAGTCGGGAGCGTGCCTGGGCTTGGATTGTCCGGAGATGGGGGGTCCAGGAGAGTCGACGGTCGAGAGTGACGCCAAGGTACTTAAGGGTGGGGATGAGGGCGATAGGACGGCCATAGATGGTGAGATAGAAATCAAGGAGGCGGAAGGAAGGAGTGGTTTTGCCTTCAATGATCGCCTTGGTTTTGGAGGGAATGACCTTGAGCAACCACTGGTTGCACTAAGCGGTGAACCGGTCAAGATGGGGTTGTAGAAGGTGTGGGAAGCGCTGCAGGGTGTGGGTAAGGGCAAGGAAGGCAGTGTCATCAGCAAACTGGAGAAGGTGGCCGGGGAGGGGGGGGTGACGGCGGCGGCATGTCCGCCATATATAAAAGGTACAGAAGGGGAGAGAGGACAGAGCCTTGGGGCACAGCAGCGGAGGGAAAAAAGGTGTAGGAATCCATGTTATGGATGGTGACGTAGGAAGGACGGTGGGAGAGAAAGGAGCCGATCAGACGGACGTAGTTAATGGGAAGGGCGAAGGTTTGAAGCTGGAAGAAGAGACCGGAATGCCACATGTGGTCATAAGCACGTTCGAGTTCCAGGGAGAGGAAGATTGCGAAGCGACGGGAATTAAGCTGCTCGGAAAGGATATGAGTGAGGTGAAGGAGAAGGTCGTCGGAAGAGAAGGACGGCCGGAAGCCACACTGGGTAACGGGAAGGAGGCAGTGCTGGCGGAAATGCTGGTGGATGCGGCAGGTGAGGATAGATCCCAGGACCTTGCTGAAGACCGAGGTAAGGCTGATGGGATGGTAGGAGGAGACGGCGGACGGCAGTTTACCAGGTTTAAGGAACATCAGGATATGGGAGGTTTTCCACAGGTTGGTGGTAGTACCTGGTGGACAGGACTACATTGTAGAGCCTGGCCAGGGCGGAGAGGACAGAGAGAGGAGCTTCACGAAGGTGACGGTAGGTGACACGATCGTGACCAGGAGCTGGGTTGCGTTTCGTGCGGAGTGTAGCTATGAGATCCTGTGTAGTGATAGGGGCATTGAGATCCATGTGTGCAATGTTGTCCAAGTACTAGAAACCAGGTGCGAGTGGAGGGACAGAGGTGTCAGTTCGATCACGGACATCCGGGAAGAGGGAGTAATCGAACTGGGGATCATCGGGGATGGGAAAGACATCGGAGAGGTAAGAGGCAAAGTGATTGGCCTTACTAAGGGTGTCAGGGAAGGGGTGATCATCATGGAGAAGAGGATAGTAGGGGGAGGGTTTACTTCCGGTATTGCGACGGAAGGCTGACCGGAACTTGGACGATTTGATAGGTAGGGTAGCATTTAAACGGGTGCATGTCTGTCGCCAGTCCTGGCGTTTCTTAGCCGCGAGCAAATTTCGAATGTGTCGCTGGAGTTGCCAGTGGTGTCGAAGTGTGTCCAGGTCACGCGTGTGTAGGAAGGCGCATTAGAGACGGCGGGATTCACGGAGGAGGAGGACAGCCTGTGGGGGTAAGGTAGGACAGTGGGGGTGGATGGCGACAGTAGGGACGTGGGCCTCCAAGGCCTCAGACAAGGTCTGCTGGTGGAAGGAGGCGGCATGGGTTACATCGTCAGGGTGGCGGTAGGTGTAGGGGTGGCTATCGACCTGGGTGGAGAGGGTATCCCGGTAGGCATTCCAGTTGGCACAGGAATAGTCATGGTCGTACTTTAGGGGAGGGTTATTACGAGGGTCGGGGCGGGGGCGACGACCATCTGAAACGGTGAGGAGGACAGGGAGATGGTCGCTACCAATAGGCTCCAGGACATCCACTATTATGCGGCCAAGGAGGTTAGGGGAGGAAAGGATAACATCTGGAGTGGATTCGGGACAGGTGTGCTGGGGGGTGGGGATGAGGTCGCCTTGAACCGATGCCACCGCCGTAACTGGGCGGCGGAACGACTGTGGATGTTGAGGTCGGCGGCGATCTCATAGGAGGAGAAGGTACGGTCAATGTGGCAGAGGAAGTCGAAGGGAATAGGGACGTTAGGGCGGACATAGATGGTGGCGCAGGTGACGGTAAGGCCAGGAAAGAAGAGACTAAGGATCAGGTGTTCGGTGGGGTTGGCATGGAGAGGTTGGAGCCGAACTGGGATCTGGCAGTGGTAACCAATGGCAACTCCGCCACGTGCAATCTGGAGGGGGATTATCGGAGTGGTGAAGGAGGTAGGGCGACGTGTGCACGGTGTGGTTGGGCTGGAGGAAAGTTTCATTGAGGAGGAAGGCATGCACGTGGTGGCTGGCAAGGCTGTGCAGGATAAGGATCTTCTTGGCGGGAAGGGAGCGGATGTTGTTGAAAAGGATATGGTGGTGTTGTGCCATGACAGGGCTTTAGACAATGGTGTCAAGACGGGAGAAGATGAAATGAGCCTGGTTGTTGGAGGAGGTGGCATACATTCTTAAGTGGAAAATGGAATGGGCGGCGAGGGAGACCTGTTGGAGGGGTGTGAGGGCGCTGGAAGGGGTGGACGTTTTGTAAGACAATGGTGAGGAACCTGATGACGTCCTCAGCGGAGGAGGGGGGAAGGGAATTGCCAGGAGGGGTGGAGACAAGGACGATGAGTTCAGGAGTGGTCGGAGGGGGTCGGGCTTTACACTTTTGGGAGCAGGTGGGATGGGGGAGATTGCAGGTGTTACAGGAGGGAGGGGATTGAAAGTTAGGGCACTGGCAGAGGAAGTGTGGTTGCCTACAATGCAGGCAGGTTGGGCTCTCGCGGCACTCGGCTGTTGCTTGTGCGTTATAGCGCAGACACCTCTGGCAATGCAGGGATTGAGGAGGGGAATGGGAGGGGTCGACCTAATAGCGCTGGTTGAAGAGGAGGGCACCTTCCTTCAAGAGACGGTCAATGGAGGGGACGTCCTCTGAGAAAACCTGCTTAAGGCAGGTGGGGCCAGCCGAGTTAAATATGCGGCGGACCACCCGCACCTCCAGTGTGGGCTGCGCCTTGAGCTCTGCCAACACCTCCTCCTCCGTGATCGACAGACTGAGCCGAGTGATCACGGCGGTGAGGGTTGGCGGGCGATGCGGGGTTTGGGGTTGTGCGGGTAGGAGAGGGAGCAGGGGTGAGGGAGGCGTTGGGGCCAACATTAGTGATTGAGAGGTGGGAGAGGATATCAGTGTGGAGGGTTGGGCTGGGGGAGGAGATGAGAACAGAATCCCGTCTGGGAGTGAGGAGAGAGATGGGGGCAACAGGGAAGTGTTGGCAGAGGAGGAGGGAGAGATTCTGGGCCTCGAGAAGGAAGGAGCGGGAAGGGAAAGGAGGTATTTGTATAAAAAGGGAGGGGAGGAGGAGGAGGAGGGAGCAGGTTCAGGCAGGGAGATCCATGGCATCCTGTGGGGGGGGGGAGAAGGAAGGGGCAGTGCCTTTTTTGGAGAAGACGAGGTGGTGGTGCCACTAGGGCGTTTAACAGCGGCAGAAGGGTGGGTGGTGACATGAGGGATGGGAGAAATAGGGAGGTGGCGGGAAGGGGCAGGTCCCGGCGTGGACGCAGCAGTTGGCCCCGGAGATGGTGACGGTGAAGGCGACAGCGATGGCGAAGGTGGTGGCGGTGATGGCGAAGGCGATGGGGAGAGATGGGCATGGGCAGTGGCCCGACAGGCCACCACCCTAGCTGGAGCTGTAGTGACAGGCTGGGGGAGTAGGGGGAAAGGATCAGAGGGAGAGGAGTGGGAGGAAGAAGCTGGAGAGGGGGCGACAAAGAGCGAGGGCGAAGGAAGAGTGAGAAGAGGAGGGATGGAAAGAGGGGGGTGTGACTGGGCACACCATGTAATGGTGGTGGTGGCGGCGGAGGGGGAAGTATAAACTATAGCTGTGGTGGTAGTGGTCGTGGGGGCTGTCATGACGACAGGGATAAACAAAAATGCACAGGACGAAAAGGAAAGGAAAAAGGGACAGACGAAGACAGACGAAGACGAAGACGGACAAAGACAAAGACGAAGATGGATGAAGACCAGAGTCCCACGCTGCTGGCGCTGGCGCTGGCGACGGCTGGCAGGAATACCGCAGCTGCTGCTGCTGCCGCGGACGGGATTGGGCCACTGCTGCTGCTGCTGCTGCTGTCGCTGCTGCTGGAGGGCTGGCTGGCTGACTGGACCGCCGCTGCTGGCGGGACCGTTGCTGCTCGGCTGGACCGCTGCTGCTCGGCTGGATCGCTGCTGCTCGGCTGGACCGCAGATGCTCGGCTGGACCGCTGCTGCTTGGCTGGCTGCTGGCTGGCACCTGAAATCCTAGCACTTCGATTAGTGCTGGAATGGCACAATCGAAGGGCGGTATCCTTTTGGAGTACCGCCGGAGATGAAGGCATTACAGTAATAAAACGTAATAAAAAGAAGAACATGACAAAAGTAATATTGTTAAAAAGACGAAGAGTTAAGGGAACAGTGGTCGACATGTGCTCCAATGCCAATATTAAACACCGTTGATAGTGCACCAGGTAATATTAAACAACCATAGAACAAATCACTAAAGGAGCCACAAATGAAAGAAAACATAGTGTTGCACATAATCAGCGCCCTCTGTTAGCGCCAACGCCAGAATTCCGCACAGGCGGGAAGTGGTTGAGGAACGTGAGCGCCAGGAGGCACGTCGTACCCAGCGGTGCTCCATTGCAAGGAAAGAATAATGAAATTCCGTATCAGTGGATGATCCACAGTATCTGATTAATGCAGTCTATGACATGAGTAGAGAAGGAAGAAGAACATACTAGAGTCATGTGTTCAAATGGCTCTGAGCACTATGGGACTCAACTGCTGAGGTCATTAGTCCCCTAGAACTTAGAACTAGTTAAACCTAACTAACCTAAGGACATCACAAACATCCATGCCCGAGGCAGGATTCGAACCTGCGACCGTAGCGGTCTTGCGGTTCCAGACTGCAGCGCCTTTAACCACACGGCCACTTCGGCCGGCAGAGTCATGTGTAAAACGTATGAAAAAGAAGTAAATATGTGATGCACTCAATACCACGAGAGCTTATCAACACACTATATATAACACAGGCGTGCTGTGATTAGACTCCTGTCCACCGGATACTACCCCAACCTGTGGAAAACCTCCCGTATCCTGATGTTCCTTAAACCCGGTAAGCTGCCTTCCCATTAGCCTTACCTCGATCTTCAGCAAGGTCCTGGAATCCATCCTCACCTGACGCATCCACCAGCATCTCCGCCAGCACCGCCTCCTTCCCGTTACCCAGTGTGGCTTTCGGACGTCTTTCTCTTCCGATGACCTTCTCCTTCACCTCACTCATATCCTTTCCGAACAGCTTAATTCCCGTCGCTCCAAAATCTTCCTCTCCCTGGACCAGATACGTGCTTATGACCATGTGTGGCATTCCGGACTCCTCTTCAAGCTCCAAACCTTCGCCCTTCTCATTAACTACGTCCGTCTGATCGGCTCCTTTCTCTCCCACCGTCCTTCCTACGTCACCATCCATAACACGGATTCCTACATCTTTCTTTCCTCCGCCGGTGTGCCCCAAGGCTCCATCCTCTCCCCCCTTACCACGGCGAGACTGTATTCTTCCAATGTGTAATATGTTCCCTCACACGTCATCGATCCTCTGAAACGAATGAAAGCTACTGAGACACAATACGCTGTGCTGAAAGCTCGGTCTCGTATTTTTGTGATTGGAAACAAAATACTTGGTTTTGCTGAACTGTCACGGCAGTATATATAAACATTTTATTATTTTTTTAACTTATACGTATCTACCAAGCCAAAGCGTTCCTTTCCGAAAGAGTATCTTTATTGATTTCTAATCCAACTCTGTTAACAACCAGAAGGTGGTTTGATACCACAATGCTCTATTCGGCATGCTGGTATCAGAGGTGGTATGCCGCTGTCCTCTTCCGACCTCTGAATAGGTTTACCCATCAGCACACCTGTAGGGACACCTACAGATTAACATGAATTCAGAACAACTGTGCAGCTGGGTATGCTTCACAACAAGACGTGAATAGTGATAGATAAACAACCTAGGACTTACCAGGAATCAAATACTATATTCATGGATCCGTCGTCTGGCTCTTTATCACTAAGCCACAGTCCCACACTGATGACCTCATAGCTTCTCAAATGCAAGCTCTGAAATATGCGTGTGAAATTACGCTCTGCATATTATTGTGTTCCCTTTCAACAGGTCGTGTAGAGAGTACGCTGGACCGTATTGAACTAATTTGGGACTGTTAGGATAGTACGAGCGTTACACCCGCAGTCTAAGGGTAGTACTGATCAAAGATTGCACCACGTGTCTTGTTCCCGTCGAACGTTCGGTGCGGCACGGATATCCGTCACTGAAAAGCCTGTATCTGGCGTTTGAACCTCTGTTATGCTGCCATCGGCAGACAGTTATGGGCATGATGTTCGGTGGAGTTATGTTTCGATCTACAGCCTGCGCCGACGGTGGTTGTGCTCCAAAATGGCAACAATGTCTCGAATGAACTCGACTGGATATATGCATACTGTATGTCCTCACATAGCGTCCTTGATGTCGAAAAATCGGTCGTATGTGTCACCCCCTCCGACTTTGTCACTCAATGAAGTGGCTATGCTTCGAATTCAATAGCGACGTACGCTGGACAGCTGTCCTTAACTGTCGGCGCCTTCTGCAACACGTCAGGGCTCCCGTCGTCCACCAACGACCAATCATTCAACGAACACACTTTTTCAGCACCTATCTGGCTTCTCGTCTGTCTCACTGGCCCACATCTCACTTATGCCTGTCACGATTGCGTTACGTCTGTTACCAGCCTTTGGATCTTTCGTCAATATTGGCATTACGGATCCCTCACACTACCCTCTAATCGACGGGGTCTCAGGCTTGTTCAAGTCCATGACAGGACGGTGGCCATCTTCCTGACCACACAACGTAAGCTCTGGAAGACTTGTCCACAAAGCCTGACGGTCCTCCTCCTATAATCGTTTAAGACATCTCCATTCGCACCCACTGTGATGACACGACGTGTTCTCCCCTCTTTATACAATCCAAGCGATTTTTACGTCTAATGTTGCTATGTTCGCCTCGCTGTACCGACAATTTGTCATATGATGACGCGGGATGTCAATCACGTCCTCTAATATGTAACGGTCAATTTAAAACAGGTGACACAATCAAGATTCACTGGATCAACCCATTTGCACAGACTGCAGGACGTCGAACATAGGTGAATATCGTCTTTGCTGTGGAGTGGTGAGTGTCATCTGGTAACTGGTAAGAAAATTCCTCGTCTATTTTCTCCGGGTGACGTCGGCGCACATTACTCCACAAATCCTGTTGTTTCCTAGATGACACTTACTATCCTTGTATGAAAACTAACACAGTTCTATCGATCAAAGGGCACTGTTTAATAAAAACAATGTCCTAATGTACTGCAGCCATAGTGGCATCGTCAAATGTTAAATGCGGTATGAGCACCAGCATCGTCAAATTCATATAAATCACATCAGATGCACGAGTCATGTTGTCAGTAGTACTACTGTTTAAAACAAGCTGCCGTACAGTAGCCACAAGATGTTTGTGTTGCAAGTTCACCAGATGTCGCTAATTAGTCATACACTAGTTTTCAATAATTAATTGAAACAGCGAAAATAAAGGGGGATACAATAGTTGAAGTCTGTAATAAGCTTATAACGTATAAAGGCATTAGAGTTTCTTTCTTTATTGTAATTTTAATCACCTCATACAGGTGGACTGTCAGCAGCATATTACACTGCTCTTCAGCCTTAAGTGGTACAATAATATGACATATAGGTGACACAGACAGTACGATAAAAACGGTTGGCAAAAAATGTAGATACAAAATACAATAAACATGAAGCCGTTCACGCCGGACGAGAAAAAACACTAACACTTGTTGACACGGCGCACATAACACGGATGACTGCGACGGCACACGTGAACAGTGGAGGCGTGACGGCGAAAGAACACTAAACACAAAACGAAGGCACAAACACGAGACACTGATGGCGATGATCTCCGGCACGCGAATGTCCACTGAGTGTGTACGAGTCCGGGGACCTGCCAAGAGAGGAGGAGGCGGGAGGTGGGAGAGGGGAGAGCAGAAATGCCATGAGCAGGGGAGATAGGGGGAAGGGAGGAGGTGGGTGGTGAAGCCGGGGGGAAGAGGGTGGAGGAAGGGAGATGGGGGAAAAGGAAAGAGAAGGGAGGGGAAGGAAACGACACAGGAAGTAGGAGGGAGGATCAAAGTTAATAGGAGGGGTAGATGGTGGGGAGGAGGACATTATAAGGGAGGGAGAGCTGGCGGAAGCGACCTTGGGAGAGGGTAAGGAGGGTGGAGGGATGGAGACCGGGTGGGATGTGGGAGTACAGGTGCGGCAGCGGGCAGGGGCGGGAGAGGATGGGCGAGACAAGCAGGTCAGGAGGATCGAGTTTTTGGGAGGTGTACAGGAACCTTTCAAGGAAAAGGAGGAGGTGGGGGAGGGGAGACGGATGCAATAGGCGAGGCGGAGAGCATGGCATTCAAGGATTTTAAGGGATTTATAAAAGGTAGGGGGGTGGGCAGAGATCCAGGCCGGATGGGCGTAACAAAGTATAGGGCGGATGAAGGATTTATAGGTGTGGAGTATGGTGGACGGGTCCAGACCCCACGTATGGCCGGAAATGAGCTTCAGGAGACAGTCGGGAGCGTGCCTGGGCTTGGATTGTCCGGAGATGGGGGGTCCAGGAGAGTCGACGGTCGAGAGTGACGCCAAGGTACTTAAGGGTGGGGATGAGGGCGATAGGACGGCCATAGATGGTGAGATAGAAATCAAGGAGGCGGAAGGAAGGAGTGGTTTTGCCTTCAATGATCGCCTTGGTTTTGGAGGGAATGACCTTGAGCAACCACTGGTTGCACTAAGCGGTGAACCGGTCAAGATGGGGTTGTAGAAGGTGTGGGAAGCGCTGCAGGGTGTGGGTAAGGGCAAGGAAGGCAGTGTCATCAGCAAACTGGAGAAGGTGGCCGGGGAGGGGGGGGGTGACGGCGGCGGCATGTCCGCCATATATAAAAGGTACAGAAGGGGAGAGAGGACAGAGCCTTGGGGCACAGCAGCGGAGGGAAAAAAGGTGTAGGAATCCATGTTATGGATGGTGACGTAGGAAGGACGGTGGGAGAGAAAGGAGCCGATCAGACGGACGTAGTTAATGGGAAGGGCGAAGGTTTGAAGCTGGAAGAAGAGACCGGAATGCCACATGTGGTCATAAGCACGTTCGAGTTCCAGGGAGAGGAAGATTGCGAAGCGACGGGAATTAAGCTGCTCGGAAAGGATATGAGTGAGGTGAAGGAGAAGGTCGTCGGAAGAGAAGGACGGCCGGAAGCCACACTGGGTAACGGGAAGGAGGCAGTGCTGGCGGAAATGCTGGTGGATGCGGCAGGTGAGGATAGATCCCAGGACCTTGCTGAAGACCGAGGTAAGGCTGATGGGATGGTAGGAGGAGACGGCGGACGGCAGTTTACCAGGTTTAAGGAACATCAGGATACGGGAGGTTTTCCACAGGTTGGTGGTAGTACCTGGTGGACAGGACTACATTGTAGAGCCTGGCCAGGGCGGAGAGGACAGAGAGAGGAGCTTCACGAAGGTGACGGTAGGTGACACGATCGTGACCAGGAGCTGGGTTGCGTTTCGTGCGGAGTGTAGCTATGAGATCCTGTGTAGTGATAGGGGCATTGAGATCCATGTGTGCAATGTTGTCCAAGTACTAGAAACCAGGTGCGAGTGGAGGGACAGAGGTGTCAGTTCGATCACGGACATCCGGGAAGAGGGAGTAATCGAACTGGGGATCATCGGGGATGGGAAAGACATCGGAGAGGTAAGAGGCAAAGTGATTGGCCTTACTAAGGGTGTCAGGGAAGGGGTGATCATCATGGAGAAGAGGATAGTAGGGGGAGGGTTTACTTCCGGTATTGCGACGGAAGGCTGACCGGAACTTGGACGATTTGATAGGTAGGGTAGCATTTAAACGGGTGCATGTCTGTCGCCAGTCCTGGCGTTTCTTAGCCGCGAGCAAATTTCGAATGTGTCGCTGGAGTTGCCAGTGGTGTCGAAGTGTGTCCAGGTCACGCGTGTGTAGGAAGGCGCATTAGAGACGGCGGGATTCACGGAGGAGGAGGACAGCCTGTGGGGGTAAGGTAGGACAGTGGGGGTGGATGGCGACAGTAGGGACGTGGGCCTCCAAGGCCTCAGACAAGGTCTGCTGGTGGAAGGAGGCGGCATGGGTTACATCGTCAGGGTGGCGGTAGGTGTAGGGGTGGCTATCGACCTGGGTGGAGAGGGTATCCCGGTAGGCATTCCAGTTGGCACAGGAATAGTCATGGTCGTACTTTAGGGGAGGGTTATTACGAGGGTCGGGGCGGGGGCGACGACCATCTGAAACGGTGAGGAGGACAGGGAGATGGTCGCTACCAATAGGCTCCAGGACATCCACTATTATGCGGCCAAGGAGGTTAGGGGAGGAAAGGATAACATCTGGAGTGGATTCGGGACAGGTGTGCTGGGGGGTGGGGATGAGGTCGCCTTGAACCGATGCCACCGCCGTAACTGGGCGGCGGAACGACTGTGGATGTTGAGGTCGGCGGCGATCTCATAGGAGGAGAAGGTACGGTCAATGTGGCAGAGGAAGTCGAAGGGAATAGGGACGTTAGGGCGGACATAGATGGTGGCGCAGGTGACGGTAAGGCCAGGAAAGAAGAGACTAAGGATCAGGTGTTCGGTGGGGTTGGCATGGAGAGGTTGGAGCCGAACTGGGATCTGGCAGTGGTAACCAATGGCAACTCCGCCACGTGCAATCTGGAGGGGGATTATCGGAGTGGTGAAGGAGGTAGGGCGACGTGTGCACGGTGTGGTTGGGCTGGAGGAAAGTTTCATTGAGGAGGAAGGCATGCACGTGGTGGCTGGCAAGGCTGTGCAGGATAAGGATCTTCTTGGCGGGAAGGGAGCGGATGTTGTTGAAAAGGATATGGTGGTGTTGTGCCATGACAGGGCTTTAGACAATGGTGTCAAGACGGGAGAAGATGAAATGAGCCTGGTTGTTGGAGGAGGTGGCATACATTCTTAAGTGGAAAATGGAATGGGCGGCGAGGGAGACCTGTTGGAGGGTGTGAGGGCGCTGGAAGGGGTGGACGTTTTGTAAGACAATGGTGAGGAACCTGATGACGTCCTCAGCGGAGGAGGGGGGAAGGGAATTGCCAGGAGGGGTGGAGACAAGGACGATGAGTTCAGGAGTGGTCGGAGGGGGTCGGGCTTTACACTTTTGGGAGCAGGTGGGATGGGGGAGATTGCAGGTGTTACAGGAGGGAGGGGATTGAAAGTTAGGGCACTGGCAGAGGAAGTGTGGTTGCCTACAATGCAGGCAGGTTGGGCTCTCGCGGCACTCGGCTGTTGCTTGTGCGTTATAGCGCAGACACCTCTGGCAATGCAGGGATTGAGGAGGGGAATGGGAGGGGTCGACCTAATAGCGCTGGTTGAAGAGGAGGGCACCTTCCTTCAAGAGACGGTCAATGGAGGGGACGTCCTCTGAGAAAACCTGCTTAAGGCAGGTGGGGCCAGCCGAGTTAAATATGCGGCGGACCACCCGCACCTCCAGTGTGGGCTGCGCCTTGAGCTCTGCCAACACCTCCTCCTCCGTGATCGACAGACTGAGCCGAGTGATCACGGCGGTGAGGGTTGGCGGGCGATGCGGGGTTTGGGGTTGTGCGGGTAGGAGAGGGAGCAGGGGTGAGGGAGGCGTTGGGGCCAACATTAGTGATTGAGAGGTGGGAGAGGATATCAGTGTGGAGGGTTGGGCTGGGGGAGGAGATGAGAACAGAATCCCGTCTGGGAGTGAGGAGAGAGATGGGGGCAACAGGGAAGTGTTGGCAGAGGAGGAGGGAGAGATTCTGGGCCTCGAGAAGGAAGGAGCGGGAAGGGAAAGGAGGTATTTGTATAAAAAGGGAGGGGAGGAGGAGGAGGAGGGAGCAGGTTCAGGCAGGGAGATCCATGGCATCCTGTGGGGGGGGGGGAGAAGGAAGGGGCAGTGCCTTTTTTGGAGAAGACGAGGTGGTGGTGCCACTAGGGCGTTTAACAGCGGCAGAAGGGTGGGTGGTGACATGAGGGATGGGAGAAATAGGGAGGTGGCGGGAAGGGGCAGGTCCCGGCGTGGACGCAGCAGTTGGCCCCGGAGATGGTGACGGTGAAGGCGACAGCGATGGCGAAGGTGGTGGCGGTGATGGCGAAGGCGATGGGGAGAGATGGGCATGGGCAGTGGCCCGACAGGCCACCACCCTAGCTGGAGCTGTAGTGACAGGCTGGGGGAGTAGGGGGAAAGGATCAGAGGGAGAGGAGTGGGAGGAAGAAGCTGGAGAGGGGGCGACAAAGAGCGAGGGCGAAGGAAGAGTGAGAAGAGGAGGGATGGAAAGAGGGGGGTGTGACTGGGCACACCATGTAATGGTGGTGGTGGCGGCGGAGGGGGAAGTATAAACTATAGCTGTGGTGGTAGTGGTCGTGGGGGCTGTCATGACGACAGGGATAAACAAAAATGCACAGGACGAAAAGGAAAGGAAAAAGGGACAGACGAAGACAGACGAAGACGAAGACGGACAAAGACAAAGACGAAGATGGATGAAGACCAGAGTCCCACGCTGCTGGCGCTGACGCTGGCGACGGCTGGCAGGAATACCGCAGCTGCTGCTGCTGCCGCGGACGGGATTGGGCCACTGCTGCTGCTGCTGCTGCTGTCGCTGCTGCTGGAGGGCTGGCTGGCTGACTGGACCGCCGCTGCTGGCGGGACCGTTGCTGCTCGGCTGGACCGCTGCTGCTCGGCTGGATCGCTGCTGCTCGGCTGGACCGCAGATGCTCGGCTGGACCGCTGCTGCTTGGCTGGCTGCTGGCTGGCACCTGAAATCCTAGCACTTCGATTAGTGCTGGAATGGCACAATCGAAGGGCGGTATCCTTTTGGAGTACCGCCGGAGATGAAGGCATTACAGTAATAAAACGTAATAAAAAGAAGAACATGACAAAAGTAATATTGTTAAAAAGACGAAGAGTTAAGGGAACAGTGGTCGACATGTGCTCCAATGCCAATATTAAACACCGTTGATAGTGCACCAGGTAATATTAAACAACCATAGAACAAATCACTAAAGGAGCCACAAATGAAAGAAAACATAGTGTTGCACATAATCAGCGCCCTCTGTTAGCGCCAACGCCAGAATTCCGCACAGGCGGGAAGTGGTTGAGGAACGTGAGCGCCAGGAGGCACGTCGTACCCAGCGGTGCTCCATTGCAAGGAAAGAATAATGAAATTCCGTATCAGTGGATGATCCACAGTATCTGATTAATGCAGTCTATGACATGAGTAGAGAAGGAAGAAGAACATACTAGAGTCATGTGTTCAAATGGCTCTGAGCACTATGGGACTCAACTGCTGAGGTCATTAGTCCCCTAGAACTTAGAACTAGTTAAACCTAACTAACCTAAGGACATCACAAACATCCATGCCCGAGGCAGGATTCGAACCTGCGACCGTAGCGGTCTTGCGGTTCCAGACTGCAGCGCCTTTAACCACACGGCCACTTTGGCCGGCAGAGTCATGTGTAAAACGTATGAAAAAGAAGTAAATATGTGATGCACTCAATACCACGAGAGCTTATCAACACACTATATATAACACAGGCGTGCTGTGATTAGACTCCTGTCCACCGGATACTACCCCAACCTGTGGAAAACCTCCCGTATCCTGATGTTCCTTAAACCCGGTAAGCTGCCTTCCCATTAGCCTTACCTCGATCTTCAGCAAGGTCCTGGAATCCATCCTCACCTGACGCATCCACCAGCATCTCCGCCAGCACCGCCTCCTTCCCGTTACCCAGTGTGGCTTTCGGACGTCTTTCTCTTCCGATGACCTTCTCCTTCACCTCACTCATATCCTTTCCGAACAGCTTAATTCCCGTCGCTCCAAAATCTTCCTCTCCCTGGACCAGATACGTGCTTATGACCATGTGTGGCATTCCGGACTCCTCTTCAAGCTCCAAACCTTCGCCCTTCTCATTAACTACGTCCGTCTGATCGGCTCCTTTCTCTCCCACCGTCCTTCCTACGTCACCATCCATAACACGGATTCCTACATCTTTCTTTCCTCCGCCGGTGTGCCCCAAGGCTCCATCCTCTCCCCCCTTACCACGGCGAGACTGTATTCTTCCAATGTGTAATATGTTCCCTCACACGTCATCGATCCTCTGAAACGAATGAAAGCTACTGAGACACAATACGCTGTGCTGAAAGCTCGGTCTCGTATTTTTGTGATTGGAAACAAAATACTTGGTTTTGCTGAACTGTCACGGCAGTATATATAAACATTTTATTATTTTTTTAACTTATACGTATCTACCAAGCCAAAGCGTTCCTTTCCGAAAGAGTATCTTTATTGATTTCTAATCCAACTCTGTTAACAACCAGAAGGTGGTTTGATACCACAATGCTCTATTCGGCATGCTGGTATCAGAGGTGGTATGCCGCTGTCCTCTTCCGACCTCTGAATAGGTTTACCCATCAGCACACCTGTAGGGACACCTACAGATTAACATGAATTCAGAACAACTGTGCAGCTGGGTATGCTTCACAACAAGACGTGAATAGTGATAGATAAACAACCTAGGACTTACCAGGAATCAAATACTATATTCATGGATCCGTCGTCTGGCTCTTTATCACTAAGCCACAGTCCCACACTGATGACCTCATAGCTTCTCAAATGCAAGCTCTGAAATATGCGTGTGAAATTACGCTCTGCATATTATTGTGTTCCCTTTCAACAGGTCGTGTAGAGAGTACGCTGGACCGTATTGAACTAATTTGGGACTGTTAGGATAGTACGAGCGTTACACCCGCAGTCTAAGGGTAGTACTGATCAAAGATTGCACCACGTGTCTTGTTCCCGTCGAACGTTCGGTGCGGCACGGATATCCGTCACTGAAAAGCCTGTATCTGGCGTTTGAACCTCTGTTATGCTGCCATCGGCAGACAGTTATGGGCATGATGTTCGGTGGAGTTATGTTTCGATCTACAGCCTGCGCCGACGGTGGTTGTGCTCCAAAATGGCAACAATGTCTCGAATGAACTCGACTGGATATATGCATACTGTATGTCCTCACATAGCGTCCTTGATGTCGAAAAATCGGTCGTATGTGTCACCCCCTCCGACTTTGTCACTCAATGAAGTGGCTATGCTTCGAATTCAATAGCGACGTACGCTGGACAGCTGTCCTTAACTGTCGGCGCCTTCTGCAACACGTCAGGGCTCCCGTCGTCCACCAACGACCAATCATTCAACGAACACACTTTTTCAGCACCTATCTGGCTTCTCGTCTGTCTCACTGGCCCACATCTCACTTATGCCTGTCACGATTGCGTTACGTCTGTTACCAGCCTTTGGATCTTTCGTCAATATTGGCATTACGGATCCCTCACACTACCCTCTAATCGACGGGGTCTCAGGCTTGTTCAAGTCCATGACAGGACGGTGGCCATCTTCCTGACCACACAACGTAAGCTCTGGAAGACTTGTCCACAAAGCCTGACGGTCCTCCTCCTATAATCGTTTAAGACATCTCCATTCGCACCCACTGTGATGACACGACGTGTTCTCCCCTCTTTATACAATCCAAGCGATTTTTACGTCTAATGTTGCTATGTTCGCCTCGCTGTACCGACAATTTGTCATATGATGACGCGGGATGTCAATCACGTCCTCTAATATGTAACGGTCAATTTAAAACAGGTGACACAATCAAGATTCACTGGATCAACCCATTTGCACAGACTGCAGGACGTCGAACATAGGTGAATATCGTCTTTGCTGTGGAGTGGTGAGTGTCATCTGGTAACTGGTAAGAAAATTCCTCGTCTATTTTCTCCGGGTGACGTCGGCGCACATTACTCCACAAATCCTGTTGTTTCCTAGATGACACTTACTATCCTTGTATGAAAACTAACACAGTTCTATCGATCAAAGGGCACTGTTTAATAAAAACAATGTCCTAATGTACTGCAGCCATAGTGGCATCGTCAAATGTTAAATGCGGTATGAGCACCAGCATCGTCAAATTCATATAAATCACATCAGATGCACGAGTCATGTTGTCAGTAGTACTACTGTTTAAAACAAGCTGCCGTACAGTAGCCACAAGATGTTTGTGTTGCAAGTTCACCAGATGTCGCTAATTAGTCATACACTAGTTTTCAATAATTAATTGAAACAGCGAAAATAAAGGGGGATACAATAGTTGAAGTCTGTAATAAGCTTATAACGTATAAAGGCATTAGAGTTTCTTTCTTTATTGTAATTTTAATCACCTCATACAGGCGGACTGTCAGCAGCATATTACGCTGCTCTTCAGCCTTAAGTGGTACAATAATATGACATATAGGTGACACAGACAGTACGATAAAAACGGTTGGCAAAAAATGTAGATACAAAAAACAATAAACATGAAGCCGTTCACGCCGGACGAGAAAAAACACTAACACTTGTTGACACGGCGCACATAACACGGATGACTGCGACGGCACACGTGAACAGTGGAGGCGTGACGGCGAAAGAACACTAAACACAAAACGAAGGCACAAACACGAGACACTGATGGCGATGATCTCCGGCACGCGAATGTCCACTGAGTGTGTACGAGTCCGGGGACCTGCCAAGAGAGGAGGAGGCGGGAGGTGGGAGAGGGGAGAGCAGAAATGCCATGAGCAGGGGAGATAGGGGGAAGGGAGGAGGTGGGTGGTGAAGCCGGGGGGAAGAGGGTGGAGGAAGGGAGATGGGGGAAAAGGAAAGAGAAGGGAGGGGAAGGGAGGGAGGGCGCCTAAAGGAAACGACACAGGAAGTAGGAGGGAGGATCAAAGTTAATAGGAGGGGTAGATGGTGGGGAGGAGGACAATATAAGGGAGGGAGAGCTGGCGGAAGCGACCTTGGGAGAGGGTAAGGAGGGTGGAGGGATGGAGACCGGGTGGGATGTGGGAGTACAGGTGCGGCAGCGGGCAGGGGCGGGAGAGGATGGGCGAGACAAGCAGGTCAGGAGGATCGAGTTTTTGGGAGGTGTACAGGAACCTTTCAAGGAAAAGGAGGAGGTGGGGGAGGGGAGACGGATGCAATAGGCGAGGCAGAGAGCATGGCATTCAAGGATTTTAAGGGATTTATAAAAGGTAGGGGGTGGGCAGAGATCCTGGCCGGATGGGCGTAACAAAGTATAGGGCGGATGAAGGATTTATAGGTGTGGAGTATGGTGGACGGGTCCAGACCCCACGTATGGCCGGAAATGAGCTTCAGGAGACAGTCGGGAGCGTGCCTTGGCTTGGATTGTCCGGAGATGGGGGGTCCAGGAGAGTCGACGGTCGAGAGTGACGCCAAGGTACTTAAGGGTGGGGATGAGGGCGATAGGACGGCCATAGATGGTGAGATAGAAATCAAGGAGGCGGAAGGAAGGAGTGGTTTTGCCTTCAATGATCGCCTTGGTTTTGGAGGGAATGACCTTGAGCAACCACTGGTTGCACTAAGCGGTGAACCGGTCAAGATGGGGTTGTAGAAGGTGTGGGAAGCGCTGCAGGGTGTGGGTAAGGGCAAGGAAGGTGGTGTCATCAGCAAACTGGAGAAGGTGGCCGGGGAGGGGGGGGGGTGACGGCGGCGGCATGTCCGCCATATATAAAAGGTACAGAAGGGGAGAGAGGACAGAGCCTTGGGGCACAGCAGCGGAGGGAAAAAAGGTGTAGGAATCCATGTTATGGATGGTGACGTAGGAAGGACGGTGGGAGAGAAAGGAGCCGATCAGACGGACGTAGTTAATGGGAAGGGCGAAGGTTTGAAGCTGGAAGAAGAGACCGGAATGCCACATGTGGTCATAAGCACGTTCGAGTTCCAGGGAGAGGAAGATTGCGAAGCGACGGGAATTAAGCTGCTCGGAAAGGATATGAGTGAGGTGAAGGAGAAGGTCGTCGGAAGAGAAGGACGGCCGGAAGCCACACTGGGTAACGGGAAGGAGGCAGTGCTGGCGGAAATGCTGGTGGATGCGGCAGGTGAGGATAGATCCCAGGACCTTGCTGAAGACCGAGGTAAGGCTGATGGGATGGTAGGAGGAGACGGCGGACGGCAGTTTACCAGGTTTAAGGAACATCAGGATACGGGAGGTTTTCCACAGGTTGGTGGTAGTACCTGGTGGACAGGACTACATTGTAGAGCCTGGCCAGGGCGGAGAGGACAGAGAGAGGAGCTTCACGAAGGTGACGGTAGGTGACACGATCGTGACCAGGAGCTGGGTTGCGTTTCGTGCGGAGTGTAGCTATGAGATCCTGTGTAGTGATAGGGGCATTGAGATCCATGTGTGCAATGTTGTCCAAGTACTAGAAACCAGGTGCGAGTGGAGGGACAGAGGTGTCAGTTCGATCACGGACATCCGGGAAGAGGGAGTAATCGAACTGGGGATCATCAGGGATGGGAAAGACATCGGAGAGGTAAGAGGCAAAGTGATTGGCCTTACTAAGGGTGTCAGGGAAGGGGTGATCATCATGGAGAAGAGGATAATAGGGGGAGGGTTTACTTCCGGTATTGCGACGGAAGGCTGACCGGAACTTGGACGATTTGATAGGTAGGGTAGCATTTAAACGGGTGCATGTCTGTCGCCAGTCCTGGCGTTTCTTAGCCGCGAGCAAATTTCGAATGTGTCGCTGGAGTTGCCAGTGGTGTCGAAGTGTGTCCAGGTCACGCGTGTGTAGGAAGGCGCATTAGAGACGGCGGGATTCACGGAGGAGGAGGACAGCCTGTGGGGGTAAGGTAGGACAGTGGGGGTGGATGGCGACAGTAGGGACGTGGGCCTCCAAGGCCTCAGACAAGGTCTGCTGGTGGAAGGAGGCGGCATGGGTTACATCGTCAGGGTGGCGGTAGGTGTAGGGGTGGCTATCGACCTGGGTGGAGAGGGTATCCCGGTAGGCATTCCAGTTGGCACAGGAATAGTCATGGTCGTACTTTAGGGGAGGGTTATTACGAGGGTCGGGGCGGGGGCGACGACCATCTGAAACGGTGAGGAGGACAGGGAGATGGTCGCTACCAATAGGCTCCAGGACATCCACTATTATGCGGCCAAGGAGGTTAGGGGAGGAAAGGATAACATCTGGAGTGGATTCGGGACAGGTGTGCTGGGGGGTGGGGATGAGGTCGCCTTGAACCGATGCCACCGCCGTAACTGGGCGGCGGAACGACTGTGGATGTTGAGGTCGGCGGCGATCTCATAGGAGGAGAAGGTACGGTCAATGTGGCAGAGGAAGTCGAAGGGAATAGGGACGTTAGGGCGGACATAGATGGTGGCGCAGGTGACGGTAAGGCCAGGAAAGAAGAGACTAAGGATCAGGTGTTCGGTGGGGTTGGCATGGAGAGGTTGGAGCCGAACTGGGATCTGGCAGTGGTAACCAATGGCAACTCCGCCACGTGCAATCTGGAGGGGGATTATCGGAGTGGTGAAGGAGGTAGGGCGACGTGTGCACGGTGTGGTTGGGCTGGAGGAAAGTTTCATTGAGGAGGAAGGCATGCACGTGGTGGCTGGCAAGGCTGTGCAGGATAAGGATCTTCTTGGCAGGAAGGGAGCGGATGTTGTTGAAAAGGATATGGTGGTGTTGTGCCATGACAGGGCTTTAGACAATGGTGTCAAGACGGGAGAAGATGAAATGAGCCTGGTTGTTGGAGGAGGTGGCATACATTCTTAAGTGGAAAATGGAACGGGCGGCGAGGGAGACCTGTTGGAGGGTGTGAGGGCGCTGGAAGGGGTGGACGTTTTGTAAGACAATGGTGAGGAACCTGATGACGTCCTCAGCGGAGGAGGGGGGAAGGGAATTGCCAGGAGGGGTGGAGACAAGGACGATGAGTTCAGGAGTGGTCGGAGGGGGTCGGGCTTTACACTTTTGGGAGTAGGTGGGATGGGGGAGATTGCAGGTGTTACAGGAGGGAGGGGATTGAAAGGGCACTGGCAGAGGAAGTGTGGTTGCCTACAATGCAGGCAGGTTGGGCTCTCGCGGCACTCGGCTGTTGCTTGTGCGTTATAGCGCAGACACCTCTGGCAATGCAGGGATTGAGGAGGGGAATGGGAGGGGTCGACCTAATAGCGCTGGTTGAAGAGGAGGGCACCTTCCTTCAAGAGACGGTCAATGGAGGGGACGTCCTCTGAGAAAACCCGCTTAAGGCAGGTGGGGGCCAGCCAAGTTAAATATGCGGCGGACCACCCGCACCTCCAGTGTGGGCTGCGCCTTGAGCTCTGCCAGCACCTCCTCCTCCGTGATCGACAGACTGAGCCGAGTGATCACGGCGGTGAGGGTTGGCGGGCGATGCGGGGTTTGGGGTTGTGCGGGTAGGAGAGGGAGCAGGGGTGAGGGAGGCGTTGGGGCCAACATTAGTGATTGAGAGGTGGGAGAGGATATCAGTGTGGAGGGTTGGGCTGGGGGAGGAGATGAGAACAGAATCCCGTCTGGGAGTGAGGAGAGAGATGGGGGCAACAGGGAAGTGTTGGCAGAGGAGGAGGGAGAGATTCTGGGCCTCGAGAAGGAAGGAGTGGGAAGGGAAAGGAGGTATTTGTATAAAAAGGGAGGGGAGGAGGAGGAGGAGGGAGCAGGTTCAGGCAGGGAGATCCATGGCATCCTGTGGGGGGGGGGGAGAAGGAAGGGGCAGTGCCTTTTTGGGAGAAGACGAGGTGGTGGTGCCACTAGGGCGTTTAACAGCGGCAGAAGGGTGCGTGGTGACATGAGGGATGGGAGAAATAGGGAGGTGGCGGGAAGGGGCAGGTCCCGGCGTGGACGCAGCAGTTGGCCCCGGAGATGGTGACGGTGAAGGCGACAGCGATGGCGAAGGTGGTGGCGGTGATGGCGAAGGCGATGGGGAGAGATGGGCATGGGCAGTGGCCCGACAGGCCACCATCCTAGCTGGAGCTGTAGTGACAGGCTGAGGGAGTAGGGGGAAAGGATCAGAGGGAGAGGAGTGGGAGGAAGAAGCTGGAGAGGGGGCGACAAAGAGCGAGGGCGAAGGAAGAGTGAGAAGAGGAGGGATGGAAAGAGGGGGGTGTGACTGGGCACACCATGTAATGGTGGTGGTGGCGGCGGAGGGGGAAGTATAAACTATAGCTGTGGTGGTAGTGGTCGTGGGGGCTGACATGACGACAGGGATAAACAAAAATGCACAGGACGAAAAGGAAAGGAAAAAGGGACAGACGAAGACAGACGAAGACGAAGACGGACAAAGACAAAGACGAAGATGGATGAAGACCAGAGTCCCACGCTGCTGGCGCTGGCGCTGGCGACGGCTGGCAGGAATACCGCAGCTGCTGCTGCTGCCGCGGACGGGATTGGGCCACTGCTGCTGCTGCTGCTGCTGTCGCTGCTGCTGGAGGGCTGGCTGGCTGACTGGACCGCCGCTGCTGGCGGGACCGTTGCTGCTCGGCTGGACCGCTGCTGCTCGGCTGGATCGCTGCTGCTCGGCTGGACCGCAGATGCTCGGCTGGACCGCTGCTGCTTGGCTGGCTGCTGGCTGGCACCTGAAATCCTAGCACTTCGATTAGTGCTGGAATGGCACAATCGAAGGGCGGTATCCTTTTGGAGTACCGCCGGAGATGAAGGCATTACAGTAATAAAACGTAATAAAAAGAAGAACATGACAAAAGTAATATTGTTAAAAAGACGAAGAGTTAAGGGAACAGTGGTCGACATTGCTCCAATGCCAATATTAAACACCGTTGATAGTGCACCAGGTAATATTAAACAACCATAGAACAAATCACTAAAGGAGCCACAAATGAAAGAAAACATAGTGTTGCACATAATCAGCGCCCTCTGTTAGCGCCAACGCCAGAATTCCGCACAGGCGGGAAGTGGTTGAGGAACGTGAGCGCCAGGAGGCACGTCGTACCCAGCGGTGCTCCATTGCAAGGAAAGAATAATGAAATTCCGTATCAGTGGATGATCCACAGTATCTGATTAATGCAGTCTATGACATGAGTAGAGAAGGAAGAAGAACATACTAGAGTCATGTGTTCAAATGGCTCTGAGCACTATGGGACTCAACTGCTGAGGTCATTAGTCCCCTAGAACTTAGAACTAGTTAAACCTAACTAACCTAAGGACATCACAAACATCCATGCCCGAGGCAGGATTCGAACCTGCGACCGTAGCGGTCTTGCGGTTCCAGACTGCAGCGCCTTTAACCACACGGCCACTTCGGCCGGCAGAGTCATGTGTAAAACGTATGAAAAAGAAGTAAATATGTGATGCACTCAATACCACGAGAGCTTATCAACACACTATATATAACACAGGCGTGCTGTGATTAGACTCCTGTCCACCGGATACTACCCCAACCTGTGGAAAACCTCCCGTATCCTGATGTTCCTTAAACCCGGTAAGCTGCCTTCCCATTAGCCTTACCTCGATCTTCAGCAAGGTCCTGGAATCCATCCTCACCTGACGCATCCACCAGCATCTCCGCCAGCACCGCCTCCTTCCCGTTACCCAGTGTGGCTTTCGGACGTCTTTCTCTTCCGATGACCTTCTCCTTCACCTCACTCATATCCTTTCCGAACAGCTTAACTCCCGTCGCTCCAAAATCTTCCTCTCCCTGGACCAGATACGTGCTTATGACCATGTGTGGCATTCCGGACTCCTCTTCAAGCTCCAAACCTTCGCCCTTCTCATTAACTACGTCCGTCTGATCGGCTCCTTTCTCTCCCACCGTCCTTCCTACGTCACCATCCATAACACGGATTCCTACATCTTTCTTTCCTCCGCCGGTGTGCCCCAAGGCTCCATCCTCTCCCCCCTTACCACGGCGAGACTGTATTCTTCCAATGTGTAATATGTTCACTCACACGTCATCGATCCTCTGAAACGAATGAAAGCTACTGAGACACAATACGCTGTGCTGAAAGCTCGGTCTCGTATTTTTGTGATCGGAAACAAAATACTTGGTTTTGCTGAACTGTCACGGCAGTATATATATAAACATTTTATTATTTTTTTAACTTATACGTATCTACCAAGCCAAAGCGTTCCTTTCCGAAAGAGTATCTTTATTGATTTCTAATCCAACTCTGTTAACAACCAGAAGGTGGTTTGATACCACAATGCTCTATTCGGCATGCTGGTATCAGAGGTGGTATGCCGCTGTCCTCTTCCGACCTCTGAATAGGTTTACCCATCAGCACACCTGTAGGGACACCTACAGATTAACATGAATTCAGAACAACTGTGCAGCTGGGTATGCTTCACAACAAGACGTGAATAGTGATAGATAAACAACCTAGGACTTACCAGGAATCAAATACTATATTCATGGATTCGTCGTCTGGCTCTTTATCACTAAGCCACAGTCCCACACTGATGACCTCATAGTAGCACGAATGTGGGACAACCTCATAGCTTCTCAAATGCAAGCTCTGAAATATGCGTTTGAAATTACGCTCTGCATATTATTGTGTTCCCTTTCAACAGGTCGTGTAGAGGGTACGCTGGACCGTATTGAACTAATTTGGGACTGTTAGGATAGTACGAGCGTTACACCCGCAGTCTAAGGGTAGTACTGATCAAAGATTGCACCACGTGTCTTGTTCCCGTCGAACGTTCGGTGCGGCACGGATATCCGTCACTGAAAAGCCTGTATCTGGCGTTTGAACCTCTGTTATGCTGCCATCGGCAGACAGTTATGGGCATGATGTTCGGTGGAGTTATGTTTCGATCTACAGCCTGCGCCGACGGTGGTTGTGCTCCAAAATGGCAACAATGTCTCGAATGAACTCGACTGGATATATGCATACTGTATGTCCTCACATAGCGTCCTTGATGTCGAAAAATCGGTCGTATGTGTCACCCCCTCCGACTTTGTCACTCAATGAAGTGGCTATGCTTCGAATTCAATAGCGACGTACGCTGGACAGCTGTCCTTAACTGTCGGCGCCTTCTGCAACACGTCAGGGCTCCCGTCGTCCACCAACGACCAATCATTCAACGAACACACTTTTTCAGCACCTATCTGGCTTCTCGTCTGTCTCACTGGCCCACATCTTACTTATGCCTGTCACGATTGCGTTACGTCTGTTACCAGCCTTTGGATCTTTCGTCAATATTGGCATTTTGTATACGGCGGACGTGCCGTCTCCGTCACCCCACGTCCACCTTCTCCAGTTTGCCGATTACACCGCCTTCCTTGCCCTTGCCCCCACCCTGCTGAGTTCCCAACACCTTCTCCAATCCCATCTTGACTGGTTCACCACTTGGTGCAACCAATGGTTGCTAAAGGTCAATCCCCGCAAAACCCAGGCGATCATTGTAGGCAAAACCAACTTCTCCTTCCGCCGCCTCGATTTCTATCGAACTATCTATGGCCATCCTATCGCCCTCATCCCCACCGTTAAGTACCTTGACGTCACCCTCGACCGTCGGCTCTCCTGGATCCCCCATGTCCGGACAATCCAAGTCAAGGCATGCTCCCAACTCCGTCTCCTCAAGCTCTTTCCGGTCATACGTGGGGTCTGGACCCCTCCACCATGCTCCACACCTATAAATCCCTCATCTGCCCTATCCTTTGTTTGCCCATCCTGCCTGGATCTCTGCCCCCCCTACCTTTTATAAATCCCTTCAGATCCTTGAACGCCATGCTCTCCACCTCACATATAGCTTCCGTCTACCCTCCCCCACGCGGATCCCGTACCACCTTATTCCATTCCCCCACCGCCTCCTTTTCCTCAAATGGATTTGGATCCTGTACACCTCCCATAAACTCGATCCTCCTCACCCGATTGTCTCACCCATCCTCTCCCACCCCTCCCCGCTGCCGCACCTGTATGCCCACATTGCACCCGGTCTCCATCTCTCCACCCTCCTTACCCTCTCCCAAGGTGGCTTCCGCCAGCTCCCCCTCCCTCATGATGTCGTACTCCCCTCCATCTACCTCTCCTATCTACTTTGATCCTCCCACTTCCTGTGTCTTTTCCCTTGGGCACCCTCCCTCCCTTCTCTCTTCTTTTCCCCCCATCCCCCCTTCCTCCACCCCTCTTACCCCAGGTTTCCCCTCCCCCTTCATCCCTTCCTCCTTCCCCCTATCTCCCCTGCCCATGGCATCTCTGCTCTCCCCTCTCCCTCTCCCTCCCCCCCTCCTCCTCTCTTGGCATGTCCCTGGACTTGTACACGCTCAGTGGACATTCGCGCGCCGGATATTATCGCCATCAGTGTCTAGTGTGTGTGCCTTCATGTTTGTGTTTAGTGTTCTTCGCCGTCACGCCACCACCGTTCACCTGTGCCGTCGCAGGCGTCCGTGTTTTTTTTTGTCCAGCGTGAACGGCTTCATGCATCTTGTTTTTCGTGTCTACAGTTTTTACCCGCCATTTTTATTGTATTATCTGTACCTACTTTATGTCATTTATTGTACCACTCGTAGCTGAACAGCAGCGTATTATGCTGCTGACAGCCCACCTTTGTACAAGGTGTTTAACATAAAACAAAAAAAAATGTGATTAGAGTAAAACATAGTAAAATAAAGCAAAGTAGGCTTTGGGCAAAAAGTTATTTTGCCAGTTCAGCATTTCGGTTGGTTTCTCTAATTGTTTCTTTATAACTTTCAAGCTTTTTTAACAAATTAAGAGCCCGGCCTTTTTTACTCTGCGAAGAATACGCATACAATTCTAAATATTCCCTGCGGAATGACAGTATCAGAAAATTGCTGTGCCAAAGTCATTTTGTTTCGTGGCTGTGAGTGTTCTTTAAACCTTAATTTAAAAGAGCGGCCTGTTTGACCGATATAATGTTTGTCGCAGTTACTGCAGTCAATCCTGTATACTCCTGAGCCCTCAAATTTATGATGATTCCCTTTCAGTTTGTATTTTATTCGTAGTTTTAGGTTGTTATTAACCTGTAAGCCACATCTGAAATGAGACTTTTTAAAACATTTTTCTATTAGCAGGGACATTTTGCCGTTAAATTCCATAGGAATGTTTTTCATTCAATCATTGCCGGTTCTCTTTTTATGTGTGGGTGTGCGTGTGTGTGCTATTTGGTAAACGTTTCTTTAGCCTACTGTAGGGGCACGTGACGTCATTTATAGAAAAGCCGTTAGCTACCGCGATCTGCTTTAAAATGCTAAGTTCTTCACGTATTTCGTTTTCGTCCAAAGGCAGGCGAAGGAACCAGTGAACAATGGAAGTGAAGAAAGCTTTTTGTATCGGGGAGGATGGCATGAACTGGCATTGATGATATTGTCTGTACAAGTTGGTTTCCTAAAAATCGAAAACTTATGTTTGTTATTAACTTTCCTAATAGTGAGATCAAGGTAGCCATCTTCTTCTGTTTCAGTGGGAAAAGTTATTTTGGGATGCATGCTACCTATTGCCTGGGCGAATGTGTTGACCTCGACGGTGGCACCTTCTAGCAGTAATAAAATGTCATCGACATACCGTTTGTAATAAATCGTTTTTGCTTTTAGTTGTAGATACTTGGAAAAAAATTTACTTTCTAAATCATTGATAAAAATGTCAGCTAAAGTGCAAGCTAGGCTATTACCCATCCCAAGTCCGTCCTTTGTCATTAAATGTAAAAAAAAAATTGTAAGCTCAGACAAAATCGAGGATTTCAGTTACTTCTGTACACTCTGCAGTACTAATCTTGTGGGAGAAGAGATTGCGTCTAATAATGTCAATAGTTTCTTTTACTGGGACATTATTATAAAAAAAATTTACGTCCAAATATGGTAATGTCACATTATTTGGTATATGTATACCCTTAATTACATTCGCTAGCTCAGCACTGTTTTTGACCCCAAATTAATTACCGAACATGTAAACTGATTTAAGTTTATTATTAAGGAACTTATTTAATTTATAGCATGGTGATGACATACTGTTAACAATCGGATGAACCGGATTTCCAACTGTGTGGATCTTAACTTGAGATATGAGCTGGGGAAGTTTGACATTCATCATTTTGAGTGATTTCTTTTCATAATCGTTAAGAAGAAACTGAGAGCTGTCAATCTTTCGCCTCAAATTAGTCTGAAACTTATCCGTTGGGTCTTTGTGAATGTCTATAATATCATTTTCTTCAAAAAAATCTTCTGTTTTCTTAATGTAATCGTCTTCATATATAAGAACAGCCGTGTTCCCCTTGTCAGCACGAATGACTATTGCTTTCTCCCTCTGTAACTTGGTATTGAGACCCTTTAAAATACGGCTCTCATGATTAACCACATTATTATAGCTGTTTTGAACAGACGATGCCTTATTAACCTTAACAGCTGTGTCCGCAATTTCTAATTTCGTCATCCGAACCGCTTCACAAGCCATTTTAGTTTCAACTATTACTCGCTTAATATTTGCTTGACTAACATGTGGAGTGATGTTATGTTGTAGGCCTTTATTCAGCAACATATTATGATCACTACTCAGTACAATACTTCCCACAGCGAAAGTTTTTAAAAAAAGGGCAAGAAAGTGTAAAGTCTGGGATCGAACATTGCCACAGCTTACATTTTGAATAAAAATGATCAGCAATGGTGGCCGAAGACTTCTGGCATAAGACGTCGCCTTCATCTGCCAACGGCCTTGTCAAAGAGGGTGGAGGAGCAGAGAGAGATTCAGGGAATCCATTTGCCCTTGGGTGGGAAACTGCTCCTAAAGGCAGAGGAATCACCAATCATCAATGGCGTGAGAATCCAAAAGGCAATGGAAACCACTGCATTAATGAGAAATAATGTGTTTTCACAGGACACGTGGTCTATAATTCAATGGCGAATGTGACCCACGGGCCCACTGAAGCATAACGTTCTACGAGACTGAGTGTGGACGTCAGAAATCTAGAAAACGGGAAAAGGAAAATGCTAAGTAAGGCTCAATCCAGATATAGTGTGGATCAGTGAAGAGAAATGAAAAGAAGACAAGGATTTCTGGTCTGGTGAGCATAGGGTAACATCAACAGCACCAGAAGTATATTAGGATTATGGTTCGGTACGAATAGGAGGGTAGGACAGAGAGCGAGTAACTGTGAACAGTGTAGTGATAGCATTGTTCTCCCCAGAATCGACAGCAAACCAACTCCAACAAGTATAGTTTAGGTATACACGCCGACGTCGCAAGCCGAGGATGAGTAGATAGACAAAGTATATGATAATATTGAATTGGTAATTCAGCATGTAAAGGCAGATGAAAATCTTATAGTCATGGGGGGATTGGAATGTGACTGTAGGGGAAGGATTAGAAGAAAGACTTACGGGAGAATATCGGCTTGCTAAGAGGATTGAGAAAAGAGAAAGGCGAATTGAGCTCTGTAATAAATTTCAGATAGTACCACTGAATACTCTGTTCAAGAATCACAAGAGGAGGGAGTGTACTTAATAAAGACCGGGAGATACGGAAACTGTTCATAATCTATTTATAAGTTGTCTCAAAGGGGTAGCCCGTGGTCTAGGGGTAGTGTCTTTGATTCATAATCAAAACGTCTTCGGTCCCGGGTTCGATCCCCGCCACTGCCTAAGTTTTGATAAATAATCAGCATTGGCGGCCGAAGACTTCCAGCATAAGAAGTCAGCCTCATTCTGCCAACGGCCTTGTCAAAGAGGGCGGAGGAGCGGATAGAGGTTCAGGGTACTCTCTTGTCCTAGGGGTGGGAAATTGCCCCTAAAGGCGGAAGAATCAGCAATGATCAACGACATGAAGATGCAGAAGGCAATGGAAACCACTGAATTAAAGACACGTAACGTGTATCCACAGGACATGTGGCCTGTAATTAAAGAAGTGTCATGATGATCTCTCCATTGGCAAAAGATTCCGGAATAGTCCCCCATTCGGATCTCCGAGAGGGGACTGCCAAGGGGGAGGTTACCATGAGAAAGATTGAATAATCAACGAAAGGATAACGTTCTACGAGTCGGGGCGTGGAATGTCAGAAGCCTGAACGTTGTAGGGAAACTAGAAAATCTGAAAAGGGAAATGCAAAGGCTCAATCTAGATATAGTAGGGGTCAGTGAAGTGAAGTGGAAGAAAGACAAGGATTTCTGGTCAGATGAGTATCGGATAATATCAACAGCAGCAGAAAATGGTATAACAGGTGTAGGATTCGTTATGAATAGGTAGGTAGGGCAGAGGGTGTGTAACTGTGAACAGTTCAGTGACCGGCTTGTTCTAATCAGAATCGACAGCAGACCAACACCGCCGACGTCGCAAGCTGAAGATGAACAGATAGAGTAAGTGTATGAGGATATTGAAAAGGTAATGCAGTATGTAAAGGGGGACGAAAATCTAATACTGATAAGCGACTGGAATGCAGTTGTAGGGGAAGGAGTAGAAGAAAAGGTTACAGGAGAATATGGGCTTGGGACAAGGAATGAAAGAGGAGAAAGACTAATTGAGTTCTGTAACAAGTTTCAGCTAGTAATAGCGAATACACTGTTCAAGAATCACAAGAGGAGGAGGTATACTTGGAAAAGGCCGGGAGATACGAGAAGATTTCAATTAGATTACATCATGGTCAGACAGAGATTCCGAAATCAGATACTGGATTGTAAGGTGTACCCAGGAGCAGATATAGACTCAGATCACAATATATTAGTGATGAAGAGTAGGCTTAAGTTTAAGACATTAGTCAGGCAGAATCAGTACACAAAGAAGTGGGGTACGGAAGTACTAAGGAATGGCGAGATACGTTTGAAGTTCTCTAACGCTATAGATACAGCAATAAGGAATAGCGCAGTAGGCAGTACAGTTGAAGAGGAATGGACATCTCTAAAAACGGCCATCACAGAAGTTGGGATTGAAAACATAGGTACAAAGAAGGTAGCTGCGAAGGAACCATGGGTAACAGAAGAAATACTTCAGTTGATTGATGAATGGAGGAAGTACAAACATGTTCCGGGAAAAATCAGGAATACAGAAATGCAAGACGCTGAGGAATAAAATAAATAGGAAGTGCAGGGAAGCTAAGACGAAATGGCTGCAGGAAAAATGTGAAGACATCGAAAAAGATATGATTGTCGGAAGGACAGACTCAGCATACAAGAAAGTCAAAACAACCTTTGGGGACATTAAAAGCAACGGTGATAACATTAAGAGTGCAACGGGAATTCCACTGTTAAATGCAGAGGAGAGAGCAGATAGGTGGAAAGAATATATTTAAAGCCTCTATGAGGGTGAAGATTTGTCTGCTGTGATAGAAGAAGAAACAGGAGTCGATTTAGAAGAGATAGGGGATCCAGAATTAGAATCGGAATTTAAAAGAGTTTTGAAGGACTTATGGTCAAATAAGGCAGAAGGGATAGCTAACATTCCAACAGAATTTCTAAAATCATTGTGGGAAGTGGCAACAAAACGACTAATCACGTTGGTGTGTAGATTATATAAATCTTTCGATATACCATCTGACTTCCGGAAAAGCATCATCCACACAATTCCGAAGACGGCAAGAGCTGACAAGTGCGAGAATTATCGCACAATCAGCGTAACAGCTCATGCATCGAAGCTGCTTACAAGAATAATATACGGAAGAATGGAAAAGAACATTGAGAATGCGCTAGGTGACGATCAGTTTGGCTTTAGGAAAAGTAAAGGGACGAGAGAGGCAGTTCTGACGTTACGGCTAATAATGGAAGCAAGGCTAAAGGAAAATCAAGACACTTTCATAGGATTTGTCGACCTGGAAAAAGCGTTCGACAATATAAAATGGTACTAGCTGTTCGAGATTCTGAAAAAAGTAGGGGTACGCTATAGGGTGGGACGGGTCATATACAATATGTACAACAACCAAGAGGGAATAATAAGAGTGGACGATCAAGAACGAAGTGCTCGTATTAAGAAGGGTGTAAGACAAGGCTGTAGCCTTTCGCCCCTACTCTTCAATCTGTACATCGAGGAAGCAATGATGGAAATAAAAGAAAGGTTCAGGAGTGGAATTAAAATACTAGGTGAATGGATATCAATGATACGATTCGCTGATGACATTGCTATCCTGAGTGAAAGTGAAGAAGAATTAAATGATCTGCTGAACGGAATGAACAGTCTAATGAGTACACAGTATGGTTTGAGAGTAAATCGGAGAAAGACGAAGGTAATGAGAAGTAGTAGAAATGAGAACAGCGAGAAACTTAACATCAGGATTGATGGTCACGAAGTCAATGAAGTTAAGGAATTCTGCTACCTAGGCAGTAAAATAACCAATGACGGACGGAGCAAGGAGGACATCAAAGGCAGACTCGCTATGGCATAAAAGGCATTTCCGTCCAAGAGAAGTCTACTAATATCAAATGCCGGCCTTAATTTGAGGAAGAAATTTCTGAGGATTTACGTCTGGAGTACAGCATTGTATTGTAGTGAAACATGGACTGTGGGAAAACCGGAACAGAAGAGAATCGAAGCATTTGAGATGTGGTGCTTTAGACGAATGTTGAAAATTAGTTGGACTGATAAGGTAAGGAATGAGGAGGTTCTACGCAGAATCGGAGAGGAAAGGAATATAAAGAAAACACTGATAAGGAGATGGGACACGATGATAGGACATCTGCTAAGACATGAGGGAATGTCTTCCATGGTACTAGAGGGAGCTGTAGAGGGAAAAAAACTATAGAGGAAGACAGAGATTGGAATACGTCAAGCAAATAATTGAGGACGTAGGTTGCAAGTGCTACTCTGAGATGAAGAGGTTAGCACAGGAAAGGAATTCGTGGCGGGCCGCATCAAACTAGTCAGTAGACTGATGACCAAAAAAAAAAAAAAATTTTCCCAAATATCAAACCAAATACTAAAAATATGTACATACTCCAGGCCACTGATGATGCCTTGCAGTGAATAAAGGCACTGGCTGGTCAGTGGAAAGAGGAAACAAGGAACGGAATTTGTCCATAGACAACTAAATCCATTGTACCTCGTCTGGAAGTATATCTATGGAGAATACCCGTACGTCTGAGGCACATTTGTGCTGATGTACGTAACGTAAGAATGAAAGCGAAACGTTTATGTAATTATTGATGGGAAATCGAAAGATGAGGCTTCAGCCGCCTAATTAGAAAGGGTTGTTCTCCTATGAGAACAGTGGTTCTTTTCTGGCAGTGGGCCTTGTGTCCTTGCGTATTCATTTAGTGTCATCGCCAGTAATGAATATGTGAACAATGTAGTGTCGTGTATGCGTTACATCATGATGAGTGGAGGGAAAGAATGAAATCTCTACCCCAACATATCCTACTCTTCTGTAATAATGTTAGGCGCACCACGTGGCGTAATGTCCACATCTGACAAACGAATGATCATCAATAGTGATACATGACCTTGCTCCACGAGTCATTGCGAAGAGTTTGGGAATTCGTTCCAACACAGTTGCATCAAGTGTGGTGATCATAAACTTTTTCTACCACCATAATTGGAACTCTCTTCCTCGCGAGGCGAATTCCACTTCAGAGTTCATAAGATGTCTCGGCTATGAATGTGGGTGGGCTCCGTCATTCTCAATGCCCTCTGGGTATCTGTTTTGACATTAGAGTGGAAGTAGTTCAGCGAAAATAACTGTGATTCAATATTTGAACACAATTTCGTGAGACTATGATTTAGTATTTGGAAGCTATTTCGTGTGATGCATGCTAAGGAGGAAATGAAGAATTATCAGAATAAGATATTCACTCTGCAGAGGAGTGTGCGCTGATATGAAACTTCCTGGCAGACTACAACGGCATGCCGGACCGAGACTCGAACTCGGGACCTTTGCCTTTCGCGGGTACCTTCTCTACCTTCTTAGCTACCAAAATACCACTCGCAACCCGCCCTCACAGTTACAATTCTGCCAGTACCTCGTCTCTTACCTTCCAAACCTCACAGATGATCTTCCGCGAACCCTGCGGAACTAGCACTACTGGAAGAAAGGATATTGCGGAGACATGGTTTAGCCACAGTCTGGGGGATGTTTCCAGAATGAGATTTTCACTCTGCAACGGAGTGTACGCTGATATGAAACTTCCTGGCAGACTAAAACGGTGTGCCGGACCGAGACAGCAAGGTTCGCAGAAGAGCGTCTGTGAAGTTGGGAAGGTAGCAGACGAGGTACGGGCAGAATAGATGCAGTGAGAACGGGTCGCTAGTCGTGCTTTGGTAGCTCAGATGGCAATGCAGTTGCCCATGAAAGGCAAAGGTCTCGAGTAAAAAAAATGGTTCAAATGGCTCTGAGCACTATTGGACTTCACATATTAGGTCATCAGTCCCCTAGAACTTAGAACTACTTAAACCTAACTAACCTAAGGACACCACACACATGCATGCCCGAGGCAGGATTCGAACCTGCGGCCGTAGCTGTCGCGCGGCTCCGGACTGACGCGCCTAGAACCGCATGGCCACCGCGGCCGGCGTCTTGAGTTCGAGTCTCGGTCTGGCACGCCGTTGTAGTTGTCCAGGAAGTTTCAGGAAGAATTAAGTTTCAGACGGAATGCAGGCACAAGAGATGCAGTAGGACTCTCGCAAATGTGTGTGTGTGGTGCGAGCATATGTTTGCGCGCATGTTTATAGCCCTGTAAAGGCAACTAACATTGCACTGTTGAAGTATTTTTAATAAAGTTCCCGAATTTACTGTCATCCAGGAAAGTTCTCGTGCTCAAATTATTCTTGGGATCGTGAGCTGACTGAAACCAAAGTGGAAAGCTCTGAAATATTTAGCGATTCGTGGAACGTATACAGGAAAGAGAGATTAGAGGCCGTAGGAAAGGGAGTGTTCATTGCAGTTGACAAACATATTGTCTCTATTGAGGTCGAAGTTGGGTGTGACAGTGAAGTCTGCTTGTCAGGTACAACAGGTATAGGTGAAACCAAGTTATTTGTTGGACGTTTTACCGGCCACTCGATTCTACTGCGACAGTTCTTCAGTCATTCGAAGTAACTCTACGCTAAGTAGTGCGTAAATACCCAGACCATGCAATACTGGTTGGAGGCAACTCTTTAACGTGTTGGGTATAAACTGGGATGTCTATGGATTCAGACATCCCAGGGGTACAGACAGACACTCAAGCGAAATACTTTTGAACACGTTTTCTGACAGTTGTCTTGAGCGGCTAGCATGGCAGCCAATACGCTATGAAAATATCTTGGACCTTGTAACAACAAATAGGCCGTACGGTACTGAGAGTGTCACTATAGAAACGGGGAATTGCGATCATGGTGTTAGAGCAACTAAGATTATGGAAGTTAATAAATCAGTCAAAAAGGCAAGGAGCGTGTTTCTTCTAGACAGAGCAGATGAGCAGTTATTAACATCTCTCTTAGACAGTGAACTGGCATGACTTAGTGCTATGGGCAAAGTGGAAGCAGACTGTGAATCGTGGTCTGGATAGTTACGTGCCTACTAAGTAGATGAAGAATGGAAAACACCCACCATGATTTAATAAAAAATTTCGGCTGATGCTGAGGAAGCAGAGGCTGTCGGTTCAAAAGGGAACACGCAAGTGACGACAAGCAAAAGATTGTAGAGATTCGAGCGTCTGAAAGAAGATCTATGCGCGAAACATACAACTACCACCGTCACGCCTTAGCATAAGGTCTGGCAGAGAGCCCGAGAAAATTCTCGTCGTGTGCAAAATCACTAAGAGGGGCTACGGCTTCCATTGAGTCCCTTGTCGACCAATCCGGTGTGACAGTTGAAGATAGCAAAACGGAAGTCCAAGTTATAAATTTCATGTACAAGAAATCGTTCACACAGGAGAATCGTCATTTGACCATCAGTCAGACTCCCGTATGGACGACACAGTAATAAGCATACCTAGCGCAGAGCAACAGCTGAAGCATATGAATGCGAATGAGTCATCAGGTCCGGATGGAATCCCAGTTCTATTTCGAAATAGTACTGTGCGGCAATGGTCCCTTACCCAGCTGCAAGAAAGCGCAGGTGATTCCAGTATATAGGAAAAGTAAAAGAACGGATCTGCAAAATTACAGACCTATATTCCTAACTTCTGTATGCTGCAGAATCCTTCAGCATATTCTTAATTCGAAAATAATAAAAATTTGTTGGTACTAAGAAGCTTATGTGCACGAATCATCATGGTTATATAAAGCATCGCTCGTGTGAAGCTCTGCTTGCCCCTATGTCGAATGATGTAGTGCGACCTCTGGATGAACGGCAACAGGCAGGCTCCATATTTCTAGATTTTCGCAAAGCATTTGACACTGTGCCCCTGTATGTTGTCCTCGACAGTGGGTATCGTCAACAGTTCACCTGGGAAGTATGATAGGATCACTGTTGTTCTGTATTTACATAAGTGATTTGGCTGAAAGGATGAGCAGCAGTCTGCTTTGTTTGCTGATGATGCTGTGGTGCACGGCAAGGAGTCGATATTGAGTGACTGTAGGAAGATACAAGACAGACAAATTTTCTAGTTGGTGTGATGAAGGGCAGCTAGCTCTGAATTTAGATAAATGTGAGTTGATGTGGATGAGTAGTAAGAACAGTATTACTATGGTCCTGCTTGACACAGTCAAGCCGTTTAAATATCTGGGCGCAATATTGGAAACCGATGTGAAATGGAACGAGCATGTGAGGACTGTGGTAGAGAAGGCGAATGGTAGGCTTCGGCTTATAGGGAGAGTTTCAGGAAAGGGTGGTTCATCTATTCCTGTGTACTGCTCGAGTGTTTGGGTTCCGTACCACGACGGATTGAAGGAAGACATCGAAGAAAAACAGAGTGTGCTTCTAGATTTGTTACTGGTAGGTTCGAATAACATGTACGTGTTACGGAGATGTTTCGCGAATTCAAATGCGAATCCCCAGAGGGAGGGCTACGTTCTTTTCGTGAAACACTATTGAGAAAATTTAATTGGCATCTGAAGCTGACTGCCGAAGAGATTCTACTGTCACCAACATACACTGCGTACAAGGACAAAGAAGATAAGATACGTGAAATTAGGGATCATATGGAGGAATACAGATCGTCGTTTTTTCCTCGCTCTGTTTGCGAGTGGAACAGGAAAGGCGACGACAATGAAGGTTTTGGATTAGATTGTTTGAAGAAAGAGACAAAACAGCGAGGTCATCGGTCTCGTCGGATTAGGGAGGACGGGGAAGGAAGTCGGCCGTGCTCTTTCAAAGGAACCTTCCCGGCATTTGCCTTGAGCGATTTAGGGAAATCACGGGAAACCCAAATCAGGATGGCCGGACGCGGGATTGAACTGTCGTCCTCCCGAATGCTAGTCCAGTGTGCTACCACTGCGTCACCTCGCTCGGTAACTCGAAAGGAAGTGACAAGTAGCTGTACAGGGTACCGCCACGCACCGTACGGTATTTTGCGGAGTATCTGACACTAGGAGGAAATCAAAGGGTACATATAATGCTGAATGGAGATATACCGAACACGAGCAAGCTTTTAGATGCCTAGGTAGAACGATAAAAAAGAGTCTAGAAGAGGAGGACAGATCTTGAAACTAGGAGAGCATTAGCCAAAGACACTTTTATAAAAAAAATGTTTTCTGCAGCAACATGGACAAATGTTCTAGGAATAGCCTATGCGGTGTGGAGTGTCCTCCTCAGTACAGGTGAAATGTGGACAATGAGGAAGATAGGTATAGCAATACTGAAGGACTGTGAGTTGTGGACATAGCAAAGTACAGCAAGGCTGAAGGCATTTGAGTCGTCGACTTGACAGAATATAGAGAAGAGTACGAAAGAAAACCAATGAGTGACTGTTACAGAAATGAAGGAAAAGAAACGTGCCGGCCGCGGTGGTCTAGCGGTTCTAGGCGCGCAGTCCGGAACCGCGCGACTGCTACGGTCGCAGGTTCGAATCCTGCCTCGGACATGGATGTGTGTGATGTCCTTAGGTTAGTTAGGTTTAAATAGTTCTAAGTTCTAGGGGACTGATGACCACAGATGTTAAGTCCCATAGTGCTCAGAGCCATTTGAAAAGAAACGTAAATGGGCATATAGACTGCTTGACAAAATATTTTAAGCAACCAAAAAAAAAAGGCGCGTTAAATATAACTTAGCACACGTACACACCATCGTTGGGTATATAACAGGTTAGTATGGCAGGCAGAACTGCCACTCCTGCTGTCACGGTGTGTGGAGTAATCGGATATGGCCTTAGGTCACCGCTGCTATATGACTGACTGAGGGAACATTGACGGGACCCTGACACGTCACTGACTTTCTGCGTCCTCTTGTGTTACCCCTCATGCATCAGTACCATGGTGCCCTTTCTCAACAGGGCAATGCTCTCCACATATAATATGTGTTGCCCTGAATTCTTTGCATGATGCTGAGGTAATCCGGAGCCTCAAAAGTGTGTTCTATAAAACATGTTTGGAAACATCTCGGACGTCAGATCCGTCCCAGCGTAAGTTTCTAGGTTAATAAGGACCAGTTACAACAGCTGTTGGCCAGCTGGTCTCCGGAGAGAATACAACCGCCTTATGACAACCATCTCAACAGAGTGCCTCCAGGACAGGGTGGGTGCAACCTCATTTCCTCATACTGATACGTGGACTTGTAGCACTCATTTATCGTGCTACCTAGCCATAAAGCACGTGGAAGCACGGTGGCAACTAGTCGAGCCCTCTGACAAAAGGAGAGTGAACAAATCAAATTTAGTTACTACTCCTGATCGCAGATGCAGATTTATCTTTTAGTTATTAGTCGAGTGATATAGTTCAAGGGCTAAACGGCCTAGTAGTCTAAAGTTCTACTTAATTAAAAGCCGAATAAATCGCATCAAATGACTTTCCCAGAAGTTGGAGGCCTCCGTAGGCTTGCCTTACCTACGGAATACTGGCTTCTGAAGAGATTATAATTTTCTGATATCTGGTTTCAGTAATATTGAATCTGTACAATAGGCCATGTTTCTGGAATGCCAAGGCAGACATCAGTTTGAATATCAATCCTTCTTCGCCAGCGGTGGAGGGACACACCCTGGCCTGCTATTCCGTTTCCTGACCTGTGGGCTACAGGGACTGCATTAAAGAGCCAGACGTTATTCGCAAGAGCCACACGTGTTGGACCTATTCTTCTGTCTGCTCTTTAGATTTTCGTACACAAAAGTGACGGGAATTGATGTTAAGCTGAAATTAGTTCTTAGTTGGAACAAGTTCGGGACTATGGTCAGCAAGTGGTTTGCCGCTGTTATCCACGGGTGTGCATGCTTGTCAAATGGTGCAAATGGCTCTGAGCACTATGGGACTCAACTGCTGAGTTCATTAGTCCCCTAGAACTTAGAACTAATTAAACCTAACTAATGACATTACAAACATCCATGCCCGAGGCAGAATTCGAACCTGCGACCGTAGCGGTCTTGCGGTTCCAGACTGCAGCGCCTTTAACCGCACGGCCACTTCGGCCGGCGCATGCTTGTCATATTGATACCGGCCATTCATCACGCGACTCCCTACAGTACATTCAGTAGTCAGTTTCCACGTACTAATCGGTAATAATTCTGATGCGACGCAATAGTGCGTCCACCGAACAGGAGGAGGTCTACTCTTGTTTCCGGAATAGCATAGTAAACCGCCACTACCTGGCGCGGTGTCCTCAGTCCTCATGACTGTTAGCACTCAACTGCACAAACTCTCTTAATTTTGGAAGACAATGTCCGAAACTGTTTCCTGTTTAAAAGTTCTGGTGTCTTGACTTACAGTAAGACTAGTTTCCTGTTCTAAGTAACATACCATACTTGTTATTTAACACAAAATGTCATTAAAAATTTACGTTATTAACGAGCAGCAGAGTTGAGAATATGTATGATCTTCAAATGACACGACGAACCGACTCGTTCTGCATATGGATTCAAAATCAGGTCATGCAAACTAAGATTTCGTGACTGACGGAAATTAACAGTCATTCCTGACTAGGCATAAAGAGAGTGCTATACCTCCATTTTAGACAGTATCAGTTAACAAATATCAACTTTAAATTACATAATGTAACATTCTTAACGGACGCGAATTCCTACCCAGCATCTATTGTCCCTGTTAACGAACTACGAGAGATGTTAAATACTGCTTCTTCACAAGTAACTTACTTGAAATGCAGTGAGGTAAATCTCTGTGTTGGACAGGGATTCGAACCCAGAACCTAACCGGACTGTTATCGAAGTACAATAAACTTTGACATATCGGATTTTCTCGGCAGTACCTAGATGTATTAAATGAAATGAAGAGAGGAAACAGTAATTTTTCCTTTCCAGGACTCCAACCAGGCACATATCGCTGTTATATTCCAGAGAAAAGGAACGTTAAGTATGGGTTTGTTACACCAGCAGCGACATGTGAGCATGTTTGAACTAGAAATAATATGACGAAGTGCTCAGTGCTGACTGAGAATCGAACCCCAAACATATCGTTGTTGACTACACACAAAGAGACGACACTTACCGAATTTTTATCCACCAGCAGCTCGGAATAACGTCCCTGTACTTACAGTGATCTCGCAAATAGTTCTGTGTCTCACTGGGAGTCAAAAACGTCAGATATCGTTACTGTTGACAACGAATGAAAATGCAAAAATGGCTCTGAGCACTATGGGACTTAACATCTATGGTCATCAGTCCCTTAGAACTTAGAACTACTTAAACGTAACTAACCTAAGGACATCACACAACACCCAGCCATCACGAGGCAGAGAAAATCCCTGACCCCGCCGGGAATCGAACCCGGGAACCCGGAAAATGCATTAAAAATGAAAATTGTTATCCACCAGCAGATAGGTGTTCTCATGCTAGAGCATGAGAATACATAGTGAAAAGTTTAGTGCTGGACCAGGATTCCAACCCATTCATGCGCAATATGTGGAGATGTTGAGGAATCTGCAGTTTTGAACAAACAACAAGTTGTAGTCGAGCTGTATTGTCACGAAGGGATCAAATTCCGCGTTAAGAGCGGTCAGAGTTGCATTCCCAGTTCAGAAACAATTTTATCAACATACAGAAGCTCAAATAAAAGACGGAATAAGTGTCCTGTGACCATACAGAGGGTTTGTTTCGTCACTAGAAATAAATAAATTGAATAGGAAAAGTTACTGGTGATAGAGATTCTACATGTCGCCACTCCTTGCTTTATTGTGGTTCCACCTAACATCTACTTGGTAGAGAAAGAATATCATGTTTAATGTGATTTTTAGACCACAATGCCATTACACCTTCTTCACTTGTTGTAGCCAGAAGAGAATAGAATCTGCCTCTCCCTATAAAAAAAAAAAAAAAAAAAAAAAAAAAAAAAAAAAAAAAAACATCGACAGAAGTTGGAATCGAACGGAGACCAACATCATATTAAACTATCATCAGTACAACAGACCACCACATCCACTTCTCTACCGCTCATTTCTCTATCGTAACACCGTTGCGGCACACAAGATGATAATTCCAACACACAGGCTCCCTGTAGTGATTTGCAGGATGTTCAGTACATTCATTTACTTTGTTGAGCGAATCGCCATGAACTAGCTGCCTTGGCTACCCAGTGCATGCATTCGACCCTATTTTGTAATCACCGCAATAAAATAACGTAATTGCCACCCACACAGAACTGCCAACTGTGTAGGATGCAGAAATGTAAACAGGAAGTGTTTTTTTTTTTTTCATTTGAGCTACTCTATTGCGCTATCTGTTTGTTGAAACCATCGTGCAGTGCAAAAGAAATGCTGTAACCGTCTGTCTCTCAGAAGTCTATATCCGGCCATATGTATTATCTCACAGCACTGTGGAATGCCGAAGTTCTGGAGGAACTTTTATTCCCTACCAGAGGTGCTGTAGCTACGTCACAGCTAGTAGGGTAACGGTAAGCGTCGTGCACTGTTGATGGGACGTCGCGTGTTCTATTACATTCGCTACTACATTTTTTTTAAACGAAATTCTGCTGTCTTGTAAAGTATCAACTTAATGGAACTTTGAACATAATTCTCTTCACTTCTCAACCCAAAATAGTCGCATGTGGAAAAGAGGGTAACTACTGCGTTATTTTGTTCTTTTCAGGTTTAATAGACGGCCAGGCATCAGATGCGCTCGAAGCTATTGTATTATGTATGGGGTGAGCGCATCGTGCCAAAATAGTCAGAAAAGTATTTTCTACATTAGCTGTCGTCTGGTAGTGGCATTTTATTCTTCTTCAAACCTCGTTTGACAGCTTTAACTCAGAACAAGTTTTCTACATGCATGTAATCAATAAACTGCATGTGCATTGTCAGACTGTTGTAGATAACATAAGAGAATTCGCATATATCGTTGATGATTAATTTCTCTCTCATGTTTAGCATTGTTTTAACAACACTAAAAGAAACCTTTCGAAAACTGTGCACTGTATTGTAAGAGATGAAATAAAACTACCCATGATAACCTTACAACGAAAGTCTATTTTAACAAAACAGTATCTGTACACAAGCGTGCCTCTATCTGCACGAATTAGTAAAACACTATTCACTTGGATTTCGATTGGGTCTGAGTTTAAACGGTATGCTGTGTCATACTCAACAGGTATGCAAACGTGGCATTTCATATATAAAGTTAACCGAGCGAGGTGGCGCAGTGGTTAGCACACTGGACTCGCTATTCGGGAGGACGACGGTTCAATCCCGTCTCCGGCCATCCTGATTTAGGTTTTCCGTGATTTCCCTAAATCGTTTCAGGCAAATGCCGGGATGGTTCCTTTGAAAGGGCACGGTCGATTTCCTTGCCAATCCTTCCCTAACCCGAGCTTGCGCTCCGTCTCTAATGACATCGTTGTCGACGGGACGTTAAACACTAACAACAGCCACCACCATAAATAAAGTTACGTATTCCTAGAAACCAAAAATTTGATTGTCAGCAGCGGAAAGAGGCGTTACCTGTTGTGCAGCGTTGTAAGTTTTTCACCATTGCACTATGAGCTGAAAGTATTTTCTTACGTTTTGCTTATCGATGTTTGATCTGAGGCCTTGCAGCTCTTACAAAGAAGGGATAAAAATGTTACATTCAGCGAGGCGGGAATCGCGAACCATAACAGTCGCGTTTCCACAGGTCAGCACGTCAACAGAGAGCTAGCGGATAGATATGGCTTGTGCCATCCTTTTACGAGTTCAATAGTGGCTTTTTTTTTTTTTTTTGTCATCAGCCTACTGACTGGTTTGATGCGGCCTGCCACGAATTCCTTTCCTGTGCTAATCTCTTCATCTCAGACTAGCACTAGCAACCTACGTCCTCAACTATTTGCTTGGCGTATTCCAGTCTCTGTCTTCCTCTACAGTTTTTGCCCTCTACAGCTCCCTCTAGTACCATGGAAGTTATTCCCTCATGTCTTAGCAGATGTCCTATCATCCTGTCCCTTCTCCTTATCAGTGTTTTCCACATATTCCTTTCGATTCTGCGTAGAACCTCCTCATTCCTTACCTTATCAGTCCACCTAATTTTCAACATTCGTCTAAAGCACCACATCTCAAATGCTTCGATTCTCTTCTGTTCCGGTTTTCCCACAGTCCATGTTTCAATAAAATACAATGCTGTACTCCAGACGTACATCCTCAGAAATTTCTTCCTTAAATTAAGGCCGGTACTTGATATTAGTAGACTTCTCTTGGCCAGAAACGCCTTTTTTGCCATAGCGAGTCTGTTTTTGATGTCCTCCTAGCTCCGTCCGTCAGTGGTTATTTTACTGCCTAGGTAGCAGAATTCCTTAACTTCAATGACTTCTTGACCATTAATCCTGATGTTAAGTTTCTCGCTGTTCTCATTTCTACTACTTCTCATTACCTTCGTCTTTCTCCGATTTACTCTCAAACCATACTGTGTACTCGTTAGACTGTCCATTCCGTTCAGCAGATCATTTAATTCTTCTTCACTTTCACTCAGGATAGCAATGTCATCAGCGAATCGTGTCATTGATATCCTTTCACCTTGTATTTTAATTCCACTCTGAACCTTTCTTTTATTTCCATCATTGCCTCCTCGATGTACGGATTGAAGAGTAGGGGCGAAAGGCTACAGCCTTGTCTTACACCCTTCTTAATACGAGCACTTCGTTCTTGATCGTCCACTCTTATTATTCCCTCTTGGTTGTTGTACATATTGTATTCGGCCCGTCTCTCGCTATAGCTCAGCCCCACTTTTTTCAGAATCTCGAACAGCTTGCACCATTTTATATTGTCGAACGCTATTTCCAGGTCGACAAATCCTATGAAAGTGTCTTGATTTTCCTTTAGCCTTGCTTCCATTATTATCCGTAACGTCAGAATTGCCTCTCTCGTCCCTTTACTTTTCCTAAAGCCAAACTGATCGTCATCTAGCGCATTCTCAATTTTCTTTTCCATTCTCCTGTATATTATTCTTGTAAGCAGCTTCGATGCATGATGTGTCGGCAGCTGGGCCAACACCTTGTAGAAAGAGGTGGCTTAAAGGGCACGCGAGACTAACGCAGACGGGCGTGAAGTACTGGAACAGGATACGTAATTAATGCTATGAAGAAAAGAACGGAGCTTCTCATATACTTATCTTTAATGTCTTCTTGTACATCTCTATGGTGAACACAAGTGAGACTCTAATTACAATCACTGTAAGGCTAATGGCGCCTTGCTAGTTCGTAGCCATTAACTTAGCTGAAGGCTATTCTGTCTCTCGGCTAATGAGAGAGAAAGGCTTCGTACGTCTAGTCGCTAGCTCTGTCGTCCGTACAACTGGGGCTGAGTTCGAGTCAGTCTCTCGAGACCTGCCTTTTGGTGGCGCTAGGTTTGCGATCACACAGTGGCGACACGCGGGTCCGACATGTACTACCGGACCGCGGCCGATTTAAGCTACCACCTAGGACGTGTGGTGTCTGGCTGTGACACCACAATGCATGAGCTGTTAAGTTGATTGTGCGATAATTCTCGCACTTGTCAGCTCTTGCCGTCTTCGGAATTGTGTGGATGATGCTTTTCCGAAAGTCAGATGGTACATCGAAAGATTCATATATTCTACAAACCAACGTGATTAGTCGTTTTGTTGCACTTCCGCCAATGATTTTAGAAATTCTGATGGAATGTTATCTATCCCCTCTGCCTTATTTGACCATAAGTCCTCCAAAGCTCTTTTAAATTCCGATTCTAATACTGGATCCCCTATCTCTTCTAAATCGACTCCTGTTTCTTCTTCTTTCACATCAGACAAATCTTCACCCCCATAGAGACTTTCAGTGTATTCTTTCCACCTATCTGCTCTCTCCTCTACATTTAACAGTGGAATTCCCGTTGCACTCTTAATGTTATCACCGTTGCTTTTAATGTCACCAAAGGTTGTTTTGACTTTCTTGTATGCTGAGTCTGTCCTTCGGACAATCATATCTTTTTCGATGTCTTCACATTTTTCCTGCAGCCATTTCGTCTTACCTTCCCTGCACTTCCTATTTATTTTATTCCTCAGCGACTAGTATTTCTGTATTCCTGATTTTCCCGGAACATGTTTATACTTCCTCCTTTCATCAATCAACTGAAGTATTTCTTCTGTTACCCATGGTTTCTTCACAGCTACCTTCTTTGTACCTATGTTTTCCTTCCCAACTTCTGTGATGGCGCTTTTTAGAGTTGTCCATTCCTCTTCAACTGTACTGCCTACTGCGCTATTCCTTATTGCTGTATCTATAGCGTTAGAGAACTTCAAACGTATCTCGTCATTCCTTAGTACTTCCGTACCCCACTTCTTTTTGTATTGATTCTTCCTGACTAATGTCTTAAACTTAAGCCTACTCTTCATCACTACTATATTGTGATCTGAGTCTATATCTGCTCCTGGGTACGCCTTACAATCCAGTATCTGATTTCGGAATCTCTGTCTGACCATGATGTAATCTAATTGAAATCTTCCCGTATCTCCCGGCCTTTTCCAAGTATACCTCCTCCTCTTGTGATTCTTGAACAGGGTATTCGCTATTACTAGCTGAAACGTGTTACAGAACTCAATTAGTCTTTCTCCTCTTTCATTCCTCGTCCCAAGCCCATATTCTCCTGTACCCTTTTCTTCTACTCCTTCCCCTGCAACTGCATTCCAGTCGCCTATGACTATTAGATTTTCGTCCCCCTTTACATACTGCATTACCCTTTCAATATCCTCATACACTTTCTCTATCTGTTCATCTTCAGCTTGCGACGTCGGCATGTATACCTGAACTATCGTTGGCGGTGTTGGTCTGCTGTCGATTCTGATTAGAACAAGCCGGTCACTGAACTGTTCACAGTAACACACCCTCTGCCCTACCCATAACGAATCCTACACCTGTTATACCATTTTCTGCTGCTGTTGATATTACCCGATACTCATCTGACCAGAAATCCTTGTCTTCCTTCCACATCACTTCACTGACCCCTACTATATCTAGATGGAGCCTTTGCATTTCCCTTTTCAGATTTTCTAGTTTCCCTACCACGTTCAAGCTTCTGACATTCCATGCCCCGACTCGTAGAACGTTATGCTTTCGTAGATTATTCAATCATTTTCTCATGGTAACCTCCCCCTTGGCAGTCCCCTCTCGGAGATCCGAATGGGGGACTATTCCGGAATCTTTTGCCAATGGAGAGATCATCATGACACTTCTTTAATTACAGGCCACATGTCCTGTGGATACACGTTACGTGTCTTTAATTCAGTGGTTTCCATTGCCTTCTGCATCCTCATGTCGTTGATCATTGCTGATTCTTCCGCCTTTAGGGGCAATTTCCCACCCCTAGGACAAGAGAGTGCCCTGAACCTCTATCCGCTCCTCCGCCCTCTTTGACAAGGCCGTTGGCAGAATGAGGCTGACTTCTTATGCCGGAAGTCTTCGGCCGCCAATGCTGATCATTTACCAAAATTTAGGCATTGACGGGGTTCTAACCCGGTACCGAAGACGCTACCCCTTTTTTTTTAATTTCATTTTGTTCGCTATAGTTCGTTGCATCTACTCGGGGCGGACGTCGTAAGACATCCATTTTTGTTGATCTATTGACTCAGTTTCTTTATTACAGAGAGCACATAACTCTCTGACCGAACACGCTGAGCTACCGTGCCGGCGCCCCTAGACCATAGGTAGTGACTAGAACCCGTAAAACGCTATTTACAGGACGAGATTAGTTGCGATTGCCATGTTCAATGGCTTTGCTGGGCTGAAAACCGTAAATTTACAATCTTCTGTTACACCTCAAGCGATAACAAGTCAGGTTATTCAATGGAAATGACACGAGAAATCAAGTGAACGTAGAGGCTTAATTCCGTGCACACCAGGAAGTAACTCGTCGATCACAGAGTTGCCAAACATACCTAGCGCTGTTGCCAAATCTCAGTTACATTACTAGCAGGAAGAAGACGAACCGATGTGATCCTACAGCGGGCTGGGAAGTGACCATAGCTGGCGTCTCAAAGACGCGGCTGCTATGGCCTGGAATACGTAATGCTTCTGATTCGCATTTCTGTAATTAGGTTTAAGGACTGGAGCTTAGTTGCTAATAATACTCAGAACTGACTGCTACTAAGCATCATAAATCAGTAACTCTCATAGTTGTTTTTATATTTCTTTCGTAACTGTAGTCAAAACTAAGAAATTCATTCACGGACGTTTTCGTGATTCCCCGATAGTCGAGCACAACAAACAAAAATAAAAAGAGAATGTGTGTGTGTGTGTGTGTGTGTGTGTGTGTGAGAGAGAGAGAGAGAGAGAGAGAGGGTAAAAAATTGTTGTAAAGAAATTGAATACTGGTATGTAAAGAAATCTTTCATTAAAATAACTCGTTCCACATCATTACGAAATGTCGTATTCATGATCTATGGAACAAGTATTAATCTAATCTAATCATATCATATTGCATACTATCCATGATGAGTGATGAAGTACCGAAATTTTCGCCTATATCAGTCACCAAATCTAAACTTGAAAATAAAAGACGACAGTTTTTGTAATAAACCGGGACTCCTATCAAGACCCTTTCATCCCTGTTAACTAACCATGAAAGATGTCTCATATATCTCAATTCAGAAGTAACGAAGTGTGTATGACTTTAAAGATGAAGCGCATGATGTGAAGTTCTGCGACGGGGATACGAACCCAAGACGTAATCGGATTGTTAACTGAGTAAAATCAAATGTTACGTATCGGTTTTTCTTGCCAGCTACTAGGTGTTCGATCTAAAATAGGGATACAAATTTTTGTGCCTGAGCGACAATCGAACCGCACTCCTATCTTTCTTCCTTACTGTCCACGAATATTGCTTAAGTATCAATTGCTTACTCACCAACAGTAAGATGTGTGCGTGTTTGTCCAGAAATTGTTGGCAACATGAAAAGACATTAAAAATGCACGTTAATTTTCACTAGCAGGCCGGTGAGCACGTGATACGGCTTGAAATGAAGTTATGAATATTTTTGTACTGGATCAGGATTCGGACTCGCATATTTACCTTTGGAGGAGACCTAAAGAAGACTGCAGTCTTGGGAAAAGGAATGAAATGATTGAACTATACTGTTCCGAGAGATTCAGATCCTCGAAAGAGGAGATACGACTTCGAATCACAGTCCAGCACCAAATTTTTCAACGTCTCTAGTTCAATCAAGAGCAAGTAAAATAAGAGCCCTGTTCCTTTAGGCGGTTATCAGTTTATCAAATAAAATAATTTTTTCTAATGTAAGTAAGTTTACTGGTGACAATATTTCTGTTTACCCTGACCTCCACCTATGTCATTTTCCAACGTAAACCGGCTCTGCCCAGATTGGAATAAAGGAACGTGATGTTTAATGCGTATTCTGGATTATAACAGCTTTCTCTTGAGGTTACCAGAGGTAAAGTAAATCAGTTTGTGCCTCTTAAAAGTAAATGCCTGAACCCACGCATTGCATCTGTGATAGTTCGTTCCACCAGACCATTGTGGCCACATTTCCCAGCCCCAGAAGTGTGCTGCAATGGATGATGTGCTTAGCTTACTAAACTAGTCACGGTGGAAAAAACGCGAGTCTATTAAATGGTTAAGTAGAAGCAAGCCTCTGACGTGGAGATTATGCTGTTCTCATGTCAGCAGGATGTAAAGACTCTTCTAGGCGTCATAGCCTTGATTTGAAGCCATTTTGAAATTTTCGCTACTTCAGGAAATTTCTTAGTTCCAGAAAATCCACTGTGAAGTGTGAAGTTACTGGATAATTCGATTACCACCGTCATTGTTACTATCATTTTCTAAATACCGCTGCTGGAACACATGCGCTTGAAGATCATTTAAGTTCTTTTGGTCATTATAGAAGTAGTTGCCCAAGAACAAGTTCTTTCCCTGTCTACGGAAGACTTTTCATGTTAATATCAAACATCAGCAATTACTCGTAGATCACATTGAAACTAAAGTAATTGATGAAGACCTTACTTGATAACGAAAACGCGCTGTCTTTCTTCATTTACTTGCGCCTAGAAATGGCTGCCGAATACTGCCAAACCAAAAGCCAATATACGCCGCTGTCGGTTCTTCGATATTATTTGGTCGACGTGGCCAGATTCAAGTTGTGTATGACACAGAATGTTTTAGAAAATCGATTTTTTCCTTTGCAATAAACAGAAAGATTTTCATTCTAAGCTATCCAAGTCAAGAATTTTCGCAATATTAGTCCAAATTTAATATTCGCTTCCATAATGTTAGGAAAGTATTTCACAGTTGCAAAACCTGCATCCGACTCACTGTCCTTACACTTAGTCGCTGGCCGTAAATTCTAGCTCAAAGTGACGCCAGTTTAAGTAACCTAATGTAGCGAAGACTGTTTGCCAGTGCTCTTTCTCGCCGTAAAATATGCAATTCACTCATTGGGCTCCATAGGTACACTGTAACAGTAATTTCTGTGTGTATGCAATGCATACGGATTGTAGAATTTAGTGGTGCTCTCTCTTCCACTTCTGTGTACAATATGCCTGACCTATAGGGGCCCTTTATCATTACAGTCCCTGGGTGGTGCAACATCATATTGACAACAGTAATGTGCTTATACTGACAACCTCAATGTTCGTTTTACCCGATTTTGTAATCATTTAAGTAAAACAACATTACCTTCGGGTGGGAGACATTTCGTCCCCCTATTCCTTCTGTGAAATTTGTCGTAAGCTTTTTGCCTTCGAACCAGCGAAATGCGGCAGAGTACGGCTGGTAAACGATTTACAAACCACGATTTAGTGCCGTTAACACGGTTTCTTTAAACATTGGCGTAGCTGAAGGAATTTAGTTTCTTCTTAAATCGTCTTATGCAGCAACGTTCACAGATATCTCAAATAGGAAAAGCTCTTTATCCAGGTACGAAGGTTGTAAAACAAACTTCCCACAGTTTGCGACCTCATTATAATACCTCGTGGGAGGAGGCATAATATTTTGCTTTTTGAACGCCGAACAATAACACACAGAGATAGTAGATGGAAGGATACAAAGAAAAAATCAGGCTCATGGGTGTGGATCCAGTTCATCATAAGTTCATCATAAAAAGACTAAACAAGAGGGAAACATTACGAAAGCAATGAATACGCTGGTTAGTATACATTATTTGTATAGATCTGAAGATGAAAAAGCGCAGATCTGCACAGTGCCCGCATCTGCACTTTAGTTTCTGTCTTAATGGCCATAATTTATAGTTTCTTCTCTTCTGAATTATCAAATTAATTGATTATTACGTGGTACAGAATAATTAGGTAACTGGGTTTCTTACAGCTTCCATTCTCACCAACATTTTTCTACATTCTCGTGCAATTCATCAAATTCTAGTTGTATGATCACAAGACTGCAGATAGATGCAATCGATTTCGAGGTGCAAAGTGTTTGTTATCTTACTTTTCGTGACAGGTTGGCAAAGTTGATTTCCAAAGACTTTTTATTGTACTGAAATAATCTTTTGTAACAAAGTAACATGGTAAGTGTTTTATTCGTATATATTTTGTGGGAAACTGTAATCGCGATGGAAGATTACACACCTAAATGTTTGACACAGCTGGTAGGAGAAAACGCTGCATATTAAGCAAACCCCGCGCCTCCTCTCCGTATCTTCCTATGACATGAGCACAGGATTTTCCCCCTATAACGCTACAGAGCTGTTTCTAGCACAGCTGAGAATTGGCAACACCGTCACAAACATTTGGCAACACTGTTATAGTGCAATTAGTTCCGCGTATGGTACTGAACTGACTCGCTAAATTCACTTGATATTTCCTTTCCATTGGAATGACTCTTGGTATATAATCCGCGCGTAAACTAAGACACTGAGACAGAAATTTCAAGTTTTTGGCTTCAGAAATGCTATTTTTCACATAAGTGACGACTTTTAATATCTTTCACGATGCGTTATGAGGCTAAGCGACCAATACCATGACGGGAGTGGCGTGCTGGCAGCAGTGTGTCCGTAGCCACGTGGTACCGCCCGTGTCTCGTGTTCCACCGGTTGAGAAAATCGTTAGTTCTAACCGTGATAGGGGCAGAGCATGCGAGCTGTTTTTGTGTATTATTCCATGGAGCTGCGAATTACCAGAAAAAATTCTGTAACAAAATCAGAAGAAGACCTTTACACATCAAATCCTCTTGGCAGCTCGACTCAGTAAGTTGTGTTAATGGTTGTAGATCTCGGCTTACTGGCTGCCAAGCTGCTATACAATATAAGCGTCTGTGAAGAAATTCGAATCGACCGTCAACGATACGAAATTCAATAATGATCTTCACTTAAGACTCCCACTCTGGGTGATAAGTATGATGGAAATAAATTGGTTAGCAAATCGTAAGAAAATACTTTCAGCTCATAGTACAATGGTGGATAACTTACAATGCTGCACAACAGGTAACGCCTCTTTCCTCTGCTGACAAGCAAATTTTGGGTTTCTATTAATATGTAACTTTATTTATGAAATTCCACGTTTGCATACCTGTTGAGTGTGACACAGCATACCGTTTAAACTCAGACCCAATCGAAATCCAAGTGAATAGTGTTTTACTAATTCGTGCAGATAGAGGCACGCTTGTGTACAGATACTCAGTTTTGTTAAAACAGACTTTCGTCGTAAGGTTATCACGGGTAGTTTTATTTCATCTCTTACAATACAGTGCACAGTTTTCGTAAGGTTTCTTTTAGTGTTGTTAAAACAATGCTAAACATGAGAGAGAAATTAATCATCAACGATATATGCGAATTCTCTTATGTTATCTACAACAGTCTGACAATGCACATGCAGTTCATTGATTACATGCAGGTAGAAAACTTGTTCTGAGTTAAAGCTGTCAAACAAGGTTTGAAGAAGAATAAAATGCCACTACCAGACGACAGCTAATGTAGAAAATACTTTTCTGACTATTTTGGCACGATGCGCTCACCCCATACATAATACAATAGCTTCGAGCGCATCTGATGCCTGGCCGTCTATTAAACCTGAAAAGAACAAAATAACGCAGTAGTTACCCTCTTTTCCACATGCGACTATTTTGGGTTGAGAAGTGAAGAGAATTATGTTCAAAGTTCCATTAAGTTGATACTTTACAAGACAGCAGAATTGCGTTTAAAAAAAATGTAGTAGCGAATGTAATAGAACACGCGACGTCCCATCAACAGTGCACGACGCTTACCGTTACCCTACTAGCTGTGACGTAGCTACAGCACCTCTGGTAGTGAATAAAAGTTCCTCCAGAACTTCGGCATTCCACAGTGCTGTGAGATAATGCATATGGCCGGATATAGACTTCTGAGAGACAGACGGTTACAGCATTTCTTTTGCACTGCACGATGGTTTCAACAAATAGATAGCGCAATAGAGTAGCTCAAATGAAAAAAAAAACACTTCCTATTTACATTTCTGCATCCTACACTGTTGGCAGTTCTGTGTGGGTGGCAATTACATTATTTTATTGCGGTGATTACAAAATAGAGTCGAATGCATGCACTGGGTAGCCAAGGCAGCTAGTTCATGGTGTTTCGGTCAACCGAGTAAATGAATGTACTGAACATCCTGCAAACCACTACAGAGAGCCTGTGTGTCGGAATTCTCATCTTGTGTGTCGCAACAGTGTTACGATAGAGAAATGAGCGGTAGAGATGTGGGTGTGGTGGTCAGTTGTACTGATGATAGTTTCATATGACGTTGGTCACGGTTCGATTCCAATTTCTGACGATGTTTTTTTATAGGGAGAGGCTACGCCAAGTGAAGAAGGTATAATGGCATTGTGGTCTGAAAATGACATTAAACATGATATTCTTTCTCTACTAAGTAGATTTTAGGTGGAACCACAATAAAGTAAGGAGTGGCGACTTGTAGAATCTCCATCACCAGTAACTTTTCCTATACAAGTTATTTATTTCTAGTGACGAAACAAACCCTCTGTATGGTCACAGGACACTTATTCCTTCTTTTATTTGAGCTTCTGTATGTCGATAAAATTGGTTCTGAACTGGGAATGCAACTCAGACCGCCCTTAACGCGGAATTTGATCCCTTCGTGACAATACAGCTCGACTACAACTTGTTGTTTGTTCAAAACTGCAGATTCCTCAATATCTCCACATATTGCGCATGAATGGGTTGGAATCCTGGTCCAGCACTAAACTTTTCACTATGTATTCTCATGCTCTAGCATGAGAACACCTATCTGCTGGTGGATAAGAATTTTTATTTTTAATGCATTTTCATTCGTTGTCAACACTAACGATATCTGACGTTTTTGACTCCCAGTGAGACACAGAACTATTTCCGAGATCACTGTAAGTTCAGGGATGTTATTCCGAGCTGCTGGTGGAGAAAAATTCGGTAAGTGTCGTCTCTTTGTGTGTAGTCAACAACGATATGTTTGGGGTTCGATTCTCAGTCAGCACTGAACACTTCGTCATATTATTTCTAGTTCAAACATGCTCACATGTCGCTGCTTGTGTAACAAACCCATACTCATCGTTCCTTTTCTCTAGAATATAACAATGATATGTGCCGGGTTGGAGTCCTGGAAAGGAAAAATTACTATTTCCTCTCATTTAATACATCTAGCTACTGCCGAGAAAATCCGATATGTCAAAGTTGATTGAACTTCGATAACAATCTGATTACATTCTGGGTTCGAATCCCTGTCCAACACAAAGCGTTGCCTCACTGCATTTCAAGTAAGTTACTTGTGAAATAACAGTATTTAACATCTCTCGTAGTTCGTTAACAGGGACAATAGATGCTGGGTAGGAATTCGCGTCCGTTAAAAATGTTACATTATGTAATTTAAAGTTGATATTGGCTAACTGATACTGTCCAAAAATGAGGTATATCACTCTCTTTATGCCTAGTCAGGAATGACTGTTAATTTCGGTCAGCCACGAAATCTTAGCCTGCATGATTGGTTCAAATGGCTCTGAGCAGTATGGGACTCAACATCTTATGTCATCAGTCCCCTAGAACCTACTACTCAAACCTAACTAACCTAAGGACATCACACACATCCATGCACGAGGCAGGATTCGAACCTGCGACCGTAGCAGTCACGCGGTTCCGGACTGAAGTGCCTAGAACCACACGGCCACCGCGGCCTAGCCTGCATGACTTGGGTTTGAATCCATATGCAGAACGAGGCGGTTCGTCGTGTCATTTGAAGTTCATACATATTCTCAACTAGCTGCTCGTAAATAACGTAAATTTTTAATGACATTTTGTGTTAAATAACAAGTAAGGTATGTTACTTTGAAGAGGAAATCATTTATACGACGAACTTACTACGTGCATTACCTATCTGACGTAATAATGAGAGTGCTAACATTTCAGGTATGTCAGTTATTGCAATAAATGCGAGCTTACATGCCTTAAGGACAGTCTTATCCGTGATGAGGTGTTCCTTGATATTTTTAGTATCGTGGTATTACTTTACATCCTGAGTTATTGCGATACAGAGCAGTGTTTTCTAGTAGTGAATTGTTGGAAACGTTTTCAATGGTCAAACGACTGTACCAAGGAGCGATTAGAGGACCTGCTAGACAGCTGCGTTATGTAGGTCGCATGGGAATCAGTTGAAATGCAATTCAGGTCGTTCGGATACTTTTGAGCACGACTGTACATAAAATCAGAAATTAAATATCAAATGTTTTCACCAATAGCGAAATGCTGGAACCTTAATTGACGATAGAATTGTTTTTGCCTAACTGGGATTCGAACCCAGCATCTAGCACCGTCGTTTTCTAGCCAGGAACAGACGATAAATAGCTATTGTTGGTTCACCAGTAGCGAGATGGGCCCATGTTTAGCTAGACATCAGGCGACGAAAAGTTCTGTGGGAATGGAATTCAAACCCCGCACACGTGGTCATCAACAAACTTTAACTATCAAATTCTTTTCCAATAATAGCTAGGAATGACATGTTTGTACTTTCAATGATGTGAAGGAAAATACTCTTTTGGCTAGAAGTTGAATCCACAACATGTTGTCCCTGGTGATTACAACGAACACAATGCCAAACCCAAATCCGTTTTCACCAGTAGGATGGAGAGAAATGTTTGAACTTGAAAAGATGTAAGGAAACGTTTGATCTTGTAATGTTGTGATAGAACGCTCATCATGTGGCTGTGAGTTGAAACGAACACGTTACAGCTGACAACGCAAGAAGAGACGTTGAAAATGCAACTATTTTTCACCAGTAGTTCGGAGTGCACATGCTAGGGCTTGAAATGAAATAATGAATATTTAGTGCTGATCAGGATTCGAAACCAGATAGGTGCCTTTCGAGGACGTCTAGAAGAGTTTGCAATCTTGGGGAACATAGTGAAATCGAATTCTAATCCCAGTCCAGCACCACAATTTTCAACGTCTCAGTTTCAAATAAAGTAAGACCCTTGTTGAACTTACATGGGCATTGGTTCATTAAATGAAATACGTTTTCTAGTTTAAGACAGCTTGCTGGTGACAAAGTCTCTGCCTTACGGGGTTTCTCCATCTGTCACAGCTCAAACGAATGCCCAGTCGGCAGCGAAGGGATGTTATCCTTACTGTGGATATTGAACTACGGAGCTTACTGGCGTTCTGCACTTGGCGTTACTAGGGGTGAAGAAGAGCTACTTGTGTGTGTTAAAAATCCACGCCTGACGTGAGATGTGAACAGACACGTTTTACACATCAATACAAGATTAATCCATCAGACCACAGAACCCCCTGCCAAGCAAATAATTATGAATTGCAGAGTATTCATTTAGATGTAGATGCAGATGTAAAGGGACGGGTAACAGGAAGGAGGGCGGGATCTGGGAATGGATAGAAGTGCAGAAGTGCAAAATATAACGTGAAATGCTAACAAAGTATTGCTTACTTAGATGTGTGCCACAGTTCGTTTTATCTTAGGACCGAGAGATAAGGAAGGACTGTTCTCAGAACGAAGATTGGGTTATAGGGAAGGGGAGATCAACGAATACGGTTTCATAGGTGGTGAGAGGAACGATAGAGAGTAAAGACAGCAGCAATTAAAAGAGAAAATGTCGCGTCATTGGAAACCGCTAGATTTGTTTACAAAGTTTTGGGAGAATGTAATAGAAGGGCACTTGCGGCGATAGTGTCAGAGAGAGAGAGAGAGAGTGTGAGAGAATAGAAGAAATATTAACAACGAGTAAACATAAATGTTCATATGTGTGTGATATCTTATGGGACTTAACTGCTAAGGTCATCAGTCCCTAATCTTACACACTACTTAACCTAAATTAACCTAAGGACAAACATACAAACCTTTGCCCGAGGGAGGTCTCGAACATCCGCCGGGACCAGCCTCACAGTCCATGACTGCAGCGCCGTAGACCGCTCGTCTAATCCCGCGCGGCGAGTAAACATAATATGAAATCGTTGGCGTATTGTGTGAAGGACGGAGGGTGTATTCATGGATGGAGGAGAAGAGAGAGACGTATTTGAAATAACAAAAACTACTGTGACAGAGTCCATCTACGCTGATTAGTTTGTAAGTACGTAGACATGGTATAAATGAAATCAAAATAGAATACTTAACAAACTGTATATTCAAAAGAAACCCACTTGAATTAAAAGGGCAACTCAAACGAAAGCTAACCCATTTTGTATCTTTTCTGTTGCCACGCGATCTTCCACTAGCTTCCAATGAGGAAAAATGACGAAAAAGAAAACAAAAAATTTTTATCCAGAATCCTTCATTATTTTGTACTTCTATCACGCGTCTTGGCATAGAATGTATAAGCTCAAAAATGGCTCTGAGCACTATGGGACTCAACTGCTGAGGTCATTAGTCCCCTAGAACTTAGAACTAGTTAAACCTAACTAACCTAAGGACATCACAAACATCCATTCCCGAGGCAGGATTCGAACCTGCGACCGTAGCGGTCTTGCGGTTCCAGACTGCAGCGCCTTTAACCGCACGGCCACTTCGGCCGGCAGAATGTATAAGCCTTCGGACGTAACAGCCTGAGGAAGCAACTTCCTCCCAGGCTTCCAGGACGCAGTCCCAAAGAGCGTCCGCAGTAGTTGGTTTGTTTCGTGGCCAGTTCTCTGTTAATGTTCTGGCGACCTCAGCCCACATGTTTTCCATGGGGTTCATATCAGCCGCCCGTGGCGGCCAGTCCATGACGTTGACGCCAATCGTGGAGAGCCGCTGCTGAACAAATGCAGACTTGTGAATGGGAGAATTGTCCTCTTCCAACGTGACGTCCCATTCTGCCTACAGCATTCGCACTGACGGAAGCATCACATTTTCCAATATGTGGGCATACTGCGCGCTGTCCAGAGTTCCTTCTATCCTGTGAAGAATTCCCGCCCCTCTCGCAGAATTCCAACCCCAGCAGGTAACATGTAGCCGGCCACTTCTTCTCGTCGTGGTTACATATTCGCGACGATGGTGAGTCCCTTGCGGCCTGTAAACGATTCGTGGACCGTCGTTATTGGTGGAAAACACCTTCTAATAAGTGAAAATGACGTTGCCCACGACGCCCTCAGATGGAGCTCCGCAAATGCCAGCCGGTATAAAACGTTGTCTTCGCTGAGCTTTTGATTCACGGCGGATCGTCGTGCATGCAGTCCAGCGTCCCTCAGACTTCGGCGAATCGTGTCACTGGAGTCGGGGAAGTTGGTCTCCCGCCGCATCTGCTTCGCGTTCAGAAAGGGATTTTCTCTGCTCCTAGACAGTAGGTCCATGTCTTCCTGCTGTGAAATCACTCTCTTCCTGCCTGAGCCAGGCGCCCTGTTGGTGGTGCCTCTTTCAAGACAGATCCTCCACAATCTTGTTGCAGTGGTATGTGGTACGCCATACCGCCTGCCAGCTTCTCTGATGGAACATCCTCCTTCCTCAATGAGAGCGACGACTCTACCTCGGGCGGCCGAAGTGGCCGAGCGGCTCTAGGCGCTTCAGTCTGGAACCGCGCGACCGCTACGGTCGCAGGTTCAAATCCTGCCTCGGTAATGGATGTGTGATGTCCTTAGGTTAGTTAGGTTTAAGTAGTTCTAAGTTCTAGGGACTGATGACCTCAGATAATGTCCCATAGTGCTCAGAGCCATTTGAACCATTTTTTGACTCTACCTCGAATAGACCTCTCTCAGCGAGCCATTACGGCAGACAGCCTGATGTGTATTTTTGCTTGCCCGCTCTTATACTGATTCCAGGAGAGGAGGTAAACATATTTACGTGAAACGGAGCGGCAGCGGCAGAGGCATGCGGCGCAGCCGTGCTGCCTCGTCCCGGGCTGTTGGCTCACCAACGCCTCCGCCAGCTCGCTCACTTGCGTCTCGCCTCGGCCAGCCTGGCTGGCCCGTAGCTTGTGAGCCGCAGCTAGTACAGACCCGGGCCGTAGGGCCACGGTCACCCCTTGAAGGATCCAAAGTTACACCTAATCTACCCAAGTCTGTAGAACAAACTAACGCAGCTACAGCTGCTATAACATGTGCAGGCACACCTACAGTTAAGTTAATGGGAATATAAAAAAAGGGAGGAAGGTTTATCCGTTTAGCAAGAGTAATAGAAGGCAGATTTCAGACTACCGAACAGATCAAAACGAAAATTTCTGTTCCGACACTGACAATGTTGAGTGTTTATGGAAAAAGTTCAAGGCAATCGTAAAATGCGTTTTAGACAGGTACGTGCCGAGTTAAACTGTGAGGGACGGGAAAAACCCACCGTGGTACAACAACAAAATTAGGAAACTACTGCGAAAGTAAAGAGAGCTTCACTCCAAGTTTAAACGCAGCCAAAACCTCTCAGACAAACAGAAGCTAAACTATGTCAAAGTTAGCGTAAGGAGGGCTATGGGTGAAGCGTTCAGTGAATTCGAAAGTAAAATTCTATGTACCGACTTGACAGAAAATCCTAGGAAGTTCTGGTCTTACGTTAAATCAGTTAGTGGCTCGAAACAGCATATCCAGACACTCCGGGATGATGATGGCATTGAAACAGAGGATGACACGCGTAAAGCTGAAATACTAAACACCTTTTTCCAAAGCTGTTTCACAGAGGAGGACCGCACTGCAGTTCCTTCTCTAAATCCTCGCACAAACGAAAAAATGGCTGACATCGAAATAAGTGTCCAAGGAATAGAAAAGCAACTGGAATCACTCAACAGAGGAAAGTCCACTGGACTGACGGGATACCAATTCGATTCTACACAGAGTACGCGAAAGAACTTGCCCCCCTTCTAACAGCCGTGTACCGCAAGTCTCTAGAGGAACGGAAGGTTCCAAATGATTGGAAAAGAGCACAGTTAGTCCCAGTCTTCAAGAAGGGTCGTCGAGCAGATGCGCAAAACTATAGACCTATATCTCTGACGTCGATCTGTTGTAGAATTTTAGAACATGTTTTTTGCTCGAGTATCATGTCGTCTTTGGAAACCCAGAATCTACTATGTAGGAATCAACATGGATTCCGGAAACAGCGATCGTGTGAGACCCAACTCGCTTTATTTGTTCATGATACCCAGAAAATATTAGATACAGGCTCCCAGGTAGATGCTATTTTTCTTGACTTCCGGAAGGCGTTCGATACAGTTCCGCACTGTCGCCTGATAAACAAAGTAAGAGCCTACGGAATATCAGACCAGCTGTGTGGCTGGATTGAAGAGATTTTAGCAAACAGAACACAGCATGTTGTTATCAATGGAGAGACATCTACAGACGTTAAAGTAACCTCCGGCGTGCCACAGGGGAGTGTTATGGGACCATTGCTTTTCACAATATATATAAATGACCTAGTAGATAGTGTCAGAAGTTCCATGCGGCTTTTCGCGGATGATGCTGTAGTATACAGAGAAGTTGCAGCATTAGAAAATTGTAGCGAAATGCAGGAAGATCTGCAGCGGATAGGCACTTGATGCAGGGACTGGCAACTGACCCTTAACATAGAGTAATGTAATGTACTGCGAATACATAGAAAGAAGGATCCTTTATTGTATGATTATATGATAGCGGAACAAACACTGGTAGCAGTTACTTCTGTAAAATATCTGGGAGTATGCGTGCGGAACGATTTGAAGTTTAATGATCATATAAAATTAATTGTGGTAAGGTGGGTACCAGGTTGAGATTCATTGGGAGAGTCTTTAGAAAATGTAGTCCATCAACAAAGGAGGTGGCTTACAAAACACTCGTTCGACCTGTACTTGAGTATAGCTCATCAGTGTGGGATCCGTACCAGATCGGGTTGACGAAGGAGATAGAGAAGATCCAAAGAAAAGCGGCGCGTTTCGTCAGAGGGTTATTTGGTAACCGTGATAGCGTTACGGAGATGTTTAATAAACTCAAGTGGCAGACTCTGCAAGAGAGGCGCTCTGCATCGCGGTGTAGCTTGCTCGCCAGGTTTCGAGAGGGTGCGTTTCTGGATGAGGTATCGAATATATTGCTTCCCCCTACTTATACCTCCCGAGGAGATCCCGAATGGAAAATTAGAGAGATTAGAGCGCGCACGGAGGCTTTCAGACAGTCGTTCTTCCCGCGAACCATACGCGACTGGAACAGGAAAGGGAGGTAATGACACTGGCACGTAAAGTGCCCTCCGCCACACACCGTTGGGTGGCTTGCGGAGTATAAGTGTAGATGTAGATGTAGATGTACAGTTGACTATTTATTCAAACATTTGACGAACAATACTTTCAAAAATACATTCATTTTAAACATGGCTACCACAAAATATTTCACCTAGCTAGCAATAGCATGACGCAGGAAACTATACTTCCTTGTAAGCGCTGTGCATTAGATGTAGCCTTAAGAAAACCTGTATTCAACCACGACAACTGAGCGGAATGTAAAAGTAAACGGGTTTGGCGGTAGCTTCTCCAAATAATAGTATATACTTACTATATAATACACGTTTTGTGCGCTTATAACATGTTCTCATTGTCTCTGAAACAATACGTACTGCACGACACAAATTACTTTCCGCTGAGGCGCTTCATTTACATCTCAATGATACACGACTACTATAGAATATTGCTCTTTACGGCAGTCAATCAACTTGTAAATTAACATCATGATATCGCAGATATTAAGCAACACGTTACTAGGGATGAGTAAGGCCTTAAGGTTTGCAACTAAACGTGCTACTCCTAGCTACTACTGAATATGAAGTTGATTATTAACGTGTCTTCATAACCATGTGTGCGGCGTTCGACCCTCAGTCAGCATAGACGTTTTTGTCACCTTATTTCTAGTTAAACGTGTGCACATCTCGCTGATGGTGAACCAACATTGGACATTTCTCGTCTGTTCCTGGCTAGACAACGACGGCGGTAGGCGCCGGGCTCGAATCCCGGTCAGGCAATAAAACTTCGGTTGTCATTTAAGATTCCAACCCTACTACTGGAGATAAACTTTGATATCTGCATTCTGAGTTTACGTACTTATTCAACAATCCGATTAGATGCTGGGTTCTAATGCTTGTCCCCAGCATTACATGATGGCATTTCAATTTTAAACATGTGCATCCTTTATTCCTTGACAATGCAACAGTATACAACGTCTTTCGAGGTTAATTATCAAGAAGGTAAGTGTCATGTTAGGGTTCCTGCTTTCGTACAAACATTATCGTCAATTACGTTTAAGTTGAGAATTGATAACTGATACTGGTGCCAACGTCAATATTTAACGTCTCTTTCTGCCTAGTGATCGAGTCTCGATAAGGCACAAAGCTTTGCTTGGTTAACAATGTCTTTACGTTCTGGGTTTGCATCCGGATCCAGAATGAAGACGTTGGTCATGCCATTTAAAGCACAACTTCGTGTACAAATAACTGTTCATGAGTAATGTGAACAATGATATTACTTGTGATTCGCTGTTAATGTTGGGATTTCCGTAGAGTGGTCGCCGCCATTAATAACGTTTTCTTTTAACTGCTTAGTATTACATAAAGTTGATGCGAAACTACTCCCCGTTGAACGTTGAACGACATTCAGTATGTGTTGGGTAAACCTTTTAGACCGCAAAGAACTTGTTTGCAATTGCCATACACCTTTAAAAAACCATATACTGTCTCAAATATTTAATTGTGCCTAAAGAGTACTGAACGATTTATGTGACAGAACTAGTTGTCCCATAACATTTGAAATGTCACTTATTGTAATTAAGTTTAGTTTACAAACGTTAAGGACTGTCTGATCTCTTCTGTACTATCGTGGGTTTACTTTATATCTCGACGGACTGTCATAAAGACTGGTGTTCTCTAGTAGTCTCTAGCAGTACCCATTGTATATCTTACAACGACTGTACTGTGGAGGGTTGCGACTATGTGCAACACAGATATGTTATGTTGGTTGCATACATTCAGGTGCAGCCTACACGTTGGAATTCAGGGGTGGCCCACTTTTTTTGCTGTCGAGTGTACATGTTGTTGTTGCTGTGGTCTTCAATCCTGAGACTGGTTTGATGCAGCTCTCCATGCTACTTAATCCTGTGCAAGCTTCTTCATCTCCCAGTACCTACTGCAACCTACATCCTTCTGAATCTGCTTAGTGTATTCATCTCTTGGTCTCCCTCTACGATTTTTACCCTCCACGCTGCCCTCCAATACTAAATTTGTGATCCTTTGATGCTTCAGAACATGTCCTACCAACCGATCCCTTCTTCTGGTCAAGTTGTGCCACAAACTTCTCTTCTCCCCAATCCTATTCAACACCTCCTCATTAGTTATGTGATCTACCCATCTAATCTTCAGCATTCTTCTGTAGCACCACATTTCGAAAGCTTCTATTCTCTTCTTGTCTAAACTACTTATCGTCCATGTTTCACTTCCATACATGGCTACACTCCATACAAATACTTTGAGAAACGACTTCCTGACACTTAAATCAATACTCGATGTTAACAAATTTCTCTTCTGCAGAAACGATTTCCTTGCCATTGCCAGTCTACATTTTATATCCTCTCTACTTCGAGCATTGTCAATTATTTTGCTCCCCAAATAGCAAAACTCCTTTACTACTTCAAGGATCTCATTTCCTAATCTAATACCCTCAGCATCACCCGACTTAATTCGACTACATTCCATTATCCTCGTTTTGCTTTTGTTGATGATCATCTTATATCCTCCTTTCAAGACACTATCAATTCCGTTCAACTGCTCTTCCAAGTCCTTTGCTGTCTCTGACAGAATTACAATGTCATCGGCGAACCTCAAAGTTTTTATTTCTTCTCCATGGATTTTAATACCTACTCCGATTTTTTCTTTTGTTTCCTTCACTGCTTGCTCAATATACAGATTGAATAACATCGTGGAGAGGCTACAAACGTGTCTCCCTCCCTTCCCAACCACTGCTTCCCTTTCATGCCCCTCAACTCTTATAACAGCCATTTGGTTTCTATACAAATTGTAAATAGCCTTTCGCTCCCTATATTTTACCCCTGCTACCTTCAGTATTTGAAAGAGTGTATTCCAGTGAACATTGTAAAATGCTTTCTCTAAGTCTACAAATGCTAGAAACGTAGGTTTGCCTTTCATTAATCTAGCTTCTAAGATGAGTCGTAGGGTCAGTATTGCCTCACGTGTTCCAATATTTCTGCGGAATCCAAACTGATCTTCCCCTATGTCGGCTTCTACTAGTTTTTCCATTCGTCTGTAGAGAATTCGCGTTAGTATTTTGCATCCGTGGCTTATTAAACTGATAGTTCGGTAATTTTCACATCTGTCAACACCTGCTTTCTTTGGGATTGGGATTATTATATTCGTCTTGAAGTCTGAGGGTATTTCGCCAGTCTCATACATCTTGCTCACCAGATTGTGGGGTTTTGTCATGACTGGTTCTCCCAAGGCCGTCAGTAGTTCTAATGGAATGTTGTCTACTCTCGGTGCCTTGTTTCGACTCAGGTCTTTCGGTGCTCTGTCAAACTCTTCACGCAGTATCATATCTCCCATTTCATCTTCATCTACATCCTCTTCCATTTCCATAATATTGTCCTCAAGTGCATCGCCGTTCTATAGACCCTCTATATACTCCTTCCACCTTTCTGCTTTCCCTTATTTGCTTAGAACACGACGTACATAGAAGCACTGTATCCAGAGCTGTCAATGCAGGTGAAAGGACTTTGCAGGTTTTAGTCATTTCAGAAATCGTCAAGGTGTCTCGCTCAGGAATTTCATACGAGTGTAGTCGTTACTGCTTCAGAAATCTATCTGTTAAGCACTACTGGTCGAGCATTAGTGGTGATATCAATTGTGTCTGTCTCCCATTTTAAGTTCACCAGATGGCGACCGGAGGAAAATCTCCAACCCAGCGGGGATTGACATTCTGTCGCACTGACCACTCAGCTACTGGGGGCGGACTGTCCCAGTAACTCAATAGGTGCACCGTGACGAAGTTATCTGCAGCTTGAGACTCAAGGCCAAGGGCTAATTGCACAGAGCGAGAGACGGGACAGAGCACTTGAGGAAAACAAGGAGCTTTATGTGAGATCGACTCACCGTTAAGATCGAGAACTAATTTGCCAGAATAGCAGGACAAGTGATTACAATCGCTCAGCAACTAGGCGGTCAGATAGCGAAGTCAGACAGGGTCAACGAACAGGTGACAGAACCTCCAGCTCTCATTTAGGGGCATACGGAAATGTTGGGTGGAATAGAAACACCTGTTTATTCAGCTGAGGAGAAAGTTGAAGAAATTAGTGACAGCAGAGCGGAGAGTGACACCTCACAATGTCAAGTGTAGAAGGAAGCAATAAACTATGCGTCAAGGTGGTCCAGTGCCTTCAGGTATGAGCGTTAGGCCTTCTATAATGTGAGCTGAACTGTCCGCCATGTTGCCCCAAACTATAGGTTACTCATACTGGCTTACATATGAATCAGGGTGCGACTGGACATTTCTGATATGTATAAAATTATTTGTCTGAATATGAGGGCTACTAAGCTATGAACTGGACTGATCACTGCAAAAGTGGTTTTCATATGTTTTGATTTCCAAGTGAGACTAAAGGAAGAAAAACGTGGGCTATAAATTGCCGCATAGACAACTGGGAACCAGGAACTGATCCTCATTTCTGTGTTGTACGCATTTTAAACGCGAAGCCAATTGTATTAACTTGCATTTGTTCCCACAGTCGAAAATTATACAGAAGCAGTTCGTCAAAAATTTTTTCGATTCCTGAGGAATTTTTGCGATTGAAAAAGTGAAGATGAATATTTATTGAGATTCATTCATACGTCGTTATCGTGAACATACATACAGAAACTGAGTGCAATTTCTTATATAGGTACGGTAGGACGAAAGATAATTAAGATACTTTTTAGGAGAATTGGTCACAGTGAGGGAACCTGCACGAGTACAATAACCTTCAAACAATTCGAAAGTTTTGACTACAGCTCACCAGCTACAAATTTTTTGACGTCATTTTGTGATAATTATACATAAAATTGTATGAGAGAGTGAATTCTAGATACACCAATTTCACAGTTGGTGTTGTGCGGAGGGGACGACGTCGTGGTTATTCAGACCTCCCTGCTGAGGCAAGAACTAATCTAACCGAGTGAACAAAAGATAAAAAAATGTAGGTAACGGGTAATAGGCGTATATGAAATTCGTTCTAGTGTTGAGTTCATGCATTGTGCAATTCAAGGAGCTTAATGAAACCACATTTCTTAAAAATACTTGCTTATGATCAAAAAATAAAAATTACTCTTGCAAGTGCCTACGTAATGGCAGAAACTAGTAAATACTGTTACTACATAACACCCACGTAACAAGACACTGGTACCTATTCCTTAACTCATTATATTAAATATTTACAAGCCACGATGCAAGTTCCGAGATTACATTTCTATAGTTGTGTGATATTACATGTCATTTTTTCTATTGTATGGATTCTAAATGTTTTTATAGACATGTAGGATCAAATATTTCGTGAGAAAAATTCTAAGAAGTTGTTTGAATAGATTAACCACCTATAAGGTAAATACTGCCGAATCCTGAGAGCCTGTAAACAGTAACCCTGCCTGTCATGGTTAGTCAGCGAAGCCTTCTAATGTTGCAGCGATGCTTACTATACATGCAAGCCCGCCACCCTCTAGCAGTCGTAGGGAGGCGGCCCCATTCACCGGGGTGCCAACTTTCACCCCCCCCCCTCCCGCACATTCAGTGGCTGCCACCCCTCCCACAAACTGAGAGGCTGCCAGTCGGCCTGAGCCTGTTGTTACCTGTGAGCAAAGCCTGCCCTACTGATACAGCGGCGCGCTGGAAAGTTGTTGGCGCTGTTTGATTCACTTGGAATGGGGAGCCACTACCTTGTTCGCAGGGTCGAACACCAGCTTTCTGGGCCAATGCCCCACCATATTCTAGTTACCCTCTCCCACAGATTACTCCGGCTACTTGGGAAAAATCCAAAACTTTATCGAGATTGGACAGAGACGATTCACATTACTTATAATCAGTTAATGAACATGTTTGGACAGGATTTAACCTTCGTACCTCTGAAGAGAGCCTACTGTTGTAGACCACAAGGCTCTATTGTATGGATTTTGAACAATTAACTCGTGAGTTTCTCACACAGTACTGGAACAGCAGACAGCAGAGAGTAGGGTGCTACCTGATGTTTAGGTGTCCGTACAGACCTAGTGTGGGGAGCTTCGCAGGAATTGTTCTTATGTGAACTCAACTCACTGTCATTTGTCCCCTCTCATGAACACGGAGGCGTTCAAACTAATAATCTTCCAGCTGATGTCTGTATAGACCAAGAGGCCACTTCTAACTGTACTGGTAGTGAACTTGGGGAAATAGTTCGATGTGTAGGCTTCACTGGATGAATTCCAGGAAGAGAGAGACAGACGCGATGCTATCAGAGCAAAATTGTGGTAGTTGTAAAGCTCAAAATTCTGGAAGTATAAATGGAAGACGCTCCGGGTGGTCTTAAAAATCTATCAGGAAGGAAAACGTACTGGAATCCACTATTAGCAAAATAACAGTGACAGAAATGTTTGGTCTGTTCAGGTGGTACACTGCAGGGGGAGGTACCGTAAGTTCAATTCCCGACCGCGATCCCCGCTCAAAAAGAGAGGGATACGTCAGAAGGAACTCGCAGTTGCAACCGAGATTAGTTCGGAAAACTGATACGCATGAGTAGAGAGTAGTTTTCGTGTGGTGAGAAAGCTTTGTCACATATACTGTTCCGAAAACACATTAAATGTTTTTAGCATATACTTCAGTTCGAATAAATAATTAATAAACTGGTCCGTGCTGTCAGGGGGGCCAGTAGTGATGGCTGATAGAACTGCAGCAAAATTCCCATCATCTCCGGTGAAAGATTTAGAAGTCAAACAAGCCACTGCGTTCTGTAAAATTAAGAGGAAAGGAGTACTTAAAGAGCAATAGAACAACCGCACTGCCAAGACTCACACAAGTAAGAAGGTCTTGTTTGGCTTCGAGGCATTTGAGATGTAGTGCTACAGAAGAATGTTGAAAATTAGCTGGATAGATACGGCAAAGCAATGGGAAACTTCTACGCAGAATCGGCAAGGAAAGGAATGTATGGAAAACTCTGACAAGAAGAAGGGCCAGGATGATAGCACACCTTTTAAGACGTCAGGGAATAACTTGCATGGTGCTAGAGGGAGCTGTGGCGGATAAAACCCACGGAGGAAGACAGAGAATGGAATATACACAACAAATAATTGAGGACGTAAGTTGCAAGTGATACTCTGCGATGAAGAGATTGTCACATGAGTGGAACACGTGGCGGACTGCATCAAATCTGAAGACTGACGAAAATAAAAAAGGAAATTGCCAAACCGCAGGACTCCCTACTAGTGAAGATATTACAATTTTCTGACACCTGGTTTAATTAATACAGAATTTTTGCAATGTGCTATATTTCTGGAAGGCTAAGACTGCTGTCATTTTGAATTTCTGTCCTTTTTCCCCAGTGGCGGAGTGAGACTATCCACCCGACGGTTTCGCAGAAAACTCCCTATTCCAGGCCTGTCAACTTGTGGGCCGCAGGCACTGCCTTCAAATTCGCAAGGGGTGGCCTATAATTTAGATTGGTCACGAATTCCTCTCCTTACTGGTAGAGGTATACAGAGTCGTTGGGTCGTCGTACACAAAAGCGATTAGAGGTCGCCGTCGAGACCGAATTGGATACCAGTTCTTAGCTGGAGCAGGTTCGTGATCGCGGTCAGTGAGTGATGTGTAACCATTGTGCACAGATGTGCCCGCTTTCAGTTCGGTAATGGCCATTGATAACACCATCCTTTGCACTACGTTCAGTAATCGGTAATAATTCCGATGCGATGCAACGGAACGTGCACGAAACAGTAGGAACAGTGATCATATCGTTTCCTGAATAGCAAACTAATCGCCCTTGCCCGGGCGGTCTCCTCAGTTCTCACAACTACGAGTACTCAAGTGTCTCTTTGCGCGCACCCTCTTAATTCATCGGTAGACCATGGAACACAATACTGGTAATTGTTTTCTGTTTAATTGTTCTTGTGTCTTAACCTCTTGCGAGACTAGTTCTGTCCAGTTTCTTAGCTTAATTTGTGTCATGTAACTGTTATTCTTTTGCACTGCTGGACGGGGTGGCCGAACGGTTCTAGGCACTGCAGTCTGGCACCGTGCGACAGCTACGGTCGCAGGTTCAAATCCTGCCTCGGGTATGGATGTGTGTGACGTCTTTAGGTTAGTTAGGTTTAAGTAGTTCTAAGCACTAGGGGACTGATGACCTCAGAAGTTAAGTCCCATAGTGCTCAGAGCCATTTTTCTTCTGCAGTAGGCTACCTCCCACCTAATGTGTTTTTCTGAGATAGTATATTAAAGATTTTACAGGATCTGTCTATTTTTGCTTTCTCTGTAGTTTTCCCCTGTTATCTTCCTTTATCATTAATTGAGCGCTGAAGCCCCAGTTAGACGTGGTGAAGCCTGGTGCCTCGTTTGGGACAACAGCAGGGCAGCTGGAGAGGTTTTAAAATCGCCAGTTCATCAGGGAAATAAGGAAATTGAGAGCCAATTTAATCATGGCTAAAATACTTTCAATTAATCTCATCATGTCACGCCATACTAACAAGGGAACCTCCCCGTCGCACCCCCCTCAGATTTAGTTATAAGTTGGCACAGTGAATAGGCCTTGAAAAACTGAACACAGGTCAATCGAGAAAACAGGAAGAAGTTGTGTGGAACTATGAAAAAAAATAGTAAAGTATACAAACTGAGTAGTCCATTCGAAGATAGGCAACATAGAGGACAGTGGGAGTCTAGGAGCGCCGTGGTCCCGTGGTTAGCGAGAGCAGCTACGGAACGAGCGGTCCTAGGTTCAAGTCTTCCTTGAGTGAGAAGTTTAATTTCTTATTTTCAGTTTATGTGACAAACTCTTATGTTTTCATCACTTTTTTGGGAGTGATTATCACATCTACAAGAAAACCTAAATCGGGCAACGTAGAAGAATCGTTTTACCCATTCGCTAAGTGTACAAGTCAGGTCGGCCGACAACATATTCCTCTTATGTGACCCACATGCCGTCACCAGCGTCGTATAGAATATATCAGACGTGTTTTCCTGTGGAGGAATCGGTTGACCTATGACCTTGCGATCAAATGTTTTCGGTTCCCATTGGAGAGGCATGTCCTTTCGTCTACTAATCGCACGGTTTTGCGGTGCGGTCGCAAAACACAGACACTTAACTTGTTATAGTGAACAGAGACGTCAATGAACGAACGGACAGATCATAACTTTGCGAAAATAAGGAAAGTAAAATTTTCAGTCGAAGGAGGACTTGAACCTAGAACGTCCCGTTCCACAGCTACTCACGCTAACCACGGGACCACGACGCTCCTGAGCTCACGTTCTCCTTGATGTTGCCTATGTTCACATCGACTACTCAGTTTGTATATTTTATTAATTTTTTTCATGGTTCCACACAACTTCTTCCTGTTTTCTCGATTGATCTGTGTTCATTTTTTCAAGGCCTATCCACTGTGCCAACCTATAACTAAATCTGAGGGGGGTGCGATGGGGAGGTTCCCTTGTAAGTAGCACTGCAGCCACACGTTCATACTGCCAGGTCCTAAATAGGACAAAATTATTCTGTAGTATTTGAAACAACGTGACATACCCTCTAAACTCGTTAAGTTTCATTTTACGTCCTCCTCCCCTTAGTGGTTATTCACTTCTTTTGTCAGAGGCATGATACACTGGATGGGAAAGTATCGCAATAAATATAGACACAATGGAACTGTTAAGGTAGCAGGACACTGAAGATGATCGTGAAGAAAGAAACGTTACCAATTTCAAACGCAGGAACTTCAAAACTTTTGTCTGTTGGGAGAACATTTCATATCATTTCGAACTATTATACAGTGCGCAGAAATCTCTTATTTCAATCCTTTTAAGCATTGTTTTACTCACTTTGAACATCTTATATTTTTATTGGAATTACGATGCACTGGGCATTTTCGAAAGTAATTGCATTAATTCATTGACACACCTAAAATATCTATGAATGGTTTCTAAGAAGATCCTCGAACATACTAGTGACAGTTAAGCTCTCTCATCTCTCAGAGACATGTACGTCTCAGTTATTTTAACACGATACCATTTCCTAGCGGTGCACTGTCTTTTGCTACGAAGATAGTGACTAATACTGTAGACAGGGCTACTCAACTACTTCAGACACACATAGTCATGCACAGTAGCTCTACACATGCAAAAACTATAATCAGTGCTACAGTGCTATTTACACCATTGCACGCTGTATGTATCTAGAATAAAAATACATATTTGGCTTATTATCGTTTGAAAAGTCGTACACTTTCTGATATGAAAACAAATTTTAAACAACTTGATTCTTATTTTATTAATTAAATCAATAACGGCTTCATCCACGGCATTGTCTTCAATAAATAGACTCTACTAATCGACACTGGCTTCGTTATACTGTGTTCCCGTCATTTCAGTATACCTGAGCTGCAATTTATAATCTGTCAGAGCTTCGAAAATGGCCTGCCTGATCTCAATTAATGTTCTGCGATGGATCATCTTCGTTATGAAGTTTCAGCCAGTGCTGTTTACGGCACTATTGTACGCCAGAGGGGCCACCGCCATCAATCAGCCGTTGTGAGTGCCGACCTGTTAACGATAAACGTCAACCGCGGAAGACTGTTAAAGAGTCAGTGAAGCTACAAACATAAAAGAGTGGACGCAGCATTACCGACAGCTGTTGTACACGACGTTCACCTTACTGAGTCTCCCTATTACTAGCATCGCTGGTGTTGTGGAAGTTGAGGAGCATATTACTATCGCAAACTGGCACTGGGGAAATAATCTAATACACCGAGCCTGCGGAAGATAGAGCAAAGCTAGGAACTTTACGTAGTCATCAACTTTGTGCTGACAATGGCTGTGAACAAAAGCTCGGTGAGTCGTTGGGCGAGGCGTCTGCCATCATCGCAGCAAGGTCACGCCAACCACTCCGACCACCTGCTGGCCAGCCGACCGCACACAGCTGTGTGTCCCACAGGCGCTCTCAGTGGAGGTGATCGACGGACATCCAACACATAAAAAATCATGGCGACGGCCGTTTAGGACTCTGAAAGGATTATTATGTTGGATGTCCTCCTCATGGTGCAACGGTCAACCCTTGAATGCATTGTGCTACCCCCAGGAAACTGAAAAAACAACTTCAGCGTGTTCGTTGCCACAGAAATGCAAACGAACTTTTCCTCCTCCATGACAACGTAAGGCCTCACACAAGTCTCTGCACTCGAGAGGAGCTCAGAAATCTTCATTGGACTGTTCTTCCTCATCCACCCCAAAGCCTGGTTCTCGCACCATCTGGCTTCCATCTGTCTGGCCCAATGAAGCACGCACTCCTATCGCTAGGTAGGCCTAAGGCTTCCATTCAGTCTATAGTTGACCAGTCTGGTGAAGCTGTAGAAGATAGCAGAACGAATGCGAAGTTTTAAATTTCACGTTGAAGAAATTGTTCACACAGGAGAATCGTACAAATATACCATCATTTAACCATTGGACAGACTCCCGTATGGACGACATAGTAATAATCATCCGTGGTGCAGAGAAACAACTAACAAATTTGAAAGCAAATAAATCACCAAGTCCAGCAGGAATCCCAATTATGTTTCACAAAGAGTACTCTACGGCATTAGCACCTCACCTAGTTTGCATTTATCGTGGGGGAAGGCCCAGCACTGAGTGCCAAGCGGCGCGAAAAAAGCCCGGGTGACTACAGTACACAACAAAGGTAAAAGGACGGACCCGAAAATTTGCTGACCAACCTCTCTAACTTCGGTATGCTGCAGAATCCTTGAACATATTGTCAAATCGAATATATTAAACTTTCTTGCGACTGAGAAGCTTTCGTCGACGAATCAGCATTGCTTTAGAAAGCATCATTCCTGCGAAACTCAGCTTGCCCTTTTCTCGCATGATATACTGCGACCTATGGATGAAGGGCAACAGGTAGATTCCTTATTTCTAGATTTCCGGAAATCATTTGACACGGTGCCCCACTGCAAACTGTAAACGAAGCCAAGAGAATATGGAATAAGTTCACAGATACGTGAGTGGTCCGAAGAATTCTTGTGTAATAGAACCCAGTATGTTGTCCTCCAGGGCGGGTGTTCATCAGAGTCAAGGGTATCGTCAGAATAGCCGCAGGAAGTGTGACAGGATCCCTGTGGTTCTGTATCTACATAAATGATTAGCCGGACAGGGTAGGCAGCAATCTGCGGTTGTCTAGTGATGATGCTGTGATGTACGAACAGGCGTCGAAGTTGAGTGACTGTAGCAAGACACGATACGGCTTAGACCAAATTTCTAGTTGGCGTGATGTATGGCAACTAGCTCCAAATGTGGAAAAAGGTAAATTAACGCCAATGAGTAGCAAGAAAAAACCTGTAACGTTCGGATACAGTATTACTGGTGTCCTGCTTGACACATTAGTTTAAATATGTGGGCGTAACGATGCAAAGCAATTTGAAGTGGAACAAGCATGAGATAACTATGGTAGAGAGGGTGAATGGTCGACTGCGGTTTATTAGAAGAATTTTGGGAAAGAGTGGTTCACCTGTTATGGAGACCGTACATAGGACGCTGATGCAACCTATTCTTTAGTACTGTTCGGTAGTTTTTGATCCGTACTAAGTCGGATTAAACAAAGACGCCGAAGCAATTCAGAGGAGGGCTGCTTGATTTGTTAGCGGTAGGTTCGGAAATCACGTACTACGGATATGCTTAGGGGACTCAAATGGGAATCCCTGGAGGGAAGGCACGTTCTTTTCGAGGAACGCTATTGAGAAAATTTAGAGAACAAGCATTTGAAGATGACTGCCCAACGATTCTTCTGCCGCAACCATACATTACGCGTAAGGATCACAAAGATGAGATACGAGAAATTAGGTCCCATACAGAGGCATACGGACAGTCGTTTTTCCCATCCCTCTGTTTGAGAGTGGAACAGGAAGGGAACTGACTAGTAATGGTACAAGGTACCCTCTACCATGCACCTTACGGTGGCTTCCGGAGCATGTATGTAGATGCAGATGTAGAAGCAGTGCTCGGATGATGATAAGGTTATTGATGCAGCAACAAATTGGTTCCGACTTCGACTAATAGAGAAGTATAATGCGGTCATAAAGCACTTCCCAATAAAGAGACGTAAAGGCGACGCACTGAACGGAAATTAAGTTCAAAAATAGAGTTTTGTATTCAAAAGAGTGGGGAAAAATCCTGACAAAAACCAATCTGCTTTCAGAAAAAAATGTTTTGCATTACTTACTGAACGCCCCTCGTGTTTCACATCCATCAAAAACTTATACTGCTTCTCTTCTGGCTATATTCTTTTCTCGTCATACTAATGTGTTAACACGACTGTCGCCCAGAAAGAAATGCACCACATTTTTTCTTAAACTCATTTATTGTACACAATGAAACGTACATACAAGGAAATATATTTCTTCTACACTCCATATATTTCCACATAACCTTCGTCCCGTTCCATCGCCTTCCTCCAACGGGACACAGAGACTTGAGTGCCACTACTTGATCTGGTCACGAAGCCATTTCTTCGTTGATTCCATCCACACTTGATCTGCCGATGGACAGCTACAGCGCCATCTGCCCGAGTCGTGATTTTCTAGAAATTGAGTGCATCGGTAGGCTATATATAGGCAGGTGTGACATCCGTGAATGGCCTCCCTGAAAGCTGCAAAATTTGGAACTCTGCCGAACCGCCTTCTCGTTATGACCTCACTGTTTATGCCCAACGAGTAACCGTTCTGTAGGCTGCAGTTGATGCACAAACTACACATAATCGTTTGTAAATGTTCGCAACAATTTCTTTCTCAGCAGTGGGAAATACAAAAACGACACTTACTGACGAAATTTTGATACAATGCTACAGCTAAGCTATCTGTCAGAAGAAACGGAAATTTTGTGTGCGCATTCTTGTCGGCTGAGAGAAAGAAAGTGGTGCGTTGCTTTATGGGCCACGTTTGTACATTGCAAAACGTTAGCAGTGAAATGTTACTATTGTTCATCATTAACGACATACAGGCTTTTGTTGCAGAAGACGGGTGGCCTACTGCCGAAACATTTAAATGTCGATGCAAGATGACATTCCAAACAGGTAGACTTACTGCAGTTGCGAGCCACTAAAGTAGACGTAAAAGAGCTGCAAACCACAATTTGGTATAAGAAAGGGATACCATCACTTTCTGGGGGTTTATGTGAATATCTGCTAAATCTGCACTCTGTTGGGATACCCAAAATGCCCCATTCATTTCGACTGCTCACGAAAATTAAAACCTTTTTCAGTACGTCGTGATGTATGAGAAAGGCAGTATATGTATGTTTACAGAGGATGTGTTAAATAAGCCCTTATAGTAGCATCCACTCACGCCTTCACCTTGCTTTCGGTGGTTGGAAAGATCTGAGAAACATCGATTCCATGAGGATTCAATAAAAATTGACAAAAAATTATATGGAATGTGTTACACACACACATACACACGCTCATACACACAAGAGAAATATTACCGTACTTCCATACTAATGTATGACATAAGAATCTTCATTACTGTGGAAAATGTCACTTCTTTTTTTAATCATCAGTCTTCTGACAGCTTTCAAAAGGGTTCAAATGGCTCTAAGCACTATGGGACTTAATATCTGACGTCATCAGTCCCCTAGACTCAGAACTACTTAAACCTAACTAACCTAAGGACATCACACACATCCACGCCCGAGGCAGGATTCGGACCGGCGACCGTAGCAACAACGTGGTTCCGGACTGATGCGTCTAGAACCGCTCGGTCACAGAGGCCGGCTGACAGCTTTGATGCTGTCTGCCAAGAATTCTTCTCCTGTGCCAACCTTTTCTTCTCAGAGTATCGCTTCCAACACACATCCTTAATTATTTCAAGTATTCATTCCAGTCTCTGTATTCCTCTACAGTTTTCAACCTGTACAGATCCCTCCAGTACCAGGGAAGTTATTCACTGATCACTTAACACATATCCTAACATCGCGTCCCTTCTTCTTGTCAGTGTTTCGCATATATTCCTGTCCTCGCCGATTCTGTGGAGAGCCTCCTAATTCCTTACCTTATCAGTTTACCTAATTTCCAACGGTCTACTGTAGCACCACATCTCAAACGCCTCTATTCTCTTCTATTCTGATTTTCCTACACTCCGTGTCTCAATGTCATACAATACAGCGCTCCAGACATTCATACTCACAAATGTCTTCCTGAAATTTACACCTGTGTGTGATATTAACACACTTCTTCTTTTATGTCCTCCGTGCTCAGTTCGCCATGGGTTATTTTGCTGACTTAGCTTCATCTGCTTAGTGATCACCAATCATGATGTTAAGTTTTTTGTTCTCATGCCTTCTACCTTTTCATCACTTTCGTCTTTATTCGATTTTCTCTGAGTCCATATTCTCTACTCATTCAGTAGATCCTGTAATCCCTCTTTACATTCACTGAGGATATAAATGTTATTAGCGAATGTTACCATTGAAATACTTTCACTCCTTCAACTCATAAACCTTCCTTTTAATTCCTTCATTGTTCCTCCGATGTATAGACTGAACAGTACGAGTGAAAGAGAGTATTGCTGTCTTGCACACTTTTTAATCCGAGCACTCCGTTCTTGGTCTTCTATACTTATCGTTCGCTCTTGGCTCTTGTACATGTCGCTCTTGTACAGGTCACACTTTAGTAGTGATGAAGAGTAGGCTGAAGCTTAAGAGAGTAGCATGGAGGAATGTAACTATTGATCATTCCCAACGCCGAAAGTTCTCTCTGTATAACTTTTTTGTCCTGTTGTCGGTTTGGCCGCAGAGTTAATCACAGCAAATAATTAACTTTTATGTCACTCCCAGTACACACTTGTCATGTTACTCTTAAAAAATTGCTGCCCCTTTGTATTTCATTGACAAATGAAGGGTCACAAATATAGTTTGTCGTCGGTCCTTCACCAGACTGCACCAAAAGTTTGACAAGCAACGAACCCACACTGTGCAGCGAGCAGAATATACTCTAAACTGCGGTGTGGCGTCTGCTACGATATCACATAATTATGGATGGGAAATTTCAACGGGCCACAGGTGAGAGCTGATAAGCTAAAGATATTCACTCGTACCTCTCTATTTTCAGAGACATTTTAACGCTCTTTAGATCTCAGCTTGATACAAATGTCTAGTGAATTATCATGTTGCCTCTTTACATTCTTTGTCGATGGCGTTACCGGAGACTCAAGCATTAACAGCTTCATTAAACTTCATTTCAGCATTAATACTAGCAAGCCCATCACCATCAACTTCAGCCACAACACAAAGCTGGATCATGCTGTCATAAAAATGTGTTTTACTTGTGAGAGCACAGAACTTTGACCTTCATCAACATACATTTCAGTCACTGTTGCATACAGCATCTGGCAGTCAAACGTTTCCTGGCGCTGTCAGTATTCATACGTATCACTTTCATTCTAGATGAAACATTCATCACGTAATATGCAATCTGTTTGTCGGGTTCACCAAAAGTCTCGTCCTTTGACCTTGTGCATTAATCTCTGAATATTGTTTTGAGATTCATTTAATGTTCTAGACGACATATTTTCCTTTGTCCACGTTCTGTTTAGTTGAATATTTTGAGTTGCCGTTGTAACCTGAAGATGAAGTTTGCAGCTTCAAACATGTTGCTGATGGCAGGCTTGAAGGAACCTTTTTATAAAATTATTAAAATTTCCACATTCTCTCGTTCAGCCCGACAATATTCGAGCATCAAGAGGCACGTGTACTATCTGTACTGTGGTATAACCTTCCGAGCCTTCTGATGACTTGAAAATACAAAAAAAAAAAAAATAGGAGTCAGTTAGCTGTTTGATCATAACCTCGTATGCGGTCGTGAACTAAATCCGCTGCTCTCTGGAAACTGGCACCGTGAGATCAGCAAGACTTGTGAAGTCAGATGAAACTTAAGCTTTACTTTTAGTAGAGCTACATAAGAGCTTTACCTGATGTCGTTTTTCTTTTTAAACAAACAAGTGCACATTTTTTTCTCAATTTCACATGGGAAGTGATCGTAGACGCATTGCAGACATATAAAAATTACCAAACACTCCCCACTTAATTTCTACGGAAGTTAGCGAATCTAATAAGAACAATAAGTGTATGTGCGACGTTCCACATGAAAATCGTATTAAAAATAACTCAAAGCCAAAAGGATAGATGTTACTGTGATCTCATCTCATCCGCGTTCTCTTAAATCAGGAGCAGCTCTGAAATAATGTTCATAAAATTATGGTATAAATGATGCTAGGACCGAAGTGAGTGAGAAATGGAGCTAAGTCTTGGCTAGGCAAAACGAGTTAATTTTGTTATACAGCTGAGCTTTGGACCATTTTGCTGGACCTTAGAACTTATTGTGATGCCAAACAAATACGAATTTTATATACTTTACTGAGAGAGGGTGATAGCTAAAATCTTGGTATAGTTGTAAACAAAACAAGGTTTAGATTGGTGGGAAGTTTGCTAAGGTGTCTAGATATTGAATTAAAAAAAAATAAACTTTAATAATATTGTGTAATTGTCGTTGGATACGCGATGACTGTAACAATTGGAGCACGTGTAGTGCAATATTCAGTAAATCTGTGGACTTCTAAAGCGAGTTGGACAAGGGAATCTAAGAAACTGTGCGAAATTGGAGGAAATAACTACAGAAAATGAGTGCGTATCTAACAAACGCAGTAAAAGATAACTTTATAGCAGAATACCTGAGTTCAACAAGAAACCGAAAGATGTGAAGCCGTTAGAAATCACATTTCAATTAGAGTTCAAAAATTATTGTTAGATTAGAAGAGAAGTACCCATTTTCTAAGCAATTGTATCGGTGAGTTAGAAAACGTGTTGTGTCCCGGGGAACTAAATCTATTAAGTAGGGGGCAATATATATTATACCTGAAACCATTGATAGTTATCTACTAGGGCATGCCGAAAGGTCGTGGCTTTTTAAATAAAATAAACACTATTAACGTATTCTTCATATTATATTATATTTATTTCTTAACATAGTCACCATGCCAATGGACACATTCCTTCCAACGAGGGACCGCTTTGTTGATACATCGCACCGCGTCATCGCTTTCAAAGGGAGATGCTCGATGCCGTTCTTTAAGTTTTGGAAATAAATGATAATCAGATGCAACGAACTTTGGATTTTATGGAAGATGATCGGTCACAATTACCCCAATCGCGGGGTTCTTGTAAATTTTGCAGCGCTAGTGTATAGTCTGGTACAGTCGAGCAGAAGAAGACGGTGCTCCATTATTGGACCAACTCCTCGATTGTAGCACGGTGTTTCTCACGGACCGACATAATTACGTTACACACCGCCACGTTACACACCACAATTCGGTGTGCAACAGTGGGAAGGGCTGTAAACATGCTGACATGGACAATACAGATGTAGAATGTTAATTACTTTTGTTTCGTCGAAAACTTTAACAGTTTTCACATAAAAATTTCACAGAAATCACTTTTCAGCACGCCCTCGTAATCCGTATTTTGAAAATAGATTACTCTGATATCTTAAGGATAAGCTTCTTGCATATTGTATGCAAAGCTCATCTCGTATGTTGTTAATGTGAATTGTGTGGCACCTTTTTGATTCGACTATTTAAAATATCATCTTCATCAAAAAATTTATTTATTGCCTCGTAAAGCTGCGTGGAACGATAATTAATAATGTGAAACACAAAATAGTCAGAACGACTGATAAAATCTTGTTGGATAGTAACGAACATTAATATTCCTTGAAGTGGAGGAAGATGTTGTGGAAAGAAATCTATTTGATTTTAATTTCATCTACAACCCTTTCTCTACTTACGAAACACTTCTAATTATGTAAATTCAAACAATAAATTCAATAACCTCCATTGACATAACACATATAGCCCGATCATTGCAGAAAAAATCTACAAATCTGGCGCTAAACAATCAGCGTACATTCGATATGTAACTCAGTAGAGCATAAACTTGAGGAGACGGCTCTGTTGGGCAGGGTCTGTGCGAGCTTGCGTAGTTAAAATGAGCAGCTTTAACATTAGGGGACACAATCCAAAATGCATTTTCAACAAATTCCTTATGCAATGCCTTCAAAAAGTAGGAAGAGTCAGATAACGGTTATGAATATGTGCAGATCTTATTATAGTCTTTCGTGTAGGGCGTAAAATGCGAACATAAAAACGTAGAGATGCGTAGATATTGTTGACACCTTCAATAGAAATCAATTACAGGTGGTGTTTCGTATGTAATACGTTATGAAGTGTATGTGTTACATATGCAAATACAACAATGACTTTAGGACTGAAATACAGTACGTGGTATAGTATGGGTGAAACGGACTGGGTGTTTGTGATGTCCTCGTCATTTCATCATATCATTCGTGTCAGTGGCTACAATGGATTGGTTAAAAAAATTGGACTGTGTAAAAACTCTCACTTTGTACGGGTGCTGAAGACAGTGCAGTTGAGTGCTCCACGAAACAAACAACATCAGTTAAGGAGTGAAACATACGTTCTTCATACACATTTCCTACACAATAGGATTTCAGGTTTTACACAAGGAGAAAGAGTGTAGAAAAAACGAAGTGTTTTCTATTACACGATAGCGTGTCCTAAAGGTAAAGTTTGAATCGATTATTTCTAGTCAAACTGAATAAATTGTGGGCGTTCACATCAAGAGTACGGCAGCCAGCAGGTAATATGTGTTTGGTACGTGAGGGACAGTGAGTAGAAAAAGAATTCATTGAATGGCCTCATGCGGCTGATATCTGTATTTCTCTTTCATTATAGTCTGGAAATATTAGGGAATTACGGTGCAAACTGCGATACGACGCTGGAAATCGATGCATACTGGTTTGCAAAGATCATGGATGACTATGACACTGACATTACTCTGTGTCATTTATGATAACACACAGCAATGAACAGCCAGTTTATTTAGCAGATACGACAAATCGAATGGGACAGTGCCACTTAACATCTCGGAAATCATAAAGGTTCACTGCCATACGAAAACAGTTAACCTTCTAGGCGCTTCAGTCGGGAACCGCGCGACCGATACGGTCGCAGGATCGAATCCTGCCTCGGGCATGGTTGTGTGTGATGTTCTTAGGTTAGTTAGGTTTAAGTAGTTCTAAGTTCTAGGTGACTGATGACCTCAGATATTAAATCCCATAATGCTCAGAGCCATTTTTGAAAATTTTGCGTCTGTTCCAAATCGATTGCTTGAACCGACTGCTTTGAAATATACATACAAATACATACGTATTCCAGCGCAACGTTGTCTCAAAATTTCGCTGTAGGTACCTAATTCCTTAATAAATGCATAATTTTAAGGAAAACATTGTTACTAAAAGTCTCAAAATATACATTTCAGATTTACTTCAAATTTTTACACGTGACTGTAATAACGTTCAGAAACATATAGAAGACACACTTTTTAATTTTTACATTTTCTACATGAATGCCCACGTAGATGATCGTTACCTCACAATCACAGATCTCTTAAATTTCTTCATGGGTTGCTTTGAAATTTTTACACAACATTCCACTCGAATGTGTCCTCGGAATCTTTCGCAGTGGAATGTCTGAATAAAATCATCTCGGTTTTGAAGCCATGTCAATTCTAAAAAAATTCTAAAGTTTTCGGAGCCCATCTCCGCCATCGTTCTCAAGAGTAAAACCATTGGCTGTCTAGGCTGTATTGGTTTTCTTTGTTGTTAAATCATCCCCCTCGCCACATGTGTGCGGATGGTGGACTGGCAGCGGTGTAAACAAACCGCCCTTCAGCCAGACAAACGTTTCCAATGCAGATGGTAAAACAAAATCAAGACAAGAAGACATAAGGACTATGAATTAAAACTGTTTTAAAAAGTGAAGTTAATGGCAGAATATCAATAATATAATGCTGTCTTGATAAATTATTTAAAATCAGTGATAGAAATGTGGACACGAAGGACAGTTACAACCAATTGAGAATAACTAAAGGACACTAAACACTTGCAAAAAAAAACAAAAAAGAAAAGAAAACTCTTGAAAAAGGAACACTGATCAAGACAGAAGAGACGCTGACCATTAAGAGCACAGCATCGTACACTTTCACTAAAACGGAAAAGGACCTGCCCTTGCAACTGTAAGGTGTAGCGGAAAGAATGTGTCGATATAGAGGGAGAATGGAGACTGGTGGTGATGAGGAATGAGAACATAGGAGGTGGCGAAGAGACAGGCGCTGTTGTGGCGGTTGGGAAAAGGGAACAGTTGGTATTGGGATCAATAGATTTGAGAGGAAAATGGGGTGAAGGAGACCACAGGTAAGGGGAAGAGAGGAGGCAGGGTATGGAGAGATTAGGAGGATGGAGTACTTGGGGGGAGGGGACTGAGTGTTGGTAGGATCGGTATATCGGGGCAAAGATTATGGTCCAAGAGGGGGAGAGGTTTGAAATTTCGTTGGTTGAGGACGTGGATGGTATGTATGTGTAGGATTAGTGGGATGTTTAGGTAGTGGCGTAGCAGCACTCTAGGGTGACAAAAGAGAGGGGACACATAGGACTGCTGGACTCAAGTTAATAGATGGCATATGTTATTCAGAGATGATCAAAGTGAGCAAAAAGTTGGATGTTTGTGATTTGGTGAAGGTTTGTTCTAGGGGAAGGTAAGCAGATGTGGAAAGCGAGCAACGAGTATAACATTTGAGGATCTCGAGGGACTTATAGAACTGAGGAATGGTGGAGATCGATGCAACATTTGCATTGCAAAGAATGGGACTTATCAGGGGCTTCTATGTGTGGAGGAAAGTGGAATGGTATAGTCCTGACGTTAGGCTGGTTAGTAGTTTTAGTCTATTGGCCATTTTCTGTTCAATGGTTAGTAGGCCAAGTTTCCAAGTTAGTTTTTGGTCGAAGGTTAGTCCTAGGTATTTTAGTGTGTTAGCTGGACGAACAGTCGTAAATGGCGAGGTAGAAGTCTTGGGGTTGAGAGGTGTACATGGTGTGTCGTATAATTATTGCCTGGGTTTTGGAGGGATTAATCTTAAGGGGCCACTGGTTATCAAGGGGATAAGATAATTGAGCTCGATTTGGAGGGATCAGGATTTTTGGAACATAGGACAGAGGGTGAGGAAACCGGTGTCATCAGCATACTGAAAGAGGTCGTTGGGAGGAGGTGGTTTTGGCATATCAGCAGTTTAAAAGAAGTAAAAGAAGGAGCAGAGAACCGAACGTTGGGGAATTCCTCCAGTGGGATGGAAGGTATGGGAACTAGTGTTGTTAACCATGACATAGGTTGGGCAATTGGAAATGATGAATGTAATAAGGCGGACGTAGTTTTTGGGATGTGCGCAATTTTGGAGCCTGAAAAGGACACTGGAATGCCATTTGTGGCTGCATGCTTTCTCTAGGACTAGATAGACAAACATTTTAGTTTTATATTTATTGAGCTGTTTGGGTAGGAGCTGGGTTGGGCTCAAGAGTTTATCATCAGCAGGAAAGGAAGACAGAGGCCACACTGGGTAACAGAAAGTAGAACATATTGGTGCTGATGGTGGTGGATGTGACAGGGGAGGATGAATTCAAAGAAGTTGCTAAATACTGAGGTGAGGTAGAGGGGGCAGTATGAGGAGGTATCAATGGGAGGTATGTTTCACTTGAGAGAAAGCAGGATTTTGGAGGCTTCCCATATGTCTGGATAGTATTAAACAGACTTCAGAGGTTGGTGAGAAACGAGATATGGCGTTTTGTGAGGTAGCGACAGGTAATATGGTTATGCCATGGTGATATATTTCGTTTCCTGTGAAGCACATTTTTTATGTCCTGAGCAGTGTTTGGGATGTTTAATTCGTTCTCTAATACGTTGTTCAAGCACAAGAAGCTGAGAGCCAGGGTTGAGACTGTGATATCTTTGTGTTCAAGGACAGTAGGTAATCAGGAGTAGTCAGACTGAGCGTCATCTGGGATGGAGAAGAGAGGCTGCAAAGCCATTGGCTTCGTTCAAGTCGTCAGATAAAGGAAGGTCGTTGTGGATGATTGGGTAGTGAGGGAGGGGATGGTTGCAGGCTCTCGTAGTGCGTCGCTCTAGTTGCCAGAGACGTGTGATTGCTCCCAGCCATGAATCCAGAGGAAGGAGTGATACAAGCGATTCATGGAGAAGGAGAACAGCATGTGGTAGGAGGGTAAGAGGGTGAGGATTTACGGCTTTAGTAGCGATATGGGTGGAGAAATGCAGCTGAAAACGTCTGTTGTAGGAAAACTGTGGCGTGGGGGATGTCAGCAAGCTGCTAGAAGAAAGGGGGGTGACTTCTTATCAGTGTATCTATGGATTTCTGATAGGTTTTCCAGTTTGCATGGGAGTAGTTATCGACCACTTGGACAATGATTGAAATGGCGTGCATAGGTATGGGGCAGTGCATAGGATATGGTGAGGACAGGTAGGTGGACACTCTCAGATGGACTGAGGACTTCTGTGGTGGGGTGTCCAAGAAGAATGGGAGATGCTAGGATGATATCTGTGGTGTTGTTTATCTCGATGGGTGTGTTGTGGGATAGGGATAATGTCACCTTGGAGAAAGTCAGTAAACTGATGCCACGACTGGAGCTTGGCAGGGCACCTACTATGGATGTTGAGGTCAGGGGAAATAATATGTGTGGAAAAGGTATCTTCAGTGTTGGTCAGGAAAACATAGGGGATGGGATTATTAAGTCAGATGTAGATGGTGGCACAGGTTACATTTAGGGTTTTGAAGAAGAGGCTAAGGGTAAGTTGCTCAGGGTTATTATTGAGTAAGGGTTGTGGCTCAACTCCACCTCTGGCCAGGTGGAAGCGGTTATCAGTGTAGTGGAGGAAATAGTGAGAGATGGTGTGTTGTGGTTGGAGCAACGTTCCATAGAGCTCGGAGGTGTCAATGTAGTGTTGGGATAGCATATGCATAAGAATGAGCTCGCTGGTGGGTAGGGAGCAGATGTTGCTATATAGGACGCTGTAATTCTGTCACATCATGATTAGACGCTAGAGGTGGGTTGCAGCGGTTAGGGATGGAGAAGTCTACACAGGGGTTTCGAGACAGGTGGACCTGGTTTTTGGTGTATGTGGCTTGGGTGTTGAGGTGGAATACTTATTAGGCAAAGAGTGAGATTTACTGAAGGGTATGTGGTCATTGAAAAGGGGTGGGTATTTCGGAGGACACAGGTAACGATTCGAATGATATCTTCATCAGTGCAAGGTAGGTGGTGATAGTTGTTGGGAGAGTGGGATGGCCAGTAATTTTTGCAGGCACAGTTAATTCAGGATTAAATGGGGAGGTTTCGGCCTTGCAGTTGATGGAGTAAGTAAGGTGCATGTCATTGCAGGTGATGCAGATTGGGGGGCGGGGTGGTAGCCTAGTTTGGGACAGTGCTTAATGAAGTAGAACTTCTTACTTTTGGGGCAAGTGGGAGGATTCATACAATCAGTGGTAATGTGGTCGTTATAGAGGAGGTGAATTTGACAGCTGTAGGATGAAAGGGGGACGCTAGGAGTGCTAGGAGACAGATTTGGAGCGTTAAACTTTGTGATTGTGGATGCAGATGAGGTAACACACCATGAGGACAAGATAAATGGAGGAAGCTCTGTGAATACTCACAAGATGAACGTGGGATCAATTAAAGATATGGTGGGCAATAAAGATTTCTAGGGAAGGAGTTGTGTGACAACCTCTTCTACCATGATTTTCAGGGCAAAGCTTCATGAAACTTCCTGGCAGATTAAAACTGTGTGCCTGACCGAGACTCGAACTCGGGACCTTTGCCTTTCGCAGGTAAGTGTTCTACCATCTGAGCTACCGAAGCACGACTCACGCCTGGTACTCACAGCTTTACTTCTGCCAGTATCTCGTCTCCTACATTCCAAACTTTACAGAAGCTCTCCTGCGAACCTTGCAGAACTAGCACTCCTGAATGATAGGATACTGCGGAGACATGGCAAGTTTCATATCAGCGCACACTCCGCTGCAGAGTGAAAATCTCATTCTTGAAACATCCCCCAGGCTGTGGCTAAGCCATGTCTCCGCAGTATCCTTTCTTTCAGGAGTGCTAGTTCTGCAAGATTCGCAGGAGAGCTTCTGTAAAGTTTGGAAGGTGGAAGACGAGATACTGGCAGAAGTAAAGCTGTGAGTACCGGGCGGGAGTCGTGCTTCGGTAGCTCAAATTGTAGAGCACTTGCCCGCAAAAAGGCAAAGGTCCCGAGTTCGAGTCTCGGTCGGGCACACAGTTTTAATCTGGCAGGAAGTTTCATATCAGCACACACTCCACTGCAGAGTGAAAATCTCATTCTTCAAAGCTTCATGATCACAGTAGTGAGGGTGGAGGACTGTGTCGAGGCTGGCTTTGTTTGGATGGGGCAGGGTGGTGGTGACTGTGTTGCTGGTGGTGTTTGTGAAGAGAGAGAGTGGCATGAGGAGGAAAGGTAATATGGGAGAGTTTGAGGAAAAGGTCTCTGTGGAAGTTGGTACTGGTTGATTTTATGAGGACCAAGTCTTTCTGAGGGATTATGCAGCTGATAGGAATGTGAGAGACATACTTCCTGATTCAGGGGTGAGGGATTTTGCATTTAAGAAATGAGGGTGAGGATAGGAGAGGAGGAAGGTGTGAACGGCTGTGGGAGAGGGTGCACATGATGGAGCAGCATCTGTGTGTTCCTTCGGCTCTAGGTTCATCTGAGGCTTCTCGGTGGCAGTGCTGGCTGTGGTGTTTGTGTTGCGTTTTATGGTGACTATGGGATGGCTGCAGGTTGAGGAATTAGTGAGATTTGACGCTGGGCAGGTCCTTCCAACAGAATGGAGTCACTGCAGCTTCTGGTGGCTGGTAGAGTAGCATGTGGTGTAGCGACCTTGGCACAGCGAGATATAACTTGTGCAGTTGTTCCAGCGGTAGGTGCAGGTGAGGGAAAGCTGGGGAGTGGAGTACAGGCAAATGAAAAGTTGAGGGTAGGGAGGGTGTCCCTGGGAGGTTGGAGGTAGGTGGTTGATGTGACTTTGGAAGGGGAAAATACTGCAGGACATATGGTGGTGGGTCAGAGGAAACAAGCGATGTAGTAATTTTGGGACCAAGAGATGGATTGGTATAAATAATGCAGGTAATTGGGGTGTCCATCATGGGTTGAGAAGTCAGAGGAATCGTTGATATGTGTCGTCGACCAACGTGGCCAAGATGGTAGACGAGGAGTGGCAGCGGTGGAGATGAAGGCAAGCAGACAGAGGCGATGAGGAAACTGCAGTGGCGGCGGTGACGGTGACGATGAAGAGCAGGACGGAGACAAATGCGGGTGGGCATCGTCTGCAGCGACGGCGGCGGTGGTGGCAGCAGTAGATGTGGCGACGGCGGAGGCTGTTGTGGAGCAAGAAGGAAGCGGTGGCAGGAAAATGATGATACGCAAGGAGATAAAGGTGAAACACACTCACAGAAGGACGTTCTGATAACAGAAACAGAACTACAACGAAGAAACAGGATGGACGCAGGGCATAAGGAGATGGCCTCTACCAATCTCAGCGACACCAACAGTAGCGACAAAGGAAATAGAGGTAAGGACCGCTGGTGCCGGATGAGCGGCGGGGCAGGCACGTTTTTCCCTTGTATAGGCACAATTCCGGCACGTGGAGAGAAGTTGAGGTGGGCAGTTCGTAACAGCCACGGCCCGCCGCTGCAGTGAGTGACGTCAGGGGGCGCGAAGGGCTGGCGCCACGTTTGAAATTGCCGATCCAGCCTCCATGCAGTCGTCAAGCTTCCTTCCGAAACCCAAAGCTTGGTCTCACGCCCAACTGTGTAGCCCTTGTCTCTATTACACTTGTTGCTGATTACGGATGGCAAGCTATAGTTCTTGGATGTTCTAGATGAGCGCAAGTTGGGAGACCGATGTTCTTTCAGTGTACAGAAAACTGACACATCCTGATCGATACTTGAACACCAATAGCTTTCAATAACCCGTACACAAGGAAGCAGTCCTGATCGCGTTAATATACGGTACATAACAACAGATATTTATAACGAAGAACACCTACAGCCTGAATTGTTGTGAGGCAAAGAGCAGCAAGTTGAGACGTGTGCTGCAGAGACATGTACTGAGACTAGTCATACAAAATACAGTCTGAAAGCACGAGAGTCCTGGCTCATGCCTCAACACACAGCAATTCCGTTACAAAAGAGGCGAATAACAAGAGTTTAACAGAGATTAGGGGTACGCACTTAGAATGGCGCGGGGGAGGGGGTGGGGCGGCTTTGGATGTCGAAGGGAAGCAAAGACGAATGTTTGACGCTTGTAGGGAGGCGAGAGTAGCAGTTTCAAACGTGGCGCCGGTCCACCGTGCCAACTAACGTCACTCGGTCTCGCAGCAGACCGGAGCTGCTATGAGCTGCCCAACTCACCTTCTGCGCACGCGTCGTTTCCACCCTCTCTGATTGGTGTCATAGGCCGAAATCGTGCCTATAAGAGTGAAAAACTGTGCCCTCTCTGTTTCGCCTAAGTGCTATAACTCCTTTGAAATCCTGGAAAGACATGCACTTCGCCTCGCCTTCCGCACTTCTCTAACTTACCCAAATAGTATCCTGAACCAACTCATCCATTCCCCAAACCTTCTTCTCTCTCTAGAGCATCTCGACGCGATAAATTATTGGTAAAACCCATTTCCAGCAGCCAATTTCCCTCCCACTAATCACCAATCTAGGAACCCTGCTGCGGCACTGCATCCATGTTAAACATTCCATGCACCTCCATATATTATCCATCCTCAGCAGCCGGATTTCTAACTAAATCCCACTCCACAACGATGAAATCTGGTCCAAGATATACCCCTCATGTATTACCTACCATCACCGTTACACCATGGTATCAATCACGTTCATTAGTGACTGTATTTTATAATATAAAATCTTCAAACGAGGTTTAAATCCATCAATATTTTCCATTTTACAAAATCCTTGTTTATTGTCACCTGATAGTATGCAAAAATCAGCAATATCGTCCATTTACGTATATTTTACAAAATCATCTGTTATAGTCACCTTCTACACTTCTCAACCATCTCTAAATATAGTTTTGCAACCTTTGGATGAACAGCGATTTTGTTAACTACCAGCCCGCCCACGTTGTGGGGAATTGAAATAACCATTAAAGAAACAGCCCTGGCAATCACTGATTTTACTCCTGACGACGGTGGTTGACATGGTCATCGAAAGCTCGAGAATTTTATTCGAATTGACGCAGCTTGAAAACCGAGAAGAATACTCATGTACTTTTATATACCTAATGTAACGCCATCTGGTATATACGTAATATGTGTGTAAAAAAGGGAGAAACATTATAAAAATGTAAATGATAGTTTGATAAAAATCTCCGAAAGATCTTGAACGATTGGAAAGAAAGTTTGACAAAACGTTGCATTCGATTACTCCAGTGTTTTTGTATCCCTTCTGGAACGCCATCTGATATACAATAAAAGGTCGAACGTCATAGATATGTAAATTTTGTTCTTTTCCAAATCATTAATCACTGGAATCTCTTGACCGATTGTTTTGAAATTTGTACATAACGTTGGTTTATAATATGGGGTTGTTTCAAGTACCTATTTTTTATATTTTTACCAAGAATACGAAAATCTACCCTTCCGATTACCTTCAAATTTTTACACGTTACTGTAATAAACATTTAGACGAATGTTGACTGTATACTTTTTAATTTATAAATATATTATTATTGAAGCCACCGTCGAGAACATCTCGAGCGCGCAGAAATGTGGTACACATAGTATATAATAAGTTCGCCTAATGTTGTTATGAACAGATACGAAGATATGCCTCCTCAATGCAATGGGTTCCTGGCCCGCCCTGGAGGAAATTTTCATCATATTTTGTATTTCTCTGCTGACTTCTGAGGCCGTAAGTAACATTACTCATTGTGTGACTTCGTGTGCACCATGTTAATAAATCTATACTCGTATATTTCAAGTGGCATTAAAGACCTGCTTTGGACTAAAGCGGTCGACCTTGCTCTGTGTATTACATGAAAAAGATCTTATAAACTTTTATCCAACAACTTTTTTAAGACTGACCTGTTCATGCTTACATATTTAGGTACTTATAGCAAGACGATTTTGCTTTCAATTTTCTGCACATGACAATGACCCTTATGAAGGCAGTATTGGACGATTGGTACGACAAGATATAGAAATGAAACGGCCTAGATGGGAAGCAGGGTGAGGTTCTTACACGGTATTCGGAAATAAAACAGGAGGTGTCTGTGCGCGTGCGATAACGCCTCTGACAGCTGCGGATTAGCTTCTGACGGTTGCGTAGGCTGTTAACGGGACGGAGACAAGGTAATTAAATTTCGATCGCAAGTGGCTTTCTGGCACCAACGCATTCACTGTTCAGAGAAGTCCCTAGTTTCCATTTCGTGTCACCGTTCACATCAGGTGAAACGTAACGGATCGCACAGAGAGAATACAATGGAAACTCTAATTACATTTTCATTCCCACACTCATTGCAAAGTCTGATCGACGACACCCACCTATTGGTAGGTTTCCACGAAAGAACTACACTCAGTAAAGTACTTAACCTCATTGATATATCAACTTTTTAACAACAAATGGTACCTGTCATCAAACCTTAGTTATTTTGAATGAATTTCGCTCACTTGTTGTTCACTAACGGATGTCATAGCCCGAACACATAAAATGTCCCTTGAATTTTTTGACTCATTCACTAAATTTCCAGCTCCTTTCCGATTTCAATGTAGATATCGAGTCAAATGAAGTGCAACCGCGCTTTGAAATTATGCTACACCTCACTGATGGAATTCATAATGACACTACAGTGAGTGTTTAATACGTGGAATGACAAAATATTGAAAATTTATTAAGTGTTCAGCTGTATAAGGGTTGCAACCCAAGTATGGAACGGATGCGTAAATGATGAGACAGTGACTGCATATAGAGTAATGCAAATTTACTTTCGATAGACCAATACTACATTACAAAGGTATACCCTTTACGTAACTGTACGTACAACGTTGGTGTATTTACATTTGTAATCAAGGTTCTCACTGAACGCATGGCAGACATTCAGGCAACAGTCAGACTCATCATATACATCCGAAGGTTTGTTTGCAGACGTCGCATTCACAGCTATTTCCAGGCGGCGTCGCGCTTCATCTATATTTGTGGGAAAGGGTGGTACTTGGGCGGATTCTTTCACAGTCCATCATAAAAAAATTCACATACCGCGATATCAGGTGACGTTCGCGACCCATGGTGTAATGATAGACCCATTCGGTCGACACATCATCAAGATAGCTTATTTTTAACTCTAATAACAACCAGGCTCTTTCCGTAAAGTGCAGTAATAACGGGTCCACCTGAAAAAAATTTAAATAGAATTCGTTAATTGTTTTTTAATTATATTATCAACATACTTTTAACAGCGATACTGACGTGAAAATAGGGTTTGAGCCGTCGCTGGGTTACTGGCGTCGCCTTTCGAATTCCTGGCGCCACTAGCTCGATCAGTCGTGAGATGTCCCTCTGGTTTCAGACCACTAAGTCCTTTGCACGGGGTGGTTGATGGGGAACGGGGCGTGTTGTGTCATGGCGAGTCGGTGAGTGATAACGGAGCGAAGAGGACAGTGAGACAAGTCCGCCCGGCGAGTAAGGCGAGCAGTTAACGCAAGCGTCTTGGGTTCGGAGCCCGGCGAGTGGTTGCTGGGTATATTTGTAGGCTGATTTGAATCCTCGGCTGACTTCGAGTGCCGTCTTCGTGCGTAGCCTGGCCACCAATGTGTTGATGGCTGGTGCCCGTTACCACATCGTGGCTCTGCAGCTTCTGCACCGTGGCTCCGCACGTTTTGTGGAACTGTCAGTTTGATGGGAGGATATTAATATAGTGTGCGGGGTCGTTGATGCAAAGACATATACCCACTTATTGAATGGAGACCGTTCATTTATGTTGATATGATTAGGTTGGTGTTACAGCGCAGTTCTGCCGTTAAGTGTCGTCGCCATAGTTCGTCGTAGTTTTGCATAGACAAAATCGGCAAAATTGTGAGTGGCGTAGAGTGTGCATTTTGTTGTATCGTTGATATTACTGCAACCTACTTTGCCTTGCTCTTTTGCCGAGTGTTCGCTATTGGCTGGAGAAATCGTCTTGTAGTGATAAGAGGTGCTATTACATGTTCAGCGATCAAGACGAATTCTGTGGAAGCACGTAAGCAGTAGACGCTACACATTAACTACGCACTTCATGTGGTGGATCTTAAGAACGACCAACAGGCGCGGAACAATGTCAGTGTTGTATGGGTCTGACGCAACGTCCTAGCGCGGAGTGCAGCCCACGTCAGCTATTCCTGCATTGTCGAATGATACTGCTGTTATTGTGTGTGTGGCTTGAGGTTAATAGCAACCGGTGGGTCATTCATTCTCTCTCTCTCTCTCTCTCTCTCTCTCTCTCTCTCTGTGTGTGTGTGTGTGTGTGTGTGTGTGCGTTCATTGCTGTAAGTGTCCTACAGTGACGTTTCACACTCCTAAGGCGGAAAGTGATTAATGATTTTACACATGTGTGCTAGTCGTGGTAGATTGTATCTGACATCCTTGTTCAGGCTCGTTTTTTCGGCGCCACGGCGATAAAGACGGAGGGTTACGCCATTAGCGTCAGTGCCTGTGGAAGAATTACACGCCGTAGTATCCTCGTGAAATACATCACGAGGTGTGTCTGCTACAGTCAATGTGAGCAAAGAATTGATGAAATGTACTTTGATAAAGCGCAGCTGGCGTGGCCTTTTGATAGTGTTTGTCAGTGTTGTGTTCAATTAAATTAAAACTGTGAGTGTAAGAAATTTTGTTGCGCCAAACAGAACTGCCCCCTAATTCTAAGTTAGATGTGACAGCACCATACTCCCTTAGCATACTGATTACTCTCCTAGCACAAGTGTTGTCTATACAGATTTAGCGCTGTTAAGCTGGCTTGCTTCGAATGTATCCTGAGGCGTGCTAATCTACACTCCTGGAAATGGAAAAAAGAACACATTGACACCGGTGTGTCAGACCCACCATACTTGCTCCGGACACTGCGAGAGGGCTGTACAAGCAATGATCACACGCACGGCACAGCGGACACACCAGGAACCGCGGTGTTGGCCGTCGAATGGCGCTAGCTGCGCAGCATTTGTGCACCGCCGCCGTCAGTGTCAGCCAGTTTGCCGTGGCGTACGGAGCTCCATCGCAGTCTTTAACACTGGTAGCATGCCGCGACAGCGTGGACGTGAACCGTATGTGCAGTTGACGGACTTTGAGCGAGGGCGTATAGTGGGCAAGCGGGAGGCCGGGTGGACGTACCGCCGAATTGTTCAACACGTGGGGCTTGAGGTCTCCACAGTACATCGATGTTGTCGCCAGTGGTCGGCGGAAGGTGCACGTGCCCGTCGACCTGGGACCGGACCGCAGTGACGCACGGATGTACGCCAAGACCGTAGGATCCTACGCAGTGCCGTAGGGGACCGCACCGCCACTTCCCAGCAAATTAGGGACACTGTTGCTCCTGGGGTATCGGCGAGGACCATTCGCAACCGTCTCCATGAAGCTGGGCTACGGTCCCGCACACCGTTAGGCCGTCTTGCGCTCACGCCCCAACATCGTGCAGCCCGCCTCCAGTGGTGTCGCGACAGGCGTGAATGGAGGGACGAATGGAGGCGTGTCGTCTTCAGCGATGAGAGTCGCTTCTGCCTTGGTGCCAACGATGGTCGTATGCGTGTTTGGCACCGTGCAGGTGAGTGCCACAATCAGGACTGCATACGACCGAGGCACACAGGGCCAACACCCGGCATCATGGTGTGTGGAGCGATCTCCTACACTGGCCGTACACCACTGGTGATCGTCGAGGGGACACTGAATAGTGCACGGTACATCCAAACCGTCATCGAACCCATCGTTCTACCATTCCTAGACCGGCAAGGGAACTAGCTGTTCCAACAGGACAATGCACGTCCCCATGTATCCCGTGCCACCCAACGTGCTCTAGAAGGTGTAAGTCAACTACCCTGGCCAGCAAGATCTCCGGATCTGTCCCCCATGGAGCATGTTTGGGACTGGATGAAGCGTCGTCTCACGCGGTCTGCACGTCCAGCACGAACGCTGGTCCAACTGAGGCGCCAGGTGGAAATGGCATGGCAAGCCGTTCCACAGGACTACATCCAGCATCTCTACGATCGTCTCCATGGGAGAATAGCAGCCTGCATTGCTGCGAAAGGTGGATATACAGTGTACTAGTGCCGACATTGTGCATGCTCTGTTGCCTGTGTCTATGTGCCTGTGGTTCTGTCAGTGTGATCATGTGATGTATCTGACCCCAGGAATGTGTCAATAAAGTTTCCCCTTCCTGGGACAATGAATTCACGGTGTTCTTATTTCAATTTCCAGGAGTGTATTTAAGCTATGATGCGCGAAAAATAACTATTTTGGAATGAATATGAAGCATATAGGGAGCATGGCGCGTAATGGTGTACCGTTAAAGTGGTGCATTGGGCACTAGTAGTTGTGCGATGCATTGTACTGTGGTGATTGGTGAACAGAGGTTCATTAGCTGTTGGATATGGTGTCAGTTGTTAATGTGGGGTAGTTATCGTCGACGAGCATGAATTGATTAAAACTGGAATTCATTTGTCCTTCAGCGATTTAAGACGGAAACATGTGAAACCAAAAGCCAAGTATTGATATGATTTATTAAACTTGATAAGTATTATCAGTTGATTAATCTTTCGAATAATGAAGGCCTGACTGTTTTGCATTTGGGTATTTTGCTTAACTGGAGCTGCAATCGTTGAAGGCCCGTTTGTTTTCTGTTTGGTAATTTTACTTACCTGAGGCTGTTACTAAAGAACGCCTGGCCGTTTTGTGTTTGGTAATTTTACTTGGGTGAAGCTGTTACTAAAGAAGGCGTGGTGTTTCTTATTCGTAAGTTTTACTTAACTGAGAGCTATAAAAGGAAGCGTGCCTCCTTTCTATTTCATAATTTTACTTAACTAAAGCTGTTATTATTAAATCTTCTATTTCGTAGTTTTCTTAACTGCAGTTGTTATTATTGATGGGCAGGCTTTTCCCTTTATAATTAAATTAAGAGCCGTTTCATAATTTGAGCTAGCTGAAACTCATACTAATTAAGCCCTAACTGTTATATTTCCCTATTATTGAGATCTGATACCCTACTCAATCTGTGTTGTAATTAATTGAAATTGTGGCTGTTAAATATCTACATAATTCAGAGGTATTACGTCAATATGGTAGTAAGTGGAAATGACACATGATGGTACATGGGCTGTAACCTTTCGCTTTACATCCGTTTATCTATAATTGTAGGTTTCAGGTCCATAACGTGAAAATATATTTTAGCACACCCTTAGGACTTCCAACGCACAGAGAATAACATGTACTACCGATTTCATGACCGTCACAAAATTTTAAATAATGCAAATATTGATCGTTGTTGATGTCTTTCACTCTCAACGTACTTTTAAAGAGATACTGATGTGTAAGAGAGGCCCTAAGCCTCGAAGTAATAAACAAGACATTAAATATGGATAGCTACTTCTGTTACGGAGACTTAAATTTTTGGGTTAAGCTGAACTCAAAAATTTAAAACTTACGTGGAATCTGGTAAAAGAATTCATTAAAAACAAAAAGTTTGTTTCAAAATTTTAAAATATTTTGTAATAGACTAGATTATATTTTCTCCGAAAGGTGAGCATAAAGTGCCCCGCTTTAGTAATGTGAGGATAAAGAAATGGTCTTACATTACGGTGTCAATGATATTGTATTCCATCTAAAATAAAATTTTCAAAATGCTATCGCTAGGTCTCCAACATATCAAGGAGCATTTTTCATCCAACTGGCATTTTCCTAAAAAAAAAAGTTGGAGTTCTAAATGTTTTCACGCAAAACAAAACTCTAAATAATTTTTGGGGCCTCTGTCGTGCATGTCTATGGCACATGGTTGCTTTCAACCCAGTAACAAGGCGTTGTGTTTGTTCACTGTTCCATTTCAGAGGAAGGTAGCATCATCATTGAAAATCAAATATGAAACGATTTGTTTCCTTCCATCAGCACATCAAGAATGACTTGGATAAGTCTAAATGTTATAGTTTACCACGGTTATGGAGGGCCTCTGGAAAATGGATCCTGTATGGTTTGAAACACAAACACCACTACAAAAAAAAGTGATTTCAGAAGTACACTACATACATTTCTATGAGAAGTATGCCAGTAAAATCGACATATGTTTTCCACACCTTTTTCTTCTGGATCAAGCCTCAGAGATTTATAATTATTGTATCAAGTGTATAAAATTATGCTTATGGTTATGCAAATAGAAGTGTGATAGCTGAATATCTTGATTTACTCTGAAATTTGATGCTGGTTAACAGTTAGAAAATGTAGCAGCATTAAGTCACAGGTGACTGTTAAAAAATGTTTGAAATATAATGCAAAGGAAAACCTGTCAGGCAACACTCTAAATGAGCTTATGTTGGAAACAACGAATGCAAAAGATACTGCAGCACTGAAAAGCTGTTTAAAATTTGCAATAGATCACAGTCAAAACAAATGCCTAGGGAAGCAAAGAATGAAATATGAAGGTAACTGTAGATACATACAAAAATACTGAAAAACAATAAATAATATGAACAAAGAAACAAGACAGCCAAGCAATAAACATAAAGTAATTAAAGACCACACAATACTCATTCTTAAAGAAAATGAATGCAAAGAGAACTCCTACGTTTTTCACAAAATACAACATGGTACAACTGGAAAACACATAAAACAGTACAGTTCCACTGCAAACTCGAAAGACAGCTGAAGAAAACACATTGTTTTTGAGAGGATATAAGAAGAAATAAATCACTGCAAAAATTCTAGTACCACTACAGAATGATCCCAACCTCAAGCAGACATGAACAGATACTCAACAAACCAATAGTAAACTCTGTGAGCAGGGCTACAGACAAAATATCTCAACAAATAAACTCAGCATCTGAAAAAGTATTTCATGTATGAAACAAGATATTCTGTAAAAAACATTGACACTAGTCACTAAAACAGAAGAAATAAACATTCCAGATGGTTTACATTTTATGCACTTCATCACAAACATGTACATCAATATCAAAATTAAAGAAGCCATTACTCTCATAATGTGCAAGCGGTATTTGCAATGTTAAATTACTTAATATTTTTGTAGTAACTACAACTAATCAATTAAAATTACTTTGCCTTCACTGGTAACATTCAAGAAGCTGATGGGCTAGCCATGGTTTCATCCTGTAGCAAAAGCAGATATTTTCATTACTTTTTATGACAGAATATATTCAGCAGTCAAGAATCCTACTTAAAATAGACTGTAGTACAAAAGTTACCTTTATGAACCTTAGAATAGAATGTAATAGACAGTATCAGAAAAACTGTACCCTAGATTCTTAGATTTGCACACATAGTCAAATCAACAGGCACTATTTCAAGATACACAGGAAAAATACAATTCCTAGCCCCATCATGTTACAAAATATACACAAGAAGACTGAAAACAAAATGTTGGTACACGGAACGAAGTTAGCTCCTTTGAACAAAGAGAATATCACAAGGAATTGGACATCATTAAGAAAACTGCATTGGCTAATGATTTCCCAAGCTCAGTGATAGACAAAATGCGAAATAAATAGCAAAACAGAAAGGAATTCCTGTCTTTGTGGAAGGAACTAATAATAAAATCACATGTGTAGTAAGTATTTATTTTATTGGAAACATTAACCACAAAGTAGCAAATCTGCCTAGGTCATCTAAAATTAAAACTACCTTTCCCTACAAAAACATAAATTAGTAAACACCTTAAAAAATAACACATGACACCCATTAACACATGAAGAACTTAAGACACCCCAAGGAAGTGCTAGAAATTTTAGTGCAGCTCAAAAAGCAAGGAGTAAAAATTCTCAGTGATACATAAGATAGTGATTTGATTAATTTCTTCAGATTTCTCTCCTGTATATAATATTCACAGCAGATTCATAAATATGCTGAAACCTTCATACATTCCGCTAAGTATTTGCAGCATAGTAGTATGAAATACTATATAAAGCTTAATCAACAATTTAAATTTACATTGGTTTTAAGACAGAAATTATAAGTGACAGATTGATGTAATCTTTGAGAAATTGATCATCTCCTAATGTACCCAAACTACCTGGGAAACAATACTCTTCTGTCATAATATCTTTGTACCATATATTTATCTCACATGAACAGACGGTGGTCTAAATATTTGTGTATTTCTCGATATTTAAATATCGTTAACCCAACAGACAGCAAATACTACTTTTTTTAAGTAAGTACGTTAGAAAGCACAAGACTTACTTGTTACGATTTTACGATAGCATCGAAACCAGAAAAAGACGGCTTCAGGGCAAGGCTGCCAGGACAGCACCTACGCAATTATAATATAAAATACCAATACAAATATTTTCTTTTGATAATGACAATAAATTCCGAAGTGTGCAAAACTTTGCTTGTACAAATGGAACATGTTACTTCAGAAATTCGTTTCAGATCCCCACGACTTCACATGTAATATGACTCCCCTGAAGTAATGTTAAAACAGTCGGCATCGTCTCCTTAACCCAGATACTCCTGCACCTGATTCCGTGGAAGTTCACAGCAGTGTGACTGCAGAAAAGCACACCACCGAACATTCAATCAGCTGTGATGTCAGCCCTCACAGCGACCGTTTCTCGCTGTACTGCTCGCGATCCACTTCCGGAAGTTCCGCCTCTCGTTAGTGCTGGCCTTCCTCCCTTTCTTCGCTACTTCCGACAGACAGGCTCCAGGCTCTGTCTACTATTCATGGGCTGGATAGAGTGTGCTCCGTGACCTCTAACTCCACTTGGTGTTTTGTGACCTTTCTAAATTTCCTCTCATTTAGATTATCCATCCGCAAGTGAGAAACACAGCATTTCCAGAAGCAGGTTGCTCCAAACCTTCCGCACACAAAGAAACGGAACTGCTATAACATTACGACTGAATTCGTTTTAAACATAGGTTTCGGGACATTTGGAATTGTGTATCTCACGTTGAGTGTAATCCGTTGAGAACTGCAAGAAACTATGTCAAGTTAAGAACTAATAAAATGAGCAAGATATACAGCAATTGCATCACCGAAATAAAGTGATATGGTTTAGTCAGATCCCTCTCATATCTTATAGTCTTTTTAATCTGTTAATCTGTTCTTGCCACTTGTAAATATTTGAAAATAGCCAACCTCTCAGAAAGAAGTTCTCTATTATTTTCTTTGGGATTGCGTGTTTGATAAATAATAATCTAAGTCCGCACACCTTACTTCATTCCAATTCCAACTGATACGAAAATCCAATCTGACAACAACCGACTAAGAAGAAGTTATATAAAAGAAACGTGGAAAGATGCTGGCATGCGTCTGACTACTGGCATTTTGACAGAGACATCAGCCTACTATTATCAGAAGTCGGACAAGATTGCTTTCCACCAGCAATCAAAATGTTGAGTATTCACACTGCAGTGTTAGGATTTACATGACATCAGCGTCGTGTGAGGTTTATGAACCTTGTGACCACTTCGAAGTCGTTTCACAGACCTAATAACAACTTTTTAACTTTTCATTTCAGTTCTTAGCGTTTCCCGATACAAAATTGGTAATAGTGGATCTGAGTTACCACTGACTTGCTCGTTAAATATCCTGGTGCGCGTATTAGCTCCGGTGCATATCCAACGTATTCTTGATGCCACGGGTAACGCAGCTGTTTCCCCCACACTATCTTAAGTCTATTCAGTAGCGATATCTGCAAGTAATACCTCTTTTACACTGTCTTTACCAGTATCCTGCAGACACATGATAGGTGTATTACTGATAACTGAGACAGTTTAATACTTCATGAACTTCTAATTATTTTGTTTTTGTGCGCATATCCTTGCAAAATAAATATATGGTAACAGACATCTTCTTGACATTATGTTGGCAGTTAACGGATCCCACGTTGTTTGAAAATAGATTAATCGAGGTCCCTGGCCGTGCTAATATGTGAGGGACATTCTTCATTATGACAATTCCGTGGTGTTAATTTTGGTAGGATAATACATAGGTTCCGATCAGCCTACAGTCCATTGCACGTATTCCATTATTTTGAATTAATCCCTGATGCTCAGTTATGTGCCGATTCTTGCCTTGACTCCTTAGTAGAATGTAACAGTAACAGAATACTTGGTACCTCCTCATATATTTAATAACACCAAACAACTCTCATTTAACTCACCACACCAGGATAGTAGTAGACATCTTTCACTTAATTCACGCTGCCAAGATATCCACCTAGTGCCCCGTATAATAGATAGCTTTCACTTAGCTCATCCTGTTATGATGTCCACACCGTTCAGCTATAGTAGAGTATTTGCTTTTGGCCACCCCATCTAGATGATAATAGAATGTCAATAGAACTCTAATGTAAACCTTTTTCTCTCGAATTCGCTGATTATCTAATATTACCTTCCCACCACCAAAGCAGTGAGCAACTACTACTGGCACTACTCCAGTGTCAGTTAATCTGTTAGGGAGAGAGCACTTTGCGTTCCTGCTGTCTGGTTCGAATGTTACATACTTTTACAAGCCCCAAATAAGAGCGACTCATTTTCAGTAATTGGTGTACTAACTAGTTTAGTTTTCTTAATTTGTCCCACGTTTAAGTACTTAAGAGGCACAGTGCAGCGATGTAATAGCTGTTTAGTGTAACTATTTGTGATTGCTCTGTTCAGATGCGAACTGACTTGGTGACTCTTCGCTCACAGCTCCGGGTGGTGGTGGGTTCGGTCACACAGCCTGAGGCAGTTTCCAACGAGCATCACTGTGGAGGGCCAGACTCGGGGATTCTAGGGACGTCCGTCACTTCCCAAGTGTCCTTCAATCGTTCCACTACTGTGGCTGCCCTAACAAGGGATCCTCCCCATCGCACCCCCCTCAGATTTAGTTATAAGTTGGCACAGTGGATAGGCCTTGAAAAACTGAACACAGATCAATCGAGAAAACAGGAAGAAATTGTGTGGAAGTATGAAAAAAATAAGCGAAATACGCAAACTGAGTAGTCTATGCATATGATATGCAACGTCTCGGAGTATATGAGCTCATGAGCGCCGTGGTCCCGTGGTTAGCGTGAGCAACTCCAGTACGAGAGGTCCTCGGATCAAATCTTCCCTCGAGTGAAAATTTTAATTTTTTATTTTCAGACAATTATTATCTGTCCGTTCGTTCATTGACGTCTCTGTTCTCTGTAATAAGTTTAGTGTCTGTGTTTTGCGACCGCACCGCTAAACCGTGCGATTAGTAGACGAAAGGACGTGCCTATCCAATGGGAACCGAAAAAGTTTGATCGCAAGGTCACAGGTCAACCGATTCCTCCACAGGAAAACACGTCTGATATATTCTATACGACACTGGTGACGGCATATGTTGTCGAGCCGCCTAACTTGTACACTTGGCGAATGGGTAAAAAAGATTCTTCGACCTTGCCCGATTTAGGTTTTCTTGTGGATGTGATAATCACTCCCAAAAAAAGTGATCGCATCGGACGGACAGATAATAATTGTCTGAAAATAAAAAATTAAAAATTTTCACTCGAGGGAGGACTTGAACCAAGGACCTCTCGTACTGCAGATGTTCACGCTAACCACGTGACCATGACGCTCGTGAGCTCAGACTGTACTTGATGTTGCATAGCATATGCATAGACTACTCAGTTTGTATATTTTCCTTATTTTTTCATACTTCCACACAACTTCTTCCTGTTTTCTCGATTGATCTGTGTTCAGTTTTTCAAGGTCTATCCACTGTACCAACTTATAACTAAATCTGAGGGGGGTGCGATGGGGAGGTTCCCTTGTAAGTACTGCCCGCACTGGGGACGACTCCTCATCTACGATCGAGTGGGAGGTCGTCCACATTTCTGACGTAGTGAAACACTATACGGGAGCAGATTGGAGGGTCTCCCAGGTTCATCTGACGATTAGATTTCGTGCGCTATCTAGTGGCTGAGGAATTCCCTACGCCAGATGCAGCCACTTACTCTGTTTCAGAGGAAGACTCTCGACCTGTAAGATATGGGCATTCACATAGGTTGGAGTTCCTCGTAGTTCGGAGCTCCAGCATTAGGTGCGTAGTGTGGCCCTTTAGGGATATGGAAATAAATGTAATGTCGTGTGACCAGGGCCTCCCGTCTGGTAGACGTTCGCCGGGTGCAAGTCTTTCAATTTGACGCCACTTCGGCGACTTGCGCGTCGATAGGGATGAAATGATGATGATTAGTACAACACAACACCCAGTCCCTGAGCGGAGAAAATCTGCGATCCAGCCGGAAATCTAACCCCGGCCCTTAAGATTGACATTCTGTTGCGCTGACCACTCAGCTACCGGTGGCAGACTTTAGCGATATGGCTAACAACGAGGGGAAGAAATCCACGGTGCACTGTGTGCGCATACCGGAAGAAGTCATCCCATTTGGGAAAGGCTGCTACCTGGTATCGCAAAGAGCACAGGCTGCCGCCAACTGCATGTGGTGGCTCATTCGGTAATAAAGGTGTGTGCGGCTTTGTACTGGAAGAGATTCCCTATGGTTTTGGGTGGCAAGATGAAAAGGTAGTGATTGCCACTCTTCCTTGTGAGATGAAGGCAGAGCTCACCATCTGTAGCATCTTTGACAGAAATGAGTGAGGTCCTTTGGTACGGGTCCAGTGGAGAACCTGAATCAGAGGCACATACGGTTCTGCGACCGTATAGGCTACACATTCCCCGACGTGTGGTATTGGTTGGTGGGTTTCCAGGTCAGCTTGAAAGATCAGTGCACAACTACATATAGCAAGCTGCTACACAGGGAGGGGATTAGTCGGTTATTTAAGTGAGAGGGTCTCGTGAAACTACAGAAAGCGAGCAATGCAAACACAGGAAAGTAGACCTAGCATTAATTGGCATTGTACACAGTCGTAGCTGTGTTGGAATAGAACCAGAGCTCCAAGCGCTAATAGAAAGCACTGAAGCTCAAAACGTTATAGGTACAGAAACTTGGCTAAGGTCGGAAATAAGCTGAGCCGAGATTTTTGTGGAGGACCTCACTGTGTTCAGAAAGGATAGATTAAATATAGTTAGTGGTGGACTGTTTATTGCTATCAGAAGTGGTCTACCTGGCAGTGAAATTGGAGGAGATAGTTCATCTGAGTTAGTGTGATTAGAGGTTATACTTGACAACCAGAATAAATTAATAACAGGTTCCTTTTACGGATCTCCGACTCAGATGATATAGTTGCTAAACAGTTCAAAGAAAACTTGAGTATCATTTCAAATAGGTACCCCATTCATACAGTTACATGTAGTTGTTACTTCAATCGGCACCGATTTGCTTGCGAAAATACGTGTTTAAAGTCCGTGTAAGGGATAAATCTTCGTCCGAAATCAGACTGAATGCGTTCCCGGAAAATTATTTCGAGCAGTTTATTTATGAACATCAAAAGTGTGATTGTAAAAAACCTGCTTGAGCACTTGTCAACAAATAATCCTAATAAAAAAAATGGCTCTGAGCACTATGGGACTTAACAGCTATGGTCATCAGTCCCCTAGAACTTAGAACTACTTAAACCTAACTAACCTAAGGACAACACACAACACCCAGTCATCACGAGGCAGAGAAAATCCCTGACCGCGCCGGGAATGAACCCAGGACCCCGTGCTCGGGAAGCGAGAACGCTACCGCGAGACCACGAGCTGCGGACCCTAATCAAACATTGAACATCTTGACCGCTACAGAGACTGATGTAGCGAGACAGAATACATTCAGATCTGCCAAAAATAAACGCGAAATACATTTGTTTAAGACAGCAGTTAAAAATTCGCTGGAGAAACAGTCTACAATGCTTCGAACCTCAATATGTAAGGCTAGACAACATGGGGTTTAAATAATAGAAACAGTAACCATGGCAATTAAGAGACATCTATCAAATAAATTAATAACAGATGGTACTGATCCCACATGATACACAAACCAGGTCAGAACATGTTGCACAAGCAAAGAAAAGAGCAAGAGAAATTTAAAAAAACGTAAAACCACCAAGATTTACGAAATTTTACAAAAGGTCGAAATTTAGCCTGAACTCCAAAGTGACGTGCTTTTAATAGTTTCCACAAAGAAATTGTCTCGAAATCTGGAGGAAAACCCAAAGAGATACTGGTCGTATGCAAGGTACACCAGCGACCACACGCAACCAATACTTTCACTGCACGATAACAATGGTGATGCTAGGGATGAAAGTAATACTAAAGCGAAGCTACTAAACACACATTCCACACTTATCAATCATATACAACTGCTGGCTCATCAGAAGATCCGTACAGCAGTACTGAAAAGCTGAAGAAGTCATACCAGTGCCTAAGAATGGAAACGGGAGAAATACAATGAATTGCAGACATATACCGCTAACGTAGATCTGCATTAGGATTTTGGAACTTACAGAGTGCTCGAACATTATGAATTACCTCGAAGATAACGATTTATTGACAAAAGGGCAACACGGATTCAGGAAATACCGTTCCTATGGAACACAACTAGATCTTTATCCTCACAAAGCTATGAGTGCTCTTCGAAGAGGATGTCAAGCTGGCACCATATTTTTAAACTAGCAGACGGCTTTTGGCACCTTTCCTCTCAAACAACAGCTAATCAAATAGCGTATATATAGAGTATCGTCTCATTTGTGCGACTGGATTCATGATTCTATCAGAATGGTCACATTTCTTAGTAAGTGACAGAAAGTAATTGAGTAAGGGATAAGTAATATCTGACAATACTCACGGAAGTGCTTTAAGCCGTTTGTTGTTTCTTATCTTCATACACGATTTAGGCGACAATCTGAGCAGCCCACATATATTGTTTATAGATGATGCTGTTATTTATCACCTTGTAAATTCATCAGGTGATCTAAACCAACTGTAAAACGAATTGGACAAGAGATCTGTGTGATATGAAAACTGGTCAAAAAGGGTGCAGGTGGCCTAAAGAGGGGTGCAGGTGAGCTAATTAATGAACAGTAAACTCCCATACATGTCAGCGCGGCGGAAATATCCGACTGGGGATACCCACATCGGACGTATCAGGAGCTCGATATCAGCCTTCGTAAACAGTAAGACCCACCATCACACATTGCTTCAAGTAGTTTCCGAAGTACTCATACATAACCATAGTAGTGTGGTAATTTCTGTCATACATAACCATCGTTATGTATTGTATTGTTGCTACAGGGGGTGGGCAAGAAAGTGGAACACTAAAAACACAACACATTACCATGCCCAGTATGTTTCAGGAAAACTATTGGCATCCGAAACAGCTTCCGGTCGTGCATCAATACTTGTGCATGAATATCTGCATCTAGTTGCCTTTCCTCTTTCAAACGAAGGAAACAGTAAACTTTCGTTTGCAGACGATATTTTATTATGATAATTTGTAGACACCTTTTCTTCATATTACGTGAAATTCTTTAATTCGGTGTGGCTGGAAACCATTTCTTTTTAAAGCTTTGTTTAATTTTGTATGCAACCCCACATGTTACTCCCGAGATACTAACTGAAATATGTTGTGGCGACAGATCGTTTTCTCTTTGTATTGTCTCAGCAGGAGATGCATATTTTATTGCATGATTTTCCTTGGTCAGCAGACTAATGAGTTTTTAAGGACTTTACTGATTTGCAAGTACATACCATCAGTGCTTGCATCTGTAACTATTAGTTAAAGAAATAGTTGTGTAAAAATTCATTTCAGCATTTCAGGTACGCAAGTGATTTTTTCAGAATAATCGTAATAATACCTCCTCACTATCCATTACAAGAGACAATGACACACCATAGATATTCTAAGTAATACTTATTTTGTAGTATAATCTTCTTCACAGTACAGTTTTCTGTAGTAGCGAAGTGATGTGTATGTTTCTTCGTGTGCTTTTCAGATTCGTTAAGTTCTCTTTGATGAATTGTTACCAAGTAAAGTACAAGTCCTTTGTTTGACTCGTGGAATGCAGCTGACGTATCTGCGGACAGGTGAACGTAATCAGTGCTTCAATTTCTCGTCAAGATTGTAGACAAAATACACACATCAAAAAAGGTTTTGCATCTCCTTGGTTCCGAGAGTTCCGGAACCGGTACTGAAAACTGGAATAGAGATCAACATAAACATCATTTCCGTCCTTTTTATTGCTCATGAAAACCTCATATTGTATGCTGTCCCACCATACAGCGACACATTCAGACGTGGTTTTCCAGATTGCTGTACACACAGTACCTCTAATACCCAATAGCATGTCCTCTTGTGTTGATGCATGTCTGCATTCGTCGTGGCCAACTGCCAATCAGTTAATCAAGGCACTGCTGGTCCAGATTGTCCCAGTCCTCAAGACGATTCGGTGTGGATCCCCCTGAATGGTTGGTGGGTTACGTCATCCACAAACAACCTTTTTCAATCTATGCCAGAGATGTTCGATAGGGTTCTTGTCTGGAGAACATGCTGGCCACTCTAGTCGAGCGATGTCGTTATCCTGAAGGAACTCATTCACAACATATGCACAATGGGGACGCGAATTCATCAAGATGAATTCCTTGCCAATATGCTGCTGATATCGTCGCACTATCTGTCGGAGGATGGCATTAACATATCGTACAGCCGTTCCATGACGACTAGTGGCTTAACGTCAGCCCCACATAATGCCACCCCAAAACAACAGGGAACCTCCACCTTGCTGCACTCTCTGGACAGTGTATCTAAGGCGTTCAGATAGACCAGGTGGCCTCCAAAAACGTCTTCGACGACTGTATGGTTGAAGGCATAGCGACATTTATCGGTGAGGAGAACGTGATGCCAATCCTGAGCGGTCCATTCGGCATGTTGTTGGGCCATTATGTACTGCGTTGCAAGGTGTCGTGGTTGCAAAGATGGACCCCACTATGGACGTCGGGAGTGAAGTTGCTTATCATCAGTTTCAGTCGTAACACGACGTCCTGTGGCTACACGAAAAGCATTATTCAACATGGTGGAGTTGCTGACAGGGTTCCTCCGAGCCATATTCCGACGGTAGCGGTCATCCACTGCAGTAGCCTCCCTTGGGCGGCCTGAGCGAGGCATATCATCGGCAGATCCCGTCTCTCTGTATATCTTCTATGTCCGAACAACATCGTTGAGAGCCCTTCCTGGCACAAAGTAACAATGCAGACGCGATCGAGCCGTGGTATTTACCGACTTGGCATGCTTGAACTACAGACAACTCGAGCCGTGTATCTCCTTTCTGGTGGAATGACTGGAACTGATCGGCTGTCGGACGCCCCCCGTCAAATAGGCGCTGCTCATGCATGGTGGTTTCTGTCTTTGGGCGCCTTTAGTCACATGTCTGAACAGGCAAAGGGACTGTGTCTATGATTCATTATTCACAGTCAACGTCTATCTTCAGGAACTCTGGGAACTGGGGTGATGCAAAACGTTTTTTGGTGTGTGTAAATGGAAATATTATCGTAGACAGATGCATAATTCGCATTTTCTCGTTCATTAAGGTTTGACGGTTCTGAGGGCTAATAGGAAAATCAGTAGGGTATTATCGTTATTATAATCAGTAAGGAAATATTTATCTTCTCATTTATCAATGAATTAGCTTTTCTGTTGACTTGTAGACAGATCAGTGAAGATATTATTCTAATAGTGTCATTCATGTTTACTTTTTTAATCCATCTTCAATGTAGTTATCGATCTAATAAAATCAGCAGGAACGTAGACCTTGCATAGGTTATCCATGGCTCGCAGTAAACTATCTACACTGTAAATCCTATTACCACAGCTTAACCTTTTAAACTGATTACTTCGTTTAGTTTCTTGTGGCATCTCTTTCCAGAATAAATTCCGCTACAAAGTTCAATAAGATCAATTTCATTTGGCGACTACTGCCACGAGAACTAATGTAATATACTCATCTACAAACACCTTTAATTTGTAGGTTCTTCCTGGTTTGTGAAAGCAGTAAGCTACTTTGTAGTTCCAAACATGTTCCATTATGTGACACCAGCGATTCATAATCGTGTAGCTGGTTCTTCGATATCAGCCACCACCCGTCTTGCTCTTTAGGTTTCTCTCAATTTTTCTACCGTGGTGCCTCTTCACCGGCCACTGCCTGGTTGAGACAAAACGTCTGTGAAGGCAGGAAGTATCGGCGAGAAAGCCAATTCTTATTGCGAGGGCGTGCCCAGCACAAAAACTCTCAACATGGAACTTCACTCGCGCTCCTTTGCGGCTGACACACTTACTGGGTCTCCGTTGAAGAGAAAGCGAGGGAAAACCGTTTTGGAAAGGATGGTGTTACGTCATACCACGAAAGTCCAAACGCTTTTGCTCGAATTTTAATAAACCTTCGTTTATCTCCCAAAACCGTAGTATTAGCACTGATTTACCTGGCAGGTAATAGCGCTTCCGTGACAGTACGCAAGAAAATTATTTCATCTTCAAATATGTACAATTTTAAAACTAAGTTGTAATTTTAAGATGGCTTCTGTGACATATGCTACTCGTATCCGGCCGCGGTGGTCTAGCGGTTCTAGGCGCTCAGTCCGGAGCCGCGAGACTGCTACGGTCGCTGGTTCGAATCCTGCCTCGGGCATGGATGTGTGTGATGTCCTTAGGTTAGTTAGGTTTAAGTAGTTCTAAGTTCTAGGGGACTAATGACCACAGTTGTTAAGTCCCATAGTGCTCAGAGCCATTTGAACCATTTTTTTGCTACTCGTAATACAGTTCAATAATCGTGATATTGTGGACCACTAAAAATGTATATGGAAGCATTTACTGTACACCATACTGCGAGTATTAACTTTCTAACTGTCAATCTGAAAAGAATAAATACGTTACACCAAAGAGAATACCACACTACCGCAACCAAAATGTAGTGTTAGACAATGTACATGCAAAGAAACAAAACTAATCACATCCAATAACACAGTAATAGGAAAAGAATGAACTGTTACAATAACAATGTAATGAAAAATAATATTACTTCAAGAGTGTTTGCAACAAGCCAAGTAAATTACTGAGTTTTTTTTCTGTGTAATGTGTGTGGGTAATTACCCAGGTTTCACTTCGAGTCGGCACAAATTATGCGTATCTTTTCGTTTTCGTAACTGCATGTTCACGACGTACAAAAGACTAACAATTCCCAAATTTTGTTTTTACACTTCGGTCTTTTCCCTAGGACACAGTTTCTACTGTCCTTCACTGGCATGCCCTTGCAAAGGTTCCACTGAACTTGATTGCTCTGTTACTGCGCCTGCAGCTTCACTAGACAATAATTTCTCCATTGCTGTTCTCGTGTCTGCGGGCTTTCCATTCAGCTTGTGAATTTTTTCCTACACGTAAGATGTAACAAATTTTTCTCCTCCTGCCGCGTGCAAGACCCTCCCAGTCAGGGATTTTTAACTTCCAAATAACTCAGGCATATATGGATACGGCATTAATCTTGTTCAAGTATAGCACAAATGGCCATCGCTTGATATTTCCATTGCATGACTACTCGTTTGTCATTTTGTCCAATATATGAACTGAATGTTAAATTTTTGTAGTGTAGGATAATATCAGGTTTGAAGTCTTTTTTTTATGTTCCTGATTGATCATTTTAGGCACGTGTGATACTAGTCATAGATTTTCATTGGATGTAGATACAGACAACAATTTTGGTTTCAGTAGCACTGGTTGAAGTTCAGATCGGATTTCGGACTTGTTTCTTTCTAAGAGTACCACTCAAGGCTAGCATTTGTTTAAAGAGCTCCTGTGCAACTGGAACACTCGCATAAAGTTGCATGTTGTAGTGCCATATCCAATTCCATTGCATTTCTAGCTCTTTCATTCTTTTCCATAGATCCTTCTTTCCCTGTGTATCTCTACAAGTTGAAAGCGTTCGAAGATTCAACATAACAGAAGACCCAAATTTTTATATCATATAAATGTGATTTGAATTTCACGTTACCCCTAAACCGGCATTTACCACAGAAAGCTACCAGTTGCTCATCCATTGTTAAACGACCACTCGGAGAACAGTGTACACAGCATTCCTGTGCTGAAGTTGTAACTATTACGTAAAAAGCTGAAAACTGATCAGTCTGTCTCCACTCTTTGTAGTGGTCATGTCCTCGAATCTGATGTAAGAAAGAACCAAAAACTTCCTGTTAATAAATCTGGGAATATTTTCGTTTGGTACATGGGGTCCGTGGACCATAAAGTCGAGAGTCGTCCTCTTTTAGCTTTTAGTGCTCCCATAGGTAAAAGGGGCCCCTTATAACCGAACATCTGTGTTGTACTAATAGGGATCCATAGGATGACACACTTCCTTTAAATAATACAGTGTCTCCTATTTTTGGTTTGTGTATTTTACAACTTTGCCGTCTATTTCACATGCAATGGGTAACATGAGAGTCTTCATGACGAAGACACTCTCCTGAAAGTCATTGTGACACCGCTAGATCTAGCCAATAATCTGGTTTCTGATGCCTGCTTGGTTGTTTGTACATTGACTGCAACACCGTTTAGCTTTTGCTGGTATATGTGGGTCTCTGCTTCTACAATTTTCATTACTTCCTCTAGATCTCGTTCACTGCGAAAATCATATTTCTTCTGTAACTTTAGCATTTGTTAAATGTTAATGCTTTAGCCACACAACTGAAGAAACTGAATAACAGAGAAAAATATTTGGCTGAAGAGTATTACACAAAATAATGGATTAAAATATAAAAATTCATTTCTCATATGTAACAGCATAGCTTTCTACTGTATATGTTTATAAATGTGTGTGTTCTTGTCACACAGAATCCCAAGCGGAGGACCATAGGATCCTGCTAAACAATTATTATTAATTATGAAGATAAATTTACTTTAAAATTTCACGGTGATAGTTTTTATTGGGGACAATGTAGAAAAATATAAACTGTTCCACAGCGTTACGATTAATAAAATACTTATATTGTGGTATTACGATGCAACGCTTGGTACGAAGAAGGATGATTTCTTTTTTCCACTTATACATGTAGCGTGCTTCTGGAGGCAGATAATGTATTACAACAATCTACAACTCATCATGGCATAATTATACACTGAACAAATGCTAATTAATGTGTAATAACTTTTTACAATTGTTTTTATAAATGTTAACAGTCGATGAATGAAGGTTAAAACATGGCTTTATCTTAGCGTGACATTTCTAAGAAGATATACAAGTATCAATATATGGTTACAGCCTTAATCACCGTTAAAATTTCCACTCGATATGGCAGTTCGCATCCTAAATAATATTGTCCTCTTATAATGCATTTGGTTGCAGCCAACGAAAATACTTTTGAGATCTTCTTTGAAGCTATAGTCGTAGCACAGGTTGCGTGTGTGTGTGTGTGTGTGTGTGTGTGTGTGTGTGTGTGTTAATTCCTAAGAGGCCAAACTGCTAAGGTTTGCACAGGGAGGCGTCATATCGCGTCCATGTAAGTGCCGTCTGAATCTCCAGTAATAATCTAAAATCTGAAATTATCACTGGAAACTTGCATGTTTCGAGCAGATGTTTACCTGGAAAACGGCTTATCCATATCTGATCAGAGACCTCGTGTAGAAGAGACTTGATTCATCCAACCAAGCGACCCTCTTTTATTGATTCATCTTCCTATCTGAATTATCAAATTTCTGCAATAATGCTATTCTGCAGTTCCGCAATTTTAATTGAATGCACATGAGAACGCATGAAAATTGTTTGCTACGGAATCCACTATTGAATAAGGCCTATTGGAGTGTTCAGGAGGACTTGGGCCTACACCTCATTGTACTCACGTCAGATTGCCACAGTCCAAAACGTATACTCTGTCCTGCTTTACACAGCTGGTAAGCACCTGATCTCCACGTCCTGTGATGAGGCCCGTGGGTGCTACACCTGTAAGTCTACTTGTGGTGACAGATACTTTGCAGTTCCCATAGATGCTTATGAAAGTAGCACATCAACAGTCGACCATTTACGACGGTCCAGAGATGATCGTTTCCAGAAACCTGCCACATGCCAAAGTCATTTACGTCAGTGAATTTTCTAATTTGTACCCTGTGTCGTCTATGGAATGATTCCTCATTCGCTTCCACTCCACTTACACGCGCTGAGGATGGGTAGTCGTATTAATGTTTTCGCTCATGTTAGATTTCGGTCATATTAAGGTCTTTCATTTTTGCAGATACATACAGGGTGTTACAAAAAGGACTTTATAACTCTGAAAACTCATATAAATTAATTCATAGTACCTACAGAGGTGATTGTAGTGTCAATTTGTAGGGAAATACATCACGTTTTGTCTCTCGTAGTTAGCTAGTGCCGAATCGCACCGTAAGGAGCGCTAGCAGCAGTTGCGTTAAAGATGGCTGCTTTCACTGGACCCGAGCATGCTGTGTGTTTTGGCTTGTAGAGTCGAGGTCGGTGACAACCGTTCAGCGTAATTTCCATACCAGGATACTAGGATCCTCCTAGTAGGCCTACAATATATGAGTGGCCATCATCAGGTCGTCCAAGCGCATCTGACGACGTCGTTGAGCAAGTTTTCACTTAAGTGGCTAGGTTAACACACATAACTGTAGGATTTGGGACAGTGAAAATCCACATAAAACATTGCAACATGTTCGTGATAGCCCTAAACTGAATGTTTTTGTGCACTGAGCAAGAAGAAAGTTTACGACCCCCAATTTTCCGTGAGAGAATCATCAGTGGGTTAGTGTAACTGGATATGCTACAGCAATTTTTGAACCACACATCCATTAGGATGACCAAGAACGAATTGTTTACTGCATAAAAGATGGTGCACCACCCTACTACCTGAATTACATCTAGGATTTTCCGGTGACCGCTTTTCAGGTCAATGGATAGGCCATGACGTACCAATTGCATGGCCCCCACATTCCCCCAGACCTGATACCACTCTATTTGTTTATGGGGATTCATCAAAGGTATTGTGTTTGTACCTCCTGTGTCAGCTTCTCTACCTGAACTTAGAGCAAGAATTTATGCAATCACTAAGCAAGTTAACCTGTAATGCTACAGCGAGAATGAGATTTTCACGCTGCAGCGGAGTGTGCGCTCATATGAGTTCGAGTCTCGGTCCAGCACACAGTTATAATCTGCCAGGAAGTTTCATATCAGCTCACACTCCGCTGCAGAGTGAAAATATCATTCTGCAAACACCCCCAGGCTGTGGCTAAGCCATGTCTTCGCAATATCCTTTCTTTCAGGAGTGCTAGTTCTGCAAGGTTCGCAGGAGAGCTTCTGTTGGAAGGTAGGAGACGAGATACTGGCAGAAGTAAAGCTGTGCGGACGGGGCGTGAGTCGTGCTTGGGTAGCTCAGATGGTAAAGCACTTGCCCGCGAAAGACAAAGGTCCCGAGTTCGAATCTCGGTCTGGCATACAGTTTTAATCTGCCAGGAAGTTTCAATGCTACAGCGACTTTGCGAAGAAATTCACTTCCGATGGGACGAGTGCAAGATAACCAACGGGAGCCACATAGAAACCTTTAGTTTAAGGTAAAAAAAAAAAACAACAACAAAAAAACAAGAAAACCTTGACGTGCTTCCCCACAAAATAACTCTAAACACAGCTCTATATCTTCTTTCACTAAATTAATATGAATTTTTAAAATTGTAAACTCATTTTTGAAACACACTGCATAATGCCCACTTATCGCTGAAATATGTTTCTTATTATATAAAAAATTTAGTTATTATTATTATTTATTATTATAAAAAAAATTAGTTTGCAGACTTCCTAGGGCTCTGTACTGCTCCTAAGCAAAATTTTAATCCAGAATTAAAGTACATATGTTGTTGTTGTTGTGGTCTTCAGTCCTGAGACTGGTTTGATGCAGCTCTCCATGCTACTCTATCCTGTGCAAGCTTCTTCATCTCCCAGTACCTACTGCAACCTACATCCTTCTGAATCTGCTTAGTGTATACATCTCTTGGTCTCCCTCTACGATTTTTACCCTCCACGCTGCCCTCCAATGCTAAATTTGTGATCCCTTGATGCCTCAGAACATGTCCTACCAACCGATCCCTTCTTCTAGTCAAGTTGTGCCACAAACTTCTCTTCTCCCCAATCCTATTCAATACCTCCTCATTAGTTACGTGATCTACCCACCTTATCTTCAGCATTCTTCTGTAGCACCACATTTCAAAAGCTTCTATTCTCTTCTTGTCCAAACTAGTTATCGTCCATGTTTCACTCCATACAAATACTTTCAGAAACGACTTCCTGACACTTAAATTTATACTCGACGTTAACAAATTTCTCTTCTTCAGAAACGCTTTCCTTACCATTGCCAGTCTACATTTTATATCCTCTCTACTTCGACCATCATCAGTTATTTTACTCCCTAAATAGCAAAACTCCTTTACTACTTTAAGTGTCTCATTTCCTAATTTAATTGCCTCAGCATCACCCGATTTAATTTGACTACATTCCATTATCCTCGTTTTGCTTTTGTTGATGTTCATCATATATACTCCTTTCAAGACACTGTCTATTCTGTTCAACTGCTCTTCCAAGTCCTTTGCTGTCTCTGACAGAATTACAATGTCATCGGCGAACCTCAAAGTTTTTACTTCTTCTCCATGAATTTTAATACCTACTCCGAATTTTTCTTTTGTTTCCTTTACTGCTTGCTCAATATACAGATTGAATAACATCGGGGAGAGGCTACAACGCTGTCTCACTCCCTTCCCAACAACTGCTTCCCTTTCACGTCCCTCGACTCTTATAACTGCCATCTGGTTTCTGTACAAATTGTAAATAGCCTTTGCTCCCTGTATTTTACTCCTGCCACCTTCAGAATTTGAAAGAGTATTACAGTCAACATTTTCAAAAGCTTTCTCTAAGTCTACAAATGCTAGAAACGTAGCTTTACCTTTCCTTAATCTTTCTTCTAAGATAAGTCGAAAGGTCAGTATTGCCTCACGTGTTCTAACATTTCTACGGAATCCAAACTGATCTTCCTCGAGGTCGGCATATACCAGTTTGTCCATTCGTCTGTAAAGAATTCACGTTAGTATTTTGCAGCTATGACTTATTAAACTGATAGTTCGGTAATTTTCACATCTGTCAGCATCTGCTTTCTTTGGGATTGGAATTATTATATTATTCTTGAAGTGTGAGGGTATTTCGCCTGTCACACACATCTTGCTCACCAGATGGTAGAGTTTTCTGATGACTGGCTCTCCCAAGGCCATCAGTAGTTCTCGTGGCATGTAGTCTACTCCCGGGGCCTTGTTTCGACTCAGGTCTTTCAGTGCTCTGTCAAACTCTTCACGCAGTATCTTATCTCCAATTTCGTCTTCATCTACATCCTCTTCCATTTCCATAATATTGTCCTCAAGTACATCACCCTTGTATAAACCCTCTATATACTCCTTCCACCTTTCTGCCTTCCCTTCTTTGCTTAGAACTGGGTTGCCATCTGAGCTCTTGATATTCATACAAGTGGTTCTCTTTTCTCCAAAGGTCTCTTTAATTTTCCTGTAGGCAGTTATCTATCATACCCCTAGTGAGATGAGCCACTACATCCTTACATTTGTCCTCTAGCCATCCCTGCTTAGCCATTTTGCACTTCCTGTCAATCTCATTTTTGAGACGTTTGTATTCCTTTTTGCCTGCTTCATTTAATGCATTTTTATATTTTCTCCTTTCATCAATTAAAATCAATATTTCTTCTGTTACCGAAGGATTTCTATTAGCCCTCGTCTTTTTACTTACTTGATCGTCTGCTGCCTTCACTACTTCATCCCTCAGAGCTACCCATTCTTCTTCTACTGTATTTCTTTCCCCCATTCCTGTCAATTCTTTCCTTATGCTCTCCCTGAAACTCTACAACCTCTGGTTCTTTCAGTTTATCCAAATCCCATCTCCTTAAATACCCACCTTTTTGCAGTTTCTTCAGTTTCAATCTGCAGTTCATAACCAATAGACTGTGGTCAGAGTCCACATCTGCCCCTGGAAATGTCTCACAATTTAAAACCTGGTTCCTAAATCTCTGTCTTACCATTATATAAACTATCTGATACCTTTTAGTACCTCCAGGATTCTTCCAGGTATACAACCTTCTTTTATGATTCTTGAACCAAGTGTTAGCTATGATTAAGTTATGCTCTGTGCAAAATTCTACAAGGCGGCTTCCAATTTCATTTCTTCCCCCCAATCGATATTCTCCTACTATGTTTCCTTCTCTCCCTTTTCCTACTGACGAATTCCAGGCACCAATGACTATTAAATTTTCGTCTCCCTTCACTACCTGAATAATTTCCTTCATCTCGTCATACATTTCATCTATTTCTTCATCATCTGCAGAGCTAGTTGGCATATAAACTTGTACTACTGTAGTAGGCATGGGCTTTGTTTCTATCTTGGCCACAATAATGCGTTCACTATGCTGTTTGTAGTAGCTAACCCGCACTCCTATTTTTTTATTCATTATTAAACCTACTCCTGCATTACCCCTATTTGATTTTGTATTTATAAGCCTGTATTCACCTGACCAAAACTCTTGCTCCTCCTGCCACAGAACTTCACTAATTCCCACTATATCTAACTTTAACTTATCCATTTCCCTTTTTAAATTTTCTAACCTACCTGCCCGATTAAGGGATCTGACATTCCACGCTCTGATCCGTAGAACGCCAGTTTTCTTTCTCCTGATAACCACGTTCTCCTGAGTAGTCCCCTCCCGGAGATCCGAATGGGGGACTATTTTACCTCCAGAATATTTTACCCAAGAAGACGCCATCATCATTTAATCATACAGTAAAGCTGCATGTCCTCGGGAAAAATTACGGCTGTAGTTTCCCCTTGCTTTCAGCTGTTCGCAGTACCAGCACAGCAAGGCCGTTTTGGTTAATGTTACAAGGCCAGATGAGTCAGTCATCCAGACTGTTGCCCCTGCAACTACTGAAAAGGCTGCTGCCCCTCTTCAGGAACCACATGTTTGTCTGGCCTCTCAACAGATACCCCTCCGTTGTGGTTGCACCTACGGTACGGCCATCTGTATCGCTGAGGCACGCAAGCCTCCCCACCAACGGCAAGGTCCATGGTTCATGGATGGGAAGAAAGTACATATATGTTTACGAATTTACCTATATCTGTATGCTATTTTTCACACTCTAACAGAATGAGATTTACATTTATCTATCTACTGCAAAGTAATTTAGCTTATCTACGACATCTGTATCAAATTAATGATCGCTATAAAACCTGATATTAAATAACAGACATTACTGAAGAACATTTAATTCTCAACTACTGCTGGTGTTTGAAATACTTCCTTGTGTTAATCTATGCTGCTGACGTATCTAGATTATGTATTTTCCTCAAGCTGACCACTTTTCTTTGGATATCTACACTTAAGAGCCAAAGAAACTGGTACACCTGCCTAATATCATGAAGGAACTCCGCGAGCACGCAGAAGTGCTGCAACACGATAAGGCATGGACTCGACTAATGTTTCAAGTAGTGCTGGAGGGAATTCACACCATGAATCCAGCAGGGCTGTCCATATATCCGTAAGAGTTCGGGGGAGTGGAGATCTCTTGTGAACAACTCGTTGCAAGACATCCCAGACATGTTCAGTAATGTTCATGTCCGAAGGAGTTTGGGGACCAGCGGAAGTGTTCGAAATCAGAAGGGCGTTCCTGGAGCCACTCTGTAGCAATTATGGACATGAGAGTGTCGCTTTGTCTGCTGGAATTGCCCAAGTCGTCGGAATGCACAATCGACATGAATGGATGCAGCTTACGTACGTCGCACCTGTCAGAGTCGTATCTAGACGTACGAAGGATCCCGTATCACTCCAACTGCACACGTCCCACACCATTACAGAGCCTCCACCAGCTCGAACAGTCCCCTGCTGACATCCAGGGTCCATGGATTCATAAGGTTGTCTCCATATTGTTACACGTCCATCTGCTCGATACAATTTGAAACGAGACTCGTCCGACGAGTCAATCTGTTCCCAGTCATCAACAGTGTTGACGGGCCCTGGCGAGGCGCAAAGCTTTGTGTCGTGCAGTCATCAAGGGTACACGAATGGGCCTTCAGCTCCGAAAGCCCATGTCGATGATGTTTCGTTGAATGGTTCGCACGCTGACACTTGATGGCCCAACACTGGGCTAGTAGGAATGATTACCACACGGAGCCACTGAAGTTTTTTGCCGTAGAAGAATATCTTTTTACTTATTTAACGAACGCAGCATTACGGCACTGTGCATTGCAACTTAACTTTTAGACGTGAGACCGAATATACTCATATATTTTACCACGTTTGGAGAATTGACTTGTTGCGACACATAGACATGGGTTGGGGAACTGCTTATCGAATTCTGGGAGTAAATTCCAGATGGAGGAAAGAATGGATTAGATCTTCTAATATTACCGAAGCAATGGGACATCACCATTTTGCGTAAACGGCAAGTCACATGAAGTAGCCCTATAGAGTTTCCAGCCGGATTATCGTTCACGAGGATAGAGAAGAAGGAGCTATAGCAAGAGGGTTGTATATTACAGACAATATGGTTCATAGCATTTACTACTTCTCTGGTAAGCGTTAACAGCTCACTATAATTTAATGTGTTATTTAATAGGTTGGTTACGTCCTTTATATTTGTTCTCAGGAGTGGTCACAAACGTATTTTTCTTATTGTAATGCCTACTCGTAGAAATGACGTGCTTATTGTAGAGTCCATTAAGGTGCAATCTCGTAAACCAGCGATTAGGGCCTTTTATTTTCCGCTGCCACATGGTGTGCTCAAATGAGACACGTCTACCTTCATGAACCTGTAATTCGTAATAATACACTTTGGTGAATTTAAATCTACCTCTTAGATACAATGACCCGCTGCCGTCAAAAAGAGGACATATTTTGAGTAATAAATTTCTGAGATAGAACTTCTGCATCCCAGTATTAAATTGATGCTGATCTTGGATGGTCGGGGAAGCCGAGGGAACGAGAATGGTGATAAAGAGCAGTACAGACAATTGAGTTGACCGATATGGTAAGGAATGAGGAGTCACTCCGCAGAGTCATCACTGAAACGTATATATCAAAATCGCTGGATAGAATAAGGAGCAGAATGGCAGAAAATAATTTAAGACGTCAGAAAATAATGTCAATAGTATTAGAGGGAGCATTAGAGAGCAAAAACTGCAGGAGAAGACAGACATTGTAAGATATATATGCAAGAGTTAATTGAGAGCCCTGTGTTTTAGTGCTACTCTGACAATGAGAGAAAGACGCGGGTGGCCGCGTCAAAACGATGGAGAAAAAGCGAACTTAATAATGCTCGCGCTTAAGCTTTTACTAGTGAATAAGGTAATTGTGTACATAAGCCAATATATCGGAACTAGTATGAATTACAGCTCACAAGAACTGAAATGTAGATGGAAAAAGAATTCAGGTACACAATGAAAATGGAAAACAAAATGGATAAGAAAAGTATCAGATATCGTCTGGATAAGAATGAATATCATCTATGTTTCGCAACTGAATTTTTAAGTAATTTTCAAACAAAGACGTTCCACATATTCGTTTTAGGCATGGTCAGTGATCTATAAAATCGACACCAAAATTACATGTGCTAAAGTTACTCTATCTGTTACGCTTTCACGACTAAACCACTCAACCGATTTTGATAAAATTTGTTATGGAAATAGCTTGAATGCTGAGGAAGAGCATAGGCTATGTTAGAAAGTGGTATCTTTTTGATATAAGTAACAGGAAAAATATGGTATGCGCGAGTGGAATGCGGCCGACACAGGCGCAATGGTCCGTAGCTCCTAGTGTTCATAGATTATTGCGTGACAGTGCAAATCCAATGTTATTATGCCTGTGGTTTGTGATAACTGAGTTGCTACACTACATGTTCGAGAGTTTTGGCGGAGATTCTACAATAAAATCGAACTGTGAGCCCAATAACTACATTTAGAACTATTACAATAAGCCTGACAAACGCAAGTCGGATTTAGTGCGTACAATTACGAGACCTCAAACTGTCACAAGCCTGTCGCGTTTTAGATGTGTATACTGTTCCAAGATGCTTGAGGACTCACAGCAACGGCATCGTTCAAATGCCGCGCGGAAGACAGGGGGTCGTATCTTTATGTATATAATGTGGAGAGTCTCTGGTTAGGCTTCATTTGATTACGATCTATTAATGGACTATGTTACTCACAAATTACTCATTCTAGTAGGATGGATAAAATGTAGGCACTATAATCTAACATCCAACACAAGGAGAACCAGAGCAACTCCTAAAAACTCTCCTTCTGCACGAATGTAATGGATAGAACCATTTTTAAGTATAACTGGAAAATATAATGCATGCTTTCAGATTCGATATACTGCAAAATAATAGAAACGGTTTCATTATGTACCTAAGTACCGGCACTGTATACATCTTTTATACATACGAGGTGTGGCTAGAAAAAAGCCGGACTAGTACTGGTGAAACAATAAAACGAATGCAATAAGGCTGAAAGTCGCGTGGACTGTCACGTGACTCTCGCTCCGCCTACTGCTCGAGTTTCATCCGCCTCCTGCACTCAGTCTGCCCGTGGCGTCTGTTTTAAGTAGTTGACGTTTTGTCTGTGCGTCGGAAAATGTTGAGTGTACAGAAAGAACAGTGTGTTAACATCAAATTTTGTTTCAAACTAGGAAAATCTGCAAGTGAAACGTTTGTAATGTTACAACAAGTGTACGGCGATGATTGTTTATGGCGAACACAAGTGTTTGAGTGGTTTAAACGATTTAAAGATGGCCGCGAAGACACCAGTGATGACACTCGCACTGGCAGACCATTGTCAGCAAAAACTGATGCAAACATTGAAAAAATCGGTAAACTTGTTCGACACTTTCCTTGTCAACTCCTGTTAACTCAGACACTGCTCTGATTGTTAAACGGCGATCTTGTCGAACAAGTTTACCGATTTAAAGATTGTGTACCTGAATTCTTTTTCCATCTACATTTCAGTTCTTGTGAGCTGTAATTCATACTAGTTCCGATATATTGGCTTATGTACACAATTACCTTATTCACTAGTAAAAGCTTAAGCGCGAGCATTATTAAGTTCGCTTTTTCTCCATCGTTTTGACGCGGCCACCCGCGTCTTTCTCTCATTGTCAGAGTAGCACTAAAACACAAGGCTCTCAATTAACTCTTGCATATATATCTTACAATGTCTGTCTTCTTCTGCAGTTTTTGCTCTCTAAGGCTCCCTCTAATACTATTGACATTATTTTCTGACGTCTTAAATTATTTTCTACCATTCTGCTCCTTATTCTATCCAGCGATTTTGATATATACCTTTCAGTGATGACTCTGCGGTGTGACTCCTCATTCCTTACCATATCAGTCAACTCAATTGTCTGTACTGCTCTTTATCACCATTCTCGTTCCCTCGGCTTCCCCGACCATCCGAGATCAGCAGCAATTTAATACTGGGATGCAGAAGTTCTTTCTCAGAAATTTATTACTCAAATTATGTCCTCTTATTGACGGCAGCGGGTCATTGTATCTAAGAGGTAGATTTAAATTCACCAAAGTGTATTATTACGAATTACAGGTTCATGAAGGTAGACGTGTCTTATTTGAGCATACCATGTGGCAGCAGAAAATAAAAGGCCCTAATCACTGGTTTACGTGATTACACCTTAATGGACTCTACAATAAGCACGTCATTTCTACGAGTAGGCATTACAATAAGAAAAATACGTTTGTGACCACTCCTGAGAACAAATATAAAGGATGTAACCAACCTATTAAATAACAAACGTTTCACTTGCAGATTTTCCTAGTTTGAAACAAAATTTGATGTTAATAGGCTGTTCTTTCTGTACACTCAACATTTTCCGACGCACAGACAAAATGTCAACTACTTAAAACAGACGCCACGGGCAGACTGAGTGCAGGAGGCAGATGAAACTCGAGCAGTAGGCGGAGCGAGAGTCACGTGAGAGGCCACGCGACTTTCAGCCTTATTGCATTCGTTTTATTGTTTCACCAGTACTAGTCCGGTTTTTTTCTAGCCACACCTCGTACGTCTCTACCTCACTATCTACACAGACATCTCATAAAACTGTTAACTTACTTACTCACCATTGCTCAACATAACAAAACTACTGATATGCTAGCAAACCAACGGGTAACAGCTAGTACGATATAAATGTGTAACAATATGTATCTTCTAATGCAACATGTAATGTTCCCTGGCGGAACTGGAGGTTATTATACTGTTTACAATTATCGGATACTAATTTTATCTCTTATGTTTCCCATTCCCTCGTGAACAGGTGAAAAGCGCTAAGTTTCAAAAATGGTTCAAATGGCTCTGATCACTATGGGACTTAACTTCTTTGGTCATCAGTCCCCTAGAACAACTTAAACCTAACGAAGGACATCACACACATCCATGCCTGAGGCAGGATTCGAACCTGCGACCGTAGCGGTGGCGCGGTTCCAGACTGTAGCGCCTAGAACCGCTTGGCCAATCCGGCCGGCAATGATAATTTTAAAAAGGATAACATACAGGTCCATAAGACAGACTCATTGCTATCAACATGATAACCTTAAATGAAGTTGCAACTCAGTAAGAATAGCTACGAATATTAAGAAAGTAACAGCCAAATGATTAGAATCATTTGCAACACTTACCTACCGCGTCCTAGGGAAAACGTGAGGCACTTAAATATAAACATCACGGCAGGTGTTATAGCCTTCTGGTAGAAAATTAATGTTAGTTACATAGGTATTCATTTTTTCGTGAATTATCCGAGTTCAGGTAACAGTTATCTTATTCGAGCATCATATAGTGTGACAAGTTATTAAAGTGCAGCCCTTAGTGAAATGAGAACCGGACAGAGGCTTTGTGGTCCAGTACAGTAGAGGCACAGCAGTTTACGGGGGAGCGGGACAGTTTAAGACGGGCTGGGCTGAGCCCTGTGCTCGGGGGCGGGCAGCCACCGCCACAGAGCTGCCGCCTGGCTGTTACACGCAGCGCGCGGCCCGCTACGTCATTAGCCACAACTTGCACAATGCACGGCCGGCGGCAGCTGTGTCGCGGGAATCCCACCGTCGGAACCGACGCTGTAGCCATTAGTGGAACAGAAGCGGCCGCAAGGAAGCGACCCGACTGCAGCAGCAACCGACATCGTCATTTGATTTATTACGTCTCTCAAAGTAAGAAATGGCAGTGAGAGAGCAATAGCCAAGACATTAATCTGTTATTGTAATACTGCTCATTATTGATGGTCCTTCATATAGCGCTAAGCGTAAAATAAATACGTGTATTTGAAAATGTGAATTGAAAGAATATAATGTTTAATTACCTCTTAACTGCCATGTACCCCACTGTACCAAGAAAATTAGAAACAGATAACATTGTAATAGAACCCAGTACGTTGTCCTCGATGGTGAGTGTTCATCGGAGGTGAGGGTATCATATGGAGTGCCCCAGGGAAGTGTGGAAGGTCCGCTGTTGTTTTCTATCTACATAAATGATCGTTTGGATAGGGTGGATAGCAATGTGCGGCTGTTTGCTGATGATACTGTGATGTACGGGAAGGTGTCGTCGTTGAGTGACTGTAGGAGGACACAAGAAGACTTGGACAGGATTTGCGATTGGTGTAAAGAATGGCAGCTAACTCTAAATATAGATAAATGTAAATTAATGCAGATGAATAGGAAAAAGAATCCCGCAATGTTTGAATACTCCATTAGTAGTGTAGCACTTGACACAGTCACGTCGATTAAATACTTGGGTGTAATATTGCACAGCGATATGAAGTGGGAGAAGCATGTAATGGCAGTTGTGGGGAAGGCGGATAGTCGTCTTCGGTTCATTCGTAGAATTTTGGGAAGATGTAGTTCATCTGTAAAGCAGACCGCTTATAAAACACTAATACGACCTATTCTTGAGTACTGCTCGAGCGTTTGTGATCCCTATCAGGTCGGACTGAGGGAGGACGTAGAAGCAATTCAGAGGTGGGCTGCTAGATTTGTTACTGGTAGGTTTGATCATCACGCGAGTGATACGGAAATGCTTCAGGAACTCGGGTGGGAGTCTCTAGAGGAAAGGAGGCGGGCGTTCTTTTCGTGAATCGCTACTGAGGAAATTTAGACAACCAGCATTTGAGGCTGACTGCAGTACAATTTTACTGCCGCCAACTTACATTTCGCGGAAAGACCACAAAGATAAGACCGAGAGTTTGGGGCTCGTACAGAGGCATATAGGCAGCCATTTTTCCGTCGTTCTGTTTGGGAGTGGAACAGGGAGAGAAGAGGGTAGTTGTGGCACAAGATACCCTCCGTCACGTACCGTATGGTGGATTGCGGAGTATGTAGGTAGATGTAGAAGAGTACGTAGGCCATTTACAGATAGAATCATGTGGTTATGAAGCGAATTCTTTCACAGAATCATAATGCGCGCATAAAAATGACATACCACATTATCACAACTGCAGCAAAATCCTCAAATAACAATACAGTTATGATATACAGAACTACCGCTGCAGAACCACTGTTCAATATAATTGAACAGATGTTTTTGAGACATCCCAGTGGTAGTCTCATCTCTGGAGGGTAGACAAGCCTATGTGTGGTACTGACACCCAAACCTCCAGATGTCAGACGCTCACATACGCAACAAACGTTGTGTCGACAGAGTATCAACCAAAACACTGATTTAGTTCGTGCTGTGTGCTGTCGTCCTGTACAAGATGCGTAAACGGTAATTAAAAGAAACACCAGAACTACGGAGCACAGCGAAACCAATGTCTCTGGTGACTTGGTAGCGCGACAAAACGTCGTACTATAAGTTCCTAGATCGAGACCTACTAAAAGCAATTGTTTTTTAACAGTTTACGTGTGAATTGCTGTATGGAAGAAAATTTTTCTGAATGTAAAAGGACGTGTGCTTTCGCTTCGTTAGCTGAAAGTAGCAAACCTACAGAGCACATTTGTATGGATAGGTGTAGTGTTATCTATACAAATGTATAGATTGCTATTTTCAGATAACGAATCGAAAGCAGACGTCCTTTTACATTCAGAAAAATTTTCTCCCATACAGCAATTTCACGTGCAATGGTTAAAAGAAACCCGACGTCACCGAGCGGGGTGGCGCAGTGGTTAGACACTGGACTCGCATTCGGGAGGACGACGGTTCAATCCCGCGTCCGGCCATCCAGATTTAGGTTTTCCGTGATTTCCCTAAATCACTCCAGGCAAATGCCGGGATGGTTCCTCTGAAAGGGCACGGCCGACTTCCTTCCCAATCCTTCCCTAATCCGATGAGACCGATGACCACGCTGTCTGGTCTCCTTCCCCGAAACCAACCAACCAACCCGACGTCACGTGGTTTCGAATTCTTAACCTTTAACACGACGGTCTGACGCTCAACCAACATTGTTGTTTTTTTTTGCGTTTTGTTCGTTATTGTTCATCGTATTTGGTCGTAGCGGACGTCACATGACATCAGCTGAAGTTCGTTGTCGAGCCTTTCACTCAGTTTTTTATTACAGTGGCCAGGCATTTCTCTGACTGATCATGCTGAGCCAGCTTGCCTGCGCCACCTACGACTCATCTCCGCAATTACAGCTCACAGATGCTCTTTTCCTATACGTCGTAGTTCTGGCCTTCAACTACCATTTGCACATGTTCTACTGGACGACACCACACAGCACAAGCTAAATCGTTATTTTTGTTGATACTCTATCTACACACAACATTTGTTAGCGACCTGGGCATCCGACATCTGGAGATTTGGGCGTGAGCGCCTATGAGATCATTATTTGGAGAATATTTCCATCCATTCACCGGATGGTATGCGAAATTAACTGGACATGCAGTCGATATGTAGGGATTATTCAATATCTGTGATCGTTGTTTATCGATATCTGTATGAAAACTGACCATATTTAGATTAATAAGTCGCTAAAGCGATCACCCTCCGCCGGGTACTAATTACTTCCCTTCCAGCTTCTAGAGAGAACAAAAATTGTAAGTAGGCTGTTTAGGTTTTCTTATTGGTAACGCCACGTAGCGCTCTGTATGAAAATCACTGGCTGTGCTGTGTGCAGTCTGTGGCTAGTTTGCATTGTTGTCTGGCATTGAAGTGTTGGGCAGCTGGATGTTAACAGTGCGTAGTGTTGCGCAGTTGGAGGTGAGCCGCCAGCAGTGGTGGATATGGGGGAGTGAGATGGCGGATTTTTGAGAGCGGATGATCTGGACGTGTGTCCATCAGAGACATTACATTTGTAAGACTGGATGTCATGAACCGATATATATAATATGACTTTTGAACAATATTAAGGTAAATACATCGTTTTTTCTCTATCAAAATCTTTCTTTTGATAACTGTGCCTATCAGTAGTTAGTGCCTTCAGTAGTTTGAATCTTTTATTTAGCTGGCAGTAGTGCCGCTCGCTGTAGTTCGAGTAACGAAGAATTTTGTGAGGTAAGTGATTTGTGAAACGTATAGGTTAATGTTAGTCAGGGCCATTCTTTTGTAGGGATTTTTGAAAGTCAGATTGCGTTGCGCTAAAAATATTGTGTGTCAGTTTAAGCATAGGCATGTATAATTGTTCAAAGGGGACGTTTCAAAATTATACTTTCAGCATTTCATGTATTTACTGGTCGCCATGAAAAATTTAGAATACCGATACAATTTACTCTTTGAGAGGAATAATCCTACGGTAATTGTTTATCACAGTAACATAAATATTAAAGTTGAAAACGGGATACATGTACTGACGCTGCGTAACTCACTGCGCACGAGTCATTGACACCATATTCATCCAGTATTTGAGAATGAAAGCCATTACCGATGTCCAACAGGCATTACTCATCCAGAACGACATTTTCAATGTGCATCGGACTTTGCGTTGATATGAATCTCCCTAATACATTAAAACAGTACGTGGGACCGAGACTCGAAATCAGGACTTATTCATTCCTTGGATAGTTTCTCTACTGTCTGAGCTACACAAGCACGACTCACTACACGTCCACACAGTTTTACTTCCACCAGTTCCTTCTAGCTCGGAAACTTCACAGAAGCTGTCCTGCGAAACATGTAAGACTACCACCCCTTGAAGAAAGGATATTATGGAGGCTTGGCATAGCCACAGCCTGGAGGATGTTTCGAAAATAAAATTTTCACTTTGGAATTCGGAAGTTAGGAGATGAGGTACTGGTGGAAGTGTGGCTGAGAGGAACGGTTGTCAGTCGTTCTCTGCTAACTCCGAAGGTGAAGCATTTCTCACGAAAGTCAAAAGTCCCGACTTCGAGTGCCAGTGTGGTATACTGTTGTAATCTGTCAGAAAATTTCTTATCAGGCATTACATATAGTTTCAGACCTAATCGAAACTTCTTCTCTTTGACGCTTCCGACAATATAATGGAAGAAGGAAAAATAGTTTACCAATTTCTACAAATCCGCTGTTTATGCACTGAAACTAAAGCATCATGTATAACGTTTTAAGTCACCCTTTAGTTGGTACTAACTTAATTCGCTACATTTATGGCACTGAATTTAACTGCAAAAATTCACTGAGGTGAGAAAAGTCATGAGATAACTCCTAATATCGCGCTGGGCGCCATTTCTCCCTGTGTAGTGCAGCAACTTAACATGGAATGGACCTAACAAGTTGTTGGATGTCCCCTGCCGAAATGGTGAGCCATTCTGCCTGTGTAGCCCCCCATAACAGTGTAAGTTTTTGGGTGCACGATTTGTGCACGCTTGACCTCCCGGTTATGTATCATAAATGTTCGATGGGATTCACGTCGAGCGCTCTGGGTGGCCAAATAATCCGCTCATACTGTCCAGATCGCTCTTCAGAACAATCGCAAACAACAATGACCTGGTGACATGCTACACTGCCATACCTTAAAGTTCTAACCTTATTTTTGAAGCCCATGAATGGCTGCAGACTGCCTCCAAGTAGCCCTACATAACTATTTCTACTCAATAATACGTATTAACATTGCCCCCACTACATGGAGCCTCCCCCAGCCTGCACAGTGCCTTGTTGACAATTTGGATCCATGGTGCCGGAGGGTCTGAGCCACACTGGATCTCTATCATCAGCTTTTGCCAAATGAAGAAATAGGGACAGCTCTGGTTATAGAATCTAGATTTTTTAAATACAACTAGAGGATAGAAATTACTTCGTCTCATCACGGCCCCTTCACTAACCCTCTCTATATCACTGTTATGTCTTATCCGTTTGTAATTTAGGACCTACTAAAGAGAAGATTGTTGTTTGCCTATTGAAGACAAGATTGTTTTGTTTAGCCGCATCTTGTTTATTGTTCTTCGTCTACAGTTCACTATTTATTGTGTAACATATTTTATCTCAGTTAAATAACCTTATATCGCATTTACATCGAAATAATCCCACTTGTTTTATTCCTAACATTTTTAATTTCTGTAAACGGAAATACTCTGCAGATGCACTAGTTTAAAAGCTTTGTTCCAACAAAAAATTTCGCTTCTCCACACACTTATCTTTGTACCTCATGATGGCGTCATACCCGAAAACCGGTTGCTGTAACAAATAATAAATATTGTCTTATATTGTACCAGTGTTCTTTGTGTTTTACTTATAATATACAAAATATTCTACTAAGAACCGAGAGAACAGTCAGTCGATACCAAGTGTACATCATTTTACTACACATATTTCATGAGATACGTCATCATTGACATCGAGATGCAAGAAAAGTCAGCTGTTTTATGCACGGGAGTTCGATTCTTCAGTGAAACAGGCGAGGGAGCGGAGCGAATGTACTGATGTCTACTAGAATATAGGAAGGTACAGGGAGAGGAGGCTAGACTTTAGCGCCAACTGGGCAGTGAAACTATTACAGCTACAGCATTAATTCCAGATGAAGCGGTAGAGAGGGATACTAAATTTACCTTTATGGCAAGGTAAAGTACATTCAGGGAACCATAACAGTGGATGACAATACGGCTATCTGAAGCAACATAGGAGGTCGCTGTTAACCTGCGAGAGAGGAAGATTACTCAGTTTCACATTTTGTACAGCACGTGACTTTTACATCATAGTACACCTTTAAAATTATTATAAACCTGAACTTATTAAGTTAAACCTACGTTTCACTCATTGGTAGGCCTTATTTGCTCGCAATCACATCATAAGCCAATAGCTGCAACTTGCCATCTTTTTCAAGTGGTTCAACATAGGATCAGTAAATGAAGTTAGGCTGGCCAAAAATGAAAAACGTTTTGGGCTTAGAAATAGCTCATTCTTATGTATTTACACCTGAAAAGTAGCCATAAAAATAAGCGATTATCTCCTGGTTTGGCGACCATATAACAAGTGTTAATTACAAAGTCTACATTTTCTGTTTGTGGAAAGTTTATTTTTGCAGTTGGATCGCCTGACAACTGACAAAAATACAGTGATGTTCGACTGTTTGTAGTTTAAAACCAAACATTTTCTTTCTGTTAGTTTAAGTTCAATATTATTTCTTTTGTAATTAGTGCTGAATTTTTGGTGTGTTGAATCTGTTGAGGTGTAAACATTATTAACTTGCCACGAAAAAGTGAAAATTCAGAGAATACCTTTTGATACATGTGTCGTGAAATAAGGTTTTCATGACGACTGATGATTGAAATGTCACAATAGGAACGGTATCTGTCACCTCTTGTGAAGACTGTCTATTGGCACTATTTTGGTATCTAGGTAGGGGACCAGTATAAGTCATGAGTCCACATATATACTGCAACACTTGTTCTGTTATTCTACGAGAATGGCTGGAAAATAAAAAAGAAACGACCTACCGGATTGGCTGTATCTGTGATGTACTGCTCATTGTTCTCTCAAAAATCAACAAATACTGAATGTGGTCCTGTACCTACCTTTCAAATATTCCCTGGTATTGACATTCTTCAGGTAAATATCAAACTCACACATGACTACTATAACAGGAAGGTGAACTTCCGCAGTTTGTGCCACACATCACTCCAACGGTGTGTTTAACTACAAAATATAATACAAGACTATACAACACCATGCATGTCGCTTTCGTAAGGACTTCGAAAGCAATATGTGACCAGCCCTAATTGCAGTACACACTGCAGCGTTTAAGCAATTATTACTGCCGCATTCTATAAGTGAATCGAAATGGAACAAGTCCTAATAAGTAGTACAATGGGATGTACTCTCTACTATACACTTCACAGTGGTTTCCAGATTACGAATGTAGATGCAAAAATATGGCAAGAAGCAAAGATTGACGCAGCCTTTTTCGCAATCACATAATAAGCGAATAGTTGCAATTTGCCATCTTTTTCAAGTGGTTGACGTAGGATCAGTAAATGAAGCTAGGCTGATCTTTGGGTCCATGACTGACTGCAGGGTGGTGCAGTATGGAGCGACAACGATGGGCATAAACAGGTGTGCAGAACGGTACAGACCAATACTGTTACATGGCTTGCATTTAAGTTCATTGGTATTACCATTTTGAAAAAAAGAGAAAAACCACTATTCATTATCTGGCAACCACATAAACAGACACAGATTTACGCAGTCTATACGTTTCAGTAGCCAAGGATACTATCTGGTAGCAACCGAACTAGGCAAACCTGTTCCAATAATGCACGTGGAGGAAAGTTTCACTGTTGAGACTTCGCTGACAAGAAGAGTAAAGCTATGGGCGTCAAGTTCCAAATCACTTTAATTCGTTGTGGGTTTAATTCCAGGTGTGGCGCTGGAAGTTAGTAATACCGTCCTTATTTTTCCCTTGAACAATATCAGGTAAACCGTAATAGTATAGGCTTTAATTTGTATATCATGTATGTTCTTTGGCTGTTTCAGGTTGCGCGGAGGAGATCCTCGTAGGTAATTCATCGGTGGTCCACGGAAGCAACAAATCAGCAGTGCGTTTCGCTAACCACATGAGCACCGGCGGCTCGCCGACAGCTGAACCATCAGGTCTTCACAGTCAGCATCACCTTCGTACATTGCTAATAACTCATGACTGAAATTAACGTATGAAAATGGATCAGTCCTGAATGCATTCTTAAGCTTGTATGGCCTCTGTATGTTATCAACGTTTGTAAAATAAACTGAATGTCAAGTAAATGCGTGTCAACTACGTCTACTGATCAGCGTGGTGTTTCTACCGCTGAACAATACCGGGCGTATTGAAGTTGCACTTCTTGCAAGGTAATGTCCAAACGCCACTGACTGATACAATATTTTGAAGATAGATCTTCTTTTTGAATCTGGTGGAAACTATTGAAGTTATTAACGGACAACATAATTTTGTAAACTAAGGCACAAGCGTACGTACAGTAAAAGGGTTTCCGATTTCTGAAAAGTGCCTGGATTTTGATTTGAGAAGTGTTATATCATTGAAAACGTTAAGTTTCTTTAAACTGACGAACTCTGAACAGTGAGCAAAATAGTTTAGTTTGACCGAGTGACTTCAAATGTGACATCGGTGTTCTTTTTAGTAATCGGTATCTTCACATGAATTTTTGCATTAAAATCGGCGAGGATTACCGATCATCATTTTACATTACATGGGCGTTTCACGGAACAGTGAATATAGGAATTTAGAAGGATAATAATTATTACTGGTTTTTATCAGTTCTCGATTCACATTTCAGAAGAAAGTAATCGAAAGTGATATACACTAGAGGCAAAAATCTCACCACTAAACATAATTAATGTCGAGTAATTTAATTTAGGGAATACATTTGTGTAGCTAACATATTTAAGTGATCAATATTGCAACATCATGAGTTAATGTAAGCCCGAGATAAGTCATTGCAAATGTGAAATCCTGGTACACAAATAACCGATGTAACCAACAAAATGTTGCACGCAGGCATGCAAACGTGCATGACTTTTCTTGTACGGGTGCCGGTCAGTTTCTGAAATCGAGTTCCATGCCTGTTGCACTCAGCCGTTCAGTGCAGAGACGGTTAACGCTGTTTGTGGATTACGCAGGCCATCTCAACATGAAGACACTCAGTTTAGCATGTTAGGTTATAACAGCAGCATGTGGCAAGCGTTATCCTGTTGAAAGTAAGCCATGGAATGCCGTTCATGAATGGCAGCACAACAGTTCCCATTACCAGATTGACCTACAAATTTGCATTCAAGGTACGTGTGATAATCACGGGATAGTTCCTGATGTCTTACGAAATCGCACCACAGACAGTAACTCCAGGTGTAGGGCCAGTGTGTCAAGCGGTCCTAAAATGGCCTCCCTTTAACTGCCACACGGCCAACAATGGCACCTTCGCAGAACCAGCGTGATGCCAATTGCTGCTCAAATTCCTGCTGCAGATGCAGTACGGTGCGACAGAGCTCTGTGTGCCAAACACTATGGTCTACTCTCTCTGTAGAGCTACGTGGCCGCCTGTATATTCTCATTACCACCACTGCCAGCAATCATCCTTCCACGTATTACTACGATATGGCAGAAGTAACTTTCAGATTGTCGTAGCCTTATTGCACAACCTCATTTAAACTTAGTGAGAAATTGATAATGGCGTCTTTGGAAACCTATGGTCATTCTTGACTAACATCAAGTCAGCACGTTCAGCCTCAAAGGTAACTAGCCCCCACGACCGTTACATCGTGTATTTAAAGCGAAGAGTACTTGCATCGTCATAGCGGCAATACCGGAACTACTCTCACCAGAAAGCGACTGGCGTGAAATTCGAACCGACATCATATTTCAGATGCAGGAACACGACTACCAACTTTCGCTTATGTCACACAACTTTCGGTTATGTCACACAAATTCTTCTTGGTGTTGCAATCATTTTTGCTCCTTGTATTTTAACCTTACGTAGCAGAACTGTTAGACAATATCTATGATTCATTGAATTTTATCGAACTGATGTGCCATCGTTCCAGCCATGGAGGTAAGAAAGAGAAGGGAGTTGTCGTTACGTCACAAGCTTCTTTCCAGCGTCCGCTATCTTAAGTATTCCAAAACATTAGGTTCATAGCATTCACACTTCCATGGTTCACCGCGGTGATAGTTACCTGTGACGTCATTCTGGTGCCCGTGCCCAGTTTCGACCCTGTTGGGTGCTTTTATTATGTCGAGACGTAGTTGTTTCAACAAAAATGCAAGTCTGCATTGTCTGCAGATGTCCTAATCGATGCGATTGTAATCTGAAGCCTAAAGGAATCACAGTTCATTCGTAAGTACAGTCGTTCAGTAGTATTTTCTTTAGTATACGTGAAATATGTTTCAACTCTTTACTTTTATTGTAGTGGTTTAATTTCTGTCGTTTGACTTTATATTGTCCGTTTTTCCCCATCATTCCTGTGTTTTTCATTGGCTTCCAAATCGTAAACGCTCCGACATCCGAGCTGTGGTGTCACCGCCAGACACCACACTTGCTAGGTGGTAGCCTTTAAATCGGCCGCGGTCCATTAGTATACGCCGGACCCGCGTGTCGCCACTGTCAGTGATAGCAGACCGAGCGCCACCACACGGCAGGTCTAGAGAGCCTTCCTAGCACTCGCCCAGTTGTACAGCCGACGTTGATAGCTATAGATCACTGACAATTACGCTCTCATTAGCCGAGACGATAGTTAGCATAGCCTTCAGCTACGTCAATTGCTACGACCTAGCAAGGCGCCATAGCCTTTGATAATTAATATTGTGAAGGATGTACCATCAAGAGCGATGTTCTACAAATGTGGATTAAAGTTAAGTATTATATCAACTACGTACTTTATTTGTTACTATTAATTCCCTTGTAATGTTCCAGACCTCGCGACAACCTGCGTGAGCTTAAGCGCGTGCCTTTCGGCTTCCTCTCGTTGTGACTTGGCTGTCTTGCTAAGTCACAACACGAGCCTCACTGCATCAACGGTAAGGCTACCATACTTTTCTTTTAATATACAGGACACCTGCAGAGATACTCCAGAATCATTCTCGGAGATGAAGACAGCTTGGACATCCATTAAAAAGACTTATCGATCCTTTTTAACTGGAACCGAAACGGGACAACAATGGCTTTTTGTGACTGGACTGGTGATGATGATAATGAGTCTTACCATCAACATTTACTTAAGGAAATTGGATTTAAGATATAATAAAAAGCCATTATTACAAAACTACACTCCTGGAAATTGAAATAAGAACACCGTGAATTCATTGTCCCAGGAAGGGGAAACTTTATTGACACATTCCTGGGGTCAGATACATCACATGATCACACTGACGGAACCACAGGCACATAGACACAGGCAACAGAGCATGCACAATGTCGGCACTAGTACAGTGTATATCCACCTTTCGCAGCAATGCAGGCTGCTATTCTCCCATGGAGACGATCGTAGAGATGCTGGATGTAGTCCTGTGGAACGGCTCTCCATGCCATTTCCACCTGGCGCCTCAGTTGGACCAGCGTTCGTGCTGGACGTGCAGACCGCGTGAGACGACGCTTCATCCAGTCCCAAACATGCTCAATGGGGGACAGATCCGGAGATCTTGCTGGCCAGGGTAGTTGACTTACACCTTCTAGAGCACGTTGGGTGTCACGGGATACATGCGGACGTGCATTGTCCTGTTGGAACAGCAAGTTCCCTTGCCGGTCTAGGAATGGTAGAACGATGGGTTCGATGACGGTTTGGATGTACCGTGCACTATTTAGTGTCCCCTCGACGATCACCAGTGGTGTACGGCCAGTGTAGGAGATCGCTCCCCACACCATGATGCCGGGTGTTGGCCCTGTGTGCCTCGGTCGTATGCAGTCCTGATTGTGGCGCTCACCTGCACGGCGCCAAACACGCATACGACCATCATTGGCACCAAGGCAGAAGCGACTCTCATCGCTGAAGACGACACGTCTCCATTCGTCCCTCCATTCACGCCTGTCGCGACACCACTGGAGGCGGGCTGCACGATGTTGGGGCGTGAGCGGAAGACGGCCTAACGGTGTGCGGGACCGTAGCCCAGCTTCATGGAGACGGTTGCGAATGGTCCTCGCCGATACCCCAGGAGCAACAGTGTCCCTAATTTGCTGGGAAGTGGCGGTGCGGTCCCCTACGGCACTGCGTAGGATCCTACGGTCTTGGCGTGCATCCGTGCGTCGCTGCGGTCCGGTCCCAGGTCGACGGGCACGTGCACCTTCCGCCGACCACTGGCAACAACATCCATGTACTGTGGAGACCTCACGCCCCACGTGTTGAGCAATTCGGCGGTACGTCCACCCGGCCTCCCGCATGCCCACTATACGCCCTCGCTCAAAGTCCGTCAACTGCACATACGGTTCACGTCCACGCTGTCGCGGCATGCTACCAGTGTTAAAGATTGCGATGGAGCTCCGTATGCCACGGCAAACTGGCTGATACTGACGGCGGCGGTGCACAAATGCTGCGCAGCTAGCGCCATTCGACGGCCAACACCGCGGTTCCTGGTGTGTCCGCTGTGCCGTGCGTGTGATCATTGCTTGTACAGCCCTCTCGCAGTGTCCGGAGCAAGTATGGTGGGTCTGACACACCGGTGTCAATGTGTTCTTTTTTCCATTTCCAGGAGTGTATTTCAAAGTAATTAAAATAAAGAACTATATCACATTTAAAATAATTTAACATTTCTGGAAAATAATCCATGCTCAGAACAAACATCATGCAGTCATTCGTGTTTGCTTATTTACAGATTTTGCACTGGAATGAATATTTTCACAAATGTGAGACTCAACAACCTCTCATACATTTTTGCGAATGGTACAGTGAAACTACAATGTAACATTAAATAATTTTCAATTTCAGATTTCAAAATATTGATCTTTTCAAATGACTAGTACCTATTCATTTTTGAAAAAATACGTTCTATAGGTGCATTTGAGCCTGGAAGGCAAACGATAAATTCTATAACCTTAGGGAAGATTGTTATTGCAGTCTTTCTCTCATTGAATACTTCGAAAACTTCCACCTACCTATAATGTACTGCTTCATTGTTAGCACTCCATTCACATAATGTCTCCACTACAGCAGTTTTGGCAATCCAAAATCCATCAAACAAGAATTGTTGAAATACTGGCCTCCTCATCTGACCATTTTGGTTCTGATTTCAAAGTAGACCAACAGAAGTCGGCGTCATGTGGAAATTTAGGACACCAAGAAACCAGATAGTCGTTTGCTGCACTGTGTAACATATTTACAAATGAATAAAATCTAGGAGACTCAAAAAATTATTCTCTCTCCTATTTCTTACCTTTGGCTTTAGTAGCTCACAACAACCTAATGCTTTTGTAAAACCAATATTCTGAGTTCAGTTTCTAGAATGCTTGATTGAAAGACATTTAGCTGATTGTGCACAGGCCATAACCATAACTCTTTTTCCTCATTACTGAAAAATCAATGCAAAGCAGTAGGGCACCATGATTCTGACAGTAAAAATGATTTTAAAGCAGGATACAATATCACAATCCTTTCAGGTGTAGGCAATAATGGTAACCACCCAGTGCTTCTGTAATCCACTACTTGCTGACATTCAACATTCTGGATTTCACAGAAATCCTTTAATCGTTCTACACTACGCACAGGGTTTTCTACATCGATTGCTAACTTGCCCACTGCTGTTCCTAATCTATTGTGAATTGTATGTGCCATGCAACCAATCCCTACAGGAGTCTTTTTCAGACTTACTCCTAATTTGCAGAAACCGTTTCCTGCATCTCTTATTAACCCTACCAAACATTTCGTATTATTAGCTGAGCGAGACACAAATTCTGACTCCAAATTATGAGCCTGTAAAACATGCTGTACGCGCTCTATTAAGACAGCTGATGTTTCATTATCGACACAGGTCTAACAACTTTACATGTACCCCACTTTCAGGTTTGAAATATCTGACGAGGAGAGGAAGTGATTTACTTCATTTAAAATTGCTGGTATCGATAGAAATGCTTATAAAAATCACTTCATTACGGTTTTCAGTGAGAAACGCTTTGATCCATGTAGCCAATACATTATTAACAATACATTCTCTCTTTTTCCTTGAACAAATAAACTTGACATTATACGGTATCATAATTATTTTTGTTGTGTAGTCCATGGAACTATAGCGGTGACTGCGAGACACAGTGTGGTAGGCAAATGTTCCTTCTGCTGAAGTTAATACTATTTCTTCATTGACTGAGACAGAAGGAATTTGTAAAAGTTACTAACAAAAGAAATGCAGTAATAGATATCAAAAGTATAAGATTTCAATGTTGCAATATTCTTTTAACATACCTAATGCTCTACTGGGGAAGAAGGTGCTCATTTTCAATGATGTTGCAGCAGCTGTTGAACCCAGTTTACGTTTATTAGTTTTCTCGTGTTGTAGAATGTCTGAAATCTCACCATGCACAATGGAAGATGTCTCGTCCCAGCACAACATATGGCTACAAAACCGCGCTGATTGCTGGGGCAGCATCTCATGCCCTCAATTCCTCCCGCCGATAATTATTCATAGTTCACATTTCTTCTCTCTTTAATAAAGATTCTGACTAGAACAGCCGGACACCGCGATCATGTGTGTGTGAGGTTTTAGTGTATAATTATATTACTATGTATGTGTGTTTTGCTTCCTTCCTGAAGAAGGCTTTGGCTGAAAACGCTTTCCGTCGTTCCTCCCTGCTGCTCAGCATGTGAGTAGCAAGCTATCTGTTTTATAGTATAGTTATTCCCTCATAAAATTTGTTATAAATAAGCCATTGTACGTCAGCACGGACAATGATGTACATAATTACAATAGTAGAAGCGAAATGGACATTCCTTACGCCACATTAAGCTTTTCTGTAGCACAAACAAGGGTTCAAAATGATGCAACCAAACAAATTTGATCACATACCCACGGTTATAAAATGATTGGCAGACAACACAGAAAAATTTTGAAATCAAACTGTCTCTTTTAAAACTCCTCCTATTCTCCAGAAGAATATCTATTATTGTAATGTGTAAATGGTGATGGATAGGAATTACTGACTAACATTTGTCTGCCTTTCATTAAGAAACGAAAAAGACTGTTAAATGATCTGAATGAAGGCATATTTACAAAAGAAAGAAATCATATCAGTATGTAATGACTCGTTTCACATCATACATATTTATGGTGCAAATGATACGTGAAACACGAAGCTAATTAACTAAGTAACTAACTAATTATTGGTACATCCCAAAGCGTGGTATAGGCTTATAAACCTTGAAAACCTCAAAATGAAATTCAGAAGTAAAATCAAGTAAATAATCAATGTAGACATACAGTCAAAGAGTTACTGGCGAGGAATAGCCTGGGAAGTGAAGCAAATAGGGTACTGTTTGGAAGGTAGACTTACATCTTATACAGGTTTGGCTATCATTACTTAAAGACTTACTTACACACATGTTAAAGCAAAATATCCATTTCACGGGCTCCTATGCCTTAATTACATTTATAGCAGTCCACAATGCTGAAGATGTTTAAAAGCTCGTATCCTGAAAATTGCTATTGTGGCCACACACTGCTTGATTCGCCATAGCCGGCCGGTGTGGCCGAGCGGTTCCAGGTGCTTCAGTCTGGAACCGCGCGACCGCTACGATCACAGGTACGAATCCTGCCTTGGGCATGGATGTGTGTGATGTCCTTAGGTTAGATAGGTTTAAGTAGTTCTAAGTTCTAGGGAACTGATGACCTCAGATGTTGTCCCATAATGCTCACAGCCATTTGAACCATGTGTTTCATTCGTCATAGGTAAGGTTTCACAGTGGGAAGATGTTGGAAATACAGTGAGACTAATGCACTGACAATCTTATGACACAAAACTCTATTCTGCACGGAGGTATACCCGTATGCAGTTTTGTTTCTTTGACATTTCGAAAATTGTTCACTTTTTTGACACGACCAATATACGACAGCACGCCTTGCTTCTTTCCTCACCGCACGCGTTTTTGGGGTAACAAAGAACACGTAAGTAAGTTTGTTGCAAACGTGAACGTTAAAAATGTTGTGTGTACAACTTGAAAGCTCAAAGTGTGACGAACAAGAAGCAGTAACAGTAAACAAACAAGCATTGATTTCGGAATTCCAGCTTCATTTGTTATCAATACAAACATGGTAAAAGTGTGAATCTTCAGGTTTTGGCGACGCAAAGACTGTTCCATTACGTTTCGGGTGTGCAGCCGCAAGAAATCTCCTTCTTCTTCTAATATTTCGGCTGTAAAACGTTCAGCCATCTTCAGAGTGAGCCGCAAGACTGCCGCTCCAGTGCTTGCTTCGTCCCTTTTACTGTTGTACCGCGCGACTGCGAATGCGGCCACAAATGCAAATGCGCCAGAGACGTTGGTCGGCGGCGGAGACGTGCATAATGCGCGAGTTGTATCTATGACTCCACAGTTGATCTTTGTTGGCATATCGATATATCATTGTGAGCTGAACTGTGACGGCGTCTTTGCGAGTTTCTTACAGCTAGTGCCGCATTCCAGGATTTATGAAGATTGAAACCACTGTCTCTATTAATTAAGTTCGTCGTCAAGCGAATTTCAATTGCCTCATTTACTATCGAGTCCCGAAATGACGATGTAGTTGCCAAAATTTCGACGTTGTCATACAACATACTGTGACAATTATCAATACAGTGCTGTGCCACGGCCGACTTGCTAGGTTGTAAAAGTCGTATGTACCTCTGGTGTTCTGTACATCTTTCTTGGACAGTACGAGTTGTTTGTCCGATGTAAGAAAGGCCACTTTACAGTGAATTTTGTAAACTCCAGATTTTCGGAGCAGCAAATCATCTTTGACGGAGCCCACGAGTGCAGCTGTCTTGGGTGGAGGACGAAAAATCACTTTTATTTTGTGTCTGCCGAGAATGCGTCCTATTTTTGATGAGAGGCTACCCACATATCGCAGGAAGAACATCGATTTAAAGGTTTCTTCATCTTCTTCTGCTTTCTTTGTGGCCTCTTTCGGTTTAATTTTCAGTGCCCTCTGTATTTGTTGTGGAGAGTACCCATTGTCTTCAAACACTCTTTGTAAGTGGGAAAGTTCATCTTGCAGACTGCTTTCGTCAGAAATAATATGCGCTCTGTGAGTCAAAGTTCGGAGAACACTCACTGTCTGGGCAGGATGGTGGCAGCTATTTGCACGTAAATACAGATCGGTGTGTGTCGGCTTCCTATAAACTTCATGTCCCAAAGTGCCATCCTCTGTGCGGCGAACCCGAACATCCAAGAATGGAAGGCATCCCTCCTTTTCAATTTCCATTGTGAACTTTATTTGATCGTGGAGGGAGTTCAGATGTCTTAAAAAGTCTTGCAAGTTGTCTTCACCATGGGGCCAAACTACAAAGGTGTCATCAACATACCTCCAGAATACCGTGTGTTTCAAGTCAGCAGATTCAAGCGCCTTCTCCTCGAAGTCCTCCATAAATAAATTGGCCACCAGAGGGGATAAGGGACTATACATGGCGACTCCGTCCATCTGTTCAAAAAATTCGTTGTTTAATAAGAAATATGTGGAGGTTAGAACATGTTTAAATAAAGCTGAAATCTCTTTGTCAAAACTTCTTTCAATACGTTGTAGAGATTCTGGAAGGGGAACCTTTGTAAATAAAGCCACCACATCAAAACTAACTGATATATCAGACGGGTTCATTTTCAATGATTTCAGTTTACAAATGAAGTCAGCCGAGTTTCTTATGTGGTGAGTACATTTTCCCACAAGAGACCTCAACAATGATGCCAGATGTTTGGCAACGTCATAGGTCGGAGAGCCTATGTTACTCACTATGGGGCGTAGAGGAACATCTTTCTTGTGGACCTTTGGTAGACCATAAAGTCTAGGAGGCACCGGACCACTTGGTTTCAATCTCCGAACAACTTCTGGTTTAAAGGGAGAATCATTCAGAAGCGAAACAGTTTTCTTTGCCACTCGGTTAGTATGATCCCTGCTGATCTTCCGATACATGCTATCACTCAATAAATTGTACATTTTATCATGGTATTCGTCCAGAGACAATAAAACAGTATCATAACCTTTATCTGCTGGGAGAACCACCGTCTGAGTATCCAGGCGAAGCTTGCGTAGAGTAGCCGTCTCTGCCACAGATATATTGCTCCTTTGTGGGTGAGCCTTCATAATTGCACGGCATGTTTCACGTCTTATTTCCTCTGCTGAATCAGAGGGAAGTGGTCGAACAGCTTCTTCAATGTCGCTGATAAACGAAGGCAATGGCAGAACCTGTGCCGTGGTTGCAAAATTCAGTCCCTTACTCAAACCCATCATCGTAGCATCGTCCAAATCGTTATTGTACGCCCTGTTAGTAATATGACAGGTAGAGATTGGCACCTCTTAACGTATATCAAATGGTTAAAATGGGTCTGAGCACTATGGGACTAAACTTCTAAGGTCATCAGTCCCCTAGAACTAAGAAATACTTAAACGTAACTAACCTACGGACATCACACACATCCATGCCCGAGACAGGATTCGAACCTGCGACCGTAGCGGTCGCGCGGTTCCAGACTGTGGCGCCTAGAACCGCTCGGCCACACCGGCCGGCTAACGTATATCATCTGAATGTAATAAATATCATCACTTTCAGGGACACCATCCAGCTACTGCCCTGTCTGTACTGCACACGTATTTTTCCACCAGCAAAGGGAAATATTATGATGACAGAAAAGACTTGGGTTTTGAGACAACTTATGATATGTGATGGTGAGAGACAAGGCAAAACAATGATTACTGCAGAGGAGGGATTTAAAGTAGTTTACTGCGGTTTCATCTTACTTTTAATGATTATCATACAAGGTGTTTCAAAAATGACCGGTATATTTGAAACGGCAATAAAAACTAAACGAGCAGCGATAGAAATACACCGTTTGTTGCAATATGCTTGGGACAACAGTACATTTTCAGGCAGACAAACATTCGAAATTACAGTAGTTACAATTTTCAACAACAGATGGCGCTGCGGTCTGGGAAACTCTATAGTACGATATTTTCCACATATCCGCCATGCGTAGCAATAATATGACGTAGTCTCTGAATGAAATTACCCGAAGCCCTTGACAACGTGTCTGGCGGAATGGCTTCACATGCAGATGAGATGTACTGCTTCAGCTGTTCAATTGTTTCTGGATTCTGGCGGTACACCTGGTCTTTCAAGTGTCCCCACAGAAAGAAGTCACAGGGGTTCATGTCTGGCGAATAGGGAGGCCAATCCACGCCGCCTCCTGTATGTTTCGGATAGCCCAAAGCAATCACACGATAATCGAAATATTCATTCAGGAAATTAAAGACGTCGGCCGTGCGATGTGGCCGGGCACCATCTTGCATAAACCACGAGGTGTTCGCAGTGTCGTCTAAGGCAGTTTGTACCGCCACAAATTCACGAAGAATGTCCAGATAGCGTGATGCAGTAATCGTTTCGGATCTGAAAAATGGGCCAATGATTCCTTTGGAAGAAATGGCGGCCCAGACCAGTACTTTTTGAGGATGCAGGGACGATGGGACTGCAACATGGGGCTTTTCGGTTCCCCATATGCGCCAGTTCTGTTTATTGACGAAGCCGTCCAGGTAAAAATAAGCTTCGGCAGTAAACCAAATGCTGCCCACATGCATATCGCCGTCATCAATCCTGTGCACTATATCGTTAGCGAATGTCTCTCGTTCAGCAATGGTAGCGGCGCTGAGGGGTTGCCGCGTTTGAATTTTGTATGGATAGAGATGTAAACTCTGGCGCATGAGACGATACGTGGACGTTGGCGTCATTTGGACCGCAGCTGCAACACGGCGAACGGAAACCCGAGACCGCTGTTGGATCACCTGCTCCACTAGCTGCGCGTTGCCCTCTGTGGTTGCCGTATGCGGTCGCCCTACCTTTCCAGCACGTTCATCCGTCACGTTCCCAGTCCGTTGAAATTTTTCAAACAGATCCTTTATTGTATCGCTTTTCGGTCCTTTGGTTACATTAAACCTCCGTTGAAAACTTCGTCTTGTTGCAACAACACTGTGTTCTAGGCGGTGGAATTCCAACACCAGAAAAATCCTCTGTTCTAAGGAATAAACCATGTTGTCTACAGCACACTTGCACGTTGTGAACAGCACACGCTTACAGCAGAAAGACGACGTACAGAATGGCGCACCCACAGACTGCGTTGTCTTCTATATCTTTCACATCACTTGCAAAGCCATCTGTTGTTGAAAATTGTAACTACTGTAATTTCGAAAGTTTGTCTGCCTGAAAATGTACTGTTGTCCCAAGCATATTGCAACAAACGGTGTATTTCTATCGCTGCTCGTTTAGTTTTTATTGCCGTTTCAAACATACCGGTCATTTTTGAAACACCCTGTATATGACTTAATGCACAAGATTGCAGAAAGAAATGTAGAGGGTAATGACAGGTTAATAGCCTTCCTGTGGTAACCTAATGATTAATGGTACTAAGAAAGAAGACGTTTAATGGCCCTTAAATAAAGGGGAAATGTTGCTTGTGTATTTTGTATAAAATTTAATGAGAGGAAGAGTGAATTCATGACAGAAGAGAAAAAGGGAGAGGAACAGTAGAGGACAAAAAGTGGATGGAAAACAGCTGAAACAAGTGAATGGTTTCAAACGTCTTGAAAGTGCTGTGTAAACAAAAGCAATAAAGATGAGGAACTGAATGTGTGTCAGTCAATAGCATTTTTGAGAGGCGTTCGAGTTCCAGGTGTAAAAAAGATGTCCGACAAAAGACCAAGGATAAATTAATTGAATACTAGTGTATGTCTGTCACCGACTAACGCTTCTGAACCCTGCACCAGAAGTAAAGGTCATTTAAGGAAGATACAGGCATGTGAAAGAAAACTCACAGAAGGAGAATGGAAGTAACTAGGAGCGAGAGAGAGCAAAAAATAGTATCTGGGAGATCTAAAGGAAACCCTGATACCGGAGCAGGTAGGATAAATATGGCTTAAGAGATACAGAAAATAAAAGAGGATGAAGCGATTCAGTACAAAGGAAAATTCACAAAGTGAGGCCTCATCGCATAACCCAAAAAGTAAGAGGAAGGAACGCACTGTGTAAAAAGTCATGGAAGGCCTCTTAATATCGTATTACATGAACTGCTGCAAATAGTGTCCAACATAAACATTTTTAATCACTGAACGTTTTGGCTGGACCAGACGGCCCAGTTCATTCCAACGTCATTGTGGAGGCACCTCAGCCTCGAAAGTGCGTTGTTGAAAGGTAGGGACAATAGCTCTTCGAGGTCTGCGCCACACTAGAACCCAGCCATTTGCTCCTACCAACTGAAATGGAGGCTCACTTGACCCGGGCACAGTTTTCCAGTGGTCTAGGGTACAACCGATATCGTCACAAGCCGCTGCCGACGAGGACGCGCTCTTAGCAAAGGCACTCGCGTCGGCCGACTTCTGCAATACCGCATTAACGCCAGACACCACCACTGTCCTAACCAATATGCTCGTCGTACGTCCCATATTGATTTCTGGGGTTATTTCAAGCACTGTTGCTTATCTGTGAGCACTGACCACTCTAAGCAAACGCCTGTGCTTTCGATCGTTAAGTGAAGACCGTCGGCCACTACGTTGTCGGTGACGCGAAATCTGAATTCTCGGCATACTCTTGACTCTGTGGATGTCGAAATATGAATTCCCTAAAGATTTCCGGCACTGGCTGACCCATGCATCTTGCTCCAACTGCCATTACTTTTTCAAAGTCTGTTGATTCCCGTCGTGCTGCGATCATCAAGTCGGAAAACTTTTCACATGAATGAGCTGAGTCCAAAAGACAGCTCTGCAAATGCACTGCCCTTTTATACCTTGTGCACGCGATACTACCACCATCACTATATGGGCATATCGCTATCCCATGATTGTAGGATGAACGGAATGAAGGACAGTATTCTACCAAAGGAGAAATAAGCACTGTTTTGTCGAATTGCTGGTGGAAAAATACGTGTGCAGTACAGACAGGGCAGTAGCTGGATGGTGTCCCTGAAAGTGATGATATTTATTACATTCAGATGATATACGTTAGCCGGCCGGTGTGGCCGAGCGGTTCTAGGCGCTACAGTCTGGAACCGCGCGACCGCTACGGTCGCAGGTTCGAATCCTGTCTCGGGCATGGATGTGTGTGATGTCCGTAGGTTAGTTAGGTTTAAGTATTTCTAAGTTCTAGGGGACTGATGACCTCAGAAGTTTAGTCCCATAGTGCTCAGAGGCATTTGAACCATTTTACATCCGTTAAGAGGTGCCAATAAACCTGAGTTCCACGTAAGCGGCCTAATATAGAGAGAGATGTACGAGGTGGTTACATCATGATGTTACCAACTTACGGGGGAAGATGGAGGAGGACAAAAGTATCAATTTCTTGTAAGTATATGTGGTGTGGAAACGACTGGTGGTTACATCATGATGTTACCAACTTACGGGGGAAGATGGAGGAGGACAAAAGTATCAATTTCTTGTAAGTAAATGTGGTGTGGAAACGACTAAGTCTTGCAAGCGAAAATTGCTTTAATAAGTCTGGCAGTGGACCTCTTCTACTGGAACTCTTTGCATTCCATACTTTGGGAACTGGTGGTATGGACCAAAACAAAACAAAAAAAAAAAATGTCCAGTAAACATGGACTCTTAACAGCTATGAGCCCTTTTATACCTTTGCTACTGTGACCCATATTTGTTCTACTGAACAACTGCGGAAGGGGGGGTGGGAGGGGGCTATCTTAAGATATGCATTTTCCTCGTAAAGAGTTACATTTAACTTAAACATATACAAAAACACATGAAACATTGCTTCAGTACTATGTTGAGCTTATACGAGAGAAATCCCGAAAGTAAGGTCTCCTATTTTTTTTTATAAGTACATACACCTATTTATTTCTACCATGGGTTACATCAGTTTACAGCTTGAACATATAGCTATTTTTCGACATAATCACCATTTCCGTGCCCGTGTCATACCAGCTCATCGCCATGCTGCTCAGAAAGTTATGAACCTCTTCTTTCACCTCGTCGTCGGAGCTGAATCGCTGGGACCACAATTAACGCTGACAGGTACTGTGAGACTCTGAAAAAGCTCAAACGGGTAATTCGAAACTGGAGAAGAGGAGTGCTGAGCAAGGGCGTACACATTCTTCACGACAACGCTCACCCACGCATCGCTCGGCAAACCGTTGCTCTCCTGCAACAGTTCCAGTGGAACATAACCACCCACCCACCCTATAATCCTTACTTGGTGCCCAGTGACCATTACCTGTTCCCTAGGTTAAAAGAACATTTGGCCGACGACGAGGTTAAAGAAGAGGTTCATAACTTTTTGAACAGCATGGCGGCGAGGTGGAATGACATGGGCATACAAAAACTGCCACAGCGTCTACAAAAATGCATCGGCAGAGAAGGTGATTATGTCGAAAAATAGCTAAATGTTCAAGTTGTAAACTGATGTAACCCATGGTAGAAATAAATGGGTGTATGTACTTATAAAAAATGGAGACCTTACTTTCGGCATTACCCTCGAACTACTGTTTTCCGTAAACAACTTTCGCACTTGTCGATAATAACAGGAAACGCCTTCGATCACGATGAATAACATTGTATTGAGTAGAAAATAACTATAACAGTTGTAAAGATTTTTCGTGTTGGCACATGTAAATTATACTTGCGTGAGAAGTAATTGATTTGGTCACAGAAGAAAGAAAGACTGAGTTTAACGTCTCGTCGACATAGTGGTCATCAGCGACGGGGCACAAGCTAGGATTGTGCCAAGGGTGGGAAAGGAAATCGGCCGTACCCATTCAAAGGAACCATTCCGGTATTTGCATGGAGTGATTTAGGGAAAGCACGGAAAACCTAAATCTGGATGGCCGGACGCGGGTTTGAGCCGTCACCCTCCCGTATGCGAGTCCAGTGTGGTAACCACTGCGCCACCACGCTCGGTGTTTGGTTACGTAAAAACGCAGAAACTACGATGTCAACTAATTATTATTACTTTTTGTAAGTGTATAATAGTCGCAGTGGACTAACACTGAACGATTTTTTTTAGTTACGTGGAGAACGAACAAAAAACAAATAGACGTCGTGGGCTTACGATTTCTCTCTCTCACATTTATTCTCGCTTCTTTACCGAATTATGTTACCAATACTAGCAGTAATCCCACCATTTACTGGGTCATTTATGTACTGTAACAAAATTACCAAACCGTACTTTTGGTGGAGCCCAGCTCTCAACTACGACAAGGATGAGCGTGCAGTGCCTGCCCTGCGGTACCTGGCCGCAGCAATCCATTCGTCCACTGTGGACAGAGACGCGGTCGGATCGATATGTAAATAGGGCCGCTTACACAGCTGGCTGCCGGCTGGAATTTAAAGCACCGCCACGTGATCGTTGCACAGGCACGTCTCGCATTTATCGAAGCCCGGTCACCTAAGCAGAAGTAGGAGAGGCCAGGGCGTCGGCGCGCATTGTCAACGTTCCACTGGGAATGGGGTCTTTCACTGAGCTGACTCCAAAGCAGCGCTGGTATCTTTTCATCTACGAGGTGCATTCAAGTTCTAAGGTCTCCGATTTTTTTTCTAATTAACTACTCACCCGAAATCGATGAAACCGGCGTTACTTCTCGACGTAATCGCTCTGCAGACGTACACATTTTTCACAACGATGACGCCATGATTCCATGGAAGCAGCGAAGCCTTCTTTAGGAGTCTGTTTTGACCACTGGAAAATCGCTGAGGCAATATCACCACGGCTGGTGAATGTACGGCCACGGAGAGTGTCTTTCAGTGTTGGAAAAAGACAATAGTCACTAGGAGCCAGGTCAGGTGAGTAGGGAGCATGAGGAATCACTTCAGTTGTTATCACGAAGAACCTGTTGCGTAACGTTAGCTCGATGTGCTGGTGCGTTGTCTTGGTGAAACAGCACACGCGCAACCCTTCCCGGACGTTTTTGTTGCAGTGCAGGAAGGAATTTGTTCTTCAAAACATTTTCGTAGGATGCACCTGTTACCGTAGTGCCCTTTGGAACGCAATGGGTAAGGATTACGCCCTCGCTGTCCCAGAACATGGACACCATTTTTTCAGCACTGGCGATTACCCGAAATTTTTTTGGTGGCTTCCACTGAGCTGACTGGCGCTTTGTTTCTGGATTGAAAAATGGCATCCACGTCTCATCCATGTCACAACCGACGAAAAGAAAGTCCTGTGGTGTCACAGCCAGACACCACACGTGCTAGGTGGTAGCTTAAATCGGCCGCGGTCCTGTAGTACATGTCGGACCCGCGTGTCGCCACTGTGTGATCGCAAACCTAGCGCCACCACAAGGCAGGTCTCGAGAGACTGACTCGAACTCAGCCCAGTTGTATGGACGACAGAGCTAGCTACTAGACGTACGAAGCCTTTCTCTCTCATTAGCCGAGAGACAGAATAGCCTTCAGCTAAGTTAATGGCTACGAACTAGCAAGGCGCCATTAGCCTTACAGTGATTGTAATCAAAGTCTCCTGTGTGCGATGTACCACAATGATTTATTAAAGATAAGTATTATACCAGCTACGTACTTTTCTTCATAGCATTAATTACGTATCCTGTTCCAGTACTTCACGCCCGTCTGCGTTAGTCTCGCGTGCCTTTTAAGCCACCTCTATCTACAAGGTGTTGGCCCAGCTGCCGACACATCACATGGCGACGAGTCAACAAAGGATCTTGTGTTTTACTTTGCCCTAATTTCTTTGTGTCATGGCTTCGCCACAATCTCCAGATGTACTGTCCGAATTTTATCGCTTGCAGAATCAGCAGACGCAGGCGTTATTGGATGCTCTTGGACAGCTCGTCCAGGGTCAACGTGCGCTGCACACCGATGCGGCCGCCGCCGCTTCATCGCTACCGCAGCCACAACATGCTGTTGCACCTCAATTCAGACCCTTTGACGCAACCCACGAGTCCTGGCAGGAGTGGTCCCGTCAATTCACCTTCCACCTCGCCGCCTACAGAATTCAAGGTAATGAGCGGCAGCCGTTTTTGCTTTCTTGTGTCGGTGTGTCCACCTACCGAGTGATAGTGAAGTTGTTTCCCCGGCGCGACGTAGCAACTCTGTCCTACGAAGAACTTTTGTCTGCTTTAGATGCCTATTTCAAGGAAACAGTAAATGTCGTTGCAAAAAGGTATATGTTCTTTCGTACAAAACGTACGGCCGGTCAGACTAATAGGGAGTGGGTTGCGACATTGCAAGGACTTACTAGGGATTGTGAATTTCACTGTGAATGTGGCCTCCCTTATTCAGATACTATGGTGCGTGATGCCATTGCACAGAACGTTTCTGATGTTCGCATACGGGAACAGATTTTGAAACTAGTTAATCCCTCCCTTCACCAAGTGATAGACATATTGGATAGGCAAGACACACTTGACTTTGCTCAGGACTCATTTGCAACTTCGCCGGCAGTGTGTCACATTAACCGGCCCGCCGGGCCCGCTGCACGGGACGCTCAGCGGCCCTCGCGCCCGTCAGCGCAGCGGCAGCCTAGCTCGCAAACACGTGTGCCGCGTAAGCAAGCTAATGCAGTGAAATCATGCCCGCGGTGTGCAACTAGACATTCGCGTGAAAATTGCCCGTCACGCCAAGCTATTTGCTTTTACTGTCATAAGAAAGGACATGTCCAAAGTGTTTGCCAGAAAAAGCTCAGATCAGACACTCACACCAATTCCAGGCCCTTTGCTTCGCGCCGGAAACGAACCAAGGAAACTCAGGCTCGTGAACCTTCGCCCATGGGTATTCATGTAGTTCATTCCACCCTGTCCGGTGACAGTGTTCATTCCACAAAAAGTGTGCGTCGACGTCGACGGAAGTCCCGTCACGTCGCACGTGATTCTGTCCCAGTGTCTGTTCCAGTTGCACAACACAGTCGCTTTTGTCGTCAGCAGGACAAAAAACTTTTTGTAGACTTAGACTTTGCAGGCAAAGTGATACCATTCCAGCTCGATACCGGAGCTGCAGTTTCATTGCTCAATCACGACACGTACAACCAACTGGGCAAACCTCCGTTGCGTGCCGCAAATGTTCAGCTCAATAGTTACTCAGGCCAGAAAATACCAGTGTTAGGACAGTGCAGCCTTCTTGCAACATACAAGGGACAGACAAAACTTGTGTCAGTTTACGTTCTTCGTTCTTCTACTGCAGTGAACTTGTTTGGTTTAGATTTATTTAAGTTGTTTAACTTGTCTATAGTAAATCAGGTCCTCTCAGTGATTCCGACTGTGCCTTCCGCCAGTGTTTCTAGTGTATTTGAAGAATTTGCAGACGTTTTTGCACCAGGCCTTGGTTGCGCTAAGAATTATGCAGCGCATTTGGAACTGAAAGCAAACGCGCAACCGAAGTTTTTCAGAGCGCGCAATGTTCCCCACGCATTGGGTGATGAGGTCGCAAGAACATTATACGATTTAGAATCTCAAGGTGTAATTGAAGGTGTGCAGGCTTCTCTCTGGGCCTCACCCTTAGTAATTTTGCCAAAACCTTCCGGAAAATTGAGACTTTGTGTGGACTTCAAAGCAACTGTGAATCCACAACTAGTAACTGCTACTTTTCCTTTGCCCCGCCCAGAAGATCTTTTTGCCAAACTGTGCCCGGGAAAATATTTTTCAAAGTTGGACCTAGCAGATGCGTACTTGCAAATACCGGTGGACGAAGAATCCCAGCGCGTCTTGGTGGTTAACACGCATCTTCGTTTGTATCGCTTCAAAAGACTGCCATTCGGGTGTGCGTCTGCACCTGCATTGTTTCAGCAATATTTACAAACTATTTGTGCGTAGGTCCCTACTGCTGCGAACTATCTGGACGATATTGTGATCTCCGGAAAGACAGAAGCCGAACATTTGCAAAATCTCCGAACATTATTTCAGGTCTTGCGACAAAATGGTCTTCGCTTGAGGAAGGACAAATGTGTGTTTTTTGCTCGGGATTTACCCTACCTGGGCCATGTCCTCAATGCCCAAGGAATACATCCGAGTCCAGAGCACCTCCGTGCCATACAGGATTTGCCGTCACCGCAGAACTTGAAACAGCTGCAAAGTGTGTTGGGGAAAATTAATTACTACCATAAATATGTTCCCCATGCCTCTTCCATTTCAGCTCCACTTCATCGCTTACGCCGTAAAGGTGTTCCGTTCGTCTGGACGACGGAATGCGAACGCGCCTTTTTCCAGTTGAAATCGGCGTTGCTTTCACATACTTGCCTTACGCCATTCGATCCCCGCAAACCCCTTTTGTTGATGGTTGATGCATCGGATTTCGGGATCGGTGCTGTGCTTGCGCACAAAGATGGATCGCATGATCGCCCTATTGCCTTTGCGTCAAAATTGCTCTCATCTGCGCAAAGAAATTATTCACAGATAGAGAAAGAGGCTTTAGCTCTCGTGTTTGGTGTTACTAAGTTTCACGATTTCTTGTATGGTCGTCACTTTACCATCATCACAGACCACAAACCTTTGACATCGCTTTTTCATCCGAACAAGCCGGTACCTCCGCGTACGGCGCAGAAATTCATTCGCTGGTCTCTTTTCCTCTCACAGTACCGCTACGATATCTTGTATCGGTCCACTGCTAAGCACGGAAACGCTGATGCGTTGTCCCGTTTGCCTGTTGCTGAGGATAAAGCATTCGATTCTTCCGAACTTGCTTGCATGTTCATTGATGCGGCAACCGATGACGTGGTCGCATCGTTTCCGATTGATTTTCGTCGTGTCGCTACAGCCACGGCTGCTGACCCTGTCCTTGCTCCCGTTTTGCGTTTTGTTGCTACGAAATGGCCCTTGTCCAAGTCACGGATCGAGGATCCGCTTGTTCGCCGATTTTTTGCTGACAAGGAGAGACTTTTTGTACGACGTGGTGTTTCGTTGTTGCGTTCTGATAATGATCAGTCCCGAGTCGTGGTCCCACGTTCGTTACAGTCCTCTGTCTTACGGCTTCTTCACCACGGACATTGGGGTATAGTGCGTACGAAACAACTTGCTCGTCACCACTGTACTTGGTTCGGAATCGATGCTGCGATTACGAATATGTGCTCCTCTTGCGTGGCGTGTGCCGAAGAACAATCCGCACCGCCGCGGAAATTCTTTGCATGGCCGAAAGCCACTTCCCCTTGGCAATGCTTGCACATCGATTTTGCTGGTCCATTCTGGAATGCTCGTTGGTTGGTTGTGGTCGATGCTTTCAGTAATTTTCCTTTTGTTGTCCGGATGTCTTCCACGAGGTCTTCTGCCACAATCCAAGCCTTGTCTGCTATCTTTTGCATTGAAGGTCTTCCGCAGACTATTGTTTCCGACAATGGCCCACAATTCATGTCCGCAGAATTTCAGTCCTTCTGCACGGCCAATGGTATTCAACATCTGACGTCCGCGCCGTTTTCGCCTCAGTCAAACGGTGCCGCGGAACGATTGGTCCGGACTTTCAAGTCACAGATGTTGAAATTGAAAGAGTCGCATTCTCGGGAGGACGCATTATTGCTCTTTTGGTCCTCGTATCGCTCTCAGCCCCGCGATGGTCGCTCGCCGGCTGAGTTGCTCCATGGTCGTTCTCATCGAACCTTGAGGTCTTTGCTGCATCCACCGCATCAGGTTCCTGTGCAGCGGCAGACTCCTGCTTTTGCTCCTGGCGACGTTGTCTTCTATCGCACCTATCGCGGTTCACGGCGTTGGCTCGAAGGGCGCATTCTTCGCTGCCTCGGCCGCGCGATGTATTTGGTTTTGGGGGCCTCTGGTGAGGTGCGTCGGCATCTCAATCAGCTGCGCCTCTGTCGTCGCCTGGGTTCTGCCGCTCCCCGTCTGCTTTCAGCGACGGAGCCGTCAGGTCAGCATACTGGGGACCCATCTACTGGCTCGCCTCATCCCCAGGTGTTACCGACGCTGCCTTCCATTTTGCCTCATGGCGTTGCGCCGCCGCCGCAGCCGCCGCAGCTGCCTCCGGCGCCGCCCGCAGTGGACGCTTCGCTGCAGCCGCCACGCGCCTCCCTGGGTCACACGCCGCCGATCGCTTCCCGTGACCAGCTGTCCTCCGCCATGGAACTCTTGCCCGCTCCGGACCAGATGTCGTCATCGCGCGTTGGATTCTCCGCCCACATGGAGGTCGACCCTTCGGCCCCTCCTGTCTCTTTACGGGCGCATACACCACATGTTGATGTGCACCCTGGACTAGGTTTTCAGGCGTTTCCTAGCTCCCCTCGGACCGAATGGCCGGGTGCGGGTGGCACAGCCTCGCCTCTTGTTAGGCTCCCCACCTCATCGCATACGTCAACATGGGGTCCTCCCCACAGCGGGCGGAAGCCTTATCTCACGACCGTTCGCCGATTTGCGGGGGAGGAATGTGGTGTCACAGCCAGACACCACACGTGCTAGGTGGTAGCTTAAATCGGCCGCGGTCCTGTAGTACATGTCGGACCCGCGTGTCGCCACTGTGTGATCGCAAACCTAGCGCCACCACAAGGCAGGTCTCGAGAGACTGACTCGAACTCAGCCCAGTTGTACGGACGACAGAGCTAGCGACTAGACGTACGAAGCCTTTCTCTCTCATTAGCCGAGAGACAGAATAGCCTTCAGCTAAGTTAATGGCTACGAACTAGCAAGGCGCCATTAGCCTTACAGTGATTGTAATCAAAGTCTCCTGTGTGCGATGTACCACAATGATTTATTAAAGATAAGTATTATACCAGCTACGTACTTTTCTTCATAGCATTAATTACGTATCCTGTTCCAGTACTTCACGCCCGTCTGCGTTATTCTCGCGTGCCTTTTAAGCCACCTCTATCTACAAGGTGTTGGCCCAGCTGCCGACACATCAAGTCCCATTCATGCTGTCGTTGCGCGTCAACATTGCTTGGCAACATGCCACATGGGCAGCCATGTGGTCGTCCGTCAGCATTCGTGGCACCCACTGACACTTTTCGCATTTTCAGGTCGTCATGCAGGATTGTGTGCACAGAACCCACAGAAATGCCAACTCTGGAGGCGATCTGTTCAACAGTCATTCGGCGATCCCCCAAAACAATTCTCTGCACTTTCTCGATCATGTCGTCAGACCGGCTTGTGCGAGCCCGAGGTTGTTTCGGTTTGTTGTCACATGATGTTCTGCCTTCATTAAACTGTCGCATCCATGAACGCACTTTCGACACATCCGTAACTCCATCACCACATGTCTCGTTCAACTGTCGATGAATTTCAATTGGTTTCACACCACGTAAATTCAGAAAGCGAATGATTGCACTCTGTTCAAGTAAGGAAAACGTTGCCATTTTAAGTATTTGAAACAGTTCTCATTCTCGCCGCTGGCGGTAAAGTTCCATCTGCCATACGGTGCTGCCATCTCTGGGACGTATTGACAATGAACGCGGCCTCATTTTAAAACAATGCGCATGTTTCTATCTCTTTCCAGTCCGAAGAAAAAAAATTGGAGGCCTTAGAACTTGAATGTACCTCGTACATCTACATTATATTCAGAAGCCATCCAGTGTTGTACGGCGGACAGTACTTTTAGGACCACTAGTTTAGCTCTCCAACCCTGTTTCACTCGCGACTAACGCGTGGGAAGAATGGTGTCTGTAAGATTCTATATTGGCTGTAATTTCTTGAATTTTCTCGTCATGGTCAGTACGAGTAACGTATGTGTATGTGTGTGTGTGTGTGTGTGTGTGTGTGTGTGTGTGTGTGTGTGTGTGTGTGTCTGGGGGAAATAATATGTTGTCCGACACTTTCCGGAAAGTGCTCTCTCGAAATTTCAACAGCAAATCTCTCCGGGATGCAAAGCGCCTCTCTTGTGGCGTCTGCCAATGGAGTTTATTGAGAATCTACATAACGACACCCTGGCGAAACGTGCCGCTCTTCTTATCTGGTAGGGATCCCAGGTGGATAAACAATACTCAAGAATCGGTGGAACAAGAGCCTCATAACACCCACCCTTCGTGGATGAGTTACATTTCCTTAAGATCCTTCCCACGTATCTGGTAATTGCGTTTCTCACTGTTTGTTTTATGGGCTCATTCCACTTAAGGTCGCTCAGGAAAGTTACTCATAGATACTGTACGGCGGATACTGTTTCCAGCGGCTTGTCATCAATAATGTAGATATATAGTATCGGATTTCATGTATGCGCAGGTCTGATGCCAGAGCCGGCAACATTCATAAATTCTCTGGAGGTTATTCTGCAAATCGTTACTACTTTCTGTCGTAGCTACTTTGTTACAGACAAGAGCAACATCTACGAACAACCTTAGAGAGCATTCGACGTTTCCTACTAGATCTTTTTACATACGTATACTGCAAATAGTACCGGTCCTATCACTCTTCCTTGGGCTACTCCGGAAATTACTTTTACATTTTTCGATTTTGTTCCGACAAGAGCGAAGCGCTGAATTCTGTCTTCAAGGAAGTCTTGAATCCAGTCGGAAATCTGCACCGATACTAGATAAACCTATTTTTTCACTAAACGGCAGTAGAGGAATGTGTTAAATCCCTTTCAGAAGCCACAGGACACGGCAATAAAGTGAGCGCCAGTGTCTACGGCGCTGTCGATCTCATGGAGGAACACAGCGAGCTGAGTTTCGCAGGATCTCTGTTTGCGAAATCCATGTTGGTTTTTACAGAGGAGCCGGCCAGAGTGGCCGTGCGGTTCTAGGCGCTACAGTCTGGAGCCGAGCGACCGCTACGGTCGCAGGTTCGAATCCTGCCCCGGGCATGAATGTGTGTGATGTCCTTAGGTTAGTTAGGTTTAATTAGTTCTAAGTTCTAGGCGACTCATGACCGCAGAAGTTAAGTCGCATAGTGCTCAGAGCCATTTTAACCATTTTTTACAGACGAGATATTTCCTTCTCCAAGAAAGTCATTATTCTTGTGCATGTAACACGTTCCATAAGTCTACAACCAACTCAAGTCAGCGACATACTGTAGGCCTATAACAGTGTTCACCTATTCTACGAGACTTCTTGAAAACAGGAATGACGTGCGCTTTTGTCCACTCGTTGGGTACCCTTTGTTGTTTAAGCTATATACACTCATGCTCATAAATTAAGGATAATTGCATAATGTGGTGCCACACAACGTGGCACTACACAAAACTGGAGCTAATAGCATAGGCACATAGGGAACACACACGACACAAATCAGTAAGTCCACAGTATTGGTGATAAGTTGAGAAAACCGTCCCGAAACACGTGTGCTACAAAACACCACAGTTATGTACCCCGACATCAATATGGGATATGATCAACATGCACACGTACACAGGCCGCACAACGGGTTGGCATACTCTGGATCAAGTGGACAAGCAGCTGCTGAGGTACAGCCTCCCATTCTTGCACCAGTGCCTGTTGGAGCTCCTGCAGTGTCCTAGGGGTGTGAAGTGCAGCGATACATCATCGACCGAGAGCATCCCAGACGTGCTCGATGGGGCTTAGGTCTGAAGAACAGGCAAGCTACTCCATTCCCCAAATATATTCTGTTTCAAGTTACTCCTCCACGATGGCAGCTCAGTGGCCCCGTGCGTTATCATCCATCAGGAGGAAGGTGGGACCCACTGCAGCCCTCAAAAGGTGGGCATACTGATGCAAAATTACGTCTCGATACACCTGTTACAGTTCCTCTGTCAAAGACATGCAGGGGTGTAAGTCCACCAATCACAATCCCACCCCACACCATCAAACCACGACCTCCATACAGGTCCAGGTCCCTTTCAAGAACATTAAGGGGTTAGTATCTGGTTCCTGGTTTACGCCTGATGAAAACCCGGCGAGAAACATTGTTCAGATTATACTTGGACTGGTCTGCGAACATGACCTGAGATCACTGTTCCAATGACCATGTACTGTGTTGTTGACACCAGGCTTTACGGGCTCTCCTGTGACCAGGGGTCAGTGGAATGCACCTTGAAGGTCTCCAGACGAATAAACCATGTCTGATCAGTTGTCTGTAGACTGTGTGGCTGGAGACAACTGTTCCAGTGGCAGCGGTAAAGTCCCGAGTAAGGCTACCTGCAGTACTCCGTGGCCATCTGCGGGCACTGATGGTGAGATATCGGTCTTCTTGTGGCGTTGTACACTGTGGACGACCCCTACTGCAACGCCTGGACACGGTCCCTGTCTGCTGGAATCGTTGGCATTATCTTTAGATCACAATTTGTTGCACACGGAGAGCCCGTGCTACGACCTGCTTTATTTGACCATCCTCCAGTTGCCCAATATTCTACCCCTTATAACGTCATCAATATGTGTTCCTTGAGAAATCAAATGGTTCAAATAGCTCTGAGCACTATGGGACTTAACATGTAAGGTCATCAGTCCCCTAGAACTTAGAACTACTTAAACCTAACTAACCTAAGGACATCACACACATCCATGCCCGACGCACGATTCCAACCTGCTTCCGTAGCGGTCGCGCGGTTCCAGACTGAAGCGCCTAGAAACGCTCGGCCACACCGACCGGCTGTGTTCTTTGAGCCATTTTCAAAACACAGTCGCCATTAGCACGTCTGAAAACTTCTGCACACTTACTCTCTGCAAAAAACTCTGACATGCGCCAAGAAACCTCTGCATATGTGGACTACTGCCAGCGCCACTGTGCGACGACCGCAGGTCAAATGCACTGCATGGTCATACCCCGAGGTGATTTAAACCCGCATACCGCCCACCAGAGCGTTGTGTCACCATGTATCAGCATTATCCTTAATTTACGATCGTCAGTGTACGATAAATTACCAATAGGAGGGGAGCAAGTTCTTTCGCATAATTGAGTTAAAATCGTCTGGGTTATTAGGCTTCGTCATATTTCCTCTAAAATAATCAACGTGTCGACCACTCTTCTGGCATCTTCCTCATGCCCACTACTTCTAGAACACTGTCTGAGACGCCGGCCGGTGTGGCCGTGCGGTTCTAGGCGCTTCAGTCTGGAACCGCGTGACCGCTACGGTCGCAGGTTCGAATCCTGCCTCGGGCATGGATGTGTGTGATGTCCTTAGTTTAGTTAGGTTTAATTAGTTCTAAGTTCTAGGCGACTGATGACCACAGAAGTTAAGTCGCATAGTGCTCAGAGCCATTTGAACCATTTGAACTGTCTGAGACAAGTGTTACGTTCTCTTATAGAGTGGAGTTTTCCCGCGTTCGTGCTGGAGAAGTGGTAGTATTGGTTAAATTTCTTATGTCTACCATTAGTGCACTGTCGTCATAGGCTAATATAGCCGCGCTGATGCGTTGTTTGCTAATCTCTTGCGGGTACTATTGGCATCCCATCGTCATTGGATAGAAAGGCACTATTCCACACTTACGCTGGAGAAGCGTTGTTGGTTGACCGTAGTAATTGGCTAGATGCGAAACGAACAAGGCAAGAAACGGGTAATGTTTACGTAAAATATTATTGTCCGCCGAGGTGACTTGCAGCGCGTTGTTTACGTTGCTCGCACACCGCGGCTGCTTATTTACTTTCTTGAGGACGGGGAGCCTCGATGCCGGAATCCCATAGCCGTCCTTACTTCTGAAATTATACGCATTCTTGGGAATTTCAACCGCTTCTCGGACCTATGACTGTTTCTTCCCTTAGCCAGCACAGGTATGTTATTAAAATCGATTCCAGAGCCACAGTTATCATAATGTTCCGCTACTGCTGATTTTACACTTTGTTTTAGCCGCGTGTGCCTTTCGTGTTCCTTAATGCGTTATTCCCGAATCGCCTATATACATTTTGCCGCAGCCACGTGTCATTTGACAGTCGCCTATAGTGTGGAGGCAATCAGGGGCATCCGCTTTTCATCGGAAAAAATCTTTTCGTTTGTTTTGACTAAAGAAAGATGTCTGAAAACCAGTTTTCTATAAAATTCTGCTTATGCGGTCAGTGACCCCAGAAACGAGCGGTTGCCTAACGGAGTGAGAAGGTGTTTCCTCGTCATTCTTATTAGAGTGTTTAATATTCCGCCTAAATGCCCTGTCGATTGAACTACTATCATAGCCATTTGCCCTCAATGTCCTCTTTAAAAAATTCGACTCCACGCCCGCGTGAAGACCGAGAGTTTTGGGCTAGGTGGTGGTGCGAAGTGGCATCTAAATACCTGCTTGTATTAGTCGGCCTTCTGTACGCTCTGCGACCTAGAGTCTTCTGTATACCAACATATCTAGGAAAGGGAGACCGACGTCACTCTCAACGTCCAAGGTAAATTTGATTTTGGGCTGAATTCCATTTAAAAATTTGTGGAAAGCATGAAGTTCTTCTTCGCTGTGTCGTCATATAACAAATGTATCGTCCACATACCGGAGCCAACAAGAAGGTTTCAGAGGAGCACCACATAATGTCTATTGCTCCAATAAAAACGTCAACTGCATCTGGGGAAATGGGAGAGCCCATATCAATGCCGTCAGCCTGTTCATAGAATTCACCATTGTATTTGAAATAGCTCGGACGAAGACGTAATTTAGTTAACTCGCAAACATCTGGACCAACTTTCTCCCTTATGATGTCCATTGTATCTGGTACTGGGACGTTAGTAAATAACGATATCACATCGAAGCTAACGAGAATATCACCTCCAGATATCTTCAGTGTGCGTATAATTTCTAAAAAAAGTTTCAAATCTTTGACAATATTTGTTTTGCCAACTAGATGTCTCATTTTACCAGATAAATGACGTGCTAAAAAGTAAGTTGGCGAGTTAATCCCACTGAAGACAGGCCTGAAAGGAACCGATTCTTTATATATTTTGGGTAGTCCATACATTCTGGGTGAGACAGGTATTCCATGTGTTAGATTCTTTGTAATAGAGCTGTACAGTGTGGAGTCTGAAATCAGGTTTTTCACTTTCTGAACGATTCTGTTCGTCGGATCGCTTTTTAACTTGCGATACACAGGATTAGCTAGTAGTTGTTCCATCATTCTGTGATAATCCACAGCGTACAAAGTAACTGTAGTATTCACCTCAGTAGCATTCACCTTATGAGGTTTCTCATGAGTTCAATAAGATATTTCCTTTCCTGCGCCGATCTGTTACTATTGGGAGGTTTCGATTGCCGTAGAACCCTCGACACATCTTATCTTACTCCTTCGGTCTGCACCTATGGAAGACGAAACAAGGATGCTTCGCCGGAACTTACGATTTCTTCAATAGGTCTCTTCGGTGTAGTTGGGAAATTCAGACCTTTTGCCCAGAACTGTAAAAGCTGCTTCATCGGATACTTCTGACGAGACATTCACCGCTACTCGTTTCGGATCCACACCAGATAATTTGTAATAGAGCTGTACAGTGTGAAGTCTGAAATCAGGTTTTTCACTTTCTGAACGATTCTGTTCGTCGGATCGCTTTTCAACTTGCGATACACAGGATCAGCTAGTAGTTGTTCCATGTGCACTTTAACCGCTAGCTTCTCTAACTTCTCTTTTTGATTCATAGCACTGAAATCCGGAAACCTTTTTGCATGATTAAAAGTTATTATTGTCCACTTTAGCTCAGCCCTGGAGTGAGAGAGCTGCGGCCAGTGAAAGATGCACATGAATTAACACGGAGCTAACATAGTTCAAGTCTCTGCGTATTTTCTGGATTCTTTCACGAAGAAGTGCTAGGCTTGCCCTTTAGTAGATCCTCCTGCTTTTACCTCCAGTGACAACGGCCACGAAAGCCGGCAGACTCTTTCGCATAATCTTAAACTTTCAGATATCTCATCTGGTCCTGACGCCTTTCCACTACTAAGCTATTGTAGCTGTTTCTCTGCTCCGCAATTGGTTATCTCAATATCTGTCATTTAGACGTTCGTACGACAATAGAAACGAGGGACGGTGTTCCGTACTTCCGCGGTGAAACAATTTCGGCAGACCGAATTCAGTATTTTGGCATTATCTCTGTGATCTTCCGTTTCGGTTTCACTATGATCACTGAGTGAATGACTAGATGGTTCTGACATGATTTTGCATACGATCAAAAGCTCCTAGGATTTTTACTCAAATCGGTTGACAAAGTTTTACTTTCAAAGTTAATGAACACTTTTTCTCATTGCTCTCCTCATGCTCATTTTCGTTCCGTTCAGTTTTTTTTATCAGCTAGGTTTTCACTTCACTTGAATTTGAAATGAAGTTCTCTTTGTTTCCTTCAAAAATTCTATGCTATCACCTGTGCGTTGACTAAATTAGCAGCTGCGACACGTTTCTCTTCTGTAATAACTTTAGATTGAATACTTACATACGTGGGAAACATCGTGTTTTTTCGTTACGAAACGTCGCTTTATTTGTAGGCACATAGAGCCAAAATGAAACGACAAACGAAAAAGCGTTGCCTGCAGAAACTCTAGCACTCTATTGAGAACTTGCTAAAACGACAGTCGATTTAAGCTTCATTTGTAATCTAGAATCAGTATCGCGTTGGTGTTTGTTTGGCCAACAACCCTAACTTTCGTTTGATCACCTTTCCTTTCCCTACAGTTTACTTCAGTGTAACTGACTCAATCAACATAAGCGACTACCTTCCTTATGCACTGATATCCAGACCTTAAAGCCTCCCTGTAACAATGGATTTTAGCAACGGTTCATGTCTGTTGATGTACACTATCTCATCAAAAGTACCCGGGCGGCTATTAGGGGACGTTCATGCGACATGCGTCCACATGTCGCCTTTATGGAGGCCTAAACTCTCCAGGCGGCACATTCAGTGAGATATTTTAATGTATGCCGAGGAACGCAGCTCATTCTTGCGCAAGATCCGAAACTTGAGAAGACGGTGACTTTAGACACTGGTGTCTCGAGCACGCAAAAAAATGGTTGAAACGGCTCTGAGCACTATGCGACTAAACTTCTTAGCATTCCCCACAACATTTTCTATGTGTTCCTTCCAATTTGAGTTGTTCGTAATACCTAGGTATTTAGTTGAATTTAAGGCTTTTTGACTAGACTGATTTATCGTGTAACCGAAGTTTGACGAGTTTCTTATAGCACTCATGTGGATAACGTCACACCTTTTGTTATTTAGGGTCAACTGCAACTTTTCGCACCATTCAGATATCGTTTCTAAAACGGTTTGCAGTTTCTGTTGGTCTTCTGATGACTTTTTAGTCTATAAGCGACAGCGTCATCTGCAAACAACCGAAGACGGGTGCTCAGATTGTCTCCAAAATCGTTTATATAGATAAGGAACAGCAAAGGGCCTATAACACTACCTTGGGGATCGCCAGAAATCACTTCTGTTTTACTCAATGACTTTCCGTCAATTACTACGAACTGTGACCTCTTTGACAGGAAATCACAAATCCAGTTACTGATGGATGTGTGACACCAATGACTAGTTGTCGTTCGAACCCACTGAGCTATCGTGACCGAAACATTCTGCTGTTACTTGACTATCTACTGATAACAGAGTAGTAACTGGCTCATTTAAACTGACCACTCCGCCTCTTGTGACATCTAGGCTCAGTTTCGCAGTACTTAGATGTATCCGACTGCATTTGATCACCCAGTGTACATGAATAACCAATGTATCTCTTCGTTTTATTATTTTCTTTACTTTAAAATTTTTTCTTGTTTGCTCGTTTGAAGATCTCCTCATCCGTTAGTGGGTTTTCCACAGACTCCTGTAATAGAACGCATTAGGAGCCATTTATTGTTTCATGTCTTCCCAGCTTTCCATGATATGCACCTGCTATATTGCCTGATATTAAATTCCCATAGTCACACGCTACTTTTTATTACCCTGGTGACCATAAATAAAATTATCGGATTCCCTTGTAGTTTAAATTCCTCACTGCGCAAGTAAAGTTCCAAATCATTCAAAAAGTCATTTTCCACTAGAAATCAATAATCACAGTTCCTTGCCATCACACAACGTATTTCAAACAACGAGCAAAACAGTGGATAACCTGATATACAATTAAAATATGTTTTTTCCAGAAAATAGTACAAAGACTCAGCATCATCATCATCATCATCATAATCATTTAAGACTGAATTTGCCTTACAGCGTTCAGTCTCGAGCATAGCCCCCCTTATATAAATCCTCCATGATCCCCTATTCAGTGCTAACATTGGTGCCTCTTCTGATGTTAAACCTATTACTTGAAAATCATTCTTAACCGAATCCAGGTACCTTCTCCTTGGTCTGCCCCGACTCCTCCTACCCTCTACTGCTGAACCCATGAGTCTCTTGGGTAACCTTGCTTCTCCCATGCGTGTAACATGACCCCACCATCTAAGCCTGTTCGCCCTGACTGCTACATCTATAGAGTTCATTCCCAGTTTTTCTTTGATTTCCTCATTTAGGACACCCTCCTGCCATTGTTCCCATCTACTAGTACCTGCAATCATCCAAGCTACTTTCATATACGTAACCTCAACCTTGTTGATAAGGTAACCTGAATCCACCCAGCTTTCGCTCCCATACAACAAAGTTGGTCGAAAGATTGAACGGTGCACAGATAACTTAGTCTTGGTACTGACTTCCTTCTTGCAGAAGAGAGTAGATCGTAGCTGAGCGCTCGCTGCATTAGCTTTGCTACACCTCGCTTCCAGTCCTTTCACTATGTTGCCATCCTGTGAGAATATGCATCCTAAGTACTTGAAACCGTCCACCGTTCTAACTTTGTTCCTCCTATTTGGCACTGACTCCGGTTATATTTCTTTCCCACTGACATTACTTTCGTTTTGGAGATGCTAATCTTCATACCATAGTCCTTACATTTCTGATCTAGCTCTGAAATATTACTTTGCAAACTTTCAATCGAATCTGTCATCGCAACTAAGTCATCCGCATATGCAAGACTGCTTATTTTGTGTTCACATATCTTAACCTCACCCAGCAAGTCTATTGTTTTCAACATATGGTCCATAAATAATATGAACAACAGTGGAGACAGGTTGCAGCCTTGTCTTACCCCCTGAAACTACTCTGAACCATGAACTCAATTTACTGTGAACTCTAACTGCTGCCTGACTATCCATGTAAAGACCTTTAATTGCTTGCAAAATCACATTCCATAATCTTGTAGAACAGACAACAACTTCCTTCTAGGAACCCGGTCATATGCCTTTTCTAGATCTATAAAGCATAGATACAATTCCCTGTTCCAGTCATAACACTTCTCCACTATTTGCCGTAAGCTAAAGATCTGGTCCTGACAACCTCTAAGAGGCCTAAACCCACACTGATTTTCATCCAATTGGTCCTCAACTAATACTCGCACTTTCCTTTCAACAATACCTGAGAAGATTTTACCCACAACACTGATTAAATAGATACCTGTAGTTGTTACAATCTTTTCTGTTTCCATGTTTAAAGATTGGTGTGATTACAGCTTTTGTCCAGTCTGACGGAACCTGTCCCGACTCCCAGGCCACTTCAATTATCCTGTGTAGCCATTTAAGACCTGCCATTCAACTGTATTTGGTAAGTTCTGACTTAATTTCATCCACCCCAGCTGCTTTATTGCACTGCAATCTATTGGCCATTTTCTCCACTTCCTCAAATGTGATCCTACTTCCATCATCATTCCTATCCCATTCTACCTCGAAATCTTCGGCATATTTTTCCAAGTCCATTTTGAGTCCTTCTATTCAAATTAAATTCATATTTGTAACATACATTTCACGTCAGTCAAATCAAATGGTTCAAATGGCTCCAAGCACTATGGGACTTAACATCTGCGGTCATCAGTCCCCTAGACTTAGAACTACTTAAACCTAACTAACCTAAGCACATCACACACATCCATGCCCGAGGCAGAATTCTAACCTGCGACCGCTTCAGCAGCGCAGATCCGGACTGAAGCGCCTAGAACCGCTCGGTCATAAGGCCGGCTCACGTCAGTCGATAAGCTGTTTCAACGCTACGCTGGCGGTACATAATTTAGATTCGTATTTCTTGCTCAACATCAGTAGCGTATCGACACTCCATGGCTGCTGGCTGGACAACTATCGACCCGTTGCCACTGTCGTTGGCTGGTTGATTCTGGGGAGGTCATTGTTCTCATCGGATTAGGGAAGGATGGGGAAGGAAGTCGGTCGTGCCCTTTCAAAGCAATCATCTCGGCGATTGCCTGAAGCAATTTTGGGAAATAGCGGGAAACCTGAATCAGGATGGCCGGACGCGGGTTAGAACCGTCGTCCTTCCGAATGCGAATCCTGTGCTAACCACTGCCCCACCTCGCACGGTATGTCGCTGTACATGCAGTGCATGCCACATGCAGTTCTTCTCACAGCGCTTCAGGGTACTTTGCGGCGTCGCGATACTGTTTCTTTGTGTAAGAATTTCACGATAAATTAGCACACTGTAAATCCCCTACAAGCTGCAACATCTATCAATGCTAGTCAGTTTCATTTCCTATCTTAATGATCTGCAGGATGGTTAAAAAAAGGTGGTATCGGTGTCAGCGACTAACCATTTCAGCATTAAATCCTATCCTTGAGTAGTATTGGAGGAGTTCCAGATCGGAAGCTTTTTCTTTCTATAAACTTTTGGCTGAGACACATTTTCAAGGTTATCTATTGGGCAATGTTAAGCTATGACTTAGCTTATTTATTTATTTAAGCGTATGGCTAGGGCCCTCCGTCGGATAGGCCGTTCGCCGGGTGCCGGTCTTTCAATTTGACGCCACTTCAGGCACCTGCAGTCGATGAGGATGATAGGGCGATGATGAGGACAGAACAAAACCCAGTCCCTGGGCTAAGGAAATTCCCAGATCCAGCCGGGAATCGAAACCGGGCCTAGAGGATTGACAAACCGTTACACTGAGCATTCAGCTACCGGGGCCGGACTAAGACTTTGTTGAGTATGTGTGAAAGAAGCAAAACCAATTATAATTTCACATTTACTTCACTTATAACTGCGAGAATACTAAGGTGATATTGACTGGTTTTGGGCAGTTAGGGGCTATCTTATGGTCCTGACTGGTTAGCTACAGTGTAAGACAGCTGCATATCTTTAGGTAACTCCTTGGCTAGCTTTACTATAGAAATAACCTTTCACATGATGAATGCGTCGTTTTACATTTTCAGTTCATCACTGAGATTTGGAGATTGGCCGAGACTTGGAGATTGGCCGAAACTGCTCATGATCACTCCCAGGGCATCAACCCTTTGCGAATTTTATGCCGTTTACTCAGTTAAACAGTAACTATGCCTCACAGTCAGGCACACGATCACTACACGGACGTCTGCGCATTTGAAGGAGGGCGTGTAATTGGGCTCAAAGAAGCCGGTTGGAGTAGGCAGTGAATCGCTCCATATTTGATTAGGAGTGTTGGCCTCACAGGACGATCTTAGCAGGAGAAGGTTATATCGAGGCCGAATACAGCGTCAACAAGAAAGCGGTCGACCTAGAGAGGCGATAGAACATGCTGATTGAGTTGTCGTCAGAAAGGCATTCAGAATCTCAGATTTATCACTATCACTGATCCAACGTGCAACTGGTGCTTCAGTGCGTGCAAGCACCATGACTAGTGGCTTACAGAAAGAGGACTGATCTCGCTGCGGCCCCTCGGCCGACTGCAGTTGGCCTCTGTAACCAACAAGCCCGTTTGCGGTGGTATCGGACACATTCGGACTGGAATCTCATTGACTGGAATAGAATCGTCTTCAGGGACGAGTCCCGATTCGTAATGAGGCCCGATTACCAGCAAAGGCGTGCCTGGAAATTCCGAAGACAGTTGTGTGATACTAACCTGACTGTCGTCCGTCATATGACCCGACAATCAGGAGTGGTGGTCTGGGGCGCCATTACTTTTCACTGCATGACTCCTTTGGTTGTCATCCGCGGTATCCTTACAGCACCGACGTGTATCGATAATATTCTACGATCCATTTCGTTGCTCTTCAACCTGCCAACCTGGACCCACATATCAACAAGGTAAAGGCTGTCCACACAAGGTCTTCATGATTGCCAAATCTTAAATTGCCCAGCGATGTCACCGGATTTCTCCCCAACAAGGAAGATTTGTACCATTATGGGCAAACGTCTAGGAATTTTGACGCTCTAACACACCATTTAGGGAATTTATGGCGCGATATGCTTTAGGAAGACAGCCAACAACTCCGGTAATCAGTGCCAAGTCGAATAACTTGTTTCATAATGGCCAGGGGTGGACAAACGCATTATTGACAGTTTGTAAATAAATCATCCAGTTTATCTGAAATTATAAAAATTCGATTGTTTGGACAAGTACATCACATCTACCGATTTCCTTCCCTTTCGGATAACTCCTTCGTGACGGGACGTGATTTATAGTGTATTTATCGCTATGATGGTTAACGCTGTACTATCCTATTGAGTAATTTGTTTCAGAAATACGCCCCCCTCCCCCCATGAACCATGGACATCGCCGTTGGTGGGGAGGCTTGCGTCCCTCAACGACAAAGATAGCCATACCGTAGGTGCAACCACAACGGAGGGGTATCTGTTAAGAGGCCAGACAAACGTATGGTTCCTGAAGAGGGGCAGAAGACTTTTCAGTAGTTACCGGGGCAAAAGTGTGGATGATTGACTGATATGGCCTTGTAACACTAACCAAAATGGCCTTGCTGTGCTGGTACTGCGAATGGCTGAAAGCAAGGGGAAACTACAGCCGTAATTTTTCCCGAGGGCATGCAGCTTTACTGTATGATTAATAATGATGGCGTCCTCTTGGGTAAAATATTCTAGAGGTAAAATAGTCCCCCATTCGGATCTCCGGGCGGGAACTACTCAAGAGGACGTCGTTATCAGGAGAAAGGAAACTGGCGTTCTATGGATCGGAGCGTGCATTGTCAGATCACTTCATGGCGCAGGTAGGTTAGAAAATTTAAAAAGGGAAATCGATAGGTTAAAGTTAGATATAGTGGGAATTAGTGAGGTTCGGTGGCAGGAGATACAAGACTATTGGTCAGGTGAATACAGGGTTATAAACACAAAATCAAATAGGGGTAATGCAGCAGTAGGTTTCATAATGAATAAAAAAATAGGAGTACGGGTAAGCTACTAGAAACAGCATAGTGAACACATTATTGTGGCCAAGATAGACACGAAGCCCACGCCTACTACAGTAGTACAATTTGATATTCCAACTAGCTCTGCAGATGATGAAGAAATTGATGATATGTATGAAGAGATAAAAGAAATTATTCAGGCAGTGAAGGGAGACGAAAATTTATTAGTCATGGGTGACTGAAATTCGGCAGTAGGAAAAGGGAGAGAAGGAAACATAGTGGGTGAATATGGATTTGTGGGGGAAGAAATGAAAGAGGAAGCAGCCTGGTAGAACTTTGCACAGAGCACAACATAATCATAGCTAACACTTGGTTCAAGAATCATGAAAAAAGGTTGTATACACGGAAAACCCTGGAGATATTAGAAGATATGAGATAGATTATATAATGGTAAGACAGAGATTTAGGAACCTGGTTTTAAATTGTAAGACATTTCCATGGGCAGATGTGGACTCTAACCACAATCGATTAGTTATGAACTGTAGATTAAAACTGAAGAAACTGCAAAAAGGTGGGAATTTAAGGAAATGGGACCTGGATATACTGAAAGAACCAGAGATTGTACAGGGTTTCAGGGAGAGCATAAGGGAACAATTGACAGGAATGGGGGAAAGAAATATAATAGAAGAAGAATCGGTAGCTTTGAGGATGAAATAGTGAAGGCAGCAGAGGATCAAATAGGTAAAACGACGAGGGCTAGTAGAAACCCTTGGGTAATAGAAGAAATATTTGATTTAATTGATGAAAGGAGGAAATATAAAAATGCAGTAAATGAAGCAGGCAGAAAGGAATACAAACGACTCAAAAATGTGATCGACAGGAAGTGCAAAATGGCTAAGCAGGGATGGCTAGAGGACAAATGTAAGGATGTAGAGGCTTATCTCACTAGAGGTAAGATAGATACTGCCTGCAAAAAAATTAAAGAGACCTTTGGAGACAGGAGAACGACTTGGATGAATATCAAGAGCTCAGATGGAAACACAGTTCTAAGCAAAGAAGGGAAAGCAGAAAGGTGGAAGGAGTATATAGAGGGTCTATACAAGGGCGATGTACTTGAAGACAATATTATGGAAATGGAAGAGTATGTAGATGAAGATGAAATGGCAGATATGATACTGCGTGAAGAGTTTGACAGATCACTGAAAGACCTGAGTCGAAAGAAGGTCCCCGGAGTAGACAACATTCCATTAGAACTACTGACAACCTTGGGAGAGCCAACACTGACAAAACTCCACCATCTGGTGAGCAAGATGTATGAGACAGGCGATATACCCTCAGACTTCAAGAAGAATATAATAATTCCAATACCAAAGAAAGCAGGTGTTGACAGATGTGAAAATTACGGAACTATCGGTTTAATAAGTCACAGCTGCAAAATACTAACACGAATTCTTTACAGACGAATGGAAAAACTGATAGAAGCCGACCTCGGTGAAGATCAGTTTGGATTCCGTAGAAATGTTAGAACACGTGACGCAATACTGACCTTTCGACGTATCTTAGAAGAAAGATTATGGAAAGGTAAACCTACGTTTCTAGCATTTGTAGACCTAGAGAAAGCTTTTGACAATGTTGATTGGAATACTCTCTTTCAAATTCTGAAGGTGGCAGGGGTAAAATACAGGGAGCGAAAGGCTGTTTACAATTTGTACAGAAACCAGTTATAAGAGTCGAGGGGTATGAAAGGGAAACAGTGGTTGGGAAGGGAGCGACATAGGGTTGTAGCCTATCCAGATGTTATTCAAACTGTATATTGAGCGAGCAGTAATGGAAACAAAAGAAAAGTTCGGAGTAGGTATTAAAATCCACGGAGAAGATATTAAACCTTTGAGGTTCGCCGATGACATTGTAATTCTGTCAGAGACAGCAAAGGACTTGGAAGAGCAGTTGAACGGAATGGACAGTGTCTTCAATGGAGGGTACAAGATGAACATCAACAAAAGCAAAACGAGAATAATGGAATGTAATCGAATTAAGTCGGGTGATACTGAGGGAATTAGATTAGGAAATGAGACACTTAAAGTAGTAAAGGAGTTTTGCTATTTGGGGAGCAAAATAACTGATGATGGTCGAAGTAGAGATGATATAAAATGTAGACTGGCAATGGCAAGGAAAACGATTCTGAAGAAGATAAATTTGTTGACATCGAGTATAGATTTAAATATTAGGAAGTCGTTTCTGAAAGTATTTGTATGGAGTGTAGCCATGTATGGAAGTGAAAGATGGACGATAAATAGTTAAGACAAGAAGACAATAGAAGCTTTCGAAATGTGGTGTTACCGAAGAATGCTGAAGAATAGATGGGTAGATCACATAACTAATGAGGAAGTATTGAATAGGATTGGGGAGAAGAGAAGTTTGTGGCAGAACTTGACTAGAAGAAGGGATCAGTTGGTAGGACATGTTATGAGGCATCAAGGGATCACCAATTTAGTATTGGAGGGCAGCGTGGAGGGTAAAAATCGTAGAGGGAGACCAAGAGATGAATACACTAAGCACATTCAGAAGGATGTAGGCTGCAGTACGTACTGGGAGATGAAGAAGATTGTATAGGATAGAGTAGCATGGAGAGCTGCATCAAACCAGTCCCAGGACTGAAGACCACAACAACAACAATCTAGTAATACCTTTTGGTTCATCTCCAGATGCGTGTTTTACAGAGGCTGTAATCTGCCATAACATTCCACATATCGCAGAAGTGTTTATGGCCCATTTAGAAAGACCCCACGTGCAACACTCCAAGCTGTCTCTCCTGAGTTTGCCGCGTAGACAGGAGGCGAGCAGTTGACTCTGAATTAATGGCCTCATTTGTAGGGTAGGCGGGTGTTGTGGTTAGCTCTTGTCTGGCGCTCCTGTTCTGTCTCAGCTGCCGTGGGACAGACAGACAGACAGACTGTAAGGACGAACAGCTGTCAGCTGTTTGACTGGCAACCCGCTTCAAGGCGCTGCTCCGGCGGGCCTCTGGCAGACTGATGGTTGAGGCTGCTAATTACCTCACTGCTAGCCTACCCTCCAGGGCGAGACAGAGCTCAGACGCTGCTCCAGTGCCATCTACGTAAGGATGCAACACTCTCCATTGTGTTTAGGTTTACATTTACTTACTGAAAATTTCGATAGCGCTCAGTCGTTCCATAATCCATAGGCTCTTTCCCCCCTGACATATTTATTTGCTGGTAGGGTGATTGCAGACAATGGTTTCAGCAAGAATCGATTGTTAAATTTTCATTTCTGTTTGGGATGTATATTTACACTATGGTTGTTTACTGCGTCTTGGAAAGATTCAGTTGTTGCACAGAGATAGAAAAATCATACGTGAGGGTAAACTATTTTTTTTATGAAGCATCCACCTAATTTGTATACTGGTTTCGAAATGTTATAACTCTATTTTCAGTACAATAATTCGTATCATTAATGTATAGCAGTACTACTGACATGTGAGCGCAGAAACAGGATTACATTCACTCCTTAAAATTGGCACATCCGAAACGAATCTTACGTAAGACTCAAAATAAAAATATAAAATTGATCACCAGTGACAATTTAAGAAATTATGAATTTCATATAAGTGACAAACAATACACAGTTATTCTTTGACCGTTTATAGAGAAACACTTTCCTTGAGATGATGGTCTATAGTCTTTTTTCTACACAATATCACTTCTTTCATTACGTATAGGGAATAAGCTAACTGTTCTACATTAATAAATTCAGCACTACGCCCGTATGCAATCCAGCCGTTCACGTATCAGACGTGTGGGTGGCGCCAGTATCCCACACCGGCGCAGCTTTTCCATTCGCTGAAGTGTGTTTTCCCGCAAGCCACACGACTTTCGGCTTTAGAACAGTCGTAGGTGTCTACATTTTGACCATCAGATGCAGCATGAGTCGATTTACAAGCGTATCTTTACTGAACATGTTGTAGAAACATCAGACACTACCTGTCGGAACTATTAAGAAGAACACAAGGGGCATACCAGTGATCTCCAAAAAGAAGGAGAATTTCTTTTGAGGAAGGGTCTTATTATACTGTTCAAAGGTAAAAATAAACGTAATATACGATACTGCCTCTCCACAAAACACCAGGCAACGGCCAAAGCCGTTTCTGTACGTTCAAAAGGATGTTGCAAGAACAGTAATGCCAAACATTGTCATAGAACGTAAAATGAAAGAGACTGTTGTAAACCATATGGATCAGCTTGACAGCTATCACCCATTCACAAGCATGAGTGTGATGAGGTGGGTAAAACTTGTCTTTCACTTTTTCCTAATGTCTGCGGTGAATGGCTCTATTTTGTACAAGGATGCCACCAAGCAGAAGATATCTTTAGTAGAATTTATTAAAAAAAAGTTTGCATTGTCTTGGTACCTGCAGGAGGGGATATTACATCATTGGAAATAACACCAACGACTAGCGTATATAGAACGTTTGTTCGCAATTTTCCAAAACACCGCCCACTGCCAACAATGTAAACGCCATGTTCAGTTGTTAAGTTTTCCCTGACAAAGGAAAGAAAGATGTAAGACGTTAAGGAAAGAAAGTAGATGGAGGTATAAATACGACAGTGTTGGACTTTGTGTACCACAATGAACTGAAAACTGTCATTTGAAAGGAAATTAGGTATAAATTACGTTTAATCATTCTTTTTCATAAAATATGAAATAAATATGCATCTACATAAATATTTATTTTTTGTTCTTATTTGCAAACAAATACAAAACTCTTTTCGGTGGATTAGGAATTTTTTCATGTTCTTGGCAGCGCTGATACACCAGTACTGGTGTGAAGATTTATAAAAAGAAGCATATGGTGTTTAAAAGATGCTAGACGTGCGTCTCTAAGATGCTTCACTATCGTGTAATTATTCTTTAAATTTGCTAGTAAATCACCAGTTCACCAATGCAATTGCAGCGACTTATCTCACAACATAGATTAAGGAAAGATACACTTAAGCTGATAGCAGTTATAGATACAGTGACGAGTTTTCACTATTGAGACCGGTAGCAGGAATAAATACACGCTGAATTAGGTAGTGTAAATATTTTTCCGGAACCCGAACTGTTCTTCCCCGGCATCGGCGGAGGCAGAGTGTGCAAACGTTGTACATATATCGTGTCAGTATTTGCCACTAGTATTTATCAGACTGATGGTCCAGTAGTGTTCACACTTGTCAGCAGCTGAATTATTTGCAATTAAAATTATGACACGCTGATGGAAGTAAAGAAAAATACATCTTCCGTCTGTCAGATATGAAATGTGGTATTTAACAAGGAGCAACTGTTTGAGAACTCGTTCTTATTGTGTTACAAGAACACTACATACATTGTTGGAAATTTAGGTTTACTTTCGAATCATTTCGCCAACGGCCTTGCCACAGTGGTAACACCAGTTACCGTCAGATCACCGAAGTTAAGCGCTGTCGGGCTTGGCTAGCACTAGGATGGGAGACCTATTCATGTAAATAAAGAACCGTATTAATCCTGATGTGCCATTGTGTTGTAGAAAGAGGATACTGGCGACCGAGAACAACATCCTGTTCCTTGCTTTCTTCCAATACAAGTCTCTACAATTGGAAAATAGACTTTCTGCTCCTGCTTCATTATCTTCACCAGCACAAGACATTGTGATCATTTATGAGCATCGTGACTCCATGAAGGAAGTGTTTCCATAATGGACGGTTACCATCTTCTCTCATAGCCAACCATAGTGATAGATGGAAAAGCTTTTGATTTGTTCCATGAGGGGCATTCAGTAAGTAAAGTAACATTTTTTTTTTCTGAATGAAGGTTGGTTTTATGAATGCATCCTATAGACCACGTTATTTGTCAATGTTTTGTCTACAACCATCCTTTTCAAAATAGCCTCCGTTCAACGATACAGCCTTATTCCACCTTACTGGAAGGGTCTGTATGTGTGCATGGGAATACCCTACTTGTTGACGTCTCAGCCAATGCCTTGCTGCATCAATAGCCTCCCATCATCCATGTTCTGCTTCCTGCACAGCGCATCCTTCATTGGGAAAAATATATGGAAATTGGCAGGTGATACACCCAGGTTGTGGGTTGTATGAAGTTTTTTCTCGGGTGCGTAGACTTGTGTGAGGATTTTATGATGTCTTGGAGAAAGAGAAATTGGTTTGTATTTCTGTGGTCATGAACACGCTGAAGTTTTTTTTTCTTTTTTTCAATTTCCTGAGGCCAGCACAATACTATTCGGAGTTGATCATTGCACCATGAGGGAGGACATCAAAGAGAATGATCCCTTCAGTGATCCAGAAGACCGTCGCCATGTCTTTACCGGCTGAGGGTGTGTGTTTGAACTTTATCTTTGGAGGAGAGATAGTGTGGCACCACTCTATGGATGGTCGTTTTGGCTCCGTCTCGAAATGATGAACCCATGTTTCATCGCCTTTGAGGATTTTCGACAAAAAATCACGATCAGCCTCGTAAGGCCCAAGCAATTCCGTATAGATGGTCTTCCGTTGCTTTTTATGGTCTCTTGTGTCAGGCGGCGAGTGACCCAGCCCCACATGGTGTGTCAGCACTATGTAGGGGGATGTCCTGTTGAGCAAGGAGGTGCAACCTCGAATGAAAGTGTCCTCACGCTGCAACATTGCAGAAGTCAGAGTGTGTGGCCGGCCGGCACGCGGGATGTCAGACAGGTTTGAGCGACTTTGTAGCAATGACGACTGACACCTCGCCCAATTACTCACCTTGCTTTTGTTCACAGCCAGGTTTCTGCGCCTATAAATATCTGCGATGCTCTGGTTCTCCGCCAGGAGAAAATCAATGACAGCTCTCAGCTTGGAACTCATTTCCGTTACTGACGTCAATTTGAAGGTTTCGTATAGCGCCGTCACCTATTGGAACTTCATGAAACTTCAGGGACTTACGGGGATATTTCACGATGTGCACAACAGATTCTGGATTTTTCGAACCGTAATTAGCCGTCAGTCAGTTCAGCGTCGTGGGTCGGCGCAGCTTGCTGCTTGGAAGTCCACCTGCCGTTCTGGAGTCTGAAGATGATCCTTAAGGGTTGAAACCAGTCACCCCGATTAAAAGGAGTTTGTGATCAAGACTGTTATTTAATTATCATATTAATAAGACGCTGAGAATGTTTTCAAAAATTTTGCAGACGGGAATCGGCCAAACTGTTACACAGTAGTGTATTGTATTGTGTATATCAAAGCAGAGAAAAGTCAGTTCTGATATTACATTACTAATGTACTGTCTGTCATCTCAATGGAATTACATTTGAAGTCCATGTCATACTACTAGTGCACTTAAAAATTTCCTAGCCTGACTTGTGACACCATTTAAGTATGTGTAGACATACAAAGATTCGAGCGGGTTTTCTGTCATAGACCGCTTGCTTCGTCACAAAGAAAACGAAATTAACTCTCGATGCTGATTATGTTTCCTTTTACTGTGGCCTGTGGTAATGACTTGAATTGTGTGTGAATCTTCACTGTGATAAATATAATGTATTCACAATAAACGTTAATCTAAACGTATATTTTTCTGCGGCTCTCGTGAACTGGGGTAAGATACCTTTAGGTGTGTGACCGAAACACTGAAATAACTGAGACACCAACGTTTCAAACTTATTCACGGTCGTACTCTAAAGGCATAAAGATAACTCAGTTACGATGACGGTAAAAATGTTTTTTCTATTGTTATTTTACTATTTCATATTGCTCGGCCTCACGCCCAAAAGGATTTTATTCCAATTTAAATGTATATTTTCTTGGCATTATCGCAATAATGTTTCACTACGATTGCTCTAGTGTTTCTCGGAGAAAAGGAATTACATACCCGTGGGTTCCAAAGAATTCAAGTATTGATCAAGTATTTTTATTACCTCCATCAACACAGATTTCTCCTAACGGTGCTATTAAAAATTTTTATCGCAAGCGCTACGGCTACATTACCTTAATGTGTTTCTGATTCACGGATTTTCGATAACGACTATGCTTTAAACGAGAAAGACATCAGCTTCAACATGATGCTTATGTATCAGTCAGAGATCAAACACTGTTAGGTAATACATAGATGACTGGGCTCCGAAATTCCGCCACGGAAATCAGCTCCCAAAAATCTGGCCACGTTAATGTCGACATTATTTACAACCTTTTTCATTTGCTCTTAACATTGAAACTTACAGCAGTCATGATGGAATTCTACTTCAAGTACCATGTACAATACTCCCGGTGCGTTAGTTCATGGAAGGGTAGGTGTAGTTGAGCCTCATGCTAGCATCTTTTCCGCCAGTGTTTCCTTGAGGTGGAGAACATCGGATCGTGTTTAAATTGATTGGTGACCTCTGTCGACGCCTTCTTTAGAATTATTCGAGCTGAATATTGAAACGGCGCCGGGCGGCGTGGGCGAGCGGTTCAATGCGCTTTAGTCTGGAACCGCGCCACAGCTACGGTCGCAGGTTCGAATCCTGCTTCGGGCATGGATGTGTGTATCGTCCTTAGGTAAGTTAGGTTTAAGTAGTTCTAAGTTCTAGGGGACTGATGACCTCAGATGTTAAGTGCCATAGTGCTCAGAGTCATTTTTTTTTAATGAAACGGCCGTCCAAACCATTCGGCCTTTTCCATACTTACGTACAGTTTTTCTCGACTGTACGGACTTTTGTTGTATTTCCGCCATCTGTATACCGTATCCTTTATTCAGATATCTAGGCGTAGTAGATTAACGTCCTTATGTTTTCCTTACTTGGAGTTAGACTTCATCTAGTTTCCTTTCTGTGTCGTGCACTCTGAGTGTACCAATTCTGTTGCAGATGCTATCCCTCCCCGTTGATTTAACGCCCTAAAAATCAGTACTGCTTGCTTTGTACCTGATTTTGATACATTAACGCTTCCCCTTTTCATTGATAAAGCGGATTCTTCTGTCTGCCCATTGCCTTTGATCACCGATTGTATCGTTTATTCTTTAACTATTTCTTCATTAACAACGAAGAAATATTCATTCTCGTGTATTTTTGACTTATGGCATTTATCACTGTCCCTGATAATTTCCACTTATGATCGCTCTGTCCCATATTTTCAGCACTTCATCGTATGCTTTGTTTCCTCAGTCGTCTTGAATTTCGAAATATTGTTCACTAACTTTGCATTGTATCCTGTAATTATATTTGCACAGGGACGTGCCCTGTAGTTCTGTATTTGTTCTCATCATGATGAACTCTGGATGATACGATCTTGATACCACTATGTACTATACTACACATGCTATCTAATTTCGATGATGCATAGAACAAGGTCGTAGTCAAAGGGGGGGGGGGGGGGGTCCAGTGAGAAGATCTTTTACAAGACAGCGAACAAGAGATTTGGATTCAGCACCGAAAGAAATATATAGAACCGCTGAGTAAAGAAACTTTCGCGATTGTATGCCGAATACAGGTGTTCTTAACACCAACTGATACTGAAAATCAGACACTTCATCCTTACTGTTGTCATGGGCACATCCACGTATTTCAATTCCTGTTTGGCATTCACCGAAGTGAAACGCCACGCAACTTAGCTGCCGTATAGTGAAAGTGAGACAACGGTGCGATGGGGGTTATACAAGCAGCGACATCTAGGCAATGGACTAGTGCGACATTCCCGTCATTCCCACATGCGTGCAGAAAGGTGAACTATGGCGACGTTATTATCGAATGTGTTCAGACAGGTCCAACGTGTTGTTTCTTTTCGTGGCTGCGGAACGGCAATCAACGGTAGACATCCATGGGAGAATGAAGACTGTGTAGGGGGCAGCATGACTGTTGAAAACAGCTATTGTAGAATGATGTGGCAAGGCGTGCTGCTGCTTCGTAACAACGCACGTCCCCAAATCGCAAATGTCGTGACGTAGAAGCTGTATCAACACAAGTGAGACACACTAGAGCACCCGACACATGGTCTTGATCTCTCCCCGTGCAGTTCCTTAGAAAAAGCACTTGAGGATCGGAGAACGTTCAGCGGGCTGTTACGGAACTTTCCACGCAGATGCAGCAGGACACGGTCTTTTACCAAACAGGTAACTTCCACATGGTGCGTCGCTGGGATGATTGGCTCAATGCCCACGGTGCTTTTACCTGAGTTGTATACCAATAATGAATTCAACGGCCTTCGAATAGTAACTTTACATTCTGATTTCCAATCAACAGGGAAAAAACAGTATGCACTGTCGATAGTCAATGCCATCGATAGAATTAATCTATCGATATAGTGGTAGCACAGTCGATAATAGCCTATCTCTACTTCAATCAAGACGAGCTATTGTACATCGTTGGCTTTACTTGAGTTCAGATGATGTTCTGTTAATCAGCTCAGTTCGTACTTGTAGCTGAATTTAATGCAAGTGCTACCGTTTATTGCTTTTGTGCTGTGTGCTCTTCTGATAGTTTCTAATTATGGAAAAGTTTGCAACAAGAAAGAAGTGGCAAACCGATTTTGATTCGTACATTAGCGTTATGATAAGTCAAAAAAAATGTACGCTCGACTGTAGTAGCCTAACTACCTATCGACAGCTGTTTAATGTTGGCCCTGTAGTCGACATTTGGAGAGTGGTAGAACTTTGTTGTTGCGATATTTCAATATTTAACAAGCCAGTAGAGCAGTAAACATCATTACAAATAACGTTAAATTAAAATTTGTGAACAGCAATACACTTCGATTTCTTTGCGTCGCCAAAAAATCGCGTAGATCGCCAAACGGCGGTGGTTCATTTCGTTAAAAAAATATGCTGAAAATTGTAACATTAGTAGTCCATATGGCAAAACACCGCCCAGTCTGGTCACCCGGGTCGTACTCAGTTATGAAAACGAGTTCCGATACGAAACGATGGGAAGGGGATTTGTGGAGAGTGGAAGACGTATATGATGAGAGAGCAATCTAAATTTCGTTCCCTCCTACAAGATTTTTTTCAGCGGGCTGCCTGAATTTTTCGTAGCCGACTGCGCCCTGCATCCCCGGCGTCCCCTATGCTTTCGTCCAAAATCTGTTTAAGCTCTTGTAATACAACGAGTGGTTAAAATCTTAAAATATGCATCCATTCATGTACACTCCTGGAAATGGAAAAAAGAACACATTGACACCGGTGTGTCAGACCCACCATACTTGCTCCGGACACTGCGAGAGGGCTGTACAAGCAATGATCACACGCACGGCACAGCGGACACACCAGGAACCGCGGTGTTGGCCGTCGAATGGCGCTAGCTGCGCAGCATTTGTGCACCGCCGCCGTCAGTGTCAGCCAGTTTGCCGTGGCATACGGAGCTCCATCGCAGTCTTTAACACTGGTAGCATGCCGCGACAGCGTGGACGTGAACCGTATGTGCAGTTGACGGACTTTGAGCGAGGGCGTATAGTGGGCATGCGGGAGGCCGGGTGGACGTACCGCCGAATTGCTCAACACGTGGGGCGTGAGGTCTCCACAGTACATCGATGTTGTCGCCAGTGGTCGGCGGAAGGTGCACGTGCCCGTCGACCTGGGACCGGACCGCAGCGACGCACGGATGCACGCCAAGACCGTAGGATCCTACGCAGTGCCGTAGGGGACCGCACCGCCACTTCCCAGCAAATTAGGGACACTGTTGCTCCTGGGGTATCGGCGAGGACCATTCGCAACCGTCTCCATGAAGCTGGGCTACGGTCCCGCACACCGTTAGGCCGTCTTCCGCTCACGCCCCAACATCGTGCAGCCCGCCTCCAGTGGTGTCGCGACAGGCGTGAATGGAGGGACGAATGGAGACGTGTCGTCTTCAGCGATGAGAGTCGCTTCTGCCTTGGTGCCAATGATGGTCGTATGCGTGTTTGGCGCCGTGCAGGTGAGCGCCACAATCAGGACTGCATACGACCGAGGCACACAGAGCCAACACCCGGCATCATGGTGTGGGGAGCGATCTCCTACACTGGCCGTACACCACTGGTGATCGTCGAGGGGACACTGAATAGTGCACGGTACATCCAAACCGTCATCGAACCCACCGTTCTACCATTCCTAGACCGGCAAGGGAACTTGCTGTTCCAACAGGACAACGCACGTCCGCATGTATCCCGTGCCACCCAACGTGCTCTAGAAGGTGTAAGTCAACTACCCTGGCCAGCAAGATCTCCGGATCTGTCCCCCATTGAGCATGTTTGGGACTGGATGAAGCGTCGTCTCACGCGGTCTGCACGTCCAGCACGAACGCTGGTCCAACTGAGGCGCCAGGTGGAAATGGCATGGCAAGCCGTTCCACAGGACTACATCCAGCATCTCTACGATCGTCTCCATGGGAGAATAGCAGCCTGCATTGCTGCGAAAGGTGGATGTACACTGTACTAGTGCCGACATTGTGCATGCTCTGTTGCCTGTGTCTATGTGCCTGTGGTTCTGTCAGTGTGATCATGTGATGTATCTGACCCCAGGAATGTGTCAATAAAGTTTCCCCTTCCTGGGACAATGAATTCACGGTGTTCTTATTTCAATTTCCAGGAGTGTATTATGAAATGACGAAACGTGCACAATTAAAGGAAAAACATGGTTACAGCTTTCCACCTTTTGTTGTGATGCATTTAATTTCGTTAAGACAATGTATAAGGACCAGTTCCTTCGGCTTCTCAACCGACAGGTCTAGTTCTAGCAATACCTCGACTCAGAAGGCGATGTGGTTCAAATCCATCCGTCGGCAACCTTGAATATGTTTTATGTGGTTTGTCATTTACAGCCGGCCGGTGCGGCCGAGTGGTTCTATGCGCTTCAGTCTGGAACCGCGTGACCGCTACGGTCACAAGTTCGAATCCTGCCTCGGGCATGGATGTGTGAGATGTCCTTAGGTTAGTTAGGTTTAAGTAGTTCTAAGTTTTAGGGAACTGATGACCTCAGATGTTAAGACCTATAGTGCTCAGAGCGATTTGAATTTTGTCATTTACATTTTATGAAAATAACGGTGTTTCCACATACTGTAAACCTCAGGCAATTCCTTTCTAATTTCTTTCTTTCCTGGCAGATTCCCAGTTCCCTTAAAGAAGCAGCTTTTCTGCTTAACTGAAAAACAAAAACTGCATCGGAGACAAGCCGAACATTCCTTCAAAGATTCCCGGCACTGAAAGCCATGTTTAAGTTGCAAGGCCGTTAGCGATCGTCATTTTGTTCTATGAATCTGTTTATAAGCATAGCTCACTTGTGGAACGGCGAGATATCATGTGTGTCTCCAAGATTTATTAAATGAACGGTGGTCTAGTGTCAAATGTCATATTCGTAATACCCTTCAAACAGTAAGTCATGTCTTTACAACTCTAACGTATTTGTAAATAAAAGTCATACAATCAGCAACGTTTGTTTTATATCGTAGAGATGTTTAGGGGCACCAAAGACTGTATAAAAATATTATAAAAGATATATAGAACCTCACTTATGACATCACGTACACTAGAAACCTAGTCGAAGTTAATGCGTGAATCAATGTTACGATCTCAAAACGGCAGGTCATAATATTATATATTGCGTTTTGTCTTGTAAATAAATTAATTTGCTAAAGTTTCAAGTTGACAGTTGAAATAATAATTTAAAAGAGAGACCTTGACCTGAAGAGTTTTAAGGAAATGAAAGATACTCCAATACAATTAGAATCTGTATTGAGGAGGTTGTGATGCTTTGATGTGCTCAAGAAATTCTGTCTCGGTTTCAGACAAGTTGTAAATTTAAATGCAAATTAGCAGTAAGAGAAAGACAGCTATTGTCAACAGAGATTCAATCCAACATTAAGATTCTTGTGTTCTGATACAGCGATGTTACACACACTATGTATATATGATGTTACACATTTTTAAGGAAAGCATTTTTTGCGTAGTTCCATAAACCAAATACTATTTGGACAAAGGCCTCCCAAACGCAAATTTGTACATAGGCTGAAAAAATAGATTCTTTTCAGAGTAAAATGAAAAATCAGAATCGGACCCTGCCTTTGACAAAATGCTGACTACGCCCATGGGCAGCATGAAACGGGAAGTCCTCGAAAGTCGGCGTGCTATCTGCAAGATATGTTCTCATGGTTGTTTTGCGCAGTCCCCCAATAAAACGATAGAAATTTGTGCTCGAAAAAATTGTTTGTAACTCCCTTAAAAAAGCACACTGTTCGCAATGTGGAGCCGTACACGGTGGAGAAATGGTACCAGACAGTCTGCCGATCACCAACGTTGCACGTCAAGTCATTACAGTGGAGTGGAGGCAAAGCGTTAGTCGGCAGTGTATTATCAGCGCAGTAGGTTTTGTCGCTGCCGACACAGGACTGAATGCCAAACAGGAATTAAAATACGTGGATGTGCCCATGACAACAGTAAGGATGAAGTGTCTTATTTTCAGTATCAAGCAAAATCTCCAATTCGTCGCGTCAGTTGGTGTTAAGAACACCTGTATTCGGCATACAATCGCGAAATTTTCTTTACTCAGCGGTTCTATATATTTCTTTGAGTGCTGAATCCCAATTTCTTGTTCGCTGCCTTGTAGAAGATCGGCTTCACAACGAAAAATGCAAATAAGACGCAAACTTTTTGCCGTATTTTCAGTTTTTCGCTTACATCTCGAAAATTTGAAGATGACACCTCTGTACAAAATTAGAGTAGACTAAAATTTGTACGAAATACGGTAGTGATAATTGAATTTCTGGCAAGTGGTACCAGGTTAGAGTGTGTGGGAAGGCAGTTACTTTTTTAGCCCTTCTGCGAAAGCATCAAGAGTGGCTACTCCCACCCACTATAACTCGAAAAATGTATACGTTATCGAAAAAACACCTACTCCACGTGAAGGTAGGTTAAGTACTGCACAAGAGATGTGTGTAACACTTAACTTTCCCATGTTGGAAGAGGGAACACCATTTGCGCCCTACAACCTAATGACCCCTCCAAACTGTCTCTCATCGGCGCTGTACTCTTGGTGTATTACGCTTAAAGGAGAAGCATGTTTCGTGAAATCATTAACAAATTATATTTGAAACATAACAGATACATGAAACTGAACAGGCAGATGTATATGAATTCTGTATGTACACTCCTGGAAATTGAAATAAGAACACCGTGAATTCATTGTCCCAGGAAGGGGAAACTTTATTGACACATTCCTGGGGTCAGATACATCACATGATCACACTGACAGAACCACAGGCACATAGACACAGGCAACAGAGCATGCACAATGTCGGCACTAGTACAGTGTATATCCACCTTTCGCAGCAATGCAGGCTGCTATTCTCCCATGGAGACGATCGTAGAGATGCTGGATGTAGTCCTGTGGAACGGCTTGCCATGCCATTTCCACCTGGCGCCTCAGTTGGACCAGCGTTCGTGCTGGACGTGCAGACCGCGTGAGACGACGCTTCATCCAGTCCCAAACATGCTCAATGGGGGACAGATCCGGAGATCTTGCTGGCCAGGGTAGTTAACTTACACCTTCTAGAGCACGTTGGGTGGCACGGGATACATGCGGACGTGCATTGTCCTGTTGGAACAGCAAGTTCCCTTGCCGGTCTAGGAATGGTAGAACGATGGGTTCGATGACGGTTTGGATGTACCGTGCACTATTCAGTGTCCCCTCGACGATCAGCAGTGGTGTACGGCCAGTGTAGGAGATCGCTCCCCACACCATGATGCCGGGTGTTGGCTCTGTGTGCCTCGGTCGTATGCAGTCCTGATTGTGGCGCTCACCTGCACGGCGCCAAACACGCATACGACCATCATTGGCACCAAGGCAGAAGCGACTCTCATCGCTGAAGACGACACGTCTCCATTCGTCCCTCCATTCACGCCTGTCGCGACACCACTGGAGGCGGGCTGCACGATGTTGGGGCGTGAGCGGAAGACGGCCTAACGGTGTGCGGGACCGTAGCCCAGCTTCATGGAGACGGTTGCGAATGGTCCTCGCCGATACCCCAGGAGCAACAGTGTCCCTAATTTGCTGGGAAGTGGCGGTGCGGTCCCCTACGGCACTGCGTAGGATCCTACGCTCTTGGCGTGCATCCGTGCGTCGCTGCGGTCCGGTCCCAGGTCGACGGGGCACGTGCACCTTCCGCCGACCACTGGCGACAACATCGATGTACTGTGGAGACCTCCCGCCCCACGTGTTGAGCAATTCGGCGGTACGTCCACCCGGCCTCCCGCATGCCCACTATACGCCCTCGCTCAAAGTTCGTCAACTGCACATACGGTTCACGTCCACGCTGTCGCGGCATGCTACCAGTGTTAAAGCCTGCGATGGAGCTCCGTATGCCACGGCAAACTGGCTGACACTGACGGCGGCGGTGCACAAATGCTGCGCAGCTAGCGCCATTCGACGGCCAACACCGCGGTTCCTGGTGTGTCCGCTATGCCGTGCGTGTGATCATTGCTTGTACAGCCCTCTCGCAGTGTCCGGAGCAAGTATGGTGGGTCTGACACACCGGTGTCAATGTGTTCTTTTTTCCATTTCCAGGAGTGTATTAATGTACCAATGTAATGAAATGAACGAACATCGAGTCCAGGATTGGGTTATTACTAGTAGTAGGCTCTCCATCGGGAAGATAAAGAAGCATTTAGTGATAGAATGTCGATACCAAAAAGAAGTAATTAGTATAGTGAAGTATCGATGTATGAAAAAATTCCTGTACTGATGTCATTTACTAAATATTTTACTCGTCTCCGTTTGGCTGTTGGTAGCCCAGGCAACGTTTGTGGAGGACTAGAAGGTAAATGTGAGCGGCTTTGAGTAATGAAAAGTGCAGGCAAAGGGCCAGGGGCTGTAGAAGGGCTGCGTCGAACAGTGAATTGTTGCTGTTCTGTTACTGAATGCATTGTAATTGAATGATTATTGATACAATGGAGGACAATTGATTAGTAAAGATGCCTAATGCTACAAAGTATATTGCATCAATTAATACCTTCAGCTGCTTCAGATTGATACTGGAAGGGGCTCGTCCAGGTCGCGTTTGCCTCGTATGACAAATTCATCGTTGATGTTTCAGCACGGCCCTTCAGACTGCTGGCACAGTTTCGTGCAGTTCAGTCCTGTTCGCCCACATCCATACCGCCCCTCAAAATTTGTCGTTCATTTGCAGCATATAAGCCGTGCAAACCTCTCAGCATCTGAGAGTTTCAGTGTGGTAATGGGAGCTAAGCCATTATTTGTTATTTTCCACCACCTCTGCTCTGGATCCAAGCAGTACATGCGACCGATGATACTTTTTGTTGCATATGGTAGGATGGGCATACGTTGGAACACATTGGCGACTCATACGTCCACTACGAACAAAGTAGGCACAATAACAGTGCTACAATTGTGTTCGGTGGGCGCTAGGATAGCCAGAAGACTACCAACTCAACGGAGCGCTTGAGGAGGTCGACCGGGAAGGTAGCCTTTCGAGATAAAATTTAGTAGCACCATGACACCAACAGTTTCACAAAGAAACCTTTTATCGAACGCGAAAAACAAGACAGACTAATCACAATGTCGATGAAATGAATAGCATACAAGATGGTAGGTCCTCTTCAGTTTATTGGGACAATTTTATGAACTTGTAGCTCATCTGTAAAGGAGGCCATTTGTGTAACACGAGTCTGGCCCGTTCATGTGTACTGCTCGAGTGACTGGGACCCCAATTTGTTCTGATTAAAGGAAGCCATCGAAACGATTCAGAAGTGTGCCGCTAGATATGTCACCAGAGATGTTCATTAAACGCACGACTGCTACGGAGGTGGTTCGTGAATTCCGTTGGAATTCCTGAAACAGAATCGATGTTAGTTTCGTGCGACAATATAAAGAAAATTTGGAGAACCTGCATTGTACATGGTTGCATAAAGCTTCTACTACCGCTAATGGACATTTCGCGTAAGGACCTCAAAGACCAGATGAGAGAAACTGGGACTCGTACGGAGTCAGACACTCGTTTTCCGTCGCTCCTTTTGCAAGTGGAACAGGAAAGAAAATGACTAGTAGTGGTACAAGGTAAACACCATCATCCACCGTATCGTGGCTGCAGAGCGTTTAGGTAGACAGATACGTAAAGTTATAAGTAGGGGTCGCTGCCCGTTTTTCTTGACAAATCGCAATGGGTGGGAACAGAGGACGAACTGTGACTGAAGTCCGTTCCACCTCAGCGACACAAGAAGTGTTAGGTAGTTGATAGACGTTTGCAAACTCTAAATATGATTGGTTGTTGCGAATTTACTTTAATGTGTGTTTGTAAGTCACACTTTTGACAGTGACAATAACTACATCGTTAAATGTGGTTAAAAGAGATAAACAAAAGTTACGTCACGCTACTTTATTATCCCTCACATTGATGCTAGTAAGTAGCACATCTTGCAGTATACTCGCTCGAAGCTGTGTTAGATGATCACAGAAGGACTTTGGTTACCACTGTGGGAGCATTTTCGTCATGTTGGAGAAAATTGCGTGTATTGTTAGCAAGCAGTTTCATAACTATTCTAGCGTTCCTTTCATTAAAACCCTAGTTGCAGTAATGTAAATGGTTCATACCAGACTGGGATAGCCAGTTATTTAAATGTACTGAGACAAGTGTTTCGGGGAATTAGTGGCTTCATTGTAGAATCCTGGTACTAGGTGTATTTATCCTTGTATTCTATATGGTTACTGCTGTACACCAACCTTTTCGGAGGAGACAAGGCCTTTACAGTTTAGTGTGTTTCTACCGGACACTTGGGTAACTTGGGGGTATTTTTGTAGTGCAAGGATTATGTGTACTGCCACAACCGGAGTACAGTATGAAAACTAACGCAGACGAGGACAGGCAGGTTTTATTAGGTTTGCCTTTGGCTCTGAGCACTATGGGACTTAACGTCTATGGTCATCAGTCCCCTAGAACTTAGAACTACTTAAACCTAACTAACCGGCCGGCCGCGGTGGTCTAGCGGTTCTGGCGCTGCAGTCCGGAACCGCGGGACTGCTACGGTCGCAGGTTCGAATCCTGCCTCGGGCATGGGTGTGTGTGATGTCCTTAGGTTAGTTAGGTTTAAGTAGTTCTAAGTTCTAGGGGACTTATGACCTAAGATGTTGAGTCCCATAGTGCTCAGAGCCATTTGAACCATTTGAACCTAACTAACCTAAGGACAGCACACAACACCCAGCCATCACGAGGCAGAGAAAATCCCTGACCCCGCCGGGAATCGAACCCGGGAACCCGGGCGTGGGAAGCGAGAACGCTACCGCACGACCACGAGATGCGGGCCAGGTTTTATAAGTGAGAAGGGGCGTAGATCAGCAAGTAGGCTTCTAGCGTCACTCGATTATGCAAGCGTTTTAATTCAATGCTCATGGCTGCAGTTACTATTTTCTAAAAAAGTAGCTTTCAGGTTATTTGTCGTTTTTCTGTTGTATGTTATAAACCCATGCACAAAATTTATAAAGTATCGAGGCGTAACGTTACGAAATGGTGCATTATATTGCCAGGAACTGGTACTGAATACTCCTGTGGAAAAGATTTGGGTAGCAAGTTTCTGTAGACAGTTCTGCAAGATGAAGTGGTTTTGAAAAGGCACCACTAGGTGGCTGCGGTTGGATGAGAGCATGAGAGCTCGTCCCTTTTAAAGAGTGAAAGTAAGTTCGTTGCTGTGACACGATAAGCAAGGCCGAGCGAAACAGGTGGCAGCTCCGAGATCGTAAGGACGGAGAGGCGGCGGGGCACCATAAGTCTGCTGACTGGGCGAGACATCTCGGTTCCAGGGCTCCAAGGCGGCGGGTGCTGGCCGAACGGCAAGCAACTTGGTGGACGCGCTTCGCAGTGGCCATCCACACCACCCACGCTTGCTGACGAAGCATTTGCGAACAGTACGGTGACCGCGAGATCGAAGGCAAAGTTGTCCATGGTTTTCGCTACAGCTGGACGTTCTGGTAAAACATCAGAACAAGATTTGACCGACAGTAGGTATACAGTCGAGTCTACATCACAGAATAATGAGGAGGATAATACTGATTTGGGTGACTTTAAAATGGAAGTCAATAGGAAGATAATTTTCATTCCAGAAACGTTTCGTCCTTGTGTTCGGTATGGTGGTGAAACTGCTGAAGAACCTTTTAGTGTTCTGTCAGTCGCTCAAGGTTGAATGGGCTGAGCACATCGGTACCTAGTGGTCCTGATGACAATCCCATAATGACAGAGTTAGTTGAAGGGAAACTGTGTTCAGGTCGTCCCCCCTCTTAGCTGAGTTGTGAGTGTGGCTACCATGCAGCGGGTCTGGTTTCGATACCGGGCCGAGTTTCAGATTTTCTCCTCTGGGGATGGGTTTTGTACTGCATAATCCTCATTTCACCATCGTCATCTGAAAAGACTTGCACCTCGGCGGCCGTGGAGGTGACTTTCGGTCATCAGTGCCACAATATCATTTCATTTTGTATTCAGATATCAGACGAGAGGGGAAAAACGTTTTTACACTGCCGTTAATCGCGACACTAACTATTTTAAACTCCAAACTACAAGATCAGAAAGGAAAGCTGAGAACTGACGTTAATAACATAGATTCTATTATTCAGACTAGATTTCCATCTGTAATATCTGGTCTGACAAATTTGAGCAGAGCATTTACAAATAATTTGCCCAATACTGATTACAACTGTATGAGCAAGTTAACATCAAATTACAAAATCATTACTTCAGTGGTAGATCAGGAACTCTGTTCTGTGCCCGAGATACACTATGTGATCTGTGGTGTCACTGCCAGACACCACACTTGCTAGGTGGTAGCTTAAATCGGCCGCGGTCCATTAGTACATGTCGGACCCGCGTGTCGCCACTGTGTGATCGCAGACCGAGCGCCACCACACGGCAGGTCTCGAGAGACGTACGAGAACTCGCCCCCAGTTGTACGACGACGTTGCTAGCGACTATACGGACGAAGCCTTTGCTCTCATTTGCCGAGAGACAGAATAGCCTTCAGCTACGTTCATGTCTACGACCTAGCAAGGCGCCATTAGCCTTTGATAGCTGGTATCAAAAGAGTCTCACTTGTATCGCCACAATCTCCAGATGTCTCATCAAGAACGATGTATACAAAGGATGGATTAAAAGATAAGTACCAAAGGAGCTACGTACTTTTCTTTATAGCATTCATTAAGTCTCCTGTTTCAGACCGCACTCCATCCTTCGTGAGTTAGCGCGTGCATCTTGGTCGCCTCTTTCAATTAGTGTGCGTAGTGTTGGCAAGTCTGCCGACACAACATGATCAAAAGTAACAGGACACCCCCAGATACATACGTTTTTAATATTAAGTCCATTGTGCTGCCACCTACTGCCAGGTACACCGTATCAGCGGCCTCAATAGTCATTAGACATTGTGAGATAGGATAATGGGGCGCTTCGTGGAACTCACGGACTTCGAACGTGGTCAGGTGGTACGGTGTCACTTGTGTCATTCGTCTGTACGAGAGGTTTCCACACTCCTAAACATCCCTAGGTCCAATGCTTCCGAAATTATAGTGAAATGCAAACGAGAAGAGACATGTGCAGCACAAAGGCGTGTCTGTTGACTGACGTAGACCCCTGTCAGTTGAAGAGGGTCGTAATGTGTAATAGACAGACAGCTATGCAGACCATCACACAGGAATTCAGAACTGCATCAGGATCCACTTCAAGTACTGAGACAGTTAGGAGAGAAAACCCAGATTTCATGGTCGAGCGGCTGCTCATAAGCCTCACATCTCACTGGTAAATGCCAAACGACACTTCGCTTTGTGTAAGGAGCGTAAACATTGGACGACTGAACAGTGGAAGAACGTTGTATGGAGGACGGATCTTGCCTGTGCGGCTCGTCCCGGCGGAGGTTCAAGTCCTCCCTCGGCCATGGGTGTGTGTGTTTGTCATTAGGATAATTTAGGTTAAGTAGTGTGTAAGCTTAGGGACAGGTGTCCTTAGCAGTTGAGTCCCATCAGATTTCACACACATTTGAAGGTTTTTGAGGACGAATCACGGTAAACAATGTGGCGATCCGATGGCAGGGTGTGGGTATGGCGAATGCCCGGTGAACTTCACCTGTCAGCGTGTGTAGTGCCAACAGTAAAATTCGAAGGCGATGGTGTTATGGTGTGGTCGTGATTTTCATGGAGGCGGCTTGCACCCCTTGTTGTTTCCGTGGCACTATCACAGCACCGGTCTACGTTGATGTTTTAAGCACCTTCTTGCTTCTTGCTGTTGAAGAGCAATTCGGGACTGGCAGTTCCATCTTTCAACACGATCGAGCACCTGTTTAATGCATGGCCTGTGGCAGACTGGTTACACGACAATAACATCCCTGTAATGGACTGGCCTGCACAGAGTCCTGACCTGAATCCTACAGTACATCTATGGGATGTTTTGGAAAGCCGACTTCGTACCAGGCCTCACCAAACCGATTTAGTGCAGCACTCCGTGAAGAATAGGCTGCCATCCTCAAAGAAACCTTCCAGCACCTGATTAAACTTATGCCTGCGAGAGTGGAAGTTGTCATCAAGGCTAAGGGTGGATGAATACTATATTGAATTCCAGCATTACCGACGGAGGGCGCCACGAACTTGTAAGTCATTTTCAGCCAGGTGTCCGGATACTTTTGATCACATAATGTATGTTAAACCCCGTCGAAAGAATCCGTGTTGCAGGTCGCAATAAAGTTGGAAGCAAAGGAAAAGGCATCTCGCACTTTTACTTAACAGGTGGAGATACCGTAAGCACATATGGGGAAGCAGCTTGTAAAGAACTGCCTAATACTGTGTAAGTGCTACCATTATGCAAAACCAGAATATAATTATTCAGGCTTTCCCGGCGATCTAATTACATCTTGTGTTGTCGGGTGGTCTGACGGATATCAACATCGTACTTGCACGATATTTCGGTAGCGTAACTCGTTACCTTCATCAGGTCGTAGCCTCTGAATCTCGAGAGTGCAATGCGATTTGTCATGACGAGCTTGGCTACAAGTTCCGTGTAGTGCGTTTTGGTGCAACTATGCACGTTTCTGCATTAGTGGCGGCGATGGGTAAAATACGGAGCCTGCACCCATGGTATCACTGACAGTTTATGTCAATGTGGTACTGCTAAGTATATCAACTTGGCCAGAACACTGCTAATTGTACGAGCACATGTTTTTAGATATGCAGGACGCCGTTATGGAATTAAAACTAGCTCATACCGAATAGGTCGGATGCAAATTTAAATTCTTGGGCAATATCATAATATTCGCGCAGAAGGTAAAGCCGTTGAAGGAGGTAAATGAAGGGCAGCACAACATTTTTCGTGTCCCTAGAATAAAAAGTAGTTGCATCCTCCAGATTTTTAGCTTATGTATGAACTTCGTATGATCGCAAGTATTTGTCCTTATCAAGTCCCATTTGGTAGCAGTATAATGGTTTTATATCAGACTTGGATCATTTGTCAAATTTACGTGGCATGAGTATTATTCTCAATTAGTGGCTTCAGTGCAGGCTTTGTGAATTCTGGCGCATATACTGAAGACAAAAACACTGTTATACGTACGCATTTAAAAATACAGACATGTACATAGGCAGAACACGGCACTGCAGTCGGCAACGCCTATATAAGACATCAAGTCTCTGGCGCAGTTGTTAGACCAGTTATGCTGCTACAATGGCAGATTATCGAGATTTAAGTGAGTGTGAACGTGGTGTCATAGTTGGCGCATGAGCGATGGGACACAGCATCGTCGAGGTGGCGATGAAGTGGGGATTTTCCCGAAGGACCATTTCTTGAGTGTACCGTGAATATCATAAATCCGGTAAAACATCAAATCTCCTACATTCCTGCTGCCAAAATACTGCAAGAACGGTAGCAACTACGACTCAAGAGAATCATTCAACGTGATAGAAGTGCAACCTTTCCCCAAATTGCTGAAGATTCCAATGCTGGGCCATCAACAAATGACGTCGTGCGAAACTTTCAGCGAAATGTAATCGATATGAGCTTTCTCAGCCGAAGGCCCACTCGTGTATTCTTGATAACTGCTCGACACAAAGCTTGCCACATCGCTATTGATGACTGGAAATATGTTGCCTAGTCGGACGAGTCTAGTTTCAAATTCTGTCGAGCGGAGGGACGTGTACAGGTATGGAGACAACCTCATGAATCCATGGATCCTGCGTGTCAGCAGCGGACGGTTCAAGCTGCTGAAGGCTCTGTAATGGTGGTGGACGTGTGCAGTAGGAGTGATTTGGGACTCCTGATACATCTAAATAAGACTCTGACAAGTGACACGTAATTAATTATCCTGTCTGCTTACCTGCATCTATTGATCTCCACTGTACATTGCGACGGACTTGTTTAGTTCCAGCAGAACAGTGCGACACCCCACACGTCCAAAATTGCTACAGGGTGGCTCCGGGAACAGTCTTCTTACTTTAAACACATCCGCTGGTCACCAAACTCCCCAGACATGAACCTTATTGTGCTTATCTGGGATACCTTGAAACGTGCAGTTCATAAGAGATCTCAAACACCTCATTATTTTAAGGATTTATGGACAGCCTTGCAGAATTCATGGTATCATTTCCCTACAGCAATACTTCAGACATTAGTCGAGTCCATTCCGCGTCGTGTTACTGCACTTCTGCCTGCTATCAGGGGCCCTACTCTATGTAAGGCAGGTATACCAGTTTCATGGCTTTTCAGTGTATGTGTGTATATGTATATATGGTGACTGAGTACACGGACTTAATCGGAGGACAGAGGGCGTCAGCAGTACAGTGGTCCGTCTCGGTAGCAGAGCGATCAGCGCAGCGGATGTCATAACTGAATGGGCCCGGGAGCGACTCCCGGCTCTTTTGGAGATTTTCTTCGCTCGGGGACGTGTTGTCCCTATGTTCGTACCGTCATAACTGACATTCTCCTATTGAGATGACTCTATATGGTTGTCCCAGGAGCCAGTTAACATAAGAAACAATACAATCTATCATAACAAGAGATGTGTGTTACTTATTTGCAGGAGTACCAAACTTCCTGGATTGTTTTTGTAGAGCAAAGATCAGGTATGCCACCCAAGTTTCATTACAGCTTCATAACTGTAGTGTAGTTCATACAGGCAACCGAGCAGCTTGAAAATTTATAGTTCCTAGGTCGGCACCTTTAGATTCGTGGCCGGGTCGGATATTTCCTCCGATCGGAGGCTAGGTGTCCTGTATCGTCATAATCGACTTTACTATTTAGATGGCTGAATGGGCAAGGCCCGAAAGCCAATAAAATGGAAAAAATAAAATTGGGAACAGAGATCACGAGTATCACCGCTAGAAGCTGCTACAAAGCATACGGCTACTCGCAGTGACCACATCATGAACACAAACACACAGATACACAGACCCACACTGAACAGACATCAGCGACTGTAATTTCATAAGGCGGACTGAGCAAAATTAAGACAGATTTTGGAAACAATGCCACATGATTGAGGTCCTCCTACATGTAGTAGAGGGGTCAGTGGACTATAAAGCACTTACTTTGACTGACTTACGACGAAAATCACAAAGGGCTTGTAATCGGCCCCTCCTCCTTACTTGCAGCTATAGTCCACATTAGTCTTTTATGAAGATTTGAGAGGAGAGAAGATAAAATTTCTAGTTGACTTACGTTTTCACTCAGAGTTGGCTCCAGTTCTTCTTCTCTAGGGATCTGATTCTTGAAGATTAAATTCTCACATTTTAGGTTCTCACGGTTGAATTGATTTAAATAAAATTGAAGATGTTTGTTGCAGAATTTTATTTGTTACGTTAATATAATATTTTGTCACATTTTAGTATATCATAAGGTCTTTTGATTTTTCACATTTACAAAGACGAAATTACATCGTCCGCACAAAATATAAAAGTACGTCCGTTCACATCGGAGGCATGCAAACTACTGTCTCATTCAGCGGAAATAATGGTGTTCCAAAGGTTTTATAGTTTTCGTTGACAAATGAATTTCTATTAGTTTCGATTGTTATTTCATAAACGAATCCAGAAATAAACAGTTCAATTGGTTCAAATGGCTCTAAGCACTATGGGACTTAACATCTGAGGCCAGCAATCCCCCTAGACTTAGAACTACTTAAACCTAACTAACATAAGGACACCATACACATCTATGCCCGAGGCAGGATAAGAACCTGCGACCGTAGCAGCAGCGCGGTTCCGGACTGAAGCGCCTAGAACCGCTCTGCCACAGCGGTTCGCTAATAAACACTACCAGGTTTCGTAATTAATAATAGAAATTTTATGTGTGCGGAATAATTCGTGATTTCAAATGTTTCTAGAAAATAATTTTAACTGTACATTCAGAACTCGGACTTACCGATCATAACATCAAAAATAAACTTAAAATGTAACAAACTGTGTATAAAACTGTATGAAAGTTTCCAGAGAAACAGCTGAGATGATACTGACCTATCAATAATTCCAAAAAATTATACTGCTACTGTTGTGGAGGAGGATGTCTCGTTACAGGCTGCAATTCCGACCGCTGACACAGGGCGAAAGCACAACATACCACGGACTATAAGACTAACAAGGTTTAGCAAAGAAGCAAGACACAAACGGAAACGGTATCACAGAGTGACAACGCCAAGGGACAGGGACTCATAAAGTTCAGACAATTAAAACAACGCTACAAACAATAGTTCCAAAAAACATGAGAAGAACATTGGAATACACAAGTGCAGAAACAGCTAAAAATCAACGTTCTGGGGAACTCTTCAAAATACATCTGAAGGCGCCACTAGCCTTAGCAATGCTGAGACGACATGACGGTAGCATAACAGAGGGATGGAGAAGTTTTGCGGAATTCCCGCTAAACAAACGCCTTCCCGATGACGAGAACAGTCCGATGAAAGGTAATCATGCTGGACAGTGAACCTCAATGAACTCTTCGGTATGAAAATGGTATCGTCATTACCCCCTTTACATGTGAGGAAGTCGCGTTTGCAATTGCCAAACTAAAGAACAAAAACGTCCCCGGGCCAGACGGTAACCATTCCGAGACACTGAAAGTTGTCGTTCCATAGATTGTTCCATAACTGACGGATGTACTCAACGAAGCGCTACGACTAGGATGGGTACCTCCGGTCTGCGAAACAGCAAATGTCGACACCATTTAAAATCAGCGGGCAAAGATCCCTCACATCCAAAAACGTATTGACCTGTATGCTTAATAAACCCCATGGCCAAGGTCCTGGAACGACTTGTGTGAGATCGCTTGCAATCGCACAGGGAGCTCCTAGGCCTTAGTCCACGTCAATTCGGTTTCAGAGCGTGGAAACCTAGAGATGACGCAGCAGTAAATAAAGTACTAAAGAATGATAATAACATAGAAAACAAATACGTAGGGGCTATTCTTATAGACATTTCGGGCCCCTTTTTATAATCTCTGACGGCCCGCAATGTTTGCAGGACCCAGAGAGATGCAGGTACCTAAGACCCTCTACAACAGCCTGTAGAAACTTAAAGGTTGATTGACGCGAGGGAAATCACCAAAGAATGCCCGCAAGGATCAATCTGTAGCCGCCTCTTTTGAGATATCGCCTATGAACCCCTCCATCACCAAAGGATGCCCGCAAGGATCAATCTGTAGCCCCATCTTTTGGGATATCGCCTCTGAACCCCTCCATCACCAAAGGATGCCCGCAAGGATAAATCTGTAGCCCCGTCTTTTGGGATATCGCCTCTGAACCCCTCCAGGATGGGGATAACTGTGGGAACGGGGCGATAGCATACGCAGATGACCTCCTGGTGGTATCTTCGCGGATTCAAGGGCGCATCTCGAGATCCCGTCAAAGCAGCTACCCAGAAGTGTCAGTCAGTGGTAGAAACGTAATAAACTTCAGATGACTCTACACAAAACAGTTTATGTATTACTCAAAGGAACCCTACAGAGTAATCCAACTATAAAACTACATGGCATTAGTATATACTGACAACGGAACACACGATATCTTGGTGTGCAACTCGGCGAACGACCGTCCGTTAACGAACACATCAAAACGACTGACAGGGCCGCCAACAACATGCACAAGCTGTCCATACTCAAAATAAAACACTTTTGGGTACCATTGCACACACTGAGGTGATACCACTGTGCGCTCTTTGAGTCTGTGGTCTGTTTTACGACCAGGGCACAGGCCGACTTAGTATGTCTGGTGACGAATAGGAACATAGTGAGGCGAGGGTGGAGAAGTGTCCTGGTAAGACTATCAGGAGCTACCAAGTCAGAGGAATATATCTACATAAGCATTCGGTTTTGGACTGAACGCCTTGGGCATGGATGTGTGTGATGTCCTTAGGTTAGTTACGTTTAAGTAGTTCTAAGTTCTAGGGGACTGATGACCTCCGAATTTAAGTCCCATAGAGCTCAGAGCCATTTGAACGAATTTTTTTTCGGACTGAAAGAGAGACAAGATAAGGTAATCGAGATTACCGGACCGGACATCATCGAGAAACGCCAACTTGTTAAGTCAAGGGTTGGACCCTGGCAAAGGGAATGGGAGTAAAGCGATAAGGGCTGTAGGGTAAATTAGTTCTTACCGGACATTACGGAACGTCTGAGACTGAGCCATATAAATCCCAGCCGGGGTATGGTTCACTTTCTGACAGCTCAAGTTGCTTACCCTGTTCACGTACACCGCGCAGGCTGCAGCCGGAGTGCTACTTGTACATGTGGAGAACATGCATCCCAAGAACACACAGTTTTTCACTTGACCGATACAGAGCAGCTCACCAGACACCAACGTAGTAGGGCAGTGACATGTTGCGGGAAATAAGAGACAAACACGAGTGAGAGATAATACATAAAGTCACTAATGATGTCTCAAAGACGTTACATGACGAATACAGACTGACACGACCATATAACAGAACACTGCAACACAGACGAAGCACGTAAGGCAGCAGTTCCAATTCGTACTGCTGTCTAATTCGTACACCAACACAGACAGCAGTACCAAAACACACACACACACACACACACACACACACACACACACACACACACTCAAACAGCGATATCCTTCACCAACACTTACCTCAGACAACCTTACACAACATCTAGAATAATTAAACTGTATTGGAATAAACAGTGTAATGCAGTCAATCATCTAAACCTGTTCTAGCTTAAGTATAAAGAGAAGGCGTACCCATTCCGCGCTCATTATACCGCTGTTGGGACATAACATTTGTAACTGAACACTTAGTATATGAGCAACAAAACATAGTAAAACATACAACACATAATGTAGGAACTAAAGGTTAATTAATAACCTCAAGAAATAACGTACTTTAGACTCACACACCACGGTCCTTTCGACAGTGTGCAAAATATTGTAGTTTTTTTGTAAGTAGTGTTTAGAAATATTAATCCGTAAATTAAACTGTAGCGAAACGGGTCTGGAAGGCTCAAAGTACTTCCGAGGTTTTCAGACCAGGATAACGCTTCTCATTTTCTTCCTATCCAAGGCTTTTCTATCATATGTTTTTAAAATGTTTTGAATGTTTTGGTGTTTCTTCTTTTGATTTCTAATCTACAGGGTGGCGCACGAAATGTGTTACCACAATTTACGACGACATTAGATATCCCGCTGGGATCTCTACAGCAGTACCAGCAGAGCTTGGAAAAACAAATGAGTTACGAAATGTCGTGTAATTCACGATACTGCCGCTAGGAAGCTAGTAAGCAGCAATGGCTGACAATGGAAGACTGACGACACAGCAACGATCTGCATTTGTGTTACTTTTTCATAAAACGAGAAGCCTTGTTGTGACTCAAAGGCGTTTTGGACAACAGTTTAACACACTATGGGTCCCTTGCAAGAAGACTATCCGCAGGTTGTACGATAAATTTGTACAGGAAGGAACAATATTGGAAGCGAAGGACCTCGGCCTAACCCTGTTTGTTCACCGGATTATATTAAAGCGGTACGAGTTCCTGTACTGAGAAGGCTCGGGAAATGGTGTAGAAAGGCAGCAGTGCAACTGGGAATATCCAGACGCTCCGTTCAACGCATTGTTAAAAGTGACCTCCATTTGTACCCATACAAGATGACCTGTGCACAGAAGCTCACTGAAGAACACAAGCAGCAGAGACTACTGTTTGCTCAGTGGACGGAGGATAGGGAAAAACTCTCAACAACGTTTGGTTTTCAGACGATGCGCATTTTCATTTAGACGGTGTGGTTAACAAACAAAATGTACGCTTTTGGACCACTGAAAACCCACAAGTGCTTCATGAACGACAACATTATGCTCCGAGGATTACAGCGTGGGCAGCAATTTCCAGTCACAGACTTATTGGACCCTTTTTCTTTGAAGAAACTGTGAACAGCGTGCGTTATTTGAGCATGCTTCGCAGTGGCTTCATTCCACAGCTTCTTGCTACTGCCTCGCCCTCCAACACGCAGTGGTTCATGCAAGATGGAGCAAGGCCACATTCCCCCCGATAGTCCAGACTTCAATCCATGTGACTTTTTTCTTTGGGGGTACCTAAAGGAAAAAATTATCCCGAAACGTCCACATGGTTTGATGGAGCTCAGAAGACTTATTCTTCAAGCTTGCAGCGAAATTACGGAAGACATGTGCCGTAGGGTAATCACTAACTTCAGTGTTCGATTGAAGGAAGTTAGGAAACGAAATGGTGGACATATTGAGCATGTGCTGAGGTAGAACAAATCTCCATGGACGGCTCTTCTTTGTAGTATATGTTCCTTTCAGACTGTATTGACAATAGTGTCTGTATTCAAAAACAAAGTGATAACACATTTCGTGCGCGACCCTGTATTTTTAATTTAATATTGCCTACCATTGTAATTGCTGAAAATATAATTTCTGTTTGTAACATGGGATATGATTTATAATCTACCTGAAAAGCGGTAAAATGAACGACATGTTACAAAATGTAATGCAACAGGTCTCTAAACGAGCAATAAATCATATCGACCTGCTACCGCCAACGAACGGCCACCCTACAGGCAGCCCTTGTGTGTCGGTGCAGGGAGCGCCCGTGTCGAAGTGGACAAGAGGTCGCCTCAAGGCATCAGAAATCCCTTCTGAATCTTGAACTCGCCTCCTTACTTAAAGCTGCAAGTATTAAATGGGCCACTCAGTACACAAAACGGACAATAAGTGACTGGGGGCGTGTAATTATGGTTTCCCTTCAAGTCAAAAGATACAACACTTCAAACGCGCTGACAAACCAACGAGACGGTTATTCCGCAGTGCGAGAAGTGTCCGCCTTCCCCTGCCCCTCTATATGTCCAGTGCCACCACGCCCCTCTCTCTGTTCATCTCCTCCTCCCGGACTGCCCTCTTCTCACATCCTCCATTCCCTCCTCCTGCGTCTCTGCTTCCGTCTCATCCTCCCAACTCTCCCAGCCAAGCTCCTCATTCCTTTCAGTCCATCCCTTCCCTACCTCTGTCTATTTCTTCCTCCCCCTCTGCCCATCTCGTCCTCCTTATCTGTATCCTTCTCCTCATTTCCTTCCTCCATCTGCCCATCTCATCCCCGAGTTGGAGGCTGTTGGTTGTTACCTCCATGGTATTTCTTCTCCGGTGGCAAGTAGAACGTGCGCCAGCTTTCGTGCAAATCGATTCACGTGCTTGGAAGGAGCTTTTTACCAGCGACATTGCCCGCATATGAATTTGGCACATTTATTTATCTTATCTCACTCTTATTTCTGCACATATTTCACCTGTATCTCTAGTGAATTTTGCTGCGCAGTTTTATTTTCACGGAGCTCAATGTTTATGACGTCATACCTCCTGAACTAATTTTCAGGCACATCTAGTGGTATGTAACGATACTTTCTGAGACATATGTTGCGAATGCAACTGATACGTCGTGGTATGAGAAAACTTAACCAAAACGTAAGGTAAGCAAAGCTCAAAGGCTGCATGGAGTGAAAGCGTAGACCAGACACAAAACACAATAAATAAAATTTTAACCTCCAGGCGTGAAGGGCTGCTGAACATTCAAAACTGTAATGTCAGAATGACAACCTTAAGATTAAACATAAGGAGATAATCACGGCCTGAAGGACCCAACACTTTTGATTAATTATTGACCAATACAATAAGTTATTGAAAAGAATGACTTTAATCATTCGGCCAGAAGGGCCATCAAATATAACCACAAATGCTGTTTTGATGATGCTACAAGAATGCAAAATCAACACTTAATTTACTGCCTCCAAAGGAGCAGTAAAGACCAAAAGAGAAATTCATATAACAAACGTTTTTTTAATGAAACAAGCTAACAAGATAAAATTAATAAACAAAATGGGGTAGTGACGTCACCACTCGGCCTGAAGAGCATGAATATCAGTAGTAATAAATATTTGAGAATGGTTGAAGTTAGCGAGTTAGCCCGTGCTCCTCACCACTAGGAAAAATTTACAATCAGCTGTCTTAGGACTGCCTGCTTTAGCAGTATGGCACAGACCAGCAGAACAACTAGAATCTTCACCAACGTGGCGAACCGTCCACATAGGGCATGACAGCAACTCTCTATAATACATAAAATAAAAATTACTAAACATTGAAGCACAAGGTTCCAAATATAACGCCTATCTAGGAAGGAACTGTTAACGACGCCGACTGGCCTTCGTAAATCGTCGACTTAGTAAATGAGACGGCCAATACTAAATAATAATACCACTCAACAAATTGTAAAATACAAGATCGTTATTGCACTTGGGTCAGAATAAAATTTCAATAATAGATAATATTTTAGGTTCAGTTATTAAGGCACAGAGAGTTAACACTCTTTTCTAGTGATACTCTTGACAATATAACAGTAAATCATTGAATCGGGATTTCGGGCACGCCTGAGCCTACTAAAATTGCGAAACACCATGGCACACGACCTTAGAGCCAAACACACCCGACGACACAGAAGTTGAGCGAGACGTCTCAGGTCAAGAAATTCTCACCGTTAGTCCGGAAGGCAGACAAGCATTCGGCGACAGGTTGCAACCAGCACCAACTCGAGTTATGTCAGTCGCCCCAGTTCCGCCATAGCAACGCGGACACGCCGCGTCAACAGTTGCCACGCCGAGCTTCCGTATCGCGCAGCCCGTCCAGAACGACTGCCGCCGTCCCGAGTACACACGCTGGTAGCAATCACGTGCGTTCACAGGAAGTTATACCACCTTTCCCGTAACATTGCGCTGCCACACAACCGGAAACTAAACTTCCCGTCTCACTCCGGCAGCAGCACTCGATACTCTCGTCGTCAGCACATCTCTCCCAGAACGCAGCGCCCTCCGAAATTTAAAAGCAAACGGACCAATCGCGGCAGAGCAAAGCCAAGACTCCGGATGACGACACACCACACCTAGGCAAAGATGAAGATGATACGGTTCAACAATTAGCACCAAAGAAGCAATAAATAAAAACGTCATGTCTGATGCAGAAGTTTGACTGGGTCAATAGCGAAAATGTATTGAGCGATAAACTTATTTCCTTTCTTTAGTTTGTGGCCGGTGGGGGCGACAAAAAGTCTTGTAAGGGTTTCAGATTTCTTGTTGCAAGTGACTGAGTTCTCTCATTCCCAAACCTGGAAGGACATAGCCTATTTGAACGTCGTGAGCTTCAATAATTTTTCTCCCAGAGCCCCAAGCCTTTGAGAGGGAGGTGACGGAAGTGATTTTTACACCCACGGGTGTTCTTTTCTGACAACAAGTGACATGTTTACCAAGTTTGTATGAAAGCGATCAGGCCGTTTAGGAGGAGAGGTGGAACATACACATATACATACATACATTCATACAAACACCCAGTTTCTTTATAGGTATGGATCCTCAGTGAATACGTATTGACCTTTCTTATACATCATCACAATTTGTAAGTTCTTCCAGATGAAAACAGCCTTTTTCACAATACCGAGCGCAAACATTCCTGGAGTGACAAATACTTAAAACATAACAACGCTGTACAAATGGCTCTCAAAATCAATCCATCTCAGTCACGGAAGAAATATCTGGAACAGGAGAAGCAGTTGATTTAGGTCATCATTAAGGCTTGAGGTGACGTCACACTACATTAGAACAATGTACATTTAAAGACATTTACTTCCGCACGAAAAGTTCCCGTTTCACGGGAACAAAAATTTTCACTAAGACGATTTGCTAGTAACAAAGGAACAAGAAAAAGTTATTTTTGACTAACTCCTTCTACTTCAGTAACGAACTTCTTCGTAGAATAAGTTGATCTACGAGGGTCGTTCAATAAGTAATGTCCACCTTTCTTTTCTCAGAGCGTATTTATTGTTAAGAGTCAGAATTTGCTGACAATATACATTAACATGTCTTGTCCATGCCACGTACGCCAACGTTGTGGAAGAGCATATATTCCTTGCTGGTAGAAGCTCTTGTCCTGTAGGTGTAGCCATGGTTTCACTGCATGACTCTCGTCATCTTCAAAGTGTGTACACCGTAGAAAACCTTTAAGCGGCCCAGTGAGATGAAACTCTGAAGCTGCCAGGTCTGAACGGTAGGGTGGATGAGGCAATGATGTCCAACCCAGCTTGGCTGAACATGGAGCTCTATTTCTGCACTTCCTGCACCCGTCGCCCAGCTGTATTCATATCAACTGCAACATCGCCATACACTGCACACAAATGTTTGTGGATGTTCACCATTGTGTCTTTTTCTGCACACAAGAATCCAATAACAGCACGCTGTTTGTTACGTGAGTAGTATGTAGAAGCCATTTTGATGCTGTACTACGGCTCTGCCAACTGCCAGAACGTTTCGAAACTTCACCGGCGCTGCTATCGTAGTTTCTTGTTAAAACTAAGTATCTAATGCACTTCAGTGCAAACACAGTTAAATTTTTGTCATAAGCATGGTATTAACACAATATTGCAAATGTATTTCCCATTATCGATTTATTGCAAATCCTTTAGTAACTTTTCTTCGAGAATCCGTGCAAGAACGTTTATTACATATCTGTTCATCATTCTTCCGATCACTTAACAAGGGACCAAACAATAGAATAGTAGAAACTGGTCGTTGAAGAACATTCATTGTTGGAAAATGAGACTACAAAGAATAATTTCTTTCCATATACTGATCTCTAACGGCAGCATTCTAGATATACAGGATGAAGAAAAATTCGAGCACTTGGACTACGCAGAGCGATTCCTAGCGTACTGCCAATACAAATACACTCCTGGAAATTGAAATAAGAACACCGTGAATTCATTGTCCCAGGAAGGGGAAACTTTATTGACACATTCCTGGGGTCAGATACATCACATGATCACACTGACAGAACCACAGGCACATAGACACAGGCAACAGAGCATGCACAATGTCGGCACTAGTACAGTGTATATCCACCTTTCACAGCAATGCAGGCTGCTATTCTCCCATGGAGACGATCGTAGAGATGCTGGATGTAGTCCTGTGGAACGGCTTGCCATGCCATTTCCACCTGGCGCCTCAGTTGGACCAGCGTTCGTGCCATACGTGCAGACCGCGTGAGACGACGCTTCATCCAGTCCCAAACATGCTCAATGGGGGACAGATCCGGAGATCTTGCTGGCCAGGGTAGTTGACTTACACCTTCTAGAGCACGTTGGGTGGCACGGGATACATGCGGACGTGCATTGTCCTGTTGGAACAGCAAGTTCCCTTGCCGGTCTAGGAATGGTAGAACGATGGGTTCGATGACGGTTTGGATGTACCAGTGTCCCCTCGACGATCACCAGTGGTGTACGGCCAGTGTAGGAGATCGCTCCCCACACCATGATGCCCGGTGTTGGCCCTGTGTGCCTCGGTCGTATGCAGTCCTGATTGTGGCGCTCACCTGCACGGCGCCAAACACGCATACGACCATCATTGGCACCAAGGCAGAAGCGATTCTCATCGCTGAAGACGACACGTCTCCATTCGTCCCTCCATTCACGCCTGTCGCGACACCACTGGAGGCGGGCTGCACGTTGTTGGGGCGTGAGCGGAAGACGGCCTAACGGTGTGCGGGACCGTAGCCCAGCTTCATGGAGACGGTTGCGAATGGTCCTCGCCGATACCCCAGGAGCAACAGTGTCCCTAATTTGCTGGGAAGTGGCGGCGCGGTCCCCTACGGCACTGCGTAGGATCCTACGGTCTTGGCGTGCATCCGTGCGTCGCTGCGGTCCGGTCCCAGGTCGACGGGCACGTGCACCTTCCGCCGACCACTGGCGACAACATCGATGTACTGTGGAGACCTCACGCCCCACGTGTTGAGCAATTCGGCCGTACGTCCACCCGGCCTCCCGCATGCCCACTATACGCCCTCGCTCAAAGTCCGTCAACTGCACATACGGTTCACGTCCACGCTGTCGCGGCATGCTACCAGTGTTAAAGACTGCGATGGAGCTCCGTATGCCACGGCAAACTGGCTGACACTGACGGCGGCGGTGCACAAATGCTGCGCAGCTAGCGCCATTCGACGGCCAACACCGCGGTTCCTGGTGTGTCCGCTGTGCCGTGCGTGTGATCATTGCTTGTACAGCCCTCTCGCAGTGTCCGGAGCAAGTATGGTGGGTCTGCCACACCGGTGTCAATGTGTTCTTTTTTCCATTTCCAGGAGTGTATGTCTGTCACAAAAGTTCATCCTGCACATATTTCGAGCGTTAAAGATTGGCAGTCCGGTAACACAGTAAACATATGTACAGTAACTACCTTTGTCAGTACCTAATGCAGTGCCGTACACTTGGTGCAGTGGATAGCGTTTTCGGTTAGCATGCTGGAGGCCGAGGTTTCGATTCTGGCTCGAGTTTTATTTGTTCTTATTTGCGAAAAGTAATCTGCGTGATACGATATCTGGCTTCTTAATCGCCATAGAGAGATTACTGTGGATCTTCTACAACACATTTGCAGTTACATGCTATGAACAAAGAAATGGAAGTACAATCGTTTAATTGGTCAGCTTTTAAAGAAGACTTTTACACGTCGTGGACGCGAATTGTTTCGCGCCACTGCATGTACTAGGCTCCAAACTAGTTTTCCGTGTAACCTCCTCCAGTGACCCCATCGAAATTATTTGAAAAGTACATTGCTAGCCCTACGGGAGACGTGAGACCCAAACGAAATGTAATGAACCTGAACGTGGCAAGAATAATAGTTGACATTAATCGATGAAAGCACTGGACGAGGTTACATACAAAACAAATTTGGAACCTACTAAACCCATTCGTGCGAAACAATTCGCGTCCATAGCGTGCAAAAGGATTCTTTAAAAGCTGATTAATGAAACGATTGTACTTCCATTTCTGTGTTCATAGAACGTAACTGCAAATGTTTTGTTGAAGACCCACTGCAACCCTCTCTTTGGCGGTTAAGGTGCAATTTACCGTAGAACGGAGACTACTTCTAGCAAATGAAAACAATAAGCCTCGACCCAGAATCGAAACCTTGACCTCTTGCACGCTAATCCAAAACGCTATGTCCTGCTCCAACTGTACAGCACTTCTTTGCGTGCTGACAGTGGCAATTATCGTACATGAGATTTCAGTGTTGCCAGACTGCCAATCTGTAACATCCGTTTATTGCCCGAAATACGCGAAGTCTGAGTGCGAAAATTTTTCCTGTATATTGAAGTAGTGATGCTGAGCCAGGTTCGTAACAAAAGACCCATTGTTTTCCTTATGTAAACAAACCAGCTACTTGGCCTAGCTCCCCTTACTGAAACAGCTCACTTGGGATTTTGTTTTGTTTATGTAGGACGTCATTAATGGGAAATAAATGTCATTATCATAGTTAGTGAGGTAAAACTGTCATTATAAGCAGCAATTGCTTTTCAAGATACAGTTAGATTGACTTTTGGAAAGGTAAAAGTACCACAGAGAACATATGCGAGTGCAGGCTTTCTCGGCGAATTTCATATATGAAGTATTCACGGGTTGTCAGCCGAGTATCATCGTCGTCTCGTAGCAACGTTTCGATGGAATTCGTCTCCATCATCTTCGCCTGAAGGGTGCCAGTACTGAAATTCAGTGATTGGCGGAGGAGACGATTTCGTGACTGGTCGCATCAAACCAGCCAGAAGATTGGAGACACACACACACACACACACACACACACATACACACACACACACACACACAAACAAACACGCACACACACACACACACACACACACACACACACACACACACACACACACACACACACACACAATGGAAGAATAAAAACACGTGAAGTATAAGTAGTAGAAACAGACTATTAAGGTATATCGTTGCTGGAAAACGAGAATACAAAGAATCGTTTGTTTTGATGTACTGATCTTTAAGGTTTTAGATGAAGTGAGGAATAGTATCTACTAAATGTGAGAAACTATTTTTGGGGAAAAATGTAAACTGGTGAAACGACGTAAATGAAAGTTGTTGGACGAGATAGCAAAGAGGTTAACAGAGTCGTGCCTAAGTCAAGGTTGTTGATACATATTATTCTTCTTTCGTCCGAATTCATTGATGTACTGCAATTTTAATGAAGATGATTTTCATCGACAATTACTCTCCAGGTCAGCTTGTACACCCTCTGCGTGGACCACGGTGCTGACACACTGTAACTCTCTTCTGTCTTCCAACCGATCCCTGAAAGCCGAGTGTTCATTGTTGAGTTTGCTACTGACAAGCACACGAAGTAAGTTGTAGAGTATCCTTTCTGCAATTTGTTTCGTGATAATCTGTACCGTAGGCAATATACTTGGAAAATTACTTGACTTGCGTTATCTGTACCTTAATATCTCCTCCTGACAAATAAAAATGCTAGACATGCATCCAGGTATGTCTTCCATTATTGTTGACATTCTGTTACTAATATATTCAATTCGGGTCTAAAGCCAGAATGTTTTAAGTATCCATTCACCGGGATCTCCTGGAATGCAAATAGAACTTCGGTCGGTGACCGGAAAAGTATGAAAATATTCAGCTAATCAAACTATCTTGTAGGCCATTTGAGCTCAAAATTTGTTTTAACGGACAAAAAAATAAGAATGTAATTCGTCCGAAAGGGGTCTGTTGTAAAACAAACAGTAATGTTTACACCTTCTACAATAAATATTTTTGTGTATCTGCTAACTTTTGCTCTAAAAGACGAGGAAATCCAGATTGTAATTAACCTGGTTTCCTTTCGTGATCACGAAACTATAATATTCAAGATATTTAATAGATAGCTATGGCGTTCAAACCAATGGAGGGTACCTTTATATTTCCTTTGTTTTTTTCCATTTGTTGGTCAGACGATTATTATACATTCTTGTAGTCTAGGATACTCCTGAGTTCTATCGTGCTAGAAAATGACATTTTTGTACAATACATTATCTGAAGAGTGTTACTTTTTTTCTTATCTCCTTGTATTTCATGTAAAGAACAGCCGATGGCGGGAAATAATGGATGCGTACCAGGATAAACTTGCCATGAGAATACCAAAGCGAAGTGCAGCCGGATGCAAATTAAAGAACAACATTGAGCAGGCGAGCCACCATTCTAAATACTCTCATTTGCCGGTAGCGGACTGATTGAAATGAAACACTGCATGGCTTCAGCAACCCCGTCAATTGTTTCATTAACTGTACGGCAAATACTGGGTACAGTACTAAATGTGAAACGTCAGAGCAGCCATAAACAAACGTTTATTTTAGGGAATAATGAAATGAATCACATTGTCCCAAGACGGTTAAGGGTAACGAAAATTTCCTTTATAAAAATCGAGAGTGTTGTTCAAACAGAGAAGATGCATGTATAGGGAAAGAAATCCGCTACTGATTTATTACACTACTGGCGATGAATCAATGTAAACTGTAAATAACGTAAAATACCTTCGAATAACCGCTCTGAGATACTTAAAGTAGAAGGACGAAATGAAAAAAACTGTAGGCAGCACTGGGCCAGGTGAGATTCGTTGGGAGAAACTTATGGAAACAGGTGGTTCACAAAACTCCTGATGAACTGATTCCTGAGTACATCAGTATGGAAGACGCATCAAGTCGGATGAAATGAAGACAGAATAACTAACGGAGATCGCTGCATATCGTCGAGGGATGGTATACTCTGAGAGACAGCGTTACGGAGACAGCAACTCGAATGGTTTTATGAGTTGGGCTAACATGACTGTCCCACACTGCATTTGTGTCCAATAAAACAATAAATATTTTAATATTAACGGAAGGCCAACAGATAAGTTTTTCAATACATCAAAGTGAAAGGCGGTCATATTCTGAGATACACAGTGAAATTAATTTGTCTACAAGTAAAACAAGTAATCTCCTCATTAATAGAAGACAACACGCAAACCACCATAATGCAGAGATATGTGCGGAAAAGTGTTTGGTTTTCGATCATTGTTGGTAGAACCATTGAAGGGCAAAGGATGATGAAAGAGTAGCGACCACGGTATGGGGGAAGATGCGAGGTCTGAGTGTGGGAGCTCTGAACACCAAAGCGAGAACGTTGCAGCACGCTGAAAAACTGTAAAACTTAATAACTGGGTGAAGACACCACAGCGTAGAGGATGGAATCGATCATCATATCTGAATGTGGATGGAAGAATCATAATAGTGCCAAAAAATTAAAGAACATTTTACGGAGATATAAAGTAAGATTAATTTTCGTGATAATTTCATGTTGAATCTGAAAGTCCAACAGCGGTTTCAGCAAGATATAAATGTTTGCCACAGTATGTCGACTGACTGAAGACGTCACAAGCTTTTACCCAAGGTAATAATTGTGGGTGACAGTCACTTGTTATAAGAATCGGACTTTGCGTGTGGATGGGACAGTCACGCACGTGGCGTAGGTTGTCTTTATAGCATTGTATAGGGTTTGTAACACGTCCTTTTATTCTTTTAGTTTATCCGCTCGTTCGCGGATCTGATGAGCAGCCCAAAATTAGATAATTAATTAATGTGACCGTGTACCTAATGGGCTAGCAATCGGATTGGGCTGCTCAGGAGGTGTTACATTCCGTACTATCCTCACAAATATGGTAATAAGTATGGGTTGGTGGTAATGAGGACAGCAAACACAGTTTCATAAACAAAACCTATATTCTTAGTAAAGCACAAAAATAAGGAGACAGCCACTGCCTTCGTCAATACACTGTTAATGACGGCTAATCTCATCACAGGTCTCTTTAGTTATTGTTAATCGTCACACGCAATATCCAGTCACTGTAATCCAAGTAAGGCCGGCGCGGTAGACGCGGAAGTATAACAGCGGCACTCAATCTCACTGAAATCACTTTATAATAAAACTTTCTCACTTTTCCGCATAACTGATGCAAAGGGGTTAAACCACGGCGTTGGCCACTCCCTTTGCCGGTAATTTGTATTAATTTCTGCTGGCTTTTGCACAGCTATGCCCGCCTCGCGGGAACCTAACACACCTTCACGGCATCCTCCACACAACTAACTCTGCACTGCTCTCCGCCCAGTTATTCCCGCCTCGCGGGAATCTACCCAAGCCGTCCACTCGGCACTCCGGGGGATCCCCTCTAGCTCGCGCGTCCTGCACACACTACTCGATATTTGCCCTGTCGACCTGTGTGAGCGCAAGTTTTAATAGTAAGGGCCTGCGGACCCCTTACATCCCCGCCCTCAAAAACTTCTTTTGAACCGCAGGTGAAAAAGAATCGGCAAGGGATTTAAAACATAGTTACATTTGAATCAAAACATGCAATACAAATCATTAATGAATTTACAATTTGTCAAAATAATCCTGGACTCCGGTAGTGGGCTGCCTCCACAACAAATTCTACAAAAAAGGTTATTACATCACATAATGGCATTATTCAGAATCACAATTTCTCATTTCAACCAGCAATAGTCCTCTGTAGTCCAATCTCAAAAATGACAACACACACAGCATATACTCAAAAATTATTTACCTAAATACAGACATATGAATTATTATTACAACATTTTAGTTATTACAGGTTTTATATTCATTCTTAAATAGTCTTTGACAGGAAATATGCAACTCTAACTGTAATACTTCACAAAACACAATGTAAACAAACCCTTTCCTTTCAATTGTCCATTTTACAGCTAATTGTCCTAACCATGTCCTAGCATGTTTATTTTGGGTCATTATAGCCCTCACTCTAGACCGGACCTCATCTGGAGTGTCATTCGGTTTATTGGTCCCTCCTCCTCTTCCTCGGAAATCAGACGAATAATTAATATGAATCCTTGGGTCATTACTCCTCCCTCTGTTTCGATCATTAGCTTGCTTGTATTTCTGTGATTTAATAGACTCCAACTGCTCCAGTATCTTCATTAAGGCCTCTCTACCTTTAATTAGGCTCCTGGATACGGTTCCTTGCCTTTTCTGATTCAATCTTCTTTTTATTGCAGATACCATTACGTTGTCACTCAGTGGTCGTTCCAAAGTCTCGTTCAATTTACATGAATGCTTGGCAATTTCTTCCGACGTTCCTTTCCCATTACTAAGTGGTCTGCATCGTAGTGGGTTCTCAAGTGTTGTACACTGACGACTTTTGGGCCAGCATTCCTTCAACAATTCTCTTCCAAACTGATCATTATCCGTAGTCTCTCTCTTCCTCTTGATTCCACACGTGAAGGCCTCACCTTCGATTGCATCCCTCTGGTCATCTTCTCGCTGCATGGCTACAGCATTTCTCAGATTTACTGCCAATTGTTTTTGCATCTGCGTCACTTCGGTGGTCCTTTTTCCCAATTCGGTTCCATTTTCTTCCACATCTTCTTCTATCTTCTCAACCACGTTGTCGCATTGTTTCTGCATCTGCGTCACTTAGGTGATCTTTTCTCCCATCTCGATTCTAGTTTCGTCAACATCTTCTTCTATCTTCTCAACCACGTCGTTGCATTGTTTCTGCATCTGCGTCACTTCAATGTTCTTTTCTCCCAATTCGGTTCCATTTTCTTCCACATCTTCTTCTATCTTCTCAACCACGTTGTTGCATTGTTTCTGCATCTGCGTCACTTCGGTGATCTTTTCTTCCATTTCGGTTCTATTTTCTTCAACATCTTCTTCTGTCTTTTTTGTTAGCTCTTCTTCCGTCTTCTCCGCGTCTCCCTGGACCTGTTCTATATTTGTCTGTAGTTTACTTTCTCTCTCGTCGACGTTCATCTTCAGTCATTTTGGTACTTCCCGTATTGCCTTCTTCAGATTATATTCCATCTTTGTGTACGAGGTTCTGATTTCTCGTACTATAGTTTCCTTACTTGACTCCAAGCTTTCTCTAAATTCTTGTGAACTCTTCTCTATTAAGTCTATTGATTTGTGTAACCTTTCTTCCCTCTCTCTCGTTTCTTGTGAATTCCTTTCTAATGATTCTTTGAATTCTCGTAAACCTTCCTGTATGCACTTGTGTACTATTTCTCTCCTTTCTTGTAAATATTCCTTTACCAAGTCTACCAACATCGACCGTAAATCTGTATCCTCTGAAACTGGCTTAGCTCTCATTGCTTGTTCCGGTGTCTCAGGATAACTAGTTAAGTGTGCCGATGGGCTTCCTAATGACAATCCACAATCACTAATTCGTGAATCATCTCTGTTCTCCTGTTCTACCCCTTTTCTTTCTACTATTGCCTCACAGACCTGCCTATCTTCAGAAGACATTTTCGATTTATACTTAAGGCCCAGGCAAGTAGTACAAAATAACCTCCAATAATTCAAAACACTCCTAATTATCATGAACCTAATCAAACAGTACCTGTAACCCTTTCATTTATTTCCCAAATTGACACAACATGCCTGAGTATCAAACATAACAGCTCTCAAAAACCTAACTTCAAAAACAATCTTCACATACATAATTTATGCAAAAATATTTTAAACAAGATAATCATAACTCTCACAAAATCTAAAAATGCAAATTCCTCAAAACAATTGTCACTTATACAATGCAGTGTGCACCAATAAGCATGCTAGACTTTAAAATGTGTTTCGCAACTTTTCTGAAATTACTACAATTTAGCATTTTCCCTAACGTAAATATCAGTTAAAACTGTTTATTTACCACGAAGACTGCACACTGCAATTTACTGTTATTTTAACTCTTCGTCTTCACTCACCAACCGACGTTACTGCGAATCGCGATGTTTTGACGTTTAAGATGGGCGTGGCCGAGCCGTCGCTGTAGCTCTCGTGAAGTTGGTCAGCTGCAAGGCAACGTAGTTCCCCGTCGGCCGCTTCGTGGCGCTGTAGGCGGACGTAGTTTGTAGCTCTGCCGCTAGATGCCGGGACTGCGCTCGTTGTCTCGAAGTTGCGTCGTTCGTCGTGTGAAATCACCTCGTGGATCGAACCTCTTTGGCGCGACTGCTACGTGGCTCTGTGTGACGTCACTCCCTACTTGCGTCGCCACAATACATTATCGTCAGCATACCAGTTTCTGGGTCCACACGAATCTGTCCGATTTTCGCCGTTCAAACGGCAATTTCGGTCAACATGTTATCATTAAACACCTTTCTAACAACTTTTGTGACGAAATCTTGGCTCGTCTCACTAATTTATTGTTCACACGTGTCTCTCTTTAGCGTCTACTTTTCGCAGTTTTTCGCGTGGATTTTCGCATTTGTACTTTGCAATACCGTTTAATATAGCCAACAAAACAGTTTGGTCACAATCTTGCGATATTATTACTTCGTATTGTTCAAAAATTACACTGATCCTTATCGCGATTTTAACGTTCATGCACTGTCCCGATTCCACATTGAAAATTTTGTTTTCTCGTCCGAAAATTGCACTTGTTCTTTTCACGATAAGCCAACTGTGTAACACTGCGTTCGAAAATTGCATTAGTCCGAGTCCTGTCCACGGTAAGCCAAGGTGTAACACGTCCTTTTATTCTTTTAGTTTATCCGCTCGTTCGCGGATCTGATGAGCAGCCCAAAATTAGATAATTAATTAATGTGACCGTGTACCTAATGGGCTAGCAATCGGATTGGGCTGCTCAGGAGGTGTTACATTCCGTACTATCCTCACAAATTTGGTAATAAGTATGGGTTGGTGGTAATGAGGACAGCAAACACAGTTTCATAAACAAAACCTATATTCTTAGTAAAGCACAAAAATAAGGAGACAGCCACTGCCTTCGTCAATACACTGTTAATGACGGCTAATCTCATCACAGGTCTCTTTAGTTATTGTTAATCGTCACACGCAATATCCAGTCACTGTAATCCAAGTAAGGCCGGCGCGGTAGACGCGGAAGTATAACAGCGGCACTCAATCTCACTGAAATCACTTTATAATAAAACTTTCTCACTTTTCCGCATAACTGATGCAAAGGGGTTAAACCACGGCGTTGGCCACTCCCTTTGCCGGTAATTTGTATTAATTTCTGCTGGCTTTTGCACAGCTATGCCCGCCTCGCGGGAACCTAACACACCTTCACGGCATCCTCCACACAACTAACTCTGCACTGCTCTCCGCCCAGTTATTCCCGCCTCGCGGGAATCTACCCAAGCCATCCACTCGGCACTCCGGGGGATCCCCTCTAGCTCGCGCGTCCTGCACACACTACTCGATATTTGCCCTGTCGACCTGTGTGAGCGCAAGTTTTAATAGTAAGGGCCTGCGGACCCCTTACAGGTTGGCAAAGTGAAAGTGGCCCGGAAAGTACACGCACCACGATGAAGTTACGCAAATCGCTCACAACACGATATTCCTACAGGTATCGACGGACAAACAAAAACGTAAATTTTGGCGGTTCATGGACGAATCCGTAACACTAAACATTAATTGCACTGGGCAGCCGACAAATATTGTAAACAGACGACATGTCGTCACCAAGGCATAAACTCTTCGTAGATTTCATTCTGTGTACTCAGTTGGATAGTAACTGTGCCTCACAGACTGGCTGGTGAGCAAGGTACGTAGACGTTGGCATTTGAGATGGGCCGTATACTTGGCTTCGAAGAAGCCAGTGGAAGTAATCGGAGAATCGATCAACGTTTGAATAGGAGCTATGCCACCATCCGATAGTGTTGGTAGAAAATGGTGAACTATGGTTGAAAAAAGTGTGAAGAAAGAAGCGGTCGACCTAGAGACGCCACATAACGTGAGCACTGAGCAGTCGACAGACAGACACTCAGGACTTCAGATTCATCATTATCATCGACCTGACGAGCACATTAATATGTGGCTTACGTTAACGGAACTGACCTCACGGCGCCTCTTGTGCTGGCGACCACTGATTCCGTACACCAAAAAGTCCGTTTGCTTTGGCGTCGGTACATTGGGACTGCAGTCTCATTGACCGGAGTAGAATTGTCTTCGGTAAAGTATTCCCCTTCTTGTTCATTAAACTGTCGAAAAGGCAGTATAGCTGTAGGTGTTGCAGTAGGCGGTGGCTGTTCTGTCGTGTATGCAGTGTTGGACAGTAGCCACTACACTGTGTCCAGTACGTGGAGATCTGTAGTGCCTGGAACTGAAACATCTGCGTTAGCTGTGTGGCATCTAACGCTTATGGCTGTGGCGCCTGAGCACGAGGTGGGATGGGTGGGGTGTTTACTTTGGAAAACACAAATGTAACAAACAGACAAGGCCAGCAAGCAAAAAAATGAAAGAAAATTTCTGCAACAACCACCTGAAAACGCTGATTGGCAAGATGGACAAGAACTGTTAAAGCAAAGAAGCGCCCCTGAAAAGTACAGCCAAGAGAAGATTAAGGCGCTGAGCAATGTCTGGCTCGCGTTCATGCTGTTTGTTCTTTGGCATTTAGTCACATCGAGTGGAGTCTTGTTTCTTCCTCACTTACTGGCTTAACGAAGTTGCTGGCTTGCCTCCTTGAGTGGCAGCAGCAGCGCTTAACGATACTAGTACTGTCGTACTATCTTTGGTTTGACCGCTAGTATTTCCAGGTGGTGGTGGTGGTGTGTGGGGTAGTCAGTCGGTTGGGACGGAGCAGCGAGGAACTCTCGGTGGTGCAAGGCCAGGCTGGGACCGGTGGCGGCGTGCAAGCGTTGTCGGATTGTGAGGCGCTAGCGTGAGAGCGACGAAGTTCGTTGCCCACCGAACCAGGACGCTGAAGTCGAGCGATCAGTTAAATTGTTATGAAGCCTCAGCTATTGTGACATCTCTTCATTCATTTGCAGGTTTTTTCTCCCTGTGCCGTCTGGGCCAGCAGCAATGTATTATGTGTTGGAGTTGGCAAGATCTTGCAGCCATCTTCCTACATTGTGATTAATTATTAAATTTAATGTTACCTGTTATTTACCAGTGCAGTACACCAGCGGTATTTTCTGCCCTGTGGCCGTTAACGCCCTAGTTACCTGCCCTGGTCGTTAGTGTACTTTTCCAGCAGTGTGCCTTTCCTCGTCGTGTTGATGCTGTCCGGCAAGGCGTGCAGTTCGACAACCTTTTAAGATGTTTGGTTCATATTTGCTTAGAGTGGTTATTGTTTCCTTGGCTGTTTTTAAACGCCAATTTCTGAAGAGGTAGTGCTGTTTGTATCCTTGTCCTCGACCGGTATTTTCCATAGTTGTGCCGTTGGTCGGATGGAAGAGAATTGGTTAAATTGTTGGTCGGTCCTTGGGCTGTCTCTAGTTTGGGTTGTGTAATATTATTGGACTCTCCGTCCAAAGCTATAAATACCCTAGGAAAGGCATTCACAAAGCTATGTATTAAATGATCAACTTATAAGATAAGATCTATTCTTTGATAACGTTTGGTTTATATACAGGGAGATGGACGGTTTTGAACGGCGTAGTACTGAGGGTGCGGTGGTAGGGAGGTGGTCGTGGTGGGGATAGTTCTGATCCACACAAGGTGCCATTTCATTTACTCAGTCACTATGGAGCAGTGGGAATTGCAACGTCAAGTGTTTGTCTATGACAGTTTCGTGAAAAGTGGTGAGTCTATTATTGCAACGCAGCGATTGTTTCGTGAACGGTTTAATATCGGTCGACATGGAGCTGTTCCGAGCCGTAACACAATCCTCAAATGGGAGGGAAACTTCACATCAACTGGAAACATACTGGATAAGAAGCATGCTGGCCCTAGACGCAGAGTAACGAACGACACCAGAAAGTGTTGAAAGGCAAGTGGCAGTCAGAAGCCCAGGACAGTCAGCTAGACGTCATGCTAGTGAGTTAGAAATCGATCGTGAATCGGTTAGACGAATTTTGCAGAAAGAATTAAAATTTCATCTCTACAAAATGCTCATTGTCCAACAACTTAAGGAAACTGATTTTGCTGCGAGAAGACTTCGCTTACAGAATGCAAGTGATTTTGGGATCGAATGAAAATGAAATTTTATTGATGAGCGATGAGGCTCATTTGCATTTAAACGGGACTGTGAATAAGCAAAATCTACGTTATTGGGCTCCAGAGCATCCACACCTTACCCACCAGAAAAAGTAACAGTCTGGTGTGCTCTTGGCTCTGTTGCCATTATTGGGCCTTATTTTATTGAAGAGAACGGGGCCACAGTTACTGTTAATTCGGTTCGTTACATTCGTATGCTTCAAACATTCTTGAAACCAGAACTAAGAAGACGACGAATCCCTTTAAAACGTTGTTGGTTCCAGCAGGTTTGGTCAACATCGCACACCGCAAACACTTCAATGACAGTTCTTCGATGCATGTTTCCTGGCTGGATTATCTCACGTTTTGGTAATGTTCCTTGGCTTCCCAGGTCTCCCGACTTGTCAGTATGTGACTTTTTTCTGTGGGGATACCCTTAGAACTGTGTCTATAATCACAAACCACGAAACTGGGACGAGTTGAAGAATGCAATCATTCAAGAAACTGCTGCCATCCCTGCAGAGATTTTACTCCGTATGATGGAGGATTTTGAGAAGAGACTTGAGTCCTGCATTCGAAATGATGGACATCACCTTGACGACATTATTTTTCATAAATAACTTTGTTAACTAAAATGGCATTTACTGAGATTTGATTTTGATTAAATAAACATGCACTAATTTTAAATTTGGCTGAGTATTATTTAATTAAAAATCGTTTGTCTCCCGTGTCCCTGTAATTTACCTATCTGTAAAGATACGCGTTTGAACAGCATCTCCTCCCTTACAACGTACCAGGAACTGTGAAAAGCCAACATCCGTTAACAACAGTAGGAAGTGCAGTGTTCCGCCTAGTCACAAAACTTTTCGCAAACGCCACTGCGATTGAACTGTCTCATTGAAGAAGTTATCGCGTCGCTAACCAACTATTGTGATCAACAAGCGAATGTGGTAGCAGCTAAGTATCAGTTCTTTACTTGCAAAAAACGGTCAGAACAAATTTATCAGCAGTCAGTAACTGATTTGCAGGGTATGACAAGAAAATGCAAATTGAAACGTGCTTGCAGTGCTTCATATTCAGATGTTATGTTGCGTGATGCGATAGTGTACAAATTACCCGATGTAAACCACAGAGAACAGATCTTGAAACAGTCCGATCCATCTTTTCAGCAGTTACTGCAAATACTAGATCCGTACGATTCCGGTGCCTTGTCAGCTCATACACTTGAGCAGGCAGCTATTTGTTGGGTCGAGTCCCTAGTTTCTGATCACCCCATTCAGCGGCGGCAGCAACTCACCATGCAGAGTAAACAACCCTCCACACCATGTAAGCAGTTCGCTAAACAAGCAGCTACACAGGCGAACAGGATTAAGTCTTCCCCTCGGTGTTACTCACTGCACAAACGCCAAGACTGTCCCCTCCCGACAAGCTCAGTGATACGCTTGTGGTAAGAACGGACATGTGCAATCCACCAGTATGCAACGCAACAAAAATAAGAATTCGGCCCACTCACAAAAATCTCGTCGTAAGGCCGATGTCATTAATGCAGTATATTCAAAGTCTGCAATAAGAATTAGCAAAAATAGCAAACGTGCAGTTTTTTGAGTGATATGCCAGCCAAACTTTTTGTTCGATTACCTCTCTGTGGGAAACGCGTAAAAGTTCAGTTGGACATGGGTGCGTCTGACACATTGCTAAATTTTCACACATACGAACTGTTAGGCTCACCACGTCAGTCTAAAACTAGTACGAAAGTGACAGCTTATAATGAACAAGACATTTCCGTTCTCGTAAAATGTACTTTGCCTGCCATGTATCGCTTGCATACGGGAACAGTGACTTTTACAGTGCTACAATCATGCGATTGTGACAACATATTCCGTCCTGAATCTTTTGATTTGCTTGGCTTCAACATTCAGGACAATATGTTGTCTGTGTCTGAATTCCATGCAAAACACTGTGTAACTAGTTTGCTAAAAGAATTTCCAGAACTCTTTTCCGAACGTTTAGCCAAAGTTAACATTTGTGTTGCACATATTACTCTGAAAGACAATGCTCAGCCGAAATTTTGCAGAGCCACAACTATTCCCATTGCATTAAGCGACGAAGTCGCTGCTGAACTTAAAGAATTGCATGATAGTGGTGCTATTGCGCCTATACAAGCTAGTCAATGTGCAAGTCCCCAGGTTTTGCTCCCTAAACCTTCAGGGCACATTCGCCTCTCTGTTGACTTTAAGTGTACAGTCACCCGACAATTTGTCAGTGATACGTATCCAATGACACGCCCAGGGAATCTCATGGACAGATTAGCCGATGGATGATTCTTTTCAAAAATCTATTTGTGTGACACATATCATCAAATGCCGCTCGATGAAGAATTTCAAAGAGTGTGTAGTAAGTACTCATTTGGGCTTGTTTCAATATTTGCCTTTTGGGAGTGGTTCCGCACCCGCCATTTTCTAACGGTATCTGCAACAGCTGACTGCACAAGTGCCAAGCTGTTCAAACTATTTGGAAGATATTTTAGTAGCAGGACGTACTGCTGAAGAACATATTGCAAATTTACGTGCTTTGTTTTGTGCGTTATCTGAGGCAGGACTGAAGTATAGACTGGACAAGTGTGATAAGTGTTGTCCAAAGCTTAGTGTAACTATTAACAAACTGAGAATCGTTTGCTATTGTGTATGGTTCACCAAATTCCACCACTATTAGTATGGCAGAAAATTCTACTTAGTAA